>NC_062227.1:10121536-12521536 GCF_902686445.1 Sciurus carolinensis
TAGAATGCTAAGGTTTTCGTAGACTTTGCCATCATATTGGCAACAAATTCACTGATGTTTCATTCACTACTACAATAAAATGTAGAACACTTTCATCAGCTCAACAAGAAATCCCTTACCTTTTAGCTATTCACCCCATTCCCCCATTTGTGTTCCCACCACTTTTGAAATACTGTACCTAAGCAAATCTTTCCACCATTTATTTGATACGTGCAAGTGTGGTCCTGTGTGTCCAATTCGCATTGTGTCCTCCATGATCAAGGTTTAAGAATATCTAACATTCTTTCTGCCTTATGTAGAATATTCTTCACTCCTGGCTGGTTAGGACAAATACAATCACTACTAGAACAATTTAGGTCCACTGCCTTGATGCATTTCAAGTTGCCAACGGTTCTGTCACCATGGGTTTTCCCGAAATGCTCAAGCGCTGGTTTACTTGTGGAATGTCAAGAATTCGCTTCGAAAAATCCAGCTCATGGATACCGAGGTGCCACAATCTGTGTCCCCACTGGTGTTTGTGGTTACAAGTGCTGGGAGAAGTACCCACACTCTGTGCAGGATGTGCTCCTAGGTGACCTTCAGGGTTCCTCAGGCTGTAGCTAGGGAGAAGTTTTATTCAGGTGCTTTGGTTTACTTGTGTAGGGCTAGGAAAGAAACAGAGGGTTTTACAAGGAACATCAACAAAAGGAAGGCTCCCCAGGCCATGAATTAGAAATTGTCACTTTCATGTAGGACCTTGGAGTGTCTGGAACTTCCCGGGAAAACGGCTTTTTCTCTTGGTGACAACGCTGAGCTGAAGAGTGTCGCCAGCAGAGTCACCTTCCAGTGAGACGCCTAGGATGCTGACCGACTCTCAGCAAGGGATGCCAAGGGGCCTCTTGTTCAAAAAAAGCTTGAGGTGTCACTGTTCACACACAGTGTCCAGGGAATCTTTTGAGCACTGGGAACAAGACTGCTCTGGGCATAACTTTTGAATGGAGGGATGAAGCCTAAAATGGACACAGGGAATGGTTGCCTTTCCTCCTCAGATACCTGGTGACTAAGGAACTGGGGAGCCTCACTCCTATCACAAATTCCCCTCTCCCATTCTCCCCTTTATGTTGCCTCCACACCATCTCAAATGCTAAGACCAGGCATGAACCTCAGTCCTGGGGTTCTCATGTCTCCCTTCAGAGGCCTGCCCTTCCTTCTCTCTGCTCCTGTACAACACACCAGTCACTCTGAGTGCTGCCTTGTCACCACCTGTGACTGCACCGATCTCCCAGTGTAACCAACCGGTGCATTCTGCTTTTCCTGGAACATCAATGACAGCAGGAGCTGGCTTCCTGCTCTGTGTGTGGCAGGGCTTTTCAACTTGTGTCATCATGGGTCACTACGGAGACTAGGAGAGCCCCATCACATTCAAAACATTACCCATATTCAGAGACCCCTCCAACTGGAGTGCACTGTGGCCTTCAGAGGAGGAAGTGGAGCACCCTGCCCCAATACTCACAGCAGTTTCTGCCCTAAGTGCCACTGTGCCTGCCTAAGACAGTGGGGCTTCTGGAACTATGGGGAACCCTGAAACCTAGGCCTTCACCTTCCATCACCACCACCCAATTGGCCCCTATCTCCTTCCTGATGAATGCGCATCAGTGGAATCACAAAGGGGCAAAATGCATCTCCCTTGGTACTTGCAGCTCTGAGGTCTGTGAACTGACTGGGGGTGGCTCAGATCTTAGTGTTACTAGCCCTGAGATTGAATGTTAGCCACCCTCAGCTCCTCGTGGTAGCAGCTCTCCTGTTGCCTTCCTGGGACCAGGAGCCAGCAACTTCCAACAGTTCCCTGGAACTCATCTGATGGTCACACCTAGCAGCTCCTGTAGCTATCCAAACCTCTGGATCCCTCCCTGTGCTCACCATACTCAGAGTGACCTGCTCACTTTGCTAGATTTCAGTGCAATCAACCTGACCTGCTCTACTTGAGATGAAAGTCATGAATATACAAACTATTCATTGATAAGACTCACGCTGCACTAGAATGGGAACTAGGACAGGGACTGGTTGCAAGATGTAGGGAAGGAACATTATTTGAATTGAAAAGATGGGCTCTAGAACACACAGTGTCCTTCCGGATATCCTTTAGGCATGTTAGGGGACATCGCATTCGAAATGTGGGACCACTGAAGGGCCCCAAAGAATTAGAGCCATCTGGAGCCACTGCAGAGTGCAGTCATCTGAGCACAACCTGCCATGGAAGTGAGTCACCAGGTGACCTTGGGACGATTGTAGCCACCATGACCATCACACTCAGGGGCACCATTTTTTATTAAGTACCTGTTGAGAACTATGGGGCCCCCAGACTTATTTGCACAGAGAACTGCTTTTGAGCTTTTATCCTCCTCTGCCATTATTTTGGTTTCTGGAAATAGGCCTGGAACAGCTTTTTTTTTTTTTCTTTGAAAGCTTCTTGGTCCTCCTGTGAATGATGCTGGACAGTGAGGTTGGACCGATCCCTAGCACGGCCATGGTCTTCCTGTGTAGGTGGCCTGATGACAGGAGAAGGCCTGCCTTTAAACCTCTCCCACCCCCACTAGAGTTCTCATAGTGCACTCACTGGGACCTCAATACCCTGGAGGCCCTGACCCCATCCCAAGGCAGACCCCTCACTGACAAGTGTTCTGACCCTCTCATACATAGTGTTAGCCCCATGCTGACTGAAGCCTGACCTCTATTGAGCATGGCCAACTCCTCCTATTGTAATGACTCACCAGCTGCCATGACAGACAGACAGCCTACTGGTCCCTGCCAACAAGCACCAGCAATGCAGGCGAGTGTTGGACCAGGTGAGTTGGAGCATAGGGTGGTACCAAGATGAGCTGGGTCAAGCTGATCTATCACTGCGTGCACACAGTGGTGATGCCCACTGCACAAGAACACTACATACAGCCCTGAAGTTCCAGATACACCACTGAACATGCACAATTCAATGACTTGACACCTGGATTCCCTAAGCAGTAGAGAAAATGGACATGAGGAAAACCTAAACGGGATCCAGCATCACCAATAACTTCACTGATTTTCCAAACCATACTTAGCATAAATTGGGACCAGAAGTGTTAGTATGTTTCCAGAGCCTAATTACCATAAACTTGGACACATCACAGTGACCCAAGGGCACTATAGTCCCCTAGACTAACACACTCTAGCACACAAACTATTCTATCACGTCACCACTTGCAGTGCAAGAGTTCTCTATCTGTTCTTCAATAAATCCTACCATTACATTCACCCTCATTCTGCTCTGTGGAGTTCTTTCTTTGAATTCATGAGAAAGATCCTAGGAAGAAGAAATTGATAGTGAGCTTCTGGGGTCTGCTTCAACGTAGGAGGATTCGCTCCATCTTTGAGAGGAGCAACACATCTTAGATGCAGAGATCTGCACCTTACACAGACCTCACCTGCTCACAGAAGCAGAAAAACTCCAGTCTCCCCTGCTAGCAGAAGTAGAGAATCAAGATTCATCTTTGGGTGCCCAACCTGGGGCTTCTTTAGAAGGGTGAGAGAAACGGACAAACAAAATTATCCTCCCCCTTATTTCTTTTGGAGTTCTATACCCCTTTTAGGAAAATATCTCGCTATCAAAAATCAGGGGCAACAGACACCCACTTAAAACCAGATAGAACATTCTCCAATCTAAAGCCAATCCCTTTCATCACCAATGCAGGCATATTGGTCAAGATAAGCTTCAGCTTCTCTCTGCAGAAAAGAACCAAGTCAAAGATCAGTTGGGGGTCTGCTTCTTTCTTCCACTTTCTGACTGACATCACCAAATAATGAAAGAATCCCTCACCCTATGTATCTTGGGTTCTAATACAAAGACTTAGTCTTCCTCAAGTCTGATCCAAGGTCTTGGGAAAGAAGCAATCCACTAATCCACAGAGAGTGAGCCACGAGGTCTATTTCTCCTGTTTCTCTTCCTTCGCCCCCACACCATGCACTGCAAATACCATATACATTCAGTTTTCTGATACCACTTGGAGCCCCAATGGTTTCAATAGAATGCATGCATGAGGTTTTTGGGAATTTTCAGGCCTTCAGTGACCCTTAGGTCCCAAAACCCATGCAGTCCCACTTTAGTGCCCACCCGAAAAGAAGGTCCCTTTCTCTAGGTTAACAAACCCTGTCGATTCAAAGAAAATTAAACAAATGCAACCTGAATAAAGACTCTCAAACAATATAAGATCCAATATTTCCTGAAAATACAATAGGATGTCAGTGGTCCTACATATGAGTATGATGGTAAATATATCAGGAAAGCCTAAAAACTTGTTCATGGCACTTGACCCTCAGGGACATGGCTCTCTCTTAGCATACCTGAGTTCCTACAGGACAAGCAATCCTGTAGTTGTATATATCCTACATAATTGAGGGCATAACAGTACAGAAAAGCCACGGCATCTCACTTTAAGAGGGAAATGACACAGGAAAGGGATTTTTGGATCATGCTTGATAAGGAAAACTAATCCAACCAGCGTAAACCCTATGAAGGCCTCAAAATGTGGTCACTCTGTGCTGAGGATCATAGGTAGTTCTGAGTACTTTGTGTTGGTAAGAACAACAATTCCAACCGGCAGGATTCAAGGGGTGATTCGCCCATGACTTTGAGGTCCAGGGGATTGAGGGATGCCTCAATCTAACTAAGACAATGGAGAGATGCCAAGGGATGACTTCTTCCCTGTTTGCCTTTCAGATGGGTAACACTCTATCTGGCACAAGTACTCTATTAAGCAGCAATTTGAAACACTGGGATTCCTTTGACACTCAGACCCAAAAGAAGGAGTTTCTGATATTTGTCTGTACCCAAGCTTGGCCTGAGTATGAGTTGGAGAATGGGGAAAAATGGACCTGTAAGGGAAGTATAAATGATAATACCATTCGACACTAAAGATTGTAAAAGGAAGGAAATAAATGGTCATAGGTATCCTCTATATAAGCTTTATTTTATTTCATTTTATTTCATTTTTTGCCTGGAGACACAACCCAAAATTATGCAATCAATGTAGATGAGATTCTCCACTCTTGGCCACACTAACAGGCTATAGGAAAGCAGTTTCTCTCAGAGAATGATCAAATACAGCAAAGCCTTTTTCTAAGCCCCTGTGCCCTCCATATTCAGGGTTTGCAGCAAAGCTGACATCCCAAGGGAACACAAAACCAGGAGGAAAGCATTCCGACCCCCATCCTACCCCTATAAGCCACAGGAGAGTGTCCAAAAAGACCCATTATGGTACAGGTCACTTTTTCTCAACAAGACTTGAGACGGTGAGATTCTCAGATGACACCGATAATGAAAATATACAGAGATATTTCAGAGCCCTCACCAAATTTCCACCTAACCTACAAAGACATAATGTTGTTCCTAACCAAATGCTCTCTACCACTGAAAACTGGGATGTTTTACAGGCAGTTGAGTCCTCTGGGGATGAGTGGTATACAGTGCAAGGCTCAGGAGAACTACTCCTTCCAAATGAAGTCGACTCAGAAAACACATACCTAACAGGGCAACAGGCAGTTCCCTAGGAGGGCCCAAAATGGGATGCAGATAATCCCAGTGGGAAATGGAAGGGAAAGGACTTTCAGAACTGTGTGCTGAAGGGTTTAAGGAGAACCCATACTAAATCTCTACATATTTCAAGCTCTCTCTAGTAATACAGACGAATGAATAAACTTCCACAGTCTTTTTAGAAAGACTCAGGGAAGCATTCATTGAACATGACTCAAGAGACCCAGATTCCCCAGCATAAAAACTTAAAAAAATTCATAACTCAGTAAGTTCCTGGTATTACAAAAAAAATCAGTTACACAAAAAGACAACACTTAGTTAGTGTCATAAAAATTGCCACCTTGGACTTTTACAATGGAGACCAGGAGGAGGAGGGGGAGGAGGAGGAGGAGGAGGAGGAGGAGGAGGAGGAGGAGGAGCAGGAAACAGAGGAGGGAAGTGAGGGAGGGAGGGAGGAAGGGAGTGGGAGAAAGGACAAAAGAAAGGCAGCTGCCCTGTGGCAGTGCTGTAGATGGCTAATTCCAGAGGACAAGTTCCCTGAAGTGCTATGACTCCCTCCATAGCCTGCTACAACTGTGGCCGGAAAGGACATTTCAAGAAACTGCTTGTGAAAGCAGCGGAAGACACCAACACCCTATCCTGTCAGTGAAGGGACCACAGGTTGCACTGCACTTAGAGGCAAAGGCCCCTGGGAAAAATCCCTCACTTCAGACAGTCTGAAAATAGGAGGCCTGGGGACTGGAGAATCTGTCTTAGGCTCCCAACTACTCAGACTTATTTCCAGACAGGAATCGCACATGACCTTGACTTTTGAGGGAAAAGGAATTCATTTGACTCTTGATGCTGGAGTCACTTTTTCTGAACTCCTCAAATCCAGGAATCCTTTCCTCTCACTATGCGACCATAAGGGGAGTGTCAGGAAAACCTGTGACTGGATATTTCTCCCAACTGCTCAGCTGTTCTTGGGACGAGCTCCTCTTCTCACATGCCTTTTTGATGATGCCTGAAAGTCCCACTCCCCTTGTGCAAAGAGATATTTCACCTGTCTAGGCACCACACTTCTCATGACACCAGAACAGGTACTTTGTCTGCCACTAGTAGAAACTGACATTAACTCATAAGCCTGGGTGACACAGTAGAAAACAGGTGGAGAATTCAAACCTGCTCCTGTCCAGATCCATCTCAAAGGTCCTCTGTCCCTTCCACACCAAAAACAGTATCCCCAGAAACCAGAGACTAAAGCATAGTTACCAGCTATAGTAGGTAACTTAAAGCGACAGGGCCTCTTAAGACATTTTATAGACCATGTAATACACCCATTACAAGACCAATAGGGAATGGAAACTAATACAGGACCTCAGACCAATGAATGAAGCAGTGGTTCCCATACATCCAGTGGTCCCCAAACCTTACACCTTGCTTAAACACTCCAATTAGTTCAGTTGTAGACTTAAAAAATGCATTTTTCTGTATATCTCTGCATGCAAATACCTGGTTGTTTTGAGGATCCCTCTGACAAGTCCACCCAATTAACCATAAATGTTCAGCCCTCTGCCTCGGGAAGACCTGAGACTAGCAGCCAAGCACCACGGTGAGCTGCAGCAAGCTGATATGTCACCCTACAGCAACCCACCCAACATGCATTGGGGATGCCCCCTGCTGAACTTTTCCAAATCCGAAATAGAATAAGCTTGGACCAGCAGCATTGGTTTTTCTTCCAATTAATAGAGACAATAAATATGTTTTACTCAGGAAACAATGAAGTTGAACCAATAGCAATCACAGATGCAAGACAGAATTTCTGACTAACAACCGTGCATTTTAATAAATACTAAAGGAACTTAGCAGCATGGAAGAACATATTGCTAAGTGTTCAATGTCACTGGTGAAGTAAGGAATAAGAAGTGACACATTAAGATGTCATAAAACAGTACATGAATGCTTCTTCTCTTTACTGAATTCAAAAGGTTTAAAGATGTAAAAAGTTGTGAAGCATTTGGTTGATGTCCTTCTATGATATTATGCTGACAGTTGTTGGTAGGTGCTGGCTCAGGGTGCCAGGAACACTGTGGGGAGACCTGGTTAATGCTACAGTCTGCGAGTCACTGGCACTCAAACCCCAGAGCTGCTAATATTAAGAGACCTGGTTGTACTTGGCCTAAATTTCACCTGAATGATTGCACCTAAATGGACCCAAACAAGCCTAAGATGTATGAGTTGCTGTTCTCTCCTGATGCGAATTCTGAATTTCATTCCTGCCCCATATATACCAAGACATGTTGGGTTTTAATGCTTAGTGGGTGAGCAACATGACAAAAGGGCACTCAGAGAACAACGTCCGCTATAAGTAGTCAAAACATGTGTTTACACAGCTTTACTCATCTGAGGGTTCTTCAAGTTCTTCAAAATAATGTTCCCTCATAACAACACCATGTGCAACCAAATCTACCTGAAACAGGCCACACTTTCTCCCAGCGCTGCACTTGGGACTTAGTTCTCAATCAGAGCCTCAGGGCCCTCTATGTTTCTACAATTCTTCCTTATTCACTTTCCCTTGTCCCTCCTACTGAAGCTCTATTACCTCTTGCAATTCTCTATTACACTTTCTGTAGTTATTCTTCCTTCATTAAGTAACTTTACATAAATATTTACATATGTGTGCAGTTAAATATATGTGTGTATTTACATATATACATATGTTTTAATTCAAATTACTAGTGTAATGTTTGTTTGATTATATCCTGAATCATATCCTGACACAGTAGTCATCCTATTGGGGTGGATTTATTTCTAGTTACCATGAGTATGCCATGGAATCGTGGAGAGTAAATAAGGAATAACTGAGGAATAAGGAAAAATTTGTGAGTTGTTTTAAATCAAAATATCCCCTAGTCTGGATTAATATATCCTTGAGAATTAAAGAAACTCTGTGTTCCCAACTATCAATGTGCAGTAATCTGAACAAAAATCCTCATTACTCTAAGGCAGGTAAGAGCATATTGTTCTGACATCTACTTTAAAAAAGGCCATGGAGAGTTCATTGGATGTCTTGTGATTAAGCTACAGATCTACAGCTATTTTCAGATATAATATGCACAGAGAATTTAACAGGGAAGAAATATGATTCTGCAGCTCTTAACTGTGCAATGTCCGAGCTTGGGGAACATGGCAGTTGTACGTAAGTTCCAGCAGAACCTTGTACACCAGGGGGTGGGGAATCATATTATATTCTATCAGTTCAAGAATACTGTGGCTTACGGTCTTGGGGATATGTCTCTGGGCAATACTGTGAATCTTTTCAAGGTCTGGCAGGTAGGGAGAGAGTCTCCTTGCTATGGTGGTGTTTTGTGAACTCTCCATGTTATACATCACAACCAAGATGAAGGGGTCATAAGTGTTTTAATGGAAAATTAAAGAACCGGATGGGAAGGGACTACATACTCCATCCTGGAGTACACAACTCATGAGGGCAGTCTATGGCTTTAATGCAGTAATTTCCCATGAGGGCGCATCTCATTTACACCATGTTTTGGATGGGGCTGTTCACTATCTTCTGTGGTGGCCTCCTCTTTTACAATTATTACCACTTATGTCTCTGTGGAGGGCTTCGCACCGGTCTTCAATTCCCCTTAAGCCCTTACAATATATTCAATTCTATGACACTAGAGGCTATTAAACAACAAGGTGTGGGAGAACATCATATTTCTATTCATTGTGTATTTTAATATCATAGACAACAGTATTTCTGTTCTCATTCCTTAACACCACCTAATACACTTTTACAATATATATCATTTACTTTCCTAACCTAACCTACCTTAATCATTTGCTTCCTTTTAAAAAATATATTTTCTTACCCCACGTACATATATGATTATACCACTGGTGGGATTCTACATCATGTATAACCAGAAGAATGAGAAATTATACTCCATGATATATGATGTAACAAAGGGCATTCTGCTATCACGTACAACTAATTAAAACAAATTTAAAAAGGATAAGAAAAGAGAGGAGGCCATGGATTTCTCAGAGGGCAGACCCAAGAGCCATGCAAAAACAATGAGATAAGCCATAATGTGAGGGAACTGTTGTCAAATCAAGAATCAAATCCACTCCATAAAAGATTGCATCAAAATAGCTGACCTGCAACATTTTAAGAGTGTTGCTGGGCAGGTATTTTAATCTTAACTGCCTCACTACATTACTCAGCTTTCTGTGGTTTCGACAGACTATATAAGGTAAACAAATTATGAGGAAGAAAAGTTTACTTTGACTGAACGTTTCAGAGCCCTCATTCTATGTCTAATTGCTTAGCTCCACAGGTTTGCAGACTCCAGCAAGGAACAAGATCATGGCAGGGACCAGATTCTGGAGTAATGCTGCCCACCTCATGGAAGTCAGGAAGTAGACAGCATGAGGCCAGGGTCCCAATATCCCCCTCAACAGCATGTCCACAACAGTGCAACCTCCTTCGAGGAGGCCCCACTTCCTACAGGTTCCATCACCTCTCCATATTGCCACAGGCTGGTGAGGATATACTTACATTAGTATCCTTTTGTGAGTATTTAAGATCCTAGTCACAACACACACGTCATTCTATACTTCCTGCATTGGACTGCACATTCCTAGCCCCATATGCTTGTGTTGTTAGGAAACTGCTATTTGTAATTCCATGACTCTGATTTCACTGGAGTCAAACTGGGTCTCACACGAGGACTGGTGCGAATCACAGAGAGATAGATACTGGAGTTTGACTTCATTCTGGCAGTAGATCAACTGTCTGGTTGTTTTTCTCTTGGGGTGGGGTAAGCACATTTCATTCAAGGGTGGAAGAGTGAGCCAACTACAAGTGGTAGTACTTCAGGTTATCCATCAGTTCTCTGCCTCTCAGGCACCCATCATAACTGCCTTTCCTGAACTTCCTTGAAGATTGGGATTGACTGTGTGCTTGAGTTTCAGCCACACTTTTTTTCTGCTTGCCCACTGTGGAACATACTGCATTCTGTAAGATTATTAAATGTTACTGTAATAGTTAATTTAATGTACTGATTTGGCTAGGCACCAGTACCCGGCAGTTTTGGTCAAACATCAGTTAGATGTTACTGTGAAAGATATTCTTTGGGGGAAGGGTGATAATTAATATTTCCAGTCAGTTGACTTTAATATTTTCCCAGTTGTCATTGGACTTTATTTATTTACATTCATTTATTTATTTATATGTGGCACTGAGAATGGAACCCAGTGCCTCACATTTGCTAGGCAAGTGCTACAACCCCAGCCCCACTCAGTGGATTGAATTAAAACAGATTACCCTCCCTGTGGGAAGGCCTCATACAATCAGTTCAAAAGCTTAAGAGAACAGACTGACATCTCTTGGGAAGAATTCTGTCAGAAGACTGCCTTCGAATGTGACGTGCAACATCAATTCCTCCCTGGGTCTTCAGCTTCCTGACAGGTGCTGCAGAATTCAAATTCACCAGCCTACCACACCCCAATCACAGGATTCAAATCTTTACAATATATCGATCCATGTTCTATCTACACCACACACACACACACACACACACACACACACACACACACTCTATTTCTGTCTCTGAAAACCTGATCTGTAACCTAGTTGCCTCAGACAAAGAACTACATGGAAATCTTCAAAAACTGACATAAAAGTGAAATATAAGACGAGATCTATTTCTTCTGTTGGAATACAAAATATTTTACAAAAATCGACTCAAATGAATCTTTCAAAGTGCTAGAGGAAAAAATAGATGCAACAATTCATGACATAGGCACAGGAAGAAGGATGTCTGTACTTCCCAGTTATTCTGCAGTTCACAAAGGAAGAAATGGGAGTACTGCTTACGAAAGTGATGGACTGAGGAAAATCATTATGTTCCAATATGGGACATCAGAGACTCAGACCCAGAAATTATGGTGTTATGAACAGAGAATAAGAAAGAATACATCACAGCCAAGCCAGTCCTGGCAGCAAAGCCAGGGCAGCAGGGGAACCCAGTCACTGCAGAGGGGAAGAACAACACAACAGGAAAGAGAAACACAGCACATACAATCTGCACACAAACACACGTAGAAGGCAGTCTGAGTTAAGCTGAGACTGAGGCCAGCCAGCAAGCTGGTATTTGAAAAGTGCTCCTCATTTCTCCATGTTGGAAAAGTGCACCTAAACCTCAGGCAGAGATCCAGCTTGAGGTGGTGATGTTGGATCTGGTTGTGGTGAGAAGCCAAGGGAGCCTGACAAATATTTCCATACTATCCTGGCCTCTGCCTACCCTGTGGCCTACAATGCACTATGCACATTGTGTCTGAAACAATTTCAAACTCTGGTAAAAAATATCTTGCCTCAAAATGAGGGTGAGAGGGGAACTGAGACAGATTATAGTTAGACCAAATGTTGTGAGTTCTGAATCACTTCTCAAACCTAGGAAAATGTCAAAAGATATGTCCCACCCGCTTCCAGCACAAGCACTGAGGCCCTAAGAAGGAGTGTTATAACAGAGGTTTTCTGGCACCAATGGAGGGAGACTCTGCACACAGGCTTCCCTAATATATTTGATTACCTTCTGACACAGGTGATAACAATCCATGTCCAGTATGTAGACAAAAAGTGTCCAATTCCAAAGCCACAGCAAGAAAGCAAACACACACACACACACACACACACACACACACACACACACACACACCAGTTCCGAAAAGTTTGCAAGGAGCAACTAGTCAGTAAGTCTTCAATCCTCTGCAGCCCAAAATTAAATCAGTAAGAGAACAGCTGACCAGAGAGCTCCATACTCTTGCATGGAAATTTTAACTGTTTTAATACCTAATGTCTCAACCTATTCATGCACATTACTCCCATTGTTCACTTTGATCAGTAGATATGTGGACAACATTCTCAAAAAGTTTTGTAAAAGTTTATTAGAATATGGCTTTGTTCTGAAGGGGTTTCAGTCACTAGGAATTAGTATCTTCTCAAAGGGGTGGTAATGATGACATAGTTCAGGTTCACATTGTGAGGAAGAATTGACACTTTGATATTTGCCCAGTCCAGTTGCCTTAAAAAGGAAAAAAATTAAAACATCTGAATATCAGAGGAAATATTTGGTCTTTGGTGTCTATGGGTTGGCTTATTTCCTTAGCATGATAATCTCCAGATCTGTCTATTTATCAACAAATGCCATAACTGCATTCTTTATCGCTATGTAATAATCCATTCTGTATCTCTACATTTTTTTTATCCATTCATCTGTTGTAGGGCACTGAGGTTGGTTCCATAGCTTAGTTACTGTGAATTGAGCTGCTACAATCATTGATGTAGATGAGTCCCTATAATATTCTGATTATAAGTTCTTTGGGTATATGCCAAGGAGTGGGATACAGGTATACTCCATGTATGCATGATGTGTCAAAATACATTCTACTGTCATGAATAACTAAAAAATATTTAAACAAGAGAAAACAGCTCAATAGAAAGTCCCTTGTAGCTGCACACAGTGACCCACTCCTATAATCCCACTGGCTTGGGAGGCTGAGCAGGAGGCTCGAGTTCAAAGCCAATCTCAGCAACTTAGTGAGCCCCATTCTCTGTATAAAATATTTAAAAGGGCTGGGGTCGTGTCTCAGTGGTTAAGCAACCCAAGGTTCAATCCCTGGTAACAAAATAAAAAAAAAAGTTCCCCTATAATAGAAGAAATGTCCATCCCAGCAGATGCACAAAATTGCAAGTGAGAGAGGGAGCTAAAAGCATGATATTCAGACCAGGAGGGGACCCTCATTGCTAAAGGTCCATGTACAAGGTATCTGACAGGCCACACCCCATGTGGTCAAGCCTGAGAACAGCACATGATCAACATTCTAATTGGAGGGTGGCAGGGTCCATGATCAACAATTCTCTCACTCGGAACAGATGCAGAAACTCCCCATCCTAAAACTCATCAGCAATAGCTGTAAGGGTCACATCCAGCAATACCAATAAATCCCTAGACAGCAGTAACTCACCTGATACCCATTTGGGACTCCAATATTGTGGAAGCTATACTTTCTCTCTGTTTAAAGAAAGAAATTCTGTCACTTTACCCTCCGTTGTTCATGGGTCTCATTCTGCTGATCTACAACGCACCTCACCATGTGACAGATTTGGGGACTCATCTTGGATCCTTGGAAGGGGGAGTAAAACAGACCAATGGAAATGTCACTTCTGTTTTCTGGAGTTTCATACTCCTTTTAGGAAACAGAAATTAAAAACTCATCTCTGTCCAAAAGAGAGATATTGGGTACCTGTCAGTCAGTTAAAAGCCCTTAGTCTGGACCCATTCTAAAGACACTGGTAATAGGCTTACTGCAGAAGGCTTGATCAATTTCCTTTGTCTCTGATTGTGAAGTATTTGGGAAGCTCTGCTTCATCTTCTCTGCAGAACAAAAACCAGGTTGAACTGCTAACTTCAACTGCTTGCTTCTTTTATTCTGTGACTGCCATGGTCCCATGGTGGAGGGTGCATCTTCTCAGATCCTGAGACCAAGTCTTGGTTTGATCTCAGCTCTTCAGGAAAGAAGTGACCCACTAATCCCCAAGAGTGTGAACCAAGAGGCCTGTGTCTCTTACTTTACTTCTATGCTGTAAATTCCTCTATTCACCCTTTCTCATGCACCAGTAGATCCAGGTTCCTGGATAGACTCCTGTAAAATGCTCCGACTGTAGGATAAGGCTATGCATAATTTTTGAGTCCTTGAGCACCTTTTAGGACCCCAAACCAAACATATTCCTAGTACCACCTCTAGGGCAGGGGACAATTGGGCAGATTCTAGCCTCGATTCTCTAAGATTTCATAGGATACACCCGAGGACCCGAGGTATAATGCAATCTATAGTCAGTATGCCTTTTCTGGCAGAAGGGACAGGATTGTTTTTTCTCCTTAACTGGAGACATCACCCAGAGCATTATCCAGCCTGCCTCCCTGTCCAGACTATGGAGAGGGCAGGGAGCATGGGGAGTTTGGGCTGTGGTTTGTCTTCATGGAAGTGCTTTGTCTTGTGGCAAGAGTGATGTTCAGGAATTATGTAAGGATTGTTTCAGGATGTGGATTTCAGGAGGTTGGCAAATAAAAAGTTTCTGGAAGAAAAAACATTTAGTACAGCAAGAAAGTATAAAACTAAAAATTTAAATGAGCTATATAGAGTGTCTAAGAAAGCTGCAGATGGTTTTTGCAAGGTAAATTCCAAACAGTTCTTGTGTGTCATCAACTTGTGTCTGTTGGGTTTCTTACTGTTGAGGAGACTGGGTCCTAGGGGATTGATGGTCACACCTGTTTGGGGATCTTTAGAATGTTGCTTCAGACTACTTATTGTGTTGGTTTCCTGCAGTGTGGTTTATGCCCCAGATGTGTGTGACTGCAGGTATATTTACATATGGGAGCTGGGTGTGTTTGGGAGATTTGAGTGCTGATGTGGGGCTTTATGGAATGCGGGCTTCTATGGGCTTGGTACAGGCAGGATGGCTGCATTGCTTGGGTTAAGACAGCACTGGTGATTGGACAGAGCTCTTGAGATTGCACGTTTGGTTCTCGGGTGTGTGCATGACTCTGGTCACGTTTCATTGGGGTGTCAGCTACACTGTGATAGCCTAAGCTAACAGGTGATTGGTCAGTTATGCTCTGGTCATATGGGAGACACTGGAGCAAGTGTGGGTTCTTATTCTTTGGGACATGGTTTGCTTGATGGTGGAAGTCTGGTGGACATAGGAGGTTGTGTTGATGAGAGCAGATTGGTGTTTTGGGAGGATCTTCTTAATTTGACCTTAGAGTAGCTTTTAAATAAATTCTCCACTGAATGAGGTGCAATTATCCCTCCAAAAGTGTGTCAAAATATTGTTAGGATCCACACAGATAGCTCAGGGTTTACCATAAAAGGACACAGGACCGTGCTGAGAAGAGTGACTAACCCAATAGGTCACAACCCTTTCCCATGGTTGCTCATGAGTAAGGGAACACCAGCTTACACCCTATCAGGAGGCAAAGGGAATAACAGGGGATGACTTGTTCTTCTCTTTTTTCTCTTACAGATGGGAAATACTCCCTCTGCTATGTTCAGCACTTGAAATCACTTTGATCCACAAACTCGAAAAAAGAAATGCCTGATATTTTTCTGCACCCAAGCCTGGCCCAAATATAAGCTGGAGGCCACTGGGAAAAAATGCCCTCCAAAGGAAAGAATAAACCACAACACCAACTTACAGCTAGACTTGATTCAAGAAATGGAGGGAAAATGAACAGAAGTCACGATGTGTAAGCTTTCTGCCTCTTGTGCCCCGAATGGCAAATTTGCTTGCTCCTTAGCTGCCTCCCTGATATCTGTCTGTCATGTGGGCTGCATAAACAACTGCCCAAAACAGTTCGAGACCAGAGAAAAAGCATCACTATTAAATCTAAGCCACTATGGGAAATAAAAGGATGTTTTTTCTTATACTTAGGATTCTTATCTTTAGTGAGCACCTACCTACAAGCTCCAGAAATGGGTTCACAAAAGGAAAAGCCATCTGGAAAGGCTCACTGCACCAAGGCCACAGACATTTTGAAGAAGCTTGAAAGGTACAAATTCTGCTTTGGGGACAATGTAGCAGGTGCTATTCCAAATTGTGAGAGACTCAAAGAGAACCACCCATTTATTCTTAGGCATCAATTTATCCCTCTCTGGAAGGCCTCCTTCTGTTCTAAAAGTAATGCCTCCAGTCTCTCAGCAGGATGCAGTTCAGTCTCTTTAAACAGTACCAATATCACTATTGCCCAAGGATTACTATTTTCCTCTCAAAAATTATTTTTTTATGTAAAGAGAAATTAGGAAACGTATCCCATTCACACTAGCCTCAAAAAAAAATAAAATACTTGGGAACCAATCTGATAAAAGAGGTGGCAGACCTCTACAATCAAAACTACAGAACACTTTTGTGGGTGGCGGCGAGCGCGGAAAGAGCGCCATGAAGGCCTCGGGCACGGTGAGTCGGACGCGGTGTGGCCTGGGGCCGGGGGACGCGGCGCGGGCCGCACCAGGGGCCCGGGTCGGTGGCGCGGGCCGAGTCCGCGGTGCGTGCGCCTGTCTGGGTCCTCCCGGGCAGCGCGCCGACGCCCCAACGTGCCGCCAACATGGCGGCCCAGCGGACGCCGCGTGGCTGGGCCGGTGCGTGGCTTGGGTCGCCTGGGCAGTCGCGAGGACCCGGGGGGGTCGAGTTTGGTTTCCAGGAAAGGGACAAGTCGCACAGCGTGGAGGGCTGTGCCGCGGCCTGACGTCTAGCCTCCGAGCGTTAATTTGCTCGTCTGCAAAGTGAACTTGGAAAGGGATAGTATGGCTTTTCCCCAGGCGTGGCTTTGAGTAGAAAAGTATAAACGTCTAACAGAAACAAGCAGTGTGGGTCTTGTGACAGTGGTACCTGCTGGGCAGCATCGGAGGGTGCTCTGGCACACAGACGGGGAAAAGGTGCGGCTGGGTCGGGCTTGGGGGCGCACACCTGGCATCCCAGCCGCTCCGAAGGCGGAGGTAGGAGAAAGGCGAGTTCGAGGTCAGCCTGGGCAGCTTAGCAAGATCCTACCTCAAGAAAAAAGAAAAGTAAATGGGTGAAGTACAGATCTCCGACTTCCGTTACCTCCCTGGACCAGTTGTGGGCTGGCTGCATCTTTCCCTTTCTGAATGTGTGGTCACAAGGCCAGTGGGTCCAGTGCAGAGCAGGAAATAGGAGCAGAGTCTTGGAAAGTTGTGGCTACTTTTCACTGATGTCAGCAAAGGCTGGGTTGTCACTTTCTGCCATAATACGGGACTGGGATCTGTCAGAACATTGTCGCTTTTACTTCTGTGAGGAACCCACGGCTGCAGAGAACCTGAGTTGTGCTGGTTCTTTTCTGAAGTTATCTGAGATCTCAAGGCCCCCCAGTAAAAGAGGGTGGTAGCTCGACCTGCAGAGTGACTCTCAGGGTTGCAGAGCAGTTAGGATGACGACTTGAAAAAGACTGTCTAATGGGTCAGTGACTGAGGTTACAGGTCTAGGTCTCAGTTTTCCCACTTATAAAAATAAATGGAGGGGCAGCAGGTGTGAAAAAAAAAAAAAAAACTACAGAACACTAAAGAAAGAAATTGAAGGAGACCTTAGAAGATGGAAAGATCTCCCATGCCCTTGGATCGGCATAGTTAAGATTGTCAAATGGCCAAACTACCATACAGATTTAACGCAATTCCTATTAAAATGTCAATGACACTCTTTATAGAATTAGAAAAAGCAATTTTGAAATTCATTTGGGAAAAAGAAGAGATTCATAATAGCAAAAGAAATCCATGGCAAAAAGAAAAAAAAAAAGTGAAGCGGTAGGCATCACAATACCAGACCTTCCATTTATCCCTCCCTGTAAGACCTTCTTCTTTTCTAAAAGTAATGCCTCCAATCTCTCAGGAAGATGGAGTTCAGTATCCTTTAATAGTACTGCCCAAGGCTTTAATAGTACTATTGCCCAAGGCTTACTAGTTTCCTCTCGAAAATTCTTTTTTAAAATGCATATTTTTGGAGTGGGGTTTCAAGATGGCGAACTAGAGGGTGGCTGCATTTCATGTTACTCCGGGACTCAGGAATCAAGAAGAGAAGATACTGAGGGACTTGGGATCAACTCAAAGCTGCCAGGTGAGTCTCTCCCGCTGGGGAGGTGTCCAGGATTGGGCGGTAGTCCCAGAATGCAGGGAATTTTGTGAAGCAGAGTTGTCAATGAGACACCCCTCCCCCCACTGGAGCACTGAACTCAGACAACTGGGAGCATTGTAGAGGAGGGTCGCTCAGCACAATGCTTGGACTCGGAGCAACCCACCAGAGCTTCGAGCGGCTGCCCAGAGGAGGAGGCGCATGGCGAGTTGTTTGGACTCAGAGTGACTGCACCAGAATATCAGGGCACTTCCCGGAGGAGGAGGAGGCATGCGGCGGGTCGCTTGGACTGGGAGCGACCACACAAGAGCTCCGGGTGGCTGCCCGGAGGAGGAGGCATGCAGCAGGTCGCTTGGACTTGGAGCAACTGCACCAGGGCTACGGGCAACAACCGGGAGGAGGAGGTGTGCAGTGAGTTGTTTGGACTCGGAGTGACCGCACCGGAGCTCGGGCAGCTGCGCGGAGGAGGAGGCGTGTGGCACGTCACTTGGACTTGGAGCTACTGCACTGGGCTCCAGGTGGCTGCTAAGAGGAGGGGCCACACAGCCAGGTGATTAGGTGCAGAGCACGGTCCCAGGACCTAGGCAGCTTCTTGGTGGAAGAGATGCACAGAGACAAACAGAGAGAAAGAGAAGGTTCCAGGAATGCAGGCAGCTTCTCTGAGGAGGGGCAGCCTGAGGAGACTCTTCTGTGCAGGGCGAGGCTCCCAGGCCCAGAAGGTATGTCTGGGCCCCTGAGCACATTGCAAAGGAAGGTTGCCCAGCCCAGGTGGTAGTTGTGGATTGAGGGAAACCTCTAGGAGGGGAACTGACCAGCCAGACCTGCCTACTGGGTGATTCTTCCCTGCCGGGTGAGGTTTTCCCACAAGGACGGTACAACCAGAGAAACAGGCCCAAACAGGCCTTGCCTCAACCCACAGCCGAGTCCTTTGGATGACCATTATTCAAAATGTGGAGGCACCTCTGCCCACTAGCAGGAAATATACCCCACCTGAAGGCCACCACCCCTAGAGAGGCAGCTTCCCTGTGGAGCCCTGCATTATCAACTTCCTCCAAGACATCAGGATACTGAAGGCTAAGAGGGGATATACTAGAAATCTCCAGGGACTATAAGTCAATAAAGAAAATCTGTAATATCTCAGAGATCCACTGATATCTGAACAATATGAGAAAACAAGGGAAGAAAATGCCCAAAACAAATCTAGATGTTACATCAATAAAATCCAATGACAGCATGGCAAAAGAAATGACAGAAAGGGAGTTTAAATTGTACATAATTAAAATGATAGGGAAGCAAACGAGATGAAAGAGGAAATGCAGGCATTGAAGGATGAGATGAAAGAGCAAATGCAGGCATTGAATGATCGCACCAATCGACAGTTAAAACAGCAAATACTGGAAACAAAAGATCATTTCAATAAAGAGTTCGAGATATTGAAAAAAAAAACAAACAGAAATCCTTGAAATGAAGGAAACAATAAACCAAATTAAAAACTCCATAGAAAGCATAACCAATAGGATAGAACACCTGGAAGACAGAACCTCAGACATTGATATTTAACCTTGACAACAAAGTTGACCAAACAGAGAAGATGGTAAGAAATCATGAACAGAAGCTACAAGAATTAAGGGATATCATGAAAAGGCCAAATTTAAGAATTATTGGGATTGAGGAAGGCTTAGAGAAACAAACCAAAGGAATGAACAATCTATTCAAAGAAATAATATCAGAAAATTTCCCAAATCTGAAGAATGAAATGGAAAATCAAGTACAACAGGACTTATAGGACTTATAGGACTCCAAATACACAAAATTACAACAGACCCACACCAAGGCACATTATAATGAAAATACTTAACATACAAAATAAAGACAAAATTTTAAAGGCTGTGAGAGAAAAGAACCAAATTACATTCAGGGGGAAACCAATAAGGATATTAGCAGATTATTCAATTCAGACCCTAAAAGCTAGAAGGGCCTGGAACAACATTTTTCAAGCCCTGAAAGAAAATGGATGCCAGTCAAGAATCTTATATCCAGCAAAACGTACCTTCATATTTTTAAAAAATTTTTTTTATTGTAAACAAATGGGATACATGTTGTTTCTCTGTTCGTACATGGAGTAAAGGCATACCATTTGTGTAATCATAAATTTACAGAATAATGCTCTTTGATTCATTCTGTTATTTTCTTGCTACTTCCCACCCCTACCACTCCTCTTTTCCCAAATTACTACAATTCGGAATGAACAAGGAAATATCACAACAGAAAAGACTGAAATGCAAACCATAATTAGAAGCTATTTTGAAAATCTATACTCCAACAAAATAGAATATTTTGAAGACATCAACAGGTTTCTACAGACATATGAATTGCCTAAACTGAATGACGGAGGATATTCACAATTTAAATAGAACAATTTCAACTAATGAAATACAAGAAGTCATCAATAGCCTACCAACAAAGAAAAGTCTAGGACCAGATGGGTTCTCACCTGAGTCCTACAAAACTTTTAAAGAAGAGCTCACTCCAAAACTTCTCAAAGTATTCCATGAAATAGAAGAGGAGGCAACCCTCCCAAACTCAATCTATGAAGCCAATATTACCCTGATACCTAAACCAGACAGAGACACATCAAGGAAAGAAAATTCAGATCAATATCCTTAATGAACATCGACGCAAAAATTCTCAACAACATTTTAGCAAATCGCATACAAAAACATATTAAAAAGATAGTGCACCATGATCAAGTGGGTTTCATCCCAGGGATGCAAGGTTGGTTCAACACCAGGAAATCAATAAATGTCATTCACCATATCAACAGACTTAAAGTCAAGAATCACATGATTATTTCGATAGATGCAGAAAAAGCATTTGATAAAATACAGCACCCCTTCATTTTCAAAACACTAGAAAAAATAAGGAAAATGGGAACATTCCTTAACATTGTAAAGGCCATCTATGCTAAGCCCATGGCTAATATCATTCTAAATGGTGAAAAACTGAAAGCATTTCCCCTTAAAACAGAAAAAGGCAGGGATGCCCTCTTTCACCACTTCTATTCAACATTGTCCTTGAAATTCTAGCCAGAGCAATTAGACAGACCAAAGAAATTAAAGTGATACGAATAGGAAAAGAAGAACTCAAACTATCCTTATTTGCTGATGATATGATTATATACTTAGAGGAACCAAGGAATTCCACCCGAAAACCTTTAGAACTCATATGTGAATTCAGTAAAGTAGCACGATATAAGATCAATGCTCATAAATCCAATGCATTTTTATACATAAGTGATGAATCTTTGGAAAGAAAAATTAGGAAAACTACCCCATTCACAATAGCTTCAAAAAAAAATAAAATACTTGGGAATCAATCTAACAAACAAGGTGAAAGACCTATCAATGAGACCTACAGAGCACTAAAGAAAGAAATTAAAGAAAACCTTCGAAGATGGAAAGATCTCCCATGTTCTTGGATAGGCCGAAATAATATTGTCAAAATGGCCATACTACCAAAAGTTCTATACAGATTCAATGCAATTCCAATTAAAATCCCAATGACATACCTTTCACAAATAGAGCAAGTGATCATGAAATTCATCTGGAAGAATAAAAAACCCAGAATAGCTAAAGCAATTCTTTTCAGGAAAAATGAAGCTGGGGGTATCGCAATACCAGAACTTCAACTATACTACAAAGCAATAGTACAAAAACGGCATGGTACCAAAATACACAGGTAGATCAATGGTACAGAATAGAGGACACGGACACAAACTCAAATAAATACAATGTTCTCATACTAGACAAAGGTGCCAAAAATATGCAATGGACAAAAGATAGCCTCTTCAACAAATGGTGCTGGGAAAATTGGAAATCCATATGCAACAGAATGAAACTAAACCCCTATCTCTCACTGTGCACGAAACTAAACTCAAAGTGTATTAAGGACATCAGAATCAGACCAGAGACCCTGCAGATTATAGAAGAAAAAGTAGGACCAGATCTTCAACATGTTGGCTTAGGACCAGATTTCCTCAACAGGACTCCCATAGCACAAGAAATAAAAGCAAGAATCGATAACTGGGATAGATTCAAACTAAAAAGCTTTCTCTCAGCAAAGGAAACTATTAGCAATGTGAAGAAAGAGCCTACAGAGTGGGAGAAAATCTTTGTCAATCATACTTTAGATAGAGCACTAATCTCCAGAATCTATAAAGAACTCAAAAAACTCTACACCAAGAATACAAATAACCCAATCGACAAATGGGCTAAGGAAATGAACAGACACTTCACAGAAGAAGATCTACAAGCAATCAACAAACATATGGAAAAATGTTCAACATCTCTAGTAATAAGAGAAATGCAAATCAAAACCACCCTAAGATTCCATCTCACCCCAATTAGAATGGCGATTATCAAGAACACAAGCAACAATAGGTGTTGGTGAGGATGTGGGGAAAAAGGTACACTCATACATTGCTGGTGGGGCTGCAAATTAGTGCAGCCAATCTGGAAAGCAGTGTGGAGATTCCTTAGAAAACTTGGAATAGAACAACATTTGACCCAGCTATCCCACTCCTTGGCCTACACCCAAAAGACTTAAAATCAGCATACTACAGAGATACAGCCACATCAATGTTCATAGCTGCTCAATTCACAATAGCCAGATAGATGTCCTTCAATTGATGAATGGATAAAGAAACTCTGGCATATATATATATACACCCAATGGAATATTACTCAGCCATAAAGAATGATAAAATTATGGCATCAGCAGGCAAATGGATGCAGTTGGAAATATCATGCTACGTGAGATAAGCCAATCTCAAAAAACCAAAGGATGAATGATCTCTCTGATAAGCATATGATGACACATAATGGGGGTGGTAGGGGTTAGTGTTAGTGTTAGTGTGAGGGTTAGCGTTAGGGTTAGGGTTAGGGAGTGGGGCAAGAATGGAGGAAGGAAGGACTGTATAGAGGGAAAAGAAGGGTGGGAGGGGTGGGGGGAAGGGAAAAAAATAACAGAATGAATCAAACAACATTGCCCTATGTAAATTTTTGATTACACAAATGGTATGCCTTTACGCCATGTACAAACAGAGAAACAACATGTATCCCATTTGTTTACAATTTTTAAAAATTGCATATTGTTGGATTCTTGGACAAAATGATATCTCAAGATTAAGATATACCATGGTTTTATTTAGGAAAGGCAACAGGCCTTTCAGTGAAAACCCCCTAACTTACCTTTTCCAATGGGTTTAAATAAATCTGGAGCCAGACAGGGGTTAGTTTTCATTGTGGAGATAGGGCATATATTTCCTTGCCACCAGTGTGGAGAGGCCACAGCTTCCTGGTCTAAGTGGCCCTGGAATTTCAACAGCACAAGGGGAGACTAAGATGAATCGGGTACATACAAGCTACCTAGAGTCAAAAGGGCAATTCTTGGAGGCTCTCACTGCATTGACAACATTAATATCAGGGATAGTGGACAACACAGGGACAGCTGTTAGAGGAACCTCTGTACATCTCTATGCCCAGCTCCTTAAGGCACTCAGGGAAACCACTGCAGGGGGAGACAAAAACTAACCCAGCAGGTAGCTTCCTGCGAGGACAGATCCTACAAAATCACCAAGCTCTGGTACTTCTGACCACCGATTCTGGGGGAAACTCACTTTGCAAGGAGAATGTTGCTTTTACAGGAAGAATTCTTAAGTTAAGCTCATTGACAAAAAATTAAAAAATCGGATTGTAACACATAAAGAAGAGCTTTCCAATTGGTGACACTCCTGTGGGAACAACTCCTTCACAGCTTGTGGCCCTTACTTGCCACTTAGGCATGGTGTGTTTGATTGTGCTCCTTGGCTCACGTATATTTCATACCTTATGGAAATTCATCCCTTCTTGTCTCAAAGCTAACAAGTTCCACATGATATTAGAGAGGGGGCCACAGATGCATTTTCAAGATCCTCCAGATAGACCCCCTGAAGAGCTTCCCTATTTGCCAGAGCTTATGTCCCCATGTAGCCTGAAGAAGGAAGAGTAGTCATCAACCAAATCCCCTAAAGGAAGTTAGGGTTATTACTTCAGAGGGGAAAATAAGAGGAGGAACTAGAAACATGATAGGCACACAGAGCAGGGACCTTCATTGCTACAATTCCATATTTAAAATATCTAGTGAGCATGTGAATAAGCACATGAGCAGCCCTTGATGAACATCCTGACTGGAGGGTGGGGGGCCCATGATCACAGAATGTCTTCTTCTGACTGGATGTAGAAACTCCCTTCCCTAAATGCCATCAGACAATGACTTTAATGGTCACCCCCACCAAAGCCAATATAAAACCCTAGACAACAGCAACTCAACAACAACTCATGTGGAATCCCTCCCTCGTGGAAGCTGCACCACTTCTGTGTTTAAAGAAAGAAAAAGTATTTGTCACTTTACCCTCTCTTATCCATGAGTCTCATTCTTCAGATGCACAAGAGAAAGAACTTACACCTCACTTCATCTCACAAGCAACAGAAGAAAGCAAAGGGAGAAATGCCCCCAATGCTTCACAAAAACAATTCAACAACTGGCCATACACACAATGCCTTAGGAGAAATGCACTATGAAGGATTTAGAAACTTGATGTTTTTAAATGATTCATGAACTACAAGAAGATCTAAGCAAGAATTAACAGAGAAAATACAGGAAACGAAAGATCATTTCAGCAAAAACAAGGTGCTGAGAATGAACGAAAGAGAAATCCTGAAAACAACAGACTCAATAAGTCCAAGTAAAAATTCAGTTGAAAGCATCACCAACAGATTACATGACAGAGAAGACAGATTTCCAGGCCCTGAAGACAAAGTATGTGATCTTTAAATCAGAAACACAAGACAACAGAACAGAATATTCAGGAAATCTGGCACAATATTAAAAGACCAAACCTAAGAATCACTGACAATGAAGAGAGTGGTGAGATACAACCTAAGGTTATATGTCACCTACTCTGTAAAATAACATCACATATATTTTGAGACATTGGGAATGAGATGGAAACCCACATTCTGTGTGCTATCATGATGCATGCACCCCAGTATTTAACTAGCATGATTCACATTGGCCAGGTTATCAACCAGTCTAAGTGTCTGCCAACAAATAAATGGATTAAGAAAATGTGGTCCGTATACACTATGGAGTTCTACTTTCTCCTACATAAAGAAGAAAGAAATTGACATTTGCTGGTAAGTGGGTGGACCTGGAGAACACCATGCTAAGAGAAATAAGCCATACTCCAAAGGTCACAGGGAAAATGATTTCTCTCATACGCAGATAATGAAGGGCAAAAGGAAAATTTACAAAGGATCCCTTGAAAACAGAAGGGAGCCAGGTGAGGTGGTACATGCCTGTAAACCCATCAGCTTGGGAGGCTGAGGCAGGAGGATCAGAAGTTCAAAGTCAGTCATAGTGAAAGTAAGGTGCTCAGCAACTCAATGAGACCCTGTCTCTAAATAAAATACAAAATAGGACTGGGGATGTGGCTCTGTGGTTCAGTACCCCTGAGTTCAATCCAGGCGCGCGCACACACACACACACACACACACACACACACACAGAAAAGAAAACAGAAGGGAGGCTAAAAGAGTAGAGAGAAAAGGGAATGAGGGTACGGGAGGAGGTAAGGAAAGGGGAAGGTGCTGGAAACTGAAATCCACCAAGTTATATGTGCATGTATTAAAACACAAAGAACAAAGGTAATGGCATTTTTTCTGACATGACTCCATTTTATGCTTGCTTAAAATGTTACCTCTTCAGTCTCCTGACAGCTGTATCTACATTGGCAGTATGGTAGGACATTCCCATGTCCATGACTATATGACTATGGCCTGGATGTAGAACAAAGATAACTCTGAAATGTATAATCAAAACAATTCTCTCATATAATCAAAATATCTGTCTCAAAAAGGTCTTTCTGGCCCACATCTGATTCAAATGTTCTTCTGGGGTTTATGGGTTTTCCCTTTATAAACTCTCTCCTTCCAAAATGCAAGTGCTGGGAGTTCTTTGGAGGCACCAGCCTGCTCCCAGTCACTTGCCTGGCTTGCCCACTAAAGGACCTTTTCCCCTTTCAATTTGGTTCAATAAGCACATTGGTCTTCAATTTTCATACACATCATAACATTTGGAGGCCACAGTGAGAAGGGGGTGTGGTGCCACCACCAGAGGTGCCCATGGAACTCAGCCTCACCTCACACCTTCCCCATCGATGAGGAAGATGCAGGTGACGTGCCTCCTGATGAAATCCGAGGGCCCGTGCCTTCCACCAAGTCCAGGGAGGTCTGGAATGACTGTGGTATTCCAAAGCAGTCTGGGTCCTTCTAACCCTTCTAGGAGGCAAGGCTGCACACTGACAGCCTGGTATCAGCTCTGGTATCAGGGTGGTAAGGGAGCGCCTGATGCGAAGTTCCCCAGTCCTCTCACATTATATGAGGATGCCAATAGCAGAGGATTGTGGTTTTCTGATTTTCTTGAGAGAAAGATTGGGTTTTGGTTTAGGTTTTGGCTTTGGTTTAGGTTTTAGTTTTGGTTTTGTCTGGCTGCATGATTCACTGTACAGTTGCATGAATGTTCTGCGTAGATACTTTGCCTAAAAATGTCTCTAGCAATGTCTTTGTCCTGTCTGGTCTGTTACTTGTTCTGAGGAAAGGATATCTGAACTGTCCTCTGAGCTCACTTTGGTTTAGTGGCGACTGGAAGACAACCCAGGGTACTTGCCTCCTCCTGCAGGAAGAGTTCCACTGTCCTTGTCACCTATACTACACTGAGTGGTATTAATCCCGTTCTGGGGTTACACTGATAGTTCCAGTAAACTCCATCCTCTAAGTTTTGTCTTTTGCTACTTTTGTCTCTGTTCGTGTAAATTCTGTCCTCTGAGTTTGTCGGTTATGTGTCCTGTCACTTGTCCATGGACTTCTCAATTGTCCCTCTCTCCCAGAGGACAAGAAATTTCTACTCACACCAGCCCGCTCCGGCATTCACCCCTCTGGCTTGGAACATTGCCCATCCTCGAATCATGGAATTTGCAAGTCTTGTGTGGGGTTGCCTTCTCCTCATCAGCATTGTCTCTGGGTTGATTTCCTTAATCTTCTATCTCCCTGAGTCACAAACTTGTTTCTAATATGGGAACTACCCAATAAACTCATAAATGGTGCTGATAAATGTTCTCCCAGGGGTTTGGGGAAGACTGTGGTGTTTCTCTCTCAAAGAGACTAATTTGAAGGTGTCAAAAAGCACTGCCTCTGCTGTGCAAGGATAGCAGGACACCAGAAGAAAGGGGATAAAGAGGATTTTAATCCTTTCATCCCAGTGCTGACACTCCCAGCATTGTTTCTCAGCCGGACCCCCAGACAGACACAGATCCTCTCACTCTGGGTCAGGGACACCAGCCCTCAACTGGAAAAAATCCCAGAAAAGCTGCCAGGCCTGTAGAAAAAGAACCAAAGCAAACCTGACATCTGCCCAGACACCCATTTGGCCAGGGGATATTCATCACTGGGTCAAAAGCTGTTCTTGCTAAAGCAGTATCCCATCATTGTAAAACCCTCTCCTGGGATGAAACTTGCTGTGTAAGTTAAATACACAGAAAACATTCATATGGACTGTTTCAGAATATAAATTTTAAACAGGGTTCAAAACTAGACGAGATAAAAGAAAGTTATAGGTATGGAAATATATTTCAGTAGAAAAAATTGAAAGCTAAATAAATCTCTAAGTGTTTGTGTTTGGGGAAAAAAGAATTGTTTCTAGGTAAGAAGGTTTCTGTGTGGTAAAAGCTCTGATATGTCTAAGTAAGCAACAAGACCATCTAAGCAAGTGACAGGAGGTGAGTAAATGATAAGAGGGTCTATGTAAGTGAAGTGAAGTACATTTCGAAAAGCTTATGTTTCTGATTCAATTAGCTATAATTAACATAGTTTAGGTCATTTAACATTTCATGCACTGATAAGAAGCAAAGTCTGAAATATTGATCTGCATTTATTAAGATCGTTTTCCTGTGTTTGCTACGTTTATTACTTAGGAAAATTAAGTCTACATGGAAGTTTTATTCTGGTTTGAAAGTGTTGAAGGATTACTTTGTAACTATAAACAAACAACACCTATTTAGGTTATAACTATATTGAGACACCAAAAATATATGTGACTACATATGTATGCATCTGAGATCTGTGTAAGCCTCGTCTAAGTGCTACGTAAAAGTTTATACAATGAAAGTTTAGGTGGGTTTATGGACAAGATACCCAATAGGTGCTCTCTTTTATACGTGGTCATAAAAGGGCCATCCTGTCATTTAAAGACCTGTTTTATATCTGGTTGCTTTGATTAACTCAATTTCTGATCATTAACCCTGTTTCCTTCACGTACAGGAGATTTAAGGCTCCCCTTCATTTTTGGTAACCCATGCAGACCCGTGAGTATTGTTACTATACACTCTGGATCCTAAATAGTACTTCAAAAGTTAAACTCAGATAAATGTGAAGCTTGAAGTACTTTGCCAACTGGTCATTCTCCAAACTAAAATTATCTGTAGCAAAAGTCTTGGATATGTACAGAAATAACAAATTTGGTTGCTATTAATTCATTTCATTGACATTATAGAGCTGGATAAAGTAATCTGCTGTCAATAAGTAATATATACAATTTTATGTTACTCTTCACACTGGAAATTGCAATTTAAATGCATTTTTTGGAAGATAATAAGGAGATCCTGATCGGTTTAAAGGTGATATTGTAAATCATGAAAGAACTCTGCTATTTTTTCCAAGAAAAGAAAGTTAAAAGCTCTCTTAACCTTTCTTTAATTCATATTTTGAATGTGATGTAATCTACTGTGTTATCTGTAAAGAGCCCTGCCCTACCTAAGTTAAGGTTCTCCTGCCCACCTTACTCCAAGTTAAAATGGCTACAAAATAGGCTACACTTCAGCTCATTTAACGTTGTGTTCAAAAGATTTATTTTTCTTGTGAGGACTACTGTGATCTCAAACAGGGGGTATACTGTATAACTAAGTGAAGGTTCAAGATCATAAAAATCATTTTCTTGATTCATAGTTTTTACATAAACTAAATATGCTTCTACTCTGTTAATTTCATTTTGTATTTTGCCTACAAACTTAAAACTGATGCCTGTTAGGGTTTGGCAGAGGTGCTGCTTCTAAACAACAACCTCGGTTAATTCAAGGTAATAAGACATCACCTACAAGACAGATAGTATATAATCTTGACTTCCAGGACAAATACTGACCATAATTAAAAGAAAGAACTAACTGAAAACTAACTGTAAAATTATAGATATTAAAGTTATAACCTATCACTCCTTCTTTAAGACTGGTGAAACTGGCTTGCTGGCTGTTAGAAACCAAACACTTGGAGAACAAAGTAAAGAAGTAAAAGGGCCAAGGGAAAAGCAGCCAATGTTTTGGCCATTGCCCTCTAACATCAGCTACAACTCAGGGAATAACAGGACTTCTCTAAATGTCCTGCAACTCTGGTGAGTCACCCAATCTGCTGATCGGGGAGATCGAGAGCACCCTAGAAAATGGGAAGCCAAACTGCACATTCTGCAAAATGGAGGGTCACTGGACACAGATATGTCCCTAATGCTTCCAAGGGAAGCCAATGTGGTTGGCAAGCCCCTCACAACCCAGCCAGAAGGCACCACTGGTACAGGGGATAAAAGGAGCCAGGAGGCTTCACACATGTCCCCAAGAGTGATCTCTGAGGACTGTCAGCTCGCTTTTAAGAGTACACAGAAACAAGGTCAGTTTGACCAACTTGGTCTTAAACACCTGGAAAAAGAATATAGCCTGAGCGCAGTCTTTCAGGGACATTGAAAAAGAAAAACAATGTTTTTTTTTTAAATAAAACTTAAGAAACACACTTTTGTAAGCCCTACCAAAAGTAAGTAGAACTGGTGACTATAAAAAAATGATTCATATGTAAAAGTACCTAATAAGAATGATCCTAAGGACCCAGTATCTGCCTCTAAACCAAAATCAAAGATTTGAAGGCCCCTAAAAAGAAAAAAGGGAATGAAATGTAAAAGAAACAATAGTCTACAGCCACAACCCACCTGCATACAGTTACCACCCAGTTAATCCCTATTAGAGGATAAATGCACTCATTGGGTCAAGGTCCTCACAACCCATAATTTCACCTCTAAATCTTCTTGCATTGTCCCTCATGTGAGATTGTTGGAGACACATACTATCCAAAAAAAACATCAACCAAAAAATATATACCCACCAAAACTAGTATCCAAAAATGAGGCAGAGGTGTGAAGGTAAACTGGGATACTCCAGGCCTTTGCTCTCCTGTGAGAACAACAAACAAAAACTGACTAGTAATTTACCTTTATGAGGAGTCTAGACATCCATCAACGATCTACAGCCGTCAAGTGAAGATGCAATTTAGGAAAAACACATTCAAAACAGGAAATTTCATAACAAGATTGCTCAACCTGCCCTGATCATGGAAATTATAAAGAAAACCTAAGGAAAAGAAGAAAGAGATATGTGAACAAAGGAGATAATTAAAGATATGTGAACAAAGGAGATAATGCAAAGAAAAATCTAACAAATTCTACAACTGGAAAAAAACTCAGTTGAACAAATCACTACAATGTTCAATAGCAAATCAAACAGGAGGAAGAATCAGTAAGTTCTAAAGACAGATTATTTGAAATTACTAAGCATAAACAAAATTAAAAGAATGGGGAAACGGGTACACATACTGAGGAGCACAGGAAATGCCACAAGCACACTAATAAATGAATTATGCCCATATTAAAAGGAGAGGGTAGAAATAAAATGGCATAATAAGACTTATAGGAAGAAATAATGGCTGAAAACTTCCCAACTTTGGTGAAAGAAATGGACATACCAATATGAGATCAATGAATCCCAGAAGGATAAACCTCCCAAATAAAATGCTAACAGACATTAAAAATCTAATCAGAGTGAAAGAAAATGAATTTGGGAAGCAGAAGCAGAAAAGAAGCTGGACATATACAAGGGATCATCCACATAAATATCAGATTATACAAAATAGGGTTCAGTGGCATCTCTCAAAGTGGCACTGATACTGGGATTAGCAGAGGTCTCTGCACAGCAGTAGCAGAGGATGGGAGAGCAGTTACTGAGATCAGGGGTCTCTGATGCCCTCATGGCTGTGGCATGCCTGGTTCCTGGGAACGTTTCCCTGCAAGGACACAGGAAGGCTAGCTGCTGTGCCAATGCCCTGCGTGAGGAGGCCCTGTGCAAGAGTCCTACAAGCTCTGACCTTGACCTCTGGCACACAGCTCCCTGGAAGGATGAAATTCTTATGCTAAACAATCACAATGTTTCACCAGCTCCCCTTCTCCAGTTCCTACCTGTCTTATAGTAACTTTTTTTTTTATACTAACTTTTAACAACGGTCTTTCTTGAGAGCTACACAAAGATCCTAACAAACATGGCACTTTGCAACTGTGGATTGCAACTACAGAAAAGGTACACAGGATGTCCTAGTTTCTGTAACTTTCCTGAATACAAAGAATAATGGTTGCATAGTCTTTAACCTGATAATGAGACATATATAAAGAAAGATTGCTGGTGCATCTTTAGATCTGCACCTCCATCAGACAGCAGAGCTACCCCTGAACCCAGTTTAATCTTCAAAATCTGTGTCTGTGAATCGTCATATTTTCCAATGCCACTTTGTCCCTACACAGACCCAAAAGCTGGGTCACGCTAGCCAAGACAGAGGTCCCTCAATGACTTCATTTATCAATATCTGGATATTTGCCCAATTCGACCCTTCTGAAAGGGAGAAGTTCACTGTTTTAGTCAGCTTTTTCACTGCTGTGACTAAAAGATCTCATCTGTACAACTATAGAAGAGGAAAGGTTAATTTGGGGACCCACAGTTTCAGAGGTCTAAGTCCGTGGACAGCAGACTCCATTCCTCTGGGTTCAAGGTGAGGCAGGACATCATGGCAGAAGAGTATGGCAGAGGGAAGCAGCTTGCATGATGATCACGAGGCACAGACAGACAGACGCCACTGGCCAAATACCAATATGTACCCCCAAGCCATGCCCCAATTTACACCTCCTCCATTCACACACTACCATTTCACTCACCACTCACTTAATCCCTATCGGGGGATAAATTCACTGATTGGGTTGAGACTCTTATAACCCAATACTTTCTCCTCTGAAACTTTTCCCATCATCTTAAGTGTGAGCTTTTGGGGGACACCACATCTGAACCATAACACTCAACAAATAGTCCTTTGCTTAAAAGAAGTGATAACCATCCCAATAAATGGGTAGACATATAATGATATAGAAAAGCAAGGAAAGAGAAAATCCCAAATAGCCTATAATACTTCAACAACTGCTTCCATCAACACCATAGTGGAGGAAATATCAGAGAAAGAACTTAGAAAGTTCATAGTTAAAATGTACAATGAGTTAAAAGAAGATTAAGAAATAAATATACAGAGAAAACACAGGAAGTGAGAGATCACATTGATAAAGAGATAGAGATTTGGGATAAAGACCCAATGGAAGTACTGGGAAAGAAAGATTCAAGAAATGAAATTAAAGTCAATGGACAGCATCACTAATACATTAGACCAATCGGAATATAAATTTTCTGGATGCAAAGACAAACTATATAACATTAAAAATAATGTTCACCACAAAAAGGATGTCAAGACCAGAATATTCAAGAAATCTCCAATAACATCAAAAGACCAAATTGAAAAAAACCACTGTGGTCGATAAAAGCTCCAAAATACAAACTAAAGGAATGCACAATCTTTTCAATGAAACATTACAAAAATTTCCAAACCTTAGAAATGAGACAGAAATTCAAATCCAAGTAGCATGAGGAACTCTGCATAGAATCCGAACATAACTCCTCCAAGATACATTTTAATGAAAATACCTAATTCACAGAATGAGGACAGAATTTTTAAAACCACAAGAGAAAAACAGCAGGTCATATTTTCAGGTGAACCAATTCAGATTTCAACTGATTTCTCAACCCAGAACCTAAAAGCCAAGAGGGCTTGGTATTCCAAGTTGAAAAGAAAATGACCGCCAACATAAATATACCCACGGAAATTATCTTCCAAAATTTAAGGTGAAATAAAAACATTTCAGAATAAGCAGAAAGTAGAAGAATGCATAATCACAAAACCTATACTACAAATCATACTTGACAGACTATTTCATGAAGTAGAAATGAAAGGAAAATTTAACCAGGTTAATTTTCAACAGAATAGTTAGAAGAGAATAATCAAATCTAAATCAAACAACAGAAATAAATCAAAATGGCAGGAAGTTAAAATCATCCCTATAACAACAAGGAATGCAAACACTACAAACTCCAATCAAAAAGCATAAATTTGTAGATTGGATTAAAAAACAAGGTCCAACAATATGTTGTTTGCAAGAGATTCACTTAACAGAGAGAGGCATCAACACAATGAAGGTGGAACAATGAGAAAAGTCATCTTGTGTTCCACGAAGTGCACTTCAAGTTACATTTACTCAGAAGAAACAAAGAAGGTCACTTCACACTGGTTAAGGGAGTCATTCAACAATAAGATATAAGTAATGTATAGCTGGGGTTCTGGCTCAGTGGTAGAACACCTGCCTACCACATGTGAGACAATGGGAAAAATCCTCAGCACCACATGAAAATAACTAAACGAAATAAAGGTACTGTGTCCATCTACAAATAAAAAAAATTTTAAATACTATTATTGTAAATATTTATGCCCCTAATAAATGGTGCATCTGTGTACATAAACCCTTATCAATACTAAGAATCAAACAGACCACAATACAATACTACTGGGTAATTTCAACACACCTCTGTCACCACTAGAAATAGCACTCAAACATAAAATAAGTAAAGATTTTTCAAAACAAAAAACTACTATTAATCAAATGGCCCTAACAGGCATCGATACACCATTTCATTCATCAATGACGATATTCACTTTCTTCTCAAAAGTACATGGTTTAATTAAAGAGTTCATATTTTAGGTCACAAAGTGAAACTTAGCAAATACAAAAACAGAGAGAATTCCTTTCATCCTACCAGATTATACTGGAATGAAATCAGAAATCAATGACAAGAAAAAAAAAAAGCACTCAAAGACCTGGAGATTACATAAAATTCTTTGGAATGATAATTGAACAGCAGAAGAAATAGGAGATACATTTTAAACGATTGTTAGAAATCAATGAGCACAGTGATAGAACATATCAAAATCTCTGGCACAGTATGAGGTATTCTTAAGAGGAAAGTTTACAACACTTAGTTCATGTATTTAAAAAATAGATACCAAATACATAATCTAAATTTACACCTCAGGGCCCTAGAAAAAAAGAACACACTAATAATAAAATCAGTAGAAGACAGGGAATATTAAACCCAGAGCCAAAATCAATGGAAATGGGAATAATAGCAACAACAACAAAAACAAAGGACTGAGGAAACAAAACTTGGAAGGATAAAGAAGAGTAATAAACCCTTAACCAAACTATCATGGCTAAGGAAGATTATCAAAAGTCTTCCAGCAAACGAAAGACCGGGACTGAGCAGATTCTCAGTCAAGTTCTACCAAACCTTCTAAGAAGCAATTATCTTGCTCAAATAATTCCATAACACACAGAAGGAGGGAACATTGTCAACTTCATTCCATGAGGCCTGTATCACCATGATAACGAACCAGGACGAAGATGCTTCAAGGAAAGACAACCTCAAAATAGTATCCTTGTTTCAGTCACCTTTTTCACTACTGTGGCTAAATGCCCTGACAAGAACTATTTTTGAGTGCTCACGGTTCAAGAAGTATCAGTCTACAGGCAGCCAGATGTATAGGTTAGGCAGAATTACATGGCAGAATAGTGTGGGGGAGGGAAGTGGTTCACATGATGACCAGAGAGAGAGAGAGAGAGAGAGACAGACAGACAGACAGACACACACACACACACACACACACACACACACACACAGGAGAGAGAAACTCCACTCACCAGATACCAAACATATACCCCAAAGGCACACCCCAATGACCTTCCTACTCCAGCCACATCCTACCCCACTTCAGTTACCACTCAAGTTAATCCCATCAGCAGGATTAATTCACTGCTGGAGTTAAGGCTCTCATAACACAGTCATTTCTCATCTAAGCCTTCTTAAATTGTCTCACATGAGCTTTAGGGGGAATCCTCACATCCACACCATAACAATCCTTGATGAAAAAAGATGCAAAAATTCTTAATAAATTATTAGCAAGTCACATCAAAAGCAGTGCACCATGATCAAGTGGGTTTCATCCCAAGGATGAGAGGTTGGCTCAACATCTGGAAATAAGTAAATGTAATTTACCACATAAATAGGGTTAAGGAAAAGAACAACCATTATCTCAATAGTTCCAGAAAAAGCATTTCAGAAAGTACAGTACCCATTTGTGTTTAAATCACTAGAGAACCTAAGAATACAAAAAACCTCCCTCAACATTGTAAAGGACACAGAGGACAAACTCAAAGGCAACATCATACTAAACAGAGGAAAATGGAAAACATTTCCCCTTAAAGCAGGAACAATACAAGAATGTCCATTCTCGCCACTCCCATTTAACATAGTCCTTGAAACTCTAGCCCAAACAATCAGGCACGAGAAGGAATACATACAAACAGAAGGGATACAAATAGGAAAACCACAGCTCAAATCAATTTTAATTACAAAATATTCAACAGAAGACTTCCAGAGCTGATTATCAACTTTGGTAAACGAGCAGGATACAACACTAATGTACAAAAGCCAATCATATTCCTATATACTCCAATAATGAATCTGCTGAAAATGAAATTATGAAAATTATCCCATTCATGATGACCTCAAAAAACACTTGGAAATTACTAGTCTAAGGAAGGAGGTAAACAATCTGTATGAGGAAAACTATAGAACGCAGAAGAAAGAACTTGAGGAAGACAAAAGAAAAAGACCTTCATGGTCTTGGGAAATATTAATATTATTATTATATTATTATAATGGCCACACTATCAAAAGCAATATAAAGATTCAAAATTATTTCCATCAAAATACCAATGACATTCTTCAAAGAACTAGCAAATGCTGTTCTAAAATCCATTTGGAAAAATACCACAATACTCAAAGCAATCAGGAGCAAAAAGAGCGATGCTGGAGGCATCAAAATACAGGACCTCAAATAATACTACAGAGTTAGGGTAACAAAAGTAGCACTGAACTAGCACCAAGACAGACATGAAGACCAAGGGAATGTAAGAGAAGACACAGAGAAAAACCCACACAAACACAGCTATCTGATACTACACTAAGGTGCCAAGACACACCCTGGACAAAAGATAAACACTAAACAAACACTTCTCACAAGAAGAAATACAATGGACAACAAATATAGGAAAAAATTTAAACATCTATGCCAATTAGGGAAGTTCAAATCCAAATTAGCGAGAATTCAACTCACCCCACTAAGAGTGTTAACTATCAAGGATACAAATACAACGCACTGGCAAGAATATTGGAGCAAAGGTACACTTGTATATTGTTTTGGGACTGCAAATTAAAGCAACCACTCTGGAAAGAGGTATGGAGAGTCCCAAAAATATTATAAATGGAGCCACATCATGACCCAGCTATTGTCCTCATCAGTATATATCCCAAAGATCTAATATCAGCATACCATTGGGATGCAGCCACACCAATGTCTACGTTACCACAATTAAAAATAGTCAAGCTAGGGAAACCGCACTGGTCCCCTTCAACAGATGAATGGATGAAGAAAATGTGATGTGATACATACATATACATATATGGACATCTTACATACATGCACACATATTAGTATGCATACATACACACACAATGTAGTATTCCTCAGTCATAACAAAAAAGAAAATTATGGCATTTGCCAATAAACATTTGGAATTGCAGACTATTGTGCTAAGTAAGCCACGACCAGAAAGTCAAAGGTTGACTTTTTCCTCTGATATGCAGAAACTAGTCCAAAATTAAGGGGAACAGAATAGGGGATACACTATCAAAATAGAAGGTAAGTGGAGTAGAGACAGGGGACTGATGAAGAGGGAGAAGGGATGGAATAAGGGAAGAACAGAAGAATGAATCAAAAACCTGAATTTCTTATGCACATAGATGAATATACCCCAGTGATTCTCATAAATATGTACATACACAAGACATGAATCTTAAGAGGAACTGTAAGTAAATAGTAGCAAGATTAGAAGAAGAGGGGAAAAGGTAAAGTGCAGGGAGGAAAGGAGGGGAGGGAAAAGTACTAGGGATTGAATTAGACCAAATGGTATTCCATATTTTATACCTATGTCAAAATTAACTTAATGGCATCTATAGATATAACTAACCAATAAAAATTGTGAGTAATCAAAAGATGACAGATTGGAGAAGGGCTTCATTACCACTTGCTTCACGGCATGGAATTCAAGGAGTAGGACTAATGCTTCTCAGTGAGTTGGAAAAAGGGTACTTCACTGAAATCCAATATCATATCTGAGGACCTTAGAGAGTCAGAAATTCAGGTGTATTGAACAAAGGACAAGAAAAGGTACCCTGGAGCCAAGCCAGTGGCATCTGTGAGAGTGGCACTCCTTCCCCACAGAGGGGATGGATACTACAAACACAAAGGATAATGATGCCATGGAAAAACCTGTAGAACAGAAAAGAAGTCTGAAATTGGCAGCACAGCCAACTGGTGTTTGAAAAGTACTCTGTGATTCTCAACCGCCAAGCAAACAACCGAGGTGACATGGTCTGAAGAAACCACACTGCAGCGTCCTCCTGTAGGAACCCAGGAGATCTTTGCTAATATAGCCACGCTGTGTGTGCAAGAGCCTTCCAGAGGTGATTGAAACAAGCACGGAGAAGACGGCACCAGAAGGATTCGACTCAGTACGGCCCTTCCCTTTGAGTCTGGTGGGTCACATGACCAGCTAAAGTGTGTTAGGAGACTGAACAATGTGTGTGTGTGTGACTTTACTCAGGGAAATCACTGTGAGACTGAGTCTGGGAAGGCCACATCCATTGGTAGTGGAGTGTGTGCGATCTACGGAGGCTGACACTCCACAAGACCAGCAGAAGTTTTAGGAGGGCCCAGGTCCACTGAGGATCAGCATCTATCCAGCCCTGGTATGTGTTGATTTAACCTCTCCAGAGAAAATACCACACAACAAACTCCCATCAGCCTGATTAGAGCTAAACCCCAGGCACCAGTACTTCCAAATACAACTACATCAATCTGGTCTCTCTGGGCAAATCTGTGCTGACATTCCCATTCTATCCTACTATGCACAGGTGAGAGGAAACCTGCAAGCTATTACAGGCAGCATCAAGTCCACTTCACTACAGCTGACAGCCCACTGACAGATATAAAAAGAAGTGCCTAAAAACCCCAACTCCTTGTGTGCTCCAAGGGACACAAGGCCCCAGAAGAAGGGAAAGGAGGGCAGTCCTGCACAAGCAGTGCAGCAGAGTTGACCACCTGAGTTCAAACAGCTATTTTCATTGTGACTTTGCCATTTTCTTTTGTCTTACATACATACATTATTATGTATGTATGTACGTATGTATGTATGTATGTATGTATATGTCTTCCTGTTCTTACACTGCTACTTGATTTGTGGATTTACACTCAGATACATACTTGTTTTCTGTTTCCATTTTACATTTTCACGTTTGTTACTTCATGTTGTTTTCTCATTTGAGGGTTAGGGTTTTATTTACTTGAGTATTGTTGTTTGTGTCTATCGTCTCTAACACCTTTCTTCTCACTCTGAACAGACTGTTTCTCTTGTTGTCTCTTTCTCTATTTAGTTTCATTTACTGTTTGTCATCCTCCTTCCTACATTTCTTCTACTCTCTGTTCACAATTTGAAACTTCTAACACTTCTTTTACCTTTGTATCATATTTCTTTTCTCTAAATGAACTGTATATCTATCTTATGATCCATTAGAACTATTTTAGTTTCTAAATTTCTAACCCCACCCCCCCCCTCCAAGGTGCTACATTTATCAAGTAGTGGATAGTTTGGCTGATATATGGTGGGTTGTTTGGGGGGGGGGTGTGCTGGGGATCGAATCCAGGTCCTTATGCTTACAAGGCAAGCACTCTACCGACTGAGTTATCTCCCCAGCCCCTATGATGTTTTTTTTAAAGTGGATCTTCTTCAGGGCAATTGCTGTTGGCAATTGCCGACCCTGACTTCCTCTTTCTGTGGAAATTAGTGTTGTAGATGCCATGCTGTATACAGTTTGTTGCTGTTACTATTGTTGTATTTCCCTTTTTCTCTAAGGAACCTACTGGGACACCATGAGTTCGCAGGGTGGGGACTCTGCTGCTGAGCTAACTCAAAACCCAGCCAGGAGACAAAGAACTTTGCATCACCCATAAACAGCACTTGAACAGTGCTATTTTAATACAAAAGCAGATTATGGGACCCCAACTAGGAACATCTAGGTGGATGACTCACATCCTACCCATGGACATCCACTCCTACAACAGAAACAGAGGCGATTAACTTGTATTATATTGTGGATACCACACCCACAAGGAGTCTTAATATACACAGCGTTCATAACCCTTTAGGATAGAGTCTTAAATGAACAGCAACCACAGAGGGCAAACCCCACACAGCCAACCATATACAACACCACTGCATGATCAACAAGCACCCCACTCTTGGAAGAACTACGGGGAAAGAGGAATACTCAAGCTCTGACACAATGCACACTACAACAAATTACAATGATCACCACCACAGAACCACAAAAACAATGCTTCAAAACACACTTCAAGATACACTGAAATATTCCAAACAACCTAATATCCCTGAAAACACTGCCAAAAGAAGGATATGCCCTAAATAGGCTCACATGCACTAATGGAAGAGAAGTACATACAAACAGATGCACAAATCCCAACACAGGAACACAAGAAACATAAAACAAACAAGGTAACGTGGTAACTCTTATGCTTCATGATTCAACTGACTCCAACCATAGTAAAGTGCATGAAATACCAGATAAAGTATTCACAGGAACAATTATCAAATGATCAATGAATTCAAAGACAACACTCAAATGAAGGAATGAAGGAAGTCAGTATAGAATATCAATGAGAAATTCAATAAGGAGATGACAATATTGAAAAAGAAGGAAAAAGGAATCTTGGTAATAAAAAGCAAAATAAATCAAATAAAATGTTCCCTTGAAAGTCTCTCTAATGGGTAGAACATGAATAAGATGAACTGCACAATGGGATGACAAAGTGGTCGGCCTTGAACATTCACACATTATTAGTGAAAATAAGTAATCCTGACCAGAATATACAAGGAATCTAGGGCAATATTAAGTGACCAAATTTGATGATCACTGGACAGGAGAGGGTTGGGAGATGCTGGCTAATGGCATGAAAAACCCCTTCAGGAAAATAGTAACAAAATTTCCCAAACATTGAGAAACAGGTGGACTTACACCTATGGGAAGCATTTGGAAGGCTCAAAGGACAATATGCAAAAACAGTATTAACACATTAATATTAAAATGCCTAACATACAAAGCAAGTTAGAGACATTAGAAGTCTGAAGAGGAAACATCAGATCACATTTAGGCGAGTCAATAAGAATTACTTATCATTTCTCACGTCAAACTCTGATTTCAGAATTTCAATACACAAGGGTTTGGGAAGGTGTGTTACAAGCCCTGAAGGAAAATAAATGTCAACTGAACTTGCTATATCCAGTAAAACTATCTGTCAAAATCAAAGAAAAAATAAAATCTTCCAGGAAAAGCAGAGTCTAAAATAATTCATAACTGCTAAACCAGAACAACAGACAATCCTTCAAGAAATCCCACAGGAGAAAACAAAAACAAACTACACAGCTCATAAATGGATTAATCTCATATGAACATTACATAAGCAAATGTGAAAAGGAACAAATTAAATGTCAGAAAAAAATATGGTGACAATATGCACCTCCCTATAGTGAACGTCTCTATAATAACATGGAATATAAACAGTCAACTCTTCAACTCAAAGGCATGTAGGACAAATTAGGAAATGAAAACCAACTATACTGCACTTTCAAAGTTCTCACCTTTTACATAAACTAACCAAGAGTAAGAAGGCAGGAAAGAAGAAAGACATTAGAGACATAAAAGGAGAAATCACCAGAGACATCGTGGACATTCAGAGGATCATTGGGAAGTATTTTCAAACTTTATACTCCAATCACTTGGAAAACCTAGAAGAAATGGCTGTATTTCTAGACAACTATGGCATACCAACATTAAATCAACAGGACATAGAAACCTACACAGACCAAAAACTAGCAATGAGATAGAAGCATTAACAAAAGTCCTTCCAACAATGAAAACACAAGGTCCAGATTGATTCTCAGCTGAATTCTACCGCACATTAAAAAGAATTAATGCCAATGCTTTTCAAATTATTCCAAGAAAAAACAATGAATGGAACACTTCCAGAATCATGCACATAAGGACACATCAAGGAAAGAAAACTGCAAACAAATGTCCCTGATGAACTTACATGCAAAAACATTGAATAAAATGTTACCAAATAATATAACATGTTCACAAGATTATACATGTTGACCAAGTTGGTTTTAACCCACAGACATAAGGATGGTTGAAAAGGAAAATCAGTAAAAGTAATTCCTTACATGAACAGAATTACAGTCAAAAAACACCCACCTCAAAATGCACAAGAAACTCTCAATAAATGTCAGCACACACTTATGATAAAAAAAAACACTGAAGAAACTAGGGGTAGAAGGAACCTACCTCAAGTTTCAAAAGGCTATATATGAAAACAGGAAACACAACATCATAGTGAATGGGGGAAAACTGAAAGCATTTCCTTTAAATCTGCAACAGGACAAGGATGTCCACTCTTAACACGTCTCCTTCAGATTACACTAGAAATCGATCCAGAGCAATTAGGTTAGAGAAGGAAATTTAAAAATAAAAACAGGAGGGAAAGAAGGCAAAATATCAATATTTACACATGAACTGATCCTATACTCAGGAAACCCAAAAAGCTTCAACAAAACACTGCAAGATCTTTTTTAAAAAAGAACCAAAGTAGCAGGTTAAAAAAATCAACTTATCCAGATCATATATTTCCTATATACTAATAATGAATTTACTGAGAGAGAAAACTGAAAAATAATCCTATTCACAATAGCTTCAAAACCTACAATATAAAAGAATTCATCTTATCAAGGAGGTGAAAAATTCTACAATAAAAATTCATAAAACATGGAAGAAAGAAATTGTGGAAGACACAAGATGGAAAGACCAAACATGCTCATGAACAGACAGAAGTAATTAATATACTTAAAATGGCCATACAACCAAATGCAATATGCAAATGCAAAGGAATCCAGATCAAAATACCAGACACTGTTCACAGAACTAGAGAAAACAGTCCTAAATTCAGTTTGAAAAAATAAGAGTCATAATCCCCACAGAAATTCTAAACTAAAAAAGCAACAATGGAGGCATCCAATACCTCACTTCACATTGTACTGTAGAGCTATAGTAACAAAAACAACATGGCTCTGGCATAAGAGCAGATACCCACACCAATGATACAGAATAGAAGACATACAGGAACCCATTCAAATGCAGTCATCTGATCCTTAACAAAGGTTCCACCAGAATACACTGAAGAAAAGACACACTTTTAAACAAATGGTGCTCAGACAATTGGATATTCATAGGTTTAAGGATGAATCCTGACCCTACACAAAACTCAACTCAAAGTGGATCAAAGAACTGGGAATTGGACCAGAAACTCTGCAACCGATAGAAGAATATGTGGGTCTAACGTTTCAACATGATGGCACAGGAACCAACTTCCTTAGCAATACTCCTACAGCACAAGAAAGAAAGTCAAAAATCAAAAGCGGGATACCATCAAATTCAAAAGCTTCTGACAGCAAAGGAAACAAATAAGAGCAGGAAGAGACAACCTACACAATGGGAGATCTTCACCACCTGAATACAGGGTGTTAATATCAACAATTCGAAAACACTTAACACCCATAAACCAAAGAACGCAATTAACAAATGCATACAAGAATTAAACACTTCTCAAAAGAAGAAATACAAATGCCTAATAAATACATGAAAAAACGTTCAGCATCTCTAGCAAGTAGGGAAATGCACATCAAAACCACGTAGAAATTGCATCTCACTCCAACTCAGAATGACAGACATCAAAAATACAAATAATAAATGCTGGAGACGATAAATATAGGAAAATAAGAAACACATACACACTGGTGTTGGAACTGTAAATTAGTAAAAGCACAACAGAAACCAGTAGGGATATTCCTCAAAAGACTAGGAATGGAACCACCATATGGCCCAGGCTTACCACTCAAACAAGAATTAAACCATTACACCACAGTGATGCATACATTCCCATGTTTACAGCAGTACAATTTACAAAGTCACACTATGGAATCAGTCTACAATTGACAAATGGATAAATAAAATGTGTGATGTGTGATGTGTGTGTGTGTGTGTGTGTGTGTGTGTGTGTATGAGAAAAGAAAAATTTAAAGAAAGGTAAATGGCGGTTCATGAAAGTCAAAGCGTGATCACTAGAGAAAATGATGCATCCCAAAGCCAAAACAAAACAAAATGAAACCAATGCCATAACCAGAGATGGAAAGAAATGATGGAAGACAGGCCTGAAGTCAACACAGTAGACAATAAACACAATGAAATGAAGGATTGGATCTTGGAATCGATAAAACCTTGCCCAAACTGAACAAAAGAAAAAAACCCAAATTAATGAAATTAGAGAGGAAAGAGAATATCACCACAGACATCCAAAGATTCACTAGGGACTATATTGAAAAGTTACAGTCCAAAACATGGGAAACCAGGAAGAAATCTCTGTCTAGACATCTATGGCCTACAAAAATTAAACTGAAAATATGAAAAAACTAAACACACCAATAACAAAAACGAGATAGAGCAGTAATAAAAAGCCTTCCAAGAACAAGTCCAAAAATAGACGGATAGTTTCAGCAGCATTCTAATAGACATTTAAAGAAGAACAAATACAATAGAAAAGTAGAACCATTCCAAATCTATAATATGAAATCACATACCATTCTGGCACCCAAAATCAGTTAAGGGCACATCAAGAAAAGTGGAGAACAACATCCCTGATAAAATCAGATGCAAAAATTATTAAAAAAAAATTCACAAATCGTATTCATCAACACATTAAGAAGATGGTACATCATGACAAAATTGGGTTCACTCCAAGGACACAGCAGAATAGTGATTTCAACATATGCAAATCAATAAATGTTCTTCATCACACATGTAGAATTCAGGACAACCATCATACAGTCATCTCAATATATACAGAGAAAAGGAACAAAATGTGCAACCACTCATTTTCAAAACTCTGAAGAAACAATGGAGAGAAGGGACTTCCTTCAAAAGCCACAAAGTCCATACACTACAAACCCAAACTCAACATCACTGTGAATTAGGAAAAAAATGAAACCTTTGCTTTAAAATATGGAAACAGTAAAAGAGGTCCCATTCATAACTCTTCTATTCGATATAGTATTGGATATTTGTGCTGGAGCAATATGGTAAGAAAATAAGAAGGAAGGGATAAAAATAGGAAAAGCAGAAGTCAAATTGTATCTGTTTTCAGAAGATGTGATGCTCTATTCAGAAGCTCCAAAATATTCCTCCACAAGGCTGCTAGATTTCATAAACAAATTAAGGAAACCAGCAGTTTACAAAATCAACATAAGAAAATCACCACCTTCCCTAGACACCAGTAAAGAACCCCATGAAAAATAAATCAGAAATACCCTTAGAAAATCAAATTAAATACCTAGGAATAAACCAAACCAGTAAGGTCAGAGATCTCTACAATGACAACTAGAGAACACTGAAGAAAGAAATGTAAAAAGAAATTAGAATAGGGAAAGCCCTTTCCATTTCCCTAAATAGACAGAATTAAAATTGCCTTTGTAGCCATAACACCAAAAAGTGTTACACAGATGCTATGAAATTCCCACCAAATTAAAATGACATGTTTCTAGAAACTAGGGGAAATAAACAGTTCTAAAATTCATCTGCATGAAAAAAGACTCAGAATAGCCAAAGAAATACTGACCAAGAAGAGCAATGCTTGAGGCATCACACTACCTATTCTCAAATGATACCACACAGCTATACCAACAAAAACATCATGGTATTGGCGTCTAAATAGGAAGTTCACTGGTATAGAAGACACTGGGACAAATCCACATAGATACAATCACTTGGTACTCAACAAAGGTGCCAAAGGCACGTGCTGGAGAAGGTATTGACAGTTTTTTAAAAACAAGTGCTCAGAAAACTGGATTTCCACATGCAAAAGAATGAAACTGGATTCCTACTGTTTACCCTGTATAAAAGACAAAAGTGGATCAAAGACATAGAGTTTGGAAAGAAAATTTTGCAGCTGATAGAAGAAAACACAAACTTAATACACCAACATATTGGTGTAGGCATGTACTTTCATAACAAGACTGCTCAAGTTCAAGAAATGAAAACAAGAATCAATAATTTGGACAGCCTCAAATTAAACAGTTTCTGCATACAGCAAAGGAAAATAGGGGCATGAATATAGAAGGTACATAATGCGACAAGATTTTTGTCAGTGGCCCTTCCAACTGGAAAGGAATATCCACAATATATAGACAACTCAAAAATCTCGTGTGAGGATGTAGGGGAAAAGGAACACTCATACATTGTTGCTGGCGTTGCAAATTAGTACACACACTTTTTCCCGGAAAGCAGTCCAAATACTCCTCAAAACACTAAGATTAGAACCACTATATGACCCAGATATCCCACTCCTTAGTATTTATCCTAACACACTAGAGCAACACAAGCAGATCAACGCCTACAGCAGGGCAATTCACAAGAGCCAAGCTGTGGAACCAGCATGGGTGCCCATCAACATATCAATGGATGAGCAAAAATGTGGTATAGATACACAATGGAGTTTCACAAAGCCATAGAGAATAATGTAATCACAGCATTTGCTGGTAAACAGACTGAACTGGAGAACATCATCATACTAAGTGAAACCAGTCAGACTCAGAAAGTCAAGGGTCGAATGTTTGCTTGTTGATCCAAAGTCTGGGAAAATGGAATTCCATGACAAACCCTGGGTGCACAGCTGGCACAGAGATCATTAAAGGGCACAACTTCCTCATACAAAAGACAATATCCCCTAAAGACAGAAGCACCACATGGATTGTAAGCCACTGTATCTATGTCTCCACAGTACAGGATTGTAATTTATTATCACATATCTTGTAATAGCACAATTCTTCTGGAACCTAAACCAAAGGGGACTATTGATAATTTCAGCATTTAAACATGGGTCAACAAGGCAGTGATCCTTCTCAACCCCATGGTAACAAACACACCTTGTTGTCCCAGATTCCATATACCACTCACTGGTACACAGTCCTTCATCTAAAGGGGACGTGTGACTCTACGTATCTGCAGCCGACTCACAATATCCTTGTGCCTCTGAATGCGGAGATCCAGAGACACGCACTAAGCAACTTATCTGAACATACAGCCCCCATTTGTTTGCCCGGGTATTGATGAAGGATTCAAAAGACTTAGGTCTTCAGTCTAGAACTGTCCTTCTCCATGTAGATGATGTCCTCACTTGTACCAGGACAAAGAGAACTCTGATCAAATACTATCTGTCAACTGAATTTCTTAGCATGATGGGTTTACTGGGAATCTCAACCATGGATCAGGTCATGCAACAAAAGGTTATATTTGAACTATTGTTCATAGTTGAAAGCAATTTTTGTATAAAATGGAGCAGTATTTGTGTAGTATGCTATATAAATTGGATTCATGAAGATGTGGGCAGCACAAAAACATGAGCACATAACCTAACAGCAGCACTGGTCCTATATAAAAAAAAAAATGGGACACCATCTACACTGACTCCACATATGCCTTCAGAGTGCTTCATGCACACCCAATCAACTGGAAAGATGGGGGAATGCTTACTGCAAAAATGCTCCTATTGAACATAGGACAGTAATTTTAAAATTATTCTAAAAAGATTAGAAGCAAGCTACCTCCCAAAATAAGTAGCTGTATTATGTTGAAAAGGACATCTAAAAGTCCTAGTTTTCCAGGGAAAAACACAATGCATAATGACAAGAAAAAAAAGGACAACACTAAACTGCTACAGAGATGCCCTGCTTCCTTATACTGACACCCTTTCCTCTTCTGAGATCACTATTGAGGAAACTAAATGGGCTCAGCAACAGGGAGGAGACTGCTCCGGACATTGTTATGTGTAAACAACACATTGGTTTGGCCCCAGCAATCACAATGGAAGCCCAGAGAGGGAGTACATGATTTCTTCCACATGGGAAGAGAGGCTACAGTGGGAATGGGCAGTTGGGTGTTTATGGACATTAAAGTATCAAATACCACACCCCAGCTCAGCCAAAACTATTCTCTCTACACCTAAAATACCTCCAGGAAGGTGCTATCACAACCCCTAATAGAACCAGATCAACACCAGGAATCATACACAAGGGAAGACAGCCAACTAGATTTCACCTATATGCCCATGTTCACAGCATAAAAACTATTCCTACTCCTCATAGATACATTTACAGTGTGGCTAAAAAACTTCCCTTAGAAGGGAGAAAAAGCACAGGAAGTAGCAAATATGTTCCTAAAGGAACTCATGACCAGTTTGTCTTACCAAGACCCTACAAAGTGACAATGGTCCACTTTTAGAGCATGCATTACCCAACAATCAGCAAAAGCACTGGGGATACCATCTACATTCCACATGGAACCCTACATCTTTCAGCAAAAAAGAAAGAGATAAACATTCCTTTATGAGGACTTGAGCTAAGCTTTGTCAGCCAATTCCAAAATCTGGTTATAATTACCACCTGTTGCCCCCAGGAGAGTTAGGAATACTCTGGCAGTTTATCTGGCCCTACATCCACATGAGATTTACATGGCACACACTTTCTATTAGCAATATGGTCCTAGACTCAGAAGTGAATCAGCTTCTGTGGTACCTCATTCATGTGGGATGAGTTCAGACCACTATCCCAATATGCAGAAATGCACATTGCCCAAGCCCCAAAAATTCCATAGAGCTGTAGAAGAAAAGAAAGCCAAGAGATCAAGTTCTAGTTAACACCTGAAAGGAGGTGAATCTATCAAAACAGTGACAGCCTAGATGGAAGGAAGCTTACACAGTTGTCTGAGCTACTCCGAAGACCATAAAGGTACTGGCCATACCAGATGGAGCCTTCTCTCCTGGATTAAATCCCTCCGTCTGAATCCTGAACTACTCCAGGCTCACACACAATGTTCAAGAATTCATCTTACACCTAAGAACCTATGCAGGACCTCTGATTGCCATTCTGACAAAATAAGTCCTCAAAACCACAGAAGTAGTTCATCATTATGAAGTTAATTTTGCTCATTCTCCTTGCTGCTTCACTTTCTCCTTAGAACAACATCTCCAAGTTCCAACAGTGACCACAACCTTTAATCTCTCCACCTGTTGGCTGTACCCTTTTAAAACTTAACAGAAAGCAGTTCTTACTACCTAGTTAGAAAACAAGTGTGGAAACTAACTCTTATACTTCCTCACCTTAAGTGAGCCAACACCCCAAATGAACCTAGAGAAAACAAATTTCTGTCAAAATTCTTATTCTCATGAAGCAATATATATATCCCCTCCCTCATCTTATCTCCCCAGGTCAGCTCTTTGTGATTACTTACAGAGACCATCTTGGATCCCACGTGGTCTCTAGGCCTCCCATTCTCCTTGGGGGAGCCTGCTGACTCTTTTTAAGGCAGTGTAGTCTCACTTGAAGAAATCCTCTTGCTCCATCTAGCACATGTCTCCTCCAACTCTTTGTTCTTGACAAGAACCTGGAACTGCAAATATTGAGAAAGATCAACCCCACATCCACATCTTTCATGAGTGAAAGAAAAAAAATTGACTACAAGTGGAAGGGAGAAATAAGCTGAATATTTTGGTGCAGACCTGTAAACACAGCCCTTGGGTAGAGGCACGGAAACTAAAAGTTTGAGGCTATGCTCCACACCTTAACCAGGCCGGGTCTCAAAAAACAATTGTTAAAAGTGCTAGGATATAGTTCTGTGCTTAGTGGACTGCGTATCTAGTATGTGTGAGGCCCTGGGTGCAATCCTTACTACTGAGAAAAGAAAAAAAAAAAAAAAAACAGAATAAAACAACAACAAAATCAACAGCAACACATTGGAAAACCTACAGCTACTAAATTAATTGATCAGAAATTAAAATATTTTCCCACAAATTAGAAGACACATGCCTTCACTAGTTCTCTTTAACACACCAGAATCCTTGCCAGATCAATTCAGGAAGAAAGAGACACAAAGGACCTAGTTTTTGGAAGGAACAAGTATAATTATCTCTGTCCATAGGAGACATACTTTTATGCATATAAAACCTTAAGATTCCATGACAATAATCACCAGAATGAATAATTCCCCGAAGGTGCCAAGGCACAACCCACACACACATAAACTGCTGTTTATACATGAAAAGTAAAAATATGGAAAGAAAAGCAAGAAAACAATTTCATCATCTCAAATAGAATAATATCCTATAGCCTACTTAATCAAGGAAATCACAGACTTGTAACCTGAAAACTATAAAACCATGAAGGAAATTTACACAGACACAAAAGAGTGAAAGACAGGAAGTGATCAGGGGTTGGAACACTTAAATTGGTTAACTAATCAATACTACACAAAGCAACCCACAGATCCAATGCAATCCCTAATGAAAGAATAATGTCTTGTGGCAAAAATTTAAAATACCATCTGAAAATTGATATGGAATCTGAAAGGTAACAATGATCAAAACAGAACTGAACAAGAATAACCTTGGAGTCTGACACACCTTGAGTTCAAAATGTCCTACTGAAAAGCTAGTCATCAGAACACTTTGAAAATGAAAGATAGAAATGTAGATGAATTAAACAGAGTAGAAAATGCAAAACAAAGCCCTTACATAAACTGTCAAATGGTTCTGAGAACACCATTCAGTGGGAAATGGACAGAATTTTCAGCAAAAGCTGTTGAGAAAACTGGATACTCACAAACACACACACACAAAAAAAAACTAACAATGAGACATATATAAATAAAGATTGCTGGGGTTAACTCTTTAGATATTCAGCTCCATCAGAGAACAGACTCCACCTGATCCCAGCTTAATCTTCCAAATCTGTGTTTGTGACCTTCATTTTCCTAAAACCCCTCACCCCTCGCTGAAACTGGGAGTTTGGCCTTGCTGGTCGAGGCACTTAGGTTACTTTTCTAAATTCGAGCTTTACAGGGAAACCTAAAGATGAAATTCATGGTGGTCTATTCATATCTGCACTAGGATTATTTGATCTTAATTCCACTATTACTGCCTTTCCTGTCTCAAGAAGGATTATTTTAAATGTGGCATGCACATATGATAGGATATTCTGTTCCGAATTATAAAGGAAGTTCTGTCCAATTCTAGAACACACAAATGGACCTTTAGAATGTTATGCTAAGTAAACAATTACATTTTGTATGACTCTACTTACATGAGGTACATGGACTAGTCAAATCATAGAACAAGGGTGTGGAAACCCTTAGGAAGAGGGAAAATTGAGACTTATTCTTCAACAAGTGAGTGAGTTTCAAGTTTCCGAAATGAAAAACTTCTGTGGCAGTATCAGGGTATCAGAAGGATGGCAGTATAAATGTAATGAAAACCAATGACCTGCAGTCCTAAATGGTTAAGATAGTATAACTTTGTTATGTGTATTTGATCACATACAAATAATTTAATCATAATTTATTTCCAAATAAAAGCTGAAAAAAGTCTCCACTCGGAGATCATAGCAAGAAGAAAGGTTAAAGGAACATGCAAGCTGAAAGGAAGGATCACTAACTCAGTCATGCTAAAAAATAAAGAATAATAATAAGCATAGCTCTCAGGAAAAATTTAAAAGCCAGTATCACAGGATTTTCAGCTTTTAACTCCTCTTCTAATGTGATTAAAGACACAATTATATGATAATGGTAGAGCTAGTGGTGTTGCTAAAGCATGCACACTGTGAGCTCAGGGACGTGCACAGTAGTGCCACTAACACTACCAGGTTGTGGGGGTCCTGTGGGGAATGCACTTACGGTCCTGGGCTTTGTTCTGGCAGTGGAAAACACACAGGAATCAATAGGTGGACAAACATAAATATCTACCTCGGGAACTGTTAGTGCATCTGTGAATATCCCGGTCATTTCCTTCCTGAGTCAGTTCCTCTGAACCTTTCAGAAAATGGCCATCTTGGAGGAAAATCTCCCCGCACACTCCTGAGGAGTCATCTCTGATCTGCTTGCATCCACCAGCCCAGGATCCTAGAGACCAGCGCCACTCAAGCACAAGAGGCATGGCCACCCACCAGCACAACTAATGTACTCACACACACTGGACAAGAATCAGAAAACAGAATCTCACTTCTGCCAGTCACCAACCTCCAGTGAGCTCCAGCTGAGTGAGCAACACACCAGATCAACAGAAACAAGGGCACGTGGGAAGGGCTTGCCATCACCGATGTTCTCCTGGGACCACATTCAGCACCCAACACAGACACACACCACACACCCACCCTTATGCATCTACAGAGGTGACAACCCCTTCTACTACAGATACCACAAACCACTCATATTTCAAAATAGTACATAAACACCAGCTCACTGCCATCCTACCACATGGATGCACAAATTGACAACATCCCTGCATTCCCTGAACACATACACAGCACATTACCTTCAAAAACATATACTCAAATCCTATTCCCTAATACACATGCCAGTAGTTTCCACATGTACTCACCGACATGCAGCTGTGAACTAAACTCTCCAAAATACATGCCTGTACATTCTTATGTGAAAAACACTCCCTGAACATATGTGCACAGGATGCCACCAAACATTGAAAATACACACACACATACACAAACATACACATACAAATGTAGTTGCACATAACCCCACTTGTAATCGCAAGTCATACAGAATCCTAAATCCTCTGGAAAATCACACAGACATGATACTCTCAAAAGAAATACATACTTGATAAGCATTACTAATACTATTTCCTCCTCAACATACACAAACAGAACTTAGAACTTCCCAAAGACTTAACACACCCAGACACACCCTGATTATAAAAATGGAACATCCACAACCCTGAAAAACATGGGAACAACCTACAACACACATGCATAAACATAACAATTTGCAGAAAGACTTGAGGCAAATACTAACTCCAAACACATAAAGACTCACAACCCTCTCCAAATGTACAAAACGATGATGTCAACTACAATCCACTTGTCATTGCCCAGATACACACGTGATCTACTTGTGGACCCACTGCAAAATACACCACTGCACTCTCTAAGCTCATACCCTCACCAAGTCAAAAAGTATACACATGCACAAAAATTCTACATTCAACCACTCCTTTTACAAAAATACCTATGAATCCCACACCATGAACAAACCACATACGCTGTCACTAACCAAACATCCTAACTTCTCTTCCCATATAAACACACCTCCTACATTCACTCAGGGATGCATACACCATCCAACTACAGCTCAAGAAGAAATACACAGGCACCACATTTCTAAATACATTCATAGCCACAGATTATACGAACTGGAGAACACAGGTGTCTAAATCTACACATACACAGTACATCCACAGAACCAAAAGCACACACGGTCCCACTGTCACTGCAATGGGTATGTACAGGACTGCTAGTACCTCCTGATGTATACAATCACACAGAAAGCTGATGTGCTCCAAGCACACAACTCCATTGGACTCTGAAAATGCTCAACTGTATAAAATTCCTATCTGTGATACACCTGATCATACACCCAGAATTCCCCATACCCAAATATAGAACACATGCACCACAAAAGCCAATTAAATCACCATCTGTAACCTTCATACAAACCTCATAATTATAATCACCCCCAAAGACACACTTAAAGCAGATACACATATCCTCCTATCCAACAATATAAACCAGCCAATACAAAATGCAATAACACACACTATCAATAACTGAATATGCTCAGAACAAATCATATACTTAACATACAACATCAATATCCATTGCAAAATGTATATGATCACTTATATGTCACAAACATGCACATGCACTCAATGCCTCGGTTTGAACTTAAGTGCAGCAACAGCACTCAGACCTACACAGCATCAACAACTCCTCACACAGGATGCCCCTCTGTAACCCAGAACAACTCAATCACCTTGAAGCCCAAAATACAAACATACACAGCAGTCCACCCTGAAACTCTATCAACAACATCTGTCCACATCCACAGGCTACATACACATGACTCCTACCATCACAACATACCACATGAACCATTCTCTCCAAATCTCTGCACCAAAAAGTATATGTCCTAAATTCTCACCTACAAACCATGTACAAGCATATAAATTTTAAGATCTGAAACCACACATAGTCAATAAATGGTGATACACAGTCCTAGACCTTCTCAAATGTATGAACACATGTTTCAATAGTTCACAGTGACAAAAAAAAAAAAAACATGGAACCAGCACCAACAAATTAAATACATGCATTGCCACAAAAGCACTCACCTAACACAGATCAAGGAAATCACTCATATCCAATCTTTACACACATGACAATCAAACATGCACACACAAGACGATTCATGGTGTCCTGGTTCATATCCTTTCCCTGACTCTTCATATAAAACGAAAGGACCACCAAGTCTTGGTGCTAAGGTGCAAGATCACATACACTACATCACATATGTAGTTTGATGTTTGATACCTCCAGTCAGCAATTGGTTACAGGCTATTAATTAGTCTTGTGGGCTCTGCAGACAGAAGTAGACAGATGAAAATGCAGATGTCAGGCACACACCTTCGTGTTGAAAACATAAGAGAATATAAAAGTGCAGACCAGAGAGCACACTCCCTCCTATAAAACTCAAAGGTACTTGAGTTTTGTATGACTCTACTTAAATGAAGTACACAGAGTAGTTGAAATAACAGAACAAATAGCATAGTGGTTTCCAAGCCCTTAGTAGGAAGGGAAATTGAGACTTACTGTTTTCAAATGACTGAGTTTCATATGTGCAAAATGAAACATCTCTGTGGCTGCATCATGGTGTCAGAAGGATGGCAATATAAAGGTACTGAAAACCATTGATCGGCATTCCTAAATATTTAACGTGGGAAAACATCGTTATGTGTATCTGATCGCAAATAAGTAAGTTAATCATATTTTGTTTACTTTCACATAAATAAAAGCTGAGAAGTTTTCAGCTCGAATATCATATGAATAAGAAACGTTAAAGGACCATGCAGGCTGAAAGGAAGGTTCACTAACTCAGTCATACCACAAAATAAAGAATAATAATGAGGGTAGCTCTCAGGAAAAATTGGAAAGCCAGTATCATTGGATTTTCAGATTTTTTTCTTATTTTCTCTCTCTCTCTTTTTTTTTTTTTTTTTTTTTTTTTTTTTTTTGTGGTGCAGGGATTGAACCCAGGGCCTTGTGCATGGGAGGAAAGCACTCTACCAACTGACCTATAACCCCAGCCCACTGGATGTTCAGCTTTTAACTCCTCTTCTAATGTGATTGAAGACACAATTATATACTAATTGTAGAGCAAGTGGTGTTGCCAAGCATGCACACTGTGAGCTCAGGCACATGTAACACATGGGCCACCAACACCATCAAGATGGGAGGGTCCTGTGGGGAATGCACTTAGGGTGCTGGACTTTGTCAAGTCATTGGGAAAAACCCAAGGGAGGAAGCAACATGTGGACAATCATAAATATCTATCTCAGGAATTGTTCTGTGAATGTCCCAGCAGTTTCCTTTCTGAGTCAGATCCTCTGCACCACAAGGAGAAGAATGGCCTTCTTGGAGCAAAAGCTTCCCCCACCACTCCTGAGGGGTCATCTCTGATCTGCTGCCATTCACCAGTCCAGGATCCTAGAGGCCAGCACCACTCAAGCATGACCACCCACCAGGAAAACAAATGTACTCACACCCAATGGATGAGAATCAGAAAGCAGAATCTCACGTCTGCCACAGTTACCGACCTCTACTGGGCTCCAGGTGAGTGTGAGTAACACACCAGATCAATAGAAACAAGGGCACATGGGAAGGGCTTGCCATGACCATTGTGTTCCTGGGATGGCGTTCAGCACCCAACACACACGCACACACACACACACACACACACACACACACACAACATCCAGCCAGAAAGACATGTGCACACACCCCTTACTCACACACGTACACATGAGACAAACCCTTCTACTACAGATACCATAAAACCACTCACATTTGAAAACAGGTGCATAACCATCAGCTCAGTACCATCCTACCAGACACAAGAACTGACCCCATTCCTGCATTTCCTGAAAACTTACACAACACATAGCCTTCAAAAACATGTACTTGACCCTACTCCCAAGTACACATGCAAGTGATCCCCCATGTATACGGACCCTAGCATCACAACATACCACATGTGCCATTCTCTCCAAATCTCTGCACCAAAAAATTAGATATCCTAAATTCCTACCTAAAAACCATGTACAAGCATATAAATTTTAAGATCTGAAACCACACACAGCCAATAAATGGTGATACACAGTCCTAGACCTTCTCAAATGTATGAACACATGTTCCAACAGTACACAGTGACAAAAAAAATGGAACCAGCACCAACAAATTAAATACATGCATTGCCACAAAATCACTCACCCAACACAGATCAAGGAAATCACTCATATACAATCATTACACACATGACAATCAAACATGCACACACAAGACGATTCATGGTGTCTTGGTCCATATCCTTTCCCTGACTCTTCATATAAAACAAAAGGATCACCAAGTCCTGGTGCTAAGGCACAAGATCACATACACTACATCACATACGTAGTCTGATGTTTGACACCTCCAATCAGCAATTTGTTACAGGCTATTAGTCTTGTGGGCTCTGCAGACAGAAGCAGACGGATGAAAATGCAGATTTCAGGTACACACCTTCATACTGAAAAGATAGGAGAATATAAAAGTGCAGACCAGAGAGCACACTCCCTCCTATAAAACTCAATGGTACTTGATAGTCACTCAGTAAGTGCTCATATAGAGAAAACACTTCAAAGAGGAAGACAGTCCTCTGTGATACCTCTTATGGACATGAAACTATTCTGGGACAGAAGGGGGTACCTCGAGAGGAGGATCACCACAAACACACCCATGTGACAATCCATCTCTCCCTATACAGGTGTTGACTAGCTGGGAGGACACATCGTTGTGCAACGTATGTTCCCAAGCTAGGCGTGCGCTGCTCCATCTGGACTCCCTGCTGCCATATCTGCCCCACTTTGTAAATACTTGCAGACGTCACAGTCTATGTTACTTGACCCTCTTACTTTTGGACTTCTGGCCAGAGTCAGTCATCTGGTGGACAGTGGATAGCAGAGGAAAACTGCTTACCCAGTTAGGAGCAGTAGGTCAGAACGACCAATGTGAATCAGAATTACCAGAGTCAATGCATACACACAAGGATTCCTAATGACCCACCCACAATGCACATAGAATCACCAACATATGAACTCCTTGTTGCCTGAACATGTTTACTTCACACAGATGACTCGTCACACATCCTGAAAACACACACACACCCATGAGGTATTCTAGTAAATGATTAATAAGATATCATCCAGGGGGAGGTAAAAAAGTCTTGACTTTCAGTTTACAAGGTGTATCTAGTCAACCAAGACTAATTTCAACCTAACAACCAGATACCACTAAATACAAACACAAAAGGGATGAGTCCCATCAGTTATCACAACTAGTTCCAGCCCACTCCAGCATACAAGGTATTTGTGCAAGCAATCTGACTGTCCCTGGAAAATGAACTTCACCTTCAACCCCAAACACAAAGAAAATTATATCACTATCTCCAGCAATAAATACACCAGAACATTTGTACAACTCTTATCTATACCCTGAACGGATATAATGCCTGTTACTTCTGAACATAAGTGCAACTACTATCTGCACCCTAAACACATATAACACTTGTTAGTGTATCAACTTTTACACAAAATACCCTATTCATCCTAAATGTTCAATGTGTCATTCCTACAAAACAACAAACAAATATAGCATGAGTTGAAGACATGTCTATACAACAAACACACTGTTCCCATACACACAATGAATATCCTACAGGCACAGATCCTAGGAAACCAACAAGTATACAAACACTTGTCTCATGCACTACCCAAACAGACACATGAAGTCCCACACTTCTCAAATACATTTCTCCACAACACCTCAATGCACAATGTGCACAGCCCGGTTCCAAGCATACAATAAACCTCCCACATCTGCCACAATACACACCCCATGAATTCAAGGACACTCTCAGCCACCAAAAACCTCTACTTCTCAAACACATGAGACTGAACACAAATACCAGGACAACTCAGGCAACATCACACAAATCTTCAAGGATTACATTCCACCATACACACAAACACAACTCCTGAGCATCCTGTATATGCATAGACTCTAAATATACACATCCACAGACCCATGAACACACACCTCAACACTCATGTGCATAGGCAGAAAATACAAAAACATTCATCTGGCATGCATGAGGCAGAGTTCAATACCAACACACACACAAAAACAAACATGCACTAATCTTTATACACTGACCAATATATACACACCTTCCACACAAGAACCAGGAAACAGACAAATGAATATTCCCAAAACTTCTCAGAGACAGTCCCTAAAACACTGTACAGTGTTCTACATCTCCGGAAAGTAACCTGCCAACCATGCCACTCAAACATGTCTATATATGCCTGTAAACATCACAACATTCATCAAACAAATACACTCTGAATACTCCTATCACCCTCATTCCCAATGAAAAAATTTATAGAATGCAACCTCTTAGTGATAAATCCACAAACCAATGTGCATGCCCAACACACAGGAACATCAACAGCATATTATATAAAATACACATAAAACCACTTACAAATCCCATATTATCACTGGCTGCAAGAAGGCACTTCTTCTCCTCCCCAATACTAAAAAATCACTCTGTCGCACATCTCCAACACGTATAAACACAATTCCCACACTCCCCTGTGTAAATGTCTCACCTCTCCATCCCATGCATACATCCCTACTTCCCACTTATATACAAATAGGTTTCTACTCAATACACACATGGCCACAGAAAATACACATCAAAACTGCCATATTCCTTAAGTACACATACACTCCAACATTCTTCTTCTCACTACTATTGCTCACTCATGTAACAAACACTGACACACACAAATGAGCACATCTTGGGTGTGCTAGTTAATTCAATCTCCATATATATGTACCTCTCCACAAGCACTGCATCCCTACACGATTAACTGACACACACAAATACAAATATTCCCAAATAGATAGTACCTTACACTACCATCATACACAAGATCACCAACTGCCAACACAAGAAATAACTCCCCATCAAAAATGCAGAATCCTACTAACTGCACACCACAATCACATATATTTATCCTACTCCTAAAAAGACTACTCACACACCTGGCCTCCAACACTCAAGTACATATACATGAATATGAATACCAAAAAATCAAAATAAACCCACATAACCAAACACCATGTCCTGAACATAAAAATACTCCTATATGTCCCAATTCTGTCAATCACTTTGGAAACCCAGAGGAATGTACCAAACATGATTCTTAACCCTGCTCATATGCACAAATACACATTTATTTCCAAAATTACCATCCTGCATGCACACATACCAGTCTTCAGGGACAAAACAAACAAAAAACCACAGGGAAAATATTACAAAACCCAAATTACAAAAACCTAACCTCAACTCTCTGAGTTTATGTTCCCACCCTCCAAATACACCCAACCCTACAAAGTCTCACAAAATCACTCACGACTCTCCCTTAGTCTCAAATTACAACCACTCACCACCACCCGCAATTCTGAATACACCGCATATTCTCATTAGTCACTTGAAAACTAAAACACACCAAACTCTGAAGGCACGTCAACACATGAGGGGCACCACCACCCCAAAAGAGGAACAGTGACAGCCATGCAGGCCCTCTGAATTCCTACCATACCTACAAGAACAAGCACAGCATCTCATTTTCTCTTACAAAAAACCACCCATTGATCATCATGCCTTCAAAATGAAAGGAAAACTTCCTGCACCCACAAACACCCACAAGGGCCTCCCACTAACCCGCCAACACACACCAGAGCATGCGATCCATTTCCCGTGTGCGATCCATGAACGCCACACAATTTAACAACCAAATCTCAATCTCTTTATTGCAAAACGACCGTAGGGCAGACGGTTCTCATCCGGTCATCGAGTCCATTTTCCACACTCTTCCGCCACAGCCGGTTAACCTGCGACTGCACGTCCACCGGGACGTGACCACAGCAGAAGGGCCAGAGCGGCTCGGTCGTCCCTTTTGCAACGTCGCCAGCGCCACCGGACAGGAGTGTCCTTCTGCTTAAGGACGCAGAGGCCGCAGACATCTCCAGCAAGCACCGTCTCCCGGGACGAGGAGAGGCCGTCCCAACTCCATGGACCTCGACACCGGTCACCTCCCTGCAGACCGGACGCTGCTGCTCGCTCACCGCGGAGGCTCCGCTCAGCGCCGCGCCCACGGGCTGCCAGGGACGCCGACCCAGAGGCTCCTCGCTCGCACCGCCTTGGCCACCGTCCGCTCGCGTCCAGCACAGGAGGCGCGGGGTCGCGCGAGGCTCGGTCTGGGCAACGCCCGCGTCCAAGTGAGAACCGGCCAGCGGCGGCGCCCGCCGCGGACACACGACTGGGAGGCCCGACGCCCGGGACGGAAGATCGGCGCACGACAGACCGGGAAGCGAGAGGAACGCGGGTCCAGTACCTCTGGGCTGGGAACCGACGCTGGACGCCGCCAAGGGAGCCGCGCCGGCCGTTGGGGAATCGCCACCCGCGCTCGCATCTGCGCATCGCCTCGCAACAGACGCTGGACCCTTGGATGGCGGCCCGCAAGCGCCACAGCGCCTCTGGCCAAGCGCGCGCGAGGGCTGCAGTGTGAAGAGCATAGCGCGTGCAGGACCCTATGGCAGTGCCTTGGGGTCTGTGAGGTGTCGCCTGCAAGGCGCTCCTCCTCGGGGAGCCTGGGGCTGCTCCTTCCTCCAGCGAGTGCACCTGAAATGACCGCCGCGATGTTCACCTTGACACACCTGCTGTGCCTGCACTGGAGACCGCCCTGGCTGCATTGCAAGCTCTCTACCCTGAAGCTCAGGCTCCTTATTTAGGACCTTTGACTTGACCCCCTTTGCACCGCGTCCCTTAGATTCTTGTTCATTGATCCAAACATCAGTGTGTGTCTTCCTCCTACTCCATGTGTAGGTTCCATTGAAGAGCAGTTCTGGCAAAGAATTAGGTCCAGGTAACACTCTAAACCCCCATTCCTTGATTTTTGCCTTCCACATTTGGGAGAGCCCTCCCAATATATATGGATGCTCAACTCTTTTCTTTGAATGTTTTTCTTATATGTTTAATGAAGACTTGGCAAATGTAACCAATTTCAGTAGACAGAGCAATTTAATCCTCTTCCTCTTCTCCTGCAGTTTTAGTTTTCAAATTCGTACCATGGATTCACTTGACCTGGTAATACATTGAAAAAAATTTTTTTCACTCCTGTGATGCTATTTCTTGGAATTTGGGTAATTAACATCACTCCTCTCCAGAGGATAATGTGGAAGACATGTCAAACGTGACACTGCCAAGGGCCTCATGGTGTGCAAACCTAAAAGTTCTTCAGGAGGCAGACAGGGCCTTTGCCATTCCTCCATGGGGCCCTGATTAGTTGGACGTCCACGTTTAGAAATATTTTCTCTCAGTGATCACTGTTAGTTCAGGACTTTACATCAGCAATGGCCAGATGATAGGACAGAAGGATATTTCACTACTCCTTCTCATGGACATTCCATTTCTGCCTTTTTCCTACTGTGTTTACTGTGTTGGGTGTATTCTTAGATATGGGGAGCTTTCCCAATATAGGTGAATGAATGCACAGATGTTTTCTTTGAATGTGTTTGTTGTATCTTTAATCAAGGCTTGACATTGACCAATTACATCAGAGCAATTTTACCTTCTCCCTGTTTGTACCATATGTTATGCTTTCAGTTGGCATTCATTTTTTATTTTTTTTGCACTTATTTCATTTATTTTTAAGCTACAAGTTTATCCCTCCGTCCCCCATCATTTTTTAAATTTTTATATTTACAGGCTGCATTTTGATTCTTTCTACACAACTGGAGTAAAACTTTTCAGTTCTATGGTTGTACACACTGTAGATTCACACCATTCGTGTAATCATACATGTACGTAGGGTAATAATGTCTCCCTCAGTCCACTACCTTTCCTCCCCCCAGTCCCTCCTGCCCCATTTCCCTATACACAATCTCAGTTCCTCCTTCTTCTCTTATGCCCCTGCCTCCGCGCCCTATCATGTATTCTCATCCACTTATCAGAGAAAACATTCGGCCTTTGGTGTTTTGGTGATTCACTTATTACTCTTAGTGTAATGCTCTCCAACTCCATCCATTTACCAGCAAATGCAATAATTGTATTCTTCTTTATGACTGACTACTATTCCATTGTGTATATGTACCACAGTTTCTGTATCCTTTCATGAGTTGAAGGGCATCCAGGTTGGTTCCATAATATGGTCATTGTGAATTGATTGGCTATAAACACTGATGTGGCTGGGTCACTGTAGTATGCTGATTTTAAGTCCTTTGGGTATAGGCCAAGGAGTGGGATAGCTGGGTCAAATGGTGGTTCCATTCCAAGTTTTCTGAGGAATCACTGTACTGCTTTCCAAAAGGGCTACACCAATTTGCAACTCCACCAGCAATGTATGAGTGTGCCTTTTTCCCCACATCCATGCCAACACTTACTATTGCTTGTGTGCTGGATAATAGCCATTGTAATTGGAGTGGGATGAAATCTTAGGGTAGTTTTCATTTGCATTTCTCTAATTACTAGAGAAGATGAGCACTTTTTCATATTTTTGTTGGTCACCTGTGTATCTTCTTCTGTAAAGGGTCTGCCCAGTTCCTTAGCCCATTTATTGATTGGGTTCTTTTTTACTTTTGGTGTAGTTTTTTAAGTTCTTCATAAATTTTGAAGACTAGTGCTCTGTCTGAAGTGTGTGTGGAAAAGTTTTTCTCTCACTCTGTAGGCTCTTTTGTCACATTATTGGTTGTTTCCTTTGCTGAGAGAAAGCTTTTTAGTTTAAATTCATCCCACTCATTGATTCTTGCTTTTATTTCTAGTGCTCTAGGAGTCTTGTTAAGGCAGTCCTGTCCTAAGCCAACATGATGAAGATTCAGGCCTACTTTTTCTTCTATTTGGTGAAGGGTCTCAAGTCTAATTTCTAGGTCCTTGATCCATTCTGAGTAGAGTTTTGTATAGGGTGAGAGATAGGGGTTAATTTCTTTTTGCTGCATATGGATTTCCAGTTTTGCTAGCACCATGTGTTCAAGAGGCTATCTTGTCTCCATTGTATGTTTTTGTCACCTTTGTCGAGCATGACATAACTGTACCTCTGTGGGTTTGTCTCTGTGTCTTCTGTTCTGTACAATTGGTCTCCCTGTCTATTTTGGACCACTACCATCAGGTGACATACTTTTAAAATGTGTACCATGGACACACTTGGACTTATAACATTGAAGAAAATCCCCTCCCTTGATGCCGTTTCTGGAATTTCAGGTAAATAGTATTCCCTCCAAAAAATAATGTGGCAGAAAGATCACATGTGGGTGAAGACAGAAAAGCTCTACAGGAAGCAGACAGGGATTTTGCCATTCCTCCAAAGTTCCCGGATTGAATGGAAGAGCTTCTGTTTTGTGAAAACTGATCTACCATGTTCAGACATGTGTTTTTTTGTTTTGGTTTGTTTTGGTATGGTTTTTTTGGTTTGTTTGTTTCTTTTTGTTTTTCCTAAGTAATCAGTGTTATCCTAGGGATTTACAATAACAATGGTCAGATGGTAGGGAAGAAGGACACTTAACTGCTCCTTCCATGGCCAGTCTGCACAAATTAAATTTGGGCTCGTTGAATAACATGTGCATCTGAAGTCTAGCATTTTGAAGCAGTGCAAAACTGATTGCATGGGCTTTGGGATGCAGTTCAGTGGTAAAGCACTGCCCAAGAGTATGCAAGGGCCCTGAATTCAAACTTGGTCAAGGAAATAAAGCTTTCTTTGGAAGTCTGGTCTCCATCATTCATTACAGTAAAGCATTACTTTAAAAAAATATGGAAATAGGAGAAGACAGTTTTAGTACACTGTCTTTTATATCACTAGGTCAAGGAAAAAAGAAAGAAAAAGAAAGAAAGGAAGGAAGAAAGAAAGAAAGAAAGAAAGAAAGAAAGAAAGAAAGAAAGAAAGAAAGGAGAAAGAAAGAAGGAAAAAAAGAAAGAAAGAGAGAACCCTTCCAGATCTAATACCAATGACATAAGTGAAGACTGGGAAATAATGAGCTGATATGACAAGTGCAGACATGATTGGATGAAAACACACTGTATCCATAAAATGCAAGCCACATACCTCAGTTTAGAATATTGACTTTTTATACTCATAATTGTGTGACTGGTGAGAGCCACAGCTCACTGGTGGTGCCCAGCAGGGGAAGTAAACAAAGAAGAGCATTAAGGCATTGGAAGAGAGTTGCATCTATCACCCACTCTCCTGTGAATCTGAGAAACTATCTCAAATTGACCCAGAGGAACCACACCACGTGTGCTACCAAGGTATTACTTGAAGGGAACTGGAGGCTCTTCCATACCTGCCAGAGCTCTTCACGGAATGTCTGCCCAGCCCCACCCAGGCCTGCTGCCCCAGGGCTCTCCCTGCATGAGAAATGTCTTGACCCATCATTCCACTGGGGTTTACATTCAAACTTTGCCCAGCTGCAGTTGGAACCTGAGCTTCTGCTATGGCCAGGTCACTCTCTGGGTCCTGTGTTGACATTTCCCATCCTGGAGACTGCAAGACTGTGTCCATCGTCCTGGCCTTTAGAAGGAGGTGACCCCAGAGGGTCAGGGGCTTGCTATTCGAATGCCAGTCAACCCTTAAATCCTTGGGAATTTCAGTGGAGTGATTCCCTGTGGTCAACTGATTGAGCAGAAGTAGAGGAAGTGAAGAGCCTTAGAGGGTGCATGTCACCTGGCTAGGGAAGAATGATACTGCTCGTCAGGGGAGGGCTCCTAAGACAGATCCAGACAAGCCAGGAGACGTACACTGGGTCAGCACAAGGAAGAGGGGTTTGGGGTTGATTCTTTGTAGAAAGGACACAGGGTTTTTAGGCAGGCTTGATGGTGTCACAGTGTTGGTTAGGGAGGGCTTGCTGGCGGGGAGAGGCTGAGCCTGTGTCCATTCTTCAGACACCTGGACGCTGTCTGTGATATCATTGTGGGGGATTGACTGCAGGGTCTCAGATCATAAATGGGCAGTGGAGAGACATGTGCTTAGCTAGAAAACAGCCCCGTGGGGTCCTCGCTGACCATGCCTGCACTGTGATACACTCCGTGTGTGAGGCTACAGGGCACTCCAGCTGCACAGCACAGAGCCATCACCAACTTCCTCCCAGGAAAACTTCTCCCTCAGTCCAGAAAGCAGGTGACCTTGATTCCAGAAGGGCACAGAACCTAGGAAACATCAACCAACATAGATGTGGGTCTCTGTAAGGTCTTCTGAATCGTTCATGCTTTCATGGAAAAAAGTCTTTCAGAGATTTTTGGTATTGGCCACTTCCTGTGGTGCAGCCTTGGCCCCTCGACTTATGTTGGCATGAAGACTTTGCACATCTTTCTTGTTTGGTATTCCCTTCTAATTGCACACATGTGGGGTGTCCTTCGTTTTCCAGGATCAAGTGTGAACACAACTGGGTTCTTTTCAAGAGAGGAAGGAGAACAGCACACAGTTAGAAGGGGCCCTATTTGTCCTATTGTCATTTGAACTTTGGCAGGAGTCCTTTTTAATATATGCAAGAGTTGAAGTGTTATGGACCATGCATTCCTTGACTACCCTCTGCATGACATCCTGGTGAACAGGGATGTGCTCTAGCAACCTTGCCACACCTGGCAGCTGGCACAGGACTGATTCTCTGTAACACTTTCCTTCCCATTTTTGGAAGATCAAAGGAAAAGGAACTCAGAATGACTCCATTACCCAGGCTCAATAACAACATGACTAGTGGCTGTGAAAACCTCTGGGAAGCCCCATCACTCACCATCCCATCACCTTTCATAAACCTCAGCAGCTGTTGTTGGTCATGCCAGGAGAAGATCTCAGAGAAGTCTATCACACAGACCTCTTCCGGGGAGCAGAGCTTCCTGTGTCAAGTAGGGACCACTGAACCCTGGAGACAGGGCTGGCCAGAATCAGTGCCCCCACTGGTTTTTGCAGTCAGAGGTGCTGGGGGAGGGAATGGGGTTGTACCTAAGTGATAGAGCACTGGCCTAGCATGCGTGAGGCAGAGGGTTCATGTCTCAGGGCCACATGCAAATAAATAAGAGATAAAGGTCCATCAACAACTGAAAAAAGAGTGCTGGATGAAGAACCCACATGCTGGGCACGATGTGCTCCTGGGTGAACTTCAGGGTTCCTCAGACTCCAGCCAGGGAGAGAGTTTATTCAGGTGCTTTTGTTTGTTTGTGCAAACATGGGAAAGAAAGAGAATGCTTTACAAGGAGCATCAGCCAAAGGAAGTCAGAGGTGATGGTGGGGCCAAAATATTTGGAACCTGTCACCTTCACAAAAGACCTTGCAGTGCCTGGCACTGCCCTGGAGCAGGTTTCTTTCCTGTTGTTCAGTCTGAGGAGAAGTTTGGTGCCTCTAAGCAGAGTCAAATTGAACCACTTCTAGAGTCACCCAGGAGGCCGATGGAGTGTCTACGAAGGATGCACAAGGGGCATCTGAGAGATCGGGAGAGCTGAGGTGTCAGGGTCAACGGACAGTGTTCAGGGCATCCCCATGCAATGGAAACACGTTTTACCTGGGTAGGAGCATAGCATGAAATTCACTCAGGGACATTTGAAAACTGCACAATTCCCCGACTCACAGGGCCCTCACTTAATGTTCCCAGTCTGATTTCCAGTGACCAAGAAACTGGGGCCTCACTCCTGCCGCCATTTCCCCTCCTCCATTCTCCCCTTTGCTTTGCACCACAGCATCCACATCACAGCACCAGGCAGGAACTTCAATCCTGGTGCCCCCATGTTTCCCATCAGAGGCCTGCCCTTTCTTCCATCTGCCCCCGTGCTGACAACCAGCAGTTCAGGGAGCTGTCTCTGGTGCCACCTGTGGCTGCACCTATCTCCCAGGGTAACCATTCAGTGCTGTCTACTTTCCCTAGAATATCAGTGGAAGCAGTAGCTAGCGTCCCTGGTGTGTTTGTGGCTGGGCTCCTCACCTTTGGAAAACATGGGTCAGAAAGAGTCCGCTCACATTCACAACAGTGCCCACACTCAAGGAATCCTCAACTGGGGTGCCTCAGGGGCCTTCATTGTTGGTGCAGAGACTTCAACATGTGAATTTTGAAGAATAAAATCATTCACAATATAATACCCCACACCACTGAGGAATCCAAGTAAGATCACACAGGCCAATGAGACCTTGGTGTTAATGTTTGGTATAAGGTACATGTCCCAGGGCCCCAGTGCCAATACTTTTGATTTGAACACGATGGGGCTGATGTAAAAAAGTTAGGACGGTGTGTGGGTCCAAGTAAGCTGAGAACAGAGGGTGACCTTGAGGACCCTGCCTGGTCCTGACGAATTCTAGCCCAGTGATTCAATCCCTGTCCCGACTGGAGCCCACTGTGACCATGGAGGAGGGCCTGTGGAAGGGTTTGCAGGAATGGCAGCTCATAGTCGCTTTGTCTGCATCATCTTCTATGAGAACACAGAAAAGTGAGTCAGGTTTCAAAGCCCAGACCCAAGTGTTGGGGGATCATGGGTTGCACAGCAGGGTCTGGTAGGGCCTGTCACCTACCTCTTTGCTCTGAGGCATCTAGCTCTCCAAATAGCAGCTCCCTCTAGTTGGAGGACTGGACATTCTCTCTGTAACAATCTCAGAAACTCCAGTCTCCATGTTCCTGATTCCTGCTCTGCCTTGAGGTTTGTGCTGAGGATGGGGAGGAGTAACCAGTCCAGACACAAGGTGGCCTTCTTCTTTTTGGCTCTTGAGAGGGGAAAATTTCACTAGCCTCACACAGGCCACCTGCCTGGAAACTAGCACAACTTTGCAGAGTGGGGAGTACCTGAGGTCATGAAAGTGGTCACTCTTGAACCTGATGTTCCAGATGAGGGTGGCAGTGGGGAGTGTGTAGTCAGGGGAATCCAGCACTTCAGAAGCCCTGAGGACACATCTCTGGTCTTTTATCACCTTTGTTCTATGTAATCCCTGACATTCTAAAAAGTGAAAAGAAAAAAAGAGAGGGCCCTCGTTGGAAGCAACCCAATGTTCTCTGTTTCACTTTCACTTTCCTCTCCTGTGCCTCTGTCTCCCAGGTGATCCTCCCAGGATCATGGTCCCAACCTCAGTATCCCTGGATTGGGCCAGGAACCCTGGTGTTCCCTGGTATAAATCACACCCCTGACCAGCTTCTGGCAGCTATCCGATCTGTGTGGTTCCTGGCAGGGACAGGAGAGACCTGGAACAAGGATGGCCTAGGGGTCCCGCTGGGTCCCTCAGAGCTGATTCCCTTCAGGTGCTAGTTGATGGAGAGTGTTCCAGAACTGTTATTCTCCCTTAGGAGCAGCTCCCTCCTGGGACTGGCCCAGCCCACTGCAGGACACAAGTCCACATCGCTGCCACCAGCTCCTGCCTGGAACTGGGCTAGCACCTGCCTGGTATGCCTGACCTGCTTCTCAGCTCAGACTGGGCCTCCCTTACCCTAATCCCACCAAGGTTTGTGGAGTCTGAGACCACAGAGGAGATGGAGAATTCAAGGATGCAGTTGTCAGGGGTCTTCCAGTGCCAATTTCCTCCTGTACCACAGTGACTGGATCTCCCAAGGTCCCCAGGCCCTCAGGCTGTTCAACTGCCAGGTAGGGTCCCAACATTCCCACAGAAACCCATTATAGTGTCCAAGGGATGTCAAGGGCCAAGGCAGGTTTTTGTACCAAATAAGAACTTTTTCTTCACTGTAGGGGATTAGGTCTTGCAAGAAGAACAGCTCACTAGTACCTGCGGTCCCTCCCACCCTTTGTTTTGAACTGCATATTGACTGGGCCAACTTGAGAACTCCTTTCTCTCCTTGCCTGTCCAAAGAACCGACATACCATCTGCCCGGGATTTGGTTCTGGGTAGGCAGATTGTTTGAAATATTAGTGGCTCCAAATGTCATCCCAGTTGACCATCCTCCCAGGTGCCTGTCCTAGATGTTGCACCTGGTGCACTGTCACCTCCCTTGGGTTCCCAGTTCAGGTTATTCTGATGCATGCAGACCAGGTTAGGTCCTCTGAACCCTGCCTTCTCTCAAGTGTTTGGGATGAACTTGGATCCCCCATCCACTCTGGTCCTCTTTGTCCTAGTGTGCACCTCCAGAAAGACCACCCCTAAGGCATGGCATGCCAACTCATAAGCAGTCTAACCCAATGTGCTAGGAACCAAGGTGCCCAAGGAGATAGCACCTGAACTCATCCAAGAGTACATGGACATCATGGATGAGCTAGTCAGGCCTACCAACTTTGCCACGTGGGAGCCCTCCTACTTGTCCACAGGAGAGCCTGCTGCAAACTTGGGAGAGGAAGGACTGGATCAAAACACAATAGAGGATGATTTCTATTCAGATGGAAGTCTGTTGAGCTACACTGGTCAGGACTTTGTCAATGAGTGGGCTGGGCCAACAATCATTATGTCTACAAAGTTTCACAATCTGTAGATTTGAGTTTCATACCTTAGATTCTCAGCATCGTGTGTGTGTGTGTGTGTGTGTGTGTGTGTGTGTGTGTGTGTTCATGCACTTGTAATCATGTGTAGCTGGTGGTCAGGATTTAACAAGCCCATGGTGCAGACCAAATTGGGGACATCATCACTTCCTATTTGTCTTGGAAGTTTTCTTGACTTTGGGTCATTTCCTCCCAAGTTCACTCACACTCTCTTTCTTCTCTTCCTAGTAATTCCTAGAGGAATTACTTTCCTCCAAACGATAAATTATTTATCAGACCTAACAAAAGATCTGGGGCAGGAGGAAGGCCTCACCCCTGACCAGTTAGAGAGGGGAAGGGTGTCTCCCAGTAGACCAGGAGTAGGAGGTACACCAGTTATATAAGAGATGCAGGGACACCAGAAAAATAAGTGCGGGGAAACTAGGATACCAAGGGTTTTGAAGAAACAATATCTAGACAAGGAAGAGAAGGTCACCAGGTAGAAAAACAGAGGTACGAACACCAAGTCCGTGTCTGGAAGGACATCAAGTGCATCAGCCAGAGAGGGGTATGTGGTAGACAAGGAGACAAAGGGACATAGGTAGGCAGGAAAGGGAGTGACCACAAGTGTGCAGGGGAACAAGGGATAGCAGGTAGATGAGGCATGTCCAGGGCCCTACTCATATGGCCCACAGGACTTTGTCTATTTTCTCCTGCCTGTGTACATGGCTCCTTGACTGAGACTGCTCCAGGATAGAGGATGTAGGTGGAGAAAGAGAGGAAGGAGACAGGACAGTCAGGTATGTGTTCAGTGGACCAAGCTGAGAGGAAGCCCAGGAGGGTGGGCAGCAGAGCTTCAGTCTGTCCCTCGGAGACCAAGATGGGTGACACCTCCAGCTCCCAACGCCCATTCAAGTGTACTTGACCTGAGTCCCTCTGGCCCTCATCATGCATGATGAAGAATGAGCCAGTGCCCATCTCCTACTGCAGCTGGTGGAGAAGCAACTCCTGCCCTGGAAGGAGACAAGTGGAAAGCTGGTGCCCCAAGGCCATGGTGTGTCCCAACAGGACCCAAGAGCTTCTCAGGCACTTGGCAACCACAGTGAAGAGAAATATAACCATCACACTGATCAAGGGGTCAGCAAGGAGAACTGACTCCAAGAGGTGGCTTCCCAGGCCTCCCAGGACTGGAAGCAGTGCAGGGCCATAGACTCAGAATTATAGGGACCAAAGGACACTGCTGTACTCCTGAGTTGTCATGGGTCTCTCTTCTTGGGGACCATTTAGTCCATCTGCCCTCCCTAAACCCTCAGATTCTCCTCCCTGAACTTGGGGAACAAAGGTGTAGTGGGTCCCAGAAGAGCCACTTCTTTGGGGGTCCACATAGGACGTCTGGTACCTGCAGCATGGACGACAACCTCCAAAGCCTTCACTTACTCTTAGCCTTCCAGCACCATCTCCTGCCCTGGGCACTGTCCCAGAGACAGGGACCTCATATACAAACCCTCTGCTCAGGACTTCAAGCATCCCAGGCCGCAGCTCTCCAGACAGGGCTGTAGCGCCCATCCCCTCCAGCACCACCTGCTGCCCTAGAGACTGTCCCAGAGCCAGGGAACTTGCATGGAACCCCTCAGCCCCCACCTCCCTCCAGCTGCCAATCCAAGAAGCAAACTGTCACTGGATGTTTGGTTGTGTGGAAAATATGCCCCATTACGTGCCTAACCTCCAGATCTCTGGAGGTCAAGATCTGCCTCTGGGACTGTTTGGAAGCTCACTGCCTCAGAAAAGGAAGTGCAAGTCACCAGGAACCAGAAGAAGAGGAAGAGGCACTGAGGACAGTGGGGTTGTTGGCTGTGTGGCCTCTGAGGTGGCTCCTCTTCCCATGGAGTCTGGGCAATATTCCACCCTCACCTCATTCTATGCCCCAAGGGCCAAAGGGTCCTCCTCACTCGGGACAGTTACTGCTAGTCCTCAGGAAAGGAAAGGGAAAGGGAGGGTGTTGGGAGTGTAAAAAATGGGCAGGGAGAGGGCAGAGGGAAGGTAGTGAGATGTGAGGGGACGGGATGTTCAAGCATGGTGGGAAGCTGTGCCTTGATGGCCTGTGTCAGTAGGAAAAAAAGCCATTTTGTAGAAAAATCTTCTCCAGATGCCGCTTCCACCATGTGTGTCTGGGACTCCATGCAGTGAGAACTGAGAGCAGGAGGTAACTGCAGATGCCAGGCCCCAGGTTGCACAGGTGTCCATTCACTGGGTCTTGCCTCCGGATTCAGACTGGTCCTTCCACTGAACCCAACTCATCACACCCATTCAAATGGCCTTGTTTCGGTTAGGGGATCTTCTCTGTGCATCCCTTCATGATCTGTGCCCCTTAAAAATCTCTCTTACCAATCAGCTGAGGGTTATTGGCCCAATGCAGAGAGCAAGAAAAAAGTGCATCTCCCTTGGTATTAGCAGCTCTGAGTTTTGAGGGCAGGTGGCTCTCAGATCTTAGTGTTAGCATCCCTGAGTTTGAGCGTCTTTGACTCTTACCGCCTAGTGGACAGCAGCTCTCCTTTCACCTTCCTGGAAGCTGTAGCCAGCAGCTTCTGACTTTTCACTGGAGCTCATTTGATGGCTGAACCTAGCAACTCATACAGCTCTCCATTGTTCTGTGTCACTGTCTTGTGCTGGCCCCCCTCAGGGTGACCAGCCCAGTTTGCCATTTCACAGTGCAACCAATGTGACCTGCTCTACTTGACATAAAAGTCATGAATAGACAAAATATAACATTGTGAAAGCGGTTTCATTAGGACTTCAGTTACACCAGAAGGGGACAGAGGTACAGAGACTCTTTGCATAAGGACGTGGAGAAGGAAACTTATTTGAAATCAAAAGGTGGGCTCAAGAAAGCACAGCGTCCTTCCAGATACCCACAGGTATCTGGCTTAGGCCCAGGACGGCGGGGGGGGGGGGTGCTCACACATCAGATTCATGACCACTGAAGGTTCCAGAAAGGGTGGAGTCATCCAGGGGAGCTGCAGAGTGCAGTCATCTGGATGAACCTGCCATGGAAACAAAAGTCTCCAAGAGACTGTGAGGTCCTTGTGGCAACCATGGCCATTGAAGACAGGGGCACAATATGTTATAAAGTACCTCTAAAGAACATTGGGCCCTTCTCTCTCATTTGTTTGGAGAGTTTTTTTTTTTAATGTTTTTTAATTGATTTAGTTAGTTTTACAGACTGCATTTTGATTAATTGTAGACAAATGGAGTACAACTTTTCATTTCTATGGTTGTACGCAATGTAGATTCACAGCATTCATGTAATCACACATGTACAAGGGAGAATAATGTCTGTCTCCTTCCTCCATCCCCTCTTGCCCCATTTCCCTCTACACAATTCCAGTTCCTCCTTCTTCTCTTATCCCCCTGCCACCCCGCCCCCACAGTATGTATCATCATCCATTTATCAGAGAAAACAGTCAGCCTTCAGTGTTTTAGGCTTGGCTTATTTCACTTAGTATGATACTCTCCAACTCCATCCATTTGCCAGGAAATGCCATAATCTTATTCTTCCTTATAGCTGAGTAATATTCCATTGTGTCTTTATCCTTTCATCAATTGAAGGGCATCTAGGTTGGTTTCATAATCTGGCCATTGTGAATTGAGCAGCTATAAACATGGATGTGGCTGGGTTACTGTAGTAAGCTGATTTTACATCCTTTGTGTATAAACCGAGGAGTGGGATAGATGGGTCAAATGGTGGTTCCATTGAAAGTTTTCTAAGGAATCTCCATACTGCTTTCCAGCGTGACTGCACCAATTTGCAACCCCAGCAGGAATGTACGAGTTTACCTTTTTCCCCCGCATCGTTGCCCACACCTATTGTTGCTTGTATTATTGATAATAGACATTCTAATTGGGGTGAGATGTAGTTTTAGTGTAAAGTTTTTTAAGTTCTTTATAAATTGTGAAGATTAGTGTTCTATCTCAAGTGCGTGTGGAAAAGATTTTCTCCCACACTGTTGGCTCCTTTTTCACTTTATTGTTTCTTATTCTGAAAAAAAAAGCTTTTTAGTTTGAGTCCATTCAATTTCTTGATACCACACTTTAAACTCTACTGTGGAGAAGTAAGTAACAAAAACTGCATGGTATTGGCAACAAAGTAGACAGTTAGATCAATGGTTACAGAATAGAAGACACACAGACAAACCCACAGAAGTACAATTACCTCATGCTCCACAAAGGTGCAAAAAGATAGCCTCTTCAACAAATTGTGCTGCCAAAACTGGAAATCCATATGCAGCAAAATGAAATTAAACCCCTATCTCTCACCCTGTACAAAACTCAACTCAGAATGGATCAAGAATCTAGAAATTAATCCTAAGACCCTTCACCAAATAGAAGAAAAAGTAGGCCTGAATCTTCATCATGTTGACTTACGATCAGACTGCCTTAACATGACTCCCAGAGCACAAGAAATAGAAGCAAGAATCAATAAATGGGAGAGCTGTTCTTGAGCCTTCAGCCTCTGCACCATTAACCTGTTTTCTAGAAGAAGCCTGGAGATGGTATTTTCCTTATAGCTTCTTTCTGATTCTGTGAAAGATGCCAGATGGTTAAACTGGACGAATCCACAATCATGACCAAGGCCTTCCTGAGAAGGTGACGTGATGAAAGGACAAGGCTGTCTTCTAGGGAAGGAGTCACAGCACCCTAAGGAAACTTCAACTGATACCACAGCAAGATCCACTCCCCACATTAATGAAATGCTCTGATTTATCAAGGTGATCACAGGACTGGCTCCTTGTGGATGCCCTTTGGTAGCTGCACCTTTTTTGAAAATTAGAGTTGCAGAATGTCCTCTGCTGCCTGTGCATGGGGCAGGATTGGTCAGTCTCCTGTTTCCTGGGATCTTGGCCAGGCTGTGCCATGCTAGCCAAGCAGCTGAGGTGTGGCCTGCTAACATCTTACTCTTTGGGCTTTGGGTCATTAACAAAAACTTTAGAAAGGCATTCACTTTATACACATTCACCCATCAAATATAAGATTTCTAAGGTTTTGCAGTCTATACAGTAAGTTTGTAGATATTTCCTTCATCACCACAATAAAATCTAGAACACTTTCATGAGCTCAAAAAGATCACTTACCATTTAACTACCAATGCCATTTCTCCATCTGTGTTCCCACCACGTTCGAAATTCCTCATGGTCAAGATTTGAGAACATTAATCATCCCCACTGCCTCATCTAGAACATTTATTAACTGAAAATGTCATTTTTCATTCAGCTATATTATATTCAAATATAATCTCTACTAGTGGGATTTGCAACCACTGCCTTGATTCATTTCAAGGGGACAACATTTCTGACACTATGGCTTTTGTACCTCCAGTGTAGCTGTCAACTGGGTTGTTCCAGGAGAATTTGTGACATGCCAACAAGTTAAGTAGCACTTGAATATTTTGGCAACATTCTGTCTGTGATCAAGCAGAAAGATCTGCTTTGATGATCATTTGGTGCAGACACAGTATCTGATTAAAATCTTTCATCTAGAATATATAACAATCTACCAAAACTGAATACCACTCCTTGGTTTATACTCGAAGAACTTAAAATCAACCTCCTACAGTGACAAAGTCACAACAATGTTTAGAGAAGCTCAATTCACAATAGCTACACTATGGAACCAACCTAGATGACCTTCAACAGATGAATGGATAAAGAAAATGTGGTGTGTATATATGTGGGAAAATTACTCAACTTTAAAGAAGAATGAAATTCTGGCATTTGCTGCGAAATGGATGGAGTTAGAGAATATAATGCTAGGTGGAAAAATCCAAACCGAAAAACCAAAGGTCAAATGTTTTCTCTGATATGTGGAAGCTAATTCACAATAAGGGGATGGGATAGAGAGGAATAGGGTTACTTATATTAGGTAGAGGGGAGTGAAGGGATGGGAAGGAGTGTGGGGGAAGGAATGATAGTAGAGTGAAACAGACATTATTACCTCATGTACATGTATGACTGCATGAACGTGATCCTGCAATAATCAGAAAGATGAGAGATTACACTCTACTTATGTATTATGTATCAAAATGTGTAAGTGCATTCTACTGTCATTTACAACTAACTAGAAAAAGTAAAATAAAAAAAAAAAACAATAGAATGGGGGCAAAAGATATCTACCTATCTTTGCCAGAGAGGTCAGACGTTTGGCAAGGAAGACATGAAAAGATGTTTGACATCACTTTCCAGGAATGAAATGAAAATTAGAAACCCCCAGGAGGAATCACTCCATGCCATTTAGAACAGCTGAAACACACATCAGTAATGCTGCCGAGTGCTGGTGAGGGTGCCAGCACTCCCATTATCGTTCACTTCTGCTGGAACCAGAAGATGGCAAAGCCATTCTGGAAAATAGTGAGTGTCTTTAGGAAATGATAGAACTAAACACACACTTACCATAGGCCCAGCGACTGCACTCCTGGGTGTTTATCCCAGCAGAGTGGATTTCAGTCCACAGTCGTTCATGTGGCTCTATCTGTCGTAGCCCAAACTGGAAACAACCACAACACCCTGCTGACCCACCCTAGTGGTGAACACTGAAACAAGCCGTGGCACAGTCTTCCCAGGAAGGACTCAGCAGTGGACTAAGAGAAACAACCTATTGATGAAGCAGCAGCCTGGGGGGAATTTCTAGGGTCTTGTTTAAACTGAGAAGAAACCTGAATAAGCCCTGTAGCTTCACTTACTTGCCAGTAGTTACTTGCATTTTGTCAACTTTACACATCACTAACTCTGGGGGACAGGCCACTGAGCAATAGAGTGTTCATCTCCCAAAGCTTTGTAGGAGATAACACCAGTGAAATGGGGGTTTAGGATGGTAATTTCCTAGATTAATTTTCATGGCTATGATGCCTGCTCCCTTTGAAACCCCTGATCGCCCTTGGGCCTATACTGGGTATCCTTCTAATGCCAGAGGGCTGAAAACCCTACCTGCAGACCTTACCCCCAGTGCCACCACTTTTGGAACCCGTGTCCTCTGAAGAACCATGAAGTTTGATTATGAATGACAGACCATGAACTATTTCACCTCCGATCACTTTTGTGCATGCCAAGTTCAACCCTGTTCTTCATCCCATAAATAGCAATAAACTTTGGCTCCCTTTCAAGGAAATTGTTCTCCTTTGCAAAATTCCATGTTTCAATGATTCATATACCATGTGGTGTGTAGCCTCCTTTGGGTTTTCTCATTGATGTCTAAGAGTAATGGATTGCAATGTGGGTCAGCTGCTCCCAACACAGGTCACCGTGTTGTCGGCGTGGGGCCAACGCTATGTATGAAAGAGGTGGGGTACGGTGTCTATGGGGGGCTCCATCTTGGGATTGAACCAGTGCCTCCTGTGTTTGTGGTCCCCAGTGAATGCTGGGTCAGGACTGTAGTGGGGGAAGAAAGGCATGACCTGGGGAATATCAGGGATTGGCTAGAGTTGGGTCAGGCTCAGGTCAGGGCCAGGTCACACCCTCCAGTCCTGCACTCCAGATGGGCAGGGACTGTGGGGACCTGAGCCAAACCAGACACTGCCTCTGGCTATTGCTGCCATCACCGTTGTCCCTGAACCCTGAGGCTTCTAGTCCCATGTCCTTTGCACATTCTGTGGGAGGTTGAAGGGATTCCTTGGGTGCAAGAGGGCCTGGAGCCAGCAACCAGAGGACTCCAGAGAGGTATCATTTTACACTTATTTCCTTAAGACTTTTTCTTCATGTCTGGCCATAAACTTCAGACTACAGGGAGATTATTTTATTTACCACTGTCAGAAAAAAAATCAAATGGAGTAGAATTGGTTCTGGGCACTTGAAATGGAGCAGCAGGCCATTGTTAATCAGATCTCACTGGGAAACACACCTCAAACTTTATCTGGGCTGCACCCCACCATGCTCACCAAAGTGGGCCAAACTACCTGTTTCCTGAAACATTGTCAAATGCTTGATCTTCTCTACAGATCACTCCTTCCACAAAACTATCCAGAGACTTAGATTGTACCCGTGCCCCTTCTTACAAAATGATGTAATTTTTCCAGCAGCAGTCTCACTTCCTGACTCACAGCGTCACCATCTCCAAAGCCCTTGCTGTTAGAGCCGTCCATGCTGCCAGCATGCACCTGGGCAGACAGCCCAGCTCAGTGTGTCAGCAGTGGGTGTTGTCAGGTCTCACTGGTGATTTGCAATGGTCTCCCAACTGCCTGTGAAGTGCCCTGAAGCCTTATCTCTCTGTTTTGATTTTTTTTCCTTGAAACTTCCTTGTGACAGTGTTAAATTCATAGATTTCTGCAATAACCAACCAATTTGCCATTAATCTCCACTTCTACTTCTAGATAACTATCATTCTTTTTTCTTTCTTCTGTATTTATTTATTTTGATAGGTCATACATAAGTGAAGTGTAATCTCTCATTTTTCTGATTATACAAATTGTAGGATCACATTAAGATTTTTCTCATTTTCTAGGTACTTCAGATAAATAGCATCACAGAAATTGTTGTCTTCCACATCTGGCTTCCTCCACTTAGGGTAACGTTTTTTAATTTCTAGGCTGTGGCATGTACCCATATTTCATATGTTTTATTCCATGGCATGGTTGTACCACACTTTGATATTTGTTTACTGGTTGACAAGAATTTGGTTGGTTGCAGTTTTGCAATATTATGAACAATGGTGCTATGAATATTCTCGTGCAAGTGTAAGTGGAGACACATGTTTTTAAATTAAACTATTTTACATTATTTCTTTAGTTTTCTTTCTTTTGCAGCATGCCTTTTTATTTCTGTTGGGTAGATTCTAGAAGTGAAAATACTGGGTTATGTGGTAACTTTACATTTAATAATTTGTAAATTTCCAAATTGATTTCTTAAAGGATCTCTCATGTTACATTCCTTCTAAAATGTGTGTGGGTTCCACTTTTTCTACATCCTTGCCAACATTTGGCATTGTCTGTTTCATTAGCCATTCTACTCAAACTAAGTGGTATCCCATTGTAGTTTGAATTTGCATTTCCTGAATGCCTAATGATGTGGAACATCTTCTCATGTGCTTAATTACCATTCACAGTTTTTCCTTTTTACGAATTAAAAAAAATTGAATTGGAGGCTTGTGTAGTTTTATTTTATTATACATATTAGGGCATATAAATTGCACAGAATAATGGGCTTCATTGTGCAATGTTTATACACAATTCTAAGGAGCTTTGATTCAATGTACATTTTCCAATTTTTCCATTTATATCTGTCTCCCTCCACCTGATTCCTCTTCCATCCCTGATAGACCATCTTAATTTGATACCATGTCCCCCCTCCCAGATTTCTCATATGAGAGAACACACTCCATACTGTCTTTCTGAGTCTTGCTCATTTTGCTTATGTGGTGATCTTTAATTCTATCCATTTTCCTGAAAATGACATGATATCATTTTAAATGTTTTTATAGCTGAATAATACTAATGTGTGTGTGTGTGTGTGTGTGTGTGTGTGGTGTGTGTGTGTTTCTGAAACAGGATCATTTGTCCAGTTCCAAGGAAAGGACATGGAGACACAGAATGCAGCTGAAGTGAGACTTTTACAGGGCAGGTACAACCTGCATGTTATCCCCTAGTGCACAAGGTTCCTCATCCAGTTGCTCCTTCACTGAGTACTATGGGGGTCACAACCTTCCTGATCTTTGCCTAAGACCCCACATCCCCAGGTGCTGAAACACTTTTACTATGCACTTTTCCTACTTTTAAGATGTCTTCCCCCTTCAGTTCATGTTTCTCAATGTAGGTATTTCCTTCTGTTAATCTGTTAAACAGGACCCTATTCCCACATCCTGTTTTTCTAGAAGGGGACTGTATGTGCATGAGTCTCAAGGTTGCCACACTCACACGTTATTGTATGAACTCTCTTGTGACAATTTTCCACTCTGCTATGTCAACTCTTGTGATAACTTTCCACTCTGCCTTCTCTTTTCCCTGTGTTTAGAATTTCTAAAATCTACCTAGTTGAGAATTTATATTTTGAAAATGAATCATCAGATTTTCTATTTCTCACATATATGAAACTCTTTTCTCAAAAACAGTATTGGGGATGGAACCCAGAGGGCTCTACTAATAAGTAACTTCCCCAGTCCTTTCTAAAATTTATATTTTGAGACACAGTGCTACTAAATTGTTCATACTGGCCTAAACTTGAGGTCCTCTTGCCTAGGCCTCCTGTGTCCCTGGGATTTGAGGCAGCACCACTATGCCTGACTTACATAGCACATTTTGTTTGTGCATTCTTCTCTTGATGGGCATTTAGACTGATTTCACAACTTGGCTGTTGTGAGTAGTACATAAATAAACATGGGTATGCAAGTATCTCTCTCATGTGCTTGCTTTGATTCCTTTGGGCATAAGTGAGGAATGAGATAGCTGGATCATGTGATCAGTTTATGTTTAGATTTTTGTGGTACCTCCATATGGTTCTTCATAGGGATGATACAAATTCACATTTCCTTCAGGGGTATGTAAGGTTTCTTATTTCCCCCCATCCTCACCAGTATTTGTTGTTTTGTATTTTTTTAGAGAGAGAACAAGTTTTATTTTTATAATCAGAACATTCTAATAAAAATATTATAAAGTTAGCTACTTTCACTTCCGGGCCTTCTCCACACCATGGGCACTGACCACTGGGCTCCCTGAAGTAGTGCAAAGGCACAGCCCAGCTGCCTGCCCATTGGCGTTCCCCTCCCTGCCAGGAGTCCCTCAGCCTCCAGCCCCTGGTCCCCAAAAGCTGCCACCTTGAACCACCTCAGCTGGAAGGAGTGCATCTAGGGCTGCTTGCAGCTGATGGCGAGGGACAGCGTTCGGGACCTGCACTCAGAGGCTCCCAGGGGCCAAGGAGGGCCGGGCTGTCACAGTCCAGCCCGGTGGCAGCGGGCCGCACCTACCCTGGGCAGGAGGAGCAGGGCCCAGGCAGAGGGCGGCGATGACGCGGTGAAGACACCTGAGAACCCACCCTGGGGCGGACACGCTTCACAGCCCAGCAGGGCCCTGACGACCTGCGGTGCCCGCTCCGCCGAGCGCCCGGCCGGTCGGCCTGCAGCGACACCATCCTACAGAAGTACTGTCATCGTCTCCTCGGTGGAGCATCCACAAAATCAAGTCTCTCCAAGTAAAACTAGGTTCTGGGTTCCTGGTGACAGCAGTGTCTGTTGAAAAAATGGACTGAAATTCTGAAATCGCCTCAGGAGCAATGGACGACAGCAGGGAGCGGGAGCAGAGTTGGCCGGCAGGTGCGGGCTGGCAGCTGGGGGCTCGGCGTCTGAGAGGAGGGCGGTCGCACAGCAGCCTGCGGTCCTGGTTGGGGTCTTTACAAGCCTCTCAGCCTCAGCCCTGTCGGCCATGGTCACGGAGCCGTAGCCGTGGGACTTGCTGGTCTGGCGGCCAGTGATAACCATGACCTCCTTGATGTCCCCGAAGCCCTCAAAGTACTTCCTGAGTGAGGCCTCGGTGGTGTTGTTTTGTATTTTGTTTAAGTTTTTTTTTCCCCCATAAATTACTTTTTAATTACAATGGGAAAATAATTTTCCTTACAAAACACAGCAGGGACAATCTTAAACAAGTAATGTGATGAAATTAACATCACCCAAAAATAGGACAGACTGACAATACATGTCTCCTAAAGTGGTGAAAACCAACATTATGTGCCTCCTGATACAAGGCACTAAGAGACCATAATACTGCCTCTGTGATATTCCAGCCAAAAATTTATTACCTGAATCTAATCATGTGGGAATATCAAACACAAAGTGAGAAATAGTCTACAAAATAACAGGCCTGCACTCTTCAAAAATGTTAATGTTATGAAAGACAAGTAAAGGCTGAGAAAATGACAACTAAAAGCAATGCATGCAGTAACTGATTCTGGAGCAGAAATATAATTATCATAACAGACATTACCAGGCAATAGTGAAACTTAAATATGGTATCAATGTTAAATTTCCTAAATTTGATAATGCCACAGTTATGTGAGAGAATGTCCTCATTTTTAGGAAATAACAGCTTGAGCATTCAGAAAGTCAAGGGATATGGTGTCTGTAATAACTCTCAATGGTTCAGCTATGTTCACACACATACAGAGTATTTAGAGTACTACAGAAAATACAGCAAAATATTAATAACTGGTGAATTTGTGAGTGGGTATGTAAGAGTTCTTTGAACATTCCTTGCAACTCTTCCATAAGTTGGAAATTATTTCTAAATAAAGAGCAAAAAAATTAAATCCTCTGATAGTTACATACCTCAAGGTAAAAGCCAAAGTCATTACAACAGCCTTCAAAACTTATTCAGGCGGCCTCCTATTAAGACTCTAACCACCATCTCCTGCTATTCTCCTTCTCATTCACTTCACTTCACCCACCTACTTTCCTCAATTTTCTTCAAAGCACATTCTTGCCTCAGACCCCTATACTTCCTGTGCCTTTTACCTCGAATACTTTTCCTACAGACACTAACAGGTAACTCAGTGAGGCCTAGCCTAAACACCCCATTAAAAACTGGAATTTCCCTTTCTCAAATACTATCCCTTTCCCAGTTTATTTTCCTCAGTTTATTAACCACCTTCCACACTGTATAATGTATTCATTGACTTCCACTCTCTCCCCACTAAAATTTAATTTCCACTATAGAAAGAATTTTTATCTGCTTTGTCCACCCCCATATCTCCAGTCCTTGAAACAATACCTGGTACATAGTATGCTCTCAGTAAATATCCTGAATTAATAAATTTTATATTATTTATGTGGCTTATTAAATAAGCCCGTTTCCTTCTGTTCGACCTACTATTTTTTCCAAATCTGCTGCTCACATTCAACTGATCATTTATAAAATGAATTCAGTGAAACAAACAATGGAAAGAAGCAAAACCTCATTTTTTCTAATACATTTTCTTCATATATTAAAGGATCATCTTTTGTGAATCCTTGATTTTACTGTCAGGCTGAGGAAGGGGAAAAAATAACCCTGTGGAGTGACAGAGCAGAACTGATGGAATATTACTTCTGGTGACCATCACCCTTTGTCCCTCTTTTCAGCCTTGGTAAGTAGGAATGTTAGGAGGTAGGGTTCCCCTCTGACACTGAAGTGCCTAGCAAAAGGTCATGAGGATGACCAATCAAAACTGTCAGCCCTCTCATGTTTCATCAATTTTTCATCCCCTACTTACCTGCAAAAGATTTGGGTTTTACTCAAACTGTAACAGCCTTGACCTTTACAGTCAGTCCCACTGACTATAAAGTCACTCACTGTTCATGACTATGGAAAGCAGGGAGGCCCTGTGCAGGCAAAAAGCTCTAGTAAGCACTGACTTACGCTGTGAATAGAGCAGGATTTGAAACTCCAAAAGAGCACAAGCAGAGTTCAAACACATTCTCCACCCCAAGTAGTTCAAAGATCTCTTTGACAGGAAAGTCAAATAGGGGAAGCTCAATGGTACTTGGTCTCTGGCAGATTATTGGCCCATAGACCCCCGAAAACTTCAAGGACCCGCCAGGAGGTGGGAGTGGCACCTCATAGAGTACATTGTATATGTAGCTCTCAAGGGGCAGAGGAGGGGGCTGAGGTGAAGTGACTGCCTGGTGAAGTTGCTCCAGTACACTCCCACATGCCTTCATGAAGGACAGGGGTGTGATGAGGCAGATGCACTTAGAGAAGTAGAGTGTGTCCCTGGCTAATGTCATAGGAGTTGAAGCGCTGAAGTTTGGTCCCAGGAGTGCCTTCACTATCTTCCATGCCACTCTGGCTTGGCCATCAGCAAGGGGAGCATGTAGAACATCATACTCAGCATTGTGCATGTGGTAAAGGGTCTGCATTGCACTGCAAATCTGCTTGCTAGTCACCTCTTCGTAAAATGTGAGGGCAAACCCAAATGTTCCAGAGCCATCCTCTCTTGTGATAATAAAGGCATGGAACTGGGACTCCCTGGGATCAGCCTGGGTCTTCAATGCCAGTCCTTTAGGCATGCATAGCATTCCCACTGCATCTTGGTCAAAGGGATTCCAATCTCCATTCTCAGGATATCAGGCAAGGACCTTAGACTTGAATGTTCGTCTCAATGGTGTCTGCTCAAAATTTTCTCCTTCAGTCATACTTGAAATGAAACATCCGGCACCATCTCTGGCTTTAGAAGCCTTTATGGAGCCGACAGCTTGTCTGGCTCCAGCCTGGTCTCGGTGTCCAGCCCACAGATGACAAAGTAGTCAGCAAAGCGACGGGGCGCTGAGCCCCCTCCTCCGCCGCCGCCGCTCCTGGCGCCGGGGTCGAGACCCGCCGGGCTGTGCGGAGCGGCGCGGAGCCCCTGCACCGGGCGCCCGCCCGCCCTCAGGCCGCCCCTCCCGCCGCCGCCGCGGCTCGGGCCACCGCCCCCGATCCTGGCCCGGTCCCCGTGGCCGCCGCTGCCGTGACGGGGCAGGGGGGTACCGGGCCGCCCCGCACCGCATCCTGGACACCTTCGCCCCACGCCGCCGCCGCCAGCCCAGAGCGCCGCGGCTTCAGCGAGCCTCTGTTTAAATCTTTTCCTGGAAAAATTAAGCTATTTCTTAGCAAGCAGCGTGGGTGCAGTCTCAGTCTCTGGATAGTTTGGTGGAAGGAAGATCAGCAGAGTTTGGCAATGTTTCAGGACACTGACAGTGTGACCCACTTTGGTCAGCAGGCCAATAAAAGGTTCAACTGTGTATGCATTTGAGTTGTGATTACAGTGATCCCCTGTTCCACTTAAGCGCCCAGAAACAATTCTACTCCATTTTTTTTTCTTTCTTTCTTTCTTTTTGGACAGTGGTTTACAAGTTCCCTTTAGTCTGAAGTTTAAAATCCAGAAATGAAGAAAAAGACATGAGAAAATAAATGTAGATTGACAAGTACAAATTCAGTATATCACAAGGTAATAGAATGTAGATGTAAGGAAGCATGCCTTTGGAATGTAGGACTTCCCCTAGTCCCACCGCTTGATGGAGAAATGACCAATGAACAGAAGATTGGGGTTTTTTAATCAATGTCCTGAAATATTTGTGCTTCGATGATTGAAAATTCTACTTTTAAGTTTTCATTTTGCAAATAATAAAACATTTCACCCTGTGTACTGTGAGTCTTTTATTTGTTTTTCCATGAATTATGTTTTCTATGTCTTGTGGGACCTGCCCCCTGTGGTGGGGATTGAACCCAGAGCCTAGTGACCCTGCCACCAAGCAACACCCCCATGTGGATTACTATTTAATATGCTTTCCCATATTCTGTGTGTAGACTCCTTTTCTTTTTCTCATTGATTTGTAGGAGCCCTTGATTAGGGTCAAGGTTGGGACAAACTTGGTGTGGGAGGGCTCAGGGTTCTGGGTCAGTGTGTGCGAAGGGAGTCTGTCTTGGGATGAAGTCAGGGCCTCCAGTTCAGAAAATGGGAGCAGAGGGGATGGCCCTCCTTGGGATTTGCTATGCTGACCACAGGTGAGGGCAGTTAGGTCGGCGGCGGGTTGTGGATGGGACAGTAGCTGGAGTGTTCGTGCCTGTCTCGCGGTCAGGTTAGGAACCATCTGCGCATGGGTAGGAACAGGTCAGGGCGGGGTCATCTCTCCAGTCCAGTGCTCCCGGATGGTATCCAGGGCAGGTGCGGACCGAGGTGGGCTAGGCACATGGCTCTGCGGCAGCTGTTGTTGATGCTATTGTCGCAGAATCTTAAGTCTGCCTGTGCCCCTAGACCCTCTCAATCCACAGAAGGTACATGGGATCACAGGGGTACAGGAGGAACTGGAGCCCATGGAAAGAAGGCTCCAGGGCTATGTGGGCGGGGCCCAAGGTCGGTTTGAAGTAGGGGCTGGTGGGAAAGGCAGGTGGGGTTGGGAGCAGGCTCTGGCAGGCTTCCATGCCAGAAGCTACCAGTATCTTCTCTTTGCCTCTGCCCTGAAGCAGACGACCCCAGAGATGACATCAACCAAATTAGGACAGGGGCCCACTCTGGTGGGGATTTTATGGGTGGGAATCCCTGCCAGGGATCAGGTATGGGGCTGTGGAACAGCACAGGTGGCCCAGGTGTGACCCAGGATTTGGGTTGTAGGGGACCCAGAGGCAGAGGCAGGCAGGCTCAGAGATGCTGGTCCCTTTACTGATATCTGGGGAGCATAGCCAGGGACCAAGACAACACTCCTCAAATGTGAGGACCACAGACCCCACACCCCCAAGATGGAAATCTTCTAAACAATGTTGTCTTCACTAGCCCCACCCCTTTAGAAATGGAACCTGCTTGTGATTTCTCTCTGTGACATGGGTGGAGAGCATGAAGTGGGGACGGCCACCTAGAAATCATGATCCTGAACAAGTAAGAGTAGTAACCTCAGAGGACTTCAGTCCTTTCATCTGAAAAGTAGGCACAGAGGTGTGTTAGTGGAGGGAATGAGGTCACAGGGCATCCTTCCCAGTCCCTGGGGCCCTGGCAGGCTGCTCTGGTCACCCCTTTCACCTTGCCCCATGCCGTCCAGAGCACTAGACCAATATTCCCACAGCATGTGCTTAGCTATTCTAAGCCTTCTGGGTGCAGGCTGTGGTCACTGAAGGCAGAGGCCAGGACAGCCCTCGGTCATTGAGGCCAGGTCTCTTATCCCTTGACCTTGGTCTTCCCATCTGTGAAGTGAAGGAGGGGCCTCTTTGGGGAGGTATTCTGGGGAACCACAGGTGTCTATAACAAGTGTGTGGTTGGGGGTTGTCTCCACAGTGTGCGGGAAGCCCAAGGTGATAGGGAAGGTGTACGGTGGCCATGATGCAGTGGCTGGCCAGTGGCCATGGCAGGCCAGCCTACTCTACCATGGCTGGCACCTCTGCGGAGCTGTCCTCATTGACTCCTACTGGCTACTTTCCACTGCCCACTGCTTTCTCAAGTGAGTTATGCTTCCTGGGACCCTCACAGGGGGGTTGGCAGGGAAGGAAGATGCAAGGATGAGAGGAGAAAATGGGAGCAGAGAGGATGGCCCTCCTTGGGATTTGCTGTGGTCAGTTTGCTGCCACCAAATGCACACTGCTCCTTCCTTGATCCACTGTCTGCTCCATGTGGACTGTCCTCCCCACTGGCCACCCCGCGCTTTCTTTGCCTGGGTCCATATCATCCTTCATCCTCAGCCCCAGCTGGGAGACCCCTCTTCCCTATGTCTTGACACAAACGTGTCCTGAGAACATTGGCACTTTACCCCACACTCCTGAGAGTAAGATTGTAGGCAGAGATCAGAAATGACCAGCAATGAAATTAGATCTTTCATTATCTTTGTTAAGCTCCATTCCTGTGAGGAGCCTTGGCTGCCACCATCCCATGTGTCAGGCTGTGTCGCTGGGGAGTGAAGGACTCCCTGACCTTAGAGAATGACATGGACAGCCAGAAGTCTAACTCATCTGGCCCACCTGGGCCTCTGTGCCTAACTTCAGAACACATGTGTAGGAACCCAGAGGGAACATGGAATTCACAGTCCAGGTCAGGAAGTTGCAGCTTGAGCACTTACTAACCTTGAGACCCCAGCTGGGTCCTCTTGGCATCTATTCTGTGCTTATTCCACTGAAACCCTCCCTGACATGAGGGGTGGCGAGATCCCATGACAAGGTGTCTCCATCCTTTCAGGAAGAAAGCTCAAAGTGGGCAAGGAGGGCAGATGAGGGAAGGGGTCCAGAGAGGTGCTATAAAATAGGGGTCAGGTTCATGGAGCTGCAGGGACTTCTCTAAAGGAGGATGGGCCTGGTGTGGATGGGGACCCTCCAGGTCAGAGAGCTGTATGAACAAACCCATGAAGATTCTCATTCCCTTTCAGGAACAAGGAGAGCTTACATTCTGTGTGCTCCTTCATGCATTTAAGAAATTCTTTGTGAGCACTTATTTCCAAGCAGAAAAGCTTTATGACGGGGCTACAGAGGTAGTGAGGTCATGGGATGGGTCAGAAGGAGACACTGGAAGAGACACTTGGTATATGAGTTAGCTTTATGTCACTGAGACAAAATACCTGAGAATCAAGTAAAAAGAGGAAAGTTTACTTTGGGTCATGGTGTCACAGATTAGTACTTCTCTACATTGTCACTTGACCACATGGCTTCAGGTGAGTGGGAGGACAGTACACTATGGCAGGAGCACGTGATGTGGGGGAGTTCTTTCCATTGCATGGCATCGAGGAAGCACATGGGGGGGATATGGTCCCAATCATGCATCAAGAGCACACCCCCAGTGAACTGATTTCCTCTAGGCTCTGTTGCTTACAGCTTCTGCCATTTCCTGCTGGTGCCACAAGCCAGCACCCAAGTCTTTGGCACATGGACCTTTGGGACACATTTAAGATCCAGACCATAACACTGGTATTGAGTCACAGCTCCTCCTATGTAGATAAAGGAAAAGTGTTTGATCTGAGGTGCCCAATAGTACCCTTCCTACACTTGGATTCTCAGCTCCTCCAGTTCTAGGAGGTGGTGGGAAGCCCTACATCCTGAGGTTGTGAGTCAAACATTCATCAGCCTGGAGGCAGGGAGGAGCAAAGCTGTCTGGAATCAGGGCTGGAGGAGGGTACCAGACCAGTGGGATGAGGATGCAGGGAGAGTGCTGGCCCCAGAGTCAGAGATGATGCTGATAATGGGCCCTTCCTCCTCCAGCACATCCCAGGCACCACAGGACTACCAGGTCCAATTGGGGAACACCCAGCTGTACCAGCAAACCCAGTACACCCAGAAGATGCCTGTGAACAAGATTATCACCCATCCAGACTTTGAGAAGTTCTATGCCTTTGGGAGTGACATAGCCATGTTGAAGCTGCTCCTGCCTGTGAACATCACACCCTATGTCGTTCCTGCCTGCCTCCCTCCTACAGACATGCAGATGCCCACTCACACGTCCTGTTGGATAACTGGCTGGGGAAGGCTCTCTGAGAAGAGTGAGGGGGCAAGGGAGAGGCAGGAAGGGAAATGAAGTAAAAGAGGAGGTGTGCAGGGCAACATGGGAGGAGTGGCCTAGTGAGGGAAGAGCCCCAAGCTGGTTTCTGAAGCCACTGTACTTTGGCCCCACTGTGCCTCAGTTCCATGCTCTCTCAGATGAGGACTGAGCAGTGCCACCAGTGCCATGTTCCTTTTAGTTCTGAAAGTGTGTGATTCCATGCTGCCGAATCCCCCATGGCCCAGTCCCTGAAAATCTGGGGATCCTTGACAATTGGAATCAAGAATCTGGGTTGTTTGACTTTTTGTGGTTTTTGTTTCTAGTGTTTAATCAGATGACTTGAGTGAACTTAAAAGCTGTTCCTGGGGGCTGTCCCATTTAGGTTGTCAGTCAGCTTTCCATTACTGTAAAAAAAAAAATGCCTGAGATAATCACCTGAAAAAGAGGAAAAGCTTATTGTGATTCATGGTTTCTGACATTACATCCCATGGTCACTTAGCCACATTGCTTTGGGCCTGTGCAAGGCAGCACATTCTGGTAGGAACACATCATGGAGCAGTGCTACTCAGGAAGCAGAGAGCAAGAGGGGGAACCATTCGAGTTCCTGACTCACACTTTAAGGGCACAACTCCAGGGACCTAGCTTTCTCCAGTGTGCCCATTCCTTAAAGGTCCCAGCACCTCTCAGTAGTGTCACAGGTTGGGGCCAAGCCTTAAACACACAGGCCTTTGAGGAACCTTGGGAAGGTGCTTGGGAAAAGTGGTGAGAAAGTCACATGTGGTTGTATAATGAAGTCAGCCCCATAGCCTGCCCACTCAGTGCTAGGAACACACCCTAGTCATGTGATCACCAGCACCCAGCATACATATGAGAGTACACAAACATATGTGTTGGTTCTTCCTTGAAGGCAGGAACTAAGTCTTGTTTTAATGTCCCAAATTGTGTCCCAGGCTCTGGCACCTGGGAGGTACTCCACTACTCTCTTCCACCCTGGCCCAGTAAAGCACTGTTTCTTGCCAGTTGCCCCCAAATTTGTCTCCCATTTTCCATGCTGTGTGTACTTCCATTCAAGTTCCAACATGGCCCTTTTGTGGGCACTCAGAATAAAATGTAAACTCCCCACCTTGGCTATAAGGCTGTACACAATATTGGTGCCCTGCCCCTTCTCTGCCTCATCTCCTACTGCATCCCACACATACCTGATACCTAGCAGCACAAACATACTCATCCTGAGCAAGGCCATCTCCATCTCTGGACCATTTGCTTTGCTACTTCCCTGCCTAGCTTGCTTTTCCCTCTGCTCTCTGCATGACTGCATTTTTCTTGACATTTACAGCTCAGCTGAGCTCAGTACTCCTAGTTTTCCTCAATCATGTCAGCTGAAATAGGCAACTTCTACTATCATCTCCCTGTTATATTTAGCTCATACCACTTAACAATTTCTCCATTTAATTGCTCTGCCTCTCCCAAATCAAAATGTCACTCTATACCATCAGTATCTAAAATACACCTAAGACAAGGGCAAGTGAATAGATAAGTGATTGGATGAGTGAATGAATGGGCTGACAGGTGGGAGGATGAGTGTGCAATTGGATGAGAAGATAGGTGGATGGATGGATGGATGGGTGAGGGGGTGGATGGGTGATTGAATGTGTTAATGAATGAGGAGGAAGAAGGAATGGAGAGATTGATGAGAGTGGATGGAAGAATGACTGTGGGGAGATAGGTAGATGGATGGCAAAGTGGGTGAATGAGTGGACACATGGGTGGGCAGGTGGGTGGATAGAGAGAAGGCAAAAAGGTTAGTGATGAATGGGAGGAGAGTGGACTCTGTGGTTCATGAAAGGATAGGTGAGTGAGTGAATGGTTGCTGAACCCCAGGGAGTGGGATTTGTCACTTTGTGCAATAGGGGAGGTGTGTTCTATTGTTGTGGAGGGACTAGACTAAGTATATGCACAGCTTTGAGAAAAAGGAGAGGAGTTCATCAAGGGTAGGTGGAAGACTGAACCAAGGTTTGAACCCCATGCCTGGTAGTATTGGTGAGTGTCAGGCAGATTGGGGGTTCTGAGTAGTCTGGGTTTCTTTGCTAAGGCATAGTGCATGTCTCTTACCTTCCCCTTATTTTCACAGCACCACTGCTACCACCCTACACTCTCCAGGAAGCTAAGGTGAGCCTTGTGGAGAGCACATTCTGCAATACCATCTATGGGCAAACATCTGGAAAAGGCAAGAACTACTCTGTGCAGGAAGAGATGCTGTGTGCAGGGGAATTCTCAGCAGGAAAGGCTATCTGCCAAGTGAGTAAGGCTGGGTTCTGCTGCACCCTTGCCTGTTCTGTTGGCCTCTGTTTCCCCTGAAGGGGCTCTCTTGGCCTCAATTATCTTTGTGGAGATCCCCAGACTTCCTGATTCCTTTCCTCCAGTATTTCTCCTGGGCTCCTTTGCTCATCAGTCTTCCTCCAGACCAGCACTTCTTCATCCCATCCCAGCACAAAGCTGTCCGCTGTAAAGACCCTAAACAGCATCCATTTTTGTTGCCTGTTTTAAACTTTGATTGACATGTAGCATATACACAGGATGAGTTATTCATAAGTATACAGCATGATGACTTTTCTGATATTGATGCAACCTCTTACCAGCCACCCACAACTTCCCATCCAGCCCCCTTCTCATCCCTAACCAGCAGATTCTTTAGAACTGATTCTGAATTTTCTGCAAATGGGATTTACAGTTTGCCTTCTTCTGTATCTTAGCATTATTACATCTGTACCCAGGTTTTTTTTTTTTTTTTTTTTTTTTTTACTGTAAGTTCATAGCAGCAGTCTGATCATCAAAAAATAGAGGGTAAGACAACATCAAGGGGCATCCTATAAAATATCTGGTCACGCCTGGTGTGTTGGTGCACACCTGTAAACCCAGTGGCTCAGGGGTTGACTGCAAGTTCACGGCAAGCCTTCATAATGTAGTGAAACATTTTGCAACATAGGGATACCCTGTTTCCACATAAAAAATAAAAAGGGATGAGGATGTGGTACAGTGATAAAGTGCCCATGGATTCAATCTCTGGTACCAAAAATGATGTTACTATTAGTATCTGGTTGGTAGTATACAAAAATGTGAAGGTCATAAAAAGAAGGAAAGATTGAGATTGAAGAATGTTCATAAAACTTGATAATTAAAGATAAGCATAATACTGGATTAGATCCTGGAATAGAGTAGGGATATTTGTACTTAGTGAAAACTGAATATTTATTTAATGATTCATCTCTAATTCCATGGTTTAAGTAATTGTACCATGAATATGTAAGATGTTAGCATTAGAAGAAACTAGGTGTGGGGTATGTAGATCCTCTGTAGTATCCCACAATTCTAGCCTAAATCTATATTATTTCAAATTGGAAAGATTTGAAAAATGTGCAAAAGATTGAAATAAGCCCTTATCAGAAATTTCATGCAGATGTCAAACAAGCAAATGAAAAAAGTCTCTTAGGCACTGGAGAAATACAAACTCAAACACCAATGAGATACCTCTGCACATTTACTAGGATGGCTGAATTAAAATGACTGACTACATCAAGTGTTGACAAGGACATGAAGCAACTGAAACTCTCATACCCAATGGAAACTGGCACAAACATTTTGAAAACATTTTTGTAAAAAGCTACACGCACTTGTGTACAACCCAGACATAGTAATTTTAGGTATTTATCCAGGAGAAATAAAAGCACCTGGTCCAAGAAAGACATCTACATGACTATAAGACAATTCGCTGCAGGTTTCTTGGGTAATAGTTCAAAACTAATAAAAAGTCAAAAGATCAGTAGCAGGTTAACAAACAAATAAACTGTGTAATATCCCTGTGATACCACTCTTTACCGGTGACAAGTCCTGCTTCCTCAGGTGTTGAAGTATAACACCGGAGAAGCATGCCGAGGCAAATGTAGAGTGGAAATGCAGCTTTATTAAAGAAAAATAAAAGCAGACTTCTCCCGGGTAGAAGAAGGGGACCCAAAGGCGGAATCCATGGGATGAGCAAATCTTGTTCTTTTTATGGTTTTTATTCTCCCATTCTCTCCCCCTTATCTCTTTTCTTCCTGCCTATGGGATTAGGCCTGGTTTTGCAGGTGAGATGTAAAAAGTGAAAAGCAGATGGGGCAGGGGGAGGGCCAAAGTGATTCAGACAGGTAAGGGCCCAGGGGGCATTAATCAGCATTTTCCTGCCTGTAGTCTCTGACAAGGGCAGGTAAATTTGGTTATCAATGGGTTCTGCAGATCCTTGACATTCCATTCTCCCACAGCAGTCTCCAACTTCCAGAGGCAGATGGCTTTCATGGCCTCCATTTCCTCGATCTGACCCGATCTCCTATTTCTACACTAACTGCCTGTCCCCAATTCTGGCTTCACCTACACTAGAACACTGCTCATCAATAATCAGGAATAAACTGTGGGTGCACATGACTGCCCAGGTGAATTGCTAAATAACTGTCCTGGGGCTAAATGACTGTAATAGCATGTTGGCCTGCCATGTATGAGGCTCTTGTTTTTCATCTTCAGGACTGTTAAAAAAAAAAAAAGAAAGAAAGAAAGAAAGAGAGAAAGAAAGAGAGAAAGAAAGAAAGAAAGAGAAACAAGTAGAAGAAAAGAAACTTTAGCGAAAAACACCAGACAAAAGAAAGGAATACAACTTGTATGATTCTGTTCCTACGAAATTCTAAGAAGTTGGGTACTCAGTGAACAAAAAAGCAGTGTGGGTGCTCCTTCTGCTCAGGGTTTACAGAGTGAGGGTCTACACAGAGGTGTCAGCTGACCCAGCCTGCTCACAGGCCCCTCTGCCCATAGAGCTGTCACCTCCAGGCCTTACCTGTACGTTGCCCTGGGTCACCAGGAGCCCAGGCATGGGGAGCAGATGGTGGAGCCATGTCCTGATGGATTTGGAAACACGATCTCCACTTGCTGTTCCATTCTGGTGTCCCTCACTGGGGAATTGATCTGGTAGGCCTTCAGTGGGGCCCTGACTCAGGCAGTGGCAGCCTAGGGTGTCCAACATTTTCAGCCATTGTGACCTGGTGTCTCTGATCCCACTCAGCTCCCACACTAACTCCTCTCTCTCTTTCCTCAGGGTGATTCTGGGAGTCCTCTTGTCTGCTATGGCCCCAATGCCTGGGTCCTAGTAGGGCTGGCCAGCTGGGGCCTGGACTGCTGGCATCCTGTCTACCCCAGCGTCTTCACCAGGGTTGCCTACTTCATTGACTGGATCAATGAAGTCAGGAGGCTGAGTCCTCCACCAGACCCTCCTCCCACAGACATTCCACGAAAGCCTCTGAGGGCTTCTGGCTCACTCCAGCCCTACAGGACACTCGTGAGCCCACAGACCTGGCTCCTCCTGCCACTTATCCTCAAGGTACAGTGGCAGGCCCGTGGATGACTCTCAGGGCAGTGGATATTTTCTCTGACAAGGTCCCAGTCCTCTTGCCACAGCTTCTCTCACTCCAGCCCACTGTTCATCTAAATGGCTTCTTTTCCTCAGCTTCTCTGTCCATCATCTGCCACTCCCAAAACCAAGTTTAGTAAACCAATTCAAATAAAAAATTCATCCTCCTGTTCCTCCAGCTGTGCTGCCCTCTTTGGGCTCCTTCTGTCCCTTAGTGCTCTCCTTTCCCTTGGTTCAACCATCTGACTTCCAGAAGGAAGAAAGGTACTTTGCAGAGATCTTCAACCAAGGGGCCCTTGGGGTGGATTAGGGGTGGACTGCAAGGAAGCTGGGGAGCTAGGATGCCTTCTAAGCAGCGACCCTGGTCTGTCTACACTGAATGACTGCTCCAACCCTAGGGAGCAACTGGTTGTTCTGAGGAGGCCAGGCTTTACACCTGGTGTTCAGATGTAGGAGAGGTGGTGTCTCCCCTCAGTAGATGTGCAGCATTCCTGGAGTTTGGAGGAGGAATAACCAGTACTGGGTGGATCTGAGGGATGATGATTGGCCCTGGCCTATAGCCAGAGATCTCTCAGATTTGGGGTGGGACTGGAATGTGACCAAGAAGCATGGAGGAGGCCCGATGCCAGGTTGAAAGCTGAGGCCTAAGTCAGCGATTTCCAGAGTTCTACTCCTGCTTTGACATCTGGCACGCTTTTCACCTGCACCCACAAGATGCATTCTGACCACGTATGCAGGCATTGACCCACTGCCCACTTCCACAATTCCATGAACTTGGTACCTGCTGTCTGAGGTCCAGGGTACACCTGCCCTGTGTCCACACACCTCTTGTGGTTGGATCCTGATGTCACTTTGTTGATTTAGTTGACCCAGCACTGGGGGTCCAGCAATAAGTTCCAAAGTAGTGTCAAAGGCTGTCCTCCCCAAAAATATGCCTGACACTAGGTTTTGATGCAGCTAGCAGGCACTCAGAGGCCTCAAAATGCCCACCCCAGCATTCAGATCACTGTTGAAAGGGAGAGTTTTTATTTAGCATACATCCACGTATATGGACACCATTTATGAATTTTAGAGGTAATCGTTTTCTAACCTGATATTTCCCAAATTTCCTGGACCCTTACTGACAGGAATACAAATGAACTCCCATGAACATTAGCAACAGGACTTCCCCATCTTTGACCTTCTGCTCCTCATGCAGGAACTCCTGTCCCAAAATTATCTTCTGAAGATTCAACAAAGGTCTTCTCAGTGTCTATTCCTATAGGGGCTTTACTGACAGTCATGGCCTTCAGCCAGAGCACCTCTACTGAGGTACAGTTGTGGCTGATTGTCCCACCACCACCAGTGATGGGTCTTGGAACTCCACAGTCTCTGCAAGGTAGAAGACAAGAGCTTTCCACCTGGCAACATGACAAGTACTGGTCTCACCCAGCAGGACTACTCAGAAGCCTGGTCTGCATGTGAGTGATTGACACAGCATGTGGTCCATGCATCTTCTTCACAGGGTCAGGGAAGCTTTGTGGTTCAGTACTGAGCACTAGCTCCTTCACTGGACTGTTGGTACTATGGAAGATTCAGCTGGTTGGTGCTGGGGGCCTGGGCATCATCCATCCTGGCCTGCAGATCGCCATTTGGGACTATCCATCTTGGTACTTTGAGCCAATCTAATAAATCCCCTTTTTCTAATCATACCTCCTGTTGGTTCTGCTCCTCTGGAGAACATTAATACAACTGGACACAACCAAGAAAAGAATCAGTGAACTTGTAGTTTGTGGTAGAAACTTCCCATACCCAGATGCAAAGAGAAAAGAATGATAATGACAAAACAAAATACCCAAAATGTGAGATAAGTACCAAAGTTGTAACTCATGTATAATGGGAACACCAGAAGAGAAGAAAGAAGTATTTGAAATGATACTGACTGAGGATTCTCTAAAACTCACAACAGCCACCAAACCGTAGGTATCATTGAGCAGGATAAATGCCAGAACATTATACCTATGCTTATCATATTCATACTGCAGAAAATAAAGTCACATAGAAAGTGTTGTAAAAAGCTATAGGGGGGAAGAATGCCTTATCCACTGAGAAGCAAACATCCTAATTACATCAGGCTCTTGTTCAGAGACTATGCAGGCAAGAAAGGGGTGCAATGAAATATTTAGCATTGAGAGGGAAAATATTCCTCTTTGCCCCAAATTCTAGACCAGTGAAATGCTCCTGCAAGAGAGAGAGAGAGAGAGAGAGAGAGAGAGAGAGAGAGAAGAAGACTTTCCAGTCAAATATAATTTGAGAGAACTTATTACCAGCAGACCTGCCTTGGAAGAAATGTTAAAAGAAGTTCTTCAGTGAGCCAGAAAATGAGATAGATCAGAAACTTGGATCAACAAAAAGAGAGAGCAGGAATAAGTGAAGGGAAAATCAACACTTTCAGTTTTGAATGTTAATTTAATTAACAAAGAGCAACTCATTCAAAATGATATTGCAGCAATGTATTCAATGAATCTTATGAATAAATGAAAGAATGACCACAATGTTATAGGAGAGAAGAATCAGGAACACTCTGCTATACTGTACATGCACCAGTCAGGGTGGGTTGTTGCTGGTAGTGTCAGTTGACCCTTCCCCAGGGTGCTGTGACTCTTCCCCTAGAAGCAAGGCCTTATTCTCTCATCAGGCCACCTGCTCAAGAAGGTCTTGGCCATGCTGGGGATTGGTCCAACCTCCCTGTATAGCATCTTTCACAGAATCAGAAAGAAGCTGTAAGAAAAATGCCATCTTTAGGCTATGGTTAATGGTACAGAGTGTTGAAGATTCAAAAACAACTCTCCAACCAATTGAGACAAAAGGGCCCAATGTTCTTATGACATACTCCTGTCTTTTATGGTAATTCCTGCCCCAGATGCCTCATGATCACTTGAAGACTTTTGATTCCACAGTAGGTCCATCCCAGATGACTCCATCCTGCAGTCCCTCTAGATGACTCCACCACTTTGAGACCCTATGTGGTCCCCAGTCTGGTCTGCCAGAAGCCCCTCCCATACCCATGCTGAAGTAAAAATTATGTGTGTATCTGGAAGGACACTGTGCATGCTTGAACCACCTTTTGAATTCAAATAAGATTCCTTCCCCATCTCCTCATGCAAACCGTCCCATACTGCTTCTCCTTCTGGTGCAGCATGAGTCCTAACGAAAGCACAGAGTGACATAGTGAAATGGAGATCTCCCAGGAGCTGCTAGATCTGGCTGCAGATAAGTTCCAGGAAACTGTCAGAAGTTATGGGCTATTGCTCCCAGGAAGGGAAGAGTGGAGCTGCTATCATTAGGAGCTCAGGCTCATTGATGTTCAATCTCAGGGACACTTAACACTTAGATCTGAGAGCAACCAGTTCTCAAGGTTCAGGGCTGGTAATACCAAGGGAGATGTGCTTTGCCTATTTGTGATCCCTCTCTGTATCTGGCCAAGAACCCTCATTTGATTGGTAAGAGAGATTTCTGAGGGACACAGATCATGAAGGGATGCACAGAGGAGATCCCTGAAACCAAACAAAGTCTTTTGAAGGGGGGAAGTTATCATCTGGATTTGAGGAACCCATCTGCCTTTCCTGTATTCTCTGAGGGACTTGTGGCATGGGTCTGGTGGTTGGGGGTAACCTTATGGTTCAGAGACAATAGCAACTGCAGCAGCAGCAGCAGCAGCAGCAGAGCCATAGGCCTGGCTCACCTGTGGTTTGAACCCCACTGGTGCCTATCTGGGAGAACAGGGATAAGCCCATCCTGACCTGGACTTGTCCATGAGCAGGTGGCTCTTGACCTGGCTCACTGAATCAGGCACCAATCTCCCAGAACTCATCCCCACCCCCAACCCCACCCCTACCACCACCCTAAACCTGCCCTCACCTGGGACCAGATGGACTGGAAGCCCTGACTTCATCCCAAGACAGATCAAGCACACAAGGTGACATAGTACCCCAACTCCTCCCAAACCCATGGTGTTCCAACCCTGAGCCCACCCTGACCTCTGCTGAGAATGGCTGGCCCACAATGCTACCAAGGGCTCTTATAAATCAATGAGAAAAAGAAAAGGAGTCTACACACAGAATATGGGAAAGCATATTAAATAGTAGTCCACATGGGGGTGTTGCTTGGTGGCAGGGTCACTAGTCTCTGGGTTCAATCCCCACCACGGGGGCAGGTCCCACAAGACATAGAAAACATAATTCATGGAAAAACAAATAAAAGGCTCACAGTACACAGGGTAAAATGTTTTATTATTTGCAAAATGAAAACTTAAAAGTAGAATTTTCAATCATCGAAGCACAAATATTTCAGGACATTGATTAAAAAACCCCAATCTTCTGTTCATTGGTCATTTCTCCATCAAGCGGTGGGACTAGGGGAAGTCCTACATTCCAAAGGCATGCTTCCTTACATCTACATTCTATTACCTTGTGATATACTGAATTTGTACTTGTCAATCTACATTTATTTTCTCATGTCTTTTTCTTCATTTCTGGATTTTAAACTTCAGACTAAAGGGAACTTGTAAACCACTGTCCAAAAAGAAAGAAAGAGAAAAAAACATCAAATGGAGCAGAATTGTTTCTGGGCACTTAAGTGGAACAGGGGATCACTGTAATCACAGCTCAAATGCATACACAGTTGAAACCTTTATTGGCCTGCTGACCAAAGTGGGTCACACTGTCAGTGTCCTGAAACATTGCCAAACTCTGCTGATCTTCCTTCCACCAAACTATCCAGAGACTGAGACTGCACCCACGCTGCTTGCTAAGAAATAGCTTAATTTTTCCAGAACAAGTCTTAAAAGATATACAAAACAACACCACCGACAACTCGCTCAGGAAGTAACTTGAGGGCTTCGGGGACATAGAGGAGGCCATGGTCATCACCGACTGCCAGACTGGCAGGCTGAGAGGGCTTGTAAAGACCCCAACCCGATCATTGATGGGCGGAAGGCCAATGTGAACCTGTCGTATCTGGGTGCCAAGCCCTGGGGCCTGCAGATGGGCTTTGCTGTTGGCATGCAGCAGCTGCACCCCACACTGGTCCCGCGGACTTACGGGCTGACCCCCACTACATCCACCTGCAAGCGGTTGTGCAGCCCAGCGTAGTGATCCCGGTCACCCCAGTGCCATAGCTGTCCTCGCCCTACATGGAGTACATGCCTGTCAGCCCTGCCTACACCCCAGTACCCACCAGCCACCTATGACCAGGACCCAGACGTCGCCTCGCGGGCCTCGGCCACCAGGTTCGTGGGCTATGGATACCCAGCCTCCATGGCGCAGGCCCTGTCGCAAGGGCGCCCGCGGGTGCCGCTTTTGTGCAGTACCAGGCGCCGCAGCTGCAGCTGGACAGGATGTAGTGAGGTCCGTCCCGGGTGCGGGGACTGTGGTGACGTCGCCCACACAGCAGACAGACTCGGGCTATCGGCCGGCTCAGCTCTGGGCACCACCAGCACCTGTGTCTCCGAGACCCCTGGCTCAGCCAGGCGGTGTCTCTTCAGGCCTGGGTGCCATCATGCCTTGAGGGGGACTTCAGCACCCAGTGGCCGAGAGGCTGTCTGCAGAGGCCCCTCGCACTTGGCCCCCAGGCCTGTCCTGCCCCCACACTCCAGGTGCCAAGGGCCGGGCCGACACGGTTCCACCGAGGTGCCTCTCAGGGAGACTGGCAGAGGAGCCAGGACCGCAGGCTGCTGTGCGGACGCCCTCCTCCCAGACGCCGAGCCCCCAGCTGCCAGCCCGCACCTGCCGGCCAACTCTGCGCCTGCTCCCTGCTGTCGTCTATTGCTCCTGAGGCGATTTCAGAGTTTCAGTCCATTTTTTCAACAGACACTGCTGCCACCAGGAACCCAGAACCTAGTTTGACTTGGAGAGACTTGTTTTTGTGGATGCTCCACCGAGGAGACGATGACAGTACTTCTGTAGGATGGTGTCGCCGCCGGCCCGCCAGGCCCTCGGCGGGGTGGGCACCGCAGGTCGTCAGGGCCCTGCTGGGCTGTGAAGCGTGTCCGCCCCAGGGTGGGTTCTCAGGTGTCTTCACCGCGTCATCGCCGCCCTCTGCCTGGGCCCTGCTCCTCCTGCCCAGGGTAGGTGTGGCCCGCTGCCGTGGGGCTGGACTGTGACAGCCTGGCCCTCCCTGTCCCCTGTTAGCCTCTGAGTGCAGGTCCCGAACGCTGTCCCTCACCATCAGCTGCAAGCAGCCCTAGATGCACTCCTTCCAGCTGAGGTGGTTCAAGGTGGCAGCTCTTGGGGACCAGGGGCTGGAGGCTGAGGGACTCCTGGCAGGGAGGGGAACGCCAATGGGCAGGCAGCTGGGCTGTGCCTTTGCACTACTTCAGGGAGCCCAGTGGTCAGTGCCCATGGTGTGGAGAAGGCCTGGAAGTGAAGGTAGCTAACGTTATAAAATTTTTATCAGAATGTTCTGATTATAAAAATAAAACTTGTTCTCTCTCTAAAAAATACAAAACAACAAATACTGGTGAGGATGGGGTGGAATAAGAAACCTTACATACCCCTGATGGGAATGTGAATTAGTATCATCCCTATGAAGTACAATGTGGAGGTACCACAAAAATCTAAACATAAACTGATCACATGATCCAGTTATCTCATTCCTCACTTATGCCCAAAGGAATCAAAGCAAGCACATGAGAGAGATACTTGCATACCCATGTTTATTTATGTACTGCTCACAACAGCCCAGTTGTGAAATCAGTCTAGATGCCCATCAAGAGAAGAATGCACAAACAAAATGTGCTATGTAAGCCAGGCATAGTGGTGCTGCCTCAAATCCCAGGGACACAGGAGGCCTAGGCAAGAGGACCTCAAGTTTAGGCCAGCATGAACAACTCAGTTGAACTGTGTTTCAAAATACAAATATTAGAAAGGACTGGGGAAGTTACTTATTAGTAGAGCCCTCTGGGTTCCATCCCCAATACTGTTTTTGAGAAAAGAGTTTCATATATGTGAGAAATAGAAAATCTGATGATTCATTTTCAAAATATAAATTCTCAACTAGGTAGATTTTAGAAATTCTAAACACAGGGAAAAGAGAAGGCAGAGTGGAAAGTTATCACAAGAGTTGACATAGCAGAGTGGAAAATTGTCACAAGAGAGTTCATACAATAACGTGTGAGTGTGGCAACCTTGAGACTCATGCACATACAGTCCCCTTCTAGAAAAACAGGATGTGGGAATAGGGTCCTGTTTAACAGATTAACAGAAGGAAATACCTACACTGAGAAACATTAACTGAAGGGGGAAGAGATATTAAACATAATAAAAGTGTTTCTGCACCTGGGAATGTGGGGTCTTAGGCAAAGATCAGGAAGGTTGTGACCCCCATAGTACTCAACCAAGGAGGACCTGGATGAGGGACCTTGTGCACTAGGGGATAACATGCAGGTTGTACCTGCCCTGTAAAAGTCTCACTTCAGCTGCATTCTGTGTCTCCTTGTCCTTTCCTTGGAACTGGACAAATGATCCTGTTTCAGAAACACACACACACACACCACACACACACACACACACACACACATTAGTATTATTCAGCTATAAAAACATTTAAAATGATATCATGTCATTTTCAGGAAAATGGATAGAATTAAAGATCACCACATAAGAAAAATGAGCAAGACTCAGAAAGACAGTATGGAGTGTGTTCTCTCATGTGAGAAATCTGGGAGGGGGGACATGTTATCAAATTAAGATGGTCTATCAGGGATGGAAGAGGGAACCAGGTGGAGGGAGACAGACATAAAAGGAGGAATTGGAAAATGTACATTGAATCAAAGCTCCTTAGAATTGTGTATAAACATTGTACAATGAAACCCATTTTTCTGTGCAATTTATATGCCCTACTATGTATAATAAAATTAAACTATACAACCCTCCAATTCAATTTTTTTAATTTGTAAGAAGGAAAAAACTGTGAATGGTAATTAAGCACAAGAAAATATGTTCCACATCATTAGGCATTCAGGAAATGCAAATTCAAACTACAATGGGATACCACTTAGTTTGAGTAGAATGGCTAATGAAACAGACAATGCCAAATATTGGCAAGGATGTAGAAAAAGTGGAACCCATACACATTTTAGAAGGAATGTAACATGAGAGATCCTTTAGAAATCAGTTTGGAAATTTACAAATTATTAAATGTAAAGTTACCACATAACCCAGTATTTTCACTTCTAGAATCTACCCAACAGAAATAAAAAGGCATGCCGCAAAAGAAAGAAAACTAAAGAAATAATGTAAAATAGTTTAATTTAAAAACATGTGTCTCCACTTACACTTGCACGAGAATATTCATAGCACCATTGTTCATAATATTGCAAAACTGCAACCAACCAAATTCTTGTCAACCAGTAAACAAATATCAAAGTGTGGTACAAACATGCCATGGAATAAAACATACAAAATATGGGTACGTGCCACAGCCTAGAAATTTAAAAACGTTACCCTAAGTGGAGGAAGCCAGATGTGGAAGACAACAATTTCTGTGATGCTATTTATCTGAAGTACCTAGAAAATGAGAAAAATCTTAATGTGATCCTACAATTTGTATAATCAGAAAAATGAGAGATTACACTTCACTTATGTATGACCTATCAAAATAAATAAATACAGAAGAAAGAAAAAAGAATGATAGTTACCTAGAAGTAGAAGTGGAGATTAATGGCAAATTGGTTGATTATGGCACAGATCTATGAATTTAACACTGTTTCAAGGAAGAAAATCAAACAGAGAGATAAGGCTTCAGGGCACTTCACAGGCAGGTGGGAGACCATTGCAAATCACCACTGAGACCTGACGACACCCACTACTGACGCACTGAGCTGGGCTGCCTGCCCAGGTGCATGCTGGTGGCATGGACGGCTCTAACAGCAAGGGCTTTGTAGATGGCGACACTGTGAGTCAGGAAGTGAGACTGCTGCTGGAAAAATTACATCATTTTGTAGGAAGGGGCATGGGTACAATCTAAGTCTCTGGATAGTTTTGTGGAAGGAGTGATCTGTAGAGAAGATCAAGCATTTGACAATGTTTCAGGAAACAGGTAGTTTGGCCCACTTTGGTGAGCATGGTGGGGTGCAGCCCAGATAAAGTTTGAGGTGTGTTTCCCAGTGAGATCTGATTAACAATGGCCTGCTGCTCCATTTCAAGTGCCCAGAACCAATTCTACTCCATTTGATTTTTTTTCTGACAGTGGTAAATAAAATAATCTCCCTGTAGTCTGAAGTTTATGGCCAGACATGAAGAAAAAGTCTTAAGGAAATAAGTGTAAAATGATACCTCTCTGGAGTCCTCTGGTTGCTGGCTCCAGGCCCTCTTGCACCCAAGGAATCCCTTCAACCTCCCACAGAATGTGCAAAGGACATGGGACTAGAAGCCTCAGGGTTCAGGGACAACGGTGATGGCAGCAATAGCCAGAGGCAGTGTCTGGTTTGGCTCAGGTCCCCACAGTCCCTGCCCATCTGGAGTGCAGGACTGGAGGGTGTGACCTGGCCCTGACCTGAGCCTGACCCAACTCTAGCCAATCCCTGATATTCCCCAGGTCATGCCTTTCTTCCCCCACTACAGTCCTGACCCAGCATTCACTGGGGACCACAAACACAGGAGGCACTGGTTCAATCCCAAGATGGAGTTCCCCATAGACACCGTACCCCACCTCTTTCATACATAGCGTTGGCCCCACGCCGACAACACGGTGACCTGTGTTGGGAGCAGCTGACCCACATTGCAATCCATTACTCTTAGACATCAATGAGAAAACCCAAAGGAGGCTACACACCACATGGTATATGAATCATTGAAACATGGGATTTTGCAAAGGAGAACAATTTCCTTGAAAGGGAGCCAAAGTTTATTGCTATTTATGGGATGAAGAACAGGGTTGAACTTGGCATGCACAAAAGTGATCGGAGGTGAAATAGTTCATGGTCTGTCATTCATAATCAAACTTCATGGTTCTTCAGAGGACACGGGTTCCAAAAGTGGTGGCACTGGGGGTAAGGTCTGCGGGTAGGGTTTTCAGCCCTCTGGCATTAGAAGGATACCCATCAAACACCAGTATAGGCCCAAGGGAGATCAGGGGTTTCAAAGGGAGCAGGCATCATAGCCGTGAAAATTAATCTAGGAAATTACCATCCTAAACCCCCATTTCACTGGTGTTATCTCCTACAAAGCTTTGGGAGATGAACACTCTATTGCTCAGTGGCCTGTCCCCCAGAGTTAGTGATGTGTAAAGTTGACAAAATGCAAGTAACTACTGGCAAGTAAGTGAAGCTACAGGGCTTATTCAGGTTTCTTCTCAGTTTAAACAAGACCCTAGAAATTCCCCCCAGGCTGCTGCTTCATCAATAGGTTGTTTCTCTTAGTCCACTGCTGAGTCCTTCCTGGGAAGACTGTGCCATGGCTTGTTTCAGTGTTCACCACTAGGGTGGGCCAGCAGGTGTTGTGGTTGTTTCCAGTTTGGGCTACGACAGATAGAGCCACCATGAACGACTGTGGACTGAAATCCACTCTGCTGGGATAAACACCCAGGAGTGCAGTCGCTGGGCCTATGGTAAGTGTGTGTTTAGTTCTATCATTTCCTAAAGACACTCACTATTTTCCAGAATGGCTTTGCCATCTTCTGGTTCCAGCAGGAGTGAACGATAATGGGAGTGCTGGCACCCTCACCAGCACTCGGCAGCATTACTGATGTGTGTTTCAGCTGTTCTAATTGGCATGGAGTGATTCCTGCTGGGGGGTTTCTAATTTGCATTTCATTCCTGGAAAGTGATGTCAAACATCTTTTCATGTCTTCCTTGCCAAATATCTGACCTCTCTGGCAAAGATAGGTAGATATCTTTTGCCCCCATTCTATTGTTTCTGTTTCTGCATTTCAGTTTTTAAAAATTTTTTTTATTTTACTATTTCTAGTTAGTTGTAAATGACAGAAGAATGCACTTACACATTTTGATACATAATACATAAGTAGAGTGTAATCTCTCATCTTTCTGATTATTGCAGGATCACGTTCATGCAGTCATACATGTACATGAGGTAATAATGTCTGTTTCACTCTACTATCATTCCTTCCCCCACACTCCTTCCCATCCCTTCACTCCCCTCTACCTAATATAAGTAACCCTATTCCTCTCTATCCCATTCCCTTATTGTGAATTAGCTTCCACATATCAGAGAAAACATTTGACCTTTGGTTTTTCAGTTTGGATTTTTCCACCTAGCATTATATTCTCTAACTCCATCCATTTCGCAGCAAATGCCAGAATTTCATTCTTCTTTAAAGTTGAGTAATTTTCCCACATATATACACACCACATTTTCTTTATCCATTCATCTGTTGAAGGTCATCTAGGTTGGTTCCACAGTTTAGCTATTGTGAATTGAGCTTCTCTAAACATTGATGTGACTTTGTCACTGTAGGAGGTTGATTTTAAGTTCTTCGAGTATAAACCAAGGAGTGGCATTCAGTTTTGATAGATTGTTATATATTCTAGATGGAAGATTTTAATCAGATACTGTGTCTGCACCAAATGATCATCAAAGCAGATCTTTCTGCTTGATCACAGACAGAATGTTGCCAAAATATTCAAGTGCTACTTAACTTGTTGGCATGTCACAAATTCTCCTGGAACAACCCAGTTGACAGCTACACTGGAGGTACAAAAGCCATAGTATCAGAAATGTTGTCCCCTTGAAATGAATCAAGGCAGTGGTCGCAAATCCCACTAGTAGAGATTATATTTGAATATAATATAGCTGAATGAAAAATGACATTTTCAGTTAATAAATGTTCTAGATGAGGCAGTGGGGATGATTAATGTTCTCAAATCTTGTCCATGAGGAATTTCGAACGTGGTGGGAACACAGATGGAGAAATGGCATCGGTAGTTAAATGGTAAGTGATATCTTTTTGAGCTCATGAAAGTGTTCTAGATTTTATTGTGGTGATGAAGGAAATATCTACAAACTTACTGTATAGACTGCAAAACCTTAGAAATCTTATATTTGATGGGTGAATGTGTATAAAGTGAATGCCTTTCTAAAGTTTTTGTTAATGACCCAAAGCCCAAAGAGTAAGATGTTAGCAGGCCACACCTCAGCTGCTTGGCTAGCATGGCACAGCCTGGCCAAGATCCCAGGAAACAGGAGACTGACCAATCCTGCCCCATGCACAGGCAGCAGAGGACATTCTGCAACTCTAATTTTCAAAAAAGGTGCAGCTACCAAAGGGCATCCACAAGGAGCCAGTCCTGTGATCACCTTGAGAAATCAGAGCATTTCATTAATGTGGGGAGTGGATCTTGCTGTGGTATCAGTTGAAGTTTCCTTAGGGTGCTGTGACTCCTTCCCTAGAAGACAGCCTTGTCCTTTCATCAAGTCACCTTCTCAGGAAGGCCTTGGTCATGATTGTGGATTCGTCCAGTTTAACCATCTGACATCTTTCACAGAATCAGAAAGAAGCTATAAGGAAAATACCATCTCCAGGCTTCTTCTAGAAAACAGGTTAATGGTGCAGAGGCTGAAGGCTCAAGAACAGCTCTCCCATTTATTGATTCTTGCTTTTATTTCTTGTGCTCTGGGAGTCACGTTAAGGCAGTCTGATCGTAAGTCAACATGATGAAGATTCAGGCCTACTTTTTCTTCTATTTGGTGAAGGGTCTTAGGACTAATTTCTAGATCCTTGATCCATTCTGAGTTGACTTTTGTACAGGGTGAGAGATAGGGGTTTAATTTCATTTTGCTGCATATGGATTTCCAGTTTTGGCAGCACAATTTGTTGAAGAGGCTATCTTTTTGCACCTTTGTGGAGCATGAGGTAATTGTACTTCTGTGGGTTTGTCTGTGTGTCTTCTAATCTGTAACCATTGATCTAACTGTCTACTTTGTTGCCAATACCATGCAGTTTTTGTTACTTACTTCTCCACAGTAGAGTTTAAAGTCTGGTATCAAGAAATTGAATGGACTCAAACTAAAAAGCTTTTTTTCAGAAAAAGAAACAGTAAAGTGAAAAAGGAGCCAACAGTGTGGGAGAAAATCTTTTCCACACGCACTTGAGATAGAGCACTAATCTTCACAATTTATAAAGAACTTAAAAAACTTTACACTAAAACTACATCTCACCCCAATTAGAATGTCTATTATCAATAATACAAGCAACAATAGGTGTGGGCAACGATGCGGGGGAAAAAGGTAAACTCGTACATTCCTGCTGGGGTTGCAAATTGGTGCAGTCACGCTGGAAAGCAGTATGGAGATTCCTTAGAAAACTTTGAATGGAACCACCATTTGACCCATCTATCCCACTCCTTGGTTTATACACAAAGGATGTAAAATCAGCTTACTACAGTAACCCAGCCACATCCATGTTTATAGCTGCTCAATTCACAATGGCCAGATTATGAAACCAACCTAGATGCCCTTCAATTGATGAAAGGATAAAGACACAATGGAATATTACTCAGCTATAAGGAAGAATAAGATTATGGCATTTCCTGGCAAATGGATGGAGTTGGAGAGTATCATACTAAGTGAAATAAGCCAAGCCTAAAACACTGAAGGCTGACTGTTTTCTCTGATAAATGGATGATGATACATACTGTGGGGGCGGGGTGGCAGGGGGATAAGAGAAGAAGGAGGAACTGGAATTGTGTAGAGGGAAATGGGGCGGGAGGGGATGGAGGAAGGAGACAGACATTATTCTCCTTTGAACATGTGTGATTACATGAATGGTGTGAACTACATTGCGTACAACCATAGAAATGAAAAGTTGTACTCCATTTGTCTACAATTAATCAAAATGCAGTCTGTAAAACTAACTAAATCAATTAAAAAACATTCAAGAAAAAAAAAACTCTCCAAACAAATGAGAGAGAAGGGCCCAATGTTCTTAAGAGGTATTTTATAAAATATTGTGCCCCTGTCTTCGATGGCCATGGCTGCCACAAGGACCTCACAGTCTCTTGGAGACTTTTGTTTCCATGGCAGTTTCATCCAGATGACTGCACTCTGCAGCTCCCCTGGATGACTCCACCCTTTCTGGGACCTTCAGTGGTCATCAATCTGATGTGAGGGGTCCCTCCCCTGCCTGGGCCTAAGCCAGATACCTGTGGGTATCTGGAAGGACACTGTGCTTTCTTGAGCCCACCTTTTGATTTCAAATAAGTTTCCTTCTCCACGTCCTTATGCAAAGAGTCTCTGTACCTCTGTCCCCTTCTGGTGTAGCTGAAGTCTTAATGAAACTGCTTTCACAATGTTATGTTTTGTCTATTCATGACTTTTATGTCAAGTAGAGCAGGTCACATTGGTTGCACTGTGAAATGGCAAACTGGGCTGGTCACTCTGAGGGGGGCCAGCACAAGACAGTGACACAGAACAATGGAGAGCTGTATGAGTTGCTAGGTTCAGCCATCAAATGAGCTCCAGTGAAAAGTCAGAAGCTGCTGGCTACTGCTTCCAGGAAGGCGAAAGGAGAGCTGCTGCCCACTAGGAGGTAAGAGTCAAAGACGCTCAAACTCAGGGATGCTAACACTAAGATCTGAGAGCCACCTGCCCTCAAAACTCAGAGCTGCTAATACCAAGGGAGATGCACTTTTTTCTTGCTCTCTGCATTGGGCCAATAACCCTCAGCTGATTGGTAAGAGAGATTTTTAAGGGACACAGATCATGAAGGGATGCACAGAGAAGATCCCCTAACCCAAACAAGGCCATTTGAATGGGTGTGATGAGTTTGGTTCAGTGGAAGGACCAGTCTGAATCCGGAGGGAAGACCCAGTGAATGGACACCTGTGCAACCTGGGGCCTGGCATCTGCAGTTACCTCCTGCTCTCAGTTCTCACTGCATGGAGTCCCAGACACACATGGTGGAAGCGGCATCTGGAGAAGATTTTTCTACCAAATGGCCTTTTTTCCTACTGACACAGGCCATCAAGGCACAGCTTCCCACCATGCTTGAACATCCCGTCCCCTCACATCTCACTACCTTCCCTCTGCCCTCTCCCTGCCCATTTTTTACACTCCCAACACCCTCCCTTTCCCTTTCCTTTCCTGAGGACTAGCAGTAACTGTCCCGAGTGAGGAGGACCCTTTGGCCCTTGGGGCATAGAATGAGGTGAGGGTGGAATATTGCCCAGACTCCATGGGAAGAGGAGCCACCTCAGAGGCCACACAGCCAACAACCCCACTGTCCTCAGTGCCTCTTCCTCTTCTTCTGGTTCCTGGTGACTTGCACTTCCTTTTCTGAGGCAGTGAGCTTCCAAACAGTCCCAGAGGCAGATCTTGACCTCCAGAGATCTGGAGGTTAGGCATGGAATGGGGCATATTTTCCACACAACCAAACATCCAGTGACAGCTTGCTTCTTGGATTGGCAGATGGAGGGGGGAGGGGGCTGAGAGGTTCCATGCAAGTTCCCTGGCTCTGGGACAGTCTCTAGGGCAGCAGGTGGTGCTGGAGGGGATGGGGGCTACAGCCCTGTCTGGAGAGCTGCGGCCTGGGATGCTTGAAGTCCTGAGCAGAGGGTTTGTATGTGAGGTCCCTGTCTCTGGGACAGTGCCCAGGGCAGGAGATGGTGCTGGAAGGCTAAGAGTAAGTGAAGGCTTTGGAGGTTGTCGTCCATGCTGCAGGTACCAGACGTCCTATGTGGACCCCCAAAGAAGTGGCTCTTCTGGGACCCACTACACCTTTGTTCCCCAAGTTCAGGGAGGAGAATCTGAGGGTTTAGGGAGGGCAGATGGACTGAATGGTCCCCAAGAAGAGAGACCCATGACAACTCAGGAGTACAGCAGTGTCCTTTGGTCCCTATAATTCTGAGTCTATGGCCCTGCACTGCTTCCAGTCCTGGGAGGCCTGGGAAGCCACCTCTTGGAGTCAGTTCTCCTTGCTGACCCCTTGATCAGTGTGATGGTTATATTTCTCTTCACTGTGGTTACCAAGTGCCTGAGAAGCTCTTGGGTCCTGTTGGGACACACCATGGCCTTGGGGCACCAGCTTTCCACTTGTCTCCTTCCAGGGCAGGAGTTGCTTCTCCACCAGCTGCAGTAGGAGATGGGCACTGGCTCATTCTTCATCATGCATGATGAGGGCCAGAGGGACTCAGGTCAAGTACACTTGAATGGGCGTTGGGAGCTGGAGGTGTCACCCATCTTGGTCTCAGAGGGCAGACTAAAGCTCTGCTGCCCACCCTCCTGGGCTTCCTCTCAGCTTGATCCACTGAACACATACCTGACTGTCCTGTCTCCTTCCTCTCTTTCTCCACCTACATCCTCTATCCTGGAGCAGTCTCAGTCAAGGAGCCATGTACACAGGCAGGAGAAAATAGACAAAGTCCTGTGGGCCATATGAGTAGGGCCCTGGACATGCCTCATCTACCTGCTATCCCTTGTTCCCCTGCACACTTGTGGTCACTCCCTTTCCTGCCTACCTATGTCCCTTTGTCTCCTTGTCTACCACATACCCCTCTCTGGCTGATGCACTTGATGTCCTTCCAGACACGGACTTGGTGTTCATACCTCTGTTTTTCTACCTGGTGACCTTCTCTCCCTTGTCTAGATATTGTTTCTTCAAAACCCTTGGTATCCTAGTTTCCCCGCACTTATTTTTCTGGTGTCCCTGCATCTCTTATATAACTGGTGTACCTCCTACTCCTGGTCTGTCGTGTCCCTCGCCCGCAAGAAAGCACGACACAGGAATCTTCCTTCAGCAATTTAATAAGGACCTTATTATTATAAAACCATGGTTTTTCTTCTTCCTCCTTCTTGAGCCGAATTCATACACTTTTATACTCTTGCAATAGCCAATCTACTCCTGCCACTTGGCCTATGTTCATAGGTGCTCCCATTTGCAACAGTTGGCTCAACCAAATATGGGCTTGTTTACCTAGAAAGCACTTCAGGAAACCAGCGCCATCTTATCATGGTGGCGAGGCGGCTCGCCACAGCTCCCCCTTCTTTATTTTATGAACACAGGTGAAGGTAGAGGCCCTATCCTACTGTGCAAAAGTGGCAAATAGTGAACGTCAGTCCCAGAGTGGCGCCTTCTCCGGGCTTTGGGGCACAGGGTTTTTATAGGGTGAAGGGGCAGGTTTCCCGCGCGCGGTAAGCAACAGTTTTCTTATCAGCACATAGGTCACCTAAAGGGTAAGGTTATTTTTCAAATTTTTGCTTGACATCTTCATGGTTCCTGCTTATCAGTGTAACGGCCTCCGGGCAGGGCGTGCTGTTGAGAGCAGGGTGGTATCTGTGCTGCTAACTGTCTCAAAGACAAACAGGACTGCTGGGCCTCTGTGCTTACCAAGGTTGTTAAGAGATATTTGTCCGAGGAATGTGCAGTTGCCTGGAGACCTTATCCGTCAAGGACGGGAGCAGGGCCTTTCATTCCCCCTTTTTTCTTTATCATGGATAGAATCCTATATCCATTTGTCCATCCTGCCTCAGTTATGGAGAGTATTCATCAGTTTGCTTAATCATTTGGTACTGTTGAGTAAGGACCATAGTCTGGATTATTTAAAGGGAATAATACAGACTTCTCCCGGCAGGGAGAAGGGGGCCATGGCTGATATTCTAAAAGTCCCAAGAAGTGAGCGCACCCTACATCTTTTATAGGTTAAAGTCTCTTTTGTTCTTCAGTTCTCTCCCCCCTTACCTCTCTCTCCTTCCTGCCTACGTGACTAGGCCTGGTTTTGCATTAAGTGAGAAACCATGGGCAGGGGGAGGGCTAAGGTGATTCAGGCAGGTAAGGGCCCAGGGGCATTAATTAGCATCTCCTTGCTTGCAGTCCTTGATAAAGGCAGGTAAATTTGGTAATCAGGGGGCTCCGGAGATCCTTGACATTCCATTCTTCCAGGGGCAGTCTCCAACTTCCAAAGGCAGATGGCTTCATGGCTTCATTTCCTCGAATTGACCCGATTCCCTATTTCTACACTAACTACCTGTCCTTAATTCTGGCTTCATTCCCCCCTTTAGCTATAGGAACTCCCAACTGCTTTAAGGAAAAGGGGGCGCCGATCGTTCTGGCTGCTTCGAAGCTGAAAGGGGGCAGCGAGGGGCAAGCAGTTTGGAGTTCCTTTTTTTTTTTTTTTTTAAATTGGGTCAATCGAGGGGTCCAAAGTAGAAGCCTGGTTGGGGAAGAGCAGGTTGTAAAGTCATCTGGGGGTGGGTGCTTCTATGATAGAAGAACAAAAAGACATGAGTACTGAAATGAGATTAGTACAAAGTAAATGTTGCAGCATCTGGAACATTCCACTGAGTATCATGAAAATGACAGAAGTCAATCTCTCACCAGGAGGTGGAAGAACTGAGAAATTGTTCCCATAACTAGGCCTAGCAAAAGGCTGGAGAGGACAAGGCCTTTATTTGGGAACTTTAACATTGTCCAGGTTATCAGGAATGTAAAAACAACATTTAACTCTTAATGTCATAGATGTCCCCAGAAAATATAGTTAAGCTACTTAAGTCATCTGATTTTGTAAAATATCCCTTTATTGGTATAACCTGTGTTTAGTAGAGAGCTCTATACTTCTGTTACTTAGGGCTAGGTAATCATACGAGCAAACATAGATTAAGTCTACCTGTGTAGCTTAGGAAGGTCTGCAGGCCTTAAACTGACTAAAAACTTCTGACTCTGGCACAAGTGTACATCTTAAGTTACATTTAACTATTATTTCTTTTAAATGCCCAAGAATGGTTATATTTTGGTTTTAACTGTTTTGCTGGGTGTCTAAGATCAAGTTGGTCAAATTGACCTGGTTCCTGTCTTGTTAAAGAGTCAGCTGAGTTCCCACAGGGGCCACTTGTAGAGAACTTAAGGGCAGCTTCTTAGCTCCACCAGTGCCATTGGTTAGGCAGGGTCTCCTTGATGAGGTGACTTCCTTTGGAAGCATTAAGGGATGTCTCCCTTTTTCCATGACCCTCCTCTGCAGCAGATGCACTGAGCGATTTTTTCATCCTCTAGTCTCAACAATCTCCTTGATCAGGAGGTTGTGTGACCCAGAGTTGCAGCGCTCCTTAGAGAAGTCCTCTTATTCCCTGGGTTCAGACTGACTGAGGGCAAAAGATCCAAATACTGGTCTATCTTGCCTTCTGTATTTAATTCCAATCTCTAAGTTTGATCTTAATCATCCAGCAAGCCAGTCTCACCAGTCATAAAGTAAGAGTACTGGACTTTAACTTTAATGTCCATAACTTTACAGTTATTTACCCTTTTATCTAACTGGAGTCTGCATTAGTTCTGGAAGTTACCACTATCTGTTCTGGTATCTGTTACCACTATCTGTTAGGTGATGGCTTATTATCACAAGTTACCTAGGTTGCGTGTTCTTGAAGCAGCTACTTCTGCAAAACATTAATAGGTAACAGTTTTACAAAATGAAATTAGTAAGAGTAAAAATATATTCTGCTTGTATAATAGCTATCTTGAATTTTGACTGAGAACCACATTATATTCCCTATTTGAGATCATAGTAATTTTACAACAAAAACCAATCTTTTGATTATAACTTTAAATAAGCTGAAGTCTGACTTATTTTGGAGTCACTCTAACATGCAGTAAGGTGGGAGGCAGAGCCTTATCTCAGGTAAGGCGTGACTCTTTACAGATCTTAAGTGTTCTAATCCTACAACTAATTTTTGCCCCTTTTGCCATGACCAGCATGACCAAATTTTTAAGTTCAGTGAGGGTCAAAAGAGTATTAGAAAATAAAGGTTTATAAACACAGATTTTGAAGATTAAGCTGAGATCAGATGGAGCTCTGTTCTCTGATGGAAATGTAGATCTAAAGAGTTATGTTAGCAACATTTATACATGTCTTATTATTAAGTTAAAGACTATGTAAGCATTATTCTTTGTTTTCAGGAGAGTTACAGAGACTAGACCATCTACATAACTTTTTCTCACAACTGCAAAGTGCAATGTTAGGAACTCTGTGTAGCTCTCAAAGAAGTCCACTGTCCAAAGTTACTGTAAGGTGGGCAGGAACTAGAGAAGGGAACTGATGAAACACTGGTTATCTAGCAAAACAATTTCTTTCTGCCCAAGAGCTGTGTGCTTGATATCAATGTAAGAGCTGATAGGACTCCTGTACAGAGCCTCCCCAGGGAGGTTACTGCCACAGCAGTTAGGCATCTTGTGCTCCTACACAGGAACACTTCCAGGCACCAGGCATGCTACAGTCATGAAGTCAGGGACCCCAATCTCAGTCATTGTTGTCCCATTTTTGCTATAATGCATTATACTCTTTCTTAAATGTCATTTTAAGAAGTTTATATATATTGATTTCTGAGTCCATATAAACATTAGTTAACACAGTCTAACATTATATCCAAAACAGGAATCAATCAAAGAAAGGCTGAGAGAGCTTTTAACTTTTCTTTTGTGTAGCAAAATGCTTTTACCTTCTACACTATGAACCTTTAAACAAATCAGGCTGTCACTAACTCTTAGATATATATTTACATTTAAATTTTTATCTCAGTGAAATAAGTAACCAATTTTACATATACCTTACTGATAATATGTCCCATAATAGAACATTAAACGATAGAAATAAATCCCCAATTAAAATTTACTCTTTATAAGTTTAAGATTACCATTACAGACAAGTTTAATCTGGAGAATAGCAGCTTGATAAATTCCCTGCTTTAAAAACTTGTATACCTGGAAAATATGAACACATTTAATATACAACTAGAAAGCATTTCACAATTACCTTGACACTTTTTTCTTACCAAATTTAGTTTTTTTTTAAGAAAAATGTAGACTCTGTAACACAGTACAATACTCTAACAGTTGTTTAACCATAATTGTATAAACCCCAATTTTTAAGACTAATTGTTCTAAAGAATAAAACTTAATAGACACAAAGTTAAGAGTAAATTAGTGTTTCTAAGAAATCCTTGTCATTTTACCATGTCATTTTACCATGTAGATTAAACTTTGGTTTATATCAGAACATTAGTATTACACCTTAGGAAAAACCTTAAATAGCTTTGGCTGTTTCACATACATACAACCAACTTAGTTTCACACAAACATGTTGAAACTTGCCCTTTACTTACACAGACTTTCTTAGCACTTACTTAGACCCTCATGTATTTCATCACACAAGCACTTTCTTACCCAGAAACATTTCCTTTTCCCTTTTACTAAATATATTTCCATACCCAGACCCTTTTTATTTTTTTTTCTTTCCTATCTATTGACCCCTTTTTGTTCACATTCTGAAACAACTCTTATGAAATTTCTGAACTTAGATAAATTACTCTATTTTAATAAGATTAAATATTTTGTTGTTTATAGTACTCTAATTGAAACACAGTTGAAACTTTTGGGACCCTTTGTATATAGAATTCCACTTGTTAGGACATAACTCTTAGTAACCTTGTTTTTAGTTTAGTGATGACACAAAGCAAGTTTAAACCCTTTTATTTACCAACCTATGAAAACACCAATAATGTTTAAGTATGATACCCCATGGAATTTGAGGAGTTAAGAGTACTTGATGTTATTTAACAATGAGTATTTTAACTTTGCAAATTAATCAGATGTCACCAACAAACACATTTGAGTAATCCCATACGTGTTAACTCTAATTCACTTATTCTGTAAAAACCAAGATATTAGACAAGTGTCCTGATCAGTATTTGCTGTCTTTTTCCTGTTGAAGAAAAGTCCTAAAAACAATTGATATTAGACATTGTTTAACATCAACATTCCATTAGTTTGACCACCTAGAGACTTGCAAGTAATTTTTAAAGACATTTCACTTTTATTAGTTTACCCAATTTAAATTGAACCCTTTTAAATCACGTGAATAAAAGTATTTGGATCCATTTTTAAATTTTAATTTTAGGAGCGCTCAGTTTTGATACAGACAAAACATGACATTAGACAGCACAACATACACATAACACAAAATCAAAGGCCTTGTAACTTTATAGGTGAATCTCCATTGCAATGTAACAGATGTTCAAAAACTTTAGTTGAATAAAAAATAGAACTGATCAAAAAGAAAAAAAAAATCATTAACCTAGGTATGCAGGATGAAAATTATGAGCTCAAAAATACAGCATTAAAGAAAAACAAAACAAAACAAGAATCCTGGAAAATGAGTTAGTTCTGTGTAGCAGCCCAGGAGTTTAAAACAGACACCCTTTCTTCTTTCTTTTTTTCTTATCTTCAGGTTACCTCTCTTTCCCGCTGAGACTGCTGCAGTTTACATTCCAATGCAGGCTTCAGCAAGGCCAGGCAGGGGGGAGGGAGGATCACCCAGGACTTTTTAACCCTTTTTCTTCCTGGTTGAGAAATCAGGTTAGGTTTGAATGCAGAAAATCATAAAACATTATTTCTTACTACTTTTGAGGAATGGAGCTGCTGAGATCTCTGCCTAGGGAGAGGACTGCTTCAAGGACATGGGTGTTCCCTCCCTAGGTGGCCATGGAGCTGCGTGGAAGGGATCAGGAGGGGGGCCTTTTTCTGTCTCTTGTGATAGTTTCTCTTGATCCAACAATCCCTCATCTAAAAACCAAGGGGCTTTGTCTTCTACAGTTTTTAAAAACTTCCTAGCTGAGGAAACCTTTAAAGGTACTCCATTAGCCTTTAATAAAGCCTTTAATAGTCCTTCCATGTGAAGGAAGGCAGCGGCTAAGCCTGCATTTGTTAATGGGCCGCCTATTTCTCTACAAGCTTTCATCCATGCCTCTATGCCTTTGCTTTTAAATGGATTAATAGCATTTCTGCATTCTCTTGTACATTGTTCATATACTAATTGTTTAATTAAAGGCATAGCTACATCAGCATCCCCGAAGATCTTCCCTGCTGCATCTACCATTCTAGCCACGAAATCTGAAAAAGCTTCTGTGGGGCCTTGGACAATTTTTGTTAAGTTACCTCACACTTCTCCTTTATTAGGAAGTGCTTTCCAGGCAGCAATGCAGATCTTATTAATTTGTTCATAAACCTCTAATGGAAAGCCTGTTTGCTGATTGGCAAATCTACCCTGCCCCAGAAGCATATCCACATCCCAGGCAGGTTTGCCCATAGCTTGGTTGCGTGCAGCCTGTTCATTGGCCCCCTCTAACACGAAGGCTCTCCAGTCTAAATATTTACCCGGGGAAACACAGGCTTTCACTAAACTGGCCCAGTCTGAGGGGGTCATGCAGAATCTATTGAGCCCCTCTATTTGGGCGATAGTAAAAGCAGCATCCACACCGTAAGTGCGGACAGATTCTGCTATATTCTTTATCGTTTTAAATTCTATGGGTTCCTGATGTCTTCCCCCATCATTGTCTTGGAATACAGGACAGGCAAACCCCAACTCTACATGGGCAGCCCTCCAAGCTGCAGAGTTAAAAGTTCTACCCGTGCTTGGAACCCCTCCCACATATGGGGGAGGATCATAGGCTAGAGCTGGTTCCTGTTCTTCCTCATAGTCCTTCTGTCTAAAATCTTTTTGCCTCTTAGTTCCCCCTTCTTTTATCTTCACCTTCTGTAAGGGCTGCGTTAGCTCTTTCACTTCCTCATCACCGTCTGATTCTGACTCCCCTGTTTCTTCTGGTGTTCTAAGGGCTTTTAAATCTGGGTATAGTCTCCTCTTTGGAATAGTTCCATAAACCTGCTCTCCTGCACTATGTTTACTGGAAGTACTCATAGAATCCTCGGACTTCTCCTCATGTAGTTGTTCAAGAACTTCCTGTCCTTTATGAATAGCTTCCTGACATCTACCATCAAGAATACATCCTTTTGTTAATTTCCATAGCGGTATCACCCCTTTCTCCAATTGTCCCTGCTTCTGAAGGAAATCCAAATCTCTTCCCAACTTATCCCAACTGGCAGGAGTCAAACTTCTGGAGACAGCAAACCATGGGGCCGCTTTATCAATTCTTACAATGAATGTTTCTAAAGTACTGCATTTGACCTTGAGCTCTTTGGAGCGCAACAAAAAATCTAAAGACTGTACTAATGAACTAGATGGAGAATTGCCCATAATGAAAGCAGCATTCAGAGCAAGCAGAATGAAAGCGAAAACAAGATATTTCTCTTTGTTGACCGACCATGCAAGGTCGATTATATTTTTCTTTGTTGACCGACTATGCAAAGTCGATTCCCGCTCTCTCTTATCTATAGAGGAGCGCCACACTTACCTGTGGTATTCACCGGTGCACCCCCTGACCACTGAAAGTTCTGACTCCCGGGTTTCGGCACCACTTGTCGTGTCCCTCACCCACAAGAAAGCACGACACAGGAATCTTCCTTCAGCAATTTAATAAGGACCTTATTATTATAAAACCATGGTTTTTCTTCTTCCTCCTTCTTGAGCCGAATTCATACACTTTTATACTCTTGCAATAGCCAATCTACTCCTGCCACTTGGCCTATGTTCATAGGTGCTCCCATTTGCAACAACAGTTGGCTCAATCAAATGTGGGCTTGTTTACCTAGAAAGCACTTCAGGAAACCAGCGCCATCTTATCATGGTGGCGAGGCGGCTCGCCACACTGGTCTACTGGGAGACACCCTTCCCCTCTCTAACTGGTCAGGGGTGAGGCCTTCCTCCTGCCCCAGATCTTTTGTTAGGTCTGATAAATAATTTATTGTTTGGAGGAAAGTAATTCCTCTAGGAATTGTGGTGAACCATGGACGCCACCCAGGAAGAGAAGAAAGAGAGTGTGAGTGAACTTGGGAGGAAATGACCCAAAGTCAAGAAAACTTCCAAGACAAATAGGAAGTGATGATGTCCCCAATTTGGTCTGCACCATGGGCTTGTTAAATCCTGACCACCAGCTACATATGTTTACAAGTGCATGAACACACACACACACACACACACACACACACGATGCTGAGAATCTAAGGTATGAAACTCAAATCTACAGATTGTGAAACTTTGTAGACATAATGATTGTTGGCCCAGCCCACCTCATTGACAAAGTCCTGACCAGTGTAGCTCAGCAGACTTCCATCTGAATAGAAATAACCTCTATTGTGTTTTAATCCAGTCCTTCCTCTCCCAAGTTTGCAGCAGGCTCTCCTGTGGACAAGTAGGAGGGCTCCCACGTGGCAAAGTTGGTAGGCCTGACTAGCTCATCCATGATGTCCATGTACTCTTGGATGAGTTCAGGTGCTATCTCCTTGGGCACCTTGGTTCCTAGCACCTTGGGTTAGACTGCTTATGAGTTGGCATGCCATGCCCTAGGGGTGGTCTTTCTGGAGGTGCACACTAGGACAAAGAGGACCAGAGTGGATGGGGGATCCAAGTTCATCCCAAACACTTGAGAGAAGGCAGGGTTCAGAGGACCTAACCTGGTCTGCCATGCATCAGAACAACCTGAACTGAGAACCCAAGGGAGGTGACAGTGCACCAGGTGCAACATCTAGGACAGGCACCTGGGAGGATGGTCAACTGGGATGACATTTGGAGCCACTAATATTTCAAACAATCTGCCTACCCAGAACCAAATCCCGGGCAGATGGTATGTCGGTTCTTTGGATAGGCAAGGAGAGAAAGGAGTTCTCAAGTTGGCCCAGTCAATATGCAGTTCAAAACAAAGGGTGGGAGGGACCGCAGGTACTAGTGAGCTGTTCTTCTTGCAAGACCTAATCCCCTACAGTGAAGAAAAAGTTCTTATTTGGTACAAAAACCTGCCTTGGCCCTTGACATCCCTTGGACACTATAATGGGTTTCTGTGGGAATGTTGGGACCCTACCTGGCTGTTGAACAGCCTGAGGGCCTGGGGACCTTGGGAGATCCAGTCACTGTGGTACAGGAGGAAATTGGTACTGGAAGACCCCTGACAACTGCATCCTTGAATTCTCCATCTCCTCTGTGGTCTCAGACTCCACAAACCTTGGTGGGATTAGGGTAAGGGAGGCCCAGTCTGAGCTGAGAAGCAGGTCAGGCATACCAGGCAGGTGCTAGCCCAGTTCCAGGCAGGAGCTGGTGGCAGCGATGTGGACTTGTGTCCTGCAGTGGACTGGGCCAGTCCCAGGAGGGAGCTGCTCCTAAGGGAGAATAACAGTTCTGGAACACTCTCCATCAACTAGCACCTGAAGGGAATCAGCTCTGAGGGACCCAGCGGGACCCCTAGGCCATCCTTGTTCCAGGTCTCTCCTGTCCCTGCCAGGAACCACACAGATCGGATAGCTGCCAGATGCTGGTCAGGGGTGTGATTTATACCAGGGAACACCAGGGTTCCTGGCCCAATCCAGGGATACTGAGGTTGGGACCATGATCCTGGGAGGATCACCTGGGAGACAGAGGCACAGGAGAGGAAAGTGAAAGTGAAACAGAGAACATTGGGTTGCTTCCAACGAGGGCCCTCTCTTTTTTTCTTTTCACTTTTTAGAATGTCAGGGATTACATAGAACAAAGGTGATAAAAGACCAGAGATGTGTCCTCAGGGCTTCTGAAGTGCTGGATTCCCCTGACTACACACTCCCCACTGCCACCCTCATCTGGAACATCAGGTTCAAGAGTGACCACTTTCATGACCTCAGGTACTCCCCACTCTGCAAAGTGGTGCTAGTTCCCAGGCAGGTGGCCTGTGTGAGGCTAGTGAAATTTTCCCCTCTCAAGAGCCAAAAAGAAGAAGGCCACCTTGTGTCTGGACTGGTTACTCCTCCCCATCCTCAGCACAAACCTCAAGGCAGAGCAGGAATCAGGAACATGGAGACTGGAGTTTCTGAGATTGTTACAGAGAGAATGTCCAGTCCTCCAACTAGAGGGAGCTGCTATTTGGAGAGCTAGATGCCTCAGAGCAAAGAGGTAGGTGACAGGCCCTACCAGACCCTGCTGTGCAACCCATGATCCCCCAACACTTGGGTCTGGGCTTTGAAACCTGACTCACTTTTCTGTGTTCTCATAGAAGATGATGCAGACAAAGCGACTATGAGCTGCCATTCCTGCAAACCCTTCCACAGGCCCTCCTCCATGGTCACAGTGGGCTCCAGTCGGGACAGGGATTGAATCACTGGGCTAGAATTCGTCAGGACCAGGCAGGGTCCTCAAGGTCACCCTCTGTTCTCAGCTTACTTGGACCCACACACCGTCCTAACTTTTTTACATCAGCCCCATCGTGTTCAAATCAAAAGTATTGGCACTGGGGCCCTGGGACATGTACCTTATACCAAACATTAACACCAAGGTCTCATTGGCCTGTGTGATCTTACTTGGATTCCTCAGTGGTGTGGGGTATTATATTGTGAATGATTTTATTCTTCAAAATTCACCTGTTGAAGTCTCTGCACCAACAATGAAGGCCCCTGAGGCACCCCAGTTGAGGATTCCTTGAGTGTGGGCACTGTTGTGAATGTGAGCGGACTCTTTCTGACCCATGTTTTCCAAAGGTGAGGAGCCCAGCCACAAACACACCAGGGACGCTAGCTACTGCTTCCAGTGCCATTCTAGTGAAAGCAGACAGCACTGAATGGTTACCCTGGGAGATAGGTGCAGCCACAGGTGGCACCAGAGACAGCTCCCTGAACTGCTGGTTGTCAGCACGGGGGCAGATGGAAGAAAGGGCAGGCCTCTGATGGGAAACATGGGGGCACCACGATTGAAGTTCCTGCCTGGTGCTGTGATGCGGATGCTGTGATTCAAAGCAAAGGGGAGAATGGAGGAGGGGAAATGGCGGAAGGAGTGAGGCCCCAGTTTCTTGGTCACTGGAAATCAGACTGGGAACATTAAGTGAGGGCCCTGTGAGTCGGGGAATTGTGCAGTTTTCAAATGTCCCTGAGTGAATTTCATGCTATGCTCCTACCCAGGTAAAACGTGTTTCCATTGCATGGGGATGCCCTGAACACTGTCCGTTGACCCTGACACCTCAGCTCTCCCGATCTCTCAGATGCCCCTTGTGCATCCTTCGTAGACACTCCATCGGCCTCCTGGGTACTCTAGAAGTGGTTCAATTTGACTCTGCTTAGAGGCACCAAACTTCTCCTCAGACTGAACAACAGGAAAGAAACCTGCTCCAGGGCAGTGCCAGGCACTGCAAGGTCTTTTGTGAAGGTGACAGGTTCCAAATATTTTGGCCCCACCATCACCTCTGACTTCCTTTGGCTGATGCTCCTTGTAAAGCATTCTCTTTCTTTCCCATGTTTGCACAAACAAACAAAAGCACCTGAATAAACTCTCTCCCTGGCTGGAGTCTGAGGAACCCTGAAGTTCACCCAGGAGCACATCGTGCCCAGCATGTGGGTTCTTCATCCAGCACTCTTTTTTCAGTTGTTGATGGACCTTTATCTCTTATTTATTTGCATGTGGCCCTGAGACATGAACCCTCTGCCTCACGCATGCTAGGCCAGTGCTCTATCACTTAGGTACAACCCCATTCCCTCCCCCAGCACCTCTGACTGCAAAAACCAGTGGGGGCACTGATTCTGGCCAGCCCTGTCTCCAGGGTTCAGTGGTCCCTACTTGACACAGGAAGCTCTGCTCCCCGGAAGAGGTCTGTGTGATAGACTTCTCTGAGATCTTCTCCTGGCATGACCAACAACAGCTGCTGAGGTTTATGAAAGGTGATGGGATGGTGAGTGATGGGGCTTCCCAGAGGTTTTCACAGCCACTAGTCATGTTGTTATTGAGCCTGGGTAATGGAGTCATTCTGAGTTCCTTTTCCTTTGATCTTCCAAAAATGGGAAGGAAAGTGTTACAGAGAATCAGTCCTGTGCCAGCTTCCAGGTGTACCAAGATTGCTAGAGCACATCCCTGTTCACCAGGATGTCATGCAGAGGGTAGTCAAGGAATGCATGGTCCATAACACTTCAACCCTTGCATATATTAAAAAGGACTCCTGCCAAAGTTCAAATGACAATAGGACAAATAGGGCCCCTTCTAACTGTGTGCTGTTCTCCTTCCTCTCTTGAAAAGAACCCAGTTGTGTTCACACTTGATCCTGGAAAACGAAGGACACCCCACATGTGTGCAATTAGAAGGGAATACCAAACAAGAAAGATGTGCAAAGTCTTCATGCCAACATAAGTCGAGGGGCCAAGGCTGCACCACAGGAAGTGGCCAATACCAAAAATCTCTGAAAGACTTTTTTCCATGAAAGCATGAACGATTCAGAAGACCTTACAGAGACCCACATCTATGTTGGTTGATGTTTCCTAGGTTCTGTGCCCTTCTGGAATCAAGGTCACCTGCTTTCTGGACTGAGGGAGAAGTTTTCCTGGGAGGAAGTTGGTGATGGCTCTGTGCTGTGCAGCTGGAGTGCCCTGTAGCCTCACACACGGAGTGTATCACAGTGCAGGCATGGTCAGCGAGGACCCCACGGGGCTGTTTTCTAGCTAAGCACATGTCTCTCCACTGCCCATTTATGATCTGAGACCCTGCAGTCAATCCCCCACAATGATATCACAGACAGCGTCCAGGTGTCTGAAGAATGGACACAGGCTCAGCCTCTCCCCGCCAGCAAGCCCTCCCTAACCAACACTGTGACACCATCAAGCCTGCCTAAAAACCCTGTGTCCTTTCTACAAAGAATCAACCCCAAACCCCTCTTCCTTGTGCTGACCCAGTGTACGTCTCCTGGCTTGTCTGGATCTGTCTTAGGAGCCCTCCCCTGACGAGCAGTATCATTCTTCCCTAGCCAGGTGACATGCACCCTCTAAGGCTCTTCACTTCCTCTACTTCTGCTCAATCAGTTGACCACAGGGAATCACTCCACTGAAATTCCCAAGGATTTAAGGGTTGACTGGCATTCGAATAGCAAGCCCCTGACCCTCTGGGGTCACCTCCTTCTAAAGGCCAGGACGATGGACACAGTCTTGCAGTCTCCAGGATGGGAAATGTCAACACAGGACCCAGAGAGTGACCTGGCCATAGCAGAAGCTCAGGTTCCAACTGCAGCTGGGCAAAGTTTGAATGTAAACCCCAGTGGAATGATGGGTCAAGACATTTCTCATGCAGGGAGAGCCCTGGGGCAGCAGGCCTGGGTGGGGCTGGGCAGACATTCCGTGAAGAGCTCTGGCAGGTATGGAAGAGCCTCCAGTTCCCTTCAAGTAATACCTTGGTAGCACACGTGGTGTGGTTCCTCTGGGTCAATTTGAGATAGTTTCTCAGATTCACAGGAGAGTGGGTGATAGATGCAACTCTCTTCCAATGCCTTAATGCTCTTCTTTGTTTACTTCCCCTGCTGGGCACCACCAGTGAGCTGTGGCTCTCACCAGTCACACAATTATGAGTATAAAAAGTCAATATTCTAAACTGAGGTATGTGGCTTGCATTTTATGGATACAGTGTGTTTTCATCCAATCATGTCTGCACTTGTCATATCAGCTCATTATTTCCCAGTCTTCACTTATGTCATTGGTATTAGATCTGGAAGGGTTCTCTCTTTCTTTCTTTTTTTCCTTCTTTCTTTCTCCTTTCTTTCTTTCTTTCTTTCTTTCTTTCTTTCTTCCTTCCTTTCTTTCTTTTTCTTTCTTTTTTCCTTGACCTAGTGATATAAAAGACAGTGTACTAAAACTGTCTTCTCCTATTTCCATATTTTTTTAAAGTAATGCTTTACTGTAATGAATGATGGAGACCAGACTTCCAAAGAAAGCTTTATTTCCTTGACCAAGTTTGAATTCAGGGCCCTTGCATACTCTTGGGCAGTGCTTTACCACTGAACTGCATCCCAAAGCCCATGCAATCAGTTTTGCACTGCTTCAAAATGCTAGACTTCAGATGCACATGTTATTCAACGAGCCCAAATTTAATTTGTGCAGACTGGCCATGGAAGGAGCAGTTAAGTGTCCTTCTTCCCTACCATCTGACCATTGTTATTGTAAATCCCTAGGATAACACTGATTACTTAGGAAAAACAAAAAGAAACAAACAAACCAAAAAAACCATACCAAAACAAACCAAAACAAAAAAACACATGTCTGAACATGGTAGATCAGTTTTCACAAAACAGAAGCTCTTCCATTCAATCCGGGAACTTTGGAGGAATGGCAAAATCCCTGTCTGCTTCCTGTAGAGCTTTTCTGTCTTCACCCACATGTGATCTTTCTGCCACATTATTTTTTGGAGGGAATACTATTTACCTGAAATTCCAGAAACGGCATCAAGGGAGGGGATTTTCTTCAATGTTATAAGTCCAAGTGTGTCCATGGTACACATTTTAAAAGTATGTCACCTGATGGTAGTGGTCCAAAATAGACAGGGAGACCAATTGTACAGAACAGAAGACACAGAGACAAACCCACAGAGGTACAGTTATGTCATGCTCGACAAAGGTGACAAAAACATACAATGGAGACAAGATAGCCTCTTGAACACATGGTGCTAGCAAAACTGGAAATCCATATGCAGCAAAAAGAAATTAACCCCTATCTCTCACCCTATACAAAACTCTACTCAGAATGGATCAAGGACCTAGAAATTAGACTTGAGACCCTTCACCAAATAGAAGAAAAAGTAGGCCTGAATCTTCATCATGTTGGCTTAGGACAGGACTGCCTTAACAAGACTCCTAGAGCCCTAGAAATAAAAGCAAGAATCAATGAGTGGGATGAATTTAAACTAAAAAGCTTTCTCTCAGCAAAGGAAACAACCAATAATGTGACAAAAGAGCCTACAGAGTGAGAGAAAAACTTTTCCACACACACTTCAGACAGAGCACTAGTCTTCAAAATTTATGAAGAACTTAAAAAACTACACCAAAAGTAAAAAAGAACCCAATCAATAAATGGGCTAAGGAACTGGGCAGACCCTTTACAGAAGAAGATACACAGGTGACCAACAAAAATATGAAAAAGTGCTCATCTTCTCTAGTAATTAGAGAAATGCAAATGAAAACTACCCTAAGATTTCATCCCACTCCAATTACAATGGCTATTATCCAGCACACAAGCAATAGTAAGTGTTGGCATGGATGTGGGGAAAAAGGCACACTCATACATTGCTGGTGGAGTTGCAAATTGGTGTAGCCCTTTTGGAAAGCAGTACAGTGATTCCTCAGAAAACTTGGAATGGAACCACCATTTGACCCAGCTATCCCACTCCTTGGCCTATACCCAAAGGACTTAAAATCAGCATACTACAGTGACCCAGCCACATCAGTGTTTATAGCCAATCAATTCACAATGACCATATTATGGAACCAACCTGGATGCCCTTCAACTCATGAAAGGATACAGAAACTGTGGTACATATACACAATGGAATAGTAGTCAGTCATAAAGAAGAATACAATTATTGCATTTGCTGGTAAATGGATGGAGTTGGAGAGCATTACACTAAGAGTAATAAGTGAATCACCAAAACACCAAAGGCCGAATGTTTTCTCTGATAAGTGGATGAGAATACATGATAGGGCGCGGAGGCAGGGGCATAAGAGAAGAAGGAGGAACTGAGATTGTGTATAGGGAAATGGGGCAGGAGGGACTGGGGGGAGGAAAGGTAGTGGACTGAGGGAGACATTATTACCCTACGTACATGTATGATTACACGAATGGTGTGAATCTACAGTGTGTACAACCATAGAACTGAAAAGTTTTACTCCAGTTGTGTAGAAAGAATCAAAATGCAGCCTGTAAATATAAAAATTTAAAAAATGATGGGGGACGGAGGGATAAACTTGTAGCTTAAAAATAAATGAAATAAGTGCAAAAAAAATAAAAAATGAATGCCAACTGAAAGCATAACATATGGTACAAACAGGGAGAAGGTAAAATTGCTCTGATGTAATTGGTCAATGTCAAGCCTTGATTAAAGATACAACAAACACATTCAAAGAAAACATCTGTGCATTCATTCACCTATATTGGGAAAGCTCCCCATATCTAAGAATACACCCAACACAGTAAACACAGTAGGAAAAAGGCAGAAATGGAATGTCCATGAGAAGGAGTAGTGAAATATCCTTCTGTCCTATCATCTGGCCATTGCTGATGTAAAGTCCTGAACTAACAGTGATCACTGAGAGAAAATATTTCTAAACGTGGACGTCCAACTAATCAGGGCCCCATGGAGGAATGGCAAAGGCCCTGTCTGCCTCCTGAAGAACTTTTAGGTTTGCACACCATGAGGCCCTTGGCAGTGTCACGTTTGACATGTCTTCCACATTATCCTCTGGAGAGGAGTGATGTTAATTACCCAAATTCCAAGAAATAGCATCACAGGAGTGAAAAAAATTTTTTTCAATGTATTACCAGGTCAAGTGAATCCATGGTACGAATTTGAAAACTAAAACTGCAGGAGAAGAGGAAGAGGATTAAATTGCTCTGTCTACTGAAATTGGTTACATTTGCCAAGTCTTCATTAAACATATAAGAAAAACATTCAAAGAAAAGAGTTGAGCATCCATATATATTGGGAGGGCTCTCCCAAATGTGGAAGGCAAAAATCAAGGAATGGGGGTTTAGAGTGTTACCTGGACCTAATTCTTTGCCAGAACTGCTCTTCAATGGAACCTACACATGGAGTAGGAGGAAGACACACACTGATGTTTGGATCAATGAACAAGAATCTAAGGGACGCGGTGCAAAGGGGGTCAAGTCAAAGGTCCTAAATAAGGAGCCTGAGCTTCAGGGTAGAGAGCTTGCAATGCAGCCAGGGCGGTCTCCAGTGCAGGCACAGCAGGTGTGTCAAGGTGAACATCGCGGCGGTCATTTCAGGTGCACTCGCTGGAGGAAGGAGCAGCCCCAGGCTCCCCGAGGAGGAGCGCCTTGCAGGCGACACCTCACAGACCCCAAGGCACTGCCATAGGGTCCTGCACGCGCTATGCTCTTCACACTGCAGCCCTCGCGCGCGCTTGGCCAGAGGCGCTGTGGCGCTTGCGGGCCGCCATCCAAGGGTCCAGCGTCTGTTGCGAGGCGATGCGCAGATGCGAGCGCGGGTGGCGATTCCCCAACGGCCGGCGCGGCTCCCTTGGCGGCGTCCAGCGTCGGTTCCCAGCCCAGAGGTACTGGACCCGCGTTCCTCTCGCTTCCCGGTCTGTCGTGCGCCGATCTTCCGTCCCGGGCGTCGGGCCTCCCAGTCGTGTGTCCGCGGCGGGCGCCGCCGCTGGCCGGTTCTCACTTGGACGCGGGCGTTGCCCAGACCGAGCCTCGCGCGACCCCGCGCCTCCTGTGCTGGACGCGAGCGGACGGTGGCCAAGGCGGTGCGAGCGAGGAGCCTCTGGGTCGGCGTCCCTGGCAGCCCGTGGGCGCGGCGCTGAGCGGAGCCTCCGCGGTGAGCGAGCAGCAGCGTCCGGTCTGCAGGGAGGTGACCGGTGTCGAGGTCCATGGAGTTGGGACGGCCTCTCCTCGTCCCGGGAGACGGTGCTTGCTGGAGATGTCTGCGGCCTCTGCGTCCTTAAGCAGAAGGACACTCCTGTCCGGTGGCGCTGGCGACGTTGCAAAAGGGACGACCGAGCCGCTCTGGCCCTTCTGCTGTGGTCACGTCCCGGTGGACGTGCAGTCGCAGGTTAACCGGCTGTGGCGGAAGAGTGTGGAAAATGGACTCGATGACCGGATGAGAACCGTCTGCCCTACGGTCGTTTTGCAATAAAGAGATTGAGATTTGGTTGTTAAATTGTGTGGCGTTCATGGATCGCACACGGGAAATGGATCGCATGCTCTGGTGTGTGTTGGCGGGTTAGTGGGAGGCCCTTGTGGGTGTTTGTGGGTGCAGGAAGTTTTCCTTTCATTTTGAAGGCATGATGATCAATGGGTGGTTTTTTGTAAGAGAAAATGAGATGCTGTGCTTGTTCTTGTAGGTATGGTAGGAATTCAGAGGGCCTGCATGGCTGTCACTGTTCCTCTTTTGGGGTGGTGGTGCCCCTCATGTGTTGACGTGCCTTCAGAGTTTGGTGTGTTTTAGTTTTCAAGTGACTAATGAGAATATGCGGTGTATTCAGAATTGCGGGTGGTGGTGAGTGGTTGTAATTTGAGACTAAGGGAGAGTCGTGAGTGATTTTGTGAGACTTTGTAGGGTTGGGTGTATTTGGAGGGTGGGAACATAAACTCAGAGAGTTGAGGTTAGGTTTTTGTAATTTGGGTTTTGTAATATTTTCCCTGTGGTTTTTTGTTTGTTTTGTCCCTGAAGACTGGTATGTGTGCATGCAGGATGGTAATTTTGGAAATAAATGTGTATTTGTGCATATGAGCAGGGTTAAGAATCATGTTTGGTACATTCCTCTGGGTTTCCAAAGTGATTGACAGAATTGGGACATATAGGAGTATTTTTATGTTCAGGACATGGTGTTTGGTTATGTGGGTTTATTTTGATTTTTTGGTATTCATATTCATGTATATGTACTTGAGTGTTGGAGGCCAGGTGTGTGAGTAGTCTTTTTAGGAGTAGGATAAATATATGTGATTGTGGTGTGCAGTTAGTAGGATTCTGCATTTTTGATGGGGAGTTATTTCTTGTGTTGGCAGTTGGTGATCTTGTGTATGATGGTAGTGTAAGGTACTATCTATTTGGGAATATTTGTATTTGTGTGTGTCAGTTAATCGTGTAGGGATGCAGTGCTTGTGGAGAGGTACATATATATGGAGATTGAATTAACTAGCACACCCAAGATGTGCTCATTTGTGTGTGTCAGTGTTTGTTACATGAGTGAGCAATAGTAGTGAGAAGAAGAATGTTGGAGTGTATGTGTACTTAAGGAATATGGCAGTTTTGATGTGTATTTTCTGTGGCCATGTGTGTATTGAGTAGAAACCTATTTGTATATAAGTGGGAAGTAGGGATGTATGCATGGGATGGAGAGGTGAGACATTTACACAGGGGAGTGTGGGAATTGTGTTTATACGTGTTGGAGATGTGCGACAGAGTGATTTTTTAGTATTGGGGAGGAGAAGAAGTGCCTTCTTGCAGCCAGTGATAATATGGGATTTGTAAGTGGTTTTATGTGTATTTTATATAATATGCTGTTGATGTTCCTGTGTGTTGGGCATGCACATTGGTTTGTGGATTTATCACTAAGAGGTTGCATTCTATAAATTTTTTCATTGGGAATGAGGGTGATAGGAGTATTCAGAGTGTATTTGTTTGATGAATGTTGTGATGTTTACAGGCATATATAGACATGTTTGAGTGGCATGGTTGGCAGGTTACTTTCCGGAGATGTAGAACACTGTACAGTGTTTTAGGGACTGTCTCTGAGAAGTTTTGGGAATATTCATTTGTCTGTTTCCTGGTTCTTGTGTGGAAGGTGTGTATATATTGGTCAGTGTATAAAGATTAGTGCATGTTTGTTTTTGTGTGTGTGTTGGTATTGAACTCTGCCTCATGCATGCCAGATGAATGTTTTTGTATTTTCTGCCTATGCACATGAGTGTTGAGGTGTGTGTTCATGGGTCTGTGGATGTGTATATTTAGAGTCTATGCATATACAGGATGCTCAGGAGTTGTGTTTGTGTGTATGGTGGAATGTAATCCTTGAAGTTTTGTGTGATGTTGCCTGAGTTGTCCTGGTATTTGTGTTCAGTCTCATGTGTTTGAGAAGTAGAGGTTTTTGGTGGCTGAGAGTGTCCTTGAATTCATGGGGTGTGTATTGTGGCAGATGTGGGAGGTTTATTGTATGCTTGGAACCGGGCTGTGCACATTGTGCATTGAGGTGTTGTGGAGAAATGTATTTGAGAAGTGTGGGACTTCATGTGTCTGTTTGGGTAGTGCATGAGACAAGTGTTTGTATACTTGTTGGTTTCCTAGGATCTGTGCCTGTAGGATATTCATTGTGTGTATGGGAACAGTGTGTTTGTTGTATAGACATGTCTTCAACTCATGCTATATTTGTTTGTTGTTTTGTAGGAATGACACATTGAACATTTAGGATGAATAGGGTATTTTGTGTAAAAGTTGATACACTAACAAGTGTTATATGTGTTTAGGGTGCAGATAGTAGTTGCACTTATGTTCAGAAGTAACAGGCATTATATCCGTTCAGGGTATAGATAAGAATTGTACAAATGTTCAGGTGTATTTATTGCTGGAGATAGTGATATAATTTTCTTTGTGTTTGGGGTTGAAGGTGAAGTTCATTTTCCAGGGACAGTCAGATTGCTTGCACAAATACCTTGTATGCTGGAGTGGGCTGGAACTAGTTGTGATAACTGATGGGACTCATCCCTTTTGTGTTTGTATTTAGTGGTATCTGGTTGTTAGGTTGAAATTAGTCTTGGTTGACTAGATACACCTTGTAAACTGAAAGTCAAGACTTTTTTACCTCCCCCTGGATGATATCTTATTAATCATTTACTAGAATACCTCATGGGTGTGTGTGTGTTTTCAGGATGTGTGACGAGTCATCTGTGTGAAGTAAACATGTTCAGGCAACAAGGAGTTCATATGTTGGTGATTCTGTGTGCATTGTGGGTGGGTCATTAGGAATCCTTGTGTGTATGCATTGACTGTGGTAATTCTGATTCACTTTGGTCGTTCTGACCTACTGCTCCTAACTGGGTAAGCAGTTTTCCTCTGCTATCCACTGTCCACCAGATGACTGACTCTGGCCAGAAGTCCAAAAGTAAGAGGGTCAAGTAACATAGACTGTGACATCTGCAAGTATTTACAAAGTGGGGCAGATATGGCAGCAGGGAGTCCAGATGGAGCAACGCACGCCTAGCTTGGGAACATACGTTGCACAACGATGTGTCCTCCCAGCTAGTCAACACCTGTATAGGGAGAGATGGATTGACACTTGGGTGTGTTTGTGGTGATCCTCCTCTCGAGGTACCCCCTTCTGTCCCAGAATAGTTTCATGTCCATAAGAGGTATCACAGAGGACTGTCTTCCTCTTTGAAGTGTTTTCTCTATATGAGCACTTACTGAGTGACTATCAAGTACCATTGAGTTTTATAGGAGGGAGTGTGCTCTCTGGTCTGCACTTTTATATTCTCCTATCTTTTCAGTATGAAGGTGTGTACCTGAAATCTGCATTTTCATTCGTCTGCTTCTGTCTGCAGAGCCCACAAGACTAATAGCCTGTAACAAATTGCTGATTGGAGGTGTCAAACATCAAACTACATATGTGATGTAGTGTATGTGATGTTGCACCTTAGCACCAGGACTTGGTGATCCTTTTGTTTTATATGAAGAGTCAGGGAAAGGATATGGACCAAGACACCAAAAATCGTCTTGTGTGTGCATGTTTGATTGTCATGTGTGTAATGATTGTATATGAGTGATTTCCTTGATCTGTGTTGGGTGAGTGATTTTGTGGCAATGCATGTATTTAATTTGTTGGTGCTGGTTCCATTTTTTTTGTCACTGTGTACTGTTGGAACATGTGTTCATACATTTGAGAAGGTCTAGGACTGTGTATCACCATTTATTGGCTGTGTGTGGTTTCAGATCTTAAAATTTATATGCTTGTACATGGTTTTTAGGTAGGAATTTAGGATATCTAATTTTTTGGTGCAGAGATTTGGAGAGAAAGGCATATGTGGTATGTTGTGATGCTAGGGTCCGTATACATGGGGGATCACTTGCATGTGTACTTGGGAGTAGGGTCAAGTACATGTTTTTGAAGGCTATGTGTTCAGGAAATGCAGGAATGGGGTCAGTTCTTGTGTCTGGTAGGATGGTACTGAGCTGATGGTTGTGCACCTGTTTTCAAATGTGAGTGGTTTTATGGTATCTGTATTAGAAGGGTTTGTCTCATGTGTACGTGTGTGAGTAAGGGGTGTGTGCACATGTCTTTCTGGCTGGATGTTGTGTGTGTGTGTGTGTGTGTGTGTGTGCGCGTGTGTGTTGGGTGCTGAACGCCATCCCAGGAGCACAATGGTCATGGCAAGCCCTTCCCATGTGCCCTTGTTTCTATTGATCTGGTGTGTTACTCACACTCACCTGGAGCCCAGTAGAGGTCGGTAACTGTGGCAGACGTGAGATTCTGCTTTCTGATTCTCATCCATTGGGTGTGAGTACATTTGTTTTCCTGGTGGGTGGTCATGCTTGAGTGGTGCTGGCCTCTAGGATCCTGGACTGGTGAATGGCAGCAGATCAGAGATGACCCCTCAGGAGTGGTGGGGGAAGCTTTTGCTCCAAGAAGGCCATTCTTCTCCTTGTGGTGCAGAGGATCTGACTCAGAAAGGAAACTGCTGGGACATTCACAGAACAATTCCTGAGATAGATATTTATGATTGTCCACATGTTGCTTCCTCCCTTGGGTTTTTCCCAATGACTTGACAAAGTCCAGCACCCTAAGTGCATTCCCCACAGGACCCTCCCATCTTGATGGTGTTGGTGGCCCATGTGTTACATGTGCCTGAGCTCACAGTGTGCATGCTTGGCAACACCACTTGCTCTACAATTAGTATATAATTGTGTCTTCAATCACATTAGAAGAGGAGTTAAAAGCTGAACATCCAGTGGGCTGGGGTTATAGGTCAGTTGGTAGAGTGCTTTCCTCCCATGCACAGGCCTGGGTTCAATCCCTGCACCACAAAAAAAAAAAAAAAAAAAAAAAAAAAAAGAGAGAGAGAGAAAAATAAGAAAAAAATCTGAAAATCCAATGTTACTGGCTTCCCAGTTTTTCCTGAGAGCTACCCTCATTATTATTCTTTATTTTGTGGTATGACTGAGTTAGTGATCCTTCCTTTCAGCCTGCATGGTCCTTTAACATTTCTTATTCATATGATATTCGAGCTGAAAATTTCTCAGCTTTTATTTATGTGAAAGTAAACAAAATATGATTAACTTACTTATTTGCGATCAGATACACATAACGATGTTTTCCCACGTTAAATATTTAGGAATGCCGATCAATGGTTTTCAGTACCTTTATATTGCCATCCTTCTGACACCATGATGCGGCCACAGAGATGTTTCATTTTGCACATATGAAACTCAGTCATTTGAAAACAGTAAGTCTCAATTTCCCTTCCTACTAAGGGCTTGGAAACCACTATGCTATTTGTTCTGTTATTTCAACTACTCTGTGTACTTCATTTAAGTAGAGTCATACAAAACTCAAGTACCTTTGAGTTTTATAGGAGGGAGTGTGCTCTCTGGTCTGCACTTTTATATTCTCTTATGTTTTCAACACGAAGGTGTGTGCCTGACATCTGCATTTTCATCTGTCTACTTCTGTCTGCAGAGCCCACAAGACTAATTAATAGCCTGTAACCAATTGCTGACTGGAGGTATCAAACATCAAACTACATATGTGATGTAGTGTATGTGATCTTGCACCTTAGTACCAAGACTTGGTGGTCCTTTCGTTTTATATGAAGAGTCAGGGAAAGGATATGAACCAGGACACCATGAATCGTCTTGTGTGTGCATGTTTGATTGTCATGTGTGTAAAGATTGGATATGAGTGATTTCCTTGATCTGTGTTAGGTGAGTGCTTTTGTGGCAATGCATGTATTTAATTTGTTGGTGCTGGTTCCATGTTTTTTTTTTTTTTTTGTCACTGTGAACTATTGAAACATGTGTTCATACATTTGAGAAGGTCTAGGACTGTGTATCACCATTTATTGACTATGTGTGGTTTCAGATCTTAAAATTTATATGCTTGTACATGGTTTGTAGGTGAGAATTTAGGACATATACTTTTTGGTGCAGAGATTTGGAGAGAATGGTTCATGTGGTATGTTGTGATGGTAGGAGTCATGTGTATGTAGCCTGTGGATGTGGACAGATGTTGTTGATAGAGTTTCAGGGTGGACTGCTGTGTATGTTTGTATTTTGGGCTTCAAGGTGATTGAGTTGTTCTGGGTTACAGAGGGGCATCCTGTGTGAGGAGTTGTTGATGCTGTGTAGGTCTGAGTGCTGTTGCTGCACTTAAGTTCAAACCGAGGCATTGAGTGCATGTGCATGTTTGTGACATATAAGTGATCATATACATTTTGCAATGGATATTGATGTTGTATGTTAAGTATATGATTTGTTCTGAGCATATTCAGTTATTGATAGTGTGTGTTACTGCATTTTGTATTGGCTGGTTTATATTGTTGGATAGGAGGATATGTGTATCTGCTTTAAGTGTGTCTTTGGGGGTGATTATAATTATGAGGTTTGTATGAAGGTTACAGATGGTGATTTAATTGGCTTTTGTGGTGCATGTGTTCTATATTTGGGTATGGGGAATTCTGGGTGTATGATCAGGTGTATCACAGATAGGAATTTTATACAGTTGAGCATTTTCAGAGTCCAATGGAGTTGTGTGCTTGGAGCACATCAGCTTTCTGTGTGATTGTATACATCAGGAGGTACTAGCAGTCCTCTACATACCCATTGCAGTGACAGAGGGACCGTGTGTGCTTTTGGTTCTGTGGATGTACTGTGTATGTGTAGATTTAGACACCTGTGTTCTCGAGTTCATATAATCTGTGGCTATGAATGTATTTAGAAATGTGGTGCCTGTGTATTTCTTCTTGAGCTGTAGTTGGATGGTGTATGCATCCCTGAGTGAATGTAGGAGGTGTGTTTATATGGGAAGAGAAGTTAGGATGTTTGGTTAGTGACAGCGTATGTGGTTTGTTCATGGTGTGGGATTCATAGGTATTTTTGTAAAAGGAGTGGTTGAATGTAGAATTTTTGTGCATGTGTATACTTTTTGACTTGGTGAGGGTATGAGCTTAGAGAGTGCAGTGGTGTATTTTGCAGTGGGTCCACAAGTAGATCACGTGTGTATCTGGGCAATGACAAGTGGATTGTAGTTGACATCATCGTTTTGTACATTTGGAGAGGGTTGTGAGTCTTTATGTGTTTGGAGTTAGTATTTGCCTCAAGTCTTTCTGCAAATTGTTATGTTTATGCATGTGTGTGGTAGGTTGTTCCCATGTTTTTCAGGGTTGTGGATGTTCCATTTTTATAATCAGGGTGTGTCTGGGTGTGTTAAGTCTTTGGGAAGTTCTAAGTTCTGTTTGTGTATGTTGAGGAGGAAATAGTATTAGTAATGCTTATCAAGTATGTATTTCTTTTGAGAGTATCATGTCTGTGTGATTTTCCAGAGGATTTAGGATTCTGTATGACTTGCGATTACAAGTGGGGTTATGTGCAACTACATTTGTATGTGTATGTTTGTGTATGTGTGTGTGTATTTTCAATGTTTGGTGGCATCCTGTGCACATATGTTCAGGGAGTGTTTTTCACATAAGCATGTACAGGCATGTATTTTGGAGAGTTTAGTTCACAGCTGCATGTCGGTGAGTACATGTGGAAAGTACTGGCATGTGTATTAGGGAATAGGATTTGAGTATATGTTTTTGAAGGTAATGTGCTGTGTATGTATTCAGGGAATGCAGGGATGTTGTCAATTTGTGCATCCATGTGGTAGGATGGCAGTGAGCTGGTGTTTATGTACTATTTTGAAATATGAGTGGTTTATGGTATCTGTAGTAGAAGGGGTTGTCACCTCTGTAGATGCATAAGGGTGGGTGTGTGGTGTGTGTCTGTGTTGGGTGCTGAATGTGGTCCCAGGAGAACATCGGTGATGGCAAGCCCTTCCCACGTGCCCTTGTTTCTGTTGATCTGGTGTGTTGCTCACTCAGCTGGAGCTCACTGGAGGTTGGTGACTGGCAGAAGTGAGATTCTGTTTTCTGATTCTTGTTCAGTGCGTGTGAGTACATTAGTTGTGCTGGTGGGTGGCCATGCCTCTTGTGCTTGAGTGGCGCTGGTCTCTAGGATCCTGGGCTGGTGGATGCAAGCAGATCAGAGATGACTCCTCAGGAGTGTGCGGGGAGATTTTCCTCCAAGATGGCCATTTTCTGAAAGGTTCAGAGGAACTGACTCAGGAAGGAAATGACTGGGATATTCACAGATGCACTAACAGTTCCTGAGGTAGATATTTATGTTTGTCCACCTATTGATTCCTGTGTGTTTTCCACTGCCAGAACAAAGCCCAGGACCGTAAGTGCATTCCCCACAGCACCCCCACAACCTGGTAGTGTTAGTGGCACTACTGTGCACGTCCCTGAGCTCACAGTGTGCATGCTTTAGCAACACCACTAGCTCTACCATTATCATATAATTGTGTCTTTAATCACATTAGAAGAGGAGTTAAAAGCTGAAAATCCAGTGATACTGGCTTTTAAATTTTTCCTGAGAGCTATGCTTATTATTATTCTTTATTTTTTAGCATGACTGAGTTAGTGATCCTTCCTTTCAGCTTACAAGTTCCTTTAACCTTTCTTCTTGCTATGATCTCCGAGTGGAGACTTTTTTCAGCTTTTATTTGGAAATAAATTATGATTAAATTATTTGTATGTGATCAAATACACATAACAAAGTTATACTATCTTAACCATTTAGGACTGCAGGTCATTGGTTTTCATTACATTTATACTGCCATCCTTCTGATACCCTGATACTGCCACAGAAGTTTTTCATTTCGGAAACTTGAAACTCACTCACTTGTTGAAGAATAAGTCTCAATTTTCCCTCTTCCTAAGGGTTTCCACACCCTTGTTCTATGATTTGACTAGTCCATGTACCTCATGTAAGTAGAGTCATACAAAATGTAATTGTTTACTTAGCATAACATTCTAAAGGTCCATTTGTGTGTTCTAGAATTGGACAGAACTTCCTTTGTAATTCGGAACAGAATATCCTATCATATGTGCATGCCACATTTAAAATAATCCTTCTTGAGACAGGAAAGGCAGTAATAGTGGAATTAAGATCAAATAATCCTAGTGCAGATATGAATAGACCACCATGAATTTCATCTTTAGGTTTCCCTGTAAAGCTCGAATTTAGAAAAGTAACCTAAGTGCCTCGACCAGCAAAGCCAAACTCCCAGTTTCAGCGAGGGGTGAGGGGTTTTAGGAAAATGAAGGTCACAAACACAGATTTGGAAGATTAAGCTGGGATCAGGTGGAGTCTGTTCTCTGATGGAGCTGAATATCTAAAGAGTTAACCCCAGCAATCTTTATTTATATATGTCTCATTGTTAGTTTTTTTGTGTGTGTGTGTTTGTGAGTATCCAGTTTTCTCAACAGCTTTTGCTGAAAATTCTGTCCATTTCCCACTGAATGGTGTTCTCAGAACCATTTGACAGTTTATGTAAGGGCTTTGTTTTGCATTTTCTACTCTGTTTAATTCATCTACATTTCTATCTTTCATTTTCAAAGTGTTCTGATGACTAGCTTTTCAGTAGGACATTTTGAACTCAAGGTGTGTCAGACTCCAAGGTTATTCTTGTTCAGTTCTGTTTTGATCATTGTTACCTTTCAGATTCCATATCAATTTTCAGATGGTATTTTAAATTTTTGCCACAGACATTATTCTTTCATTAGGGATTGCATTGGATCTGTGGGTTGCTTTGTGTAGTATTGATTAGTTAACCAATTTAAGTGTTCCAACCCCTGATCACTTCCTGTCTTTCACTCTTTTGTGTCTGTGTAAATTTCCTTCATGGTTTTATAGTTTTCAGGTTACAAGTCTGTGATTTCCTTGATTAAGTAGGCTCTAGGATATTATTCTATTTGAGATGATGAAATTGTTTTCTTGCTTTTCTTTCCATATTTTTACTTTTCATGTATAAACACCAGTTTATATGTGTGTGGGTTGTGCCTTGGCACCTTCGGGGAATTATTCATTCTGGTGATTATTGTCATGGAATCTTAAGGTTTTATATGCATAAAAGTATGTCTCCTATGGACAGAGATAATTATACTTGTTCCTTCCAAAAACTAGGCCCTTTGTGTCTCTTTCTTCCTGAATTGATCTGGCAAGGATTCTGGTGTGTTAAAGAGAACTAGTGAAGGCATGTGTCTTCTAATTTGTGGGAAAATATTTTAATTTCTGATCAATTAATTTAGTAGCTGTAGGTTTTCCAATGTGTTGCTGTTGATTTTGTTGTTGTTTTATTCTGTTTTTTTTTTTTTTCTTTTCTCAGTAGTAAGGATTGCACCCAGGGCCTCACACATACTAGATACGCAGTCCACTAAGCACAGAACTATATCCTAGCACTTTTAACAATTGTTTTTTGAGACCCGGCCTGGTTAAGGTGTGGAGCATAGCCTCAAACTTTTAGTTTCCGTGCCTCTACCCAAGGGCTGTGTTTACAGGTCTGCACCAAAATATTCAGCTTATTTCTCCCTTCCACTTGTAGTCAATTTTTTTTCTTTCACTCATGAAAGATGTGGATGTGGGGTTGATCTTTCTCAATATTTGCAGTTCCAGGTTCTTGTCAAGAACAAAGAGTTGGAGGAGACATGTGCTAGATGGAGCAAGAGGATTTCTTCAAGTGAGACTACACTGCCTTAAAAAGAGTCAGCAGGCTCCCCCAAGGAGAATGGGAGGCCTAGAGACCACGTGGGATCCAAGATGGTCTCTGTAAGTAATCACAAAGAGCTGACCTGGGGAGATAAGATGAGGGAGGGGATATATATATTGCTTCATGAGAATAAGAATTTTGACAGAAATTTGTTTTCTCTAGGTTCATTTGGGGTGTTGGCTCACTTAAGGTGAGGAAGTATAAGAGTTAGTTTCCACACTTGTTTTCTAACTAGGTAGTAAGAACTGCTTTCTGTTAAGTTTTAAAAGGGTACAGCCAACAGGAGGAGAGATTAAAGGTTGTGGTCACTGTTGGAACTTGGAGATGTTGTTCTAAGGAGAAAGTGAAGCAGCAAGGAGAATGAGCAAAATTAACTTCATAATGATGAACTACTTCTGTGGTTTTGAGGACTTATTTTGTCAGAATGGCAATCAGAGGTCCTGCATAGGTTCTTAGGTGTAAGATGAATTCTTGAACATTGTGTGTGAGCCTGGAGTAGTTCAGGATTCAGATGGAGGGATTTAATCCAGGAGAGAAGGCTCCATCTGGTATGGCCAGTACCTTTATGGCCTTCGGAGTAGCTCAGACAACTGTGTAAGCTTCCTTCCATCTAGGCTGTCACTGTTTTGATAGATTCACCTCCTTTCAGGTGTTAACTAGAACTTGATCTCTTGGCTTTCTTTTCTTCTACAGCTCTATGGAGTTTTTGGGGCTTGGGCAATGTGCATTTCTGCATATTGGGATAGTGGTCTGAACTCATCCCACATGAATGAGGTACCACAGAAGCTGATTCACTTCTGAGTCTAGGACCATATTGCTAATAGAAAGTGTGTGCCATGTAAATCTCATGTGGATGTAGGGCCAGATAAACTGCCAGAGTATTCCTAACTCTCCTGGGGGCAACAGGTGGTAATTATAACCAGATTTTGGAATTGGCTGACAAAGCTTAGATCAAGTCCTCATAAAGGAATGTTTATCTCTTTCTTTTTTGCTGAAAGATGTAGGGTTCCATGTGGAATGTAGATGGTATCCCCAGTGCTTTTGCTGATTGTTGGGTAATGCATGCTCTAAAAGTGGACCATTGTCACTTTGTAGGGTCTTGGTAAGACAAACTGGTCATGAGTTCCTTTAGGAACATATTTGCTACTTCCTGTGCTTTTTCTCCCTTCTAAGGGAAGTTTTTTAGCCACACTGTAAATGTATCTATGAGGAGTAGGAATAGTTTTTATGCTGTGAACATGGGCATATAGGTGAAATCTAGTTGGCTGTCTTCCCTTGTGTATGATTCCTGGTGTTGATCTGGTTCTATTAGGGGTTGTGATAGCACCTTCCTGGAGGTATTTTAGGTGTAGAGAGAATAGTTTTGGCTGAGCTGGGGTGTGGTATTTGATACTTTAATGTCCATAAACACCCAACTGCCCATTCCCACTGTAGCCTCTCTTCCCATGTGGAAGAAATCATGTACTCCCTCTCTGGGCTTCCATTGTGATTGCTGGGGCCAAACCAATGTGTTGTTTACACATAACAATGTCCGGAGCAGTCTCCTCCCTGTTGCTGAGCCCATTTAGTTTCCTCAATAGTGATCTCAGAAGAGGAAAGGGTGTCAGTATAAGGAAGCAGGGCATCTCTGTGACAGTTTAGTGTTGTCCTTTTTTTTCTTGTCATTATGCATTGTGTTTTTCCCTGGAAAACTAGGACTTTTAGATGTCCTTTTCAACATAATACAGCTACTTATTTTGGGAGGTAGCTTGCTTCTAATCTTTTTAGAATAATTTTAAAATTACTGTCCTATGTTTAATAGGAGCATTTTTGCAGTAAGCATTCCCCCGTCTTTCCAGTTGATTGGGTGTGCATGAAGCACTCTGAAGGCATATGTGGAGTCAGTGTAGATGGTGCCCCATTTTTTTTTTTATATAGGACCAGTGCTGCTGTTAGGTTATGTGCTCATGTTTTTGTGCTGCCCACATCTTCATGAATCCAATTTATATAGCATACTACACAAATACTGCTCCATTTTAAACAAAATTGCTTTCAACTATGAACAATAGTTCAAATATAACCTTTTGTTGCATGACCTGATCCATGGTTGAGATTCCCAGTAAACCCATCATGCTAAGAAATTCAGTTGACAGATAGTATTTGATCAGAGTTCTCTTTGTCCTGGTACAAGTGAGGACATCATCTACATGGAGAAGGACAGTTCTAGACTGAAGACCTAAGTCTTTTGAATCCTTCATCAATACCCGGGCAAACAAATGGTGGCTGTATGTTCAGTTAAGTTGCTTAGTGCGTGTCTCTGGATCTCCGCATTCAGAGGCACAAGGATATTGTGAGTCGGCTGCAGATACGTAGAGTCACACGTCCCCTTTAGATGAAGGACTGTGTACCAGTGAGTGGTATATGGAATCTGGGACAACAAGGTGTGTTTGTTACCATGGGATTGAGAAGGATCACTGCCTTGTTGACCCATGTTTAAATGCTGAAATTATCAATAGTCCCCTTTGGTTTAGGTTCCAGAAGAATTGTGCTATTACAAGATATGTGATAATAAATTACAATCCTGTACTGTGGAGACAGATACAGTGGCTTACAATCCATGCGGTGCTTCTGTCTTTAGGGGATATTGTCTTTTGTATGAGGAAGTTGTGCCCTTTAATGATCTCTGTGCCAGCTGTGCACCCGGGGTTTGTCATGGAATTCCATTTTCCCAGACTTTGGATCAACAAGCAAACATTCGACCCTTGACTTTCTGAGTCTGACTGGTTTCACTTAGTATGATGATGTTCTCCAGTTCAGTCTGTTTACCAGCAAATGCTGTGATTACATTATTCTCTATGGCTTTGTGAAACTCCATTGTGTATCTATACCACATTTTTGCTCATCCATTGATATGTTGATGGGCACCCATGCTGGTTCCACAGCTTGGCTCTTGTGAATTGCCCTGCTGTAGGCGTTGATCTGCTTGTGTTGCTCTAGTGTGTTAGGATAAATACTAAGGAGTGGGATATCTGGGTCATATAGTGGTTCTAATCTTAGTGTTTTGAGGAGTATTTGGACTGCTTTCCGGGAAAAAGTGTGTGTACTAATTTGCAACGCCAGCAACAATGTATGAGTGTTCCTTTTCCCCTACATCCTCACACGAGATTTTTGAGTTGTCTATATATTGTGGATATTCCTTTCCAGTTGGAAGGGCCACTGACAAAAATCTTGTCGCATTATGTACCTTCTATATTCATGCCCCTATTTTCCTTTGCTGTATGCAGAAACTGTTTAATTTGAGGCTGTTCAAATTACTGATTCTTGTTTTCATTTCTTGAACTTGAGCAGTCTTGTTATGAAAGTACATGCCTACACCAATATGTTGGTGTATTAAGCTTGTGTTTTCTTCTATCAGCTGCAAAATTTTCTTTCCAAACTCTATGTCTTTGATCCACTTTTGTCTTTTATACAGGGTAAACAGTAGGAATCCAGTTTCATTCTTTTGCATGTGGAAATCCAGTTTTCTGAGCACTTGTTTTTAAAAAACTGTCAATACCTTCTCCAGCACGTGCCTTTGGCACCTTTGTTGAGTACCAAGTGATTGTATCTATGTGGATTTGTCCCAGTGTCTTCTATACCAGTGAACTTCCTGTTTAGACGCCAATACCATGATGTTTTTGTTGGTATAGCTGTGTGGTATCCTTTGAGAATAGGTAGTGTGATGCCTCAAGCATTGCTCTTCTTGGTCAGTATTTCTTTGGCTATTCTGAGTCTTTTTTCATGCAGATGAATTTTAGAACTGTTTATTTCCCCTAGTTTCTAGAAACATGTCATTTTAATTTGGTGGGAATTTCATAGCATCTGTGTAACACTTTTTGGTGTTATGGCTACAAAGACAATTTTAATTCTGTCTATTTAGGGAAATGGAAAGGGCTTTCCCTATTCTAATTTCTTTTTACATTTCTTTCTTCAGTGTTCTCTAGTTGTCATTGTAGAGATCTCTGACCTTACTGGTTTGGTTTATTCCTAGGTATTTAATTTGATTTTCTAAGGGTATTTCTGATTTATTTTTCATGGGGTTCTTTACTGGTGTCTAGGGAAGGTGGTGATTTTCTTATGTTGATTTTGTAAACTGCTGGTTTCCTTAATTTGTTTATGAAATCTAGCAGCCTTGTGGAGGAATATTTTGGAGCTTCTGAATAGAGCATCACATCTTCTGAAAACAGATACAATTTGACTTCTGCTTTTCCTATTTTTATCCCTTCCTTCTTATTTTCTTACCATATTGCTCCAGCACGAATATCCAATACTATATCAAATAGAAGAGTTATGAATGGGACCTCTTTTACTGTTTCCATATTTTAAAGCAAAGGTTTCATTTTTTTCCTAATTCACAGTGATGTTAAGTTTGGGTTTGTAGTGTATGGACTTTGTGGCTTTTGAAGGAAGTCCCTTCTCTCCATTGTTTCTTCAGAGTTTTGAAAATGAGTGGTTGCACATTTTGTTCCTTTTCTCTGTATATATTGAGATGACTGTTGATGGTTGTCCTGAATTCTACATGTGTGATGAAGAACACTTATTGATTTGCATATGTTGAAATCAGTATTCTGCTGTGTCCTTGGAGTGAACCCAATTTTGTCATGATGTACCATCTTCTTAATGTGTTGATGAATACGATTTGTGAATTTTTTATTAATAATTTTTGCATCTGATTTTATCAGGGATGTTGTTCTTCACTTTTCTTGATGTGCCCTTAACTGATTTTGGGTGCCAGAATGGTATGTGATTTCATATTATAGATTTGGAATGGATCTACTTTTCTATTGTATTTGTTCTTCTTTAAATGTCTATTAGAATGCTGCTGAAACTATCCGTCTATTTTTGGACTTGTTCTTGGAAGGCTTTTTATTACTGCTCTATCTCGTTTTTGTTATTGGTGTGTTTAGTTTTTTCATATTTTCAGTTTAATTTTTGTAGGCTATAGATGTCTAGACAGAGATTTCTTCCTGGTTTCCCATGTTTTGGACTGTAACTTTTCAATATAGTCCCTAGTGAATCTTTGGATGTCTGTGGTGATATTCTCTTTCCTCTCTAATTTCATTAATTTGGGTTTTTTTCTTTTGTTCAGTTTGGGCAAGGTTTTATCGATTCCATGATCCAATCCTTCATTTCATTGTGTTTATTGTCTACTGTGTTGACTTCAGGCCTGTCTTCCATCATTTCTTTCCATCTCTGGTTATGGCATTGGTTTCATTTTGTTTTGTTTTGGCTTTGGGATGCATCATTTTCTCTAGTGATCACGCTTTGACTTTCATGAACCGCCATTTACCTTTCTTTAAATTTTTCTTTTCTCATACACACACACACACACACACACACACACACACACACATCACACATCACACATTTTATTTATCCATTTGTCAATTGTAGACTGATTCCATAGTGTGACTTTGTAAATTGTACTGCTGTAAACATGGGAATGTATGCATCACTGTGGTATAATGGTTTAATTCTTGTTTGAGTGGTAAGTCTGGGCCATATGGTGGTTCCATTCCTAGTCTTTTGAGGAATATCCCTACTGGTTTCTGTTGTGCTTTTACTAATTTACAGTTCCAACACCAGTGTGTATGTGTTTCTTATTTTCCTATATTTATCGTCTCCAGCATTTATTATTTGTATTTTTGATGTCTGTCATTCTGAGTTGGAGTGAGATGCAATTTCTACGTGGTTTTGATGCGCATTTCCCTACTTGCTAGAGATGCTGAACGTTTTTTCATGTATTTATTAGGCATTTGTATTTCTTCTTTTGAGAAGTGTTTAATTCTTGTATGCATTTGTTAATTGTGTTCTTTGGTTTATGGGTGTTAAGTGTTTTCGAATTGTTGATATTAACACCCTGTATTCAGGTGGTGAAGATCTCCCATTGTGTAGGTTGTCTCTTCCTGCTCTTATTTGTTTCCTTTGCTGTCAGAAGCTTTTGAATTTGATGGTATCCCGCTTTTGATTTTTGACTTTCTTTCTTGTGCTGTAGGAGTATTGCTAAGGAAGTTGGTTCCTGTGCCATCATGTTGAAACGTTAGACCCACATATTCTTCTATCGGTTGCAGAGTTTCTGGTCCAATTCCCAGTTCTTTGATCCACTTTGAGTTGAGTTTTGTGTAGGGTCAGGATTCATCCTTAAACCTATGAATATCCAATTGTCTGAGCACCATTTGTTTAAAAGTGTGTCTTTTCTTCAGTGTATTCTGGTGGAACCTTTGTTAAGGATCAGATGACTGCATTTGAATGGGTTCCTGTATGTCTTCTATTCTGTATCATTGGTGTGGGTATCTGCTCTTATGCCAGAGCCATGTTGTTTTTGTTACTATAGCTCTACAGTACAATGTGAAGTGAGGTATTGGATGCCTCCATTGTTGCTTTTTTAGTTTAGAATTTCTGTGGGGATTATGACTCTTATTTTTTCAAACTGAATTTAGGACTGTTTTCTCTAGTTCTGTGAACAGTGTCTGGTATTTTGATCTGGATTCCTTTGCATTTGCATATTGCATTTGGTTGTATGGCCATTTTAAGTATATTAATTACTTCTGTCTGTTCATGAGCATGTTTGGTCTTTCCATCTTGTGTCTTCCACAATTTCTTTCTTCCATGTTTTATGAATTTTTATTGTAGAATTTTTCACCTCCTTGATAAGATGAATTCTTTTATATTGTAGGTTTTGAAGCTATTGTGAATAGGATTATTTTTCAGTTTTCTCTCTCAGTAAATTCATTATTAGTATATAGGAAATATATGATCTGGATAAGTTGATTTTTTTAACCTGCTACTTTGGTTCTTTTTTAAAAAAGATCTTGCAGTGTTTTGTTGAAGCTTTTTGGGTTTCCTGAGTATAGGATCAGTTCATGTGTAAATATTGATATTTTGCCTTCTTTCCCTCCTGTTTTTATTTTTAAATTTCCTTCTCTAACCTAATTGCTCTGGATCGATTTCTAGTGTAATCTGAAGGAGACGTGTTAAGAGTGGACATCCTTGTCCTGTTGCAGATTTAAAGGAAATGCTTTCAGTTTTCCCCCATTCACTATGATGTTGTGTTTCCTGTTTTCATATATAGCCTTTTGAAACTTGAGGTAGGTTCCTTCTACCCCTAGTTTCTTCAGTGTTTTTTTTTTTATCATAAGTGTGTGCTGACATTTATTGAGAGTTTCTTGTGCATTTTGAGGTGGGTGTTTTTTGACTGTAATTCTGTTCATGTAAGGAATTACTTTTACTGATTTTCCTTTTCAACCATCCTTATGTCTGTGGGTTAAAACCAACTTGGTCAACATGTATAATCTTGTGAACATGTTATATTATTTGGTAACATTTTATTAAATGTTTTTGCATGTAAGTTCATCAGGGACATTTGTTTGCAGTTTTCTTTCCTTGATGTGTCCTTATGTGCATGATTCTGGAAGTGTTCCATTCATTGTTTTTTCTTGGAATAATTTGAAAAGCATTGGCATTAATTCTTTTTAATGTGCGGTAGAATTCAGCTGAGAATCAATCTGGACCTTGTGTTTTCATTGTTGGAAGGACTTTTGTTAATGCTTCTATCTCATTGCTAGTTTTTGGTCTGTGTAGGTTTCTATGTCCTGTTGATTTAATGTTGGTATGCCATAGTTGTCTAGAAATACAGCCATTTCTTCTAGGTTTTCCAAGTGATTGGAGTATAAAGTTTGAAAATACTTCCCAATGATCCTCTGAATTTCCATGATGTCTCTGGTGATTTCTCCTTTTATGTCTCTAATGTCTTTCTTCTCTCCTGCCTTCTTACTCTTGGTTAGTTTATGTAAAAGGTGAGAACTTTGAAAGTGCAGTATAGTTGGTTTTCATTTCCTAATTTGTTCTACATGCCTTTGAGTTGAAGAGTTGACTGTTTATATTCCATGTTATTATAGAGACGTTCACTATAGGGAGGTGCATATTGTCACCATATTTTTTTCTGACATTTAATTTGTTCCTTTTCACATTTGCTTATGTAATGTTCATATGAGATTAATCCATTTATGAGCTGTGTAGTTTGTTTTTGTTTTCTCCTGTGGGATTTCTTGAAGGATTGTCTGTTGTTCTGGTTTAGCGGTTATGAATTATTTTAGACTCTGCTTTTCCTGGAAGATTTTATTTTTTCTTTGATTTTGACAGATAGTTTTACTGGATATAGCAAGTTCAGTTGACATTTATTTTCCTTCAGGGCTTGTAACACACCTTCCCAAACCCTTGTGTATTGAAACTCTGAAATCAGAGTTTGACGAGAGAAATGATAAGTAATTCTTATTGACTCGCCTAAATGTGATCTGATGTTTCCTCTTCAGACTTCTAATGTCTCTAACTTGCTTTGTATGTTAGGCATTTTAATATTAATGTGTTAATACTGTTTTTGCATATTGTCCTTTGAGCCTTCCAAATGCTTCCCATAGGTGTAAGTCCACCTGTTTCTCAATGTTTGGGAAATTTTGTTACTATTTTCCTGAAGGGGTTTTTCATGCCATTAGCCAGCATCTCCCAACCATCTCCTGTCCAGTGATCATCAAATTTGGTCTCTTAATATTGCCCTAGATTCCTTGTATATTCTGGTCAGGATTACTTATTTTCACTAATAATGTTTGAATGTTCAAGGCCGACCACTTTGTCATCCCATTGTGCAGTTCATCTTATTCATGTTCTACCATTAGAGAGACTTTCAAGGGAACATTTTATTTGATTTATTTTGCTTTTTATTACCAAGATTCCTTTTTCCTTCTTTTTCAATATTGTCATCTCCTTATTGAATTTCTCATTGATATTCTATACTGACTTCCTTCATTCCTTCATTTGAGTGTTGTCTTTGAATTCATTGATCATTTGATAATTGTTCCTGTGAATACTTTATCTGGTATTTCATGCACTTTACTATGGTTGGAGTCAGTTGAATCATGAAGCATAAGAGTTACCACGTTACCTTGTTTGTTTTATGTTTCTTGTGTTCCTGTGTTGGGATTTGTGCATCTGTTTGTATGTACTTCTCTTCCATTAGTGCATGTGAGCCTATTTAGGGCATATCCTTCTTTTGGCAGTGTTTTCAGGGATATTAGGTTGTTCGGAATATTTCAGTGTATCTTGAAGTGTGTTTTGAAGCATTGTTTTTGTGGTTCTGTGGTGGTGATCATTGTAATTTGTTGTAGTGTGCATTGTGTCAGAGCTTGAGTATTCCTCTTTCCCCGTAGTTCTTCCAAGAGTGGGGTGCTTGTTGATCATGCAATGGTGTTGTATATGGTTGGCTGTGTGGGGTCTGCCCTTTGTGGTTGCTGTTCATTTAAGACTCTATCCTAAAGGGTTATGAACGCTGTGCATATTAAGACTCCTTGTGGGTGTGGTATCCACAATATAATACAAGTTAATCGCCTCTGTTTCTGTTGTAGGAGTGGATGTCCATGGGTAGGATGTGAGTCATCCACCTAGATGTTCCTAGTTGGGGTCCCATAATCTGCTTTTGTATTAAAATAGCACTGTTCAAGTGCTGTTTATGGGTGATGCAAAGTTCTTTGTCTCCTGGCTGGGTTTTGAGTTAGCTCAGCAGCAGAGTCCCCACCTGCGAACTCATGGTGTCCCAGTAGGTTCCTTAGAGAAAAAGGGAAATAGAACAATAGTAACAGCAACAAACTGTATACAGCGTGGCATCTACAACACTAATTTCCACAGAAAGAGGAAGTCAGGGTCGGCAATTGCCAACAGCAATAGCAGGAAAATACCCTGAAGAAGATCCACTTTAAAAAAAACATCATAGGGGCTGGGGAGATAACTCAGTCGGTAGAGTGCTTGCCTTGTAAGCATAAGGACCTGGATTCGATCCCCAGCACACCCCCCCCCAAACAACCCACCATATATCAGCCAAACTATCCACTACTTGATAAATGTAGCACCTTGGAGGGGAGGGGGTGGGGTTAGAAATTTAGAAACTAAAATAGTTCTAATGGATCATAAGATAGATATACAGTTCATTTAGAGAAAAGAAATATGATACAAAGGTAAAAGAAATGTTAGAAGTTTCAAATTGTGAACAGAGAGTAGAAGAAATGTAGGAAGGAGGATGACAAACAGTAAATGAAACTAAATAGAGAAAGAGACAACAAGAGAAACAGTCTGTTCAGAGTGAGAAGAAAGGTGTTAGAGACGATAGACACAAACAACAATACTCAAGTAAATAAAACCCTAACCCTCAAATGAGAAAACAACATGAAGTAACAAACGTGAAGATGTAAAATGGAAACAGAAAACAAGTATGTATCTGAGTGTAAATCCACAAATCCAGTAGCAGTGTAAGAACAGGAAGACATATACATACATACATACATACATACGTACATACATACATAATAATGTATGTATGTAAGACAAAAGAAAATGGCAAAGTCACAATGAAAATAGCTGTTTGAACTCAGGTGGTCAACTCTGCTGCACTGCTTGTGCAGGACTACCCTCCTTTCCCTTCTTCTGGGGCCTTGTGTCCCTTGGAGCACACAAGGAGTTGGGTTTTTTAGGCACTTCTTTTTATATCTGTCAGTGGGCTGTCAGCTGTAGTGAAGTGGACTTGATGCTGCCTGTAATAGCTTGCAGGTTTCCTCTCACCTGTGCATAGTAGGATAGAATGGGAATGTCAGCACAGATTTGCCCAGAGAGACCAGATTGATGTAGTTGTATTTGGAAGTACTGGTGCCTGGGGTTTAGCTCTAATCAGGCTGATGGGAGTTTGTTGTGTGGTATTTTCTCTGGAGAGGTTAAATCAACACATACCAGGGCTGGATAGATGCTGATCCTCAGTGGACCTGGGCCCTCCTAAAACTTCTGCTGGTCTTGTGGAGTGTCAGCCTCCGTAGATCATACACACTCCACTACCAATGGATATGGCCTTCCCAGACTCAGTCTCACAGTGATTTCCCTGAGTAAAGTCACACACACACACATTGTTCAGTCTCCTAACACACTGTAGCTGGTCATGTGACCCACCAGACTCAAAGGGAAGGGCCGTACTGAGTCGAATCCTTCTGGTGCCGTCTTCTCCGTGCTTGTTTCAATCACCTCTGGAAGGCTCTTGCACACACAGCGTGGCTATATTAGCGAAGATCTCCTGGGTTCCTCAGGAGGACGCTGCAGTGTGGTTTATTCAGACCATCTCACCTCAGTTGTTTGCTTGGCGGTTGAGAATCACAGAGCACTTTTCAAACACCAGTTGGCTGTGCTTCCAATTTCAGACTTCTTTTCTGTTCTACAGGTTTTTCCATGGCATCATTATCCTTTGTGTTTGTAGTATCCGTCCCCTCTGTGGGGAAGGAGTGCCACTCTCACAGATGCCACTGGCTTGGCTCCAGGGTACCTTTTCTTGTCCTTTGTTCAATACACCTGAATTTCTGACTCTCTAAGGTCCTCAGATACGATATTGGATTTCAGTGAAGTACCCTTTTTCCAACTCACTGGGAAGCATTAGTCCTACTCCTTGAATTCCATGCCATGAAGCAAGTGGTAATGAAGCCCTCCTCCAATCTGTCATCTTTTGATTACTCACAATTTTTATTGGTTAGTTATATCTATAGATGCCATTAGGTTAATTTTGACATAGGTATAAAATATGGAATACCATTTGGTCTAATTCAATCCCTAGTACTTTTCCCTCCCCTCCTTTCCTCCCTGCACTTTACCTTTTCCCCTCTTCTTCTAATCTTGCTACTATTTACTTACAGTTCCTCTTAAGATTCATGTCTTGTGTATGTACATATTTATGAGAATCACTGGGGTATATTCATCTATGTGCATAAGAAATTCAGGTTTTTGATTCATTCTTCTGTTCTTCCCTTATTCCATTCCTTCTCCCTCTTCATCAGTCCCCTGTCTCTACTCCACTTACCTTCTATTTTGATAGTGTATCCCCTATTCTGTTCCCCTTAATTTTGGACTAGTTTCTGCATATCAGAGGAAAAAGTCAACCTTTGACTTTCTGGTCGTGGCTCACTTAGCACAATAGTCTGCAATTCCAAATGTTTATTGGCAAATGCCATAATTTTCTTTTTTGTTATGACTGAGGAATACTACATTGTGTGTGTATGTATGCATATCAATATGTGTGCATGTATGTAAGATGTCCATATATGTATATGTATGTATCACATCACATTTTCTTCATCCATTCATCTGTTGAAGGGGACCAGTGCGGTTTCCCTAGCTTGACTATTTTTAATTGTGGTAACGTAGACATTGGTGTGGCTGCATCCCAATGGTATGCTGATATTAGATCTTTGGGATATATACTGATGAGGACAATAGCTGGGTCATGATGTGGCTCCATTTATAATATTTTTGGGACTCTCCATACCTCTTTCCAGAGTGGTTGCTTTAATTTGCAGTCCCAAAACAATATACAAGTGTACCTTTGCTCCAATATTCTTGCCAGTGCGTTGTATTTGTATCCTTGATAGTTAACACTCTTAGTGGGGTGAGTTGAATTCTCGCTAATTTGGATTTGAACTTCCCTAATTGGCATAGATGTTTAAATTTTTTCCTATATTTGTTGTCCATTGTATTTCTTCTTGTGAGAAGTGTTTGTTTAGTGTTTATCTTTTGTCCAGGATGTGTCTTGGCACCTTAGTGTAGTATCAGATAGCTGTGTTTGTGTGGGTTTTTCTCTGTGTCTTCTCTTACATTCCCTTGGTCTTCATGTCTGTCTTGGTGCTAGTTCAGTGCTACTTTTGTTACCCTAACTCTGTAGTATTATTTGAGGTCCTGTATTTTGATGCCTCCAGCATCGCTCTTTTTGCTCCTGATTGCTTTGAGTATTGTGGTATTTTTCCAAATGGATTTTAGAACAGCATTTGCTAGTTCTTTGAAGAATGTCATTGGTATTTTGATGGAAATATTTTGAATCTTTATATTGCTTTTGATAGTGTGGCCATTATAATAATATAATAATAATATTAATATTTCCCAAGACCATGAAGGTCTTTTTCTTTTGTCTTCCTCAAGTTCTTTCTTCTGCGTTCTATAGTTTTCCTCATACAGATTGTTTACCCCCTTCCTTAGACTAGTAATTTCCAAGTGTTTTTTGAGGTCATCATGAATGGGATAATTTTCATAATTTCATTTTCAGCAGATTCATTATTGGAGTATATAGGAATATGATTGGCTTTTGTACATTAGTGTTGTATCCTGCTTGTTTACCAAAGTTGATAATCAGCTCTGGAAGTCTTCTGTTGAATATTTTGTAATTAAAATTGATTTGAGCTGTGGTTTTCCTATTTGTATCCCTTCTGTTTGTATGTATTCCTTCTCATGCCTGATTGTTTGGGCTAGAGTTTCAAGGACTATGTTAAATGGGAGTGGCGAGAATGGACATTCTTGTATTGTTCCTGCTTTAAGGGGAAATGTTTTCAATTTTCCTCTGTTTAGTATGATGTTGCCTTTGAGTTTGTCCTCTGTGTCCTTTACAATGTTGAGGGAGGTTTTTTGTATTCTTAGGTTCTCTAGTGATTTAAACACAAATGGGTACTGTACTTTCTGAAATGCTTTTTCTGGAACTATTGAGATAATGGTTGTTCTTTTCCTTAACCCTATTTATGTGGTAAATTACATTTACTTATTTCCAGATGTTGAGCCAACCTCTCATCCTTGGGATGAAACCCACTTGATCATGGTGCACTGCTTTTGATGTGACTTGCTAATAATTTATTAAGAATTTTTGCATCTTTTTTCATCAAGGATTGTTATGGTGTGGATGTGAGGATTCCCCCTAAAGCTCATGTGAGACAATTTAAGAAGGCTTAGATGAGAAATGACTGTGTTATGAGAGCCTTAACTCCAGCAGTGAATTAATCCTGCTGATGGGATTAACTTGAGTGGTAACTGAAGTAGGGTAGGATGTGGCTGGAGTAGGAAGGTCATTGGGGTGTGCCTTTGGGGTATATGTTTGGTATCTGGTGAGTGGAGTTTCTCTCTCCTGTGTGTGTGTGTGTCTGTCTGTCTGTCTGTCTGTCTGTCTCTCTCTCTCACTCTCTCTCTCTCTCTCTCTCTCTGGTCATCATGTGAACCACTTCCCTCCCCACACTATTCTGCCATGTAATTCTGCCTAACCTATACATCTGGCTGCCTGTAGACTGATACTTCTTGAACCGTGAGCACTCAAAAATAGTTCTTGTCAGGGCATTTAGACACAGTAGTGAAAAAGGTGACTGAAACAAGGATACTATTTTGAGGTTGTCTTTCCTTGAAGCATCTTCGTCCTGGTTTGTTATCATGGTGATACAGGCCTCATGGAATGAAGTTGACAATGTTCCCTCCTTCTGTGTGTTATGGAATTATTTGAGCAAGATAATTGCTTCTTAGAAGGTTTGGTAGAACTTGACTGAGAATCTGCTCAGTCCTGGTCTTTCGTTTGCTGGAAGACTTTTGATAATCTTCCTTAGCCATGATAGTTTGGTTAAGGGTTTATTACTCTTCTTTATCCTTCCAAGTTTTGTTTCCTCAGTCCTTTGTTTTTGTTGTTGTTGCTATTATTCCCATTTCCATTGATTTTGGCTCCGGGTTTAATATTCCCTGTCTTCTACTGATTTTATTATTAGTGTGTTCTTTTTTTCTAGGGCCCTGAGGTGTAAATTTAGATTATGTATTTGGTATCTATTTTTTTAAATACATGAACTAAGTGTTGTAAACTTTCCTCTTAAGAATACCTCATACTGTGCCAGAGATTTTGATATGTTCTATCACTGTTCTCATTGATTTCTAACAATCGTTTAAAAATGTATCTCCTATTTCTTCTGCTGTTCAATTATCATTCCAAAGAATATTATGTAATCTCCAGGTCTTTGAGTGCTTTTTTTTTTTTCTTGTCATTGATTTCTGATTTCATTCCAGCTATAATCTGGTAGGATGAAAGGAATTCTCTCTGTTTTTGTATTTGCTAAGTTTCACTTTGTGACCTAAAATATGAACTCTTTAATTAAACCATGTACTTTTGAGAAGAAAGTGAATATTGTCATTGATGAATGAAATCGTGTATCGATGCCTGTTAGGGCCATTTGATTAATAGTAGTTTTTTGTTTTGAAAAATCTTTACTTATTTTATGTTTGAGTGCTATTTCTAGTGGTGACAGAGGTGTGTTGAAATTACCCAGTAGTATTGTATTGTGGTCTGTTTGATTCTTAGTATTGATAAGGGTTTATGTACACAGATGCACCATTTATTAGGGGCATAAATATTTACAATAATAGTATTTAAAAATTTTTTTATTTGTAGATGGACACAGTACCTTTATTTCGTTTAGTTATTTTCATGTGGTGCTGAGGATTTTTCCCATTGTCTCACATGTGGTAGGCAGGTGTTCTACCACTGAGCCAGAACCCCAGCTATACATTACTTATATCTTATTGTTGAATGACTCCCTTAACCAGTGTGAAGTGACCTTCTTTGTTTCTTCTGAGTAAATGTAACTTGAAGTGCACTTCGTGGAACACAAGATGACTTTTCTCATTGTTCCACCTTCATTGTGTTGATGCCTCTCTCTGTTAAGTGAATCTCTTGCAAACAACATATTGTTGACCTTGTTTTTTAATCCAATCTATAAATTTATGCTTTTTGATTGGAGTTGGTAGTGTTTGCATTCCTTGTTGTTATAGGGATGATTTTAACTTCCTGCCATTTTGATTATTTCTGTTGTTTGATTTAGATTTGATTATTCTCTTCTAACTATTCTGTTGAAAATTAACCTGGTTAAATTTTCCTTTCATTTCTACTTCATGAAATAGTTGTCAAGTATGATTTGTAGTATAGGTTTTGTGATTATGCATTCTTCTACTTTCTGCTTATTCTGAAATGTTTTTATTTCACCTTAAATTTTGGAAGATAATTTCCGTGGGTATATTTATGTTGGCGGTCATTTTCTTTTCAACTTGGAATACCAAGCCCTCTTGGCTTTTAGGTTCTGGGTTGAGAAATCAGTTGAAATCTGAATTGGTTCACCTGAAAATATGACCTGCTGTTTTTCTCTTGTGGTTTTAAAAATTCTGTCCTCATTCTGTGTATTAGGTATTTTCATTAAAATGTATCTTGGAGGAGTTATGTTCGGATTCTATGCAGAGTTCCTCATGCTACTTGGATTTGAATTTCTGTCTCATTTCTAAGGTTTGGAAATTTTTGTAATGTTTCATTGAAAAGATTGTGCATTCCTTTAGTTTGTATTTTGGAGCTTTTATCGACCACAGTGGTTTTTTTCAATTTGGTCTTTTGATGTTATTGGAGATTTCTTGAATATTCTGGTCTTGACATCTTTTTTGTGGTGAACATTATTTTTAATGTTATATAGTTTGTCTTTGCATCCAGAAAATTTATATTCAGAGTGGTCTAATGTATTAGTGATGCTGTCCATTGACTTTAATTTCATTTCTTGAATCTTTCTTTCCCAGTACTTCCATTGGGTCTTTATCCCAAATCTCTATCTCTTTATCAATGTGATCTCTCACTTCCTGTGTTTTCTCTGTATATTTATTTTCTTAATCTTCTTTTAACTCATTGTACATTTTAACTATGAACTTTCTAAGTTCTTTCTCTGATATTTCCTCCACTATGGTGTTGATGGAAGCAGTTGTTGAAGTATTATAGGCTATTTGGGATTTTCTCTTTCCTTGCTTTTCTATATCATTATATGTCTACCCATTTTTTGGGATGGTTATCACTTCTTTTAAGCAAAGGACTATTTGTTGAGTGTTATGGTTCAGATGTGGTGTCCCCCAAAAGCTCACACTTAAGATGATGGGAAAAGTTTCAGAGGAGAAAGTATTGGGTTATAAGAGTCTCAACCCAATCAGTGAATTTATCCCCCGATAGGGATTAAGTGAGTGGTGAGTGAAATGGTAGTGTGTGAATGGAGGAGGTGCAAATTGGGGCATGGCTTGGGGGTACATATTGGTATTTGGCCAGTGGCGTCTGTCTGTCTGTGCCTCGTGATCATCATGCAAGCTGCTTCCCTCTGCCATACTCTTCTGCCATGATGTCCTGCCTCACCTTGAACCCAGAGGAATGGAGTCTGCTGTCCACGGACTTAGACCTCTGAAACTGTGGGTCCCCAAATTAACCTTTCCTCTTCTATAGTTGTACAGATGAGATCTTTTAGTCACAGCAGTGAAAAAGCTGACTAAAACAGTGAACTTCTCCCTTTCAGAAGGGTCGAATTGGGCAAATATCCAGATATTGATAAATGAAGTCATTGAGGGACCTCTGTCTTGGCTAGCGTGACCCAGCTTTTGGGTCTGTGTAGGGACAAAGTGGCATTGGAAAATATGACGATTCACAGACACAGATTTTGAAGATTAAACTGGGTTCAGGGGTAGCTCTGCTGTCTGATGGAGGTGCAGATCTAAAGATGCACCAGCAATCTTTCTTTATATATGTCTCATTATCAGGTTAAAGACTATGCAACCATTATTCTTTGTATTCAGGAAAGTTACAGAAACTAGGACATCCTGTGTACCTTTTCTGTAGTTGCAATCCACAGTTGCAAAGTGCCATGTTTGTTAGGATCTTTGTGTAGCTCTCAAGAAAGACCGTTGTTAAAAGTTAGTATAAAAAAAAAAGTTACTATAAGACAGGCAGGAACTGGAGAAGGGGAGCTGGTGAAACATTGTGATTGTTTAGCATAAGAATTTCATCCTTCCAGGGAGCTGTGTGCCAGAGGTCAAGGTCAGAGCTTGTAGGACTCTTGCACAGGGCCTCCTCACGCAGGGCATTGGCACAGCAGCTAGCCTTCCTGTGTCCTTGCAGGGAAACGTTCCCAGGAACCAGGCATGCCACAGCCATGAGGGCATCAGAGACCCCTGATTTCAGTAACTGCTCTCCCATCCTCTGCTACTGCTGTGCAGAGACCTCTGCTAATCCCAGTATCAGTGCCACTTTGAGAGATGCCACTGAACCCTATTTTGTATAATCTGATATTTATGTGGATGATCCCTTGTATATGTCCAGCTTCTTTTCTGCTTCTGCTTCCCAAATTCATTTTCTTTCACTCTGATTAGATTTTTAATGTGTGTTAGCATTTTATTTGGGAGGTTTATCCTTCTGGAATTCATTGATCTCATATTGGTATGTCCATTTCTTTCACCAAAGTTGGGAAGTTTTCAGCCATTATTTCTTCCTATAAGTCTTATTATGCCATTTTATTTCTACCCTCTCCTTTTAATATGGGCATAATTCATTTATTAGTGTGCTTGTGGCATTTCCTGTGCTCCTCAGTATGTGCACCCGTTTCCCCATTCTTTTAATTTTGTTTACGCTTAGTAATTTCAAATAATCTGTCTTTAGAACTTACTGATTCTTCCTCCTGTTTGATTTGCTATTGAACATTGCAGTGATTTGTTCAACTGAGTTTTTTTCCAGTTGTAGAATTTGTTAGATTTTTCTTTGCATTATCTCCTTTGTTCACATATCTTTAATTATCTCCTTTGTTCACATATCTCTTTCTTCTTTTCCTTAGGTTTTCTTTATAATTTCCATGATCAGGACAGGTTGAGCAATCTTGTTATGAAATTTCCTGTTTTGAATGTGTTTTTCCTAAATTGCATCTTCACTTGATGGCTGTAGATCGTTGATGGATGTCTAGACTCCTCATAAAGGTAAATTACTAGTCAGTTTTTGTTTGTTGTTCTCACAGGAGAGCAAAGGCCTGGAGTATCCCAGTTTACCTTCACACCTCTGTCTCATTTTTGGATACTAGTTTTGGTGGGTATATATTTTTTGGTTGATGTTCTTTTTGGATAGTATGTGTCTCCAACAATCTCACATGAGGGACAATGCAAGAAGATTTAGAGGTGAAATTATGGGTTGTGAGGACCTTGACCCAATGAGTGCATTTATCCTCTAATAGGGATTAACTGGGTGGTAACTGTATGCAGGTGGGTTGTGGCTGTAGACTGTTGTTTCTTTTACATTTCATTCCCTTTTTTCTTTTTAGGGGCCTTCAAATCTTTGATTTTGGTTTAGAGGCAGATACTGGGTCCTTAGGATCATTCTTATTAGGTACTTTTACATATGAATCATTTTTTTATAGTCACCAGTTCTACTTACTTTTGGTAGGGCTTACAAAAGTGTGTTTCTTAAGTTTTATTGAAAGAAAAAACATTGTTTTTCTTTTTCAATGTCCCTGAAAGACTGTGCTCAGGCTATATTCTTTTTCCAGGTGTTTAAGACCAAGTTGGTCAAACTGACCTTGTTTCTGTGTACTCTTAAAAGCGAGCTGACAGTCCTCAGAGATCACTCTTGGGGACATGTGTGAAGCCTCCTGGCTCCTTTTATCCCCTGTACCAGTGGTGCCTTCTGGCTGGGTTGTGAGGGGCTTGCCAACCACATTGGCTTCCCTTGGAAGCATTAGGGACATGTCTGTGTCCAGTGACCCTCCATTTTGCAGAATGTGCAGTTTGGCTTCCCATTTTCTAGGGTGCTCTCGATCTCCCCGATCAGCAGATTGGGTGACTCACCAGAGTTGCAGGACATTTAGAGAAGTCCTGTTATTCCCTGAGTTGTAGCTGATGTTAGAGGGCAACGGCCAAAACATTGGCTGCTTTTCCCTTGGCCCTTTTACTTCTTTACTTTGTTCTCCAAGTGTTTGGTTTCTAACAGCCAGCAAGCCAGTTTCACCAGTCTTAAAGAAGGAGTGATAGGTTATAACTTTAATATCTATAATTTTACAGTTAGTTTTCAGTTAGTTCTTTCTTTTAATTATTGTCAGTATTTGTCCTGGAAGTCAAGATTATATACTATCTGTCTTGTAGGTGATGTCTTATTACCTTGAATTAACCGAGGTTGTTGTTTAGAAGCAGCACCTCTGCCAAACCCTAACAGGCATCAGTGTTAAGTTTGTAGGCAAAATACAAAATGAAATTAACAGAGTAGAAACATATTTAGTTTATGTAAAAAACTATGAATCAAGAAAATGATTTTTATGATCTTGAACCTTCACTTAGTTATACAGTATACCCCCTGTTTGAGATCACAGTAGTCCTCACAAGAAAAATAAATCTTTTGAACACAACGTTAAATGAGCTGAAGTGTAGCCTATTTTGTAGCCATTTTAACTTGGAGTAAGGTGGGCAGGAGAACCTTAACTTAGGTAGGGCAGGGCTCTTTACAGATAACACAGTACGTTACATCACATCCAAAATAGGAATTAAAGAAAGGTTAAGAGAGCTTTTAACTTTCTTTCCTTGGAAAAAATAGCAGTTCTTTCATGATTTAAAATATCACCTATAAAACCGATTAGGATCTCCTTATTATGTTCCAAAAATGCATTTAAATTGCAATTTCCAGTGTGAAGAGTAACATAAAATTGTATATATAACTTATTGACAGCAGATTACTTTATCCAGCTCTATAATGTCAATGAAATGAATTAATAGCAACCAAATTTGTTATTTCTGTACATATCCAAGACTTTTGCTACAGATAATTTTAGTTTGGAGAACGACCAGTTAGCAAAGTACTTTCAAGCTTCACATTTATCTGAGTTTAACTTTTGAAGTACTATTTAGGATCCAGAGTGTATAGTAACAATACTCACGGGTCTGCATGGGTTACCAAAAATGAAGGGTAGCCTTAAATCTCCTGTACGTGAAGGAAACAGGATTAATGATCAGAAATTGAGTTAATCAAAGCAACCAGATATAAAATAGGTCTTTAAATGACAGGATGGCCCTTTTATGACCACATATAAAAGAGAGCACCTATTGGGTATCTTGTCCATAAACCCACCTAAACTTTCATTGTATAAACTTTTACGTAGCACTTAGACGAGGCTTACACAGATCTCACATATATTTTTGGTGTCTCAATATAGTTATAACCTAAATAGGTGTTGTTGGTTTATAGTTACAAAGTAATCCTTCAACACTTTCAAACCGGAATAAAACTTCCATGTTGACTTAATTTTCCTAAGTAATAAACATAGCAAACACAGGAAAACGATCTTAATAAATGCAGATCAATATTTCAGACTTTGCTTCATATCAGTGCATGAAATGTTAAATGACCTAAACTATGTTAATTATAGCTAATTGAATCAGAAACATAAGCTTTTCGAAATGTACTTCACTTCACTTACATAGACCCTCTTATCATTTACTCACCTCCTGTCACTTGCTTAGATGGTCTTGTTGCTTACTTAGACATATCAGAGCTTTTACCACACAGAAACCTTCTTACCCAGAAACAATTCTTTTTTCCCCAAACACAAACACTTAGAGATTTATTTAGCTTTCAATTTTTTCTACTGAAATATATTTCCATACCTATAACTTTCTTTTATCTCATCTAGTTTTGAACCCTGTTTTAAATTTATATTCTGAAACAGTCCATATGAATGTTTTCTGTGTATTTAACTTACACAGCAAGTTTCATCCCAGGAGAGGGTTTTACAATGATGGGATACTGCTTTAGCAAGAACAGGTTTTGACCCAGTGATGAATATCCCCTGGCCCAATGGGTGTCTGGGCAGATGTCAGGTTTGCTTTGGTTCTTTTTCTACAGGCCTGGCAGCTTTTCTGGGATTTTTTCCAGTTGAGGGCTGGTGTCCCTGACCCAGAGTGAGAGGATCTGTGTCTGTCTGGGGTCCGGCTGAGAAACAATGCTGGGAGTGTCAGCACTGAGATGAAAGGATTAAAATCCTCTTTATCCCCTTTCTTCTGGTGTCCTGCTATCCTTGCACAGCAGAGGCAGTGCTTTTTGACACCTTCAAATTAGTCTCTTTGAGAGAGAAACACCACAGTCTTCCCCAAACCCCTGGGAGAACATTTATCAGCACCATTTATGAGTTTATTGGGTAGTTCCCATATTAGAAACAAGTTTGTGCCTCAGGGAGATAGAAGATTAAGGAAATCAACCCAGAGACAATGCTGATGAGGAGAAGGCAACCCCACACAAGACTTGCAAATTCCATGATTCAAGGATGGGCAATGTTCCAAGCCAGAGGGGTGAATGCCGGAGCGGGCTGGTGTGACTAGAAAGTTCCTGTCCTCTGGGAGAGAGGGACAATTGAGAAGTCCATGGACAAATGACAGGACACATAACCAACAAACTCAGAGGACAGAATTTACACGAACAGAGACAAAAGTAGCAAAAGACAAAACTGAGAGGATGGAGTTTACTGGAACTGTCAGTGTAACCCCAGAACGGGATTAATACCACTCAGTGTAGTATAGGTGACAAGGACAGTGGAACTCTTCCTGCAGGAGGAGGCAAGTACCCTGGGTTGTCTTCCAGTCGCCACTAAACCAAGTGAGCTCAGAGGACAGTCCAGATATCCTTTCCTCAGAACAAGTAACAGACCAGACAGGACAAAGACATTGCTAGAGACATTTTTAGGCAAAGTATCTACGCAGAACATTCATGCAACTGTACAGTGAATCATGCAGCCAGACAAAACCAAAACTAAAACCTAAACCAAAACCAAAACCTAAACCAAAACCCAATCTTTCTCTCAAGAAAATCAGAAAACCACAATCCTCTGCTATTGGCATCCCCATATAATGTGAGAGGACTGGGGAACTTCGCATCAGGCGCTCCCTTACCACCCTGATACCAGAGCTGATGTCAGTGTGCATCCTTGCCTCCTAGAAGGGTTAGAAGGGCCCAGACTGCTTTGGAATACCACAGTCATTCCAGACCTCCCTGGACTCGGTGGAAGGCACGGGCCCTCGGATTTCATCAGGAGGCACGTCACCTGCATCTTCCTCATCGATGGGGAAGGTGTGAGGTGAGGCTGAGTCCCATGGGCACCACATGGTGGTGGCACCACACCCCCTTCTCACTGTGGCCTCCAAATGTTATGATGTGTATGAAAATTGAAGACCAATGTGCTTATTGAACCAAATTGAAAGGGGAAAAGGTCCTTTAGTGGGCAAGCCAGGCAAGTGACTGGGAGCAGGCTGGTGCCTCCAAAGAACTCCCAGCACTTGCATTATGGAAGGAGAGAGTTTATAAAGGGAAAACCCATAAACCCCAGAAGAACATTTGAATCAGATGTGGGCCAGAAAGACCTTTTTGAGACAGATATTTTGATTATATGAGAGAATTGTTTTGATTATACATTTCAGAGTTATCTTTGTTCTACATCCAGGCCATAGTCATATAGTCATGGACACGGGAATGTCCTACCATACTGCCAATGTAGATACAGCTGTCAGGAGACTGAAGAGGTAACATTTTAAGCAAGCATAAAATGGAGTCATGTCAGAAAAAATGCCATTACCTTTGTTCTTTGTGTTTTAATACATGCACATATAACTTGGTGGATTTCAGTTTCCAGCACCTTCCCCTTTCCTTACCTCCTCCCGTACCCTCATTCCCTTTTCTCTCTACTCTTTTAGCCTCCCTTCTGTTTTCTTTTCTGTTTGTGTGTGTGTGTGTGTATGTGTGTGTGTGTGTGCACGCACGCCTGGGATTGAACTCAGGGGCACTGAACCACAGAGCCACATCCCCAGTCCTATTTTGTATTTTATTTAGAGACAGGGTCTCATTGAGTTGCTGAGCACCTTACTTTCACTATGACTGACTTTGAACTTCTGATCCTCCTGCCTCAACCTCCCAAGCTGATGGGTTTACAGGCATGCACCACCTCACCTGGCTCCCTTCTGTTTTCAAGGGATCCTTTGTAAATTTTCCTTTTGCCCTTCATTATCTGCATATGAGAGAAATCATTTTCCCTGTAACCTTTGGAGTATGGCTTATTTCTCTTAGCATGGTGTTCTCCAGGTCCACCCACTTACCAGCAAATGACAATTTCTTTCTTCTTTATGTAGGAGAAAGTAGAACTCCATAGTGTATACGGACCACATTTTCTTAATCCATTTATTTGTTGGCAGACACTTAGACTGGTTGATAACCTGGCCAATGTGAATCATGCTAGTTAAATACTGGGGTGCATGCATCATGATAGCACACAGAATGTGGGTTTCCATCTCATTCCCAATGTCTCGAAATATATGTGATGTTATTTTACAGAGTAGGTGACATATAACCTTAGGTTGTATCTCACCACTCTCTTCATTGTCAGTGATTCTTAGGTTTGGTCTTTTAATATTGTGCCAGATTTCCTGAATATTCTGTTCTTCTGTTGTCTTGTGTTTGTGATTTAAAGATCACATACTTTGTCTTCAGGGCCTGGAAATCTGTCTTCTCTGTCATGTAATCTGTTGGTGATGCTTTCAACTGAATTTTTACTTGGACTTATTGAGTCTGTCGTTTTCAGGATTTCTCTTTCGTTCATTCTCAGCACCTTGTTTTTGCTGAAATGATCTTTCGTTTCCTGTATTTTCTCTGTTAATTCTTGCTTAGATCTTCTTGTAGTTCATGAATCATTTAAAAACATCAAGTTTCTAAATCCTTCATAGTGCATTTCTCCTAAGGCATTGTGTGTATGGCCAGTTGTTGAATTGTTTTTGTGAGGCATTGGGGGCATTTCTCCCTTTGCTTTCTTCTGTTGCTTGTGAGATGAAGTGAGGTGTAGGTTCTTTCTGTTGTGGATCTGAAGAATGAGACTCATGGAGAAGAGAGGGTAAAGTGACAAATACTTTTTCTTTCTTTAAACACAGAAGTGGTGCAGCTTCCACGAGGGAGGGGTTCCACATGAGTTGTTGTTGAGTTGCTGTTGTCTAGGGTTTTATATTGGCATTGGTGGGGGTGACCATTAAAGCCATTGTCTGATGGCATTTAGGGAAGGGAGTTTCTACATCCAGTCAGAGGAAGACATTCTGTGATCATGGGCCCCCCACCCTCCAGTCAGGAAGTTCATTAAGTGCTGCTCATGTGCTTATTCACATGCTCACTAGATATTTTAAATATGGAATTGTAGCAATCAAGGTCCCTGCTCTGTGTGCCTATCATGTTTCTAGTTCCTCCTCTTATTTTCCCCTCTGAAGTAATAACCCTAACTTCCTTTAGGGGATTTGGTTGATGACCACTCTTCCTTCTTCAGGCTGCATGGGGACATAAGCTCTGGCAAATAGGGAAGCTCTTCAGGGGGTCTATCTGGAGGATCTTGAAAATGCATCTGTGGCCCCCTCTCTAATATCATGTGGAACTTGTTAGCTTTGAGACAAGAAGGGTTGAATTTCCATAAGGTATGAAATATACGTGAGCCAAGGAGCACAATCAAACACACCATGCCTAAGTGGTCAAGTAAGGGCCACAAGCTGTGAAGGAGTTGTTCCCACAGGAGTGTCACCAATTGGAAAGCTCTTCTTTATGTGTTACAATCCTATTTTTTAATTTTTTGTCAATGAGCTTAACTCAAGAATTCTTCCCGTAAAAGCAACATTCTCCTTGCAAAGTGAGTTTCCCCCAGAATCGGTGGTCAGAAGTACCAGAGCTTGGTGATTTTGTAGGATCTGTCCTCGCAGGAAGCTACCTGCTGGGTTAGTTTTTGTCTCCCCCTGCAGTGGTTTCCCTGTGCGCCTTAAGGAGCTGGGCATAGAGATGTACAGAGGTTCCTCTAACAGCTGTCCCTGTATTGTCCACTATCCCTGATTTAAAGTTATCAATGCAGTGAGAGCCTCCAAGAATTGCCCTTTTGACTCTAGGTAGCTTGTATGTACCCGATTCATCTTAGTCTCCCCTTGTGCTGTTGAAATTCCAGGGCCACTTAGACCAGGAAGCTGTGGCCTCTCCACACTGGTGGCAAGGAAATATATGCCCTATCTCCACAATGAAAACTAACCCCTGTCTGGCTCCAGATTTATTTAAACCCATTGGAAAAGGTAAGTTAGGGGGTTTTCACTGAAAGGCCTGTTGCCTTTTCTAAATAAAACCATGGTATATCTTAATCTTGAGATATCATTTTGTCCAAGAATCCAACAATATGCAATTTTTAAAAATTGTAAACAAATGGGATACATGTTGTTTCTCTGTTTGTACATGGCGTAAAGGCATACCATTTGTGTAATCAAAAATTTACATAGGGCAATGTTGTTTGATACATTCTGTTATTTTTTTTTCCTTTCCCCCCCACCCCTCCCACCCCTCTTTTCCCTCTATACAGTCCTTCCTTCCTCCATTCTTTCCCCCCTCCCTAACCCTAACCGTAATGCTAACCCTCACACTAATACTAACACTAACCCCTACCACCCCCCATTATGTGTCATCATCTGCTTATCAGAGAGATCATTCATCCTTTGGTTTTTTGAGATTGGCTTATCTCACGTAGCATGATATTTCCAACTGCATCCATTTGCCTGCTAATGCCATAATTTTATCATTCTTTATGGCTGAGTAATATTCCATTGGGGATATATATATATATATATATATATATATATGCCAGAGTTTCTTTATCCATTCATCAATTGAAGGACATCTAGGTTGGTTCCACAATCTGGCTATTGTGAATTGAGCAGCTATGAATATTGATGTGGCTCTATCTCTGTAGTATGCTGATTTTAAGTCTTTTGGGTATAGGCCAAGGAGTGGGATAGCTGGGTCAAATGTTGTTCTATTCCAAGTTTTCTAAGGAATCTCCACACTGCTTTCCAGAGTGGCTGCACTAATTTGCAGCCCCACCAGCAATGTATAAGTGTACCTTTTTCCCCACATCCTCACCAACACCTATTGTTGCTTGTGTTCTTGATAATTGCCATTCTAATTGGGGTGAGATGGAATCTTAGGGTGGTTTTGATTTGCATTTCTCTTATCACTAGAGATGTGGAACATTTTGTCATATGTTTGTTGATTGCTTGTAGATCTTCTTCTGTGAACTGTCTATTCATTTCCTTAGCCCATTTGTCGATTGGGTTATTTGTATTCTTGGTGTAGAGTTTTTTGAGTTCTTTATAGATTCTGGAGATTAGTGCTCTATCTGAAGTATGATTGACAAAGATTTTCTCCCACTCTGTAGGCTCTTTCTTCACATTGCTGATAGTTTCCTTTGCTGAGAGAAAGCTTTTTAGTTTGAATCTATCCCAGTTATCGATTCTTGCGTTTATTTCTTGTGCTATGGGAGTCCTGTTGAGGAAATCTGGTCCTAAGCCAACATGTTGAAGATCTGGTCCTACTTTTTCTTCTATAATCTGCAGGGTCTCTGGTCTGATTCTGATGTCCTTAATCCATTTTGAATTTAGTTTCGTGCACAGTGAGAGATAGGGGTTTAGTTTCATTCTGTTGCATATGGATTTCCAATTTTCCCAGCACCATTTGTTGAAGAGGCTATCTTTACTCCATTGCATATTTTTGGCACCTTTGTCCAGTATGAGAACATTGTATTTATTTGGGTTTGTGTCCGTGTCCTCTATTCTGTACCATTGATCTACCTGTGTATTTTGGTACCATGCCGTTTTTGTACTATTGCTTTGTAGTATAGTTGAAGATCTGGTATTGCAATACCCCCAGCTTCCTTTTTCCCGAAAAGAATTTCTTCAGCTATTCTGGGTTTTTTATTCTTCCAGATGAATTTCATGATCACTTGCTCTATTTGTGTAAGGTATGTCATTGGGATTTTAATTGGAATTGCATTGAATCTGTATAGCACTTTTGGTAGTATGGCCATTTTGACAATACTGTTTCGGCCTATCCAAGAACATGGGAGATCTTTCCATCTTCTAAGGTTTTCTTTAATTTCTTTCTTTAGTGCTCTGTAGGTCTCATTGATAGGTCTTTCACCTCGTTTGTTAGATTGATTCCCAAGTATTTTATTTTTTTTGAAGCTATTGTGAATGGGGTAGTTTTCCTAATTTTTCTTTCCAAAGATTCATCACTTATGTATAAAAATGCATTGGATTTATCAGCATTGATCTTATATCATGCTACTTTACTGAATTCACATATGAGTTCTAAAGGTTTTTGGGTGGAATTCCTTGGTTCTTCTAAGTATATAATTATGTCTTCAGCAAATAAGGATAGTTTGAGTTCTTCTTTTCCTATTCGTATCACTTTAATTTCTTTGGTCTGTCTAATTGCTCTGGCTAGAATTTCAAGGACAATGTTGAATAGAAGTGGTGAAAGAGGGCATCCCTGCCTTGTTCCTGTTTTAAGGGGAAATGCTTTCAGTTTTTCACCATTTAGAATGATATTGGCCATGGGCTTAGCATAGATGGCCTTTACAATGTTAAGTAATGTTCCCATTATCCTTATCTTTTCTAGTGTTTTGAAAATGAAGGGGTGCTGTATTTTATCAAATGCTTTTTCTGCATCTATCGAAATAATCATGTGATTCTTGACTTTAAGTCTGTTGATATGGTGAATGACATTTATTGATTTCCTGGTGTTGAACCAACCTTGCATCCCTGGGATGAAACCCACTTGATCATGGTGCACTATCTTTTTAATATGTTTTTGTATGCGATTTGCTAAAATGTTGTTGAGAATTTTTGCATCGATGTTCATTAAGGATATTGATCTGAATTTTCTTTCCTCGATGTGTCTCTGTCTGGTTTGGGTATCAGGGTAATATTGGCTTCATAGAATGAGTTTGGGAGGGTTGCCTCCTCTTCTATTTCATGGAATACTTTGAGAAGTTTTGGAGTGAGCTCTTCTTTAAAAGTTTTGTAGGACTCAGCTGAGAACCCATCTGGTCCTAGACTTTTCTTTGTTGGTAGGCTATTGATGACTTCTTGTATTTCATTACTTGAAATTGTTCTATTTAAATTGTGAATATCCTCCCTCGTTCAGTTTAGGCAATTCATGTCTGTAGAAACCTGTTGATGTCTTCAAAATTTTCTATTTCGTTGGAGTATAGATTTTGAAAATAGCTTCTAATTATGGTTTGCATTTCAATCTTTTCTGTTGTGATATTTCCTTGTTCATTCCGAATTGTAGTAATTTGGGAAAAGAGGAGTGGTAGGGGTGGGAAGTAGCAAAAAAATAACAGAATGAATCAAACAGCATTATTCTGTAAATTTATGATTACACAAATGGTATGCCTTTACTCCATGTACGAACAGAGAAACAACATGTATCCCATTTGTTTACAATAAAAATTTAAAAAAAAATATGAAGGTACGTTTTGCTGGGTATAAGATTCTTGACAGGCATCCATTTTCTTTCAGGGCTTGAAAAATGTTGTTCCAGGCCCTTCTAGCTTTAGGGTCTGGATTGAAAAATATGCTAATATCCTTATTGGTTTCCCCCTGAATGTAATTTGGTTCTTTTCTATCATAGCCTTTAAAATTTTGTCTTTATTTTGTATGTTAGGTATTTTCATTATAATGTGCCTTGGTGTGGGTCTGTTTTAATTCTGTGTATTTGGAGTCCTATAAGCCTGTTGTACTTGATTTTCCATTTCATTCTTCAGATTTGGGAAATTTTCTGATATTATTTCTTTGAATAGATTGTTCATTCCTTTGGTTTTTTTCTCTAAGCCTTCCTCAATCTCAATAATTCTTAAATTTGGCCTTTTCATGATATCCCTTAATTCTTGTAGCTTCTGTTCATGATTTCTTACCATCTTCTCTGTTTGGTCAACTTTGCTGTCAAGGTTAAATATCAATGTCTGACGTTCTGTCTTCCAGGTGTTCTATCCTATTGGTTATGCTTTCTATGGAGTTTTTAATTTGGTTTATTGTTTCCTTCATTTCAAGGATTTCTGTTTGTTTTTTTTTTCAATATATAACTCTTTATTGAAATGATCTTTTGCTTCCTGTATTTGCTCTTTTAACTGTCGATTGGTGCGATCATTCAATGCCTGCATTTGCTCTTTCATCTCATCCTTCAATGCCTGCATTTCCTCTTTCATCTTGTTTGCTTCCCTAATCATTTTAATTATGTACAATTTAAACTCCCTTTCTGTCATTTCTTTTGCCATGCTGTCATTGGATTTTATTGATGTAACATCTAGATTTGTTTTGGGCATTTTCTTCCCTTGTTTTCTCATATTGTTCAGATATCAGTGGATCTCTGAGATATTTTCTTTATTGACTTATAGTCCCTGGAGATTTCTAGTATATCCCCTCTTAGCCTTCAGTATCCTGATGTCTTGGAGGAAGTTGATAATGCCGTGCTCCACAGGGAAGCTGCCTCTCTAGGGGTGGTGGCCTTCAGGTGGGGTATATTTCCTGCTAGTGGGCAGAGGTGCCTCCACATTTTGAATAATGGTCATCCAAAGGTCTCGGCTGCGGGCTGAGGCAAGGCCTGTTTGGGCCTGTTTCTCTGGTTGTACCGTTTTTGTGGGAAAACCTCACCCGGCAGGGAAGAATCACCCAGTAGGCAGGTCTGACTGGTCAGTTCCCCTCCTAGAGGTTTCCCTCAATCCACAACTACCACCTGGGCTGGGCAACCTTCCTTTGCAATGTGCTCTGGGGCCCAGACATACCTTCTGGGCCTGGGAGCCTCGCCCTGCGCAGAAGAGTCTCCTCAGGCTGCCCCTCCTCAGAGAAGCTGCCTGCATTCCTGGAACCTTCTCTTTCTCTCTGTTTGTCTCTGTGCAGCTCTTCCACCAAGAAGCTGCCTAGGTCCTGGGACCGTGCTCTGCACCTAATCGCCTGGTTGTGTGGCCCCTCCTCTTAGCAGCCACCTGGAGCCCAGTGCAGTAGCTCTGAGTCCAAGTGATGCGCCACACGCCTCCTCCTCCGGGCAGCTGCCCGAGCTCCAGTGCGGTCACTCCGAGTCCAAGCAACTCACTGCACACCTCCTCCTCCTGGCTGTCGCCCATAGCCCTGGTGCAGTTGCTCCAAGTCCAAGTGACCTGCTGCACGCCTCCTCCTCCGGGCAGCCACCCGGAGCTCTTGTGTGGTCGCTCCCAGTCCAAGCGACCCGCCGCATGCCTCCTCCTCCTCCAGGAAGTACCCTGATATTCTGGTGCAGTCGCTCTGAGTCCAAACAACTCGCCATGCGCCTCCTCCTCTGGGAAGCCGCTCGAAGCTCTGGTGGGTTGCTCCGAGTCCAAGCATTGTGCTGAGCGACCCTCCTCTACAATGCTCCCAGTTGTCTGAGTTCACTGCTCCAGTCGGGGGAGGGGTGTCTCATTGGACAACTCTACTTCACAAAATTCCCTGCATTCTGGGACTACCGCCCAATCCTGGACACCTCCCCAGCGGGAGAGACTCTCCTGGCAGCTATGAGTTGTTCCCAAGTCCCTCAGTATCTCCTCTTCTTGATTCCAGAGTCCCAGAGTAACATGAAATGCAGCCACCCTCTAGTTCGCCATCTTGAAACCCCACTCCAAAAATATGCATTTTAAAAAAGAATTTTCGAGAGGAAACTAGTAAGCCTTGGGCAATAGTACTATTAAAGCCTTGGGCAGTACTATTAAAGGATACTGAACTCCATCTTCCTGAGAGATTGGAGGCATTACTTTTAGAAAAGAAGAAGGTCTTACAGGGAGGGATAAATGGAAGGTCTGGTATTGTGATGCCTACCGCTTCACTTTTTTTTTCTTTTTGCCATGGATTTCTTTTGCTATTATGAATCTCTTCTTTTTCCCAAATGAATTTCAAAATTGCTTTTTCTAATTCTATAAAGAGTGTCATTGACATTTTAATAGGAATTGCGTTAAATCTGTATGGTAGTTTGGCCATTTGACAATCTTAACTATGCCGATCCAAGGGCATGGGAGATCTTTCCATCTTCTAAGGTCTCCTTCAATTTCTTTCTTTAGTGTTCTGTAGTTTTTTTTTTTTTTTTTTCACACCTGCTGCCCCTCCATTTATTTTTATAAGTGGGAAAACTGAGACCTAGACCTGTAACCTCAGTCACTGACCCATTAGACAGTCTTTTTCAAGTCGTCATCCTAACTGCTCTGCAACCCTGAGAGTCACTCTGCAGGTCGAGCTACCACCCTCTTTTACTGGGGTTGGGGTTGTAGCGCTTTCCTAGAATATGTGAGGCACTGGGTTCAATTTGTAGCACCACATATAAATAAATGAATGAATAAATAAATGTATCATGTCCAATGACAATGGGAAAATATTAAAGTCAACTGACTAGAAATATTAATTATCACCCTTCCCCCAAAGAATATCTTTCACAGTAACATCTAACTGATGTTTGACCAAAACTGCCGGGTACTGGTGCCTAGCCAAATCAGTACATTAAATTAACTATTACAGTAACATTTAATAATCTTACAGAATGCAGTATGTTCCACAGTGGGCAAGCAGAAAAAAAGTGTGGCTGAAACTCAAGCACACAGTCCATCCCAATCTTCAAGGAAGTTCAGGAAAGGCAGTTATGATGGGTGCCTGAGAGGCAGAGAACTGATGGATAACCTGAAGTACTACCACTTGTAGTTGGCTCACTCTTCCACCCTTGAATGAAATGTGCTTACCCCACCCCAAGAGAAAAACAACCAGACAGTTGATCTACTGCCAGAATGAAGTCAAACTCCAGTATCTCTCTGTGATTCGCACCAGTCCTCGTGTGAGACCCAGTTTGACTCCAGTGAAATCAGAGTCATGGATTACAAATAGCAGTTTCCTAACAACACAAGCATATGGGGCTAGGAATGTGCAGTCCAATGCAGGAAGTTTAGAATGACGTGTGTGTTGTGACTAGGATCTTAAATACTCACAAAAGGATACTAATGTAAGTATATCCTCACCAGCCTGTGGCAATATGGAGAGGTGATGGAACCTGTAGGAAGTGGGGCCTCGAAGGAGGTTGCAGTGTTGTGGACATGCTGTTGAGGGGGATATTGGGACCCTGGCCTCATGCTCTCAACTTCCTGACTTCCATGAGGTGGGCAGCATTACTCCAGAATCTGGTCCCTGCCATGATCTTGTTCCTTGCTGGAGTCTGCAAACCTGTGGAGCTAAGCAATTAGACATAGAATGAGGGCTCTGAAACGTTCAGTCAAAGTAAACTTTTCTTCCTCATAATTTGTTTACCTTATATAGTCTGTCGAAACCACAGAAAGCTGAGTAATGTAGTGAGGCAGTTAAGATTAAAATACCTGCCCAGCAACACTCTTAAAATGTTGCAGGTCAGCTATTTTGATGCAATCTTTTATGGAGTGGATTTGATTCTTGATTTGACAACAGTTCCCTCACATTATGGCTTATCTCATTGTTTTTGCATGGCTCTTGGGTCTGCCCTCTGAGAAATCCATGGCCTCCTCTCTTTTCTTATCCTTTTTAAATTTGTTTTAATTAGTTGTACGTGACAGCAGAATGCCCTTTGTTACATCATATATCATGGAGTATAATTTCTCATTCTTCTGGTTATACATGATGTAGAATCCCACCAGTGGTATAATCATATATGTACGTGGGGTAAGAAAATATATTTTTTAAAAGGAAGCAAATGATTAAGGTAGGTTAGGTTAGGAAAGTAAATGATATATATTGTAAAAGTGTATTAGGTGGTGTTAAGGAATGAGAACAGAAATACTGTTGTCTATGATATTAAAATACACAATGAATAGAAATATGATGTTCTCCCACACCTTGTTGTTTAATAGCCTCTAGTGTCATAGAATTGAATATATTGTAAGGGCTTAAGGGGAATTGAAGACTGGTGCGAAGCCCTCCACAGAGACATAAGTGGTAATAATTGTAAAAGAGGAGGCCACCACAGAAGATAGTGAACAGCCCCATCCAAAACATGGTGTAAATGAGATGCGCCCTCATGGGAAATTACTGCATTAAAGCCATAGACTGCCCTCATGAGTTGTGTACTCCAGGATGGAGTATGTAGTCCCTTCCCATCCGGTTCTTTAATTTTCCATTAAAACACTTATGACCCCTTCATCTTGGTTGTGATGTGTAACATGGAGAGTTCACAAAACACCACCATAGCAAGGAGACTCTCTCCCTACCTGCCAGACCTTGAAAAGATTCACAGTATTGCCCAGAGACATATCCCCAAGACCGTAAGCCACAGTATTCTTGAACTGATAGAATATAATATGATTCCCCACCCCCTGGTGTACAAGGTTCTGCTGGAACTTACGTACAACTGCCATGTTCCCCAAGCTTGGACATTGCACAGTTAAGAGCTGCAGAATCATATTTCTTCCCTGTTAAATTCTCTGTGCATATTATATCTGAAAATAGCTGTAGATCTGTAGCTTAATCACAAGACATCCAATGAACTCTCCATGGCCTTTTTTAAAGTAGATGTCAGAACAATATGCTCTTACCTGCCTTAGAGTAATGAGGATTTTTGTTCAGATTACTGCACATTGATAGTTGGGAACACAGAGTTTCTTTAATTCTCAAGGATATATTAATCCAGACTAGGGGATATTTTGATTTAAAACAACTCACAAATTTTTCCTTATTCCTCAGTTATTCCTTATTTACTCTCCACGATTCCATGGCATACTCATGGTAACTAGAAATAAATCCACCCCAATAGGATGACTACTGTGTCAGGATATGATTCAGGATATAATCAAACAAACATTACACTAGTAATTTGAATTAAAACATATGTATATATGTAAATACACACATATATTTAACTGCACACATATGTAAATATTTATGTAAAGTTACTTAATGAAGGAAGAATAACTACAGAAAGTGTAAAAGAGAATTGCAAGAGGTAATAGAGCTTCAGTAGGAGGGACAAGGGAAAGTGAATAAGGAAGAATTGTAGAAACATAGAGGGCCCTGAGGCTCTGATTGAGAACTAAGTCCCAAGTGCAGCGCTGGGAGAAAGTGTGGCCTGTTTCAGGTAGATTTGGTTGCACATGGTGTTGTTATGAGGGAACATTATTTTGAAGAACTTGAAGAACCCTCAGATGAGTAAAGCTGTGTAAACACAAGTTTTGACTACTTATAGCGGACGTTGTTCTCTGAGTGCCCTTTTGTCATGTTGCTCACCCACTAAGCATTAAAACCCAACATGTCTTGGTATATATGGGGCAGGAATGAAATTCAGAATTCGCATCAGGAGAGAACAGCAACTCATACATCTTAGGCTTGTTTGGGTCCATTTAGGTGCAATCATTCAGGTGAAATTTAGGCCAAGTACAACCAGGTCTCTTAATATTAGCAGCTCTGGGGTTTGAGTGCCAGTGACTCGCAGACTGTAGCATTAACCAGGTCTCCCCACAGTGTTCCTGGCACCCTGAGCCAGCACCTACCAACAACTGTCAGCATAATATCATAGAAGGACATCAACCAAATGCTTCACAACTTTTTACATCTTTAAACCTTTTGAATTCAGTAAAGAGAAGAAGCATTCATGTACTGTTTTATGACATCTTAATGTGTCACTTCTTATTCCTTACTTCACCAGTGACATTGAACACTTGGCAATATGTTCTTCCATGCTGCTAAGTTCCCTTAGTATTTATTAAAATGCACGGTTGTTAGTCAGAAATTCTGTCTTGCATCTGTGATTGCTATTGGTTCAACTTCATTATTTCCTGAGTAAAACATATTTATTGTCTCTATTAATTGGAAGAAAAACCAATGCTGCTGGTCCAAGCTTATTCTATTTCGGATTTGGAAAAGTTCAGCAGGGGGCATCCCCAATGCATGTTGGGTGGGTTGTTGTAGGGTGACATATCAGCTTGCTGCAGCTCACCGTGGTGCTTGGCTGCTAGTGTCAGGTCTTCCCGAGGCAGAGGGCTGAACATTTATGGTTAATTGGGTGGACTTGTCAGAGGGATCCTCAAAACAACCAGGTATTTGCATGCAGAGGTATACAGAAAAATGCATTTTTTAAGTCTACAACTGAACTAATTGGAGTGTTTAAGCAAGGTGTAAGGTTTGGGGACCACTGGATGTATGGGAACCACTGCTTCATTCATTGGTCTGAGGTCCTGTATTAGTTTCCATTCCCTATTGGTCTTGTAATGGGTGTATTACATGGTCTATAAAATGTCTTAAGAGGCCCTGTCGCTTTAAGTTACCTACTATAGCTGGTAACTATGCTTTAGTCTCTGGTTTCTGGGGATACTGTTTTTGGTGTGGAAGGGACAGAGGACCTTTGAGATGGATCTGGACAGGAGCAGGTCCGAATTCTCCACCTGTTTTCTACTGTGTCACCCAGGCTTCTGAGTTAATGTCAGTTTCTACTAGTGGCAGACAAAGTACCTGTTCTGGTGTCATGAGAAGTGTGGTGCCTAGACAGGTGAAATATCTCTTTGCACAAGGCGAGTGGGACTTTCAGGCATCATCAAAAAGGCATGTGAGAAGAGGAGCTCGTCCCAAGAACAGCTGAGCAGTTGGGAGAAATATCCAGTCACAGGTTTTCCTGACACTCCCCTTATGGTCGCATAGTGAGAGGAAAGGAGTCCTGGGTTTTAGGAGTTCAGAAAAAGTGACTCCAGCATCAAGAGTCAAATGAATTCCTTTTCCCTCAAAAGTCAAGGTCATGTGCGATTCCTGTCTGGAAATAAGTCTGAGTAGTTGGGAGCCTAAGACGGATTCTCCAGTCCCCAGGCCTCCTATTCTCATACTGTCTGAAGTGAGGGATTTGTCCCAGGGGCCTTTGCCTCTAAGTGCAGTGCAACCTGTGGTCCCCTTCACTGACAGGATAGGGTGTTGGTGTCTTCCGCTGCTTTCACAAGCATTTTCTTGAAATGTCCCTTCTGGCCACAGTTGTAGCAGGCTATGGAGGGAGCCATAGCACTTCAGGGAACTTGTCCTCTGGAATTAGCCATCTACAGCACTGCCACAGGGCAGCTGCCTTTCTTTTGTCCTTTCTCCCACTCCCTTCCTCCCTCCCTCCCTCACTTCCCTCCTCTGTTTCCTGCTCCTCCTCCTCCTCCTCCTCCTCCTCCTCCTCCTCCTCCTCCTCCTGGTCTCCATTGTAAAAGTCCAAGATGGCAATTTTTATGACACTAACTAAGTGTTGTCTTTTTGTGTAACTGATTTTTTTTGTAATACCAGGAACTTACTGAGTTATGAATTTTTTTAAGTTTTTATGCTGGGGAATTTGGGTCTCTTGAGTCATGTTCAATGAATGCTTCCCTGAGTCTTTCTAAAAAGACTGTGGAAGTTTATTCATTCCTCTGTATTACTAGAGAGAGCTTGAAATATGTAGAGATTTAGTATGGGTTCTCCTTAAACCCTTCAGCACACAGTTCTGAAAGTCCTTTCCCTTCCATTTCCCACTGGGATTATCTGCATCCCATTTTGGGCCCTCCTAGGGAACTGCCTGTTGCCCTGTTAGGTATGTGTTTTCTGAGTCGACTTGATTTGGAAGGAGTAGTTCTCCTGAGCCTTGCACTGTATACCACTCATCCCCAGAGGACTCAACTGCCTGTAAAACATCCCAGTTTTCAGTGGTAGAGAGCATTTGGTTAGGAACAACATTATGTCTTTGTAGGTTAGGTGAAAATTTGGTGAGGGCTCTGAAATATCTCTGTATATTTTTATTATTGGTGTCATCTGAGAATCTCACCATCTCAAGTCTTGTTGAGAAAAAGTGACCTGTACCATAATGGGTCTTTTTGGACACTCTCCTGTGGCTTATAGGGGTAGGATGGGGGTCGGAATGCTTTCCTCCTGGTTTTGTGTTCCCTTGGGATGTCAGCTTTGCTGCAAACCCTGAATATGGAGGGCACAGGGGCTTAGAAAAAGGCTTTGCTGTATTTGATCATTCTCTGAGAGAAACTGCTTTCCTATAGCCTGTTAGTGTGGCCAAGAGTGGAGAATCTCATCTACATTGATTGCATAATTTTGGGTTGTGTCTCCAGGCAAAAAATGAAATAAAATGAAATAAAATAAAGCTTATATAGAGGATACCTATGACCATTTATTTCCTTCCTTTTACAATCTTTAGTATCGAATGGTATTATCATTTATACTTCCCTTACAGGTCCATTTTTCCCCATTCTCCAACTCATACTCAGGCCAAGCTTGGGTACAGACAAATATCAGAAACTCCTTCTTTTGGGTCTGAGTGTCAAAGGAATCCCAGTGTTTCAAATTGCTGCTTAATAGAGTACTTGTGCCAGATAGAGTGTTACCCATCTGAAAGGCAAACAGGGAAGAAGTCATCCCTTGGCATCTCTCCATTGTCTTAGTTAGATTGAGGCATCCCTCAATCCCCTGGACCTCAAAGTCATGGGCGAATCACCCCTTGAATCCTGCCGGTTGGAATTGTTGTTCTTACCAACACAAAGTACTCAGAACTACCTATGATCCTCAGCACAGAGTGACCACATTTTGAGGCCTTCATAGGGTTTACGCTGGTTGGATTAGTTTTCCTTATCAAGCATGATCCAAAAATCCCTTTGCTGTGTCATTTCCCTCTTAAAGTGAGATGCCGTGGCTTTTCTGTACTGTTATGCCCTCAATTATGTAGGATATATACAACTACAGGATTGCTTGTCCTGTAGGAACTCAGGTATGCTAAGAGAGAGCCATGTCCCTGAGGGTCAAGTGCCATGAACAAGTTTTTAGGCTTTCCTGATATATTTACCATCATACTCATATGTAGGACCACTGACATCCTATTGTATTTTCAGGAAATATTGGATCTTATATTGTTTGAGAGTCTTTATTCAGGTTGCATTTGTTTAATTTTCTTTGAATTGACAGGGTTTGTTAACCTAGAGAAAGGGACCTTCTTTTCGGGTGGGCACTAAAGAGGGACTGCATGGGTTTTGGGACCTAAGGGTCACTGAAGGCCTGAAAATTCCAAAAAACCTCATGCATGCATTCTATTGAAACCATTGGGGCTCCAAGTGGTATCAGAAAACTGAATGTATATGGTATTTGCAGTGCATGGTGTGGGGGCGAAGGAAGAGAAACAGGAGAAATAGACCTCGTGGCTCACTCTCTGTGGATTAGTGGATTGCTTCTTTCCCAAGACCATGGATCAGACTTGAATAAGACTAAGTCTTTGTTTTAAAACCCAAGATACATCGGGTGAGGGATTCTTTCATTATTTGGTGATGTCAGTCAGAAAGTGGAAGAAGGAAGCAGACCCCCAACTGATCTTTGACTTGGTTCTTTTCTGCAGAGAGAAGCTGAAGCTTATCTTGACCAATATGCCTGCATTGGTGATGAAAGGGATTGGCTTTAGATTGGAGAATGTTCTATCTGGTTTTAAGTGGGTGTCTGTTGCCCCTGATTTTTGATAGCGAGATATTTTCCTAAAAGGGGTATAGAACTCCAAAAGAAATAAGGGGGAGGATAATTTTGTTTGTCTGTTTCTCTCACCCTTCTAAAGAAGCCCCAGGTTGGGCACCCAAAGATGAATCTTGATTCTCTACTTCTGCTAGCAGGGGAGACTGGAGTTTTTCTGCTTCTGTGAGCAGGTGAGGTCTGTGTAAGGTGCAGATCTCTGCATCTAAGATGTGTTGCTCCTCTCAAAGATGGAGCGAATCCTCCTACGTTGAAGCAGACCCCAGAAGCTCACTATCAATTTCTTCTTCCTAGGATCTTTCTCATGAATTCAAAGAAAGAACTCCACAGAGCAGAATGAGGGTGAATGTAATGGTAGGATTTATTGAAGAACAGATAGAGAACTATTGCACTGCAAGTGGTGACGTGATAGAATAGTTTGTGTGCCAGAGTGTGTTAGTCTAGGGGACTATAGTGCCCTTGGGTCACTGTGATGTGTCCAAGTTTATGGTAATTAGGCTCTGGAAACATACTAACACTTCTGGTCCCAATTTATGCTAAGTATGGTTTGGAAAATCAGTGAAGTTATTGGTGATGCTGGATCCCGTTTAGGTTTTCCTCATGTCCATTTTCTCTACGCTTAGGGAATCCAGATGTCAAGTCATTGAATTGTGCATGTTCAGTGGTGTATCTGGAACTTCAGGGCTGTATGTAGTGTTCTTGTGCAGTGGGCATCACCACTGTGTGCACGCAGTGATAGATCAGCTTGACCCAGCTCATCTTGGTACCACCCTATGCTCCAACTCACCTGGTCCAACACTCGCCTGCATTGCTGGTGCTTGTTGGCAGGGACCAGTAGGCTGTCTGTCTGTCATGGCAGCTGGTGAGTCATTACAATAGGAGGAGTTTGCCATGCTCAATAGAGGTCAGGCTTCAGTCAGCATGAGGCTAACACTATGTATGAGAGGGTCAGAACACTTGTCAGTGAGGGGTCTGCCTTGGGATGGGGTCTGGGCCTCCAGGGTATTGAGGTCCCAGTGAGTGCACTATGAGAACTCTAGTGGGGGTGGGAGAGGTTTAAAGGCAGGCCTTCTCCTGTCATCAGGCCACATACACAGGAAGACCATGGCCGTGCTAGGGATCGGTCCAACCTCACTGTCCAGCATCATTCACAGGAGGACCAAGAAGCTTTCAAAGAAAAAAAAAAAAAAAACTGTTCCAGGCCTATTTCCAGAAACCAAAATAATGGCAGAGGAGGATAAAAGCTCAAAAGCAGTTCTCTGTGCAAATAAGTCTGGGGGCCCCAAAGTTCTCAACAGGTACTTAATAAAAAATGGTGCCCCTGAGTGTGATGGTCATGGTGGCTACAATCGTCCCAAGGTCACCTGGTGACTCACTTCCATGGCAGGTTGTGCTCAGATGACTGCACTCTGCAGTGGCTCCAGATGGCTCTAATTCTTTGGGGCCCTTCAGTGGTCCCACATTTCGAATGTGATGTCCCCTAACATGCCTAAAGGATATCCGGAAGGACACTGTGTGTTCTAGAGCCCATCTTTTCAATTCAAATAATGTTCCTTCCCTACATCTTGCAACCAGTCCCTGTCCTAGTTCCCATTCTAGTGCAGCGTGAGTCTTATCAATGAATAGTTTGTATATTCATGACTTTCATCTCAAGTAGAGCAGGTCAAGTTGATTGTACTGAAATCGAGCAAAGTGAGCAGGTCACTCTGAGTATGGTGAGCACAGGGAGGGATCCAGAGGTTTGGATAGCTACAGGAGCTGCTAGGTGTGACCATCAGATGAGTTCCAGGGAACTGTTGGAAGTTGCTGGCTCCTGGTCCCAGGAAGGCAACAGGAGAGCTGCTACCACGAGGAGCTGAGGGTGGCTAACATTCAATCTCAGGGCTAGTAACACTAAGATCTGAGCCACCCCCAGTCAGTTCACAGACCTCAGAGCTGCAAGTACCAAGGGAGATGCATTTTGCCCCTTTGTGATTCCACTGATGCGCATTCATCAGGAAGGAGATGGGGCCAATTGGGTGGTGGTGATGGAAGGTGAAGGCCTAGGTTTCAGGGTTCCCCATAGTTCCAGAAGCCCCACTGTCTTAGGCAGGCACAGTGGCACTTAGGGCAGAAACTGCTGTGAGTATTGGGGCAGGGTGCTCCACTCCTCCTCTGAAGGCCACAGTGCACTCCAGTTGGAGGGGTCTCTGAATATGGGTAATGTTTTGAATGTGATGGGGCTCTCCTAGTCTCCGTAGTGACCCATGATGACACAAGTTGAAAAGCCCTGCCACACACAGAGCAGGAAGCCAGCTCCTGCTGTCATTGATGTTCCAGGAAAAGCAGAATGCACCGGTTGGTTACACTGGGAGATCGGTGCAGTCACAGGTGGTGACAAGGCAGCACTCAGAGTGACTGGTGTGTTGTACAGGAGCAGAGAGAAGGAAGGGCAGGCCTCTGAAGGGAGACATGAGAACCCCAGGACTGAGGTTCATGCCTGGTCTTAGCATTTGAGATGGTGTGGAGGCAACATAAAGGGGAGAATGGGAGAGGGGAATTTGTGATAGGAGTGAGGCTCCCCAGTTCCTTAGTCACCAGGTATCTGAGGAGGAAAGGCAACCATTCCCTGTGTCCATTTTAGGCTTCATCCCTCCATTCAAAAGTTATGCCCAGAGCAGTCTTGTTCCCAGTGCTCAAAAGATTCCCTGGACACTGTGTGTGAACAGTGACACCTCAGCTTTTTTTGAACAAGAGGCCCCTTGGCATCCCTTGCTGATAGTTGGTCAGCATCCTAGGCGTCTCACTGGAAGGTGACTCTGCTGGCGACACTCTTCAGCTCAGCGTTGTCACCAAGAGAAAAAGCCGTTTTCCCGGGAAGTTCCAGACACTCCAAGGTCCTACATGAAAGTGACAATTTCTAATTCATGGCCTGGGGAGCCTTCCTTTTGTTGATGTTCCTTGTAAAACCCTCTGTTTCTTTCCTAGCCCTACACAAGTAAACCAAAGCACCTGAATAAAACTTCTCCCTAGCTACAGCCTGAGGAACCCTGAAGGTCACCTAGGAGCACATCCTGCACAGAGTGTGGGTACTTCTCCCAGCACTTGTAACCACAAACACCAGTGGGGATACAGATTGTGGCACCTCGGTATCCATGAGCTGGATTTTTTTTGAAGTGAATTCTTGACATTCCACAAGTAAACCAGCGCTTGAGCATTTCGGGAAAACCCATGGTGACAGAACCGTTGGCAACTTGAAATGCATCAAGGCAGTGGACCTAAATTGTTCTAGTAGTGATTGTATTTGTCCTAACCAGCCAGGAGTGAAGAATATTCTACATAAGGCAGAAAGAATGTTAGATATTCTTAAACCTTGATCATGGAGGACACAATGCGAATTGGACACACAGGACCACACTTGCACGTATCAAATAAATGGTGGAAAGATTTGCTTAGGTACAGTATTTCAAAAGTGGTGGGAACACAAATGGGGGAATGGGGTGAATAGCTAAAAGGTAAGGGATTTCTTGTTGAGCTGATGAAAGTGTTCTACATTTTATTGTAGTAGTGAATGAAACATCAATGAATTTGTTGCCAATATGATGGCAAAGTCTACGAAAACCTTAGCATTCTAATATTTGATGGGTGGTGTGTTTTATGTGAATGTCTTTCTAAAGTGCTTTTGTACTGACCTGAAGCAAAATTAGTAAGATGGTAGCAGAGCATGCCTCTTGTGTTTAGCTAGTATGCACAACCTGGCCAAGATCCCAAGAAATAGGAAACTGATCAATCCTTCCCAGTGCACAGAGACCAGGAGGACCTTCTTCAACTGACTTGAAGGGTGTAGCTAACATAGGGCATCTACAAGGAGCCTGTTCCTGGTGTCACTGTCAGAAAGCATAGCATTTCATTAACGTGGAGAGTGGGTCTTGCTGGTGGTATCAGTTGACGATTCCCTAGTGTGCTGTGACTCCTTCCCCTGGAAGCTAGGCCTTGACTTCTCATCAGGCCACCTACTCAGGGAGACCTTGGGGACACTGGGGTTTGGTCCATCCTCAGTGTTTAGGATCATTCAGGGGAAGAGAAAGAAGCTATCTGAAAGAACACTGTCTGAAAACTTACTTCTAGAAACCTGATTAATGGCACAGGGGTCTGAAGGCTCAAAAGCATCTCTCCATCCAAATCAATGTGAGGGACAGAAGTTCTCAAGAAGTACTTTATAAAAACTCGTGCCCCTGTCTGGGATGACCATGGAGCATGTGTCCTATGAAGAAAAATGTAGTTTGATTACACATGAGAGACCAAAAACTACTTCACCTTCAATCACTTTCGTGCATGGACAAAGTCACACCAGTTCTTTATCCTATAAATAGCACTAATAGTTGGTTGACTTATAATTAATTCATTATCCTTTTCAAACTTCCCTGTTTTGATGATTGGCAAACCATGTGATGTGTAGCCTCTTTTAACTTTCCCATTGATTTTAGGACAACATGATTGCATTTGGAGCTGCTATGCTCAATATAGGTCAGGCTGCAGTCAGGGTGGGGCCAACACTTTGTATGAGAGGGTCAGAGCACTTGTCAGAGAGGGGTCTGTCTTGGGATGGGGTCAGGACCTCCAGGGTTTTGGGTCCCCAGTGGGTGCATGACGAGGATGCTAGTGGGGGTGGGAGAGCTGTGAAGGCAGGCCTTCTCCTGTCATCAGGCCACCTACACAGGAAAACCATGACCATGCTGAAGATTGGTCCAACCTCACTGTGCAGCTTCATTCACAGGAGAACCAAGAAGCTTTCAAAGAGAAAAAAAAAAAAAAAACTGTTCCAGGCCTATTTCCGAAACCCAAATAATGGCACAGGAGGATAAAGGCTCAAAAGCAGCTCTCTGTGCAAATAAGACTGGGGGCCCCAAAGTTCTCAACAGGTACTTAATAAAAATTGGTGCCCCTGAGTGTGATGGCCATGGTGTCTACAATCGTCTCATGGTCACCTGGAATCTTACTTCCATGGCAGGTTGTGCACAGATGACTGTACTCTGCAGTGGCTCCAGATGGATCCACACCTTTGGGGCCTTCAGTGATCCCATGTTTCAAATACGAGGTCCCATAACCATGCCTAAGCAGAAATACTGCAGGTATCTGTAAGGACACTGTGCGTGCTAGAGCCCATCTTTTCATTCAAATAATGTTCCTTCACTATATCTTGCAACCAGTCCCTGTCCCAGTTCCCATTCTAGTGCAGTGTGAGTCTTATCAATGAATAGTTTGTATATTCATGACTTTCATCTCAAGTAGATCAGGTCAAGTTGATTGTACTGAAATCGAGCAAAGTGAGCAGGTCACTCTGAGTATGGTGAGCACAGAGAGGGATCCAGAGGTTTGGATAGCTACAGGAGCTGCTAGGTGTGACCATCAGATGAGTTCCAGGGAACTGTTGGAAGTTGCTGGCTCCTGGTCCCAGGAAGGCAACAGGAGAGCTGCTACCACGAGGAGCTGAGGGTGGCTAACATTCAATCTCAGGGCTAGTAACACTAAGATCTGAGCCACCCCCAGTCAGTCCACAGACCTCAGAGCTGCAAGTACCAAGGGAGATGCATTTTGCCCCTTTGTGATTCCACTGATGCGCATTCATCAGGAAGGAGATGGGGCCAATTGGGTGGTGGTGATGGAAGGTGAAGGCCTAGGTTTCAGGGTTCCCCATAGTTCCAGAAGCCCCACTGTCTTAGGCAGGCACAGTGGCACTTAGGGCAGAAACTGCTGTGAGTATTGGGGCAGGGTGCTCCACTCCTCCTCTGAAGGCCACAGTGCACTCCAGTTGGAGGGGTCTCTGAATATGGGTAATGTTTTGAATGTGATGGGGCTCTCCTAGTCTCCATAGTGACCCATGATGACACAAGTTGAAAAGCCCTGCCACACACAGAGCAGGAAGCCAGCTCCTGCTGTGATTGATGTTCCAGGAAAAGCAGAATGCACCGGTTGGTTACACTGGGAGATCGGTGCAGTCACAGGTGGTGACAAGGCAGCACTCAGAGTGACTGGTGTGTTGTACAGGAGCAGAGAGAAGGAAGGGCAGGCCTCTGAAGGGAGACATGAGAACCCCAGGACTGAGGTTCATGCCTGGTCTTAGCATTTGAGATGGTGTGGAGGTAACGTAAAGGGGAGAATGGGAGAGGGGAATTTGTGATAGGAGTGAGGCTCCCCAGTTCCTTAGTCACCAGGTATCTGAGGAGGAAAGGCAACCATTCCCTGTGTCCATTTTAGGCTTCATCCCTCCATTCAAAAGTTATGCCCAGAGCAGTCTTGTTCCCAGTGCTCAAAAGATTCCCTGGACACTGTGTGTGAACAGTGACACCTCAGCTTTTTTTGAACAAGAGGCCCCTTGGCATCCCTTGCTGATAGTTGGTCAGCATCCTAGGCGTCTCACTGGAAGGTGACTCTGCTGGCGACACTCTTCAGCTCAGCGTTGTCACCAAGAGAAAAAAGCCGTTTTCCCGGGAAGTTCCAGACACTCCAAGGTCCTACATGAAAGTGACAATTTCTAATTCATGGCCTGGGGAGCCTTCCTTTTGTTGATGTTCCTTGTAAAACCCTCTGTTTCTTTCCTAGCCCTGCACAAGTAAACCAAAGCACCTGAATAAAACTTCTCCCTAGCTACAGCCTGAGGAACCCTGAAGGTCACCTAGGAGCACATCCTGCACAGAGTGTGGGTACTTCTCCCAGCACTTGTAACCACAAACACCAGTGGGGACACAGATTGTGGCACCTCGGTATCCATGAGCTGGATTTTTCGAAGTGAATTCTTGACATTCCACAAGTAAACCAGCGCTTGAGCATTTCGGGAAAACCCATGGTGACAGAACCGTTGGCAACTTGAAATGCATCAAGGCAGTGGACCTAAATTGTTCTAGTAGTGATTGTATTTGTCCTAACCAGCCAGGAGTGAAGAATATTCTACATAAGGCAGAAAGAATGTTAGATATTCTTAAACCTTGATCATGGAGGACACAATGCGAATTGGACACACAGGACCACACTTGCACGTATCAAATAAATGGTGGAAAGATTTGCTTAGGTACAGTATTTCAAAAGTGGTGGGAACACAAATGGGGGAATGGGGTGAATAGCTAAAAGGTAAGGGATTTCTTGTTGAGCTGATGAAAGTGTTCTACATTTTATTGTAGTAGTGAATGAAACATCAATGAATTTGTTGCCAATATGATGGCAAAGTCTACGAAAACCTTAGCATTCTAATATTTGATGGGTGGTGTGTTTTATGTGAATGTCTTTCTAAAGTGCTTTTGTACTGACCTGAAGCAAAATTAGTAAGATGGTAGCAGAGCATGCCTCTTGTGTTTAGCTAGTATGCACAACCTGGCCAAGATCCCAAGAAATAGGAAACTGATCAATCCTTCCCAGTGCACAGAGACCAGGAGGACCTTCTTCAACTGACTTGAAGGGTGTAGCTAACATAGGGCATCTTCAAGGAGCCTGTTCCTGGTGTCACTGTCAGAAAGCATAGCATTTCATTAACGTGGAGAGTGGGTCTTGCTGGTGGTATCAGTTGACGATTCCCTAGTGTGCTGTGACTCCTTCCCCTGGAAGCTAGGCCTTGACTTCTCATCAGGCCACCTACTCAGGGAGACCTTGGGGACGCTGGGGTTTGGTCCATCCTCAGTGTTTAGGATCATTCAGGGGAAGAGAAAGAAGCTATCTGAAAGAACACTGTCTGAAAACTTACTTCTAGAAACCTGATTAATGGCACAGGGGTCTGAAGGCTCAAAAGCATCTCTCCATCCAAATCAATGTGAGGGACAGAAGTTCTCAAGAAGTACTTTATAAAAACTCGTGCCCCTGTCTGGGATGACCATGGAGCATGTGTCCTATGAAGAAAAATGTAGTTTGATTACACATGAGAGACCAAAAACTACTTCACCTTCAATCACTTTCGTGCATGGACAAAGTCACACCAGTTCTTTATCCTATAAATAGCCCTAATAGTTGGTTGACTTATAATTAATTCATTATCCTTTTCAAACTTCCCTGTTTTGATGATTGGCAAACCATGTGATGTGTAGCCTCTTTTAACTTTCCCATTGATTTTAGGAGAACATGATTGCATTTGGAGCCGCTATGCTCAATATAGGTCAGGCTGCAGTCAGGGTGGCGCAAACACTTTGTATGAGAGGGTCAGAGCACTTGTCAGAGAGGGGTCTGTCTTGAGATGGGGTCAGGACCTCCAGGGTTTTGGGTCCCCAGTGGGTGCATGACGAGGATGCTAGTGGGGGTGGGAGAGGTGTGAAGGCAGGCCTTCTCCTGTCATCAGGCCACCTACACAGGAAAACCATGACCATGCTGAAGATTGGTCCAACCTCACTGTGCAGCTTCATTCACAGGAGAACCAAGAAGACACCATGGCAGAAGGTGGCAGCCTGAGGAGATTTTTCCTATGAAACTGCCTTTATTCCCATTGACACAGGCTAGTGAGGTACATTTTCCCACCCAGACTTGAACATTCCACTAACTCACCTCTCAGTCCCCTCTCTCTGCCCTCTCCCTGCCCCGTTTATACATTCCCTATACCCCCTTCCATTCCCTTCACTTTCCTGAGAACCCGGAGGAACTGTCCTATGAGAGGAGGAAACTTTGGCTCTTGCTGTGCAGAATAAAAGAAGGGAGAGATCTCACCTGAGGGACAGCCAACCCGGAGGCCACCCAGCAACAGTCCTGTCCTCAGATCTTTCTACTCTTCTCTTGGTTGCCTGTTGCCTTGCACTTTCTCTTGTGAGGCTGGGATGTTTCAAGCAGCTCCAGATGCAGATGTTGTCCTCCAGTGATCTGGCATGGAGGCCCCGAGCAGGACATCTTCTCCACACTGTATGAGTATCCCGTGAGAGCTCGCTTCATGGACATGGTAGCTGGAGATGGGTGGTGACTAAGGCCTCCTCTCTGGGGAAGTGGGGCCTGAAGTGCTTGCTCTCCTGAGCAGAGAGTTTCCACGTGAGGGCCCTGGCTCTGCGACAGCCCCCAGGGCAGCAGATGGTGCTGGGAGACTAGGAGGAAATCCAGGCTTTGGAGGTCATCATCTACACTGCAGCCATTGGCTGTCCCATGTGGCCCCCCAGAAGTAGCGGCTCTTCTGGGCCCCACTCCACCTTTGTTTCCCAGGTTTACAGAGGAGGATCTTAGGTTTTGGGGAGGAAGTTTGGACCAGACGGCCCTCACTGAAGAAGACCCTTGAACCCTTGGGAGAATAGCAGTGTCCTTTGGACCTAACAACTCGGGCTGTGTGGCCCTGCACTTCTTCGAGTCCTGGGAAGCCTCCTCTGCGTTCCAGTTCTCCACGTGGACCCCTTGATCAGCGTGATGGTCACGTTTCTCAGCATTTTGGCTGACAGCTGCCTCGGAAGCTCTTGAGTCCTGTTGGAACATACCATGTCCTTGAGAAACCTGCAGAGGTGCTTCCTCACAAGCTGAGGAGGACATGGGCACTGGCTAACTTTTTATATATGAGAATGGCCACAGAGGACAGGGACATTTATATTTCAGTGGAACGTGGGAGCTAGACATGTCACCCATCTTGGTCTCGGAGAGACAGACTGAGGCTCTGCTCTCCACATTCTTGGGCTTCCTCTGAGCTTGCTATCCTGATTCTGTCCCTGACCCTCCTAACTCTTTCCCTTTGTCCCTCCTACGTCCTATGTCCTAGGGCAGTCACTCTCTGCAATCTTGTATCACAGGCAGGATGGGGATAGACTAGAATTCTCTGAGCCTTGTGAACAGAGTCCTATACATACCTCATCTACCTGCTGTCCCTTGTACCACTGTGCACCTGTGGCCACTCCTTTTCCTACCTCCTTGTGTTCCTTTGTCTCCCAGTGTATCAGGTATCCCCCTCTGCCTTATCCACTTGGTGTCTGTCCCCAAGCCCCAGAAAATCTGGTATCTTGACCTCCATTGTTCTACCTACTGCTACGTTCTCTGTGTCTTTTATTTCTGACCAAGCACTTGTGTTCCTAGTGTCCGTGCACTTGTTTATCAGGTGTCCGTTGCTGTCATCTAACCAGTGTACCTCCAGACCCTGCTGTACTGGGATGCCCTCTTTCCCCTGTCTACCTGGCCAGAGGTGAGTTCTTCCTCCTGCTCCAGCTCTTTTGTTAGGGTCAAGATATTTATATCTGACTTAGAGGGAAGTAATTCTTCCAGGAAGCAGGGCTGAATCATGGTCTCCACCTGGGAGAAGGAAAGGAGGGTAAGTGACATTGGGAAGAAATGGCCGTAAGTCAGGAGAAGTTCCAGGAGAAACAGAAAACAATGATGACCCTATCCTGGTCCACACCATGGGGTAGTTAAATCCCAACCACCAGCTGCACATATTCTCAGTGCATGCGCAGGCACGCACACGCACACACAGTGCTGGAATCCTAAGGTATGAAGCTCGATCTTATGGGTCCTGAAACCTTGTAGACACCATGAGTGTAGGCTCAGCTCACCTTCTTGACGAAGTCTTCATCCACGTAGCTAAAAAGACTCAGGTCTGGGTATAAATCATCGTCTATTGGTTGTTGCTCCAGTTCTTCCTGTCCCAAGTTTGCAGCAAGCTCTCCCATGAATGAGCTGTAGGGCTCACACGTGGCAAAGTTGGGAGGCCCCACTAGGTGATCCATGTTTCCTTCGTACTCCTGTACGTCTTCAGGTGGGATCTCCTCGAGTGCCGTTGTCTCGGGCATCTTGATGACGCCTGCTTTGATTGTAGACACCTTGGACTCCGACACCTTGGTCTGTGGCACCTTGAATTTGGCTGCTAATGAGGGAGCAGGCTGTGCCTTAAGGCTGGTCTTTCTGGAGGTGCACGCTAGGACAGGGAGGACCAGAATATTGCTTGGATGGGTGTCCATGTTCATCCCAAACATTTGATAGAAGGCAGAATTCAGGGACCTAACCTGACCTTTCATGCACCAGACAACCTCAACTGAGGACCCTAGGAAGTTGACGGAGCACCAGGTAGAGTATTTAGCACAGTCATGTGGGGGGACATTTGGAACCTCTGATACTCCACGCACTCTGCCGACCCAGTACCAATGTTCCGGGAAGATGGCGTGTTTGTTCTTTGGACGTGCAAGGAGAGAAAGGAACTATGTACTCGGCCTGTCAATATGCAGTTCAAAACAAAGGGTGACAGCCATCAGGTTCTGTGGGACTGTTCTGCCTGCAAGAAGAAATCCCCCATCGTGAAGGAAACGTCCTATTTAGGACAACAATCTGCCTTGTCCTTGGTTCTCCTTTGATACTACCATGGGTTTCTGTGGTCATAAGGGAACCCTACCTGACTGTTGAACAGCGTTAGAGACTGGAGGCCTTGGATGATCCAGCCTTGAGGTACAGGAGGAGGTGGGGACTGGAAGACCCCAGCCAGCTGCATCCTTGGATCGTCCAACTCTTCTGCAGCCTCAAATTCCATGAACCTTGTTAGGGTTTGGGTGAGGGAGGCACAGGCTGAACTGAGAAGCCGGTCAGGCATACCAGTCAGTTGCTGCCCCATACCAGGCAGGAAGTGGTGTGAGGGACATGGAGCTGTGTGCTGGCGTGGGCTGGGTCAGTCCCAGGAGATAGCTGCTTCAAAGGGAGAACCACAGTGTTGCGAAACACTACCTCAACTAGCCCCTGAAGGGAATTAGATCTGGGGGACCCAGGTAGGGCCCATAGGTGACCCTTGTTCCCACTGTCTCCTGTCCCTACCAGGAACAGCACAGATCAGATAAATGGTAGAGCTGGTCAGGGATTTGATTTCTATCAAGGAACACCAGAGTTCCTGGACCAATCCAGGGATACGGAGCCCTGGAAGGATCACCAGGGAGACAAAGGGATAGGAGTGGTCCCGTGAAAGTGGAAGCTTGGCAGAACCTTGGGTGGATTCCAATGAGGGCTGTTTCTTTTTCTTTCCACTTGTTAGAATGGCTGGGATTAGTTAGAGGAAAGCGAATAAGACTTGAGATGTGTCCTCAGGGCTTCTGAGGTGCTGGATTCCCCTGAGCTTGTGCTCCCCACTGCCTCCCTCTTCTGGAACAGCAGGTTGAAGTAGTGTCCACTTTCATGACTTCTCATCTCCCCAGTCTGTAACAGGTGCCAGTTCCCAGGCAATGGCCTGTGTGAGGCTAGTGGAACTTTTCCCCTCTGCAGAGCCAATGAAGCAGAAGGAGTTGATGTGGCTGGGCAAGTTACCCCTCCCCATCCTGACCCTGAAGCCCCAAGGGAGAGTTGCAATTGGGAACACTGAGACTGGAATTTCGGTACAGTTGCAGAGAGAACGCCTGGAGCACCCGCTAGGAGGTGCTGCTTGGAAAGCTAGTTGCCTCTGAGTGAACATGTAGGTGACAGACCTTACAAGACCCTGCTGTGTAATCCACAATCCCCCACCCCTAGTTTCTGGGCCCCAAAGCCTGGCTCACTTTTCCGCGGTCTCTTAGAAGATCATTCTGTCAAAGTTTCTGGTGCGCTGCCATTCCTGCAAACCCTTCCGCAGGCCCTCCTCCACGGTTATGGTGGGCTCCGGTTGACACAGGGACCGAAGCACTGGGCTGGAATTCATCAGGACCAGTCAAAATCTACAAGGTCACTCTCCATTCTCAGTTGACCTGGCTCCACAACCTCCTACCTTTGTTACATCTGTCTCATCCTGCTCAACTCAAAAGTACTGTCACTGGGGCCCTGGGACACTATACTTCATACCAGACATTAATATCAAGGTCTGCAGTGGCCTGTATGGTTTTACTTGGATTCCTCAGTGGAATGGGTATTATGTGGTGAATGCTTTTTATCTTCCAAAGTTCACTTGTTGAAATCCTAACCCCCAATGTGATGGGCATGTGGAGATTGGCTTTAGAGTTTTGGGGAGTTGGATGAGATGCTGAGGGTGGGGCTTCATGAGGGCATTAGTGGTCTTCTAGGAGAAGGAAGACACTCTGAAGTGACCTCAGTCATGTGAGGACACTGGTGAGTCAGCAGCCTTTTCAAGCAAGGCATGTGCAGCCCAATGCAGGAAGTATAGAATGAGGTGTGTGTTGTGATTTGAATCTTAAACATTCACAAAAGGATACTAAGGTAAATATTTCCTCACCAGCCTGTGGGAATATTGAGAGGTGATGGAACCTGTAGGAAGTGGGGCCTCCTGAAAGGAGGTTACACTGTTGTGGACATGCTGTTGAGGATATTGTGACCCTGGCCTCATGCTGTCTACTTCCCGACTTCCATGAGGTGTGGGCAGCATTACTCCAGACTCTGATCCCTGCCATGGTGTTGTTCCTTGCTGGAGTCTGAAATACAATGGAGCTAACCAATTAGACATGGAATGAGGGCTTTGATACGTTCAGTCAAAGTAAACTTTTCTTCCTAATAATTTGTTTACGTTATATAGTCTGTCGAAACCACAGAAACCTGAGTAATGTAATGAGGCAGGTAAGATTAAAATACCTGCCCAGGAACACTCTTAAAATGTTGCAGGTCAGCTATTTTAATGCAGTCTTTATGGAGTGGAGTTGTTTCTTGATTTGACAACAGTTCCCTCACATTATGGCTTATCTCATTGTTTTTGCATGGCTCTTGGGTCTGCCCTCTGAGAAATCCATGGCCTCCTCTCTTTTCTTATCTTTTTAAAATTTGTTTTAATTAGTTATTCGTGACAGCAGAATGCCCTTTGATACATCATATATCATGGAGTACAATTTCTCATTCTTCTGGTTATACATGATGTAGAATCCCACCAGTGGTATAATCATATATGTACGTGGGGCAAGAAAATATATTTTTTAAAAGGAAGCAAATGATTAAGGTAGGTTAGGTTAGGCAAGCAGATGATAAATATTGTAAACGTATATTAGGTGATGTTAAGGAATGAGAACAGAAATGCTGTTGTCTATGATGTTAAAATACCTAATGAATAGAAATACGATGTTCTCCCACACCTTGTTGTTTAATAGCCTCTAGTGTCATAGAATTGAATATATCGGAAAGAATTGAGGGGAATGGAAGACCCGTGCAAAGCCCTCCACAGAGTCATAAGTGGTAATAATTGTAAAAGAGGAGGCCACCACACAAGACAGTGAACAGCCCCGTCCAAAACATAGTGTAAATGAGATGCGCCCTCATGGGAAATCACTGCTTTAGAACCACAGACTGCCCTCATGAGATGTGTACTCCAGGATGGAGGATCTATCCCTTTCCCAAATGGTTCTTTAATTTTCCATTTAAACACTTATGACCCCTTCATCTTGGTTGTGATGTGGAACATGGAGAGTTCACAAAACACCACCATAGCAAGGAAAAGCTCTCCCTACCTGCCAGAACTTGCCAGTCTACACAGTATTGCCCAGGGACATATCCCTAAGACCATAAGCCACAGTATTCTTGACTGATTAAGTATAATGGGATTTTTTCCCCCCTTTTCTACAAGGTTCTGGTGGATCTTAAGTAGAACTGCCAGGTTCCCCAGGCTTGGACCTTGCACAGTTAAGAGCTGAAGAATTATATTTGTTCCCTGTTAATTTCTCTGAGTATATTATATCTGATAATAACTGCAGATCTGTGGCTTAATCACAAGACATCCAATGAACTCTCCATGGCCTTTTTAAGTAGACGACATAACAATATGCCCTTACCTGCCTTAGAGTAATCAGGTTTTTTGTTCAAATTACTGCACATTGATAGTTGGGAACACAGAGTTTCTTTTAATTCTCAAAGATACATTAATCCAGAGTGGGGGCTATTTTGAATGAAAACAACTCACAAATTTTTCCTTATTCCTCAGTTATTCCTTATTCTGTCTCCCTGATTCCATGGCATACTCATGTTAACTAGAAATAAATCCACCCCAGTAGGATGACTACTGTTTCAGGAATATCATTCAGGATATAATCAAACAAACGTTACACTAGTAATTTGAATTAAAACATGTATATATGCAAATACATATATTTAACTATGCACACATGTGAATATTTATGTGAAGTTACTTAAGTGAAGGAGGAATAACTACAGAAAATGGAAAAGAGAATTGCAAGAGGTAATAGAGTTTCAGTACACGGGAAAAGGGAAAGTGAATAAGGAAGAATTGTAGATACATAGAAGAGGGCCCTGAGACTAGAATTGACAACTAAGTCCCAAGTGCAGCGCTGGGAGAAAGTGTGGCCTGTTCCAGGTTGATGTGGGTGCACATAGTGATGTGAAGAGGGAATATTATTTTGAAGAACTTGAAGAACCCTCAAATGAGTAAATCTGTGTGAACACGTGTTTTGATTGCTTACAGCAGAAGTTGTTTTCTGAGTACCCTTTTGTCATGTTGCTCACCCATTAAGCATTAAAAGTCAACATATTTTGGTATATATGGGGCAGGAATGAAATTCAGAATTCGCATCAGGAGAGAACAGCAACTCATACATCTTAGGCTTGTTTGGGTCCATTTAGATGCAATCATTCAGATGAAATTTAGGCCAAGTACAACCAGGTCTCTTAATATTAGCAGCTCTGAGGTTTGAGTGCCAGTGACTCTCAAAAAAGGCCAGAGATGTGTGCTCAGCGCATTTGAGACATTGATTTTCCCTGCCCATGTTCTTCAAATTGCAGATGTCTTCTGGAAATCTAGGGTGTAGTTGTGGGAATTTTGATCCATATGCTTGTAAAGGGTTCATTTTCCAGGTGGGTGGCCAGCCCCACTTACTAAAACTTGTACCCTGTGCCCAGCCCTCACTGTAGTATGTGACCCCCTGAGCTTAGCTGATTACTCTGCTGCACCCTGACTCTGAACCTCAGGGCAGTGGTGGAACTAAGAACATTGAGGCCAGAGCTTCTGGAACTATTAGAGAATGCCCAGCCCTTGATGTCATCCAGCGTCGTCGATTTGGCACGGGGGACAAACGAGTAGCAAGGCTCTTGAATTCGGAATGATTTATTGTTGAATCAGGAAACCCGGGCACCCTGGCTCTCGAACCTGGATCCTGGAATCTCGAACCTCGAACTCGAACTCAAACTCTGAACCCCGGTGCTCGAGGAGAGCCGCCCTATATCCCCTCCAGGAGGTGAAGGGTAGGGCTGACACCAATTATGTGAAGATTAGGCGAGGAGCTAACTGCTGAATCATGGAAAAGGTCAAAACAAGCAGGCATGATCAGCAGCACTTGGGAACACTTGTGCACACGTTGTGTGCGTGCACTTAATTGAATATGGCCAATGATAAATCAACTGGGTGGGCTTATGTTAATCAGCCTCCTCAATGCCCATGTGACCAAAACAACTTCTGGCTGGCTGCCAGGCGCTATCTTGGCGAGTCCGCATGGCATAGCCTCCAACAAGCCCTTCAGGTAGAGAGAACAAATTGTTGGAGAGCAGGGTGTTCTGTGGTTTTCCCTGTGATAACAGATGCCCCTCCTTTCTGGATATGAGTGACAAGTCCCACTAGATGCAACTGTATAACCCATGTTCTTTAGCACTTAGGCGTAGACCCAAGTCTCCAATGTACTTTTCTGCCCTCTCATAGAAGATCATCTGGTCAAAGTTGTTGATATTCCTGAAGACCCCTCCACAGTGCCTCCTCCAGAGTCATGGTAAGGTCTGGTTGAGATATGGGCTAAAGCACTGGGCTGGGATTCAATCAGGATCAGTCACAATCCACAACCCATACTCCAATGCCAGCTGACATGGCTCAACACACACCTTGCTTTTACCTCCTCTACCTAGTCCTATCCACCACCCAGTGTGGGCTCCCTGCATGCAGAATATGCTCTCATACCCTAGAGACCACACGATGTTCTACTTCAATCTGATTTTCCCTTGAGTTCTTGATGTTCTGTATTATGGTGTGAATGCTTTTGTCCTCCAGAATTCATTTGTGAATGTCTAACCTCCAAGGTGATGGTATTTGGAGATCGTGGCTTCAGTGGTTCTAAGAATTTTAATCACTTTATGAGAGTGAAGTTCCCAGGATAGTAGTAGTGCCCTTCCAAGAAAAGGAAGGGATGCTAAAGCTCTCTCAGCCACAGGAGGTCACAGGCAAGGCAGCCATTGCCTCAAGCCAGGAGAGCACTCAGTGGACATCAAATCTGGCACCCTTTTTCTGGGACTTCCCAACATCAGAACTATGAGAAATGGATGCCGATAGTTTCTGCCATCCTGTGTATAGCATTGCCTATGGCAGCCTGAGTTGACTGAGACAGAGGACAGAGTGCCCTGAGAGCAGAGCTACAGCCAGGGGCAAGTATGTGCCTCTTCACTGAGGATCCAAATGGAATGAGTACCCACTTATGAGTTCTGCATCACCCATATATCCTAAACAAATTCTCCAAATAATATAGTTGGTATCAACAGAGATCTGTACTGTTTTCTCCACCCCATATCGAATACTAATTGTGATGTTGTCTGCCATGAGTAATCAGGCCTATGCTAGAAGGTGGAAATACTAAGTGAGGGAGAATCGTATGGAGTCAGAGAAGCAAATCCAAATTCTAGCTCGTGGTACCCCAGGAGCCTGGTCTTACTTTGGGTCCCCTGTGTGTCGGTAATGATCGCTACAATCCAAGATTGGTGCACTTACAGGGCAGTGAAGGGCAACTGATATACTGCATATTTCATTCCCTGGTGTGAGATGAATGTTCCTAGGAATGTCTTAGCTTGTCCCCTAAACCTCAAGACCTTCCTTCCAGTTCCCCAACATCCCAGCCTCCTTTCCCATCCCACACTTTTTCTCCTTTCAGAGCTCAAGGAGTTTTGGGTCCCTGGGGAGAACACTCACCCAGGGAAGCAGGAAAGTGCTTCCACATCTGGAGTCTGAGGAAGGAGCCTGTGGACCAGGGTGTTGAAGTGCTGCCAGCTCCAGAAATTTTTGTAGATGTTCTGAGGTCCACTGGAGTCATCTGGTGGCAATGCAGCCTGGCAGGTGGGCAGTGAACCTTCCCCATGCACTGTACCTGGCCACTGATGCAGATTCATTAGGAAGGTGATGGGGTCCAATTGGGTGGTGGTGATGGAAGTTGAAGACCCAGGTTTCAGGGGTCCCCATAGTTCCAGATGCCTCACTGTCTGAGCAGGCACCGTGGTACTTAGGGCAGAAACTGCTGAGAGTAATGGGTTAGGGTGCTCCATTCCCCCTCTGAAGGCCACAGGGCACTCCAGTTGGAGGGGTCTCTGAATGTGGGCAATGTTGTGAATGTGATGGGGCTCTCCTAGTGTCCGTTGTGACCCATGATGACCAAGTTGAATAGCCGAGCCACACACAGAGCAGGGAAGCCAGCTCCTGCTCTCATTGATGATCCAGGGAAAGCAGAATGCACCGGTGGGTTACACTGGGAGATCGGTGCAGTCACAGGTGGTGACAAGGCAGCACCCAGAGTGACTGGTGTGTTGGCACAGAAGCAGAGCAGAAGAAAGGGCAGGCCTCTAAAGGGAGACTTGAGAACCCCAGGACTGAGGTTCACGTTGGTCTTAGCATTTGAGATGGTGTGGAGGTAACGTAAAGGGGAGAATGGGAGAGGGGAATTTGTGATAGGAGTGAGGCTCCCCAGTTCCTTAGTCACCAGGTATCTGAGGAGGAAAGGCAACCATTCCCTATGTCAATTTTAGGCTTCATCCCTCCATTCAAAAGTTATGCCCAGAGCAGTCTTATTCCCAGTGCTCAAAAGATTCCCTGGACACTGTGTGTGAACAGTGACACCTCACCTATTTTTTTGAACAGGAGGCCCCATGGCATCCTTTGCTGACAGTCGGTCAGCATCCTAGGTGTCTCAGTTTCCTTCATGAAAGTGACAAGTTCATAATTCATGACCCGAGGAACCTTCCTTTTGCTGATGGTCCTTGTAAAACCCTCTGTTTCTTTCCTAGCCCTGCACAAGTAAACCAAGGCACCTGAATAAAACTTCTCCCTAGCTAGAGCCTGAGGAACCCTGAAGGTCACCTAGGAGCACACGCTGCGCAGTGTGGGTACTTCTCGCAGCACTTGTAACCACAAACACCAGTGAGGACACAGATTGTGGCACCTCAGGGTATCCATGAGCAGGATTTTTCGAAGCGAATTCTTGACATTCCAACAAGTAAACCAGTGCTTGAACATTTCAGCAAAACCCATGATGGTAGAACCGTTGGCAACTTGAAATGCATTAAGACAGTGGACCTAAATTGTTCTAGTAGTGATTGTATTTGTCCTAACCACCCAGGAGTGAATAATATTCTACATAAGGCAGAAAGAATGTTAGTTATTCTTAAACCTTGATCATGGAGGACACAATGCGAATTGGACACACAGGACCACACTTGCACATATCAAAGAAATGGTGGAAAGAGTTGATTAGGTACAGTATTTCAAAAGTGGTGGGAACACAGATGGGGGAATGGGGTGAATAGCTAAATGGTAAGGTATTTCTTGTTGAGCTGATGAAAGTGTTCTACATTTTATTGTAGTAGTGATTGAAACATTAATGAATTCATTGCCAATATGGTGGCAAATTCTACAAAAACCTTAGCATTCTAATATTTGATGGGTGGTGTGTGTTATGTGAATGTCTTTCTAAAGTGCTTTTGTACTGACCTGAAGCAAAATAGTAAGATGGTAGCAGAGCATGCCTCCTGTGCTTGCTAGTATGCACAACCTGGCCAAGATCCCAAGAAATAGGAAACTGATCAATCCTTCCCAGTGCACAGAGACCAGGAGGACCTTCTTCAACTGACTTGAAGGGTGTAGCTAACAAAGGGCATCTACAAGGAGCCTGTTCCTGGTGTCACTGTCAGAAAGCATAGCATTTCATTAATACGGGGAGTGGGTCTTGCTGGTGGTATCAGTTGACGATTCCCTAGTGTTGTGTGACTCCTTCCCCTGGAAACTAGGCCTTGTCTTCACATCAGGCCACCTACTCAGGAAGACCTTGGGGATGTTGGGGTTTGGTCCATCCTCAGTGTCCACGATCATTCAGGGGAGGAGAAAGAAGCTATCTAAAAAAACACTGTCTGGAAGCTTACTTCTAGAAAACCTGATTAATGGCACAGGAGGCCTGAAAGCTCCAAAGCATTTCTCCATCCAAATCAGATGGGAGGGCCAGAAGTTCTCAAGAAGTACTTTATAAAAACTCGTTCCCCTCTCTGGGATGGCCATGGAGCATGTGTCTTATGAAGAAAAATGAAGTTTGATTACACATGACAGAACAAAAACTACTTCAACTCCAATCAGTTTTGCGTGTGTACAAAGTCATGCCAGTACTTTATCCTAAATAGCACTAATAGTTGGTCGCCTTACAATTAAACCAGTCTCTTTTCAAACTTCCCTATTTTGATGATCTGCAAACCATGTGATGTGTAGCCTCTTTTAACTTTCCCATTGATTTGTAGGAGAACTTGATTGCATTTGGAGCAGCCATGCTCAATATAGGTCAGGCTGCAGTCAGGGTGGGGCCAACACTATGTATGAGAGGGTCAGAGCACTTGGCAGTGAGGAGTCTGTCTTGGGATGGGGTCAGGGCCTCTATGGTATTGGGTCCCCAGTGGGTGCATGACGAGGATGCTAGTGGGGGTGGGAGAGGTGTGAAGGCAGGCCTTCTCCTGTCATCAGGCCACCTACACAGGAAGACCATGGCCATGCTGAAGATTGGTCTAACCTCACTGTCCAGCATCATTCACAGGAGGACCTAGAAGCTTTCTAAGGAAATAAAAGAAAACTGTTCCAGGCCTATTTCCAGAAAGCCAAATAATGGCACAGGAGGTTAAAGGACTCAAAAGCAGCTCTCTGTGCAAATTAGACTAGGGGACCCAAAGTTCTCAGCATGGTACTTAATAAAAATTGGTGGCCCTGACTGTGATAGCCATGGTGGACTAGAATTGTCTCATGGTCACCTGGAATCTTTACTTCCATGAGAGGTCGTGCACAGATGACAGCATTCTGCAGTGGGTCCAGATGGCTCCACACCTATGGGGCCCTTCAGTGGTCCCACGTTTCAAATGCGAGGTCCCCTAACATGCCTAAGGAGAAATACTGCAGGTATCTGGAAGGACACTGTGCGTGCTAGAGCCCATCTTTTTCATTCAAATAATGTTCCTTCCCTATATCTTGCAACCATGTCCCTGTCCCAGTTCCCTATTCTAGTGCAGTGTGAGTCTTATCAATGAATATAGTTTTTGTATTCATGACTTTCATCTCAAGTAGAGCAGGTCAAGTTGATCCACTGAAATTTAGCAAACTGAGCAGGTCACTCTGAGTATGGTGAGCACAGAGAGGGATGTAGAGCTTTGGATAGCTACAGGAGCTGCTAGGTCTGACCATCAGATGAGTTCCTGGGAACTGTTGGTAGTTGCTGGCTCCTGGTCCCAGGAAGGCAACAGAAAAGTTGCTACCACGAGGAACTGAGGGTCACTAACATTCAATCTCAGGGCTAGTAACACTAAGATCTGAGCCACCTCCAGTCAGTCCACAGACCTCAGAGCTGCAAGTACCAAGGGAGATACATACACTTTGCCCCTTTGTGATTCCTCCTCATCTGATATGATTTGCCCTCAGATGAGTGGTAGGAGAGATTTTGAAGGTACACAGATAATTAAAGGATGCAGATAAGATCTCTTATACTGAGAGGACTTTTCATTGGGGTGGTGAGTGGGGTCCTGGGAGTTTTTTGTAGTATCCCAGGGTCAGTAGAAGGGCAGGCTAAATCTGAAGGAAAGACCCAGTGAATGGACACCCGTGCAACCTGGGACCTGTCATCTCCAATTACCTCTTCCTTTTTGTTCTCACTGCATGAAATCGCACAGACACCATGGCAGAAGGCGGCAGCCTGAGGAGATTTTTCCTACAAAACTACCTTTATTCCCTGTGTCAGAGGCCAATGAGGTACATTTTCCCACCCAGTCTTGAACATTTCACTAACTCACCTCTCAGTACCCTCCCTCTGCCCTCTCCCTGCCCGTTTATATATTCCCTATACCCTCCCATTCCCTTCACTTCCCTGAGATCCAGCAGGAACTGTCCTGTGAGAGCAGGAACCTTTGGTTCTTAGGGTGCAGAATAAAAGAAGGAAGAGATTTTCCCTGAGGAACAGCCACCCCAGAGGTCACCCAGCAATAGTATTGTCCTCATATCCTCCTCTTCTTCTCTTGGTTGCCTGTTGCCTTGCACTTTCTCTTGTGAGGCTGGGAAGTTTCAAGCAGCTCCAGATCCAGATGTCCTCCAGTGATCTGGCAGGGAGGCCCCGAGCAGGACACCTTCTCCACACTGTTTGAGCATCCCGCGAGAGCTCGCTTCTTGGACGTGGCAGCTGGAGGTGGGTGGTGACAAAGGCCTCCTCTCTGGGGAAGTGGGGCCTGGACTGCTTGCTCTCCTGAGTAGAGGGTTTCCACGTGAGGGCCCTGGCTCTGTGACAGCCCCCAGGGCAGCAGATGGTGCTGGGAGACTAGGAGGAAATCCAGGCTTTGGAGGTCATCGTCCACACTGCAGCCATTGGCTGTCCCATGTGGCCCCCCAGGAGTAGCGGCTCTTCTGGGCCCCACTCCACCTTTGTTTCCCAGGTTTACAGAGTAGGATTTTAGGTTTTGGGGAGGAAGGTTGGACCATATGGCCCTCAGTGAAGAAGAACCCTGAGTGGGAGAATAGCAGTGTCCTTTGGACCTAACAACTCAGGATGTGTGGTTCTGCACTTCTTCAAGTCCTGGGAAACCACCTCTGGGTTCCCGTTCTCCACGCTTGCCCCTCGTTCAGCGTGATGGTCATGTTTCTCTGCATTTAGTCTGGCATCTGCCTCGGAAGCTCTTGTGTCCTGTTGGAACATACCATGTCCTTGAGGCACATGCAGAGGTGCTTCCTCACAAACTGAGGAGGATATGGGCACTGGCTAACTCTTTATGTATGAGAAGGGCCACAGAGGACAGGGATATTTATATTTCAGTGACTGGTGGGTGATGAAATTGTCACCCATCTTGGTCTCAGAGAGACAGAATGAAGCTCTGCTGTCCACACTTTTCGACTGTTTTCACCTTGCTATCCTGATTCTGTCCCTGACTCTCCTGTCTCTTTCCCTTTGTCCCTCCTAAGTCCTATGTCCTAGGGCAGTCACACTCCACAATCTTGTATCACAGGGAGGATGGGGATAGCAAGAATTCTGTGAGCCTTGTGAACAGAGTCCTGTACATACCTCATCTACTTGCTGTCCCTTGTACCACTGTCCACTTGTGGCCACTTCCTTTCCTACCTCCTTTTTCCGTTTGTCTCCCAGTGTATCGGGTATGCCCCTCTGCATTATCCACTTGGTGTCTGTCCCCAAGCCCCAGAAAATCTGATATTTGACCTCTGTCGTTCTACCTGCTGCTCCGTTCTCTGTGTCTTTTGTTTCTGACCAAGCCCTTGTGTTCCTGGTGTCCCTGCACTGGTATATCAGGTGTCCCTGCCTGTCATCTAACCAGTGTACCTCCAGACCCAGGTCTACTGGAACACCCTCCTTCCCCTGTCTACCTGGCCAGAGGTGAGTTCTTCCTCCTGCTCCAGCACTTTCGTTAGGGCCAAGATATTTATATCTGGTTTGGAGGGAAGTAATTCTTCCAGGAAGGAGGGCTGAATCATGGTCTCCACCTTGGAGAAGGAAAAGAGCGTGAGTGACCTTGGGAGGAAATGACCCTAAGTCAGGAAAAGTTCAAGGATAAACAGAAAGCAATGATGACCCTATCCTGGTCCACACCATGGGGTTGTTAAATCCCAACCACCAACTGCACATATCCTCAGTGCATGCGCAGGCACGGATGCACATGCACACACAGTGCTGGAAACCTAAGGTATGAAGCTTGATCTTATGGGTCCTAAAACCTTGTAGACACCATGAGTGTAGGCTCAGCTCACCTTCTTGACGAAGTCTTCATCCACGTAGCTAAGATTCAGGTCTGGGTCTAAATCATTGTCTATTGGCTGTTGCTCCAGTTCTTCCTGTCCCAAGTTTGCAGGAAGCTCTCCTGTGAACGAGCTGGAGGGCTCGCACGTGGAAACGTAGGGAGGCCCTACTACATGATCCATGATGTCTTCGCACTCCTGTACAGCTTCAGGTGGGATCTACTCGGGTGCCTTGATCTCAGGCACCTTGATGACACATGCCTTGGTTTCACGTGTCTTGGTTTCATGTGCCTTGGTTTCAGACACCTTGGTCTCTGACACCTTGGTTGGTGGCACCTTGAATTTAGCTGATAATGAGGGAGCAGGATGTTTCCTAACGCTGGTCTTTCTGGGTACACTAGGACAGGGAAGACCAGAATATTGCTTGGATGGTGATCCATGTTCATCCCAAACACTTGGTAGAAGGCAGGATTCAGGGACCTAACCTGAGCTGCCATGAACCAGGAAAACCTCACCCGAGGACCCTAGGAAGTTGCCAGAGCACCAGGTAGAGTATCTAGCACAGTCACGGGGGAGGACATTTGGAACCACTGATACTCCACGCACTCTGCCGACCCAGTACCAATGATCCAGGAAGATGGTGGGTTGGTTCTTTGGACGTGCAAGGAGAGAAAGGAACTTTGTACTCAGCCTGTCAATATGCAGTTCAAAACAAAGAGTGATGGAAATCAGGTGCTGTGGGACTGTTCTGCCTGCAAGAACAAATCCCCCATAGTGAAGGAAATGTCCTATTTAGGACAACAACCTGCCTTGTCCTTGGTTCTCCTTGGATACTACCATGAGTTTCTGTGGGCATAAGGAAACCCTACCTGACTGTTGGACGGCATTAGGGACCGGGCGCCTTGGATGATCCTGCCTCTGAGGTACAGCAGGAGGTCGGGACTGGAAGACCCCAGACAGCTGCATCCTTGGATCGTCCAACTCTTCTGCAGCCTCAAATTCCATGAACCTTGGTAGGGAGTGGGTAACGGAGGCATGGGCTGAACTGAGAAGCCGGTTAGGCATACCGGTCAGGTGCTGCCCCATACCAGGCAGGAACTGGTGTGAGGAACACGGAACTGAGTGCTGGAGTGGGCTGGGTCAGTCTAAGGAGATAGCTACTTCAAAGGGAGAACCACAGTGTTGGGAAACACTACCTCAACTAGCCCCTGAAGGGAATTAGACCTGGGGTCGCAGGTAGGGCCCATAGTGACCCTTGTTCCCGCTCTTTCCTGTCCCTACAAGGAACAACACAGATCAGATAAATGCTAGAGTTGGCCAGGGATATGATTTGTATCAGGTAACACCAGAGGTCCTGGACCAATCCAGGGATTCTGAGCCCTGGAAGGATCACCAGGGAGACAAAGGCACAGGAGCAGTCACATGAAAGTGGAAGCTAGGAAGAACTTTGGGTTGCTTCCAATGAGGGCTGTTTCTTTTTCTCTCTTCTTGTTAGAATGGCTGGGATTACTTAGAGGAAAGTGAATAAAGACTTGAGATGTGTCCTCAGGGCTTCTGAGGTGCTGGATTCCCCTGAGCTTGTGCTCCCCACTGCCTCCCTCTTCTGGAACAGCAGGTTGAAGTAGTGTCCACTTTCATGACTTCTCATCTCCCCAGTCTGTAACAGGTGCCAGTTCCCAGGCAATGGCCTGTGTGAGGCTAGTGGAACTTTTCCCCTCTGCAGAGCCAATGAAGCAGAAGGAGTTGATGTGGCTGGACAAGTTACCCCTCCCCATCCTGACCCTGAAGTCTCAAGGCAGATTTGCAATTGGGAACACTGAGACTGGAGTTTCGGTACAGTTGCAGAGAGAACGCCTGGAGCTCCCGCTAGGAGTTGCTGCTTGGAGAGCTAGTTGCCTCTGAGCGAACAGGTAGGTGACAGGCCCTACAAGACCCTGCTGTGTAATCCACGATCCCCCACCCCTAGTTTCTGGGCCCCAAAGCCTGGCTCACTTTTCTGCGGTCTCATAGAAGATCATTCTGTCAAAGTTTCTGGTGCGCTGCCATTCCTGCAAACCCTTCCGCAGGCCCGCCTCCATGGTTATGGTGGGCTCCCGTTGACACAGAGACCGAAGCACTGGGCTGGAATTCATCAGGATCAGTGAGAATCCATAAGGTCACCCTCCATTCTCAGTTGACCTGGCTCCACAACCTCCTACCTTTGTTACATCTGTCTCATCCTGCTCAACTCAAAAGTACTGTCCCTGGGGTCCTGGGACACTATACTTCATACCAGACATTAACATCAAGGTCTGCAGTGGCCTGTATGGTTTTACTTGGATCCCTCAGTGGAATGGGTATTATGTGGTGAATGTTTTTTGTCTTCCAAAGTTCACTTGTTGAAATCCTAACCCCCAATGTGATGGGCATGTGGAGATTGGCTTTAGAGTTTTGGGGAGTTAGATGAGATCCTGAGGGTGGGGCTTCATGAGGGCATTAGTGGTCTTCTAGGAGAAGGAAGACACTCTGAAGTGACCTCAGTCATGTGAGGACACTGGTGAGTCAGCAGCCTTTTCAAGCAAGCAGGAGAGAGAGCCCTCATGGCACTTGGGGTCAGGCACCCTTTATCTGGGCCTCCTGGCTGCAGACTCTGAGAAATACATGCCTGTGCTTTCATCCCCCTGCTCTGTGCTACCCTGGATGGCAGCCCCAGCTGACTGAGACAGTGCCCAGAATGGCCAGGGAGCCCGCTTACAAAGTGGGCTAGATGAACATCCCCATCCTCGATCCAAAGGGTGTGAGCTTCCCCACGAGTGCTGCGTGATCATAGGGTCCTGATCAGGAGTTTGGGACAATGGGTGTGGGTATATGTAGAGTTACATTTGGGGGCAGCACTCCGAACCCCACTACTGCTAGTGATGTCCTCTGTGCTGGGAACCATCAGGTCTATGCTGGAAGGTGAAATTCCTGGGGGAGGGCCCATCATATGGAGTTAGCCATCTCTGAATTTTGGGTAACATCATGCAAGGAACCTGCTCTGGCCTTGAGTCCTCTGTGTGACGGTGACGATCATTGGAAATAAAGATTACCTGTGCTGACAGGGCTGTGATGGGCAGCTGAGTCATGGCATGTTTCATGTGCTGATGTGAGATGAATGTTCCTGGGAATGTAGGTCTCTCAGGCTGTCCCCCCACCCTCAGGACCTTCTTTCCAGGTGCCCTGCATCTCAGTTTTCTTTTCCATCCTCATTTTTGTCCCCTCAGAACCCCACGAAGAGTTCCTCGACCCTAGGGAGAACTCTCACACGAGGAAGCAGGAGAGTGCTTCCACATCGGGAGTCTGAGGAAGGTGCCTGCGGACCAGGGTCTTGAAGCGCTGCCAGCGCCGGAAGTTTTCGTAGTTGCTCTGAGGTTCGTTGGAGTCATCTGGCAGCACTGCAGGCTGCAAGGTGGGCAGCGCGCCCTCCCCATATACTCTGCCTGGCCGTTGTTGGGCGTTCATTAGGAACGTGTTCGGGGCCACCAGGGCAAATGGTTGAGGTGCTGGAGGCCGAGGGCCCAGGTAACAGCGGCCCCTGTAGTTCCCGATGCCCCCACTGGCTGATGCAGGCAGTGCCTGGAGGAATGGAGCAGGATTCTCCGTACCCTGGCAGAAGACCCCTGGAGCCCCCCAGTTGAGGGGTCCCTGAGTGTGGGCAATGTTCTGAATATGAGGAGGCTCAATGGGCCTCTGTTCAGGCCCACGTTGTCTAAAGCCTAAGAGCCCAGCCACATACGGTTGTTCAGGGCAAGCAGACAGCACCAGAGGGTTACCCTGGGAGATGGGTGCGGTCACCCGCGGTGCCACAGGTGGCTCCCAGAATGGCTGGTGTGCTGGCACGGGGCAGCAGGAAGAAAGGGCAGGCCTCTGAATGGTTCATGAAGGCACCTGGATTGAAGTTCTCGCCTGGTCTCTTGTTCAGATGCTGTGGAGGGAACGAAAAGGGAGAGAGGAGGAGGGGAAATGTCAGCAGGGTTGAGGTCCCCAGCTGCTTAGTCAGTGGGAATGTGAGGAAAAGTCATTACAGCTCAGGACCCTCTGGGCAAGATATTTTGCAGTTTGGAAACATCCCCGCGTGGATTTCATTGTGTTCCCTTAGTTGTAATTATACCTAGAGAAATCTTGTTCCCAGTTCACCAGGATTCCATGAACACCGTCTGTGGACTGTGACCCCTCAGATTTCCCTGCCTCTGAGAGGCCCCTGGCACATCCTTTGCATACAAAGTGTTGCCCTCCTTGGGGACTCCCTAGAAATGCATCAATTTGAGTCTTTCGGTGACACCATGCCCCTCCACATGCTCCCCCACTGTAAAGGTCATTTCTAGACATTCCATGGTCATTTGTGAAGGTGACTGTTTCCAAAGTTTATTAGCCTATCACCTCCCCAGGCTTCCTTTTGCTGACACTTCTTGCATACCCCTTCACTTCTCCTAGGTTGGCATAAACAAATGAAACCTGAATCAACTCCCTCGCTGGCTAGCAGCTGAGGAGCTCTAAAGTTCACCCAGGATCAAATTCTTCCCAGCATGTGGGTGCTTCTCACAGATCTTCCAACACCAGTACCCAGTGGCAGCCAGATTCTGGCCAGCCCTGTCCCCTGTGTTCAGTGGTTCCTCTCCAGACACAGGGAGCTCTGTTCCTAGGGAAGAGGTCTGTGTGACAGACATTGAATTCCCTGATATCCTCTCCTCGCATGACCAGCAATGGCTGCTGAGGTTTACAGAAGGTGATGGAATGACGAGTAATGCATCTTTCAGGGATTTTTGAGGCCAGTGGTATTGTTTTTGGGCCTGTGAATTGGAGCCTTTTTCAGGTCCTTTTTTTTTTTTTTCCTTCAAATGAAGGAAAGTATTAGAACCAGGCCTGCACCAGTTGGCAGTTGTGGCAGGGTTGTGTGGAGCACATTCTTGTTCCTCAGAATGTCATTTAGTGAAGGAATTCAAGATCAAGAACACTTCAACACTTGCATATAGTAATCAGGACACCTGCCTATCTTCAAATGAGAACAGAATCTGGCCCCCGTTTTCTTGAAAAGAACCCTGTTTTATTCAAATCTGATTGAAGACAAGGAAAAACAATGTGTGTTCCCCTTTCATTTTGCACTAAAGAAGGAAGATGGGCAAAGTGTTCATGCCAACATAAGAATTGAAAGGGCTGAGGCTATAGCAGAGAGTGCTGCACAGCAAGACGCTCTGAGAGACGTCTTTCCATGAACATGAGGACAATTCAGAAGAGCTCATAGGTCCGCATCTCTGTTGGTTGAGTTTCCCTGGTTCTCTGCCCTTCAGGAATCAAGGACACCTGCTCTCCTACCTGAAGAAGTTTTCCTGGGCAGGAAGTGAGTGAGGGACCCTGGGCTGTGGCAGTTGGCGTGCCCTGCAGCCTCACCCAGAGTATATCACAGTGCAGATGTGGTCAGCAGGAACCCCACTAGGCAGTTTACTAGCCTGAGAACATTTCTCTCCACTGCCCACTTATGATCTGAGAGCCTCGTGTCAAACCCCTCCGAATGATATCACAGGCAGCTTCCAGGTGTCTGAAGAATGGACACAGGCTCAGCCTCTCCCCTCCAGGCAGCCCTAACTCACCACCACTGTGACACAGTCTCTGACTGCCTAAAAACCCATGGAGTGACCTGTGTCCATTCTATAAGGAATCAGTCCCTTGGCCTCTCTCGTTTCTGCTGACCCAGTGTCCTTCCCCTGAGTTGTGTTGATGGATGTCTTAGGATCCCTCCTCCCATGAGCCCTATCAGTCTCTTGGGGCTTCCGAGCCATCGTAAGTGCATTTTCTAAGGCTTTCTCCTTGGTCTACTTCTGTTTCATCAGTTGACGAGAGAGGAAGTAGTCCATTCAAATTCCCAAGGATGTGCAGGGTGACTGGTATTCAGTAAGGAAACCACTGACCCTCCCGACTCACCTCTTTCTAACGGTCAGGACACTGGACACAGAGTCTCACAATCTCCAGCGTGGGAATCGTCTCTATGGGACCTAGAGAGTGATCTGACTGTAGCAGATGCTCAGGGTGCAACAGAAATGCTGGACAAAGTTTGAATGTAAACCCCAGTGGAATGCTGGGTCTAGACATTCTGTAGGGGGTAGGGGTGGAGGGCAACAGGCCTGGGTGGGCAGACATTCCATGAAGAGCTGTGGCAAGTAGGGAAGAACTTATGTTCCCTTCCAGACATCCAGTGGTGACACACTTGGTGTGTGGCCCTGTGTCATTTTGAGATTGTTTCTAAAATCCATAGGAGAGTGGTTTGAGAGGTGTCCCTGTATTTCAGTGCCTCAGTAAGCATCTTTGCTTTCCCTGCTGGCTAGGACCAGTGAACTGGGGCTCTCATCACACACAATCATGGGTGGAAATAGCGAATACTGCAAACTCTAGGGTGTGGCTTGCATTTTATGGATATAGTGTTTTTTTAGCCCATCACATCTACAAAACACACACTTGGGTGTTCATGAAATAGCCAACATCTTATTATAAGTCTTTTTAGAGGAATAATGGGGCAAACCATGATACTCAATCAGTGAAACAAGTTTCCTTCATTCTTCCTTCACTTGTCATCTGTTTCCCACATTCATGTCATTAATATTATGTCTGGTGGGGGTTTTTTGAACCAGTGATATAAAATTTGCAATGTGGAGGAATTTGTCTTCTCCTCCTTTCACAATCAGTTTGTTAAGAAATAGTCACTTAGTATAATGAATAATGGGGAGGAGATTTCAAAGCAAGCTTTATTTGCTAGATGGAGATTGACTTAGAGGCCCTTGCATGCTCTTGGTCAGTGCTTTGCCCGTGTGCTTCAGCCCTCACCCCATGCAGTCAGTGTTGCACTGCTTCAGAATGCTAGACTGTAGATGCACACATAATCCAAGCAGTCAAATTCAATTTGTGAAAACTGGCCATGGAAGAAGCAGTGAAATGTCCTTGTGTCCTACCATCTGACCATTGCTGTTGTGAAGCCCTGATTAAGATTGATGGCTGAGGGGGAAAAAGTAATCTAAATATTGATGTAAAGCTAATCAAGATCTGTGGAGGGATTGCTAAGTGCCTATCTGCCTCCCGTGCAGCCTTTAGTTCTGCACACCAGGAGGCCCTTGGCAGTGTCCCATGTGACATGTCTTCCACATTATCCTTTGGAAAGAAGTGATACTAATTAACCCCAAATATTTAGAAAGAGCATAAGGAAAGTGGTGTATTTTTTTCCGAAGTATTACAAGGTCAAGTGAATCCATGGCACGCATTTGAGAAAGTTCCTGCTAAAAGTGTGGCATGTCAGAGAAAAAGGAGAGGATGAATTTGCTGTCTGCTGCAATTGGTCGACATTGCCAAGTGTTTATTGAACATATAGGAAAAACCTTCAAAGAGAACATTGGAGCATCAATGTGTGTCGGGAGGGCAGAGTACAGTGAATGGTGAAGGCAAAATCAAGAATGGGGGATTTAAGAGTGTTCCGGAGACTTAAAATCTTTGCCCAAACTGTTGTGTAATGGAACCTACAGATGGAGTAGGAGGAAAGCACACACTGATGTTTGGATGACTGAGTCGAATCAAGAGGACATAGTGCAAAGGGGATGAAAACTGTGTTCAAATGAGGAGCCTCAGCTTCAGGGTAGAGCCCTTGCAACGCTGCAGCCAGGGCGGTCTCCAATGCAGGCAAGGCAGGTGTGTCATAGTGAACCTTGTGACAGTCCTTCCAGAAGAAGGAGCAGCAGGAGGCTCCACAAGGAGGAGTTGCCTTGCAGGCAACACTTCCCAGTCCAGGTTGCACTTCCATCTGGTACAGCAGGCTCTCCGCACTTCCCACCTCAGACCTCACGCATGTGCATGCGCTTGGCCTGAGGAGTTCTGGCGTTCGCGAGCGGTCCATTATCCGTTGAGGTTGCCACTGGGAGATGGGATGCGCGAGCGTGGGTGGCGGTTCCCAGCGTCCAGCTTGGTAGCCATGGCGGCGTCCAGAGTCCTTTCCCAGCCCAGACGTACTGGACCCACGTGCCTCCCCCTCCCCGGTCCATTGTGCACTGGTCTTCGTCCTGGGTGGTGGACCTCCATGTCCTGTTCCACGTCCACGACGCCAACCCGCCGCCTGTTCTACCTGGATGCAGGAGGCGCTCAGACCAGACCCCGCGTGGCCCCGCATCTCCTGTGCTGGACGCCAGCAGACGATCGCCAAGGTGGTGCAAGTGTGGAGCTTCTGGGTCGTCGTCCCTGGCAGCCCCTGGCCCGGGGCTGAGCGGAGTCTCTTCGGTGAGCGAGCAGCAGCGTCTGGTCTGCAGGGTGGTGCCGGTGTCGAGGTCCCTGCAGTTGGGACGGTGTCTCCTTGTCCCGGGAGATGTGTGCGTGCTGGAGATGTCGGCGGCGGCCTTCGTGTCCTTAGGCAGAAGGACACTCCTGTCCGGTGAGGCTGACGACTTTGCAAAAGTGACAACGGAGCCGCTTTGGCCCTTCTGCTGTGGTCACATCCCGATGGACCTGCAGTCGCAGGTTGGCTGTGGTGGAAGAGTGTGGAAAATGGACTCAATTACTGGATGAGAACCGTCTGCCCTACAGTCCTTCTGCAATAAAGAGATTGAGATTTGGTTATTAAATTGTGTGGCGTTCATGGATCACACACGGGAAATGGATCAGATGCTCTCGTGTGTGTTGGCAGGTTACTGGGAGGCCCTTGTGGGTGTTTCTGGGTGCAGTAAATTTTCCTTTGGTCTTGAAGGCCAAAAAATCATGGGGTGCTAATTTGTATGAGAAAGTACACGCTGGGCATTGGTGGTTGGCACTTCCTTTCGTGGGGTGGTGTTGATATGCATTCCGAATGTGGGTTCTCTGTGTTTTCGACTCTCTGATGAGAATCTGAGATGTTTTCAAGTGTGGGTGGTGGTGTCTGGATGGATATTTGAGAACAAGGGAAAGTCATGAGTTTTGTGAGACTGTAGGCTTTGGTGTATTTGGAGAGGGTAAGAAGAAAAGGGGCATAACCTCAGGGAGTTGGGGTTAGGTGTTTGCAGTTTGGTTGTTTACTATTTTACCCATTTCCTTGTTACAAGTTTTGACCCTTGAATGCATCCTGGGAATTTTGGGTATAATATGTGTGTTTACATATGGGCTATGTTTAGGAACGTGTCTGGCTATGTTTCTTTTGGTTTGCAATGTGATTGTTTGTTATACTAGGAAAATGAGGAGGGGTATTTGTATATTCAGGATATGGTGTTAGGTTATGGGGTTTTTCAAAAATTTTTATTGTTGTTATTCGTGTATATGTATTTGAGTACAAGAAGTTTGGTCAGTGACTAATTTTGTGGAGTACTAGGATATATTGAATTGTGGAGTTGGTAGGATTCTGCATTTTGGAAGATGAGTTATTCATATTTGGAAATGTGTGAGCTTGTATATGAGTAGTATAATATTTGTGTCTGTTGGAGGACATTTGCATGTAGTGGGTAACTGTATAGAAATAAGATCCTATGGACAGTTCCCTGTATATTGAGTTTGTATTAACTGCCTCATCTCAGGTGTGTGTGTGTGTGTGTGTGTGTGTGTGTGTGTGTCTTTTTGTTTCATGTACTAGCAATATTTGTGAGAAGGAAGAATATTTATGTGTCAATTTGTATGTGTATTCAAAGACATGGCGTTTGATGTTTATTTTATGGGGTCATATATGTATTAAGTATAAAGTTATTTGTATGTAACTGAAGTAAGGATGTATGTCTGTGATAGAGAGGTGACTTTGTGCATTTATAGAGGGGAGTGTTTATATGTGTTAGGGATACATGCTACAGTTATTTTTTAGTAAATGAGTATAGATAAAGTGTGTTGTACTAGAACATGATAATTTGGGATGTGTCTGTGAGCTTATGTATATTTTCTATAATATGCTGGAGATATTTTCTGTGTCTCGGGCATGCAAATTGGTTTGTGGATTCTTAGAGGGGTCCCTGAATACTGTGTTTCTTCACTGGGAATGAACTTTCTATTCAAATGAGCTTTTCTATTCAAAATGTCTTTCTTTGGAGAATGTGTGACATTTCTAGGTGTGTATAGGAATGTTTGGCTGATGAGGTTGGCAAGTTACTTTCTGGAGATGTAGAATCCTGAAACAGGTGAACTTTGTACACATATTCTCTGTTGGCTGGAGCTGCCAGGAAGTTTCTGTGGTTGCTGATGCTGCTCATCCCTTTCCATTTGGTGTTCAGTGGTTCCAGTCATTAGTTTGAAATTAGTCTTGTGATAGATGTACCTCCTACACTAAAAGTCAAGACTTTCTTACCTACCTCTGAATTATATCTTACTTAGTATTTACTAATACACCTCTAATGTGTGATTGTGTTTGTGTTCTGCATTTGTGTGCACCATTTTTATGACCAGGCATCTGTGTGAAGTACACACATTCAGGCAACGTGTTCGTATCTTGTAGATTCTACATGTATTGTGAGTGGGGCATCAGGGATCCTTTTGGGAAGGCCTTGACCCTCTTCATTCTGATCCACTGTATTGGTCCTATGTGGGGTTAGTTCATTGTTCAGGGACAAAGAACCTGCATGTCTGTTGATTTGTGGCTCTTCCTAATGCAGGTGGATTCAGTAGAGTATACTCTACTACTTAGCCACAGGTCCATACTCAACAGGGCCAAGCAATCATGGATCGTAACCTCCAAACCAGGAGCCCAAATTAATCTTTCCTTTCTTCATGGTATTGCTGTCACATACTTTACTACTGTGACAGACGACTGATTAACCCAGAAAAATGGTTCCCAGTGTGTGCATGATTTTGTGACCATACCTGGTCATGTGATTCAGAAGGCATTGAAATTATTTTCAGGAGAAATTTGGAAAAGCTTGGAGAAATAGGCTAGAGAAACCCTAGAGTGCTGGAAGAGAGCTCTGTTAGGGATGCTGATGTGAGGTCAGACCAGAATGTGTGGAGGAATGCAGACAGTACAGGCACTGTCCGTGCGGTTTCCAGATTGAAGCAAGTACCTGTTTGGGAACTGGATTAGAGGCCACTCATGATATTTCTGAGAAGAATTGCCCTATATTTTTTCTACATGAATGTAGAATGTACCTAAGTGGGAGGTTTATTTAAAGGGGAGAGATTATACTTTAGATATGAGACATCCCCCAAAAGCTTATGTGTATGGCAATGCATGAAAGTTTAGAGGTGAAATCATTGTGTTATGGGAGCCTACTAATCAACTGGTATCTATTATCTGGATGGTAACTATAGGTAAGTTGGATATTCCTGGAAAGAGTCAGTCATGGGGGCCATGCCTTTGGGGATCATAGTTTTTCTCTGTGAGTAGAGTTCTCCCTCTCCCTCTCCCTCTCCTTCCTCATTGCCATATTCTGAGCTTCTTTCCTACTCCCTACACTTTCACCATAATGCTGTGCCTCGTCTTGATCTGAAAGCTATGTAGTTCATGGTCAGTGGACTGAGACCCCTGAAACCATGAGCTAAACAAACTTTTCCTGATCTTATTGTTCTTGTTAGAATTTCTTTGGTCAGTGATGTAAAAGACAACTGAAACACAGACTAATTAATAATCCAGTAGAAGATATTTGAAGGCAGTGCGTCATTTGAGATGTGGCCTGGATATTTCTAGCTGCCTTTAGCATGATTTAGAGTGGGGCTCAGGAGCACAAGACAGAGTAGAAAGATTTAAAATACTTGGAGGTTTTTCAGAAAAGAAAGCTTTGTAATGTTCATGCCAAGGATGGTGTAGTTGGTAAAGATATTAGTTCCATTACAGAGAAGCTGAGTAGTTTGTACTAGTACACTAGAGAACATACTTTGAGGCACCTGAGGAATGGGAAGGATCCCACCCTTAGCAGGCTCAAACCTTATTGGAGAGGAGAGCGTCAGGATGCCCCGCTTGCACAGTGCAGTCTGGGAATTGTTACGACAAGATTAATTTTGCTGTGTGACAGATACCATATTGACATACAGAGGGCCTGGTCCATGCTGGTCTGGCTAATGTTCTCATTCACAGCTGAACTTGGCATTGTCCATGTGATGTTGCTTATCAGGATTACAGAATGCAAGCACTGTGGGGTCATGAAGGTTCGCACTGATACTTCAGAGGAAAACAGTGATTTGTCCTGAAAAACAGTGATGTGTCAATGTGTGAGGGTGGAACCAGTGTTGTAGTGGAGGCCTCAGTAAGTTAGTGGTGCCAGACCTATGAAACATCTCCGAAGGGAAGTCAAAAGCAGTGTGAGCACACCTGACTCCAGGGATTGGCCCCACAGCAGAACAAGACTGAAGGGGAGAGGATGCCCAAGCCCTCGGGGATCCATATCACACCATCATGTGCTTTAGTTCCAAATCTGGATCACTATACTGAAAGAATACCCTGCTATACTTTGTTCAGTTTCCTCCTTGCTAGATTACTGTTGTTACATTTTGGAATAGTTGTGTTTCCCCTTTGTCATTGTATTTTGGAAATGTTTTTGATTATTAGAATTATAGCTAATGTACCTACAAAAGATTTGATTTGTTTCCACCTGAGAGAGCCAATAACTGAAGAGTCAGTGAAGTGGGAGAGGAAAGGTCTTCATTTCACAACAGTCCAGCATATCAGAAAATGAATGACTAGCACCTGGTTTCATCTCGTTTAGTGCTGCTGAGTGAAAGTGCATATGGTACCCTTTGTGGGATTGTCCCCTCAGTCTTGGGCAGGTGTGCGCAAGGTGGTGGCTCACTAATTTTGACAGATGTTCTTTTCTCGAACTGGAATTGTGTGGGTCTTATCTGGGCCCAGTGTACACTGAACCATCCTGGACCTGTGAAGATGATTGTTCAGACGCTTGCATTCTGAAGGTGTGTGCATCTGGTTTCTTCCTAGTCTGTCTCTGCTCTACAACTGTGTCAATACCTTTTAATTTGGACATTTTCTGTGACCTGGAAAGGGGTACTGCCCATTGCAAGTGTTAGTGCTTTTAACTAACTCTGTGGTTAGTCATTAAGTTGGGGCTGAGGGTGTGGGGAGACAAGAAAGCTATGCTCATGAATCAGAAAGAAGAAAGAGTGGAGTAAAAAACCTTTTAATTCAGGGTTCAGCAAAACTGTGCTCCCTTGAGTCTCAGACGTTAGGAGGACTTTTGAGAAATGCAGACACTGTTGAGATTTGTGGACTCTTGGAGATGGACTGAATGCTGTTTTTTGTTTTGTTTTGTTTTGTTTTTGATGTGAGACAGACCTGAGCTTTTGGGAACCAAATGATAGATGTTACTGTACTGAACTTTGTTGTCACCAAAGACTCACCTATTAAACCTCTGGTTCCCAGCTTATGGCACTATTGGGAGGTGGTGGAACCTTTTGGAAAGTGGGGCTTATTTGAAGGAAATTAGTTCATTGGGGATGTGCCCCTCAAGGGGTTTGTTCTGGGACCCCTGTGCATTTCTCTCTCTGTGTCTCTTTGCTTCCCAGCTGCCCTGAGGTGAGCAGTTTCCTCTGCTACACACTCTCTGCCAGGTGTTCTGCCTTGACACAGGTCCAGAGGCAAGAGGGCCAAGTGATCATGAACTGTAATCTGAAATGATGAGTCAAAGTAGATCTCTACTCCATTCAACGTACTGATCTCAGGTACTTGTCACAGGGTTGAAAAGTGATCAAGACAGCTCCTGTCCAAAAAACAAGAGGCCCCAGCCCCTTCCTCCAACCAAAGTCACCTCCTCTGTTAGAAGCAGGGAACAACTGATACTTCACTCACTCATCTGTTGGGCAGTAAACATGCCAGTAATGCCCCCCGTTTAGAACTGGGTCATGTAAGGATGCCCAAGGCCTCTCGTGTGAGAACATGGCTGACCACATTGAGAAACTGGAACAGGCATGGCCTAAGGGAGCCCAGGTGGACAAACCTGGACCCAGCATGGGAACAGACATGGCAAAATTGTGTGGTCCCCCAACTAGGAGATGTCTGGGCTGACAGTGGATACTCAGAAGTGCCTATTTGGGGTGATCCTCTCCTTTAGGTATCCCCTTAGTGTCCCAGAGTAGCTACATCTCCAAAAGAGTTATCTGAAAGGGCCGTCTTTCTATTTGAAATGTTTTCTCTGTTGAGTATTTGCTGAGTGACTGGCAAGCGCCTTTCAGTTCTTGGGAATGGAGCGATATCCTTTGTGTGTATGTAGGAGGAGTTACTGATGTCTATGTATGTCTGAGATTTGTTGCTGAACTTCAGAATCTGAGGCATTGTGTTTATGTGCGTGTTTGTAACATACAGGTGATTGTATGCGTTACATTTGAGAGTAGAAATCATCTTATGTTAAAAAGTTTATTTGTTTGGTCTAAAACTAATCAGGTATTGAGGGAGGGTTTGTGTGATTGCATTTGGGATTATAATGACTGGTGTGTGTTTTTCTGGGCTATTAGGCTATGTATATCCATTTTAAGTATTTCTTTGGAGGTGCCGGCGATTGCAGGCTTTGTAAGAAAGGTTATTGATCGTGGTTTATTTGGACTTTGGTGTGCCTTTTTTTAGATTTGAGCATGAGGAACTCTGGGTGTATATTCAGGCATCTGGCAGATAGGAAGTTTATGCAATTGAGAATTTTCAGAGTTCCACAGTGTGCTTGCAACTGTGTACATCAGAAGGTATGGGAAGTTCCTGCACATACCTATTAATAGTAACAGAGTGGCTACCTGTTTGTCTGGGTCTCTGGAGGGGTCTTTGGGTGTATGTGGATTTGTAGATTCAGATGGACACCTGTGTTCTCAAGCTTGTGTAATCTACGGCTCTGAATATGTTTAGGAAATGTGGTGGCTATGTATTCAGTTTTGAGCAATAGGTGGGTGGTGTGTGTTTCCACTGTGGAAATTTAGGAGTTAGGTTTATCTGGGAATGCAAGTTAAGAGGCTTGGGTACTGACAATGTATATGGGAAATTTATGGCATGGTGGGACTTGTGGTTAGTTATTAAGAGGAGTGTTTGAATGGAGTGTTTTTGTGAATGTGTGTATTTCTTTGGTTTGGGAAGGGTGTGAGATTAGAGTGTGCAGGGGTAAAATATGTGTATTAGGGCCACACATATGTTGTGTGTGTATGTGGGAAATGCTAATGGGTAGATTTCAGTTGACATCATTGATGTGTACATTTGGAGAGGACTGGGAGCTTTGCATGTGTTTGAGACTTGGTGTTTGCACATCAAGCAATTCTGGGGATATAGGGTCATGTTTGTGTGTGTTTGTGGTTATGCCTGTGTCCTTTAGGGTTAGGGATGTTGCATTTTTATAATCAGGGTGTATCTGTTTGCATTCCTTCTTGTGGAGGTCTAAGATCTCTTTGTGTATGTTGGGGATAGAGCAATATTATTTTTATTGAGGGTGTATTTCTGTTGAAAGAATCAAGTCTGTGATTTTCCAGAGGATTAAGGATTTTGTTTATGTGACATCTGATAAGAAGTAGGGTTTGGTATGTGTGTGTTTGTGTGTGTGTGCATACTCAATGTTTGGTGGTATGATGTGCACACATCTTCAGGGAGCATAGAGTATACAGGGATGTGTAAGGCTGCATTTGGGAATGTATAGATAAGAGCTGCATGTCTTTCACTACCTGACTGATCATGAGCCTGTGTATTTTGGGGCATGAATCAAGTATATTTTTTTCAAGGGAAGGTGTCGTGCATGTATTCAGGGATTGCAGGATGGGGGCAATTTATGCATCTGTGTGTTTGGCAGGGTGGTACTGAGTTGTGGGTCCTGCACATGTTTCCAAATATGAGAGGTTTTCGCGATATGTGCAGTGGAAGGGGTTGTAATGAGTGTGCATCCTCACATGTGCTTGTGCTTGAGCAAGGAGTGCATGCACGATCTTTGTGGCTGGTTGGCGTGCGTGCGTCCAAGGCTGGAAGGGGTGGCAGGAGCACACTGATGATGGCAATCCTTTCCCATGTGCACTGAGGTTTGTTCCTGTGATCGGAAGCTCCAAAAGCGATTTCCTCTTTCTTGTCCTTAAGCAATGTCTGGCTATGTTAGTTGTGGTGGTGGGGGGACGTGCCTCTTGTGCTCAGTTGGGACTGACCTCCAGGATCCTGTGCTGGTGGATGGAAGCCACTCAGGGATGACTCCTCTGGTGTGATTGGGGGAGATTTTCCTCTAAGATGTGAGGTGTGGCCATTCCTCTGCAGAATGGTTCAAAGGGACTGACTCAGGAAGGAAACTGCTGGGAGATTTACAGATCCAGGGACAGTTGTTGAAAGAGTTGTATATGTGTTTCCACCTGTTGCTTCCTCCCTGTGAGTTTTCCCTCCCATATGAGAAAGGCCCAGACCCTAAGTACAAGCCCCTTAGGCCCTCCCATATGTATTGTTGACTCATGTGCACACATGCCTGAGCTCCCAACGTGCATGCTTTTGCAACACCATGGGCTCTATAATTATTACACAGTTGCTCCTCAAATACATTAGAAGAGGAGTTAAAAATTGAAAGTACAGTGGTAGTGGCTTTAAAGATTTCTGAGGAGCTTCCCTCATTTTTATTCTTCATTTCTTTTCATGACTGAGCGAGTGATTCTTCCTTTCAACCTGAATGATCCTTTCACTTTTCTTAATGATCAGTTCTACTATTGGAGAACTTCCTTGGTTTTTATTTATGTGGAAATAAATAAAAGTTTAATTTTTTATGTGTGATCAAATATGCACAGCAAAGTTTTACCACGTTAACTGTTTGGGTAGGCAGGTTGTCAGTGGTCAGTACTTATTTTGCCATTCTTCTGATACCAGCATGGAGCCTCAGAACTTTTCTCATCTTTCCAAATTGAAGCTCATTTATTAGACAATAATTGTCAATATCCCTCATGACCTAAGAAACTACCATTTTCCTTTCTGATTATTATTATTGTTATTATTATTATTATTTTCCTCTGTGTACTTTGCTTCATATAAGTAGGATCATATAGTGTATTTTCAAGGTCCATCCCTCTTCTAGTATCAACCAGGTTTTCCTTCATTTTTCAGAGCAAATAATATTCCAATAATGCTACATGTAAAGCATTCTTCCTTGGGGTAAAAAAAAGGCTGGAATAGTGCAATGAAATTGACCAAACTGCCCAATGTACATATATGGAGAGACCCATAGAGAATTTCATCTTTATGTATATCTGTAAAGCACTAGTTAAGAAAAGTATAAATACATGGAAGGAAGACCAGTAGAGAAGAAGAAAAGAAACCAGGCTGGGAGGACGGGAGGGAATGGGCAAGTTCTGGGGACTGAAATGGAGAAAACTGTGTTCCATGCTTATGTACAATTATAAGGCACAACTAAAAAATGAAAAAAAAATTCTTCCTCAATGGACTCTTGAGTGTAACAGACATTCCTGAAGTAATTATATTCGTATAAATATTTGTTCAAGCCCTTTCTTGTAGTGTTTTAGAGGTGTATGCTGCAAGTAGGATTGAAGGATCATGAAAATCTACTTTTGATAATTTGAGGAACCAATATACAGTTTTCTGTAGAGCCTGCAGCACTTTGCATTCTAACCCACAGTACATAAACTTAAATCACGGTACAGCTTCACTGAATTTTCTTCAGTCTTGGAAGAGACTTTGAACAAGGACTTTTGAGCAATTCAGGAACTGCTGAGGGTATTGGGAATCTTGGATGTGGATTGAAAGCCGTGAGATGGGTAATGAGGTTATGAGGACAAGGGCAGATCCTGATGGTATGGTTCTTTAGTGTCCCCCATGGGTTCATATATTAAATGTTTGTTTCCCACCTGATAGCTCACTGAGGGTACTGGCACCTTTTAGGAGGTGGGACCCAGTTGGTGGAAATGAGGTCACTGGGAATGTGCCCGTGAATGGGTATTCAAACACCTGTTCCTTTCTCTCTGTGTCTCTCTTTCCTTCCCAGCCACCATATGGTAGGCAGTTTTCCTCTGCTATCCGCCATCCACCAGATAGACTGGCCACAAATCCAAAGGCAAGAGGGCCAAGTTACCATAGATTGTGTCCTCTGAAACTATTTACAAATTGGGGCAGATGTGGCAGCAGGGAGTCCAGATGGACCAGCCCAGGCCTTGCATGGGAACATACGTTGCACAACGGTGTGTCCTCCCAGCTGGGAAACATCTGCATAGGCTGAGATGGATGGTCACATGGGACTGTTTGTGGTGATGCTTCCCTAGAGGTACCCCTTTTGTCCCAGAGTAGGTTCATGTCCATGAGAGGTATCACAGAGGGCTGTATTTGAAGTGTTTTCTCTCTATTGAGCACTTACTGAGTGGCTATCAAGTACCATTGAGTTTTATAGGAGGGAGTGTGCTCTCTGGTCTGTAGTTTTTTATTCGCTTATATTTTCAACACAAAGGTGTGTGCCTGAAATCTGCATTTTCATCCCCCCACTTCTATCTGCAGAGCCCACAAGACTAATGACCTGTATCAAATTGCTGACTGGAGGTGTCAAACATCAGATGGCATATGTGATGTAGTGTATGTGATCTTGCACCTTAGCACCAGGACTTGGTGTTTCTTTCTGTTTTACATTAAGAGTCAGGGAAAGGATATGGACCAGGACACCATGAATCATCTTGTGTGTGCATGTTTGATTGTCAGGTGCGTAATGATTGGATATGAGTGGTTTCCTTGATTTGTGTTGGGTGAGTGCCTATGTGGCAATGCATGTGTTTGAGCTGTTAGTACTGGTTTCATGTTTTTTTTTCTCCACTGTGGACTGTTGTGAACGTGTGTCTATACATTTGAGAAGATCTAGGACTGTGTGTCACCATTGTATTGGATCTGTGTATCTTCAGATCTTGGAGTTTATATGTATGTTCCTGAGGTAAGAATTTAGGATATATAATTTTGGTGATGAGATTTGGAGAGAATGTGCTCGTGTGGTATGTTGGGATGTCAGCAGTTGTGTGTATGTCGTCTAAATGTGGACAGAATCTGTTGATAGTTTTTCAGGGTGGACTTGTGTGTATTTTCTTTTTTGGGGCTTTGAGGTGACTGTGTTGTTTTGGGGAATGAAGGGGCATACTGTGTGAGGAGTATTTGATGCTATGTAGGTCTTAATGCTGTTGCTGCACTTATTTTCGAATTGAGGCATTGAGTGTATGTGCATGTTTGTGACATAAGTGATCATATACGATACTTTTGGCAAGGAGATTGGTATCGTGTGAAGAAGTATATGATTTGCTTTGGATATACTCAGTTATTGATAGTGTTTTATTGCAGTTTGTGTTATACTGAATCGTTTATATTTTTCTGGGATGTGAGGATATGTGTATCTGTTTTCAGTGTTTCTTTGGAGGTGCTCAGAATCATGAGGTTTGTGTGAATGGTTTTAGATTGTGGTTTAATTGGATTTGTGGTAGATGTAATTTGTATTTGGGTATGCGGAAGTTTGGGTATGTGAACAGAAGTATCTCAGAGAGGAATTCTATACAAGTGAACATTTTCAGAGTTCCATGTGTTTGTGTGCTTGTGACTGCATTCATCAGGAGGTACCAGCAGTCCTGTACATACCCATTATAGTGACAGCAGCTGTATGTGCTGTTTGGTCTGTGGGTGTATTCTGTATGTGTAGATTCAGACAGACACCTGTGTTCTCATGTTCATGTAATCTAGGACTGTGAATATATTTAGGAAACGTGACTGTGTATTTATTCTCAAATGTAGGTGGTAGTGTTTGCTTCCCCTGAGGGAATGCAGGAGGTATGTTTATATGGGATTAGAAAGTTAGGATGTTTGGTTAGTGACAGTGTACGTGGATTGTTCATGGTGTGGTGGGATTTATGTTTTTTTATTAAGAGGAGGGCTTGAAGGGAGAGTTTTTGGCTTGGTGAGGGTATGAACTTAGAGAGTGCAGTGGTATATTTTACATTAGGGCCACAAGTGGGTTATGTGTGTATCAGGGAATTGATGACAAGTGGATTGTAGTTGACATCATTTTTATGTATATTTGGAGAGTCTGGGAGTCGTTATGTGTGTTTGGGAGTTGGTGTTTGCACATCAAATCTTTGTGGGAATCAAGTCATGTATACGTGCGTATGTTGTGGGATGGGCCAGGTCCTTCAAGGTTATGGTTCCGTTTTTATTATCAGGGTGTATCTGGTTGTACTAAGTCTTTTGGAAGTTCTAAGAGCTGTTTGTGTATGTTGAGGAGGAAGTAATATTACCAATGTTTATCACGTATGTATTTCTTTTAAAAGTCTCAAGTCTGTGTGATTTTCCAGAGGATTTAGGATTCTGTGTGACTTGTGGCAACAAGTAGGGTTGTGTGTGAGTGTGTGTGTGTTTTAAACGTTTGGTGGTATCATGTGCACATGTCTTGAGGGAGTGTATTCCATGTAAGAATGTATAGGTGTGTGTATTTCAGAAAGTATAGTTCACTGCTGCATGTCTGTGATACATGCAGGATCTCTCACATGTGTATTTGGGAGTAGGGTCAAGCATATGTTTATGAAGGTGATGTGTATGTATTCAGGAAGTGCAGGGATGGGGTCAGTTTTTGTGTCTGGTGGGATGGTACTGAGCTGATAGTTGTGCACCTGTTTTCAAATGTAGTGGTTTTATGGTATCAGTAGTAGAAGGGGTTGTCTTGTGTGTACCAGTGTGAGGGGCATGTGTACATGTCATTATGCCTAGGTGGTTGTGTGTGTGTGTGTGTGTGTGTGTGTGTGTGTGTGTGTTGGGTGCTGAATGTGGTCCCAAGAGCACAGTGGTCTTGGCAAGACCATCCCATGTGCACTTGTTTCTGTTGATCAGGTGTGTTGCTCACACTCAGCTGGAGCTCACTGGAGGTCGGTGACTGTGGCAGAAGTGACATTCTGCTTTCTGATTCTTATCCAGTGGGAGTGAATACATTAGTTGTGCTGGTGGGTGGCCATGCCTCTTGTGCTTGAGTGGTGCTGGCCTGTAGGATCCTGGGCTGGTAGATGCAAGCAGATCAGAGATGACCCCTCAGGAGTGGTGGGGGAGCTTTTCCTCCAAGATGGCCATTCTTCTCCTGAATAGTTCAGACGATCTGACTCAGAAATGAAACTGCTGGGACATTCACAGATCCAGGGACAATTTTTGAAATAGATACTTATGATTGTCCATGTGTTGCTTCCTCCCTTGGGTTTTTCTCAATGACAAGACAAAGTCCAGGACCCTAAGAGCATTTTCCACAGGACCCTCCCATGTGGATGGTGTTGGTTGTCCATGTGTACATGTACCTGAGCTCACAGTGTGCATGTTTGGCAACCCACTAGCTGTACAATCATTATAATATTGTGTCTTCAATCACCTTAGAAGAGGAGTTAAAACCTGAAAATTCAGTGATACTGCCTTTCTAATTTCCCTAGAGCTACCCTCATTATTATTCTTTATTTTTTGACATGATGGAGTTAGTGATCCTTCCTTTCAGCCTGCATGGTCCTTTAATATTTCTTATTGATACAATATCTGAACTGAGAACTTTTCAGTTTTTATTTATGTGGAAGTAAACAAAATTTGATTAAATTATTTGTGATCAAATACACATAACAAAGTTTTCCCACGTTAAACATTTAGGAACACAGCTCAGTGGTTTTCAGTACATTTATATTGCCATCCTTCTGACACCATGATGCAGCCACAGAGATTTTTCATTTTATACATATGAAACTCAGTCATTTGTCAATGATTAAGTCTCAATTTTCCATCCTCCTAAGGGCATGGAAACCACTATGCTATTCTATTATTTCAACTACTCCGTGTACCTCATTTAAGTAGAGTCATTTGAAATGTCTTCCATTACTTAGCATAATATTCTAAAGGTCCATTCGTGTCCTCGCTGTGGGGAGCATTTCCATCTTCATTCAGAACACATAATATCGTATATACGTGTATGCCACATTTGAGACATTCCTCCTTGAGACAGGAAAGGCAGTAGTAGTGCAATGAATTTGACTGCAACATCGTAGTACATTCATGAACAAATCATAATGCATTTCACCTTAGGTGTCCCTGTAAAGCACTAATCTAGAAAACTGTACACATGTTGAAGACTAGTACAGTAGAGTAAAGGAAATAGGGCCAGGGAAGTGGTGAGGGAAAGGTCAAGTACCGAGGAATGAAGTGGGACAAATTATATTCCATACTGGTATGGTTATTAAAATGAATCCCAATATTATCTTTAATTTTGATACAGTAATGAAAAATGGAAAAATGGCTCCTCAATGGACCCATGAGTAAAATAAATAGTTCTTGTATGATTATGTGGGTAAAAATATTTGTTCAAGCCCTTTCTTGTAATGCTTTTGAGGTGGATGATGAGAAGTGGAATTGTAGGATATATAAATCTACTTTTGATAATTATGGAACCCCCGTACATTTTTCCATAGACTCTGCACCACTTTGCCTTCTAACTCACAGTGCTCTAGGGTTCCAGATTTTCCATGTTTTTGTTTCTTTGAAAGTAGCCATCACCATGGGTGTGAAGCTATATCTCATTGTGGTATTGATTTGCATTTCTCCACAGGTTATTGATGTGGACCATTTTCCCTTTTGCTTCTCAGACATTTGTGTATGTGTTCTGGAGAAATCTCTGTGTAAGTACTTTGCCCATTTTAATATTGGGTTGTTGTCTTCATATTGCTGAGGCTTCAGGACTCTTTGTATCATGGGTATTATCTCCTTATCAGATACATGATTTTCAAATGTTTTCTTGCATTTTCTGGGTTGCCTTTTCCCTGTGATGATTGTGTGCCTACATGAATGAAGTCTTCAATCTTGATGTAGTCCAGTCTCTCTTTTTCTTCTGGTATCTGTGCTTTTGCTGTCCTATCCAAGAAATCACTTCCAAATCCAATGTCCTGAAATGGTTCCCTTGTGTTTTTCGAGTTTTAGAGTTGTAGGTCTTCTATTCAGGTCTTGCATCCATGTTGAGTTAATTTTTGTGTCTGGTGTCAGATAAGTATCCAACTCCACTGCTTTTGTGTGTGAGTATCCAGTTTTCTCAACAGCATTTGTTGGAAAGTCCGTCCATTTCACATTGAATGGTGTTGTAAGAAACCATTTCATGGTTTGTATAAGGGCTTTGTTTTGCATTTTCTACTCTGTTTAATTCATCTATATTTCTTTTATTTTCAAACTGTTCTGATGATTAGCTTTTCAATGGGACATTTTGAAATCAAGGTTTGTCAGACCTCCACGTTTGTTCTTGTTCAGTACTGTTGTAGTAGTTGTTACCTTTCAGGTTCCATATCAATTTTAGGATGGTGTTTTAAATTTTTGCAACAGGAAATTAGGCTGTAAAGGGGTTGCATTGAATGTGTGAATTTCTTTGTGTAGTATTGATTAGTTAACGTATTTAATGTTCCAGCCCATGACTTGCATTCTTTGTTGTCTGTGTAAATTTCCTTCATAATTTTGTTATGGCGTATTGAATAAATCACTGAGTTGATCTTAAAACAGGAGATGGAATCATCTTTATTCACCAAGGAGCTGGCACACCCAAAATTTTGCAGGAAAATGGCAGGCTGCAAGTCTATACTCCTTGACCCCCTCCAGGGGCTGGAGTTCACCTTTATACTCCAAAACTACATTAGTCATAAGTAGCTGAGTCCGTGATTCAAAACCATAAAGAAGGTCATGATATCTGAAATCAAAAGCAGAAGGGGAAGTGGGTCAAAACCACCCTAGTTGAGCACAAGTTAAAGAGCGGTTACTAACATCTAGACAATTATTTTCCATCAGGGAACATTGTCCGATACGAATAAGAACAAAAAGAGAACAATTTTACATTGTATAAAAATAACAGAAACATTTGCCTTTCTAATCAACATGTGCTGAGCAGGATCAGTATGGCAGAGGCAGAGTTTTCTCATGCGAGAAGCATTTCTCACATGACAAGGAGTTTCAGGGTAAAATGGAGTGTATGTGGTCATTTCCCATATAGAACCTGGCCCGTAGTAGTTTTATCATTTTCAGATTAGATGTCTCTGATCTCCTTGATTAAGTAGGCTCTAGTATATTATTCTATATGAGATGATAGAAGAAATTTTTTTCTTGATTTTGTTTCCTTATTTTTTCTTATAATGTATAGAAGCACAACGTATGTGTGTGTGGGATGTGTATTGGCACCTTTGGTGAATTTATTTATTCTGGTGATCTTATTCATTTATGCACAAAAAAGTATGTCTCCTATGGACAGAGATAATTATGCATGTTCCTTCCAGTAACTATGCCCCAGTTTTTCTATTTCTTGCCAAATTGATCTGGCATGGACTTATGGTATGTTAAAAAGAACTAGTGAAACCACATGTTCTGATCCTCCAATTTTTGGGAAAATATTTTAATTTCTGACCAATCAATTTAATACCTGTGGGTTTTCCAAAAGGTTGCTGTTCATTTTGTTATTGTTTTATTGTGTTTTTTTTTTCTTCTTTTCTCCATAGTAAGGATTGCACTCAGGGCCTCAATTGTACCAGGCATACACTCCACAAACCACAAAACTGTATCCTATCACTTTTAAAATTTTTAATTTAAGACAGGGTCTGGTTAAAGTGTGCGGGGTGGCCTGAAACTTGTAGTTTTTCTGCTTCAGTGTGAAGACTGTGTTTACAGGTATGCATCAACACATTCAGCTTATTTCTCCCTTCAATTTGTAGTTCTTTTTTTTTTTTCTTGTAGTCCTGAAAGATATCGATGTGGGGTTGGTGCATTCTCAGTATTTGTAGTTCCAGATTCGTGTCAAGAACAAAGAGTTGGAGGAGAAACATGCTAGATGGAGCATTAGGATTTGTTCAAGTGAGAGGACACTGGCTTAGAAAGAGGCAGCAGGCTCCCCAAGGAGAATAGGAGGCCTAGATACACATAGGAATCAAGAAGTTCTCTTTGAGTAATCACAGAGAGCTGAGCAGGGTGATAAATTGAGTGAGGGGATATGGATATTGCTTCATGGGAATAGAGAATGTTGACAGAAATTTGTTTTCTCTAGGTTTATTTAGGATCTTGGCTCACTTAAGGTTAGGAAGTGTAAGAGTTAGTTTCCATACTTGGTTTCTAACTAGGTGGTAAGAAGTGCTTTCTGTCAGGTTTCAAAAGGGTACAGCAACAGGAGGAGAGATTAAAGGTTGTGGTCACTTGTGGTACTTGGAGATGTTGTCCTAAGGAGAAAGTGAAGCAGCAAGGAGAATGAGGAAAATTAACTTCATAATGATGAACTACTTCTGTGGTTTTGAGGACTGATTTTGTCAGAATGGCAATCAGAGGTCCTATATAGTTCCACAGGTGTAAGATGGATTCTTGAACATTGTGTATGAGCCTGGAGTATTTTAGGATTCAGAGGGAGGGATTTAATCCTGGAGAGAAGGCTCCATCTGGTATGGCCAGAACCTTTATGGCCTTCGATACTCCTATAATGACTGTGTAAGGTTCCTTCCATCTGTCCTTTCAGGTCTTAACTAAAACTTGTTCTCCTCCTGGCTTTTTTTCCTTCTGGAGTTCTGTGGACTTTAGTAGGCATGGCCAATGTGCGATTTTGATTATTTGGATAGTGATCTGAACTCATCCCCCATGAATGAGGTACCACAGAAGCTGATTCACTTCTGAGTCTACGACCATATTGCTAATAGAAAGTGTGTGTCATATAAATCTCATGTGGATATAGGGCCATATAAACTTTCAGAGCCTTCCTAACTCTAATCAGGGCAAGAGGTGGTAAGTATAATCAGATTTTGGAATTGGGTGACAAAGTTTACCTCAAGTCCTTATAAAGCAATGGTTGACCTTTCTCAATTGCTCAAAGATTGAGGTTGTGAAGTAAAATTAGATAATACTGTATCCCCACTCCTTTTGCTACTTACTGGATAATGTGTGCTATAAAAGCTGGACCATGGTCATGTTGTAGGGATCGTGGTAAGAGAAACTGGAGATGAGTTGCTTGAGGATCATTGTTGCTACCTCCTGCGCTTTTTCTCCCCTCTGTGGGAAATTTTACAGCTACCCTGTAAATCTATCTTTGAGGAATTAGGACTATTTTACATTGTGTACATGGGTGCATAGGTAAAATGTAGTTGCCAGTCTTTCCTTGTGTATGATTCATGGTTTTGAGCTGGTTCTATGAGGGGTTGTGATCGCATCTTCCTGGATCTCTGCCTGAGGTTTAGGTGCACTTTTCCAACATGGAGAAACGTGGAGCACTTTTCCAATACCAGCTTGCTGGGTGACCTCAGTCTCAGGTAAATTCAGACTGCCTTCTACCTGTGTTTGTGTGCAGAATGTATTTGCTGTGATTCTCTGTCCTGTTGTGTTTTCCTTCCCCTCTGCAGTGACTAGGTGCCCCTGCTGCCCTGACTTTGCTGCCAGGGCTGGCTTGGTTGTGATGTATTCTTTCCTATTCTTTGTTCATAACACCATAATTTCTGGGTCTGAGTCTCTGATGTCCCATATTGGATTTTAATGATTTTCCTCAGTCCTTCATCACTTACATAAGCAGTACTCCCATGTCTTCCTTTGTGAACTGCAGAGTACCTGGGAAGTACAGACATCCTTCTTTCTGTTCCTATATCGTGAATTGTTGCATCTATTTTTTCCTCTAGCATTTTGAAAGATACTTTTGAGTCAATTTTTGTAAAATATTTTGTATTCGGACAGAAGAAATGTATCTAGTCTAATATTGCACTTTTATGTCAGGTTTTGAAGATTTCTATGTCGTTTTTTCTCTGAGGAACTAGGTTACAAATCAGGTTTTCAGAGACACAATAACTGTGTGTGTGTGTGTGTGTGTGTGTGTGTGTGTGTGTGAGGTTTAGATAGAATATGGACATATATATTGTAAAGATTTGAATCCTGTGATTGGGGTGTGGTAGGCTGGTGAATTTGAATTCTGCAAGGCCTGTCAGGAAGCTGAAGATGCAGGGAGGAATTGATGTTGCACGTCACATTTGAAGGAAGTCTACTGACAGAATTCTTTTCAAGCAATGTCAGTCTCTTGTCTTAAGGTATTGAACTGATTGTATGAGAGCTTCCCACGGTGGATTAATCTGTTTTAATTCAATCCACTGAGTGGGGCTGGGGTTGTAGAACTTGCCTAGCAAATGTGAGGCACTGGGTTCAATTCTCAGCGCCACATATAAATAAATAAATGAATGAATAAATGACATTTATTGAATAAATGACATTTATTGTTGTCATTTCCCAATGACAACTGGGAAAATATTAAAGTCAACTGACTGGAAATATTAATTACCCCTCTTCCCCCAACGAAAAACTTTCACAGTAACATCAAACTGATGTTTGACCAAATCTGCTGTGTACTGGTGCCTGGCCAAATCAGTACATTAAATTAACTATTACAGCAACATTTAATAATCTCATAGAATGCAGTATGTTCCACGGTGGACAAGCAGAAAACAAAGTGTGGCTGAAACTCAAGCACACAGTCAATCCCAATCTTCAAGGAAGTTCAGGAAAGGCAGTTATGATGGGTGCCTGAGAGGCAGAGAACTGATGGATAACCTGAAGTACTACCACTTGTAGTTGGCTCACTCTTCTACCCTCTAATGACACGTGTTTCCCCACCCCAAGAGAAACAACCAGACAGTTGATCTACTGCCAGAATGAAGTCAAACTCCAGTATCTATCTCTCTGTGATTCACACCAGTCCTCGTGTGAGACCCAGTTTGACTCCAGTGAAATCAGAGTCATGGAATACAAATAGCAGTTTCCTAACAACAAAAGCATGTGGGGTTAGGCATGTGCAGCCCAATGCAGGAAGTATAGAATGAGGTGTGTGTTGTGATTTGAATCTTAAACATTCACAAAAGGATACTAAGGTAAATATTTCCTCACCAGCCTGTGGGAATATTGAGGTGATGGAACCTGTAGGAAGTGGGGCCTCCTGAAAGGAGGTTACACTGTTGTGGACATGCTGTTGAGGATATTGTGACCCTGGCCTCATGCTGTCTACTTCCCGACTTCCATGAGGTGTGGGCAGCATTACTCCAGACTCTGATCCCTGCCATGGTGTTGTTCCTTGCTGGAGTCTGAAATACAATGGAGCTAACCAATTAGACATGGAATGAGGGCTCTGATACGTTCAGTCAAAGTAAACTTTTCTTCCTAATAATTTGTTTACGTTATATAGTCTGTCAAAACCACAGAAACCTGAGTAATGTAATGAGGCAGGTAAGATTAAAATACCTGCCCAGGAACACTCTTAAAATGTTGCAGGTCAGCTATTTTAATGCAGTCTTTATGGAGTGGAGTTGTTTCTTGATTTGACAACAGTTCCCTCACATTATGGCTTATCTCATTGTTTTTGCATGGCTCTTGGGTCTGCCCTTTGAGAAATCCATGGCCTCCTCTCTTTTTTCTCCTTTTAAAATTTCTTTTAATTACTTATACATGACAGCAGAATGCATTTGATACATCATATATCATGGAGTATAATTTCTCATTCTTCTAGTTATACATGATGTAGAATCCCACCAGTGGTATAATCATATATGTACGTGGGGTAAGAAAATATATTTTTTAAAAGGAAACAAATGATTAAGGTAGGTTCGGTTAGGCAAGCAGATGATAAATATTGTAAACGTATATTAGGTGATGTTAAGGAATGAGAACAGAAATGCTGTTGTCTATGATATTAAAATACCTAATGAATAGAAATATGATATTCTCCCACCCCTTGTTTAATTGCATCTAGTGTCATAGAATTGAATATATTGGAAGGGCTTGAGGGGAATGGAAGACCCGTGCAAAGCCCTCCACAGAGTCATAAGTGGTAATAATGGTAAAAGAGGAGGCCACCACAGAAGATAGTGAACAGCCCGGTCCAAAACATGGTACAAATGAGATGCGTCCTCATGGGAAATCACTGCTTTGGAACCACAGACTGCCCTCATTAGAAGTGTATTCCAGGATGGAGGATCTAGTGCCTTCCCATCCAGTTCTTTAATTTCCCATTAAAATACATATGACCCCTTCATCTTGGTTGTGATGTGGTACATGGAGAGTTCACAAAACACCACCATAGCAAGGAAAAGCTCTCCCTACCTGCCAGAACTTGTCAGGCTTAACAGTATTGCCCAGGGACATATCCCCAAGACCATAAGCCACAGTATTCTTGACTGATTATATATAATGGAATTTTTCCCCCTTTTCTACAAGGTTCTGTTGGATCTTAAGTAGAACTGCCAGATTCCCCAGGCTTGAACTTTGCACAGGTAAGAGCTGCAGAATTATATTTGTTCCCTGTTAAATTCTCTGAGTATATTATATCTGATAATAGCTGCAGATATGTGGCTTAATCACAAGACATCCAATGAACTCTGCATGGCCTTTTTTAAAGTAGACAACACAACAAGTGCCCTTACCTGCCTTAGAGTAATCAGGTTTTTTGTTCACATTACTGCACATTGGTAGTTCAGAACAGAGACTTTCTTGTAATTCTCAAAGATATATTAATCCAGACTGGGGGCTATTTTGTATTAAAACAACTCACAAATATTTCCTTATTCCTCAGTTATTCCTTATTCAGTCTCCCTGATTCCATGGCATACTCATATTAACTAGAAATGAATCCATTATAATAGGATCACTACTGTGTCAGGAATATCATTCAGGATATAATCAAACAAATGTTATAATAGTAATTTGAATTAACACATGTGTATATGTAAATACACACATATATTAGACTATACCTATGTCAATATTTATGTGAAGTTACTTAAGCGAAGGAATGATAACTACAGAAAGTGTAAAAGAGAATTGCAAGAGTTAATAGAGCTTCAGTTGGAGGAATAAGGGAAAGTGAATAAGGAAGATTTATAGATACATAGAGGGCCCTGAGGCTCAGATTGAGAACTAAGTTCCAAATACAGCGCTGGGAGAAAGTGTGGCCTGTTCCAGGTAGATGTGGGTACACATGGTGATGTGAGGAGGGAACATTATTTTGAAGAACTTGAAGTACTCTCAGATGAGTAAACATGTGTGAACACATGTTTTGACTGCTTACAGTGGAAGTTTTTCTCTGAGTGCCCTTTCTTCATGTTGCTCACCACTAAGCATTAAAACCCAACATGTCTTGGTATATATGGGGCAGGAATGAAATTCAGAATTAGCATCAGGAGAGAATAGCATCTCATACATCTTAGGCTTGTTTGGGTCCATTTAGATGCAAACATTCAGGTGAAATTTAGGCCAAGTACAACCAGGTCTCTTAATATTAGCAGCTCTGAGGTTTGAGTGCCAGTAACTCGCAGATTGTAGTATTAACACTTCTCCCCACAGTGTTCCTGGCACCCTGAGCCAGCACCTACCAACAGCTTCAGCTAACTATCATAGAAGGACATCAACCAAATGTTTCACAACTTTTTACATCTTTAAACCTCTTGAATTCAGTAAAGAGAAGAAGCATTCATGTACTGTTTTATGACATCTTAATGTGTCACTTCTTATTCTTTACTTCACCAGTGACATTGACCACTTGGGAACATTATCTTCCACGCTGCAAAGTTCCTTTAGTATTTACTAAAATGCAGGGTTGATAGTCATAAATTCTGTCTTGGATTTGTGATTGCTACAGGTTCAACTTCATTGTTTCCTGAGTAAAACCTATTTATTGTCTCTATTAATTGGAAGAAAACCAATGCTGCTTGTCCAAGCTTATGCTAATTAGGGTTTGGAAAAGTTCGGCAGTGGGCATCCCCACTGCATGTAGATTGGGTAGCCGCAGGATGATATAATCAGCTTGCCCCAGCTCACTGTGGTGCTGGCCTGCCAGCGTCAGGTCTTCCTGAGACAAGGGGCTGAACATTTAAGGTTAATTGAGGGGATTTGTCAGAGGGATTCTCAAAACACCCAGGTATTGAGGATCTGCATGCAGAAGTATACAGAAAAATGCATCTTTTAAGTCTACAACTGAACCAATTGGAATGTTTAAACAAGATGTAAGGATTGGGGACCACTGGATGTATGGGAACCACTGCTTCATTTATTGGTCTGAGGTCCTGTGGTAGTTTCCATTCCCCATTGGTCTTGCAATGGGTGTATTACATGGAGTATAAAATGTCTGAAGAGGCCCAGACACTTTGTTACCTACTATAGCTGGTAACTATGCTTTATTCTCTGGTTTCTGGGGATACTCTTTTTGGTGTGGAAGGGACAGAGGACCTTTGAGATGGATCTGGACAGGAGCAGGTTCGAATTCTCCACCTGTTTTCTACTGTGTCACCCAGGCTTATGAGTTAATGTCAGTTTCTACTAGTGGCAGACAAAGTACCTGTTCTGGTGTCATGAGAAGTGTGGTGCCTAGACAGGTGAAATATCTCTTTGCACAAGGGGAGTGGGACTTTCAGGCATCATCAAAAAGGCATGTGAGAAGAGGAGCTCATCCCAAGAACAGCTGAGCAGTAGGGAGAAATATCCAGTCACAGGTTTTCCTGACACTCCCCTTATGGTCGCATAGTGAGAGGAAAGGAGTCCTGGGTTTGAGGAGTTCAGAAAAAGTGACTCCAGCATCAAGAGTCAGGTGAATTCCTTTTCCTTCAAAAGTCAAGGTCATGTGCGATTCCTGTCTGGAAATAAGTCTGAGTAGTTGGGAGCCTAAGACGGATTCTCCAGTCCCCAGGCCTCCTATTCTCATACTATCTGAAGTGAGGGATTTGTCCCAGGGGCCTTTGCCTCTAAGTGCAGTGCAACCTGTGGTCCCTTTCACTGACAGGATAGGGTGTTGGTGGCTTCCCCTGGTTCACAAGCAGTTTTTCTTGAAATGTCACTTCTGGCGACAGTTGTAGCCGGCTATGGATGGAGCCAGACCACTTCAGGGAACTTGTCCTCTGAAATTAGCCATCTACAGCACTGCCACAGGGCAGCTGCCTTTCTTTTGTCCTTTCTCCCACTCCCTTCCTCCCTCCCTCCCTCACTTCCCTCCTTTGTTTCCTCCTCCTCCTCCTCCTCCTCCTCCTCCTCCTCCTCCTGGTCTCCATTGTAAAAGACCAAAGTGGCAATTTTTATGACACAAACTCAAATGTTGTCTTTTTGTGTAACTGATTTTTTCCCCTAATGTCAGGAACTTACTGAATTATGAATTTATTTTTGATGTTTTTTTTTGCTGTTGATGCTGGGGCTCTTGAGGCGTGTTCAGTGAATGCTTCCCTGAGTCTTTCTAAAAAGACTGTGGAAGTTTCTTCATTCCGCTGTATTACCAGAGAGAGTTTAAAATAATTTAGAGATTTAGTATGGGTTCTCCTTAAGCCCTTCAGCACACAGTTCTGAAAGTCCTTTCCCTTCCATTTCCCACTGTGATTTTCTGCATCCCATTTTGGGCCCTCCTAGGGAACTGCCTGTTGCCCTGTTGGGTATGTTTCTTCTGAGTTGACTTCATTTGGAAGGCGTAGTTCTCCTGAGCCTTGCACTGTATACCACTCATCCCCAGAGGACTCAACTGCCTGTAAAACATCCCAGTGTTCAGTGGAAGAGAGCATTTGGTTAGGAACAACATTATGTCTTTCTAGGATAGGTCAAAATTTGGTGAAGGCCCTGAAATATCTCTGTATGTATCAGTGTCATCTGAGAATCTCACTAAGTCCGTCTCAAGTCTTATAGAGAAAACATGACCTGTACCATAATGAGTCTTTTTGAACACTCTCCTGTGGCTTATAGGGGTAGAAAGGGAGCCAGAATGCTTTACTTTTAGTTTTGTGTTTCCTCGGGATGTCAGCTTTCCTGAAAACACTTTATAAGGGGGGCACATGGGCTTAGAAAAAGACTTTGCTATATTTGATCATTCTCTGAGAGAAACTGCTTTCCTATGGCCTGTCAGTATAGCCAAGAGTAGAAATTCTAATCTACATTGATTGCATAATTTTGGGTTGTGTCTCCAGGCAAAAAATTAAAATTAAAGTAATGCTTGTATAGAGGGTACCTATAACCATTTTTTCCTTCCTTTTACATTGTTAAGTGTGAAACAGTATTATCATTTATACTTCCCTTACAGGTCCATTTTTGCCCATCCTCCAACTGATATTCAGGCCATGCTTGGGTACAGACAAATATCAGAAACTCCTTCTTTTGGGTCTGAGTGTCAAAGGAATCCCAGTATTTCAAATTGCTGCTTAATAGAGTACTTGTGCCAGATGGAGTGTTACCCATCTGAAAGGCAAATGGGGATGAGGGCATCCTTTGGCATCTCTCCATTGTCTTAGTTAGACTGAGGCATCTCTCAATCCCCTGGACCTCAAAGCCATGGGTGACCACCCCTTGAATCCTGCCAGTTGCAGTAGTTGATCTTACCAACACAAAGTACTCAGAACTCCCTGTGATCCTCAACACACGAGTGACCACGTTTTGAGGCCTTCATAGGATTTGGTCTGGTTAGATTAGTTTCCCTTATCAAGCATGATTCAAAAATCCCTTTACTGTGTCATTTCCTCTTAAAGTGAGATGCCATGGCTTTCCTTTACTGTTTTGGCCTCGATTATGGAGGCATTATAGAGAGTATTGCAGGACCTGTAGGAACTCAGGTATGCTAAGAGAGAGCCATGTCCCTGAGGGTTAAGTGCCGTGAATAAGTATTTTGGCTTTCCTGATATATTTACCATCATACTCATACTTAGGACCACTGATGTCCTATTGTATTTTCAGGAAATATTGAATCTTATATTGTTTGAGAGTCTTTGTTCAGGTTGCATTTTTTTATGTTTCTTTGAATTGACAGGGTTTGGAAACCTAGAGAATGGGACTTACTTTTGTGGTGCACACTCAACAGTGACAGCATTGGTTTTTGGACCTAAGGGGCACTGAAGGGCCCGGAATTTCCCAAAAACCTCATCCATGCATTCTATTGAAACCATTGGGACTGCACGTAGTATTAGAAAACTGAATCTACATGGTGTTTGTAGTGCATGGTAGCGGGGCGGGAAGGAAGAGAAGAGAACAGGAGAAATAGACCTTGTGGCTCACTCTCTGGCGATCAGTGGATTGCTTCTTTCCTAAAGACCTTGGATCAAACTTGAATCAGACTAAGACTTTGTTTTAGGTCCCAAGATACATGAAGTGAGGGATTCTTCCATTATTGGGTGAAGTCCATCTGAAAGTGGAAGAAAGAAGCAGACCTCTAACTGATCTTTTGAGTTGGTTCTATTCTGCAGAGAGAAACTGAAGTTCATCTTGACCAATATGCCTGCATTGGTGATGAAAGGGATTGAGCAAGCCTGTTGGGGGCTGTGCCATGCAGACGGCGCCAGGATTGCGCCTGATAGTCAGCCAGAGGTTGTCAGCAGCTAGGTTAATTGACATAAGCACACTCAGGTCATTTATCATCCACGCACAGAATGCATGCACATGTGTTCTCGAGCACTCGTCATCGTGCCTGCTCGGACATCTAGCTTCTTGCCTAATCTTTGCATAAGAGGCGTGGCCCTACCCTCTGCCTCCTGGAGGGAATATAAGCAGGCAGTAGGAGCGCAACAGTAAGAAGCAGCAGCTAGCCGAAAGAAGCGGAGAGAAGCCATTAGCAGAAAGGAAGAAGAAGAAGCAGAAAGCAGAGAGCAGCAGCTAGCAGAAAGAGGCAGCAGGCAGCGGTGGAAAGCAGATCGTCGAGCAGAGAACTGAGAACATACCTTTAGGTTGCAGATCACAGATCGCAGTACGCGGGACACATCAGTAAAGCACCTTAGGTAGATGCACCCTTAGTTCACGGGATCCAGGACACACCTTTAAGAAGCAGCAGAACTAAGAAGATATGGATCTCCAAAAGTGTAGTCTCTCTTCTTAAGCAAAGTCTCTCTTTCTCTCCAGTAAGCAAAGTCTCTCTCTCTCTCCTCTCAAAGCAAGGAAGCCTCATTTCCTCTATCCTCTGTAAACAAACAAGCAAGGAAGGAGGCAGCTCAGAAATATAAGTAGCTCAGTTTCCAGTCCACCACCCATAAAGACCCATGCAAATTGTTGCTGCAGATGGTGACAAATACCCACGGATTTGGTACCGCAAAGAGCCAGTGAAACAAGCCTCCTCCAGAAGTCTGTCATGTGTGACTTTAGACTGGATGCTGCCCTATCTGATTTTAACTGGGTGTCATGTGTCCCCTATTTTTCATAGCGAGATAGATTTCTAAAAGAGGTATGGAACTCCAGAGGAAAAAAGTAGGGGATAGTTTTGTTGGTCTGTTTCACTCACTCTTCTAAAGAGGCCCCAGGATGGGCCCTAAAAGAAGAATCTTGATTCTGTTCTTCTGCTAGCAGGGGAAACTGGAGTTTTTCTGCTTCTGCGAGTAAGGGAGGTCTGTGTAAGCTGCAGATCTCTACATCTAAAATGTGTTTCCCCTCTCAAACGTGAGCCAAATCCACTTATGTTGAAGCAGACCGCAGAAGCTCACTATCAATTTCATTTCCCTGGGATCTTTCTCATGAATTCAAAGAAAGAACTCCACAGACCAGAATGAGGGTGAGTGTAATGGTAGGATTTATTGAAGAACAGGTAGAGAACATTTGCACTGGAAGAGGGGATGTGATAAGATGCTTTGTCTGCCAGAGTGTGTTAGTCTAGGGGTCTGTAGTGCCCTTGGGTCACTGTGATGTGTCCAAGTTTATGGTAATTAGGCTCTGGAAACATACTAACACTACTGGTCCCAATTTATGCTAATTATGGTTTGGAAAAACATTGAAGTTATTGGTGACCCCTTATCCCATTTAGGTTTTCCTAACTTCTGTTTTCTCTACTCTTAGGGAATCCAGGTGTCAAGTCATTGAATTTTGCATGTTCAGTGGTGTATCTGGAACTTTGGGGCTGTATGTAGTGTTCTTCTGCAGTGGGCATCACCAATGTGTGCAGGTGGTGATGGATCAGCTTGACCGAGCACATCTTGGGACCACCCAATGCTCCAACTCACCTGGTTCACCACTCGACTGCATTGCTGGTGCTCGTTGGCAGGGACCAGTAGGCTGGCTGTCTGTCATGGCAGCTGGTGAGTTATGATAATAGGAAGAGTGTCGTGATTTTGTTATTAGTTGAAGTTTCAAACGGTGCTGTGACATCTTTCCCTAGAAGTTAGGTCTTGTACTCCTATTAAACCACCTATGCAGGAAGGCTATGCTGAATATTGGTTCATCCCTTTATGTAAGTGAACCAGGCACATTCGTATATGTATCACCTCCTTATCTTACGTTTCTCCTGTTCCTATCCTGCACCACAAATGAAAGCCAAGCATCAGCATCTGGTCAAAGAGAGAACTTATATAAGAGAACATCACAGATCCTGTGCTTCTCTCGGTATAGTGTGTTTGGGAATGTATACTGTAGAATAAGGACTGAGAGGATAGGCCCAGGAGATGTGATGAGAACGTAGAAGCTGTGCTAAGAGAATTCGGGTGCTTCCAAAGAGTTCTGTTTTGCATTCATGTGTTGAGTTGAATAAAAAGTATTACATGGAGCAAAGACAAAAAGTCCAGAGATGCGTGCTCAGCCCATTTGAGACATTGCGTTTCCCTGATCATATTCTTCAAATTGCGGATGTCTTCTGGAACTCCAGGGTGTTGTTGTGGGAATTTTCATAAGCAGGGGTGATCCATATGCTTGTAAAAGGGTTCATTTCCCAGGTGGGTGGCCAGCCACACTTTAGTGAAACTTGTACCCTGTGCCCAGCCCTCACTGTAGAAGGAGACCCCATGAGCTTAGCTGATTACTCCGCCCCACCCTGACTCTGAACCTCAAGGCAGTGGTGGAACTAAGAACATTGAGGCCAGAGCTTCTGGAACTATTAGAGAATGCCCCGCCCTCCAGGTATAGGGAGCAAATTGTTGGAGAGCAGGGTGTTCCGTGGTTTTCCCTGTGATAACAGATGCCCCTCCTTGCTGGATATGAGGGACAAGTCCCACTAAATCCAGCTGTGCAACCCATGTTCATTAGCACTTAGGCGCAGACCCAAGTCTTCAATGTACTTTTCTGCCCTCTCATAGAAGATCATCTTGTCAAAGTTGTTGATATTCCTGAAGACCCCTCCACAGTGCCTCCTCCAGAGTCATGATAGTGTCTGGTTGAGATACGGGCTAAAGCACTGGACTGGGATTCATCAGGATCAGTCACAATCCACAACCCATACTCCATTGCCAGCTGACATGGCTCAACACACACCTTGCTTTGACCTCCTCTACCTAGTCCTATCCACCACCCAGTGTGGGCTCCCTGCATGCAGAACATGCTCTCATACCCTAGAGACCACACAATGTTCTACTTCAATCTGATTTTCCCTTGAGTTCTTGATGTTCTGTATTATGGTGTGAATGTTTTTGTCCTCCAGAATTCATTTGTGAATGTCTAACCTCTAAGATGATGGTATTTGGAGATCGTGACTTCAGTGGATTTAAGGATTTTAATGAGTTTATGAGGGTGTAGTTCCCAGGATAGTAGTAGTTCCCCTCCAGGAAAAGGAAGGGAATCTAAGGCTCTCTCAGCCATAGGAGGTCACAGGCAAGGCAGCCATTGTCTCAAGCCAGGAGAGCACTCAGTGGACATCAAATCTGGCGCCCTTTTCTGGGACTTCCCAACATCAGAACTATGAGAAATGGATGCCGATAGTTTCTGCCATCCTGTCTGCAACATTGCCTATGGCAGCCTGAGTTGACTGAGACAGAGGACAGAGTGCCCTGAGAGCAGAACTACAGCCTGGGGCAAGGACAGGCCACTTCACTGAGGATCCAAATGGAATGAGTACCCACTTATGAGTTCTGCATCACCCAAATATCCTAAACAAATTCTCCAAAAAATATAGTTGGTATCAACAGAGATCTGTACTGTTTTCTCCACCCCTATACTGAATCCTAGTTGTGATGTTGTCTGCCATGAACAATCAGGTCTATGCTAGAAGGTGGAAATACTAAGTGAGGGACAGTCGTATGGAGTCAGAAAAGCAAATCCACATACTAATTCATCGTACCCCAGGAGCCTGGTCTTACCTTGGTTCCACTGTGTGTCGGTAATGATCGCTGCAATCCGAGATTGGTGCACTTACAGGGTAGTGAAGGGCAACTGAGATACGCATATTTCATTCCCTGGTGTGAGATAATGTTCCTGTGAATGTAGGTCTCTTAGCTTGTCCCCCAAACCTCAAGACCTTCCTGCAAGTTCTCTGACATCCCAGCCTCCTTTCCCATCCCACACATTTTCTCCTTTCAGAGTTGAAGGACTTTTGAGTCCCTGGGGAGAACACTCACCCGGGGAAGCAGGACAGTGCTTCCACATCTGGAGTCTGAGGAAGGAGCCTGTGGACCAGGGTGTTGAAGCGCTGCCAGCTCCAGAAGTTTTTGTAGATGTTCTCCCTAGAACATCTACACTGGGGTCATCTGGTGGCAATGCAGCCTGGAGGGTGGGCAGTGGCCCTCCCCATGTACTGCACCAGACCACTGATGCCCATCATCAGGAAGGTGATGGGGGCCAGTTGTGTGGTGGTGATGGAAGGTGAAGGCCAAGGTTTCAGGGGTCCCCATAGTTCCAGATGCTCCACTATCTTAGGCAGGCACAGTGGTCCTTAGGGCAGAAACTGCTGAAAGTAATGGGTCAGGGTGCTCCACACCCTTTCTGAAGGCCACAGGGCACTCCAGTTGGAGGGGTCTCTGAATGTGGGCAATGTTGTGAATGTGATGGAGCTCTCCTAGTGTTCGTTGTGACATATGTTGACCAAAGTTGAATAGCCCAGCCACACACAGAGCAGGGAAGCCAGCTCCTGCTGACATTGATGTTCCTGAAAGCAGACTGCTCCAGAGATCGGTGCAGTCACAGGTGGTGACAAGGCAGCACTCAGAGTGACTGGTGTGTTGCACAGGAGCAGAGAGAAGGAAGGGCAGGTCTCTGAAGGGAGACATGAGAACCCCAGGACTGAGGTTCATGCCTGGTCTTAGCATTTGAGATGGTGTGGAGGCAACATAAAGGGGAGAATGGGAGAGGGGAATTTGTGATAGGAGTGAGGCTCCCCAGTTCCTTAGTCACCAAGTATCTGAGGAGGAAAGGCAACCATTCTCTGCATGAAATTTAGACTTTATCCCTCCATTCAAAAGTTATGCCCAGAGGAGTCTTGTTCCCAGTGTTCAAAAGATTCCCTGGATACCGTGTGTGAACAATGACACCTCGGCGTTATTTTGAACAAAAGACCCCTTGGCTTCCTTTGCGACAGTTGGTCAGCATCCTAGGCGCTCTCTGGAAAGTGACTGTGCTGGTGACCCTCTTCAGCTCAGCATTGTCACCAAGAGAAAAAAGGCCTTTTCCATGGAAGTTCCAGGCACTCCAAAGTTCTATGTGAAAGTGATAATTTCTTAATTCATGGCCCGAGGAGCCTTCCTTTTGTTGATGTTCCTTGTAAAACCCTCTGTTTCTTTCATTACCCTGCACAACTAAACCAAGACACCTGAATGAAACTTCTCACTAGCTAGAGCCTGAGGAACCCTGAAAGTCACCTAGGAGCACACCCTGCGCAGAGTGTGGGTACTTCTCCCATCACTTGTAACCATTAACACCAGTGGGGACACAGATTGTGGCACCTCAGGGTATCCATGAGCAGGATTTTTTGAAGCGAATTCTTGACATTCCAACAAGTAACCCTTGGTGATAGAACCATTGGCAACTGAAATGCATCAAGGTAGTGCACCTAAATTGTTCTAGCAGTGATTGTATTTGTCCTAACCACCCAGGAGTGAAGAATATTTTAAGTAAGGCAGAAAGAGTGTTAGTTATTCCTAAAACTTGATCGTGGAATACACAATGCTAGAATTGGACACACAGGACCACACTTGCATGAATCAACAAAATGGTGGAAAGAGTTGATTAGGTACAGTATTTCAAAAGTGGTGGGAACACAAATGGGGGAATGGGGTGAATAGCTAAATGGTAAGGGATTTCTTGTTGAGCTGATGAAAGTGTTCTACATTTTATTGTAGTAGTGAATGAAACATCAATGAATTTGTTGCCAATATGATGGCAAAGTCTACGAAAACCTTAGCATTCTAATATTTGATGGGTGGTGTTGTGTTACGTGAATGTCTTTCTAAAGTGCTTTTGTACTGACCTGAACCAAAAATAGTAAGATGGTAGCATAGCATGCCTCTTGTGCTTGACTAGCATGGCACAACCTGGCCGAGATCCCAAGAAATAGGAAACTGATCAATCCTTCCCAGTGCACAGAGACCAGGAGGACCTTCTTCAACTGACTTGGAAGGGTGTAGCTAACAAAGGGCATCTACAAGGAGCCTGTTCCCGGTGTCACTGTCAGAAAGCATAGCATTTCATTAATACGGGGAGTGGGTCTTGCTGGTGGTATCAGTTGATGATTCCCTAGTGTTGTGTGACTTCTTCTCCTGGAAGCTAGGCCTTGTCTTCTCATCAGGCCACCTACTCAGGAAGACCTTGGGGATGCTGGGGTTTGGTCCATCCTCAGTGTCCATGATCATTCGGGGGAGGGAAAGAAGCTATCTAAAATAACACTGTCTGGAAACTTACTTCTAGAAACCTGATTAATGGCACAGGGGGTTGAAGGCTCAAAAGCATCTCTCCATCCAAATCAGACAGGAGGACCAGAAGTTCTCAAGAATTACTTCATGAAAACTCGTGCCCCTGTCTGGGATGACCATGGAGCATGTGTCCTATGAAGAAAAATGAAGTTTGATTACCTAAGACAGACCAAAAACTACTTCAACTCCAATCACTTTTTTTTTTCATTTTTTTTTCTTTTTTCTTTCCTTCTTTCTTTCTTTTTTTTTTTGAGGTGCTGGCAGAAAGTCACGCCAGTTCTTTATCCTATAAATAGCACTAATAGTTCATCGCCTTACAATTAAACCATTCTCCTTTTCAAACTTCCCTGTTTTGATGATTGGCAAACCATGTGATGTGTATCCTCATTTTCCCCATTGATTTGTAGGAGAACTTGTTTGAATTTGGAGCAGCCATGCTCAATATAGGTCAGGCTGCAGTCAGGGTGGGGCCAACACTATGTATGAGAGGGTCAGAGCACTTGTCAGTGAGGGGTCTGTCTTGGGATGGGGTCAGGGCCTCCAGTGTGTTGGGTCCCCAGTGAGTGCATGCTGACGGCTGGGGGGGTGGGAGATGTGTGAAGGCAGGCCTTCTCCTGTCACCACGACACAGGAAGACCAGGTGGTGCTGGAGATTGGTTCAACCTCACTGTCCAGCATCATTCACTGGAGGACCTAGAAGCTTTCTAAGGAAAAAAAAAAACTGTTCAGTCCTATTTCCAGGAACCCAAATAATGGCACAGGAGAATAAAGGCTCAAAATCAGCTCTCTGTTCAAATAAGACTGGGGGCCCCAAAGTTCTCAACAGGTACTTAACAAAAATTGGTGCCCCTGACTGTGATGGGCATGGTGGCTACAATCGTCTCATGGTCACCTGGAATCTTTATTTCCATGAGAGGTCATGCTCACATGACTATACTCTGCAGTGACTCCAGGTGGCTCCACAACTTGGGGCCCTTCTTTGGTCACCAGTTTTGAATGCGAGGTCCGTGAACCATGCCTAAGCAGAAATACTGCAGGTGTCTGTAAGGACACTGTACGTGCTAGAGCCCATCTTTTTCATTCAAATAATGTTCCTTCCCTATATCTTGCAACCAGTCCCTGTCCCAGTTCCCATTCTAGTGCAGCGTGAGTCTTATCAATGGATAGAGTTTGTATATTCATGACTTTCATCTCAAGTAGATCAGGTCAAGTTGATTGTACTCAAATCTAGCAAACTGAGTAGGTCACTCTGAGTATGGTGAGCACAGAGAGGGACGTATAGATTCTGATAACTACAGGAGCTGCTAGTTCTGACCATCAGATGAGTTCCAGGGAACTGTTGGCAAGTTGCTGGCTCCTGGTCCCAGGAAAGCAACAGGAGAGCTGCTACCACGAGGAACTGAGGGTCGCTAATATTCAATCTCAGGGCTAGTAACATGAAGATCTGAGCCACCACCAGTCAGTTCGCAGACCTCAGAGCTGCAAGTACCAAGGGAGATGCACTTTGCCCTTTTGTGATTCCTCCTCATCTGATATGATTTGCCCTCAGATGAGTGGTAGGAGAGATTTTGAAGGGACAAAGATGATTAAAGGATGGAGAGAAGATCCCTTAAACTGAGAGGTCTATTCAATGGGGGTGGTGAGTGGTGTCCTGGGAATTTGCCTGTTGTATTCCAGTATCAGTGGAAGGGCTACCCTGAATCTGAAGGCAGGACCCAGTGAATGGACACCCGTGCACCCTGGGACCTGGCATCTCCAATTACCTCTTCCTTTTAGTTCTCACTGCATGACGTTGCACAGACACCATGGCAGAAGTCAGCAGCCTGAGGAGATTTTTCCTATGAAACTGCCTTTATTCCCATTGACACAGGCTAGTGAGGTACATTTTCCCACCCAGACTTGAACATTCCACTAACTCACCTCTCAGTCCCCTCCCTCTGCCCCCTCCCTGCCCCGTTTATACATTCCCTATACCCTCCCATTCCCTTCATTTACTGAGAATGAGGAGGAACTGTCCTGTGAGAGTAGGAACCTTTGGTTTTTGGGGTGCAGAATAAAAGAAGGGAGAGATCTCGCCTGAGGAACAGCCATCCCAAAGGCTACGCAGCAACAGTACTGTCCTCAGGTCCTCCTCTTCTTCTCTTGGTTGCCTGTTGCCTTGAAATTTCTCTTGTGAGGCTGGGAAGTTTCAAGGAGCCTCAGATCCAGATGGTGTCCTCCAGTGATGTGGAGGGGAGGCCCCAAGCAGGACCTGTTTTCCACTGTGTATGAGCATCCCGTGAGACTCGCTTCTTGGCCATGGTAGCAGGAGGTGGGTGGTGACTGAGGCCTCCTCTCTGGGGAAGTGGTACCTGGACTGCTTGCTCTCCTGAGCAGAGGGTTTCCACATGAGGGCCCTGGCTCTGTGACAGTCCCCAGGGCAGCAGATGGTGCTGGGAGAATAGGAGGAAATCCAGGCTTTGGAGGTCATCGTCCACACTGCAGCCATTGGCTGTCCGATGTGGCCCCCCCAGAAGTAGTGGCTCTTCTGGGCCCCACTCCACCTTTGTTTCCCCGGTTTACAGAGGAGGATCTTAGGTTTTGGGGAGGAAGATTGGACCAGACGGCCCTCAGTGAAGAAGACTCTTGAATGCTTGGGAGAATAGCAGTGTTGTTTGGACCTAACAACTCAGACTCTGTGGCCCTGCACTTCTTCCAGTCTTGGGAATCCACCTCTGGGTTCCCGTTGTCCACAATGACCCTTCAATCAGCATGATGGTCACGTTTCTCTGCATTTAGGCTGGCAACTGCCTCGGAAGCTCTTGAGTCCTGTTGGAACATACCATGTCCTTGAGAAACCTGCAGAGGTGCTTCCTCACAAACTGAGGAGGATATGGGCACTGGCTAACTCTTTATGTATGAGAAGGGCCATGGAGGACAGGGACATTAATATTTCAGTGAATGGTGGTAGCTGGAGATGTCACCCATCTTGGTCTCAGAGAGACAGACTGAGGCTCTGCTATCCACCCTCTTGGGCTTCTTTTCAGCTTGCTATCCTGATTCTGTCCCTGACTTTCCTATCTCTTTCACTTTGTCCCTCCTAAGTCCTATGTCCTAGGGTAGTCACACTCCCCAATCTTGTATCACAGGCAGGATGGGGATAGACAAGAATTCTGTGAGCCATGTGAACGGAGTTCTATACATACCTCATCTACCTGATGTCCCTTGTACCACTGTGCACTTGTGGCCACTCCTTTTCCTACCTCCTTGTGTCCTCTGTCTCCCAGTGTATCAGGTATCCCCTTCTGCCTTATCAGACTTGGTGTCTGTCCCTAAGCCCCAGAATCTGGTACCTTGACCTCCGTCATTCTACCTGCTGCTCTGTTCTCTGTGTCTTTTCTTTCTGACCAAGCCCTTGTGTTCCTGGTGGCCCTGCACTTGTTTATCAGGTGTCCTGTCATCTAACCAGTATACCTCCAGACCGTGGTATACTGGGACACCCTCCTTCCCCTGTCCACCTGGCCAGAGGCGAGTTCTTCCTTCTGGTCCAAGTCTTTTGTTAGGGCCAAGATATTTATATCTGGCTTGGGGGGAAATCATTCTTCCAGGAAGCGGGGCTGAATCATGGTCTCCACCTGGGAGAGGAAAAGAGCGTGAGTGACCTTGGGAGGAAATGGCCCTAATTCAGGAAAAGTTCTAGGAGAAACATAAAGCAATGATGACCCTATCCTGGTCCACACCATGGGGTAGTTAAATCCCAACCACCAGCTGCACATATCCTCAGTGCACGCGCAGGCACGCACGCGCACACACAGTGCTGGAAACCTAAGGTATGAAGCTCGATCTTATGGGTCCTGAAATCTTTTAGACATGATGACTGTAGGCTCAGCTCACCTTCTCGTCGAAGTCTTCATCAACGTAGCTAAGAAGACTTGGGTCTGGGTCTAAATCATTGTCTAATGGCTGTTGCTCCAGTTCTTCCTGTCCCAAGTTTGCAGCAGGCTCTCCTATGAATGAGCTGGAGGGCTCACACATGGCATAGTTGGGAGGCCCCACTACATGATCCATGATGTCTTCGCACTCCTGTACAGCTTCAGGTGGGATCTCCTCGGGTGCTGTGGTGTCGGGCACCTTGATGACGCTTGCCTTGGTTTCACGTGCCTTGGTTTCAGACACCTTGGTCTCCGACACCTTGGTCTGTGGCACCTTCAATTTGGTTGCTAATGACGGAGCAGGACGTGCGTTAAGGCTGGTCGTTCTGGAGATGCACGCTAGGAAAGGGAGGACCAGAATATTGCTTGGATGGTGATCCATGTTTATCTCAAACATTTGCTAGAAGGCAGGATTCAGGGACCTAACCTGATGTGCCATGCACTAGGACAACCTCACCTGAGGACCCTAGGGAGTGACAGAGCACCAGGTACAGTATCTAGCACCTGGGAGAATATTTGGAACCACTGACACTTCACACACTCTGCCGACCCAGTACCCAAGTACCGGGAAGATGGTGTGTTGGTTCTTTGGACGTGCAAGGAGAGAAAGGAACTATGTACTCAGTTTGTCAATATGCAGTTCAATACAAAGGGTGACAGCCATCAGGTGCTGTGGGGCTGTTCTGCATGCAAGAACAAATCCCCTATAGTGAAGGAAATGTCCTATTTAGGACAACAACCTACCTTGTCCTTGGTTCTCTTGGATACTACCATGGGTTTCTGTGGGCATAAGGGAACCCTACCTGACTGTTGGACAGCATTGACCGGGGGCCTTGGATGATACAGCCTCTGAGGTACAGGAGGAGGTTGTGACTGGAAGACCCCAGCCAGCTGCATCCTTGGATCCTCCAACTCTTCTGCAGCCTCAAATTCCACGAACCTTGGTAGGGTATGAGTAAGGGAGGCACGGGCTGAACTGAGAAGCCGATCAGGCATACCGGTCAGGTGCTACCTCCTACCAGGCAGGAACTGGTATGAAGGACATGGAGCTGTGTGCTGGAGTAGGCTGGGTCAGTCCCAGGAGATATCTACTTCAAAGGGAGAACCACAGTGCTGGGAAACACTACCTCAATTAGCCCCTGAAGGGAATTAGATCTGGGGGACGCAGGTAGGGCCCATAAGTGACCCTTGTTCCCACTCTGTCCTGTCCCTACCAGGAACAACACAGATCAGATAAATGCTAGAGCTGGTCAGGGATTTGATTTCTATCAGGGAACACCAGGGGTCCTGGACCAATCCAGGGATACTGAGCCCCGGAAGGATCACCTGGGAGACAAAGGGATAGGAGTGGTCACGTGAAAGTGAAAACTAGACAGAACCTTGGGTGGATTCCAATGAGGGCTGTTTCTTTTTCTCTCTACTTGTTAGAATGGCTGGTATTACTTAGAGGAAAGGGAATAAACACTGGAAATGTATCCTCAGGGCTTCTGAAGTACTGGATTCCTCTGAGCTTGTGCTCCCCACTGCCACCCTCTTCTGGAACTGCAGGTTGAAATAGCGTCTACTTTCATGACTTCTCATCTCCCCAGTCTGTAACAAGGTGCCAGTTCCCAGGCAATGGCCTGTGTGAGGCTAGTGGAACTTTGCCCATCTGCAGAGCCAATGAAGCAGAAGGAGTTGATGTGGCTGGACAAGTTACCCCTCCCCATCCTGACCCTGAAGTCTCAAGGCAGATTTGCAATTGGGAACACTGAGACTGGAGTTTCGGTACAGTTGCAGAGAGAACGCCTGGAGCTCCCGCTAGGAGTTGCTGCTTGGAGAGCTAGTTGCCTCTGAGCGAACAGGTAGGTGCCAGGCCCTACAAGACCCTGCTGTGTAATCCACAATCCCCCACCCCTAGTTTCTGGGCCCCAAAGCCTGGCTCACTTTTCTGCGGTCTCATAGAAGATCATTCTGTCAAAGTTGCTTGTGCGCTGCCATTCCTGCAAACCCTTCCGCAGGCCCGCCTCCATGGTTATGGTGGGCTCCCGTTGACACAGAGACCGAAGCACTGGGCTGGAATTCATCAGGATCAGTGAGAATCCATAAGGTCACCCTCCATTCTCAGTTGACCTGGATCCAAAACCTCCTACCTTTGTTAAATCTGTCTCATCCTGCTCAACTCAAAAGTACTGTCCCTGGGGTCCTGGGACACTATACTTCATACCAGACATTAACATCAAGGTCTGCAGTGGCCTGTATGGTTTTACTTGGATCCCTCAGTGGAATGGGTATTATGTGGTGAATGTTTTTTGTCTTCCAAAGTTCACTTGTTGAAATCCTAACCCCCAATGTGATGGGCATGTGGAGATTGGCTTTAGAGTTTTGGGGAGATAGATGAGATGCTGAGGGTGGGGCTTCATGAGGGCATTAGTGGTCTTCTAGGAGAAGGAAGACACTCTGAAGTGACCTCAGTCATGTGAGGACACTGGTGAGTCAGCAGCCTTTTCAAGCAAGCAGGAGAGAGAGCCCTCATGGCACTTGGGGTCAGGCACCCTTTATCTGGGCCTCCTGGCTGCAGACTCTGAGAAATACATGCCTGTGCTTTCATCCCCCTGCTCTATGCTACCCTGGATGGCAGCCCAGGTGACTGAGACAGTGCCCAGAATGGCCAGGGAGCCCACTTACAAAGTGGGCTAGATGAACATCCCCATCCTCGATCCAAAGGGTGTGAGCTTCCCCGTGAGTGCTGCATGATCATAGGGTCCTGATCAGGAGTTTGGGACAATGAGTGTGGGTATCTGTGTAATTCCATTTGGGGGCCAGCACTCCGAACCCCACTTCTGCTAGTGATGTCCCATGTGCTGGGAACAATCAGGTCTATGCTGGAAGGTGAAATTCCTGGGGGAGGGCCCATCATATGGAGTTAGCCATCTCTGAATCTTGGGTAACTCATGCAAGGAACCTGCTCTGGCCTTGAGTCCTCCGTGTGATGGTGACGATCATCGGAAATAAAGATTACCTGAAGTTCACATGGCTGTGATGGGCAGCTGAGTCATGGCATGTTTCATGTGCTGATGTGAAATGAATATTGCTGGGAATGTAGGTCTCTCAGCCTGTCCTCCCACCCTCAGGACCTTCCTTCCAGGTGGCCTGCATCTCACTTTTCTTTTCCATCCTCACTTTTTCCCCCTCAGAACCGCACGAAGAGTTCCACGACCCTGGGGAGAAAACTCACACGAGGAAGCAGGAGAGTGCTTCCACATCGGGAGTCTGAGGAAGGTGCCTGCGGACCAGGGTCTTGAAGCGCTGCCAGCGCCGGAAGTTTTCGTAGTTGCTCTGAGGTTCGCTGGTGTCATCTGGTGGCACTGCAGGCTGCAAGGTGGGCAGCGCGCCCTCCCCATACACTCTACCTGGCCGTTGTTGGGCGTTCATTGGGAACATAATTGGGGCCACCAGGGCAACTGGTCGAGGTGCTGGAGGCCGACGGCCCAGGTAACAGGGGCCCCTGTAGTTCCCGATGCCACCACTGGCTGAGGCAGGCAGTGCCGGGAGGAATGGAGCAGGATTCTCCATACCCTGACAGAAGGGCCCTGGAGCCCCCCAGTTGAGGGGTTCCTGGGTGTGGGCAATGTTCTGAATATGAGGAGGCTCAATGGGCCTCAGTTCAGGCCCCTGCTGTCCAAAGCCAAAGAGCCCAGCCACATACGGTTGTTCAGGGCAAGCAGACAGCACCAGAGGGTTACCCTGGGAGATGGGTGCGGTCACCCGCTGTGCCACGGGCGGCTCCCAGAATGGCTGGTGTGCTGGCACAGGGGCAGCAGGAAGAAAGGGCAGGCCTCTGAAAGGATTCATGAAGGCACCTGGATTGAAGTTCTTGCCTGGTCTCTGATTCAGATGCTGTGGAGGGAATGAAAAGAGAGAGAGGAGGAGGGGAAATGTCAGCAGGGTTGAGGGCCCCAGCTGCTTAGTCAGTGGGAATGTGTGGAAAAGTCATTACAGCTCAGGACCCTCTGGGCAAGATATTTTGCAGTTTGCAAACATCCCTGAGTGGATTTCATTGTGTTCCCTTAGTTGTAATTATACCTAGAGAAAACTTGTTCCCAGTTCACCAGGATTCCATGAACACCGTCTGTGGACTGTGACCCCTCAGATTTCCCTGCCTCTGAGAGGCCCCTGGCACATCCTTTGCATACAAAGTGTTGCCCTCCTTGGGGACTCCCTAGAAATGCATCAATTTGAGTCTCCTCGGTGACACCATGCCCCTACACATGCTCCCCAACTGGAACAGGATGTTCTCCAGGGCAGTTCTAGGCATTCCATGGTCATTTGTGTAGGTGACAGTTTCCAAAGTTTATTGGCCCATCACCTCCCCAGCCGTCCTTTTGCTGACACTCCTTGCATACCCCTCCAGTTCTTCCCTAGGCTGGCACGAAAAAATGTCACCTGAATCAACTCCCTCCCTGGCTAGTGGCTGAGAAGCTCTAAAGTTCACCCAGGAGAAAATTCTTCCCAGCATGTGGGTTCTTCTCCCAAAACTTCCAACAGCAGTGCCCAGTGGGTGGCCAGATTCTGGCCAGCTCTGTCCAGTGGTTCCTGTCAGGACACAGGGAGCTCTCTGTTCCTAGGGAAGACGTCTGTGTGACAGACATTGAGATCTCTGAGGTCCTCTCCTGGCATGACCAGCAATGGCTGCTGAGATTTACTGAAGGTGATGGAATGTCGAGTAATGCAACTTTCAGAGATTTTTTGAGTCCAGTGTGGTACTGTCAATCGGAGCTTTTTCAGGTCTCTCTCTTTTTTTTTTTTTTTTGAAATGAAGGAAAGTATTACAGAGAACCAGGCCTGCACCAGCTGGCAGGTGTGGCAGGGTTGTGTGGAGCACATTCTTGTTCCCCAGAATGTCATGCAGTCAAGGAATTCAAGATCAAGAACACTTCAACACTTGCATATAGTAATCAGGACACCTGCCTATCTTTCATATGAGAACAGAAGGTGGACCCCATTCTCTTGAAAAGAACCCAGTTGTCTTCAAAACTGATTGAAGAAAAGGAAAAACAGTGTGTGTTCACCTTTCATTTTGTTACTAAAGAAGCAAGATGAGCAAAGTGTTCATGCCAACATAATAATTAAAAGGGATGAGGCTATAGCAGAGAGTGCTGCACAGCAAGACGCTCTGAAAGACATCTTTCCATGAACATGAGGACAATTCAGAAGACCTCATAGGTCCGCATCTCTGTTGGTTGAGTTTCCCTGTTTCCCTGCCCTTCAGGAATCAAGGACACCTGCTTTCCGAACTGAAGGAGACATTTTCCTGGGAAGAAACTGGGTGAGGGACCCTGGGCTGTGGCAGTTGGCGTGCCCTGCAGCCTCACCCAGAGTATATCACAGTGCAGATGTGGTCAGCAGGAACCCCACTAGGCAGTTTACTCCCGAGAAGATTTCTCTCCACTGCCCACTTATGATCTGAGAGCCTCGTGTCAAACCCCTCCGAATGATATCACAGGCAGCTTCCAGGTGTCTGAAGAATGGACACAGGCTCAGCCTCTCCCCTCCAGGCAGCCCTAACTGACCACCACTGTGACACTGACTCTGACTGCCTAAAAACCCACCCAGTGACCTGTGTCCATTCTACAAGGAATCAGTCCCTTGGCCTCTCTCGTTTCTGCTGACCCAGTGTCCTTCCCCTGAGTTGTGTTGATGGATGTCTTAGGATCCCTCCTCCCCATGAGCCCTATTAGTCTTCCTGGGCTTTCTGAGCCATGTCAAGTGCCTTGTCTAAAGCTTTCTCCTTGGTCTACTTCTGCTTCATCAGTTGACGAGAGAGGAAGTAGTCCATTCAAATTCCCAAGGATGTACAGGGTGACTGGTATTCAGTAGGGAAACCACTGACCCTCCCGACTCACCTCTTTCTAACGGTCAGGATAGTGTACACAGAGTCTCACAATCTCCAGCGTGGGAATCGTCTCTATGGGACCTAGAGAGTGATCTGACTGTAGCAGATGCTCAGGGTCCAACTGAGAAATGCTGGGCAAAGTTTGAATGTAAACCCCAGTGGAATGCTGGGTCTAGACATTCTGTAGGGGGGAGGGGCAGAGGGTAACAGGCCTGGGTGGGCAGACATTCCATGAAGAGCTGTGGCAAGTAGGGAAGAACTTATGTTCCCTTCAAGACATCCAGTGGTGACACACTTGGTGTGTGGCCCTGAGTCATTTTGAGATTGTTTCTAAAATCCATAGGAGAGTGGTTTGAGAGGTGTCCCTGTATTTCAGTGCCTCAGTAAGCATCTTCGCTTCCCCTGCTGGGCAGGACCAGTGAACTGGGGCTCTCATCACACACAATCATGGGTGGAAGCAGCCAATACTGCAAACTCTAGGGCGTGGCTTGCATTTTATGGATATAGTGTTTTTTCAGCCCATCACATCTGCAAAACACACACTTGGGTGTTCATGAAATAGCCATCACCTTATTATAAGTCTTTTTAGAGGAATAGTGGGGCAAACCATGATACTCAATCAGTGAAACAAGTTTCCTTCATTCTTCCTTCACTTGTCATCTGTTTCCTACATTCATGTCATTAATACTATGTCTGGTGGGGGTTTTTTGAACCAGTGATATAAAATGTGCAATGTGGAGAAACTTGTCTTCTCCTCCTTTCACAATCAGTTTTTTAAGAAATAGTCATTTACTATAATGAATAATGGGGAGGAGATTTCAAAGCAAGCTTTATTTGCTAGATGGAGATTGACTTAGAGGCCCTTGCATGCTCTTGGTCAGTGCTTTGCCCGTGTGCTTCAGCCCTCACCCCATGCAGTCAGTGTTGCACTGCTTCAGAATGCTAGACTGTAGATGCACACATAATCCAAGCAGTCAAATTCAATTTGTGAAAATTGGCCATGGAAGAAGCAGTGAAATGTCCTACCATCTGACCATTGCTGTTGTGAAGCCCTGAACTAAGATTGATGGCTGAGGGGAAATAAATAGTCTGAATATTGATGTAAACCTAATCAAGATCTGTGGAGGGATTGCTAAAGGCCTATCTGCCTCCCATGCAGCCTTTAGTTCTGCACACCAGGAGCCCTTGGCAGTGTCACATGTGACATGTCTTCCACATTATCCTTTGGAAAGAAGTGATACTAATTAAACCCAAATATTTAGAAAGAGCATGAGGGGAGTGGTGTTTTGATTTTTTTTCCCAAACTATTACAAGGTCAAGTGAATCCATGGCACGCATTTGAGAAATTCCAGCTAAAAGTATGGCATGTCAGAGAAAAAGAAGAGGATGAATTTGCTGTCTGGTGCAATTGGTGGATATTGCCAAGTGTTTATTGAACATATAGGAAAAACCTTCAAAGAGAACATTGGAGCATCAGTGTGTGTCGGGAGGGCAGAGTACAGTAAATGGGGGAGGCAATATCAAGGAATGGGGGATTTAAGAGTGTTCCGGAGACCTAAAACCTTTGCCCAAACTGTTGTGTAATGGAACCTACAGATGGAATAAGAGGAATGCACATGCTGATATTTGACCGAGTGAGTCGAATCAAGAGGACATAGTGCAAAGGGGATGAAAACTGTGTTCAAATGAGGAGCCTGAGCTTCAGGGTAGAGAGCTTGCAACGCTGCAGCCCAGGCAGTTTCCAATGCAGGCAAGGCAGGTGTGTCATAGTGAACATTGTGGCAGTCCTTCCAGGTGCACTGGCTGGAAGAAGGAGCAGCCAGAGGTTCCACAAGGAGGAGCCTCCTTGCAGGCGACACCTCGCAGACCCAGATGCACTTACATCTGGTACTGAAGGCACTCTGCACTTCCAGTCACAGACCTCACGCATGCTCACGCGCTTGGCCAGAGGAGCTGTGGCGCTCGCGGGCCGCGGTCCAACAGTCCAATGCCGGTTGAGGTTGCTACTGGGAGATGCGATGCGCGAGCGTGGGTGGCGGTTCCCCAACGGCCTGCATGGCAGCCATGGCGGTGTCCAGAGTAGATTCCCAGCCCAGAGGTACTGGACCCGCGTGCCTCTCCCTTCCCTGTCTGTCGTGCTCGGGTCTTTGACCTGGGCGGCGAACCTCCCCGTAGTGTGTCTGCGTCCACAACGCTGCCCGGCGGCCCGTTCTCACCTGTACGCGAGCGGCGCCCAGACCAGACCCTGCGCTACCCCGTGCCTCCTGTGCTGGACACTAACAGACGCTCGCCAAGGCGGTGCAAGCGCGGAGCCTCTGGTTCGGCGTCCCTGGCAGCCCGTGGCCCGGCGCTGAGCGGATCCTCCTCGGTGAGCCAGCAGCAGCGTCCGGTCTGCAGGGAGGTGACCGAGGTGACTGGTGTCGAGGTCCATGGATTTGGGACGGCCTCTCCTAGTCCCGGGAGACATGTGCATGCTGGAGATGTCAGCGGCCTCCCTGTTCTTAGGCAGAAGGACACTCCTGTCCGGTGACGCCGGCAACTTTGCAAAAGGGACGACCGGGCCGCTTTGGCCCTTCTGCTGTGGTTGCTTCCCGGTGGACGTGCAGTGGTAGGTTGGCTGTGGCGGAAGAGTGTGGAAAATGGACTCGATGACCGGATGAGAAGCGTCTGCCCTACAGTCATTTTGCAATAAAGAGATTGAGATTTGGTTATTAAATTGTGTGGTGTTCATGGATTGCACACGGGAAATGGATTGCATGCTCTCATGTGTGTTGGCGGGTTACTGGGAGGCCCTTGTGGGTGTTTCTGGGTGCAGTAAATTTTCCTTTGGGTTTGAAGGCCAAAAAATCATGGGGTGGTAATTTGTATGAGAAAGTACACGCTGGGCATTCGTGGTTAGTACTTCCTTTCGTGGGGTGGTGTTGATATGCATTCAGAATGTGGGTTCGATGTGTTTTCACTGATGAGAATCCGAAATGTATCCCATTTGTTTACAATTAAAATAAATTAAAATTTAAAAAGGGGGGGACATAAACTCAGGGAGTTGGCGTTAGGTGTTTGCAGTTTGGTTTTTTACTATTTTACCCGCCTCCTTTTTATTTCTTTTGACCTTTGAATGCATCTTGGGAATTTTGGGTATACTATGTGTGTTTACATATAGGCTATGTTTAGGAACGTGTCTGGCTATGTTTCTTTTGGTTTTCAACGTGATTGTTATAGTAGGGAAATGAGGAGGGGTATTTGTATATTGAGGATTTGGTGTTAGGTTATGGGGTTTTTATAAGATTCTTATTTTGTTATTTGTGTATATGTATTTCAGTACAAAAAGGCTGGTCAGTGACTAATTTTGTGGAGTACTAGGATATATTTAAATGTGGAGTTGGTAGGGTTCTGCATTTTGGAAGATGAGTTATTCATATTTGGGCATTGTGAGCTTGTATATGAGTAGTATAATATTTGTGTATGTTGGAGGACATTTGCATGTAGTGGGTAACTGTATAGAAATAAGATCCTATGGACAGTTCCTTGTATATTGAGTTTGTATAAACTGTCTCATCTCAGGTGTGTGTGTGTGTGTGTGTGTGTGTCTTTTTGTTTCCTGTACTACCAATATTTGTGAGAGGAAGAATATTTATGTGTCAATTAGAATGTGTATTCAAAGACATGGCGTTTGATGTTTATTTTCTGGGGTCATATATGTATTAAGTATAAAGTTATTTGTATGTATCTGAAGTAAGGATGTATGTCTGTGATAGAGAGGTGACTTTGTGCATTTACAAAGGGGAGTGTTTATATGTGTTAGGGACACATGATACAGTTATTTCTTAGTATTAGAGTATAGATAAAGTATGGTGTACTGGCTCATGATAATTTGGGAAGTGTCCGTGAGCTTATGTATATTTTATATAATGTGCTGGAGATATTTTTCTGTCTCGGGCATGGAAATTGGTTTGTGGATTTGTAGAGGGGTGCTTGAATTCTGTGTTTGTCTACTGGGAATGAGCTTTCTAGGAGTATTCAAAATGTCTTTCTTTGGAGAATGTGTGACATTTCTAGGTGTGTATAGGAATGTTTGGCTAATGAGGTTGGGAAGTTACTTTCTGGAAGTGTAGAATACTGTCGTTTTAGGGACATGTATATTCATGTTTTGGAAATATTTCTGTGTCTGTCTCTGAATTTATGTGTGGAAATTATGTGTCTATTGATTCCTGTATAGAGATTAATATATGCATGGTTTTTCATGTGTGTTGGTAATGAACTCTGTGCCAGATTCAATTGAGATCATCATTTTTGTGTTTTGTGTGTAGGCACACAAGTGATTGTGTGTATGCTCATGGATTTGTGGGTGTGTGTATTTAGAATCTGTGTGCATACAAGATGCTCAGGAATTGTGTTTGTGTTTATTGTGGCATGTAATTCTTGAACATTTTGGTGATGTCAGTAGAATGCGTGGTTCGGGTATATTAGGTTTAGTCTCATGAATTTGAGAAGTCTAGGTTGTTGGTGACTGAGTGTGTCATGAACTCATGGGGCTCCTGTGATGTGTACCCTGGCAGATGCAAGAGGTTCATTGTATACTTGAAGTCGATTGAGTGTTTCAGTGTTGTGGAATGTATGTATTTTAAGAACTGGGATTTTGCATGGGTCTCTCTCTTATAGTGCAAGAGATGACTGGTTGTATACTTTTTGGTTTTCCAGAGTCTGTTCCTGTGCGGGATTCATGGGTATATAGGCAGTGTGTGTGTTGCATAGGTACGTGTCCATCCCTTGTTGTTCATGTATGCATAATTGTGGGAACACACATGCACATTTAGAATGAAGAGGTTATTTTTCTGGAAAAAATCACATGGTAACAGGCGGTTTTACTTTGTATTTAGGGTGGAGAAATTGGTTGTACACATGTTCAGAACTATGCAGTGTTTTTGTCTGATGACATTAATGTCATCTTGTTTGTGTATTTGAGGTTGGAATTCAGGGTAGTATCCTGAAGCAGGTGAACTTTGTACACATATTCTTTGTTAGCTGGAGCCGCCAGGAACTTGCTGTGGTTGCTGATGCTGCTCATCCCTTTCCGTTTGGTGTTCAGTGGTTCAAGTCATTAGGTTGAAATTAGTCTTGAGATAGATGTACCTCATACACTAAAAGTCAAGACTTTCTTACCTACCTCTGGATTATATCTTACTAAGTGATTACTAACACACCTCTAATGTGTGTTTGTGTTTGTGGTCTGCATGTGTGTGCACCATTTTTATGACCAGACATCTGTGTGAAGTAAACATATTCAGGCAACGTGTTTGTATCTTGGAGATTCTACATGTATTGTGAGTGGGGCATCAGGGATCCTTTTGGGAAGGCCTTGACCCTGTTCATTCTGATCCACTCTATTGCTCCTAACTGGGTTAGTTCATTCTTCAGGGACAAAGAACCTGCATGTCTGTTGCTTTCTGGCTCTTCCTCATGCAGGTGGATTCAGTACTGTATGCTCCTTGGGCAGGCAGGTTCCTGTTCAGCATGTACGTGGTCCAGGCATCTCAGTCATAAGCTGATTGTGAAGAAAAGAAACTTTTAAATAGGTATCATGTTTGTGTGTTGGCAACAGGCATAAAATTGTCGGGTTTCCTGGACAGGAGATGAGATGGAAAAGTCCTCTTTTGTGCCAACACCGTGAGAATCAGCTGGGCTGCCACAGATGCTGTTGGTTCCTCTGAGGCTAAGCTGGTGGATGAAAACACTGTGCTCCAAAGCGTGAGGCCAGTGAAAACCTGCAGATCCTCTAGGGCACTACCATCTGTGCCCTGGGTGGTATTTGCTGGTGGATGTCAGGCAACCCTTCCCTGTGGAAACCTGAGGATTCAGGGACCTCCAGGGACCCCAGACTCAGAGATTTTGTTTTCTGTTTCGGTAGCTCTGTTGCTTTGGGTCATGTTTTGAAGGAACCTTCTCCATGTTCTGAAGGGCAAGGATTCTCTTGCTAGGGGAAGCACATCCCTGCTTCCTGTTTATCTGCTAGTGTGATGCCACCTTCTTCTTTTTCTCCATTTCCGTTCAGTGCTGACCTCTCAGTGAGCTGCATGCTAGAGGTGGAAAACAGAGGACCCCACAACACGCCCTTCCTCCTTACAAGTCACCTGAGGTTTTCTGTGCCTGGTTCCTTAGGCTCATTCTACTCCTGGCTGTGACCCAGGGATGGTGAGAAGGAGTGAAAGGGGTAAATGAGGGGATCTCAGTCCCCTCTAAGGGTTGGACAGTCACCTTCTGGGAAAGGCTCATGGGTTAAAAGCTTGGTGTCCAGTGGATGGTGCTATTGGGAGGTAGGGGGAGCTTTTAGGAGGTGGGATGGAGTGGAAGTTAATCATGTCATTGGGGGTTGTTCTCTGGAATGGGATATTGGGACCTGGGCCTTTCCTTATCCCTATCCCTTTCTTTTTCTCTTTACTTTCTGGCCACCTTAAAGTGAGCAATTTTCCTCTAGTATACTCTACTGCTCAGCCACAGGTCCATAGTAAACTGGGCCAAGCAATCATGGATCATAACCTCCAAACCAGGAGCCCAAATTAATCTTTCCTTTTTTCATGGTATTGCTGTCACATACTTTACTACTGTGACAGACGACTGGATTAACCCAGAAAAATGGTTCCCAGAGTGTGCATGATTTTGTGACCATACCTGGTCATGTGATTCAGAAGGCATTGGAATAATTTTCAGGAGAAATTTGGAAAAGCTTGGAGAAATAGACTAGAGAAACCCTAGAGTGCTAGAAGAGAGCTCTGTTAGGGATGCTGATGTGAGGTCAGACCAGAATGTGTGGAGGAATTCAGACAGCACAGGCAATGTCCGTGCAGTTTCCACATTGAAGCAAGTACCTGTTTGGGAACTGGATTAGAGGCCACTCATGTTATTTCTGAGAAGAATTGCCCTATATTTTTTCTACATGAATGTAGAATGTACCTAAGTGGGAGGTTTATTAAAGGGGAGAGATTATACTTTAGATATGGGACATCCTCCAAAAGCTTATGTGTACGGCAATGCATGAAAGTTTAGAGGTGAAATCATTGTGTTATGGGAGCCTACTAATCCACTGGTATCTATTATCTGGATGGTAACTATAGGTAAGTTGGATATTCCTGGAAGTAGTCAGTCAAGGGGGCAATGGCTTTGGGGATCATAGTTTTTCTCTGTGAGTAGAGTTCTCCCTCGCATTCTTCCTCTCTCCCTCTCCTTCCTCATTGCCATATTCTGAACTCCTTTCCTACTCCCTACACCTTCACCATGATCCTGTGCCTCATCTTGATCTGAGAGCTATGTAGTTCATGGTCAGTGGACTGAGACCTCTGAAACCATGAGCTAAGTAAACTTTTCCTGATCTTATTGTTCTTGTTAGAATATTTTTGGTCAGTGATGTAAAAGGCAACTGAAACACAGACTAATTAATAATCCAGTAGAAGATATTTCAAGGCAGTGTGTCATTTGAGATGTGGCCTGGATATTTCTAGCTGCCTTTAGCGTGATTTAGAGTGGGACTCAGGAGCACAAAGCAGAGTAGAAAGATTGAAAATACTTGGAGGTTTTCCAGAAAAGAAACATTTGTAATGTTCATGCCAAGGGTGGTGTGGTTGGTAAAGATATTAGTTCCATTACAAAGAAGCTGAGTAGTTTGTACTAGTACACTAGAGAACACACTTTGAGGCACCTGAGGAATGGGAAGGACCCGACCCTTAGCAGGCTCAAACCTTGTTGGAGAGGAGAGTGTCAGGGTGCCCCGCTTTCAAAGTGCAGTCTGGGAATTGTTACGACAAGATTTATTTTGCTGTGTGACAGACACCATACAGGCATACAGAGGGCCTGCTCCAGGCTGGCCTGGCTAATGTTCTCATTCACAGGTGAACTTGGAACTGTCCATGTGATTTGCTTATCAGGCTTACAGAATGCAAGCATTGTGGGGTCATGAAGGTTCGCACTGATTCTTCAGAGGAAAGGCTGGTGACAGGGAAGTGTATGTCACAGTCAGAGTCCAAGCCATTATCCCCAGAAACAATGATGTGTCAAAGTGTGAGGGTAGAGCCAGTATTGTAATGGAGGCCTCAGTAAGATAGTGGTGCCAGACCTATGAAACGTCTCCGAAGGGAAGTCAAAGGCAATGTGAGCACACCTGACTCCAGGGATTGGCCCCACAGAAGACGAGGCTGAAGGGGAGAGGATGCCCAAACCCTCGGGGATCCATATGACACCATCATGTGCTCTACTCCACACTGGGATGACTAGACTGAACGTTTGCCCTGCTGTACTTTGTTCAGTTTCCTCCTTTCTAATTTCCTGTTGTTCCATTTTGGGCTAGTTGTGTTTCCCCTTTGTCATTGTATTTTGGAAATGTTTTTGATTATTAGAATTATAGCTAATGTACCTACAAAAGTTTTGATTGTCCTGCTTTGCTTCCTCCTGAGACAGCCAATACCTGAAGAGACAGAGAAGTAGGAGAGGAAAGGTCTTCATTTCACAACAGTCCAGCATATCAGAAGATGAATGACTAGCACCTGGTTTCATCTCGTTTAGTGCTGCTGAGTGAATGTGCATATGGTACCCTATGTGGGATTGTCCCCTCAGTCTTGGGCAGGTGTGTGCAAGGTGGTGGCTCACTAGTCTTGACAGATGTTCTTTTCTCGAACTGGGCTTGTGTGGGTCTTATCTTGGCCCAGTGTACACTGAACCATCCTGGACCTGTGAAGATGATTGTTCGGACGCTTGCATTCTGTCTCTTTTTTTTTTTTTTTTTTTTTTTTGCGGTACTGGGGATCGAACTCAGGGCCTGGTGCTTGCGAGGCAAGCACTCTACCAGCTGAGCTATCTCCCCAGCCCCGGACGCTTGCATTCTGAAGGTGTGTGCATCTGGTTTCTTCCTAGTCTGTCTCTGCTCTACAACTGTGTCAATACCTTTTAATTTGGACATTTTCTGTGACCTGGAAAGGGGGACTGCCCAGTGCAAGGGTTAGTGCTTTTAACTAACTCTGTGGTTAGTCATTAAGATGGGGCTGAGGGTGTGGGGAGACAAGAAAGCTATGCTCATGAATCAGAAAGAAGAAAGAGTGGAGTAAAAAACCTTTTAATTCAGGGTTCAGCAAAACTGTGCCCCCTTGAGTCTCAGACTTTAGGAGGACTTTAGAGATGCAGACTCCGTTGAGATTTGTGGACTCTTTGAGATGGACTGAATGCTGTTTTTTGTTTTGTTTTGTTTGTTTTTTGCTGTGAGACAGATAAGAGCTTTTTGGGGACCGAAGGATAGATATTACCTTTGGTGTCACCAAAGACTCACCTATTAAACCTCTGGTTCTCAGCTTATGGCACTATTGGGAGGTGGTGGAACCTTTTCGAAAGTAGGGCCCATTTGAAGGAAATTAGTTCATTGAGGATGTGCCTCTCAAGGGGTTCATTCTGGGACCCCTGTGCATTTCTCTCTGTCTCTGTCTCCCTGTGCTCTGTCTCTCTTTGCTTTTCAGCTACCCCTACCCTGAGATGAGCGGTTTTTTTCTCCTACACACACTCTGCCAGGTGTTCTGCCTAGCCACAGGTCCAGAGGCAAGAAGTCCAAGAGACCATGAACTGTAATCTGAAATGATGAGCCAAAATAGATCTCTGCTCCATTGAACCTACTGATCTCAGGTACTTGTTATAGGGTTGGAAAGTGATCAGGACACCTCCTGTCCAAAATGCAAGAGGCCCCCAGCCCCTTCCTCTAACCAAAGTCACCTCCTCTGTTAGTAGCAGGGAACAACTGATACTTCACTCACTCATCTGTTGGGCAGCAACCATGCCAGTAATGCCCCCAGTTTAGAACTGGGGCATGTAAGGATGCCCAAGGCCTCTCATGTGAGAACCCGACAGACCACATTGAGAAACTGGAACAGGCATGGCCTAAGGGAGCCCAGGGGGACAAGCCTGGGCTGGGCATGGGAACAGACGTTGCACAATTGTGTGGACCCCCATCTAGGAGACGTCTGGGCTGACAGTGGATACACAGAAGTGCCTATTTGGGGTGATCCTCTCCTTTAGGTATCCCCTTAGTGTCCCAAAGTAGCTACATCTCCAAAAGAGTTATCTGAAAGGGCTGTCTTCCTATTTGAAATGTTTTCTCTGTTGAGTATTTGCTGAGTGACTGGCAAGCGCCTTTCAGTTCTTGGGAATGGAGCGGTATCCTTTGTGTGTATGTAGGAGTTACTGATGTCTATGTGTGTCTGAGATTTGTTGCTGAACTTCAGAATCTGAGGCATTGTGTTTATGTGCATGTTTGCAACATACAGGTGATGGTATGCATTACATTTGAGAGTAGAAATCATCTTATGTTAAAAAGTATATTTGTTTGGTCTGAATCTAATCAGGTATTGAGGGAGGGTTTGTGTGATTGCATTTGGGAGTATAATGACTGGTGTGTGTTTTTCTGGGCTATGAGGCTGTGTATATCCATTTTAAGTGTTTCTTTGGAGGTGATCGGAATTGTAAGGCTTTGTAAGACTTTGTAAGAAAAGTTATTGATCGTGGTTTATTTGGGCTTTGGTGTGCCTTCTTTTATATTTGAGCATGAGGAACTCTGGGTGTATATTCAGGCATCTGGCAGATAGGAAGTTTATGCAATTGAGAATTTTCAGAGTTCTACAGTGTGCTTGCGACTGTGTACATCAGGAGGTATGGGAAGTTCCTGCACATACCTATTAATAGTAACAGAGTGACTACATGATTGTCTGGGTCTCTGGAGGGGTCTTTGGGTGTATGTGGATTTGTAGATTCAGATGGACACCTGTGTTCTCAAGCTTGTGTAATCTACGGCTCTGAATATGTTTAGGAAATGTGGTGGCTGTGTATTCATTTTTGAGCAACAGGTGGGTGGTGTGTGTTTCCACTGTGGAAATTTAGGAGTTAGGTTTATCTGGGAATGCAAGTTAAGAGGCTTGGGTACTGACAATGTATATGGGAAATTTATGGAATGGTGGGACTTGTGGTTAGTTATTAAGAGGAGTGTTTGAATGGAGTGTTTTTGTGAATGTGTGTATTTCTTTGGTTTGGGAAGGGTGTGAGATTAGAGTGTGCAGGGGTAAAATATGTGTATTAGGGCCACACATATGTTGTGTGTGTATGTGGGAAATGCTAATGGGTAGATTTCAGTTGGCATCATTGATGTGTACATTTGGAGAGGACTGGGAGCTTTGCATGTGTTTGAGACTTGGTGTTTGCACATCAAGCAATTCTGGGGATATAGGGTCATGTTTGTGTGTGTTTGTGGTTATGCCTGTGTCCTTTAGGGTTAGGGATGTTGCATTTTTATAATCAGGGTGTATCTGTTTGCATTCCTTCTTGTGGAGGTCTAAGATCTCTTTGTGTATGTTGGGGATGAAGTAATATTTTTATTGAGGGTGTATTTCTGTTCAAAGAATCAAGACTGTGTGATTTTCCAGAGGATTAAGGATTTTGTTTATGTGACATCTGGTAACAAGTAGGGTTTGGTATGTGTGTGTTTGTGTATGTGTGCTTATTCAATGTTTGGTGGTATGATGTGCACCATCTTCAGGGAGCATAGAGTGTACAGGGATGTGTAAGCCTGCATTTGGGAATGTATAGATAAGAGCTGCATGTCTTTCACTACCTGACTGATCATGAGCCTGTGTATTTTGGGGCATGAATCAAGTATATTTTTTTCAAGGGAAGGTGTCGTGCATGTATTCAGGGATTGCAGGATGGGGGCAATTTATGCATCTGTGTGTTTGGCGGGGTGGTACTGAGTTGTGGGTCCTGCACATGTTTCCAAACATGAGAGGTTTTGGCGATATGTGCAGTGGAAGGGGTTGTAATGAGTGTGCATCCTCACATGTGTGTGTGCTTGACTAAAGAGTGTGTGCACGATCTTTGTGGCTGGTTGGCATGTGTGTGTCCAAGGCTGGAAGGGGTGGCAGGAGCACATTGATGATGGCAATCCTTTCCCATGTGCACTGAGGTTTGTTCCTGTGATCGGAAGCTCCAAAAGAGATTTCCTGTTTCTTGTCCTTAAGCAATGTCTGGCTATGTTAGTTGTGGTGGTAGGGGGACGTGCCTCTTGTGCTCAGTTGGGACTGACCTCCAGGATCCTGTGCTGGTGGATGGAAGCCAGTCAGGGATGACTCTTCTGGAGTGGTTGGGGGAGATTTTCCTCTAAGATGTGAGGTGTGGCCATTCCTCTGCAGAATGGTTGAAAGGGACTGACTCAGGCAGGAAACTGCTGGGAGATTTACATATCCAGGTACAGTTGTTGAGAGAGTCATTTATGTGTTTCCACCTGTTGCTTCCTCTCTTGGAGTTTTTCCTCCATATGAAAAAGGCCCAAACTCTAAGTACAAGCCTGCACAGGCCCTCCCAGCCTGCCTATATTGGTGACCCATGTGCACACATATCTGAGCTCACAATGTGCATGCTTTGGCAACACCATGGGCTCTATAATTATTACACAGTTGCTCCTCAAATACATTAGGAGAGGAGATAAAAATTGAAAGTACAGTGGTAGTGACTTTAAAGTTTCCTGAGGAGCTTCCCTCATTTTTATTCTTCATTTCTTGGCATGACTGAGCGAGTGATTCTTCCTTTCAACCTGAATGATCCTTTCACATTTCTTACTGATCAGTTTTACTATTGGAGAACTTCCTTGGTTTTATTTATATGGAAATAAATAAAAGTTTAATTTTTTATATGTGATCAAATATGCACAGCAAAGTTTTACCACGTTAACTATTTGGGAAGGCAGCGTGGTGGTGGTCAGTACAATTATTTTGCCCATTCTTCTGATACCAGCATGGAGCCATTTTCTCATCTTTCCAAATTGGAGCTCATTTATTAGACAATAATTGTCAATTTCCCTCTTGACCTAAGAAAATACCATTTTCCTTTCTGATTTATTCCCATTCCTCTGTGTACTGTACTTCATATAAAATCATATAGTATATTCTCAAGGTCCATCCCTGTTGTAGTATCAACCATTATTTTCTTCATTTTTCAGAGCAAATAATATTCCATCATATGCTACATGTAAAGCATTCTTCCTTGGGATAAGAAAAGGCTGGAATAGTGGAATGAAATTGACCAAACTGCCCAATGTACATATATGGAGAGACCCATAGTGAATTTCATCTTTATGTATATCTGTAAAGCTCTAGTTAGGAAAACTATAAATACATGGAAGGAAGACCAGTAGAGAAGAAGAAAGGAAACCAGGCCAGGAGGAGGGGAGGGAATGGGAAAGTTCTAGAGACTGAATTGGAACAAACTGTATTCCATGCTTATGTACAATTATAAGGCACAACTAAAAAATTCTTCCTCAATGGACCCTTGAGTATAACAGATATTCCTGGAGTGATTATATTTGTATAAATATGTGTTCAAGTCCATTCTCGTAATGTTTTAGAGCTGTATGCTGCGAAGTAGGATGGAAGGATCATGTAAATCTACTTTTGATAATTTGAGGAACCACCATGTATTTTTCCGTAGAGTCTGCAGCACTTTGCATTCTAACTCACAGTACATAAACTTTTAAATCAGGTTACTGCTTCAGTGAATTTCTTTGAGTCTCATAAGAGACTTTGGATGAGGACTTTTGAGCAATTCAGGAACTGTTGAGATTATTGGGAATCTTGGGTATGGATTGAAAACTGTGAGATGGGTAATGAGTTTATGAGGACAAGGGCAGATCCTGATGGTATGGTTCTTTAGTGTCCCCCATGGGTTCATATATTAAATGTTTGTTTCCCACCTGATAGCTCACTGAGGGTACTGGCACCTTTTAGGAGGTGGGACCCAGTTGGTGGAAATGAGGTCACTGGGAATGTGCCCGTGAATGGGTATTCAAACACCTGTTCCTTTCTCTCTGTGTCTCTCTTTCCTTCCCAGCCACCATATGGTAAGCAGTTTTCCTCTGCTATCCGCCATCCACCAGATAGACTGACTGGCCACAAATCCAAAGGCAAGAGGGCCAAGTTACCATAGACTGTGACATCTGAAACTATTTACAAATTGGGGCAGATGTGGCAGCAGGGAGTCCAGATGGACCAGCCCAGGCCTAGCATGGGAACATACGTTGCACAACGGTGTGTCCTCCCAGCTGGGAAACATCTGCATAGGCTGAGCTGGATGGTCACATGGGACTGTTTGTGGTGATGCTCCCCTAGAGGTACCCCTTTTGTCCCAGAGTAGGTTCATGTCCATGAGAGGTATCACAGAGGGCTGTATTTGAAGTGTTTTCTCTCTATTGAGCACTTACTGAGTGGCTATCAAGTACCATTGAGTTTTATAGGAGAGAGTGTGCTCTCTGCTCTGCAGTTTTTTATTCACAAATATTTTCAACACGAAGGTGTGTGCCTGAAATCTGCATTTTCATCCCTCCACTTCTATCTGCTGAGCCCACAAGACTAGTGACCTGTAACAAATTGCTGACTGGAGGTGTCAAACATCAGATGGCATATGTGATGTAGTGTATGTGATCTTGCACCTTAGCACCAGGACTTGGTGGTTCTTTCTGTTTTACATTAAGAGTCAGGGAAAGGATATGGACCAGGACACCATGAATCGTCTTGTGTGTGCATGTTTGATTTTCATGTGCGTAATGATTGGATATGAGTGATTTCCTTGATCTGTGTTTGGTGAGTGCCTATGTGGCAATGCATGTGTTTGAGCTGTTAGTACTGGTTTCATTTTTTTTTTTTTTGGCACTGGGGACTGTTGTGAACGTGTGTCTATACATTTGAGAAGATGTAGGACTGTGTGTCACCATTGTATTGGATCTGTGTATCTTCAGATCTTAGAGTTTATATGTATGTTCATGAGGTAAGAATTTAGGACATATAATTTTTGGTGCAGAGATTTGGAGAGAATGGGCTCGTGTGGTATGATGAGATATCAGGAGTTGTGTTTATGTAGTCTGTAGATGTGGACAGATTCTCTTGATAGTTTTTCAGGGTGGACTTCCATGTGCGTTCGTATTTGGGGCTTTGAGGTGGTTGTGTTGTTCTGGGGAATGAAGGGGCATACTGTGTGAGGAGTTACTAATGCTGTGTAGGTCTGAATGCTGTTGCTGCACTTATTTTTGAATTGAGGCATTGAGTGTATGTGCATGTCTGTGACATAAGTCATCATGTATGATACATTGGGCAATGGAGATTGGCATCGTGTTAAGAAGTATGTGATTTGCTTTGGATATATTCAGTTATTGATAGTGTTTTATTGCATTTTGTGTTATACTGAATCATTCATATTTTTCTGGGATGTGAGGATATGTGTATCTATTTCAGTGTTTCTTTGGAGGTTCTCAGAATTATGAGGTTTGTGTGAATGGTTTTAGATTGTGGTTTAATTGGATTTGTGGTAGATGTGATTTGTATTTGGGTATGGGGAAGTCTGGGTATGGTCAGAAGTATCACAGATAGGAATTCTATACAAGTGAACATTTTCAGAGTTCCATGTGTTTGTGTGCTTGTGACTGCATTCATCAGGAGGTACCAGCAGTCCTGTACATACCCATTATAGTGACAGCAGCTGCATGTGTTTTTTGGTCTGTGGGTGTATTCTGTATGTGTAGATTCAGACAGATACCTTGTTCTCAAGTTCATGTAATCTAGGGCTGTGAATATATTTAGGAAATGTGGCTGTATATTTGTTCTTGAGCTGTAGGTCAGTGGTGTGTGCTTCCTCTGAGGGAATGCAGGAGGTATGTTTATATGGAAATAGAAGTTAGGATATTTGGCTTGTGACAGTGTATCTGCATTGTTCATAGTGTGGTGGGATTTATGGTTTTTCATTAAGAGGATGGCTTAACCTCGAAAAAAATAAAATACTTGGGAATCAATCTCACAAAAGAGGTGAAAGACCTCTACAATGGGAACTACAGAATACTAAAGAAAGAAATTAAAGAAAACTTTAGAAGATGGAAAGATCTCCCATGTTCTTGGTTAGATAGAATTAATATCATCAAAATGGCCATACTGAGAGGGCCAAGATGGCGGACTAGAGGGCGGCTGCATTTCACGCTGCTCCAGGACGCAAGATTCAAAAGAGGAGATAGTGAGAGACTTGGGATCAACTCAAAGCTGCTGGGTGAGTCTCTCCTGTTGGGGAGGCGTCCCGGATGGGGCGGTAGCCCCGCAACGCAGGGAATTTGTGAAGTGGAGTTGCTCGGCGAGACGCCCCTCCCCCCGCTGGAGCGGTAAACACGGACAACTGGGATCATCGTAGAGGAGGCGGCTCAGCATAGCGCTTGGACTCGAGCAGCCGCTGGGGCTCCGGGCGGCTGCCTGGGGAGGAGCTGCGTGGCGAGCTGTTTGGACCCAGAACAACCGCTTCTGAACACTGGGGGGTTGCCCGGAGGAAGAGGAGGAGCGCGGCGGGACGCTTGGTCTAGGAGTGACTGCATCAGAGCCATGGGCGGTTGCCAGAGGAGGAGCTGTGTGGTGAGCTGTTTGAACTCAGAGCGAGCGCTCCTGAGCGCCGGGGGACTGCCCGGAGGAAGAGGAGGAGCGCGGCGTGTTGCTTGACCTGGGAGTGACTGCATCAGAGCCGCGGGCGGTTGCCGGAAGAGGAGCTGCATGGTGAACTGTTTGAACTCAGAGCGAGCGCTCCTGAGTGCCGGGAGGTTGCCCGGAGGAGGAGGAGGAGCGCGGCGTGTTGCTTGACCTGGGAGTGACTGCATCAGAGCCGCGGGCGGTTGCCGGAGGAGGAGCTGCGTGACAAGCTGTTTGAACTCGGAGCAGCTGCTCCAGAACACTGGTGGCCTGCCTGGAGGAGGAGAGCGGTGGGACGCTTAGCCTGGGAGTGACTGCATCAGAACCACAGGCGGTTGCCAGAGGAGGAGGCGAGTGGTGAGTTGATTGGACTAAAAGCGACCGCTCCTGAACACCGGTGGCCTGCCTGGAGGAGGAGCGTGGTGAGTCACCTGGTCTCGGAGCCACCGCTCCTGAACACCCGGGGGGCTACCCCATGGAGGAAGAGGAGGAACAGGGCGGGTCACTTGGAATTGGAATGACTGCCTAGGGCTACGGGTGGTTGGCAGTAGGAGGAGACCCGAAGTGAGTTGCTTGGACCCCTAGTGACTGCGTTGGAAACCGGGCGGCTGTCTGGAGGAGGAGGTGTGTGGCAGGTCTCTGGGTCTCGGAGCTATTGTACGGGGCTCCAGGTGGTGGCTCAGGGGAGGGGCTGCATAGCCAGGCGATTGGTGCAGAGCAGGGTCCCAGGAGCTAGGTGGCTTCTTGCTAGAAGAGCCGCACAGAGACACGCCTAGGGGTGGAGTGAAGTTTCCAGGGCGGCGGGCAGATTCTCTGGAAGAGGCAGCCTAAGGAGACTCGCCTGCGAAGGGTGAGGCTCCCAGGCCCAGGACATAGGTCCGGGCCCCTGGGATCGTTGCAGAGGAAGACAGCCCAGCCCAGGTGGTAGTTGTAGATTGAGGGGAACCTCTAGGAGGGCAACTGACCAGCGAGACGTCCCCACCGAGTGACTCTTCCCGGCCGGGGAGGTTTTCCCACAGGGACAGTAAAGCCAGAGACATAGGCACAAACAGTCCTTGCCTCAGCCTGTGTCTAGTTCCCCATTGGATGACCATTGGTCAACAAGTGGAGGCACCTCTGCCCACTAGCAGGGAATATACGCCACCTGAGGGTTACCACACCTAGAGAGGCAGCTTCTTCGTGGAGCTCTGCATTATCAACCTCCTCTAAGACTTCAGGCTACTGAAGGATAAGAGGGGTTATACTAGCAATCTTCAGGGACATTATAAGTTGATAGAGGGAATCTGCAATACCTTAATGACCCACTGATTCCTGAACAATATGAGAAAACAAGGGAAGAAAATGCCCCAAACAAATCTAGATGTTACATCAATAAAATCCAACGACAGCATGGCAGAAGAAATGACAGAAAGGGAGTTCAGAATGTACATAATTAAAATGATTAGAGAAGCAAACGATGAGATGAAAGAGCAAATGCAGGCATTGAATGATCGCACCAATCGACAGTTAACAGAGCAAATTCAGGAAGCAAAAGATCATTTCAATAAAGAGTTAGAGATATTGAAAAAAAACCAAACAGAAATCCTTGAAATGAAGGAAACAATAAACCAAATTAAGAACTCCATAGAAAGCATAACCAATAGGATAGAACAGCTGGAAGACAGAACTTCAGATATTGAAGACAAAATATTTAACCTCGAAAACAAAGTTGAACAAACAGAGAAGATGGTGAGAAATCATGAACAGAATCTCCAAGAACTATGGGATATCATGAAAAGGCCAAATTTGAGAATTATTGGGATTGAGGAAGGCTTAGAGAAACAAACCAAAGGAATGAACAATCTATTTGAAGAAATAATATCAGAAAATTTCCCAAATCTGAAGAATGAAATGGAAAATCAAGTCCAAGAGGCTTATAGGACTCCAAATACACAAAATTACAACAGACCCACACCAAGGCACATTATAATGAAAATACCTAACATACAAAATAAAGACAGAATTTTAAAGGCTATGAGAGAAAAGAACCAAATTACATTCAGGGGGAAGCCAATACGGATATCAGCAGATTTTTCAATCCAGACCCTAAAAGCTAGAAGGGCCTGGAACAACATTTTTCAAGCTCTGAAAGAAAATGGATGCCAACCAATAATCTTATACCCAGCAAAACTTACCTTCAAATTTGACGAGGAAATAAAATCATTCCATGATAAAAAAAAACTAAAAGAATTTACAAAAAGAAAGCCAGCATTACAGAACATTCTCAGCAAAATATTTCATGAGGAAGAGATAAAAAACAAAGAAGCAAATCAGCAAAGGGAGGAATTATCCTAAAGGAACTGTCAAATAAAGGAGGAACCAAGATGTGTCAAAAATTTTAAATATGAGCCAAATGACCGGGAATACAAATCATATCTCAATAATAACCCTGAATGTTAATGGCCTGAATTCATCAATCAAAAGACATAGACTGGCGGATTGGATTAAAAAGAAAGATCCAACAATATGTTGCCTGCAAGAGACTCACCTCATAGAAAGAGATACCCATAGACTAAAGGGGAAAGGATGGGGAAAAACATACCATGCACATGGACTCAGCAAAAAAGCTGGAGTATCCATCCTCATTTCAGATAATGTGGACTTCAAGCCAATGTTAGTCAGAAGGGATAAAGAAGGACATTTCATACTGCTTAAGGGAAGCATAAATCAGCAAGATATAACAATCATAAACATCTATGCCCCAAACAGTGGCTCATCCATGTATGTTAAACAAATCCTTCTCAATTTTAGAAACCAAACAGACCATAACACAATAATACTAGGTGATTTTAACACGCCTCTCTCACCATTGGACAGATCTTCCAAACAAAAATTGAACAAAGAAACCATAGATCTCAATAACACAATCAATAATTTAGACTTAACAGACATTTATAGAATATACCATCCAACCAAGAGCGAATACACTTTCTTCTCAGCAGCACATGGATCCTTCTCTAAAATAGACCATATATTATGCCACAAAGCTAATGTTAGCAAATACAAGAAGATAGAGACACTACCTTGTATTCTATCAGATCATAATGGATTGAAGTGAGAAATAAATGAAAGAATAAAAAACAGAAACTACTCCAACACCTGGAGATTACACAATATGCTACTATATGATGAATGGATAACAGAAGATATTAGGAAGGAAATTAAAAAATTCTTAGAGGTAAACGAGAACAAAGAAACATCATATCAAAATCTCTGGGACACTATGAAAGCAGTACTTAGAGGAAGATTTATTTCATGGAGCGCATTTAATAAAAGAAGTAAAACTCAAAAAATAAGTGACCTAACACTACAGCTCAAAGCCTTAGAAAAAGAAGAACAGACCAACACCAAAAGTAGTAGAAGACAGGAAATAGTTAAACTGAGAGCTGAAATCAACGAAATTGAAACAAAAGAAACAATACAAAAAATTGACAAAATAAATAGTTGGTTCTTCGAAAAAATAAACAAAATTGATAAACCTTTAGCCACACTAACAAAGAGAAGACGAGAGAAAACCCAAATCACTAAAATTTGGAATGAACAAGGAAATATCACAACAGACATGAGTGAAATACAAAACATAATTAGAAGCTATTTTGAAAATCTATACTCCAAGAAAATAGAAAATTTCGAAGACATCAACAGGTTTCTAGAGACATATGAATTGCCTAAACTGAACGAGGAGGACATACACAATTTACATAGACCAATTTCAAGTAATGAAATAGAAGAAGTCATTAAAAGCCTTCCAACAAAGAAAAGTCCAGGACCAGATGGGTTCTCAGCCGAGTTCTACAAAACTTTTATAGAAGAGCTCATTCCAATACTTCTCAAAGTATTCCAGGAAATAGAAGAGGAGGGAACTCTTCCAAACTCATTCTATGAAGCCAATATTACCCTGATTCCTAAACCAGACAGAGACACATCAAGGAAAGAAAATTTCAGACCAATATCCTTAATGAACATCGACGCAAAAATTCTAAACAAAATTTTAGCAAATCGCATACAAAAACATATTAAAAAGATACTGCACCATGATCAAGTGGGTTTCATCCCAGGGATGCAAGGTTGGTTCAACATCAGGAAATCAATAAATGTAATTCACCATATCAATAGACTTAAAGTCAACAATCACATGATTATTTGGATAGATGCGTAAAAAGCATTTGATAAAATACAGCACCCCTTCATGCTCAAAACACTAGAAAAAATAGGGATAGTGGGAACATTCCTTAACATTGTAAAGGCCATCTACGCTAAACCCATGGCTAATATCATTCTAAATGGTGAAAAACTGAAAGCATTCCCTCTAAAAACTGGAACAAGGCAGGGATGCCCTCTTTCACCACTTCTATTCAATATCGTCCTTGAAACTCTAGCCAGAGCAATTAGACAGACCAAAGAAATTAAAGGGATACAAATTGGAAAAGAAGAACTCAAACTATCCCTATTTGCTGATGATATGATTGTATACTTAGAGGAACCAGGAAATTCCACCAGAAAACTTTTAGATATCATAAGTGAATTCAGTAAAGTAGCGGGATATAAGATCAATGCACATAAATCTAAGGCATTTTTATACATAAGTGATGAATCTTCAGAAAGAGAAATTAGGAAAACTACCCCATTCACAATAGCATCGAAAAAAATAAAGTATTTGGGAATCAATCTCACAAAAGAGGTGAAAGACCTCTACAGTGAGAACTACAGAGCACTAAAGAAAGAAGATGGAAAGATCTCCCATGTTCTTGGATAGGAGGAATTAATATTGTCAAAATGGCCATACTACCAAAAGTGCTATACAGATTGAATGCAATTCCAATTAAAATCCCAATGATGTACCTTACAGAAATAGAGCAAGAAATTATGAAATTCATCTGGAAGAATAAAAAACCCAGAATAGCTAAAGCAATCCTTGGCAGAAAGAGTGAAGCAGGGGGTATCGCAATACCAGATCTTCAACTCTACTACAAAGCAATAGTAACAAAAACGGCATGGTATTGGTACCAAAATAGAAAGGTGGATCAATGGTACAGAATAGAGGACACGGACACAACCCCAAATAAATACAATTTTCTCATACTAGACAAAGGGGCCAAAAATATGCAATGGAGTAAAGATAGCCTCTTCAACAAATGGCGCTGGGAGAATTGGAAATCCGTATGCAACAGAATGAAACTAAACCCATATCTCTCACCATGCACAAAACTAAACTCAAAATGGATTAAGGACCTCAGAATCAGACCAGAGACCTTGCATCTTATAGAAGAAAAAGTAGGTCCAGAGCTTCAGCATGTCGGCTTAGGACCAGACTTCCTCAACAGGACTCCCATAGCACAAGAAATAAAAGTAAGAATCAATAACTGGGATAGATTCAAACTAAAAAGCTTTCTCTCAGCAAAGGAAACTATCAGCAATGCAAAGAAAGAGCCTACAGAGTTGGAGAAAATCTTTGCCAATCATACTTCAGATAGAGCACTAATCTCCAGAATCTATAAAGAACTCAAAAACTCTACACCAAGAATGCAAATAATCCAATTGACAAATGCTAAGGAAATGAATAGACACTTCACAGAAGAAGATCTACAAGCAATCAGCAAACATATGGAGAAATGTTCAACATCTCTAGTAATAAGAGAAATGCAAATCAAAACCACCCTAAGATTCCATCTCACCCCAATTAGAATGGCGATTATCAAGAATACAACAACAGGGGTTTGTGAGGATGTGGGGGGAAAGGTACACTCATACATTGCTGGTGGGGCTGCAAATTAGTGCAGCCACTCTGGAAAGCAGTGTGGAGATTCCTTAGAAAACTTGGAATGGAACCACCATTTGACCCAGCTATTCCACTTTTTGGCCTATACCCAAAGGACTTAAAATCAGCATACTACAGAGATACAGCCACATCAATGTTCATAGCTGCTTAGTTCACAATAGCCAGATTGTGGAACCAACCTAGATGTCCTTCAATTGATGAATGGATAAAGAAACTGTGGTATATATATACAATGGAATATTACTCAGCCATAAAGAATGATAAAATTATGGCATTTGCAGGCAAATGGATGAAATTAGAGAATATCATGCTAAGTGAGATAAGCCAATCTCAAAAAAACAAAGGAAAAATGATATCGCTAATAAGTGGATGATGACACATAATGGGGAGTGGGAAGGATTAGTTTAGGGTTAGAGTTAGGGTTAGGGAGGGAGGCAAGAATGGAGGAAGGAAGGACTCTATAGAGGGAAAAAGAGGAGTGGGAGGGGTGGGGGGGAAGGGAAAAAAATAACAGAATGAATCAAACAACATTACCCTATGTAAATTTATGATTACACAAATGGTATGCCTTTACGCCATGTACAAAGAGAGAAACAACATGTATCCCATTTGTTTACAATAAAAGGAAGTGTGCTTACCCCACCCCAAGAGAAACAACCAGACAGTTGATCTACTGCCAGAATGAAGTCAAACTCCAGTATCTATCTCTCTGTGATTCGCAGCATTCCTCATGTGAGACCCAGTTTGACTCCAGTGAAATCAGAGTCATGGAATACAAATAGCAGTTTCCTAACAACACGAGCATGTGGGGTTAGGCATGTGCAGCCCAATGCAGGAAGTATAGAATGAGGTGTGTGTTGTGATTTGAATCTTAAACATTCACAAAAGGATACTAAGGTAAATATTTCCTCACCAGCCTGTGGGAATATTGAGAGGTGATGGAACCTGTAGGAAGTGGGGCCTCCTGAAAGGAGGTTACACTGTTGTGGACATGCTGTTGAGGATATTGTGACCCTGGCCTCATGCTGTCTACTTCCCGACTTCCATGAGGTGTGGGCAGCATTACTCCAGACTCTGATCCTTGCCATGGTGTTGTTCCTTGCTGGAGTCTGAAATACAATGGAGCTAACCAATTAGACATGGAATGAGGGCTTTGATACGTTCAGTCAAAGTAAACTTTTCTTCCTAATAATTTGTTTACGTTATATAGTCTGTCGAAACCACAGAAACCTGAGTAATGTAATGAGGCAGTTAAGATTAAAATACCTGCCCAGGAACACTCTTAAAATGTTGCAGGTCAGCTATTTTAATGCAGTCTTTATGGAGTGGAGTTGTTTCTTGATTTGACAACAGTTCCCTCACATTATGGCTTATCTCATTGTTTTTGCATGGCTCTTGGGTCTGCCCTCTGAGAAATCCATGGCCTCCTCTCTTTTCTTATCTTTTTTAAATTTGTTTTAATTAGTTATTCATAACAGCAGAATGCCCTTTGATACATCATATATCATGGAGTACAATTTCTCATTCTTCTGCTTATACATGATGTAGAATCCCACCAGTGGTATAATCATATATGTATGTGGGGTAAGAAAATATATTTTTTAAAAGGAAGCAAATGATTAAGGTAGGTTAGGTTAGGCAAGCAGATGATAAATATTGTAAACGTATATTAGGTGATGTTAAGGAATGAGAACAGAAATGCTGTTGTCTATGATGTTAAAATACCTAATGAATAGAAATACGATGTTCTCCCACACCTTGTTGTTTAATAGCCTCTAGTGTCATAGAATTGAATATATCGGAAAGAATTGAGGGGAATGGAAGACCCGTGCAAAGCCCTCCACAGAGTCATAAGTGGTAATAATTGTAAAAGAGGAGGCCACCACAGAAGAGAGTGAACAGCCCCGTCCAAAACATAGTGTAAATGAGATGCGCCCTCATGGGAAATCACTGCTTTAGAACCACAGACTGCCCTCATGAGATGTACTCCAGGATGGAGGATCTATCCCTTTCCCAAATGGTTCTTTAATTTTCCATTGTAACACTTATGACCCCTTCATCTTGGTTGTGATGTGGTACATGGAGAGTTCACAAAACACCACCATAGCAAGGAAAAGCTCTCCCTACCTGCCAGACCTTGCCAGTCTACACAGTATTGCCCAGGGACATATCCCCAAGACCATAAGCCACAGTATTCTTGACTGATTAAGTATAATGGGATTTTTTTCCCCCTTGTCTACAAGGTTCTGGTGGATCTTAAGTAGAACTACCAGGTTCCCCAGGCTTGGACCTTGCACAGTTAAGAGCTGAAGAATCATATTTGTTCCCTGTTAATTTCTCTGAGTATATTATATCTGATAATAACTGCAGATCTGTGGCTTAATCACAAGACATCCAATGAACTCTCCATGGCCTTTTTAAGTAGACGACATAACAATATGCCCTTACCTGCCTTAGAGTAATCAGGTTTTTTGTTCAAATTACTGCACATTGATAGTTGGGAACACAGAGTTTCTTTTAATTCTCAAAGATACATTAATCCAGAGTGGGGGCTATTTTGAATGAAAACAACTCACAAATTTTTCCTTATTCCTCAGTTATTCCTTATTCTGTCTCCCTGATTCCATGGCATACTCATGTTAAGTAGAAATAAATCTACCCCAGTAGGATGACTACTGTTTCAGGAATATCATTCAGGATATAATCAAACAAACGTTACACTAGTAATTTGAATTAAAACATGTATATATGCAAATACATATATTTAACTATGCACACATGTGAATATTTATGTGAAGTTACTTAAGTGAAGGAAGAATAACTACAGAAAGTAGAAAAGAGAATTGCAAGAGGTAATAGAGTTTCAGTACACGGGAAAAGGGAAAGTGAATAAGGAAGAATTGTAGATACATAGAAGAGGGCCCTGAGACTAGAATTGACAACTAAGTCCCAAGTGCAGTGCTGGGAGAAAGTGTGGCCTGTTCCAGGTTGATGTGGGTGCACATAGTGATGTGAAGAGGGAATATTATTTTGAAGAACTTGAAGAACCCTCAAATGAGTAAATCTGTGTGAACACGTGTTTTGATTGCTTACAGCGGAAGTTGTTTTCTGAGTACCCTTTTGTCATGTTGCTCACCCATTAAGCATTAAAAGTCAACATATTTTGGTATATATGGGGCAGGAATGAAATTCAGAATTCGCATCAGGAGAGAACAGCAACTCATACATCTTAGGCTTGTTTGGGTCCATTTAGATGCAATCATTCAGATGAAATTTAGGCCAAGTACAACCAGTTCTCTTTATATTAGCAGCTCTGAGGTTTGAGTGCCAGTGACTCTCAGACTGTAGCATTAACAGGTCTCCACACAGTGTTCCTGGCACCCTGAGCCAGCAACTACCAACAACTGTCAGCTAAATATCATAGAAGGACACCAACCAAATGCTTCACAACTTTTTACATCTTTAAACCTTTTGAATTCAGTAAAGAGAAGAAGCATTCTCTCTTCTTTTTATGACATCTTCATGTTTTATGGCATCTTTTTGTTTTATGACATCTTAATGTGTCACTTCTTATTCCTTACTTCATTGGTGACATTGACCACTTGGCAACATGTTCTTCCACACTGACAAGTTCCTTTAGTATTTATTAAAATGCACGGTTGCTAGTCAGAAATTCTGTCGTGCATTTGTGATTGCTATTGGTTGAACTTCCTTGTTTCTTGAGTAAAACATATTTATTGTCTCTATTAATTGGAAGAAAAACCAATGCTGCTGGTCCAAGCTTATGCTAATTAGTGTTTGGAAAAGTTGGGCATCTCCACTGCATGTAGGTTGGGTTGCCTCAGGGTGACATATCAGCTTGCCCCAGCTCACTGTGGTGCTGGCCTGCCAGCATCAGTTCTTCCTGAGGCCGGGACCTGAACATTTAAGGTTAATTCAGTGAACTTGTCAGAGGGATCCTCAAAACAACCAGGTATTGAGTATCTGCATGCAGAGGTATACAGAAAAAAGCATCTTTTCAGTCTACAACTGAACCAATTGGAATGTTTAAACAAGGTGTAAGAATTGGGGACCACTGGATGTATGGGGACCACTGCTTCGTTTATTGGTCTGAGGTCCTGTGGTAGTTTCCATTCCCCATTGGTCTTGCAATGGGTGTATTACCTGGACGAAAAAATGTCTGAAGAGGCCGAGACACTTTAAGTTACCTACTACAGCTTGTAACCATTCTTCATTCTCTGGTTTCTGGGGATACTGTTTTTGGTGTGGAAGGGACAGAGGACCTTTGAGATGGATCTGGACAGGAGCAGGTCCGAATTCTCCACCTGTTTTCTACTGTGTCACCCAGGCTTCTGTGTTAATCTCAGTTTCTATTAGGGGCAGACAAAGTACCTGTTCTGGTGTCATGAGAAGTGTGGTGCCTAGACAGGTCAAAATATCTCTTTCCACAAGGGGAGTGGGACTTTCAGGCATCAAAAAGACACATGAGAAGAGGAGATCATCCCAAGAATAGCTGAGCGTTTGGGAGAAATATCCAGTCACAGGTTTTCTGACACTCCCCTTATGGTCACATAGTGAGAGGAAATGAGTCCTGGGTTTGAGGAGTTCAGAAAAAGTGACTCCAGCATCAAGAGTCAAATGAATTCCCCTTCCTTCAACAGTCAAGGTCATGTGCGGTTCCTGTCTGGAAATAAGTCTGAGTAGTTGGGAGCCTAAGACAGATTCTCCAGTCCCCAGGCCTCCTATTCTCAGACTGTCTGAAGTGAGGGATTTGTCCCAGGGGCCTTTGCCTCTAAGTGCAGTGCAACCTGTGGTCCCCTTCACTGACAGGATAGGGTGTTGGTGTCTTCCGCTGCTTTCACAAGCAGTTTCTTAAAATGTCACTTCTGGCCACAGTTGTAGGAGGCTATGGAGGGAGCCATAGCACTTCAGGGAACTTGTCCTCTGGAGTTAGCCATCTACAGCACTGCCACAGGGCAGCTGCCTTTGTTTTGTTTTTTCTCCCACTCCCTTCCTCCCTCCTTCCCTCACTTCCCTCCTTTGTTTCCTCTTCCTTCTCCTCCTCCTCTTCGTCTTCCTCCTCCTCCTGGTCTCTGTTGTAAAAGACCAAAGTGGCAAATTTTATGACACTAACTCAAATGTTGTCTTTTTGTATAACTGAATTTTTCCCCTAATGTCAGGAACTTACTGAGTTATGAATTTATTTTTGAAGTTTTTATGCTGGGGAAGCTGGGTCTCTTGAGTCATGTTCAATGAATGCTTCCCTGAGTCTTTCTAAAAAGACTGTGGAAGTTTCTTCATTCCTCTGTATTACCAGAGAGAGCTTGAAATGATTTAGAGATTTAGTATGGGTTCTCCTTAAGCCCTTCAGCACACAGTTCTGAAAGTCCTTTCCCTTCCATTTCGCACTGGGATTATCTGCATCCCATTTTGGGCCCTCCTAGGGAACTGCCTGTTGCCCTGTTGGTTATATTTCTTCTGAGTCGACTTCATTTGGAAGGAGTAGTTCTCCTGAGCCTTGCACTGTATACCACTCATGCCCAGAGGACTCAACTGCCTGTAAAACATCCCAGTTTTCAGTGGTAGAGAGCATTTGGTTAGGAACAACATTATGTCTTTCTAGGTTAGTTAAGAATTTGGTGAAGTCCCTGAAATATCTCTGTATGTTTTTAATATGAGTGTCATCTGAGAATCTCACTAAGTCCATCTCAAATCTTGTAGAGAAAAAGTGACCTGTACCATAATGAATCTTTTTGAACACTCTCCTGTGGCTTATAGGGGTAGAAAGGGGAGCAGAATGCTTTCTTTTTGGTTTTGTGTACCCTTTGGATGTCAGCTTTGCTGCAAACCCTTCATAAGGAAGGCACATTGGCTTAGAAAAAGGCTTTGCTATATTTGATCATTCTCTGAGAGAAACTGCTTTCCTATGGCCTGTTAGTGTAACCAAGAGTGGAGAATCTCATCTACATTGATTGCATAATTTTGGGTTGTGTCTCCAGGCAAAAAATAAAAATAAAAATAAAAAATAATGCTTGTATAGAGTGTACCTATAACCATTTTTTTTCCTTCCTTTCACAATCTTAAGTGTCAAATGGTATTATTGTTTATACTTCCCTTTGAGGCCCATTTTTCCCATCCTACAGCTGATACTCAGGCCAAGCTTGGGTACAGACAAATACCAGAAACTCCTTCTTTTGGGTCTGAGTGTCAAAGGAATCCCAGTGTTTCAAATTGCTGCTTAACAGAATACTTGTGCCAGATGGAGTGTTATGCATCTGAAAGGCAAATGGGGAAGAGGGCATCCCTTGGTATCCCTCCATTGTCTTAGTTATATTGAGGCATCCCTCATTCCCCTGGACCTCAAAGCCATGGGTGACCACCCCTTGTATCTGCCAGTTGGAGTAGTTGATCTTACCAACACAAGGTACTCAGAACTACCTGTGATCCTCAACACACGAGTGACCACCTTTTGAGGCCTTCATAGGATTTGGGCTGGTTAGATTAGTTTTCCTTATCATGCATGAAAAATCCCTTTGCTGTGTCATTTCCCTCTTAAAGTGAGATGCCGTGGCCTTTCCTTACTGTTTTGGCCTTGATTATGGAGGCATTATAGAGAGTATTGCAGGACCTGTAGGAACTCAGGTATGCTAAGAGAGAGCCATGTCCCTGAGGGTTAAGTGCCATGAACACGTTTTTAGGATTTCCTGATATATTTACCACCATACTCATACTTAGGACCACTGACATCTTATTGTATTTTCAGGAAATATTGGATCTTATATTGTTTGAGTGTCTTTGTTCAGGTTGCATTTGTTTATTTTTCTTTGATAGACAGGGTTTGGAAACCTAGAGAATGGGACCTTCTTTTCCAGTGGGCACTCAACAGGGACAGCATCGGCTTTGGGACCTAAGGGGCACTGAAGGGCCTGAAAATTGCCAAAAACCTCATCCACAGGTTCTATTGAAACCATTGGGGCTCCAAGTGGTATCAGAAACCTGAATCTACATGGTGTTTGTAGTGCATGGTGGCGTGGCGGGACATAAGAGAAGAGAACCGGAGAAATAGAACTTATGGCTCACTCTCTGGTGACCAGTGGATTGCTTCTTTCCTAAAGACCTTGGATCAAACTTGAATCAGACTAAGACTTTGTTTTAGGACCCAAAATACATCAGGTGAGGGATTCTTCCATTATTGGGTGAAGTCCATCTGAAATTGGAAGAAAGAAGCAGACCCCTAACTGATCTTTTGACTTGGTTCTATTCTGCAGAGAGAAGCTGAAGTTCATCTTGACCAATATGCCTGCATTGGTGATGAAACGGATTGAGCAGGCCTCCTCCAGAAGTCTGTCACGTGTGACTTTAGACTGGATGCTGCCCTATCAGATTTTAACCGTGTGTCATGTATCCCCTATTTTTCATAGCGAGATAGATTTCTAAAAGAGGTATGGAACTCCAGAGGAAAAAGTAAGGAATAGTTTTGTTGGTCTGTTTCCTCACTCTTCTAAAGAGGCCCCAGGATGGGCACTAAAAGAAGAATCGTGATTCTCTTCTTCTGTTTGCAGGGGAAACTGGAGATTTTCTGCTTCTGCGAGCAGGTGAGGTCTGTGTAAGCTGCAGATCTCTACATCTAAAATGTGTTTCCCCTCTCAAACATGAACTGAATCCACTTATGTTGTAGCAGACCACAGAAGCTCACTCTCAATTTCATCTTCCTGGGATCTTTCTCATGAATTCAAGGAAAGAACTCCACAGACCAGAATGAGGGTGAGTGTAATGGTAGGATTTATTGAAGAACAGGTAGAGAACTCTTGCACTGCAAGAGGGGACGTGATAGGATGCTTTGTCTGCCAGAGTGTGTTAGTCTAGGGGTCTGTAGTGCCCTTGGGTCACTGTGATGTGTCCACATTTATGGTAATTAGGCTCTGGAAGTATACTACCACTAGTGGTCCCAATTTATGCTAATTATGGTTTGGAAAAACATTGAAGTCATTGGTAACCCTGATCCTGTTTTGATTTTCCTCACTTCCGTTTTCTGTACGCTTTGGGAATCCAGGTGTCAAGTCGTTGAATTGTGCATGTTCAGTGGTTTATCTGGAACTTTGGGGCTGTATGTAGTGTTCTTCTGCAGTGGGCATCACCACTGTGTGCACGCGGTGATGGATCAGCTTGACTCAGCTCATGCTGGTACCACCCCATGCTCCAACTCACCTGGTCCACCACTCGACTGCATTGCTGGTGCTTGTTGGCAGGAACCAGTAGGCTAGCTGTCTGTCATGGCAGCTGGTGAGTCATGATAATAGGAGGAGTGTCGTGATTGTGTCATTAGTTGAAGTTTCAAAGAGTGCTGCGACTTCATTCCCTAGAAGTTAGGTCTTGTACTCCTTTTAAGCCACCTATGCAGGAAGGCTATGCTGAGTATTGGTTCATTCCTTCATGTAAGTGAAGCAGGCACATTCCTATATGTATCCCCTCCTTATCCTACGTTTCTCTTGTCCCTATCCTGAACCACAAAGGAAAGCCAAGCATGAGCATCTGGTCAAAGATAGAACTTATATAAGAGAACATCACGCATCCTGTGCTTCTCTCGGTATAGTGTGTTTGGGAATGTATACCATAGAATAAGGACTGAGAGGATAGGCCCAGGAGATGTGATGAGAAAGTAGAAGCTGTGCTGAGAGAATTGGGTTGCTTCCAATGAGTTCTGTTTTGCATTTGTGTGTTAGTTTGAACAAAAAGTATTACATGGAGCAAAGACAAAAAGGCCAGAGATGTGTGCTCAGCGCATTTGAGACATTGATTTTCCCTGCCCATGTTCTTCAAATTGCATATGTCTTCTGGAAATCTAGGGTGTAGTTGTGGGAATTTTGATCCATATGCTTGTAAAGGGTTCATTTTCCAGGTGGGTGGCCAGCCCCACTTTACTAAAACTTGTACCCTGTGCCCAGCCCTCACTGTAGTATGTGACCCCCTGAGCTTAGCTGATTACTCTGCCGCACCCTGACTCTGAACCTCAGGGCAGTGGTGGAACTAAGAACATTGAGGCCAGAGCTTCTGGAACTATTAGAGAATGCCCAGCCCTTGATGTCATCCAGCGTCGTCGATTTGGCACAGGGGACAAACGAGTAGCAAGGCTCTTGAATTCGGAATGATTTATTGTTGAATCAGGAAACCCGGGCACCCTGGCTCTCGAACCTGGATCCTGGAATCTCGAACCTTGAACTCGAACTCAAACTCTGAACCCCGGTGCTCGAGGAGAGCCGGCTTATATCCCCTCCAGGAGGTGAAGGGTAGGGCTGATGCCAATTATGTGAAGATTAGGCGAGGAGCTAACTGCTGAATCATGGAAAAGGTCAAAACAAGCAGGCATGATCAGCAGCACTTGGGAACACTTGTGCACACGTTGTGTGCGTGCACTTAATTGAATATGGCCAATGATAAATCAACTGGGTGGGCTTATGTTAATCAACCTCCTCACTGCCCATGTGACCAAAACAACTTCTGGCTGGCTGCCAGGCGCCATCTTGGCGAGTCCGCATGGCATAGCCTCCAACAAGCCCTCCAGGTAGAGAGAACAAATTGTTGGAGAGCAGGGTGTTCTGTGGTTTTCCCTGTGATAACAGATGCCCCTCCTTTCTGGATATGAGTGACAAGTCCCACTAGATCCAACTGTACAACCCATGTTCTTTAGCACTTAGGCGCAGACCCAAGTTTCCAATGTACTTTTCTGCCCTCTCATAGAAGATCATCTGGTCAAAGTTGTTGATATTCCTGAAGACCCCTCCACAGTGCCTCCTCCAGAGTCATGGTAGGCTCTGGTTGAGATACGGGCTGAAGCACTGGGCTGGGATTCATCAGGATCAGTCACAATCCACAACCCATTCTCCATTTCCAGCTGACATGGCTCAACACACACCTTGCTTTTACCTCCTCTACCTAGTCCTATCCACCACCCAATGTGGGCTCCCTGCATGCAGAACATGCTCTCATACCCTAGAGACCACACCATATGTTCTACTTCAATCTGATTTTCCCTTGAGTTCTTGATGTTCTGTATTATGGTGTGAATGCTTTTGTCCTCCAGTAATTCATTTGTGAATGTCTAACCTCCAAGGTGATGGTATTTGGAGATCGTGGCTTCAGTGGTTCTAAGAATTTTAATCACTTTATGAGAGTGAAGTTCCCAGGATAGTAGTAGTGCCCTTCCAAGAAAAGGAAGGGATGCTAAAGCTCTCTCAGCCACAGGAGGTCACAGGCAAGGCAGCCATTGCCTCAAGCCAGGAGAGCACTCAGTGGACATCAAATCTGGCACCCTTTTTCTGGCACTTCCCAACATCAGAACTATGAGAAATGGATGCCGATAGTTTCTGCCATCCTGTGTATAGCATTGCCTATGGCAGCCTGAGTTGACTGAGACAGAGGACAGAGTGCCCTGAGAGCAGAGCTACAGCCAGGGACAAGTATGTGCCTCTTCACTGTGGATCCAAATGGAATGAGTACCCACTTATGAGTTCTGCATCACCCAAATATCCTAAACAAATTCTCCAAACAATATAGTTGGTATCAACAGAGATCTGTACTGTTTTCTCCACCCCTATACCGTATACTAATTGTGATGTTGTCTGCCATGAGTAATCAGGCCTATGCTAGAAGGTGGAAATACTAAGTGAGGGACAATCGTATGGAGTCAGAGAAGCAAATCCAAATTCTAGCTCATGGTGCCCCAGGAGCCTGGTCTTACTTTGGGTCCCCTGTGTGTCGGTAATGATCACTACAATCCAAGATTGGTGCACTTACAGGGCAGTGAAGGGCAACTGAGATACTGCATATTTCATTCCCTGGTGTGAGATGAATGTTCCTAGGAATGTAGGTCTCTTAGCTTGTCCCCTAAACCTCAAGACCTTCCTTCCAGTTCCCTGACATCCAGCCTCCTTTCCCATCCCACACTTTTTCTCCTTTCAGAGCTCAAGGAGTTTTGGGTCCCTGTGGAGAACACTCACCCAGGGAAGCAGGAAAGTGCTTCCACATCTGGAGTCTGAGGAAGGAGCCTGTGGACCAGGGTGTTGAAGTGCTGCCAGCTCCAGAAATTTTTGTAGATGTTCTGAGGTCCACTGGAGTCATCTGGTGGCAATGCAGCCTGGCAGGTGGGCAGTGAACCTTCCCCATGCACTGTATCTGGCCACTGATGCAGATTCATTAGGAAGGTGATGGGGTCCAATTGGGTGGTGGTGATGGAAGGTGAAGACCCAGGTTTCAGGGGTCCCCATAGTTCCAGATGCCTCACTGTCTGAGCAGGCACCGTGGTACTTAGGGCAGAAACTGCTGAGAGTAATGGGTTAGGGTGCTCCATTCCCCCTCTGAAGGCCACAGGGCACTCCAGTTGGAGGGGTCTCTGAATGTGGGCAATGTTGTGAATGTGATGGGGCTCTCCTAGTGTCCGTTGTGACCCATGATGACCAAGTTGAATAGCCGAGCCACACACAGAGCAGGGAAGCCAGCTCCTGCTCTCATTGATGATCCAGGGAAAGCAGAATGCACCGGTGGGTTACACTGGGAGATCGGTGCAGTCACAGGTGGTGACAAGGCAGCACCCAGAGTGACTGGTGTGTTGGCACAGAAGCAGACAGAAGAAAGGGCAGGCCTCTAAAGGGAGACTTGAGAACCCCAGGACTGAGGTTCACGTTGGTCTTAGCATTTGAGATGGTGTGGAGGTAACGTAAAGGGGAGAATGGGAGAGGGGAATTTGTGATAGGAGTGAGGCGCCCCAGTTCCTTAGTCACCAGGTATCTGAGGAGGAAAGGCAACCATTCCCTATGTCAATTTTAGGCTTCATCCCTCCATTCAAAAGTTATGCCCAGAGCAGTCTTGTTCCCAGTGCTCAAAAGATTCCCTGGACACTGTGTGTGAACAGTGACACCTCACCTTTTTTTTGAACAGGAGGCCCCATGGCATCCTTTGCTGACAGTCGGTCAGCATCCTAGGTGTCTCAGTTTCCTTCATGAAAGTGACAAGTTCATAATTCATGACCCGAGGAACCTTCCTTTTGCTGATGGTCCTTGTAAAACCCTCTGTTTCTTTCCTAGCCCTGCACAAGTAAACCAAGGCACCTGAATAAAACTTCTCCCTAGCTAGAGCCTGAGGAACCCTGAAGGTCACCTAGGAGCACACCCTGCGCAGAGTGTAGGTACTTCTCCCAGCACTTGTAACCACAAACACCAGTGAGGACACAGATTGTGGCACCTCAGGGTATCCATGAGCAGGATTTTTCGAAGCGAATTCTTGACATTCCAACAAGTAAACCAGTGCTTGAACATTTCAGCAAAACCCATGATGATAGAACCGTTGGCAACTTGAAATGCATTAAGACAGTGGACCTAAATTGTTCTAGTAGTGATTGTATTTGTCCTAACCACCCAGGAGTGAATAATATTCTACATAAGGCAGAAAGAATGTTAGTTATTCTTAAACCTTGATCATGGAGGACACAATGCGAATTGGACACACAGGACCACACTTGCACATATCAAAGAAATGGTGGAAAGAGTTGATTAGGTACAGTATTTCAAAAGTGGTGGGAACACAGATGGGGGAATGGGGTGAATAGCTAAATGGTAAGATATTTCTTGTTGAGCTGATGAAAGTGTTCTACATTTTATTGTAGTAGTGATTGAAACATTAATGAATTCATTGCCAATATGGTGGCAAATTCTACAAAAACCTTAGCATTCTAATATTTGATGGGTGGTGTGTGTTATGTGAATGTCTTTCTAAAGTGCTTTTGTACTGACCTGAAGCAAAAATAGTAAGATGGTAGCAGAGCATGCCTCCTGTGCTTGGCTAGTATGCACAACCTGGCCAAGATCCCAAGAAATAGGAAACTGATCAATCCTTCCCAGTGCACAGAGACCAGGAGGACCTTCTTCAACTGACTTGAAGGGTGTAGCTAACAAAGGGCATCTACAAGGAGTGTGTTCCTGGTGTCACTGTCAGAAAGCATAGCATTTCATTAATACGGGGAGTGGGTCTTGCTGGTGGTATCAGTTGACGATTCCCTAGTGTTGTGTGACTCCTTCCCCTGGAAACTAGGCCTTGTCTTCACATCAGGCCACCTACTCAGGAAGACCTTGGGGATGCTGGGGTTTGGTCCATCCTCAGTGTCCACGATCATTCAGGGGAGGAGAAAGAAGCTATCTAAAAAAACACTGTCTGGAAGCTTACTTCTAGAAACCTGATTAATGGCACAGGGGGCTGAAAGCTCCAAAGCATTTCTCCATCCAAATCAGATGGGAGGGCCAGAAGTTCTCAAGAAGTACTTTATAAAAACTCATTCCCCTCTCTGGGATGGCCATGGAGCATGTGTCTTATGAAGAAAAATGAAGTTTGATTACACATGACAGAACAAAAACTACTTCAACTCCAATCAGTTTTGCGTGTGCACAAAGTCATGCCAGTACTTTATCCTAAATAGCACTAATAGTTGGTCGCCTTACAATTAAACCAGTCTCTTTTCAAACTTCCCTGTTTTGATGATCTGCAAACCATGTGATGTGTAGACTCTTTTAACTTTTCCCATTGATTTGTAGGAGAACTTGATTGCATTTGGAGCAGCCATGCTCAATATAGGTCAGGCTGCAGTCAGGGTGGGGCCAACACTATGTATGAGAGGGTCAGAGCACTTGGCAGTGAGGAGTCTGTCTTGGGATGGGGTCAGGGCCTCTATGGTATTGGGTCCCCAGTGAGTGCATGACGAGGATGCTAGTGGGGGTGGGAGAGGTGTGAAGGCAGGCCTTCTCCTGTCATCAGGCCACCTACAAAGGAAGACCATGGCCATGCTGAAGATTGGTCTAACCTGACTGTCCAGCATCATTCACAGGAGGACCTAGAAGCTTTCTAAGGAAATAAAAGAAAACTGTTCCAGGCCTATTTCCAGAAACCCAAATAATGGCACAGGAGGTTAAAGGCTCAAAAGCAGCTCTCTGTGCAAATTAGACTAGGGGGCCCAAAGTTCTCAACAGGTACTTAATAAAAATTGGTGGCCCTGACTGTGATAGCCATGGTGGCTAGAATTGTCTCATGGTCACCTGGAATCTTTACTTCCATGAGAGGTCGTGCACAGATGACAGCATTCTGCAGTGGGTCCAGATGGCTCCACACCTATGGGGCCCTTCAGTGGTCCCACGTTTCGAATGCGAGGTCCCCTAACATGCCTAAGGAGAAATACTGCAGGTATCTGGAAGGACACTGTGCGTGCTAGAGCCCATCTTTTTCATTCAAATAATGTTCCTTCCCTATATCTTGCAACCTGTCCTTGTCCCAGTTCCTATTCTAGTGCAGTGTGAGTCTTATCAATGAATATAGTTTTTGTATTCATGACTTTCATCTCAAGTAGAGCAGGTCAAGTTGATCCACTGAAATTTAGCAAACTGAGCAGGTCACTCTGAGTATGGTGAGCACAGAGAGGGATGTAGAGCTTTGGATAGCTACAGGAGCTGCTAGGTCTGATCATCAGATGAGTTCCTGGGAACTGTTGGTAGTTGCTGGCTCCTGGTCCCAGGAAGGCAACAGAAAAGTTGCTACCACGAGGAACTGAGGGTCGCTAACATTCAATCTCAGGGCTAGTAACACTAAGATCTGAGCCACCACCAGTCAGTCCGCAGACCTCAGAGCTGCAAGTACCAAGGGAGATACACTTTGGACCTTTGTGATTCCTCCTCATCTGATATGATTTGCCCTCAGATGAGTGGTAGGAGAGATTTTGAAGGGACAAAGATGATTAAAGGATGCAGAGAAGATCCCTTAAACTGAGAGGTCTTTTCAATGGGGGTGGTGAGTGGTGTCCTGGGAATTTGCCTGTTGTATTCCAGTATCAGTGGAAAGGCTACCCTGAATCTGAAGGCAGGACCCAGTGAATGGACACCCGTGCACCCTGGGACCTGGCATCTCCAATTACCTCTTCCTTTTAGTTCTCACTGCATGACGTCGCACAGACACCATGGCACAAGGTGGCAGCCTGAGGAGCTTTTTCCTACAAACCTACCTTTATTCCCTTTGACAGAGGCCCATGAGGTACATTTTCCCATCCAGGCTTGAACATTCCACTAACTCACCTCTCAGTACCCTCCCTCTGCCCTCTCCCTGCCCCATTTACACATTCCCTATACCCTCCCATTCCCTTCACTTCCCTGAGAACCCAGAGGAACTGTCCTGTGAGAGGAGGAACCTTTGGCTCTTGGGGTGCAGAATAAAAGAAGGAAGAGATTTTGCCTGAGGAACAGCCACCCCAGAGGTCACCCAGCAATAGTATTGTCCTCATATCCTCCTCTTCTTCTCTTGGTTGCCTGTTGCCTTGCACTTTCTCTTGTGAGGCTGGGAAGTTTCAAGCAGCTCCAGATCCAGATGTTGTCCTCCAGTGATCTGGCATGGAGGCCCCGAGCAGGACACCTTCTCCACACTGTTTGAGCATCCCGCGAGAGCTCGCTTCTTGGACATGGCAGCTGGAGGTGGGTGGTGACAAAGGCCTCCTCTCTGGGGAAGTGGGGCCTGGACTGCTTGCTCTCCTGAGCAGAGGGTTTCCACGTGAGGGCCCTGGCTCTGTGACAGCCCCCAGGGCAGCAGATGGTGCTGGGAGACTAGGAGGAAATCCAGGCTTTGGAGGTCATCGTCCACACTGCAGCCATTGGCTGTCCCACGTGGCCCCCCAGAAGTAGCGGCTCTTCTGGGCCCCACTCCACCGTTCTTTCCCAGGTTTATGGACGAGGATCTTAGGTTTTGGGGAGGAAGGTTGGACCATATGGCCCTCAGTGAAGAAGAACCCTGACTGCTTGGAAGAATAGCAGTGTCCTTTGGACCTAACAACTCAGGCTTTGTGGCCCTGCGCTTCTTGGAGTCCTGGTAAGCCACCTCTGTGTTCCCCTTCTCCATGCTGGCCCCTCGTTCTGCGTGATGGTCATGTTTCTCTGCATTTAGGCTGGCAGCTGCCTCGGAAGCTCTTAAGTCCTGTTGGAACATACCATGTCCTTGAGAAACCTGCAGAGGTGCTTCCTCACAAACTGAGGAGGATATGGGCACTGGCTAACTCTTTATGTATGAGAAGGGCCACAGAGGACAGGGATATTTATATTTCAGTGACTGGTGGTAGCTGGAGATGTCACCCATCTTGGTCTCAGAGAGACAGACTGAGGCTCTGCTCTTCACCCTTTTCGACTGTTTTCACCTTGCTATCCTGATTCTGTCCCTGACTCTCCTGTCTCTTTCCCTTTGTCCCTCCTAAGTCCTATGTCCTAGGGCAGTCACACTCCACAATCTTGTATCACAGGGAGGATGGGGATAGCAAGAATTCTGTGAGCCTTGTGAACAGAGTCCTGTACATACCTCATCTACTTGTTGTCCCTTGTACCACTGTCCACTTGTGGCCACTTCCTTTCCTACCTCCTTTTTCCGTTTGTCTCCCAGTGTATCGGGTATGCCCCTCTGCATTATCCACTTGGTGTCTGTCCCCAAGCCCCAGAAAATCTGGTATCTTGACCTCCGTCGTTCTACCTGCTGCTCCGTTCTCTGTGTCTTTTGTTTCTGACCAAGCCCTTGTGTTCCTGGTGTCCCTGCACTGGTATATCAGGTGTCCCTGCCTGTCATCTAACCATGGTCTGTACCTCCAGACCCTGGTCTACTGGGATACCCTCCTTCCCCTGTCTACCTGGCAAGAGGTGAGTTTTCTTCCTCCTGCTCCAGCTCTTTCGTTAGGGCCAAGATATTTATATCTGGTTTGGAGGGAAGTAATTCTTCCAGGAAGCAGTGCTGAATCATGGTCTCCACCTTGGAGAAGGAAAAGAGTGTGAGTGACCTTGGGAGGAAATGGCCCTAAGTCAGGAAAAGTTCAAGGATAAACAGAAAGCAATGATGACCCTATCCTGGTCCACACCATGGGGTTGTTAAATCCCAACCACCAACTGCACATATCCTCAGTGCATGCGCAGGCACGGATGCACATGCACACACAGTGCTGGAAACCTAAGGTATGAAGCTTGATCTTATGGGTCCTAAAACCTTGTAGACACCATGAGTATAGGCTCAGCTCACCTTCTTGACGAAGTCTTCATCCACGTAGCTAAGATTCAGGTCTGGGTCTAAATCATTGTCTATTGGCTGTTGCTCCAGTTCTTCCTGTCCCAAGTTTGCAGGAAGCTCTCCTGTGAACGAGCTGGAGGGCTCGCACGTGGAAATGTTGGGAGGCCCCACTACATGATCCATGATGTCTTCGCACTCCTGTACAGCTTCAGGTGGGATCTCCTCGGGTGCCTTGGTCTCAGGCACCTTGATGACACATGCCTTGGTTTCACGTGTCTTGGTTTCACGTGCCTTGATTTCAGACACCTTGGTCTCTGACTCCTTGGTCGGTGGCACCATGAATTTAGCTGATAATGAGGGAGCAGGACGTTTCTTAACGCTGGTCTTTCTGGAGGTGCACTCTAGGACAGGGAGGACCAGAATATTGCTTGGATGGTGATCCATGTTCATCCCAAACACTTGGTAGAAGGCAGGATTCAGGGACCTAACCTGAGCTGCCATGAACCAGGACAACCTCACCCGAGGACCCTAGGAAGTTGCTGGAGCACCAGGTAGAGTATCTAGCACAGTCACGGGGGAGGACATTTGGAACCACTGATACTCCACACACTCTGCCAGGCCAGTACCAATCATCCAGGAAGATGGTGGGTTGGTTTTTTGGACGTGCAAGGAGAGAAAGGAACTATGTACTCGGCCTGTCAATATGCAGTTCAAAACAAAGGGTGACAGCCATCAGGTTCTCTGGGTCTGTTCTGCCTGCAAGAACAAATCCCCCATAGTGAAGGAAATATCCTATTTAGGACAACAACATGCCTTGTCCTTGGTTCTCCTTGGATACTACCATGAGTTTCTGTGGGCATAAGGCAACCCTACCTGACTGTTGGACAGCGTTAGGGACCAGAGGCCTTGGATGATCCAGCCTCTGAGGTACAGCAGGAGGTCGGGACTGGAAGACCCCAGACAGCTGCATCCTTGGATCGTCCAACTCTTCTGCAGCCTCAAATTCCATGAACCTTGGTAGGGAGTGGGTAACGGAGGCATGGGCTGAACTGAGAAGCCGGTTAGGCATAGTGGTCAGGTGCTGCCCCATACCAGGCAGGAACTGGTGTGAGGAACACGGAACTGAGTGCTGGAGTGGGCTGGGTCAGTCTAAGGAGATAGCTACTTCAAAGGGAGAACCACAGTGTTGGGAAACACTACCTCAACTAGCCCCTGAAGGGAATTAGATCTGGGGTCGCAGGCAGGGCCCATAGTGACCCTTGTTCCCGCTCTTTCCTGTCCCTACCAGGAACAACACAGATCAGATAAATGCTAGAGTTGGTCAGGGATATGATTTGTATCAGGTAACACCAGAGGTCCTGGACCAATCCAGGGATTCTGAGCCCTGGAAGGATCACCTGGGAGAGCAAGGCACAGGAGCAGTCACATGAAAGTGCAAGCTAGGCAGAACCTTGGGTTGCTTCCAATGAGGGCTGTTTCTTTTTCTTTCCACTTGTTAGAATGGCTGGGATTACTTAGAGGAAAGGGCATAAAGACTTGAGATGTGTCCTCAGGGCTTCTGAGGTACTGGATTCCCCTGAGCTAGCACTCCCCACTGCCACCCTCTTCTGGAACAGCAGGTTGAAGTTGTGTTCACTTTCATGACTTTTCATCTCCCCAGTCTGTAACAGGTGCCAGTTCCCAGGCAATGGCCTGTGTGAGGCTAGTGGAACTTTTCCCCTCTGCAAAGCCAATGAAGCAGAAGGAGTTGATGTGGCTGGACAAATTACCCCTCCCCATCCTGACCCTGAAGCGCCAAGGCAGAGTTGCAATTGGGAACACTGAGACTGGCGTTTCTGTACAGTTGCAGAGAGAACGCCTGGAGCTCCCGCTAGGAGGTGCTGCTTAGAGCTAGTTGCCTCTGAGTGAACATGTAGGTGACAGGCCCTACAAGACCCTGCTGTGTAATCCACAATCCCCCACCCCTAGTTTCTGGGCCCCAAAGCCTGGCTCACTTTTCTGCGGTCTCATAGAAGATCATTCTGTCAAAGTTGCTCGTGCGCTGCCATTCCTGCAGACCCTTCCGCAGGCCCTCCTCCATGGTTATGGTGGGCTCCCGTCGACACAGAGACCGAAGCACTGGGCTGGAATTCATCAGGACCAGTGAGAATCCACAAGGTCACTCTCCATTCTCAGTTGACCTGGATCCAAAACCTCCTACCTTTGTTAAATCTGTCTCATCCTGCTCAACTCAAAAGTACTGTCCCTGGGGCCCTGGAACACTATACTTCATACCAGACATTAACATCAAGGTCCTCAGTGGCCTGTATGGTTTTACTTGGATCCCTCAGTGGAATGGGTATTATGTGGTGAATGTTTTTTGTCTTCCAAAGTTCACTTGTTGAAATCCTAACCCCCAATGTGATGGGCATGTGGAGATTGGCTTTAGAGTTTTGGGGAGTTAGATGAGATGCTGAGGGTGGGGCTTCATGAGGGCATTAGTGGTCTTCTAGGAGAAGGAAGACACTCTGAAGTGACCTCAGTCATGTGAGGACACTGGTGAGTCAGCAGCCTTTTCAAGCAAGCAGGAGAGGGAGCCCTCATGGCACTTGGGGTCAGGCACCCTTTATCTGGGCCTCCTGGCTGCAGACTCTGAGAAATACATGCCTGTGCTTTCATCCCCCTGCTCTGTGCTACCCTGGATGGCAGCCCAAGCTGACAATGACAGTGCCCAGAATGGCCAGGGAGCCCGCTTACAAAGTGGGCTAGATGAACATCCCCATCCTCGATCCAAAGGGTGTGAGCTTCCCCGTGAGTGCTGCATGATCATAGGGTCCTGATCAGGAGTTTGGGACAATGAGTGTGGGTATCTGTAGAGTTACATTTGGGGGCCAGCACTCCTAACCCCACTACTGCTAGTGATGTCCTCTGTGCTGGGAACCATCAGGTCTATGCTGGAAGGTGAAATTCCTGGGGGAGGGCCCATCATATGGAGTTAGCCATCTCTGAATGGAAGAGGTCCATCCCTCTTCTAGTATCAACCAGTTTTTCCTTCATTTTTCAGAGCAAATAATATTCCAATAATGCTACATGTAAAGCATTCTTCCTTGGGGTAAGAAAAGGCTGGAATAGTGCAATGAAATTGACCAAACTGCCCAATGTACATATATGGAGAGACCCATAGTGAATATCATCTTTATGTATATCTGTAAAGCACTAGTTAAGAAAAGTATAAATACATGGAAGGAAGACCAGTAGAGAAGAAGAAAAGAAGCCAGGCTGGGAGGACGGGAGGGAATGGGCAAGTTCTGGGGACTGAATTGGAGAAAACTGTGTTCCATGCTTATGTACAATTATAAGGCACAACTAAAAAATGAAAAAAAAAAATTCTTCCTCAATGGACTCTTGAGTGTAACAGACATTCCTGGAGTAATTATATTTGTATAAATATGTGTTCAAGCCCTTTCTTGTAGTGTTTTAGAGGTATATGCTGCAAGTAGGATTGAAGGATCATGAAAATCTACTTTTGATAATTTGAGGAACCAATATACAGTTTTTTGTAGAGCCTGCAGCACTTTGCATTCTAACCCACAGTATATAAACTTAAATCAGGTTACTGCTTCAGTGAATTTCTTTGAGTCTCATAAGAGACTTTGGATGAGGACTTTTGAGCAATTCAGGAACTGTTGAGGGTATTGGGAATCTTGGGTATGGATTGAAAACTGTGAGATGGGTAATGAGGTTATGAGGACAAGGGCAGATCCTGATGGTATGGTTCTTTAGTGTCCCCCATGGGTTCATATATTAAATGTTTGTTTCCCACCTGATAGCTCACTGAGGGTACTGGCACCTTTTAGGAGGTGGGACCCAGTTGGTGGAAATGAGGTCACTGGGAATGTGCCCGTGAATGGGTATTCAAACACCTGTTCCTTTCTCTCTGTGTCTCTCTTTCCTTCCCAGCCACCATATGGTAAGCAGTTTTCCTCTGCTATCCGCCATCCACCAGATAGACTGACTGGCCACAAATCCAAAGGCAAGAGGGCCAAGTTACCATAGACTGTGACATCTGAAACTATTTACAAATTGGGGCAGATGTGGCAGCAGGGAGTCCAGATGGACCAGCCCAGGCCTAGCATGGGAACATACGTTGCACAACGGTGTGTCCTCCCAGCTGGGAAACATCTGCATAGGCTGAGATGGATGGTCACATGGGACTGTTTGTGGTGATGCTCCCCTAGAGGTACCCCTTTTGTCCCAGAGTAGGTTCATGTCCATGAGAGGTATCACAGAGGGCTGTATTTGAAGTGTTTTCTCTCTATTGAGCACTTACTGAGTGGCTATCAAGTACCATTGAGTTTTATAGGAGAGAGTGTGCTCTCTGCTCTGCAGTTTTTTATTCACAAATATTTTCAACACGAAGGTGTGTGCCTGAAATCTGCATTTTCATCCCTCCACTTCTATCTGCTGAGCCCACAAGACTAGTGACCTGTAACAAATTGCTGACTGGAGGTGTCAAACATCAGATGGCATATGTGATGTAGTGTATGTGATCTTGCACCTTAGCACCAGGACTTGGTGGTTCTTTCTGTTTTACATTAAGAGTCAGGGAAAGGATATGGACCAGGACACCGTGAATCATCTTGTGTGTGCATGTTTGATTGTCAGGTGCGTAATGATTGGATATGAGTGGTTTCCTTGATTTGTGTTGGGTGAGTGCCTATGTGGCAATGCATGTGTTTGAGCTGTTAGTACTGGTTTCATTTTTTTTTTTCCACTGTGGACTGTTGTGAACGTGTGTCTATACATTTGAGAAGATCTAGGACTGTGTGACACCATTGTATTGGATCTGTGTATCTTCAGATCTTGGAGTTTATATGTATGTTCCTGAGGTAAGAATTTAGGATATATAATTTTTGGTGATGAGATTTGGAGAGAATGTGCTCGTGTGGTATGTTGGGATGTCAGCAGTTGTGTGTATGTCGTCTAAATGTGGACAGAATCTGTTGATAGTTTTTCAGGGTGGACTTGTGTGTATTTTCTTTTTTGGGGCTTTGAGGTGACTGTGTTTTTTTGGGGAATGAAGGGGCATACTGTGTGAGGAGTATTTGATGCTATGTAGGTCTTAATGCTGTTGCTGCACTTATATTCGAATTGAGGCATTGAGTGTATGTGCATGTTTGTGACATAAGTGATCATATACGATACTTTTGGCAAGGAGATTGTTATCGTGTTAAGAAGTATATGATTTGCTTTGGATATACTCAGTTATTGATAGTGTTTTATTGCATTTTGTGTTATACTGAATCGTTTATATTTTTCTGGGATGTGAGGATATGTGTATCTATTTTCAGTGTTTCTTTGGAGGTGCTCAGAATCATGAGGTTTGTGTGAATGGTTTTAGATTGTGGTTTAATTGGATTTGTGGTAGATGTGATTTGTATTTGGGTATGCGGAAGTTTGGGTATGTGAACAGAAGTATCTCAGAGAGGAATTCTATACAGGTGAACATTTTCAGAGTTCCATGTGTTTGTGTGCTTGTGACTGCATTCATCAGGAGGTACCAGCAGTCCTGTACATACCCATTATAGTGACAGCAGATGTATGTGCTGTTTGGTCTGTGGGTGTATTCTGTATGTGTAGATTCAGACAGACACCTGTGTTCTCATGTTCATGTAATCTAGGACTGTGAATATATTTCGGAAACATGGCTGTGTATTTATTCTCAAGCTGTAGGTGGTAGTGTTTGCTTCCCCTGAGGGAATGCAGGAGGTATGTTTATATGGGATTAGAAAGTTAGGATGTTTGGTTAGTGACAGTGTATGTGGATTGTTCATAGTGTGGTGGGATATATGTTTTTTTTTAAGAGGAGGACTTGAAGGGAGAGTTGTTGGCTTGGTGAGGGTATGAACTTAGAGAGTGCAGTGGTATATTTTACATTAGGGCCACAGGTGGGTTATGTGTGTATCTGGGAATTGATGACAAATGGATTGTAGTTGGCATCATTGTTATGTATGTTTGGAGAGTCTGGGAATCGTTATGTGTGTTTGGGAGTTGGTGTTTGCACATCAAATCTTTGTGGGAATAGAGTCATGTATACGTGCATATGTTGTGGGATGGGCCAGTTCCTTCAAGGTTATGGTTCCGTTTTTATTATCAGGGTGTATCTGGTTGTACTAAGTCTTTTGGAAGTTCTAAGAGCTGTTTGTGTATGTTGAGGAGGAAGTAATATTACCAATGTTTATCACGTGTGTATTTCTTTTAAAAGTCTCAAGTCTGTGTGATTTCCAGAGGATTTAGGATTCTGTGTGACTTGTGGCAACAAGTAGGGTTGTGTGCAAGTGTGTGTGTGTTTTAAACGTTTGGTGGTATCATGTGAACATGTCTTGAGGGAGTGTATTCCATGTAAGAATGTATGGGTGTGTGTATTTCAGAAAGTATAGTTCACTGCTGCATGTCCGTGATACATGCGGGATCTCTTGCTCGTGTATTTGGGAGTAGGGTCAAGTATATGTTTATGAAGGTGATGTGTATGTATTCAGGAAGTGCAGGGATGGGGTCAGTTTTTGTGTCTGGTGGGATGGTACTGAGCTGATAGTTGTGCACCTGTTTTCAAATGTGAGTGGTTTTATGGTATCAGTAGTAGAAGGGGTTGTCTCGTGTGTACCAGTGTGAGGGGCATGTGCACATGTCTTTATGCCTAGGTGGTTGTGTGTGTGTGTGTGTGTGTGTGTTGGGTGCTGAATGTGGTCCCAAGAGCACAATGGTCTTGGAAGACCATCCCACGGGCACTTGTTTCTGTTGATCTGGTATGTTGCTCACACTCAGCTGGAGCTCACTGGAGGTCGGTGACTGTGGCAGAAGTGACATTCTGCTTTCTGATTCTTGTCCAGTGGGAGTGAATACATTAGTTGTGCTGGTGGGTGGCCATGCCTCTTGTGCTTGAGTGGTACTGGCCTCTAGGATCCTGGGCTGGTAGATGCAAGCAGATCAGAGATGACCCCTCAGGAGTGGTGTGGGAAGCTTTTCCTCCAAGATGGCCATTCTTCTCCTGAATGGTTCAGACGATCTGACTCAGAAATAAAACTGCTGGGACATTCACAGATCCAGGGACAATTTTTTTTTATTTTTTTTTATTTATTTTTTATTTTTTTTTTACATTTACATAGGGTAATGATGTTTATTTTATTTTTCCCCTCGCCCCCACCCCTCCCACCCCTGTTTTCCCTCTACACAGCAGGGACAATTTTTGAAATAGATACTTATGATTGTCCATGTGTTGCTTCCTCCCTTGGGTTTTTCTCAATGATAAGACAAAGTCCAGGACCCTAAGAGCATTTTCCACAGGACCCTCCCATGTGGATGGTGTTGGTTGTCCATGTGTACATGTACCTGAGCTCACAGTGTGCATGTTTGGCAACCCACTAGCTGTACAATCATTATAATATTGTGTCTTCAATCACATTAGAAGAGGAGTTAAAAGCCTGAAAATTCAGTGATACTGCCTTTCTAATTTCCCTAGAGCTACCCTCATTATTATTCTTTATTTTTTGACATGATGGAGTTAGTGATCCTTCCTCTCAGCCTGCATGGTCCTTTAATATTTCTTATTGATACAATATCTGAACTGAGAACTTTTCATCTTTTATTTATGTGGAAGTAAACAAAATTTGATTAAATTATTTGTGATCAAATACACATAACAAAGTTTTCCCACGTTAAACATTTAGGAACACAGCTCAGTGGTTTTCAGTACATTTATATTGCCATCCTTCTGACACCATGATGCAGCCACAGAGATTTTTCATTTTATACATATGAAACTCAGTCATTTGTCAATGATTAAGTCTCAATTTTCCATCCTCCTAAGGGCATGGAAACCACTATGCTATTCTATTATTTCAACTACTCCGTGTACCTCATTTAAGTAGAGTCATTTGAAATGTCTTCCATTACTTAGCATAATATTCTAAAGGTCCATTTGTGTCCTCGCTGTGGGGAGCATTTCCATCTTCATTCAGAACACATAATATCCTATATATGTGTATGCCACATTTAAGACATTCCTCCTTGAGACATGAAAGGTAGTAGTAGTGCAATGAATTTGACTGCAACATCGTAGTACATTCATGAACAAATCATAATGCATTTCACCTTAGATGTCCCTGTAAAGCACTAATCTAGAAAACTGTACACATGTTGAAGACTAGTACAGTAGAGTAAAGGAAATAGGGCCAGGGAAGTGGTGAGGGAAAGGTCAAGTACCGAGGAATGAAGTGGGACAAATTATATTCCATACTGGTATGGTTATTAAAATGAATCCCAATATTATCTTTAATTTTGATACAGTAATGAAAAATGGAAAAATGGCTCCTCAATGGACCCATGAGTAAAATAAATAGTTCTTGTATGATTATGTGGGTAAAAATATTTGTCAAGCCCTTTCTTGTAATGTTTTTGAGGTGGATGATTAGAAGTGGAATTGTAGGATATATAAATCTACTTTTGATAATTATGGAACCCCCATACATTTTCCATAGACTCTGCACCACTTTTCCATCTAACTCACAGTGCTCTAGGGTTCCAGGTTTTCCACGTTTTTGTTTCTTTGAAAGTAGGCATCACCATGGGTGTGAAGCTATATCTCATTGTGGTATTGATTTGCATTTCTCCACAGGTTATTGATGTGGACCATTTTCCCTTTTGCTTCTCAGACATTTGTGTATGTGTTCTGGAGAAATCTCTGTGTAAGTACTTTGCCCATTTTAATATTGGGTTGTTGTCTTCATATTGCTGAGGCTTAAGGACTCTTTGTATCATGGGTATTATCTCCTTATCAGATACATGATTTTCAAATGTTTTCTTGCATTTTCTGGGTTGCCTTTTCCCTGTGATGATTGTGTGCCTACATGAATGAAGTCTTCAATCTTGATGTAGTCCAGTCTCTCTTTTTCTTCTGGTATCTGTGCTTTTGCTGTCCTATCCAAGAAATCACTTCCAAATCCAATGTCCTGAAATGGTTCCCTTGTGTTTTTCGAGTTTTAGAGTTGTAGGTCTTCTATTCAGGTCTTGCATCCATGTTGAGTTAATTTTTGTGTCTGGTGTCAGATAAGTATCCAACACCACTGTTTTTGTGTGTGAGTATCCAGTTTTCTCAACAGCATTTGTTGGAAAGTCCGTCCATTTCCCATTGAATGGTGTTGTAAGAAACCATTTCATGGTTTGTATAAGGGCTTTGTTTTGCATTTTCTATTCTGTTTAATTCATCTGTATTTCTTTCATTTTCAAATTGTTCTGATGAACTAGCTTTTCAGTAGGACATTTTGAAATCAAGGTGTGTCAGACCTCCACGTTTGTTCTTGTTCAGTACTGTTGTAGTAGTTGTTACCTTTCAGGTTCCATATCAATTTTAGGATGGTGTTTTAAATTTTTGCAACAGGAAATTAGGCTGTAAAGGGGTTGCATTGAATGTGTGAATTGCTTTGTGTAGTATTGATTAGTTAACGTATTTAATGTTCCAGCCCATGACTTGCATTCTTTGTTGTCTGTGTAAATTTCCTTCATAATTTTGTTATGGCGTATTGAATAAATCACTGAGTTGATCTTAAAACAGGAGATGGAATCATCTTTATTCATCAAGGAGATGGCACACCCAAAATTTTGCAGGAAAATGGCAGGCTGCAAGTGTATACTCCTTGACCCCCTCCAGGGGCTAGAGTTCACCTTTATACTCCAAAACTACATTAGTCATAAGTAGCTGAGTCCATGATTCAAAACCATAAAGAAGGTCATGAGATCTGAAATCAAAAGCAGAAGGGGAAGTGGGTCAAAACCACCCTAGTTGAGCACAAGTTAAAGAGCGGTTACTAACATCAAGACAATTATTTTCGTTCAGGGAACATTGTCTGATAAGAATAAGAACCAAAAGAGAACAATTTTACATTGTATAAAAATAACAAACATTTGCCTTTCTAGTCAACATGTGCTGAGCAGGATCAGTATGGCAGAGGCAGAGTTTTCTCATGCGAGAAGCATTTCTCACATGACAAGGAGTTTCAGGGTAAAATGGAGTGTATGTGGTCATTTCCCATATAGAACCTGGCCCATAGTAGTTTTATCATTTTCAGGTTAGAAGTCTCTGATCTCCTTAAGTAGGCTCTAGTATATTATTCTATATGAGATGATAGAAGAAAATTTTTTCTTGCTTTTGTTTCCTTATTTTTTCTTATAATGTATAGAAGCACAACGTATGTGTGTGTGGGTTGTGCATTGGCACCTTTGCTGAATTTATTTATTCTGGTGATCTTATTCATTTATGCACCAAAAAGTATGTCTCCTATGGACAGAGATAATTATGTATGTTCCTTCCAGTAACTATGCCCCTTTTTTTCTAATTCTTGCCAAATTGATCTGGCATGGACTTGGGTATGTTAAAAAGAACTAGTGAAAGCACATGTTCTGATCCTCCAATTTTTGGGAAAATATTTTAATTTCTGACCAATCTATTTAATACCTGTGGGTTTTCTAAAATGTTGCTGTTCATTTTGTTATTGTTTTATTTTGGTTTATTTTTCTTTTCTCCATAGTAAGGATTACACTCAGGGCCTCAATTGTACCAGGCATACACTCCACAAACCACAAAACTGTATCCTATCACTTTTAAAATTTTTAATTTAAGACAGGGCCTGGTTAAAGTGTGCGGGGTGGCCTGAAACTTGTAGTTTTTCTGCTTCAGTGTGAAGGCTGTGTTTACAGGTATGCATCAACACATTCAGCTTATTTCTCCCTTCAATTTGTAGTTCTTTTTTTTTTCTTGTAGACATGAAAGATGTCGATGTGGGGTTGGTGCATTCTCAGTATTTGTAGTTCCAGATTCGTGTCAAGAACAAAGAGTTGGAGGAGAAACGTGCTACGTGGAGCAAGAGGATTTATTGATGTGAGAGTGCACTGCCTTAGAAAGAGGCAGCAGGCTCCCCAAGAGAATAGGAGGCCTAGATACACATAGGACTCAAGAAGTTCTCTTTGAGTAATCACAAAGAGCTGACCAGCGGTAATAAATTGAGTGAGGGGATATGGATATTGCTTCATGGGAATAGAGAATGTTGACAGAAAGTTGTTTTCTGAAGGTTCATTTAGGATCTTGGCTCACTTAAGGTTAGGAAGTGTAAGAGTTAGTTTCCATACTTGGTTTCTAACTAGGTGGTAAGAAGTGCTTTCTGTCAGGTTTCAAAAGGGTACAGCAACAGGAGGAGAGATTAAAGGTTGTGGTCACTTTTGGTACTTGGAGATGTTGTCCTAAGGAGAAAGTGAAGCAGCAAGGAGAATGAGGAAAATTAACTTCATAATGATGAACTACTTCTGTGGTTTTGAGGACTGATTTTGTCAGAATGGCAATCAGAGGTCCTATATAGTTCCATAGGTGTAAGATGGATTCTTGAACATTGTGTATGAGCCTGGAGTATTTTGGGATTCAGAGGGAGGGATTTAATCCAGGAGAGAAGGCTCCATCTGGTATGGCCAGAACCTTTATGGCCTTCGATACTCCTATAATGACTGTGTAAGGTTCCTTCCATCTAGACTGTAACTGTCCTTTCAGGTCTTAACTAACACTTGTTCTCCTCCTGGTTTTTTTCCCTTCTGGAGTTCTGTGGACTTTAGTAGGCATGGCCAATGTGCGATTTTGATTATTTGGATAGTGATCTGAACTCATCCCCCATGAATGATGTACCACAGAAGCTGATTCACTTCTGAGTCTACGACCATATTGCTAATAGAAAGTGTGTGTCATATAAATCTCATGTGAATATAGGGCCATATAAACTTTCAGAGCCTTCCTAACTCTAATCAGGGCAAGAGGTGGTAACTATAATCAGATTTTGGAATTGGGTGACAAAGTTTACCTCAAGTCCTTATAAAGCAATGGTTGACCTTTCTCAATTGCTCAAAGATTGAGGTTGTGAAGTAAAATTAGATAATACTGTATCCCCACTCATTTTGCTACTTACTGGATAATGTGTGCTATAAAAGCTGGACCATTGTCACGTTGTAGGGATCGTGGTAAGAGAAACTGGAGATGAGTTGCTTGAGGAACATTGTTGCTACCTCCTGCGCTTTTTCTCCCCTCTGTGGGAAACTTTACAGCTACCCTGTAAATCTATCTTTGAGAATTAGGACTATTTTACATTGTGGACATGGGTGCATAGGTAAAATGTAGTTGCCAGTCTTTCCTTGTGTATGATTCATGGTTTTGAGCTGATTCTATGAGGGGTTGTGATCGCACCTTCCTGGATCTCTGCCTGAGGTTTAGGTGCACTTTTCCAACATGGAGAAACGTGGAGCACTTTTCCAATACCAGCTTGCTGGGTGACCTCAGTCTCAGCTAAATTCAGACTGCCTTCTACCTGTGTTTGTGTGCAGAATGTATTTGCCATGTTTCTCTGTCCTGTTGTGTTTTCCTTCCCCTCTGCAGTGACTAGGTGCCCCTGCTGTCCTGACTTTGCTGCCAGGGCTGGCTTGGTTGTGATGTATTCTTTCCTATTCTTTGTTCATAACACCATAATTTCTGGGTCTGAGTCTCTGATGTCCCGTATTGGATTATAATGCTTTTCCTCATTCCTTCATCACTTACATAAGCAGTACTCCCATGTCTTCCTTTGTGAACTACAGAGTACCTGGGAAGTACAGACATCCTTCTTCCTGTTCCTATATCGTGAATTGTTGCATCTATTTTTTCCTCTAGCATTTTGAAAGATTCATTTGAGTCAATTTTTGTAAAATATTTTGTATTCGGACAGAAGAAATGTATCTAGTCTAATATTGCACTTTTATGTCAGGTTTTGAAGATTTCTATGTCGTTTTTTCTCTGAGCAACTAGGTTACAAATCAGGTTTTCAGAGACACAATAACTGTGTGTGTGTGTGTGTTTGTGTGTGTGTGTGATGTTTAGATAGAATATGGACATATATATTGTAAAGATTTGAATCCTGTGATTGGGGTGTGGTAGGCTGGTGAATTTGAATTCTGCAGGGCCTGTCAGGAAGCTGAAGATGCAGGGAGGAATTGATGTTGCACGTCGCATTTGAAGGAAATCTACTGACAGAATTCTTTTCAAGCAATGTCAGTCTCTTGTCTTAAGGTATTGAACTGATTGTATGAGAGCTTCCCACAGTGGATTAATTAAATCCACTGAGTGGGGCTGGGGTTGTAGAACTTGCCTAGCAAATGTGAGGCACTGGGTTCAATTCTCAGCACCACATATAAATAAATAAATGAATGAATAAATGACATTTATTGAATAAATGACATTTAATGAGTAATGACATTTATTGTTGTCATTTCCCAATGACAACTGGGAAAATATTAAAGTCAACTGACTGGAAATATTAATTACCCCTCTTCCCCCAAAGAAAAACTTTCACAGTAACATCAAACTGATGTTTGAGCAAATCTGCTGTGTACTGGTGCCTAGCCAAATCAGTACATTAAATTAACTATTACAGTAACATTTAATAATCTTATAGAATGCAGTATGTTCCACGGTGGACAAGCAGAAAACAAAGTGTGGCTGAAACTCAAGCACACAGTCAATCCCAATCTTCAGGGAAGTTCAGGAAAGTCAGTTATGATGGGTGCCTGAGAGGCAGAGAACTGACGGATAACCTGAAGTACTACCACTTGTAGTTGGCTCACTCTTCCACCCTCTAATGACACGTGTTTACCCCACCCCAAGAGAAACAACCAGAGAGTTGATCTACTGCCAGAATGAAGTCAAACTCCAGTATCTATCTCTCTGTGATTCACACCAGTCCTCGTGTGAGACCCAGTTTGACTCCAGTGAAATCAGAGTCATGGAATACAAATAGCAGTTTCCTAACAACAAAAGCATGTGGGGTTAGGCATGGGTATCCCAATGCAGGAAGTATAGAATGAGGTGTGTGTTGTGATTTGAATCTTAAACATTCACAAAAGGATACTAAGGTAAATATTTCCTCACCAGCCTGTGGGAATATTGAGAGGTGATGGAACCTGTAGGAAGTGGGGCCTCCTGGAAGGAGGTTGCACTGTTGTGGACATGCTGTTGAGGATATTGTGACCCTGGCCTCATGCTGTCTACTTCCCGACTTCCATGAGCTGTGGGCAGCACTACTCCAGACTCTGATCCCTGCCATGGTGTTGTGCCTTGCTGGAGTCTGAAATACAATGGAGCTAACCAATTAGACATGGAATGAGGGCTCTGATACGTTCAGTCAAAGTAAACTTTTCTTCCTAATAATTTGTTTACGTTATATAGTCTGTCGAAACCACAGAAACCTGAGTAATGTAATGAGGCAGGTAAGATTAAAATACCTGCCCAGGAACACTCTTAAAATGTTGCAGGTCAGCTATTTTAATGCAGTCTTTATGGAGTGGAGTTGTTTCTTGATTTGACAACAGTTCCCTCACATTATGGCTTATCTCATTGTTTTTGCATAGCTCTTGGGTCTGCCCTCTGAGAAATCCATGGCCTCCTCTCTTTTTTATCCTTTTAAAATTTGTTTTAATTACTTATACATGACAGCAGAATGCGTTTGATACATCATATATCATGGAGTATAATTTCTTATTTTCTAGTTATACATGATGTAGAATCCCACCAGTGGTATAATCATATATGTACGTGGGGTAAGAAAGTATATTTTTTAAAAGGAAGCAAATGATTAAGGTAGGTTAGATTAGGCAAGCAGATGATAATATTGTAAACATATATTAGGTGATGTTAATGAATGAGAACAGAAATACTGTTGTCTATGATATTAAAATACCTAATGAATAGAAATACGATGTTCTCCCACCCCTTGTTTAATTGCATCTAGTGTCATAGAATTGAATATATTGGAAGGGCTTGAGGGGAATGGAAGACCCGTGCAAAGCCCTCCACAGAGTCTTAAGTGGTAATAATGGTAAAAGAGGAGGCCACCACAGAAGATAGTGAACAGCACCGTCCAAAACATGCAAATGAGATGCGCCCTCATGAGAAATCACTGCTTTAGAACCACAGACTGCCCTCATTAGATGTGTATTCCAGGATGGAGGATCTAGTCCCTTCCCATCCAGTTCTTTAATTTTCCATTAAAATACATATGGCCCCTTCATCTTGGTTGTGATGTGGTACATGGAGAGTTCACAAAACACCACCATAGCAAGGAAAAGCTCTCCCTACCTGCCAGAACTTGCCAGGCTTAACAGTATTGCCCTGGGACATATCCCCAAGACCATAAGCCACAGTATTCTTGACTGATTATATATAATGGAATTTTTCCCCCTTTTCTACAAAGTTCTGTTGGATCTTAAGTAGAACTGCCAGATTCCCCAGGCTTGAACATTGCACAGGTAAGAGCTGCAGAATTATATTTGTTCCCTGTTAAATTCTCTGAGTATATTATATCTGATAATAGCTTCAGATATGTGGCTTAATCACAAGACATCCAATGAACTCTGCATGGCCTTTTTTAAAGTAGACGACATAACAATATGCCATTACCTGCCTTAGAGTAATCAGGTTTTTTGTTCACATTACTGCACATTGATAGTTCAGAACAGAGACTTTCTTGTAATTTTCAAAGATATATTAATCCAGACTGGGGGCTATTTTGTATTACAACAACTCACAAATATTTCCTTATTCCTCAGTTATTCCTTATTCAGTCTCCCTGATTCCATGGCATACTCATGTTAACTAGAATTGAATCCATTACAATAGGATCACTACTGTGTCAGGAATATCATTCAGGATATAATCAAACAAATGTTATAATAGTAATTTGAATTAACACATGTGTATATGTAAATACACACATATATTAAACTATACCTATGTCAATATTTATGTGAAGTTACTTAAGTGAAGGAAGAATAACTACAGAAAGTGTAATAGAGAATTGCAAGATTTAATAGAGCTTCAGTTGGAGGGAAAGTGAATAAGGAAGATTTATAGATACATAGAGGGCCCTGAGGCTCAGATTGAGAACTAAGTTCCAAATACAGCGCTGGGAGAAAGTGTGGCCTGTTCCAGGTAGATGTGGGTACACATGGTGATGTGAGGAGGGAACATTATTTTGAAGAACTTGAAGTACTCTCAGATGAGTAAACATGTGTGAACACATGTTTTGACTGCTTACAGTGGAAGTTTTTCTCTGAATGCCCTTTCTTCATGTTGCTCACCACTAAGCATTAAAACCCAACATGTCTTGGTATATATGGGGCAGGAATGAAATTCAGAATTAGCATCAGGAGAGAACAGCATCTCATACATCTTAGGCTTGTTTGGGTCCATTTAGATGCAAACATTCAGGTGAAATTTAGGCCAAGTACAACCAGGTCTCTTAATATTAGCAGCTCTGAGGTTTGAGTGCCAGTAACTAGCAGATTGTAGCCTTAATACTTCTCCCCACAGTGTTCCTGGCACTCTGAGCCAGCACCTACCAAGAGCTGTCAGCTAACTATCATAGAAGGACATCAACCAAATGTTTCACAACTTTTTACATCTTTAAACCTCTTGAATTCAGTAAAGAGAAGAAGCATTCATGTACTGTTTTATGACATCTTAATGTGTCACTTCTTATTCTTTACTTCACCAGTGACATTGACCACTTGGGAACATTATCTTCCACGCTGCAAAGTTCCTTTAGTATTTACTAAAATGCAGGGTTGATAGTCATAAATTCTGTCTTGGATTTGTGATTGCTACAGGTTCAACTTCATTGTTTCCTGAGTAAAACCTATTTATTGTCTCTATTAATTGGAAGAAAACCAATGCTGCTTGTCCAAGCTTATGCTAATTAGGGTTTGGAAAAGTTCAGCAGTGGGCATCCCCACTGCATGTAGGTAGGGTGGCCGCAGAATGATATAATCAGCTTGCCCCAGATCACTGTGGTGCTGGCCTGCCAGCGTCAGGTCTTCTTGAGACAAGGGGCTGAACATTTAAGGTTAATTGAGTGGATTTGTCAGAGGGATTCTCAAAACACCCAGGTACTGAGGATCTGCATGCAGAGGTACACAGAAAAATGCATCTTTTAAGTCTACAACTAAACCAATTGGAATGTTTAAACAAGGTGTAAGGATTGGGGACCACTGGATGTATGGGAACCACTGCTTCATTTATTGGTCTGAGGTCCTGTGGTAGTTTCCATTCCCATTGGTCTTGCAATGGGTGTATTACATGGTCTATAAAATGTCTTAAGAGGCCCTGTCGCTTTAAGTTACCTACTATAGCTGGTAACTATGCTTTATTCTCTGGTTTCTAGGGATACTGTTTTTGGTGTGGAAGGGACAGAGGACCTTTGAGATGGATCTGGACAGGAGCAGGTCCGAATTCTCCACCTGTTTTCTACTGTGTCACCCAGGCTTATGAGTTAATGTCAGTTTCTACTAGTGGCAGACAAAGTACCTGTTCTGGTGTCATGAGAAGTGTGGTGCCTAGACAGGTGAAATATCTCTTTGCACAAGGGGAGTGGGACTTTCAGGCATCATCAAAAAGGCATGTGAGAAGAGGAGCTCGTCCCAAGAACAGCTGAGCAGTAGGGAGAAATATCCAGTCACAGGTTTTCCTGACACTCCCCTTATGGTTGCATAGTGAGAGGAAAGGAGTCCTGGGTTTGAGGAGTTCAGAAAAAGTGACTCCAGCATCAAGAGTCAGATGAATTCCTTTTCCCTCAAAAGTCAAGGTCATGTGCGATTCCTGTCTGGAAATAAGTCTGAGTAGTTGGGAGCCTAAGACGGATTCTCCAGTCCCCAGGCCTCCTATTCTCATACTGTCTGAAGTGAGGGATTTGTCCCAGGGGCCTTTGCCTCTAAGTGCAGTGCAACCTGTGGTCCCTTTCACTGACAGGATAGGGTGTTGGTGGCTTCCCCTGGTTCACAAGGAGTTTTTCTTGAAATGTCACTTCTGGCGACAGTTGTACCAGGCTGTGGATGGAGCCACACCACTTCAGGGAACTTGTCCTCTGAAATTAGCCATCTACAGCACTGCCACAAGGGCAGCTGCCTTTCTTTTGTCCTTTCTCCCTCTCCCTTCCTCCCTCCTTCCCTCACTTCCCTCCTCTGTTTCTTCCTCCTCCTCCTCCTCCTCCTCTTCCTTCTCTTCCTGGTCTCCATTGTAAAAGACCAAAGTAGCAATTTTTATGACACAAACTCAAATGTTGTCTTTTTGTGTAACTGATTTTTTCCCCTAATGTCAGGAACTTACTGAGTTATGAATTTATTTTTGAAGTTTTCTTGCTGTTGAAGCTGGGGCTCTTGAGGCGTGTTCAGTGAATGCTTCCCTGAGTCTTTCTAAAAAGACTGTTGAAGTTTCTTCATTCCGCTGTATTACCAGAGAGAGTTTAAAATAATTTAGAGATTTAGTATGGGTTCTCCTTAAGCCCTTCAGCACACAGTTCTGAAAGTCCTTTCCCTTCCATTTCCCACTGTGATTTTCTGCATCCCATTTTGGGTCCTCCTAGGGAACTGCCTGTTGCCCTGTTGGGTATGTTTCTTCTGAGTTGACTTCATTTGGAAGGAGTAGTTCTCCTGAGCCTTGCACTGTATACCACTCATCCCCAGAGGACTCAACTGCCTGTAAAACATCCCAGTGTTCAGTGGTAAAGAGCATTTGGTTAGGAACAACATTGTGTCTTTCTAGGTTAGGTCAAAATTTGGTGAAGGCCCTGAAATATCTCTGTATGTATCAGTGTCATCTGAGAATCTCACTAAGTCCGTCTCAAGTCGTATAGAGAAAACGTGGCCTGTACCATAATGAGTCTTTTTGAACACTCTCCTGTGGCTTATAGGGGTGGAAAGGGGGCCAGAATGCTTTACTTTTAGTTTTGTGTTGCCTTAGGATGTCAGCTTTCCTGAAAACACTTTATAAGGAGGACACATGGGCTTAGAAAAAGACTTTGCTATATTTGATCACACTCTGAGAGAAACTGCTTTCCTATGGCCTGTCAGTATAGCCAAGAGTGGAAATTCTAATCTACATTGATTGCATAATTTTGGGTTGTGTCTCCAGGCAAAAAATTAAAATTAAAATTAAAGTAATGCTTGTATAGAGGGTACCTATAACCATTTTTTTCCTTCCTTTTACATTGTTAAGTGTGAAACAGTATTATCATTTATACTTCCCTTACAGGTCCATTTTTGCCCATCCTCCAACTGATATTCAGGCCGTGCTTGGGTACAGACAAATATCAGAAACTCCTTCTTTTGGGTCTGAGTGTCAAAGGAATCCCAGTGTTTCAAATTGCTGCTTAATAGAGTACTTGTGCCAGATGGAGTGTTACCCATCTGAAAGGCAAACGGGGATGAGGGCATCCTTTGGCATCTCTCCATTGTCTTAGTTAGACTGAGGCATCCCTCAGTCCCCTGGACCTCAAAGCCATGGGTGACCACCCCTTGAATCCTGCCAGTTGCAGTAGTTGATCTTACCAACACAAAGTACTCAGAACTACCTCAACACACGAGTGACCACGTTTTGAGGCCTTCATAGGATTTGGTCTGGTTAGATTAGTTTCCCTTATCAAGCATGATCCAAAAATCCCTTTGCTGTGTCATTTCCCTCTTAAAGTGAGATGCCATGGCTTTCCTTTACTGTTTTGGCCTCGATTATGGAGGCATTATAGAGAGTATTGCTGGACCTGTAGGAACTCAGGTATGCTAAGAGAGAGCCATGTCCCTGAGGGTTAAGTGCCGTGAATAAGTATTTTGGCTTTCCTGATATATTTACCATCATACTCATACTTAGGACCACTGATGTCCTATTGTATTTTCAGGAAATATTGAATCTTATATTGTTTGAGAAGTCTTTGTTCAGGTTGCATTTTTTTATGTTTCTTTGAATTGACAGGGTTTGGAAACCTAGAGAATGGGACTTACTTTTGTGGTGCACACTCAACAGTGACAGCATTGGTTTTTGGACCTAAGGGGCACTGAAGGGCCCGGAATTTCCCAAAAACCTCATCCATGCATTCTATTGAAACCATTGGGACTGCACGTAGTATTAGAAAACTGAATCTACATGGTGTTTGTAGTGCATGGTGGCGGGGCGGGAAGGAAGAGAAGAGAACAGGAGAAATAGACCTTGTGGCTCACTCTCTGGCGATCAGTGGATTGCTTCTTTCCTAAAGACCTTGGATCAAACTTGAATCAGACTAAGACTTTGTTTTAGGACCCAAGATACATGAAGTGAGGGATTCTTCCATTATTGGGTGAAGTCCATCTGAAAGTGGAAGAAAGAAGCAGACCCCTAACTGATCTTTTGAGTTGGTTCTATTCTGCAGAGAGAAACTGAAGTTCATCTTGACCAATATGCCTGCATTGGTGATGAAAGGGATTGAGCAAGCCTGTTGGGGGCTGTGCCATGCAGATGGCGCCAGGATTGCGCCTGGTAGTCAGCCAGAGGTTGTCGGCAGCTAGGTTAATTGACATAAGCACACTCAGGTCATTTATCATCCACGCACAGAATGCATGCACATGTGTTCTCGAGCACTCGTCATCGTGCCTGCTCGGACATCTAGCTTCTTGCCTAATCTTTGCAAAAGAGGCGTGGCCCTATCCTCTGCCTCCTGGAGGGAATATAAGCAGGCAGTAGGCGGGAGCGCAACAGTAAGAAGCAGCAGCTAGCAGAAAGAAGCGGAGAGAAGCCACTAGCAGAAAGGAAGAAGAAGAAGCAGAAAGCAGAGAGCAGCAGCTAGCAGAAAGAGGCAGCAGGCAGCGGCGGAAAGCAGATCGCCGAGCGGAGAACTGAAAACACACCTTTAGGTTGCAGATCACAGATCGCAGTACGCGGGACACATCAGTAAAGCACCTTAGGTAGATGCACCCTTAGTTCACAGGATGCAGGACACACCTTTAAGAAGCAGCAGAACTAAGAATATATGGATCTCTGAAAGTGTAGTCTCTCTTCTTAATCAAAGTCTCTCTTTCTCTCCAATAAGCAAAGTCTCTCTCTCTCTCCTCTCAAAGCAAGGAAGCCTCATTTCCTCTATCCTCTGTAAACAAACAAGCAAGGAAGGAAGCAGCTCAGAAATATAAGTAGCTCAGTTTCCAGTCCACCACCCATAAAGACCCATGCAAATTGTTGCTGCAGATGGTGACAAATACCCGCGGATTTGGTGCCGCAAAGAGCCAGCGAAACAAGCCTCCTCCAGAAGTCTGTCATGTGTGACTTTAGACTGGATGCTGCCCTGATTTTAACTAGGGGTCATGTGTCCCCTATTTTTCATAGCGAGATAGATTTCTAAAAGAGGTATGGAACTCCAGAGGAAAAAAGTAGGGGATAGTTTTGTTGGTCTGTTTCACTCACTCTTCTAAAGAGGCCCCAGGTTGGGCCCTAAAAGAAGAATCTTAATTCTGTTCTTCTGCTAGCAGGGGAAACTGGAGTTTTTCTGCTTCTGCGAGTAAGGGAGGTCTGTGTAAGCTGCAGATCTCTACATCTAAAATGTGTTTCCCCTCTCAAACGTGAACCAAATCCACTTATGTTGAAGCAGACCGCAGAAGCTCACTATCGATTTCATCTCCTTGGGATCTTTCTCATGAATTCAAAGAAAGAACTCCACAGACCAGAATGAGGGTGAGTGTAATGGTAGGATTTATTGAAGAACAGGTAGAGAACTCTTGCACTGGAAGAGGGAACGTGATAAGATGCTTTGTCTGCCAGAGTGTGTTAGTCTAGGGGTCTGTAGTGCCCTTGGGTCACTGTGATGTGTCCAAGTTTATGGTAATTAGGCTCTGGAAACATACTAACACTACTGGTCCCAATTTATGCTAATTATGGTTTGGAAAAACATTGAAGTTATTGGTGACCCCTTATCCCATTTAGGTATTCCTAACTTCTGTTTTCTCTACGCTTAGGGAATCCAGATGTCAAGTCATTGAATTGTTGCATGTTCAGTGGTGTATCTGGAACTTTGGGGCTGTATGTAGTGTTCTTGTGCACTGGGCATCACCAATGTGTGCAGGTGGTGATGGATCAGCTTGACTGAGCACATCTTGGGACCACGCAATGCTCCATCTCACCTGGTCCACCACTCGACTGCATTGCTGGTGCTCGTTGGCAGGGACCAGTAGGCTGGCTGTCTGTCATGGCAGCTGGTGAGTTATGATAATAGGAGGAGTGTCGTGATTTTGTTATTAGTTGAAGTTTCAAACGGTGCTGTGACATCTTTTCCTAGAAGTTAGGTCTTGTACTCCTATTAAGCCACTTATGCAGGAAGGCTATGATGAATATTGGTTCATCCCTTTATTTAAGTGAACCAGGCACATTCCTATATGTATCACCTCCTTATCTTACATTTCTCCTGTTCCTATCCTGCACCACAAATGAAAGCCAAGCATCAGCATCTGGTCAAAGAGAGAACTTACATAAGAGAACATCACAGATCCTGTGCTTCTCTTGGTATAGGGTGGTTGGGAATGTATACTGTAGAATAAGGACTGAGAGGATAGGCCCAGGAGAGGTGATGAGAAAGTAGAAGCTGTGCTAAGAGAATTCGGGTGCTTCCAAAGAGTTCTGTTTTGCATTCATGTGTTGAGTTGAATAAAAAGTATTACATGGAGCAAAGACAAAAAGTCCAGAGATGCGTGCTCAGCCCATTTGAGACATTGCGTTTCCCTGATCATATTCTTCAAATTGCGGATGTCTTCTGGAACTCCAGGGTGTTGTTGTGGGAATTTTCATAAGCAGGGGTGATCCATATGCTTGTAAAAGGGTTCATTTCCCAGGTGGGTGGCCAGCCACACTTCATTGAAACTTGTACCCTGTCCCAAGCCCTCACTGTAGAAGGAGACCCCATGAGCTTAGCTGATTACTCCACCACACCCTGACTCTGAACCTCAAGGCAGTGGTGGAACTAAGAACATTGAGGCCAGAGGTTCTGGAACTATTAGACAATGCCCCGCCCTCCAGGTATAGGGAGGAAATTGTTGGAGAGCAGGGTGTTCCTTGGTTTTTTCTGTGATAACAGATGCCCCTCCTTGCTGGATATGAGTGACAAGTCCCACTAGATCCAGCTGTGCAACCCATGTTCTTTAGCTCTTAGGCGCAGACCCAAGTCTCCAATGTACTTTTCTGCCCTCTCATCAAAGATCATCTGGTCAAAGTTGTTCGTTGATGTTCCTGCAGACCCCTCCACAGTGCCTCCTCCAGAGTCATGGTAGGGTCCAGTTGAGGTAGGGGCTAAAGCACTGGACTGGGATTCATCAGGATCAGTCACAATCCACAACCCATACTCCATTGCCAGCTAACATGACCCAACACACACCTTGCTTTGACCTCCTCTACCTAGTCCTATCCACCACCCAATGTGGACTCCCTGCATCCAGAACAGCCTCTCATACCCTAGAGACCACACGATGTTCTACTTCAATCTGATTTTCCCTTGAGTTCTTGATGTTGTGTATTATGGTGTGAATGTTTTTGTCCTCCAGAATTCATTTGTGAATGTCTAACCTCCAAGGTGATGGTATTTGGAGATCGTGACTTCAGTGGATTTAAGGATTTTAATGAGTTTATGAGGGTGTAGTTCCCAGGATAGTAGTAGTACCCTTCCAGGAAAAGGAAGGGAATCTAAGGCTCTATCAGCTATAGGAGGTCACAGGCAAGGAAGCCATTGCCTCAAGCTAGGAGAGCACTCAGTGGACATCAAATCTGGCGCCCTTTTTCTGGGACTTCCCAACATCAGAACTATGAGAAATGGATGACGATAGTTTCTGCCATCCTGTCTGTAGCATTGCCTATGGCAGCCTGAGTTGACTGAGACAGAGGACAGAGTGCCCTGAGAGCAGAGCTACAGCCAAGGACAGGCCTCTTCACTGAGGATCCAAATGGAATGAGTACACACTTCAGAGTTCTGCATCACCCAAATTATCCTAAACAAATTCTCCAAACAATATAGTTGGTATCAACAGAGATCTGTACTGTTTTCTCCACTCCTATACTGAATATTAGTTGTCATGTTGTTTGCTATGAACAATCAGGTCTATGCTAGAATGTGAAGATACTAAGTGAGGGACAGTCGTATGGAGTCAGAGAAGCAAATCCACATACTAACTCGTGGTACCCCAGGAGCCTGGTCTTACCTTGGGTCCCCTGTGTGTTGGTAATGATCACTGCAATCTGAGATTGGTGCACTTACAGGGTAGTGAAGGGCAACTGAGGTACGCATATTTCATTCCCTGGTGTGAGATTAATGTTCCTGTGAATGTAGGTCTCTTAGCTTGTCCCCCAAACCTCAAGACCTTCCTTCCAGTTCCCTGACATCCCAGCCTCCTTTCCCATCCCACACATTTCTCCTGAGTCCCTGTGGAGAACACTCACCCAGGGAAGCAGGACAGTGCTTCCACATCTGGAGTCTGAGGAAGGAGCCTGTGGACAAGGTTCTTGAAGCACTGCCAGCTCCAGAAGTTTTTGTAGATGTTCTCCCTAGAACATCTACACTGGGGTCATCTGGTGGCAATGCAGCCTGGAGGGTGTGCAGTGAGCCCTCCCCATGTACTGCACCAGGCCACTGATGCCCATCATCAGGAAGGTGATGGGGGCCAGTTGTGTGGTGGTGATGGAAGGTGAAGGCCAAGGTTTCAGGGGTCCCCATAGTTCCAGATGCTCCACTATCGTAGGCAGGCACAGTGGTCCTTAGGGCAGAAACTGCTCTGAGAGTAATGGGTCAGGGTGCTCCATACCCTTTCTGAAGGCCACAGGGCACTCCAGTTGGAGGGGTCTCTGAATGTGGGCAATGTTGTGAATGTGATGGAGCTCTCCTAGTGTTCGTTGTGACATATGTTGACCAAAGTTGAATAGCCCAGCCACACACAGAGCAGGGAAGCCAGCTCCTGCTGACATTGATGTTCCTGAAAGCAGACTGCTCCAGAGAACGGTGCAGTCACAGGTGGTGACAAGGCAGTACCCAGAGTGACTGGTGTGTTGCACAGGAGCAGAGAGAAGGAAGGGCAGGTCTCTGAAGGGAGACATGAGAACCCCAGGACTGAGGTTCATGCCTGGTCTTAGCATTTGAGATGGTGTGGAGGCAACATAAAGGGGAGAATGGGAGAGGGGAATTTGTGATAGGAGTGAGGCTCCCCAGTTCCTTAGTCACCAAGTATCTGAGGAGGAAAGGCAACCATTCTCTGCATGAAATTTAGACTTTATCCCTCCATTCAAAAGTTATGCCCAGAGGAGTCTTGTTCCCAGTGCTGAAAAGATTCCCTGGATACCGTGTGTGAACAATGACACTTCGGCGTTTTTTTGAACAAAAGACCCCTTGGCATCCTTTGCGACAGTTGGTCAGCATCCTAGGCGCTCTCTGGAAAGTGACTGTGCTGGTGACCCTCTTCAGCTCAGCATTGTCACCAAGAGAAAAAAGGCCTTTTCCATGGAAGTTCCAGGCACTCCAAAGTTCTATGTGAAAGTGATAATTTCTTAATTCATGGCCCGAGGAGCCTTCCTTTTGTTGATGTTCCTTGTAAAACCCTCTGTTTCTTTCATTACCCTGCACAACTAATCCAAGACACCTGAATGAAACTTCTCACTAGCTAGAGCCTGAGGAACCCTGAAGGTCACCTAGGAGCACACCCTGCGCAGAGTGTGGGTACTTCTCCCAGCACTTGTAACCACGAACACCAGTGAGGACACAGATTGTGGCACCTCAGGGTATCCATGAGCAGGATTTTTTGAAGCGAATTCTTGACATTCCAACAAGTAATCCAGCACTTGATCATTTCAGCAAAACCCATGGTGATAGAAACATTGGCAACTGAAATGCATCAAGGCAGTGCACCTAAATTGTTCTAGCAGTGATTGTATTTGTCCTAACCACCCAGGAGTGAAGAATATTCTAAATAAGACAGAAAGAAAGTTAGTTATTCCTAAAACTTGATCGTGGAATACACAATGCTAGAATTGGACACACAGGACCACACTTGCACGTATCAACAAAATGGTGGAAAGAGTTGATTAGGTACAGTATTTCAAAAGTGGTGGGAACACAAATGGAGGAATGGGGTGAATAGCTAAATGGTAAGGGATTTCTTGTTGAGCTGATGAAAGTGTTCTACATTTTATTGTAGTAGTGAATGAAACATCAATGAATTTGTTGCCAATATGGCGGAAAGTCTATGAAAACCTTAGCATTCTAATATTTGATGGGTGGTGTTGTGTTACGTGAATGTCTTTCTAAAGTGCTTTTGTACCGACCTGAAGCAAAAATAGTAAGATGGTAGCATAGCATGCCTCTTGTGCTTGACTAGCATGGCACAACCTGGCCAAGATCCCAAGAAATAGGAAACTGATCAATCCTTCCCAGTGCACAGAGACCAGGAGGACCTTCTTCAACTGACTTGAAGGGTGTAACTAATAAAGGGCATCTACAAGGAGCCTGTTCCTGGTGTCACTGTAAGAAAGCATAGCATTTCATTAATACGGGGAGTGGGTCTTGCTGGTGGTATCAGTTGATGATTCTCTAATGTTGTGTGACTTCTTCTCCTGGAAACTAGGCCTTGTCTTCTCATCAGGCCACCTACTCAGGAAGACCTTGGGGATGCTGGGGTTTGGTCCATCCTCAGTGTGCAGGATCATTCAGGGGAGGAGAAAGAAGCTATCTAAAAAAACACTGTCTGGAAGCTTACGTCTAGAAACCTGATTAATGGCACAGGGGGCTGAAGGCTCAAAAGCAGCTCTCCATCCAAATCAGACAGGAGGACCAGAAGTTCTCAAGAATTACTTCATGAAAACCCGTGCCCCTGTCTGGGATGACCATGGAGCATGTGTCCTATGAAGAAAAATGAAGTTTGATTACACAAGACAGACCAAAAACTACTTCAACTCCAATCACTTTTTTTTCGTTTTTTTTTCTTTTTTCTTTCCTTCTTTCTTTCTTTTCTTTTTTTTTTTTTTTTTTTGGAGGTGCTGGCAGAAAGTCACGCCAGTTCTTTATCCTATAAATAGCACTAATAGTTCATCGCCTTACAATTAAACCATTCTCCTTTTCAAACTTCCCTGTTTTGATGATTGGCAAACCATGTGATGTGTAGCCTCTTTTCATTTTTCCCATTGATTTTAGGAGAACTTGATTGCATTTGGAGCAGCCATGCTCAATATAGATCAGGCTGCAGTCAGGGTGGGGCCAACACTATGTATGAGAGGGTCAGAGCACTTGTCAGTGAGGGGTCTGTCTTGGGATGGGGTCAGGACCTCCAGGGTTTTGGGTCCCCAGTGAGTGCATGACGAGGATGCTAGTGGGGGTGGGAGATGTGTGAAGGCAGGCCTTCTCCTGTCACCACGACATAGGAAGACCAGGTGGTGCTGGAGATTGGTTCAACCTCACTGTCCAGCATCATTCACTGGAGGACCTAGAAGCTTTCTAAGGAAAAAAAAAAAAACTGTTCAGTCCTACTTCCAGGAACCCAAATAATGGCACAGGAGAATAAAGGCTCAAAATCAGCTCTCTGTTCAAATAAGACTGGGGGCCCCAAAGTTCTCAACAGGTACTTAATAAAAATTGGTGCCCCTGACTGTGATGGGCATGGTGGCTACAATCGTCTCATGGTCACCTGGAATCTTTATTTCCATGAGAGGTCATGCTCACATGACTATACTCTGCAGTGACTCCAGATGGCTCCACAACTTGGGGCCCTTCTTTGGTCACCAGTTTTGAATGTGAGGTCCCAGAACCATGCCTAAGCAGAAATACTGCAGGTATCTGGAAGGACACTGTGTGTTCTAGAGCCCATCTTTTCAATTCAAATAATGTTCCTTCCCTATATCTTGCAACCAGTCCCTGTCCCAGTTCCCATTCTAGTGCAGCGTGAGTCTTATCAATGGATAGAGTTTGTATATTCATGACTTTCATCTCAAGTAGATCAGGTCAAGTTGATTGTACTGAAATGTAGCAAACTGAGTAGGTCACTCTGAGTATGGTGAGCACAGAGAGGGACGTATAGATTCTGATAACTACAGGAGCTGCTAGGTCTGACCATCAGATGAGTTCCTGGGAACTGTTGGAAGTTGCTGGCTCCTGGTCCCAGGAAAGCAACAGGAGAGCTGCTACCACGAGGAACTGAGGGTCGCTAATATTCAATCTCAGGGCTAGTAACACTAAGATCTGAGCCACCACCAGTCAGTCCGCAGACCTCAGAGCTGCAAGTACCAAGGGAGATACACTTTGCCCCTTTGTGATTCCTCCTCATCTGATATGATTTGCCCTCAGATGAGTGGTAGGAGAGATTTTGAAGGGACAAAGATGATTAAAGGATGCAGAGAAGATCCCTTAAACTGAGAGGTCTTTTCAATGGGGGTGGTGAGTGGTGTCCTGGGAATTTGCCTGTTGTATTCCAGTATCAGTGGAAAGGCTACCCTGAATCTGAAGGCAGGACCCAGTGAATGGACACCCGTGCACCCTGGGACCTGGCATCTCCAATTACCTCTTCCTTTTAGTTCTCACTGCATGACGTCGCACAGACACCATGGCAGAAGGTGGCAGCCTGAGGAGATTTTTCCTATGAAACTGCCTTTATTCCCTGTGACACAGGCTAGTGAGGTACATTTTCCCACCCAGACTTGAACATTCCACTAACTCACCTCTCAGTCCCCTCCCTCTGCCCCCTCCCTGCCCCGTTTATACATTCCCTATACCCTCCCATTCCCTTCACTTTCCTGAGAATGAGCAGGAACTGTCTGTCCTATGGGAGGAGGAAACTTTCGCTCTTGGGGTGCAGTATGAAAGAAGGAAGATTCTCACCTGAGGGACAGCCACCCCAGAGGCTACGCAGCAACAGTACTGTCCTCAGCTTCTCCTCTTCTTCTCTTGGTTGCCTGTTGCCTTGAAATTTCTCTTGTGAGGCTGGGAAGTTTCAAGGAGCCTCAGATCCAGATGGTGTCCTCCAGTGATGTGGAGGGGAGGCCCCAAGCAGGACCTGTTTTCCACTGTGTATGAGCATCCCGTGAGACTCGCTTCTTGGCCATGGTAGCAGGAGGTGGGTGGTGACTGAGGCCTCCTCTCTGGGGAAGTGGGGCCTGGACTGCTTGCTCTCCTGAGCAGAGGGTTTCCACATGAGGGCCCTGGCTCTGTGTCAGTCCCCAGGGCAGCAGATGGTGCTGGGAGAATAGGAGGAAATCCAGGCTTTGGAGGTCATCGTCCACACTGCAGCCATTGGCTGTCCGATGTGGCCCCCCCAGAAGTAGTGGCTCTTCTGGGCCCCACTCCACCTTTGTTTCCCAGGTTTACAGAGGAGGATCTTAGGTTTGGGGAGGAAGATTGGACCAGACGGCCCTCAGTGAAGAAGACTCTTGAATGCTTGGGAGAATAGCAGTGTTGTTTGGACCTAACAACTCAGACTCTGTGGCCCTGCACATCTTCCAGTCTTGGGAATCCACCTCTGGGTTCCCGTTGTCCATGATGACCCTTTGATCAGCATGATGGTCGCGTTTCTCTGCATTTTGGCTGGCAACTACCTCAGAAGCTCTTGAGTCCATTGGAACATACCATGTCCTTGAGAAACCTGCAGAGGTGCTTCCTCACAAACTGAGGAGGATATGGGACACTGGCTAACTCTTTATATATGAGGAGGGCCACGGCGGACAGGGATATATATGTTTCAGTGAATGGGAGCTGGAGATGTCACCCATCTTGGTCTCAGAGAGACAGACTGAGGCTCTTCTGTCCACCCTCTTGGGCTTCTTTTCAGCTTGCTATCCTGATTCTGTCCCTGACCCTCCTATCTCTTTCCCTTTGTCCCTCCTAAGTCCTATGTCCTAGGGCAGTCACTCTCTGCAATCTTGTATCACAGGAGGATGGGGATCAACAAGGATTCTGTGAGCCATGTGAACAGAGTCCTATACATACCTCATCTACCTGCTGTCCCTTGCAACCCTGTCCACTTGTGGCCACTCCCTTTCCTACCTACTTGTGTCCCTTTGTCTCCCAGTATATCGGATATTCCCATCTGCTTTATCCACTAGTTGTCTGTCCCTAAGCCCCAGAATCTGGTACCTTGACCTCCGTCATTCTACCTGCTGCTCTGTTCTCTGTGTCTTTTCTTTCTGACCAAGCCCTTGTGTTCCTGGTGCCCCTGCACTTGTTTATCAGGTGTCCCTGTCATCTAACCAGTGTACCTCCAGACCCTGGTGTACTGGGACACCCTCCTTCCCCTGTCCACCTGGCCAGAGGCGAGTTCTTCCTTCTGGTCCAAGTCTTTTGTTAGGGCCAAGATATTTATATCTGGCTTGGAGGGAAATAATTCTTCCAGGAAGCGGGGCTGAATCATGGTCTCCACCTGGGAGAGGAAAAGAGCGTGAGTGACCTTGGGAGGAAATGGCCCTAATTCAGGAAAAGTTCTAGGAGAAACAGAAAGCAATGATGACCCTATCCTGGTCCACACCATGGGGTTGTTAAATCCCAACCACCAGCTGCACATATCCTCAGTGTGTGTGCAGGCACGCACACGCACACACAGTGCTGGAAACCTAAGGTATGAAACTCAATCTTATGGGTTCTGAAATCTTGTAGACATCATGAGTGTAGGCTCAGTTCACCTTCTTGATGAAGTCTTCATCCACGTAGCTAAGACTCAGGTCTGGGTATAAATCATCGTCTATTTACTGTTGCTCCAGTTCTTCCTCTCCCAAGTTTGCAGGAAACTCTCGCATGAATGAGCTGGAGGGCTCGCACATGGCAAAGTTGGTAGCCACCACTAGGTCATCCATGATGTCTTCGTACTCCTATACGGCTTCAGGTGGGATCTCCGTGGGTGCCTTTGTCTCGGGCACCTTGATGACGCATGCCTTGGTTTCACGTGCCCTGGTTTGAGACACCTTGTTCTCTGACACCTTCGTTTTGGCACCTTGAATTTGGCTGCTAATGAGGGAGCAGGCCGTGCCTTAAGTCTGGTCGTTGTGGAGATGCACGCTAGGACAGGGAGGACCAGAATATTGCTTGGAAGGGGATCCATGTTCATCCCAAACAGTTGGTAGAAGGCAGGATTCAGGGACTGCAAATGACCTGCCACGCACTAGGAATCCTCACCCAAGGACCCCAGGGAGGTGACACAGAACCAGGTACAGTATCTAGCACAGTCACGTGGGAGGACATTTGGAACCACTGATACTCCATGCACCCTGCCGACCCAGTACCCAAGTTCCGGGAAGATGGTGTGTTGGTTCTTTGGATGTGCAAGGAGAGAAAGGAACTGTGTACTCAGCCTGTCAATATGCAGTTCAAAACAAAGGGTGACGGACATCAGGTGCTGTGGGGCTGTTCTGCCTGCAAGAACAAATCCCCCATAGTGAAGGAAACGTCCTGTTTAGGACAACAACCTGCCTTTTCCTTAGTATTCTTTGGATACTACCATGGGTTTCAGTGGGCATAAGGCAACCCTACCTGACTGTTGGACAACCTTAGGGACTGGGCCCTTCGGATGATCCAGTCTCCGAGGTACAAGAGGAGGTTGGGACTGGAAGAAAAAATAAACAAAATTGATAAACCCTTAGCCACACTAACAAAGAGAAAGAGAGATAAAACTCAAATTACTAAAATTCGGAATGAACAAGGAAATACCACTACAGACATGATTGAAATACAAAACATAATTAAACGCTATTTTGAAAATCTATACTCCAACAAAACAGAAAACCTTGAAGACATCAACAAGTTTCTAGAGACATGAGTGCCCTAAACTGAACCAGGAGGATATACACAACTTGAATAAATCAATTTCAACCAATAAAATAGAAGAGGTCATCAAAAGCCAACCAACACAGGAAAGTCCGGGACCAGGCGGATTCTCAGCCAAGTTCTACAAAACCTTTAAAGAAGAGCTCATTCCAATATTCCTCAAAGTATTCCATGTAATAGAAGAGGAGGGAACCCTCCCAAACTCATTCTATGAAGCCAATACCACCCTAATACCTAAACCAGACAGAGACACATGGAGGAAAGAAAATTTCAGCCAATATCCTTAATGAACATTGACATGAAAATTCTCAACAAAATTTTAGCAAATCACATATTTTTTTTCCTTTTTAAGGCAACTGGACTGAACAAATATTAAAGCGTCAATTCTTCCTCACATTGTGAACCTGAACTATGTCACATTACAACCCCTTTGAGAAGATACTAATTCCTAGTGACTGAAACCACTTCAGAACAAAGCTGTATTCTAATAAACTTTTACAAAACTTTTTGAGAATGTTTTCCACATATCTACTGATCCAAGTGAAAAATGGGAATGATCTGCATGAATAGGTTGATACATTAGGTATTAAAAGAGGTAAAATTTCCATGAAAGTTTATGGAGCTCTCTGGTCAGCAATTCTCTTACTGATTTAATTTTGGGGTGCAGAGGATTGAAGACTTACTGCCTAGTTGCTCCTTGAAAACTTTTGGGAACTGGTGTGTGTGTGTGTGTGTGTGTGTGTGTGTGTGTGTGTGTGTGTGTTTGCTTTCTTGCTGTGGCTTTGGAAGTGAACACTATTTTTCTGGAATTCTAGATACTGGACATGGATTGTTATCATCTGTGTCAGAAGATAATCAAATATATTAGGGGAGCCTGTGTGCAGAGTCTCCCTCTATTGGTGCCAGAAAACCTCTGTTATAACACTCCTTCTTAAGGCCTCAGTGCTTGAGCTGGAAGCAGGTGGGACATATCTTCTGACATTTTCCTAGGTTTTGAGAAGTGATTCAGAACTCACAACATTTGGTCTAACTTTAATCTGTCTCAGTTCCCTGCTCATCCTCATTTTAAAGCAAGATGTTTTTTTACCAGGGTTTGAAATTGTTTCAGTCACAAAGTGCATGGTGCATCGTAGGCCACAGGGTAGGCAGAGGCCAAGATAGTGTGGAAATAGTTGCTGTGCTCTCTTGGGTTCTCACCACAGCCAGATCCAACATCACCAGTTCAAGCTGGATCTCTGCCTGAGGTTTAGGTGCACTTTTCCAACATGGAGAAACGTGGAACACTTTTCAAATACCAGCTTGCTGGCTGGCCTCAGTCTCAGCTAAATTCAGACTGCCTTCTATGTGTGTTTGTGTGCAAAATGTATGTGCTGTGTTTCTCCTTCTTGTTGTGTTGTCCTTCCCCTCTGCAGTGACTAGGTGCCCCTGCTGTCCTGGCTTTGCTGCCAGGGATGGCTTGGTTGTGTTTTATTCTTTCTTATTCTCTACTCATAACACCATAATTTCTGGGTCTGAGTCTCTGATGTCCCATATTGGATTATAATGATTTTCCTCACTCCTTCATCACTTACATAAGCAGTATTCCCATTTCTTCCTTTGTAAACTGCAGAGTAACTGGGAAGTACAGCCATCCTTCTTTCTGTGCCTATATCATGAAATGTTGCATCTATTTTTTCCTCTAGCACGTTGAAAGATTCATATGAGTCAATTTTTGTAAAATATTTTGTATTCAGAGAGAAGAAATGTACCTCATCTTATATTTCACTTTTATGTCAGGTTTTGAAGATTTCCATGTAGTTTTTTCTCTGAGCAACTAGGTTACAAATCAGGTTTTCAGAGACACAATAATAGTGTGTGTGTGTGTGTGTGTGTGTGTGTGTGTGGTTTAGATAGATAATGGACACATATAACGATTTGAGTCCTGTGATTGGGGTGTGGTAGGCTGGTGAATTTGAATTCTGCAGCACCTGTCAGGAAGCTGAAGATGCAGGGAGGAATTGATTTTGCACATCACATTTGAAGGAAGTCTTCTAACAGAATTCTTTTCAAGCAATGTCAGTCTGTTCTCTTAAGGTTTTGAACTGATTGTATGAGACCTTCCCACAGTGGAGTAATCTGTTTTAATTAAATCCACTGAGTGGGGCTGGGGTTGTAGAACTTGCCTAGCAAATGTGAGGCACTGGGTTCAATTCTCAGCACCACATATAAATAAATAAATGAATGAATAAATAAATAAGGTCCAATGACAACTGGGAAAATATTAAAGAAAGTCAACTGACTAGAAATATTAATTACCACCCTTCCCCCAAAGAAAAACTTTCACAGTAACATCTAACTGATGTTTGACCAAAACTGCCGGGTACTGGTGCCTAGCCAAATCAGTACATTAAATTAACTATTACAGTAACATTTAATAATCTTATAGAATGCAGTATGTTCCACAGTGGACAAGCAGAAAACAAAGTGTGGCTGAAACTCAAGCACACAGATCTCAGTCTTCAAGGAAGTTCAGGAAAGGCAGTTATGATGGGTGCCTGAGAGGCAGGGAACTGACAGATAACCTGAAGTACTACCACTTGTAGTTGGCTCACTCTTCCACCCTTGAATGAAATGTGCTTACCCCACCCCAAGAGAAACAACCAGACAGTTGATCTACTTCCAGAATGAAGTCAAACTCCAGTATCTCTCTGTGATTTGCCCCAGTCCTCATGTGAGACCCAGTTTGACTCCAGTGAAACCAGAGTCATGGAATACAAAAAGCAGTTTCCTAACAACACAAGCATGTGGGGTTAGGCATGTGCAGCCCAATGCAGGAAGTGTGTTGTGATTTGGATCTTAAACATTTACAAAAGGATACTAAGGTAAATATTTCCTCACAAGCCTGTGGGAATATTGAGATGTGATGGAACCTGTAGGAAGTGGGGCCTCCTGGAAGGAGGTTACACTGTTGTGGACATGCTGTTGAGGATATTGTGACCCTGGCCTCATGCTCTCAACTTCCCGACTGCCACGAGGTGGGCAGCATTACTCCAGACTCTGATCCCTGCCATGGTGTTGTGCCTTGCTGGAGTCTGCAATACAATGGAGCTAACCAATTAGACATGGAATGAGGGCTCTGATACGTTCAGTCAAAGTAAACTTTTCTTCCTCATAATTTGTTTAGCTTATATAGTCTCTCGAAACCACAGAAAGCTGACTAATATAGTGAGGAAGTTAAGATTAAAATACCTGCCTAGGAACACTATTAAAATGTTGCAGGTCAGCTATTTTATTGTAGTCTTTTATGGAGTGCAGTTGTTCCTTTTTTTTTTTTTTTTTTTTTTTTGGATGTAGAAGTTATTCTTTGGTAGTCAAAACTTTTTTTTTCTTATTTTTATTATTTTTTTATTGTAAACAAATGGGATACATGTTGTTTCTCTGGTTGCACATGGCATAAAGGCCTACCATTTGTGTAATTATAAATTTACATAGGGTAATGTTTTTTGATTCATTCTGTTATTTTTTCCCTTCCCCCCACCCCTCTCAACTCTCTTTACCCTCTATACAGTCCTTCCTTCCTCCATTCTTGCCCCCTTCCCTAACCCTAACTCTAATTCTAACATTAACCCCTCCAACCCCCATTATTTGTCTTCATCCACTTATTAGTGATATCATTCATCCTTTGGTTTTTTGAGATTGGCTTATCGCACTTAGCATGATATTCTCCGATTTCATCCATTTGCCTCCAAATGCCATAATTTTATCATTCTTTATGGCTGAGTATTATTCCATTGTACATATGTACCACAGTTTCTTTATCCATTCATCAATTGAAGGACATCTAGGTTGGTTCCACAATCTGGCTATTGTGAATTGAACAGATATGAACATTGATGTGGCTCTATCTCTGTAGTATGCTGATTTTAAGTCCTTTGGGTATAGGCCAAGGAGTGGGATAGCTGGGTCAAATGGTGTTCCATTCCAAGTTTTCTAAGGAATCTCCACACTGCTTTTCAGAGTGCCTGCACTAATTCAAAGCCCCAACAGCAATGTATGAGTGTACCTTTCCCTCACATCTTCGCCAACACCTGTTGTTGCTTGTATTCTTGATAATCGCCATTCTAATTGGGGTGAGATGGAATCTTAGGGTGTTTTTGATTTGCATTTCACTTATTACTAGAGATGTAGAACATTTTTTCTTATATCTGTTGATTGCTTGTAGATATTCTTCAGTGAGTGTCTGTTCATTTCCTTAGCCCATTTGTCAATTGGATTATTTGTATTCTTGGTGTAGAGTTTTTTGAGTTCTTTATAGATTCTGGAGATTAGTGCTCTATCTGAAGTATGATTGGCAAAGATTTTCTCCCACTCTGTAGGCTCTCTCTTCGCATTGCTGATAGTTTCCTTTGCTGAGAGGAAGCTTTTTAGTTTGAATCTATCCCAGTTATTGATTCTTGCTTTTATTTCTTGTGCTATGGGAGTTTTGTTGAGTAAGTCTGGTCCTAAGCTGACATGTTGAAGCTCTGGACCTACTCTTTCTTCTATAATCTGCAGGGTCTCTGGTCTGATTCCGAGGTCCTTAATCCATTTTGAGTTTAGTTATGTGCATGGTGAGAGATATGGGTTTAGTTTCATTCTGTTGCATATGGATTTCCAGTTCTCCCAGCACCATTTGTTGAAGAGGCTATCTTTACTCCATTGCATATTTTTGACCCCTTTGTCTAGTATGAGAAAATTGTATTTATTTGGATTTGTGTCCTTGTCCTCTATTCTGTACCATTGATCCACCTTTCTATTTTGGTACCAATACCATGCCGTTTTTGTTACTATTGCTTTGTAGTAGAGTTGAAGATAGGCGATACTCCCTGCTTCACTCTTTCTTCTAAGGATTGCTTTAGCTATTCTGGATTTCGTATTCTTCCAGATGAATTTCATAATTTCTTGCTCCATTTCTGTAAGGTACATCATTGGGATTTTAATTGGAATTGCATTGAGTCTGTATAGCACTTTTGGTAGTATGGCCATTTTGTCAATATTAATTCTTCCTATCCAAGAACATGGGAGATCTTTCCATCTTCTAAGGTTTTCTTTAATTTCTTTCTTTAGTGTTCTGTAGTTCTCATTGTAGAGGTCTTTCACCTCTTTTGTGAGATGGATTCCCAAATATTTTATTTTTTTGAGGTTATTGTGAATGGGGTAGTTTTCCTAATTTTTCTTTCCAAAGATTCATCACTTATGTATAAAAATGCCTTAGATTTATGTGCATTGATCTTATATCCCGCTCCTTTACTGAATTCGCTTATGAGATCTAAAAGTTTTCTGGTGGAATTTCCTGGTTCCTCTAAGTATATAATCATATCATCAACAAATAGGGATAGTTTGAGTTCTTTTTCCTATTCGTATCCCTTCAATTTCTTTGGTCTAATTGCTCTGGCTAGAGTTTCAAGGACAATATTGAATAGATGTGGTGAAAGAGGGCATCCCTGCCTTGTTCCAGTTTTTAGGGGGAATGCTTTCAGTTTTTCACCATTTAGAATGATATTGGCTATGGGCTTAGCATAGATTGCCTTTACAATGTTAAGGAATGTTCCCACTATCCCTATTTTTTCTAGTGTTTTGAGCATGAAGGGGGTGCTGTATTTTATCAAATGCTTTTTCTGCATCTATTGAAATAATCATGTGATTCTTGACTTTAAGTCTGTTGATATGGTGAATGACATTTATTGGTTTCCTGATGTTGAACCAACCTTGCATCCCTGGGATGAAACCCACTTGATCATGGTGCACTATCTTTTTAATATGTTTTTGTACAAGATTTGCTAAAATTTTGTTGAGAATTTTTGCGTCGATGTTCATTAAGGATATTGGTCTGAAATTTTCTTTCCTCAATGTGTCTCTGTCTGGTTTAGGAATCAGGTTGATATTAGCTTCATAGAATGAGTTTGGGAGGGTTCCCTCCTCTTCTATTTTATGGAATACTTTGAGGAGTATTGGAATGAGCTCTTCTTTAAAGGTTTTGTAGAACTCGGCTGAGAACCCATCTGGTTCCGGACTTTTCTTTGTTGGTAGACTTTTGATGACTTCTTCTATTTCATTACTTGAAATTGGTCTATGTAAATTGTGTATGTCCTCCTCGTTCAGTTTAGGCAATTCATATGTCTCTAGAAACCTGTTGATGTCTTCCAAATTTTCTATTTTGTTGGAGCATAGATTTTCAAAATAGCTTCTAATTATGTTATGTATTTCAATTGTGTCTTTTGTGATATTTCCTTGTTCATTCCAAATTTTAGTGATTTGGGTTTTTTCTCATCTTCTCTTTGTTAGTGTAGCTAAAGGTTTATCAATTTTGTTTATTTTTTCGAAGAACCAACTATTTACTTTGTCAATTTTTTGCATTGTTTCTTTTGTTTCAATTTCGTTGATTTCAGCTCTGAGTTTAACTATTTCCTGTCTTCTACTACTTTTGGTGTTGGTGTGTTCTTCTTTATCTAGGGCTTTGAGCTGTAGTGTTAGCTCGTTTATTTGTTGAGTTTTACTTCTTTTATTGAATGTGCTCCATGAAATAAATTTTCCTCTAAGTACTGCTTTCATAGTGTCCCAGAGATTTTGATATGATGTTTCTTTGTTCTCATTTACCTCTAAGAATTTTTTAATTTCCTTCCCAATATCTTCTGTTATCCATTCATCATATAATAGCATATTGTTTAATCTCCAGGTGTTGGAGTAGTTTCTGTTTTTTACTCTTTCATTTATTTCTCACTTCAATCCATTATGATCTGATAGAATGCAAGGTAGTGTCTCTATCTTCTTGTATATGCTAACATTAGCTTTGTGGCATAATATATGGTCTATTTTATAGAAGGATCCATGTGCTGCTGAGAAGAAAGTGTATTCTCTCTTTGTTGATGGTATATTCCATAAATGTCTGTTAAGTTTAAATTATTGATTGTGTTATTGAGATCTATGGTTTCTTTGTTCTGTTTTTGTTTGGAAGATCTGTCCAGTGCTGAGAGAGGCGTGTTAAAATCACGTAGTATTATTGTGTTATGGTCTATTTGGTTTCTGAAATTGAGAAGGATTTGTTTGACATACATGGATGAGCCACTGTTTGGGGCATAGATATTTGTGATTGTTATGTCTTGCTGATTTATGCTTCCCTTAAGCAGTATGAAATGTCCTTCTTTATCCCTTCTAACTTTGGCTTGAAGTCCACATTATCTGAAATGAGGATGTATACTCCAGCTTTTTTGCTCAGTCCATGTGCATGGTATATTTTTTCCCATCCTTTCACCTTTAGTCTATGGGTATCTTTTTCTATGAGGTGGGTGTCTTGCAGGCAACATATTGTTGAATCTCTCTTTTTAGTCCAATCTGCCAGTCTATGTTTTTTGATTGATGATTTCAGGCCATTAACATTCAGGGTTATTACTGAGATATGATGTGTATTCCCGGTCATTTGGTTAATTTTTCAATTTTATTTATTTATTTATTTATTTGACACAACTTGGTTCCTCCTTTATTTGACAATTTCTTTAGGATAATTCCTCCCTTTGCTGATTTGCTTCTTTGTTTTTCATCTCTTCCTCGTGGAATATTTTGCTGAGAATGTTCTGTAATGCTGGCTTTCTTTTTGTAAATTCTTTTAGCTTTTGTTTATCATGGAATGATTTTATTTCATCGTCAAATTTCAAGGTAAGTTTTGCTGGGTATAAGATTTTTGGTTGGCATCCATTTTCTTTAGGGCTTCAAAAATGTTGTTTCAGGCCCTTCTAGCTTTTAGGGTCTGGATTGAAAAATCTGCTGTTATCCATATTGGTTTCCCCCTGAATGTAATTTGGTTCTTTTCTCTCACAGCCTTTAAAATTCTGTCTTTATTTTGTATGTTAGGTATTTTCATTATAATGTGCCTTGGTATGGGTCTGTTGTAATTTTGTGTATTTGGAGTTCTATAAGCCTCTTGAACTTGATTTTCCATTTCATTCTTCAGATTTGTGAAATTTTCTGATATTATTTCATTCAATAGATTGTTCATTCTTTGGTTTGTTTCTCTAAGCCTTCCTCAATCCCAATAATTCTCACATTTGACCTTTTCATGATATTCCATAGTTCTTGGAGATTCTGTTCATGATTTCTTACCATCTTCTCTGTTTGTTCAACTTTGTTGTCAAGGTTAAATATTTTTTCTTCAACATCTGAGGTTCTGTCTTCCAGGTGTTCTATCCTATTTGTTATACTTTCTATGGAGTTCTTAATTTGGTTTATTGTTTCCTTCATTTCAAGGATTTCTGTTTGGTTTTTTTTCAATATCTCTAACTCTTTATTGAAATGGTCTTTTGCTTCCTGTATTTGCTCTTTTAACTGTCGATTGGTGCGATCATTCAATGCCTGCATTTGCTCTTTCATTTCATTGTTTTCTTCCCTTATCATGTTAATTCTGTACATTCTGAACTCCCTTTCTGTCCTTTCTTCTGCCATGCTGTCATTGGGCTTTATTGATGTAACATCTAGATTAGTTTGAGGCATTCTCTTCCTTTGTTTTCTCATATTGTTCAGTTGTCAGTGGACTGCTGAGATGTTGCAGATTTCCTCTATTGACTTACAAAGTCCCTGAAGATTTCTAGTATATCCCCTCTTATCCTTCAGTAGCCTGAAATCTTGGTGGAAGTTGATAATGCGGTGCTCCACAAGGAAGCTGCCTCTCTTGGGGTGGTGACCTTCAGGTGGCGTATATTCCCTGCTAGTGGGCAAAGGTGCCTCCACTTGTTGACCAATGGTCAACCACAGGGGAACTAGGCTACGGGCTGAGGCAAGGCCTGTTTGGACCTGTGTCTCTGGTTTTACCGTCCTTGTGGGAAAACCTCACCCGGCGGGGAAGACTCACCCGGTGGGGAGGTCTCTCTGGTCAGTTGCCCTCCTAGAGGTTCCCCTCAATCCACAACTACCGCCTGGGCAGGGCAACCTTCCTAGGCAACGTTCCCAGGGGCCCGGACCTACCTCCTGGGCCTAGGAGCCTCACCCTTCGCAGACAAGTCTCCTTAGGTTGCCTCTCCTCAGAGAATCTCCCGCAGTCCTAGAACCTTCGCTCTGCCCCTAAGCGTGTCTCTGTGCGACTCTTCCACCAAGAAGCTGCCTAGTTCCTGGATTCTGCTCTGCACCTAATAGCCTGGCGATGCAGCCCCTCCTCTGAGCAGGCACCTGAAACCCCGTACAGTTGCTCCGAGTCCCAGCGACCGGCTGCACGCCTCTTCCTCTGAACAGCCGCCTGGTGTTCCAGTGTGGTCACTAGGAGTCCAAGCAATTCACTGCGCGCCTCCTCCTCCCGCCAAACGCCCCTAACCCTGGGCAGTCAATCTGAGTCCAAGTGACCCACCACGTTCCTCTTCTTCGTCCGGGCAACTCCCTGGGTGTTCAGGAACGGTTGCTCTGAGTCCAAGTGACCCACCGCACGCCTCCTCCTGGCAGCCGCCTGGAGCTGTGGTGCGGCCACTCCAAGACCAAGCGATGACCGTGCTCCTCCTCCAGGCAGCCCCCCTGGTGTTCAGGAGCGGTTGCTCTGAGTCCAAACAGCTCGCCACGCAGCTCCTCCTATGGCAACCGCCTGTAGCTCTGGTGCAGTCACTCCGAGTCCAAGCGACCCACCATGCTTCTCCTCCTCCTTCGGGCAGCCCCCCGGTGTTCAGGAGGTTGCTCTGAGTCCAAAGAGCTTGCCACGCAGCTCCTCCTCTGGGCAGCCACCCGGAAACCCAGTGGTTGCTCCAAGTCCAAGTGCTGTGCTGAGCGGCCTCCTCTACGATGCTCCTAGTTGTCTGAGTTCGCTGCTCCAGCGGGAGGAGGGGTGTATCGTCGGGTAGCTCTACTTCACAAAGTTCCCTGTGTTCCGGGACTACCGCCCCATCTGGGACGCCTCCAGAACGGGAGAGACTCACTCGGCTGCTTTGAGGTGGTTCCAAGTCTCTCAATATCTCCTATTTTGAATCCTGAGTCCTGGAGCAACATGAAATGCAGCCACCCTCTAGTCTGCCATCTTGAAGTGCCCGGAGTTGTTTCTTGATTTGACAACAGTTCCCTCACATTATGGCTTATCTCATTGTTTTTGCATGGCTCTTGGGTTTGCCCTCTGAGAAAGCCAGGACATCCTCTCTTTTCTTATCCTTTTAAAATTTGTTTTAATTAGTTAAACATGACAGCAGAATGCCCTTTGATACATCATATATCATGGAGTACAATTTCTCATTCTTCTGGTTATACATGATGTAGAATCCCACCAGTGGTATAGTCATATATGTACATGGGGTAAGAAAATATATTTTTTAAAAGGAAGCAAATGATTAAGGTAGGTTAGGTTAGGCAAGTAGATGATAAATATTGTAAACATATATTAGGTGATGTTAAGGAATGAGAACAGAAATGCTGTTGTCTATTAAAATACCTAATGAATAGAAATGTGATGTTCTCCCACACCTTGTTGTTTAATAGCCTCTAGTGTCATAGAATTGAATATATCGGAAAGAAAAGAGGGGAATGGAAGACCCGTGCAAAGCCCTCCACAGAGTCATAAGTGGTAATAATTGTAAAAGAGGAGGCCACCACACAAGACAGTGAACAGCCCCGTCCAAAACATGGTGTAAATGAGATGTGCCCTCATGGAAAATCACTGCTTTAGAACCACAGACTGCCCTCATGAGATGTGTACTCCACGATGGAGGATCTAGTCCCTTCCCATCCAGTTCTTTAATTTTCCATTTAAACACTTATGACCCCTTCATCTTGGTTGTGATGTGTAACATGGAAAGTTCACAAAACACCACCATAGCAAGGAAAAGCTCTCCCTACCTGCTAGTCCTTGCCAGTCTTCACAGTATTACCCAGGGACATATCCCCAAGACCAGAAGCCAGAGTATTCTTGACTGATTGAGTATAATGGGATTCTTTTCCCCCTTGTCTACAAGGTTCTGCTGGATCTTAAGTAGAACTGCCAGGTTCACCAGGCTTGGATCTTGCTTGTTTTAGGACCGAAGATACATCAGGTGAGGGATTCTTCCATTATTGGGTGAAGTCCGTCTGAAAGTGGAAGAAAGAAGCAGACCCCTAATTGATCTTTTGAGTTGGTTCTATTCTGCAGAGAGAAGCTGAAGTTCATCTTGACCAATATGCCTGCATTGGTGATGAAAGGGATTGAGCAGGCCTCCTCCAGAAGTCTGTCACCTGTGACTTTAGACCAGATGCTGCACTATCTGATTGTAATTGTGTCATGTGTCCCCTATTTTTGATAGCGAGATTGATTTCTAAAAGAGGTATGGAGCTTCAGAGGAAAAAAGTAGTGGATAGTTTTGTTGGTCTGTTTCACTCACCCTTCTAAAGAGGCCACAGGTTGGGCACTAAAAGAAGAATCTTGATTCTCTTCTTCTGTTTGCAGGGGAAACTGGAGTTTTTCTTCCAGGTGAGGTCTGTGTAAGCTGCAGATCTCTACATCTAAAATGTGTTTCCCCTCTCAAACGTGAACCAAATCCACTTATGTTGAAGCAGACACTATCAATTTCTTCTTCCTGGGATCTTTCTCATGAATTCAAAGAAAGAACTCCACAGACCAGAATGAGGGTGAGTGTAATGGTAGGATTTATTGAAGAACAGGTAGAGAACTTTTGCACTGCAAGAGGGGATGTAATAGGATGCTTTGTCTGCCAGAGTGTGTTAGTCTAGGGGTCTATAGTGCCCTTGGGTCACTGTGATGTGTCCAAGTTTATGGTAATTAGGCTCTGGAAACATACTAACACTACTGGTCCCAATTTATGCTAATTATGGTTTGGAAAAACATTGAAGTTATTGGTAACCCTAAATCCCGTTTCAGTTTTCCTCACTTCTGTTTTCTCTACACTTAGGGAATCCAGGTGTCAAGTCATTGAATTGTGCATGTTCAGTGGTATATCTGGAACTTTGGGCTGTATGTAGTGTTTTTCTGCAGTGGGCATCACCACTGTGTGCAGGCGGTGATGGATCAGCTTGACCAAGCTCATCTTGGTACCACCTCATGCTCCAACTCACCTAGACCACTCGACTGCATTGCTGGTGCTTGTTGTCGGGGACCAGTAGACTGGCTGTCTGTCATGGCAGCTGGTGAGTCATGATAATAGGAGGAGTGTTGTGATTGTGTCATTAGGTGAAGTTTCAAAGGGTGCTGTGACTTCTTTCCCTAGTAGTTAGGTCTTGTACTTCTATTAAGCCAACTATGCAGGAAGGCTATGCTGAGTATTGGTTCATTCCTTCATGTAAGTGAACCAGGCACATTCCTATATGTATCCCCTCCTTATCCTCCGTTTCTCATGTCCCTATCCTGAACCACAAAGGAAAGCCAAGCATGAGCATCTGGTCAAAGATAGAAGGTATGTAAGAAAACATCACGAATTCTGTGCTTCTCTCGGTATAGTGTGTTTGGGAATGTATACCATAGAATAAGGACTGAGAGGATAGGCCCAGGAGAGGTAATGAGAAAGTAGAAGCTGTGCTGAGAGAATTGGGTTGCTTCCAATGAGTTCTGTTTTGCATTCGTGTGTTTGTTTGAAAAAAAAGTATTACATGGAGGAAAGACATAGAGTCCAGAGATGTGTGCTCAGCACATTTGAGACATTGAGTTTCCCTGACCATGTTCTTCAAATTGCAGATGTCTTCTGGAAATCTAGGGTGTATTTGTGGGAATTTTCATAAGCAGGGGTGATCCATATGCTTCTAAAAGGGTTCATTTCCCAGGTGGGTGGCCAGCCACACTTTAGTGGAACTTGTACCCTGTGCCCAGCCCTCACTGTAGAAGGATACTTCCTGAGCTTAGCTGATTACTCCACCACACCAGAGCTTCTGGAACTATTAGAGAATGCCCAGCCCTCCAGGTATAGGGAGCAAATTGTTGGAGAGCAGGGTGTTCCTTGGTTTTTTCTGTGATAACAGATGCCTCTCCTTGCTGGATATGAGTGACAAGTCCCACTAAATCCAGCTGTGCAACCCATGTTCTTTAGCTCTTAGGCGCAGACCCAAGTCTCCAATGTACTTTTCTGCCCTCTCATCGAAGATCATCTGGTCAAAGTTGTTTGTTGATGTTCCTGCAGACCCCTCCACAGTGCCTGCTCCAGAGTCATGGTAGGGCTCTGGTTGAGATACGGGCTAAAGCACTGGACTGGGATTCATCAGGATCAGTCACAATCCACAACCCATACTCCATTTCCAGCTGACATGGCTCAACACACACCTTGCTTTGACCTCCTCTACCTAGTCCTATCCACCACCCAATGTGAGCTCCCTGCATTCAGATCATGCTCTCATACCCTAGAGACCACACCATATGTTCTACTTCAATCTGATTTTCCCTTGAGTCCTTGATGTTGTGTATTATGTGTGAATGTTTTTGTCCTCCAGAATTCATTTGTGAATGTCTAACCTCCAAGGTGATGGTATTTGGAGATCGTGGCTTCAGTGGTCCTTAGGATTTTAATGAGGTCATGAGGGTGTAGTTCCCAGGATAGTAATAGTGCCCTTCCAGGAAAAGGAAGGGATGCTAAAGCTCTCTCAGCCATAGGAGGTCACAGGCAAGGTAGCCATTGTCTCAAGCCAGGAGAGCACTCAGTGGACATCAAATCTGGTGCCCTTTTTCTGGGACATCCAACATCAGAACTATGAGAAATGGATGGCGATAGTTTCTGCCATCCTGTGTATAGCATTGCCTATGGCAGCCTGAGTTGACTGAGACAGAGGACAGAGTGCCCTGAGAGCAGAACTACAGCCAGGGGCAAGGATGTGCCTCTTCACTGAGGATCCAAATGGAATGAGTACACACTTCAGAGTTCTACATCACCCAAATATCCTAAACAAATTCTCCAAACAATATAGTTGGTATCAACAGAGATCTGTACTGTTTTCTCCAATCCTATACCGAACCTAGTTGTGATGTTGTCTGCCATGAACCATCAGGCCTATGCTAGAAGGTAGAACTACCAAGTGTGGGACAATTGTATGGAGTCAGAGAAGCAAATCCAAATTCTAGCTCGTGGTGCCCCAGGAGCCTGGTCTTACTTTGGGTCCCCTGTGTATCGGTAATGATCGCTGAAAACTGAGATTGCTGCACTTACAGGGCAGTGAAGGGCAAATGAGATATGGCATATTTCATTCCCTGGTGTGAGATGAATGTTCCTGTGAATGTAGGTCTCTTAGCTTGTCCCCCAGACCTCAAGACCTTCCTTCCAGTTCCCTGACATCCCAGCCTCCTTTCCCATCCCACACTTTTTCTCCTTTCAGAGCTCAAGGAGTTTTGGGTCCCTGGGGAAAACACTCACCCGGGGAAGCAGGACAGTGCTTCCACATCTGGAGTCTGTGGAAGGAGCCTGTGGACCAGGTTCACAAAGCGTTGCCAGCTCCAGAAGTTTTTGTAGATGTTCTGAGGTCCACTGGAGTCATCTGGTGGCAATGCAGCCTGGCAGGTGGGCAGTGAACCTTCCCCATGCACTGTACCTGGCCACTGATGCAGATTCATTAGGAAGGTGATGGGGTCCAATTGGGTGGTGGTGATGGAAGGTGAAGGCCAAGGTGGCAGGGGTCCCCATAGTTCCAGATGCCCCACTGTCTTAGGCAGGCACAGTGGTCCTTAGGGCAGAAACTGCTGCGAGTAATGGGTCAGGGTGCTCCACACCCCTCTGAAGGCTGCAGGGCACTCCAGTTGGAGGGTCTCTGAATGTGGGTAACATTGTGAATGTGATGGGGCTCTCCTAGTGTCCGTTGTGACCCATGTTGACCAAAGTTGAATAGCCCAGCCACACACACAGCAGGGAGGCCAGGTACTGCTGACATTGATGTTCCAGGGAAGTAGACTGCACCGGTGGGTTACACTAGGAGATCGGTGCAGTCACAGGTGGTGACAAGGCAGCACCCAGAGTGACTGTTGTGTGGGCACAGGATCAGAGAGAAGAAAGGGCAGGCCTCTGAAGGGAGACATGAGATCCCCAGAACTGAGGTTCATGCCTGCTCTTAGCATTTGAGATGGTGTGGAGGCAACGTAAAAGGGAGAATGGGAGAGGGGAAATGGCGATAGGAGTGAGGCTCCCCAGGGATCTTAGGAGGAAAGGCAACCATTCCTTGTGTGAATTTGAGACTTTATCCCTCCATTCAAAAGTTATGCCCAGAGGAGTCTTGTTCCCAGTGCTCAAAAGATTCCCTGGATACCGTGTGTGAACAATGACACCTCAGCTTTTTTTGAACAGGAGGCCCCTTGGCATCCCTTGCTGAGAGTCGGTTGGCATCCTAGGCATCTCACTGGAGAGTGATTCTGCTGGTGACACTCTTCAGCTCAGCATTGTCACCAAGAGAAAAAAGCCCTTTTCCAGGGAAGTTTCAGGCACTCCAAAGTCCTACATGAAAGTGACAATATCATAATTCTTGGCACGGGGAGCCTTCCTTTTGCTGATGTACCTTGTAACACTCTCTGTCTCTTTCCTAACCGTGCACAACTAAACCAAGGCACCTGAATAAAACATCTACCTAGCTAGAGCCTGAGGAACCCAGAAGGTCACCCAGGAGCACATCCTGCCCAGAGTGTGGGTACTTCTCCCAGCACTTGTATCCACTAACACCAGTGGGGACACAGATTGTGGCACCTCAGGGTATCCATGAGCAGGATTTTTCGAAGTGAATTTTTGACATTCCAACAATTAAACCAGCGCTTGAACGTGGTGATAGAAGCGCATGAACCCATGGTGATAGAAGCGCTGGTAACTTGAGATGCATCAAGGTAGTGGACCTAAATTGTTCTAGTAGATTGTGTTTGTCCTAACCACCCAGTAGTTAAGAATATTTTAAGTAAGGCAGAAAGAGTGTTAGTTACTCTTAAACCTTGATCGTGGAGGACACAAGGTTAGAATTGGACACACAGGACCACACTTGCACGTATCAAATAAATGGTGGAAAGGGTTGCTTAGGTACAGTATTTCAAAAGTGCTGGGAACACAGATGGGGCAATGGGGTTGATAGCTAAAAGGTAAGGGATTTTTTGTTGAGCTGATGAAAGGGTTCTACATTTATTTATAATAGTGAATGAAACATCAATGCATTTTTTGCCAATATGGTGGAAAGTCTATGAAAATCTTAGTATTCTAATATTTGATGGGTGGTGTATGTTATGTGAACGTCTTTCTAAAGTGCTTTTGTACTGACCTGAAGCAAAATTAGTAAGATGGTACCAGAGCATGCCTCCTGTGCTTGGCTAGCATGGCACAACCTGGCCATGATCCCAAGAAATAGGAAACTGATCAATCCTTCCCAGTGCACAGAGACCAGGAGGACCTTCTTCAACTGACTTGAAGGGTGTAGCTAACAAAGGACATCTACAAGGAGCCTGTTCCTGGTGTCACTGTCAGAAAGCATAGCATTTCATTAATACGGGGAGTGGGTCTTGCTGGTGGTATCAGTTGACAATTCCCTAGTGTTGTGTGACTCCTTCCCCTGGAAGCTAGGCCTTGTCTTCTCATCAGGCCACCTACTCAGGAAGATCTTGGGGATGCTGGGGTTTGGTCCATCCTCAGTGTGCAGGATCATTCAGGGGAGGAGAAAGAAGCTGCCTGAAAAAACACTGTCTGGAAGCTTACTTCTAGAAACCTGATTAATGGCACAGGAGGCTGAAGGCTCAAAAGCATCTCTAAATCCAAATCAATGTGAGGGACAGAAGTTCTCAAGAAGTACTTTATAAAAACTCGTGCCCCTGTCTGGGATGACCATGGAGCATGTGTCCTATGAAGAACCATGAAGTTTGATTACACATGACAGACCAAAAACTACTTCACCTTCAATCACTTTCGTGCATGGACAAAGTCATCCAGTTCTTTATCGTATAAATAGCACTAATAGTTGGTCACCTTCCAATTAAACCATTCTCCTTTTCAAACTTCCCTATTTTGATGATCGGCAAACCATGTGATGTGTAGCCTCTTTTCATTTTTCCCATTGATTTTAGGAGAAATTGATTGCATTTGGAGCAGCCATGCTCTATATAGGTCAGGCTGCAGTCAGGGTGGCGCCAACACTATGTATGAGAAGGTCAGAGCACTTGTCAGTGAGGAGTCTGTCTTGGGATGGGGTCAGGGCCTCCAGGGTGTTGGGTCCCCTCTAGTGGGGGTGGGAGAGGTGTGAAGGCAGGCCTTCTCCTGTCATCAGGCCACCTACACAGGAAGACTATGGCTATTCTGAAGATTGGTCTAACCTCACTGTCCAGCATCATTCACAGGAGGATTTTTTTTCTATGGGAAAAAAAAAAAAAAAAAACTGTTCCAGGCCTATTTCCAGAAAGCCAAATAATGGCACAGGAGGATAAAGGCTCAAAAGCAGCTCTCTGTACAAATAAGACTGGGGAGCCCAAAGTTCTCAACAGGTACTTAATAAAAATTGGTGCGCCTGAATGTGATAGTCGTGGTGGCTAGAATCGTCTCCTGGTCACCGGGAATCTTTACTTCCATGAGAGGTCGTGCTCACATGACTGTACTCTGCAGTGGGTCCAGATGGCTCCACACCTTTGGGGCCCTTCAGTGGTCCCACGTTTCAAATGCGAGATCCATGAACCATGCCTAAGGAGAAATACTGCAGGTATCTGTAAGGACACTGTGCGTGCTAGAGCCCATCTTTTTCATTCAAATAATGTTCCTTCCCTATATCTTTCAACCAGTCCCTGTCCCAGTTCCCATTCTACTGCAGCGTGAGTCTTATCAATGGATATAGTTTGTATATTCATGACTTTCATCTCAAGTAGATCAGGTGAAGCTGATTGCACTGAAATCTAGCAAAGTGAACAGGTCACTCTGAGTATGGTGAGCACAGAGTGGGATCCAGAGCTTTTGATAGCTACAGGAGCTGCTAGGTCTGACCATCAGATGAGTTCCAGGGAACTGTTGGAAGTTGCTGGCTCCTGGTCCCAGGAAGGCAACAGGAGAGCTGCTACCACGAGGAACTGAGGGTCGCTAACATTCAATCTCAGGGCTAGTAACACTAAGATCTGAGTCACCACCAGTCAGTCCACAGACCTCAGAGCTGCAAGTACCAAGGGAGATGCACTTTGCCTGTTTGTGATTCCTCCTCATCTGCTATGACTTGCCCTCAGATGAGTGGTAGGAGAGATTTTGAAGGGACACAGGTAATTAAAGGATGCAGAGAAGATCCCTTAAACTGAGAGGTCTATTCAATGGGGTGGTGAGTGGTGTCCTGGGAGTTTGCCTGTTGTATTCCAGGATCAGTGGAAGGGCTACCCTGCATCTGGAGGCAAGACCCAGTGAATGGACACCAGTGCACCCTGGGACCTGCATCTCCAATTACCTCTTCCTTTTAGTTCTTACTACATGAAGTCGCACAGACACCATGGCAGAAGGCGGCAGCTTGAGGAGATTTTTCCTATGAAACTGCCTTTATTCCCTGTGACACAGGCCAATGAGGTACATTTACAACCCACACTTGAACATTCCACTAACTCACCTCTCAGTCCCCTCCCTCTGCCCCCTCCCTGCCCCGTTTATACATTCCCTATACCCTTCCATTCCCTTCATTTCCTGAGAATGAGGAGGAACTGTCCTGTGAGAGTAGGAACCTTTGGTTTTTGGGGTGCAGAACAAAAGAAGGGAGAGATCTCGCCTGAGGAACAGCCACCCCAGAGACTACCCAGCAACAGTACTGTCCTCAGGTCCTCCTCTTCTTCTCTTGGCTGCCTGTTGCCTTCCACTTTCTCTTGTGAGACTGGGAAGCTTCAACCACCTCTGGATCCAGATGTTGTCCTCCAGTTTCCTGGAGTGTAGGCTCCAAGCAGGATCTCTTTTCCACTGTGTATGAGCATCCCTGCGAGAGCTCGCTTCTTGGCCATGGCAGCTGGAGGTGGGTGGTGACTGAGGCCTCCTCTCTGGGGAAGTGGGGCCTGGACTGCTTGCTCTCCTGAGCAGAGGGTTTCCACATGAGGGCCCTGGCTCTGTGACAGTCCCCAGGGCAGCAGATGGTGCTGGGAGAATAGGAGGAAATCCAGGCTTTGGAGATCATCATCTACACTGCTGCCATTGGGTGTCCCATGTGGCCCCCCAGAAGTAGCGGCTCTTCTGGGCCCCACTCCACGTTTGTTTCTCTGGTTTACAGAGGAGGATCTTAGGTTTTGGGGAGGAAGATTGGACCAGACAGCCCTCAGTGAAGAAGACTCTTGAATGCTTCGGAGAATAGCATTGTCCTTTGGACCTAACAACTCAGGATGTGTGGTCCTGCACTTCTTCAGGTCCTGGGAAGCCTTCTCTGGGTTCCTGTTCTCCACGCTGGCCCCTCCATCAGCGTGATGGTCACGTTTCTCATTTAGGCTGGCAGCTGCCTCAGAAGCTGTTGAGTCCTGTTGGAACACAGCATGTCCTTGAGAAACCTGCAGAGGTGCTTCCTCACAAGCTGAGGAGGATATAGGCACTGGCTAACTCTTTATGTATGAGAAGGGCCATGGAGGACAGGGTTATTTATATTTCAGTGAATTGTGGTAGCTGGAGATGTCACCCATCTTGGTCTCAGAGAGACAGACTGAGGCTCTTCTGTCCACCCTCTTGGACTTCTTTTCAGCTTGCTATCCTGATTCTGTCCCTGACTTTCCTATCTCTTTCACTTTGTCCCTCCTAAGTCGTATGTCCTAGGGTAGTCACACTCCCCAATCTTGTATCACAGGCAGGATGGGGATAGAAAAGAATTCTGTGAGCCATGTGAACAGAGTCCTATACATACCTCATCTACCTGCTGTGCCTTGTACCACTGTGCACTCGTGGCCACTCCCTTTCCTACCTACTTGTGTTCCTTTGTCTCCCAGTGTATCAGGTATCCCCCTCTGCCTTATCAGACTTGGTGTCTGTCCCCAAGCCCCAGAAAATCTGGTATCTTGACCTCCGTCGTTCTACCTGCTGCTCTGTTCCCTGTGTCTTTTGTTTCTGACCAAGCCCTTGTGTTCCTGGTGTCCGTGCACTTGTTTATCAGGTTTCCCTGCCTGTAATCTAACCAGTGTACCTCCAGACCCTGGTCTACTGGGACACCCTCCTTCCCCTGTCTACCTGGCCAGAGGTGAGTTCTTCCTCCTCTTCCAGCTCTTTCGTTAGGGCCAAGATATTTATATCTGGTTTGGAGGGAAGTAATTCTTCCAGGAAGGAGGGCTGAATCATGGTCTCCACCTGGGTGAAGAAAAAGAGCGTGAGTGACCTTGGGAGGAAATGGCCCTAATACAGGAAAAGTTCTAGGAGAAACAGAACGCAATGATGACCCTATTCTGGTCCACACCATGGGGTTGTTAAATACCAACCACCAGCTGCACATATCCTCAGTGTGTGTGCAGGCATGCACACGCACACACAGGACTGGAAACCTAAGGTATGAAGCTCGATCTTACGGGTCCTGAAATCTTTTAGACATGATGACTGTAGGCTCAGCTCACCTTCTCGACGAAGTCTTCATCAACGTAGGTAAGAAGACTTGGGTCTGGGTCTAAATCATTGTCTATTGGCTGTTGCTCCAGTTCTTCCTGTCCCAAGTTTGCAGCAGGCTCTCCTATGAATGAGCTGGAGGGCTCACACATGGCAAAGTTGGGAGGCCCCACTACATGATCCATGATGTCTTTGCACTCCTGTACAGCTTCAGGTGGGATCTCCTCGGGTGTTGTGGTCTCGGGCACCTTGATGACGCATGCCTTGGTTTCACGTGCCTTGGTTTCAGACACCTTGGTCTCCGACACCTTGGTCTGTGGCACCTTCAATTTGGCTGCTAATGAGGGAGCAGGCCATGCGTTAAGGCTGGTTTTTCTGGAGGTGCACGCTAGGACAGGGAGGACCAGAATATTGCTTGGATGGTGATCCATGTTTATCCCAAACATTTGCTAGAAGGCAGGATTCAGGGACCTAACCTGACCTGCCATGCACTTGGACAACCTCACCTGAGGACCCTAGGGAGTGACAGAGCACCAAGTACAGTATCTAGCACCTGGGAGGACATTTGGAACCACTGACACTCCACACACTCTGCCGACCCAGTACCCAAGTTCCGGGAAGATGGTGTGTTGGTTCTTTGGACGTGCAAGGAGAGAAAGGAACTATGTACTCAGTTTGTCAATATGCAGTTCAAAACAAAGGGTGACGGACATCAGGTGCTGTGGGGCTGTTCTGCATGCAAAAACAAATCCCCCATCGTGAAAGAAACGTCCTATTTAGGACAACAACCTGCCTTGTCCTTGGTTCTCTTGGATACTACCATGGGTTTCTGTGGGCATAAGGGAACCCTACCTGACTGTTGGACAGCATCGACCGGGGGCCTTGGATGATCCAGCCTCTGAGGTACAGGAGGAGGTTGTGACTGGAAGACCCCAGCCAGCTGCATCCTTGGATCCTCCAACTCTTCTGCAGCCTCAAATTCCACGAACCTTGGTAGGGTTTGAGTAAGGGAGGCATGGGCTGAACTGAGAAGCCGATCAGGCATACCGGTCAGGTGCTACCTCCTACCAGGCAGGAACTGGTATGAAGGACATGGAGCTGTGTGCTGGAGTGGGCTGGGTCAGTCCCAGGAGATAGTTACTTCAAAGGGAGAACCACAGTGCTGGGAAACACTACCTCAATTAGCCCCTGAAGGGAATTAGATTTGGGGGACGCAGGTAGGGCCCATAAGAGACCCTTGTTCCCACTCTGTCCTGTCCCTACCAGGAACAACACAGATCAGATAAATGCTACAGCTGATCAGGGATTTGATTTCTATCAGGGAACACCAGGGGTCCTGGACCAATCCAGGGATACTGAGCCCTGGAAGGATCACCTGGGAGACAAAGGGATAGGAGTGGTCACATGAAAGTGGAAGCTAGGCAGAACCTTGGGTGGATTCCAATGAGGGCTGTTTCTTTTTCTCTCTACTTGTTAGAATGGCTGGGATTACTTAGAGGAAAGGGAATAAACACTGGAGATGTGTCCTCAGGGCTTCTGAGGTACTGGATTCCTCTGAGCTTGTGCTCCCCACTGCCACCCTCTTCTGGAACCACAGGTTGAAAGAGTGTCTACTTTCATGACTTCTCATCTCCCCAGTCTGTAACAGGTGCCAGTTCCCAGGCAATGGCCTGTGTGAGGCTAGTGGAACTTTTCCCCTCTGCAGAGCCAATGAAGCAGAAGGAGTTGATGTGGCTGGGCAAGTTACCCCTCCCCATCCTGACCCTGAAGCCCCAAGACAGAGTTGCAATTGGGAACACTGAGACTGGAGTTTCGGTACAGTTGCAGAGAGAATGCCTGGAGCTCCCGCTAGGAGGTGCTGCTTGGAAAGCTAGTTGCCTCTGAGTGAACATGTAGGTGACAGACCCTACAAGACCCTGCTGTGTAATCCACAATCCCCCACCCCTAGTTTCTGGGCCCCAAAGCCTGGCTCACTTTTCTGCAGTCTCATAGAAGATCATTCTGTCAAAGTTGCTCGTGCGCTGCCATTCCTGCAGACCCTTCCGCAGGCCCTCCTCCATGGTTATGGTGGGCTCCCGTCGACACAGAGACCGAAGCACTGGGCTGGAATTCATCAGGACCAGTGAGAATCCACAAGGTCACTCTCCATTCTCAGTTGACCTGGATCCAAAACCTCCTACCTTTGTTAAATCTGTCTCATCCTGCTCAACTCAAAAGTACTGTCCCTGGGGCCCTGGAACACTATACTTCATACCAGACATTAACATCAAGGTCCTCAGTGGCCTGTATGGTTTTACTTGGATCCCTCAGTGGAATGGGTATTATGTGGTGAATGTTTTTTGTCTTCCAAAGTTCACTTGTTGAAATCCTAACCCCCAATGTGATGGGCATGTGGAGATTGGCTTTAGAGTTTTGGGGAGTTAGATGAGATGCTGAGGGTGGGGCTTCATGAGGGCATTAGTGGTCTTCTAGGAGAAGGAAGACACTCTGAAGTGACCTCAGTCATGTGAGGACACTGGTGAGTCAGCAGCCTTTTCAAGCAAGCAGGAGAGGGAGCCCTCATGGCACTTGGTGTCAGGCACCCTTTATCTGGGCCTCCTGGCTGCAGACTCTGAGAAATACATGCCTGTGCTTTCATCCCCCTGCTCTATGCTACCCTGGATGGCAGCCCCAGCTGACTGAGACAGTGCCCAGAATGGCCAGGGAGCCCATTTACAAAGTGGGCTAGATGAACATCGCCATCCTCGATCCAAAGGGTGTGAGCTTCCCCATGAGTGCTGCATGATCATAGGGTCCTGATCAGGAGTTTGGGACAATGAGTGTGGGTATCTGTGTAATTCCATTTGGGGGCCAGCACTCCTAACCCCACTTCTGCTAGTGATGTCCTCTGTGCTGGGAACCATCAGGTCTATGCTGGAAGGTGAAATTCCTGGCGGAGGGCCCATCATATGGAGTTAGCCATCTCTGAATCTTGGGTAACATCATGCAAGGAACCTGCTGTGTCCTTGAGTCCTCCGTGTGATGGTGACGATCATCGGGAATAAAGATCACATGTGCTCACATGGCTGTGATGGGCAGCTGAGTCATGGCATGTTTCATGTGCTGATGTGAGATGAATGTTGCTGGGAATGTAGGTCTCTCAGCCTGTCCCCCTACCCTCAGGACCTTCTTTCCAGGTGGCCTGCATCTCACTTTTCTTTTCCATCCTCACTTTTTCCCCCTCAGAACCGCACGAAGAGTTCCGCGACCCTGGGGAGAAAACTCACACGAGGAAGCAGGAGAGTGCTTCTACATCGGGAGTCTGAGGAAGGTGCCTGCGGACCAGGGTCTTGAAGCGCTGCCAGCGCCGAAAGTTTTCGTAGTTGCTCTGAGGTTCGCTGGTGTCATCTGGTGGCACTGCAGGCTGCAAGGTGGGCAGCGCGCCCTCCCCATACACTCTACCTGGCCGTTGTTGGGCGTTCATTGGGAAAATAATTGGGGCCACCAGGGCAACTGGTCGAGGTGCTGGAGGCCGACGGCCCAGGTAACAGGGGCCCCTGTAGTTCCCGATGCCACCACTGGCTGAGGCAGGCAGTGCCGGGAGGAATGGAGCAGGATTCTCCATACCCTGACAGAAGGGCCCTGGAGCCCCCCAGTTGAGGGGTCCCTGGGTGTGGGCAATGTTCTGAATATGAGGAGGCTCAATGGACCTCCGTTCAGGCCCCTGCTGTCCAAAGCCAAAGAGCCCAGCCACATACGGTTGTTCAGGGCAAGCAGACAGCACCAGAGGGTTACCCTGGGAGATGGGTGCGGTCACCCGCTGTGCCACGGGCTGCTCCCAGAATGGCTGGTGTGCTGGCACAGGGGCAGCAGGAAGAAAGGGCAGGCCTCTGAATGGATTCATGAAGGCACCTGGATTGAAGTTCTTGCCTGGTCTCTTGTTCAGATGCTGTGGAGGGAACGAAAAGGGAGAGAGGAGGAGGGAAAATGTCAGCAGGGTTGAGGGCCCCAGCTGCTTAGTCAGTGGGAATGTGTGGAAAAGTCATTACAGCTCAGGACCCTCTGGGCAAGATATTTTGCAGTTTGCAAACATCCCTGAGTGGATTTCATTGTGTTCCCTTAGTTGTAATTATACCTAGAGAAAACTTGTTCCCAGTTCACCAGGATTCCATGAACACCGTCTGTGGACTGTGACCCCTCAGATTTCCCTGCCTCTGAGAGGCCCCTGGCACATCCTTTGCATACAAAGTGTTGCCCTCCTTGGGCACTCCCTAGAAATGCATCTATTTGAGTCTCCTCGGTGACACCATGCCCCTCCACATGCTCCCCAACTGGAACAGGATCTTCTCCAGGGCAGTTCTAGGCGTTCCATGGTCATTTGTGAAGGTGACAGTTTCCAAAGATTACTGGCCCATCACCTCCCCAGCCGTCCTTTTGCTGACACTCCTTGCATACACCTCCAGTTCTTCCCTAGGCTGGCACGAAAAAATGTCACCTGAATCAATCCCTCCCTGGTAGTGGCTGAGAAGCTCTAAAGTTCACCCAGGAGAAAATTCTTCCTAGCATGTGGATTCTTCTCCCAGAACTTCCAACAGCATTGCCCAGTGGGCGGCCAGATTCTGGCCAGCCCTGTCCCCAGTGTTCAGTGGTTCCTGTCAGGACACAGGGAGCTCTCTGTTCCTAGGGAAGACGTCTGTGTGACAGACATTGAGATCTCTGAGGTCCTCTCCTGGCATGACCAGCAATGGCTGCTGAGATTTACTGAAGGTGATGGAATGTCGAGTAATGCAACTTTCAGAGATTTTTGAGTCCAGTGTGGTACTGTCAATTGGAGCTTTTTCAGGTCTCTCTCTTTTTTTTTTTTTTTGAAATGAAGGAAAGTATTACAGAGAACCAGGCCTGCACCAGCTGGCACTGTGGCAGGGTTGTGTGGAGCACATTCTTGTTCCCCAGAATGTCATGCAGTCAAGGAATTCAAGATCAAGAACACTTCAGCACTTGCATATAATCAGGACACCTGCCTATCTTCAAATGAGAACAGAAGTTGGGCCCCATTCTCTTGAAAAGAACCCAGTTGTCTTCAAAACTGATTGAAGAAAAGGAAAAACAGTGTGTGTTCACCTTTCAGTTTGTTACTAAAGAAGGAAGATGAGCAAAGTCTTCATGCCAACATAAGAATTGAAAGGGCTGAGGCTATAGCAGAGAGTGCTGCACAGCAAGATGCTCTGAAATACTCTTTCCATGAACATGAGGACAATTCAGAAGACCTCATAGGTCCGCATCTCTGTTGGTTGAGTTTCCCTGTTTCCCTGCCCTTCAGGAATCAAGGACACCTCTTTCCGAACTGAAGGAGACATTTTCCTGGGAAGAAACTGGGTGAGGGACCCTGGGCTGTGGCAGTTGGCATGCCCTGCAGCCTCACCCAGAGTGTATCACAGTGCAGATGTGCTCAGCAGGAACCCCACTAGGCAGTTTACTAGCCAAGAACATTTCTCTCCACTGCCCACTTATGATCTGAGAGCCTCGTGTCAAACCCCTCCGAATGATATCACAGGCAGCTTCCAGGTGTCTGAAGAATGGACACAGGCTCAGCCTCTCCCCTCCAGGCAGCCCAACTGACCACCACTGTGACACTGTCTCTGACTGCCTAAAAACCCACCCAGTGACCTGTGTCCATTCTACAAGGAATCAGTCCCTTGGCCTCTCTCGTTTCTGCTGACCCAGTGTCCTTCCCCTGAGTTGTGTTGATGGATGTCTTAGGAACCCTCCTCCCCATGAGCCCTATTAGTCTTCCTGGGCTTTCTGAGCCATGTCAAGTGTCTTGTCTAAAGCTTTCTCCTTGGTCTACTTCTGCTTCATCAGTTGACGAGAGAGGAAGTAGTCCATTCAAATTCCCAAGGATTTACAGGGTGACTGGTATTCAGTAGGGAAACCACTGACCCTCCCGACTCACCTCTTTCTAACGGTCAGGATAGTGTACACAGAGTCTCACAATCTCCAGCGTGGGAATCGTCTCTATGGGACCTAGAGAGTGATCTGACTGTAGCAGATGCTCAGGGTCCAACTGAGAAATGCTGGGCAAAGTTTGAATATAAACCCCAGTGGAATGCTGGGTCTAGACATTCTGTAGGGGGGAGGGGCAGAGGGTAACAGGCCTGGGTGGGCAGACATTCCATGAAGAGCTGTGGCAAGTAGGGAAGAACTTATGTTCTTTTTAAGACATCCAGTGGTGACACACTTGGTGTGTGGCCCTGGGTCATTTTGAGATTGTTTCTAAAATCCATAGGAGAGTGGTTTTAGAGGTGTCCCTGTATTTCAGTGCGTCAGTAAGCATCTTCGCTTCCCCTGCTGGGCAGGACCAGTGAACTGGGGCTCTCGTCACACACAGTCATGGGTGGAAACAGCCAATACTGCAAACTCTAGGGCATGGCTTGCTTTTTATGGATATAGTGTTTTTTTAGCCCATCATATCTGCAAAACACACACTTGGGTGTTCATGAAATAGCCATCACCTTATTATAAGTATTTTTAGAGGAATAATGGGGCAAACCATGATACTCAAGCAGTGAAACAAGTTTCCTTCATTCTTCCTTCACTTGTCATCTGTTTCCCACATTCATGTCATTAATACTATGGTGGGGGTTTTTTGAACTAGTGATATAAAATGTGCAATGTGGAGAAACTTGTCTTCTCCTCCTTTCACAATCAGTTTTTTAAGAAATAGTCATTTAGTATAATGAATAATGGGGAGGAGATTTCAAAGCAAGCTTTATTTGCTAGATGGAGATTGACTTAGAGGCCCTTGCATGCTCTTGGTCAGTGCTTTGCCCGTGTGCTTCAGCCCTTACCCCATGCAGTCAGTGTTGCACTGCTTCAGAATGCTAGACTGTAGATGCACACATAATCCAAGCAGTCAAATTCAATTTGTGAAAACTGGCCATGGAAGAAGCAGTGAAATGTCCTACCATCTGACCATTGCTGTTGTGAAGCCCTGAACTAAGATTGATAAACCTAATCAAGATCTGTGGAGGGATTGCTAAAGGCCTATCTGCCTCCCGTGCAGCCTTTAGTTCTGCACACCAGGAGGCCCTTGGCAGTGTCACATGTGACATGTCTTCCACATTATCCTTCGGAAAGAAGTGATACTAATTAAACCCAAATATTTAGAAAGAGCATGAGGGGAGTGGTGTTTTGTTTTTTTTTTTTTTTTTTTTCAGAAGTATTACAAGGTCAAGTGAATCCATGGCACGCATTTGAGAAAGTTCCAGCTAAAAGTATGGCATGTCAGAGAAAAAGGAGAGGATGAATTTGCTGTCTGCTGCAATTGGTCGACATTGCCAAGTGTTTATTGAACATATAGGAAAAACCTTCAACGAGAACATTGGAGCATCAGTGCGTGTTGGGAGGGCAGAGTACAGTAAATGGGGGAGGCAAAATCAAGGAATGGGGGATTTAAGAGTGTTCCGGAGACCTAAAATCTTTGCCAAACTGTTGTGTAATGGAACCTACAGATGGAAGAAGAATGCACATGCTGATATTTGACCGAGTGAGACGAATCAAGAGGACATAGTGCAAAGGGGATGAAAACTGTGTTCAAATGAGGAGCCTGAGCTTCAGGGTAGAGAGCTTGCAACGCTGCAGCCCAGGCGGTTTCCAATGCAGGCAAGGCAGGTGTGTCATAGTGAACACTGTGGCAGTCCTTCCAGGTGCACTGGCTGGAAGAAGGAGCAGCCAGAGGTTCCACAAGGAGGAGCCTCCTTGCAGGCGACACCTCGCAGACCCAGATGCACTTACATCTGGTACTGCAGGCACTCCGCACTTCCCGCCTCAGACCTCACGCATGCCCACGCGCTTGGCCAGAGGAGCTGTGGCGCTCGTGGGCCGCAATCCAACAGTCCAGTGCCGGTTGAGGTTGCCACTGGGAGATGCGATGCGCGAGCGTGGGTGGCGGTTCCCCAACGGCCGGCATGGCAGCCATGGTCGTGTCCAGAGTAGATTCCCAGCCCAGAGGTACTGGACCCGCGTGCCTCTCCCTTCCCTGTCTGTCGTGCTCGGGTCTTCGTCCTGGGCGGCGGACCTCCCAGTAGTGTGTCTGCGTCGGCAACGCTGCCCCGCGGCCCGTTCTCACCTGTACGCGGGCGACGCCCAAACCAGGCCCTGCGCTACCCCGTGCATCCTGTGCTGGACAGGAACGGATGGTCGCCAAGGCGGTGCAAGCGCGGAGCCTCTGATTCGGCGTCCCTGGCAGCCCGTGGCCTGGCGCTGAGCGGAGCCTGGGTGAGCCAGCAGCGGCGTCCGGTCTGCAGGGAGGTGACCGAGGTGACCGGTGTCGAGGTCCATGGAGTTGGGACGGCCTCTCCTAGTCCCGGGAGACATGTGCATGCTGGAGAAGTCCGCGGCCTCCGTGTCCTTAGGCAGAAGGACACTCCTGTCCGGTGACGCCGGCAACTTTGCAAAAGGGACCACCAAGCCGCTTTGGCCCTTCTGCTGTGGTCGCTTCCCGGTGGACCTGCAGTGGTAGGTTGGCTGTGGCGGAAGAGTGTGGAAAATGGACTCGATGACCAGATGAGAAGCATCTGCCCTACAGTCATTCTGCAATAAAGTGATTGAGATTTGGTTATTAAATTGTGTGGTGTTCATGGATTGCACACGGGAAATGGATCGCATGCTCTCGTGTGTGTTGGCGGGTTACTGGGAGGCCCTTGTGGGTGTTTCTGGGTGCAGTAAATTTTCCTTTGGGTTTGAAGGCCAAAAAATCATGGGGTGGTAATTTGTATGAGAAAGTACACGCTGGGCATTCGTGGTTAGTACTTCCTTTCGTGTGGTGGTGTTGATATCCATTCAAAATGTGGGTTCAGCTGGTAGAGTGCTTGCCTTGAAAGCACAAGACCCTGAGTTCGATCCCCAGTACCGCAAAACAAACAAACAAACAAACAAAACAAAAAAAATAAAACAGAATGTGGGTTCACTGTGTTTTCGACTGATGAGAATCTGAAATGTATCCCATTTGTTTACAATTAAAATAAATTAAAATTTAAAAAGGGGGGGACATAAACTCAGGGAGTTGGCGTTAGGTGTTTGCAGTTTGGTTGTTTACTATTTTACCCGCCTCCTTGTTATTTCTTTTAACCTTTGAATGCATCTTGGGAATTTGGGGTATACTATGTGTGTTTACATATAGACTATGTTTAGGAACGTGTCTGGCTATGTTTCTTTTGGTTTTCAACGTGATTGTTATAGTAGGGAAATGAGGAGGGGTATTTGTATATTGAGGATATGGTGTTAGGTTATGGGGTTTTTATAAGATTCTTATTTTGTTATTTGTGTATATGTATTTCAGTACAAAAAGGCTGGTCAGTGACTAATTTTGTGGAGTACTAGGATATATTTAAATGTGGAGTTGGTAGGGTTCTGCATTTTGGAAGATGAGTTATTCATATTTGGAAATGTGTGAGCTTGTATATGAGTAGTATAATATTTGTGTATGTTGGAGGACATTTGCATGTAGTGGGTAACTGTATAGAAATAAGATCCTATGGACAGTTCCCTGTGTATTGAGTTTGTATTAACTGCCTCATCTCAGGTGTGTGTGTGTGTATGTCTTTTTGTTTCATGTACTAGCAATATTTGTGAGAAGGAAGACTATTTATGTGTCAATTTGTATGTGTATTCAAAGACATGGCGTTTGATATTTATTTTCTGGGGTCATATATGTATTAAGTATAAAGTTATTTGTATGTAACTGAAGTAAGGATGTATGTCTGTGATAGAGAGGTGACTTTGTGCATTTACAAAGGGGAGTGTTTATATATGTTAGGGACACATGATACATTTATTTCTCAGTATTAGAGTATAGATAAAGTGTGTTGTACTGGCTCATGATAATTTGGGAAGTGTCTGTGAGCTTATGTATATTTTATATAATGTGCTGGAGATATTTTTCTGTCTCGGATATGGAAATTGGTTTGTGAATTTGTAGAAGAGTGCCCGAATTCTGTGTTTCTTTACTGGGAATGAGCTTTCTAGGAGTATTCAAAATGTCTTTCTTTGGAGAATGTGTGACATTTCTAGGTGTGTATAGGAATGTTTGACTGATGAGGTTGGCAAGTTACTTTCTGGAGATGTAGAATACTGTAGATTTAGGGACATGTATATTCATGTTTTGGAAATATTTCTGTGTCTGTCTCTCAATTTATGTGTGGAAATTATGTGTCTATTGATTCCTGTATAGAGATTAATATATGCATGGTTTTCATGTGTGTTGGTAATGAACTCTGTGCCAGATTCAATTGAGATCATCATTTTTGTGTTTTGTGTGTAGGCACACAAGTGATTGTGTGTATGCTCATGGATTTGTGGGTGTGTGTATTTAGAATCTGTGTGCATACAAGATGCTCAGGAATTGTGTTTGTGTTTATTGTGGCATGTAATTCTTGAAGATTTTGGTGATGTCAGTAGAATGCATGGTTCAGGTATATTACATTTAGTCTCATGAATTTGAGAAGTCTAGGTTGTTGGTGGCTGAGTGTGTCATGAACTCATGGGGCTCCTGGGATGTGTACCCTGGCAGATGCAAGAGGTTCATTGTGTACTTGAAGTCGATTGTGTGTTTCAGTGTTGTGGAATGTATGTATTTTAAGAACTGGGATTTTGCATGGGTCTCTCTCTTATAGTGCAAGAGATGACTGGTTGTATACTTTTTGGTTTTCCAGAGCCTGTTCCTGTGCGGGATTTGTTCGGTATATATAGGCAGTGTGTGTGTTGCATAGGTACATGTCCATCCCTTGTTGTTCAGGTATGCATAATTGTGGGAACGCACATACACATTTAGAATCAAGAGGGTATTTTTCTGGAAAAAATCACATAGTAACAAGTGGTTTTACTTTGTATTTAGGGTGCAGAAATTGGTTGTACACATGTTCAGAACTATGCGGTGTTTTTGTCTGATGACATTAATGTCATCTTGTTTGTGTATTTGAGGTTGGAATTCAGGGTAGTATCCTGAAGCAGGTGAACTTTGTACATATATTCTCTGTTAGCTGGAGCTGCCAGGAACTTGCTGTGGTTGCTGATGCTGCTCATCCCTTTCCGTTTGGTGTTCAGTGGTTCAAGTCATTAGGTTGAAATTAGTCTTGAGATAGATGTACCTCATACACTAAAAGTCAAGTCTTTCTTACCTACCTCTGGATTATATCTTACTAAGTGATTACTAACACACCTCTAATGTGTGTTTGTGTTTATGTTCTGCATGTGTGTGCACCATTTTTATGACCAGGCATCTGTGTGAAGTAAACATATTCAGGCAACGTGTTTGTATCTTGTAGATTCTACATGTATTGTGAGTGGGGTATCAGGGATCCTTTTGGGAAGGCCTTGGCCCTCTTCATTCTGATCCACTGTATTGCTTTTAACTGGGTTAGTTCATTCTTCAGGGACAAAGAACCTGCATGTCTGTTGCTTTCTGGCTCTTCCTCATGCAAGTGGATTCAGTACTGTATGCTCCTTGGGCAGGCAGGTTCCTGTTCAGCATGTGGGTGGTCCAGGCATCTCAGTCATAAGCTGACTGTGAGGAACAGAAACTTTTAAATAGGTATCATGTTTGTGTGTTGGCAACAGGCATAAAATTGTCGGGTTTCCTGGACAGGAGATGAGATGGAAAAGTCCTCTTTTGTGCCAACACCGTGAGAATCAGCTGGGCAGCCACAGATGCTGTTGGTTCCTCTGAGGCTAAGCCGGTGGATGAAAACACTGTGCTCCACAGTGTGAGGCCAGTAAAAACCTGCAGATCCTCTAGGGCACTACCATCTGTGCCCTGGGTGGTATTTGCTGGTGGATGTCAGGCAACCCTTCCCTATGGAAACCTGAGGCTTCAGGGATTTTGTTTCCTGTTTTGATAACTCTGTTGCTTTGGGTCATGTTTTGAAGGAACCTTCTCTGTGTTCTGAAGGGCAAGGATTCTCTTCCTAGGGGAAGCACATCCTTGCTTCCTGTTTGTATGCTAGTGTGATGCCACCTTCTTCATTTTCTCCATTCCCATTGAGTGGCTGACCTCTCAGTGAGCTGCATGCTAGAGGTGGAAACCAGAGGACCCCACAACATGACCTTCCTCCTTAGGAGTCATCTGAGGTTTTCTGTGCCTGGTTCCTTAGGCTGATTCTCCTCCTGGTTGTGACCCAGGGATGGTGAGAAGGAGTGAAAGGAGTAAATGAGGAGATCTCAGTCCCCTCTAAGGGTTGGATAATCACCTTTTGGGAAAGGCTCATGGGTTAAAAGCTTGGTCTCTAGTGGATGGTGCTATTGGGAGGTAGGGAGAGCTTTTAGGAGGTGGGATGGAGTGGAAGTTAATCATGTCATTGGGGGTTGTTCTCTGGAATGGGATATTGGGACCTCGACCTTTCCCTATCCCTATCCCTTTCTTTTTCTCTTTACTTTCTGGCCACCTTAAGGTGAGCAGTTTTCCTCTAGTATTCTCTACTGCTCAGCCACAGAACCAAAGTCATCAGGGCCAAGCAATCATGGATTGTAACTGTTGAGGGCCATCTTGGACAAGATGGCGCATGGCAGTGAGCCAAAGGGCACTGGCTACCAAAATAAGGAAGTACACAAAAAGGCTGCTTGCTTACTAGTTCCTTGGAGACTTATGACGTGTTAATGCCAAGCTCAAGGATTGGCTATCTAATATCATGCCATGCGTGGATAGCGCGTGATTTATACAGTGTTATGCTGGCATTCCTCTGCATGCTCTCCTGCATGAGAGAAAGCTTTGCTATAATTGGCTGATAAGCTAGGAGCCTGGGGGAGGAGAGAGGGAGAGAGAGGAAGAAGGAAGATAGAGGGAGAACAAAGGAGACAGAGAGGCAGGGAGGACGCAATAAATCTCGTCAAACTAAAGATTAGTGGTTTCTCCTTTCTCCATGCCAGTTCCACTGGACGAAACATGTGACCTCCAAACCAGGAGCCCAAATTAATCTTTCCTTTTTTCATGGTATTGCTCTCACATGCTTTAGTACTGTGACAGATGACTGATTAACCCAGAAAAATGGTTCCCAGAGTGTGCATGATTTTGTGACCATACCTGGTCATGTGATTCAGAAGGCATTGAAATTATTTTCAGGAGAAATTTGGAAAAGCTTGGAGAAATAGACTAGAGAAACCCTAGAGTGCTGGAAGAGAGCTCTGTTAGGGATGCTGATGTGAGGTCAGACCAGAATGTGTGGAGGAATGCAGACAGCACAGGCACTGTCCGTGCGGTTTCCAGATTGAAGCAAGTATCTGTTTGGTAATTCCAATAGAGGCCACTCATGTTACTTCTGACAAGCAATGGCCTATATTTTGTCTACATGAATGTAGAATGTATCTAAGTGGGAGACTTATTTAAAGGTGAGAGATTATACTTTAGATATGAGACATCCCACAAAAACTTATGTGTATACAATGCATAAAAGTTTAGAAGTGAAATCTTTGAGTTATGAGAGCCTTACTAATCCACTTGTATCATCTGGATGGTAACTGTAGTGAAGTTGGGCATGTCTGGAAGTAGTCAGTCAAGGGAGGCATGCCTTTGGGGATCATAGTTTTTCTCTGTGAGTAGAGTTCTCCCTCTCCCTCTCCCTCTCCCTCATTGCCATATTCTGAGCTCCTTTCCTACTCCCTACACCTTCACCATGATGCTGTGCCTCATCTTGATCCAAGAGCTATGTAGTTCATGGTCAGATGACTGAGACCTCTGAAACCATGAACTAAGCAAATTTTCCTGATCTTATTGTTCTTGTTAGAATATTTTTGGTCAGTGATGTAAAAGGCAACTGAAACACAGACTAATTAATAATCCAGTAGAAGATATTTCAAGGCAGCGCATCATTTGAGATGTGGCCTGGATATTTCTAGCTGCCTTTAGCCTGATTTAGAGTGGGGCTCAGGAGCACAAGACAGAGTAGAAAGATTGAAAATACTTGGAGGTTTTCCAGAAAAGAAACATTTGTAATGTTCATGCCAAGGGTGGTGTGGTTGGTAAAGATATTAGTTCCATTATGAAGAAGCTGAGTAGTTTGTACTAGTACACTAGAGAACACACTTTGAGGCACCTGAGGAATGGGAAGGACCCGACCCTTAGCAGGCTCAAACCTTGTTGGAGAGGAGAGTGTCAGGGTGCCCCGCTTTCAAAGTGCAGTCTGGGAATTGTTACGACAAGATTTATTTTGCTGTGTGACAGACACCATACAGGCATACAGAGGGCCTGCTCCAGGCTGGCCTGGCTAATGTTCTCATTCACAGCTGAACTTGGAAGTGTCCATGTGATTTGCTTATCAGGCTTACAGAATGCAAGCATTGTGGGGTCACGAAGATTTGCACTGATACTTCAGAGGAAAGGCTGGTGACAGGGAAGTGTGTGTCACGGTCAGAGTCCAATCCATTATCCCCAGAAACAGTGATTTGTCAATGTGTGAGGGTGGAGCCAGTGTTGTAATGGAGGCCTCAATAAGATAGTGGTGCCAGACCTATGAAACGTCTCCGAAGGGAAGTCAAAGGCAGTGTGAGCACACCCGACTCCAGGGATTGGCCCCATAGCAGACAAGGCTGAAGGGGAGAGGATGCCCAAGCCCTCGGGGATCCATATGACACCATCATGTGCTCCACTCCACACTCGGATCACTAGACTGAATGTTTGCCCTGCTGTACTTTGTTCAGTTTCCTCCTTGCTAGTTTCCTGTTGTTCCATTTTGGGCTGGTTGTGTTTCCCCTTTGTCATTGTATTTTGGAAATGTTTTTGATTATTAGAATTATAGCTAATGTGCCTACAAAAGTTTTGATTGTGCTGCTTTGCTTCCTCCTGAGACAGCCAATACCTGAAGAGACAGAGAAGTAGGAGAGGAAAGGTCTTCATTTCACAACAGTCCAGCATATCAGAAGATGAATGACTAGCACCTGGTTTCATCTCGTTTAGTGCTGCTGAGTGAATGTGCATATGGTACGCTATGTGGGATTGTCCCCTCAGTCTTGGGCAGGTGTGCGCAAGGTGGTGGCTCACTAATTTTGACAGATGTTCTTTTCTTCAGCTGGGCTTGTGTGGGTCTTATCTTGACCCAGTGTACACTGAGCCATCCTGGACCTGTGAAGATGATTGTTCGGACGCTTGCATTCTGAAGGTATGTGCATCTGGTTTCTTTCTAGTCTGTCTCTGCTCTACAACTCTGTCAATACCTTTTAATTTGGACATTTTCTGTGACCTGGAAAGGGGGACTGCCCAGTGCAAGGGTTAGTGCTTTTAACTAACTCTGTGGTTAGTCATTAAGATGGGGCTGAGGGTGTGGGGAGACAAGAAAGCTATGCTCATGAATCAGAAAGAAGAAAGAGTGGAGTAAGAAACCTTTTAATTCAGGGTTCAGCAAAACTGTGCCCCCTTGAGTCTCAGACTTTAGGAGGACTTTAGAGAAATGCAGGCCCCGTTGAGATTTGTGGACTCTTGGAGATGGACTGAATGCTGTTTTTTGTTTTGTTTTGTTTGTTTTTTGCTGTGAGACAGACATGAGCTTTTGGGAACCAAAGGATAGATGTTACCTTTGGTGGCGCCAAAGACTCACCTATTAAACCTCTGGTTCCCAGCTTATGGCACTATTGGGAGGTGGTAGAACCTTTTCGAAAGTAGGGCCCATTTGAAGGAAATTAGTTCATTGGGGATGTGCCTCTCAAGGGGTTCATTCTGGGACCCCTGTGCATTTCTCTCTGTCTCTGTCTCCCTGTGCTCTGTCTCTCTTTGCTTTTCAGCTACCCCTACCCTGAGGTGAGCGGTTTTTTTCTCCTACACACACTCTGCCAGGTGTTCTGCCTAGCCACAGGTCCAGAGGCAAGAAGTCCAAGTGACCATGAACTGTAATCTGAAATGATGAGCCAAAATAGATCTCTGCTCCATTGAACCTACTGATCTCAGGTACTTGTTACAGGGTTGGAAAGTGATCAGGACACCTCCTGTCCAAAATGCAAGAGGCCTCAGCCCCTTCCTCTAACCATAGTCACCTCCTCTGTTAGTAGAAGGGAAGAACTGATACTTCACTCACTTATCTGTTGGGCAGCAACCATGCCAGTAATGCCCCCAGTTTAGAACTGGGGCATGTAAGGATGCCCAAGGCCTCTCATGTGAGAACACGGCAGACCACATTGAGAAACTGGAACAGGCATGGCCTAAGGGAACCCAGGTGGACAAGCCTGGGCCTGGCATGGGAACAGACATTGCACAATTGTGTGGCCCCCCATCTAGGAGACGTCTGGGCTGACAGTGGATACACAGAAGGGCCTATTTGGGGTGATCCTCTCCTTTAGGTATCCCCTTAGTGTCCCAGAGTAGCTACATCTCCAAAAGAGTTATCTGAAAGGGCCGTCTTCCTATTTGAAATGTTTTCTCTGTTGAGTATTTGCTGAGTGACTGGCAAGTGCCTTCCAGTTCTTGGGAATGGAGCGGAATCCTCTGTGAGTATTACTGATGTCTATGTATGTCTGAGATTTGTTCCTGAACTTCAGAATCTGAGGCATTGTGTTTATGTGCATGTTTGCAACATACAGGTGATTGTATGCGTTACATTTGAGAGTAGAAATCATCTTATGTTAAAAAGCATTTTTGTTTGTTCCGAATCTAATCAGGTAATGAGGGAGGGTTTATGTGATTGCATTTGGGAGTATAATGACTGGTGTGTGTTTTTCTGGGCTATGAGGCTGTGTATATCCATTTTAAGTGTTTCTTTGGAGGTGACCAGAATTGTAAGGCTTTGTAAGGCTTTTTAAGAAAAGTTATCAATCGTGGTTTATTTGGGCTTTGGTGTGCCTTTTTTTAGATTTGAGCATGAGGAACTCTGGGTGTACAGTCAGGCATCTGGCACATAGGAAGTTTATGCAATTGAGAATTTTCAGAGTTCCACAGTGTGCTTGCGACTGTGTACATCAGGAGGTATGGGAAGTTCCTGCACATACCTGTTAATAGTAACAGAGTGGCTGCATGTTTCTCTGGGACTCTGGAGGGGTCTGTGGGTGAACCATGGATTTTTAGATTCAGACATACCTGTTTTCTCAAGATTGTGTAATCTAGGTCTCTGAATATATTTAGGAAATGTGGTGGCTGTGTATTCGCTTTTGAGCAACAGGTGGGTGGTGTGTGTTTTCCTCTGTGGAAATTTAGGAGTTAGGTTTATCTGGGAATGCAAGTTAAGAGGCTTGGGTACTGACAATGTATATGGGAAATTTATGGCATGGTGGGACTTGTGGTTAGTTATTAAGAGGAGTGTTTGAATGGAATGTTTTTGTGAATGTGCGTATTTCTTTGGTTTGGGAAGGGTGTGAGATTAGAGTGTGCAGGGGTAAAATATGTGTATTAGGGCCACACATATGTTGTGTGTGTATGTGGGAAATGCTAATGGGTAGATTTCAGTTGACATCATTGATGTGTACATTTGGAGAGGGCTGGGAGCTTTACATGTGTTTGAGAGTTGGTGTTTGCACATCAAGCGATTCTGGGGATATAGGGTGATGTTTGTGTGTGTTTGTGGTTGTGCCTGTGTCCTTTAGGGTTATGCATGTTACATTTTTATAATCAGGGTGTATCTGGTTGCATTCCGTCTTGTGGAGGTCTAAGATCTCTTTGTGTATGTTGGAGATGGAGCAATATTATTTTTATTGAGGGTTTATTTCTGTTGAAAGAATCAAGTCTGTGATTTTCCAGAGGATTAAGGATTTTGTTTATGTGACATCTGGTAACAAGTAGGGTTTGGTATGTGTGTGTTTGTGTATGTGTGCGTATTCAATGTTTGGTAGTATGATGTGCACCATCTTTAGGGAGCATAGAGTATATAGGGATGTGTAAGCCTGCATTTGGGAATGTATAGATAAGAGCTGCATGTCTTTCACTACCTGACTGATCATTGGCCTGTGTATTTTGGGGCATGAATCAAGTATATTTTTTTCAAGGGAAGGTGTCGTGCATGTGTTCAGGGATTGCAGGATGGGGGCAATTTATGCATCTGTGTGTTTGGCGGGGTGGTACTGAGTTGTGGGTCCTGCTCGTGTTTCCAAACATGAGAGGTTTTGGTGATATGTGCAGTGGAAGGGGTTGTAATGAGTGTGCATCCTCACATGTGTGTGTGCCTGACTAAAGAGTGTGTGCACGATCTTTGTGGCTGGTTGGCATGTGTGTGTCCAAGGCTGGAAGGGGTGGCAGGAGCACATTGATGATGGCAGTCCTTTCCCATGTGCACTGAGGTTCGTTCCTGTGATCGGAAGCTCTAAAAGCGATTTCCTGTTTCTTGTCCTTAAGCAATGTCTGGCTATGTTAGTTGTGTTGGTAGGGGGACGTCCCTCTTGTGCTCAGTTGGGACTGACCTCCAGGATCTTGGGCTGGTGGATGGAAGCCAGTCAGGGATGACTCTTCTGGAGTGGTTGGGGGAGATTTTCCTCTAAGATGTGAGGTGTGGCCATTCCTCTGCAGAATGGTTCAAAGGGACTGACTCAGGCAGGAAACTGCTGGGAGATTTACATATCCAGGTACAGTTGTTGAGAGAGTCATTTATGTGTTTCCACCTGTTGCTTCCTCTCTTGGAGTTTTTCCTCCATATGAAAAAGGCCCAAACCCTAAGTACAAGCCCGCACAGGCCCTCCCAGCCTGACTATATTGGTGACCCATGTGCACACATGCCTGAGCTCACAATGTGCATGCTTTGGCAACACCATGGGCTCTATAATTATTACACAGTTGCTCCTCAAATACATTAGGAGAGGAGATAAAAATTGAAAGTACAGTGGTAGTGGCTTTAAAGTTTCCTGAGGAGCTTCCCTCATTTTTATTCTTCATTTCTTGGCATGACTGAGCGAGTGATTCTTCCTTTCAACCTGAATGATCCTTTCACATTTCTTACTGATCAGTTTTACTATTGGAGAACTTCCTTGGTTTTTATTTATATGGAAATAAATAAAAGTTTAATTTTTTATATGTGATCAAATGCGCACAGCAAAGTTTTACCATGTTAACTATTTGTGAAGGCAGCGTGGTGGTGGTCAGTACAATTATTTTGCCCATCCTTCTGATACCAGCATGGAGCCATTTTCTCATCTTTCCAAATTGGAGCTCATTTATTAGACAATAATTGTCAATTTCCCTCTTGACCTAAGAAACTACCATTTTCCTTTCTGATTTAATCCATTTCCTCTGTGTACTGTACTTCATATAAAACCATATAGTATATTCTCAAGGTCCATCCCTGTTGTAGTATCAACCATTATTTTCTTCATTTTTCAGAGCAAATAATATTCCATCATATGCTACATGTAAAGCATTCTTCCTTGGGGTAAGAAAAGGCTGGAATCGTGGAATGAAATTGACCAAACTGCCCAATGTACATATATGGAGAGACCCATAGTGAATTTCATCTTTATGTATATCTGTAAAGCTCTAGTTAGGAAAACTATAAATATATGGAAGGAAGACCAGTAGAGAAGAAGAAAGGAAACCAGGTCAGGAGGAGGGGAGGGAATGGGAAGTTCTGGAGACTGAATTGGAACAAACTGTATTCCATGCTTATGTACAATTATAAGGCACAACTAAAAAATGAAAAAAAATTCTTCCTCGTTGGACCCTTGAGTGTAACAGACATTCCTGGAGTGATTATATTTGTATAAATATGTGTTCAAGCCCTTTCTTGTAATGTTTTAAATACATGCTGTGAAGTAGGATTGAAGGATCATGTAAATCTACTTTTGATAATTTGAGGAACCACCATGTATTTTTCCGTAGAGTCTGCAGCACTTTGCATTCTAACTCACAGTGCATAAACTTTTAAATCAGGTTACTGCTTCAGTGAATTTCTTTGAGTCTCATAAGAGACTTTGGATGAGGACTTTTGAGCAATTCAGGAACTGTTGAGGGTATTGGGAATCTTGGGTATGGATTGAAAGCCGTGAGATGGGTAATGAGGTTATGAGGACAAGGGCAGATCCTGATGGTATGGTTCTTTAGTGTCCCCCATGGGTTCATATATTAAATGTTTGTTTCCCACCTGATAGCTCACTGAGGGTACTGGCACCTTTTAGGAGGTGGGACCCAGTTGGTGGAAATGAGGTCACTGGGAATGTGCCCGTGAATGGGTATTCAAACACCTGTTCCTTTCTCTCTGTGTCTCTCTTTCCTTCCCAGCCACCATATGGCAAGCAGTTTTCCTCTGCTATCCGCCATCCACCAGATAGACTGACTGGCCACAAATCCAAAGGCAAGAGGGCCAAGTTACCATAGACTGTGTCCTCTGAGACTATTTACAAATTGGGGCAGATGTGGCAGCAGGGAGTCCAGATGGACCAGCCCAGGCCTAGCATGGGAACATACGTTGCACAACGGTGTGTCCTCCCAGCTGGGAAACATCTGCATAGGCTGAGATGGATGGTCACATGGGACTGTTTGTGGTGATGCTTCCCTAGAGGTACCCCTTTTGTCCCAGAGTAGTTTCATGTCCATGAGAGGTATGACAGAGGGCTGTATTTGAAGTGTTTTCTCTATATTGAGCACTTACTGAGTGGCTATCAAGTACCATTGAGGTTTATAGGAGGGAGTGTGCTCTCTGGTCTGTAGTTTTTTATTCGCTTATATTTTCAACACGAAGGTGTGTGCCTGAAATCTGCATTTTCTTCCCTCCACTTCTATCTACAGAGCCCACAGGACTAGTGGCCTGTAACAAATTGCTGACTGGAGGTGTCAAACATCAGATGGTATATGTGATGTAGTGTATGTGATCTTGCACCTTAGCACCAGGACTTGGTGGTTCTTTCTGTTTTACATTAAGAGTCAGGGAAAGGATATGGACCAGGACACAATGAATCATTTTGTGTGTGCATGTTTGATATTCATGTGTGTAATGATTGGATATGAGTGATTTCCTTGAACTGTGTTGGTTGAGTGCCTTTGTGGCAATGCATGTGTTTGAGCTGTTAGTGCTGGTTTCATTTTTTTTTTTTTGGCACTGTGGACTGTTTTGAACGTGTGTCTATACATTTGAGAAGATCTAGGACTGTGTGTCACCATTGTATTGGATCTGTGTATCTTCAGATCTTAGAGTTTATATGTATGTTCATGAGGTAAGAGTTTAGGACATATAATTTTTGGTGCAGAGATTTGGAGAGAATGGGCTCGTGTGGTATGTTGGGATATCAGGAGTTGTGTTTATGTAGCCTGTAGATGTGGACAGATTCTCTAGATAGTTTTTCAGGGTGGACTTCCATGTGTGTATTTTCGTATTTGGGGCTTTGAGGTGACTGTGTTGTTTTGGGGAATGAAGGGGCATACTGTGTGAGGAGTATTTGATGCTATGTAGGTCTTAATGCTGTTGCTGCACTTATTTTCGAATTGAGGCATTGAGTGTATGTGCATGTTTGTGACATAAGTGATCATATACGATACTTTTGGCAATGGAGATTGGTATCGTGTGAAGAAGTATGTGATTTGCTTCGGATATATTCAGTTATTACTAGTGTTTTATTGCATTTTGTGTTATACTGAATCATTCATATTTTTCTGGGATGTGAGGATATGTGTATCTGTTTTCAGTGTTTCTTTGGAGGTGCTCAGAATTATGAGGTTTGTATGAATGGTTTTAGATTGTGGTTTAATTGGATTTGTGGTAGATGTGATTTGTATTTGGGTATGGGGAAGTCTGGGTATATGGTCAGAAGAATCTCAGAGAGTAATTCTATACAAGTGAACATTTTCAGAGTTCCATGTGTTTGTGTGCTTGTGACTGCATTCATCAGGAGGTACCAGCAGTCCTGTACATACCCATTATAGTGACAGTGGCTGTATGTGTTTTTTGGTCTGTGGGTGTATTCTGTATGTGTAGATTCAGACAGACACCTTGTTCTCAAGTTCATGTAATCTAGGACTGTGAATGTATTTAGGAAATGTGGCTGTATATTTGTTCTCGAGCTGTAGGTCAGTGGTGTGTGCTTCCTCTGAGGGAATGCAGGAGGTATGTTTATATGGAAATAGAAGTTAGGATATTTGGCTAGTGACAGTGTATCTGCATTGTTCATGGTGTGGTGGGATTTATGGTTTTTCGTTAAGAGGATGGCTTAACCTCGAAAAAAATAAAATACTTGGGAATCAATCTCACAAAAGAGGTAAAAGACCTCTACAATGGGAACTACAGAATACTAAAGAAAGAAATTAAAGAAAACCTTAGAAAATAGAAAGATCTCCCAGTTATTGGATAGGCAGAATTAATATTGTCAAAATGGCCATACTACCAAAAGTGTTATACAGATTCAATGCAATCCCAATTAAAATCCCAATGACGTACCTTACAGAAATAGAGCAAGCAATTATGAAATTCATCTGGAAGAATAAGAAATCCAGAATAGCTAAAGCAATCCTTAGCAGGAAGAGTGAAACAGGGGGTATCGCAATACCAGAACTTCAACTCTACTACAAAGCAATAGTAACAAAAACAGCATGGTATTGGTACCAAAATACACAGGTAGATCAATGGTACAGAATAGAGGACAAGGACACAAACCCAAATAAATACAATTTTCTCATACTAGACAAAGGGGACAAAAATATGCAATGGAGAAAAGATAGCCTCTTCAACAAATGGTGCTGGGAAAACTGGAAAACCATATGCAAGAGAATGAAACCAAACCCCTATCTCTCACCCAACACAAAAATCAACTCAGAATGGATCAAGGACCTCAGAATCAGACCAGAGACCCTGCATCTTATAGAAGAAAAAGTAGGTCCAAATCTTCAACATGTCAGCTTAGCATCAGACTTCCTTAACAGGACTCCCATAGCACAAGAAATAAAAGCAAGAATCAAGAACTGGGATAGATTCAAACTAAATAGCTTTCTCTCAGCAAAGGAAACTATCAGTAATGCAAGAGAGAGCCTACAGAGTGGGAGAAAATCTTTGCCACTCATACTTCAGATAGAGCACTAATTTCCAGAATCTATAAAGAACTCAAAAAACTCTACACCAAGAATACAAATAATCCAATCAACAAATGGGCTAAGGAAATGAACAGACACTTCACTGAAGAAGACCTACAAGCAATCAACAAACAGATGGAAAAATGTTCACCATCTTAATTTTAAGAGAAATGCAAATCAAAACTACCCTAAGATTCCATCTCACTCCAATTAGAATGGCGAGTACCAAGAACACAAGCAACAATAGGTGTTGGAGAGGATGTGGGGAAAGAGGTACATTCATACATTGCTCGTGGGGTTGCAAATTAGTGCAGCCACTCTGGAAAGCAGTATGGAAATTCCTCAGAAAACTTGGAATGGAACCACCATTTGACCCAGCTATCCCACTCCTTGGCCTATACCCAAAGGACTTAAAATCAGCATACTACAGAGATACAGCCACATCAATGTTCATAGCTGCTCAATTCACCGTAGCCAGATTGTGGAACCAACCTAGATGCCCTTCAGTTGATGAATGGATAAAGAAACTGTGGCATATATATACAATGGAATATTACTCTGCCATAAAGAATGATAAAATTATGGCATTTGCAGGCAAATGAATGAAATTGGAGAATATCATGCTAAGTGAGATAAGCCAATCTCAGAAAACCAAAGGATGAATGATCTCACTGATAAGCGGATGATGACATTAATGGGGGGTGGTAGGGTTAGTTTTTGAGGGTTAGGGAGGGGGGCAAGAATGGAGAAATGGAAGGACTGCATAGAGGGATAAGAACATGGGAGTGTTAGGGTGGGAGGGAAAAAAATAACAGAATGGATCAAACAACATTATCCTATGTAAATTTATGATTACAGAAATGGTATGCCTTTACTCCATGTCCTACCGAAACACATGTATCCCATTAGTTTTAAATAAAAGAAAAAAAAAGAGGATGACTTGAAGTGAAGTTTTATTGGTGGTGAGGTATGATCTTAGAGAGTGCAGTGGTGTATTCTGCTTAGACCACAAGTGGGTTATGTGGTGTATCTGGGGAATTGATGACATGGATTGTAGTTGACATCATTGTTATGTATATTTGGAGAGTCCTGGGAATCTTTATGTGTGTTTTGGGAGTTGGTGTTTGCACATCCAGTCTTTTTGGGAATAGAGTCATGTTTATGTGTTTATGTTGTGGGATGGGCCACGTCCTTCAAGGTTATGGTTCCGTTTTTATTATCAGGGTGTATCTGGTTGTACTAAGTCTTTTGGAAGTTCTAGGAGCTGTTTGTGTATGTTGAGGAGGAAGTAATATTACTAATGTTTATCACGTGTGTATTTCTTTTAAAAGTCTCAAGTCTGTGTGATTTCCAGAGGATTAGGATTCTGTGTGACTTGTGGCAACAAGTAGGGTTGTGTGCAAGTGTGTGTGTGTTTTAAACGTTTGGTGGTATCATGTGCACATGTCTTGAGGGAGTGTATTCCATGTAAGAATGTATGGGTGTGTGTATTTCAGAAAGTATAGTTCACTGCTGCATGTCCGTGATACATGCAGGATCTCTTGCTCGTGTATTTGGGAGTAGGGTCAAGTATATGTTTATGAAGGTGATGTGTATGTATTCAGGAAGTGCAGGGATGGGGTCAGTTTTTGTGTCTGGTGGGATGGTACTGAGCTGATAGTTGTGCACCTGTTTTCAAATGTGAGTGGTTTTATGGTATCAGTAGTAGAAGGGGTTGTCTCGTGTGTACCAGTGTAAGGGGCATGTGTACATGTATTTCTGGCTAGGTGGTGTGTGTGTGTGTGTGTGTGTGTGTGTGTGTGTTGGTGCTGAATGTGGTCCCAATAGCACAATGGTCTTGGCAAGACCATCCCATGTGCACTTGTTTCTGTTGATCAGGTGTGTTGCTCACACTCAGCTGGAACCCACTGGAGGCCAGTGACTATGACAGAAGTGAGATTCTGCTTCCTGATTCTTGTCCAGTGCGTGTGAGTACATTAGTTGTGCTGGTGGGTGGCCATGCCTCTTGTGCTTGAGTGGTGCTGGCCTCTAGGATTCTGGGCCAGTGAATGCAAGCAGATCAGAGATGACCCCTCAGGAGTGGTGGGGGAGCTTTTCCTCCAAGATGGCCATTCTTCTCCTGAATGGTTCAGACGATCTGACTCAGAAATGAAACTGCTGGGACATTCACAGATCCAGGGACAATTTCTGAGATAGATATTTATGATTGTCCATGTATTGCTTCCTCCCTTGGGTTTTTCTCAATGATAAGACAAAGTCCAGGACCCTAAGTGCATTCCCCACAGGACCCTCCCATCTGGATGGTGTTGGTGGCCCATGTGTACATGTACCTGAGCTCACAGTGTGCATGCTTGGCAACCCACTAGCTCTACAATTATTATAAAATTGTGTCTTCAATCACATTAGAAGAGGAGTTAAAAGCTGAGAATCCAGTGATACTGACTTTCCAATTTCCCTAGAGCTACCCTCATTATTCTTCTTTATTTTTTGACATGATGGAGTTAGTGATCCTTCCTTTCAGCCTGTATGGTCCTTTAATATTTCTTATTGATACAATATCTGAACTGAGAACTTTTCAGCTTTTATTTATGTGGAAATAAACAAAATTTGATTAACTTATTTGTGATCAAATACACATAACAAAGTTTTCCCATGTTAAACATTTAGGAACACAGCTCAGTGGTTTTCAGTACATTTATATTGCCATCCTTCTGACACCATGATGCAGCCACAGAGATTTTTCATTTTACACATATGAAACTCAGTCATTTGTCAATGATTAAGTCTCAAATTTCCATCCTCCTAAGGGCATGGAAACCACTATGCTATTCTATTATTTCAACTACTCCGTGTACCTCATTTAAGTAGTCATTTGAAGTGTCTTCCATTACTTAGCATAATATTCTAAAGGTCCATTCATGTCCTCACTTTGGGGAGCATTTCCGTCTTCATTCAGAACACATAATATCCTATATATGTGTATGCCACATTTGAGACATTCCTCCTTGAGACAGGAAAGGCAGTAGTAGTGCAATGAATTTGACCTCAACATCATAGTACATTCATGAATAGATCACAATGCATTTCACCTTAGGTGTCCCTGTAAAGCACTAATCTAGAAAACGGTAAACATGTAGAAGACCATACAGTAGAGTAAAGGAAATAGGGCCAGGGAAGAGGGGAGGGAAAGGACACGTACTGAGGAATGAATTGGAACAAATTATATTCCATACTTGTATGGTTATGTTAAAATGAATCCCAATATTATGTTTAATTTTGATACAGTAATGAAAAATGGAAAAATGGCTCCTCAATGGACCCTTGAGTATAATGAATAGTTCTGGTATGATTATGTGGGTAAAAATATCTGTTCAAGCCCTTTCTTGTAATGCTTTTGAGGTGGATGATGAGAAGTGGAATTGTAGGATATATAAGTCTACTTTTGATAATTATGGAACCCCCATACATATTTCCATAGACTCTGCACCACTTTGCCTTCTAACCCACAGTGCACTAGGTTTCCAGGATCTCCACGTTTCTGTTTCTTTGAAAGTAGGCATCACCATGGGTGTGAAGCTATATCTCATTGTGGTATTGATTTGCATTTCTCCACAGGTTATTGATGTGGACCATTTTCCCTTTTGCTTCTCAGACATTTGTGTATGTGTTCTGGAGAAATCTCTGTATAAGTACTTTGCCCATTTTAATATTGGGTTGTTGTCTTCATATTGCTGAAGTTTAAGGACTTTTTGTATCATGGGTATTATCTCCTTATCAGATACATGATTTTCAAATGTTTTCTTGCATTTTCTGGGTTGCCTTTTCCCTGTGATGATTGTGTGCCTACATGAATGAAGTGTTCTATCTTGATGTAGTCCAGTCTCTCTTTATCTTCTGATATCTGTGCTTTTGCTGTCCTATCCAAGAAATCATTTCCAAATCCAATGTCCTGAAATGGTTCCCTTGTGTTTTTCGAGTTTTAGAGTTGTAGGTCTTCTATTAGGTCTTGCATTCATGTTGAGTTAATTTTTGTGTCTGGTGTCAGATAAGTATCCAACTTCACTGTTTTTGTGTGTAAGTATCCAGTTTTCTCAACAGCATTTGTTGGAAAGTCCATCCATTTCCCATTGAATGTTGTTGTCAGAAACCATTTGATGCTTTGTATAAGGGCTTTGTTTTGCATTTTCTACTCTATTTAATTCATCTGTATTTCTTTCATTTTCAAACTGTTCTGATGACTAGCTTTTCAGTAGTACATTTTGAAATCAAGATGTGTCAGATCTCCAAGTTTGTTCTTTTTCAGAACTGTTTTAGTAGTTGTTACCTTTCAGGTTCCATATCAATTTTAGGATGGTATTTTAAATTTTTGCAACAAGAAATTAGGCTTATTAAAGGAGTTGCATTGAATCTGTGAATTGCTTTGTGTAGTATTGATTAGTTAGCGTATTTAAGTGTTCCAGCCCATGACTTGCATTCTTTGTTGTCTGTGTAAATTTCCTTCATAGTTTTGTTATGGCGTATTGAATAAATCACTGAGTAGATCTTAAAAAAGGAGATGGAGTCATCTTTATTCACCAAGGAGATGGCACACCCCCATCTTGCAGGTAAATGGCAGGCTGCAAGTCTATACTCCTTGACCCCCTCCAGGGGCTGGAGTTCACCTTTATACTCCAAAACTACATTAGTCATAAGTAGCTGAGTCCATGATACAAAACCATAAAGAACGTCATGAGATCTGAAATCAGAAGCAGAAGGGGAAGTGGGTCAAAACCACCCTAGTTGAGCACAAGTTAAAGAAAGGTTACTAACATCTAGACAATTATTATCTTTCAGGGTACATTGTCCAATAAGAATAAGAACAAAAAGAGAACAATTTTACATTGTATAAAAATAACAGAAACATTTGCCTTTCTAATCAACTTGTGCTGAGCAGGATCAGTATGGCAGAGGCGGAGTTTTCTCATGTGAGAAGCATTTCTCACATGACAAGGAATCTCAGGGTAAAATGGAGTCTATTTGGTCATTTCCCATATAGCCTGGCCCATAACAGTCTTATCGTTTTCAGGTTAGAAGTCTTGATCTCCTTGATTAAGTAGGCTCTAGTATATTATTCTATATGAGATGATAGATGAAATTGTTTTCTTACTTTTCTTTCCATATTTTTATTATTAATGTATGGAAGCACAATGTTATGTGTGTGTGGGATGTGTATTGGCACCTTTGCTGAATTTATTAATTCTGGTGATCTTATTCATTCATACACATAAAAGTATGTCTCCTATGAACAGAGATAATTATGCATGTTCCTTCCAGTAACTATGCCCCATTTTTTCTATTTCTTGCCAAATTGATCTGGCATGGACTTGTGGTATGTTTAAAAGAACTAGTGAAAGCACATGTTGTTATCTTCTAATTTTTGGGAAAACGTTTTAATTTCTGACCAATCAATTTAATACCTGTGGGTTTTCTAAAATGTTGCTGTTCATTTTGTTATTGTTTTATTCTGATTTTTTTTTTCTTTTCTCCATAGTAAGGATTGCGCTCAGGGCCTCAATTGTACCAGGCATACACTCCACAAACCACAAAACTGTATCCTGGCACTTTTAAAATTTTTATTTTAAGACAGGACCTGGTTAAAGTGTGCGGGGTGGCCTGAATACTTGTAGTTTTTCTGCTTCAGTGTGAAGGCTGTGTTAACAGGTATGCATCAACACATTCAGCTTATTTCTCCCTTCCACTTGTAGTTCTTTTTTTTTTTTTCTTGTAGTCATGAAAGATGTCGATGTGGGGTTGGTGCATTCCTCAGTATTTGTAGTTCCAGATTCGTGTCAAGAACAAAGAGTTGGAGGAGAAACGTGCTAGATGGAGCATGAGGATTTCTTCAAGTGAGAGGACACTGGCTTAGAAAGAGGTAGCAGGCTCCCCAAGGAGAATGGGAGGCCTAGATACACATAGGAGCCAAGATGTTCTCTTTGAGTAATCACAAAGAGCTAACCAGGGATGATAAATTGAGTGAGGGGATATGGATATTGCTTCATGGGAATAGAGAATATTGACACAAATTTGTTTTCTCTAGGTTCATTTAGGATCTTGGCTCACTTAAGGTTAGGAAGTGTAAGAGTTAGTTTCCATACTTGGTTTCTAACTAGGTGGTAAGAAGTGCTTTCTGTCAGGTTTCAAAAGGGTACAGCAACAGGAGGAGAGATTAAAGGTTGTGGTCACTTTTGGTACTTGGAGATGTTGTCCTAAGGAGAAAGTGAAGCAGCAAGGAGAATGAGGAAAATTAACTTCATAATGATGAACTACTTCTGTGGTTTTGAGGACTTATTTTGTCAGAATGGCAATCAGAGGTCCTCTATAGTTCCATAGGTGTAAGATGGATTCTTGAACATTGTGTATGAGCCTGGAGTATTTTGGGATTCAGAGGGAGGGATTTAATCTAGGAGAGAAGGCTCCATCTTGTATGGTCAGTACCTTTATGGCCTTAAGTACTCCTAAAATGACTGTGTAAGGTTCCTTCCATCTAGACTGTAACTGTCCTTTCAGGTCTTAACTAAAACTTGTTCTCCTCCTGGCTTTTTTTTCCTTCTGGAGTTCTATGGACTTTAGCAGGCATAGCCAGTGTGCAATTTTGAATATTTGGATAGTGGTGTGAACTCATCCCACATGAATGTGGTATCACATAAACTGATTCACTTCTGAGTCTAGGACCATTTTGCTAATAAGAAAGTGTTTGCCATATAAATCTCATATGGATATAGGGGCACGTAAACTTTCAGAGTATTCCTAACTCTAATCATGGCAACAGGTGGTAACTATAATCAGATTTTGGAATTGGGTGACAAAGCTTAGCTCAAGTCCTCATAAAGCAATGGTTGACCTTTCTCAATTGCTCAAAGATTGAGTTTGAGAAGTAAAATTAGATAATACTGTATCCCAACTCCTTTTGTTACTTACTGGATAATGTGTGCTATAGAAGCTGGACTATTGTCATGTTGTAGGGATCTTAGTAAGAGAAACTGGAGATGAGTTCCTTGAGGAATATTGTTGCTACCTCCTGTGCTTTTCTCCCCTCTGTGGGAAGTTTTACAGCTACCCTGTAAATCTATCTTTGAAGATTAGGAGTACTTTACATTGTGGACATGGGCGCATAGGTAAAATGTAGTTGCCAGTCTTCCCCTGTGTATGATTCATGGTTTTGAGCTGGTTCTATGAGGGGTTGTGATAGTACCTTCCTGGAGTTATTTTAGGTGTAGAGGGAATAGTTTTGACTGAGCTGTGGGTGGTATTTGATACTCCAATGTTCATAAACACCCAACTGACCGTTCCTCTTGTAGCATCTCTTGTGGGAGAAATCACATACTCCCTCTCTGGGCTTCCATTGTGAGCCCTGGGGCAGAACAATTTTGTTGTTTATTCATAACCAGGATCCAGACCAGTCTCCTCCTAGTTGCTGAGCCCAGTTAGATTCCTCAGTAGGGTACTGAGAAGAGGGTAGGGTGTCAGTGGAAGGAAACAGGGCATCTCTGTAGCAGATCAGAGTGTTGTCCTTATTTCTTGTCAATGTACATGGCATTTTCCCAGAAAATCCGGTCTTTTGATATCCTCTTCAATGTATTACAGCTACTTGTTTTGGGAGGTGGCTTGCTTCTAATAGTTTTAGAATTTCAGAATAATTTTAGAATTTGTATGGTATGTTTAATAGGAGTGTTGTTTGCAGTAAGCATTCCCCCATCTTTCCAGTTGATTGTATGTGCATGAAGCACTCTGAAGGCATATGTTGAGTCAGTGTAGATGGTGGTCGATTTGTCTTTGATTAGGACCACGACTGGTGTTAGGGTAATGAGCACATGATTTTGTGCTGCCCATACCTTCAAGAGATGAATCCTAGTTATTATGGCATCCCACACAAATATTGCTCCATATTAAGTGAAATTGCTTTCATCTGTGATCAAGTCTAGTTCTGGGTTTTGGGGACGGATGATGTGTAAGATCTTCTCAACTGGCTCATGTAAAGGATTGCACTTCCATGCATGAATGAACCAGTGGTGGAAGGATATTTCTTGTCACACAGGCAAAATCTTTCATATAACCTTGGAGATTATCTAGAAGGACTATTTGATATTTGTTCAGTCTTCTTGATGCTAGTCAGAGATGTCTCTATCTCCAGGACTGCCTTTACCTGATGTGGAGTAGGAACTTCTAATCCTTGTCCCAGAGTTAGTTTAGATGCCTCTTCCATTAGTATGGCTAGGGTTCTACTGCCCTTAGGCAAGGAGAGTATCTAGAGATGGCAGGATCTATCTTTTCTGAAAACTAAGCTGCAGTATTTTTTTTTATGCCCAATATTTAGACTAGTAACATTAAGGCTATTCTTCCCTTTTGAGCCACAGAAAGGACAAAATACTTTGGTAGCTTAGGGATGCACAATGTAGGAGTTTCTGACTGAAGGCATTGTGTAGGTTCTTCTTCCATTCCATGGGCTTTAAATCTGATCCTCAATTCGCTGCATAAAGGGTTTTGCCATGACCCCAAAGTTAGACATCCAGATTCAGCAATCACTAGGCATTCTCACAAAGGCTCAGAGTTGATGTTTGGTCCCTGGTGGTGTGCTATTACAGACTGCCTGGACCCTGTTCCTAATCAGCTATGCTTACCCTGGTGTTAGAACACATTCTGCTGGGAGTTCCAAGATGGTGGACTAGAGGGAGGCTGTGTTCCTTGTCACTCCATAACTCCGGTTTCAAGCAGGGAATATCTGTTTCTTGGTGAGACAGTTTTGCTGCTTATCGATCCCCTGCTGTTTACCCCATTTGTCTACTGTGACCACCTGGAGTCCGCCAGCATATCAATGCCTTCTTTGAGTGCAGACTGCTCACTGTCAGGCACCTGTCATCCGCCATTTGCCTGCCTCTTGCCTGTTCATCGCCTGCCTTTCACCTAACCATTACCCACCACCGGAGGTTCACCTCCAGATCGTCCGACAGCTGCCAGCAGACTGACCACAGATCGCCAGTGGAGCACCAGCTCCTGCTGTTGCCTGGAAGTTCACTGTTACAGTACCTGCAGGTTTGGTTACAAATGGCTGCCACCATTTTGAGACAACAGACAGTCCCTATAGGACCCGTGGCCGGACTGACAGAGCCCCATCTCCAGGATCCCTCAGCCCGACCAATCACTCCCTGCCTCCAGGGCCCTCACATTGACTGACTGCTTCCTGCTGCCAGGACCCCCAGACCAACTGACTGCGCCCTATGACCGGGACCCCAGACCAACTGATTGCACCCGGCCTCCAGGATCCCACAACCACACCAGAAACACCCGACCTCCAGGACCCCTGCATGACCAACCGCACCCCTCCTCCAGGACCTCCAGCCAACCACGTCCACACCCTGAGCTGCAGCTCCCCATTTGCCAACACATTTCGAAGCTAGAGCAGCCATCTTGGATAATCCTGGAAGCCAGAGCTCCGATCTTTAGGTGGAGCAAAACCCATCCTGAGACGCCTGCTGGAGGCTTGAAGCTCATTGTCAGGTACCTTTCATTCATCAGGCTACTGAACACTGGGAGGTTTGAATACTATATGACTGTTATACTGTAGATTTTCTTTCTTCTCCTTATTGAACAACTTTAAGTTTTTATTTCTTTACTTTTCTTGCTCTCTTTTCCTTTTGTTTACCTGTTCCCTCAGAGTCTCTTTCTCTTTTTTTGCATACTAACATCCAGTTTCTTTTGATTACACTCTCACCCTTTCTATTACCTAGAACTTCTGTGTATTCTTTTCTTATCCCATTAACAGCTACATCCTACATCCCTCTGCATCCTCTTTGTCCTCCATTAGAAACTGCGACCTTATTGCAAATCTGTTTGTTTTACTGAAGATAATATTTGAACTCGTTCTGTTTATTATGACAATTTCATTATTGTCCTCATAGGGGCTATTTGCTCTAGGATTGCATAGTGTCTGAGTTGGGCACTGCTAATATTGATCTCCCCTTAAAGAAAGGGTTTTGGAAACCTATAGGGCCACTATAAGCCTATGGGGGAAATCTGCAGTACCCCAGATCTGCACTCTAGAGGGGAAGATACATGAATAACATGAAAAAACAAGGGAAGAAAATGATCCAAAGAAATCTAGATTCTATATTAATAGAATCCAGTGACAGTAGGTTAGAAGAAATATCAGAAAAGAACTTCAGAGTATACATGATTAAGATGATTCGTGAAGCAAAGGATGAGCTAAGAGAGCAAATGCAGGCAATGAATGATAATACCAACAAGCAGTTGAAAGAGCACCTGCAGGAAGCAAAAGATCATTTCAACAAAGAGATAGAGGTTCTCAACAACAACAACAACAACAACAAAAAAAAAACAAATGGAAATCCTTGAAATGAAGGGAACAATAAACCAAATAACAAATCAATGGAAAGCATCACCAAAACACTAGACCACTTGAAAGACAGAACCTCAGACAATGAAGACAAAATATTTAATCTTGAAAATAAAGTTGCCCAAACAGAGAAGATGGTAAGAAATCATGAACAGAATCTCCACAAACTATGGGATATCACGAAAAGACCAAATTTAAGAATTATTGGGATTGAGGAAGGCACAGAGGTACAAACCAAAGGAATGAACAACCTGTTCAATGAAATAATATCAGAAAATTTCCCAAACCTGAAGAATGAAATGGAAAATCAAATACAAGAGGCTTACAGAACACCAAATGCACAAAATCACAACAGATCCACACCAAGGTACATTATAATGAAAATGCATAACATTCAAAATAAAGATAGGATTTTGAAGGCTTGCGAGAGAAAAACATCAGATTACATATAGGGGGAAACCAATACGGATAGCAGCCAACTTCTCAACCCAGACTCTAAAAGCTAGAAGGGCCTGGAACAACATTTTTCAAGCTCTAAAAGAACATGGTTGCCAACCAAGAATCTCATACCCAGCAAAACTAACCTTCAGATTTGAAGATGAAATAAAATCCTTCCATGATAAACAAAAGGTAAAAGAATTTACAAATAGAAAGCCTGCACCACCAAATGTTCTCAACAAAATATTCCATAAGGAGGAAATGAAAAACAACAATGTAGGTCAGCAAATGGAGGAACTACCTTAGAGAAAAACCACTCAATGGAGAAACCAAGCCAGGTTAAAACCAAAAATAAGCCCAAATGACTGGGAATACAAATCATATCTCAATAGTAACCCTGAATGTTAATGGCCTAAACTCATCAATCAAAAGACATAGACTGCAGAATGGATTAAAAAGAAAGACCCAACAATATGCTGCCTGCAAGAGACTCATCTCATAGAAAAAGACATCTACAGACTAAAGGTGAAAGGATGGGAAAAACCCTACCACACACATGGACTCAGTAACAAAGTGGGAGTTTCCATCCTTATATCAGATAAAGTGGACTTCAAGCCAAAGTTAGTCAGAAGGGATAAAGAAAGACATTTCATACTGCTTAAGGGAAGCATAAATCAGGAAGACATAATGATAGTAAATATTTATGCCCCAAACAATGGTGCATCTCTGTACATCAAACAAATCCTTCTCAATTTCAGGAGTCACATAGACCACAACACAATAATTCTGGGTGACTTTAACACACCGCTGTCGTTACTAGATAGATCTTCCAAACAAAGACCAGACAAAGAAACCATAGAACTGAATAACACAATCAATAACCTAGACTTAAAAGACATATATAGAATATTCCATCCATCAACGAGCAGATTCACTTTCTTTTCAGCAGCACATGGAACCTTCTCCAAAATAGACCATATGTTATGCCACAAAGCAGCCCTTAGGAAATGCAAAAAATAGAGATACTACCTTGTGTTCTATCAGATCATAATAAACTGAGAGTAGAAATCAATGACAAAATAAAAAACAGAAATAACTCTAACACCTGGAGACTAAATAATATGCTATTGAATGAAACATGGATAACAGAAAACATCAGGGAGGAGATAAAAACGTTCTTAGAGGTTAATTAGAATGACGATACAACATATCAAAACCTCTGGGACACTATGAAAGTGGTACTTAGAGGAAAATTCATTGCATGGAGTGCATTCCAGAAAAGAATGAAAAGTCAGCAACTAGATGACCTAACATTACAGCTCAAAGCCCTAGAAAAAGAACAGAACAACAGCAAAAGTAGTAGAAGACAGGAAATAATTAAAATCAGAGCTGAAATCAAAGAAATTGAAACAAAAGAAACAATTCAAAAAATTGACAGAACAAAAAGTTGGTTCTTTGAAAAAGTAAACAAAATAGACCAACCCTTAGCCACACTAACAGAAGGAGAGAGAAAACTCAAATTACTAAAATTCGTGATGAAAAAGGAAACATCACGACAGACACCACTGAGATACAGAACATAATGAGAAGCTACTTTGAAAATCTGTATTCCAAAAAAATATAAACTACTGAAGACATTGACAAATTTCTAGAGACATATGCTCCTCCCAAACTGAACCAGGAGGACATACACAATTTAAACAGATCAATATCAAGCAATGAAATAGAAGAAGCCATTAAAAATCTACCATCCAAGAAGTGCCCAGGACCAGATGGATTCTCAGCTGAGTTCTACAAAACCTTCAAAGAAGAACTCATTGCAATACTTCTCAAAGTATTCTAGGAAATAGAAAAGCAGGGTACCCTACCAAACTCATTCTATGAAGCTAATATCACCCTCATACCCAAACCAGGCAAAGACACATCAAGGAAAGAAAATTTCAGACCAATATCCTTGATGAATATAGATGCAAAGATCCTTAACAAAATATTGGCAAACTGTATCCAAAAACATATTAAGAAAATCGTGCAGCACGATCAAGTGGGGTTTATCCCTGGAATGCAAGGATTGTTTAACATCTGTAAATCAATAAACGTAATCTATCATGACAATAGACTTAAGAATCATATGGTTATTTCAATTGACGCAGAAAAAGCGTCCGACAAAATACAACACCCCTTCATGCTCAAAACACTAGAAAAAATAGGGATCGTAGGAACATACCTGAACATTCTAAAGGCTATTTATGCTAAGCCCATGGCCAACATCATTCTTAATGGAGAAAAACTGAAAGCATTCCCTTTAAAACCCAGAACAAGATAGGGATGACCTCTTTCACCACTTCTATTCAACATTGTTCTCAAAACTCTAGCCAGAGCAATTAGACAGACTACAGAAATTAAAGGGATATGAATAGGAAAAGAGGAACTTAAGCTGTCACTATTTGCTGATGACATGATTCTCTACTTAGAGGATCCAAAAAATTCCTCCAGAAAACTTCTAGACCTCATCAATGAATTCAGCAAAATAGCAGGCTATAAAATCAAAATGCATAAATCTAAAGTATTTTTATATGCAAGTGATGAAACATCTGAAAAGGAAATGAGGAAAACAACTCCATTTGCAATAGCCTCAAAAAAAAAAAAAATACTTGGGAATCTATCTAACCAAAGAGGTAAAAGATCTCTACAATGAAAACTACAAAACGTTGAAGAAAGAAATTGAGGAAGACCTTAGAAGATGGAAAGATCTCCCATGTTCTTGGATAGGCAGAATTAATATTGTCAAAATGGCCATACTACCAAAAGTGTTATACAGATTCAATGCAATCCCAATTAAAATCCCAATGACGTACCTTACAGAAATAGAGCAAGCAATTATGAAATTCATCTGGAAGAATAAGAAATCCAGAATAGCTAAAGCAATCCTTAGCAGGAAGAATGAAACAGGGGGTATCGCAATACCAGAACTTCAACTCTACTACAAAGCAGTAGTAACAAAAACAGCATGGTATTGGTACCAAAATAGACAGGTAGATCAATGGTACAGAACAGAGGACATGGACACAAACCCAAATAAATACAATTTTCTCATACTAGACAAAGGGTCCAAAAATATGCAATGGAGAAAAGATAGCCTCTTCAACAAATGGTGCTGGGAAAACTGGAAATCCATATGCAACAGAATGAAACTAAACCCCTGTCACCCTGCACAAAAATCAATTCACAATGGATCAAGGACCTTGAAATCAGACCAGAGACCCTGCATCTTATAGAAGAAAAAGTAGGTCCAAATCTTCAACTTGTTGGCTTAGGATCAGACTTCCTTAACAGGACTCCCATAGCACAAGAAATAAAAGCAAGAATCAATACCTGGGAGAGATTCAAACTAAATAGCTTTCTCTCAGCAAAGGAAACTATCAGTAATGTGAAGAGAGAGCCTACAGAATGGAAGAAAATCTTTGCCACTCATACTTCAGATAGAGCACTAATCTCCAGAATCTATAAAGAACTCAAAAAACTCTACACGAAGAATACAAATAACCCAATCAACAAATGGGCTAAGGATATGAACAGACACTTCACAGAAGAAGATGTACAAGCAATCAACAAACATATGAAAAAATGTTCACCATCTTTAGTAATAAGGGAAATGCAAATCAAAACTACCCTAAGATTCCATCTCACCCCAATTAGAATGGCGATTATCATTAATACAAACAATAGGTGTTGGCGAGGATGTGGGGGAAAAGGTACACTCATACATTGCTTGTGGGTCTGGAAATTAGTGCAGCCACTCTGGAAAGCAGTGTGGAGTTGCCTCAGAAAACTTGGAATGGATCCTTCATTTGACCCAGCTATCCCACTCCTTGTCCTATACCCAAAGGAAATGAGCAAACTACAGAGATACAGCCACATCAATGTTCATAGCTGCTCAATTCATAATAGCCAGATTGTGGAACCAACTAGATGTCCTTCAGTTGATGAATGGATAAAGAAACTGTGGTATATATATACAATGGAATATTACTCAGCTATAAATAATAATAGAATTATGGCATTTGCAGGTAAATGAATGAAATTAGAGAATATCATGCTAAGTGACATAAGTCAATCTCAAAAAACCAAAGGACAAATTATCTCGCTGATAATCGGATGATAACACATAATGAGGGTGGGAGGGGGGCAAGAATTGCAGAAAGAGGGACTGTATGGAAGGAAAAGAGGGGTGGGAGGGGTGGGAAGGAGGAAAAAATAACAGAATGAATCAAATACCATACCCTATGTAAATGTATGATTACACAAATGGTATGCCTTTACTCCATGTACAAACAAACAAACAAACAAACAAAAAAGAATACATTCTGCTGTTCATCACACCACATGCCTGTAATCCACGCAATCCAGGAGGGTGATGCAGGAGGATGACAAGTTCAAGGCCTGCCTCAGCAACTTAACATGGCCATGCATCGATATAAAAAGACAGGTGGTGATGGTGCTGAGTGGTTAAGTACCCCAGGGTTCTTTTTTTGTGAGAACACCTTTCTCAAGTAGACAATACCCTAAGTAACCTTTTGTTGTGTGATCTGATCCATGGTTTAGAATCCCAGTAAACCCATTGTGCTAGGAAGTTTAGGTGCCAGATAGTATTTGATCAGAGTTCTCTTTGTCCAGGGTACAAGGAAGGGTGTCATCTACATACTGAAGGACAGTTCTAGCCAGAAGAGCTAAGTCTTTTGAATCCTTCATCAATACCCAGGCAAAGAAACGGGGGCTGTATGTTCATATAAGTTGTTCAGTGTGTGTCTTTAGATCTCCCCATTCAGAAGGATATTGGGAATGGGATGCAGATGTGTAGAGTCAAAAGCCCCCTTTAGATCAAAGACAGTGCACTGCTGAGTGGTAGAAGGGATCTGGGACAGAAAGGTGTGTTTGTTACCATGGGGTGGAGGAGGATCACTGCCTTGTTGACCCGAATTTAAATCCTGGAATTATCTATAGTTCCCCGTTGGTTTAGGCCCCAGAATAATTGTGGTATTACCAGATAAGTGACAATAAACTACAATTCTGTACTGTGAAGATGTAGAGTGGCTTATAATCCATGTGGTCCTTCTGTCCTTAGGGATTTTGACTTTTGTATGAATAACTTGTTCCCTTTAATGATCTCTGTGCCAGCTGTGCATTAAGGGTTTGTCATGGTGTTTTATTGTCCCAGACTTTACATCAGCCATTGAAGGAACAGTACGGGATCTCAAATGCTGGAATTGTGAGTTCTTTGGTATATTAGTCATCCTTCTGAAATTGGAGGTGAGAGTAGAGCATAGAATGTCAGGACAGAGGAAGTGTACCCTGTGTTCAGAAGGAACTGACTTGACTTCTGTGCCACCTCATGAACTACCCAGGTTTCCTCACATGAAATGAGAATGGTTGTTAGGGGCATCTTTGTGCCTCCGGTCTTTCTAGCTTTCTTGACATGGTCAGACCTTGTGTCTTGTTCCCATTCCCCTTTCATTTTCAGGTGACAGGGTCATCCTTACATATAGACGTGTCTGGGGCAGTGTGGGTGTTGGGCTTGTGCAACATACAGACAATGTCTGGGGCAGTGTGGGAGTTGGGCTTGTGCACTTTGGTGCCAAATGTCCATTTCCCTTGCATTTTAGCTACTCTGCTGTCACTTGCTTCCTGCTGTATTATCACAAGAATTGAATCCTGACCTGTCAAGTGGTAGGTTTTTGCTGGAGGTGCTGTTGGCAATGAGAGCAATATTGGAACCTTTCTCTTATCCCTCCTTTTTCCATACCAGGTTTCCTTCAAGTCCCTGCTATTGATGACAGAGAAAAATCACATCTATTAACTGATTTTGAAGAGTCTAAAGTTTCATTTGAAGCTTTTGGAGTTTTCTCTGGATCTGAGAGACAGACTGAGCTATACAATGGTGTCCCATTAGGTCTTGACCCTCAAGAGAGGTTGGATCTATGTTGGTGTACTTTCTAAAAACCTCATTAAAGCATGCGTGGAATCTGCATGAAACTTTCCCATTATGTGCTCTCATCTGGGATGCAGCAGGTAGTAAAGATTAAACATCCCTCAACCCAAGACTGAAGGCAAGAGTGAGTGAGTGAAAATTAGTGGTAAAGCAGGAGGAAACTTCTGAGCAATTTCCAAGTCTTCCCTTTGGATTTTTTTTTTCAGTTACAGAGAGAAATGTGTGTAAACACAGACTTTTCCATTTAGTTTGGTGACCACCCTTATGGGCTGGCATGTTTAATCAAATATTTGGGAATTGCTTGGTAAGAGGGTCCTCTTTGGGTATGATGTGCAGGGCTGATGAGAGCCTCCATGGACATTTTACAGTACTTAGGAACCTACAGAGGAGAGCCTGGGGAACACATGATTCATGAAGGGCCTCTTTGGTTATCTGGGGTATAACCTGCTCTGGAGAGAAAATGGGAACAGCTAACCAGGGATCATCTAAAAGATCTGGCTTTCCTATTGTGTAAAATCATCCTTTGTCTCCCAGCATATGTCTGGATTTGATAAAATGCTATGAAGGCTTGCACACATGGAATCTCAGGTCATTGACCCAATCATTTGCTGAAAAACTGTAGTTGTATGATGTAATTTAGGCCAAGGTTGTTGGGCCATGGTTCCCCATATCCCATCATATATTATTTCCAAGCAGTATTACACTGGAAAATGAAGCACTTTTTCCTGAATATATCAAGGTCAACCTTGTCTCAGTTCTTTTTTTGTAACTTTATTTATTGAGTTAGTTAGTTGTGTGGTGCTGAGGATTGAACCCGATGCCTCACATGTGCAAGGCAAGCACTTTACCTCTGAGCCACAATCCCAGCCCCCTTGTCCCCATTGTTTAGACTTTCAGTGTAAAAGGAATATCCCCCTGTGTTTAAAGCGAGGCTCCCATGTTGTGATACCAGTCCCTAAAGGAAAGGATGATAGTGACAGACTCAGAAGTAGCTGAAGCATTCCTTTGGTTCTTCTGAATGAGTTGCATATTGTATAGGCAGAAGGTGGGCCATCCCCTTACTTTTGTCTGACTGCCAAATACCTCCGACAAGTTTCTGGGTTCCTTCAGTGAACTGTGTCTGCTTTCCTTCATAGGTGTGGCCAACTGTCAGAAGTGGGATGTTTGATATATTGATCTGGACCTTGCATCCCTCACATTGTGAATTTGTAGGACTTTCCATAATTAATGAGCCTCAGGAAAAGCCCTCATGATCCCAAGTGTCAAAGGGACAGAAGTCCTTGGGCACTGAACCATAAAAGAGGCAGTAGTGTTACTGTGAGTTGGTCCTGTAAATAATGGAGAAGTTGCTCTCTCCCAGTGATTTGTATAAGAGGTCCTCCTTGAGAATCCTTGTACTTCTATAGTGATGCCTTAAGATCACAGGGTGATCATTAGGTATTTTCAAAGCTCCAGGAAGTCCAAAATAGTATCTATAGGGATATAACCTAGACAAAGTTCATGAGGGATCTTTCACAAATAGTGCCTTGGGGAAGTCCAGGAGTGTCAAGGTCTAAGACTTGGAAGTGTCTAAGACTAAGGAAGGTCTCCAAGGTAATAGTTCCCCAGGAAGTGAAGAAGGAAAAGAAGTAAAGGTTGCCATAGCAGTTGGACCATGGAATTCATGTGTGGTGAGAGGGAATATGAAAGAGCCATAATGTAGCCTCACAAGACACAGAATATAAACCTGTATAACGTGTGGGATTGCTTGACACTGGATGTTTTTGTCCCTTTATATAAAACTTTATTTTTCTTTTTTCTACTTTTTATTGGTACAGTAAAATTATTCAGAGTAGTGTATTTTGATGTTTCCTGTTCACACATGTACATGGTAAAACAATATAACATGCAGAGTATCATTCCCAGTGTTTTCACTTTCCCTCTTCTCCTCCCTCCTGCTGATCCCTTTCCTCTGCTCTTCTGGTCTCCCTTCACTTTTCATGAGGTCATCCTTCCTTTCCTTTCCTTCTTCCTTTCTAGCTTCCACAAAAAATAGGAACCATATGACTCGACATTTTGCATTTGGCTTTACCTTAACATAATGTTCTCACGTTCCATCCATTTTCCAGCAGATGACATGATTTCATTTTTATGGATAATAAAACTCCATTGTTCATGGGTACATTTTCTTCATCCATTCAGCCATTGGTGGACACCCAGGGTGTTCCCATGGTTTGGGTGTTGTGAGTTGTCCTGTTATGAACTTGGCTCTGCACATATCACTTTGCACATATGACTTTAATTCTCTGCAGTTAATACCAAGGTGCTGAATAGCAGAGTCTTGTAGTGGTTCCATCCCCAGTCTTTTGAGAAGTATCCATGCTGATATCCAGTGTAGTTGTACCGATTTACAATCCCACTAACAATGTCAAATTTTCCTCATTTCCCCATGTCCTCTCCACCATTAATTATTATTTGTAGTGTAGTCATCTACCTGGAGTGAGATGAAATCTAGTGTAGTTATGATTTGCACTTCTTACTTGCTACAGATGTCATACATTATTTTCATATATTGTTGGTCATTTGTATTGCTTTTTTTCAGACATGTATGTTTAATTCATTTCCATGCTTATTCACTGTGTTATTTGTTAATTTGATGTTAATATTTTGCATTCCTAATATATTCTGGATATTAATCCTCTGTCTGAGGAGTAGGTGGCAAGCATTTTCACCTATGCCATAAGTTCTCTCTCTGCATCCTTTTTCTTCTGTACTTAGTTTAAAAAAAATTAATGGTATTGTGAGTGCATCATAGGTACAGGTGATATTTTGGTTCACTTTGACAATCATACCTGCATGGAATATGCTTTGTTCCTGTTTGTTGCCCAGAACTTCTCTTTGCCTTCCTTCTTTCTTCCCCTGCTCGCTTAACTCTGCTCTATTCATCTGCCTTCTGTTCATTTATATCTTTTTAAATTTGTGCTTTTAGATATATATACAGTTAAAATTCACTATGGTTTGTTCATACATTTGTGTAGCATGATTTGCTAAATTCCATTGCATATTCTTCCCTTGTGCCATCCTCCTCCATCCCCTTCTTTTTTCCTTGTCTGCTCTGCTTATATCCCTTCCATTTTCATGGGATTTTCCCTCTCTTTTAAAAATGTTTTTAGCTTCCCCAAGTGAGCGAGAATAATTGACCCTTGACTTTCTGAGTCTGACTGATTTACTTAGTATGATGTTGTCCAGTTCAGTGTGTTTACTACTAGTTGCTATAGTTTCATTCTTCTTTCTGGCTTTGTGAAACTCCATTATGTATCTATACCACATTTTTGCTCATCCATTCATCTGTTGATGGGCACCCATGCTGGTTCCATAACTTGACTCCTGTGAATTGCCCTGCTGTAGGCATTGATCTGCTTGTGTTTCTATAGTGTGTTAGGATAGATACTAAATAGTGGGGATAGCTGGGTTATTCCTAGTCTTTTGAGGAATGTCCCCAATGATTTCCAGGAAAAAGTGTACTAATTTTCAAACCTACTATCAATGTATGAGTGTCCCTTTTCCCTACATCCTTACCAGTGTTGTTTATTATGTGTATTCTAGATGATTGCCATTTTCAATGGAATGATATGAAATCTCAGTGTAATTTTTATTTGAATTTTTCTGATTTCTAGGAGATTTGAACTTTATTCTCATACATCTGTGGGCCATTTGTATTTCTTGGTTTCAGAAGGGTCTCCTTTGTTTTTCTGCCCATTTGATGACTGGGTTATTTGTTTATTTGATGTTGAGGTTTTTGAGTTGTTTTTTCTGGATATTAATTCCCAGTTGGATGGGCTGCTGGCCAATATCTTGTCCCATTATGTAACTTCCATCTTCATGCCCATGTTTTTCTTTGCTGTGTGCAAAAACTTTTAATTTGAGGCTGTCTAAATCATTGATTCTTGGTTTCATTTCTTGAGCTTTAAGCAGTCTTGTTAAGGAAGTGCATGCCACACCAATATGTTAGTGCATTTAGCCTGTGTTTTCTTCTATCAGTTGCTAAATTTCTGTTCTAAAGGCTATGTCTTTGACCCAATTTTTGTTGTTTTGTACAAGGTAAAAGATAGGAATCCTCTTTCATTCTTTTGCATGTGGATACCCAGATTTCTCAGCACTGTTCTCTTTAAAACAGCCACCAATACCTTCTCCAACATGTGTTTTTGGCACCTTTGTCAAATACCTCACAACTGTATCTACGAGGATTCGTCCCTGTAGCTTCTATACCAGTTGACTTCCTGTACTGCTTAGATGCCAACACCATGATTGTTTTTGTTAGAATAGCTGTGTGGTATCATTTGAGAATAGGTACTGTGATGCCTGAAGCATTGCTCTTCTTGCTCAGTAATGCCTTGGCTATTCTGAGTCTTTTGTTCTTGCAAATGAATTTTAGAACTGTTTTATTTTCCTAGTTTCTAGAAAAATGTCATTGTTAATTTAGTGGGAATTTCATAGCATCTGTGTAACACTTTTTGGTGTTATGGCTACAAAGACAATTTTAATTCTGTCTATTTAAGGAAATGGAAAAGGCTTTCCATATTCTAATTTCTTTTTTCATTTCTTTCTTCAGTGTTCTCTAGTTGTCATTGTAGAGATCTCTCACTTTATTGGGTTGGTTTATTCCTAGGTATTTAATTTGATTTTCTGAGGGTATTTCTGATTTATTTTTCATGGGGTTCTTTACTGGTGTATAGGAAAGGTGGTGATTTTCTTATGTTGATTTTGTAAACTACTGCTTTCCTTAATTTGTTTATCAAATCTAGCAGCCTTGTGGAGGAATGTTTTGGAACTTCTGAGTAGAGGATCACATCTTCTGAAAACAGATACAATTTGACTTCTGCTTTTCCATCTCATTAGCCTCCATTTGTTCAGTCCTTGGGTGACTACAGTGAGCAGGACCACCTGCCAATCACACTGGAAACAGTGGGAAAGACAGAAACTGTGTTTATCCCTGACATATGGAGGTAGTTGTTACTTCAGCATAACTGTCCTCTCATGCTATATACCACTATTTAAAAAAAGAAAAATGAGAGGAACCCTTAATAATCTGTTTTCTAAATCTGATAATATAGAAAGCAGAATTCATTTCAAAATTTAAATACAGCACGGACTCTAGCACACCTTGAAAAGTGGAGTGTGCCCATGACATAGACAGGTTCAAACCCCTCTGAGGGAAAAAGAAAACACAATGGCCTCCCAACAATGGTGGGCCCTGGCCATTCTTGTGGAATCAGCTGAAAAGTTCCAAGACGTGATGAAAAGGACACCTTGACTACAGTCCCAGCCATCTAGGGAGAAGAGAGCTCTTCACTGAGAGGGAATAACAGACGCTACTTGAGCACAGCCCCCTTCCAAGAAGTCCAATTCCACTCTATTCTTCCCTCCAGCTTCCACAGATCTGGTTGCATTTCTCCATCTCCCTGCTGGCTCCTGAAGGTGATTCACTTTTGTACCTCTGTCACTCATCCCCATGCCTTGGCACCTCTCACAGAGCCCCTTATCTATCAGATGCCTGGTAAACATCTGGTGACTGAATGAATTCACAGTAGAGAAAGTCACAGGAGCCAGAGGCTGGGCCATACTTCCTGTGCTGCTCCAACCTGAAGCTAAACACCACCACAGACATCTAGGGGTGGGGATCCTCCTTCCCAATATGTCACTGAGTTCCTTTTACCCCCTTGTGCATGGTGACATCAGGTGATAGTGGTAGCATTTGGGAAGTAAGAGGCTGACAAGCAGGAAGCACAACTGAGACTGAGCTTTGTGCAGCCTTTCTCCGCAGCCCACTCAGGCGCTTGCTACCTGGCAGCGCAAGTGGGGGCATCACTGGGTGGTCCCTCTTCGCTGCCGGGCACAGCCAGACACTTGCTGCGAGCCGGCCACCGCCTGGTCCTCCCGCCTCGGGCTGCAAGACAGCGCAGGCAGCGGGGCATTGGCGGCGCCTACAGCCCAGCTCCATGCCCGGCCCTTGGGGCAGCTCTCCACCTGCCAGGCCGCCTTCCTTGTCCAGGGTTGGGCATGGCTGCCAGGCTCTTGACACCGAGCGGGAGCTGTTTGTGTCACCGCCGGAGACTAACACCATTTTATAATTTTATTGCAGAAGTATTTTACCTCCTTGGCAAGATGAATTCTTGGGTATTTTAGGTTTTGAAGCTACTGTGAATAGGATTGTTTTTCATTATTGGTATATAGGAAATGTGAGATTTTTATATGTTAATTTTTTAACCTTCTACTTTGGTTCTTTTAAAAAGCTCTTGCAATGTTTTGTTGAAGCTTTTTGGATTTTCTAAGAATCATGTCATCTGTAAAGAGTGATTTCTTGTATACTCTGGTCATGGTTACTTCTTTTCATTGACAGTGTCTGAATGATCAAGGCTGACCACTTTGTCTTCCCACAGTGAGATCCACATTGTTCATATTCTACTCTATTAGACAGATTTTCAAGGGAATGTTTTATATAATTTATTTTGCCTTTTATTACCAATATTACTTTTTGTTTCTTTTAAAAAAATTTTTTTGTACTATAAACAAATGGGGTACAACTTGTTTCTCTGGTTGTACATGAAGTAGAGGTGTACCATTTGTGTAATCATATATTTACATAGGGTAATGGTGTTTGATTCATTCTGTTATTTTTCCTTCCCCCCCACCCCTCCCACCCCTCTTTTTCCTCTATACAATCCATCCTTCCTCCATTCTTGCCTCCCTCCCACGACCCATTATGTACCATCTTCTGCTTATCAGCAAGATCATTCGTCCTTTGGTTTTTTGAGATTGGCTTTTCTCACTTTGCATGATATTCTCCAATTTCATCCATTTGCCTGCAAATGACATAATTTTATTATTATTTATGGCTGAGTAATATATATATATATATATATATATATATCTCACAGTTTCTTTATTCATTCATCAATCAAAGGGCATGGTTGGTTCCACAATCTGGCTATTGTGAATTGAACAGCTATGAACATTGATGTGGCTGCATCTATGCTGATTTTAAGTCCTTTGGGTATAGGCCAAGGAGTGGGATAACTGGGTCAAATGGTAGGTCCATTCCAAGTTTTCTGAGGCATCTCCACACTGCTTTCCAGAGTGGCTGCACTAATTTCCAGACCCACAAGCAATGTATGAGTGTACCTTTTCCCCCACATCCTCGCCAACACCTAATGTTGCTTGTATTCTTGGTAATAGTCATTCTAATTGGGGTGAGATGGAATCTTAGGGTAGTTTTGATTTGCATTTCTCTTATTACTAAAGATGGTGAACATTTTTTCATATATCTGTTGATTGCTTGTACATCTCATGTGAAGTGTCTATTCATATCCTTAGCCCTTTTGTTGGTTGGATTATTTGTATTCTTCGTGTAAAGTTTTTTGAGTTCTTTATATATTCTGGAGATTAGTGATCTATCTGAAGTATGAGTGACAAAGATTTTCTCCCACTCTGTAGGTTCTCTCTTCACATTACTGATAGTTTCCTTTGCTGAGAGAAAGCTTTTTAGTTTGAATCTCTCCCAGGTATTGATTCTTGCTTTTATTTCTTGAGCTTTGGGAATCATGTTAAGGAAGTCTGATCCTAAGCTGACATGATGAAGATTTGGACCTACTTTTTCTTCTATAAGATGCAGGGTCTCTGATCTGATTCCAAGGTCCTTGATCCATTTTGAGTCATGTTTTGTGCAGGGTGAGAGATAGGGGTTTAGTTTCATTCTGTTGCATATGGATTTCCAGTTTTCCCAGCACCATTTGTTGAACAGGCTGTCTTTTCTCCATTGCATATTTTTGGCACCTTTGTCTAGTTTGAGAAAACTGTAATTATTTGGGTTTGTCCCTGTATTTCTTTTTCAATATTACTATCTCATTATTGAATTTCTCACTCATACCCTGTAGTCACTTCCTTAATTCATTTGGTTCTTTTAAGTGTTTTCTTTGAATTATTGGTCATTCTATAATTGTTCCTTTGAATACTTTATCTGGTATTTCATGTGCTTCAGTATCATTGGAGTCAGTTGAATTATGAAGCATAGGTGTTATCATGTTATCTTGTTATTTCATGTTTCTTACATTCCAGTGTTGGGATTTGTGCATCTGTTTGGGCATATTTCTCTTCCATTACAGTGTCTTTGCATATTTAGGGCACATCCTTCTCTTGACAATGTGTTCAGGGATATCAAGTTGTTTGGAAGTTTTGAATATATTTTGAAGTGTGTTTTGAAGTATTGTTTTTCTTCTAGTTCTGTGGTGATGATCATTGTAATTTGTTGTAATGTGTATTGTGTCAGAGCTTGGGTATTCCACTTTACCCTGTAGTTCTCCCAAGAGTGGGGTGCTTGTAGATCATGCAATCCTTCAGTTGTGTTGTATATGGTAGGCTATGTGAGGTATGCCCTTTGTGACTTCTCTTCACTTAACGAGAGTATATCCTAAAGGGATATGGATGCTGTGTAGATTAAGACCCCTTGTAGGTATGGTATCCATAGTATAACAGAACTTAACTGCCTTTGCTTCTGTCATAGGAGTGGATGTCCATGGTTGGGATCTGAGGTCTCCACGTAGATGCTACTTGGGGCCCGTTCATGTGTTTCTGTAAATACCACTGAAATGTTCAAGCATGGTTTATGGGTGGTGCAAAGTGCTTTGTCTCTTGGTTGAGTTTTGGAATTAGTTCGGCAGCAGAGTGCCTACCCTGCCAACTCACAGTGTCCCAGGAGGTTCCTAGCACCTTATAGAAAAAGGGGAATTGAACAATAGTAACAGCAACAAACTACATACAGCATTGAACCAATACCCAGTGCCTAGTATGACATCTGCTACAGTAACTGCCACAAAACGAGGAATGGCAGGGTCAGCAACTGCCAACAGCAATAGCAGTAAAATACACCGAATAAGAAGATCCACTTTAAAAAACCCATCAGGTATCAACCAGTCTATCCACAGTTCTTAATAACTGTACCACCTTGGAGGGTAGGGTGGTGGGGTTAGGAATTTAGAAACTAAATATGATCATAAGATATAGAGTTCATTTAGAGAAAAGAAAATATGATGTGAAGGTAAAAGAAATGTTAGAATTTTCAAATTGTTAATAGAAAGCAGAAGAAATGTAGGAAGGAGGATGACAAAAAATAAAAGAAACTAGAGAAAGAGATAACAAGAGAAACCATTGAGAGTGAGAAGAAAGGTATTAGAGAGAATAGACACAAATAAAAATCCCCAAGTAAATAAAACCCTAACCCTCAAATGGGAAAACAAAGAAAAGTAAGGAAGGTAAAAATGTAAAATAGAAAAAGGAAACAAGTTTGTATCTGAGTATATATTCACAAGTAGCAAAGTAAGAACAAGAAGACATATGCATACATATATATTTATAAATGTATGTATGTAAGAAAAAAGAAAATGGCAAAGTCACAATGAAAATAGCTGTTTGAACTCAGGTGGTCAAATCTGCTGCACTGCTTGTGCAGGACTGCCCTCCTTTCCCTTCTTCTGGGGTCGTGTGTCCCTTGGAGCACACAAGGAGTTGGGGTTGTTAGGCACTTCTTATATCTGTCAGTGGGCTGTAGCTGTAGTGAAGTGGACTTGATGCTGCCTGTAATAGCTTGCAGGTTTCCTCTCACCTGTGTACAGTAGGATAGAATGGGAATGTCAGCACAGTTTTGTCCAGAGAGAGCAAATCTATGCAGTTGAAGTGGGATGTACTGGTACCTGGGGTTTAGCTCTAATCAGGCTGATGGGAGTTTGTTGTGTGGTATCTTCTCTGGAGAGGTTAAATCAACACATACCAGGGATGGACAGGTGGTGACCCTCAGTGGGCCCTCCTAAAACTTCTGCTGGTCTTGTGGGATGTCAACCTCGCCAGGTCACACACACTCCACTACCAATGGATGTGGCCTTCCCAGACTCAGTCTCACAGTGATTTCCCTGAGTAAAATCACACACACACATACGCTTGTTCAGTCTCCTAACACACTTCAGCTGGTCATGTGAGCCACCAGACTCAAAGGGAAGGTGCATTGCACTCGTGTTCGTATCTGAGTCAAATCCCTGTGGTGCAGTCTTCTCCATGCTTGCTTCAATCACCTCTGGTAGGCTCTTGCACACACAGTATGGCTATATTAGCAAAGATCTCCTGGGTTCCCACAGGAGGAAGCCGCAGTGTGGTTTCTTCAGATGTCTCTCCTCAGTTGTTTGCTTGGCGGTTGAGAATCACCAAGCACTTTTCAAACACCAGTTGGCTGTGCTGCCAATTTCAGACTTCTTTTCTGTTCTACAGGTTTTTCCATGCCATTTTTTTGTGTTTGTGGTATCCGTCCCCTCTGTGGGGAAGGAGTGCCACTCTCACAGATGCCACTGACTTGGCTCCAGGGTACCTTTTCTTTTCCTTTGTTCAATGCACCTGAATTTCTGGCTCTCTAAGGGCCTCAGATATGATATTGGATTTCTTTCCCAGTTCACTGAGAAGCAGTAGTCCATTCCTTGAATTCCATGCCATGGAGCAAGTGGTAATGAAGCCTTCCTCCAATCTGACATCTTCTTTTGATTACTCACAAATTTTTATTGGTTATTTATAGCTGTAGATTACATTAGGTTTATTTTGACATAGTTATAAATGTGGCATACAATTCAATCCCCAGTATTTTTCCTTCCCCTCTCTTCCTCCCACTTTACCTTCCTCCTATTCTTCTAATCTTTCTACTATTTACTTATAGTTCTTTTGAAGATTCATGTCTTGTGGTCATACATATTTATGAGAATCACTGTGCTATGTTCATACATGTACTTAGGAAATTTAGGTTTGATTCATTCTACTGTTCTTTCGTTATTCCATCCCTTCTCTGTCTTCATCAGTCCCCTGTGTCTACTCCACTTATCTTCTATTTTGGTAGTTTCCCCACCTGTCTTTTTCCCCTTATTTTGTACTAGTTTCTGCATATCAAAGAAAAATTCAACCTTTGACTTTTTTGGTCTGACTCTCTTCACTTTTGCATAGAGGCCTGTAATTCCAAACATTTACTGGCAAATGCCATAATTTTATTATTTCTTGTGACTGAGTAATATATATATGCATATATGTGTGTGTGTGTCTATGTAATATACACATGTATGTATCATATATTTTCTTTATTCAATCATCTGTTGAAGGGCACCAACGTTGTTTCCCTAGCTTGGCTAATTTTTAGGGGAATCGCTATTGGGTATTGAAATCAGGGACACTCATCCACTAAGCCACATCCCCAGCCCTATTTTGTATTTTATTTAGAGACAAGGTCTCACTGTGTTGCTTAGTGCCTTGCTTTTACTGAGATTGGCTTTGAACTTGTGATCCTCCTGCCTCAGCCTCTAGAGCAGCTTGGATTACAGGTATGCACCACTGTGTGTGGCTAGCTTGGCTATTTTGAATTGTGCTGGTATAGATATTGATATGACTACATCCCAATAGTATGCTGATATTATAACTTTGGGATATATACTGAGGAGGGTGATAACTGATCATATGGTGGGTCCATTTCTACTTTTGGGGGGATATCAACATACCTCTTTCCAGAGCGTTTGCACTAACTTCCAGTCCCACAAACAATATATGAGTATATCTTTCTCCAACATCTCACCAATACATAGTGTTTTTATTCTTGATAATTGCCTTTTTGACTGGAGTGAAATGAAATCTTGATGAAGTTTAGATTTGAATTTTCCTTATTTCTATAGATTTTGAATTTTTTTCATGTATTTGTCAGCACTGTATTTCTTCATTTGAGAAGTGTTTAGTGCTTGTCTTTTCATCTTTGTTGAGTATCAGATAGTATTTTTGTGGATGTATCTCTGTGCCTTTGATTTCATTCCTTTGGTCTTCATGTCTGTTTTAGTGCTAGTTCCTTGCTATTTTTGCTATTATAGCTTGACAGTATAATTTGAGGTCCTGTAATTTGATGCCTTTAGCATCACTCTTTTTGCTCAGAATTTCTTTGTGTACAGTGGGTATTTTTTCCAAATGGGTTTTAGAACAGCATTTGGTAGTTCTGACAGGAGTGTCATTGGTATTTTGATGGGCATTGCATTGAATCTTTATAATGCTTTTGATGGTTTGGCCATTTCAACAATATTAATTCTGCCTATCCAAGAACATGGGAGGTCTTTCCATCTTCTTGTGTCTTCTTCAATTTCTTTCTTCTCTGTTCTGTAGTTTTCATTTTCAAGGTTCTTTAGCTCCTTTATTAGATTAATTCCCAATTAATTGTTGAGATTATTGTGATAATTTTCTTAATTTCATTGTAGGCAGATTCATTATTGGAGAATATATGGAAGTGATTTTGTATGTTGATACTATATTCTGCTAAGGTTTTAGTCAGCTCTTTGAAGACTTCTGGTGAATTTTTGGGGTCTTCTCAATATATGATCATGTCATCAGCAGAAATTATTTGAGCTTTTCTTTCCCTGTTTGTATCCCTTTAATTCCTTAAAGGGATGATTACTCTGGCTAGAGTTTCAAGGACTATGTTGAATAGGAGTGGTGACAGTGGACATTCTTTATTGTTCCTGTGTTTAGAGCAAATGCTTTCAGTTTTTCTCTGTTCAGTAAGCTGTTGCCCTTGTATTTGTCATCTGTGTCCTTTACAGTGTTTAAGGTGGTTCCTCCTATCCCTACTTACTCTAGAGATTTAAACATGAATGGGTGCTACAGTGATTTTTCTGCAACTATTGAGATAATCATGGTTCTTTTCCTTAACCTTGTTTATGCTGTGAATTACCTGTATTTATTTCCATATGTTGAGCCAGTCTTGCATCTTTGGGATGAAACTCACTTGATCTTGGTGCACTGTGTTTTTGATGTGGTTTGCCAATACTTTATTAAGAATTTTTGGATCTATGTTCAAGGATAGTTTTGGTTTGGATGTGAGGTGTCCCCCAAAAGCTCATGTGTGAAAAAATGCAAGAGAGGTTAGAGGAGAAGTAGTTGGGTTATGGGAGCCTTAACCAATCAGTGAATTAATCCTGCTAACGGGATTAACTGAGTGATAACTGAAGGTGGGTAGGATATGGCTGGATTATGTGGGTCATTGGGGGTGTGTCTTTCGGGTATATATTTGGCATCTGGTGAGTCTCAGTCTCTCTCTCTCTCTCTCTCTCTCTCTCTCTCTCTCTCTCCCTCTCCCCCCCCCCTCTCTCCCCACCCCCCTTCCATTCTGATCATCATGGAGAGAGCTTGAGTGTAAGGTATCAGGGGTAATATCTTTAAAGGCAGGCCCTAATGACCTACTTCCCACACCCTACCTACCTAGAGTTCCCACCCATCAACCCATTCAAAGTATTAATCAATAAAATGGATTGCTTCACTGTTTAGTCTGAAGTCCTCAAAATTTAATCATTTCAATCTTAACATCTCTGCATTGTCTCACTCAAGAGTTTTTTGGGGGGATATCTCACTTCTAAAGCATAACACTAGTGTTCATTCTTCAATTTTTCTCTTTTGCTTTTTGAGCATATTGCAGGTAGTTGAATAAAGTCTTTGTACAACAACTGTGATACCTGTGCTCCTCCTGGGAAATGTCCAATTAATTTTTTCCCTGTGAATGTGTCAAGTTTTCTTGTTTGCCTTTCTGCCTCATAACTTGTTTTTAAATATGGCCCTTTAAGTAAGATAATATAGCAGTCACCGAGATTAGTTTCTCTTCCATCACCAAGATTTGTCATTGTAGATGTTTACTTCTGCTGGTGGTATGTCTGTCACTTGTTTGAGTCCCCCGCTTGCCTTTGAGCAGACACATGATTATGGGTGGATGGACCCAAACCACCTTGATAATGAGAAGCCTCTTTTGCACTCACACTCCTGTGTGAGAGCCTAAAAAGCCACCTTTACCCCACAAACCTCACCTTCTTATTCTGATTATCTCAATTGTGGTATATGTGGTTCACATTCAGGAGTCTGCTGGGTTCTGACTGAACAAGCATTCATTTTCTGTGAATATATGCACCGTGGTCTGGCCTTCTCTGACATGGATAGAGGGGAGTTTTATGTGAAGAAAAAGGCATGTGAGTGGGGTTGAAGTTTCTAAGATACCAGAAGCATCAAGAAGCATGTAGGAGGAAGAAGGAAGCTTTTTTTTCAGCCAGGAAATAAGGCTGTTCTTATAGATACAGCAACAGACTGAGGAATTTGTTAACCTGGCCAAAGACACAATACAATGACTTTATTTGCAGAGATTTTGGGAAATGAAAACAAAGGAATGTTAAGTGGCTTGTGTGTGTGTGTGTTTGTGTGTGTGTGTGTGTGTGTGTGTGTGTGCGAGAGAGAGAGAGAGAGAGAGATGGCTAGGTATCCACATGTTTCACCCAATGACAAAGTGTATATTCAGTGGAGATCCCATAAGATTATGTTACCTAGTGATGTAGTAGCCATCTTAGTTTGAGATATTCTGTGATGTTTGCAAAAAGTAATTTTATTAATGACACATTTCTCAGAACCTATCCCTCTGTTAGGCTATTTATATATATAGTTTCTTTAACACCTTGCTTTGGCTGTGCCTGTATGTGCAGATGCACAGATGACTCGTGGGATGCAGAGAACTGAGTGCCTCATGCAAGGAAGTGGAAGAATTGGTGTACATGTTTGTTTTAAGGGAATGCACTTAGTGCATTGACATTGGCAGATTTTATGTAATTCTGAACAGAGAAACAGACTGGATAACATGGCAATTGTGAGCCTGAATTTGAATCCTGAAACGGATTTGTACCTTAGCTGTGTGACCTTACAGAAATTACCTAATCTCTCTCGGCATCTGTGTGCTCAAGTAAAAATGGATAAGATAATTACCCAGCTCACAAAACATGTTGGGAAAGTTGACATAATCTTTGAAAGTGCTTATAATAGTGCATGGAACATTGTACTTATGTATGCAAGGACATGCTAAATTTAAAAAAGGAAGAAAACAGGAAAAGGAAATGCTTCCTCCCCTTAGGACATTTTCCCCATCTCCTTCTCAGGGGAGACCCATGTTCTTTCTCAGTCTCATGAATGTTTGAAGTTTACGCAGTAATCTTATAAATATTCTTCTCACCTGAATTTCTCTATTTAGTCACAACAACCCTTTATTTGATTATAGGAAAATTAAATAAGGAATTAACTGTTGGGTCTAAGACTTGCTGGTCAATCATTTTTTATTGGGAACTATAGCAGAAAATGTTTTCAATACTATGAAAGTATCATTTTTCATGTATTCCCTCCCTGTTTAATTTTGCTGTTTACTATCTCAAAACAGCTTAGAAGTTAACAATGTTTCAAGTCCAGTTGCCATCAAGATAATTAAATTTGAAGTCTTTGAAATCTAAATGTCCAGTTTGATTTTACATCACTTACGAAAATGCACTTGCAGTATTTTATGCCTTCATTAAATATGGCATACTGATGATAATTAAACATTTACTACTCTTGTTTTTATTCTACAGACTATTTAATTATACAGAATTATACAAATTCTGTATTTATGCAGAATAATGGTTTTCATTGTGGTACATTCTTACATGTAAATAATACACTTTGATTAATCTGTCCTGTCACCCTACCTTATCCTTCCCTTCTCCCATTGATACTATTTCCTTAGAGAGTAGCCCTACAAATTTCAGGTCCCCTTTCCTCACCTTGATTCCACACAGAGGGTCAATGTGCAGTACTTCTGTTTCTGTGTCTGACTTATTTCATTTAGAATTGTTATATCCAGTTGCATCCATTTTCCTGCAAATGACATGATTTTTCATCATTGTGGCAGAATGATGCATAGTGTAATGTGCCACATTTCTTTATACACTCATCTCTGGATGGGCACCTAGGCTGATTCTGTAACTTGGCCATTGTTAATTGTGCTGTGATAAATGTGGATATGCAGGTGTCTTTATGGCATGCCCAAGTGTGGTCTGGGTAGAGCCTATTAATAGTTCTATTTTTCCTTCTTTAAAGGATTGCTATACTGATTTTCATAGTAGCTATGCAAATTTAAATTCTCAATAGTGTGTAAAGGTTCCTTTCCCCCACGTCTTTGCTGGCATTTATTGTTTTCTAGTATTCTTCCTGACAGCCACTCTAAATCTGGTGACATAAGCAGAGACTCTGGTGAGATGGAATATAAATGTATGGCTTTTTGCCCTTTTGTTTTCTGAACTCAGGGCACTCATAGCAGTTCTTCAAGAGTGATGAAAACAGCAGTTCTGCAGTAACGAAGTCATATTCAGAATTACATCCCCTGTCTTCCTTCCTTCCTTCCTTCCTTCCTTCCTTCCTTCCTTCCTTCCTTCCTTCCTTCCTTCCTTCCCTTCTTTCTTTCTCTTTTTTTTCTTCCTTCCTTCCTTCCTTCCTTCCTTCCTTCCTTCCTTCCTTCCTTCCTTCCCTATCTTTCTTTCCCCTCCCTCCCTTCCTTCCTCCCTTCCTTCTTTCCTTTCCTTTTCCCTTTCCCTTTCCAATTCCTTTCATTTCCTTTCCTTCATACCAGGGATAAAACTCAGTCATGCTTAACCACTGAACCACATGCACAGATCCTTTTATATTTTAATTAGAGATAGGGTCTCACTAAGTTGCTTAGGGCCTCACTAAGAAGCTGGCTTTGAACTGACAGTCCTCTTGGCAGCCTCCAGAACTGCTGGGATTACAGGCATGTACCATTGTTCCTGGCTCCCCAGTCTTTCTTTAATTTTTATTTTAAGACAGAGTCTCAGTTGCTGAGACAGCCTTTGAACTTGTGAACCTTCTGTCTCATCCAGAACCTCTTAAGTAACTGTCAATGTAGTTTCAACTTGCATGTCCCTGATGGCTAAAGATGTTGAACAGTTTTTCATAAAATTATTGGCCACCCATACCTTTTGAGCAGTTCATTTTATTTGCCCATTTGAGAGTCAGGTTATTTGATTCTTTGTTAATCTTTGTTAGTTTTTTAAATAAGTTCTAGACCTGTTTTCTGTTGGAAGAATAGATGGAAAACATTTACTTTCATTCTGTAGGATGTCTCCTCACTCTTATGTTACTTTTGCTGGGCAGAAACTTTTGAGTTTGATGCAGTCCCATTTGTTGTTTTTTGGTATTTTCTGAGCTATGAATTCTATTTAGTAAGTCATGCTTAGGTCTATGCTTAGGTCTTTTCATTATCATGGTTTATTAGTACTTTGTAATTATATATGATAATGGGTATCATTTTGACATATTCGTACCTTTACATAATATAATTAATTCCATTTCTTTCCACAGTACTTCCCCTTTCCCTCCTTTTCCTCCCCCAGTTCTGCTTCTATTATTCTACTGCTCTTCTTTCTATTATTTCTATTAATTTAATTTATTTATAATTTAGTGAATTATAATTATACATGTGCACAGGATTCATTGTGATATAATTATACATGCAACTTATCAAATTGGTAGATTTATATTTCTCCTTTATTCTAATTAGTTATACATGACAGTAGAATGTATTTTGACACATCATACATAAATGGAGTACAACTTCTCACTCTTCTGGTCATACACAATGTAGATTCACAGCAGTCATGTAATCATTAATGCACAGAAGGTGATAATCTCCGATTCATTCTACTATCCTTCCTACCCCCATATCCGCTCTACTCCCTTTACTTCCCTCTGTCCAACCCCAAGTACATCTATTCTTTCCTAGTCCCCACCCCCTTATTGTGAATTAGCCTTCACATATCAGAGAAAACATTCAGCCTTTGTTTTTGGGGGATGGGATTATTTTGCATAGCATGATATTCTCCATCTCCATCCATTTACTGGCAAATGCCATAATTTCATCCTTAAGGCTGAGTAGTATTCCATTGTGTATTCCACATGTTATTCATCCATTCATCTGTTGACTGACATCTAGGTTGGTTCCATAGTTTAGCAACTGTGAATTGAGCTGCTGTAAATGTTGAGTGACTGCATCACTCTCGTATGCTGATTTTAAGTCCTTTGGATATAAATGGAGGGATAGCATAATCAAATGGTGGCTCCATTCCAAGTTTTTGAGGAATCTCCATACTGCTTTCTATAATGGTTGCACCAATTCACAGTCCCACCAGCAATGTACGAGTATACCTTTTTCCTCACATCCTCGCCAATCTTTATTGTTGCTTGTTTTCTTGATAATTGCCATTCTGACTGGAGTGAGATGAAATCTTAGGTTAATTTTCACTTCCATTTCCCTAATTGCTAGAAATGTTGAACACATTTTCATATATTTGTTGATTGATTGTATTTCTTCTGGGAAGTCTCTGTTCAGTTCCTTAGACTATATAAATTGGGCTATTTGGTTTTGTGGTGTTAAGTGTTTTGTGTTCTTTATATATCCTGATGATTAATGCACTATCCGAGGTATGTGTAGTCAATATTTTCTCCCATTCTTCATGTTATTGAAGAATAACAAGGCTCTCTCTTCATGTTATTGTTTATTTTGCTGAGATGAAGATTTTTAGTTTGAATCCATTCCATTATTGATGCTTGATTTTACTTCTTGTGCTTTAGAAGTCTTGTTAGGGAAGTCAGTTCCTAATCCACAAAGTGGAGATTTGGACCTACTTTTTTTGCTCTTAGGCACAGGGCCTGTATTCTAGTGCCTAGGTCTTTGATTCACTTTGAGAGTTTCATGCTACATATGGATTTCCAGTTTTCTCAGCACCATTTGTTGAAGAGACTATCTTTTCTCTAGTGAATATTTTTGGCACCTTTGTCTAGTATCAGATAACTGTATTTATGTGGGTTGTTTCTGTGTCTTCTATTCCATACCATTGGTTTACATGTCTGTTTTGGAGCCAATACCAGGCTGTTTTTGTTACTATGACTGTCACGTAGTTTAAGGTCTGGTATTGTAATGCCTCCTGTTTCACTTTCTTGGTGATGATTGTTTTACCTATTCTGGGTCTCTTATTTGTCCAAATGAATTTCACAATTGCCTTTTCTAGTTCTATTAAGATTGCCATTGGGATTTTAATAGGAATTGTATTAAATCTGCATAACACTTTTGGCCATTTTGACTATGTTAATTGTGCCTATCCAAGAGTTTGGAACATATTTCTGTATTCTAAGGTCTTCTTCAATTTCTTTCTTTAGTGTTCTGTAGTTTTCATTGTAGAGTTCTTTCACCTCTTTTATTAGATTGACTTCCAAGTATTTTATTTTGTTTGAGGTTATTGTGAATGGGATAGTTTTCCTAATTTCTCTTTCAGTGAATTCATCGCTGATGTACAGGGATGTGTTTGGTTTATGGATATCAATTTTATATCCTGCTATTTTGCTGAATTCATTTATGATTTCTTTAGAAGTTTTCTGGTGGAATATTTTAGATCTTCTAGATATAGAATCATGATGTCATTGGTAAATAGGGATAGTTTGAGTTCTTTTCCTACTCTTATCCCTTTAATTTCCTTTATCTGTCTAATTGCTCTGGCTAGAGTTTTCAGGACTATGTTGAATAGCTCTTATGAACAAAAACTAAACAAAGATACTATAGAACTAAATAAGACAATCAGTAATTTATACTTAATGGACATATGTAGACTATTTCATCCATCAATGAGCAAATCACTTTTTTCTCAACAACACATGGATCTTCCTCTAAAATAGACCACATCTCAGGCCACAAAGCAACTCTTAACAAATACAAAAAAACTAGAGATAATACCCTGCATTCTATCAGATCATAATGGAATGAAATTACAAATCAGCAATAAAATAAAAAATAGAAGCCACTTTAATACCTGGATATAATATGCCATTGAATGACAAAAGGACAGCAGAATAAATCAAGGATGAAATTTTAAAAAATACTTAAAGGTAAATGAGAATACCTATAGAACATATCAAAATCTCTGGGACACTTTGAAGGCAGTGGTAAGAGAAAAGTTCATTGCATTGAGCTCATCCCTTAAAAGAATAGAAAGTCATCAAATAAATGAACTAACATTACATCTCAAATCCCTAGAAAAAGAACAAATAAACATCAAAAGTAGTAGAACAGAAAATAGTTAAAATCAGAGCTGAAATCAATGAAATTGAAATAAAGGAAACAATTCAAAAAGTTGACAAAACACAAGGTTGGTTTTTTGAAAAAATAAATTATGTTGATAAACCCTTAGCTACACTAATAAAGAGAAAGAGAGAGTAAACTCAAATTACCAAAGTTCACGATGAAAAAGGAAACATCATGATGGATACTACTGAAATATAGGAGATAATCTGAAGCTCTTTTGAAAATGTATACTCCAATAAAATAGAAAATCTTATATACATCAACAAATATCTAGAGAACTACTGAAACTGAATCGAGAGGACATACACAATTTAAACAGATCAGTTTCAAACAATGAAATGGAAGATGCCATCAGAAGCCTACCGACCAAGAAAAACCCAGGACCAGAAGGATTCTCAGCTGAGTTCTACAAGACTGAAGAAGAATTAACACCAGTACTCCTCAAATTATTCCATGAAACAAAGTAGGGAACCCTTTGAAACTCATCCTAAGAGGCTAGTATCACCCTGATACCAAAACCAGGCAAAGACACATCAAGGAAAGAAAACTTCAGATCAGTATTCCTCATGAACATAGATGCAAAAATTCTCAATAAAATTCTGGCAAATCCCATACAAAAATGTCTGAAAAGGATAGAGCACCACAATCAAGTAGGGTTCATCTCACTTGATGCAAGATTGGTTCAACATACAGAAAATATAATTCATCATAAACGTAATTCATCACATCAATAGACTTGAAAACAAGAACCATATGATCATCTCAATAGATACAGAAAAAGCACTGGACAAAATACAGCACCCCTTCCTGTTCAAAACACTAGGAAAACTAGGGACAGTAGGAACATACCTCAACGTTGCAAGAGCTATCTGTGCTAAGCCCAAGGCCAACATCATTCTAAACAGAAAAATGGAAAGTATTTCCTCCAAAATCTGGAACAAGACAGGATACCTTCTTTCACCAATGCTATTCAACATAGTCCTGGAAAGTGGTAGATCTCAGTCTTTTGAGACTTCCCCATGCCCTCCTCTACTCCCTCCATCTCATTCCCTTTCCTCTACTCTTTTGGTCTCCCTTCTGTTTTCATGAGATCCTTTTAAAAATTCCTTTTCCTCTTAAGCACCTGCTTATGAGAGAAAAAAAACATCAAATCTGAGCCTGGCTTATTTCATATAGCGTGATGTTCTCCAGAACCATCCACTTACCAATAGATGACAAATTTCCTTTTTCCTTGTGGCTCAGTAGAACTCTGTAGTGTATACATACCACATTTTCTTTGACCATTCATTGAACAGATACCTAGACTGGTTTGCTGACTTCACAACTGTGAATTATGGTGCTATAATTACTGGGGTGTATGCATCATGATAGCATGCTGATTTTAGGTTTGTGAGACAGATTAGAAGGTATGGAATTGTGGGGTCATATGCTGGGTCCATTCAGACACTGATGGACCCAGCAACAGTGCCTGGTGGTGTTTGCAACAGTGCCTAGTGGTGGTTCTTTGCATTCCCACCAATCATATGTGAGTGTTCCTTTCTGTCTACCAACTCACCAGCATTTATTATCATTTATAATCTTGTTGCTTGACAGTCTAACTGGGATGAGATGAAAACTCAGTGTAGTTTCAATTCATATTTCTCTGATTGGTAAGGATGTTAAGCATTTTTTCCATGTATTTGTTGTCCATTTGCATTTCTTCTTCTGAGTAATGTCTGGTTAATTCATTTGACCCCATGTTGATTAGGTTTCTTTCTCAGTATCTGGTCTTTTGGGGTTTTCTTGAACTATATTTTGGATATTAATTCTCTGTCAGCAGAGTAGTTGGCAAAGACATTCTCCCATGCTATAGGCTTTTCAAGATCATATTTTCTTTGTTATGCAGAAATTTAAAAAATAGAATTACATCCCATAATTTCTTGTTTTTATTTCACTCTTATAATAAACACATCACAGAATTATTGAGAAGATTAAACAAAATAATATACTTTCAAATATTAATATGCTTTCAAACTTAAAGCTTTAGCAGTCCTACATAGGAAATGAGTGCCTCTGACTGTACGTTGGAGTGTTGAGCCCATGTCCTTTTCTAACAGGTGCAAAGTTTTTCCACTGATCCCTTGGTCTTTGATTCACTTGAGAATGCATGTTTGTGTAGGGTGAGAGATAGGGATGCAGTTCCATTCTTCTACATATGAATATCCAATTTTCTGATCACCATTTGTTTAAACAGCTGGTTTTGCTACATCATAGGTTTCTGGCACCTTTGTCAAGGATCAGATAACTGTATCTGTGTGGGTGTTTTGTATTTTATCATTTTAGTCTTCCTGTCTATTATTATGCCAATTTCTTCCTAATTTTGTTATTATAACTTTGTTGTAAAATTTAAGGTTAGGAATTCAGAATGCTCCACCCTTGTTCTTCTTGCTCAGTGTTCCTTTGGTTATTCTGTGTCTTTATTCTTCCATATGAATTTTAGAACTGTTTTTTCTAGCTCTTTCAAGATCATTATTTATCCTTTGACAGAGATTACAGTGAATCCATGCATTGCTTTTGATTATATGACCATTTTGACAGTATTAATTCTGTCTACCTAAGAACGTGGCAGGTATTTTCATTTTTTATGCCTTCTTCAGCTTATTTCTGTAGTGTTCTGTAATTTTTATTACAGAGATTTTTAACCTCCTTGGTTAGATTTATTCATAGGTATTTTTTATGTTGTGAATGGAATTGTTTCCATAATATTTTTTCATCAGGTATGTTATTGCTATATAGAGAAATTATTCATTTTTGCGTGTTGCTTTTGTGTCTTACTAGTGTCCTGAATTATTTTCATCAGCTCTAAAAATCTGGCAGAGATTTTGGGATATTTTAAATATAGCATCAGATCATCTGCAAACAGAGATAGTTGGGCTTCTTTTTCTTCTTTTTACCCTTTGATTTCCTTCCTTTGTGTAACTGTTCTGGCTAAAATTTCTCATACTATATTGAATAAGAGTGAAAAGAGTGAACATCATTGTCTTGTTTCTGACTTTAGAGAAAAGTCATTTGGTTTTTCCCTGGTTAGTATGATGTTGGCTGTGCATTTATCATATATAGTATTTATGATGTTAAGTTTCTCTATTCATGTTTCATATGTGAAAGGGTGCTGAATTTTGTGTAAGACTTGTTCTGCATCTATCCATATGATCATGTTTTTTCATCCTTACCTCTATGTGATGAATTACATTTATTGACTCATGTTTGTAGAACCCACTTCTCATCCCTGGAGTGAAACCAACTTGCTTATGACATAGTCTCCTTGACGTGTATTTGAATAGGATTGCTAGTATTTTATTAGGGAATTTTCCATCTGTAATCTTAAGTGATATTGTTATTTAGATTTGTTCCTCAAAGTGTCCTTATCCGGCTTTTGCCTCAGGGAGATAACTTGCTTCATGGAATGTGTTTTGGAGCGCTCCCTCTGGAAACAGTTGAGGAGCATTGATGATAGTTCTTCTTTCAAGGTCTGGTAGAATTCAGCTGTAAATCCATCTGGTTCTGTACTTTTCCTTGGTGAAAGGTGGAAGGATCTTTGTTTACTCCTTTGCTTTTAACTACCGCTTTGAACTTTTTACTTGATATTGTGTATTTAGCTTTTTGACATCCTCTTAGATCAGTTTGGGAAGGTCATGCATGTCTAGAATTTTGTGAACATCTTCTTATCAGTTGTGTTTATCTTTTCAAGGAATCAAGTCTTTTTACCCCTGATCTTTTGTTTTGTTTTTATTCTCTATTTCTTTCATTCTAAATCTGATATTATTACTTGTCTTCCACTGGTTTTGGAATTAGTTTGTTTCTCTGTTTTAGCACCTTAAGTTGTAATAGAAGACTGATTATTTGGTATTTTCATTTTCAATGTAGGCGTTTAATGCTATGAAGTTTCTTCTTAGAACCATCTTCACAGAGATTCTATTAGGTTGTACCTCTGTTCTTATTTTTTCTAAGAATTCTTTGAATTCTACCCTGATTTCTTGTATGGCTCATTAGTAGTTAGCAAGCATGTTTTTCAAACTCCATGTGTTTATATTGTTTTTGTATTTTTCCTTACTATTGGTTTCTAATTTCTTTTTATTATAACATTAATTACAAGGAATTCTATTCTTGCATGAACTAAGTCTTCTTTTGTGTCCTAAAATATATTTAATTTGGGAGAAGGTTTCATGAGTAGCTGAGAAGAAAGTAAGTTTGGTTATTGATGGAAGAATTACTCTGTAAGTGTCTGTTAAGTCCATTTATTTAATCATATTCTTTTAGATCAGAAGAGTCTTGACATAGGTTCCATGTTGCCCTATCTATTGGTGAGAGAGTTGTGTGGAAATTACCCGGTATTATTGCATTATGACTATCTGAGTTTTTTTTGCCTCTTTTTTTTTATTATTATTGTATACAAATGGGATACATGTTGTTTCTCTATTTGTACATGGAGTCGAGGCATACCATTTGTGTAATCATACGTTTACATAGGGCAATGATGTTTGATTCATTATTTTTTTTCCTTCCCCCCTACCCCTCCCACCCCTCTTTTCCCTCTATACAGTCCTTCCTTCCTTCATTCTTACCACACTCCTTATCCCTAACCCTAAACCTAACCCTAACCCTAATGCTAACCCCTCCCACCCCCAATTATATGTCCTCATCCGCTTATCAGCGATATCATTCGTCCTTTAGTTTTTTGAGATTGGCTTATCTCACTTAGCATGATATTCTCCAATTTCATCCATTTGCCTGCAAATGCCATAATTTTATCATTCTTCATTGCGGAGTAATATTCCATTGTATATATATGCCACAGTTTCTTTATCCATTCATCAACTGAAGGGTATCTAGGTTGGTTCCACAATCTGGCTATGGTGAATTGAGCAGCAATGAACATTGATGTGGCTGTATCTCTGTAGTATGCTGATTTTAAGTCCTTTGGGTATAGGCCAAGGAGTGGGATAGCTGGGTCAAATGGTGGGTCCATTCCAAGCTTTCTGAGGATTCTCCATACTGCTTTCCAGAGTGGCTGCACTAATTTGCAACCCCACCAGCAATGTATGAGTGTTCCTTTTTCACCACATCCTCACCAACACCTGTTGTTGCTTGTGTTCTTGATAATCGCCATTCTAGTTGGGGTGAGATGAAATCTTAGGGTAGTTTTGATTTGCATTTCCCTTATTACTAGAGAAGTTGAACATTTTTTCATATCTGTTGATTGCTTGTACATCTTCTTCTGTGAAGTGTCTGTTCATTTCCTTAGCCCATTTGTTGATTGGATTATTTGTATTCTTGGTGTAGAGTTTTTGAGTTCTTTATAGATTCTGGAAATTAGCGCTCTATCTGAAATATGGTTGGCAAAGATATTCTCCCACTCTGTAGGCTCTCTCTTCACATTGCTGATTGTTTCCTTTGCTGAGAGAAAGCTTTTTAGTTTGAATCTATCCCAGTTGTTGATTCTTGCTTTTATTTCTTGTGCTATAGGAGTCCTGTTAAGGAAGTCTGATCCTAAGCCAACAAGTTGAAGATTTAGAACTACTTTTTCTTCTATAAGATGCAGGGTCTCTAGTCTGATTCCGAGGTCCTTGATCCATTTTTTTTTTTATTGTAAACAAATGGGATACATGTTTTTTCTCTGTCTGTACATGGCGTAAAGGCATACCATTTGTGTAATCATAAATTTACATAGGGTAATGTTGTTTGATTCATTCTGCCATTTGTTCCCTTCCCCCCTCCCCTCCCACCCTTCCCCTCCATCTATACAGTCCTTCCTTCCTCCATTCCTGCCCCGCTCCCTAAACCCAACTCCAACCCCAACACTAACCCTTCCCACCCCCCATTATGTGTCATCATCCACTTATTAGCGATATCATTCTTCCTTTGGTTTTTTGAGATTGGTTTATCTCACTTAGCATGATATTCTCCAGTTTCATCCATTTGCCTGCAAATGCCATAATTTTATTGTTCTTTATGGCTGAGTAATATTCCATTGTATATATATACCACATTTTCTTTATCCATTCATCAATTGAAGGACATCTAGGTTGGTTCCACAATCTGGCTATTGTGAACTGAGCAGCTATGAACATTGATGTGGCTGTATCTCTGTAATATGCTGATTTTAAGTCCTTTGGGTATAGGCCAAGGAGTGGGATAGCTGGGTCAAATGGTGTTTCCATTCCACGTTTTCTAAGGAATCTCCACACTGCTTTCCAGAGTGGCTACACTAATTTGCAGCCCCACCAGCAATGTAAGAGTGTACCTTTCTCCCCACATCCTCGCCAACACCTGTTGTTGCTTGTATTCCTTGATCCATTTAGAGTTGAGTTTTGTGTGGGGTGAGAGATAGGGGTTTAATTTCATTCTGTTGCATATAGTTTTCCAGTTTTCCCAGCACCATTTGTTGAAGAGGCTATCTTTTCTCCATTGCATATTTTTGGACCCTTTGTCTAGTATGAGAAAATTGTATTTATTTGGGTTTGTGTCCATGTCCTCTATTCTGTACCATTGATCTACCTGTGTATTTTGGTACCAATACCATGCCGTTTTTGTTACTATTGCTTTGTAGAAGAGTTGAAGATCTGGTATTTCGATACCCCCTGCTTCGCTCTTGCTACTGAGGATTGCTTTAGCTATTCTAGGTTTTTTATTCTTCCAGATGAATTTCATAATTGCTTGCTCTATTTCTGCAAGGTACATCATTGGGAGTTTAATTGGAATTGCATTGAATCTGTATAGCACTTTAGGTAGTATGGCCATTTTGACAATATTAATTCTGCCTATCCAGGAACATGGGAGATCTTTCCATCTTCTAAGATTTTCTTTCATTTCTTTCTTTAATGTTCTGTAGTTCTCATTGTAGAGGTCTTTCACCTCTTTTGTGAGATTGATTCCCAAGTATTTTATTTTTTTCGATGCTATTGTGAATGGGGTAGTTTTCCTAATTTCTCTTTCTGAAGATTCATCACTTATGTATAAAAATGCATTAGATTTATGAGCATTGATCTTATAACCTGCTACTTTACTGAATTCACTTATGAGTTCTAAAAGTTTTCTGGTGGAATTTCCAGGTTCCTCTAAATATATAATCATGTCATCAGCAAACAGGGATAGTTTGAGTTCTTCTTTTCCAATCTGTATCCCTTTAATTTCTTTGGTTTGTCTAATTGCTCTGGCTAGAGTCTCAAGGACAATGTTGAATAGAAGTGGTGAAAGAGGGCATCCCTGCCTTGTTCCAGTTTTTAGGGGAAACGCTTTCAGTTTTTCCACCATTTAGAATGCTATTGGCCATGGGCTTAGCGTAGATGGCCTTTATAATGTTAAGGAATGTTCCCACTACCCCAATTTTTTCTAGTGTTTTGAGCATGAAGGGATGCTGTATTTTATCAAATGCTTTTTCTGCATCTATTGAAATAATCATGTGATTCTTGACTTTAAGTCTGTTGATATGGTGAATGACATTTATTGATTTCCGAATGTTGAACCAACCTTGCATCCCTGGGATAAAACCCACTTGGTCATGATGCACTATCTTTTTAATATATTTTTGTATGCGATTTGCTAAAATTTTGTTGAGAATCTTTGCATCGATGTTCATTAAGGATATTGGTCTGTAATTTTCTTTCCTCGATGTGTCTCTGTCTGGTTTAGGTATCAGGGTGATATTGGCTTCATAGAATGAGTTTGGGAGGGTTCCCTCCTCTTCTATTTCATGGAATACTTTAAGGAGTATTGGAATGAGCTCTTCTTTAAAGGTTTTGTAGAACTCGGCTGAGAACCCATCTGGTCCCGGACTTTTCTTTGTTGGTAGGCTTTTGATGACCTCTTCTATTTCATTGCTTGAAATTGGTTTATTTAAGTTGTGTATGTCCTCCTCGTTCAGTTTAGGTAATTCATATGTCTCTAGAAATTTGTTGATGTCTTCGAGGTTTTCTGTTTTGTTGGAGTATAGATTTTCAAAATAGCTTCTAATTATGTTTTGTATTTCACTCGTGTCTGTTGTGATATTTCCTTGTTCATTCCGAATTTTAGTAATTTGAGTTTTCTCCTTCTTTCTCTTTGTTAGTGTGGCTAAGGGTTTATCAATTTTGTTTATTTTATCAAAGAACCAACTATTTATTTTGTTAATTTTTCCGATTGTTTCTTTTGTTTCAATTTTGTTGATTTCGGCTCTGATTTTAACTATTTCCTGTCTTCTACTACTTTTGGTATTGGTCTGCTCTTCTTTTTCTAGGGCTTTGAGCTGTAGTGTTAAGTCGTTTATTTGTTGATTTCTACTTCTTTTTTTGAATGTGCCCCATGAAATAAATCTTCCTCTAAGTACTGCTTTCATAGTGTCCCAGAGATTTTGATATGATGTGTCTTTGTTCTCGTTTACTTCTAAGAATTTTTTTATTTCCCTCCTGATGTCTTCTCTTATCCATTCATCATATAATAGTGTATTACTTAATCTCCAGGTATTGGAGAAGTTTCTGTTTTTTATTCTGTCATTTATTTCTAATTTCAATCCATTATGATCTGATAGAATACAAGGTAGTATCTCTATCTTCTTGTATTTGCTAACAGTAGCTTTGTGGCATAAAATATGGTCTATTTTAGAGAAGGATCCATGTGCTGCTGAGAAGAAAGTGTATTCATTCTTTGTTGGATGGTATATTCTATATATGTCCGTTAAGTCTAAATTATTGATTGTGTTATTGAGATCTATGGTTTCTTTATTCAATTTTTGTTTGGAAGATCTATCCAGTGGTGAGAGAGGTGTGTTAAAATCGCCTAGTATTATTGTGTTGTGGTCTATTTGATTTCTGGAATTGAGAAGGATTTGTTTGACGTACGTGGATGAGCCAATGTTCGGGGCATAGATATTTATGATTGTTATGTCTTGCTGATTTATGCTTCCCTTAAGCAGCATGTAATGTCCTTCTTTATCCCTTCTGACTAGTTTTGGCTTGAAGTCCACATTATCTGAAATGAGGATGGATACTCCAGCTTTTTTGCTGTGTCCGTGTGCATGGTTTATTTTTCCCCATCCTTTCACCTTTAGTCTATGGGTATCTCTTTCTATGAGATGAGTCTTTTGCAGGCAGCATATTGTTGGATTTTTCTTTTTAATCCAATCTGCCAGTCTATGTCTTTTGATTGATGAGTTCAGGCCATTAACATTCAGGGTTATTATTGTGATATGATTTGTATTCCCAGTCATTTGACTCATATTTGTTTTTTGACATGATTTGGTTTCTCCTTTTTTTGGCTATTCCTTTAGGCTAGCGCTTCCTGTTGCTGATTTGCATCATTGTTTTTCATCTCTTCCTCATGGAATATTTTGCTGAGAATGTTCTGTAATGCTGGCTTTCCTTTTGTAAATTCCTTTAGCTTTTGTTTATCCTGGAAGGATCTTATTTCATCGTCAAATTTGAAGGTAAGTTTTGCTGGGCATAAGATTCTTGGTTGGCATCCATTTTCTTTCAGGGCTTGGTAAATGTTGTTCCAGGCCCTTCTATCTTTTAGGGTCTGGATTGAAAAATCTGCTGATATCCGTATTGGTTTCCCCCTGAATGTAATTTGGTTCTTTTCTCTCACAGCCTTTAAAATTCTGTCTTTATTTTGTATGTTAGGTATTTTCATAATAATGTGCCTTGGTGTGGGTCTGTTGTAATTTTGTGTATTTGTAGTCCTATAAGCCTCTTGTACTTGGTTTTCCATTTCATTCTTCAGATTTGGGAAATTTTCTGATATTATTTCATTGAATAGATTGTTCATTCCTTTGGTTTGTTTCTCTAAGCCTTCCTCAATCCCAATAATTCTTAAATTTGGCCTTTTCATGATATCCCATAATTCTTGTAGATTCTGTTCATGATTTCTTACCATCTTTTCTGTTTGGCCAACTTTGTTTTCAAGATTAAATATTTTGTCTTCAATGTCTGAGGTTCTTTCTTCCAGGTGTTCTATCCTATTGGTTATGCTTTCTATGGAGTTTTTAACTTGGTTTATTGTTTCCTTCATTTCAAGGATTTCAGTTTGTTTGTTTTTTTTCAGTATCTCTAACTCTTTATTGAAATGATCTCTTGCTTCCCATATTTGGTCTTTTAACTGTTGATTGGTGCGATCATTTAATGCCTGCATTTGCTCTTTCATCTCCTCCTTCAATGCCTGCATTTGCTCTTTCATCTCCTCATTTGCTTCCCTGATTGTTTTAATTATGTACATTCTGAACTCCCTTTCTGACATTTCTTCTGCTGTGCTGTCATTGGGTTTTATTGATGTAGTATCTAGGTTTGTTTGGAACATTTTCTTCCCTTATTTTCTCATATTGGTCGGCTGTCAGTGGGACCCTGAGATATTGCAGATTTCCTCTATTGGCTTATAGTGTCCCGGTAGATTTCCAGTGTATCACCTCCCAGCCTTCAGTAGCCTGAAGTCTTGGAGGAACTTGATAATGCAGTGCTTCCGAAGAAAGCTGCCCCTAGCCCCCTACTGGTTCCAGGGCTTGGAGCTGGCTCTGTGCGGAAAGGCTCTCACTGGGAGCCTGCACCGTGCAGCTGGCCGGGTGGGAGGAGCCCACCGCCGGAGTGTGGAAGGCTACCTGTGGAAGACTCTAGCTGCCCTGCCCTGCTCTGATAAGCCACCCCTATCTGTGCCTGCCGCCCAGGCCAAGTTTCGCCCAGTGGGGGAGACTCACCCCGTGACTCTATTTTTATCCAAGACTCTCAATGCCTCCCCTTCTTGAGTCCTGGGTTCTGGAGCGACTGGAGATGCAGTCACTCTCTAGGCCACCATCTTGGATCGCCCTGTGGAAAGAGCCTGCGGCCAGAGTGCGCAGAGCCGCCTGGAGAAGTCTCTGGCTGCTCTGCCCTGATCCCAGAGGCTGCTTGTGGATCGAAGCTCTCTGTTGGCTCGGGGACTTGTGGCTGGCTCTATTTAGAAAGGCTCTCATTGGGCGGTCTGTTCCGAGAAACTAGCCTTGAAAGGCGCCTCCCACCACAGGGGGCTGGGCTGCTTGGGGAAGTCTCTGGCTACCCTGTCCTTGTCCCTGAAGCCGCTTGCGGGCCGGAGCATGCCACACTGGCTCCAGGACTTGGAGCTTGTTCTGATCAGAAAGCTCTCTGAGTTTTTATATTGAGTCAAATTCTTTTAAATGAAAGTGGGCATACCAAGGTTTGGGGATGAATACTTAAAATCCTTTCATCTTCCGGTTATACAGTACCCCTCTACCAGTATGAAGAACTAGCCCACTTAGTGTCTACTGGTTAATTTTGGCTTGAAATCTACTTTGTCAGATAAAAGTGTAACTATGCATATTTGGTTTTGATGTCTAATTGCATGGATCAAATTTATTCCATTTTTTTCCTTCATGCTTTGAATGTATTTGTCATTAAGTTGAGTCTCTTGGAAGAAACAGTTGAATTATGTTTTTTGATCATCTCTGTCAGTTATCACTTGTAGTGGGAAAGTTGAGACCAATTACATTCAATGTTTCTATAGAGACATGACAGTGATTTCCTCCCCTTTTATTTCTAATGTTTAATTTGGTTCTAGTTAGCCTTTACGTGGCTTGTCTTCTAATGAGACTCATGCATTTGTGTTATCTTGATTGTTTTGTTTTTTTCTGGGTATTGCATTTGTTGAAGTTTTTCTTTAGTACTGTCTTAGTAGTCACAAATTCTTTTGGTTTTTACTTCTCTTGGAAGGTTTTTATTTTTTCATCAACTGTGAAGGATACCTTTATTGCACATAGCAATATTGGTTGGCAACTGTATTCTTTGAGGGAGTGGTATACATTGTTCCAAGCCCTTCTTAATTTCAGAGTCTGTGTGAAGAAAATAGCAGTAATTCTCATTGACTTCACAGTGAATGTGAGTTTCCAATTTTCTCTCAAGCCTTTTAAACTGGTATGTTTTATGCGTGTTATAGTTTTTACTTCCAGTGTCATATGGAGAGGATCTGGATTGGTATTGTCTATTTGGGGCTCAGAATGTGGATTTCAATCTCATTCCCAAGGTCTGGAATTTTTTCTGATATTATTGCACTGAATAGATGATGCATAACTTTTATATTGCATCTTTCCAATCTCCTCATTGTCATTGATTCTTAGGTTTGATTTTCTAATGTTGTGTGAGATTTCCTGAATGTTCTGTTCTTTTGTTGTCTTGTGTTTCTGTTTTTAAGATCACATACTCTGTCTTCAGGGCTTGAAAATCTATCTTCTCTGTTGTGTAATCTGTTGGTGGTGCTTTCAACGGAATTTTTACTTGGATTTATTGAGTCTCTCATTTCCAGAATTTCTGTTTTGTTCATTCTCAGAACATTTTTTTACTAAAATGGTCTTTTGTTTCCTTGTTTTTTGTTAATTCTTACTTAGATCTTCTTGTAGTTCATGAATCATTTAAAAACATCAACTTTCTAATTTCTTCATACTGCATTTCTTCCAAGGCATTGACTATATGGTCAGTTGTTGAATAATTGTTGTGAGGTATTGGGGGAATTTTTCCCCTTTCTTTTATTGCTATTGAGGTGCAGTGCAGTGTAGGTTCTTTCTCTTGTGAATCTGATGAATGAGACTCATAGCCAAGAGAGGGTGAAGTGACAAATTCTATTTCTTTCTTTCAGCACCCACAAGGGATGCAGGTCCCACAAGGGAGAGTGTCACATGAGTTGTTGTTACTATCTAGGGGTTTATACTGGTGTTGCTGGAGGTGACCTTTAAAGCCATCATCTGATGGCTTTTAGAGAAGTGAATTTCTACGTTCAATCAGAGTAAGACATTCTATGATCATGGGGCCCCCCATCCTCCAGTCAGAATGTTGATCAAGTGTTCTTCATATGCTTATTCATTTGTCCATTAGATAATTTGAATATGGAATTATAGCAATCAAGGTCCCTGCCCGGTGTTCCTATCATGATTGTAGTTCCTGCTCTTATTCTCTCCTCTGAAGAAGTAGCCCTAACTGCCATTAGGGAATTTGGTTGATGACCACTCTACTTCTTCAGGCTGCATGGGGACATTAGCTCTGACAAATAGGGAAACTCCTCAGTGTGTCTATTTAGAGGACCTCAATAATGCATCTGTGGCTCCATCTCTAACATCATCTACAACTTGATAGCTTGAAGACAAGAGGGAGCAAATTTCACTAGGGCATTTACTATACATAAGCCAAAGTGTAAATCCAAAAACTCCATGTTTAAGTGGGCAAGTAAGGGCCACAGCCTCTGAAGGAGTAGTGCCCATGTGATGTCCACCAATTGGAAAGCTCTTCTTCCTGAGTTACAATCTGATTGGAGTTTTTGTCAATGGGTTTGAATCTAGAACTGTTAACATAAAAGGGATATTCTCCTTGCAAGAAGACAATTTCCCCCAGCATTGGTGGTCAAAGGTTCCAGGGTTTGGCAATTTTGTAGGACTTTCCCCACCAAGAAGTCTACCTAGTGGGTTAGTCCTACCTCCAGAAATGAAAAACAGCCCCTCTTCTGACTCCAGAATTATTTGGAACCCATATGGAAAAGGCAACATAAGGGGTTTTCACTGAAAGGACCTGGAGCCTTTTCTAAGTTAAAGACATATATTTTGATCTGTTCAGATATCATATTGACCAAGAATCCAAAAATATGCATTTTTAAAAAAAATTTTTGAGAGAACAATAGTAATTCTTGGGCAATAGAGAGGTAGGTACTATTAAAAGACACTGAACTCTATGTTGCTGAGAGACCGGAGGTGTTACAGGAAGAGATAAATTGAAGCCTAAGAACAAATGGGTCTCTTTGAGTCTCTCATGATTTGGGATTGCAGCTGGTACATTGTCCCCAAAGCAGAATTTATGCCTTTTAATTGTCTTCAAAAGGTGTAGGACCTAGTGCAGTCTGTCTTTTTAGATCCCTTTTCCTTTTGTGACTCCCTTTCTCTAGCATGTAGGACAAAACTTTACTAAAAGTTAGGAATTTCATAGTATTAAGAAAACCAACCATTTATTTCCCATGGTAGCATGGATTTTAAGGGATAAGGAGTGTGGTAAGAATAAAGGAAAGAAGGACTGTATAGAGGGAAAAGAGGGGTGGGAGGGGTGGGGGGGAAGGGAAAAAAAATAATGAATCAAACATCATTGCCCTATGTAAACGTATGATTACACAAATGGTATGCCTTGACTCCATGTACAAATAGAGAAACAACATGTATCCCATTTGTATACAATAATAATAAAAAAAAAGTGACACTTTTTCTCTGGTCTTGAACTAGTTTGGGCACTTGCTCATGCAGCCCACTTTACAGATAGATATCAGGCAGGCAGCTAAGGAGCAAGCAAAGTTTCCATTTGGGGCACAAAAGGCAAAAAGTTTACACAGAGTGACTTCTGCCCATTTTCCCTCCCTTTCATGAAACAAGTCTAGCTGTAAGTTGGTGTTGTAGCTTACACTTCCCTTCAGAGGTCATTTTATCCCATCCTCCAGCTTATATTTGGACCAGGCTTGGGTGCAGGAAAATATCAGGCATTTCTTTTTTAGAGTTTGTGGATCAAAGTGATTTCAACTTCTGAACACAGCAGAGGGAGTATTTCCCATCTGTGAGAGAAAAAAAGAGAAGAACAAGGCATCCCTGTTATTCCCTTTGCCTCCTGATAGGGTGTAAGCTGGTGTTCCATGGGAATGGGTGTGACCTATTGGGTTAGTCACTCTTATCAACATTGTCCTGTATCCTTTGATTCCCTGTGTGTTTGCATATGGGCTATGTGACAGGAAGCCAGGGCAATGGGCCCAAGTTAAAGTTCTTTGTTTTTCACATGCAAAGACCACTACTTGAGGTTAACATGTAGAAAAATATCAACCAACTCCTTTGCCCTAGAGCTATGGGAAAATAGAAGTGGGAGCAGACCCAGGTGGAGGTTACAGGAACATTCAGAGGTAAGGGCTCAAAGGACATAATCAATTAGAAGGTTACCAGCCAAGCCAGTAGCCCCAGTATCCTCCCAATACCTGTTCATACAAGTCCCTAGACTATGCAACCAAGTGGAAAATCCTGCTGCCAGGTGCACCCTTGCATCACGGGAGCTCTATCTCCCTTCCATTCACTCGAAACAAATCTCACTTCTTCGTTCTTGCCCTCCATCACCACTCCTTGCACCAAAGAGAGAAGAATGAAGAAAGAAATCTGTGAGGCCTGCAGCCCACACAGACCTCACCAACCAGCAGAAGCAGTCAATCAAGTCCCCTTCTCAAACTCTGGTTTCTCCAGTTGGAAAAAAGAGCTGGAAGGCAGGACAGGAACCAGGTCCTCTTTGCCCGTTCTTTACAGCCCAGGCAGCTTTCCTGGGGTTTTTCCTGTAGCTCAGGGTTGATGTCCCTGACTCACAACTGGATCATCTTGAACTCCCTGGTTCTGGACTGAGAATCAGTGGCTTATTGCACCATCAGCTTAATTTCTAGCTGGTGAGATTCCTTATCTTGCAACTTCATAAATACCTACATACAGGACTTTTTCTACTTATTTTACCTCTGACAAAACAACTCCAACTGAAGATTGTATAATTCAGAGTCATTCAAAGGTCAGATTGTTACAGTAAAACTCATCTTTTTCTTAGATAGTCTTATACCTATAGATGGCTCTTTCAGCCAAGACCTTTCCCAAGAGACTGCCTACAGGATCAATGCAGTATTACCCATCTCCTAAAGAACCTGTAACAGATACAAACAAAAACACAGACATGAACAACCAGAGGGGAGCCCCCAAACCATGGCTGACAGGAACCTTTAAATCAGACCAGATGGGAGGGAAATCTCCTAAATTCCCTATTCCCACTTAATGGTGACTCCCGCAGCACCACAGATGTCTCAACAAAGAGGGACCATGTGTTCCCATGAAAGGGAACCAGATATATATCGAATCCAGTGCACACCCAGGGACCTTATTGGATGACCAAGGCATTGCATTCAGTTTCCTTTTTCTCATAGCAGACACATAACAGTTCAGGGAGAGAAGGCAGGAGTTCTCTAGAAGCAAAAGGAACTTAGCAGCTGCGAGGGTGATCCCTCAGTCCCTCCTTTACTCACAGGAACAGACTTTCCAGTTTGGCCCAAGGCAAACTCACCCCATCTCCTAATTCTTGAGCACTGGGTTCTCAACAAGCTCACCAGCCACCTTGCATCCTCAGCATGGGAGGAGGATTCCCCAGAGTGCTGACGTACCCTAGAAAATTGGAGTGGAGGGCTATTTTCAGGTCCCACCAGTTGTTACTGAAAGCTCAGTCCTTGTCCCTGATGCCAAACTATTAATGAAGACAAGGTTTTAAGCAAAAGGGAAAGAAAAAAGTTCTTTGATTTTCCAGCAAAGGAGAAACACAGGGGACTCCTGTCTCACAGCCCATGATTCTCTTATTATCCTTTTAGTATTTATAGACTCTGAAATTTTATTCAAATGTCAGAGAACAATAAATTCCTTTATTTTCTTTATTGCTTTCCTCTTTTCAACTTCATGATTAATGGTCTTTATCTTCTGCTTACTTTGGGTTTAATTTGCTTATCCTTTTCTGTTTTTGTTACTGCATATGTAAACTCAATTTTTAAACCTTACTGAGGTATAATTGGCATGTAAAACCTATACATATTTAATGTATACAACTTAATGCACTTGGACATATGCATATATCCACGATAGTATCCCCACTGTCAAGGTAATCCACAACCACTGCCTCCAAAATTTTTCTTCTGTTTCTCTCTTGGATCTGCTCACTTGCTTATGGTTGTTGTGTCTACTTGTTGCAACACTGCATGCTAGGCAGGTGCTCTTCCAGTGAGCCACAGCCCTAGCTCTTTTTATTTTTTATTTTGAGACAAACACTTACAGAGTTTCCCTGGGCCTCTAACTTGTGGTCCTCCTCCCTCTGCCTTCCGAGTAGCTTAGTTTATAGGTGTACACCAGCATGCCTGCTGTGTTACTTTTTTATGTGTATTATATTTGGTATTAAAATATTTAACATGAGGATGGGGAGGTAGCTCAGTGGTACAATACTTGCCTAACATGAATGAAGCCCTGGGTTTGATCTGTTAAGCACTGCGAAGAAAAAAATTAACACAAAGTCTTAACAGAATTTTAAGTGCACAATACCATATTGCTAACTATAGGCACTGTTGTCGAGAGATCTCTAGAGCTCACTTCATCTGGTAACCTATTCAACAACTTCATTTTTCCCCTCCCTCATCCCCTGGAGTCTACCATTCTGTTTTCTACTTCAAGTTTGACTATTTTATACACTTCATATAAGTAGAGTTATATATTTGTCCTTCTGTGCCTGACATGTTGTTTAGCATTATGTCTTCTAGTTCCATACATACTGTCACAAATGGTAGGATTTCCTTCTTTTTAAAAACTGTTGAATAGTGTTCCATGATGTATATGTATGTGTGTGTGAGTGTATACACATCACATTTCCTTTATTCATTCTAATGTGATAGATATTTGAATTGTTTCCATTTCATGGTTATTGTAAATAATGCTACGGTGAATATGGATGAGCAGATAAGTCTTTGAAATCTTGATTTCAATTCTTATAAGTTCATACTCAGAAGTGAGATGTTGGATCATTATACTACTTCTACTTTTGATTTTTTTAGGAGACTTTTAAAATCATTTACTCACATACTTACTATACAAATATTCTTTATTCCTTTGTGAAGATTCATGTGACATCCCTGTTCCTTCAAGCAGAAGGAAAACATTTTAACACTTCTTATATAGCAGATGGGCCATTGACTAATTCAGGTTTTCCTTGTATGAAAAGGCCTTTGTTTTCAAAACTTAATTTTGTTAAGAATATAATTCAAGGTTCACAGTTTATTTTTGGTTTCAGTATTACAAAGATGTTACTTTAGTATTTGCTACCTTGATCTGTTTGCTAAGAAAAATATTCTATTTTTTATTGGTTCTTTGTAGTTATTCATAACAGTAGGATCCATTTTGATAAAACTATACAAGCATGTAATATTATTATTGTTCTTTTATATGTATCTTATTTCTCTGGCTGTCTTAATTATCTTTTTATGTGTGTGTGTGGTGGTGGTGATGGGGAGTGAACCCAGGGCCTTGTGCATGCTAAGCAAGCACTCTACCAGCCCCTCTCTGGCTGTTTTATATCTCATTTTGAACAATCTGATTATAATGTGCTTTTGATTTAATTTTCTTTTTTTCTTATATTTTGGACACATTGAGTTTCTTTGGTCTGTAAGCTTTTAAAAAATCAAATTTGAGACTTTTTACATGCTTTCTCTCTCCTACTCACTTTCTTTCTCCTCCTCGCTTTCCACACTCTTTCTTGCATGCGCCCTTTCTCTTTTCCTCTAATTTTCTCTCTTACCCTGTAGGGAGACACTCTGTTTGCTTAATAAACTCCCTTATGTGATTTCCTGTGTCTGGCGTGGTTTTCGTGGGTTTTCTTACATTGGTGCCAAAACCCGGGACGGGCTCTTCCACTGTCTCTTAAGCAAGTGGAACCCCATCTTATGCCCCAGTGCCCCCAGACACAGCCTTACTTTCCATTCTGCCCAGACGCTCTGCTCTGCTCTGCATCTATCACCGGACTTCAGATTGGTATACAAGCCTTTAAAGCAGAAAATTTATCAAGCTGATATTCTCCAAATTAAACTTGTCTGTAATGAAGCACCCACTCCCAGATGCTTTTACAACCTGCTCTTCCCCAACCAGACTTCTATCATGGACCCCTCGATTGACCCAATTTCTAAAAAGGAAACTCCAAACTGCTTGCCCCACACTTCCCCCTTCCAGTTCAAAGAAGCCAGAGCGGTTATCGTCCCCCATTCCCTACAGCAGTAAAGCAGTTCCTAAAATTAGAGGGGTGAATGAAGCCAGAATTGGGGACAGGCAGTGTAGAAATAGGGGATCAGTCAAATTGAGGAAATGAAGTCCATGAAAACCATCTGCCTCTGGAAGTCTGGAAGTTGAAGACTGCCCCTGAGAGAATGGACTTTTTACATCTCACCTGCAAAACCAGCCCTAGTCACTTAGGCAGGAAAGAGAGATAAGGTAGGAAAGAACTGGAGAACAAAATATTTTCTTATAAAAACAGAAACAGAGGAATGTAATACAAAGCTGCTCCCCCGACCTTTGCATCACAACCTAGCTTGTCAGTCTGAAAGCTGCTCTTCCCGCCCTTTCCGCTGCAGCCATTTTCCCCGCCTCCCAACCACTTGTCAATCTGTGAACATCCTAGCTAGCTATTGGTTCATCAGTCAGCTTGCAAGTATCCTTCTCCATTATTGGTTCCCTGTTAGCCCGGCGGAATTGAACTGCTTAAGGGTAGCTACCCCACCATCTTTTCTCATACTTTCTCTCTCCTCACTTTCTTTCTCCTCCTCACTTTCCACACTCTTTCTTGCACGCGCTCTTTCTCTTTTCCTCTCATTTTCTCTCTTATCCTGCAGGGAGATACTCTGTTTGCTTAATAAACTCACTTCTGTGAAAAAAAATCAAATTTGAACATATTTTAACTATCGTGTTACTGAACTTTCTATCACTGTAATAAAATGCCTGAGATAATCAGCTTATAAAGAGAAAAGTTTCATTTTGGCTCATGATTTTGAGTTTCTAGTCCAAGATCAGTGGACTCTGTTAGCGGACTCTGGTGAGGTGGTACATCATGGGTAGAGCACCATGGAGATGGAGAACACTGTTCGCCTCCTTGCCAGGAAACAACCAGAACAAGAAAGGGGCCAAGGTCCCACAGTCCCCTTCAAGGTCATGTTCCCAGTGACCTCTCAGTAAGTCCTATTTCCTCAAGGTTCCTCTACCTCCCAATAGTACCACCTTGGGTATAAGCATTTATTTAACACATAGGCCTTTGTGGAACACTCATCCAAGCTGTAACAGCCATCATTTCTTCAAATATTTTTAGCTCTTCTTCTTCAGAGACTAAATTATTTGTATGTAGGCTGCTTGTTGTTTTATCACAGGTTACTTAAGATCTGTTCTCTATTGTATAAATCTTTTGTGTTTGAGATCAAGCTGAAACAAAAACACTAAAGATTTATTCGTTTCTATAAAATATTTATTTAAGTATATAACTAGTTTTTTCAGACAAGTGGAGAATATTGTTCTTGAATCATTCTGTCACTTGTTCTCAGTAGATGTAACTGTTGGACTAAGGCTATTAGAAAATGTGCTTTACTTCCAGTACTATATTTTGTAACTAAACTTATGAGCAGAGAAAGGAAGTACAATGTTGAAAATAATGTTTTGAAATCATGACCCAAAGAATGTCTTCATTTGCACTATCCTTCAAAATAACTGAAGGTTAATTATTGTATATTTTTAAAAATTACATTTGTGAGAATATAATCTTGAAATGGGTAGCAGTCCATAAGCTATTCTTAACATTGAGGGCAATTTAATAATAACATTAAAATAGTATTCTTTAATCTCATACTTAAAATTTTCTTACATATAGTTTAAAGAATAAGAGATATTTTTATGATGAAATTAAAAATAACTATTCATGATATTTCACATATTTGAGTGTTGCTTTAAAAGTTTAACACCTTAGCTGGGTGCAGTGTCCCTTAACTGTAGTCCCAGCTGCTTAGGAGGCTGAGACTGGAGGATCAACAGTATAAGGCCAGCCTGGGCAACATAGTGAGACCCTGTCTACACAAAACAAACAAAACAAAAAGCATTTAACCCTTTGAGTATTTATGTGACCCAGAATGCACATTATTTCCACATTTGGGTGATTTTTGCTTTTGTTATGTTGGTGGGGAGAAGGGGACTCTTGAGGATTTTTAACCAGATATGTATAATAAAGGTGTTTGTGCTGCATAAAATTGCTTAGAAAATGTTAATATTACTTGATGTTATATAAGAGTATTGTGCTTTATGAAACTTTTAAATTAGGTTTTCATTTTATATAATGACCACTTAAAATAATTAAGAACATTTAATTTAAATTATAAAGATTGGCTATCCTTTCAGTGAAACAGCTACTGTATACAGCACAAGAAATCTCAATCTTGGGTAATTCTAGTATAGAATGAAGTACACCTTTATTTAAATTTCCCTTGTAGCAAATCTAATTGCTATATGGTACCCTATATGTCATAGTATTTATTCTCTGTAAAACCTGCTAAAGTGCAGCTAGCTTCTAGATTTAGGCTATATGGAATTTAGTTTTAGATATTGTATTCATTATTATAATATGCTACCACAAATAGTAACAATAATTATAATATTTTGTTAAAATAAATGTGAGAAAGTATTGTTTCAAAGTTGATTTCCAGACTGTCTTTTCTGTACCTTTATATGAAGAGATTAATTACATAACATCGCCAGGTGAAGTTTGGAATAATTGATCTCTCTGATGAGATGTGGACATTTTTGTTTCTTGTTTTTGTTTTCAGGGATGAAATAAAATATATTGTTTGTACTTACAAAGTGTTACACATTTTTAAAGTAGTGGTTATGCACTTAATAAGTAGTAAATAATAATTAAAAGAAATTTTAACATAAAAAAAAAGAATCCACCACTTAGAAAGTACCACTCTGAGTACCAAGCCTTTAAGACATGGGTCTTTAGGGGACATTTTAGATTCAAACTCTAGCACTTAACCATCAGTCAATTTGAAAGACTGAAATCTAACCCTTCTTAGATTGACATCTTGCTTTTTAGCTTCTTGCGTTACATAGTCTTCTAATGTTAAGTGACAGAGAGTCTCCATGTGCTTGAAGTAGATTCCTTTTCCTGTCAAGTCTTCATTTACTAAGAACTGAGGGACTGGATATTTGTTTTTGCTTTTTAGAAATTTTCAGCCTAGCTCTCCAGTGCAGAGCTAGGTTGTAGTCTAGGAATACAGCACTTGCGATATGAGGATTGTGAACTTCTATGTGATAAGTTGTGTCCTTCCCAAAATTCATATGTTAAATCCTAACCCTTGTGCCTTAGAGTGTGACTATATTTTGAGGTTGGGTCTTTACAGAGATGATTAAGCTAAAATTAAGCTGTTAGAGTGGACCCTAATACAACATACCTGGTGTCTTTATAAAAAGAGGAAATTTGGAAACACAGAGGAAAGACCAACGGAGAACACAGGAAGAAGATTGCTACTGTGGTTTGAATGTCCTTTCCCAAAGTAATGTTGAAATTTAATTGCCACTAGAATGCTTTTAAAGAAATGGGAACTTGGTATTTCAGCTTCATTTTGCATCTGTCTCCTTTATTACTTTTGTCAGATTAATGTTTTCTATCAAAGTTAAACCTGTGGTCTGAGGTTCCTAATATGTAACACAAAAAAAAGTGTTTGCTGTAATCTAAAACCTAAATTTCATAGTGAGTAGTTAGATGGGGCTATTTTAACCATGTGGTTGAAATGTGCCATTTTGAGCCCTCAGCACATCTCCCTCTGTCCTCAGTCTTCCCGTCACAATGTCTATAGTGTAGTAGGTGTTCCAGTCATAATTATAGCCCTTCCTCTTGTACTCCCTAATTTTTAATTAGTTAATTGTGTATATGTATCCCTAAACTCTGCCTATCCAAGGAAGGGGCAGTGCTGCCTTAAGGATAAAACCCTGGACAGACCCCAACCACTGTGCTTATTTGCCAGTTTTTCAGTAGCACGCCCTTCTGCAGAAATAAAATTTGCCTTGCTGAGTAACTTTTGATATGTGTCTGCTTTCTTGCGGCACCCTGATATTTCTAACACTTTTATTCAAATACATGATTTATTAACTCTTAATTTACCTAACCTGTCACCCCCCTTTAAAACCGAGAACACCAAGATAAAAGTAACCAAGGTATTGGTTTGTAGGGACACTAACCTGCCAGCAACCTGTTCTAGATCCCCTAGAGCAGCACCTAGAAGTCTCCAGTATTGCCCTACCTCTTCTAGGAACCGTGGCGCCTTGCAGGCAGATCACCCCATGATGAGACACCCTTCTAAGCAAGAGCAGTTATCTCATGGAACCAACTGCCACTTTTCAGGGTTATAGATGTGATAGATAAACATTCTGTGAAACAAATGGAGATTTCCCCCTCAAGTGATAAGGACTTCTCTGGAGCTACTTCACAGAACCAAGACTGAAATAATGATCAACCAGACCCCAGTTTGACCAGGAATGTTTAATTATGCATCCCTCTTGCCCCCTGCTAACCCTAAACCTCTCGTCAGTACCCTGAAGACAGGGCCTAGATGCTCGATCTTACTTTGCCTTCCATTATGGCCATATTGAGTAAAGTTCATTTTCTGCTTTTCATCATTACTTTTTCCATCTGGCTTTTGGGGTGAGTAGCCAGACCTGATTTATTGGAACCCCCAGAGTTGGGCCTCTGGCCTGGGATTCCAGTAATAGGAGGGCCAGAAGAATTATGCACGTGTAAGGACTTTAAAGGGACTAAAATAACAGAATCAAGACGTAGGTGACAGTCAGGTAGAGCCCACAGAGAGAGGAATAAGCCTGTTTCTTTCATTTTCCAAAAAGAATTTTTGAAGTGGAGGATAAATGGGCCTCAATTTAGGTTGGAACAGTCACAGAGTTTCAAGTCTCTAAGGTATTTCTGGAGGCCAGAGTTTCTAGTGGACCATTTCTCATAAGAATTCATGCTGATTCATAGAACAGCAGATTCATAGAATGATTCATTTATGCTGAGTGATACAATCACAAATACATACTAATGCATAGAACTACAGTTTAGTACTGACTCATGGAATTCATGCTGATTCATAAAAGCACACTTCCCAGTCTAGCCTTCCTTCTTTCTTCATTTGTAACTCTTTTTCCAGCAGAGAGCTTGGCTTTCATTCCCCACAGTGTTTTTTGCATCTTTGCTCAGTCCTAAAATGTACATGAGGTAGTTTGGGGTATCACCTCCCCCAATCTTGTTGAATTGAATTATTTGGAGCACATGAAAAATTAGCATTTCTAAATGTTAGAATGTTTTGACTTGGGTATACTCAAAGAAGCAGTCTTCATTTTCCTCCCACCTAGCTCTCATTCTCCATCCTATCTGCATTGCCTTTTTCCATTTAGATAATCTCATTAATTATTAGTTTACATTTTTTGGGTTTTTTTGTGAAGATGAATACATACATGTTTCTTGTTTCCTATTCTTATATGAAAACTAGATAGTTGAAAATGTTCTTGTCTAAGTCTCACTTTAAATGGAAATAAAGACACAATCTTGTTCAGAAACTTTAGGTAAATACATAAGGGAATGAAGAATAAGTTTCTCAAACCCAGTTATCAAATCAATCTTCTAATTTTCTCTCTCCATAAACATTTTGGTTCTGATTTTAAGCCCCTAAAGGCACTTACATTCAACCTAAATAGAAGCACAAGATGGTGGTTAGTATTAGATAGCCATCAGTACACTCATCTATATTCTTAAACTAGAAAATAATTTATCTTCAAACTTAAAAATCTTCTGATCAATAAATTTAAGGATTTGGACTAGGTAGATCTCTGATGTCACTCAGCTCCAAGATTCTGTGAGGTTCTGTTCCCATGGTGCTATGGTTCTAATATTCCAAAACAAAGAGAATCATTTTACAGAGACACTTAGAGTCAGCTTCACTGTCCTGCCTTGAACCTCCTCGGTCACAGTTCAAGGAGAGGAAGAATGGGCTTCATAATGAAGAGGAGCACCTTGAAAGTAGGAGACCTACCTGCGGAAGGCCCATGTGAACAACCTTGGAGAGGATAAGAGAACCAGGATTCACATTCAAAAACTCCAGAAATGTTTAAACATCCAGCTCAGGGAGATCAATCAAGAAAAGGCAGCCCTGAAGAAGTTTATGATAAAGATTCACCAGACAACTGGGTATTTTCCTCGAATGTCATTCTGGTGACTGATGTTCCTGTAGGTGAGGAGTTCAACTGAAGTTTCAATTAAAAAAATCAGTGTTTCCTGTTATCTCTGTGTAACCCATGAAAGCAGTATAAGCAAGTCTGACAAATAAAAAAAAAGATAAAGAGATACAAATGGAATGTTTACTAAAAATCATCTGATACCTCCTGAAAGAGAATAAGCATTGATTTTTTCATATTACTACTTGAAGTAGTAATATGCAATGCATATTTTCTTAAGAGCTTTCCCTGAAACTTAACTGTTTTCAAGATCTTTCTGATATTGATCATGAAATACATAACATGTTTGAAATATGTATGTTTGCCTTATAATGCTTAATTGATAATCTTTCAGTTATTTGCCTATAGTTTGGCATGAATTTAAAAAGTCGATGCCAAAATTAAGATGGAAATATTAAAGTGGGAAAAGGATAAAATCTTGAGACTATAATAAGAATAAATTCAAATCTAGGTTTTGCCATCTATTACATGTGTGATCCTGGACTTAGAACTCTTTTATTCAAGATGGATATAATAATAATTATATCAAAAGATTGTTTTAAGGATTAAACAAAAGACTTATCTACAGGTCATGTTGTAGACATTCCTCTATGTTCTAATGGACATCAGTCATTGGCTTAGAGCCCACACTTAAAAGACTTATTTTAACTTAGTTACCTCCTTAAGGACTCTATCTTCAAGTATAACCATACTCTGAGATCCTGGGTGTTGGGATTTCAGCATATTAATTTTAGGGGGGTCACAATTGAGCTGAACACAGAGAGTCTCTGGGTCATAGAGCTCTGAAGAACAGCTAAACTATTTTTAGTTCCAGGGTTTGTCATATCTACTTCTGGCAGATATTGGGTGCAGTTTTATGGAGAACGCAAAGCAGGCAAGCTCTAAATGGCTAAGAAATTTTTGTTTCTTTAGGCAGTATTTAATACAATTGGATATTTGAATGTTTTTGTTTGATGCCATCTTGACTTTGAGCCAAGAGTCTTGGCCTACCAAAAAGTAGTAAATAACATCAGGGCCTATATACAGGGGCCATCCTAGGCTGGTTTATGTAGTAACACATCTTCTGGCTCCATGTTGTATCATAATCTAAGTTGGATATTACTTTGTAATGCCTGAGTTTGGAGTCAGTGATCTAGTATTCGACAGGGACATAAACCAGGGTTTCAAAGCCTATTCTTTTTTTTTTTTAATTTTGATTCATTGTACACAAATTGGGTACAACTAATGCTTCTCTGGTTGTACTCGAAGTAGAGTCACACCATTTGTGTAATCATATGTGTACATAGGGTAATGATGTTTGTCTCATTCTATTATCTTTTCTTGCCCTCTGCCCCCCTCATTTTCCTCTATGCAATTCCTCCTTCTTCCATTCTTGCCTCCCCCTGACCTGTTATGTATCATCATTCACTTATTAGAGAAATTATTCTGCCTTTGGTTTTTGGGGATTGGCTTATTTCACTTAGCATGATATTCTCCAACTCCATCCATTTGCCTGCAAATGGCATAATTTTATTCTTCTTTGTGACTGAATAATATCCCATTATGTATTTATACCAGTTTCTTTATGCATTCATCTAGCGAAGGGCATCTAGGTTGGTTCCACAATCTAGCTATTGTGAATTGAGCTGCTAGAAACATTGATGTGACTGCGTCACTCTTAGCCACTTGGCCTGCTTAGTGGGAGAGAACCAGGAGAACAGATGATAAAATAAGCTCTCAATTCGTTCTATCCATTTAGTCAAAAGAATGACCTTATGACCCCCTTTGATACATGATCTGGTTATTAGTAAAACTTGGTGAATGTTGTCCATCAACATGCATCAAGATGCCTCAAGTGCATAGCTAATTACTGATCCAGTAGTATAATTTCACATCTTGGGCCCTGAATTGTACTTCCATAAGAAATTTCAGTCCTTGGGCAGTTGTATACTTTGTGTAGAAAATTCTTTGGACGTGGCCATGTTTCTTTTAATGGTCAAATGGTATGCCACATGTATGCTGTTACTGCTGCCCTCCAAATTATTGATCCTGGGTTAATACTTGTGGGGGACTGTTGGGAAAGTTCTCTGGCTTTGGAAAGTTGTGGCCAGTGTGCTTGTGGGGGCAGTTGGGAGAGTTCCTGCTGCTCAGTAAAATTATTCTTGCATTTTGAGCCAAATTCAAGTGTGGGAACAATTGTCCAGGACTAGAAGGGAGAAAGATTATGATAAGGGAGGCCATTTGGTTTTGTTTCAGGCCCACTGGGCTCCCCTTACAACCTATATTCTCTGTGTTCCTGTGAAGGTAAGTTTGAGTGACTTAGTGCACTTCCAAATAGTGGGAATAGGAGCATAATAATGTTATAGTCAAGCTTGTGATCTACCCACCTCACGTTCAGTACCTGGCTCGACTCAATTGAATATGGGCTCAGCCTACCACTCCCCACATGTCTGTGTAAGTCTCACAGTTTATTAGATGTTGATGCTGTTGTTGGATATAGATGGTTAGAATAGGCTCCTTTTGTTAGGGAAGTTTAAGGGAAAGGAAGGTCAAGCAAGAGGTAAGTAATCTTCATGTACTAAGATCAGGTTCTTGGATTCTTCCTCAAGGTGTAGTTGATTTGTGCAGGTATGTATTACTGTAGCTAAGGCCATATACAAGTATGATCATACAGTTGTTTGGTCATTCTTGCTCAGATTGGTTTCCATTAGTGACTGAGTATTCTGCTGATTGCCAATGATTAGTAGCATTAGTGTATTTTAGTGGACATAATAGGATAGATTTTTCAGATGCCCTCAACAATTTGCAAAATTGTGCACCAAGTTGGGTCTGAAACTAAGAGGCACTCACACATGAGATCCTCAGAGTTGGGATAAGTTATTCCAAAATAAACATTAATTGTGTCATACAGTTGTCTCATTTCTGTCAGTTTGTTGTGACATAACATAGCTATGCTTCATTGTGTACCTGCTACTTCTCTTCCATTCTAGGGGATACTTCTGAAGGAAGTTTGCAAAGCTCTAATATTCTCAGGTGTGGCCCCTTGTGATGGTGATGTGACTACGCCAATTAGCTTTCCTGCTGATTAGCTTTCCTCCCTCATTAGCTTTCCTGCTGATCTTTTCATTATTATTTCTATCTTCTATAAGGTGGAATGTGAATGGTTTCTTAAGAGGCCCCTAGAGGAGTAACATTGGATGGTGTTGATTTCCCTCAAATACTTCCCAAGTTATTATGGAGGGTGGTGTTTTAGCCATCAATCTGATCAGGTATGTTTTTATAAGAATTATCTTTGCTCTAAGACCCAAGTGTTATGATTATTTTCTGTGAGCAGCATTGCTTGGTTGTAGAGCCTGTTTCCACAGATTATTATGCAATACTTGTAGTTGGCATTGTGAGAGGATTGTGTTATGGAGAATTCCTAAACTGGTTGTAGTCCCCAATTTCTTAGATGTGCCTTGTCCAGGTAATGTTATTTAGTATTTGTAACCTTCCTAGCAGCCACAGACAAGGTCTATGGTAATGTGTTCTTGGCTACTCAGTGAGAGTTCTTTTCTCCACAGTAAATGGGGATTGTAGTATAGGAGGAGAAAAATCATTATAGTTAATAGAAAAAGAGGCTAATTGTTATAAGGGTGTACATTATTGCATGATTTGAAGTGACAGATATGGGAAGAGATCCTGCCCCAGTTGCTAACTGACCAACCCAAGTGACCAACCATGTAGTCCCAGTTGCCCCAGACTGACCCGTGTTGTATGCCCCTGTTATATTGTATGGCATGCTATTATCAGTAGGGAGGGTGCAGATGACCAAGACTCCGGTGACCCTCTGATGGACATGTAGTTGACAGTGTCAAGGTAGGAACTCCACAGGTAAGGAAGAGGCACAGCAACAGAGGAGGGGTTAAAGTTACAGGTCATCTATAGCCAGGAGGGGAGCTGTCTTCTAAGCATCAGTAGTATTACTCATCCTGAGAACAGCTTGTTCCACAGCATCCGTAGTGGAACACAGCTCATGGGTGGCAGCAGAGGATGTGTCTCCAGATAGTGGTGGGTGCTGTGGGTGGTGTGCTCAGCTTACACTGGATGCTAAACAGATGCAGGTTGAAAAGGGTCCCAGTCAGTGGTCTACACCAGTGCCTTGTTGGGATCAAGGGGAAACTGTTCAGTCTCTCTCTTTTCTGTGAGGGTGAAGGGAAAGATGGAAGAGCCATGGTTCCTTGGCTGTGAGCAGCCATGGCAGGGCTCCCCTGTTCCAATGAAACTGTAATTATGTTGTGTCCAGTATGATATTAGAAGTCACAGCATCCCTGTTGGTGATCTCCCTATTTGTTGTGAGTTTAAATATGGTGTGGTTTTGCCATCGGAGGTGGTTTTGTGTGCTATCTGCCCGGCCAAACCTGAGAAACTGGTGAGGAGTGATGGGGGATTAAGAAAAGCATACACATAGCTATAGAGAGAAAGCTGGGGTCAGGTGAAACACTGCACTCTGATGGAGAAACAGTGACACAGAGCTGGCCCAGCAAGTTTATGATATAGGGTCTCATAATCAGGAAGTTAAAGACTATGGAAGCATTGTTCTTTGTTCCCTAGAAAGTTATAGGGCTACAAACATTCTTTTAACTATTTTGCTGTTGCAATTCTAGGAGCTTCCTGTGGGACCCAGGAAGCCCATTGTCCAAAGTTTTTATTAAGAGGGCAGGTTTGAAGGTTGTAGCAGTGGTGAAACATTGTAGTTATCTTCTTTGCTCAGAATCCTCTATCCCTGGGACCTAGTATCTGAGATCTAGGCCAAGATGGACACAGCTTCTGTGCTTTGCACAGAGCCTTATATGGACAGGGCATCACCATAGCAACTGGCCTGTCTTGTTCCATACTTTGTACAGGAAGTTCCCAGCATTTGCAGGCACACCATAGTGACCAGACAATCAAGGACTTTGATCCAGAACACCACGCTCTACAGTATTGTGTAGATTTAATATAATCAGGACCATAGGCATCATTTTTTATGACTTAGGGGACCATTGTTCTCTCATTAACCATTGTTTTAAAAGCCCATTATGTCTTTCTGTGATACCTGCTGCTTTTACTTTATAATGTCCTTTGATAGCTTTGCTATGCAGTAAAATAGGAAACTTGATCCAACTCTGTAACTTGTGAAGTTCCCAAAGGCTGTGGATATGGTTTGAGTGTATTTCCCAAAGGTTCATGTGCTGGATTCTTGGTCCTCAGCGTGGTGATTTAGAAGTGGTAGAAACTAAGAAGTTCATAGGGACTCTGACCACATTAATGTGTTGTTATCTTGAAGGAGTGGGTCAGATCTTTTGACTCTGAGACAATAGGCTGTTATAAAGTGAGTTAAGGTTCTCAGCTCATTCTTTTATTTCTCCCCTCTCACACATGGGCTCTTCAGCACATACCCACTTCCTTCTACTTCTCTGCCATGTTCTGATGCAGCTGGGGCCAGGGGGTGTCTTTGCCATATGTTGATGCCACGCTGTTTGAACTTCCCAGGCACAAGAATTCTAAGTTAAACTTTTTTCTTCTGTGTATATTTCCCAGCTTTATATCTTGTTATAATGGAAAAGTAACTAAGGCCGTAAATGGTGTTTTGTTCCTGCCTCGGTATCATGAATTGAGGTTTGTGCCTGATGTAAGCTTGTATAGGTTCCCACCATCTTGAAGACCCTGCCACAGTACAGGGAGACCCAAAGGAGTGAATTTTTCCAGTTCTAATGTGGCCTTTTTCTTCTGCAAAGTTCTCCCAGTTAGTGGACCCAGTCTTTATGTTTCTAACACGTGCCTAAGTTGGACCAGGTTTTATGTGAAAAATCTATTTTCATAACTCCATGATGCCCCCAATGCCCTGACCTCTTCTCTTGTATACCAATGAATATAAAGGGTACAGTGCCCCATCCCAAAAGTCTGGGACTCTGCCTCCTTCAATAGGTTTACCTGCTTTGATGTTTTGGTGAGTATATCAATTTTGGCATTGTACTTGCTTCTTTTATGTCTTTTCTTGTGTGGGCCGAGTTCTGATGTTGTGAGGGAGGCAGAAAAGGAGCCAGTGGGACAATATTTTCCCACACCTTTTTACCCCAAATTCTTTAGCCTTGTGTTTTCTAGCACTGATTTTGCCAAAATCTCAACCAAGTAGCTCACCCGTTAGCCACCAACCAAGAGTCTATGAAAATATAAGCCTTAATATCTGCCCCAGGGATACTCTATTACTGGGAGTGCTGCACACATGGAGACTGGAGCATTTGTTTGGGGATGATAGGCTGCAGCTGTCCTTTGCCTGGCTTCCTTCTGTCCTGAGCTCACTCCACCAGTAAAGAAAGACCATTGGTTTTCTTGTTTTGAGTGCTGACCATTCTCCTTCCAGTCCCCACTGAACAAGAGGCAGAGGCATTTCATGGAGGGATTTGGCAAGTTACCCTTAGTGGCAGGGTATGTATCTGTTTTCGTGGAGCATGACATTCCAGTAGGGCTGAGTATACCTTGGTTCTGTCAATCCATTTCAATAAGGAGGTCTCTGTTGCTGACCCAGTTTTACAGTGTGCCTTTTCCATTACCCAGGCATAATAGGAATCTCAGTTCATAAGGTAAACCAGCTCTGCCCTGGAGTAAGGACTTCAGTTTTGATAACTAAAAAGTGGAAAAGTTATGGATGATTGAATAGTTAGAGACCAGCAAATATCAGAGGTGCCAGATTTTGCATGTTAGTTGGACCCCTTATCTGATGAGTGCTTTAACAGGTTAGGGAGGGTCTTGTATCTTATGTGGGGCAATTGTCCATCCCTTCTCAGTGAGGTTCCTCATGGTTGTAATGGGTGTAAGACATACTTGGTCAGGACTGTTGAGGAGAATGTCATTTATATGATGCCAATGACTTTCCACTGAGTTTTTTGTGGAAATGTAGGGCAAGTGTTGATGCCCTGTCAGCAAAACCCATGTGTAAACTATAAGGCTAAATCAGGGAAAAGGCGTAAACTATAAGGCTAAATCAGGGAAAAGACGTTAAGGTAAATTGTGGTTGACCTTTCTGTATTTTTTTTTTTTTACTGAATAGAACATGTTAGTCAAGTGTATAAGTCCAAACCATTTACCCACGTTGTTTTGCCATTCATTAAGGTGACAATCTCTGGTAAAGATGCTCCAATAAAGAGAACAGCCTTGTTTTATTTTCTGTGGTTGATGGTTAGATCCATTCATCATTAGTAGCTTTGAAGCACAGATCATACCAGGGAACTGAAAGGTGATATTGTGGAGATCAGTACCCCTTCTTACCTGAGTCAGCTTTGACAGACTGTCATCCTTCAGTGCTTTGTCTAAGCCCATACTGTATGGCATATTTAGCACCTGAACGAGACAAGGAAAAGCAATTTGTTCCTATGGAGTGGTGCCTACCAACAACAAAAAACTTATGATTGTTCCCTGTTGAGAGACGGTCCATTCAATAATGGGAAACAATAAGGATAGAAATATTTCTTAGCAAATCTGGGTCAATTTTAATAATTAAGTGAGTGATTACCCCTATTAATTCTCCTTCCAAGCCTGTTACCTCCTTGAGGGGGTCTCTGTAAAGCATGCATGCTTCCTGGAATTAGGGAGATTTGAGCACATATGTCCAACAGAGCTAGCCAGTGTTATGTATTTTTGGAACCCAAACTGAAGTTACCAAAAGGAGTCACCCACTGAGTTCCTACATGGGGGTGAAGGTGGGTACGTGCCACTGGTGGTGCCTGTAAGCTGACCCTCCTAAGTATTTTAAATGCTCCACCAGTTTCCAAGAAATCACCCAGTTTGGCCCTTTGGGGTTCAGCATAACCTCTCATATTCATCTTGGGATTCACATAAGCACAAACTTGGTTGTAGGTGGTTTGTTCAACCTGGGTGAAGGGAACAGCCTCACCATACATAGTAATTTTTATTTAGGTCCAATTTTATTTGCAGACTAGGCAACGCTTGATTGTGAATTTGTCCTTCAAGAGATTCTACTAAGTCCAGACAGGTATGGTCTCTTGAACTGTTTTGGCATTAGCTATCATTACCAATTAAGAGGACATATTCAGTATGTCAGGAATCCCCCTGAGAAACAACTGGGTGAGTCCAGTGTGGTGGCACATGCCTGTAATCCCAGCGGCTCAGGAGACTGAGATAGAGGAGGATCTTGAGTTCAAAGCCAGCCTCAGCAACAGGGAGGCGCTAAGCAGATCAGTAAGACCCTGTCTCTAAAAAAAAATACAGAATAGGGCTGGGGATGTGGCTCAGTGGTCAAGTGCCCCTGAGTTCAGTCCCTGGTACACCCCTGCAAAAAAAAAGAAAAGAAAAGAAAAAAGAAACAACTGGGTGGATTCAGCCTTCTCCATACTTGCCAACACATGACACCTGCCATCTGTTCCCTGGTGAACCTACTCCAATATTCCCAGATGATGGAGGAGCTCTTGGGCTTCATCTAATGTTGTTCACTGACAACCTTTCTGGGATGTATTAGGTAAAATAGGAGTAAAGTAGATGATCACAGTAATGTAAGATGAATAGTCTTCCAAGCCATAGAAATTCACACCATCAAGAAATGTATAGAACAGGGTCCAAAACTACCTCTGTGGGTCATTCCAGCCTTCCACTGATTTTTGTGGGACACTTAATAGGGGCATACTTTTTCTATCTTAACTCTGGCAGCCTCAGTTTGGTAGAACTGTAAGATATATTACATGTATCCTGGCTGTTCCTTTTTATTTGTTCTTGGGCTACTTTTTTTTCTGGAGAAACTTTGTGTGTGTGTGTGGTATTGAAAATTTTTTTATTATCTTTTTTTTTGACAGTGATAAATATTCTTATAAAATTTTTTCATACTTGTATATAGGGTAATGATGTCTGTCTCATTCTACTATCCTTCCCATCCCTATGTTTCTACTCCTCCCCTTTTTTCCATACTGTAGGCTCTCTCTTCCTGTTATTGTTTCCTTTGCTGAGAAGCTTTTTAGTTTGAATCCATCCCATTTATTGATTCTTAATTTTACTTCTTGTGCTTTAGGGGTCTTGTTAAGGAAGTCAGGTCCTAAGCCGACATAATGAAGATTTGGGTCTACTTTTTCTTCTACTAGGCACAGGCCCTCTCTTCTAGTGTCAAAGTCTTTGATCCACTTTGAGTTGATTTTTGTGCAGGGTGAGAGATAGAGGTTTAATTTCCTTTTGTTACATGTGGATTTCCAGTTTTCCCAGCACCATTTGTTGAATTGTCTATCTTTTCTCCAATGTATTTTTTTAGCACCTTTGTCCTGTAAGAGGTAACTGTATTTATGTGGGTTTGTCTCTGTGTCTTCTATTTGTACCATTGGTCTACATGTCTATTTTGGTGCCAATAGCATGCTGTTTTTGTTATTATTGCTCTGAGTATCAAATCTGGTAGTGCGATGCCACCTGCTTCACTCTTCTTGCTAAGGATTGCCTTAGCTATTCTGGGTCTCTATTTTTCCAAATGAATTTCATGATGGCTTATTCTCTTTCTATGAAGAATGTCATTGGGATTTTAATAGGAATTACATTGAATCTGTATAACACTTTTGGTAGTGTGGCTATTTTGACAATATTCTGCCTATCCAAGAGCATGGTAAATCTTTCCGTCTTCTTAGGTCTTCTTCAATTTCTTTCTATAGTGTTCTGTAGTTTTCATTGTAGATGTGTTTCCCCTCTTCTGTTAGGTTGATTTCCAAAATTTTATTTTTGTTGAGGCTATTGTGAATGGGTTAGTTTTCCTAATTTCCCTTGCAGTGGATTCATCACTTATGTATAGAAAGGAAGTTGATTTAGGGGTATTTGTTTTATATTCTGTTACTTTGCTGAATTCGTTTATGAGCTCTAGAAGTTTTCTGGTGGAATTTTTTGGATCTTCTAAATATAGAATCCTGTTGTTGGCAAATAGTGATCGTTTGAGTTGTTCTTTTCCTGTTCGTATCCCTTTAATTTCTTTTGTCTGTCTGATTGATCTGACTAGAGTTTCAAGGATGACGTTGAATAGAAGTGGTGGAAGAAGGCATCCCTGTCTTGTTCCAGTTCTTAGAGGGAATGCTTTCAGTTTTTCTCCTCTTAGAATGATGTTGGCCTTGGGCTTAGCATGGATAGCTTTTACAATTTTTTTTTTTAGTTTAAAAGCTAAAACAGTGTAAACACTGTCAAGATATGTTTCTACTGTTCCTATTTTTCCTAGTGTTTTGGACATGAAGAGGTACTGTATTTTGTCAAATGCTTTCTCTGCATCTATTGAGATAATCATATGATGCTTGTCATTAAATCTATTATTGTGCTGTATTATGTTTATTGATTTCCAAATGTTGAACCAACCTTGCACTCGAGGGATGAACCCCACTTTATCATAGTTAACATTTAAATATGTTTTTGTATGCAATTTGCTGGAGTTTTATTGAGAATATTTGTATCTATGTTATTCAGGGATATTGGTCTGAAGTTTACTTTCCTCGATGTGTCTTTGTTTGGTTTTGGTATCAGGGTGATACTAACCTCATAGAAATAGTTTGGAAGCGTTCTATTTCATGGAATACTTTGAGGAGTATTGGTGTTAATTCTTCTTTGAAGGTCTTATAGAACTTGGCTAAGAATATGTCTGGTCCTAGGCTTTTCTCAGTTGGTAGGCTTTTGATGTCTTCAATTTCATTGCTTGAAATTTATGTGTTTAAATTGTGTATGTCTTCCTGCATCACTTTGGGTAGATCATATGTGTCTAGAAATTTGTTGATGTCTTCAGGTTTTTCTATTTCATTTGAGTATAAATTTTCAAAATACTTTCTAATTATCTTCTGTGTTTCAGTAGTATCCATCATGATATTTCCTTTTTAATCATGAATTTTAATAATTTGAGTTTTCTTTTACTCTTTGTTAGTATGGTTCTGGGCTTATCAATTTTATTTAATTTTTTGAAGAACCAACTTTTTATTTTGTCAATGTTTTCAATTGTTTCTTTTGTTTCATCTTCATTGATTCCAGCTCTGATTTTAATTATTTCCTGTCTTTTGCTGCTTTGGGTGTTGACTTGCTCTTCTTTTTCTAGGGCTTTGATATGTAATGTTAGGTCATATATTTGTTAACTTTTTATTCTTTTAATGTATGAGCTCAATGCGATGAACTTTCCTTAAAATTCTATCCTTATTCTCTATGTTAGTCATTTTCATTATAATGTGCCTTGGTGTGGGTCTGCTGTAATTTTGTACATTTGGGGTCCTGTAAGCCTCTTGTAGTTGATTTTACATTTCATTCTTTAGATTTGGAAATTTTCCTGATATTGTGTCATTGAAAAGATTTTGCCTTCCTTTGGTTTGTATATCCACACCTTCGTCTATTCTGATAAATCTTAAATTTGATCTTTTTGTGTTATCCCCTATTTCTTGGATATTCTCTTAATGGTTTCTACTCTCTTCTCTGCAGTTAACTTTATTTTCAACAGTATATATTTTGTTTTCATTGTCTGAGGTTCTTTCTTCCTAGTGTTCTAGTGTGTTGGTGATAGTTGCTATTGAATTTTTAATTTGGTTTATTGTTTCCTTTATTTTGAGGATTTCTGCTTGACTCCTTTTTATAATCTCTGCCTTTTTATTGAAGTGATCTTTCACTTCCTGTATTTTCTCTCCAATACCATCCTTTTTTTCAAAAGTTGCCATTCTAGCTATGTAGTTTCTAAACTTCTGTGACATTCTACTGTGTTGTCTATGGGTTCTATTTTTGGGACATCTTGGTTTGTTTGAGGTACTTTTTTCCTTCTTCTATAATATTTGTCTTTTCGTCTAGCAGTATGGAGCTGAAGCAGTACAGATTCTACCCTGTAGTCTTTTAGTGTCCCTAAAGGCTTCCAGTACCTCGCCTTTAAGGGGGAGACCGATGTTAACAGCACGCAATGCAAATGATATACCACCTTAAACCAAATGGCTCGTATTAAGGTGTTTACAGTTTTGTCACAATAGACAGACTTGAAATATCCAATTATTGCCTACAATATAAACAGTAAGTTTGCTAAAAGGGTTTACTGTTTCAAATGATGGGCAGTGAGGGGACAGAATTAGTATAAGATGTGATGTTTATGAGGGAGAAGGAGAAAAGATAGAGGTAAAAATTTATAGTAAGATCAAGGGAGGAATTAATAGAGGCTGACTTTAGTATGAAGAAAGCGAGAAAGAGAATCCAGGGAGACAGGTAGGTGAGAGAAAAAAAAAAGTACAGATTTTTTTTTAAGTAAAAATATAAGAATACACAACAAAGTGTCATATACTATTCAGACATCCCATTCCTCAATAAATTGATGCATGAAAAATATTTGGATTCAAGTGAGAGAGGTTGAAAAAAGAAAAAAAAAAAAGGAGAAACGTCTCAATGGAAAGTTGAATCATTACTTCGGTTGGCTTTCAAAACAGTTTCTCAGCTTTGCTTCTCCACCAATAGGTAGGGTTGTCTGAAGTTTGATATTAGCTCTAGTCCAGTAGGTGCCAGACCAGTGGGTGGGTGAGTCAATAGCAAGATGCCCTCACACCCTCTTACAGTCTTCCCACCCCTTGTATTTGACCCCTTCCATCCCTGCACACTTCAGGACTCACTGAGCTGGAGAGAGCCCAGTTTTCTTCAGCTTCTTCAACCTCTGCTCTCCCCAGGGAGCTGCCTTTAGTCTCAGACTTTCACAGGCTGGCCAGACCCACACTGACCCATGCAAATCTAGCTGCAATCTGATGGACCTGGGCTTCAGCTTCCCCAGACCCTGCCTTGGTGCATTCCCAAGATCTCAGTGCCCTTTCAACTTGCAGAGAGACCACCAGGGATGTGCTCACACAAAGGAATGACCCACAAGGAGGCAGCCAGATGGCAGCCAGATGGCAGTCACTACCACACTGAGCAGAAAGACCTCAGGTGCAACCAGACCTGCAGGTACCCCAGTATATCTCCAGGCCCTGGTCTGAGTCCCCAGACCAAGGTGGCCACACCCTGAGATGGCAGGGTTGTGGCAGCAAACCTGTAGGCCCTGTCTGGTGTCCCAAGATGGCAGCAGCCACATGTAACCAAATCTCTTGGTACTGTGATAATGGACTTCCAGGAAACAGCAGACAGCAGGCGATCCGCTGGTGGTCTGCAAGCAGTCTGCAAGCTAATGGTGGATGATTGGCTTGGTAGATGTGGGGTGGTGGGTTATGGGCAGGCAAGAGGCAGGCAAATGGGCAAATGGTGGATAATAGGTGGCAGTCGGCAATCACACTCAAAAGACTGGCAGACAGTGGGTGATCATGGTAGAGGAATGGGGTAAACAGCAAGGGATCTGTGGTCAGCATTTACTGCCTCACAGAGAAACAGTATTTCCTGTGCTGGAATCCTGAGTTACAGAGTGACAAGGAATGCAGTCTTCCTTTAGTCCACCATCTTGGATCTCCGTTCTTGGGCTACTTCTTTTTGTTTTTTTTTTTGTTTTTTTTCAATTTTTAGTTGCAGATCAACACAATACCTTTATTTTATTTATTTATGTGGTTCTGAGGATCAAACCCAGTGCCCCATCCATGTGAGGCAAGTGCTCTACCACTGAACCACAACCCCAGCCCTTGGGCTACTTCTTAAGGATGTGTCTCTTACTCTAAACAAGAGAAGTTCCCTCCTTGACCCTTCCTGCTTGTCTTTTCTATTGTCATCACTTTGCTGGTGACCACCAAAGAGGGTAAATTATCCTAATCATTATTGTGAGGACATTGTGCCCTTTTCCTATGGAGTCAGTCTTCCAGGGTTGTTCATTCTGTCTGCTCGTTTAGAGTTTGGGATCCTGCCTCCTAGTCTACAGGCAGTGTCCAGTGAGAAGCAGCAGCAGTAGCTTGGGCATCAGAGCACCTGTTCATCAAGATCCCCACATTCATAAGAGTTCTTGGAATAGCTGGGGTATCAGTTTCTTTGCATTTAGGGATTAGGATATGCCTCTGTGGAGAGGCTAGAATAATGGCATCTATAACAGCATGATTGTTATAATAGTAGAAGCATGCTAGCAGCTTGCAAGTGGTCTCTACCATGCTCTGGAGACTCATCAAATAGTCATTTCTACTTTACTGACTCCTTTACCTTCCATGGTAAACCCCAGGGGTGATAGGGGCATTATCTCCTTTCAGAGTACCCAAAATAATTGGCACACTACAGGAAACTTCTCTTGCTAAATACTGTTATGGGGGAAAATGTACACCAATCCTCAGTTCATAGGAGGACATTTTCTCCCCTTTTTCTGTTCAAGCAAAAGTCTTATCATATGCACTGTTAGCCTAGTGGATCAACCCAGACAGGCATGTTTCTAACCCAGAAGTTAGTCTATTCTTTGAGACCTTAGTGTCTGAGTTTCCCTAAGTTCATTTTCTATGTCAAAAAATACCTGGTTAAGTGATAGATGAGTGCCAAAACAGAGTTTATCTACAAAGACTAGGAGTATTTTTCTCTTTTGCATTTATTCAATATTTTTATAGTTAATTTTTATTGATACTTATTAATTACATATATTCGTAGGATTTGGTCTGATATTTCCATACATGTATATATCATGCATTGATCATATCCAATCACCCTTCTTCCAAACCTTTTTGAACATTTGTCAACATTTTTAAAATTTTTAAATTTCAGCATTTAAAAAAATGCCACATGTGAGAGAGAACATGAGATACTTGTCTTCCTGTATCTGGCTTATTTCATTTGACATGATGTTCTCCAGTTCCATCTACCTTTCTGTCAATAACAGATTTCATTTTTCCTTATGGCTGAATAATACTCCATTGTGTATGTGTATTGTATTTTCTTTATATATTCATCTATTTGTAGGCACCTAGGATGACTCCATGATCTTTGCTATTGTGAACAGTGCCACAATAAAAATGGGCATGCAGATATTTCTTTTGTATACTGACTGCATTTTCTTTAGATATATACCCAGGAGTGGGATAGCTGGATCACATGGTAGTTCTGTTTCTTTGAGGCACTTCCATGTTTGCTGTCATGAGTGTACTACTTTCCATTCCCACCAACAGTGTATAAGAGTTTTTTTTCTCCCCAATCTTGATAGCATTTGTTATTTTTGTTATTTGTATGTGTGTGTGTGTGTGTGTGTGTATAAATTAGCCATTCTAACTGCAAAGAGACTGTATCTCATAGTTTTGACTTAATTTCCCTAATTGATAGTGATATCGAGTATGTATTGGCCATTTATAATTCTTCTTTTAAGAAGTGTCTATTCAGATCATTTGCCTGTTTTAAAACTATATAGTTTTATTCTGCTGTGTTGTTGATGTGTTTATAGTACTGGGGATGGAACACAGGACCTTGCACATGCTAGGCAAGTGTTCTAGCACTGAGATACATCTCCATCCCTGTTTTTATTTTTGAGACAGGGCCTCACCAATTTGCCCAGGTTGGCCTCCCAATAGAGATCCTTTGACCTCAGCCTCCAAAATAGTTGGGATGACAGGCATACAACATGTTGTTTTCTGAGTTCTTTATATATTCTTGATATTAACTGTGTCAGATGAGTAGCTATCTATTGATTGTTAGCCGTGCAGAAGCGTTTTAGTTTGAGGTGATCCCATTTGTCAGCTTTTGCTTTTGTTTCATGTGTTTTCAGGGTGATATCCAGAAATCATTGCCTATTACAATATCATGAAGTGTTTCCTCTGTTTTCCTCTAATACTTTGGAGTTTCAGGTCTTTTATCCATTTTGAGTTGGTCTTGTACATGGCAAGATATAGGGATCAGGTTTCGATCTTCTACATGTGGATATACTGTTTTCCCAGCACCAATTGTTGTTAGAGACTGTTCTTTCACCAATGTGTTTTTGGCACCTTTCTTTCAAACCAGTTGGCTGTAGATTTGTGAGTTTATTTCTGGGTCTGTATTCTGTTCCATTGCTTTATGTTTATGTTTTAAGGCCAATACCATGCTGTTCTTGTTACTATGGTTCTGTAGTATGCCTGAAATCATGTCTTGCAATGCCTCCAGCTTAGTTGCTTTTACTCAAGATTTCTTTTGACTATTCAGGTTTTGTGCTTCCATAAGAATTTTAGGGGTTTTTTTCTGTTTTTTTTTATTATTATTGTAAACAAATGGGATACATGTTGTTTCTCTATTTGTACATGGAGTCAAGGCATAAGGATTTTTTTTCTAGTTCTGTGAAGAATATCATTAATATCGCTAATAAGTGGATGATGACACATAATGGGGGGTGGGAGGGGTTAGTGTTAGGGTTAGAGTTAGGGTTAGGGAGGGGGGCAAGAATGGAGGAAGGAAGGACTGTATAGAGGGAAAAGAGGGGTGGGAGGGGTGGGGGAAGGGAAAAATAACAGAATGAATCAAACAGCATTACCCTATGTAATTTTATGATTACACAAATGGTATGCCTTTACGCCATGTACAAACAGAGAAACAACATGTATCCCATTTGTTTACAATAAAATTTTTAAAAAAAGAATATCATTAGTATTTTGATGAGATTGCATTGAATCAGTAGGAAGATAACTGGTTAGTACAGACATTTTAACAATATTAATTCTACCAATCCATGAACATGGGAGGTCTTTCCACCGTTTGGTTACTACAGCTTCATTCAACACTTTGTAATTTTTATCATAGAAGACTTTCTGTTCTTAGTTTATTCCAGATATTTTATTTGTGGCTATTGTGAGTGGGATCACTTTCATCATTTCTTTCTCAGCAAATTCATAGAAAAGTTACTGTGTATAGAAAAGTTACTGAGTTTTATACATTGATTTTGCATACTGTTACTTTACTGAATTTATCAGCTCTAATAGTCTTCTGGTGGTTACAAGGTTTTTCTATATATAGAATGATATCATTAGCAAACAAGGATAATTTGAGAGCCTCCTATCCAAGTGAATGCCTTTCCTTTCCTTCTCCTGCCTAATTGCTTTTGCTAAAACTTCTAGTACTATATTGAATAAAAGAAGTGAGAGTGAACACTGTTTTTAGAAGAAGTGTTTTCAGTTTTTCCCCATTTAGGGTGATGTTGGCTGTGAGTTATATAGCCTTAATTTTGTTGAGGTATGATTATTCTATACCTCATTCATTCAGAGCTTTTGTCATGAAGGAATGTTGAATTTTTATCAAAGATGGGGTTTTTTTTGCATGTATTGAGAGGATCATACATGATTTTTTTTGTTTTTAAAATAGCATTTATTTTTTAAATGTTAAATTGTGCATTACAGGAAAAATAAAAACACAAGCAAAGAACAAAGTCATCCGGTCACAAGCAGCTTAGTTGGACGTGTCCCTCCAGGTTGTGCATATACATACACAACATCCCATTTTGTGTGATTGAAATTGTAGTGTGGATCATGCTTTTCCACACATCATGAATATTCACCAATTCAAAATTCCAAAGCTACATGAGTATTTTTGATAACCAAGAATACACTATACCAACTCAATCTGTTATCCTTTCTTGGGGACAAAAATTTCACTGAAGACAGAAGTGGCAACAGGCCTCTAGATAGACATATTGGCAGAGTTACAACTAAAATAATGCATTCCCTTAATGCTCAATTTAAAATGAGACAAAGCAACAGGATACACCAAGCTTGTTTCATTACCAGATTTCTGCTATTAAATATTAGCAAGAGTGCATGTTCCCAGTGAATTAAAGTATTCCTATGGTATAGCCAGAAGATGCACACATCAGTGGCTTACATGGAAATGTCAGTCCTTGAGCACTTGCTCCCGTCTTTCCCTGTGTGTGCCCCTGTGCCCCTCTGCTGCCAGCCTAACGAGCAAGTCCTGATACACACTGCCCAGAGACAAAGCAATTCCATGTTCTTTCTTTTTTTTTTTTTTTTTATTCTTCAGCTAAAACAGCAAAAGGGATGATTTATTGTATACGTGTTACACTGGCCACAAGTGAGAAACGAGAATTAGTCCAGAATGCCAAAGGTCCCAGGTTAAGGACCAATAGGGGCTGTTATGAGCAAGGTGGGTCTTCTCTCAGTGGTAGTCTTGGCGATGGGATGGCGATGTAAGTTCTAAATCCACCGAGACAAAATCTGTGGACAGTAGCAGGCAGTCCAACAACTTGTACCAACGTCCCCAGCCTCTGGCATTCCTTACTTCTACTCCTTTGGCCTCCATGGTGCACAAGCTAGTTTACTTGGACCTCTGCCTCATCTTTCTTCTTTTGCACTTCAGCCTGCGCATTTGCTTCTTCCTCCACTTGGCTGTCATGGCGCAGAAGTTTCCAAAAAGATAGTGCTAAGGCCAAGAGGAGATGCATCTTTTCTATCAATTATAACAAAAAGTTATTTACAAATTGGCTAATTCACTAGCTCTACTTTTTGATTCACTGTCACCTCAGGACATCTAGAAAGCTTAGATGTTGTGAAATAAAGTATGAACTTTGTGCACAATAAACACAAATACTTTACCAGAAATGCATATAGATCTGTGGTTATAATCTAAACTTGCCTTCCAGATATGGAGCTACTAGCAAAGAGCACATCCCCTCACCCTTCCTCTTCTCCCTCAGCACCATTCCAGTGACTAAATTCAGGAGTACCCCCAGCTCCAAGAGGTAGATTAACAAGGGTCATTCCCAGAAGACAGTTCTTCCTAAAAACTAACAAAAGGATATTTATATAGGGATTATTTTGCTACTTCTTACAAACTTTGGGCATTAGGACTTATCCTTTAATACCCAGCAACATTAACTAAAATGCACATATAACAATGGCTAGACAATTGGAACTAATCTAAGGGCACGGAGTGCTTCTCTATGTATACTTTCTCATTCCCCCACCCACCACCCAGTGAATCTTCCATGTATTCTCCAAGACATCAAGTTCAACAATTCCTTTCTCCTAAATGGCAACCATTCCTATATAGAAACAAAAAATACTTAAAAGGCATTACTTTAGTTCTCTACTTTTACCATGTGTTGTGCACTAGATGTTTCCAACAAGAACTTAAGTTTTAAACTATACATACAGTAGCATTGAATAAACTGCAACACTTACTGAACAAAGGCAACACACTGAAGCAAAACCCCTTTTTTTAAAGGCTAGAATTTGAAAGTGTCTTCCAAACAAGAACATTCTGGCCTAGAACCCTTCCCCTTCCCCTTCTAGTCTCTTATCAACCCAGGGATCAGTTATATGCATCTGTAATGCTGAGAGATGACTAACAATTTCACTTCCTAAGTGGTTTTAAGAACAGTCTTTCCTATGAATTTAACATGAAGCATACTCAATGTGTTAGTTTACTAATGCTACTTTTGTCATACATTGGCAACCTCTTTAATATCTAGAGACTAGATATTATAAAATTAGGGCTCCTTTTTCCAGTATATATACAATATACAGCACAACAAAGTTAAATGAAATGCACATCACAGGGCAATGGGTAAACTGAAGTTTTCTAGCACACTCTTAACAAAACATCCTTGCAACTTCTTCTCTCCTAGAGGATCATACATGATTTTTATTCTTTATTCTGACTGTGATGTAGTACAGTTATTTATCCTCCCCTCCCCTTTCCTGACAGGGTCCTACTGTATTACTCAGGCTGACCTCAAACTCAGAGTAATCCTGCCACAAACTCCCAAATAGCTGGGATTACAGGTGTGTGCCAGAATGCCTGGCTTATTATATTTACTGATTTGCATGTTGAAACATCCTTACATCCCTTTTATGAAACCAGCTTGATTATGGTGTGTAGTGTTTTGATGTCAGGTATTGAATTTGATTTGGTAATATTTTGTTGAGGGATTTTGTATCTATGTTCATCGGGGATATTGACCTATAGATTCCTTTTTTGTTGTTGTATCCTTGTCAAGTTTGGCAGTAAGGTGAACTTGGCTTTATAGAACAAACTTGGAAAAATTCCCTCTTTTAAATTCTGAATTGAAGCTTTGGGAAGCACTGTTGTTAGTTCTTTAAAAGTTTGGTAAGATTTAGCCATGAAGCTATCCAGTCCTGGGATTTAAAAAAACTATTATTACTGATTCAATCACAACACTTGTTATCAGTCTCTTTGAAATTTTATGTCTTCTCAGTATAGGTCATGTTGGTTCAGAAATTTGTCCATTTCTTCTGGATTTTCCCTTTTTTTTTTTTTTTTTTTTTTTTTTGGTGGTGATGGTACTGGGGATTGAACCCAGGGTCTTGTGCATGCTAGGAACGTACTCTACCAACTGAGCTATATGCCCAGCCCTGGATTTACCAATTTTTTACCATATACATATTCAAAGTAATACTAATGATTTTCTAATCTCTCCCTCTCATTTTTTGGTACCAGGGATTGAACCTAGGGGTCCCTAACTACTGAGGCACAGACCAAGTCATTTTTATTTTTTATTTTGAGATAGGATGTCACCAAGTTGTTTAGGGCCTCACTAAATTGGTGAAGCTGACTTTGAACTCATGATCCTCCTGCATCAGCCTCCTGAGCTGCTGGGACTATAGGTGTGTGCCACCGTGTCTTGACTGAGCTTTTGGATTTCTGTATCAGTTATGTTTCTTCTTTTATCACAGATTTTAATTTACTTGGGTCTCCCCCTTACCCTGTTATTCCAGCTAAAAGTTTGTCAGCTTTATCTTTTCAACATCTGTTTCATTCATCTTTTGTATTTTTTAGACTATATTTCCTTTGTTTCTGCCCTAATCTTTTCCCCTGTTCATTTTTTTAATTGTTAAATTTTTTTTAGTTGTAGATGGACAAATACCTTTATTTTATTTATTTATTTTTACATGGTGCTGAGGCTCAAACCCAGTGCTTCATACATGCTAGGTAAATGCTCTACTACTGAATTACACCCCCAACTTGTTCCCTCTGCTCATTTTGAGTTTGGGTTGTTCTTGCTTTTGTAAGTCCTTGAGATGCATTATTAGATTGTTTATTTGAAAGCTTTCTAATTTTGTGATGTATGCATTCATTACTATAAGCTTCCTTCTTTTGCTGCATCCCACGTTTTGGTATGTTGTGTTTTCCATTTTCATTTGTTTCAAGAAACTTCTTTAATTTCCCTTTTGACTTCCTCAGCAACCCACCACCATTCCAGTCTCCATTTATTTGTATAACTTGTAGAGTTTCTGTTGTTATTGGCTTCTAGTTTCATTCTGATATGACCTTTAAAGATACAAGATATGGTTTCATTTTTTAAGAATTTCTTAAGATTCATTTTGTGGCCTCTTATTCTACATAAGTTTCATGTGCTGATAAAAAGAATGTGTCTTCTGCAGCCATTGGATGGAAAGTTCTGATAATGTGTTAAGTCCATTTGATCCATTGCATTGCTTTTCATTGGTGCATATTGTACAAAATAATGAGTTTCATTACAGCATATTCATACATGCATATAACAAAATGTGATCAATCTTAGTACCTCCCCTTGCCCTCCTCTTCCCCCTCTCCTTGATCCCCTCCCACTACACTAATGGTCTTCCCTCTACATTCATGTCATCCTTTTGTTGTCATTTTCTCCTCTACCTTCATATGATACTTGTCTTTCTGGGTTTGACCTGTTTCTCTTAACATGATGCTTTTCAACTCCATTGGCATTTTCCTGAAAAGGACATAATTTTGTTCTTTATGGCTGAATAATTCTGCATTGTGTATATGTACCTCATTTTCTTTATCCATTCAACTGCTGATGGACACCTAGACTGAATCCATAACTTAGCTATGAACTGTGCTAAGATAAACATGGGTATGCATATATCTCTAAAATAGACTGACTTTAATTCTTTCAGATAAATACCAAAGAGTGTTATACCTGGACTACATGATAATTCTATTTTTATCTTTTGAAGGAACCTCTATACCGGTTTCCATAGTGGCTGTACTAATGTATATTCCTACTAACAGAGTATGAGTTCCTTTTCCCCACGTCCTCATCAATCATTTGTTGTTATTTGTATTTTTGATGACTGCCATTCTAATTGACATGAGATGAACTCTGAGTGTAATTTTGATTTACATTTCCCTGCTGGCTGAAGACAAACACTTTTTCAAACAAAATTGTTGGTCAAATGTACTTCTTTTGAGAAATATCTGTTCATTTGCCCACTTAACATGGCTTACTTCTTTATTGGTTTTCAGTTTTTTGAGTTCTTCACATATTCTGGATATTAATAATGTTAGGAATATTAACTGGAAAAGATTTTCTCCTATTCTGTAGTGTGTCTCATTGCTTTGACAACTGTTTTCTTTGCTGTGCAAAATTTTTAAATTTGATACTATCCCATTTATTGATGCTTGTTATTTCCTGAGCTATTGGGGTTCTGTTTGGGAAATTCAGTGCTTGTACATCTGTCAAAGTGTTCTCCATATGTTTTCTCCTAGTAGTTGAAAAGTTTCTGGTCTCAGGTATCTGGTTGATTTTGAATTGACTTCAATAATGTACAGGATGAGAGATATGGATTTAGTTTAATTCTTCTACATATGAATATCCAGTTCTTCCAGCACCATTTTTAAAAGAGGCTCCAATATGTTTTGGGCACTTTTGTCAAGAATCATATAATTATAGCTGTGTGGGCTTGACTCTTCGTCCTCTTTCCTATTACATTCGCCTGTGCCAGTTTTTATGCCACCACCAAGCTGTCTTTGTTACTAAAGCTGTGTAATGTGATTTACAGCCAGGTGTTGAGATCCCGCCAGCATTGCTTTTTTTTTTTTTTTTTTTTTTTTTTTTTTGAGAGGAGGTGCCAGGGATTGAACTATGGGAAATTCAACCACTGAGCCACATCCCCAGACATTTCAATATTTTATTTAGAGACAGGGTTTCACTGAGTTGCTTAGTGCCTCACCGTTGCTGAGGCTGGCTCTGAACTCATGATCCTTCTGCCTCAGCCTCTCAAGTCACTGGGATTACAGGCGTGCACCACCACACCCAGCCGCATTGCTTTTTTATCGATATTTCTTTGGCTATTCTGGGTCTTTGTTCCTTCTAATGAATTTTATAACTTTTTCTAGTTAGGTGAAGAATGTCATTTAGTATTTTGATGGGGATTGCAGTGAATGTGTAGATCACTTTTAGTAATATGGCCATTTAAACAATACTAATTCTGCCAATCCATGAACATGGGAAGTCTTTCCATTTTCTAGTGTCTACACTTTTTCTTAGCATCCTGTAATTTTCCTTGTATAGAACGTTTACTTCCCAGACAATTTTCATTTCTAGGTTTTTAATTTTTTTTAAACTGCATAGAATTATTTTCTTCTTTCTTGGTGGGTTTATTATTGATGCACAGAAAAGCTATTGATTTCTATATGTTGCTTTTATATCCTGCCACTTTGCTGATATGTGTGTGTTTGTGTGTGTGTGTGTGTGTGTGTGTGTTTTCTTACTGGGAATTGAACCCTGGAATCCTCTACCACAGAGCTACATCCTACAGCCTCAGCCCTTATAATTTTTTAGTTTAAGACAGTGTCTTGCTAAATTGTTCAGACCTCAAACTCGTGACCTTCCTGCCTCAGCCTCCTAAGATGCGGGCATGTGCCAGCATACCTGATTACTTTGCTGAATTTGTCAAATTTAGTATTCTTGTGGAGCTACAGACTCTTCAAAGTATAGGATCATACCATCTGCAAACAGGGATAATTTGACTTCTTTTCTATTTGTATCCCTTTCTTATTCTTGCTTAATTGCTCTGGCTAGAAATTCTAGTACTATATTGAGTAGGAGGGGCAAGAGTGGACATCTTTGTACTATACTGAACAGGAGGGGTAAGAGTGGACATGTTGTCTTGTTCCTGATTTTATAGGACATGCTTTCAATCTTTTTCCTAATGTGGAAGTAAGTTCCTTCTGTCCCTTGTTTCTTTGAGGTCTTTCTTAAAAATATATTTTAGTTGTTGATGGACTTTTATTTTATTTATTTATATGTGGTGCTGAGAATTGAACCCAGTGCTTCACACGACAGGCAAGCACTCTGCCACTGAGCTGAAACCCCAGCCTCTCTCCCAGGGTTTTTAACATGAATGGGAGCTGAATTTCATCAAAGGTTATGTCTGCATCTGTCAGTGATGATCATGTGATTTTTGTCCTTGATTTTATTTATATGGTGTATTGTTTGGTTTAGCTTTTGCTTTGATTTTAATTTGCATATGTTGACCTTTCATCCTTGCATCCCTGCAATGAAACTAATTTGATCATAGTGTGTCATCTTTTTGACTTGTTGCAAATTTGGCTTGCATTATTTCCTTTAGTTTATGATTATCTTGGAAGGTTTTTATTTCTTCTTCAATTGCGATGGATAGCTCTACTGGACATGATAATCTAGGCAGACAATTATTTTCTTAGGACTTGAATTAAGACCATGCCAAGCCCTTAATTCACTGATTATTATTACCTTTTCTCTCATTTTTCCTGTGTTTCTGTATTGAGATTTCCACATTTGTTGTAATGGATATCTCATTCACTGTTACATGAGGGTCTTTTTAGTGAACTGCTTTTTTCCTTTACAGTATTTCCTGGGCTAGGAGTATATCTCAGTGTCAGAACACACACTGTGTTCAAAGTGCTATATTCAATTCCCAGCTCTACTTTGAGAGAATAACTACCAGTAGCAGTGATAGCTAAAGGCAATATATACTAATATACTAATATGTTACTGAAAATGTTCTCTGCAACTCCACTAACCAAAGAGAAGGGGAGTAATAATATAGAATAATCTGAAAAATTAGGTAGTAAAGGATGTAATATTAGTATAAAACTATATGGAGCTGGGGATGGTGGTACACACCTATCATCCTAGCAGCTCAGGAGACTGAGGCAGGAGGATTTTAAGTTCAAAGCCAGCCACAGTGAGGCACTAAGCAACTTAGCAAGACCCTGTCTCAAAATAATAATAATTAAAAAAAAAAACTTAAAGGGTTAGGAATGTGGCTCAGTGGTTAAGTGCCCCTGGGTTCAATTTCTAGTACAAAAAAAGAAAAAAGAAACAAAACACTATATGGAACATTAAAGAACAAAGAAGAAAAAGAAAAAATAAAGGAGAGACACAAGAAAATGAAGGGAAAAAAGACAAGATATGAGAGTATTAAAATGACAGAAAAGGTAAATCCAATTAATTAAAATTATAGAAATTACATAAAAGTATCAATAACAAAAATGAGAGTAATGAAACCAACCAACACAGAAAACAATACAAGCAAAATCAAAAGCTAACCTCTTTGCTGAGGTACTTAAGAGACTTCTTTCAGGGACTTCCAGATTTTGAATTCACCAGGTATTGGGGTGTGGCAAATATTCAACCTTTGGCAGTGTATCCTCTGAATATCTCTTGGCATGAAAGTGGTGACCAAATCAACTGGGTCCATGCTTGGCCAGGATGCTGTATATTTTTTCCATGTCTAGGTCAGCATTTGCTTGAAAAAACTGCACACAACTCAGGCTCCAGAGTATATTCACAGAGTCCCCATCCCACCTAGCCCTGGCATGAACCTGTGTAACTGAGGCAGCTCTCTGACAGTCTAGTGTTCTAATGTGTTCTCTGGTGGCTCAGAGGGAATGGCCCTGTGGCTGCCTCATGCCCAAATCTGCCCTGGTGCTGGTAGTAGCTTTATGTGCTCAGAAGTGTCATGTGCCCAAGGCTATTAATGCTGCCTTTCTCCAGTGTAACCAAAGTAGCTCTGGAAACTCTGCAGTGGGCCAGGTACCTCAAATCACCTATTTCAAAGGAAGGAAATATGCTATGCATTCCTCTGCTTTGTTGACCAGACTAACAGACTATACCTCCCACTGCCTAGAGCTTTCAACAGATAGGTATCACCATCTCTTTCCTGAACCCAGAGTCTCAGGTGGGTGCCCAATGACCCAGAGAGGAAAAAGCACAGGAAACTTGTTACATTGGTGACATGAATGCCTCTGAACATGGGAGGGATACAAGCACTGATGGGGATCTTTTTGTGGGTAGGGAACTTTAGACACTAGGTTTTCCACTGGACCTGGCCACCATACAAATATATAGACAGCTGGATTTGTTTCCTGTCATACTCAAACTGCCAATTTTGTGAATGCCCACTGTTTCTCTTTACTTGCTAGACCATCAGATCAGCAGTCCATGCCTCCTACCATCTAGTTTTCAGCTGGTCTATTATAGACTCTTTCCTAGTCCCAAACCGATTCACACTTGATGAACTGTGAAAAGCAGCTGTTCAGTCTCAGAGATACTGGGGGGAAAAAAAGGGGGGTGGGTGGTGTTTGATCATCCATATGGAACCACCTAGACAATGACCCTCTTAACATGGCTCCCTGCCTCAGCACTATTTGAATCAACAAGGAAATGCACTGCATTATAGGACTGTTTTTTTTTTTCCTGTTAAGAATGTCTCTGGTATTTTAATGGGGATCACACTGAATCTGTTGATTCTGCTGGTAATATGCTTATTTTGACAATATCAATTCTGCCTGTCCAAGAACATCGGAGTTCTTTCCATCTTCTAATGTCTTCTTGTCTTTCTTTAGTGTTCTATAATTTCATTATAGATAACTTTCAACTCCTTAATTTATGCCCAAGTACTGCTACTGTGAATGAAATCATTTGCTTGATTTCTTTCTTGGCAGATTCATTATTGGAGAATAAAAAAGCTGCTGGGTTTTGAATGGTGATCTTGTATCTTGCTCATTTGTTGAATTAGTTTATCACCATGAGAAGTCTTCTGGTAGTTTCTTTATTCATCTAACTATAGGATATTGTCATCAGGAAATGGATAATGCAATCAGCAAACAATTTCACTTCTTTTCCTACTTACTCATGCTCTTAATTTGCTTCTTTTGCCTGATTGCCAAGGCTGACTTAAAGAACTATATTGAATAGGAGTGGAGAGGGGACATCTTTGTCTTGTTCCTGATTTCAGAGAAAATGTTGGTTTGGGGTTTATGATATTGCAGTAAGTTCCATCTATTCCTAGTTTCCTGTTTTTAACTGGAATGGGTTGTGGATTTTGTTAAAGGCTTTTTCTGCATCTATTCAAATGATTATGGAATTTTTTCTATAATTGTGTTTATGTAATGACTTATTTATTGATTTGCATGTTGAATCAAACTTGCATCCCTGTTAGGAAACCACTTAACTATTCCTGAATGCAGATTGCTAATATTTCATTGAGAATCTTTTCATTTATGTTCATCAAGTATATTGCTTTGTAGTTTTTTCCCCTTGATGTCTCTATCTGGTTTTGGTATCAGAGTGATACAGATTGCATAGAATGAATTTTGAAGTGTTCCCTCCCTTTTTAGTTCATGATAATTTTTGATTGGCATTAGTTCTGTAAAGGTCTGGTAGAACGCAGCTGAGAATCCACCTGGTCCTGGGTTTTCCTTTGTTAGAAGGCTTTTTTGCTACATTAATCTCCTTGCTAGATATTGGTCTATTTAGGTTTTTTAATATCCTCTTAGTTCAATTTGGGTAGATCATGTGTCTAAAAGTTTTTGATCTTGATTTTCCAATTTATTGGTATAAGTTTTCAAAATAGTCCCTAATGATACTCTGGATTTCAGAAATATCTCTGGTGATAACTCCTTTTTAATCACTAATTTTGTTGATTTGGCTCTTTAGTTTTAGTTTGGCTAAGTATTTACCAATCTTGTTGATCTTAAAAAAAAATAAAAAACAAACAAACAAAAAAAAAACTTGTTGCATTGACCCTTTGTGTAGTTTCCTTATTCTCCATTTAATTAATTTTGGTTCTGATCTTAACAATTTCCTGTTTTCTCTGGTTTGGGAATGTTTGCTCAGGCTTTTCTAGGACTTTGAGATGTAACATAAAATTGTTCATTTTGGAACACAGGTACTTAATGCTATAAAACTTCCTGTTAGAACCACCTTTATAGTATCCCAGAGGTTTGGGTGTGTCACATCACTATTCACCTTTGATTCTAGGAATTTTATTTCTCTTCTCATTTTGTCTGTGAGCCATTCCTCATTCAACAGAGTTTTGTTCAGTTTCATCTGTTAATGTGGTTTCTATAGTATTTCTGGCTGTTGATTTATAGTTTTATTCCATTATGATCTTAAAGACATGAGAGATTATGAGTTTTTTGGCTGGTTATATGAACCACTAGTCTCAAAGAGAGTAAGCACCACTCCACTCCTTTTCCATAACTGAAAGCCCTTAGGCACGATCCTCTGAATCTATTTCCACTGCACTGTGCTAGGCACAACTTGGCCACAGGGTAAGCATTTGCCTGAAAAATATGGCAATATTCATTATGCTCTCCCAGGCTCCTGTAGCAACAAGCAGCAGTATAGCCTCTTCAGGATGGCTCCCTGCCTCAGCTCTCCACTTTCCAGTTGAGAAACAGGACTTCTAACGCCAACTCCTTGTGCAACCTCTGGTTCAAGTAAGAATGCTTTTCTGGCATATAGGTTTTCCTCTGCCAAATTTGTCTGTTATTTTGTTATACCTTTCCTCCAAGGTTCACTGATGCTACTGCTACCACTAGCTAAGCTCCAATGTGTTCTTTCATATCCTCTGTTCTGAGTACTCAGATTTCTGGGACTGTATGATTCCATGACTGTCCACTATCAAATTTCTGTGAATTCCCCATCACCCACTTTGCAGAGGCACTCCTGCTGCTTAAATCCCAAGTCAGAAACTCAAACGTACACCCTTCTAACTGCCATATTTATATCTTCTTGTTGAATTGATCCCTTGACCATAGTGTCCTTTCACTTAAGGTCAATTTTGTCAGATGAGTATAGCTACTCCTGCTGACTTTAGGGTTCCATTGGGAGCGTTGTTTTCCATCCTTTTACTTCCAGTCTGTGTATCTTCACTGATAAAGTGAGTTTCTTGTATGTAGGATATTATTGGGTCTTATTTTTAAATTCAGATAGTTTGATATAGGACTCCCTTAAGTGTCTTTCTTAAGACTGGTCTAGTGGTCATAAATTCCCTACTTTTGTTCATGTTGGAAGATCTTTTTCTTTTTTCTAAGAATAGGTTTGCTGAGTATAGTAATCTTGGTTGGCAGTTATTTTCTTTTGGGACTTGGTATAAATCATTCCATTTCCACCTGACCTGCAGGATTTTAGCAGAGAAATCTGTTGTTGATTTACTAAAGGTTACCTTTACATGTGACTTTGTGATTTTTCTCTTTAAGAGTTAAAGATTCTTGCTTTATCCTATACTTTTGGACCATTTTACTATATTTTGTGTTCAAAAATCTTTTCTGGTCATATCTATTTGGGGTTCTATAAGCCCTCTATTCATCTATGTCTACATCTTCCCCAAGATTAGGGAAATTTTCTGGTATTTCATTGATATGTCTATGTCCTTAATCTTTATTTTCTTGCCTTCATATATTCCAGTGGTAGATTTTTGATAGTTTGATAGTGTGCCAGTAACCCAGTAAGCCTTAACATTTTGGTTTTCCATTTTTCATTTGACTGTGCTATTTGAAAAGACCTGCCTTTAAGCTCTGCTATCTTTACTTCTGCTTGTCACTGAATTAAGCTGTTCATTTTTTGGTTCTTTTTCAAAATGTCTCTTTTAAAATTCTTATTCATATATCCTGCATTGTTTTCCTAGTCCCATTTAACTGTTTATTTGTACTTTCTTGGTTTTTTTTTTTTAATCATTTCTCAGAATCTGTTGCTGGTGTGTTATGATCTTATGGAGGTGTCACATTACCTTTTCTCCACATTTCTCATGTTCCTACATTGAGATTTGCACATCTGCTGCATCCCTACCATTTTTATGGAACGGACTTAACTAAGCAGCTTTCTCCTGAAGAAGTGTATTGCGATGTCTGTTATGCAGTGTTGGTTTAATTTCCAGCTGGGCACCAGTGTTTTCTCCCTATAGCTGCTTTGATTGTGAGTTTGGGCACAGTGTGTACCGTTGGAGTTAGACTCAGTTTCTCTATGCATCATGCAAAGGACACTAGCAGTTTAAACAGGTGAGGAGTAGACAGGTGGCATGCACACTGTGTGGTTACTCCTACAATAAAGGGGTGGCTGCTTTAAGGGATGAATTTCCTCAGGCACTGTTGATGTTGGTTCTGTTACTGATAAGGGTCTCTGTCACAGGTGGCATCAGTAGTGGCCACTGACCTGAAACACTCATTGTCCAGCAAGACAGTGGTGTAGGCCCAGGAGCTTCACAGGGAGAGGCAGTGAAGGAATGTCACCCCCTCTCTGATGCTTAAACCCATCCTGGTAGCATGTGATCAGACACGATGTGAGGCCATTGGTGGGAACTGCATAGGTCCACACCTGTGGAGTGGACCAGAAGTATGAAAGAAGTCTTGGTGTTGGTCACTGCTGCTACTATGGACATGAACACCCAAGAGAAGGATCTTAGGCCCTCCTTAGCCATGTGGCTTCCTGGCATGGGGCAATAGTCAGGGCTTTCCTGCGGGGGCATCCGGAATTCCATCCAGTGCTTGACAAAGATCCTCTGGAGGATGATTGCAAAGGCTCATCCTAAAAGGAATTGCCGGATGTTTTGCTCCGGAGCATGGTGTTTTCTCTGCTGTGTTTTTCTGATAATATATTACTCATTTCAGTCTGAACGGATTGCTTAAGGGGGTGAAGGGAATACAACAAAAATTCTAGAAAATATTACCTACAATCTGAAAAACAATGGGTCTTTACCATTAACAAAATTAAAAATAATTTTGCAACCGTGCAATGAGTCTCTGAAAGCCTCTGGAGAAAATAGTTATAAATCTGCCTTTCTCTCCAACAGGCTGTTTAAATTTTAACAATGGTTTTGTTTATGTGTGGTAGTGAGGTAAGAGAATAAGGTTCCAAGACATTCCTTCCTTCCTACAAAGAATATGTCACCCCTATAATAAATGTTGGCACACAATATTCATTGGCACCGCTGCCCTCCTGTAACCCTTAACTCAGCAATTTAGATATTAACCAGAGGGACCTAATAGAAATGGTCACATGAGATTACTTGTCTATCACTTTAACCGCGAGAATAATAAGAATAGTCTTAGGTCACATAGAGTTTAGATATTAAGGAAATAAACATTGTATTAGCTCATCAACGTAGTTAGATATTCTTAAAACAATTGTGATTAGGTAAGGATGATCTGTAAGGTTGTTGTTTTCTGCCTATGCTTTGGAAACTTCTTTAATATTAACCACAAGACTGCCATTATAGCCTGAAGAAAAATGTATATAAACCCAGCCCTCCCCAGAATAAAGTGGGATTGATTGCACCAGAACTAGAGTCTGTGTCTTTCATTCTCCATCCATCGCCGACGCTGTCTCCCCGTGCCCCGTTTACCGGTGTGGAACCCATGGACTCCTGCTAGGGCTGGACCCCGGCAAGTGGCGCCCAACGTGGGGCACTCTGGTAAACCCCCCATTTATTATTAATTTCTTTCCTTTTCGAGACAGCTAGGATCCTGCCTGGGGTGCCGCGGACCCCTCGGTAGAGAAGGCCGAGAAAGGATAGGCAGGGATAGAAAGAACAGCTACCATGGGAGGTAGTGAAAGCAAAGAAAGAGCATTATTTATTGATATTGCTAAGCACTTATTAACTAAAAAAGGAATGCATGTAGGAACAGCTCAATTAAAAAGATTTTTTCATTTTGTGCAAGAATGTGCCTCTTGGTTTCCTGAACAGGGAAACTTAGATGTTAAAACCTGGAAAAAGGTAGGCGATACTATGCATGTACATCATAGATTATATGGCAATGAAAGAGTCCCCGCCGATGCTTTTGCATTGTGGAATCTTTTTAGGGACTGTTTAGACCCTAGACATGAAAGTGAGCAGCTAAGTAAAAGGGTAAGATCACTAGACGAAATGTCAGAAAAGGAGCCTTTGCTGACAGCCTCGGTTAAAAAATACACAGAGGAAACTCAGAATGAAAGTAAAAGTAAATCAGACGATGATGAAGACGGGAAAAAGGAGAAAGGTCTACCTGATCAGCTCTCCCCGTCTGATGAGGAGGACTTGGAAGAAGCCGCTTTCAGATATCATAATGAGGATCCACCTTTGGTGGCTCCTGTTGTGCCGGCCATTCCTAAACCCCCAGATAAAATAAAAAGGAAAGTCCAAGAGGTAGGATTTCTAGGTGCTGTTAGTGAGGCACAAAAACAGGGAGATGTTAGTATTTGTTGCCCTATAGTATGGGCTATAGATGAGGGAGGAGAGCCTCATTGGGAGCCTCTCTCTCTCTTTTAAAATGTTAAAAGAACTAAAAGCAGCTGTAAAAGATTTAGGACCTACTTCCCCTTATACTCTGCAGCTAGTGGAGAATGTCCTTCTCCTGTGGCTGTCCCTAAAGGCTATCATATTATAGTCATTGATTTACAAGATTGCTTCTTTACTATCCCTTTAGCTAAACTAGATAGATGGTGTTTTGCTTTTAGCTTACCATCGCCTAACTTACAAAGGCCTTATCAAAGATTTCAATGGAAAGTATTACCTCAAGGAATGAAAAATAGTCCTACATTATGTCAAAAATTTGTAGATCAAGCTTTAATTAATTGTAGACAAAAGTATCCAGACTGCTATATGATTCACTATATGGATGATATATTGATTGCACATTCTCAAAGCCATTTGTTACAAATAATATTACAGGATTTGATTAAAGATTTACAGAGGTGGGGTCTGATAGTGGCTCCTGAAAAAATTCAACAGGAACCTCCTTATAATTATCTAGGAAGAACTATAAAAACAGATTGTGTCAGCTCTCAAAAGTTACAAATTCGAAAAGACAAACTATTAACGTTAAATGATTTTCAAAAATTATTGGGAGATATAAATTGGATTAGACCTTATTTAAAACTCTCAACTAATGATTTAAAACCTTTGTTTGAAATACTAAAGGGTGATTCAGATCCTAACTCAAGTAGAGTATTAACTAAAGAAGAAGAACAAGTCTTGCAAGTTGTTGAAACTGCAATTCAAAAACATTACTTGCAACAAGTTAATTATAACTTGCCTTGGGTTTTTATTGTGCTAAAAACGAAACATACTCCAACAGGTTGTTTATGGCAAAATGATCCACTTGAATGGATACACTTACCAGTATCAGGAAAGAAAATATTAATGTCTTATCCTACTATGGTAGCTTCTTTGGTATTAAAGGCTAGATTTAGAAGTAAAGAATTGTTTGCTTGTGAAATGCATGAAATAATTATTCCTTACACAAGAGAACAATTTGACCAATTATTACAAATTGATGATCAATGGGCTATTGCATTTCTAAATTTTACAGGAAAAATTTCTTTCCACTTGCCCAATAATCCTTTACTACATTTTTTACTTCAAACAGAAATAATATTTCCTAAATGGTGCTCCTCAACTCCAATTAACAATGCTATGTTAATATTACAGATGGGTCATCAAATGGAAAAGCAGTTACAATAATTAATTCTCAACCCACAGTTCTATGGACACAAGAAACTTCTGCACAAAGAACTGAATTAGAAGCAGTCATCTATGCTTTCAAGACTGTTGCTCAACCCTTTAACTTGTACACAGACTCACTATACATTGTTAAACTGTTTCCAACCATAGAAACAGCAACACTCTCCTTTTCCTCTAAAATTATACATAGGTTACAAGAACTTCAATATCTAATTCATAACAGAACTTCACATTTCTTTATAGGTCATATTCGGGGACATTCTGGATTACCTGGTCCCCTTGCTCAGGGGAATACCCATGCTGATCACTTAACTAAAAATTTTATTTTAACAGCTATAGAAGAAGCTATTATATCACACAAAAATCATCATCAAAATTCATCTGCCTTACAAAAACAATTTCATATTTCTAGAGAAGAAGCCAGAACTATTGTTAAAAATTGTCATATTTGTCCTAAATTTATTCCTTCTCCACAGATGGGAGTTAATCCTCGAGGACTTTTACCTAATGTCTTATGGCAAATGGATGTAACTCATATATCAGAATTTGGAAAATTGTCTTATATTCATGTTACAGTCGATACCTTTTCTCATGTTATTGTGGCCTCAGCCAGAACTGGGGAAGCCTACAAGGATGTGATTCAACATTTATTCCTTTGTTTTTCTGTTTTAGGAATGCCTAAAAAATTAAAAACTGATAATGCTCCTGCTTATACATCAAAACCATTTAAAGATTTTTGTTCCAGGTTTAATATTTCTCATTCTACAGGAATTCCTTATAACCCACAAGGACAAGCAATAGTAGAAAGGAGCCATCAAAGATTAAAAATACAAATAAATAAGCTAAAAGAGGGAGAGCTTAAATACTCTTCCCCACATCATATATTACAACATGCTTTATTTGTTTTAAATCATCTAAATACTGATAAGGAGGGAAATACTGCAATGATGAGACATTGGGAAAGTAAAAGGTCAAAACAAAGTTTAGTAAAATGGAAAGATTTATTATCTGGTAAATGGAGAGGACCTGATGTCTTGCTGACATCCGGTCGAGGCTATGCTTGTGTATTTCCACAGGATGCAGAAACACCTTTGTGGATTCCAGACAGATTAATACGTCACTACAATGAGCCCTATTCGAAGGAGGAAGAACAAAAAGTATTGGATCCCTTACCAACCCAATCAGACGGACGAAAACGGACTAGTATTTAAGATGAAAAAGTTGCATCTTGCACAATCATCCGCCACTCGAAACTCAGACCTGCCGACTTGGGGACAAGTGAAACGCCTGACTGCCGCTGCTGAACACCTGGTGAACAGCTCCGGAAAACCTAAAACCCCAGAGGCTTTGTTTTTTGCATTGATTGCTCTCATTTCAACTCAGGTACTGCCTATTCATGCTTATGATAATAAAGGGAAAGCTTACTGGACCTATTTTCCAAATCCTCCCTTACTGCATCCAACTACTTGGAGCAGATCTAATATTAAAGTATTTACTAATTAGCCTCAATTACTTGGAGGGATTTCAGATTTTTTAATACCATATAAAATAGCATTTACAATTACATTTCATGGAATTACTGAAGAGACACCAATGTGCTTTAGTACAGATAATCTACATGTGCCATTGGGATGTCTCCCTTTAAGTTATAGGACTTACATTACTGATTCTCCAGGAGAAGAAGACAATGAAAGAGATATATGGTCCCTAGAGATAACCTCACTTGGATATGCTAATTATAATGATACAAATATTTCAGTGGCTTTACCGCCTCCTTTTAAACTGTGTGACGACTTTAACAGTCATAAAGACAGCTCTTGGAATCTACTCAATTTAGAAACAGATTTCCCAAAATGGTTTGAATGTGGTTTTCATCATACTGCACTACAGTTTAAGCCACAAGGCTCTGCTACTACTATTACAGATTATTCTGTGTCTTCTCCTGATTTTGATTATAAACTTTGGTTAAAGATAAGATGAAATAAAACAGTACATTTTAATTTTAACCCTTTTCTTACCAATGAGCCTATTCATAGATGGTTTACTCCTGGATGGGTAACACCCATCTATCGGAGTGACCTTATAAATGGTAAATTCTCTTACTTTCCTGACTTGTATAAACTATTAGCAGCTACTAATGTAGTACTACTACAAAGACCTAAGTTAAGTAAACCTAATGACTTTGCAGTACGTGCTTGTATAAATGCTCCTCATGCTATTCTTATGTCTACCATAAATAATTTCAATATTACTAAAAATAAGGAAGCTTATAACATTTATTGTCATGATTGTGTTCTTACTAATTGTATTAATTCAACCATGTCTAAAGATTTAAAGGTGTTTTTAATTGTACATTAGCCTAATTATGTTATATTGCCAGTCAATCTTACAGAATCTTGGTATGATGATCCAGGTGTTGAAATTTTAAAAACAGTTAATGAACTTTTAAGACCAAAAAGATTTGTTGCAGCTTTGATCTTAGGAATAACAGCTTTAATCAGTATAATCACTTCCTTAGCTCTCTCGACCACAGCGCTTGTACAGGAAATTCATACCGCTTCACATGTAAATGATTTATCTCATAATGTCTCTGTGGCTTTAGTGGCACAAGAACAAATTGATAAAAAATTAGAAACTAGAATTAATGCCCTTGAAGAAGCTATTCTCTTTATGGGAAATGAGATTCAAAATATTCAAACTAGAATGACCACTAGATGTCATGCTAATTATAAATGGATTTGTATTACTCCTTTAATGGTTGATAATAATACTAATTGGGAACAAGTTAAAACTCACCTTAGAGGAGTTTGGAATAATACTAATATAGCACCAGATATCAATGCTTTACAACTACAAATAAGAATGTTGAGTCAGGCTCATCTCTCGGTTGTTCCAGCAGATAATTTGGCCTCCCAAATGTTTCATAATATAAAAACAACTATATTTAATAGTACATTCCTAAATACAATATTACAATATGGCTTGATTGGAGTATGTATTTTAATTTTAATTCTTTGTCTTCCAGTCGTCCTCCGAGTAATCCTCAGACTAGTCAAGAAAATAAAAATTCAAGAAGGCCTCTTCACTTTACAAAATAAGAAAGGGGGAGCTGCGGGGGCATCCGGAATTCCATCCAGTGCTTGACAAAGATCCTCTGGAGGATGATTGCAAAGGCTCATCCTAAAAGGAATTGCCGGATGTTTTGCTCCGGAGCATGGTGTTTTCTCTGCTGTGTTTTTCTGATAATATATTACTCATTTCAGTCTGAACGGATTGCTTAAGGGGATGAAGGGAATACAACAAAAATTCTAGAAAATATTACCTACAATCTGAAAAACAATGGGTCTTTACCATTAACAAAATTAAAAATAATTTTGCAACCGTGCAATGAGTCTCTGAAAGCCTCTGGAGAAAATAGTTATAAATCTGCCTTTCTCTCCAACAGGCTGGTTAAATTTTAACAATGGTTTTGTTTATGTGTGGTAGTGAGGTAAGAGAATAAGGTTCCAAAACATTCCTTCCTTCCTACAAAGAATATGTCACCCCTATAATAAATGTTGGCACACAATATTCATTGGCACCGCTGCCCTCCTGTAACCCTTAACTCAGCAATTTAGATATTAACCAGAGGGACCTAATAGAAATGGTCACATGAGATTACTTGTCTATCACTTTAACCGCGAGAATAATAAGAATAGTCTTAGGTCACATAGAGTTTAGATATTAAGGAAATAAACATTGTATTAGCTCATCAACGTAGTTAGATATTCTTAAAACAATTGTGATTAGGTAAGGATGATCTGTAAGGTTGTTGTTTTCTGCCTATGCTTTGGAAACTTCTTTAATATTAACCACAAGACTGCCATTATAGCCTGAAGAAAAATGTATATAAACCCAGCCCTCCCCAGAATAAAGTGGGATTGATTGCACCAGAACTAGAGTCTGTGTCTTTCATTCTCCATCCATCGCCGACGCTGTCTCCCCGTGCCCCGTTTACCGGTGTGGAACCCATGGACTCCTGCTAGGGCTGGACCCCGGCAAGGCCCTCCTTAGCCATGTGGCTTCCTGGCATGGGGCAATAGTCAGGGCTTTCCCCCTTCACTCCTTCAGCTCTGGTGGGTGGTCTGGAGCAAGCAGGAATAATTCACATCAGGAGTTAGGCAAAATTCCTCTCTGGGGCCTCCCTTGGCTGTGCACATGTGCATACAGGTCATGCCCAGGACTTTTTTACCTTCAATTCCTTAGCTGAAGTGACCATGAGAGCAGCAAGAGTAGAATGTGGCCTATACTGGGCAGTCTCTCCAGGCATCTTCAGGTCATGCCCATGAGTGGAACAACAGCCCGAATATACTGTTGCTCAAGATTGCTTTAGCATGCCACTATAGGTAGGTAGCAGTGGAACCAGAGTTCTTTCCCCACCTTAATCATGATGGACACCTGTGCATAGTACTGAGAGGAGGGGTGGTGAGACATGACTGGCTGCATCATGCATCTTAGATGGCAGAGAGTCCCTGACCTCCCAGTTTGTGTGGACTATACCTTCCATTCCCCTCTGCATTGCAACACCTGCTGCCTACAGCGCTGGACATTGAATCAGAATCACTCTACTGAGCCAACTGTGATTGGTGAGAGCTACCTGCTGAGTCAGTGCAATGAAATATCTATAGGATGGAAGTATGTAGGGGTTTCTGACCCCTATAACAGTCTAAATTCAGATAATAGATCTCTTCTCTGAATGCCTCCTGGCTACAGAACCCAAGGGGTTCACTGGAAGATGATGTAGAATCCTTTAACAAAGCAAGGCTACCATGCAAATTTCAGATTAATTATCTAGTTAGGCTACCTGTGAGAGTTGTGAAACTTTACAATAGCTACAGTTGCCAGTATCTGCACTGATAATTTTTTCCATAAGGAGGGGGAAGAATCTGCTTTATGGTTACCACATTATAGTATTGAAAATGTCCAGTTTTAACAAAATAACAAAGCATTCATAGGAACAAGAAAGTATGGTCCTTTCATAGCAGAAATTAGCAGAATTTTTCCCCAAGGGAGCATAACCATTGGAGTATAAAGACTAGTGTTTCATATAATCAAAGACCTAAAGGAAACCACGACAAAATAACTCAACAGAAGGTCAAAAACAAATAAATTACATAAAAGAATCCAACCAATCTTGAAGCTGAAAGGTACAAAACCAAATGAAAAATTCACTAGAGGATTTCAGTAGTTTAAAGAATCGTTGATCTTGATCATTGAAATTACAAAGTATGAGATTTAAAAAAGAAGAAAAGTGAAGCAAGGGACTTGTGAGACATTACCAAACATACAAATACATAATATGAATCTCCAGAAGTAGAAACAAATAATATGACTAAATTATGACCAAAATATCCAAAATTTGATAAAAATGAATGAGTATTCAAATGAAAGATATGAATGAATAAACTCTACATAGGATAAACTCCACACCAAATGAAACTGTGAATATTGAAATCAGTGAGACAAAAATGACTCATCATTTACAGGGGATCCTTAAAAAGATTTTCTGTAGATTTCTTAGCAAAAACTGCTCAACCAGAAAATAGGAAGTGCTAAAAGAAAAGGCTGTCAGTCAACAATCTATGTCTGATAAAATCATCATTAAAAAATGCGGTAAGAGTGAAGACTTTACCAGATAAACAAGAGCTGGAGTTTGTCTCTACAAGAAATTTTTAAAAAGTTCTTAAAGTTAACATGGAAAGGAAAACAATAAAACAATCAATTAAAAAAAAAAGTTAACATGAAAGGACGTCAACCATGACCTGGTGCCTCTGAATACTAACCAGAAGAGGAGTAGCATATCTCTGATAGTATAAGGCAAACCACGCCCTTGTTCCATCGTGCTACATTTGCCTGTGATATATACTTCACAAGCGGGTCACGGGCAGCTCGGCAGGACGGTCTGGGTCCTTGGGCTGTGCCGGGCCGTGCGGGGCCTGATTGCTGAGGAAGCAAAATGCTTGCCTTCCCAGAGACAAGTGTATTTTATGATTTTTTACTTCTGAATCTTAGAGGATAACACAGAGGATATCACATGTTTTTAAACCTGGGAAGGACACAAAATGGAATAATTGCTAATTCTCTTCTCAGGTAGAGGAATATAGTATGGGTTTTTTATTTTTATTTTTTGTCTTTGGGAAACAGTACGAATTTTATTGTTAAGTGCCAGGTACTATATGGTCACAGTTGTAGATCAGAGAGGTCATCTGAGAGGTGGCTGGCCTGGGTCTCATCTGATGCTGGCCCTCTATGGCAGCCCCATGCTGGATGGCTCCCAAAGCTCCCAAAGCATGCCCCTTCTGCCTGACCCACAGTTGTGTTGTAATTGTAGACACATAATTGAAACTGTGTCAAGTTTTTATACATGTGAAATGTGCAAGAATGAAGATTTTACAACATGGAAATGCCTTATGGGGTATTGCATGTAGTCTGTAAAAATGCCAAGGTGGGTGGGGCATGTGGCTCAGAGGTAGCTGCTGTCCTAGCATGAATGGGGCCCTGGGTTCCATCCCCAGCACCACCAAACACATAAATGAAGATGCCAGAGTGAGGCTCCTGAGGTTCAGGACGTATTTCACATTGAAGCTAAATTGCCTTTCTTTTATAACCTTTTGGGCCTGTGATCAGGAGGAGATAATATTTACAATGATGCAAAAAACTCCACACGTGTGAGTCACCAAAAGAAAAATGAAAAAATGGGAGGAGAAGTACTTTCATACGGAAAACTACAAAATATTGATGAAAGAAATTAAGACCTAAATAAAAAGGAAAACATCCTCTCTTCATGGATTGTAAGACTTAAAGGGACTGGGTACAATGGCTCACACCTGTAAATCCCAGCAGTTCAGAAGGCCGAGGCAAGAGAATCACAGGTTCAGAGCCAACCCCAGCAACTTATTGGGACCATGTCTCAAAATTAAAAACCAAAAGGGCTGAGGATGCAGCTCAGTGGCTAACCACCCCTGGGTTCAACCCCTGATACCAAAAAAAAAAAAAAAAAAAAAATCTGATTAAAAATTGACTGAAATGGAAAGAACCATGAAGAACTAAACCAACGCTGGAAAAAAAGAATGAAGTTTCAAGGATTTCAGAGTTTCCATTTTGAAATTTTACTTCATAACTACTATGATTTTAAAAAGCAAACTATTGACATAAATATAAACAGACCAAGGCTGGGGTTAGAGCTCAGTGGTAGAGCACTTGCCTAGCACATATGAGGCACTGGGTTTGATCCTCAGCACCACATAAAAATAAAACAAAATAAAATTTAAAAAGTATTGTGTTCATCTATAACTAAATATTTTTTAAAATAATAAACAGACCAGTGGAACAGAACTGAGAATTCATAAACCCATACACCTATGGTCATTTTATATTTGTCAGTGGTACCTAACCATAAAAGGGGAGGTAGAGGAATATCGTCTCTTCAACAAATGGTGCTAGACAACTGGATAATATCCACATACCAATGAATGGAGCTGGACCTCTGAGTCACACCATGAATAAAAATTAACTCAAAATGTGCCACATACAGTAGTGTAAGAACCAAAAATATAAAATTCTTAGAAGAAATATTCATGACCTTGAGTTTGATAATAGATTCCTGACAAGGATACCAAAAACATGAATAGCAGAATAGAAATGAGAAATACTAGACTTTAACAAAATTAAACATTTTCATGTATCAAGGGCCATTTATCAAGAAAATAAAAAGATAATCTATAGATTGGAAGAAAGTAGTTGAAAACCATATATCTGGTAATTGTTTGATAACAGAACATATAAACAATTTTTATGACTCAACAACAAAGAAAGAACACTTAAAAAGTAGGCAGGGGACTTAATTCTTCCCAAAAGATAGATGACATGGGCACATGAAAAAGTGTCCATCCCTTAGCAAGAAAAGTGAAGCAGGAGGCATCACAATACCAGAGAGCCACAGTAATAAAAATGACATGATACTGGCACAAAAACAGAACGGAAGACCAATAGAATAGAATATAAGACACAGATACAAACCCACATATATCCAATTATACCAGACAAAGGCACCACAAACATACATTGGAGAAAAGACAGCCTCTTCAACAAATGGTGCTGGGAAAACTGGAAATCCATATGTAGCAGAAGGAAATGTAATCCCATCTCTCACCCTGCACAAAACTCAAAGTGGATCAAGGACCTAGGCATTAGACCAGTGACCCTGCACCTACTAGAAATAAAAGTAGGTCCAACTCTCCATCATGTCAGCTTAGGAACAGACTTCCTCAACAAGACTCCTAAAGCACAAGAAGTAAAATCAAGAATCAATAAATGGGATGGTATCAAACCAAAAAACTTCTTCACAGTAAAGGAAACAAGAACATGGAGAGCCTACAGAATGGGAGAAACCCTTTGGCACCTGCACTTCAGGTAGATGGATACACAAAGAACTCAAAAAACTTACCACCAAAAAAAAAAAAAAAAAAAAAAAAAAAAAAAACCACCACCCAATCAATAAATGGGCAAAGGAACTGAACAGGCACGTCACAGAAGAAATATGAATGGTCAAAAAATATGAGTGTTCAACATCTCTAAAAATTAGAGAAATGCAAATCAAAACTATCAGAATTGCAGTTATCAAGAACATCAGGAACAATAAATGTTGACAAGGACGTCAGGGGAAAAAGGTACATTTACACAATGTTGGTGGGACTGCAAATTGGAGCAACCACTCTAGAAAGCAGTATAGAGATTCTTCAGAAACCCTGGAATGGAATCACCATTTGACCCAGTTATCCCACTCCTCAGTTTATAACCAGAGGACTTAAAATCAACATGCTACATTGACACAGCCACATCGATGTTTACAGCAGCATTCACAGCAGCCAAGCTCTGGAACCAATCTAGGTGCCCTTCACCAATTGAATGGGTAAAGAAAATGTGGTATATATACACTATGGAGTATTACTCAGCCGTAAAGAATGAAATTGTTGCATTTGCTGGTAAATGGATGGAAATGGAGACTATCATGATAAGTGAAATAACCCAATCCCAAAAAATGAATGGCTGAATGTTGTCTGATATGTGGGTGCTAACACACAATAAGGGGAGAGGGGAGGGAATCGAATTTTATTGGATTAGTTAAAGGGGAATGAAGGGGAGGGAGGGAGGATGAGATTAGGAAAGACGGTAGAATAAATTGGACATAACTTTCCTATGTTCATATGTGTAACACATCATGTACAACCACAAGAATGGGATCCTAATTAGAATAAGTTATATTCTATGTATGTATAATATAGCAAAATACACTCTACTGTCATGTATATCTAAAAACAAATTTTAAATTTTTTTGGAAAAGGATATGGGGATATGGCTCAGTGGTTAAGCACCCTAAGTTCAGTCCCTGGTACCAAAAAAAAAAAAAAGGAAGTACTCATAAATGCTATAATGTGGATGAACATTTAAAACATTATGCTCAGTAAAAGAAGTTCACAAATGATTACATTTATATGAAATATCCATTTAGGCCAGTCAGTAGAAATAAAGCAGATGGGTGGTTACCTGGAGCTGGAGGAGGAGAGAATGGGAGTAACTGCTTAAATAATGTTATGTTTCTTGGTTTGATGGAAATGGTTTACCATTATGAATATATTAAAGAAAACAAACTCAACCACACATGTGAAAATTTAATGTTAATGTGAATCTCATTTCAATTAAAACTACTGAAAAAATAAAGAAGCTCCTTTATACTATTTGAAAGGACTTAATATAAGCAGTAATTTGATCCACATGCAGTGAACATTTCTGCAGAGATTAAATATGAAATACACTTCTGTTTGAAACTTTTTGTACACTTACTGATTAAAAGACAACTTCATAAAGGACTAATTATAAATTTTCATTATAGGAACATAAAATAAAAAAGGTTTTATAGTATGACTGTAACAGCACAAAGCAAGGAACAGAAAGAAGCTATTTAGGAGTGAAGGTGTGGGATAATATTGAAAGTCAGTTGATATTGATCTAACCAAACTAGACTGTTATAAATGAAGATGTTAATAGTAATAAGGGAAACATAAGAAAATCACTAAAACTCATAAAATAGCAAAATAAGTTAAATGTACATTAGAAATAAAATATTTAACTTTTCAAAAGCATATAGTAATATAACAGTAAAAAATAGGACAAATGGAAAATGACACATAAAAATGCTTTCCAGTAATTATACTGCATGGAAGTGGATTAAATACTCCAATTAAAAGGAAGAGATGGCAATATTTAAAACAAAAGAAAACAAAATTCCCAACAAAAGCCACACAAAAAAAGGAAAGCCTGAGGTACGAAAACCAAGAGTGGAAGAGGGCATTTCTCCTACAAAGATAAGGGAATACTGCAATTTTGTCTGAACTTGATAAGAAATCTAGGCTATATGGCACTAGATAGACACAGAAATAAATGAAACGGAATTCAGAGTCCAAAATTAAGCCTGTATCATTTATGGCTAATTGATTTTTGACAAGGATACCAAGAAATTTCAATGGGAAAAAATTCTACAAATAGTGCTGAATCAATTGGATATTACATGCAAAAAAATGGAATTGTATCCCTTTCTCATACAAAAATAGGTCACGGACATAAATCTAAGAAGTAGAACTATGGAAGTGAGAGATGACAGTTGCAAATCTGTGCCTTGAATTAGGTAACAACTTTAAAAAGCTTTTGAGGTTCTAGTGCCATTATCAAGAAAGTAAACAAAATGCACACAAAAGGGAAAATGTTTTACAAATCATGTGTTTGGAATAAAGAACTCTTACAAATCAAAAATAGACAACCCAGATTTTAAATTTTTACTTTTTATTTTGATTTTTGCTGATGGACAACATGCCTTTATTTTGTTTATTTTCACGTGGTGCTAAGGATTCAACCCAGTGCCTCATATGTGCCACTGAGCTACAGACCCATCCCTGACAACCCGGTTTTTAAAGGGCTAAAAATCGACATTTCTTCAACAAAAGTGTACCAGTGATCAATGACATGAAAAAGTCCTTAACGTCAGCCATCAGGGAAATGAAAATTAGAAACAAAACGAACAAGCTAGCACTTCACATCCTGTAGGATGGATATACTAAAAAGGCAGACAATAGGTGGTACTGATGTGGAAAAATTGGAACTCAAATTTCTGGTGGAAATGTAATATGGTACAGCTACTTTGGAAAACATAAAATTGCCATATTACCCAATAAAGTCACTTTTCTAGACTCATTTACTGAATAATCCAACAGCTACCAAATTCTCAGGAGCCCACAATAAGAGAAGGCTCTACAACAGGCTGAAGTGCGGCACAAGCTGTCCTTGCTCTTGGTCCACATAATCTAGATCAGTGAGTACCCGAGAAAGCTAGGGTGGCTAAGGAGATTGTTCAGATTCTCTAGAAAGCTCCAACAGGGGAGCCACAGGAGACCAGTGTGATTCTGGAGTAAAACGATATCCTCTGCAGAGGAGAACTAGTCTTCATTTGAAAAGTAGCTCCTGAGCCCTAGTAGAAACAAATGCCCCCACCATGAGACACAAAATGCAAACTATGAGGGGAAACGCTCTGAGCAACGAGCTGGAACACTTGGTGTATTCGCAGCAACCCACCGTACAGCAGTAGTGACCCTTCAGGACTGGACTTGAGGTCCATAGACAAGTTAATTATAGGAGCAGGTGAGCCACGCCCTGTCACTACCTGTGCCACACTGCTGCATCCCCCTCAACCCATATTCATACCCTGTGGTGCTGTGGGAATTGGGGTGGGGTGAACTCAGGTACGTGCCTGCCCATAATGTGGGCAGTCTCTGAAAGTGGCCTGCTGCACCCTGGTGCCTCTTTCTATAGCACCATTTCCACAGTGTGAAAAGAGGTCCTTCCAATGGGTGGGAGAGTAGCTGGCCATTCGCATGGAAGGAAAAGTGATCTGAGGGACAGATACATGCAGACTTTTGGGCAGTGGCAGTTGGTTTGACTGGTCTGAGGAAGAGGTGAATGGGCAGAACATGCATATTTGTATCTTACCTGAAGTCCACCAAAGGCCACGTACTGCAGAGAAGGTTCTCCATAATCAGGTGAATAGGATGATACATCTTTTGACTGCCAAACAGTCAGAACTCATCACAACCTGGCCTTTGTACAAAGGGACCATATGTACACATAGTAGAAATAAAAGCTACGTATGAGCCCAGTGAAAAGGGCCTTCCTTAGCAACTCTGATAGTTGCCAGGACCAAAGGCTGGTCCAGACTGGTGCTGTACTATTGATTAAGTGCCATTAATCACCTCACCGAGGAAATACCCTGGAGTGCTCAACTTACCAGTGTGGATAAGAACCAAGGAAAGGGGACTCCCTCCTGTTTTACCAACACTCCTGCCACAGTTAGCTCATTTGGGGGTTGAGTCAACACATTTTTAACTTTATGGTGTCTTTTGTTGTACAAATGATTTAAGTCCTGAATGGACTGATTATTTTTCTGTTACTTAATCCAGATTTACAGGATACTCCTGATTTTCCTATAATAAAGTTGATTTTTTTGTTTTGTTTTGTTTACATCTTTTACTTTACACTTAAGAAATCACTGTGTGTGCCATGAGGAAGGGCTCTGATTTCATTCCATTTGGAAAACAAGTCTCTCCAATAAAGGGCCCAAAATAGACATTTCTCCAAACAAAATGTACAAAGGACCAATGACATGAAAGCATTAGCTTTCCCCTGAATTGAAAGGTCATCTAGTATATCCAAATTTCCAGATATACACCGCTTTGTTTCTTGATCCTCTCTATTCCACTGTCTATTCATACATCACTACCACCTTGTTTGAAGGACTAAATTTTGTCCTCATAAATCACAGGGCAGATTTATCCACCCTCTAACTTGTTTCTGCAAGATTGTCTTAGCTGTTCTTACACCTTTATAGTTCCACTTTTCACATCCCATTTGAAAAAAAAGTACAGCAGCCAGGTTTGGGGCACACGCCTGTAATCCCAGCAACTAATGCAGGTGGACTATAAATTTGAGGCCAGCCATAGCAATTTAGCAAACCCTTCCTCAAAGAATAAAAAGGACTGCAGATGCAGCTCAATAGTAAAGTGCCCCTAGGTTCAATCCCCAGGATGAAAATAAAACTATATGTAGCATTTTTATAGGTACTACTTTCAATTTATGATCTCTTTAAAATAGTAATTATTCTATTTTTGGATTAACACTTTATTCCTCTAGAAAAGCTTTGTGGATTTTTTCCCCTCCAAGTATTTAAGAAAAAAAAGTTACCAGGTGTGGTGAACACGCCTGTAATCCCAGCAATTTAGGAGGCTGAGGCAGGAAGATCACAAGTTTGAGGCCAGCCTTAGCAGTTTAGCGAAGCCCTGTCTCAAAATAAAAAATAAAAAGGCCTAGGAATGTGGCTCAAGGGTTAAGTACCCTTCAGTTCAATTCCCAGCCTCATGTTGAATTTTTGCTTACTAATTCATAAAATTTTCTTAGGTTTCTAAAAGAAATAATCTGGTTCAGAAATTATGATGACTACACATCTCCCTTTCTAATATTTTTAGAAATTAAGTATATATATATTTTAAAAAAGGTCCTACATGTATTAGTACCTGCAAGATAATACTGAATTATGGTGATGATCCTTGTCACCCTTACCTCATTTCTAACTTGCAATAGAAGGACATGGAGAAGGTTCATAGTTGTACATGCTTCTGGGGGTCCTCAGAATTCCCAGAGGACTTGAGAACATGGCATGTTCTCCAGGTGCTTCTTCCCAGGGCTAGGGCAACATGCCCCCAAAACTGCGTTGTTGTGGTACAAGACCATCTGCCAGACTTAACACACACCTTCAGCAAAATCAATGAGTAACCAGAACTTCCTGTGTTCCCCACTCAGCCCTCACACACCCTGAGAGTAGGAATCCCTAGAGCTGTACACTTTCTTGGGTAGGGCCACCAGACCCAGCTGCACCACCCTATTGAAAGAGTCAAGGAGGACAGGTATGGATCTGATTATTTCCTTCCCTTGAGGACTTATAAGAACTGCATCTGTTCCTCAGTCCCCAGGGATCCAAGTCCCCCAGGCGGACCTATAAACTCAACATTCTGATCTCTAGTCTCTCACCAATTCCCCAACCCCTATCATTGAATCTTCAGCAAAATCTGTATTCTCAGGTTATGTAAATTTCCCCTTGACCTTCTAAATGAAACAGTTCTTTCCCTTCTTGCTGTGTCATGGAATTCTTGTGTCAGCTAATTTCTCTTGTCTCCTGCCCCTCCTCACTGCTGTCTGTCAAGACACCTCAGTTCTGGTCATCCTTAATACTCAGGCCAGGAGTTCAGAACATTCCACATTATGATGGAACTAGAAAAGATGCCACCCTGACAGTTTCAACAGCTAGTGAAAGACCCAGGCAATGACTCCATCCAGTCTTGGTCACAAAGGATATAGCGGCTGTGCTAGGTTTAGAAGTTTGAAAGGTTAAATATAGGAAACAGGGCATTATTGTATTGGGCAAAGTAGAAAGTACTAAATTGCTTTTTATCCTTATTTTCTATTTGCAAGTTTTTCCTTCCTATTTTTGAAGAATTTTCCACTATGCATATCTTGATTGGGAGCACTTGCTATGGAAACTGAAGGAACCAGACTCCCCTCTCTCCCCATTATTGGAACCTCCTTCCCTCCCTCCCTCCAAAGCTGCTAGGTTTCTCTGTGGTGGCATGATGCCTACTCAGTGACAAGAAATAAGCAACACAGTGGTAGCAAATCACAGAGCCTGGGGGAAATGGAGCTCAGGGATGGTTCAAGTCAGACTTGCTGCAGCAGGACTGGCTTGTCTCCTGCTTCCTGGCCATCCTTTGTTTTATCCTGTTTGTCCCACTTTCCCAATGACCCAGTGGGCTACTCCATTTCTTTCCAATAAATTTCGTTTTTGGTTTCAGTCAGTATCTGCTCCTATTGCTTACAATTAAGAATTCTGAATGATACTAACCCAGGCGGGCTTCCATACTGACCAACTGGAAGGGACACCAATGACATAACACAAACAATGGCAGCTCTAGAGTTATGTAAGAGAGTACCACAGAACCCACCTATGTGACAGCAAGAACTATGCACTCGTGTGTCTAAAAGCATATAAAACAGATTAAAAAATACTCAGTTCATGATATATTAGGTAACAAAATTTATAATCCTAATACTTTAAGCATGGGCTTTCTGGTACCCTCAGAATTTTATTCAACTCCTGTCTGCCACCAATAATCTGAAAAATCTTGGACATGTTGCTTAGCATCTGGAAAATTGGGATAATAATGGCTAATTACTCCCCTTTCTATTTTATTTTCCTTGTCTGAAAAACAAAGAAGATAGTACCTCCTTCTCTGGCCTGTTGTGATGGCTTAAAGTCACAGAGCACAATGCACTTGGCACACAGTGAGCATGTAAGAATGACTCCTTTCCCAACACTGATAACGTAATTAGTTTTTGTACATAATGCAAGTGCTTTTCCAAAGTGAGATGGCTTCAACTGGTGCAATCTTTTTGGCCACCTTGAACTCTGAAGCAGTATGATCTCAGAATACTTGTTCCACTGCTTCTGGCTTCCACACCCACGATGCTCATTCCGTCACTTTCCACATGACTAAATCCACTGCAAAGAGAAGGAGTGTGTCAGTGTTAATCTGAAAAAAGGTCAGAATTTAAACAGTAAAAGCTTTTTTTTTTTTAAATATATATATTTTTTTAGTTGGCATTGGACCTTTATTTATATGCAGTGCTGAAAATCGAACCCAGTGCCTTGCATGTGCTAGGTAAGCACTCTACCACTGAGCCACAACCCTAGTCCATGAAAGCTTTTTCATGAAGATCAAACTGCCTTCTGTGCCTTCTCATATCTAGTCAACCCCACCCAGTCCTGTTTCCTTCCCTTGTTGTGGGCTTTGATTTGAGGACCTAAATTCATTTGTCACGACTAGCAAATTATTAGCACATTCTTAAGTGGAAATGCCATTTTGGGCCCTTCTGACAGTAGCTGCCTGAATCACAGTGATTCTAGCTGTTCTAAGAAACTTCTTAAAGAAAAGCATCTAACTTAATCTGGGCAAGTCTGATTCATTTCCCCAGGATTTAGAATTAACTTATAATTTCTGGTCAGGCTCACTGCTCTCTTGAATGAAGGAGACTTAACCACAGGGGCTCATGGGTGCAGTCATTTCTCACAAGGTCAGAGTCGCGGTCCAACCTGGGTTTGCCCATTCAGTTCCTGTGGGGCTTTGAACAAATCATCCACATCACTCAGCCTTTGTTTCACCTGTGGATGATGCCAACTGCACGTGGTTGTTTTGCACCTCACGAGAAATAACGTATACACTGCATACCTAGAGCCAGCAATCTGGTTAACGGAAAAGGAAGCAGAGTATGAGCAGAGGCTGGTCTTGGGTCCACTTAGTAAGGGACAGGATGGGCATGTGGCTAAGTCCTATTAACATCCTTTCCAACACTTCCTTTTTAAAAACTTTGAGATAGGTGTGGTGGCACAGGCCTGCAGTCCCAGGTACTTGGATAAGGAGGAAGAAGCAGCCCTGGAGTTCAAGGCCAACCTGAGCAACACAAGAAGACCCTGTCTTCAAAACAAAGTAAAAACATGGCTTTGTAGGCCACATAAGCCCACTTTAAGGCAAAATGAAGGAACATAGCCAATTACCTGGCCCATCTGTGGGATCCCCCAAGCAAGTGATAGCAGCTCTTGAGGACTGGGAATTTGTTTTTCTTATTCCACACATAGACACGCAAAGAGAGGTCGAATGAAGAGGTGATGACTCGCTCTGGGTCCTTGAAATGAAGTCAAGTGAGGCAATGGCATGGACTCCTGAAGGAGAGTGTGCCACGGGCAGGGGGCGCTGCACTCACCACCCACAAGGATGTGATGGGCCTCTGGTGGTCCCGGAAGGCTACGAGCTGCAGACCATGTATGGTGAACAGAACCAGCTCTGACCCGGAAGCCAGCAGGATCACCTGAGAGCCGTGGCCCTGCATGAGGTGAGGAGCCATCATGATGTCCGGCAAGAGGAAACTGGCCACCTGTTGTACTTTTTGGAATAAAAACAAAGATTGGCTTCTCTGAGCTAGACACGTGCCTCACAGAAGATGATGTGCTACACTGAAAAGAACATCTCTGCAGTTAGACCTGCACTCAACCCCGATCCATGCGTTACTCCCCTAAATCTCCAGTTCATCGGCAACGAAATTGTGATTATAACATTACAATCACAGGAGACATGCTTGTGGAAATGACTGACAAGTATGCCATTCAGGGAATCAGGGTTCCCTTACTTATTCTCTTTTCCTTCTAACACAGGGTGAAAGAAGAAATGGCCATGTGACAACTGTATGACATCTGCCAAAAACTACTGTCGAAGATACAGTTCATTATACTTTTTTATTACAGGAAAAAAATTATGTCTTATGAAGAATATGTTTCCTCATCAGACAAAGCATCTATTATACATGGTGTTTCCCTTTTTTTCCTCAACAGACAGGAAGCTCAGAGCAAAATTGAGTCATATGAAATGAAAACAAAAGGAAAAAAATGCCATGATACAAAGGGAAGGTCTCTCAGTGATGTAGGGCTTAGGAAATAGAGGAGACAGTGGGGAGAGCCATGGGTCTTACTGGACTAGGAACTCCTCGGGGAAAACAGAAACTGTAGCCTTTATTCATCTGACATAATCAGGAGAAAGGTAGTAAATGGAAGCAGGAAGGTCACTCAGGGCAGGGGATCTGTGGAAGGGTACTTAATGTCTTAATCTCAGGACCACGAAGGGGGCCCAACATGTAGCAAGGGTTCCATCGTTCTACCAGGATACAAGATTACAAGATAACTTCTGCTTGGCTATACCACCGAGAGCGAAGAAAAGTGTCACCAGAGAGATAGGGAAACGACATACTGTAATGGTGGCGACATGGCCAGCAAGGGGACTCTTACCCAGAATGTTCACTCTATCCCTGGACTTCGTGGCTTTTAACTCAAACGTAGTGACAACCAGCTGCCTGCCACTGTCATTTCTGTGTATAATAATCAGCCTGGCAGCTTCATCGGGGACCCAGCAGGCTTTGGAACTCAGCTGGACGGTGAGGGTGGTGGAAGTAGTAAGTTCATCTTCTGATGGGTGCAGCAAGGACTGAGTGTGGATCACCTGGGGAAATACCCCTGCACTGTCACAGTGCAGATGAGGGAGTGGCTCCTCAGACTGAGCACTCAGAAAACCACACCCCAACCGACTGGCTGCATACCCCACCAGCCCTGCTAGCCTGGCCAGGGAGCCCGTGCCACATGCACACCCTCCTTCCAGACTGTGAATGGACCGGGCTGTTTGAGGTTGATCCTAGCTTACATCTGGCCCTGCTGGAAACGTCCTGGTATGCCAGTCCCCCTGAGACTGGTGTGAGAGATGAATCACATAAATAGAGTTTCTACTTTTGACCAGCTGTGGTCACTGTTTTGCTGATGCTTCAAATGTCTCCCTGCATATTCCTTCAGTGACTCCTTAGGCCTCTTCTAGGCCCCAGCCTGATTTTACAAAGGGTCCTGGTAGTTCCCTCCCATGGCCTCTGCACCTGGCTCTTCTTTTCTGACCACTTACCTCCCTGGCTTCTAGGTCTTAAGGCTCCTACCTCTTCCTGCTCTGACAATTCTTGTTCTCTCTCTGCCCTTCCTCCTCCACAAGACCATAACCAGCTGTCTATATTTTACTATGCTCTAACTTCCCAGTTCAGGCCCTGTCACTCAAAAAGTATTTCATTTGCTGGGCATGGTGGCCCATGCCTGTAATCCCAGCTGCTCAGGAGGCTGAGGCAGGAGGATCACAAGTTTGAGGCCACTGTCAGCCACTCAACAAGACCCTGTCTCAAAACAAAAAAGGAAAAGTGCAAGGGATACAGCTGAGTGATAGGGTACCCCCGAGTTTGATCCCCAGTACAAAAAGAAAAAAGAAAAAACTGCTTTATTCCCTGGCAGATGACAGCCATCTCTGCATGCACGTGGCTGGGACTCTTTGTGGCTGACACAGCGTCATAGCACAGAACAAGGCAGCACTGAAGACATGCCCACAAAACAGGAGGTACAACAGAGTTCAGCATCAAAATCTTTTCTAGGAACCAGATGTTCCCCTCACCGATGCCGTCATTGAAACTATTCTCAAATCACCAAAAGGCTCTCGGACGTTTTCCACCAGTATGTTCCTAAAGCCCCAAACCTGTTCACCTGAACACCTCTGCCTCCCCAGCAGGGTTGGCTCCTTCTAGCCCACTGGTAGTATGGCAGCCAGAAAAGAGCAGAAGCTCAGGGAGGCAGGAACTTCCGAGCTTCCCACCTGCTAGAAGCAGATGTTAAGGCTGGAACAGAGCCCCAAGGACAGAAAATGGTTCTTAGTAAGCAACAGGGCCCACTCCTGCCAGCCATGGGGCTTGATCTTATGCACAAAGCCGTTCTTGAACTCACATGGCACAACACTGGACGCCAGACCCTCTATTTTCCTCTCACAAGGCCAGGTCCCCCAGGGAAGGGGCTCCACAGCACTGACCTTTGGGCCCAGGTCTGAACTGGGTGAGGACGCAAACAGCCACTGTCGGTCAGGAGAGCAGATGAGGCTCACAGAGGTATTAGGAAACATGGTCACTTTGGAGACCACCTGCAGCTGAGGCACCGTCAGTGTGTAGAGATTCCCTTCAGCACAAGCCACCTGCAACAGACAAGGAATCAGACCACCAGAGTGGGAGAGGGGCCAGAGCCCTGAGCCCAGCAGGAAGCCTCACCTTCTGACCTGTTCTCACCAGAATGGAAACAAGTGTTTTAACTGCTGCCCCCACAGGGTGAGTGCCAGTTACTTTAAAAAGGTCGAACCTTAGAAGATTTTTTCAAATACGCTCACAGGACTGGGGTATAGCTCAGTGGAAGAGTGCTTGCCTAGCATGCATGTAGCCCTGGGTTCCTTCCCTAGCGTGGCAAAAAGAATAAATACAGGGACAAAAATGAACACAGTCAAGCAACAGGAGACTTTAAAGCAGAGGTTCTACTCCCCTCCCTGCAGGGTTCATGAGTGACCTTTTTATGCCCTTTCCACCCACTAGCAGAGGCATACTGGGTCACACGGCATGCTGAGTGGCAACCTGCTTTAAAACACTCCCTGGAGATTTCCATACTAGTGGACATTTTCTTTTGATTTCCTCTCCTACTGATAGAAATTTGAACTGTTTAATCACTGCTGCCATGAGTGCTCTTGCAAACACCCTGGACCCAGATCCTACAGGTGTGTTAGAGAAGAACCCTAATGGAGTTACTAGATCAAAGGGTATGCATCTTTCTAAAGGGCGCCAAACTACATTCTTCTAAAACCCCGCATAAAACAGCTATTTCTCTTCATCTAATTTATAATATTTTAACTTGGGTACAATAAAATACTATCTCAGTGTACATTTTATTAGAACACAATTATACAGTTATCTGAGTTCATTTTGACAAAATCATGCATGCAAGAAATTTGATTTCAATCCCCAGCCCCCCTTTCCTCTCCTCCCCCCTGCATCTCCCTCCTTTCCTCTACTGTCATCTTTCATGCCTTTATTTGTGCTTGGTACTTTCTACATATAAAGGTGAAATTTCCTTGCACATTTATATATATGTATACAACATGAATTTGTTAAATTCATTCCATATTTTTTCCCCTTTCCCTTCCTCTCTCTCGTTCTCCTACTCCACTGATCTTCCCTGTATCTTTATGATTTCTGACCCCCCCCCCAACCTTCTTTCCCTTATTTTGCTCTAGCTTCCACATAAGAGAGAACATTCAACCTCTGATTTTCTTAGTATGGCTTATTTCATTTAGCATGATTTCCTCCATTTCCATTCATATACAGCAAATGTCATTATTTCATTCTTTATGGCTGAGTAAAACTCTATTGTGTATATATACCACATTTTCTTGATCCATTATCTATTGACAAGCATTTGGCTACTGTGAACTGTGCTGTTATAAACACTGAAGTGGCTGTATTGCTACAGTATGCTGATTTTTGTTTTTCTTGATGAATACCAAAGAATGGGATAGCTGGGTCATATGGTGGTTCCATTCCTAGTTTAAAAAAAAAAAATTATTGGTTCTTTTTAGTTATACATTAAAAATAGGATTTATTTTTGACATAATTATAAAAGCATGGAATATAATCTGCTCTAACTTGGTCCCCAGTACTTCCCCTTTCTCTTCCCTTCTTCCCTTCCCTCAACTCTACTGATCCCTCTACTATTTACTAATAGTTGGGTTTTTTCCCTAAATGTCTTGTGGATGTACATGACAGTGAGATTCACTGATATATTCACATATGAACACGGGAAAGTTAGGCCAGATTCATTCCACTGGTTTCCCTATCCTATCCCTCCTCCCTTCCCTTCCCTTCTCCACTGAACTTCTACTCTTTTTTTTTAACCCCCTACCCAGCCATTTCAGATTAGCTTTTGCATGTCAGAGAAAACATCTGACCTTTGACTACTGGGGATTGGCTTATTTCACTTAGCATGGTAGTCCCCAGTTCCATCCATTTACCAGCAAATGCCACAATGTTGTTGTTCTTTATGGCTGAGTAATGCTCACCTATTGAAGGGCACCTAGCTTGGCTGTTGTGAATTATGCTGCTATACACACAGAAGTGGCTACATCACTGGACTATGCTGACTTTAAACCTTTCAGATATATATACCAAGGAATGGGATAGCTCAGTCATTTGGTAACCATTCCTAGTTTTTGGAGGGATCTCCACACTTTCAGAGTGGTCGTACTAATTTGCAGTCTCACCAATGTGTCAGTGTACTTTTCCCCCTACATCCTCACATGCATTTATTATCATTCATGTTCTTGATAAATGCCACTCTCCCTGGAACGAGAAGAAATCGTAGTGTAGTTTTGATTTGCATTTCACTGATGGCTAGAGATGTTGAACATTTGTCTGCATATTTGTTGACCATCTGTGTTTCTTCTTTTGAAAAATGTATTTGGTTCTTTTGCCCATTTATTGATTGGGTTATCTGTTCTTCTGGCATTGAATTTTTTGAGTTCTTAATATATTCTGGATTTAATCCCCTGTCCGGGCAATAGCTGGCCAAGATTTTTTCTCATTCTCTAGGCTCACTCTTCCTTCTCAGGAACTTCACTGTGCAGGAGCTTTTTGATTCTATGGCATCCCACTTACTCTTGGTTCTACTTCTTCAGCTTCAGGGCTCTTGCTGAGGAAGTCAGTGCCTGTACCTACATGATGGTGTGTTGACCCTACTATGTTTTCTTATAGCAATCACAAGGTTTCTGGTCTAAGTCTTGGATGCATTTTGAATTTTTGTGCAGGGTAAGAGACAGGTATCTACTTTCATTCTTCTACATATGGATATCCAGTTTTCCCAGCACCATTTGTTTAAAAGGCTGTCTTTTCTCCAACATACGTTTTTGGTACCTTTATCAAATAGCAGATGGTTGTAATTATGTGTGTTTGTATCTTCTACTCTATTCCACTGATCTTTATGTTTGATGCTAATACCAGGCAGTTTTTAATTTTTAAAAATATTTGCTAATCTGGCTGGGCCTGGGGTGCACACCTGTAATCCCAGTGGCTCAGGAGGCCGAGACCGTCTCTCCACCTAGCTGGGGTCTCCACTCTACAGCGCGCTCAGCAGGAAGATCAACAGTTGACCAGCACAGGCACACGGAGCGTGAAGAAGACCAGTTACCACACGATGTGCTCAGGCCCTCACTCCTGAAAGCAGGGGGCTCACCAGGACTCCGTAAAGCACCTGAGTTATTGCCGCTGCCTAATGTCTCCATACCAACAAAGATTCTTGTCAGAGGCCATGTCTGAATCATGGGTTTTTCTGAGCCATCACAAGGCAGCAGGCTTGCTTTTCTGAGAACTCTCGGTGAAATTCCACCCATTGAGATTGCTCAGATTATGCCAATACCCTGCCTTGGCCTGGCCGGCCCTAGGTTCAAATGCAGCTGTCTAGAGGTAGAGAGGAGGTGGCATGACCTGCCAAGCCCCAAACAACTTGTTTTTCCCATCATCATCCTGTTTTCCTCAAGAAGCCTGTCACACTGAAACCCTTTGATGTTCCTACCTATAAAATAAAACGCAGGCTTTTGTTCTTTGTTAGACCAGTCTCCATCAGAGCTGGCAGATTCCACTTTTCATTTATTTCCATGTCTTGTCTTTGTTTCTTAAATTTCTCATACCCTTAATATTTTTAATCTGACTCATCATCCTACTCAGGGAAACTGTGTGAACATCACTCAGGTCAAGACAGATTCTGATTTTCTGGGTTACTAGGTGTTTTAGTTAGCTTTTTCACTGCTATGATTGATAGACCTTACAAAAACAATTTTAAAGGAGGAACAGTTTATTTGGGGGCTCACAATTTCTGAGACTTCAGTCCAGACAGCTGGGTCCACTCCTCAGGGCTTGAGGTAAAGCAGAACATCATGGCAGAAGAGGGTGGTGGAGGGAAGCAGCTCACAGTGATTAGGAAGCACAGAGAGACTCCACTTGTGAGATACAAAACATATATCCCAAAGGCACACCCTCAATGTCCCACCCTCCTCCAGACACACCCCACTCACCTTCAGCTACCACTCAGTTAATCCAATCGGGGATTAAGGCACTGATTGGGTTAAGGGTCTCATAACCCAATCATTTCTCCTCTAAACCTTCTTACATTGTCTCACACACGAGCTTTTCAGGGGCACCTTACTTCCAAACCCTAACACTGGGAGTAACACCTGTGTCACCCAGAGGCATCAACCCCTTGAAAAGCCATGACAAATGCTTCACCTACTTGTCTTCATCATCCCCCTTTGTAAAGCGTGGGAGAACAGCATCACCCTGCTAGACAACTAGAAAATGACCAACAGAGATTTGGGATTCCACTTAGTTCCATAGTTTACCAGTGTGCTAAGGGGCTACTCCATTCCTAGCTTAGGCTCAAAGCCTCAAAAGCCAATAAGGGAAACACTCCACAAGGGTTCCCTAACACTTATTTGGGATTCTTTGGGATAACTAACTTATAAATATAAGCAGGATAGAGAGGATCTCCTCCATCCCCAAAGTATATACATGAAAGAAAAAAGAAGGAAATAAAAACAATTCAAGGGAAGGAACCAAAAACTCAAAATAGGGGTGGGCCCATGCCAAAACCACAGTTCTCTTCAGCACCTACAATGTGAAAAAAAAGCTCAATATTTTTAGATCTTTGAGGTGCTACTAAGTCATAAAACAGCAGCCTCCTATTCTTAAAAACTGTTCAAGCAGAGCTGGGGATATAGCTAAGTTGGTAGAGTACTTGCTTTACGAGCACAAGGCCCTCGGTTCAATCCCCAGCAACGCTTGCAACTTGTGTTCAAGTTACACACAGCCCATGCCTATAATCTGAGACTCAGGAGGCTGAGGCAAGAGGATTCCAAATTCAAGGTCAGCCTCAAAAATTCAGCAAGAACGTTTCCAAAAACCAAAAATTGTCTAAAAGAGGTAGGGATGTAGCTCAGTGAACAAAAGCTTGCTTAGCAAACTTGAGGCCCTCAATTCAATCCCTAGCATACAAAACAAATGCTACTCAAACTATTTTTCAGGACACAGGCACACACCCCTAGGACCTCACTTTTTTTTCTTTTTTCTGGAGATGGTGTGCTATGCTAGGAATCAAACCCAAGGCCTCATGTTTGCCAGGCAAAATGTGTTACCACTGAGCCACATCCCCAGCCCACACTGAAAATAATCTTGAAGGCCTGGGGGAACCAAGCCTTCAGTGAGGAGAAACAGGGATAAGAACAGAGCCTCAAACCAGGGATGTCCTCAACAATTGCAGGATAGATCACCTGGACCAGTGTCCAGCTGTGTACTATTTCATCAAGATTTTCCTGGTTACAACCAATCCACCCTCTGTTTCCTTTTACCCTACCACTTAAATGCTTTGCTGCTGGCCAATGGGAACAGACAAGGTTGCACCATCTCTCCTTGTTGGCTGATTGTCAATAAAGCCCTTTGTTTTTGCAACAATTCAGGCCAAAGTATTAGCTTATTGTGCTTCTCAGGCAGCAAGCTCTTGCTCATTGTATCACTGCAGGCCATATATTCCCGTTACAAAGTTTCTTTAGGCCTCTTTAAGGTGGTATTCACAACTAAGTCTATTCTGAACTTTCACAATAAAAGGCTCTTGAAACTGTTCATAAACAGGTGTGGTGGTCTGTGCCTGTAATTCCAGTGACTTGGGAGGTCAAGACAAGAGAATCCACAAGTTCAAGGCTAGCCTCAGCAATCTAGTAAGACCCTCAGCAATACAGTAAGACCCCATCTCAAAAGTTAAAGGGACTAGGGATATAGCTCAGTGGCAAAGCATCCCAGTGTTCAATTCCCAGTACAAAGAAAAGAAAGGAAAATTAAAGAAAAAGGGAGGGGACACTGTCCACATTGCAACACCACAGGCATCTTGTTAGTGCCCCCAGGGATTTCTGCACCACACAGCCTTCAGTAACCTCCTCCCAGCCCTCCACCAGGCTCTGGACCACCCATGACAGCCATGTGATACCCGCGGCATTGGTGCAAAAACTTGTCCTCCTTGGTGCCACACAACATACCTTAGAACAAAAACTGCCGGTTGCACATGGGGCCCTTCTGGGGGTGGAGGCTCACAATGCCTGACTCTGGCCTGACTCTGGCCCATGACTCTGTCCCCAGTGGCATGTTGTACCTTGGGTCCTAGAAGCAGCACCCACAGAAGCCTTCCTGCCAAGAACATACATGGCGTCTTCAGGACAAGGTCAGACCTGAGTCATACGAAGTCTCCTTTGTAGGAGGATGCAGCTCCTCTTTGTGCTCAGTCACTCTCTATATGCAGTGGTCTTGGAGGCCACCCGTCTCTAGGACCACCAACTCCCTGAGAGGCTCCTGAGCAACCCATGAAGTGTATCCACGTGAAGTGTCCAGGTAAATACTATCTCAGAGGACACTGACTCTCTCCCATTCATGTGTGTCAGACAGGGCAGACTGGAGTTACCGTAAGAACTGCTTCCTGCATACATGCTCATCGGGATGCCGAAGAGAGAAAGAACAAAGCAACCTAATGCTGTACCTACTTCTGTAGCCCCAGTTCTCTACCCCGTCCCGGCAGTAACTGGCATGGATCTGAGCGCTGTTGAATGGGAACTGCTCAAACCAGCTGGCTGTTGCTGAACAAAGCACGGTGGGGGAATGTAGGTGCAATTTTCTGGGGAAGCACAGTCACTATGTGAAATGGAAGTGCAGCTATCCAGCCTGTCACCACTGGGCTTTCTGATGAAGCACCTGTACAGCTTGTCATCACTGGCTCTTCCCTGTAAGCTTTTCTCAGTAAACCTTACATCTCAACATCCCACATCCAGGTGTTTTCTTTGGTCTCTTGGCAGTCTTCTCATTGCCCTAGCACAACTGGGCTGTGACTGATGCACTGGAATGTCCAGTTGAGATGAGGAAGGCGGGGGCCCAGAAGTCAGCACAGCTGGGGAAACCTCAAGCATTACCTTAGCCAGATGCCCTGTCAACAGTGAGCCCCTCCTGCACATATTTACAGGTGCTAGGCCATCGCCCAAGGTCTGGCAGTGTGGTCAAAGGTAGAAACAATTCCTGATCCAAGGATCCCTCTTGAGCATAAAGACCTTTGGAATTCTCTTACCTCCCAGATACCCAAAATATAAATGAAGGCTGCACATGTGTCTGAACATACTCAAGTCATAAGACAACGCTTCACCAAGACACCCCTCACCCGCTTCATATATTCAGACATTATTGAGAGACCAAAAAAGCACTTCACTTCTCAGAATACACAGCACTGGGCTCTTGAAAAAGTTCTTCAACAGAACTTTCATTTTATTACCAGCCTCAGAATGCAGGCCTCTGAGGGCCCCACAATGTTCTATCTATATAAGCTCAAAATCAATTACACAAAGCCCATGTGCATTTCAGTCCTCTAACACTGGGCTGAACTGTATTAGTAGTCTGACTCCACTTCTGATGTCTGGTGGTTGACAGTTTTTAAGCATCACTTCCCTCTCTCCCCTTCCATTCTATATCAGGGCACGTGATGGCACTGGCATCAAGTTCAGACACATAAACCTGGAAAAGCCCAACTCAGTCATTCATCCCTGGCTTTCCTAAACCACTTTCCTACCTGCCTCCTAAGAGCCTGCCCCGTGGAATCCTCAGTCTTGCCATCCAAACCAAAACCTAGGCTGAGATTGATTCTGCCCTGACAGGGCAGCTGCCAGACACTTTTGACTTGCTCTCACAATTGACAGGCAATATGGCTTTCCACTATTCTTTGCAGAGTTACACTAGAGATTTATAATATGCACCTGACCTTATATAAGTTTACTGTTAATTGGTAAATTTAGTCTCCCTGGGCAATTCAAGTGTTCCACCACTGAGCGATACACAAAATCCTTACCTTCAGTTTTGAAAGACACTTTTTTCTAGTTACAGAATTCTCAGTTGAGTTACACCTGTCAAGGTATTATTCCACTGTCACCCAGTTTCCACTGTTGCTATTAAGAAGTCAGTCTAGGGCAAGGGTGTGGCTCGGTGGTAGAACACCTGCCCAGCATACACGAAGCCCTGAGTTTGATCCCCACCACTGCAAAGGGGGAAAGATGTCAGTTTGAAGGTTGTTTTATTTCTGGCTGCTATTAAGATTTTTCATAGTCCTCAATTATCTGAATTCACTGTGTCAGGTCCATATACAGATTTATTTTTATTTAGTCTGCTCAAGGCTATAGACCTTCTTGATTCCATAGATTAACATCCTAGTCTATTTTGGCAAAGTATCTACTATTGCCTCTTCAAAAATTTCTCCTTCCTCATTCACCTCCTCCTCTACTCTTAGGATACCAATTGAACATTTTTTGTGTATCATTTATAGTCTTGTGGAATGTATGGCCTACAGACAGCAGCATCAGTATTAGCTAGGATCTTAGTTAAGTCAGAATCTCAAGCACTCCCTGTGAATCAGAATCTAAAAAACAAGATCTCAAAGTGATTCACATTCCCATTAAAATCTGAGAAGTATGGTCTATTTCTCTCTCCCACTCTTTCTATCCCTTTCAGTCTGATTTCTTTTGATTTCTCTTCCAGTTCAATTCTTTTATTTTCACAACTGATTATAACACACATGTAGAAAGTTGCACAAAACCTCAATAACTTCTTACAGAGCAGAAATAGAACAGTCCGGAAGCTCCCTCCAATTATTTTGTGACCCCTGCTATTAAATCCAATCACTGTGGTTGGGTTTTTTTTTTGGGGGGGAGGGGGACAGGGGGTACTGGGGATTGAACTCAGTGGCACTCAAGCACGGAGCCACATCTCCAGCCCTATTTTCTATTTTATTTAGAGAGAGGGTCTCACTGAGTTGCTTAGCGCCTTGCTTTGAACTCTCGATCCTCCTGCCTCAGCCTCCAAAGCTGCTTAGCATGTACCACCACGCTCAGCAACCACTGGGTTCTTAATCTTTGTTAATGAATTCTTCTAGAATTTCCACTTGGTTCTTTTCTAAACCTGTTATTTTACTTTTTACATCTTTAAGTTCTCTGTTAAAATTTATCTCCCTGAACATAGTAACTATGGATGTCTGAAGCCCTGTGACTCACTTTTTATTGTCTGCTGTTTCTACTGCCAGTTCTAGCTCATATGACCTCATCTCTTCATGTGCCTAGTTTTAAGTATATGCTGAACATTGTATTTGGAAACAGAAATGATGTGAGCTATAGGATACTGTTAACATTATCCAGAAATTATTTTCGTATACTCCAAATGAGTAACCAGAGTGTTAAACTCCCCTTACCTTTAGACTGTAACACCACTAATCCTACCTAATTCATGAGGGTTCACAGGGTCCATGCATGGTGGCCCTGCACTCCAGTGTTTGTCCCTAGGCTGTCAAAGGTCTGCTTAGCCTCTTGGCTGCCTAGACTAAGGTTCCACAGCAAAAATAGTCCCAAATGATAGGCTCACCACTTTCACTTCTGACATCTCCTTAATCTTCATCTACAAACTATTCACTCCTTATTTTAGCTCAGTGATATTACCAAATAGGTCTGCCATGGAGAGGGTCTGGCTCAAGACTCCACCAATCACAGTGGCCATGATGCCAGTATCCAGATCTTGGGAGGTGGCTGGGCCCTGCAGATACTCCTGAAAGCCAGGTCACTCACCAGCAGAAAAGAGCCCTCTGGATGGTCAAAGTTCTCCATTGCAGAACAGGACGTAGGTAAGCAGAAGGAGGCCCATTCCCACCCAGTCTCTGCTTTCCACACTTTGATCAATCCTTGCTTGTCCACAGTAGCAACCAGTTGCAGCTGAGGATAGGTCACCAAATTCACGAGAGGAGCAGGCTGCAGAGGACTGGACCAGATCTCCGTGCCCTGGCAACAACAAAATTAATATAACAACTGACATAGGGATCCATTTATTTCATAAACCATTATTGTTTTCATGCACTCAACCAGCATACATCTGCTTGTGCTTCACAGTACACATGGGCACACAGATGAAAAGGATGTGACCGCGCCTTACAGCACTGTTAGGGAGCAGTAAAAAGAGAGGCATGTCCTCGAGGGAGAAAGAGCAGGACCATGCTGGAACACTAAGAAAGACCTCCTGAAGGCTGGGTAGCATCCACTAGGAACACAGGAGGGGGAGCTTCACAATGGCATGATGCTCTAAGGCACTTCCCGTGGTTACCCAGAGCTCATAGGAAAAATAAGGTGCAGACTAGACAAGGAGGCCAGAGGCAACATGGATACCTGCCCGCAACAGGGGCTGCATGCAGCTGCTCTCTCAGTTGACAAAGACCCTTCACGTGTATTTTCTCACTTCAAGTCCTACGGCTACCCAGTTTTAAAACCCCAGGACTACAAAAGAAAAGAAAAGAATGAAGGAACTCTCACTGGTAAAACAGACACACACAAAAGAAAAAAAGAATCAAACTTTATCACAACAGAAACCACCAAACCACAATAATAAATCAGAGAGAAGCAGAAAGGAAGAAAGAATGTATAAAACAATCAGAAAACAATTAATAAAATACAACTTGTCAATAACCTTGAAATGTAAAAGGACTAACTTTTCCAATAAGATACAGGATGATTGAATGAATTAAAAAAGGAAGTAAGACCCAACAGTAGCTTCCTAGAATTCACTTCACCAGTAAAGACACATGTAGACCAAAAGTGAAGGGATGGAAGAAGAAACTCCACACACATGGAAACTAAAAGCAAGTAGGTACTATTCTCACATCAAATAAAAGAAACTTTTAAGTCAAAAACTGTAAAAAGAGACAGGTCATTATGTATCAACCAAAGGATCAATTCACCAGAGGATATAAAAATGAAAATATATACAAACCCAATACCAGACCACCTAATTATTAGATCTAAAGGAAGAAACTCTAAAACAATTTGAGAGCTACAATACTCCATTTTCATTAATGAACATGTCATCAGGCAGAAAATCAACAAAAGTCACAACAGAGTTGAACTATATATATACTACAGAGCTAATGAACCTAAGAGACACTTACAAAAATTTCAGCCTGTGGTTGAAGAATACATTCTCATCAGCACATGGTTCACTCTCCAGAACAGACCTAAGAGTAGGCTACAAGTCAAGCCTAATAAATATAATAATGAAATTATATCACACATCTTCTCTGACCACAATGAAACAAAACTAGAAATCAACAACAGCAGTGGAAAATATACAAATACATGGGTCTTGAACAGAAGAAATTAAAAGGAAAATAAAAATTTTTCTTAAAATAAATGAAAATACAACACATTAAAATATGTGAATACAGCAAATTTCTTACTAAGAAATAAGTTTAAAGTGCCTACATCAAAAAAACTAGAAAGATTTCAAATAACCTAATGATGCACTTCAGGGTCCTAGAATAGTGAGGAAAAGTCTAACCCAAAATTAGTAGAAGGAAAGAAATACTGACAATGAGAGCAAAAATGAACAAAATCTTTTTTTTTCTCCCCGCTAGGGTTGCTCTACCACTGAGCTACATCCCCAGCACTTTTCATTTTTTATTTTGAGTGGGGTTTTACTAAGTTGCTTAGGGCCTTGCTAAATTGCTGAGGCTGGCCTTGAACATGTAATCCTCCTGCCTCAGCCTCCCAAGTCACTGAGGTAGGAATGGGCCACCACACCTGGCTCAAAATAAAGACATAAAAAGAAAAAGAGCAACAAAATGAAAAGTTGGTTTTTTGAAGATAAAATTGATGCCCTTAGCTAGCTAAAAAGAAGAAAACTCAAATAAGTAAAATTAGAGATAAAAGATGTTAGTTACAACTAATACCACAGAAAAACAAGCAATCATAAAAAGGAATGAAATTATGGCATTTTTCTGGTAAATGGATGGACCTAGAGACTATCATACTAAGTGAAATAAGCCAAATATTCTCTGCTACGTGGATGCTAACCCACAAGGCAGGATGGGGAGGGAAAGAAAAGAAGTTCACTGGATTAGATAAAGGGGAATGAAGGGAAGGGAAAGGAAATAGGAAAGAGAGCAAAATGAATTGCACATAACTTTCCTTTGCTCACAAATGAATACACAACCAGTGTAGTATGAACTCCACATTATGTAGAGCCACAAAAACGGGATCCTAATTGGAATGGGTTGTACTCCATGTATGTATAAATATGTCAAAATACACTCAACTGTCATAACAACAAATAAAAACAATAATAGTAATAAAAAGAAAACAGAAATACAATTGATCCTAAGAATCTATCATGAATAATTATACACTAACAAATTGAAACACCAAGAAGAAATGGCTAAGTTCCTGGACACATACAAGCTACCAAGATTCAATTAAAAAGCAAGCAACAAAACCCTATTTTCGGGGCTGGGGTTGTGGCTCAGTAGTACAGCACTTGCCTAGCATGTGTGAGGCACTGGGTTCGATTCTCAGCACCACATATAAATAAATGAATAGAATAAAGGTCCATCAACATCTAAAAATATATATTAAAAAAAGAAGAAGAAATAATAGAAAATCCAAATAGATCCGTAATAAGTCATGAGACTAAAGCATTAACTGCAAGTCTCCCATCAAAGAAAACCATAGGATCTGATGGCTTCACTGCTGAATTCTACCGGACATGTAAAGAATTATCTCAACTCTCCTCGAACTATTCCAAATAACTAAAAAGGAGGGAACCGTGTCAAATATGACCTACAAGGCCCTGTCTCCAAAAGCAGACAATCAAACGCGCGCACACACACACACACACACACACACACACACACACAGAAAACTACAAACCATTCTGATGAACACAGATGCAAAAATTCTCAACAAAATACAAGCAAACCAAATCCAAGAGCACATCTCTCACCACATGTCCCACAAGGGTTCCTGTCAGAGGGATGGACTGGCTGTAAATTAATCAGTAAAAAATTTATTTAATACAAAAAAAAACAACAGGGGGGAAAAAGAACCCACAGGAGACGATTATCTTTTGAATCAGGGTGTGATGGGCTGAGCTAAAGGGTCTGGCTCTAACCAAATGGAGGAGCCCAGCTTTCCTTTATTTATAGTGACACAGGTAAAAGGGGACCGGGAAGAGCTTCTTCTGTGACAAACAGGATGGGGTGGAAAAGCAAGCCCTTTTGCTCCAGCAGGTCATTTGGTACTTCTAGGGCATGCAGATTCTGTTGGTAAGCCACTGCATGGAAACCACATACTCCAGGCAATCTGGAACAATCTCTTGTGACTGTCAGTTCGAGAGAGCCAGATTTCTGTGTCTGATAGCTCAACTAAGCCTGGTGTTATTTGCTAGCCATGAATGGCGCCCCACACACATCAAAAACATGCGCAGTGAGGTGTACCTGTGATCCCCATTATTAAGGAGGCTGAGGCAGAAGTATCATGAGTTCAAGGCTAGCCTGGGAAACAGTGAGATCCCTGCCTCAAAAAAAAAGACTTTGGATGAGCCACTGTTTGGGGCATAGATGTTTATGATTGTTATGTCTTGCTGATTTATGCTTCCCTTAAGCAGTATGAAATGTCCTTCTTTATCCCTTCTGACTAACTTTGGCATGAAGTTCACATTATCTGAAATGAGGATGGATACTCCAGCTTTTTTGCTGAGTCCATGTGCATGGTATGTTTTTCCCCATCCTTTCACCTTTAGTCTATGGGTATCTCTTTCTATGAGGTGAGTCTCTTGCAGGCAACATATTGTTGGATCTTTCTTTTTAATCCAATCTGCCAGTCTATGTCTTTTGATTGATGAATTCAGGCCATTAACATTCAGGGTTATTATTGAGATATGATTTGTATTCCTGGTCATTTCTCAAATATCCAAAGGACGAATGATATCGCTAATAAGTGGATGATGACACACAATGGGGGGTGGGAGGGGTTAGTGTTAGGGTTAGAGTTAGGGTTAGGGAGGGGGGCAAGAATGGAGGAAGGAAGGACTGTATAGAGGGAAAAGAGGGGTGGGAGGGGTGGGGGGGAGGGAAAAAATAACAGAATGAATCAACCAACATTACCCTATGTAAATTTATGATTACATAAATGGTATGCCTTTACGCCATGTACAAGAAGAGAAACAACATGTATCCCATTTGTTTACAATAAAAAAAAAAAAAAAAAAAGACTTTGGGCTGGGGATAGAGTTCAGTGGTAGAACACTTGCTCACCGTGTGTGAGGCCCTGAGTTTGATTTCCAGCAACAACAACAAAAGATTTACCCCATGATCAAGTGGGATTTATCCCAGGGATGCAAGAATGGTTCAATATACACAAATAAATAAGAGATAAGAAGATGATATATCACATCAACAGAATGAAGAACCAAAACCTTTACGATCATCTCAACTGATGAGAAAAAGCAGAGGACAGTATTTAACATCCCTTCATGATAAAAATTCTCAACAAATTAGGCAGAGAAGGAACATAACTCCAACACAATAAAAGCTATATGTAACAAACCCACAGCCAACATTATACTGAAGAGGGAAAAGCTGAAAGTGTTTCTTCTAACATCTAAACAAGACAAGGATGACATGATTTTATACACAGAAAAAACCTAAAGACCCCTCCACCACCAAAAAAAGAATGGATAGGCAAATTCAGTGAATAGGCAGGATACAAAACTAACAAACAACAAAGCATTTTTTTTCTTTTTTGGGGGAGGGTACTGGGGATTGAACTCAGGACTCAAACACTGAGCCACATCCCCAACCCTATTTTGTATTTTATTTAGGGACAGGGTCTCAATGAGTCACTTAGTACCTCGCTTTTGCTGAGGTTGGCTTTGAACTCAGGATTCTCCTGCTTCAGCCTCCTGAGCTGCTAGGATTACAGGTATGTGCCACCGTGCTCAGCTATAACGAAGCATTTTTATACACCAATAACGAACTTGTTGAAAAAGAAATCAAGAAAGCAATCCCATTCATTTGGGGTTTGTCCTTTCAGATACAAGACTGATTTTGAACTCAAGTACTGTAAGGCAGATAAAGGCAGGATCATCTGTGTTCTCTCCCCTCCAGGTCACTCAGGAAATGAAGAAATGCAACAAATTTTGAGAAGTCCAATGCCTTTCAACACTCCAAGAGTTTTTTAGAAGTCCAAGAGTACTACAGAAGTTTTTTGATACAATGAATCTGAAATGTCAGATATTCTTTTTAGCTTACTGACAGTTTTTTTTTAAATCCACTTCTACGATTTCTTCCATTCCCAAATTTGTAGGCAGCCATGAATTTGGCAGTTGCTACAGAAATGGGAAAATTATAAGGCACACTGAACTACTCAATGACTAGATTTATCTTTGAATTGTATTTTCTTTATATTCTCTCCTAATTAATTACAAATTTGAACATTTGGGTAGCAGATAAATTGACAGAAGGCTTTGTGCCCTCTTCCTGAAATGATCATAATATAATGAATAATTATTCAAATGGTATGATCCAAACTGTAATAAGTAGAATTGTGCTTTTCATAGCAGAAAGTAAAAGTACTTAAAAAAAAAAAAAAAAGCAAGCAATCAAGCAGTCTCATTACAAAAAAATAAAATCTATGTTGGAATAAATTTAACCAAGAAAGTGAAAGGTCTCTACAATAAAAATTATAAAACACTGTTGAAAGAAATTGAATAAGACACACACAAAAACAAAGACATCCCATGTTCATAGACTGGAAGAATATAATATGTCTAAACTACCCAAAGTGATTTATAAATTCAATGTAATTCCCATCAAAACATCGATGATATTCTTCACAGAAACAGAAGGAAAAAAAAAAAAACATTAGATTTACATAGAATCACTAAAGACCATGAATAAATAAAGTAATCCTGAGCAAAACAGATCTAGAATCTAGAAGCAAAACAATATGTCACTTCAAAACATGTCTCAGCTACCTTACTATAGTAAGCAAGGCAGCATGCACATCAACTGAACACAACAGAAAATTCAGAAAATAATACAATTTATTTATTTACACTCAATTCATTTTTAACAAAGATGGCAAGAAACTGGAGAAAATGTCTCATCAAATGGTGTTGGGAAATTGGGATCTACATATGAAAAGAGAACAAAATTAAATGTGTACCTCTCAAAAATCAATTCAAAATGGATCAAAGACTTATATGTAAGACCTAAAACAATGAAACTACTATAAAAAAACAGGAGGAAACACTTCAAAACCTCAATACAGACAAAGATTTTTTTGCATAATGCTCAAAAGCAAAGGCAACAAAAGCAAAACCAGGCAAATGGGCTTCTATCAAAATAGGAAGCTTCAGCACAACAAAGAAAACCATCAACAAAAGTGACAACACGCATGCAGAATGGGAGAAAATATCTGTAAACTATTCCTTCAATGAGATATTAATCCAGAATATATAAGGAACTCAACAGCAAAAGAACGAATAATTTGATTTTTTTAAATGGGCAAATATATGAACAAACATTTCTAGAAAAGACAAATTGGGACTGAAATGGAGTAAATCAAATTCCATGCATTTATGATTTTGTCAAAATGAACCCAACTATTATGTACACTACACTGAAGTAATAAAAGAAAAACAGACACACAAATGACCATAAGTTTCTGAAAATAAGTTCAATATCACCAATCACAAGGGAAAGAGAAATTAAAAACACAATGAGTCACGCACAACAGCATATGCCTGTAACCCAAGTGATTTGAGAAGCTGAGGCAGGAGGACAGCAAGTTCAAGGACAGCCTCATCAACTTAGCAGGCAAAGTCTTAAGCAACTTAGCAAGACCTTGCAACTATTTGACCTGCAAAGCTGGGATGTAGCTCATGGCAAAGCAACCCTGGGTTCAATCCACAATACCCAAACAAACAAAAACCACAATGAGATATCATCTCACCCTAGTCCAAGTAGCAATTAAACAAAAAAGCAAAAAATAACAAATGCTATGACAATGTGGAGAAAGGGCAACTCTCACACGCTGTTAGGAAAGTAAATTAGTATGGCCACTATGAAAAACAGTATGAAGTTTCCTCAAAAAAAAAAACTAGAAAGAGATCCAGCAACATTATTACTGTGTACATATATAAAGGAAATGAAATCATTATTTCAGAGATACCTGCACTTCTTTGATTATTGCAGTACCGTTCATAATACCTATGATAGGCAATCAACCAAGATATCCGTTGATGGATGAATGAATTAAAATGTGGTATGTGTATACATATGGAATATTATTTAGTCATAAAAAGAATGAACTCCTGTCATTTGTGGCAATCTGGATTGACCTGGGTTAAGTGAAATAAGCAAGGCACAGAAAGACAAATATTACTTGTTCTCGCTCATTCATGGAAGCTAAAAAAGTCCACTGCATAAAAGAGAGTGTGACAGTGGTCACCAGAGACTAGGAAGGGCAAGAGGAGAGAGATGTTAAATGACAGGTTACCAATGTATGGTTAATACAGTAGGAATAGTCCTGGAGTTCTATAGTACAATAGGGTAATTACAGCATACAACTTATGAAATAATTTATAATAACTAGTCAGGAGGTTCCCAACACCAAAAAAAAAAAGTTTGAAGAGACTGAAATGCTAATCATCCTGATTTAATCACTACACACTGTCTGCATGTACTGTATTACTGTATACACTCCACAGATACATACACTGTCAAATTTTAAAATTATATTTTATCCCATAAATATACACATACTCCTCAGTAAATTTAAAATGAAAACAATTTTTCATAACTATAGATTCAAAAAGTTTTAAATGAATTATTGGCAAACTGAATCCCACAGGATTTATAAAAACACAGACACACTAGTAGAAATGAGAAAGGACCAGATCACAACCAGAAAGATGAGAAAATCATAGGCAACAAGGAATAGTTTTAGGGTAACATATTTAAAAATTTAGAAGGAATGGTCATTTTCTAGCAAAGGCTGGTAAAAACCATAAGAGAGACAGAAGGTTCAATAGTGAATTCAATCTTTCAGCAACGTTTTATTCTTACAGTATTGTTTTCCTTTTTTTCAGATTACAGAAAAAGAATTCAAAAAGACTTCTGAAGCTTGCAAATCAAAGACTGACTGGGGAAATTTCATATTTTGAAATCAGGGTCTTGTTACATTGTCCAAGATGGTTTTGAACTGACAGACTCATGTGCTCTAAAGGAAGACAGTCTCTCATTTGCTTACATACTGTCTATGGCGCTTTTGTGTCCCACCAGCACAGTTCAGTAGATGTGACAGCAACTATTTGACCTGCACAGTCTAAGATTCTCACTGCTAGCTCTGCAGAGAAAAAGTTCGCTAGTCCCTGCGTCAAAGCACTCTCTACTCAGATGAGGACCTTTTTGCTTTGGCAACTATGGAAGGCTGCAGCCCTCAAGTCTTCCTGCTACCCAAGACCTAAGTCCAAGTCTGGATGCGGCCACATGTCACAGTTCACTGGCAGGTTTCTGTCAGAAGAAATGAGATGACCCCATAGGGAGTCAGGGTGGAGCTAGGACCTCAGCTCTGCTAGATCTCCTGAGGTGCTGGTTAGCCCTGGTCAGTGGTCCCTCCTCTCATCTGTGGTGGCCCTCTTGTACACTAAGTTCACCTGGAAGGAGCCTATCACTTCTTAGAGATAAAGTCCACTTCCAGCAAACCTGACGAATAGGGAGAGATGAACACCCACTTACCGAGAGTGCTTAACAAAGTAAGGCACTAGGGCTGGGTATGTATCTCAGTGGTAGAACACTTACCAGAACCTGGAAGGTTTAATCCGCAACACAAAAATAAGGCAAGGTGCTAAAAGATGCTCTGGCTTACACAGAGTATTCAAAAATGTGAAATAATCTATAATTTCCATAAAAAAAATCCATTACAGGAGCTTGTGTTCTATCTATGTGTGGCCCTTGGTAGAACTCCTGGTTTGTAGGATACAATGTGGTTCACAATTCAGAGATATATTCCTTCCTTCAGTCCCATCCCAAGTACTGTTGGTAAAGTCCATCTCCCTGAGACAAAACCCCAAGAAAGCAAAAATGTGTCATATGAGGTAAGTCACACTCAAATTTCAAACACACTTCACCCTACACTTGTTACAAGTATAACCTGGTATAGTGACTGAGGCAAACACAAGCTCATATTTTTCATCAGCAAAGGGGGGCTTCCACCCCCAGTGACTCAAGAGGCTGAGGCAGGAGGATGTCAAATTTGAGGCCAGGGCCTGGGCTTGTGGCTCACTGGTATAGCACTCCCCTAGAACATGTGGGACGCTGGGTTTGAGCCTCAATACTACATAAAAATGAAGTGAAGTTATTGTATCCACCTACAACTAAAAAATATATTTAAAAAAAATTTTTTTTTGAAGCCAGTCTCAACAACTTAGGGAGACCCTGTCTCAAAACAAAAAATAGGGCTGGGGATATAGCTCAGTTGGTAGAGTGCTTGCCTCGCAAGCATAAGGCCCTAGGTTCAAATCCCCAGCACCACAAAAAAATAAATAAATAAAAAAGACTAGGGATGTAGTTCAATAGTACAGCACTCCTGGGTTCAATTCCCAGTATAAAAAAAAAAGTTATGCAAAATAATTAAGTAAGATTATAAAGACAAGGACCTCATAAAGACCAAAGAAACACAAAAACCAAGGGTTCAATTTCTTCCCTGCCTTCCCTTCCTAGGGACTAGACTAGCTTACCTCATGCAAGTCCCAGGCACGGACAGTACAGTCTGAGGACACAGTGCAAACCACAGACTTCTCCCTTTTGTCAAACCGGTACTCACTGGTTGAGACATAAGCCACTTTATCTATCTCTCCTGCAAGAGAACAGAGAGATGGCCTGGGATCTGAACATTCAGTGAAAAGGGCTGGCGGGAATGCCATTTCTCTCTCTCTCTCTCAGGAACACAACGGGCACTCACTCAGGGGACAATAAAACAGAAAAGAACTAGCTCTGTATAGTTGTAAGTGGGTCCTACTCAAGGAACTGACCATCACCCACCAGTCATTTGATCTTGAACTACTCCCTTGTCCATTAGTTTTTGTTTCTCTCTATTCTGAAATACATGTGATGATTCTTTTCCTCATGGGGTTACTGTGACATAACACAAATGACACAGAACCCAACAAGATACGTACTTATCAAGTGGCACTTTCCAAGTCACTCACTGAAATGCCAAATCCCATAAGACTTGCCCAGGGCAGGGCATGGTGGTGCACACCTGAAATTCTAGCAACTTGGGAGGGTAAGGCAGAAGGAGTCAAGTTCAAGGCCAGCCTCAGCAACTTAGTGAGGCCCTAAGCAACTTAGCAAGATGCTGTCTCAAAATTAAAGAGAGCTAGGGATGTGGTTCAGTGGTTAAGCATTCCTGAGTTCAATCCTCTGTACAAAAAAAAGACTTGACCAAGGAAAGGTGAGCGGTAGGAATGCAATATCTACTACATTCTACAGCTCATACCTGTGTGCCCAGCAATTGCTTTGCAGATGTAGTCCTTCTCTGGCCGCCCAGTCTCCATTCGGAACTCTAGCTCGGACCGGCAGAGGTAGTACTGTTTCCATGTCTGTGTGCCCAGGACCATGTGGGAAGACCAGCGTCTCAGACTCAGCTGTCTAAAAACAGACCGACAATTCCAGGCAGACAGAATATAACAGTCAAGGATTTGGGAGTCAACAGGTCTAGCTCTGAATCCTGGCTCTGCCACTTACTGGCTTTGAAACCTTGGACAATTGATGTTATGGACCTACATCTTGATTTCCTCTCCTGTAAGATGGGGACAAAGATAACACTGAATGAATCTTACCACCTGTCAAACATAAAGTGCCCTTTTATATATCTCATCAACCCAATGAGGTATGATATCCTCATTCTACATGGGAGGACCAAGAAGCAAGAGAGGTTAAAAAACTGGGATTCAAGAGTCTCAAACTCTTATTATTGAATTGTCTATTTCTCCCTTTAGTTCTATCAGCACCTTCATGTTTTCTGTTGCTAGGGACATATATAAATGTCATATCTTCTTGACAGATTGACCCATTTATTATTATAAAATACACTTTGTCTCTAGTAACATTTTTTTTGTCTTGAAGTCTATCTTGACTGACACTAGTACAGCCATTGAGTTCGGTTACTATCAGCCTGGCACATCATTTTCCATTATTTCATTATCACTTACTTGTATCTTTGAATTTAAAGTTTATCTCAGGGCTAAGGACATAGCTGAGTGGTAGAGAACTTGCCTAGCATGTGTGAGGCCCTGGGTTCTATTCCCAGCCCCACCAAATAAATTGTCTCATGTAGGCAACATACAGATGGATCACTTTTTAAAATCTGTTTGGTCAATCTTAGCCATTTTGAGTGCATAACATATTTCATACAGTTACTGATAAGACAGGAGATATATGTCATTCTATTTTATTTTCCGTGTTTTATGCCTTTTTTCCCCTCTATTCCTCCACTACCACCTTCTTTCATGCTACATATAATTTTAACTCCCTCATCATTTCTCCTACCATTTTTATTTGTTTGATACTTTTTAGTTGCTGCCTTAGAAATCAAAATTTAAACCTTAGTTTATAACAATGTTTTGATTAGTAACTTAATTCCAATAGTATACAAAACATTTGCTCCTATACAGGTCCATTTCTTTCCTGCCTCCTTTGTACCGTTAAATTGTCACAAATTAAGTTCCAGAAGAAAGGAGCAGCTTATGATGCTATGAAGTTGAGTCCCAGGAGAGTGGACACCTGGCCTTATGGATGGAGGCTTTCGGCACTCAGGGTATATCACAGCTAATGGAGCATCCTCTGGTTCTAGTCCAGCACTAATATCTCAAGAGGGGGAGAATGAGGTCAGATGGGAAATCACTGATTCACAGCCCCATGGTCTGAATAAGTACTAGTGCTACACAGAGTGTCTCTACTATCCTGCCCTGCATACTCACTGGGCACCCATGTGGCAGGCTCTGTGCCAGACACTGGAAATCTAACACATTGAGAAGGATTCTAGTGCCCACAGAGGAAGAAGACCCACTGTGCTTGCTGAATCTCTGGTCTTTTCACTACAAGTAGCATACTGACAGTCTATGGGTAAAGAGGCCCAGATTTTTTTGTTTGGCCTGCATAAGGTTGGCTCACATGCACTAACTGCCAACATGTAAAAATAAAGGAGATCTTACAAAAAGAAAAAACAATCATGAGAGATAATTTTATGCTAAAATTAAGACAAAACACTATGGAATAGTAGTTAAAAATCCACTTGTGATCTGACCTGCAGACATAAGAAAAACTTATATGAGGAACCTGGAAGGCACAACATAGTAACAGTGACACTCTGTGGAGGTTAAGTGATGTGCTGAATGTTTTTCTTTTTCTTTTCTTCTTATGGTCCTGGGGACTGAACCCAGGGGAGCTCTACCACTGATCTATATCACCACTCCATTTTAAGGGTTTTTGAACTTTGAGAGTCTCACTAAGGTGCTTAGGCTGACTTCCAATTTGCAATCCTCCTGTCTCAGCCTCTTGAGTCACTGGAATTACAGGCATCTGCCACTGTTTCAGGCCAGAATTTTTTTTTTTTTTTAATTTCTCAAAGAAATATATACTATAGCCAGGTGTAGTAGCACACGCCTGTAATCCCAGGATCACAAGTTCAAAGCCAGCCCCTCAGCAATTCAGCAAGGCCCTAAGCAACTCAGTGAGACCCTGTTTCTAATAAAATATAAAAAGGGGCTGGGGATGTGGCTCAGTGGTTAAGTGCCCCTGGGTTCAATTCCTGGTACAAAAAATAATAATAATAATAATTATATATATATATATGTACATATTTTACTCATAGGGAAAATTTCTACTCTGGCTTAGCAAAGATGAGAAGAAAGACTCTGGGTAGGATTGGCATCTCGACCATTTAAATATGACCAATCCACTGCCAGGACTTCTACAAATAGTTACACTGATCATCAGTCAATTCATTCATTCCTAATCCCAACAGCTCAAGAGGCTGAGGCAGGAGGATCGTGATTCAAAACCAGCCTCGGCAAAAGCAAGGAGCTAAGCAACTCAGTGAGACAAATAAAATACAAAATAGGGCTGGGATGAGGCTCAGTAGTCCAGTGCCCCTGAGTTCAATCCCCAGTACCCGCCCCCCAAAAGTGCTCTATAATCCTGAAAACAAAACATGGTAAGATTGGCATTCCTGACTTCTCAAATATCTCAAGGCATAATTATCCTAAAAATTCTCTCCATCTTTCAAAGAAACTTTGATGTGTGAACAGGTGTTTCCCCTCTATGAGTGATTAAACAAACTCCTGGCTAACAGACTGGACTGTATTCAGCAAGAGGTAAGAGATCTGACACATCTTTTTCTTTCCCCATTCTTAAGTTTTAACATCATACATACTTACATTGCTATGTTGTTAAATAAAAGCTGAATTAAAACAAAAGTAACTTGATCATATTTCTGTTCATTTGTCTTCTGTCAATCAAATGCATTCATCTGCTGTACATTTCTGCTTCTGAGTCTGGAAACCCTACCTATGTGAGTCTCCCATTTGACAGCCTTATGTCCCTAACCAAAGAACCTTTCTGCTGGTAGGGTCAGGGATAATCACTTTTATGCATTCAACAGAGCTAGAAATTCAGAGTGCACTCAGAAGACTATCCAGTGCACCCATCTCTCCTTTGTAGGGCCACTTTTGGTTCTTCCTTCACTTACCTCCATAGTTCTGTGGTCCCTGAAACCTCATTCCAAACCTAGAACAAGGAGGGAGAGAAGAGAATGTCTGGTCAGTTAGTCAAGAGGCAATTAGAACCCAGCCTGCCAAGCCTGCAAAGGGGACAAAGGGACAGAGCAGACCTAGTCCCTGCACTCCAGAAAACTTGCCTTGGGGAGTTAGAAACACAATTAGACAATTAAATAAAAACATTCATAGCTGGGCATGGTGGCGCATGCCTGTAATCCTAGCAGCTTGGAGGCTAAGGGAGGAGGATCACGAGTTCAAAGCCAGCCTAAACAACTTAGCATAAACTCTAAATAAAATATAAAAAAAGGATTGGGCATGTGGTTCAGCGGGAAAGTGCCCCTAGGTTCTGGATTCAGTCCCCAGTACCAAAACAAAACAATAAAACAAAACACATCCCCCAAAAAAGAACTGTGGACATGGGGATGTGGCTCAGTGGTTAAGCACCCTTGGGTTCAATTCCTGGTACCAAAAAACAAAAACAAAAACAAAAATCCCAAACAACATTCATATTATGAGTAAGAAGAAACTCAATGGGGGTGAAGGATAAGGGCCTAGTGGGGCTCAGAAAGTTATTATTAATCAAGTTTCAAAGGATGAATAGTTGTTATTAAGAGAACAGCTGAGGCATCACAGAGGCAGAACAGCTGGGCAAATATGATTCACTTTTTCTTTTATGAAAAAAAAAAAAAGATTAATTAGCCTGAACAAGAACATAAGATTCTGGTTGGGAAAAGGAGCTGGACACTGACTTCGAACAACCCCCTGAAGTCCTAATGGCAAAACTAATGGAAGTTACTTGAGAAGTCTAAACAGGCGAGTAGCAGCAGCAACCACATCTGAGGAAGATTGCTCTGGCTGTTGTGAGAAGGACGGACTTGGAATGAGATCAGAAAAGAAGACCTTACATAAAGGCTGAAGCAATAGAGTAAATTAAGGCATGATAAAGGAGATGTGCAGAGATGCCAAGATGTGGAATGAGAAAAGTCTCACAGGGAAGGTGCTATGCGGGCCCTTCTCTCACAACTTCTCTGCAGAAAGATCCTCCAGAGGCACAGGAAGGTCCTGAATGGGGATCAGGGTGCTGTCTAGACCCTCAGGCCCACACTGTCACCTGGAACTTCCTGGCCTCTCCAGCTAAGCCACCCTGGATTCTGGAGCATAAACAACTTCAGTGGGTGATTCTCTAGAGCCTTAGGTGGTCCAGTGGCTCTGCAAGTCCCATCCCACAACAGTGTATTTCCAAGTCATGGCAGAAGCAACCACCACCTTCTCTATGCCCAGGTTCCCCCTTCAACAACCTCGTGCATCCGCTAGACCAAAATCTCCTGGGTCTTTAGGGAAAAGTAAAGATGTAAAGTTTCTGTTTTGCAAAATCAAACCAAGCAAAGATCAAAGCATTTTCCATTCTACTGCTGTAGTTCAAAACCCAAATGAACTCTTGTTTTCAAAACCCAAACCAAATCCTATTTCTGAAAGATCTATAATATGTAATATATGGGCTTGCAAAATAAATACTACCCATCTTTAAAGATCCTTCTGTTAGATCCTGGTCTTTATAATGACATCATGAGGCAGGAATTACTGATCTCATTTTATCTATGGAGAAATTATTACCAGGGAAAGTTGATGCTGTTATATATTAAAGTGTGTAACACACCTTTCTTTCAAATTATGCCCCTCAATTACCCCTAGCTTACTTCTGTAAAAACAGAGATCCAATTTCAGCCCAGTGAGTGATTCTGAGTCACCTTAAACAAATCACTTATCAGTAAAAATACTAGATTTATCTAAAATTATGATTATGGCATTCAAATGAGGATATCTACTAACCCTTTCATTAAATGGAATAATAATGTGCTTTTTAAGTCTTTTTATTCAACAAACGTTTACTAAGGGGGCACTAAATGTCAAGGGACACAGTGATGAAAAAGACAAAAATCCCTCTCTTAGAATGAGTCCAGCAAGGAAAAACAGGCGTTACACAAATACATTATATTAATAGGCACCTATACAGTCGAGCCGAGTCCTTCAGAGAGAGAATGCAGAGGGCCTGTGTACTGCAGCGGCAGCAGATGAGGTTATTTCGACAAGTGTTTCAAGAGCACAGCCGTAAAGGAAATGGCGAGGGATGGGGCCACCACGGGTGGAAACAGGGACGTTGCCTTTCGAACGCGGAAAACTGGTAAAGCAGAAAAAAAACAGGAAGAAAGCTCCAGAGTACTTCAGAAAATCAGGAAATAAGAAGAGAAACAACCCCTAAGCCAACCTAAGGGATGAGCTCGAAGGGCAGGGAGCGCGCATCCTGCTCGAGATGCTCGGCTCAGCAGCCCTGCAGCAACCCCAGGACCAAACCTCCCAGGGCGCCAAGGCACCCCGCCGATCCTCCGCATCCGGCCGCACGACTGGACTCGGAGCAGCCCGAGGACCTCGCCCACTCCCCACGGGTCCCCAAGGAAAAACCCCTGGCCTCAGACACGCCGGGCGAACACGGGGCAGGCCCTCCTCCCACCCCAGGCGCAGCGCCTTACCTTGTTCACCTGCGCGGCGCAGAGCAGGTCCCGGGCCTCCAGGAAGGAGAAGACGTGCAGCAGCTCGTGCACACCCAGCTGCCGGGCCATCGCTCCGCAGCGGCGCGCGGCCCCAGCCAGCACAGGTACCCACCTCCACACCCCCACTTCCGCCGCGCTCGGTGAGCCCCGCCCACCCGCTGCGCTTCCCTTCCGCCCCGCTACGTTATACTGCACTTCCGCCACGGGCGAGCGGACACTCCCTCGCGTCGGCACTTCCGCCACACTCTGTTGAATCCCGCTCACCAAGGCGATCTTCTGCGCGGGTCTCCTGCGCTTCTGCCTGCTCGCGATCTCTGAACTTCCACCTACACAGCCCCCACTGCTCTCAACATCTTTGTACTGACATTCACCCTGGCCCTGACACTGCCCTTTCACGGTCCCTCTCACTACCCCTGCTCTTCTTCCGACCCAATTGTCCCACTCACTACCGTTGTCCTTCTCCCTGGTTGGATTCTGACCTTCACTGGTTCTATCATTGATCTTCAATCTATTCCTTTTCCTCTCCTAACCATTGGCCTTCTCCTTGACCAGGGGCATGATTTTGGCCATAATCCTTAACCTCACCTTTGCCTGTCCCAGACCTGACCCTAGCTTTTGTCTTGACTTTGGCAATGCCCCTGGTCTTTGCCCTGGCCGTAGCTTTACCCTCATTCTCCCTGGCTTCTACTCTCATCCTGAACTTAAACCTGACCCTTCTCCTCCCTCTGACTAGCTTTTCCCTCATCTCAGCCCCACCCCTCAACTTTCAGTCACTCTTGGCCTCCCTCTTACTCTTGGGGCTGGCCTTCATCCATGCAGTAGCTGTTTCCCCCTCCTTGGCGCCTCCCTTGTCCTAGCTGGATACTGATCCTGGACATAACCCAACCCTGTCTTTGTCATGGATCTTGCCAGGTTCAGATCAGATTTGGCATATGGGTAAAGTTTGGGGTAAGTCAAGGTGAAGATCAAGTTCCAGTTCAGGGTTATTGCTAGTATGCAAGGGTATGACCAGGGACAGAGTGAGGGTAAGAATCAGAATGAGGGTGTGTCTAATCCAGGGTGAAGCATGCGGCAAGTGGAGGATCATGGTCAGACCATGGTCATTGTGAGAATCATTCAAGATCAAAATCAATGTGAAGGAAGTTTTATAACCAGGATTAAGTTCAAAATCAGGATAAGGTCATAATAGTGTGGGGGTCATGATCAGGATTGGAGTTAAGTTCTATTCATGGTCAAGGTAAAGTTCAGGAATAGGGTAGGTCAGGATCAGAATGATGGTCATTGTCAGGGTGAACTAAGGTGGAGAGTTGGATCTAGGCTGACAGTAAATATCTAGGGTAACTGTGTAGTTGATGTTCAGGATTAGGGTTACTGTCAGATTCAAATTCAACATGAAGATAACGTCAGGGTCCAGTTCAATTCAGATGCCAGGTCAGGGTAAGCATGAGGTTAATTGTCAAGTTCGAGATCAATTAAAAGTCAAGGTGAGTATATTTCTACCACTGCCTTAACAAGTTACCACAAACTTGTGTCCTAAAACAACACACAATTTATAGCTATAGGTCAGAAGTCTGGTTTAAGTCTTCTTGGGGACAAATCAAAGTATCAGGTGGGCTGCATTCTTTACTGCAGGTTCTAGGACAGAATTCATTTTCTTGGTTAAGATTGTTTGCACAATTCAGTTTCTTGTGATTTTAAGAATGAGATTTCCATTTCCTTGCTGACTGCCAGTGGAGAGACATTCCCAGCTCATAGAGGCAACCTGGCTTCCTTGGCTTGGGGTCCCAAATGCTGTCTTCAAAGCCAATAATTGGGTCAAGTCCTCGTCCTCCTCCTTCCATTTCATCTCTCAGTGCAGCTGGGAAAGGCTCATGCATGTGATTAGTTTGGACCCACCTGCATAATTCAGGATACTTTTCCATCTCAAGATCTATATCCTTTATCACATCTTGAGCAAAGTTCCTTTTACCATGCATCTTAGTTCATTTTCTGTTACCATAACAAAATATGTCAGGCTGGGTACTTTATAGAGGTTTATTTAGTTCACAGTTTTGGAGGCCACAAATCCAAGATCAGGTAGTGTCATCTGTTCATCCTATGGTAAGGGCCTCATAATGAATGGCATCATGATAGGCGCACATAAAGATCACAAGGCATGGAAGAGGCCAGTAGAATTTAGGGGGCCAAGCTTCCTCTTTTATAACTTGCTCTCATGGGAACTAACTTAGTCCCACAAGAACTATATTAATTTCTTCTAAGAGTGGTATTCCCAATGACCCAACCGCCTTCCACCAAGTCCTACTTCTTAAAAGGTTCTACCATCTCAAAATGGCCATATTGGGGAACCTGGCTTCCAGCACAAAACCTTTAAGGAACACACTCAAATCATAGTAAAACCATTATAAGGACTTGGGGGTGGTATTATTTTGCCTACAAATGTGGTCAAGGTCTCAGTCAGGATGAAAATCAATAACCTATGGTCAAGGTCAGGTAGGTCCAAGTGTAAGTTCAGTGTAATGAGGGATCAGGGATAGGGATCAGTCTTAAGGGTCAACATAATGAGGGTCAGTGTCAGGGTGTAGTTCAATTTTTGGGTTAGAAGCCAAGTTCAAAGTCAAGTTTAAGATTTTGATGGGATTAAAGTAGGTTAAGTGTAAAGGTCAAGTGAAAGATTGTGCCTGTGGGTCAGTGGTAAGGATGAGGAAGAGGCCACTATGAGGGTCAATGTTATTTGAGAGTCACAGGCAGGAAGTGTTAGGATGAAGAACAAATTTGATTAGTGCCAAGTTGATGTCAGCATCCATCCAAGGTAATGTACAAGGTGAGGTTAAAATTGAGGTCTGAGTCATGGTTACTGTCAGGATCAGGGTCATGATCAGGTCAAAGTAGATTAGTTTCACTCTGTATGTATAATTCAGTCAAGTTCAAGGTCACAGTGGGTCAGGATGATTGTCAAGGTGAGGGATTCAGTCTAGAGGCAGAGTGAAGTTGAAGTTCAAAGTCAAACTGACAGTGAGTGTCCTATTCAAGGTAACATCCTGGGACAATGTCAGATTCCAGGTCATGATTAGTATGAGATGGTTTATTGTCAGGTCAAGGTTAGGGTGAATGTGAGGATCTTGTTAATGTCAGGGTCAGGGTCAGAGTTATGGTGAACATCAGTCTAAGATGAGTCTGTGTCAAGGTGAGGATCAAGTTCATGGACAAGTTTAACTTCTAGGTTAGAGATAGGTCAGCACCAAGGTTAGAGTAGAACCATAATCAGGGTACAGACAATGTAAGAATCACTTTCAGGGTTATGATCAAACTAGATGTTAAATGTGAGATCACATTTAAGGATCTGGGTAATGTGTCAGAGTCCAGTAAAGCATTGAGTGAGAATGAGGGTATAGGTCAGGGTCAGAGAAGTCCAAGGTTCAATCAAGGTAAGGGTTGGTGACAGTCAAGTTAAGCATAAGGTTAAGTCTCAGGTTCAGGTTAAATGTTAGGTTCAGCCTCAATCTGAAAATCAGTGTGAAGGTCAGATTCAAGGTCAAGCTGAAAGTCGGGGTGGTGTCAGGTTTAGGGGGTTGTGTGAATGGGGTTGGTTGAAGGTCAGTGGTCAGGGTAGGTCAGTATCTGGATTGGCATCAGTGTAAAAATGAGGTTCAGTATTAGAGTCAGGTTATAAACCTAGATCCAAGCAATCAGGTTGGTGAACAGATACCCAGTAAGAATGGGGTTCAAGGTGAGATTCAGGGTCATTGTAAGTGTGAGAGTGATGGTCAAATTTATGGTCTAGATATGAGATGTCCCCCTAAAAGCTCAGGTGTGAGACAATGTGCCTAGAGGTGAAGTAATTGGGTTATGAGAATCTTAATCTAATTGGTACATTGATCCTCAGGGATTAACTGGGTCATAACTTTGGGCTGGTAGGGTGTGGCTGAAGGAGGTGGGTCATTTGGGGCATACCTTTGGGGTACATATTTTGTCCTTGGTGAGAGGAGAACTGTTTCCTGGTGCCATGTCCTGAGCCGCTTTCCTCCACCATACTCTTCTGCCATGACTTTCTGCCTCACCTCAGGCCCCAAAGAATGGAGTCAGCTACAAACTGAGACCTCTGAAATGTTAGCACTAAATAAACTTTTACTCCTTCAAAATTGTTCTCAGGTATTTTAGTCACAGCAACAAAAAAGCTGACGAAAACAGTCAAATTCCATGCCAAGTTCAAATTCAGGATAAATTTGAGGCTCAGAATCAGTCTGAAAGTAAGCATCTGATGGAGGCTCAGGTTCAGAATCAAGGTGAGGTCAAGGGTATGATTTTCAGCATCAGCATCACAGTTAGGAAAATGTTTGGGATCAAGCTAGTATTAGGATAAGGCTTAATTCAAGATCAGATTAAAATCAATTATCAAGTTTAAAGTCATGGTAAGAATAGGTAGGTGGGGGTTAGGTCAGGTTCATGGTCAAAGTCAGTTTCAAGTGCAAGTTAAAGATCAGGATAGGTCAGAGTTAGTTTGAAGTTTAGTTAGAACACCAAAGTATCAGAGTTAAGTTCAATTTGAAGGTCAAAACAACATATTTTTTAATGTTTTCATGTAATGAGTTTTCTTTGTAGGAAGGTTTTTAATTACAATTTCCATTTTCTTAATAAATATACAGGGCTACTCACTCACATATTTCTTCTTGAGTGAGCTTTGATAATTTCTCTTCTTCAAGGAATTGGCCTGTTTTATCTGTCATTAATTTTATCAACATAAAGTTCATAATACTCTGATATATTAAAAAAATCTGTATAATTGTAATACCATCTCATTCCAGAAAGTAGTAATTTCTGCCTTTTTATAATCTGTGCCTTTTCTTTTGTTCCTCTTGATCAGTATGACTAGATATTTATCAATTTTACAGATCTCAGTGAATGAGCTTTTGGTTTCGCTTCTTTTTCTCTTTGTTTCAATCTGATCCATGTTATTTCCTTTCTTCTACATATTATGGACTTTTTAAAAAACTCATGTCCCTCCAGGATGGGGGTCAGACTACATTGTCCAGGCTGATCTTGAACTCTTGGGCTCAAAGGATCCTCCAACCTCTGCCACCCCAGTAACCAGGACTACAGGTGCACATCTCCATACCCAGCACCAGCCTTTTTTATATTGTTATATCATAAAGATTATAAATTAGAGCTGGGCATGGTGGTGCACACCAGTAATCCCAGCAGCTTGGGAGGCTGAGGTAGAAGGATCGCAAGTTCAAAGCCAGCCTCAGCAACTTAGTGTGGCCCTAAACAACTTAGCAAGAACCCTGTCTTTAATATAAAATTTAAAAAAATGGGTGGGGAGTAGCTCAGTGATTAATTGTTCCTAGGTTCAATCCCTAATTCTAAAAAAAAAAAAAAAAAAAAGATTACAAATGAACCTCTAAGCATCGCCATAGCTACAGCACAAGTACACAATACATCAAATACAAGTACTGATATGTATTATCAGTGAGTTCATAATATTTTCTATTTATTGTTTATTCAATGTTTAGACATGTATTTCTTCATTTTCAATCACATGGGAAATTATGTTCTTTTCTTATTGATTTCTTGCTTAATTATAGTAAAAAATTATATACCTAATTTCACTTTGATCCTTTGAAATTTGTTGAGACTTATATGGCCCAGTATATGCTCAATGTATTGTGAGTGCTTGGGAAGAACATGAATCCTGCATTATCTGTGACCTATATTGGCCATGTATTCACAACTGTCTGACTGCCTGTTACTTACTTTTAGGCTTCTCTCCTTGCCTTGCACCCTTTTACTTTGGGCCCCTCAGTGTAGGCAAACACCAAGAGGTAGACCTGCTCTCTTAAGACTTCATTCCAAGAATTTGAAGACTAATGAAGAGTCCTATAAAACCATCTTGATGCTGTCTTCTGGCTCTCGCTGCCTGCCTCCCTCTCCCTGAACCTTTCTGCTGGCTCTGCTTATCCCACCCTAAGAAAGAAATACCCTTTTCCATTTGCTTTTGCAATGCTTCAGATCCTGAGATTGGGGTGTTCCCCCAGTTGAGTTAATCTTTTCTAATACTCTCTCCAGTCTGGACTTATTTTAGGCTGTATACAACCACTAGGTAAATCTGATCACCTTCTTGGTCAAATTGCCTACCTTCTGAATTGTTTTGCCTTCTTGTCCTCTGTTTCTTGGAGAGCTATTTTAAACTAACCATTTTGAAAGTGGGTTTGTCTGATTTTTAGCTATGCTACTATTTAGTTTATATTTATCTCAAAATTTAAGACTGTATTATTACATGCATATAAATTTAGAAAATTTTGCTAATTGAATATCTTTTCATTAGAATTTAGTCTGTTCACACATAGTAATATTCTTTGCCTTAAAATCTATTGCTAGATGTTTAGTAACACATATTTTTGTCTTTTTGTTTGCAGATGATTGGTATTTGCATTTCTCTTGAAAATACCAGTTTCATTTTCCTTTTAATTAGGATAACAATGTTTCAGCTAGAATATTTATTCTATTTAAATTATTGACTTTTTTAGTTTAAAACTATTATCTTTCTATGTGCTATACATCTGTACCTTCTGTTATATTATTTCTTATTATTCCATTTTTCATTGTAGTTTTGGGGTTGCATACTCTTTATTCTAACATTATTAGAAGTACTAAGCATCCTGGGCATATGAAATATAATTGTTACATAGTCTGTGTCTTATAAATCCACCATCTAGAAAACCTACAGTAGGTTTTCTGTCATCTGTGATGCATATTTATATTCTTACCTTATGTGACTGGTTATTGTATAATATACAGTCATAATTTAAGGCATCCATTGATAATTACCAAATGAGCTTTTCATCAATCAACTATCTTATTTAGACCAAATATATCAAGTCCAGGTTCAGGATCCCATTTGTGCAGACCTGACAACTACTGAGAAACTGAGCTTGACCGGAGCTTAGTCTGCAGGAATGGCTGGAAAAATAAATGGAGGCCAGATCATGAAAACATCAGACTTTCCTCAAAGCACCAACTAGGATTCTTTGTGTGTCTCATCTTCCCATAAAGAAACCAGGAGTTATAGCAGTGTAAATCACTTCTGTATCCTCAGTGCTCATAGAATTTTTGCACATTATGCCTAAAACAACTCTTTAAAGAACTGCTGGCGCGGTGGCACACAACTGTAATCCCAGCGGCTCCAGAGGCTGAGACAGGAGGATCATGAGTTCAAAGCCAGACTCAGCAACAGGGAGGCGCTAAGCAACTCAGTGAGACCCTGTCTCTAAATAAAACACAAAATGGGCTGCAGATGTAGCTCCATGGTCAAGTGTCCCTGAGTTCAATCCCTGGTACCCCCACCCCTGACAAAAAAGAATAAAGGACAGCTATGATTAGGTTTCTCTCTGTTCTTCTCTCTCCCTGAACCAAAGCCCATTGTCCTAGTCATTATGTGACTTTATAGTAAGTCTTGACACCTGGTAAGTTATTTGATCATCACCTCTTCTTCCTCCTTTTGGTCCTTTGCATCCCCATATATTTTTGGAATCAGCTTACCAAATTACTATCAAATAAAAATATATGTATCGACTGGGGTTGTACTAGGATTTATTGAATAAATAAATTCCAGGTATGCCAGTTTTCCCTACTTGCACAGCTGCTTCTGGTTCACCCTCATCCTGAGGAGTGGCTGTTAGTAACATCCTAATAGGTGAAGGCTTTGCTGCTGAATCCTCAGTCTGCCCATCCCTGGACCTGGACTTCTGTCTCCCTCATTTCCAGATGAGCATTCAGTCTTGTGAAGCACACAGGAAGCCCTCAGGGCAAAAGCAGCTGTGACTGGAGTCACCTTTCTGGTGATCCCTATAAACAGGGCCATGAGACAGTGCCACTTCTACCATCTTCCTAAGAAGAAAGAGAGGAGGATGAGACACTAGCAAAGCCACTTGGGGCTTTTACACAAATCTTAAATACTGAATTAGAGTGCTCACTGTCTCTGAGAACCAAAACAAGCCTGCCTTTCCACGCAAGTTTCCAACATGTGGACATGTCACTCTCCACACTTCCCCAGCTGGTTCTAACAGGAATGTCCTTGAGGAGGCAGTGCATTGAGAACCAGCAGTACCACTGCAGAGTGGTCCCCGGACAGTAGTGCAGCACACTGTTCCTACTGGTCAGAAGGCCATGGTCTCCTCCTCTGCTTGGCTAGACATCCTCATTGCCTTGGCTGAAATGTGAACTCTGCTTCCTTGGAACCTTGGAACCCTCATCAAGGGGGCTGAGGAGCAGGTCACAGTGGGAGCAAGGCAGGTGTGGAGTGAGTCCAGTATGGCTATGGAAGGCCTTGGAAAGTGGAATCAGGCAGGAGACAGGCGAACAAGCAGCCCAGGTACTTCTGGGGGACAGGCAGGACCTGGGCCAAAGTCTCACCCCTCTGGGATAAAGGGCCGAATTAGTTCTGGGTCCAACAGCGACTCCTCAAGAGGCCGGTCCACATGGAAGTCATGGACATGAGGAGGTCCCGGGTGAGCCTTGGGAGCAGGCCCCCCTGGGCGCTGGGGAATCGGCAGCTCAGATGGGTGGGCAGGCAGAGGAGCTGTGAAGAAGTACTGATGCAGGAGGGCCTGGCAAAGAAGGGTCAACAGAAGGAAGCCCAGTCACCACACCATCCCCAGCCTCAGGCAGAGGACAGCAACTCAGCAACCTTTCCTGGGGGCAACATGTGTGGAGCCCTGTTCCAGGGACTGGGGACACAGGGGGGAACACACAGACCAAACTATACCTTGTCCACAGAGTGGGTAGGGGATGGGGGGTGAGGTATGAGGGATAATAAACCAGACAGAGGTACAATACACAGTACGACCTGTGAAGAAGACAGAGGGGAATGAGGAACACCGAAGGAGGCCGCAGGCTTGAAGTAGGGAAGTGGTGAGCCAGGTTGGGTGGCGCACGCCTGTAATCCCAGCCCCTTGGGAGATTGCAGCAGGTGGATCTGCTTTTCAAAGCTGTCTCAGCAACCTAGTGAGGCCCTAAACAACTTAACAAGACCCTGTCTCAAAATAAAAAATGAAAAAGGGTTGGGGATGTGATTCAGTGGTTGAAAGCCCCTTGGTTCAATACCTGATACAAAAAAAAAAGAGAGAGAGAGAGAGAGAGAGAGAGAAAGGTAAGGTCTACCTGAGAGGCAGGTGAGCAAGGCAACAAGTGGAGCAGGAAGAGGCCTGGGGAAGAATGGTCTGGGCCAGGGAGAGAAGTGCACAGGCCCCAGGGGGAGGTCCCGGGGCTGGACAGGAGTGACCATGGAGGACAGCAGCAGGCAGGGTCAGAAGGTGACAGGGTCCACCTCCAACGGCTATGTGCCCTGACTCTTCCCAAGTAAAGAAAGAGGCACAAGAGGACCCTGGCAGAGGAGGGGTGTGACCTGCTCTATTGGACAGTCACTCAGTCTGCCAGGTGGAGAAGAGATTAAATGGGATGAGGGAAGACATCCAGGAGAGAAGTGGATAGTAAGCCAGAGCCCACAGGAGCTGCTGAGGGTAGGAACCAAGGACACCTGCAAACGCAGGTTGCAGGTGCCAGGTGATGGGGGAGGGCAGCTATCAGGCTGGAGGCAGGACCCAGGGGCGTGAGGCTCTGACATCCTCCAGTCCCTGCCTCTGGGGTCCTCACTATCTTTCCTGCCTTCTACAACCAGCCTTCCTGGGTCCTCTCCCCTGGACCACTGCTCACCACTTCTCTCTTCAGCAAACAACTCATTACCTTGTGCTTAAAACTGCCCCCTTCAGGACAGTTTGGCCCCACCCACCAGAGGATACCACCATACTCTCCTGACCCTGTGGGTTTGCAGCTGCCTTACCATGGGGGTGAGGGATCCCCTGGAGACAGGTCATACTGTCTATGTCATGGCTCACAGCAATGCCTGGCACGTGCCACATGCTAAGTACTTAGTGCTAAAGAGATGTGGGCATGAGGCCCCAGGGACTCTGCTGCTGTCTGCCACATGGTCTGCACTCTCCTTGAGACCTAGTGGGCCACCCCTGCTGCAAGCTCTCAAGGCATACTGGAAATGTGCAGTGGTGTCTGCTCATGGAAAGGACACCTGCCCCGAGGCTCCCGTCACCTGCAGTTCTGGCCTATCGCAGGTTCTGAGGATCACTGAGCTGGGTCCCGTGGCTACCTGGTGTGGAGTGTGAGGGCAGTGGTTGGTGGGCCTGTAGAAGGGACAGAGACCGTAGACTGTTGCCTTACCTTGGAGGCTGCAATGCGCTGGCGAGGAGGGTAGAGGAGAAACTGACCCAGCAGGTCCAAGGCCTGAGGAGAGGCGTCTGACAGCACCTCCTCCAGGGGCACTGGCGCCTGTTCCTTAAAGGAGATCTTGTTGTAGTCAGGCAGCTCTGTGATCTCCTGGGCCAGGAAAAGGAGGAATGGCACGTGAGAGGAGGCACTGCCCACGCTGCTCCCTGATGCCAGCTCAGGTCCTCCTGGTCTCATGCTCGCTCACAGTCCTCCTGTCATGTGGCCCATTCACTCACTCACTCCTCACCCCCTCCAATGCCTGCTCCCTGCCCAGAGCTGGAGACTGTGTATGTATGTGGTGGAGTAGGGACAGGCAGAGGATGGGACCTGGCCCTCCTGCCTCCAGTAGGGCAAGAAAGAGGAACCCCTGTGCCCGAACAGAGGTCCCTATTGGTCAAAGCGGGGCTGGGTCAAGGAAAACTGGAGCTGTGAGAGAAAGCATGGGGGCAGAAACACTACTTGCTATTGGAGAATGGAGCGAACCTGCCCCGCACCCTCCCACCAAGGGCCCCTACAAACCGGCCAGACTTGAGGGCTGGGGGTGCCCAAGATGCGAAGCACACAGCAAAGCTGTTCAATGTCGTTCTCTCCCGGGAAAAGAGGAGATCCATTCAATAGCTCCCCCATGATGCAGCCCACAGCCCTGTGGATACAGAATCCTGAGCACTTCAAGATCTCACCCCATGGATCACAGTTCCAAGGCTTAAAGGCTCCAAGTCCAGACCCCTGAACAAAGATCTCATCCTTAGAACACAGAGCAAGCCCCCAGCAACTCCAGGACATCTTGGAGCCTCCTGTTCTAGGATGCACCGCTCCCCTTCACTTTCTGGGGCAGACCTACAAAATAGCTCCAAATCTCAGATCCCTTGGGCACAACAGAAGTTTCAGAGCCTTCAAACCCTACAAAATAAAATGGTTCAAAGCCTTCAAATCCAGTGACACAGGCCTCTGATTAATTCACACACTTCTGATCCTGGGGTCTGATCCCTGCACATACCAGCTTCAATAGCCCATACCTTGAATCTCAGTCCACCTCCCCACCAGCCCAGAACAACCATCCTCTGGTTGAGACAACCACTTTCCTTCTACCCCCATCTCCTACCCAGCTCAAAAACATCACTGTGAGGAACATCAAACACTCCCCACACTGCTCAGAATACCCCAGCCAGGGAAGACTCCCCCATGGCCCACATTACCCTTTTTCCTGCCCCCAGATGTCTTACCATAGGTCAACACCCTGGTCATACTGGCGGGCACCATATAGGAGCTCAGGGGCTCGGTACCACCTATGAGGAAGAGGGCTGCTGGTCACTGGTCTGAGAGGCTTACCTGGAAGTTCATCCCAACCCCATAAGCACCTCTTCCCCAGGAAGGGGACGGAAGGGAATCTGGTCCTCCCTACCTGGTGGCTACCTGATGTGTGTAGAGGCGGCTGCCATCTGGAGAAAAGACCCGGGCCAGGCCAAAGTCCGCTATCTTGAGCTGGCCTGAGGCACTGATGAGCAGATTAGCAGGTTTTAGATCCTGGTAACATGAAAAGAAGCATCAGTCCCTGTGTCCCCCACAGGTCTCTGGATGTGAGGAGTTGCACCCAGGTCAGCCCCAGTCCCTGCTTTCTTTAGAGCCGACCCCCGCCCCCGCCCGCCTCTGCTACTCACCTGAAGACCCTGATCCCCTCTAACCATATCTTCTTCAAGGGCTAGCCCACCCCTGCCCGTGCTGGGACTGACCCGGTGCACGATGTTGTTGGCATGGCAGAAGGCAACACCCTTGAGCAGCATTTGCAGGTAGCTCTTAACCTGTGCTGGAGCCAGTGGCCTCTGGGCATGGCGCACCACCTCTGCCAGGTCTGACAGCATGAACTCGAAGGCCAGCACGAAGCCTGCTCCATGCGGGAACACGGCCTTCAGCTGCACCACCTGCAGGCAGGCATTCCATGACTCACCTTGCGAGACCTCCTCTGCAACGCCAAGATCCCCACTCTGTGCCTGACCGAGGATCAGGTAGGCAGAGAAGTCAACATGGGGCCTCAGGCCAGCTAGGAAGTTTAGCACTCACACTGGTCTGCTATCCGAGGCAAGGCAGACCCACTCTACCTCTCCACAGAAACTCAGGGAAAGGGTCAGAATACGGTCTCTTAGCAGGCAGCATCTAGTTGTCCAATCTAGCACAACAATTTAAAGTGTTTAGAGACGTACATGAGCAGACTGCCTCCTATTTCCTCTAAAACCATTAAACCCCAGGACCTAAGGAAGCACAGGAATCACATCATCCCTGATGCTAGGGGAGACACATCACACACGGAGGACACCTGTGTTGGAGGGCCTGGGCTGCACACAGCAGAAAGCTGGGACACAAGGACTCTTAGGAACTCATACCAAGGGACAAATGATCAACAAATGAACAAAAGAGATGAGTATAGGAACAGACATACAAGAGGGCAATGTGATTTTAAGTGGAGAAAGAGAAACTTTATTTAGATGGCGTGGGGGTCAGAGGTGGGCTCAGGGGCAGGCTCAGGGATTAGCCAGTTATATGGAGACCTGGGAAGAAGCTCTGGGCAGAGAGAACAGCAAGTGCCAAGCCCTGAGACTGGCACGGATGGATGGAGCCTAGATTGGTGCTGGTCATGGGAAAGATGCCTAAGAAATTGTCGTGAGTGGTGACAGTAACCTGAGCTAGAGACAAATTTGGAGGATGTTTTAAAATGGAACTTTCAAGACTGTTGACCACCAGTTGCAGGGACCATATCACCAGCCTCTTTATGGATTTTTCTGCACCTGCCCCATACATGGTTGATCTGGAAGCCCTTTTATTTTCCACAAAAAATAAGAACAGTCTTATGGCTGTTTTTCTGATATTTCAGGTAGTATATAATCATCTTATGATCAAAACACATACATATATTCAGATACTACATAAAGTTATATGGAACAAAAGAACAAATGAAAAACCCTCCCATCTACAATCTGGAAGCACACTCTACCAGACTTTACAACGATATAGCACACAAAAACACATTCATGTACAATAATATTTTCACCTAAAGTTTTAGAAGATGCTTATGTCATCCAATGCATTATGAACATCTTCACAGAACATGAATATACGTCAGAGGATCACACAGAGACTCAAGCTTGTCACTACCCAGGAAGCTGAGTGCTCTACTCCAACATGGAAAAGAGAAAGCACCATATGAGTAATGATGCAGGGGGATTTAAGATGTTCCTCCTCTGGTCCCTATATCCCCTTCTTGTCACACACCTACCAAGTGGGCCCTGTCACCTCTGCATGTGTCCGTGTCCCTTACACTGTTAGTTCTCAAGAGTCAGGTCAGAGTCAGTTCCTCATTGTGTCACTAGTGCCCCACAGAGTCAGAGCTTATCAGGAAGACCCCCAGAGGAAGACTGTCTGGACTCCTCAATCAGACTTGAGCCAAAGCCCCCCTGATAAGCGAGGGCTCATGAGCTGATGATAGAAACTCCCACCTTTGCCTGAGAAACAAAGATACTGAATGAAACCTGCCTTGCACATGTAGTAGTGAAGAGGACTCACTTCACTAAAGCATTTGAGAGTCTACAGAACACATTAGGAGCTCAACAGATGCTACTTATCATTAGAAATCACTAGGGCAGGGAGTATGGCCCAAGGGTAGAGCACTTGTCTAGCATGCCTGAGGTCCAGCACCGCCTGCATGCATAAATAAACAAACAAATGGGAGAAAAAGCATCCACTAAATATTTTGAGAAAAATGACTTGTAGTTGACAAATTAATAAATACATACATGAAGAAATGAGTAAATGAAAAAGTGAAGGACAGATAAATGAAATAATTAAGGGAATGAGGGTAGACAAAAAAAGGGCATAAATAAAGGGTAAAAAGTCAGAGGCATGAACACAGTGGGTTAGGAGGGAATCCCTAAAAGCGGGTATAAATGGCTAGAGGAAGGCTGGAAGGAGAGGGAATGAGTGTAGGAGGGCAAGAAGGTGATGTCTCAGAACTTGCTCCTTGCCCACCTGGACCCAGAAGCCCCCACTTACATACTGATTATCCTCAATTTCCTGCAAAGCCTTGATCTCCCGCAGGGCCTGGTTGGGGATGCCATCCTCCAGCCGCCGCAGAGCCACCTTCTTGAGGGCAACGATCTCGCCAGTCTGTCCAGGAAAGAGAGCGGACAGTGCCAGCCCACCTCCCGAGGCGGAGGGAGGAGAGGGAAGAGAGGTGGGGCAGAGGAAGACACGCTTCCCGGGTGGCGAGAGGCCCAGAACCTCCCTGCAGACGCGCGAATCTACCGCTAAGGGATCCACCCAGGGCCCAGCAGGCCCGCCGCTGCATAAACAGGGACCACAGAGGGATGAAGTCGGAGCTAGGACAGCAGCTCGGAACCAGGCGCCACAATACAAAGGAGGGCCGGGAAACCCGCACGTTTAAGAAAGACCGTCCCGAAGGGCGGCAGCGCGGCGAGGAGGGAAACACACCCCGGCGGCCCCTGCGGCCTTGACTCACCTCTATGTGCTTGGCCTTGAAGACGATGCCATGCGCGCCCTCCCCGATGCGGCCCAGGATGCAATACTGGTCCATCAGCGCCCCGGGAGCTCCTAGATCCCACTCTTTATCGCCCGCGCCGTCCGGAGAGCAGACGCGGTTGCCTAGCAACTGGGGGCCTGCAGGGTCCGGGGCGGCGCTGCGGGGGCACGTGACCCGGAAGACTGAAGCTGCGTTGGGTCAAGGACGGTTGTTCCGGGTTCGACCGCGCGTTTCCGCCATCACGCAGCAGCCAGCTTAACTCCACGCGCCAGCCGCGGGTGCTACGGTGGACTGGCGGCCTGCGAGTCCTCCGCACCGCCCCAACGTCGCGTAAAGAGGGCAGACGTTGCGCGCTCCCGGAGGGGCGAGGCCACGCGCGGTGGGCGGGGCCTCCGGGCAAGGGGGCGGGGCGGGGCGGGGCGGGGCGGGGCGGGGCGAGGCGAGCTGCTGCCACTGGCCCGAAGCCCCGCACCGGTGACTCCCGAGACCAGGAGCCACGAACTTATAACTTGTGTGCTTTTATCCATGCTTACAACGTTTAAAAAAGAAGAAAAATTGAGGGCATGTGTATCATTGCAAATGCATGTTCCCTTTGCGAGGAAAAAAAAGTGCTTATGCTCCTTTTAATACTATAAAAAGAACACTAGATCTTTAAACATAAAAATCAGTTTTCACTCAGTCATGTTTTACTGCCGAGAGTTTGAAGCTTAAGAAAAGTTTCAAAGCAAATGCCATCCTTTGTTCGTTTTAGATATGCGACAGTAGAGTGTATTTTGACATATGATACAGACATGGAGTATAACTTCCCTTTCTGTTGGTTGTACGTGATGTGGAGTTACACTGGTCGTGTATTCATGTATGAGCACAGGAAAGTTATGTTCGATTCATTCTACTGTGGTTTCTGTTTTCATACCCCTCCCTTCCCTTTATTCCCCTTTGTCTAATCCACTTATCTTCTGTTCCTAGCAAATATCATTCTACTTGACTAACTACTTTCACTTGGCTAAATTTTAATTCCTTTCCCACAAGAAGACCATTGTATAAGTATTAAATGCTTGTACACACCATTTTTTTACATTGGATCACAACATGAAGATTAGTAAAATTATGGTAATGCAGGGGTCATTCACTGTTTTCATCAAGAAAAGCTAAAGGGTGACAATCATCTCAATTTATGCAGAAATAGCCTTTGACAAAATTCTACACCTTTTAAAGAAGAAAGCAGTGGATAAATTAGGAATGGAAAGAAACTAATTTGATGTAGCAAAGACTATATATGAAAAGTCCACAATCCAAAAAGGAAATTAAGAAAATGATTCCATTTAAAATAACATCAAAAGGAATAAAATATCAAGAAATAAACAGGGAAGCAAAAGATTCACAAGGAAATCCACAAAATATTCCTGGGGAATGTAACTCAGTGATAGAAGCCCTGGTTTTAATCCCCAGGACCATGAAAAGAAAAAAATGAGCAAAGAATTTAAATAAACATTTCTCCAAAGATGATATACAAGTGGCCAACAAGCATACGAAATGACACTCACCGTCCCTATTTGTTAATGAAGTTCTGTCAAGCTACAGTGAGGTATCACATCATGCCATGAGTATGCTACTATCAGAAAACCAGAAACTAAGAAGTTTCGGCAAGGATGCAGAGTCACTGGACCCTTGTACACTGTTGGTGAGAATGTAAAACATTCAGTCACTATGGGAAACAGTCCTTCAAAGAATCAACAGAATTATCATACAATCCATCTACTTCTGGGCATACACCCAAAAGACTTGAGAACTTTATTTTGAAAAGATTTTGCACACTCCTGTATATCAGAGCATTATTCACAATAGCCAAAAGATGGAACTAACCCACATCTGGATTGGTGGATGAATGAATAAACAAAATGTGGTCTACACACATGCAATGGAATATTACTCAACTTTTCCAAGGAAGGAAATCTCATCATATGGTAAACATAAATCAACCTTGAAGACATATATTAAGTGAAATAAGCCAGTAATAGAAAGACAATAATGTATGGTTCCTCCTAGGTACCTAGAATAGTCAAGTTTGTAGAGACACAAAGTAGAATAGTGGTTTCTAGGGGTGGAGGGAAAGAGGAAATAGTAAGTGGCTGTTTAATGGGTGCCAAGTTTCAGTTTTGCAAGATGATAAAATTCTGGGCATTGGTTGCTCAAGAAGGTGAATGTACTTAACACTATTGAATCTTACATTTAGAAATATTTAAGAAGATGCAAATTAAAACCACCCTAAGATTTCATCTAACTCCAATGAGAATGGCTATTATCAAGAACACAAGCAATAATAAGTTTTGGCATGATGTGGGGAAAAAGACACACTCATTCATTGCTGGTGGAGTTGCAAATTGAAAAGCAGTATGGAGATTCCTCAGAAAACTTGGAATGGACCCACCATTTGACCCAGCTATCCCACTCCTTGGTTTATACCCAAAGGACTTAAAATCAGCATACTACAGTAACACAGCCACATCAATGTTCACAGTTGCTCAATTCACAATAGCTAGATTGTGAAACCAACCTAGATGCCCTTCAATTTTAACGAATGGATAAAGAAACTGTGGTGTATATACACAATGGAATATTACTCAGTCATAAAGAAGAATAAAATTATGGCATTTGCTGGTAAATGGATGAAGTTGGAAAATATCATGCTAAGTGAAATAGGCCAAACCCAAAAAACCAAAGGTCAAATATTTTCTCTAATAAGTGCATGACAATATATAACGAGGGAGGGGGTGGGAGGGAGAGAAAAATGAAGGAATTTTGGATGGTGTAGAGGAAAATGGGGTGGGAGGGGGTGGAGGACAGAAAGATAGTAGAATGAAACAGACAGTATTACCCTATGTATATGTATGATTACATGAATGGTGTGAATCTACATTTTGCACAACCATAGAAATGAAAAGTCATACTCCATTTGTGTACAATGAATCAAAATGCAGTCTGTAAAAATAAAAAAGATTTTAATAAAAAACAAGAGGGCTGGGGAGATAGCTCAGTCGGTAGAGTGCTTGCCTTGCAAGCACAAAGCCCTGGGTTTGATCCCCAGCACTGCAAAAAAAAAAAAAACGAGAAAAAAAGAAATATTTAAGAAGGTAAATTTTACATGAATTTCTTACCACAATAATAATTTCACAAGATAAAAAAAATATTAAAATAACCTCCTTTCTGATTGCCATGTGCTATACTGCTTTCTTCTGCCACACTCTTCCACCATGATGTTCTACCTCACTTCAGGCCCAGAGTTCTGGAGTTGGCCAAATGTGGTCTGAACCTCTGAAACCAACACTGAAATAAGAAACTGAAGAAAACACTAGAAGACAGAAGATCTCCCATGTTCTTGAATGCGCAGAATTAACATTGTGAAAATGGCCATAATACCAAAAGCAATATATACACTCAATTCAAGATATCAATGACATTTGTCACAGAACTAGAAAAAGCAGTCCAAAACTTCATGTGAAATAAAAAAAAAAAACAGAATAGTCAAAGTAATCTTGAGCAGTAAGAGCAATGCTGGAGAATTCACAATTTCCAACTTCAAATTATACTACAGAGCTATAGTAACAACAAAAACAACCCTGCATGATATTGGCATTAAAAAGATATGGAGTCGCTTAGAGGTTATAGAAGTGAACAAACCCAGAGACAATCATCTGATCTTTGACAAAGGCACCAAAATCAGACACTGAAGAAAAGACAACCTTTGAAACAAAAGGTACTGGGGAACAGGGTATTCACATGTAGAAGAATGAGATTAGATCCCTGTTTCTCATCCTGAGCAAAAGTCAATGCACAGTGGATCGAAGACCCAGAAATTAGACCAGAAACTTTTCAACAACTAGAAGACACAGGAGGGACACTCCATCATATAGGCACTCACGTTGATTTCTTCAATAAGGCCTCTAACGCTCAGGATGTATATAAGTAGTATATAAATGTAAGTACATAAAGAACTCCAAAAAGTTAACACCAAAAAAATCATTCTTAATCTCAACAGGAGCAGTGCCTACCAATGTACAATCTTCCTGTACCTTAAACATTATAATTTAATCCCGGGGTAGAGGGCCTGCTTAGCACATGAAAAGCTCTGGATTCATTTCTCTGTATCACCACCATTACCACTCTAACTAAATCTTTATAAGGTAGAAATCAGTATGCCCATCTCATTAAAGAGAATATCAGTGCTCAAACATTAAGTAGCTTGTCCAGTGTCAAATACTAAGTGTAGGTATGAATACAGTGTTGTGACATTACACTAGATGGATGTATGGGATTTTCCCACTGCTACAGGAATGTGAATGTACTTAAGAGCCAGGAATGGGCTCATCATGAGAACCCATGGGATCAGTTACACTGGTTTTCTGGAGTGTGTGTGTGTGTTCTGGGGATTGAACCCAGGGTCTTGTGCATGCTAGGTGACCACTCTACCACTGAGCTGCAGCCCCAGTCCAGGAATCCTAAAGACTACTTAACTGAGAGCCAGACAGTGGCAAACACCTGTAATCCCAGCAACTTGGGAGTCTGAGACGGAAGGATCATAAGTTTTAGGCCAGCCTCAGCAATTTAGCGAGGACTTAAGCAACTTAGTGAGAACTTGTCTCAAAATAAAACATAAAAATGGGCTAGAGATGTGACTCAGTGTTAGCACCCTGGGTTCAATCCCCAATATCCAAAAACAAAACAAAACAAAACAAAAAGCTTAACTAAGAGACCGTTGCATTATATCTGATTTCTTATTAATGTCTTCTTTATTTACAATGCTAAATATTAAACCTAAAGCTTCCTGCATATTTGGCAAGCACTCAACCATGGAGATACATCCCTAACCCGGTTTCAACAAATGTGTACAGCTCTCCATAAGACAGAGCAATTTTCACCTATAAATTACATCAATTCATAAATCTATAAACAGGACACACTGTGACCTTTAGGTAAATACCAGATTGTACTGAATTTCTGAGTGTCCTGAGTTTAAACTGAGGGCTATCTGTATAGATGTCACTGAATAATAACAGTTTGACTTATGATGTTTCAAGTTTTCAATGATATTGTGAAATGATGTTCATTTGTTAGATGCTTAATTTTTATTTTTTCTTCAGCTAGCAATATTCCATATAATAGTCTTTCAAGATGCCAGGTGGCAGCAGCAAGTCATAGGTAAATACGCAGCCATAAGATCATAAACACAAACAACCCACTCCATGCATTATGCAGTGTTGCTCAGCTATAACAGCCCATAAGTTAGGCATATTAAATGTGTATTTGACTCACGATATTTTCAGCTTACAGTGGATTTATCAGGACCCAACCATCATAAGTTGAGGAGTTTCTACCCTTCATTTCTTTCATAAAGAGCATAAACTATCACAATTTTCCTATTTCACAAATGATTTGTAATCTTGTGTTTCATTTCTACTATTGACTAACATGCATACTTATGAAGAGTTTTTTTCCATTAAAAGAAGTTGGAGGGAAAAGTGGTTTAGCCTGTGCTTAATAAGCATAAAGCCCATGGTTCCCTTTGGAGCACCAAAAAATGATTAACACAAGTTGCATCAATATGGGGCAGTAAAATTTCACCGAAAATGCATTATCATCATTAATAAAAATTGAGAAAATTTTTACTGAAACAATTAAAATAAGAGTCTGTAGGACCTGCCAGATAATAACAGGAGACCATATTTAGAGAAAGTATGTAGTGCTGAAAAAATTCTTGAATAAATAATGGCTGAAAACTTTGCAGATTGGAGGAAGACATAATCTAGAGATTTAAGGTGTTTAATGAACCCCAAATGAAATTAATGCAAATAAATTATGACTTACCCCAGCACCACAAAAAAAAAAAAAAAAATTATGACCCAGCTGGGTATGGTGGTGCTTGCCTGTAATCCCAATGACTTGGGAGGCTGAGGCAGGAGGATCACAGTTGAGGTCAACCTCAGCAATGTAGGCACTAAGCAACTTAGTGAGACCTGTTTCAAAATTTTAAAAATTAAAAAATTTTTAAAACTGAAAGAGCTCCCAGTGGCCAGGTGGGGAAAATTTGTTGAGCGTGGTGGCACACACCTGAAATTCCATCAACTAGGAAGGCTGAGGCAGGAGGATTGCAAGTTCAAGACCAGCCTCAGCAATTTAGTAAGGCCTTAAGCAACTTAGTGAGACCCTATATCAAACTAAAAAACATAAAGTACTGGGGATGTGGCTCAGTGGTAAAGCACCCCTGTGTTTAATCCTCTGTACCAAATAAAAAATTTTTTTAAAAAGTGGAAAAATTTGACCTCGAAAATAAGTAATGTAGCATTGGATTATTACTTGAAGTATAAAATAGACATTCATAATTCAATACTAATATAAATAAATAAATAAAAGAATAAATAGAGGATAGTAGAAAATACCTTGTACAGAAGAATTGCAGATAATTTATGCAGATGCTGTGTACTCAGAAGGTGGAACATAACTCCCCATTCCTTAAGGATGGGCTGGGTGTGGTATCTTACTTTCAAAGGTTACCATAGAGAAAGGGGTGTTGCTCAGTGTAGAGCCCTTGGCTAGCGTGTAAGGCCTGGGTTGCATCTCCAGCACTACCACCACCACCACCACCACAAGGACATGTTGTGGAGAAACCTCGCAAAAGCTACCTTGGTCGGATGAGGTAAGTTATATGGATGGTAGGTACTATTGATAGTGAAGCAAATGGAAGCCAGTGGGCTTCCTCCCCAGATCCTACGACTTCCATCTAGACATCAGGAAAACATCAGACAAATCAAAATTAAGGGATGTTCTACCAAAGTACTCCTTGAAAGTAACAAACTCTTTGAAAACAAGGAAAGTGAAAAACTGACACAGCCAAGAGCTTAAGGAGGCATTACATGATATTATAACTGAACATAACGGGGAATTTTGGGTAAAATACCAAAACGGAAAGGGCATTAGGTAAAAACTAAGGAAAGTGAGTATATTAGTCTTTAGTTAATAATAATGCATCAATAATGTTTCATTTATTGTGACAGACCTACCAAACTAACAGAAATTATTAATAATAGAGATACTGTTCCAAACTGCTTCGTCTGGCGCTGTGTACCTGGGCCCGTTATGCATTCACCCGTAGCAGCCTCTTCCCAGTGCAGACTTGGCCTCGGGCACCACTACCCCTGCAGAGAAGATTGGAATAATTGGTGGAATAGACCTGGATGATAAAAAAAAAATGTTGATTGTTTCTGGGCACAGTGGCACTTGCCTGTAATCCTAGTGACTCAGGAGGCTGAGGCAGAAGGATTGCAAGTTTGAGGTCAGCCTCAGCAATTTAGCAAGACCTTAAGGAACTTAGTGAGACCCTGTCTCAAAATAAAACTTAAAAAGGGGCTCACTGGGTTCAATCCCTGGTACTGAAAAAAAAAAAAAAAAAAAAAGCATTGATTGTGTCCTTGAAATATACAGGAGGTAGTGCACCATTATGGCTTCCAAAGTCAACTAACAGAAATGGATGGAACAGGAAACGATCATGTATCATACTAAGTGAAATAAGCAGGCCCAAAAAAACCGAATGCTCTGATATGTGGATGCTAATACATAATAAGTTGGGAGTGAATAGAAGTTCACTGGATTAGACAAAGGGGAATGAAGGGAAGGGAGGAGGGATGGTATTAGGAAAGGCAGAGGAATGAATCAACCTATGTTCATATATGAATACACAACCAGTGAAACTCCACGTCATGTACAACCACAAGAATGGGCTCCTAATTAGAATAAGTCATACTCTATGTATGTATAATATGTCAAAATGCACTCTATTGTCATGTATCTCTAAAAAGAACAAATATTTTTTAAAAAGTCGACTACCAGGTGAACATCTATGCTCTGAAGGATGAGGGCTGTCCACATGTCATAGTGACAACAGCTTGCAGCTCCTTGAGGAAGGAGATTCAGCCTGGTGACATCATCATCATCCATCAGTTCCTCAACAGGACCACCATGAGACCCCAGACCTTCGATGACAGATGTCACTCCTGTACCAGAGGAGTGTGCCATATTCCAATGGCCTAGCCATTTTGCCCCCAAAGAAGAGAGGCCCTCATAGAGACTGCTAAGAAGCTAGGACTCTGGTGCCACTAAAAGGGAATAGTAGTCACAGTCCAGGGACATCATTTTAGCTCCCAAGCAGAAAACTTCATGTTCTGCACCTGGGGAGTGGATGTTACCAATATGCCCACAGTTCCAGGGGTGGTTCTTGCTGAGGAGACTGGAATTCCATCGGCTGGCATCACCATGGCAACAGATTATGGTCGCTGGAAAGAGCACTAGGCAGCAGCTGCAGTGGACCAGGTTTTAAAGACCCTGAAAGAAAATGCCAACAAAGCCAAAAGTTTACTGCTCACTGCCATACCTCAGATAGGGTCCGTGGAATATTTAAAAACCCTCTATAACCTGGAGAACGAGGCCCACTTTTCCGTTTTATTACACATACACTAAAATAGTTTAACTGCCCAGAAGAAAGAAGATTGTCCAGTCATTTGGGGTATTTTGCTGACTTGGGGGTGGGTGAGAAGCTTGGGAAGGACACGCAGCTTTCACGCCCTTGCCTGCAAAAACAGAGCCTGTGGAAAGATCCACAAGACACTGCGGGTATTGGAGATTCGTCTGGCAAGGCTGGGATTGCTTTGGAGCACAGAGGAAAAGCAAACGGACATCCATGCAGGCAGCCTTACATTTCAGGAAAAACACCAAGAGAATAGCATTTTCCCTCCCCTTGCGTATGAAATTTGCAACAATAAACGATTTTTTCCAAAGGGTAGTTGGGTAAAATGTAACAGAAGTCTTAGAAATACTTTTGCACTTTGTTGGGTACTCCTAGGAATTTCTCTTTAAAAAATTGTGTCAGAGATACATACAAAAATTTATGTATGAAGAGGGATGTTTAATGGCTATTGTTAGTTATAACAAGTATTCAGAACTATCTGGATTTCCAACAATTGGAGGTCAATTAGGTTTAGCTAGAATTAGATTGTAAAACTGTCGGCTGAAGATCATGTTTTCACATAATATTTAATGTACTAAAGAAATGGTTGCTGGGGAAGGAAAAATAACAGAATGAATCAAACATCATTACCCTATGTAAATGTATGATTATACAAATGTACTTCATGTACAACCTGAGAAACAAGTTGTACCCCATTTGTTTATAATAAAAAAAAGAAATGGTTGCTATATATTATGAAATGGGGGGAAAGTAAGCATTTTACTGTACTAATTTGTGTTAAAATGCCATATACATGTAAAAAAAGATGTAAATATACATAATCTTTTGTTACTGTATTAGGAGAGAGATATTGGGTATTTTTATGTTCTTTAAATCATTCTGTCTCTTCACATTTTTCCACAAACAATATAATCAAATAGTAAAGTTGTAAAAATAAAAAATAGAGATACTGGGTGTAGGTTATATAGGAACTCTATACCATCTTTGCAATTTTTCTGAAAATCCAAAATTATTCTAAGGCTGAAGATGCACTTATTCTAAGTGGGAGAGTGCTTGCCTAACATACACAAGGCTTTGAGTTCAATTCCCAGTAACACACACACACACACACACACACACACACACACATACACAAACAAAAACAAAAAAACACTATTCTAGAATTTTAAGGTTCCGGAACTGGGGATAGGTAGCCCAGTGATAGTATATGGGCTTAGAATGCCCAAGGTGATGAACTCAATTCTCACACCATAAATAAATAATTTGGAAGTTTCCTTTTATAAAGCAGATGCCAGTTGGGTATGGTGGCACACATCTGTAATACCAGAGACTTGAGAGTCTGAGACAGGAGGATTGCAAATTAAAGGCAGCCTTGGCAACTTAGCAAGGCCCTAAGCAACTTAGTGCGATCCTGTCTCAAAATAAAAAATAAAAAAGGGTTGGAGATATGGCTCTGTGATTAAGCACCCCTAGGTTCAATCACTGATATTAAATAAGTAAATAAATAAACAAATAAATAGCATATTCCATCAAAACACTAATCTAAAGAACTTTGGAATGGTTCTTTTAATATAAGACTTCAAAGCAAAGAAAATTACCAGTATCAAAGAAGAACATCACAATGACAAAATGGTTTATTCACTATGGAGATGTGATCCAAATGAGTAGGCACCAAAAAAATAGAACGACAGATCTGAGGGGAGAAGCAGGTAAAGAGTCTCACCTACAGTCAGGGACTTAAACATACCTCTCAAAGTAATTGGTAGAATCACCAGAAAGACACTCAGCATATAGAGAAAGGAGGTGAAAAACTATCAAACACCTGCAGCATTTTATGTGGATGTAGATGGGCCGATTGTGAAATAGAAAAGCAAAGGACGTAGAATAGCTGTAACAAATAGATTTGGGACCAGGGGCGGTGGCTCGCGCCTGTAATACCAGCTGCTCGGGAGGCTGAGGCAGGAGGATCACAAGTTCAAAGCCAGCCTCAGCAAAAGCAAGGCACTAAGCAACTCAATGAGACCCTGTCTCTAAACAAAATACAAAATAGGGCTGGGATGTGGCTCAGTGGTTGAGTGCCCCTGAGTTCAATCCCTGGTATCCCCCTACCAAAAAAAAATTTAGTTTTGAGGGTTGTGGGTATAACTCCGTGGTAGAGTGCTTTCCTAGTTTAAGCAAGGATCTGGGTTTGGTCCCAGCACTGCAAATCAATAAGTAAATAAAAGAAACAAAGCTTTGAAAAATGAAGACTAAAGTTGGAAGAAAAATCCCACTCAATTTTCAGAAGCCGTGTAAAGTCACAGTGATGAAGACATTGTGATACTGGTAGAGAAGTAGACACATAACTGAATGGGACAGAACAGAGTCCAGAAACAGACTAAGACAAGTATGACCAATGGTTTGTTAGTTTTTAATTGACATATGATTCACATATCCCAAAATTCTCCCTTTTAAAGTGGTTTTAAAATTAAATGGTTTTTCACAATATTTACAAAGTTTTCAACATAGTCACAAGATTACAACAATTGCCACTATCTAATCTAAAAAGCTCATCATTTTCCAAAAAGACCCCGTACCCACAACAGGCACAGCTGTTTGACAGCTCCTGACAATCACTATTTTCTACCTCCATGGAATTGCCTTTTCTGGACATTTAATATAAACAGAATCATTTAATGGGTGATATTTGATGTCTGACTTCTTTCATTGAGCATAATGTTTTCAAGATTCATGTGTGTTGTAGTTTGTATTGATACTTCTTTTCTTTTTATGGTTGAATAATAATACTCCATTGTACAGATATGGTATATTTTATTTATACACACCTAGTTCTTTAAAAATTTTTTTTTAAATTTTCAGACAGTATCTTGCTAAGTTACCTACCCTGGCCTTGAATTTGCAATCCACCTGTCTCAGCCTCCTGAGTCACTGGGATTATGGGCGTGCAACACTGAGCCCAGTTAATAGTTAACCTTTCTGCTCCTCCTCCACAGCTACTCATCTACCCAAATTCAATTTCCTCAACTGTGAACCTGGTCTGGTGCCTTTCTATGTTCTTAGAGACCATTAAGTAATAGGTCAGTTCATTTCTACTGAGTATCCATGATGTGCCATCCTCTGGGGTCAGGGTCATGGGCCAGGATTCCAACTGCAGGGAGCTGTGTTCTATCCTGGCAGGTAGATGCTTGGAGTGGGCCTTATAGCACAGTCATGAGCAGTGGGGAAAAATAGTACTAGCGTCTCACAGGGCTGCTCCAATGACTTAGTGAGATCATCATGTTACACACTTGTTCATAAGAAGTCCTTAGTTTTCCATAAGTGCTGATCATTATTACGTCTCCACAAGCCTCATAAGTCTTAGCAGTAGTTCAGTGAGAATTGTTTGTGAAGACACCAAGATTCAGAGAAGTTAAATAATAGTGTGTCTAAGGATCCAAAGTGATGCCTAGCTTCTTCTGAGATGGGATGTCACCTAACAAACTCATGGACACAAGCCTCTGACTTCAGCCTCCTGAGTAGCTGGTATTAGATATGGAAAATGAAAAATCCCCACGAGAATGTGGCCTGGGGAAAAGAAGGCCGTATACTGACTGCCTTCATCTCCCAGGACAAAGGTTCTCCAAATGCCGACTACAGACAGGGAGGAAGTATTTTATCACCCTGAAAGTGACAGTCCCTAGAGGACATTAATCCCCTTCAAAGAGAGATCCACAGATCCTCCACCCAGAAGGTCAAATTCCTAAACCTTCAAACCGACACATTTACCGATTGTGAGAATAGACCCCAAATTTCTGAGTGCCCAAGAAAACTGATATGCTCACTAGACCACCCCTGAAAACAGCCTATGTAAACCCAGTCCCTTGCTTTGTTCAGTGGCTCATTGTCCAGTAGGGAAGGGGGTCCATGGGTGCCATTTCATCCCTGCATCTCCCATTCCTGTGCGAAACTTCATTCCTGAATAAAAGAGCTGAGCTGATTTGTGAAGTCTGTGTCCATCCTGTCTCTTTGCCCCACAACTGGGACTTCAGATGTGTGTGTGTGGCTGGCCAAAGGTTCTGAGTTTTTAAATCACAAATCGCTTTGTAGTTCTCTGTACTACGAAACAGTTCTATCCTGTGATATATGTTCAAATGTTCATAAACTGATTCTACAGTGGCAAGTCATCAATGTATTACAAACTGATTATAAATTTTACTGAAGTAAATAATATGTAGCACACGATTTACTGAAAGTAGTAAAATATATAATATTCTCTGCTCTCTTTTTTCTCTTCTTTTTTTTTTTCATACTGAGGATTGAACTCAGGGTTTCATGCATACTAGAAAAGCACTCTACCATTGAGCTACATCCCTACCCCTTTTTTAAATTGTTTATTTTTGAGACGGAGTCTTAACTAAGTTGCCCAGGTTGGCCTTGAACTTGAGATCCTCCTGCCTCAGTCTCTTGAGTAGCTTGGATTACAGATGTGTGTCATCACATCCAGCAAATATACAATATTTTATCGCAAATTTTGTGTGCCTATGACTGTGCCGTGACTTTCTATTTCTTGCAAAATCCAGAAGAATATTTAATAATTTTGTCATAGCAGGGTGAACTCCACTTGCTCAGTGATGAGTGACTCCTCATAATTAGTCAAAGAATGAGGAAGTGGCGAGTTTGAGTATTTAATACCTGTGTATTTAATATAATTTATTTGATTATTTAATTATAAGTCTACGTAATTTGTTTTCAAACAATGGCTGTTTTAACAATGAGCTTGCTAAATTCCTGATCATTTAATTATCAACTCTCCCAGGTTAGTGAGTGCCAGCTCCGTTTTAGAACTAGGGAGAATGTAGCATTGGGACCCAAAATGGCTTGACTACATTATGATTTTATAATTTTAAATATCCAGGACTGGGGATGTAGTTCAGAGGTCAAGCACCTGCTTAGCATGTGTGAACTCTGGGTTCAATCCCCAGCACTGGGGAAAAAAATTATTTACGATTTACAATTTGTGAAAACAGTTGATATATTTTATTGTAAGTTCATAATTTATTAAATGATAAACCTAATTTAATTGTTACCAATATTTGAGGATTCCAGCTTTTTCTCTTCTGGGGTAGATATTTCTTTCTACCCATCTGCTCTAAGAGGCTGTTAGCACTCCATTTGAGGCCAAAGAATCTAAAAGAAATTCTCACATCACATATAGGACCTTCTAGAGGGGGAGGTCCCCACAGCCTCCTCACCCCAGTCCTCAAATGTAAAAAACTTATTCTTGAAGTTCAGGGTTCTCTCTTAGCTTCTTAGAATTCTAGTTACAGAGGGAAGGGCCTCCTTTTTATTTTCTGAACATTGTGTTATTAAAAGAGAATGATCTCATCTCACCAGTTCAAAGTGACTGGGAGAAGTAAAACTTTCCTCCCCTAAATATGCGACTCCTGAGATACCCACACTAACCTCCTTGCTCACTAGCACCTCTTCTAGCGGTTTTCCTGAAGTTTCTTTCCTCCTCTTGCCTGGCCTCCACCTCATTTGGGTCTCCAACACCAGGTCACTGGTCCACTTCTCCCTGTGACCTCAGTTCTTCCAGCATCCCCTCCTGGGAAGAGGCTACACTGTCTGACTGCTAGGGCATCTTGCAGAAAGGGAAGACCCTGGAAAGGAAAAAGTCAGTCACAGAGCCAGGGCACCAGGGGGCGCCAAAGATGGGACATTGGCTTCCATACTTTTTTTTTTTTTTTTTAATACATGAGGCTTCTATTAATCTTGCTTAGAAATAGAAGTAGTTAGTGGATGTTCCCCAAAGTATTCAAGATTCCCAAATGTAATGACTGTCACCAGAAAGGCATCCATGAGCCATTTAAATCCTTCTGTCTGATGAATCTGGGGATCCTGTCTAGTTTACATTGTTCTTTGCCTTTGGCTGAAAAATTAACTGCTCTGGGTTATAAACTGAGACAGAAATTCTATCTTTCCCATCTAGGTCCTGATCTTAGGTAGCCACTGCCTTGAAGCCAGGTCTAATTTATTTTTATCTTGTTCCTTCATAACGCAAGATTTAAAGTACATCTATTTCTCTATGCAAGTGGAGTGCCTAACCAAGAATTTTACATATGAATATAAAATTTGCTATCAGCACATCACATTGTGGCTGTCAAAATGTTATTTTCTTGGATCCCCAAGCAGCCATAATAATAATAACAACAATAATAGTACATCTAAAAAAAAATAAGGTTGAAGCTTTCACACTTCTGGATTTGAAAACTTACTCCAAAATTATAGGAATTCAAACAGTGTGGTACTGGCATAAACATAGACCTATAGATCAATAGAATAGAACAGAGAACCCAGAAATAAACACATGCATATATAGCCAAAAGATCTTTGGCAAGAGTATCAAAACCACTTATTGGGGGAAGAACAGTCTTTTTGACAAATTATATTGGGGAAACTGTTTATCCACATGCAACAAAATGAAGTTATAGCCTTATGCTATATACAAAATAACTCAAAACGGAAAAAAAAAAAGACCTACATGTAATATCTAAAACTATAAAACACCTTGACGAAAACTTAGGGGAAAGTTTCATCATATCACTTTAGTAATGACTTCTAAGATGAGAAACAAAATACATGGTGACAAAATAGAAAGTAAATTGGATTTCGACAAAATGTAAAGCTTTTGTGTAAAAAAGGATACAAACGACAGAGCAACTCATGGAGCCCAGCAAGGAGGCACATGCCTGTAATCCCAGCTACACGGGAGGCTGAGGCAGAAGACCAACAGATTTGGGCCAACAGGTCAGGGTCTGAGATCCTGTCTCAGCATAAACAAAAATGACTGGGGGTATAAATCAGTGATAGAGGTTTGCCTAGCATATGTGAGGACATGGGTTTAATTCCCAATATTGCACAAAAAATTTTTTAAAAAAAGGAAAGAGCAACTCTTGGAAGGAACAGGAAAAAATATTTGTGAATGATACATCTGACAAGGGATTGATATCTAGAATATATAAAGAACTCCTACATGTAAAAAAAATCTATTAAAAAATGAGCAATGTGGGACACCTGCCTGTAATCCCAGCAACTTGGGAGGCTGAGGTAGGAGAGTTGCAAGTTCAAAACTAGTCTCAGCAACTTAGCGAGACCGTGTCTCAAAATAAAAAATAAAATAAAAAGGACTGGGGATGTGGCTCAGTGACCCTGGGTTCAACCCCTGGTACCAAAAAAAAAAAAAAAATTGGGCAAAGGAATAGACATTTTTTCAAAGAAGATAACATAAATGCCTGGTAAGCACATGAGAAGATATTTACCATCATTAATAACTAGGAAAAAGCAAATCAAAACCAAAACCACAGTGAGATATCAATTTACACCCTCTTGGAGGGCTAATATCAAACAAACCAAACCCAGAATATACCAAGTGTTGACACAGATGTGAGAAAATTGAACCCTTTTGCACCAACCCTTTTGGTGGTGGGAATGTGAAATGGGATAATGGTGGAAACTGCATGATGAGTCCTAAAAAGATATTATCCAGCAATGCCACTTCTGGTTGAAAGGATGGTCTCAAAGAGATATTTGGACACCCATATTCATAGCAACACTTTTCATAACAACCAAAAGGTGGAAGCAACCCAGGCATCCATCCACAGATCAATGGATAACAAATGTGGTTTATTCATACAATAGAATATTATTCACCTGAAAAATAAGAAAATTCACTGGGTGCTATGTTTTGCACCTGTAATCCCAGTGACTCAAGTGGCTGAGGCAGGATTGCAAGTTTGAACCCAGTCTCAGCAACTTAGCAAGGCCCCAAGCAACTCAGTGAGACCCTATCTAAAAATAAAAATTAAAAAGGGCTGGGGATGTGGCTCAGTGGTTAAGTGCCCCTGGTTTCAATCAAAAAATAAAAGGGGGGTGGGGCAGGGAGAAAATTCTGACATGGTACAACATGGATAAAACTTGAAGAAATTGTGGTAAGTGAAATAAACCAGTCCCAAATGACATATGCTATATGAATCCACTTATAAGAGGTACTAAAGTAGTAAAGTTCATAAATACAGCAAGTAGAATGAGAGCCCTATCTAGAAACACCTCAGCTACTTCTCAAATCTCCATCTGGCTTGGCCTCCCCGCCTTCACTCCAGCCTCTACCATGTCTATTAGGGTGACCCAGAAATTCTATAGGGTCTCTACCTTTGGCCCTGGGCTTTCAGCAGCTGCTTGTACGTAAGCACCCCCAGTGCCTGCCATAAGCTTCTGGAATTTCTCCTGAGTGGGCAGCAGTAGCAGCTTCCAGAGTGGCCTGGCAGTCACCTATGGGTCTCGGGTGGGGTGTGGCAGTTCTGGTGGTGTTGGGGCCATCACGGCCATCATGGTGAAACAGAGCCTGCTGAATTCTCCAATGCTGGAGATGGACCAAAAGTCATGCAAGAGAACTTTGTTAGAAGTGAAAGTGAGGTGAAAATAAAGTAAAAGAAAAGTGAGGCTTAAGCAAAAAACACTCTCAAGGGAGAGAGTGCACTGTCTCCAAGCAGAGAATGACAAAGGAGACAATGCTGTACCCAATTTTATTACATTTGTTGTTTACCAGGAGGACTGGGGACCATCTCCTGCACTTTTTGCCAATCAGGGCTCAACTCCTCCTTCAAACCAGGCAGTGGAGTTTTTGACCCTAGTTGGTCCTCTCCAGAACTGTCATGGTAGCCATCCTATTGGTTGGGGGGGGGGTTCATCTACAAGTCAATCCCATGTTAATGTGGGCACTGGGGTCAATAGCTGGTCAGAAGTTACCTTAGTGCATCTGTGCTGCCTAGGAATCTTCCCAGACAACTGGGGACACTTATAGCCATAATTCCTAGCTTTACGTCAACATCAATGAACCCTGTCAAGTGTTAGTCCCATTAATCCCTTTCTTTTGACGGATTTCCCAATTAGCTTCTTTTGCTTCTGTTTATTTTCTACAAATTAACTCCTGCCCTTTGCTTTCTCATCTACTTTGGAAGTAGTTTAAAGAAGGACCCTAAGGTAATTTAAAGAACCCTTGTCACCTTGCCTGAATTTCACTGCTTACTACCAAACATAAAGAGATCTATGAGCTGCATCACCAGATCTTGGATATATCATGATCCTGACCATGGATAACAGCTCCCTGGACATGGATGGCATCACCTCCAAGGTCTGCATCTAATGGGGGGAGATCACCCATAGTAACAGGGTCAAAGCCGAGAGCCATGTGGGAGGGGCTTTGGAAGTTGCTGGGAAGTGCAGGGGTGATTTGCACAAAGACAGAGATCTCTAAAGAGAGCCATTGACATCAGGCAGCTCCAGGATGAGATGAAGGGCCTCAAAAACCAGACCGTGTCCTTGGAGGCGGCCATTACCAATGCTGAGCAGTGCGGGGAGTAGGCCTTTAAGGATGCCACCTCCACACTGTCTGAACTGGAGGCTGCCCTGCGGTGAGAGAAACGACATGGTACTGCAACTGCATGAGTTCCTGGAGCTGATGAACATCAAGCCGGCCCTGGACTTGGAGATTTCCATCCACTGCAAGCTTCCGGAGGGCAGGGAGGGCCGATGGGAACCTGGGATGCAGAGCACGAGTATCCGTACAAAGCCCATCAGAGGCTTGCAGGCGAGATGAGCTTGGTTGGCCTTACAAGTCCTGACCTCAACTATGTCCTAAATTCTGTCCAGTTTTCCATCTGGTGGGGTTCCAGTTCCTGTAGTAACACCAAGGTCATGACTGTAAAGAAGATCGGGACCTGCAATGGGTTGCTGGCATCCAGGTTTTCTGAAGTCCTGCCCAAGTGCATGGCTGCTGCAGTCCCTCCCAACCTACCCCCTCCCCAGCCTGTGGCTGCCCTGGAGCTTCTGGGAAAAGCAGCTATCCAGGGGACCATCGGGAACGACAGTTCAACCTGAGGCTCAGCCCCAGCCTTCATCTCACACTAAAAACCACCTGAAAACCAATTCAATTCCTTTTTCTAAAACACAGCTGGTTCTGCTGGGCCCTCCATGCTCCCCCACCCCAAACCCCATAAAGAAAGAAGGCAGAATAGGGTTTGCCAGAGGCTGAGGGCAGAGAGAATGGACAGGGATGGTCCAGTCACTCACGGGGATAGATGAAAACGTTCTGGAGATGCACGTGGTGTTGGCAGCACAGAATGCTTGATGCCTCTGAGCTGTGCACTTAAGCAGTTAAAATGTCCAATTTCTTCCCTTTCTTCTTTTTTGTGGTTCTGGGGGTTGAACTCAGGGGCACTCTACTCACACCTGAGACAAGATCTTACCAGAGATTGTGTTGTACTGTTGGTTCTTTTATCGTTTACATAAGAGGATTTCAAGCAAGACACCAGACTTAGTAAAAGTAGCCAAGTTTGTTTGGAGAGAAATAAGCAGTAGGGTTGGGGTCTTCCCTCAAAGGGGAGAGTGGGTTCTCTCAGAGAGGAGAGTGCAACTGGCTTCTTTGAGAGCTCAGTTTTATCGGGGGTAGGAGGCCAGGTTTCTAGAGAATCCTGCCTGTGTGCTACCTCTCAACTTTTGACTGGTGGTAGGACTGTATCATATTTTTTTAGTCCCTACATTCCCATCTAGGGGTGCTGGGTTTGTTGTCTCTTTTCAGCAAAGAATTGAAGAATAGGACGCAGAGATAGCAAGCAAGCAGCAGGTTTATTGCAAAAGCGACAGAGATAGACTTCTCTTGAAAGAAGGGGCCTCAGAGCTGGGAATCTGATGGGGGAGTCTGGGCCCGTTTTATGGTCTCTGGAATTTCCTCCTTTCTTTATCTCTTCCTCGTCCACATGCTCCTCACTATTATTGATGGGTGTCCCCTCTGACTACACATCTATTGGGTCCCCTGCTTAGGGAGCACAAGTCTGGAAGTGTCTGTCTGATTGGATCTCCTGCTGGTGTCCACGAGCACTTTCATCAAGCAGCAGTTGACCTCATAGAAGACCCTCCCATGCTCCTTTGTTCTGGCCCTGCCCGACCTCCTCTCTGGCCACCTTGCCCTGTCTGCCTAAGTCCTTCTGCATCTCCCTCGCCTACTGTGCATGTTTTGACCTAAAGCAACTCCTTGTCACTTTGATTTGTGTAAAGGTCACAAAGGCCCTTTCATCCAAGTCCAGCCTGGATCAGGGTAACGTGTGTGTTTGTGTGTGTGTGTGTGTGTGTGTGTGTGTGTGTTTGGTGGAAGAACTCTTGAACGTGCTTTCTTCAACTTTGAGAAGAAAGAACAAACTTGGAAGTAACAAGCTCGTTAGTCAAGGGCTATAAAATACTGTGATCTTTTTAAACCTCAGCTAGGTCAAAATGGTCTTGTGTGAACTGCTTTAAAGAAAGACATGCTGAAAATTAGCATGCAGGCTCAGAATTAACCCTCTAAACTCCATGTTCCAACAGCTCATGTCTACCTGCTACCTAAGGCTACCACCCAGCTACATCCTCAGCCCTTTTCAGGGCCTCTCTAAATTGCTGAGGCAGACCTTGGGCTTGCAATCCTCCTGCCTTAGCGTCGCAGGTCACTGGGATTACAGGTGTGCCACTGCTCTGTGAACACTCTGTTTCTTCCGAGAGCACGTTGCCTACCCAAAGTTGGATAGAAAGACAACACTGAGAGTTGGCAGGTGGCCTGCTTGACCAAGGCCGGGAGAGAGAGTGAACAGAGCCATTTGTCTTCAAGATTTTTCCTTTTTGAAACATAAAGATTTTGCTACATCAGGGCTACCATTCTGGTTTTGAAAACGTTTCATAACCCTATCAATTGACATTCTTCCATAGCTCCAAGTCTTTCTCACAGGTTTGAACGAGGTCAAACCGGTTCCTGATAGATAACCCCGCCCCTTGCTGCTTGGGTACCTTCTGTCGTAGAAAGCAGACCTGCCATGTGAGTCACCGGCTACGCGTCTGCTAAACTCACTGTGTGAATCTTGCCAACAGAAATGAATTTTAAAGGATTGTGTAAGGAAGTTCACTGAAGCTCCAAAATATTAGAGAGAACTTAAGTATCCATTGCATATTTTTGTAAAATAAATAATATATTACATGTAAAAATACCAAAAGATTCTGGGAGAACAATGATTTGCTGGAGGGGTGGGTAGTTGGGGGAGAAGGGAGATAAAAATAGAGATAAATTTTTAAAATTTAGCCGGCATGGCAGTACACGCCTATAAATTCCAGCGGTTTGGCAGAAGGGTCGACCACAAGTTCAGAGCCAACCTCAGCAAAAGGAAGGTGCCAAGCAAGTCAGAGAAACCCTGTCTCTAAATAAAATACAAAATTGGTTTGGAGATGTGACTCAGTGGTCAAGTGCCCCTGAGTTCAATCCCTGGTACCTGCACCCCGCCTCCAAAAAAGTTATTTTTTGAGTTGGAATCTTGCTGGGCTGCCCAGGATGGCCTTGAACTGGGCTCAGGCAATCTTGCTGTCTCAGCCTCCTGCCTAGCAGGAACTACAGGTACATGCCTTCACACCCGGATATATCATTTTAAAAAGCATTCGAGATTATTGCTGATTTTAATCTTGTTTACATGGTTTATTTTCCTCTGTAAAGAAACTAATAAAATTAAAACAGGGAGGAGAGGGGTTTTTGTCTCAGTTATCAGTGTCCTTGTCCCCAGGACCGATCTCTGACTTTGTTTTCTAGTGAAATATAACTCGATAAGTCCCCACATGTTGGAGTTGGGTGGCTCCTTGGAAATCATGATCCAATACCTCCTTTTTTAGGGAGTGGCAAGATGTAAACCTTCACTTGCAGCCTGAAGTTCATTGATTTTAGCACGTGTGGGTGAGGTTCCCTTGGGCAAGTGATTTTCCATCTCTGAGCTCTCGGCCTTGCAACCCTGGTTTTAGGCTAATTATTACAACAATTTTCGTTTTCTGACTCACGGTTACAACCTCAGGCAAACAGAGTTGGAGAAAAGTCACACCAAACATTTTGACAAGGCAAGGGCAGGTTTTTCTGCATGGAGTTGTTTAAACACTTGGGTGGTGTGCAAAGGTGGCCTTGCCAGTCTATTTGCATCTCAAAGGACGTTAGGGATGATCTACAATAAGAACCTTATCCCAGAAAGCAAAGTGTCCTATAAGCCACTTACAAGTTCCTTAGCCAAGGTAGGTTCAGGGAGGAGACAGGGCTGAGAGTAGGCAGATCCCATCCCTCTCTGCATTAAGGAAGAAGTTCCCAATCTCCAAAATACATCTCCCTTCTGGGAATTTGTTATCTATGCACCTCAGAAACGACCAACTCTGCAGGTATTCCTGGCTTCCCTTGCTCATTGCCTCTCATAGAGGCAGGGAGGGGACAGAAAACCCTGGCCAAGATTTCAAAAGTATCCATAGGCAATTTGGAAAAAAGATGAGAGAAGGATATGGACATCTAACCTTAAGTGGAGGAAGCTTGGCATCCCTCCTGGGAGCACGTTACCATGGAATGATGGGAGGGCTCCAGTCCCCAGAACCAGGTTGGAACCATAGCTCTGCCGCACAATTGAGAGGGCTGCTGGTGATTCCAAACCCTTCAAAATCTAGCCGGGCACAGAGGTGCATGCCTGTAATCCCAGTAGCTCGGGAGTGAGGCAGGAGGATTCCAAGTTCCAGGCTAGCTTAGCAACTTAGTGAGACCCTGTCTCAATATAAAAATAAATAAATAAATAAAAGAGGTGTTGAGGACGTGGCTCACGGTTGAAAGTCCCTGGGTTCAATCCCTGGTACAAATAAATAAATAAATATACAAAATCTGATGTGTGTCTTAGGGTTGCAGTGCATCTCAATTCAGACCTGCCAAATAAATATACAAAATCTGATGTGTGTCTTAAGGTTGCAGGGCATCTCAATTCAGACCTGTTCAGGTGGTGCCTGGTTGTCCCCTGTGACTCGGAGCCTCTACATGGGGCAGTGCAGACCAGGGAAAGCAACTTCCCTCACCGCCCTTCTCTTCTCGAACACACACTAGCCTGTCACAAGAGGGAGACTTTTTTTCTCCAGTGTGCTACACACTGCATGATGGCTGAGGCTAGCTTCAGTTCCAGGGCTGTACCCACTCACTAGCTGAGGGACCTTGGGAAGCAGTTCTGCCTGGTCCCTGGTTTCCTCTCCATGTAGATGAGGATGGTTGTGATGGCCGAGTAAAGCAGGTGCAGGACAGGGCAGCCCTTGACCCAGAGGAGACATCAAAATACTCCAGCCCTTGTGCTCCACTCAGCCTGCAGCCATTCTAAAACAAGTTTCTAGCCAGGCATGCTGCACGCCTGCAATCCCTGCACCTCAGGAGGCTGAGACAGGAGGATCACAAGTTCAAGGCCAGCCTTGGCAACTTGGTGAGGTCCTTAGTAACTTAATGAGACCCTGTCTCAAAATAAAAAATAAAAAGGGCTGGGGTTGTGGCTCAGTAAAGGGCCCCTAAGTTCAATCCCCAGTACCTAAATAAATAAATAAACCCAAATGAAAAAAAAAAAAAAAAAAAAAAAAACTAAAACCAAGTTTCCCCTTATAGGGGAGGAAGAGGGCTCCTCCATCCACCCTAGTAGTCCTTCTCCTCCTCCTCCTCCTTCTGAGATGGGTTGGGGGGCTATCTCACTATGTTGCCCAGGCTGGCTTCAAACTCCTGGGTTCATGAGATCCACTACCTCAGCCTCCCAAGTAGCTGGGGTCACCAAACCCAGTTAATCCACCCATAGTTCCTATGTGGGCTCTTCAGCTGGACCTACGAACCAAATAATTACAAGAGTCTATGAACAAGAGAAAAGCATACAAATTGTATTGATTTTACATGTGTGTGGGGATCTTCATGAGAGCAAAGTCTAAAGAATTGGCCATTGCACGATGTTTTTGTACTTTTAAAATAAAGAACAGTACAACAGTACATTTGTGAAGAAATGACAGGACAAAGGGATTTCAGGAGTAGGGCAGTAAATTCTAGGGATGTCATTAAGATATATGTGAGGGTGGGGGGACAGGACACTAGTGCAGGTAAGCTCAGTGAGTTAATTTATTCAGGTTCATTATAGCCCGATTGACTTTCTTTCTTTCTTTCTTTCTTTCTTTCTTTTTTCTTTTCTTTCTTTTCTTTTTTTTGGTACTGGGGATTGAACCCAGGAGCGCTTAACCACTGAGCCTCATCCCCATCCCTTTTTATATTTTATTTAGAGACAGGGTCTCTCTCTAAGTTGCTCAGGCTGGCTTTGAACTCGCGATCCTCCCGCCTCAGCCTCCTGAGCCGCTGGAATTACAGGCGTGCACTAACACACCGAGCTGCAACTGACAGTCTTGGTGATCAAAGCTATTTTCCTGTCCTGGTACAGGAGGTCACCATCCTAAAAGAATCTTTATGACTTGCTGCATGTAGGAAAACAGGCCAAATGGCCCTTTCTAAGGTTTCTTGGGTGACTGAAGCTTGAAATAACGAGTACACCAATGTCGCCTGTTTTGAGCTAGCACATTCTTAGCTCCACCCGCAAACTTGTGGCCATCTCTCTGTGGAGGTAGATCCTTCCGCGTTCACTCTAACTTTCCCAGAGCCACGTTGCTTTACTTACTTCTGCACCTCTGGCCATCTGTCTCCTCTGCAAAAAAACTTCCCTTCCTTTCCTGGCCTGGAACTACCATAGATCTCTTAGAGTTAGATATTAAACAGGATTCTGGGAGGCAAGAAATGAAGTGAGAGATTCCCAGGGTAGGACTTTGGTGGTGGTCATATGTGGGGTGGGGTAGTCAGTTTGGAGTTGGCACAGCTGTCCCTTGTTCAAGGAGAAGGGTAGCCTGCATTCATCTAGGACTGGAGGAGTCAGAGAAGTGGTGAGTTGGAAAAGAGCTTTGGGACCACCGGAAGATGGTTTCTTCTGCCCCTGGTAAACTCACAAATAGCTTTGGAGATCATTTCGAAGCAGACCTGGTGATGGTTGAAAGGCATTAGAACTGGAAACATTCTGTGTCTCCCACCTCACAGCAGTGAGAATGTGCAGCAACCTGTTCCTCTGAGATTCTGGGAAAGCGGAGTAGGAACAGAGGAAGGACATTCCCCACCATTAACTTGAGATTGAAGTCTCCACAAGAGACCATCAGCCAAGCACACTCTGGGTGCCTGACCTGTAGAGTGTGCCAAATACTATGGATGTACTGTGTTCTTTCTTTCTTTCTTTCTTTCTTTCTTTTACCAGTGATTGAACCCAGGGGACTTAACCACGAAGTCACATCCCCAGCTCTTTTATATTTTATTTGGAGTCATGTGTCTCAAGTTTCTTAGGGTCTAGCTAAGTTGCTGAAGCTGGCTTTGAACTCCCAATCCTCCTGCCTCTGCCTCCCTAGCCACTGGGATTACAGGCATGTGCCACCATGCCCAGCTTGTGTTTATTCTTATACATATATATCTATGATAAATCTTAATTTATAAATTAGGCACAGTAAGAGATTAGCAACATCAATTAATAGTAAAATCCGTCCCACCTCTGTTTAACTCTGCATTTCTGAGCTACTAGAGAATGCTGGGACTTGATCAGTCCCTCCACGTTCAAGAAGAAGGGGCTCTGATATGGCACAGATATAAATCTGATCTCACCGCCCATCTCTGTGCTGAGCAGGCTCAATGAAAGCTGCTCTGTAAAAACTCATTTCATGATCAAAATGTCACATGGAGTCAGGGGTCAGTGCATGGTAATATTGAGAAATCAGATGAAGAAGCAAGTAGTTCCTTGTGGCTGAGTAAGGAAGTGTCCCTGGGAAGACCCACCCTCCTCCAGAGTGTTGGAGTGGGGTGTGCTGCACCCAACCAGAAGGGCACATTCAGGTTGCACAGTTCCTTTGCAATTCATCTGTGGCTGTGCCCCTCCAAATACTACTCCCCGATGACCAGGCTGCTCACCGTTGGCTTTATACTGTTCTGTGGCCATCCTTGGCAATGTTAGGTACTATCTCCTGAAGACTGGACTTGGGGGTGCCCATTTCAATGTCTCAGAGGCCAGAGGAGCGAGTGGAGAAAAATCTCTGTGCTCTCAACACCAACTGTGCTCTTGGGATCATCCCTTTCCAGAGAAGATTACTTAGTACTATCAAGGAAGGTGGGTTTTACAAAGTGTCAAAAAGGGGCTTAACTGGGCGGGTCTCCAGGCCTTTTTAAACAAGCTTCAGGGGAGTGAGGTCATCTATTCCCATCCAGGAGGCTTTTAATCATCGGAGAGCTCAAGGCTGGAGCCATGGCTACAGAGAGTGAGTTCCTTTGGAGGGAGGGCCAGCTGGTATAGAGTCCTTAGCAGAAGGGCTGGGGACCCGTCTTTGGTGATGATTATGGATGGCAGGCCCCAAAGTTGAAGGCAACTGATGTGGTTGCCTTCAAGTTTTCTGCCCACTGTGACTTCTAGTGTTGAAACTGGAAAGGGGGAGGCTTAAGGCTGGAGGCCAAGAATCCAAGCAGCACCCTGAAAGCCACCCTCCAGGAGTTTTGGAGGTAGAAGGCAGCACAGTGGTAGCTGGTTTCAATTCCTAAGTGCAGAAGAGTGGGAAGTTTCCCTGTAGCAAGGTGGGTGCACTCTGGGATCGCTGGGGACGTTCTTCCTTCTCTTTGAAGAGAAGGTCTTGGGGAAGAGCCGCAGCTTCTTCTGGGTCTTGTGTTTTGCCTAACGTATTTCCCTGAGTGAATTCTGCTTTGAGCTGTGTTACAAGTGAACAGTGAGTCTAACCAACTTGGAGGGACTTGGGCTGGGGGAAGGACAAGGTCAAAATGCAGGTCTGGGGCTTCTGGGTTCACATGGGGAAATAGAAATGCTAATGTGTGAAAATCTCATGAGTTTAGGTCTTCCCTCATGAAATTTACTTACGTGTTGGCTTTTGGAAACGCTTAATATTTGTGTTTTCAGGACTCAGAAAAAGACAATTAATAGAATTATTAATTAGAATAATTCATCTGGGTCCAGGAGCACTTGCCTGTAATCCTAGCAATTTGGAAGGCTGAGGCAGGAGGACTGAAGTTTGAGGCCAGTCCAGGCAATTTAGTAAGACCCTGTTTCAAAATAAAAAATAAAAAGGGCTCTGAGTGGTAGAGCAACAAACCCTTGTTGGGAGCCTGTAGATCCGACTGGGAAGGGAGAGAGGGTCTTGGAAATCACACCTAGGCTCACAGTCCTTCTGTTTCTTCTCTTCCTTACTCTGTGTGGCTGTCTAAGCACCCATGCAACTGCAGAGGCGCAGGAGGACCAAGTTCAACAAAGATCAATACGAGGTTCTTACTGAGGCCTTTGAAAGGAACCAGTATCCAGGTATCAGTGTGAGAGAAGAACTGGCCAGACTGACCCAGATTCCTGAGCCTCGAATTCAGGTAAAGAAAGAGATGACTTTTTCCTACCTCCTTGACCAGATGTGGTTAATATGTACTGAGACCCATTTTTCTCCAACAACAAAGCCACCTTTGCACCGCCCGCACACACCCCCACCCCCCCGCCCCCGGCCCCTGTGGTGCTGGGTACTGAACCCAGTGCCTCCTGCAAGCACTTTTGCATTAATCTTCTCAATACTCTGGTGAGGTTGGTTGGTATGATCTGCATTCACTAGATTGGAAGAATAAAGATGAGAGAGGTTTAGTAATTTAGATTACCATTCTGTCAACAAGTCGTGTCTACTAGTTGGAAAAAAACGAGCCTAAGGGTATATATACCTCAGTGGTAGAGTCCTTGGGCATGTTCATCCCCGGCAAAAAAATAAATAAATAAAAAAAAGCTAAGAAAATTTAAAAACTAGAAATAAGTCACTAATATAATGCAATTTAAAATAGCAATCACATATACATTGTATCTTAAATACTATATTATTTAAAAAAAAAACAAACCCTGTTCTCAAAGCTAGAAAATTTAGTGCGAGGAATGGCAATGGAAGACCAGAAGAGCAGAGAAGGCTGGGTTCTCAGATCTGCTTCTGAGTTCTTTCTTTGCTTCACTTCATACAGCCTCTGGAATAATCTACTGAGACACCGGGGAAGGGAAAAGGCAAATCATTTTGGAATATTGAAATGTTATAAATAGATAGATTTGACTCCACCAGGAATCCCTGGGGTCTCTAGGGCTCCTGATGATTTCTGTTCCTTGGGATCCAAGCTCTGGGGCACTCTGTAGTCACCTGGGACCATCTGGCTGCAGGAAATTTGACAATTGTTGCCCTAAATTAGATATCTGCCTCTCTGAGGAGGGATCCTGAGATTGAGCTGGTTGTGTGAGAACTCTCCAGTTGATTCTGATGCAGAGTCTGTCCCTGACTCCCTCAGCACCCTACTCCAAAGCGCTTGAATCGGAATCTTTGGGTGTGGTGAGCATGTCTTAAGTTTTTCAATTTAGAGGGGTGACTTCAGCATGCAGGCCTCCTATGAGGCGCTCCTGGCCTTGATCTCATGTTGCCATCTACCATCAATTGACCTGTATAACTATGTTTTGATCTGGGGTGTGGCCCCTGGAGTTCTGAAAATAGCCCCAGGTGGTCTCACAGACAGCGGAATTTGAGTCATCCATAGGTGCCTCAGGCAGGGTAATCTTCCTAGCAAGATGGCGCCATGAAACAGGATTTGCCTGAGTAAGAATGAATGTCCACTGAGGGTTCGTTAGGTGCCAGGCACTGTTATAGATTACATTTTTGAAAATCCACGTAACCACCTGGCATGGTGGTGCACCCCTGTAACCCAGCTTCTTGGGAGGCTAACAAGAGGGTTACACGTTTGAGGCAGCCTGGGCAATTTAGTGAGACCCTGTCTCAAAATAAGCCATATCAAGGACTGGGGTTGTGGTTCGATGGTATAGCACCCCTGGATTCAATAGCCAGTACTGTCAAAAAAAATTTGTGTAACCCCAAAGTTCTTTTAAGCCGGTCACAACCCAGAAGGGGGAAAATTTTAACAGAAGAACCAAACACAAGTGCCTGGTAAAGAATTGACATGGAGAGTGAGTCAGGACTTTTATTTTTCATTATTTAGCAGTAATCCCAAATGAATCTTTCCAAACTAATTTCCCTGTATTCTTTCCGGTGGAGCCCTTATGTTCCAAAGTTTACAAAGTCAAGTAGGATACAGAAAAGCTGAGATGACTGGAAGGTCTGAAGCAAAGAGAAAGCCCTTTATCAGCTGGCCTCAGGGCATCGGAAATCACGGGAGGGGACAGGCAGCACAGTGAGCTGTGCCGCAACGCTTCCCAGTCCATGTTTCTGCAAAGCCCAAACAAACCTTCTAGTGAATACAAGGTCATGACTATTTGGTAGAGAAAAAACTGGCTTTGGAAGTTGAGCACATGATTTAGAACGACAGCTTGGAGCTCCTGGAACCAGGGAAAGAAATCCTGAACATTTGTGTCTCAGATGCTTAAAGGCACAAGGCCTCCTGTCTCTTCAGAGAGCATTTGGGAGACTCAGGTGATTTGGGCCAATGGGCTGGTAGAGTGCACTGGCTGCTTAGGAAGTTTTCATTATTAGTTGCTAAAACCTTGAGGGAGGAGAGCAGGATTTGTTTGGTGAATGGCCAGCAGCAGGGCCTGGCCTGAGGCTGGCATTCATCCAGAAGGGAGCAGGTTTAGAGTTCTGGGAGTGCCGGGATGAAGAATTGGGTCTTTGTCTTGTATTTTCCAGTAGATTTTTTTTTTTTTCTTTATTGGTGGTGCTGGCAATCTGAACCCAGGCCCCACCCTTGCTAGGCAAGTGCTCTACCACTGAGCTACATGCCCAGTCAGGAAGTTTTCTTTTTCAAAGCAGAGAAAAGGTAGGGTGAATTGTCTGTGTTGTTATCTCCTTAGGAAACCTGGAGGCCGGGCCTCTACAGAGGCTGCCCTAGCATCCCTGGGCCCAGGGAGTGTGGTGTGCTGGCTCAGCGGCTTGAATGTGATTTGTCTTCTCAGGGTCATTTTGGTGCTCTGACTCAATGGTTCTGACTCAAAGTGGGGAAGGAGGAATTTACTGGGGAAGAACAGGAGGCATGGATTGTACACAGGACTAAGTTGCCTGAGGAGGAGTCTCAGGAAGACCCCTCAGAGGGAATGGAATGGAACTGTCTTTTGTGGTGGAAAGAAGCAATTTAGTCAGAGAAGTTGATGTTTTAATTTTTTTGTGTGTGTGTGGTAGTGGGGATTGAACCCCCAGGTACTTCACACTGAACTACATCCCTGGATATTATTATTATTGTTGTTGTTGTTGTTGTTGTTTTGGTACCAAGAATTGAACTCAGAGATGCTTAACCTGAGTCACATCCTCAGCCCTTTTTTTTTTTTTTTTTTTTGACAAAGGGTCTCCCCCTAAGTTGCTTCAGGCCTTGCTGAGGCTGACTTTGAACTTCTGATCCTCCTGCCTCAGCCTCCTGAGCTGCTGGGATTGCAGGTGTGTGCCACTGTGCCTGGTTATTTTTTAAATTTTGAGACAGGGTCTCACTACATTGCTGAGGCTGACCTGAAACTTGTGATCTTCCTACCTCAGTCTCCCTAGTTGCTGGGATTACAGGCATGCACCATTACACCTGGCAAAAATTATGTTTTTAATACATGTTTGATAATAAGGAATGTAATACTTTTTGCTAGGTGTAATGGTGCAATTTTATCATGGCTGCTCATGGTGGCACACGCCTATAATCCCAGCAACACAGAAGGCCGAGGCAGGAGGATTGCAAGTTGGAGTCCAGCCTGGGCAACTTAGAGAAATCCTATCTCAAAATAAAAACTAACCGGGGCCTGGGAATTTCTCAGTGGTAGGGCGCTTGCTCAGCATGCATGATGCCCTGAGTTCAATCTCCAACACTGCAAAAAAAAGGAAAATAAAAGAAAAAAAAAAGAAATGAGCCAGGTACAGTGGTACATACCTGTAATCTCAGCAACTTGGGAGAATGAGGCAGGAAGATCACAAGTTTGAGGCCAGCCTCAGCAACTTAGTGAAGACCCTAAGCAACTTAGGGAGACCCTGTCTCAAAATCAAAAAAGTAAAAAAGGCTGGGGATGTAGTTCAGTGGCATAGTGCACCTAGATTCAATGCCCAGTACCATAAATAAACAGAGTTGGGGATGTAGCTTAGTGCTAGAGTGCCCTGGTGTTCAATCCCCAGTTCAGGCTGGTGGTGGGGTGGGGGTGGTCCTTACAGATCAGACTGGAGAGACATTTTTGAGAGATGAGATAGATTATAGGCTAAACTGCAGTTGGCAAGGTAGGGAAGCGGGGTAGCTGTGACCATGCTGGCCCAGAGCACAGGTCAAGGGCTAAGCCAGCATAAGTACAGCAGTTGGTTGGGTCACCCAGGGAGTGGTTTGGATCAGCTGAACCAAGGATTTTGCTTTTATCCTAAATCCTACGAGAAGTCTCATTTGACAAGTGTTTAGCCCTGGTCATATGCTACTTGGTGATAATTATGGGAGTAGCTTAATTGGTAAGTATCTTTTCTCCTTTTCTCTTCCCTCTGCATCTCTCCCCCATGTTCTCCCAGGTCTGGTTTCAGAACCGGAGAGCTCGAATATCAAGGAGAAGGCAGAGAAGCTCCGGCAGGGAGGCAGCCTGGGCACAGGTCCCTGTCCCAGGCCCAGCTCAGCCTGGGGTGTTTGCTTTCAACCACTCAGGCCAAGAGGGTCATCTGGGGACCCCGAGAGAGATGGACCACTTCTCCTGGGAGTCGGAGTGTGCTTCTGGTCAAGCTGTCCTCTTGGGGCATGCTGGTGTCCTGGGTGTAAACGTGGCCTTCCCAGGCCTGGAGACTCCGGCCTGCATGTGGAGCAAGCCCTCTGGAGACCTCTGGGGCCACCCATCCTCAAGTCCCATGGTGTTTTCACCTCCTGCTTCCCAACCGTTCTTCCCACAGCTGGATGCTGGGACTAAAGTTTGGGTGGAGGCACCTGGGCTGCTGCCGCCTGGGGACTGGGTCCTGCATGGACAAGAGCAGCATCACTGTTCTGGGGGGCTGCAGGCAGGAGGGCCGTCTGGGCATCTGGGACCCTGGGAGCAGTCAATACTGTCCTCTCCTCAGCAGTTCTGGCTGCATCCAGCTTTCCCTCTGCTCTGGCCTCAGCCAGTGAAGGGGCCTACTGAGTGCCAGGAGCAACTGTCTCCTCCCTCAGGGGACCTGCATGGGGCCCTAGAGTGCCCGGCCTCCGGGTGGGTCTGCACTGCAAGCTGCTGCCACAGCACAATGGGAAATGACCTAGGTATATGTGCACTGATGAGAGACGACTAGACAGTGTAGGGATTCTACACTGAAAAATTGAAAAGGAATACAAATCTGTGTTCCAGTTTGTATTTTTCCATGGGCCGGGAAACAGAGTAGGTAGAGGACCTAGGGGTTTTGCTTAGATGGGAGAAAAAAGATTTTTAAAAAAAATTTAAAATTTTTAAAATTAAAAAAAAATTTTTGTGTAAAAATGTGTCCGTAAAAATAAAAAAATATTTTAATAAAAAAAAAAAAAAAAAGGAAGCGCAACAACAACAAAAAGAAAAAAAAAAGAAAAAGAAACTCAGGTAGACCCTGTCTCTACATTAAAAAAAAAAAAATTAAATGGGCTGGGGATGTTGCTCAGTGGTTAAGCGTCCCTGGGTTCAATTCCCCATACCAAAAATAAAAAAGGGCAGGAGATGTAACTCAGTAGAGGAGTGCTTGCGTAGCATATTAAATGTCCTGGGTTCAATACATAAGGGTGGGAGAAAGTAAATAAATAAAAATAAAAGAATGAAGTAAATTCAGATTGGTTAATCTGGAAGAAGTTTAATAATGTATTAAGAAAAAAAGGAACAATTAAAAAATTTTAGATGTTGATAGACTTATTTTATTCATTTATTCATAAGTGGTGCTGAGAATCAAACCCAGTGCCTCACAAACGCCAGGTACTGTACTACTGAGCCACAACCCCAGCCCCCCCAAAAAAGGAACAATTTATAAATTTGTGAAATAGGATTCTGTGACTTATTTTGCTTCTATATTTCCAAAAATCCCTCTTTCAATTAAAATAGAATTATCTTACTAAAATCAGAAAAAAAAAATTCATTCCCCTCGCCGGGGTCCAGCCCTAGCAGGGGTGGGGGGTCCTAGGTGGATGGGAGGCATCGGCGCGGTGGAGAAACACACAGAGACACCAAGTGTTCTGAGGCTGAATCTGTCTTTATTTTTTCTGCCAGCCTTTTTATATTTTTCTTCAGTAATAATTATATCATTTTATGGTTAGTTTAAAATAAAAGCCTTCAAAAGTACAATCTATGCTTCTTCTCAAAGTACACATTCCCTCGTATGACAGCCCAGACCCAAACAACCTTAGTTCCCAGCTAGATTAAAACAACCTTGTCTCCCAGTTAAACCGAGGGCACCATGATCCACCAGCCTTCAACCTTCAGAACAAACACATCGCTAGATTTTCTGAGAAACCACCCCCACCATGAACTCCAGCGTTTAACAGTGAAAAGCTTTTACTATTATTAACAAAGGGCAAAGAAATCAACTTATAGTTAATATTTAGTCTATTCTAATTTCATATAATGGCGGACTACAATCTTATTCTGATTCTCAAAGAATTAGACTAAACATAGGAAAAGCACAAATTATATTTATGACTAAGCTAAATGTTTTTATTATGTAAAGTATCTCTAGAATCAACTATTAAAACTAGGAAAGCAGCAAACGCTAAACACAGCATCCAAGCTCAGAGGAATGCCTCTTTATCCATCTATTATTATACTAAAGCAATTGCAGGCTCCTTTAAACTCGAGCACAGCCACAATTGTTTATTTTCATATGTTTTATCTATGTATTACTGCTAAATTTTTATTGTGCACTATTTTGTGTCCTAATACAGTAAAACCTTCCCAATGTTTTTCCAATAAGTTTCTAATGATATATTGATTATTAATATGGAAAAGCAACTACACATGGAGACATGCCACACCTATGGCCCCCAAGCGGGAGGACGATCAACAGAACCGTGTCAAGTGTCGGATCCTCTACTCCAACAGAGCCGTGTCAAATGTTGGAGTGGCAGGAAATAGATGCGGCACCCCCTTCCATTTATTAACTGCACAGAATAGAGTACTTATGATGTCCTGCAAACTTGACTGGAGACAAGGGGCTCAGGGGCAAGATGAAGACTGCTCTGCAGAAGTGCATTATTCTACAATGAATAAAGCACGAGGATGTGTGCACTGGCTGCTTCTCTCTTTTTTTTTTTTTTTTTTTTTTTTTCCTTTTTTGTTTTGCAGTGCTCAGGATCAAACTCAGGGCTTCATATTGCATACTAGGTAAGCACTGTACCTCTGAGCTACATCCCTGGCCCCACTGGCTATTTCTTGAGTGGGTTCTCCCTCTTCCAAAGGTGTGCAGTGGTGACATCCCTTGGCCAGGTGTCCATGCCCCACTCAGCAGCCAACTCAGATGCTGTCACTTCTCCAGCTTTATCCAGCACTATTCTATGTGCAGCCAAGAAAGCCTTCTTTCTGGGCGCTCGGCATAACCCTGTCAGTAAGCAATTCTTGGAAAGAAGCCCTCCCCACCTGACTCACCCTGCAGGGCCTGATGCAAACTCCAGAAGACAACGAGTGGATCAGAGCACAGAGACATTTCTTCTTTCCAGAGGTTTGTAGTCTAGTATATAGCGTGGGGTTCCTCCCCTCCCCAGCATCCAGCCAGCCAACTGGAGACAGAAGGGAAGAAGAGCAGCAGGCAGAGGGGGAGGAGGGAGGTTGGGCAACCACCAGCATGGAGGTGGTGCGCTCAGGCAGAGACAGCTGGTGGGGATCCCTCCCGCCTGGGGAAATCCTAGACACCCCTCTCATTTCCTGGGAGACCGTGCCTTTGGGGTTACTGAGAAGCAAAATTTAGCTTATCCTTATTTGTAAATAAGGATCTGGTGTGAATTAGAGAGGAAACCAGGGAGAGTTAAGCGGCCCTGCACAGTGTGAGTTTAAGAAAAACCAGGGCCTGAGCAGAGCATGGGGAGGCACATCTGCAATCCCAGTGACTCAGGAGGCTAAGGCAGGAGGAGAGCAAGTTCAAGGCCACACTGAGCAATTTAGCAAGATCCTGTCTCAAAATGGAAAAAAAAAAAAAAAAATTTTTTTTTAAGGGCTAGAGATAGTGGTAAAGTGCCCCTGTGTTCAATCTCCAGTACAAAAGGAAAGAAAAACCAAAGGCTGAGAACAATACTGTGTGTCCAGAGAAATGCCCAGTATTATATATTCCCTTCCGTGAAGAGAGATGATACATTCACAAACCGGATCATGCACCTGGGGTCATGATGTCGTCTTGCACTCTGCACCTCCCGTGTTCCACTCTAGTTTAATGTGGAGATGGCAGTCTGGGAGGCCTGGCTGTTGTGTCGCTGCCACACAGCCCCAGGAGTCTAACAGGGGACCCACAAGCAGTGCTACAGATTGTGATTCTAAAACACTCATGCAGCCAGGCACAGTGACACATGCCTGTAATCCCAGTGACTCTGAAGGCTGAGACGTGAGGATCAAAAGTTCTAGGCCAGGAGCCGGGCGCAGTGGCACGGACCTGTAATCCCAGCAGCTCTGGAAGGAGGATTGTGAGTTCAAAGTCAACCTTAGCAAAAGTGAGGTGCTAAGCATCTCAGTGAGACCCTGTCTCTAAATAAAATACAAAATAGGGCTGGGGGTGTGGCTCAGTGGTTGAGTGCCCCTGAGTTCAATCCTCGGTACCCAAACAAAACAAATATTCAAGGTTCAATCCCTAGTACTGCAAAGTAACAATAGTATTAATGATAATAATATTAGTAACATCTGGTCAAATATTTAAGGAGCATTGTTTATAATAGTAAAAATTAGAAATGATTTGTAAAGTTTAATGAAAACAGAATGGTTACTTATGCAGATATTCTATAGCATGCACTATTATGCACACACCCATTTCAAACAATGTCCTAAGTGAATTTTTAATGATGCATAGTTTTGTTTTCAACATCTGGGCAAGAACTGTGTGGCTAACTAAATCCTCTATGTTGCAGGGGTAGAACCTGATTACCTACTTGGCCAAACTCAACTTCCTTTTCTTTCTTTCTTCTTTTTTTTTTTTTTTAAATCAGATCTCTTCAGCTAAATTATACATGTCTTTAAAAGCACAGAAACAGGGCTGGGGAGATAGCTCCGTTGGTAGAGTGCTTGCCTTACATGCATAAGGCCCTGAGTTCAATCCCCAGCACCGCAAAAAAAACAAAACAAAAAAAAAACACAGAAACATTTTTCAGCAGAATCACCAGAAACTAATGAAAAGGTCCTGGTGCTGGTTTGATCTAGCACATTTTAGGGGTGGTCAAAGAGACTTGTAAACAGAATCCACCTCACTGAGCTGACACTTACAAAGCTCCCTTCAGAAGCTGTGGTCTAGTGGCAGGGGCACTTGCCTAGATGCTTGAGCACTGGGTTTGAATCCAGCAATGCAAAAAAACGAAAAACAAAAACAAAACCAGACAAACCACACACAAAGAAATGAATAGACTTTTGTCACCTGTCACCCACTATGCCTCCCCATTTACTCCTAATATTGTAATAATAGAATAACATCACCACATCATGTACAACCACAGGAATGGGATCCCAATTAGAATAAATTACATTCCACATATGTATAATATGTCAAAATGCACTCTTTTGTCATGTATATCTAAAAAGAACAAACAAAAAAGGAATAATGTACCTCTTTCTCTTGAACGACCATGCCAGAGGTTTATTTCTCTCTTAAAATAATCAACTTTAGACTTTGTTCATCCTTATAATCATATCTTCACTACTATTTCATTCATTTCTGCTATTATTTTCTGCCTTCTGCTTTTTGGAAATGATTTTCTTTTGCTATATTTCTTTTCTTCCCACTCTTTCTTCCTTTGGTGCAGGGGATTGAATTCAGGAGTGTTTTACCACTGAGCTACATCCTCAGCCTTTTTTGTATTTTATTTTTTTGAGACGGGGTCTTACTAAGTTGCTTAGGGCCTACTGAGTTGCTGAGGCTGCTAAGTTGTTGCAGCTGGCCCAAATTTGGGATTCTACTGCCTCAGTCTCCTGAGTAGCTGGGATGAAAGGCGTGTGCCACATACGTGGCTTTATATATATTAATTGATGCATGATAATTATATGTATTTAGGGAACAGTGAGGTGTTTCAATACATGTATATAATATGTATGATGAGATCTGGGTAATTGTCTCAAAACTTTATCATTTCTTTGTGCTGGGAACATTCAAAATTGTCTCTGCCATTTTTAAATCTAAAATTAATTGTTATCAACCATAGTTATCCAACTGCTACGGAACATTAAAAGTGATTCCTACTATCTAACTGCACCTCCGTACCTTTTTTATAAAAATATTTTTTAGTTGTAGATGGACACAATACTTTTATTTACGTATTTATTTTTATGTGGTGCTGAGTATCGAACCCAGGCCTCACACCTGCTAGGTGAGTACTCTACCACTGAGCCCCAGCCCCAGCCCCCATTTTTTTTTCTTTTTGGTAAGTAAAAGGAAAAAGAAGGTTTATTGCTTTGCTAGTAAAGGAGAAACAGATGACTCCAGTCCCAGAGGCTGTGATTCTGCCCCTCAGCAGGAACAGAGAGCTTCTAAAGAGGTGATGCAAAGGCCACATTCCACGTGTTCTCTGTTCCAGTTGTAATTTACTTGTTAATTTGGGAGACAATCATTTCTGAGATCTTCTGGTGCCACCCCCAGGTCTGGATTCCTTGGTGGGTGTGTGCTAGGAGGGGGAAGAAAGGTCATCCTGTTTCCCCTGAGATTAGGGAGGGGGCGAGATTAGGGAGGAGCAGGGAGAGAGGAAGAGGAAGAGACTTGTCCATTTAAAAAAGTAAGTCACAGTGGCAGAGCAGCAAGGAGTGAATTCAAACCTTAAAGTGGACACTGTTACATTTCCCCACTGTCAAGTTCCACATTCCATTTCTGTGGAAAAATGGGCGACCACATCTCCAAGCTGCTTCCTGTTGAAAGAGGGCAAAGTTGGGGAAGTAGCCCAAAGCCCTTGTTCTCTACCAGGTGGGGCGTGGACAGTTAAGGTATTCAGCATCAGTGCAGTCCAGATGGCAGGCGACTGGACAAGGCATACATAGGGCAGGGATCATGCCAATGGCCAAGGGTGTCACAACTTTCCTGAGTTCAATTTCCTTCTTCTCGAAGTAGACCATGATGGAGCAACCTGTCTCCTCACTCTCCTGCAGTTGGCTCTCAACAAGTTCGCCAGCACCTCACATCCTCAGCATGGAAGTGGGGTTCCTTGGAGAGCTGGCCTTCCCACGAAAGCTGGAGCAGGGACCGCTCTCGGGTCCCACCTGGGGGTGCACCCCAGTACCTGTTAGCCAGCCTGTCTTCAGCAGTTCCACATCTCAAGCTTCTCTTTCCATGAGGAGATTTCATAAGATCCAAAAATGAGGCTGCCGCTGCTGATACCAAATTCTCAGGTCTCTCTTCTGAAGATCTCTGAGAAGAGGCACTTTTTCATTTTCCTGAAAATTAATCCTCTGGACAAGACTTTGCATCTGTTGACCTATTTTTTTTTTTTTTGTACCAGGAATTGAACCCAGGGGCACTTAACCACTGAGCCACATCCCTAACCTTTTTTCATTTTTGTATTTTGAGATGGAGTCTCTCTAAATTACTTAGAGCCTCGCTAAATTGCTGAGCCTGACTTTGAACTTGCGATCCTCCTGACCTCAGCCTCTGGAGCCACTGGGATGATAGGTGTGCACCACCACATCTGGTTTATTTATTTGAAAGAAAAAAAAAATCTTTTTTTTTTTCAGTATGGAGATTTGAACCCAGGTTGACTCTACCATTAAACACATCCCCACCTCTTTCTATTTCTATTTTTAAATTTTGAGACAGGGTCTCACTAAATCACTAAGGCTGGCCTCAAACTTACAATCCTCCTGCCTCTGCCTCCAGAGTCTCTGGGATTACCCCACTCCCGGCAGATCAACTCATTTGCTATGAACACAGTTTGTTTCGTTAGCTGGTTGTCTGGGGGAAACAGAACGATTCCCTTCCCTGTTCCCTGAAGGTCACCGCCTGTCTGCAGCCAAGTTTGCTGAGTGTTTGGGCGAATAGCCCGGCATACTTCTTTCTAGACCAATCTTTTGGTCAAAGTATACCACTCTTCACCTAAATGCCTGATAGGGCTTGAACAGAGTAAAAAATTCCACCATTCACTGAAAGAAGATATGAGTTTCTGTTTTTAAAGGAGTTTTAGAGAAAAATTAGTTGTTTTTCTTCCTTCTGATTTCTGTTGAATTTTACTTCATCACAAATGACCTGGTGGATCAAACTTCTCACATTAACATCTCTGCCATTCCCCAACACACACACACACACACACACACACACACACACACACACACACGTATATATGGGGGGGGTTGAACCCAGGAGTTCTTGACCACTGAGCTACCTCCCCACCTCCCCAGTCCTTTTTATTTTGAGACAGGGTCTTGCTAAATTACTGAGACTGGCTTTGAATTTGAGATTGTCCTGCCTCAGCCTCTCAAATTGCTGGGATTACAGGCCTGTGCCGCTGCACGGCCAGTGTAATGTTCTTTAATGTCATTTTGTAACTATAATTAAAGGAACATTCATCAAAAATTTAAGTAATATACTCACACATTCATAAATAATAAGCCAGATTGTTTGATACAAATTTCTGGAAGTACATAGGTAAGCATTTATCATGAAGCTCATGCATGAAACACACCCTTTCTAAATGCCAGAGAAGAACTATAGTATATCGCTGAACCATGAGAAGATGCTGGTGGGACTCAAAAATTGATACTCCAAAGCGACAGTCTGGGAAGGCTTTTCTCTGACCTCACCCTTATCCTCTCTGAGGCAAGCTTTTGGAACTAGAATTCCTCTTTTTTTTTTTTTTCTTTGCAGTGCTGGGGATTGAAACCAGGGCCCCAGGGCCTCGGGGCTTGCAAGGCAAGCACTCTACCAACTGAGCTATCTCCCCAGCCCTAGAATTCCTCTTTTGAAAGGTGGGTCAAAGAAATCAGGACACCCTTTCCCCAAAGTAAACCATAAAGCCTGAAAATATTACTCTAATATTTCCCCTGACTTTTCTTTGTAAGGAAGAAAATAGGAAGTGAAGAACACCTCCATTCCAGAAGGATCCTGCCCCATATCTAGTAGAAAGAAATACTGTAATTTAGGGGTCAAGAAAAATCTGGATAGGCTGGCCGGGTTTCCCCACTCCATCTAATCCTGTTAGCTCACACCCTTTTGTCCAATCACCTTTCTTTTTTTTTTTTTTTAACTTATTTTTATTGTAAACAAATGGGATACATGTTGTTTCTGTTTGTCAATCACCTTTCTTCATGACCACCCCTGCCTCATGGTACCTAATCATGAAATCAGATAGCTCCTGTAGATCTTTGGGTCTTTTATATTTTATTTATAGACAGGGTCTCACTGAGTTGCTTAGGGCCTCTCTAAGTTACTGAGGCTGGCTTCGAATTGGCCATCTTCCTGCCTTAGGCTTCCGAGCTGCTGGGGTGACAGTGTGCACCACTGTATCTGGCTCTCTGACCTGTCTTCTGATTATAGGGGTGCCAGCCATGACCTTTCATGAGGGACAGGAAAGGAATCACCCCCTTTTCCACTCTCACAATGCCCAGCAGTCATAGAGAGAAAATCGCGACAGTCATCCCGGCCCACAAATGACACACTGTATAGAATAGGTCACCACAGTCACAACCATTTTGACTTGCAGTAACGAGAAAGGTCTTTGGAAATTATTGATTAGTGTTGTGGAAAAATGGGAAAGGCTTTGTGCAAAATCACACACAGTCCACGAGCAATCGAAAGAGATTGGAGACGTTCTGAGCACAAGCAAGGAGCCGGCTTGTGGCTCACATCCTGGAGATCACTGAAGACTATCTGATATTGGTCCACATTTTACATCTTTCTTTCTCAAGCTGTCTTCATGATAGACTGCAAAAGCAGAAATATGTTGATGAGATCTCTCAATATGGTGGACGTCCAGTCAACAGCTAATTGTTGGCCTGCTCACTGGTTAAATATTTCACTTCCCTCTGAAGCCCGTTTCTTCAAAGCCACTTGCTCAGTACCAAATGCCCAGTCATTTCTAGATGCCTTTTGCCATAATTTGGCTCTGGAATGTCCCCCAAAGACTCATGTGTTGAAGGGACCATCTAATTAAGAGGCTTTCACTTGAAGGTCTAATTTGAATCGATTCACTTTGTTGCCAGCACATGGGTCCCTGGGGAAATCCTGGGTCCAGGTTCTTGGCATCCTGAACAAAGAATTGAGCAAGACGCAGGAGGTTGGCAAGCTTGATAGTACCCTCTGGCAGAGCAGAGCGGGCTCTGCTGGCAGAGTAACTCGAGGCTGGTCTACACAGCGGAGCTGTATGTTGATGGGTGATGCTGGTTCTTCTCCTTCACTCTGGGGGTGGACTTGGGGTTGACTGACAGCTGAACCTGACAAGATGTCTTCTCTACTGTTCTTGAATAAATTCCCAAAATGCACAAGGGGAAGCAAAACCCCAATGCTAATGATATGTTAACTAGCAACTGGTTCACTTCAGGTCAGTCTCCCAGGTTATTGTGCATAATCAAGATGGAACTTTCCCTTTAGGGTCTTGAATTCCTTTTTGGTCAACTAGCTTCCTCCTATTAACCACAAGATGACCCATTTCCCCCTCACAAGAGGAGTGTTAGGCAGAATTTTAGGTGGGTCTGAGTGCCCTAGGGGTGGTCTCTGTTAGGGAGAAATTGACACAGGCAATGCCATTTTGTAATATATTCTGCATCGTAAAACAAGAGTCACCTCACAGCCACTCAAACACAGCCTGACCTTAAACCCCAGACAATATACTCCATCATCATGTAAAGAAACCCGCAACAATATTCCACCTTCATACAAAGAAAGGAAATTGTTATCCAGAACTGGAATCTTGAAAATCCCTGTTTCAACATGGAACAGTGATCACTCCAAAGAACAGAGGTGTGGACCACAAGGTCCCTTCCCTGCCAACCCTCTGGCAATGGTCTAACCACAAAAATCCCCCCTTCCTCATGCCCCTATATCTACGCAGACTGTGAGCGAAAGACAGGTCTCAGTCTCTACTAGGTCCCCCTCCGTAGATTTTTCATTCCCTTCTTTTCTTACAGTCTCTTTTCTTTCGCCTTTTCTATCCCTTCCCATGCTCTGTCTCCTACCTAACAGCATTTTAAGGGAGAATTGAATTGTTAGGAAGCTTTCCTGCCAGCCCAGCTCCTTAGTTCAAGGCAGAAACACACAACTGTTAAAGGCAGTTTATGTACCTCTTTCACCATTTTCAAGAGGATCTGGAATGTTCCATGTGAACGCAGAGTGGTGTGGGAAGGGGCCGGCAGAAACACAGCCGGCTGTCCCCACATCCCAGAGCTCTGTTAACACCCCTGGGTGCTTTCCATGCAGCACGTTTGAAAACGATCCAGCGCTCCTCGACCTGCTGCTACCACAGCGGACAGCCGTCATTCCCCTCTCCAAGCTTGTGGTCAGGAGAGGGACTCTGGGTGAGGTCAGACCCTTCTGAATTGCCTGACTTGTACCCCATGTTCAACAGTCGTTAGCTCCAGGCTGCTCCCAGGAACTTTGCTCTGAGTCATCAGCAGGTGACTCTGGCAGCCCAGAAGGAGAGCCTCGGTTCTCCAGGGGAGCTGGCCGGGCACCTGCCAGTGGGCCAGTCCTGACAGCCAGCCCATGCCGAAGCTGCTGCTGTTTTCAGTCATGACATTTCATGGTCACGTTTACGATCTCAAATCCTTTATCTGTTTACTATCCTATCACAAAGCCTAAATGGGAGGACTCCTGAGGTGCCCACTACAGGTTGACACTTCACAGGGGACTGTTCCTTCCTCAGTCATTTTGCTTGGGATGAATGTGTCACTGCAGCCAGAAGATCCACTACTGTGAACACATGGAGAGAGGCTGGTTCATGGAGCCGTATGTGGGGCGGGCATCACCAGCTTCCCTGCGCCTGGGACTCTAGTTTATCATTCTCCCTGGAATCATGAAGAAGGGGACCCTTTTCTCTTGCCCAAATTTTAACCACAGTAGTACTGTCCTCTGGGTTTGAGAATCAGGGAACAAGTAGAGCGACTCGCAAATTCCATTTGTGTGCAAGTAATGTCCCCTCTTGAAAATGACAGTCATTAGTTTATATGCAGAGATTTTGACCTTACTGAACTTTGAGCTTAATGAACTCACTTAAAACCGTTTTTACACTTGTCAAAGAATACTGAGTGTATGTATCATTTTGCTAAGGCTACTGTAACAAAGACTGGGTGACTTAAGCAACAGAAACTTGATTTCTCACAGGTTTTATTTTGTGTATGTGTGTGTGGGGGGAGAGTACTAGGGATTGAACCTGGGGCACTCTACCACTGAGCTACATCCCCATCCCTATTTATTTATTTAGTATTGGGGATTGAACCTGGGCATTTTTACCTGTGAGTTACACCCCCAGCCCTTTTTATTTATTTATTTTAAAAATTTTGAGACAGGGTCTCACAGCAACTTGCTAAGTTGCTGAGGCTGGTTTTGAATTTGCGATCCTCCTGTTTCAGCCTCCAGAGCTACTGCAATTACAGGTTTGCACCACCATGGCCAGCCTCAGCCCATGTTTAGAATAGCAGTGGTTCTCAAACTTGGACTCTGATAGCATCGTCCACAGGCTGTTAAAACAAGGACCATTAGATTAGGCTCATGGACCATTCCATTACCAGTTTCTGACTTAGCCGGTCTGGGGTGGAGGTGGGTGGGTGGGTGGTGGGGCTGCTGGGAATTTTCATCCCTGGTGATGGGTGAGCAGTGCACCCATCTGTTCCAGAGGCTGTCCACTAGGGGGCGCCCTGGGAGCGCCTCTGGATGGACTGTCACCAGCTCCTACTGAGTATTCCAGCTGACCAGTCACAGCTCACTCTCCACCTGGGCATCAGGACCTTCCCCATCTCTCATTGATACCTTTGCCCTCATAGAAGTTCCCTCCCCTTAAATTGTCATGTCCAGTCTTGGCTGTGGTATTCACACTTCAAAAGTAATACAATTTTAAATGGAATAAACTGGTAATGAATAAAATCAATAATAAACTAAGTCTTTGTTTAATCAGGGAACTTTCAGTACCCAAGGGACCAGCACACGTGACAGAGAGCTAAGGAATATAAAAGGATTTTACTTTTTCTTTCTTGTTCTTACATTTTGTCTGTCAGAGTCAGTAGAGGATCCATTTACTTGTGAAATTAATTTCCTAACCATCTGTCATTCTTCATCCTAACTCCTTATTTTCTGCACAGTGGGATGTGAGCTATTTCTATTTAAAACTAAAATATATGCTTGCAATTGACAGCGAGATAAGGTTTAGCTTGACTCAGCAAGATTAATCAAAGACAATGGTTGCTATTTTTGGAGAAGGGAAGCTAACTAAAAATTGAGTGAATTATATATATTAGGGAAATTAATTTAATTGGATTGCAATTTTACAGTGACATAAGTAAGCATGACAGTTACAAGCAGGGGTCCTGAACAAATACAGTGATCAGTTGTTGTATGGGGAGTAGGCTGCATGATCAAAGTCTTCAAAAAGTTTGTGACAGGCTTGGTTATGTGTATACCTATGAATTTTTGTCTAAGAATCTAAAATGTTCAGTACCAGTAATATAAATACATTATGCATTTTATTTATGATTTCTAGCAGTTTATGAGTGATATGGAGAAAGTAATGATCAAAACCAAACCTTTGTGACGAAAACAGTTCTACTAGAGGAAATAAAAGGCACAGGGAGACATGTCTCATTTGGGCAACATTAGCACATCTTTCTATTAGTGGTGCTGGGGTGGAATCAGGGCTTTATACACACCAGGCATTCAGTCTACACTGTGATACATTCCCGGCCCCATTAGGAATCTTTTTCTGTGTATTTTACCACACTTCAAATTAACAAAGAATATTGTCTTGAATCAATGCCAAGATGGGGAGAAATAAATTTTGCCTATTGCAAGGAGGAAGAAAAATAATGAAAAAGTAAGGCGTTCACCTTTAAGGATGGTTCTTAGCAGGAGTAAGTTGTAATTCACAGAGAGGGTAGTGGCTGTGGAAAGCTAGTTCCTGTCTACTGCCCAGGATTTATACTTGTTTGCACTCTCTATTTGGCTTGGGGCAGACAGGAATTGACGGATAAAACAGTAAAATCTGTTGAGAGAGGCAGCCTAAGATCTCTAATCATAGGTTAACTTAAGGTGAAAATTGCCTGCCTCTTCAAATAGGATCCTAAATTTTAATGGCCGTGTCTTGGGTATGTGTGCTGTTCAGTCTTCTTTGGAAGGGAGAACCTGTGCTCCCGTGGGGCCTCAGTCTGCTTAGGCTACTGTAATGAAGTACCAGAGCCTGGGACACTTAAACAACAAATTTGTTTTCTCACAATTCTGGAGGCTGGAAGTCCAAGATCAAGGTATTGAAGGGGCTGGTTTCTGCTGAGCCTCTCTCCTCGACTTGTAAATGGTATCTTCTGTGTCCCTACATGGTCATGCCTCTGTGTGTGTATCTGTGCCCTGATCTCCTCTTATAAGGACACCAGTCAGATTGTATTGGGACACCATTCTACCTTAATGATTTCTGTGAAGATTCTCCAAATAGAGGCACATTCTGAGATTCTGGGAGTTGGGACTTCAACACATGGATTTTTTTTGGGGGGGAGGGTAGGTCAGAGGACAGGGTGATATGACAGTCCCAGGAAATAACACAGATGGTTTCTAGCCAGGAGTAACTTGGGGAAACCTTTGTTGGAAAGTGAGTCCCTGACCTGGGATCTATACCAAGTATGTCCTTTCTAAATGAGACAAAGTCTAACCAGTCATAAAGAACTGATGGGGTACATTTGGCTGATTCAAATAACAGGAGTCCAGAGGCAGGTGTTCTACTTCCAAGGAGCAAGACATTGACAAATTTAAAATGCTTAGGAACAGCTAAATCAGATATGTTGAAGAGGCACTAACGTCTCTCATTTAATAATGATGCAAAGTAGGCATGGTGGCGCACACCTGTAATCCCAGCTACCTGGAAGGCTGAGGCAGGAGGATTGCAAGTTCAAGGCCAGCCTGGGCAACTTAATGAACTCCTCAACAACCTACCTAGACACTGTCTCAAAATAAAAAAAATAAAAAGGGTTGGAGATGTGGCACAGTGGTCAAGCTCCCTGGGTTCAATCTCTAATACCAAAAAACAAAAACAAAAACAAAAACAAAAAAAAAAAAGGGAAGAAGTATTTTCTGCAGTCTGAATAAAGCTCACATGAACTGCATGTTGAGAAATGCAATGGTGACTTATGCCTTTCATCCACAGACAGAATCAATAGTGCAACGGGCCATGAATCCATCAAACCCCTCGACGTGCCCTGCGCTTCTGGATTAAGTGTTCTAAAGAGAGTAGGCCTGGATGGGGCCATGGTCCAGTGTGGGAAAATGAACCCTTGAAATGAAATGCAGATCAGCATTTAAATGTAAGGAGTATTAAATGAGCATATTAATTCTTAGGAGCACCTCACACCTCTGCCTGGAAACGGAAAGACACATGGAAGCCAGGAGACACAGTGGCAGAGGGTACATAGTCAGCGTTCACAGCGTGTCCTTCAGGTGAGCCATCCCCAGTGCAGGGTCATCCAAGGCACACAGCGACATTATTATGCTGGGAAGGATGTTGTAGCGGTGATTCTGAAACAGTCTCCTTGGACCACCAGCATCACTATCACTAGGAACTGGTCAGAAACACAGATTCTTGGACCCTGGCCCAGATCCACTGAATCAGGAACTCTGAATGGACCTGGGAATCAGTATTTGAACAGGCAGGTAAGCCTCTGTGGGGTAAGCTAGTAGAGCAAACAAAAACACCAAATACAGTTAAACAACAAATCTAAGCAACAAATCACATTTTTAAATTATAAGTATGTCCCAATTATTGAATAGTAGTTAAGCTAAGGGTCTATTTCAGTGGGAGACTGCCTAGCATGCATGAGGCCTTGGGTTTATCCCTAGTACTGCAAATACATAAATAAATATTTCTAAAAAGCCCAATGGTACACACCTGTAATCCCAGTTACTTGAGAGGCTGAGGCAGGAGGATCACAAGCTCAAGGCCAGCTTGGGCAACTCAGTGAGACCTTGTCTCAAAACAAAATATAAAATATCTTACAAGAGGTTAGGGATTGAGCTTACTGATAGAGTGCTCCTGGGTTCAACTTCCAGTAACAAACAAAACATAAATAATAATATAAAAGTAAAGTCTAATTTTAAGAAGAGGATTGGGGGTATAGCTCATTGGTAAAGCATTTGCCTAGCATGTGCAAGACCCTCAGTTCAATCCCAGTACCTCAAAAAAATAAAGAAAGAAAGAAGGAAAGGAAAAAATCATTTTTAACAAAAATTCACATTTCACTGGAATGATTTATGTGAAAGCCCCGTTTCTAGATGATTCCGATTAATACCAAAGTTGGGGAACCACTGGGATGGGGGCTTTTCCCAGGTCAGAAGCCCTGTTCTGGCTATTTCCATGTTGAACTCTGAACATCTCATTTCCTTAGAGACCTTCTCTCTCTCTCTCTCTCTCTCTCTCTCTCTCCCTCTCTCTCTCTCCCTCTCTCTCTCTCTCTCTCTCTCTCTCTCTCTCTCGGCAGTGCTGGGGATGGAACCCAGGCTTCCTGCATGCTAGGCAAGCATTCCACCACTGAGCCACCAGGTCTCCGCCCTTTTCTTATTAGTGACTCCATGTTCTACAGACATCTTTTCCTGAGTCTGAATACTAGGTCACTCAAACCAAAAAGACACTTACCAATGTGCCTGTCTGTTCACCTTGTGTACACCAAAAGGGATTAGAGATGTGGTTGCCCTTCCATATCCCCTGGTTCCACATTTGTGGTTGCAACCAGCTGTGGATCAAAAATATTTGAAAAAACATTGCATCTGTTTTGGACATGTACAGACTCTTTTCTTGTCATTACTCCCTAGGCAACAGAACTTAGGAATTATTTACATAGCATTTGCATTGTGTTAGGTATTATAAGTAATCTAGAGATGATTTAAAAGTATATGAGAGGATGTGTGTAGTTTACATGCAAACACTATGCCATTTTGTACAAGGAACTTGAGCATCTACAGATTTTGGTCCCTGCTGAAGCTGGGGTGAGACCATTCTTGCTTTTTTTTTTGGTACCAGAGATTGAACCCAGGGGCACTTAACCACTGAGTCACATCCCAGTCCCTTTTATATTTTATTTAAAGACGGGGTCTTGCTGAGTTGCTTAGCGCTTCACTAAGATGCTGAGGCTGGCTTTGAATTCATGATTCTCCTGCCTCTGCTTCCAGAGCTGCTGGGACTACAGGCATGCGCCACAAAACCTGGCTCATTCCTGTTCTTATATACACACTACAAAATCATTTTGGACCAAGATCTGTTCTGGAAAAAAAAAAGGTTCGAATTCTGCCTACTACTCCAAAAAAAAAAAAGATCTGTTCTGATATTTGCCCATTATTCGAAAGTAGTACTATTTGTTTCCACTGAGGAAGCGAGGAAGACTCAGAGCATCTTGCCCTCTAACAAGGGTTCTCCCAGAACAGTAACGCTGGGCACAGTCAACTCCGGGTCAGTTTTTATGGCTGTTATCCACATGCACTAGCAGATTAATGAAATAGCACAGTTTTGCAATTGCAGAAATTACAGCCGAACCCTGTAGTATAATTTCTTTGACTAGCAAAGTGACACATCATTTTGGAGGAAAGAAGGGTCTCAGAAAATGACTTTCTGACTTGAACCTTGACAAGAGATGAACACAGCAGCCTGGGCTGACTAGCTCCTATATGGTAACTAGGCTTAGAGGGTCAGAAAAGCAGGGTCATGGTTGGGGATACAGCTCAGTTGGCAGAGTGCTTTCCTCGCAAGCCCTGGGTTCAATCCCCAGCATCTCAAAAAAAGAAAGAAAAATGGGATCACAATACATATTTGTGGAGTTCCAAAAGACAGCAATATTAATTATTGGCCATATCAGTTTTGGTCCCTAGATCAATAATTTGGCGCAGCTGAACAAAGTGTACAATCCTCTTTTTTTTTTTTTTTTTTTTTTTTTTTTTGGGTGGTAGTGGGAATTGAACGTAGGGCACTGGAACACTGAAATAAACCCCCAAACTTTTAAAATTTCATTTTGAGACAGAGTCTCACTAAATTGTTGAGACTGGCCTTGAACTTGAAATCCTCCCATCTTAACCTCCCAAATCTCTAAGATTAGAGGCGTGTATCACCGTTCCTGGTTTATGTTGGAAGGTTTTAATAAGGCTTATTTAACTCAGTTATTCATCTTGGTGCTAATGGATAGTGTCCTTCCTGGTTGGAAGCTCCGCCTGAGAAGGGATTTAAGGCTGCTTCGTTCTCAGAAAGCTTTATCTCTAATCAGATAAGGGAAGCTTAGAACAGGCTTCTGTGTCAGCCGTGTTTCAGGTGTCTTCAGTCTAACATCATCTCTGGGCCATTCTGGTGGCTCGTGGGTCCCTCCACTGGGAAGCTCTATTTTAGGTCAAGACATAGGGCGAAGGAGGTTTTCACTATAAAGCTTTCTAATCTGTACAATTTGATTTCCTTCCATACCCATGATGGATTCGAGCTAAACTCTCAGTTCACAGCTACAGGAATGCTGTGTGCACATGGATACTAGTGTGAGCACTTGCTGCCACGTGATATTTCATTCTGCTTTCCCAAGCTCAAGACGTGGGCAAGAGCCACGGGGCTGGTCCTCCACTTCCCTTGGAACAGGCAAGAGACCTAAATAGTGATGTCATTTTTCACACGAGTTGTGTCTGTACTGATCCCCAGACCTTCATGCAGCCAGTCTCAGATGCCTGCTGTGTCTTTGACAGGAGAGCTGAGGACGTGTCTGCTTGATATTGACCATGGTATTCCTGGACCTGAGGATGTGAAGGTTAAATTTGAGAGATCACCAGTGTGATCCACCCAGCACCGGACTTCATCAGACTCTGGAGTGAGAATCATAGCTGAGCCAGGCTGCTGCTATCACACTTAAAGTTAGTATCATTGCCCCCCAAAAGTCATATCAAAGGCTCTGATGGTGAAGGTGAGTGGAGTGAACAAATGTTTACCTAAGGAGTGATGGCATATGCAAATCATTTAATTCCATCCTTGATGATCATGCACCTGTAAAGCCCTTGCTGCAGAAAAGATCCAAAGTATGATTTATCCAGTATATGGGGACTGATATGTGATGGCTTGGATTGTTGAGTGGATTCCAGAGTGGAATTCTACTGGATTCCAGAGACCAACTCGCTATTACGTGACATCAGGACCAACATGGCAGCTCATGTAGCAAATCCAGAACCACGGCTTCCTGTCCTAAGAGGAGGACCAGCCCACTGGCTCTTGCCCATGGCAGCATGTGCTCACACTAGTATCCGTATACAACTAAAAAAAATATTTTAACAAAAGGTAATCCTCTCTGGAGGCACCCTGAGATTGTGCCAACTGTATCTCAGTAGCTAATACAGTCAAATCCTGTTCCGATGGCAGGTAAGGTCTTCAAGATGCTCACTGCACTCGACTGCATGAAAGCGGGTGATGTGAGGAACAGTTTTTAGTGAGCTTAGATGTTTCTTTAGAGTGTTTCTAAGGTTCTCCGGTCATGGTGGTGCAAACTTATAATCCCAGTGACTCAGGACGTGAGGCAGAAGAATCACAAACTCAAGGTCAACCTCAGCAACTTGGCAAGACCCTGTTTCAAACTAAAAAATAAAAAGGAGGGATGTAGCTCAGTGGTAAAGTGCCTCTGAATCAACCACAGATCTAAAAAAGAAAAGGTTTCTATGGTCTATGACATGAAAGCATCCTTATAATCATCAGAAGAAACTTCATTAATTTTTTGGTCTAGAACGTCCTTGGCAGTAAAGCCTTCATCAGGCGAACTTCATGACTGAAGTCGTTCATGGTTTCTTGATGAAAATTTAAGAGACAGAATTTAAAGAAATGATTTCCAGATTCTCACAAAGCAATTCTCCAGGAATGGGCCCAGACACCTCATGGAGATGCTTTGAGATGGAGGAAAGCCTGGCTGTCCCCACCTGCTCTCCCTACCCCATGAACAGCAGCCTAAGGTGGTGCCCAGCTGCTGGTTCAGGGCAGCTGGTGGAGTGGTTGTAGGGACTGGCCTAGGAGGTTTTCATGTTATAATTATCAACAAATTACCAGGTGTGGTGGTCACACATTTAACCCCAGCTCCTGGGGAGGCCAAGGCAGGAGGATCACAAGTTCAGGAGGACTCTGACTCAAAAATAAAGAATAAGTAGGGGATGTAGCTCAGTGGTGAAGCATCACTGGGTTCAATCCCCAGTATCACACACAAAATAGTTATTAATGAATTAGTAAGTTGTTAGCAGAGCTTTAAGTTTTTAATGAAATATTCTGGAGCTCATGTTCCAGTGATTCCCCTGTTCAAATGTCTAAAAATAAACTCGGAATTAACTTCCAAATGTAATTATGCCTTTGAAATCATGTTAGTCAAATCCTAGAGTAACCTGAAAGGAGATACGGAGTTAAAATCATTGAAACATGTACTACCCACCTGTCCATCCAGCATTACTCTGTGCTTGGCTCTGTGTTGAGTACCCAAGGAGGCCCCACAGGCATTGGGGTGGCCAGAGAACAAATACACAAAGAACCCCAGAGTGTAGAAATGCCCAGGGGCATCAACAAAGGCCACTGTCTCAGCCACCACCTTTAGATGAGGTGGTTAGAAAGCTGTATCAGTCAAGTTATGCTAGAAAAACAAACCAATGGATGTCTGCCTGTCTATGTTTAACTGGCTCACATGACAGGGGGCTGGCCAGTCTGGGATCTGTAGGGCAGACCTTGGGAAGGTTTGATATTGCTGCTGGAGGCCAGAGGCCGCCTGCTGGCAGAGATCTCTCCTTCTAGAGGTGGCGACTTTTTTCCCAGGGCCATCAGTTGAGTGCATGAGGCCTTAGGAGGCGGAAAACAATCTGTGTCCTCCATCTGTATTAAGTCCATTGCATGGGGGCCTGCAAGTTAGACCACAAAAGGCAAGAGAAAAAGATAAGCAAGAGAAAAAGACAAATGGAAGCTTATTAACATGTGCATCCCGCTTATATGTGGGAATACTCAGAGATGAGTAACTTGAGGGGGTGGTTAGGCCTTGGGCTTGTATAGCATCTTAACCAAGAAGAATAAATTTGCAGAGAAGTGACAAGACTAAGGAAAAGGGGTCTAGACTTTCAGGTGTTGCAAACTGGGAAGGTAAACATCTGGGGAAACAAGTGGGAGGTGAGGTTTTGTTTAAGTAGTCTCGTTCTTGGTGCCATCTTGTCTCTAGGGATAAGGTTTTGATGTAGGAAGGTGGAAGACACCTTCACAAAAGGGAACTTATGTTCTGTTTTCAGGTCAATAGGGGGCTGGTGGAGATTTCCTCCTGTGTCTACTTTTCCCTTCTTTTTTTGCCTTTGGCATAAAATGACCCTTTTATGAGGATAATATATTTTGCAGTGGCATATTCTGAGCCCTTCTAGGTCCACCTACATTATGGAGGGTCATCTTGTCCTCAGTTTCTACTGATTTGAACGTTAATTATTATTATTATTATTTTTTGGTACAGAGACAGAACCCAGAAGTGCTAAAGCTCTGAGCCCCATCCTCAGCCTTTTTATTTTTTTTATTTTGAGACAGCCTCTGGCTAAGTTACTCAGAATCTCACTAAAGACTGGCTTTGAACTTGTGATCCTCCTGCCTCAGCCCTGCAAGCTGCTGAGATTACATACGTGCACCACCCTACCTGGCATTTAAATGTGAAGTTCATCTAAAAAGTACCTGTACAGAATCATGTAATGCTCAGTTACACATCTAGGAATTGTGACCCAGATAAGCTGACACACAAAGTGAACTACCAGGTGAACATAGTGACACTCCAGGAAGGAGGGAGGTTGGTCCTAGCCTGGAGGAGAAAAGGTGGGCACTGCAATAATGCAGGGAGAGTGGCTTTGTTAGGGAACAGACAGATGAGGATGGTGGGAATGAGGGGTTCAGAGAATAATTCTGTAAAATGGGCCCACAGGGCTGACCCCCACATGCTTTCTTTCCTAAGAAGCAATTTACCTGCGGCCCTGCTCAGGCCAAGTAGACAGGAAATGGCACATTCCTCAGCAAATTACCTGTTATCTGCAGGAGAAATGCAGGCCCATGAAACCCAGGAGACTTTTGTGACTCATCAGGGAGATGAGCATAATTCCTCCTTACAATAAAATCTGTAAGAATGTACGGTGAAGAACCCAGTTAGGACTGGTCAGCATGGGCCTAGGTGACCTAGAGTGTCATGGCAGCGGGGACTTGAAAGCCTGATGTCATCTTGCTGTCAGTCAAGAATCAAGAGGTGGACATGAAAGGGACTTTCGGGAAACTTACCTTCTTTGGGCTCCTCAATAAAACTGCTGTTCCACTTTTTGAGTGAACCCACTCTCTCCCTTGAGTGTGTCTCCTTTCCCTTTTCCTACGCTTTCAATAAAGTCCTTCCTGTTACTCTGTTAATCTTTCTGACTTGATCACAAGAATCAGGGTTTGAAGGGGTGGGGTATTCACACTGCCTCAGTTTCTAGGAAAGCCCCAGCTCTGTAACAGTTTGAAGGAAGTTTTTAAAGTTAGGCCAGGACTGCATCATGAAGGCCCGAGGAATAAGATAGGTTTGAATTTATTCTAAGAGCAGCGTGAAGGAAATGGCCAGAGGAAGATAAGAATACACGTGGCATTAAGCGTCATGAACTTCCTCTGCAAAGATTTCCAGTTCCACGTGCCAGGTATGGAATGGGGTGCCATGAGGAAAACTGTTTGCATAACTGAATAGAGAATGCAAGATTCTACAGAGGAGAATGATGTGAAATATGCAAAGTAGCTTTCTTTACACATTACACTTCAAGAATACGTTGACAACTGCTAGTACCGTAATTACCACTTTTAAAATATTTTTATGTTACAGAAGTTCCTCCTTGTCTATAGGAGATGTTCCCCAAGTGGACACCTGAATCTATAATGGTATGAAAACTTGTACATGCCATGATTTTTCCTGTATGTACCTGTGATAAAATTTAATTTATAAATTAGGCACAGTATGAGTTTAACAATAGCTAATGGAAATAGAAGAATCATATCAACCTATAATACAAGTAACTTGTAGGACAAGTTATACATATGGTCTCTTTCTTTCCTGACTGCCACAGGGCAAGCAGAGGATACAGTGGGGATTTGACTAGAGAAAGAGATGATTCAAGTCTGGGGTGGGACATTTCAGGGTGTCTCAAAATTTCATCACACTATTCAGAACAATTTACCACTTAAAACTTACGAATTGTAGGGGTTGGGGTTGAAGTTCAGTGGTAGAACACTTGCCTAGCATTCAAGAGACCCTACATCCTGTCCCCAGCACCTCGAAAAGTAAGTAAATAAACAAAATGTGTTTATTTCTGAAATTTTCTCTCTTCTTTCCATTTTGTTTATTTTTTTGAAAAAAAAATTGTGGTGCTCTACCACTGAGCTGTATCCCCATCTCATAAAAAATTTAAAAAAACTTTTTTGAGACCCAGGCTGTCCTTGAACTTGTGATCCTCCTGCTTCAGTGTCCCAAGTAGTTGAGGTTACAGGTATGTACCACCAAGCCTGGCTTATTTCTGGAATTTTCCATTAATATTCTCAGATTGAGTTTGACCACAGAAACCTCAGAAAGCAAAATAAGAGAGACTACTGTGTGTGTGTGTGTGTGTTGTGTGTGTGTGTGTGTGTGTGTACATGTAACTATTTTGTGTGTGTGGTGCTCTGGACTGAACTCAGGGGTGCTCTACGACTAGGTTATATCCCCAGTCCTTTTTATTTTTTTATTTTCGGACAGGGACTCATTAAGTTCCCCAGGCTGGCCTTAAACTTGCAATCCTCCTGCCTCAGCCTTCAGAGTCTCGAAGATTACAGGTACATGCCACCGCACCCAGCAAACATATTTTATATTGCATTTTATTATCTAAATTATTTTTTCTTTTTCCTTTCTTTTTTTCCTTCTTGGTACTGGGAATTGAACCCAGGGACACTTAATCAAAGAGTCACATCCCCAACCCTTTAAAAAAAAAAAAAACATTTTATTTAGAGGCAGGGTCTTGCTGAGTTGCTTAGGGACTTGCTCAGTTGCTGAGGCTGGTTTTGAACTCATGATCCTCCTGCCTCAGCCTCCTCAGCCAGGCATTCACCACCACACCCAGCGACAAGGTGTCTTTTAGAACACGTGTGAAACAAATTCTTTTTGGTATCTGGGAAGTCAGTTTGTCTTTCATAATGACAATTACTGCAAAAACTTCTAGAACCTTTACCCTGTTTTTTTTTTTTTTTTTTTTTTTTTTTCTGGAATACAGTCACTGCCAATTCATAAGCAGCCACCACGAAGCACTTCAAAGCAGAGTGTGCTTAGCACAGAAGGCACAGGGTCTAGGATTGACAGGTCAATGCTTAAATATTTATTTGGTGTCCCCCTCAAAGGACTGCAAAATAACTGTGCAGGAGTGTTAGAGAAGCCCCCCCACCCAGGAAGGAGGGCTGTGTGAATACGCTGACCCGCATCGTGCCTGAGGTTTGCACCCCTTCCTGGGAAAACCTTTCAGACTGAACTTCCTTTCTTTATCTGGAATCCAGTGGGTTTTCTAAGAGGTTTCTATTTGTAGCTTCTATTACAAAGTGCATCTTGAGCAGGCTTGATTAGCGAGGAAGTACTTGAGAAAACAAAAGCCACCCTTCTGCGAGGGGATGAGGGTGCTGGGGGCCTGAACGCAGGCCCCACTGCGCAGTCTTTAAGCGTGAATGCCTGGCAGGGGCTGGGGCTGCCCCACGTGGTAGGGCGAGGTGGCTGCTGCAGCTGGCTGGTCTGCACCAAAGACCACCTTCCTTCAGATGTCTGGCTTATCCTTCTCTGTCTTCTCTGGAAATGGGGATGTGCTATTCAGCTCTGGCAAAAGACCCCCCGCCCAGCCCAGAAACCAATCAAAATCAAACCAGCACCCCTAACCTGGTGCTTCCCAGGTCGTTTTGAAGGCATTTGCATTTTTTTTTCTTCCTTGCCTGCAGAAGCCAGCTTCCATGCCAGGAAAATTAGGAAGATCACATTAGGATCAATGTCACACTGTCCTCCAAGGGGGCATGCATAAGCTCAAGATAACTGGGTCCACAGAGAAGGTCTAAAATCAGGCCCGGTGGCACCTGGGGCCTCCTTGCTTTTCACAAAAGGTAGACATCATTCCTCAGGATTGTCCTTAATGTTTAAGAGTCTTTTCCCCCTATGAGCAGGCACTTTGTGGCAGAAGTTAACTGTGTAGGTGGAAATTTGAGGTACATGTGAGAGATTTCTTCAGGACATAATATAATTGATCTTAAAAAAGAAAAAGTCAAAGAATTGAACCTACATCCCTTTGCCTGAAGGTTATATCACTGTGGTCTTAATGGAAATTAACAAATGCCTTTCTTCCTGCTGATTAACTTTCTATAGAAATTGTTTTTGTGGATCAAGTGATGGCAAGTGAGCCAGGTCAGAGGGCCCTGAGGTTGCAGAGCAGGACATCAGCCCCTCCTGATCCACCTGTTGGCTGTGTCCAGAATTAACTCGAGTTCCTGGTCCACTCTACATCCTGGTATAGACAGTTAGCACCTCAGTATTGGAAGAAGCAAGAAAAGAACTGAATGAAGGTAACAGAGAGGGGTGGGAGGGAAAGTAGTTCAACAGTATCACGGGTTTATCTGGGACAAACCTGCAGAGGGGGATGAAGGGTTATGGAAAATAATATTCCTACAAGACAGCTCCCCAAGAAAAACAGAGGGACAGTGTGGCTCAGGAGGAGGGAGGGGAAAGTAGCCAGACATCGAACCTCTCCCAGGGCACCCTTTCCCAATAACAATGGGCCCCGAGGGGAAAAGCAACTTTCATCCCTTCCCGGGTTCATCCCCACCATCTCCACCAAAAGAAACACTTACCCCTTCCCAACCCCAGCGCATCTTGAAGGAAGGAGGCAAATACTGAAACGCCGGCCCTGGGCTTTCACCCTTTCCCATTGCTGATGAGTCCTGAAAGGGGAAGAGAAAACGGTGAAGCTCTAGGTAACAATGGGTCCCAGAGGAAGGAAGGTAAGCAGCGAACACCGAGTTGTGAGGTTTCCGCGGTGACAATGAGTGTCGGACTTCTTACAACTGCCTTCCTAAAATTTTATCCTGTGCAATTAGCCCCTGATGTCCAGACTGCACGTCCACAGTCCCCAGTGACTAATTCACCCTCATTGTAAACTATGAATCCCAGACTCCTGTAACCTGGGGGCCATTTGTGGGCCATGAGCTTATAGGGGCCCCAGGCCACGTGTGTTTGCTAATTGTCTGCAGGAAAGGTAGCTTTGCAGCCTCCTAGGTAGGCACTGGGAGATAAGGGCACTAGCTCCTGAAATGAATTACATTTCTAAGAGAGGGCATCGAGGTCTTGGAGAAACATGATTCTGGGTCTTAAAAACTGGCAAGAGGAGTCTGTTGTTTGTTCTACTGGGGATTGAACCCGAGTCTCATGCATGTTTAGGCAAGCCCTCCATCACCAAGCTACTGGGTCTCCTGTAGCCAGGTCACACTGGCCTCAAACTCCTGTGCTCAAGCCATTCTGGCAAAAGGCTTTTAAACAAAATTCACATACATCTGGAAAGGACAGAGAAAAAATTTACAATTGGTGAGACAGAATACATTGCTTTAATTTAAATCTAAATATGGTAAATCCCCATTTTCTAAAAAAAAATGTTCTGAGAAAAGGAAGGTCCTTTCCCAGAGACAGGAAGAAGACCACTGAACAGAGAAGAGATTCGGGAGGCCGTGGTCAGCACCTTATGGGAAAAGTCCCTGTCCATGGGACCAGCTAATCCAGCTGTGTCTCAGCCAGTTGAGGCTGTCTGGCTGCAGGACCCCTCTCTGCCTGGATTTGAGGGAGACCAGGAGAGCTGGCCAGTGTTCAAACTGGTGAGGGATGAGTCCACCTTGCCCTCAAAGCAGCTTTGAAGAAAAGATTACTCAATGACTTGTTAAAAAATGGCAAGATGACTTTATTTAGGACCACTGTGATGGCTGTAGGGACTTGCAGTGGAGGAAAGACATTGGACTCATCTCTGAACACAGCATGGGCAAGTGGGAATTTATAGACAAGGAGCAGAATGGGGGCAATGGATGGTTAATGACCCAGAGGACATAGAAGTGGGAAGGATTCTGGCTCAACCAGCCTAATGGATTCCTGCTGAAGGCAGGTCAGGGTAACCAGAGTCACCTGGGGAGGGTGGCAGAGGAGTAACCCTATCAGAATCAAGGATAGGGGGATCTTGGAAAACTGACTTAGCAGGGATCTTGGTAAAATTGGATTTTGCTAAAAAGTGCACTGGAGGGTCTAGGAGAAGGTTCAGGAACCTGACTAAAGTTTGATCAAGCAGAATCTTTGTCACCTCCCAGCCTCCTTCCTCTCCTTGCTCAGAGTCTAGTCTGAGAGAACAGAGCATCAGGCACGCAGGAAGTGGCCTACCACTGAAGCTTCTGGGCTTGAAATATTAATTCTCCAGCCATTTAACAATGGAATTGATCAGGGAGGCCCAGAAATTTAAGATCAAGGTGTGACAAGCACTGGAATGAATTATACATCCCGGCCTGCTGCCTTACAGAAGGGCCATCCCCATTCCAAAAAAGCATTCCACAGCACCTTGTCTTCCAGGGCAGGTGGAGAACAGGTGTGTTCTATCTTGGGCAAAATTCTCATTTTCACTTGCTTCATAAATGTAAATCATCTATGAGATTTTGCCAATACTGCTTCTTTTTTTTCATGAGGGACTCTTGGGGATATCCCATATCTAGAATTAAATTAAAACAATGTATCTTATCTCACCAGATGTTTTGCTGCTAAGTAAAATTGCTAGGAAAACAGTCATTTATGCAGAATACAAGTGCATTTTAGGCTATACTTTGCCCCAAGACTATATATTTTTTATTCAGTCAGATAAGTTTTTAAGATTCCTAGACTAACGGCAAAGTCCATATTTTTTTCTCAAACACATCCCAATTCCTGGTCTTCTTCTTTCCACTGGCTTCATTAATAAGATTTTAAGCAGATTTTTACCATTTTTTTTTTATCTCTCATAGTCCATACATCCAGGGTTTCAGTAGCTGTGCACTTAATTTCTACTGCAACTTACTTTCTGGATAGAGTCCAGCATTTTCCTCATGGTGAATCTTTTGACAAAATTTTGAATTTGGTACTCAGAATTTGTGGTTTTGAGTTTTGAAAGTCTTTTTTCCCCAAATTATTCTTTCTGCTGGGAACTTGAAAGTCCATTTTGAAACTCAATGGAGCTGCTCTGCAGGTTTGCTCTGGCTCCTTCTCTAGGGCAGGAAGCAAAAATGGGTCAGCCTGGAAAAAAGAAATGAATGAAAATGAAAAACACACGGGTCAATGTCAAGTTAGACCGATCGATCTTTTTGAATTTTGCCAATTTCAATGAAATTCTCTTCTTAATTTCAGGAATAGGTAAGGATTCAAAGAACCAGAAGGAAGACGATTGAGTTTACTGTATGGAATATAAAGTAAAAGTCCTTTGGTTGAGTATCAAAGTGAGAATCATGGCATTTGTGGATATTCAATTTTATTTGATACATATAGATGCAACTTTATAGTGACTATTTTAAACATCATTTAACAGTTTCAAAAATTAATTTGGCCATAGATTCAGCAGTTTAGATGTCATTTTGAGAGATACTTGAATGTAGATGTCTAATATAATCTGGGCAAATTACTAAATGTAAACCATTGCACATATTTCAATTTTAATATTTATTTATTTATTTATTTTACATGAAGTAAAAGCATAACATTTGTGTAATCATATATTTACATAGGGTAATGGTGTTTGATTCATTCTGTTATAAATTTTAATATTTATTTTAAAAATAAAGGAATATTTCATGTCATTGCTCACTGTAAGTACCTGTGGTGATTCTTTGTAATTTTTTTCCCTCCGGCTACTGGCGATTGAACCCAAGGGCACTCTACCACTGAGTTACATCCCCAACCCTTTTTATATTGAGATGGGGACTAAAAGTTAAAGTGCAAGGCTGGCTTTGAACTTGGGGTCCTGCTGCCTCAAGTCTCCCAGGTAGCTGGGATTCCAGGTCAGAGCCCGTGCGCCCAGCCCTTTGCAACTTTACTTAGGAGCTCGTTTTCTTTTTCGCTTTACCATCTTTGATTTTGACAACTTTTCACAAGTGCGATTGTTTCCACTTGTTTTCTGTCTTCCTTCTTTTGATACCATCAATCGCTGTTGAATCCCAGAGTCCTGTGACATCAAGAGACACGGCTGCTCCGTCGATGGCAGTGTGGAATTATTTTTGTGAAATGGTGCTGCATCAGCAACCGGGCCGGGCACACCCGGTGCGCGGGCTCTTCGCGGCCCCTGTATCCCAGGCCTCGCATCCATAAGGAGCCTTCGCCGCAGCAGAGCATCCAGGGCAGCAGCGCCTGTCTCCTCCCCACCGCCCGCCAGCCTTCCTGTCCACAGGTGCGCCCAGGTGAGATGGCGTTGCCCACCGCAGCCGGGAGAGCCTCTTCTGGTTTCTGCTTCTTAGTTTCTGCCCGCCCCCTCCCCCTTCCCCTGCAGCTGCACTTGGCGGCCCTGGGTCCTGTGGGTCCCCAGCGAGCCTCTGCGCCCTGTCTGCACCACACCCTGACCTTGGCATCTTCTCCCTCGCAGTCTCTCCAGACCTCTCCTCACTGCGCTGCCAAGAGATTTGGCCCTCATCGGGGGTACTCCCCGGGATCTCCATCCCCCTTGCTGGAGCCCGGACCCCCTCCTCCACCCGGGAGCTCTGGTTTCCTGCCCCTGCCCTCATCTTCACCAGGACCACCTGGATTGAGTTGGGGAAATATCTCACCTAAGAGGAATTAAGCTGCTCCTGTCACAGGAATAGTCCATGGATGATGGGCAGTTTGAATCGGAGGCAGAACCAGCAATAGCACAATAAAAAGCCTGTGTGGCCACTAACACATCTTTGAATATAATGTGGAGTCCACCAGTTTAAGTTTCCAAGGATGCTGCGTTCCCAAGTGAACTGCCAGACCAAAACATGGAAGTCACAAAATCCAGGAGGGCAGTAGAGAGATGTAGAAGTACTGAGGAGTTTCAAGAGGCAGATTGCTCCGGGAAGCAGGTGGTGTGAGGCCCTCCCCCTGCCCTGTCCAGGGCATGGGTGGGTGGTGCTTGCCTTCTCACCTCCAGCCCATTGAGGGCCAATGCACCAGAGCCTCTGGAGTTTGAGGGGCACAAGGACTGGAGATAACTCCTACCCTGGGCCAAACAGAGGGCCAGGTGAACTAGTGCCTGGGGACTATTCTAGATCCCAGTGTGAGCCTGCTTATGCCTAAACCAGGGGGAGCAGGAGGCCTCTCCTCCTCCTCCTCCTCCTTCCAAGGAGCATGGGTGGCAGGCCCTTCAAAGGTCACCGGAGAACAGAGTACAACAAATTGCACCTATATTAAGTGTGTGCAGTTAAGTTTGATAAATATGTGCCCTCACGTGATCACCCCAGTGGGGACGCAGAACGTTTCCACCACTGCAGAAAGCACTCTGGCCTCTACTGTCACTCTACTGCCTGCGGGTGTTCTACAGATAAAGTGTGCAAGTGTCATGGCCTCACTCTGCTCTCCATGTGCTGACTCTGTGTGTGTGTGTGTGTGCGTGTGTGTGTGTGTGTGTGTGTGTGTGTGTCAGCTTTACTGGGGATCAACACCAAGCTCCTGTGCATGCTAGGCCAGTGCCCCACCCCTGAGCTACAACTGCAGCCCTCCATGTGCTCACTTAGTTTAACTCTACCCAGGGTTAAGAATGGGGAGGGGGTTCAGCATTCAACAGGACCAGGTTCCCCAGCCCTGTGTTCCTCCCCAGAGGTCTGCGGAGTTTCGGCGTTCATGCTTTCCCTGCAGGAAGGGGCCACCTCTGGCCTACTTATGCTGTGTCCCATGACCTGCTGTGCACTTAGTGCTTAAGGTGGTAACTCAAACTACCAAAGATCCAGAAGAAGAAGCCATATCAGTCATCGGGAGGAGGAGGAGTTGGTTTGTAAAGGAATGATCCCTGTGCCTCAGAAAAGATCCCCACAAAAATCTCAGTGGGGCAAGAAAGTGTGAGAAAACATGACAGCATCCCTTTTTTTTTCTTTGTGGTGTTGGGATTAAACCCAGGGCATTGAGCTTCCTAGTCAACCATTCTGCTACTGAGCTACATCCCAGCCCTTAGAGTTTTTAAGAACTGAAAGCTAATTTGGTTTCCACAGTGGAGACTAATGACTTATTTACTTAATTTGCAGAATAATAAATAATTATGGTGAATCTACTTTGTGCCAGGTGCTGTTTAAGCCTCAGCTATGAGGTGAACAGTGTACACCTGGCACCTGCCTTCACAAAGCTCCTATTCTGTGGGTGTTGTTGATTGTAACAGGGTGTTGATGCAAATCCATCCGCTTCTCCCATATGGAGTGGCATGAAACCACAGCTATTTTATTATTGCACATGATTTTGTGTGTTCCTGGGCTGGCGTTCCTTGCTGGGACAGCTTGGGTCATCTTTGCACTGCCGTCTTCTCTGATCCTGGTAAGGTGAGTATGGACTGGCTGTTGGTTGGTGGAGAGTGGCCTTAAGCACGTGTCTGTTTGCCCACCAGAGCCCTAGCTTTCTGCACATGACCTCCCAGCATCTAGCAGGCTGATTCTGCTTAGTGGTCTTGGTCTTAGAACAGACCCTGGTGTACAAGCACCCTGTACAGTGTACAAGTTTACATTTGTTAATGGCCCATGTGCCAAAGCGAATGGCCAACTTTCCTCTTAGACTTCACCTCTTGGTGGGGAAATCTCCAAGGTCACATCACAGGGGGCTCTTGCTCACTCTGGGACATAGAGAATGAGAAGTAGGCTTCTGGGTCAAGACCAGTGGGGCCTGTGAGGTAGAGCATTCAAGGCAGACAGGCCAGTCAGGAAACAAGAAAAGCCTGTAGCTGGGAACCAGATGGATCACTAGGGCCTTCCCATCCAAACTAGGGTTCTCTATCTCAACCTCTGAAGGTTGGAGGCTGGCGATAAGCGGATTTCGGTTTTTGTGGTTGCCCTGATTGCAGGTTGGAGACTAGATAATGTCTGAGCAGTGCACAGATGCATATGCACAGGGAGAGCAGCGAGAATGTCATTTTAGTCAGTTTGCATGGCTGTGATCCAAATTCCCAGCAAGAATGACTTAGGAGAGCAAAAGTTCATTTGGGACTCATGGCTCAGAGGTTCAGTCCGAGGTGGACCAGCTTCCTTCTACATACGGTTCCCCTGGTCAGTTCATTCAAACTAGGATGGACTGGTAAAGTTACAGCTCTCACAAATCCAATCACTGCACCTCTGAATATTCCTGCAGTAACACAGGAGCGTTAGGGGGACACCTCATAGCCAAACCATAGCAAATACCAAGGCGGTCCAGGAAGAAGAGGATGGTTTGGAATACGGTGGCAAAGGAACTGAAAACCAGGCCCAAAGGTGTTCAGAAGGTTAAATCAAGAGAACAAACAAGTCTTCTTTGAGTTCTCTAGGCTATTATGGTGCCCATGCTGGGTTCAGTCCCTCACGTGTCTTCTCACAAGACTTTCAGAACCAAGCGATTCCTGGTCAAGAAACAAAAGCAAAATTGTCCCATTTCCCAGTGGATTTGAATGAAAACTGGTAATAACATCAGGTACAACTCCAAGAGTGGACATTGGAGGAGATCTAAGCTGAGACTACAAGGGATTACACATGAAGTGGCACACCAATTTATGCTGTGTCAAGGTTATGGTCATCTTTGTCAGGTTCATCTGAAAATGTCACCACTATTGGGACAGTTGGGAATATTTAACTGGGAATGTAATATTCCCTTAGTTATGAATGTGCTGTAGTACTGGTTTTGGTTGGTTTGATAATAAACATGTGAAACTTTTTCCCACCTTTTTCTTGGGCATTGTACTTTTACACACTGATGGGATTTGTTGTTACGTATTTGAACATGAACACAATATCACCATATAATTTGTCCAATATCACTTCCCAGAATTTCCACCCCTTGGTCCCTTTCCTTCAAGTCTCCCTTTGATTTTTAGGAGAGTCACCCAACCTTTGTTTTCCCTTATCCTCTCTAGCTTCAGCAGCATATGTGAAACTTTTGGGGAAAAAAAAGTATCGCTCAGATAGGGGGAAGTTTTAAAAAATGGCCACAAATTCCTGGCAGCTGCTCCCAGCAGGCATTGTGGTTACATCCCCTCTCTTTGAATTGAGGTGTGTTTGTGTTTGCATGGACCCACAGAATATGATGGTAGTGACTCTGTGTGACTTCTGATCCTGGACCATAGATGGCCAGCAGCTTCTTCTGTGCTCATTGGACTCACTCTGGGCCTGGCCCCCTGTGTAAGAAGCCACACCCACCAGAAGCCACCATGCTGGGAAGAAGCTCAAGCTTCACAGGCACACTAGTCAGCTTTCTGTTGCTGAAACAAAATATCTGAGATAATCCTCTTAAAAGGAAGAAAGGATCTGGGTTCAGGGCATGCCTGGAATCTCAGGAGTCAGAGGCAGGAGGATCACATCTTTGAGGTCAGCCTCAGCAACTTAGTGAGAATCTGTCTCAAAATAAAAATAAAAGGAACTGAGGATATAGCTCAGTGGTGGGGCACTTGCCTGGCATGCGAGAGACCAAGGGTTCAATTCCCAGCACTTTAAATTTTTAAGTCAAAAATTAAAAAAAAAAAATGGAAAAGTTTACTTCGGGGATGATAGTTTCAGAGGTTTTAATCCATACACATTTGGCTCGGTTGCTTTTGGGCCTATGGAGAAGCAGAACATTATGGCAAAGATTCTTACCTTATGGCAGCTGGGTAGCAAAGAGAAAGGACGGAGCTGGGAGTCCCAATATCCTTTTCAAGGGCACACCCCAGTGACCTAAGTTCCTCCTACGAGGTCCTACCTTCCCAAGATTCATTCACTTCCCAATAACCCCACAAGCTGGTGACCAAACCTTTAGCACATGGCCCTTTGAGGGCATTTAAATCCAGAAAAAGGGAAGCCACATGTTGGAGCTCCAGTCCCGACTGAGACCAGCCTGCGCACCATCCCAGTTCAGTCACCAGGTAAGTGAGCGAAGGAGCTTCTGGATGTTTCTAATCCCTGCCACGGGAGTCCTCCTAGTTATGATGCCAGACCTCATGGAGCAGATGAAGCACCCTCTTAGATCCTGTCCAAATTCTCACCCTCGGAATTCAAACAGCGTAATAAAGCAAACAAGGTCTTATGCCACTGGTTCTTGAGTGTCTCATTTTGCAAAAATCCATAACTGGGATGAAGATAAAAATAGGGCAGGTGTTGGGGTGGCTTGCACAGAAGGTGGTGGTATGTTTGATATCTTGTTTCTTGTTAGTTAAAACGACTTCCATAGGATGTCAAGACTGATGTGGGAGAAGTCAGGAGCTCCTTTTTATATGGCAGGAAATGGCAGATGATTAGAGCATTAATTGAAATTGTAAATGGACTCACTCACCTGGGCTGGTGGTGAGGAGGAGGTGGTTATGCAAGGGAGCCTGTGGGGACACCATCCCTGAGCAGCTGGGGTATCCAGTGCCATTGACAATTGTCCCATGAAACACTGGTGTGGAAGTCAAGTCTGCCTTGATGAGTGCAAGAGTACTTTGTATCTAGATCATGGTTTGAGTTTAGGGCAAATATATTAGTCTGTTTTCTGTTAATATAACCAAGTACCTGAAGCTGGGTAACTTAGAAAGAAAAGAAGTTTATTTAGCTCACAGATATGGAGAATCAAGGGTGTGGCACTGGGATTAGCTCTGCTCTGGTGAGGGGTCCCTTGGCTGTATCAGTGGTGGAGGGCAACATGGTGTGAGCTCTTGTGAAGAGAGATCACATGGTGAGGAAGGGAGTCAAAGAGAGGTGAGACCATTCTTGCTCTTTTTTTTTTTTTTTTTTTTTTTTGTACTAGGGATTGAACCCAGGGGTGCTTAACTACTGAGTCGCATCCCCAGTCCTTTTTATATTTAGGGTAGGGTCTCACTAAGTTGTTTAGGGCCTCTCTAAGTTGCTGAGGCTGGCTTTGAAATCGTGATCCTCCTGCCTCAGCCTCCCCAGCTGCTGGAATTACAGGTGTGCGCCACCATGCTGAGCATTCTTGCTCTTTCGTTAACAACCCTCTCAAGAAAACTAACCAGGGTCCTGCAAGAATGACATTGTTCCTTCTGAGAGCAGAGCTCACTGTGACCAAATAACCTAGGCCCACCTATTAAAGGTGTCACCACCCCCTAACACTGCCACACTGGGGACCAGTCCTCCAGCACATGAACCCTTGGGGGACAAGTCACATCCAAACCATGGTAATAAAGGAAAGGGTCCTTATGAAAGACTGTAGAACTTAGTTATCTTTCTGGCTCTTCTATCCTTCATTTTTCTTTCCTCGTGAAAGAAGACAGATTCCAAAGGATAGCCACTGACTTTAATAATTTTTCTCATTGGAAATTCAGCATTTAGTTTCTAGAGAAGACAGGTACGTGCCTGAAAGGGCTTTTTCTCTGGTTAAGGAGGTGATGCAGGATCACCCACAATGCTCTGCGTTGCGCTTCCCTGTGGCTTCATTACCGCTGCTCTTTCCTCAGCAGGTTCCATAATTACACAAATGTCTCAGGCCTTCAAGTGCTTCGTTATTCGTTTGTTACTCACGAGGAGCACCAAAGGCCTGTTCTGCTGCAGAGACGGCTCCCTCAATTCCGCAGGAAAGGTGAAAATGGAAGATGGCATTTTAGGTGGTGATTCTCTCTGCTTGCAGACCTGGCTTAGCCTTGTGGTCTCGAGATGCGACCCTACAGACTGGTGATGCCTTCTTTCTTAGCTGCACTTGCTTGCAAACTGTAGGCCTGCTGTGAGCAGCCTTGCCTGCTTAGGATATTTAGTTTTCTGTCATTTCAGTAGCAGTCTCTCTCCTGTGGCTGTGTCTCTGTGGCTGTGTCTCAGCACTAGTCATTCTGTAATCAGATGTTTAGTGCAACCATTCCAGAGTTTACACTTATAAACATTGCTGAAACAGAACTTTAAAACAAATTGTATAGTCCTTCTAGCTCTGACTTTGGTGATAGGTAGAAGGCAAATAATGCAGTCATGTGAAATGAAAGCGATAAACATTTTTGACAAACTTAAGTGTTAATTTGACCATTTAATTGTCATTTAGAAGTGTTCAGAAATTCAGACGCCTAAGAGGACAAAGAACAAATGCCCTGGGTGGGCGGTGAGCAAAACAAAAGAAATGAAGCGGAGTACACCCATATTTGTTTTAAAAAAATAAGGCTTGTATTTAGAGAAAATGTAGACTCAAACGCAATTATGAAATAATACAGAGAGATCCGAGTACCCTTCATCCACTTTTTCCTGTGGCAAAATTTGCAAAGTTGCAGGACAATATCACAGTCAGAAATTGACACAGTTAAGACACAGAACATCTCTATCACCCGGGGGGTCTCTCTTGATGATCTCTTCCAGCTCCTCTCCTCCCCACCCTATCTGTAATCCTGGGCTATCACTAACCTTCATTTTCTTTTTTTTTGTCATTTCAATAATTTTATATATATTTGGGGTGGGGGGTGCTGGGGATTGAGTTTATGACCACTGAGCCACATCCCCAGCCTTATTTTGCATTTTATTTAGAGACAGGGTCTCACTGAGTTGCTTAGGGCCTCACTTTTGCTGAGGCTAGCTTTGAACTCATGATCCTCCTGCCTCAGCCTCCCGAGCTGCTGGGATTACAGGTCTGTGCCACAGCGCCTGGCATGCAGATTGGGTTTTTTTCACTCACTATAACCATTGTGGTTCGTCCAGGTCGTCACAGGAGTGGTTTGTTCTTTTGTTTCCTGAGCAAAATTCCTTAGTACAGATTACCACTCCCCCATTGAGGAACAAATGTCAGTTTTTTTTTTTTTTTTTGGTAGTTTGGGACTGTTTTGAATAAAGCTACTCTGAACATATGCATGTGGGTTTTGCATGAGCACGTCTCCATTTCTCTGAAATGAATACCCCAGAGCTTACTAGGTTGTAGGAGAGTTTCATGCTTAGTTCTGTAGGAAAGTGGCGGACGGGTTTCCAGAGTGACTGTAGCACGTTACGTGCCCACCAGCGACGTGTGGCGGCTCCGTCTCTCTGCCTCTTCACCAGAGTCTGGTGTTGTCACTGTTTCTTCCGTTTTAGTCATTCTCTTAGGTATGCAGGGATGTACTGTTGTGAATTAGAACCGTATTTCCCTAAGGGCTAATGGTGCTGAGCAGCTCTTCCTGTGCCTGACTACCATCTGAGAATCTCCAGTGAAACATCCATTCACAGCTTTGCCCGTGTCCTAATTACTCCATCTTTCAGAACATGGGACACAGGTGGCAGATCCTGGTGCATGGAGAGCCTGCTGCACAGATGACCACCTCACAATGACTAAAAGGCACCAAATCTTTTTCCTCTGAAGAATTTCACCATGTACTAACGAGTTGCCCATGTGTTCCCTGTAGTAGTCCTTGTCTGCTGTCACTAGACAGACCAAAATCTAAGATTTTTTTTTTTAGTAGAGATGATTGAACCTAGGGGCACTTAACCACTGAGCCACTTAACCTCCAACCCTTTTTTATTTTTTATTTTGAGACAGAGTCTCACTGAGTTGCTTAGCGCCTCGCTAAGTTGCTGAGGCTGGCTTTGGACTCACCATCCTCCTGCCTCAGCCTCCTGAGCTGCTGGGATTACAGGTGTGTGCCACTGTGCCCTACAGATCCAGATCTTTATGGCAAAAAACTGAAAAACACATTTACCTCTATACAGTTCTTTCTGTGTTCTTGCTATAAAAGGACAGGGAGCAGTCAGAGGCAGAGGGAAACAGGATTCGGGGTGGGACCCACAAGACCCCAAATCCCTTCTCTTCTTCCTTCATACAGAAAACTTCACTTTGACCCACAGTTGGTTGCTCAAGTGAGAGTTCCTGCTTGGGACTGCAAATGGTACTTTTGACAAATGTCCTGGGCCTTTCTTCTCTTCCCCTAAGCCTGGGAACCCTCGCCTCCTGTTGTTTCTATGCATCAATTACCCCTTTGTACCAAGGTGCAGTTGTTTTGGGAGATGGACTATCGGACCCTGAAAGTGTTTCCCAGTGCCACTGAGTGCGCGTGATGTAGCTTCTGGTGTTCCAAAGTCATCAGTGTGCGCCTCAGCATCCCTGTAAAGAGTTCCAGTGGGATATTCAGGAACCTCATGGAAGACAGACACAGGCATGCCTCCTTCTATTGCACAAGGCCAATGAGCCACACAGATTCTAACTTCTGTCTTCCTTGTTCCTCACCGTGTTATGCATGTTTCATAAGCACGAAATTCGTGGGTGGAGGGATATATATTAATTATTTGTTAATATTGCACATTGCGGCTTCCCTAAAGAGTACGGATAGTCCCTGACTTGTAATAGTTTGACTTACAAGTTCTCAACTTTACAAGGCGTAAAAGCAAGATGCATTCAGTAGAAACTGTACTTTGAATCTGACTTTGGGTCTTTCCCTGGGCTCGTGTGATATTCAGCATGATCTGCTCCTGAATGCTGGATGACGGAAGCCAGCCGTAACTCCAGGCAGCCTGGCAGTCCTCAGGGGAACCGCTGGCACTGTTCTTAAGCTACCAAGTTGGTAGATTGGATGTATTAAATGCCCGATGGGGGCAGGACCCCGGGTAAGGTGAGGAGCATCAGGTTTCACTTGGTCAGTCTTCATCACAGTTTAATGTCTGGTCTGGAAGGGGTCTGAGACATCACCCATTCTACGCCTACCCGGAGTGTGGTGAGGGTCTCCGCTGGTGGCAGGGAGAAGCCGAGGACATGGGCCTTCTAATATTGATCCTTGAACTATTTTGAGGGGTTTCTCCTTCTCTCAGTTGGTGCACAAAGATTCAGATGAGATCTCCCTAGAAAACAGACCCAAACTGGCCTCAAGGGTGGGGCTCATCACAGAGCTGTGAGTGCTGCGATGAGGTGGGGATGTCATATTGAAATGACAAATTCTTCAGTCCTCGAGAATCAAGGCTCTCTTGTCCAGTGGCTGCCCTGTGACTCAGGGGGACGGAATAACACATTTAAAAGTTTTGTCACAGATCCTAGGGCTTGTCAGAACCCCTTGTCTTGAACTCGGGGGTGTGGGCAGCAGACGTGGCGTGGCCTGAGGGTGGCATCCGCCACAGTGGCCAGAGGAGAAGCCTTCTGCCTCCGCTGCGGAATGGGGAAGCTGCTGGTGGTGCATGGCTACTGAGCTCTGGCGCTGTGGCAGGTTGACCTCAAGACATGCTCCGGGTTTGAACCCTACACTCTTTTGAGGGCTTTGGATAATAACAAAAAACAGAGAAATAATGTAAAATGTTGATTTTTCTATCCCAATTACACCTTGAAATACTACTCTGTCAGAAATATTTGTGTGAAATAAAATATGGTAGTAAAATTAAGGTCACTGATTTCTTTTAGTTTTTTAAAGTGGTGATTAGAAATTCTAAAATTACACTCCCTCTGTCTTGGCTCAGTCCTGATGGCTCTGACCATCCTGTCGCTTTATCCTGTATTTTTGTTTGTCGAGCTGACCTTACTTGATTTCACATTTATTACTTTTTGTCTCTTCCCCTAAGTGCTGTGAAGTCAGGGACTTTGTATTCTTCCTGCTGAGAACCATGCACGGCACCTGGTAGATGCCAATCAATGTTTGTTGAATGTTTGAATTTACCCACCAGTTTGAATATATGTGTGAAGGTTGCAATTGAGTTGATGACCTGATGCTATATTTTGTTAATAAGCCATATGACCTATTAATGCTAGAGTACGAGATTTTTCTCTTTCTCTCCATGGCATCTGGAAAAACCTCCAAATCAGGGCACCATCCCTTGTGCCTACCGATCCATCTGCATGTATTTCCATTTCAGTGATCATTTTGCTTCTTTGGCCCTTCATGCCTAATGGATGTAAGTAACCTGACCTGTGGCAAGGAGTGGAAATTAGGTCTTCACATAAAACCAGGCAGAGCCCAAAAGAAGACACTGGCAGCATGGTGACAACTTGGCAATGGCTGCTATGGATCTTCCTCTGCACCACTGTGGAGACTGACCCTCTAGCAGAGATGACAGGAGGGCTTCCTCAGCTCCTCTTGGTCCCTTGTCTGTGTTTGGTTAATTTGGCAGCTCTGTTCTCCTACCCTGGGGTTAAAATGCTCCTTGGATATAATTTAAGGTGACTTTGATAAAAATAGCAGAGTTCCAATTTAGAGGCTTAAAGCTGGCTTTCTTCACTCCTACTTCTCTCTCCCTGTACATCCAAGGAGGGGATATATTTTGCAGCAGCTGAAAACACGGATAAGAAAAATATCTGCACAGGGAAAAACTGGGGTCACGAGGTCCTCGAGAAGGATCAGGCTTCGGGTGTATCAGAAAGGGTTAAAGACCAGTCAATGGAAACCCAAGGGTCCTAATCCACCTTGGCCTCCCCGCCTACCAGCACCCCCACCCTGCCAGGGAGGATCACCTGGACGTCAGAGGCCCATGGTGAATGTCCACGAGCATCCTCACTCCCTCTCTGCCTCCTAAGAAGTCAGTCTACCCCCAGCAAAATGTGCTGACCCACCGTTGTTCCAAGAAGGAGTCTCAGATCATCATGCCAACGTTATTTCGGGCTCCGAGTGTTTTGCATTTCCATTATTCCACACCAAATCCTCCATTTGTTGAATGTAGCTAAATATTGTAAAACAGAAGCCTAACCCTTTAAAGAAAACCTCACAAATAAATTATCAGTGCGACACAAAGATGAGTGGCTAATCAAAACCCAGTCCTTCTGGGAAATGCATGCTAAGCGCTTGAAAGAGAGCCTGGGTCCATCAGGCAGGTGGCTCTTGTTAGCTGCAAGTACCGTTAGGTTTCCAGAGTATGAAGATGCCCGCTGTAATTTTCAAATTCGCCACCAGATGGCGCCTGGACCCCCATGCAAATATTGTTTAGCTGTTATCCAAATGCACAATCACAACTCCATTAACACAAATGTGAACTGAAACCTCGCAAGTATAACAATCATTTTGATTTTCTGGTCCCATTTTTCTATCTTTAATATATTATAAGTATGAGCCTGGGCTGGGGATGTAGCTCAGTGATAGCGTACTTGCCTAACACATGAAAGGTCCTGAGTTCTTGACTCTCAGTCACAAACACACACGTGTTCATCTACAAGCATGCGCCCATTCTCTAAATCTCAGAGCATATTGAAAACTTTGTCAAATCTTTGAAGAGTGTGAAATTCTAATCAATTTTGGAAATTTGCTCATGTTGCCCTTTATTTGACAAATACCTTCTCTGGAAAAGCTACTTCATGTGGTTCTGATTTCTCCTTTTCTTTCCCAAATGTTTTTGATGAAAACTTAAGCATGTGTTCACATTTGATCATATTGAATATCATTATCATATCATCACTATTATGAATCAAAAGAAAAAACTACTTTATTCTTTACCCCCCATTTCCTCCAGTGCTGAGAATCAAACCCAGGGCCTGGAGCATGAAAAGCAAGCTCTCTACCATACAGATACATCCCCAGCCTGACAAATAATCACAGGTCACAAACTTCTGCAAGGGGCCACACAACTAAGTATTTAGGTTTTGCAAGTCTCTGTCACCACAACTCAACTAGTCATTGTAGTAGGAGAGCAACTGTGGATCATGTCTACAGAAGTAAGCTTGAGTGTATTTCAATAAAACTTTGTTTCGGACATTTGTTATAATTTCTATTTTGTTAAATTTTTCATGTGTTACTCGGTTTTCTGTTACTGTGACAAAATACCTGAGATAATCAACTTAAAAGGAAGAAAGGTTTATTTTGGTTCATGGTTTCAGAGATTTCAGTCCATGGTCACTTGACCCTTTGCTTTGGGACTGTTAGCAACACAGCACATCATGGCAGAGAAAGTGTGGCAGAGGAAGCTTTGACCTTGTGGTGGCTGGGAAGCAAAAGAGGGAAAAATGAGGAGCCAGGGTCCACTGCAGTACCTCACTCAAGGGTACACGCCCAGTGACCTAACTTCCTGCCATTCGGCCTCATGTCACAAAGGGTCCCCTACCTCCCCAGAGCACCAGAGTCTCCACGAAACATTCATAAGTAATTGAAAGCAAATATTTAAGTCTTTTGTTTTCTAGACTTAATAGTCTCAGTTCTTTGGTTCACAGGAGAGAGGCCGGCGCTGCTCCAGGTTCCTGTTTGTGGGTTGCTGTCAACTGGGGGTGTGAGCCAAAGGGCACCCTCTGAAACCTGAGATTCCGACCTGGGCGGAACCCGGGACAGGATTTGGTCAGACCCTCTTCTATGGGATTATTTTCCCCTTAATGCAACCTACTTTTCTTTCTTTTCTTTTTCTTTTTCCCCTGTTGGTCCTGGAGATCAAACCCAGGGCCTGAGGCAACGGCTCTACCACTAGGCTACAACCCCTGCTCTCTAATTTCCAAGAAAGCTCTCATTATTATACATGGAGGAAAGAGAGATCTATAGTTCATAAGTTCCGTATCTTTAATTTCATCATGCTGCTGGAGATGGCCTTGCTCATGATAAGCAAATGCTCACCTCCACCCCTGGGTATCTTATTTTTTTTTAATTAAATTTTTTTTTTTTTTTTTTTTTTTTACAGACTGCATTTTGATTCATTGTACACAAATGGGGTACAAGTTTTCATTTCTATGGTTGTGCACAATGTAAATTCACACCATTCATGTAATCATACATATACATAAGGTAATACTGTTTCAGTCTACTATCTTTCCATCCCCCACCCCCCTTCCACCCCATTTTCCTCTACACCATCCAAAGTTCCTTCATTCTTTTCTTCCCCTCCCCCCCCCACCGCCCCCATCATATATTGTCATGAACTTATCAGAGAAAACATTTAGCTTTTGGTTTTTTGGGTTTGGCTTATCTCACTTAGCATGATATTTTCCAACTTCATCCATTTACCAGCAAATGCCATAATTTTATTCTTCTTTATGGCTGAGTAATATTCCATTGTGTATATATACCAGAGTTTCTTTATCCATTCAACAATCGAAGGACATCTGGATTTGTTCCACAATCTAGCTATTGTGAATTGAGCTGCTATGAACATTGATGTGGCTATTATTGTAGTATGCTGATTTTAAGTCTTTTGGACCTAGGAAAACTGAGTCAAAAGGTGGGTCCATTCCAAGTTTTCTGAGGAATCTCCACACTGCTTGCCAGAGTGGCTGCACCAATTTTCAACTCCACCAGCAATGTATGAGTGTGCCTCTTTCCCCACATCCTCACCAACACTTATTGTTGCTTGTATTCTTGATGATAGTCATGTCATTCTAATTGGAGTTAGATGAAATCTTAGGATGGTTTCGATTTGCAATCTCTAATTACTAGGGATGATGAACACTTTTTTATATATTTGTTGATCACCTGTATATCTTCTTCTGTGAGGTGTCTGCTCAGTTCTTTGTATTTTGGGTGTAAAGTTTTTTAAGTTCTTTATAAACTTTGGAGATGAGTGTTCTGTCTGAGGTGTGTGTGGAAAAGATTTTCTCCCACTCTGTAGCCTCTCTTCTCACATTATTGATTGTTTCCTTTGTTGAGAAAAAGCTTTTTAGTTTAAATCTATCCCATTTATTGATTCTTGCTTTTATTTCTTGCGCTATGGGGTCTTGTTAAGGAAATCAGGTCCTAAGCCAATGCGATGGAGATTCAGGCCTACTTTTTCTTCTATTTGGCGAAGGGTCTCAGGTCTAATTCCTAGATCATTGATCCATTTTGAGTTGAGTTTTGTGCAGGGTGAGAGATAGGGGTTTAGTTTCATTATACCGGCTATGGATTTCCAGTTTTGCCAGCACCATTTGTTGAAGAGGCTATCTTTTCTCCAGTGAATGTTTTTGGTACCTTTGTCTAGTATGAGATTACTGTACTTATGTGGGTCTGTCGTGTGTCTTCTATCTGTACCATTGGTCTATCTGTCTATTTTGGTGCCAGTACCATGCCTTTTTGTTACTGTTGCTCTATGGTTGAGTTTAAGGTCGGGTATTGTGATACATCCTGCTTCACTATTCCTGCCCTAAAATATTTTTTAAAAATTAATTTGTAATAAAACCACTTGGAAAGAAAAGTGTCTGCAAGGTCTGACTTGTACAAAATGTTTAAAATTCAATGAAAACAAGCCAGGTGTGGTGGCGTATACCTGTAACCCCAGCCTTTCAGGAGACTGAGGCAGGAGAATTCCAAGTTCAAGGTCAGCCTGGGCAACTCAGCAAGATCTTGTCTCAAAATAAAAATTAAAAAGGACTGGGAATTCCCTGCCTCAGCCTCCCGGGAGCAGAGGGTGAGGGCAATGCCCCCATCGAAGTCAGCTTGTGGTGAGGGAGGGGGCTTGGCAGGAACCCTCCGCGAGGCACCGCCCCCTTTCCTCCTGGGCTGGGGGTTGAACCCAGGCCCTTCAGCTGGCTCTGCAAGCACTGTGCTGAGCTCCCGCCCCCACCCGGGCTTTCCCACCTGCCTGTCGGGGAAGACAGGGGACCCAGAGTGAGGCAGCAGCCCTCTGGTGAGAGCAGTGCAGTGCTCTAGAAGACACTTTCAGCAGCTGGAAAGTCGGTTTCTATCTCGAGGGGGATCTGGGCAGCACACAGTGATCCGCCACAGCTGTTATTAAATCAATTATCTTTTCTTTTCTTTCCTTTTCTTTTCTCCCTCCCTCCCTCCCTCCCTCCCTCCTTCCTTCCTTCCTTCCTTCCTTCCTTCCTTCCTTACTTCCTCCCTCCCTCCCTCCGAGGGGACCTTAACCACTGATCTGAGTCACATCTCCAGCCCATTTTTATGGTTTTTTTTTTTTTTTTTTTTTTTTCATTTTGAGACAGGATCTTGGTAAGTTGCTTAGAGTCTCACTAAGTTGCTGAGGCTGGCTTTGAACTTGCAGTCCTCCTGCCTCAGCCTCCTGAGCCATTGGGATGACAGGCGTGTGCTATCACCTCTGGCTTATTTTCTCTTCTTCAATACGGATCACAGAAAAGGACAGGCAAGACTGGAAATCTCCCCCGGGCCGGAGGTGGCGGGGCCTGTGTCGCCTGTGAGGACTGGGAGGGGTTAAAGTAGTAAGATCAGACTTCATGACATCCTCGCTCTGAAAACAACTCTCCTGGATCCTACCTAATACCCACCTGGCCTCACCCAAACACATACTTTCCTACATTTTTCAGAACATACCTTTATTTGTGATTTTGCTTAGTCTAGAATAAGAAACTATGATTTTAACATTTTATTAAAACATTATTTTGGTGTGTTCTGGAAGAGATGGGAGTATGTTTTTTTTTTTTTTTTTTTTCTCTTTAAGCGAAATGCTTTTGACATTTCAAATTAAATCTCTTCAAAATAACTCTGCAAGACAAATGCAAGTGAAAAACAAACAAACAAAAAAACCCACTAATGATTTGAAATTTCCGCAGATTATATTGTACAGTCTTACATGGAGGTAGGTGTTTAGCATGTACTTAATTACATTTTTTTTGGTAGCCAGGGGTGCTTTACCACTGAGCTACATCCCCAGCCCTTTTTTATTTTGAGACAGGGTCTCACTAGGTTGCTAAGGCTGCCTAGAACTTGTGATCCTCCTGCCTCAGCCTCCCAAATCACTGGGATTCCAAGCATGTGCCACTAAACCCAGTAGGTACTTAATTACTTTTTAATGCTTTGTGATTTTCTGGTCTTCAGAGGATTATATTGAAGAAAAAAATTTAATTAAGAGCAAAACGGAATTAGTTTAACAAGTGAACTGCCATTAATGCCTGCCTCCTCTCATTATATAGCCATTAGAGAACACATACTGGTCTCGGCCCCTGCCCCAGCCCTGGGCACTGAACCCAGGTAGGTTCAGCTTGCTAGGTAGGCATTCTACCAGTGAGCTACACCGCCAGCTCTATATTGGTCTTTTAAAACCTTTAATGTAATGAATAAAACCTGTACAATGATCTAATTCGATCAATGCATTTAATGCTTCCTTTAACCATCACCATTTGTATTACTTTGCACGTAAGAAATGCCTTTAATCTGAAATTAGTAAAACATAAAAGAATGTTTCACAAACCATAGGGGAGGGAAAAAAAACTATGCTTTTTTTCCTTTCTTTTTTTTTTTTTGTACCTAGGATTGAACCCAGGGGTTCTTAACCTTAACTACTGAGCTGCATTCCCAGCCCATTTTATTTTTTACTTTTTAGACAGGGTTTGAAAATTGCAAGGCTGGCTTTGAACTGGCGATCCTCCTGCCTCGGCCTCCTGAGAGGCTGGGATGACAGGCGTGTACCACCATTCCTGACTGTTTTTTGATAATGGTGTCCTGCTATGTTGCCCAGGTGGGCCCCAAACTTCTGGGTTCAAATGATCCTCCTGCCTCTGCCTCCTGAGCGACTGGGACTATAGTCCAAAAGCACCTCACTTTTGGAAAAACTATGCTTTTTGCTCTACCCCTCTCAGGTATTCTGAATGGTGCCCTGCAAATCAGACAAAAGACAAATAACCAAGAAAGAAACAAGCAGAAGTTCACCAGCGCCTATGCTGTACCTCTCTGGAACACTGAGAGATGAGTAACCCGGAGGGGTGGTTAGGACGTGGGCTTACTTAGCACCTAACCAAGAGCTACTAATTTGAAGAGAAGTGACAAGACAAAGGAATTCTAAGCTCCTAGGGGCAGCAAATTGTAGGAAGGCAATTAATCTGAGGAGAGAATGGAAAATAAAGCTAGCGAGTGAGGCTCCTTCGTGAGACTCTTGGCACCACTTCATCTGTTACCCACTTCTTGGTAAAGGAAGCTGGGATGTGGGCACCTTTACAAGGAGAATTTTGCTTTCAGGAAGATGGAGGATGGCAGAGAGCTGGTCCTATGTCTGCTTTTACTCACAGGTTTCAGCTCAAAATAATCCTCAGGCCAGAGGGGCAGATTTTGGGGTGGTGTATTCTGAATTTTTTCAAAACCATACTGTGTTCACCAGCTTTTCATCGCTGTGGCCAAACCACCCGACAAGAACAACTTAAGAGGAGGAAAAGTTTGTTTTGGCTCATGGCTTCAGAGGTTCAGTCCATGGTAGGCTGACTCCATGGCTCTGGGCCCGAGTGAGGCAGCACATCATGGCGGAAGGCGTGTTGGAGGAAAAATGCTCAGTTCACAGAGGCAAGGAAGTGGGGAGAAAGAGAGAAAGAAGGGGGACCATAGGGAAGAGAGTCCCTCCGGGGCAGGCCCCCAAGGGCCCACCTCCTCCAACCATGCCCCACCTGCCTGTAGTTACCACATAATCAGTCGTTGGAACTGGGAGTGGCTGCTTAGGTACAGCTCTCAAAATCAAATCGTTTCACCTCTGAACATTCCTGCACTGACAGAAGCTTTTGGGGGGACATATGCATTTCTAGTTTCTGCCTAATGCTTAGCTGACGTGGTGTCAGTAAACTCTTTGGTAGAGGGACACATACCCCATCAACTTATCAGGGAACTCTGTAGACGTTGACACCCGTTTCCTGGGACAGCATGAATCCCAACTTGTGACTCGTGTCCTGGGGTGCTCCTGGACATCTCCTTTGCTGTCCTCTGATCTCAGCAATCCAAAGGTGAAGTCTTGTCTGGGCGCACGTTTGTCATTGGTTTCTGCAACACAGACCTCGTAAATGAAAATCAAAATAAAGATGTGTTAGTCTCTGTTGAGTCCTTGGAGAATTTTGGAGGACTGGAAATCAGACCCTCCTGCAGTGCAGAGCTCAGTCCTCGCCCTGGGACTTGGGCCTCTCTGAGGACAATGGTGGCATCGCTTCTCTAGAGCAGGTGGCATAAGGAGGAGAGTGGAGCTGGAGAGGCCTGGGAGATTCAGAGCACAAGACCCCTCAGGTAAGGAGTTCATTTCTTGGCCATGGGAAATTCCTGCCCTGCTGGAGGCTCAGAACTGCTGATTTTTTCTGTAGAAATCAGAATTTATTTTTAATGTGAATCTTCTCAAATTTTTACATGTTGGCAACTGCATGTTTTCAAAAGCAACCGCAGAAGAGCAACACGAGGCTGCAGTGCACACCCCTCTCTCAACCTCTCCCTCTTGCTGCAGGGCCAGAAAAGGAAGGGCTACTGTCCGGGACAACTGCCCATCCATTGCATCCCAGTAAGCCACCCAACCACAGTTTGGCTGGGAAACTAATGACACAGATGAGGGTTCTGGCCATCCCGCTGGCTGAATTTATAACAGAATCTATTTCCTTTATGTAATTTAAGTCCATCAACTTAAAATTGGGTTTCATGAAAACTTTCTGAAGTGGTTCATGGCGTATGTAATGCCCCATCTGTGATGCCCACCCCCGGAAGCCCTACGTCCCAGATGGACTCACATGAAGTGCTAGGCTGGTGGGGGCAGCTCCACACCAGAGCTCGGTGAGGCCTGCTTCCTTGTCCCCTACCCTCACATGTCCACAGGCATCAGAATTCTTACTACATAGTCAGTCCCACAGGAGGATGAAGAACTCCTGTGGACAACCATCTGCTCAAGTGCCGAGGTAAAGGAAGGGAGGTCCCATGTCCTTTTGGCTCTTCCCTGCACGCTGCCGAAAACCTTCACAATCGGGAACCTTCATGGGCTGAACGTGTGGCTCAGTGGTAAGTGCTTGCCTAGCATGAAGGAGTCCCTGGGTTCCATCCCCAGCACTGCAAAAACTAAAACCAATACAAAAAACACGCAGACCTTCACAAAAGAGGCAGAAACACAGAAACCTCAGGCAGACTCAAGCAGAGTACAAAGGTGTGCAACTTTTATGGCGTCTACAGTGTAGGTGGGACTGGTCTCCATGTCATCACATGTAGAGGCAGAGTTAGTTGCATCTGCTCTCTTACTCATTGTGCCTCTTCATTTGAGGCAGGTCTCATTAACATCTGAAGTTTCCACCTCAGGGTGTGACTTTTACTATGCTAATAATGTAAATGTAATTATGGGTTACTTCAGTCACCTTTATTGGGGGGGGGGTTACTTCACTGGTGGATTGAACCCAGGGGCACTCTACCACGGAGTGACATCCCCAGGTCTCTCTTTTTTTTTTATTTTATTTTTTTTGTGACATGGCCTCACTAAGTTGCCCAGTTTGGCCTCGAACTTGCAAGCCTTCTGCCTCAACCTCCTGAGTTGCTGGCACTGTAGGCATGTGCCCATGCACCTAGCTACTTCAGTGACTATTCTACACATGCATTGCCTCTCACAATCTGGAATTTGCCTTTTATCATTTGGGAGAGTCCCTAATATTATTTTCAGAATGGGACAGACTATTGTCCTGACTTAGTGGGTTTGATTTTAGTGACCTTGTCTGTCTTGGCTCTGGCTTTTTGGTAGCTCTGCTGACCAGAGAGTCTTAGAAGACTGAGCTGACTTCTCAGTCTCCTGCCTCCAGGTGTGTTAATTCTGTAGCCTTGAAGACTGGTGTACTTTTTAACTCCTAATTCTCCAGTTTGCAAACCCCTTAAGACTGAGCTGGCTGACTGCTTCACGAGGACCTTCGCAAATGTGGGTCTTCACAAACAGGGACCTTCACAGATGAGGACCTTTACAAACATGAGACTTCACACATGAGGACTTTAGAAAGGCACTGAAATGGTCCCAGCCTGACTGTGTGCTTCCATCCTGCTCATCATGGTGGTAAAATCAAACCGTGTGCAATTCTCTTTTCCAAGTTCAATCCAAGGAACCAGCTCGATAACTCCTGCTTCCCTCTGCTTTTCACAAATAGGAAACCGAGAGCCAGGAAGGCCTGCCGAGTGGTACTTTCTAAACTGATGTGTGTCTGGAGCCCCGGTATGTTGAGAACTAAAACGAATTCAGAAAGTTTTATTCCCCTCCCTTGGCTCTCAGCAAAATCTACAGATATTTACTCAGCATTTTCTTTGAACACGAACACTCGTAACTTTGTGACTGATTAGAAAGAAAAATGGAGAAGAGTTGGAAGGGTTGAGGCTGTCTCACATCCTGATAGGAACTCACTTGATTATCAAACATACAACCTGCGCTAAGTCCACCAAGGCCAGTGGCCACATCACCACCAGAACGCTGATTCTGTTGTCTCTGTGGTGTGGATTTGGTGCAAGCTTTCCCTGGATGAGATTCTGATTGTTAGCTGGCAGGAAATGAGAACATGCATATTTAATTACTGCATCAGTGTTTTCAACTCTTCGAGACTGGTATAAATTAATCCAGCCCTCAGTACAATTATCTTCCAATGAGACTAATCGTTTTCATGCAGTGACATTGTAGAAATTGGTCTGTAAGGACACTGTACAGACATACCTTGGGAGCCCTACTACTGGACTCCATTCTGCCCTTGAAGTACATGCGTGGCCATCATTTGGCATCTGTCACCGGAGGTTGATGTCTGAGCCTAGCCCTGGATCCTATCAGCTGACTGTCTGCTGGAAGAGTCAGAATTAGGCAGACAATGCTCACTTTTATATCACCCAGTAGATTGGGAGCAGATGAAATCCTGAGTCCTATTAGGGAAATCCACTACTTATTTTAAAAGACCATATAAGTTTAAATGGCAGAGACATTAAAATAACTATAATCTTTATTTTCTTCATTTTCTTCGAGTACTTCAAGGTGCTATTGCTAATCGTTTTCTACTCTAGCCCAGGATGACATTTCTGTGCACAATAAATTGACATGGATCAAATGACATTCTTTTATTGCTAGATTTGGGATTTCCAAAAACTAAGCACATAGATTGGACTGGCATGCTTTACTAAATACTTTTAATGGGGTCACAGCCGAACAGAAACTGTTTCTAAAGCAGAGAACAAATCAATGTATAATGTGATCCAGATGGTTCTTGGAGACAGGCTTACAGGACAGCAGTTTCTATGCCTCATAATCCTTGAGGTATTGTGATTTATAGTAAGAAATATATATTTGGTCTTTGTGCCTCTTTCCTGGCAAGCTGTTCCTAAATCCTTTGGAATCCCCAAAATGATAAATATCTTTTTCACGCTCACCAAAGGAGTGATGGTTGGGGCTCCTGGGTAAGCTCAGGGTCGGGCAGGTTGCCAGGGAATTAACCTTACAGATTAGAGGGTTGGGACTTTCAGCTCTGCTCACCCCCATCTCCAGGGAGGGAGAAGGACTGAAGGCTGAGTGGATCAGAAATGGTCAATGATCTCATCAATCATGTCTGTGTAATGAAACCTCCATAAACACTCACAGTGACAGGGTCCAGAGAGCTTCCAGGTTGCTGGACACATGGCTGATCCCAGAAGGTGGCATGTTGGGAGAGGACAAGGAAGCTCTGTACCTTCTCTCACATTTCTTTCTCTGTGCCTCTCTTCATCTGATGTTCCTCCCAGATCTTTGGAATCTCCTCTATAATAAATGAATAAATGTAAGTAAAGTCTTCCTTGAGTTCTATGAGCCTCCCCAGCAAATCTCTAAGGAGAGCATCATGTGAACCCTGATTTACAACCAGTTGGTCAGAAGCACAGAGCACAACCTGGGGCCTGGGATTAGCATCTGAGGTGGGGCAATGTTACAGGATCCCTAGTTGGTGTCCACTGGAAAATTGCTTGATGTGTGGTTCAATCTTCACACACGTCTGGTTACAGAAATGTTTCATGCTGTGTTGAGTAGGAAATGTGAGAGTAGGAAAAACTATTTTCTATTTCACACATTTCTGTAATGGAAACTACAGTTATGTATTTTTATATAACTACTTGAATGTCAATAGAATCAAAGAAGAACCAACAGATGTAACAAAGGCAGATAATTTCAAGTAATAGTGCAAAAGATTATATGTGGTTCTGGTTATATAGGCTTCTGGTTATATGGGCTCTTTAAAATAGATCCTTTGGAAAGGGATTTCTTATTATCATCATTTCTTAAGTTGGTTTCTTTTTGAAATATTTGAACAATTTTTTCAGTAGATTTGTATTTGAATCTATTATTTTTTTTCTCTTACTAAAACCATTGGAAATAGTTTTTCACTTCCCAAAGGCACATGTAGATGACTCCCGAGTCACCTTTCCATCTACAAACTCCCAAATACGTGAACTTAAACATTGCGTTCTAATGTCAATACATTGGTTAATTATTTTAAAAACAGAGCAGGAACTGGTGTGTAGCTTAGTTGTAGAGTGCACTCACCTAGTGTTCATGGGGCCCTGGCTCCATCCCCAGCACCAAAACCAAAAAGCAAACAAAACACAAAACTAAGACTATCAAGAATTGGTATTCAGGGCTGGTGATATAGCTCAGTTGGTAGAGTGCTTGCCTCATAAGCACAAGGCCCTGGGTTCTAATCCCTAGCACTGCAAAAAAAAAAAAAAAAAAAAAAAAAAGAATTGGTATTCAGGCTCTCTGGCTCCTTATTGCCATGTCCTGAGCTGCTTTCCTCCACCATGTTCTTCTGTCATGATGTTCTGCCTCACTTTGGGCCCAGAACAATGGAGTTGGTTGTCTATGAACTGAGACCTCTGAGACTGTGAAGCACAATAAACTTCCTCCTCTATGTTGTTTTTTTCAGGTCTTTTGGTCACAGCAACAAAAAAGCTAATCAAAACAGAAAATGGTACTGAGAAGTGAGGTTGTTGCTGTAAAGAACCTGACCAGAAGCCTTTGGAGCTGGTTTGTGGGAGCAGGAATTTTGAAGTTTAGAGGTGCAAGCTGGAAAAGCTTTAGCATGTCATAAGCAAACTTACTGGGTAATTCTTGTGGGAACCAAAAAGACCAGAATGCCGGTAGGACTGTGGACAGTCAAGACTGGGCTCACGAGGTTTCAGGGCAGAAGGAGAACTCTATTGGAAACTGGACTAGAGGCCATTTGGGTTATGTTCTGGCAAAGAAGTCAACTATATTTCGTTCATGTCCTAAGACTTTCTGTAAGGCTGAATTTAAAGGTGATGAACTAATTACTCTGGTGCAGGAAATTTCAAGGCAGCACAGAATTCAGGGGGTGGCATGAAAATTGCTGTCACCTTTTCCCCTTGTTTACTATGATTAAACAGGAGCAGAAAAGAAGCAGAAAGATTTTAAAACATGCAGTTTGCCCAGAGAAAGTGTGAGTAAAACTAGGGCCTAGAAGGTGTGGTTGTTGAAGAGAGTAGAGCTACTAAAGAAACACAAAATACATTACTCAGAAAAGTAGGAAACATGAGGGCATCTCAACCACACCTATCTTGAGCTCAAGGGTGTAAAGGTAAGAATTCCTTTGAGAAGAGACCTTGGGGACACCCTGCTTGCATAGGGGGACTTAGGAAGTTGTTTCACCCCGCTCAGCCACTCAGGCATTCAGAGGCTGCTTCACTCCTGGTCCCAGGAGGCTTGGATACTACCTAGAGAAGGCAACAGACCTGAGGTCAGTCGAGCGGTGCTGGTTCTGCTTGAATGCAAGATGCTGGAGCTAGGGGAGTCATGGAAGCTTCCACTGAGATTTCAGGGAAAAACCTGGGAGGCCAGGCAAAGTATGGCAGGGTCAGAGACCCTGGAGGCTGCCCCTGAGAGGGCGATGAGTGAAGATGTGGGAAGGAGGCTGAAGCTGCAGTGGAGACCCCTGAGATGAAGAGATGCCAGTAACGTGCGATGTCTGCTGGGGAAAGCTGAAGGAATCGAGCAGAAACAAGCGAGAGAGGTCATGTGGGCTGCAATCAGAAAGGCACGGGGCGGAGCTACACAGGCCTTTGGAGAGAACAAGCTATAGGACTTGTTTGCCCAGCTGGATTTTGGCCTTGCTTTGGTCCCATTCATTCTTTCTATGTGCCTATATCTTTCTTTTAGAATGGAAATATTTACTCGGTGCCATTATGTGTTGGTATATGTAACTTGCTTTTGATCTTTACTCTCACAGCTAAGAGTTTGCCTGAGTCTCAATGGGACTTTGAGCTTGAACTTTTGGGTAATGCCGTAAATGTTAAGACTATGGGAACTCTTAGAGATGGACTGAACGTATTTTGCACTGTGAGATGGACATAGGCTTTTGGAGGCCAGGGGCAGAATGTCATGATATGACATTCATGTCTAGACATGAGGTGTCCCCCTAAAACTCACGTGAGTGTTATGGTTTAGATATTAAGTTCCCCCCAAAACTCACAGTGTATGAGACAACGTATGAGAGTGTAGAGGTGAAACCCAATGAGTGACTTTATCCTCTGATAGGGATTAACTGAGTTGTAACTGAAGGCTGGTAGGGTGTGGTTGAAGGGGATGGGTCACTGGGGGCACACCTTTGGGGTACGTATTTTGTCCTTATTGACCAGAGCTCACTCTGCTTCCTTGTGTGATGTCCTGAGCTGTTTTCTCTGCCACAACCTTCCACCATGATGTTCTGCCTCACTTCGGGCCCAGAGCCATGAAGTCAGCATCTATGGACTGAGACCTCTGAAACCATGAGCCAGAATAAACTTTTCCTCTTCTAAAACAAAACAAAACAACAAACAAACAAACAAATAAACAAAACAAAACAAAACAAAACAAAAAACACCAGTGTTCACTGGGAGGGTTTGTACTTACCCAGGGCAAATGCAGTGTACAGCCCATTTGTCATCCCTGACACAGCTTTGTCTTTACTTCCTGTTAGCTCCAAATTGTCTCCAGAGCATCACCCAAAGGCCATGCCCATTGCATTTTACAGAATTCCAAGAAGAAACCTCATGAAAATGTCATTGATTTCTCCCAGGGAAAATGCTCATACTAATTCGTAAAATTGAGACCCATTTTTTGGTGGTGGTGTTTGGTACTGGGCATTGAACCCAGGGGTGCTTTGCCACTGAGCTACATCCCCAGACTTTTTAATTCTTTTATTTTGAGATAGAGTTTCACTAAGTTTCTGAGGCTGGCCTCAAACTTGTTATCCTCCTGTCTCAGCCTCCCAAGTTGCTGGCACTACAGGAGTGTGCCACTGAGCCTGGAGCCAGACACTTAGCTTTAGACTTAAATTTTCAATTGGTCATTGTTGTGCATTATGTTTTTTGTGGCACAGTATTCTTTCTGAACAAGGTCTGTACAGCATGGTGGTGTTGCCCCTAGATAGATTTGTACTTCAAACTATTCAAAGCAGGTACTTGCCTGGTGAAACACTTCCTCTTCTATTTTTAATGAGCATTAAAAGCCTCTTGACTTCAGTTCACATTAGCAGAGGTCCGGGTGGTCCTGTATAAATGAACATGTTCATCCTTCAGTTTCCTGTAGTTCACACTTTCATCCCTTTTTTGTGGAACACGTGTCAGCATCTCATTTAAAAACAATCACCCACATTATAAGGTGTAATTTATATAAACAAAATGTAATTTTATTGATGCATTATGGCAACTGCATCAATAGTTGCAAAACCTTATCATGAGAACAAACATTGTTGTGTTAGTCAGTTTTCTATCACTGTTACAAAGTACCTGAGATTAATCAATGTGGAAGGAGGAAAGGCTGACTTTCATTTAGTTTCAAAGGTCTGGGTCCATGTTGGCCCTGTTTCTTTGGGCCTGTGACAGCAGAGTACATGATGGTAAGAGCACATGGCAGAGGAGACCTGTCCTGCTCATGGTGGCCGGGAAGCAAAGTGAGAAAGGAAGGGACCAGGTCCCAATATTCCCTTCAAAGGCATGCTGGCAGTGACCTAATTTTCCCCAAGTAAACACTACCTCTTAAAGGTTTCCACCACCTCTCAAGAGTGCCAACTAGGCACCAAGTTTTTAAGACATGGGCCTCTGAGAGACACCTATTCAAACAAGTGACACAGTTTCCTTGTCCCATGAAGTCCCCCTCTGTCGGGGTTGCGTACGGACCCCTGGCCCTAGGTGGAGCCTGGCCAAGATGGCGCCTGGCAAGCTGCCAGTGCAGTTGAAAAACTGCTATTCTGCACGTATACAACTAACTTCACCTTGAGGAAGTCTCAGTAATTGGTCAAGGCCTCTGCATGATTCTTGCATGATTCTTAGGTGCTTCAAGTTATACCCATATACGTCTATCTTTTCCCCACATATCGTGAATATTCTAATTAGTTGATATAACCTATATAAGTGACAATAACTTCCCAGAAAGGGAAGAAATAAAAAGAAGAATCAGCTGTTAATAGGGAAGTTTGCCACCCATCACGTCTCCGGGTCGTTCTTGCTGGCGGGAGCGACAAGTGGTGCTGAACCCCGGGAATCTTACGTGCCGCGGAGAGGTGAGTGAGGTGAGCAACGGATCGGTGAAAGTGTGCACCCAGATCTGTCAGTGGACAGGGAGGTTTCCTAGAGACGATAATATTGTGATTGTGATAAAGTTCCTAGGAACGAGAGGTGAAAGTTTCCTCAAAAAATGGGGAACGAGGTTGCTAGATGTAGAATGGAAGGTCCCTTGAAAGAAATTCTTAAAGCTAACGGCACTTCCTTAAAGACAAACTGCTTGGGCATTTTTAAAGCAGGTAGAGGAGATTTCACCTTGGTTTCTGGAAGAAGGATTGTTAACTATCTCACAGTGGGAACACCCGGGGGAAGATTTAAAGCGCTGTCCGGTAACGCTCCCAGGGACGTTAGCAGTTTGGTCATTAGTCAGAACTTGTTTGCGTTCCCCTCGGGAGGCTTTACAAAAGGCAGTTGCGCAGGGAGAGGAAGTGTTAGAAAAGGTAAAAGAAGAGTCACAAAAGGGCTCTGTTAGCGCTCAGTCAGATTCTGATGAGAGCGAAGAGGGACTCTCAGAGATGGAGTTAAATAAAATTAGTAAAGAAACAAAGTGTTCTCAAGCTGGTTCAATTAGTCAACAGGCATTAAGGGAATTGGAGGGCATAGGGCAGCAGCTAGAAGACAAAAAAAAGGCGTTACAAAAAAAAAGAGTTACTCAAAAGAGTTGAGCTTACAAAAATATGCAGTGGCGCAGTGAAAAAAAAAAAAAAAAAAAAAAAAAAAAAAAAAAAAAAAAGGAGAAAGTACAAATAAAACCACAAACAGAGCACAAAGAGAAAAATCAGTTTAGGGGAGGGTCCCCCTAGGCAGAGAGCTCAGCAGCTCCATTCCTTAAAAGTAGTAAAAAATAATGTTTTGTGATTTTCTGCATTCAAACCTAACCTGATTTCTCAACCAGGCAAAAAAGGGGTTAAAAAGTCCTGGGTGATCCTCCCTCCCCCTGCCACATTGGAATGTGACTATAGCGTCTCAAGGAGAAAAGGGGGGTAACCTAAAGATAAGAAGAAAAGAAGAAAAAAAGTGTCCGTTTTAAATTCCTGGGCCGCTGCATAAAACTGACTTATTCTTCAGGATTCTTGTTTTGTTTTGTTTTTTTTTTCTTTAATGCTGTATTTTTGAGCTCATAATTTTGATCCTGCATACCTAGGTTAATGATTTTTTTTCTTTTTGATCAGTTCTATTTTTTATTCAACTGAAGTTTTTAAACAGCTGTTTCATTGCAATGAACATTTACCTATAAATTACAAGGCCTTTGATTTTGTGTTATTTGTATGTCGTACTGTCTGGTGTTATGTCTTATCTGCATCAAAACTGAGAGCTCTTAAAATTAAAATTTAAAAATGGATCCAAATACTTTTATTCACGTGATTTAAAAGGGTTCAATTTAAATTGGGTAAACTAATAAAAGTAAAATATTTTTAAAAATAACTTACAAGTCTCCAGGTGGTCAAACTAATGAAATGTTAATGTTAAACAATGTCTAATATCAATTGCTTCTAGGACTTTTCTTCAGCAGGAAAGAGGCAACGGATCCTGTTCAGGACACTTGTCTGATATCTTGGTTTTTATAAAATAAATAAATTGGAGTTAACATGTATGGGATTACTCAAATGTGTTTGTAGAGACGTCTGGTTAATTTACAAAGTTGAAATGCTAATTGTTAAATAACATCAAGTACTTTTAACTCCTCAAATTCCATGGGGTATCATACTTAAACATTATTGGTGTTTTCATAGGTTGGTAAATAAAAAGGGTTTAAACTTACTTTGTGTCATCACTAAACTAAAAACAAGGTTACTAAAAGTTATGTCCTAACAAGTGAAATTCTACATATAAAGGGTCCCAAAAGTTTCAACTGTGTTTCAATTAAGAGTACTATAAACAACAAAATATTTAATCTTATTAAAATAGAGTGATTTATCTAAATTCAGAAATTTCATAAGAGTTGTTTCAAAATGTGAACAAAAAGGTGTCAACAGATAAAAAAATAAATAAATAAATAAAAGGTTTTGGGTATAGAAATATATTTAGTAAAAGGAAAAGAAAATGTTTCTGGATAAGAAAGTCTGTGTGTAATAAAGGACAAGTTTCAACAAGTCTATGTGTAACTAAGTTGGTTGTATGTATGTAAATCAGCTAAAGCTATTTAAGGTTTTTCCTAAGGTGAAATACTAATGTTCTGATATAAGCCAAAGTTTAATCTATATGGTAAAATGACATGGTAAAATGACAAGGATTTCTTAGAAACACCAATTCATTCTTAACTTTGTGTCTCTTAAGTTTTATTCTTTAGAACAATTGTCTTAAAAATAGGGGTTTATACAATTATGGTTAAGCAACTGTTAAAGATTGTACTACATTATAAAGTCTAAATTTTTCTTTAAAAACTAAAATTGGTAAGAACCAATTCCTCACTAAAATTAAAATAACTCTAACCACAGATGTACCTTATAACCCACAAAAACAAAGTATTGTCGAACATACACATCTCACCCTCAAAAATGCTCTTTATAAACAAAAAGGGGGAATAGAGGAGACCTTCAGGTCCCCTAAAGATAAACTTTCTCTTTGTCTCTTTGTTTGGGGTTTTTTTTTTAACTGTGGGTAATAAGGGTAACCCGGTGCTTTACTGGAGCTGCGGCTCAGTTTGTGTGTTTCCACGGAATAAACTAACTTACTACCTCTTTTTAGTCTCTTAGGAGGAACAGTTCAACTATGTAACAAAACAACTGCTTCTCTCAATTGTACTTCAGATTTGTGCTATCTCTCAATGTTAAAATGCTTCTAGGTTCCTGCTGGCAGACTTAATGTGTGTTCCTACCTTCCTACCAGTCCCAGTCTCTCTTACAGATGCAAAATTGCCAGTGTTACTATCAAGAAACAGGAGAGAATTTGACATCACAGCGGCTATGGTCACTGCAATAGTGGTTTCTGCAACAGCAGCACTAGCAACTGCCATACCTACAGCAACAGCAGTCAATCACTTGGCCGAAAATATAGCTGCAGCCTTACAGACTAAAGAGACCCTAAACCAACATCTAACAGCAGGCATACTCCTTATGAACCAGCGAGTGGACTTACTCCAGGAACAAATGGACATTTTGCAGGAACTGTTAAGCGTAGGATGCATTTATCACCTAAGAGGACTTTGTGTTACACCCATAGCTTACCATAACTTCAGCTATGCAGCAAACTTGTCTAGAATCTTGTCTGCTCAGCTACAAACAAACTGGTCTTACGAATTTGATAATCTTACTGCTATTCTTAGATCTCAAATTGTTAGTCTCAATGCTACTAGAGTTAATGTAGCCCCTATGTCCGAAGTGCTAAGTTGGCTATCCTCCTCTTTCAGCTTTGTAAGCAATGGGCAGGTATGGGAGCCTTTTGTATGTTCATGGTTATTACTGTTATCTTCCTCACACGCCTTATCATGCGCATGCGCCGAGATCAAGCGAGAGATCGTATCATCTTCCATCAGGCCATGGCTGCCCTAGAGGCCGGCAGCTCCCCACAAGTGTGGCTCGCGAGGCTGGACCATTGACCAGACGGGTAAGGTAGTAGGTAACGCCGTACCAACCTAAGACAGGAGCTGTAGCATGCTCTGCAGTTATCCGATGACGGGTAAGGACGGTGGTTGACCACTCCGCCTAAGACAGGCTTGGTCCCGAGCTTTTCTTTTAAAAGAAAAAAGGGGGAACTGTCGGGGTTGCGTACGGACCCCTGGCCCTAGGTGGAGCCTGGCCAAGATGGCGCCTGGCAAGCTGCCAGTGCAGTTGAAAAACTGCTATTCTGCACGTATACAACTAACTTCACCTTGAGGAAGTCTCAGTAATTGGTCAAGGCCTCTGCATGATTCTTGCATGATTCTTAGGTGCTTCAAGTTATACCCATATACGTCTATCTTTTCCCCACATATCGTGAATATTCTAATTAGTTGATATAACCTATATAAGTGACAATAACTTCCCAGAAAGGGAAGAAATAAAAAGAAGAATCAGCTGTTAATAGGGAAGTTTGCCACCCATCACGTCTCCGGGTCGTTCTTGCTGGCGGGAGCGACACCCCTCCACCGGGGCTCCTGGTCTCTGGACAACCACCAATCTGATGGAGAATCATATGGCATGCATTCCTTATTACACAATGTTTTGAAGCTTTATCAATCTGTTGTATCAATAGTTGATCACTGTTATTTATGAGTAGCAGTTCACTGTATGAATATATCATGGTTTATCCATTCTCCTGTTGGTAGACATTTGGGTTGCTGTCTAATGCTAGTTTTTTATTACATAGTTTGGAAAATGCTAAAGTGAAAGAATTTTATAGAAACACACATGCACACTCAGAAACTAAGACAGTTTGTAACAAAGTTTCCAACAGAAGTTGGCAGCAAGGATGATTTTTGCTACACTACTGGTATAAGAGAGGTCTCCAATTATTTTTGTAGTCATCAGTAACCCAGAGAGAGAGATTTTATACAAAATAGAATATAGTCTTCTCAAAATCACAAGGTGTTTTATTTGTTCATTCAAGTTAGTTGGTCAATTTCTCTAAAAAATTAGCAGGATTTTTTTTTTTTATGTAAGGTTTAAAAATATGCAGGTGGCCAAAAGATAGGCTGTATAGGAGAGTAAAATTTGAAAATATAAGAACAAAGGCAAAGAAAAGGAGAAAGCAAATATGCGAATAGTAAAGATCCAAATAATTGCTGGGGTTGAGGGCTGGGGAGATAGCTCAGTTGGTAGAGTGCTTGCCGTGCAAGCACAAGGCCCTGGGTTCGATCCCCAGCACCGCAAAAAAAAAAAAAAAAAAAAAAAAAAAAAAAAAAAAAAAAAAAATTGCTGGGGTTGAGCTTAAAGTGTGATTTGGTTGTCCCTGGTAAAGACTCTAAATAAGCAATATAAAAAGTCATGTGATTCTTAGTAATGACAAAACCTTTGTCTCCTTCAGAAGAGATGAAATTGTCACCAGAATAGAAATCTAAATTTTATATGAAAAGATAACCAGTCTGCTCAAGAAAATAACTTTTAAAAACTAAGTTGGTTGACTGAGAAATTAATTGGCTCTTTATGACTGAACAATTAGCCCAGTGCCCGATCAATCAGAAGGCACTGCCATCTTACCTTGGTGCCTGTGTGTCCTGATGAGTACATCTCTCTTCAGGCTCAGAAGGATCTAACAGAAGGTCTGAGACCTGGGGACTGGGCTATTGCACACAGGGAACCAGTACAATGTACTATGAAATTGTACAATGTTCTTACATGACCCGGAAGGAAACTGGGTTTTAAGATGGCACACAAAGGTTCTGAATGAGTGTTTTGAAGCCTGCTCCCCTGGATATTCAGTGAGGTGATGGTGAGAAACCCCAAGCTGTTCCCTGGTCCCTGGTGGCGGGGGTGGCTAACTAGGCTGGAGAACCCCAGAGCTCACACGCGGACAGTCACCCAGAACCATAGCATGGCTTCCTTGGGAGACAGAGCCCCGAATCACAGCTCATGTGGTAGCACGTCATGGGCGTGTACATCTGGGAACAGCAGAGGGGGAGGGGCGTGAGCCAGGGAGGGCCAGCCTCCTCTGGAGTCCGCTTGCGCTTTCCACTCTTGGGTATCAGCTCCACCTCCTCGAGCACGCCCTCCCCATCCAGCCGCACACCTGCCAGTGACAAGAGCTTCCTTCTTGTCCACACTCCAACCAGGCTCCGCCAAGCCCTTTCTAGACAAAACACCTCAACCTTGGTCTACGAGAACGGCAGGTTCTCAGCACACACTGTTTCATTGACCCCAACACAAAGAGGATTTAACAAACATGAACACAAGTACCGTCTCTAACAATTCAAGGTCGAGCCCCACCATGATGGACTGGCCCCAGTCCTCTCAAGTCTCCTGCCTGAGAAAGCTCTGCACTGCCAAAGGAGTTCACTGTTTGCTTTAGTCAAAACCTGACCATCTTCTTTGTTTTCTGATAGTATGTCCTTTAGAACACTTGCCATTATAAATCTTTTTCCTACCCCTTGAGATAGAAGTCTTACAATTCAAGAATGTCTTCTTAAAAGACTTGGGAGCCATCCCTTCAAAAAGGACAGAGTCCCCGTCTTCTGTCCTCCGCAGGAAGGAAGAAGCCCAACATCCATAAGCACCACCTGGGGGACAGAGACGACCTCATGAGGTGACCGAGGCTTCCCTCACCTCCCTGCCCTCACGCCTCCCTTTTGCCCCGCCCAGCCCTTGCAAGGCCTCCTGCCTCTGGTTTTGGTAAAGCTGAGATCAGTTTACACTGAAGTCTCTCCCTACTGAGGGCTTCCCATTTGCTTCCCTTCTTTGTGGCTACTAATTCCCAGTCTTCTTACTTTATCCTCTGCCTTTCCTAATCTAAATGTTCAAGAGCACAGGGCCACATGTCCAGATTTTTTTCTTCTCTATTCACACCTCTGCACGCCTAGAGAGTTCATCCAGTTCCATCCAGAGCTCCAAACGTGCACTCATAACCCTCAAGTTTGCATCCTGAGCTCAGGTGCCTGTGAACTCCTGCTTTCCATTTGCTACTCCATATGACCATTTGATTTTCTAAAAGACATCTAAAATCAAGTTGTTCAAAACCAGAGTCTTATTTTTGTTTCCAAACCTGCTTTCCACCAGAATGCTCATTCTCAGAAAATGGTATCGCCATTTACATTACTGCTTGAGTCAAAATCCTACATCATCTTGACATCTGTCTTTTTCTCAACTCAATTTCTAAACCATTCACACACCCTTTCATCTTTCTTTTTGACTATAACAGAATCCAGAATCTCCTCTAACTCTATTGCTAGCCTGTACTGGTTAATTTGAATTGTCAACTTGATGGGGTTAAGAGATGCTGATGGTTGCTGAGCGAAGTTGATGCACACTTGTAATCCCAGTGTCTTGGGTGACTGAGGCAGGAGGACCGTGAGTTCAAAACCAGCCTCGGCAAAAGTGAGGTGCTAAGCAACTCAGTGAGACCCTGTTTCTAAATAAAATACAAAATAGAGCTAGGGATGTGGTTTAGTGGTTGAATGCGCCTGACTTCAATCCCCCGTACCCCTCCTCCAAAATAAAAGAGATGCTGATGATTAAGAGACTTCTGGGTGTGTCCATGAGGGTGTGTGTAGGAATGATTGGCATGTGGGATAGCAAACTGAAGTGGAGACCCTCCCTAGTGTGAGCAGCACCACCCAATAGGATGGTGACTTGGATGGAATTAAAGTTAGAATATCAAGGGAGCAGATGCAGATGCAAGCTCAGCTCTTTTTGAACAGGTTCTTGATTGCTGCTTCAATCATCTGAGGATATCAGACTCTCGCTTCTTCACTCTTCCAAAGCGGACTCTGCCAGTGATTCTCCAGGGAGTTTCCAGAAGCTTTTGGTCTCGGACTAGGGTAGCTCTGTTGATCCTCTTGTTCTGTGACCTCCTGGACTACAGGGCTACTGGTTTCTCCAGTTCTCCAGCCTGTGGACTATCCAGCTTCTGGTAGCATAAGCCAATCTAATAAATCACTTTTTTATACTCCTACTTCCTGTTGATTCTGTCCATTTTTCTGTTCTTGGCTCCCCCATATGGTAAAGCAATTTCAAAGTCTGAATGTGGTTATGGTACTTTTCTGCTCAAAACTGCCCAGTGACTTCCCATCACACTTAGAATAAAGCCGGGGTCTTCACTGGAGCCAGCATGGGGCCCCACAGCCTGGCCCTGGCTTGCCCCTCAGCTCCCACCTCCCACTCTGTTCTGGTGCACCATCCTCCTCCCCTGGGCCTGGAAGACGCCACGTGTGCTTCTACATCATGACCTTTACATCTGTTGCTATCTCTCGGAAAGATCTTTCTCCTAGTTCTTCACAATCGGTGATCTTAGGTCTGGAATATTTTTCTCCCAGATATCAACATGGCTCAAGACCTATGCTGCATTCAGAAATAACTGACAGAAAGGTCTTCCAGGGCCACACCATATAAAATAGCCCGCTTCTACTTTTTATTTTTAAGAAGATGGGTCTTGTTTTCTAGACTGGCCTTGAACTCCTGGGTTCAAGAGATCCTCCTCCTCCACCCAGTCTTCTGAGTAGGTGGGGCTACAGATGTGCACCCCCCATGCCTGGCGTTTGCCATTTGATTCTGTCAGTTTTTCTTTGATACCATCCTCTAGTGTTATTTAACATAGATATAATTAAATGAGACCATAGACATAGAGGACAAAAAGATTTTGTCTGTTGTAATATATTTCCAGAGCGTTGGAAAAATGACTGACACTCAATAGGTGCTTCATCAGCATTTGGTTGAATGAGAGAAAGGCTTCCCTTTCCCATCTCTTACCAGGAGTGGGCTAAACAAATTGGAGAGAAGGCAGTAGTCAGAGGCAGCAGCAGATGGCGCTCTCAAAAAAGGGTGAGTATTGCATTTTGGGCAAAATTGAGGAGTCTGTCAAGACCACCAGTTTTTGTTTTGTTTTTAATATCTTTTAGTTGTTGTTGGACCTTTTTTTTAATTATTATTATTCATTTATATGTGGTGCTGAGGATCGAACCCAGTGCCTCACACATGCCAGGCAAGCGCTCTACCACGGAGCCACAACCCCAGCCCAAGACCGCCAGTTTTGTTTGTTATTTCCACAATCCCACCATGCTGGGACTCGAACCCGGGCCTCTGGCACACGAGTCTGGCACTCCACGTGATGTGCTATATCTCCAGCACATGACCACCAGTTTTGTAAGAGAAAGTGATGCTTCTGTAAGATATCACCATTCCGCTCTCCTGTCTCTCACCCTTAACCTAGGAAATCCTCGTACTGACAGTTCAGCTCCAGTGACCAGGGAAGCTGAGCTGCGCCATTTAACACAGTCTCACCAAGGGGACGGATGGCTGATGACACTGAGGGTGTGATTCTGCAAGGCTTTTGAGAATGCGGACATAGAGGGAGCAAAGCGTGCAGACATTCTGGCAACCTAAGTGCCTTGGAGCTCTTCTTAATAATGGAGGTGTTCAGGAAGACCAGCGGAGCAGAGGAAGGAGAACAGGGGAGGAAAGAGGGAGCGTGGAAGTCCTGGGGACCGAAAGGGAGCAAATTACATTCCATGTATATGCAAATATGTCAGAACGAACCCCACTATTATGTATAACTATAATGCACTAATAAAGACATTTTAAAAATAATGGAGGTGTTTATATCTTGATTTAGTTTTTGGTACTTATGGTTAGTTCCCTTTGGGGGATAAATTGAAGGAGTGTGTGCTTGAGATGAGATTTTTACCCTTCATAAAGACACTGTTTCACAGTGCCTGGAAATAATTTTGTGTGTGTTTTCCAAATGGGAGGTGATACTCAGAAACTCTTGGTGGAATTTGTTTTGTTTTGTTTTTTACACTCTTTTTGTTCTTTCAAAAAAGCTCACCTCTTGTGAACCACGTCTCAGGAAGCCATTGGATGGTTTGCTCCAAAGAAGTGAATGTATAAAGCAACAAAAAGAAATACACTGGAGCTAAGAAACAAGGAGGGGGAAAGAGAGTCAAATTCTCATTTTCACTAACACAATGAATTATATCTGGAACAAAAAAATCAACAACTAGTAATATGACTGTTTTTTGTCAAAAGGAGACAAATAAAAACAAAACAAACAAAATCAAGCTAAAAGAGGTGGAATCACCTACCTCTGCCAGGTGGCCAGCTATCCAGGTGTGCACAGAACTGTCCATCCCACGTTCTGGGGCATTCTTCAGTACCAGGACACATAAGGCTCTGGTTTTTCATGATGGTTTAAGAAGATCGAAGGAAGCTCATATAGCATTCCACAAAAATAGGTGCTGAAATTAACACCCTCTTCAGTGCCAGATGAATATGGCATAGATCGTCCACCCTGAACCATGACTTGTGGGTCACAGAGTGGGTCATCCAGTGTTGAGTGAGTGAGTTGACTGATGTGGTTCAAGTGTGCAACTTTGACTTGACCCGTGGATTGACAGTAGTTCTTTGTGTTGAGATAGTGCTGATTTAATTCTTAACATTGGGATTGTGGGACATGCTTCCTAAGAGTTCAGACAATGAAAAGGAAAATGGCTATAACACCAATGCTGGGAAGACCTAGACATCACTAAGAAAGCACAGACCCCTGCTTATTTAAATGGTGAATGGAAGGACCAGAACTGGATTAGGAGGAAAATAAACCAAACTGAGCATACTGCAGAGAAGGATCTGGGGTGGGATTGGATATGGGGGAAGAGGTGATGTGAAAGCACAGAAGCAGATGGAATCCCACAAACCCAGGGTGAGGCAGGCAACAGAGGCAATTCTTGGTAATTATGGTGGTTATGTTCTATAACGTCCCCATGAATGCCGAGTTAGAGAATACCTAAATATTGTTGCACGGAGGAATACAGGGACAGGTTCCTGTGAGACTTTGGGCACAAAGTTTTGGTCAATCAATCAACATACAACAGGATTTAATGCGTGTTTCTCTTTAAAGATACCTTGTTTAATATATATATATATTGTTAATTCATTGACGCTGGTCTGAGGAAAGCATCTCAACATGTGTAATCTGTAAGACACACCATGGCCTTCTTGCACTTGGAAACATTAGACACACTTCAGTATTGCATTTGGGGGCCACTTTAGATGCTGAGATCTCCAACAGAAAGCAAAAGTAAAATACAACTCAGATTTTTGGCAATGCTGTATATGTCTGTGAATAAACGTGAAAGCACTGTGAATATTGATTTTGGAATTACAAGTAAATCTTAGGGATTAGAAGAATTTACAAATATGGAGTCCACAAACAATGAGGCTAGACAGTACTTCTAAATTAGTCTCCAACAGACACCAATACTCAGTCAAAAATAGTGACCACTGAATTATTTTGGGTGTCTCACATAAAAGAATATATATAATCATATGATGTACTGGATTCCCCTATAAAACAGGGTAAAGTTACATTTCCTGATTCAGAGGTTGCAAATACAATGTACTGAGGTGAACACAATAGGAAATTTTGATAAACGATGTGTTGACTCTGACAGTATAGAACCAATCTTATCAGATCTTAGGACCTTCAAGTGTGAGAATCAGAGCAACAGAGAATGTTTGCTTTAATTCTTAGGTACTTTGGTTTGAAAATGGAGTTTCATATTGTCTTAATTTCTATGAAAATTTTAATAAAACTTCAGAAAACACAAGACAAAAGATTGATGATATCTTGTGCAAATGCAAGCTGGGCTCTGTTCATCTCTACATAGTCAGCAGACAGTACAAAAATAAACATTGACCAATTCAGCTCCATCTATGAACTTTTTACCAAATAGAACAGATATGATCTCCCTACTGCCTTGCATCCTTGGACACTGTACTTCCAAAAGAGGTGTGATTTGCTTACCTGGCATATTATAAGTTTTTGGTGACTTTTTATTTGCCTCAAAATGTGCCTAAGCATGGACTGGGATTTTTGATTTACAGAAGTGAAAAAAGATGGACTCCTTAGACTAAATGGTTTTGACTAATGCAGGGCACAGAAACTGGGTTAAAACACTGTCCTGCAGAAAATCATATTTGAAAGTGTAGAATCCGAATGTCCTTCTCTACTTTGGAAATACATCAAGGATGAGAATGAAGAAAAAATTATTACAGTAACATGCAAATTTATGTGTTTTTTTCCCCCCAAAACTGTCTGATGTTCTTTGAAGAAACCATGAGAAGCGTGGACGAGATCGAAGGGACTGCTCCTGGTTGTCAGAATCCTATGAAGGCTGGGGCAGACACAGCAGGAAAAGGAAAAGAGAAAAATGTCTCTAGGAAAGATCAGCCAAGTCACACAGGATGTTCTCAATTTCTTTACTAACACTGTAAGTTATTTGGAACTTTGATTTCAAAAGTACAAATTCCTGCTGTGTTTTAAAACCATTTCCCTGAGGAAGAGAAATTTTACTGACAATGACATCCTATGTGCTTTGCAGTGTTTAAAAACCATGGGCATTTCAGAGACGTATAGCCATGGCGATGAATTTCTAGATGCAAAGAACCTGATGGACATCTGTAGTGGAGACTTTGGAGAATTAATTCTTACACATAAAGACCTGCTGTTGCCAGTGAGTAAAATCCTAAGTATTCCATACTCAAATGCTTTTGCTGAGAGGATATGTACATTGGCACCGGGAATCAGCCTGACATTGGCTGGATAACAGCAGAGTTGCAAATCAAAGTGAATTTTACATTTGACCCAACTCAGTTTTACTACTGTGTGAAAGAAAATAAGGATCTCTTAAAAGGCTGTGCAGTGTCTTGAGTCTTTGTTGCCTCTGACATTCATGTTGAAATTTAATTGCCCATGTAATGGTATTGGGAGGTGGTTCCTTTAAGAGGGGATTAAGCCAAGAGGGACCCACTCTCATGGATGGGTTTAATGCCTAAATAAAAGGGTTTCTTTTCTGTCTGAGCCTTTTCACGCTCTGACATGTGAGGATTCAGCATGTCCAGAGCATGCAGCATTTAAGATACCATCTTGGAAGAAGGGAATTGCCTCACCCGTTGCTGAGGCTGCTGGCACCTTGACTTTAGAGGTCCAGCCTCCAGAACTGTGAGGCAATAGATTTCTGTTCACTATAAATTACCCAGTTTCAGGCATTGTGATACAGCAGTACAAATGAGCTGAAAAGACAGCCACCTACAGTTCAGAGAAGTATTAAGAAAAAAAAAAAAAAAAGCCCCAAAACTAAAATAACCTACAGTATCATGAGATAGAAAAAAAACCACATTCATTACTATTTTCTACTAAATATAGATAATGCCTTTTTAATTAGTTCTATCATATGTTCTTCTTTTTAAAAACTTACATGTGTATTTTAGGAACAAACAATAACATGACTTGCAAAATTTGTCAAATTTAATAGAGTTAAAAAGATGAACTCAGTCACTGCATCAGAGTATGGGAAGAACATTATAAAATATTGTTCTATTTTTTCACAAGTTATTTGTTTAATAGGCTCTACTACAATTGCTGCTGTTAACTACTTCTATTTTTGTTTAAATAATAATTGTTTATTATTATTGTTTCTATATAAATAATAAATTATGTAAATAAATTTATTTATTATCATTATTTAATAGTAATTATAATTTATAATTATATTTATTATAATTATTTAATAATTATAAGGATTTTAAATCTTTATTTAAACAGTAGCATTTATTTAACAGTAATTAAATAATATAGAATAATATTATTTTAATTTTTCATTTTCTTGGTGTTGGGGATTGCATCCAGGGTCTGATGCACCTGAACATGTGGCGTACCACTGGACTATACCCCAGCCCTATAATTTTTAAAAAGCATTATTTTTCTTAATTATTATTTTTCTTAATTTTATGGTAAAGTAACCCAACTTGGCTCGTTAGGGAGGGAGCAGTGAGAGAGAGGATGGAAGAGAACCTCTATTTTCCTTCTAAAATTATGTACATGAATTGCTTTGTTTAAATTTAAACTTTGAAAAGGTACCATAGTTTATGAAGGGAAATTCCTAGAACCACACACCAGTACAACAACTACTGCACTTCCAAATGTAGCAGACGCAGAGAGAATTAAAATACATTGATTCAAAGACCCAAATCAACGAGATGGTCAAAACTGGAAAATAAAAGTGGACGATGCCAAAATAAAGAGAAAAAAGGATTAATAAGAACAGAAATCAGAAAAATAGAAACCAAACCAAGCAGAAAAACCAAACTAAAAAAGATGATTCTCTAAAAAGACGGATTAACTTTTGAAAACAAAGTTTGACTACATGAAAACTAATAAGCAGGTAAATTAAAAATTAAGAGATCCAATTGGGTCAACATTTAATTATTTAGTAGCAGAGAACACATGAGAGACAAAGGATACAGGGGACAAGGTGGCAAATAGATTTACAATACCTACAATAAACCAGAGTTAGTATCAGAAGATCACAAGGAACGGGGGCAGCTCAGTGGTGGAGAGCTTGTCTAGCATGCCCAAGGCCCTGGGTTCCATCCCTGGCACTACACGAGCAAAAATCAAAATGCCAAGAAGATATGAAGGATTCTTAACACATCCACGAGACAGAGGCAGTCAGAGAGAAAGACAGGCTTCATCTCCAAAGAGGAAAACTGAATAGTAGCCGAATAGACACTTGATTTCACTAACAGTTGAGGAAATGAAAAAAATTAAATAAAATGAGTCCCCTTCAAACCCAAACGATTGGCAAAATATTCGAAAGGAATTTAAAATATCAAGTGGTGGTTGGGGCTTAGAGAAGCAAGAACCCTTGCTTTGCTAGTGGAAGAATAAATTGGCGTAGGCGTTCAAAGGAGCAACTTGGCCATACATAGAAGAGCTAGAAGTGTCCTTTCCTCATGATCAAGAAGATAGAAAAAAACTCGTGCCCATGTGTACCAAAAGGCACATTCAAAAACGTATTCTTGGCAGCAGCACTATTTATAACAGAAAGAGAAAGCAAAAACAAACAAACAAAAAACCTCCCCAAAACAAACAAACAAACAAAAACCTGGAAACATTCAAAAATATCTAGAATGAGGAACAGATGAATAAATTACATTCATACAGTGGAGTACGACAGTAGACCAGGGAAGGGCTCTAGAGCCATATGTATCACCATGCACAAATTTAACAAAAATGAAAGGGGTAAAAACGTAGCTTCAAGATAAAACATACAGCACAATACCATTTGCATATATTTTAAAGCCAACTTTTAACAAATAATCTGTGTAAATATTAAGGCATGCAAAATAATATTTTGTAAATAAACAAAAATAAAGCTGGAAGAAAATGTATCAAATTCACGATAGTAGCTGTTTCTGGGGTTTGATTTAGAGGGATAGGGCCCAGAAAACTAAAAAAGCAGAGATTCAACTTTGTTTCCAATGCTCTTGGATTCTTTTAGATGAGTACTTGAAATAAAATGTCTAGATTTGTTTTTCTGTGAGCCCTGGTTGTGGGAGACGGGGCCACAAGCTGCCAGGACTTTGTGGAGCCAGGAGAAACATCCCTGGTCAGTTCTCCACCTGCTTCTGTTCCCCAGTGACCGAGGGTTGTCAGTGGCTCAGAGGTGGTAACACCCGCCCTCCAGGGGCGCCAGGGAAGTCCACAGAGCCCTGGGCCGAGGATCCAGAAGCGCTTTTGGGAAAGAAAGTGTTTGCTGGGAGGATGGGAGGCGGGTGGGGCACAAGGAGGGCTTGGCTGCCCCAGGGGATAACCAACCTAACTTGAAGTAGTAGCGGGAGAAGTTAGACGGGATGAATGCTCCAGGCTTAAAGAATAAGAATTAGTAACGCAGAAAGGGTGGCGACGTTAACAGAAAGGTTCGAGATCTTTCTGCAATCAGAGGTCTGGAGTGTAGGAGGAGAATGTGTCAGATACTTTGCTGATGTTCCTAAAGTTCTGAGATTTTAGTTCTAAGTCCTCCAACTGTGGGTTCCCTGCTCCCTCCTTCCCTCTCTTCCCTTCCCTCCCCTTCTCCTCCCTTCCCTCCTCCCTTTCCTCTTTCCTTTCCTCTTCCCTTCCCTCTTCCCTTCCCTCTTCCCTTTCCTTTCTCTGTCCCCACACATCACTTGAATCCTTTTATATCATAGTTTTCTTTTCTGTTGTATCTTAAATCCTACTCAGTTCGAACTCAAGGGCATAACCGAAAGTTGAGTAATACCTGGATGTTTGTCTTATAAATAATTTGAGTCAGGGAAGAAAGATATTTAATTCGATTTTTCCCTATTAAGTGGTAATAAAAAATTACGAGTGCAAAATCAGTTTTTGTTATCTTCCTTTTATAATTACAAACCGTTTGATTTTGATCCATTTATTTTTTAAACGATTTTTTAAAGCATTATTTTTTTAACCTTTATTTATTTATTTATTTATTTATTTTTATGTGGTGCTGAGGACTGAACCCAGTGCCTCATACATACTAGGCGAGTGCTCTATCACTGAGCCACAATCCCAGACCCAATTTTGACCCATTTCTTGATCAAGTCTAATTAAAGTGTTATCTCTGATACTGTTTTTAATTTTATATTGTTTATTGATATCTTCCATATGGCATTTTTTCACTCCATTTGATTTGGGTTCATTTTGGAACTTTCCATGTAAAATATCACACATGAATGATATTTATAACTATAAATTTCATATCTGAATATCATCATAATTTGAACAAATGAGTGAGGTTAAAGAATGGGCTATGAGAAGAAGGGAAAGTAAATCTGTTGTGCAAAGATTGAAATTCCATTAAAAAATATTCTCCTGGGTGTTGTGGACATGCCTGTGATCCCAGTGACTCAGGAGACTGAGTCTCAAGTTTGACACCATCTTGGGCAACTTAATGAGACCACGTATCAAAATAAAGAAAAATCATTGAGGGTTGCAGTGTAGCTCAGTGATAGAGTAATTCTGGTTCAATCTCCAGTGCTATCAAAAAAAAAAAAAAATCATGACAAAACAGAACCAAACAACAAGAAAACCTCAAAACAGAGCACATCCATATCTGCTGGCTCTCGTACTCTGTGCTAGGAATTGAGGCAGGTCAGGTCTTACACCCCAGATGTCTTTGGTTTCCCGATAGATAATGTGAATAAATTAAGCATTAACAGGGAGCTCTAGAGAGTGTGGTGACCTGCTTGCTGCTGGCCACGTGCAGAGCATCTTACTCTTTTTACTTTTCCTTTTGGAAAGGAAGAGGATTCAGTATGAGGTTATGCAAGATGCCTAAAACTGAATGGACCAGTGAGCTAGTTAAGACATGGAAGAGAATTATGAAAAATATAAAGGGTTTTCAAGACAAACTCTATGACTATTGTTTCAAAACCAGAAGACCATTTCATTCTGGTAGTTTTAGAAGCTTTAATGTTTCATAATCTAGCCAACAGTTAGTGTCAGATGAATTCTTAGCATTAGTTAAGGCTAGAATGTAATAATTATCTCCGCAATGGAAAGAGCTTTCAAACCCAGGTCAGCATCTTCCAGCCCCCTCCCCCATCCCAGGTCCTCTGCCCAGAGCACACATCAGCAGATATGATATCTGTCTTTCTGGCTTCCAGTTAATTTATTTCTAGAAAAGTCCAGACACTTATCTGCAAAATGGGAAGGAGAGAGAAAGCATCATTTGTCTTCTATTATTCCAAAACTAGACAGGTTTTATTTCAAGCCATAACTCATTTGAAGACATAAAGAGAACTTTGACCTTAATCCATTTGGTCTGATTTTAAAAGGAGGAGCATCTTATGCCTACTTCGAAGGTGAATTTAACCGCGGGCTTGGTTGAATGGGACATTTTATTCCAGAGAACAACTAATCTGGCAGGCAGCAAGGAGCAGAGAACAAGGCAAGTATGAGAATAGATAGTGATAAAAGTCATTGAAAACCAGTGAATGACTCGAACCTCTTCTCAGCCACAAACTGCCACCCCAAACCACTTTCCTCATTAAGCTTGAGTCTTCATTTATAAAATAAGTGCCTCAACGTCCCTTTTTGGTTTCCTTAGCCCTGTCTACACCTCTATAAATTTTATCACTGATTTTCACCTTCACCCTGTTACCACCCTCAGACAGAGGAATTCTGAAAGATCCAGGCGATGTTCACAGGCAGCCATGGCTGGGAATCCACTGCACTATGTCTCTTCATTGGAAGCACCTGACGGACCTCAGTCCATTTTCTGCTTAGATCCTGGACATAGGAATTAATTTTTTAAGTTACACTAGTCACCCCTTATCCATGGTTTTGTTTTCTGTCATTTCAGTTACCTGAAGTGAACCATGATCTGGAGCATATTAAATGGAAAATTCCAGAAATCAACAATTTATAAGTTTTAAATGATTTTATTACAGAATATTATAACTTTTCTATTTTATTATTAGTTATTATTACTCTCTTACTGTGCCTAATTTTTAAATTAAATTTTATCATCGATATAGGAAAAACCTTAGTATATATAAAGTTTGGTACTATCCACAGTTCCAGCATCCCCTGGTGGGGATGTGGGGACTTAAAATGTGTCTCCCATGAAGCAGGAGGAACACTGTATATCTTTCATCTATTCCTACTAAATACTCAATGAGTGCCAGCATATTCAGACCCTGTGGTAGGCTGTACACAAATCCAAGAAATTTCCTATTTTTAAGAGTTTTGACTAACATATAGAAAATATATTTAGAATGTTCATTGAAAATAGTGACAGCTTGTTTTAAAGAATGTGCATTGATATCTGTAATCATATTTGTAATTACATATTGCTCTGAAATGCACTGTAGAAAATAAGACAAGGAAAGGAAATAACAGGTACACAAATTTGTGAAGAAGGAAATTACAACTATCTTTTTTCACAGATATGACTGTCCATGTAGAAATCTGTTATGGTTTGGATGTGAGGCACCCCCCAAAAGCTCATGTGTGACACAATGCAAGAAGGTTTAGAGATGAAATGATTGGGTTATGAGAGAATTAATCCTGATAGGGATTAATTAACTGAGTGGTAACTGAGGGCAGGTAGGGTGTGGCTGGAGGAGGTGGGTCATTGGGGCGTGACTTTGGGTATATATTTTATATTTGGCAAGTAGATATTTTTTTTTGTGTATTTATATTGTATATATTTTGTTTCTCTCTCTGCTTCTTGATTGTCACGTCCTGAGCCACTTTCCTCCACGATACTCTTCCACCATGATGTTCAGCCTCACCTTGAGCCTTGAGGAATGCAGCCAGTTTCAGGGACCAAGACCCCTGAAACTGTGAGCCCCCAACTAGACTTTTCCTCCTCTAAAATTGTTCTTTTCAGGTCTTTTTGGTCACAGCAGAAAAAAAAAAAAAAATCTGACTAAAACAGAAATCCCCAAAGAACTGATAAAAATAAAAGCAAATCTAGAACTAATAAGCAATTACAGCAAGGTTGAAGAAAAAAAAAGGTTAATACATCAAAAGTCAGTTACTTTTCAATATACCAGCAATGAACACTTGGAATTTAAAATAAAAAGCACAAAAGCACAACACCACTAACATTAGCATACACAAAAAGGGAGAAATACAGCAACATTTAGGTACAAATCTAACAAAATATGTACAAGATTTTTGTGAGAAAAACTGCAAACCTCTGATGAAAGAAATCACAGAATGCCTCAAGAAATGGAGGAAACTTAATCCATGTTCCTGGATGGAAGATCCCAGCTTGATCTACAGATTCAAAACAATCCCTGCAGGCTACTTTGTCATATTTATAAACTGATTCTAAAGTTTACATGAAAAGGCAAAAGACCAGAGTAGTCAGTTCAATATGCAAAGTCTTAAAACTTCACAATAATAGAGAAAACAATCCAATAAATTTGCAATCCATCCTAATAGACATCTCACCAAAAAAGATACACAGCTGAAAAAAAAAATGTGGAAAGAGATGCAACATTGCCCATCCTCAGAGAATGCAACTTAAAGCAATAATTAGATACCAGCAAACCTCTTTTAGAATGGTCCAAATCCAAGACACCATTAATGCCTCATGCGGGTGAAGATGTGGAATAACTTTCATTGCCGGTGGAAATGCAAAATATTGCAGACACTTTGAGAGGCAACTTAGCAGTGTTTTGTTCATTTGTTTGTTTTTGTTTTACAAAGTTAGACATGGTCTTATATAGATCCAACCACCACACTGCTTGGAAATTAACCAAACGAGTTGAAAACTTGTGCCCATTCAAAAATCCACACACAAATGTTCAAACCAGCTTTACTCATAATTGTCAAAGGTTGGAAACAACCAGGATGATCTCAGTAGAGAAAAATAGAAAAACTAGTACATCAATACAGTGGAATATTATTCAGCAGTAAAAGGAAATGAGCTATCCATCCACAAAAAGAAATGAGCTGTGAAGCCACAGAAAGAAATGAGCCGTGAAGCCACAGAAAGTCTTTCACGTGTATTGATAAGTGAAAAAAGATAATCTGAAAAGGCTACAAATGTCAACTACATGACATTTTTTAAAAGGTGGACTATTGCGACATTTAAAAAAATCAGTAATTTCTGAGGGCTTGGGAAGCAGTAGGCAAGAGGACAGGAAAGAGTGAAGTGGAGCACATGGGAATTTTAGGGCAGTGAAACTATCCTATATAATACTATAATGGCAATAACCTGACATTATGCATTTGGCAAAAACCAGAATGTACAACACAGGAGTAGAACTCTAAACTAGGGGCCAATAACAATAGCACAGAGGCGCTCCTTGATTTACAATAGGGTTACATCCCAATAAACCTATTATAAGTAGAAAATAATATTAAGTCAAATATTCATGTGATACACGGAATCTTTCAAAAAGGTTATTAAATGACTTGCATTTCCTTAATGGTTACTGATATTAAAGATCTTTTCATTGACTGGTTATTGTCTGTATACACCATCAGTGAAGTGTGTCTTTTGTCTGTATTCTAAATGCACTTTTTACGTAGAGCTTATGTTTATAAACTCTATATCTTTGCCAGATTTGTGGTTTGGGAATATTTTCTTCAAGTGACTTATCTTTTCCTCCTTTTAATGGGGTCTTTTTCAGATCAAAAGTTTTAAATTTGATGAGGTCCCATATATGAATTTTACCTTTTAGGGACTGTGTTTTGGGGGTCACATCTAAGAATCCATTAGCTAGGCTTAAATTCAGACGATATCTCGCATTTACTTTTCCTAAAGGCTTTCTAGTTTCACCACTGACACTTTTGACTGTGAACCACAGTTGAGTTAATGTTTATATAAGGGGTAAGATTTAGGGATTCCCCTCCCTCCTTCCCCCTCTTCCTTGTCCACTTTTCGTATCAGTATGATACTGGCCTCATAAAATGAGCTGGGAATGAGTCCCTCCTATTCTATTTTCTGGAAGAGATCAAGTAAAATCGTATTAAATTTTCTTCACGTTTGGTAGACTCCTCCAGTGAAGCTCTCTGGGCCTGAAAATTACTTTCTTAGAGGCTAATTATACACGACACTTCTTCAATGGTCAGATGATCAGTTTCATCTTCGTTTCAGCTTCTGCTTTTCAAGGACTTGGTCCATTTCTTCCATGTTCTTGAACTTATGATAAACCTTTTCCCAACAGTTCCTCATCCTCTCCATAAGCTGCAGGAACTTCAGCGACCCCCATTTTGTTCTGTTGTTCAAGATTTATATTCTTTCTATCATTGTTAACTTCCCTTGGGGTTTATCAACTATTATTTTTTTTTTTTTATGAGCCAGTCTTTGGTTTCATTGATTTTCTCCATTTTTTAAAATTTCTTTGCTTTCTGCTCTTATTTTTGTTATTTCTTCCTTTCTTCATTCTTTGGTTTAATTTAGGCTTCCTTTTAATCTGTGTTGGTAAAATGAAGCAGGAATGTGCAGTTATTTGGGTGAGGTTAAAGTGGACGCCTCCCTTCACCTAATGCCGTGCTGATGATTTCCTATGCATTAGGTGATTGCTTTGGCTTTGCACTTTGAACTTACAAGTCTTCCCCTGGGGAGAACAATACTGCATTAGGGAGATTAAAACTTCGAAGGGATAAATACTTGGGATTTGAGACTTCTTCTCAGAAGATAAATGAGCTCTATCCAAATCTCCCAGAAGTGTCAAATGGTACCAATTGCAGAATCTCTTTCACTGTCTGCTATTGTTTCCTCCCAGGACATGGTGGGTGCTTCCTCTTCATCCCTCCCTCTTCCCAAGAAGCATGTAGAGATAGATGCTAGAAAAATACGAGGGTTGTGAGCCAGATCAGAGAAAATAATACAGAGAGGAAGAACCCTGAAAACAAACATCAGGACCTCCACACCCACCTCAGCATCTTTGAGCCTAGTACAAATACAGCAACAACGTGGTAAGAACATCACTCTACCATAAATACAGAATCAGAAAGTCATGGAAAATGTGTACTTTCTGCTTGGATTATGGAACTGAGATAAACCAATGTGAAACTTACAATTGTATAAGTGTCCACAGGGGACTAATGAGTCACAGCAGATGGTCTCAGTACCCTAGTTAATTGCTGCAAATGAATATGAGTGTTTTGTCCTTTAAGATGTTCGATTCTGTCTTGTAACCACCATATGGTCCCCTGTCATCTGCATGGTTATCTGTTGCTTGAACAGTGACTTATTTATTATACTTCAAAAATATTTGCAGAGTGAATACTCCCAAGAATCCTTTCTCTAGAAGTGATGACGGGGTGTCTCAGGGCATCCCCTTAGCTCCCGATCCCTAATCACTCACAAGGTAAATCTTTGCCATGAGGTGAAGCATGAAGCAAATCTGCTTTTGTATTTTGTTTTCTCTTTCTCTCAGGTTTTGTTCATTGTATGTCTCTTGTATAAAAATCCTGTGTTGTAGCCACAGCTGGAGCCTGGGTCCTCCATACAGAGGCTGGTGTGGGGTTTTTCAAGATGGTGGGTGGATGGCTGATCGGGAGGCTTTGTAGACATCTGGGTCAGATGTAGGTCTTGGAGATGGCGCTGAAGGTGGCCTTGGTGGAGATGCCCAGGGAGCCGGTGCAGCCCCAGCAGAGGTGCAGATGTCACCGACACCCGCCATCTGCAGCAACTTCTTGGGTACAGGGGCTGAGACAATGGTAGTGCCTCTGGGGACAAGTGAGGTGCCCCAGCAGAGAACTGCAGGGTCCTGTCACCTTACACGGAACAGTGCCAGACCTGACCATCTCGTTACCCCAGTAGCCTCTCTGCACAGGGGTAATGGGGAGCTTGGCCAGGATGATGGCCCCTCTGATGGTGGTGGCTACCCTCCTGGAACACTTAATGCCTGGGCCCACATTACTGTTGTGGTCCCATTAAAGGACGAATGTCTGAGACCTGGCTTCTTCTGCACAGGCATGCTCTTCAAAACCTTATTCTTGACAGATGCCCAAAGGAAAAGGGCCTGGGACCCCGCCGGAGGCCAGGAGAAGAAGTGGGTCACCTCGGTGAATTGATCTCCATGTCCTCGACCAGGCTGCCCAACTTGATGAGGCGAACCCACTCCTTGTCATTGGCCTTGTCTCCTTGAGCCCCGGGGCCTCCACCCCAGAGACCACTGTCAAAGCCTCCTTGGGACTAGCGGCCACCTCAGCTGCCAATCCTGACCCTCCAGTGCACCAGTGTAATTGCCATTTGGTGCTTTCCCAACAAAAATAAATCCAGCTTTCTGATAATACGCTTTGCTTATGAATTTTTACTCATTTTGCACCAACTGAAAAGAAAGTTTAATTTAATTATCAGCTTAATTAATTATTGAAACTCATGTCGGCATCCCTCCCCCGCAGTGGCCTGGAGTGACCTCTCACTGCCACTGCGGAACATGTGATCACCGCTGGGCTCAGGCACCTCACCCCGCCGAGATGTGCAGTGGCCACGTTTCAGACATGCAATTTGTTTCTTTTTTCGGAAACAGCACTGTCACAGTTGTGGTTTTGTTTTTATCTTTTTCTTTCTTGGAGTGTTAGGTTTGTATTAGGAGCCTCCACTGGCAAAACCTTCCGGTAAAGCTGTGGCTGTCTCAGGTGGTCACTACGTTAGGATTTTCTCTTTTTTTTTTTTTTTTTTTTGGTATCAGGGATTGAACCCAAGGACACTTAAGCAATGAGCCACACCCACAGCCCTTTTGATATTTTATATATTTTATTTTGAGATAGGGTCTTGCTAAGTTGCTTAGGGCCTCACTAAGATGTGGAGGCTGGCTTTGAACTCATGATCCTCCTGCCTCAGCCTCCTGAGCCACAGGAATTACAAGCAGGTGTGCCACTGTACTTGGCACTGCATTAGGATTTTCACAGGGCTCAGTGTGGGTCACTGGAAAAAGCAAATACATCTGGACCTCATTTTTTGACAGCAAGCTGCAGTCACCAGGCACTTGCAACATTTCTGTAATGCAAACTATATCTTTTCTCATGTGTTAAGGGAAGGGGCAAATGCAGCTGGTTTTCTTCCTGGATGTTTTTCCCGGGACTGGTTTTGTCTCCCTGAGGCAATGCTAGCTGAACTGGGCTATAGCATTCTTCTATGTTGTAATTGTTTGCACGACTGAGTTTTCTCCACTTTCCTTTGAGGAAAAGGGTAAGGACTGGGCCCCAGATGAGCGGGTGTGTTGTGCGGGGAGAGGAGAAATTGAGAGAGATGGCATTAAACCAAGCCTTGCATCTTCCTCAAAGCAGGCATGAAGGTCTTCTGGGGCATGGCTAATTTTAAGTCATGCATGTGGGTGATACAAAAAGCAAGTCAGAAGCTAGGCTGGGACCAGGGCATTTTTGGAAAAAAAGAATAATTTAAGACACTATCTTGGAAATAATTTTTAGAACATCTGAGAAAATATGACTGAGAAAAGTTAGATTGTTCTTGATAAAATGAACAACAGAGAAAAAGCACTGAGAGATACACCTGAGGGACCACCAACCAGACAGGAGAAGGCAGATTTAGAGTCACAGTCTCTGAGACGTGACGGTCAGAGAAAGAACAGAAGAGTCTGGCTTGGTTTGGAAAGTTTCTTTTTGTAAAATTGAAACTATATCTATATACAATTAAAATATTTTATTGGTGCATTATAACTATACATAACAGTGGGATTCATCGAGACATATTGGTACATGCACACAACATAATTGGATCAATTCCATTCCCTGGTTACTCCCACCCTTCCCCCACATACTTTCTTTCCCCTCCTCCTTCCCCCTGGTTCCCGTCATCTACTCCTCTGGTTTGGAGAAGTTTCTAACCCTAGAACACTCCCCTCCCAAAAGGGGAAAGAGTAGGAGAAAAAGTTCTGAGAATTCTCATTAGTACTCCTTTCTGTCACATATTACTGAGAGACAGGAGGGAGCGAGACATAAAGAAAACTGAAGAAAGGAGATGCCCCTTGCTCTGATAGTAGCAGCAGAGACGGGGAGAGGCAACTGGGACCTTCTGAGCTCACCACTTTTGTTCCTTCAAACTGGGAGGAAAGTGTAGGCACAATTATTAACAATTCTCATGAATGAACAGAAACTTAACAGAAGGGAAAAGAAAGAGAAACAGAAAACACGCAGTGCCTGAAAGACAGAGGTGGGGGAGCGGGAGAGAGACCCTGGGAAGGAGGAAGCTGCAGAACCCAGGAGCCAACGCAGATGGAAGTGAGGAATCCCCACATGGGCCAAAGCAACCCATGAGGTGGTGGGACGAGATCGATCCCATAGCAACAAATGTCCCTGAAGCAATTCTGTCAGATAGAGACAAGAATGCAGAGAGGCTGTTCAGATTTGGGTGCAACCTGAGCTGAGTCCACCATTCTCAAGTGGTCACACTCCAGGAAGGCAGGGAGGGCAGAGAGGACATGCCATGTCCAGGCCTCACTGCCTGCTGGGAGTGGACACAGGTGAGCTTGGGTGTAGCATGGGACACTGGGTCCTATTTCAAAGTCACAAAGCTCCCTCAGACGTACAGGACTTAAAGATGCAAAGTAAGTACTGCCCAGACCCCTCTGTTCTCTTAAACCCCAAGAAATGATAAGGAGATGAAGAATGGAAACGGAAATTTCAGCATTAATAAAGTAAGAGATACCTCTAATGCCAAACGTCAGTGCACTGGAGAGCAACTGGGGGCAGGGACAATTCAGACACCCTGAGAACACGACACCACATTCCTCCCATGCAAAGCAGAGAAAGGGGGCACAAGGCGATGGGGCTCTCTGTGGCACGAGGCTTGCTGAGTTCCACAGCAGTACTGATAAGAAAACTTTAGAGGAAATAAGAGTGATGTCAGTCCTCTGAGAATTTAAGAACCACAATGGCTACTACTACTGCCAGCAGAAATGAAGTGCGGCGGGTTGGAGAACATTTTCCTTTTGGTTGCCATAGGAACACAATAAACAGAGAAAATGAGCCAAACGGGACCAGGGCTTATGCACAGTTTAGCTGTAGTCTTATCTTCAGTATTTGCAAAAGGATCTAGATCAGCAGCTACTGGCCTATTTTGTTCTGAGCTCTTGATAAGAAATCCTTCCTTTTACTCTCACACACAGCTAACACGTATTTGTATTACTAGTGTACTTTTCATTTACAAGTACATGCAGTCATCCTTTGGTATCTGTGTTAGACAGTTTTCCACCACTGTGACAAAATACCTGAGATAAATAACTTACAAAAAAGGAAGGTTTATTTTAGCCCACGATGTTAGATGTCTCAGTCCATAGTTACTTGGCCTTGTTGCTCTGAGCCTGTGGTAACATAGTACATCATGGTGGGAATGCATGGTAGAGGAGGCCTGTTCCCCTAATGATGGCTGGGAAACAGAGAGAGAGAGAGAAGAGGAACCAGGGTCCTGGTATCCCCTTCAAGGGCACACCCCTAATAACCAAACTTCCTTCCACTAGGAAGGTCCTACAACCTCCCAGTGTTGCCACAGACTGGTGATCAGCCCTTGAACACATGGGCCTTTGGGAGACCTTGCAGAGTCAAACCACAGCAGTCTGTGCAGGCACCCAAACCCTTAGATGCTGAGGTTCCTCGAATGAAATGGTGCAGTATCTGCATAGGTCCTACGCCTGTCCTCCCTGATACATTTTTTATGTGGGTGTGGTGCAGGCTACTGAACCCAGAGCCTCAGGAATGATAAGCACACACTCTATCACGGAGCTACATCTCCAGCTTCCCTTACACTTTAGATTATTTTTAGATTACTTATAATATCTAAGATAATGTAAATGTTATGTAAATAGTTGATGTACGGTTTAGGGAATAACGACAAGAAAACAAGTCTATACATGCTCAGTGCAGGTATGATCTCAAAAATATCTATTTTCAATCCATAGTTGGTTGAATCCACAGAAGGAACCTGTACATAGGGAGGGCTGACTGTGCTTGCACCACCTGTGATGCACCCTGATTCTTTCTACCTAATCCTGTCTATTTAATTTTAAGAGGTGAAGGTAGTAAAAGACCTAAGATGGCCATCAATGATCTGTACCTCCAGATATTGACCTCTGTGGATAATCCTCTCCTTCAGATTGTGGGAAGGACCCATGACTTGATTTCTAACCAACAGAATATGGCAAAGGTAATCATGTACCACATTCCTGATTATATTGTATTTTATGTGACTATGACTTAGCAGACTGAAGTGAGATTCTCCTTGCTGGTTCAGTGAAGGAAACCACATGTGGTAAGGCCCTGTGGGTGAACTGTAGCAACTTGGACAACCTCCAGGACTATGGGTGGCCTCCAGCCAGTAACTGGCAAAAAGCAGGAGTCCTCAGCAATGTAGCCACAGGGAAATGAATTTTGTCAACAACCTGAATGAGCTTGGAGGTGGATTCTTCCTCAGCGGAGCCTCCAGATGAGAAAGAAGCCCAGTCACACCTCGATTATAGCCATATGAGACTCAGCAAAGACCCAGCTAAGCTGGGCTCCGACTCTGGACCCGCAGAGACAGTGAGTTAACAAATAGCTGGAGTTGTAAGTTTCTCATTTTGTCGTAATTTATAATGCGATGATAGAGAACCAATTCAGCAGCTCATGGCCCACCAAACAGATTTCATGACCCATTCATGAGTCACAGGCTGCAATCTGAAGAACACACATTTAGTCAATGGACAACCATGCATTGTGCATTCCATGTGAATAGGACCTTGTGATAACATAAACTTTGTAAGTATATTTTTTATAGGAAGATGAATTTATGTGCCCAAAAGAGAACTAAACAAATGCTGCATTTAAGTATTTAAAATGATGATCCAATTTTTTTTTCCTGAAATGAAAGAAGAATCAAGCCTGCTGATTAAAAGAGCATATTATTTCATAGGGGAAAATGATATAGAAAGGTCATTACTGAACCATTCCCTGGTAAAGTAATCAGACCTCAAAAATAAAGAAAAGATAATTTGGGGCTCTACTAAAAATGATCAAGTGACTCAGAAGGAGAAAACTGTTAAGACTTGATTTAGACTTCTCCTCCTCCATGGCAGATGCTGCCAGCTGTTCAGCAAATCCCATTTCCTTTTCTTCCTATTTGCCAACGTCATGCCAATGGGTGGATCATTGACTAGATCTGACCAATGGTGACTTCATGAAAGTGATGTGTGACATTTGGGGCCTCAGCTTCTTTAGAAGCAGCTGTGCCTTTGCAGCATCTCTCCCCACTCTGTCAACTGGATAACCAAGAAAACTTGACCTTAGGAACTAGTGGGTCCACATTATGAAAGAATGTACACCCAGCGGTGTACTGGATGGTCAGTTAGAAATATCCCTTTCATAGTGTTTTATGATAAGAAATACATTTTCATTATGCAAGTCTAATAATGTCCTTTGGGGTCTATTTTTATAGGTGTGAGCAATACTGCAACTAGGACCTGAGCATTCAAAACTAGTAGAGAGCAAACCTGGGTGGGGTAGGCAGCTCAGTGGTAGCATGCTTGCCTGGCATGTGCAAGGCCTTAGGTTTGATCTCCTGTACTGCAAAAAGCAAAATAAAACAAATACATTGAGAAGTGAGCAAAGTTGTGCTTGTGAGGAATTCGAGGAAGAAAGCCTAACTCAAGGATGTTAAAGTCAGCAATGGTTTTCCAAATAGGTAACAAACATTCCCAAGAATGTAGTAGCTCAAAGAATATGTCTCTCCATAAACCTTTTAAGAATAAAATGAATCTTATTCTTAAAATTGGATTTTAAGCAATTAAACTCTAACAGAGAAACTCTAGTAAAAAGATTCACCACAAGTATTGTCTATATTTTAATTAAACTAATTTTAATTTAAGCTCTTGAAGCAAAGTATCAATGTTATCACAATGTCAATGTTGAAATAACAAAACACAATGTAGAAATAATGAAACAAACAACAAAACCTTGAAGATGGAGTTGCAGACAAGGTGAAAGTCACTTAGATTCACCTCATCATCATCTTTTGAGAAGATGGCTTAAAGATATTTTCAAAGTTGATAGCTCAAGCAATAATAAAGATAAAATTTTATCTATAGACAGAAAAATAAACAATAGAACAATAAGGAATCAAAACATAATTGGGAAACAGATGGTGGGAAAAGGAACAATAGTGAGGGGAGATAGGAGGTAATATGAAATATATTAATTGTCTCAAGGCTCAGACAAAAAGATCTATGATTTATAGATGATGTCTGAACAATGAATTTTTTGTACAAAGTTATTGTTATAAAGGTAAATTTACAATTAAAAAGATATCACAAACTTTTTAACTTATCAAAAAAACAAAAATACATGTGTATAAAATAAACAAAAGAAAACACAGGCCATATAGAAAAGATTTTTTTTAAAAGAGGCACATGAGAAGTTTAGCATAAAATAAGATGACAGATTTGAAACCAAGGATATTTGCCATATCATGAGATGCTAATGGAACAAACTTACTTATTTAAAAAATCTCAGACTGATGTTAGGGAAATTGGATATCCATGTGCCAAAGAATGAAGCTGGACCCTAACCTTACAGCATATACAAAAATTTACTTAAAGTGGATCAAAGATATGAACATAACATATAAAACTAAAACTCTTAGAAGAAAATGCAGGAGAAAAGCTTCATGACCAGGGATTGGGCAATGCTTTCTTGGATAAAAGCACAGGCAACAAAAATAAAAATAGATAAATTCCACTATCTCAAAATTAGAACTTGTGTGCCTCAAAAGACACTCTCAACAGAGTGAAGAGGCAACCTACAGAATGGGGAAAATATTTGCAAAGGATATATGTGGTAAGCAGTTAATATCCAGAATACATAAAGAGTTCCTATAACTCAACAACAATAACAACAACAACAACAAAAACCAACCTTTTAAAAGCTAGCAAACAATTCTAATCGACATTTTTGCAAAAAAGACAAGCAAATGGGAGGGAAAAAAAAGCATGAAAAGATGCTTAACATCACCAGTCCTCAGGGAAATGCAAATCAAAATGACAATGAGAGCTGGGTTGTGGCTCAATTGTAGAGTGCTTGCCTAGCATGTGTGAGACACTGGGTTCAATCCTCAGCACCACATAAAAACAAATGAATAAAATAATGGCATTGTGTCCATTTACAACTAAAAAATATTAAAAAAAAAAAAACACATCATCCATTAGGATGGTTACTATTAAAAGTCAGAAAATAACAAGTGTTGACAAAGACGTGAAGAAATTAAAATCCTGTGCACTATTGGGGGAAGGTACATAGTGTTGCTTTTTTTGGAAACATAGTCATTTTACTCAGAAATATCCAGTGAGTTCATGTTTGTGTGTATACCAAAAAAATTAAAATCAAAGTCCCAAAGAGATATATGTACACCTACATTCATGGCAGCATTATTCACAATAGCCAAAAGGTGGAAGAAACTTATGTGTCTATTGACAGATGAATAAACAAAATGTGGAATATGCATACACTGGAATATTATTCAGTTTTATAAAGGGAGGAAATTCTGACAAATGCTTCAACATGGGATGAACCTCTAGGACATTAGGCTAAGTGAATTAAGCCAGTCACGAAAGGATAAATCCTATGTAATATCACTTAAATGAGGTACCTAGACTAGTCAAATTCACAGAGACAGAAAATAGAATGGTGTTTTTCAGGGACTGGGGAAGAGGGAATGGGAGTTAGTGTTTAATGGGGACAGAGTTTCAGATTTGTGAGATGAAGAATTCAGCTGACTGTTTCCTCAACAATTTAAATGTACTTCACAGTGAACTGTGTTCTTAGAAATGATTAAGATGGTGAATTTGGGGTTAAAGATGTAGCTCAGTGGTAGAGTACTTGCCTACTGTGTGTGAAGTCCTCTGTTCAATTCCTGGTACTAGAGAGAGAGAGAGAGAGAGAGAGAGAGAGAGAGAGAGAGAGAAATTTTTATGTTACATGTATTTTACTATGATTAAAAAAATTTAAAATCTCAGATGGCATCACAAAGCAAAACTTAATGCATGTGTTATATGTAAAAGATCATTCTAAAATAAGGTAATTCAGATGTTGAAAGTAAGATGGGCAAAGGTGTACTGGAAAATGTGAAAAAAGATAAAGCAGAGGTTACCATGTTAATGTCAGAGAAAGGTGCATTTGGGATGAAGAACATCAAATGTCATAAAGGAAGGCCATTTATAAGTGATTAAAGTTACAACCTAATGTACCACTAACCCAGTGTCAGAAAATATTATTTAAAGCATGGACAGAAATATTTTGTCATTAGAAAGTCTTATTTCTTCTCTCTTAGTTCATGGTAAATCAAGTAGTGGGGAAATAATAATAGTAATTAGGTCTAAAAAAGCCAAAAGGACATAAGAGATGAGATAGATCTAAATGATTCATATGAACCGGTGATATGATCTATATATTTTGTTTCCATCACTGTTCCTGGTCATAACTCCCTCCCCAAGGCAGACCATAGAAAGTAGGCTTCTCTTCCCCAAGGCAGGTCTAATCCCTCCATCTCCTCTTCCTCACCCTTCTGTCTTGGGATGGCCATAAAGAAATTCTCAGATCTACCTTTGTCTGATGGTAGGTCATGCAGTCCCATCATCCTAGAGGGGTCCTGCCCCGTACCCTGGAGGAGGAATCTGAACAAACAGGCTTGCTGGGTTTCCCCACCCAGTCTATCAGTAATCATGCCTGTGCAGCCAAGTCTCCATAAAACTCCAAAGAAAGAACTAGAGGTATATCCCAGTGGCAGAGGGCTTACCTAGCATGTGTGAAGAAGCCCTGGATTCCATCTATAGCACTGGGAAAAAAAATGAGACTGGATTTGGAGAGCTCCCAGAGAGAGCATGGAAGCTCTGAATCCCTTCTCCCACACCTTACCCTGGGCATCTCATCATCTGTATCCTTTGTAATATCCTTTATAATAAACTGGTAAATGTAAGTCAGTGTTCCCTGAGTTCTTGGAGCTGCCAAAGCAAGTTATTTACACCCAAAGAAGGGTTTATAGCCTTCAGTCAGAAGCACAGGTAAAACATCCTGGGGTTTGCGATTGCATCTAAACTGGAGAGGGAGTGTGCAGTCTTGGGGACTGAGCCCTCAACGTGTGGGTTCTGATGCTATCTCCAGGTAGATAATGACAGAACTGAGTTGGCTTAGCTGGTGTTGCTATAGAATTGCTTTCTTGCTTGGTTTGTGGGAAAAACTCCTACACATTTGGTGTCAGACATGACCTGTGTTGTGAATGTACAGTAGGAGAAACCGAGTCTGGGTCAGAGCTGGGGCTTCCTTCAAAATTCTATACACCATAACAAATGATTGCCGGGGTCCAGCCCTAGCAGCAGTTGGGAGTCTGAGCGAATGGGAGGCATCAGCACGGTGGAGAAACAGCACACAGAGACACCAAGTGTTCTGAGGCTGAGTCTGAATCTTTATTGTTCACAGTCTTTTTATGTGTTTTTTCTTTGGTATTGATTACATCATTTCATGGTTAATACAAGGAAATGTTAAGTAAAAAATCTTCAAGAGTATAATTAATGATCTTATTCAAGAAACATGTTTTTACTGTATGATAGCTTAAATAGAAAGAAAAACAGTTCCCAGCAAGGTAAAGGGCACCATGCTTCGTTTAGTTTTAATTTCCCTGAAAGAATACAACATTAAGTCCCTGTAGAAATTACCCCTCCCAAGAACTCTAATGTTAGTTATTAACAGTGGAATGTTTTTGTTATTACTAACAGAGAATAGAGGAATTAGCTTATAGTTAATATTTATTCTATTTCATGTACTCAATGACAGACTAAAACTCTAAGTAGACATAGGAAGAATACAAATTGTACTTATGATTAACCTATTTATTTATTAAGTGGGAAAAATATCCTTAAACTTAATCATAAACACTAAGAAAGCAATGAAGACCAAACACCACTTCAAAACTCAGAGGAATACCCTCTCACATATAACTTTTAGAGAATTTGTATACTAAAAGAAATCACAGGCTCCTTACAAATTGGAGCAAATCATAATTGCTTATTTATGATTTCATCTAAGTAATAATATTAAACTTTATTGTATGTTATTTTGTGTCCCAACACCATGAAATCTCCCCAGTATTCTCTATAATCTGAATCTAAGGATATATTGATTATTAATATTAAAAGCAACTGCACATGGAGACATGCCATGCCTATGGCCCACAAGAGAGAGGGTGATCTTTCAACAAAACCGTGTCAATTGCTGGAGTGGTAGGAGATAGATGCGGCAAATGATAAATCTTTTTAAGTTCCTATGAGATAGTCAAACAACCATATGTTTGATTTAACCATATGTTTAACTGATTAGTCCATCAGTTAAAATTTTTCAGTTATGTAATTCATGAACTTAAAAAACTTTGTTCATAATATATAACCACTTATTCATATTAGGTAACTGTACTATTAATAATTTTTAACACAGCAATACAGGGCTGAGAGTGTAGCTCAGGTGTAGAACTCCTGCTTACCATGTGCACGGTCCTGGGTTTGATCCCCAGCATTGCCAAAAAAAAAAAGTTTCAATATTTCATTTATTTTTACTTCCCAAATATGCATCTTTTGTACAATACTTTGAAAATTTTGCATTGAATTGCATAAGTGACCTCAATAAAAACAGAAAGGCTACATTTAACTTTCTTATGTGGCGGTCAACAAAATCAGAATTAATTTTAATATACTACTAAGTAAATCTACCACTGCTTGTATATTTTTCTAAACCCACTTAAATTACATGTTGGGCAAAGAAGAAATTACAATAAATTATCTTTGATAATCACAGTATTAATTCTAAAGTTAAAACATTGCTCAGAGAAAAATTCATAAAATTAAGTATTAATTTTAATAAATAAAAATAATGGAAATAAATAAGTTAAGTAGGTTGGACACTATCACAATGCATGCTATAATCCCAGTGACTTGGGAGACTGAGGCAGAGGATCACAAATTTAATGCCAGCCTGGGCAACTCAGTGATACCCTGTCTCAAAATAAAAACTAGAAAAAAGACTTGAGTACAACTCAGTCACAGAGCACCCCTGGGTTCAATCCTCAGTAAAAATAAAAGTAATTTAAACATTTAACATTTAAACCAAAAAGGTAAAAAAAAAAAAAGAAAGAAAAAAAGAAAGAAAAGGAAAGAAAAGAAAAAAAGAAAACCAGAAGGAAGAAGTTACATAGATAAAAAAAAAGGTAAAACTAATAAATCTGTAATCAGATAAAATATATGAGAGTATTCGAGTGTTTAATAAATAAAGTAGTGTTCCTATGCAAATGGGAACTCTTGAGAAAATACAGGCAATTTAAGTATCAAAAAATAATAAGAGGGTTGGGATGTAGCTCAGTGGCAAAGCATCTGCCTTGCATTTGCAAAGCCCTGGGTTCGATCCCCAGTTCCAAAAAAGACAAAAAAAAAAAAAAAAAAAAAAAAAAAAAAAAAAAAAAAACCCCACCAAAAAAAAAAAAAATAGTAATAATAATGAGAGAATGATTTTAAAGAGCTATCCCCAGGGGAGATGGGGGGGGGGGGGACGACAGATGGTATTACAAATCAAGTCTACAGACCTTAAAGGAACAGTTAAACCAAAGATGTTTAAATGACTTCCAAAGCACAGCAGGGAAAGGAAAACATTATAAAAATCTTTATGCATTAAGCATAGTGGATAGCACCACAGAATAACATTACAGGCAATCTGAAATATAATTACTAATGCAGAAATCCAAAGTGAAATATTAGCCAACAGAATCCAGCAGCACTTTATATCATGATCAATTGTTTTCATAACTGGAATGCAAGGATGGCTCAATATTGAAAATTTATTCAGAAAATTAGTCATGTGTAGATAAAATTGGAAAAACAAAATATTGGAAACACATGATCATTTCCATAAATGTTTAAGATTTGATCAAGTTTTGAAATCTCTTTCTTAAGAACCAGCTAATCAAAAATGGAAAGGTTATTTTCTTAATAATGATATAAAATTCAGCACATATTTAATGGAGAAATACCAAAAGGTTACCGATAAGAAATACAAGGATGTCCACCATTATTCAGCAATATTCTGGGGACAGTAGAGTAAGGAAGAAAGGAGGGAGGGAGGAAAGGAGGAAAATAGGGTGGAGAGAACAAGGGATGGAGGAAGCGAAAGAAGAAGGGGAGGGAAGGAAACCAGTCAGGGCTACAACATTCTTCTAGTGCTGGTGACATGGTGTGTGGCAAGGAAACTGGAGGAAATTAACCAGAAAAACACTGCTAAAGAAACTAAGACCATTCTGTAAGGAGGCTGAAACAATTCATACATAACACACAACCTAGGAGTTTAAAAAAAAAAAAATCCTGTATTTTTAATATAAAAATTTTTTAAAAGTCTCAGGATAAAGTTTAAAAGATAAATATAATGAGGAAAAATACCAAATGCATAAGACAAAGGACCATTTCCTATATGTATAAATAACCTTTACATTTCATATGTAAAAGACCAAAAAAAAAAAAAAAAACCAACAAAAATGTTAAAATTTAGGAAACAGCTGTATGGAAATAATCAAGCTCACTCCTAACTAGGGAAATACAAAGGAAAACCAAAATTAGATACATCATTTTACTCATTTTATTTCAAAATTTTAAGATCCTCTTTCACACTATTGATCTAATGGTGGAGGAAAAAAATAATTCCAAATATTTGTTACCATTCCTATGGAGAATAATTTCACAATATCTGTCAAATGTCTGACCCAAGACCCAAAAATTTTGTGACACCTATGCTTTCAGATGCACAAAGATGACCATATAAGGATTCCTGGTGCAGCATTAATCATGAAAGCAAAAATGTGTCACAGTGTAAAGGTTCATCCATAGAAGAACTTTGAGAACCTCATTGTTGGTCCACCAATGAAAAATGTCATCTATTACCAGTCTACCTACATACGTACCTCTCTCTCCCCTACATTCTTCTATCTTTTTGTTGATCATCTACTATTATCTACCATCTATTCATCTGTCAACTCTCTATTGACCAGCTATCGTCTATCCAGTGATAATGAAAATGGTAGCAAGCAGGATTACAGAGCATCTCCTGGCACAGCAGAGATACAACAAGCTTTCTTGGGAAGACATTTGGTCAGTCTTCCAGGAGTTCTTAGAGGTGTAACAATTGTGTAAGAATCGGAATTCCTGCATTAAATTCTTTTCTGTTTAAAATATCTAGAGCAGTTTTTCTTTGCTGTACAGAACTTTGAATGTCATAACTCTTAAGGGGAAAATGAAAGGACATTTATATAGAGTGCTACTCTTTATGTAAAACAAAAGATACCCATACTGGGGTATGCATGAACTCTTTCAAGAAGGGTGCACTAGAAACTTCAATCAGTTGTTGCCATTTGAGGTCAGGGAGGGGCCTGGACTTCCCTGGTGGGAGTACTGGACCACTTTATGACATTGGAATTTGTACTATATTATGTATATTATCTTTTTAAATAATTAAATTTGGTAAGGCAAGGCATGTAACTAAGCAAAGATTTTAATGAAACTAGAAAGCAACATCAAAGAACATAAAATGAGAAAAGAGAAAGAATCTATTATGGAAGAAAAAGCAAAGCATAATGCAAGATTGCAAAATTTCGTCTTCATTATCATCATCTCTAGGAACGCACTGTTCTGTAGGGTTTCTAAAAACATGAATTAAAAAAAAATAACTCAAAGAAGAAGGATGTGGGGGGGAGAGAGAGAGAGAGAGAGAAAGAGAGAGAGAGATTGCAAATATATCATAGATAAGCACAGTGGAATACTCTTCAGCAATAAAAAGAAAGACAATCCTGTCCTTTGTGACAACATGATTGGAACTGGAGACCATTCTGTTAAGTGGAATCATCCAGGCACAGAAAGACAAGAACTGCGTGATCTACTCATGGGTGGACTCTAAAATGGTCAATCTCATAGCAGTTGACAGTAGAATAGTTTTTATCAGAGGCTGCAAGCAAGCAGAGAGGGAGGGGAAGGGTAAGTTTATCAGTGGGCACTAAGTTACAGCTTGATAGGAGAAGTTGTCCTGGTGTGTGGTAGGGTGACTACAACAATTAGGTACTGAATGTTTCAAAAAGCTAGAAGGGATTGTGAAAGTTTTTACCACATGTAAATAATATTTGAGGAGATAGACGTGTTTAACCTGAATTAAACATCTCACAATGTACACATATATCAAAGCATCACATGATCCCATTAACATGTACAATTTTTATGTTTTTATATACCAGTTACAAATAAATTTCTATAAAAAGGAACTGAATGAAAATTGTATTGCCCATAAATTTGAATTGTAAATACAGGCATGAACTTAAGTTTTTTTCTTAAGAAAACAATTAAACTTAGATTCTGTTCTGTCCATTGGTAAGTCAAAGGACCAACACCCAATCTGGGAGCACCCCTGGACCCTGGACTGTGATCTTTATCATTATTTCCACTTCAGTGAACCCAGGTTCCTACAACAGATGGCTGAGCCCTAGTCAGGGGAAGAAAGGACCTAAGAGATGTGATTGCACCAGATAGCAAAGAAGAGAGGTTGTGTCTCAGGGACTCAGGAGCCAACTTAAGACAACTCTTCAACTCCAACCAAATTTGATGATCAATAATTGCAACTGATTGAAACACATCAAATATATTTAAACATATTGGTTCATGATAACACTCAATACATAATAAAATTGAACACAAAATCTCCCTCCTCCCCAAATGCTAAGAGTAGCTTTTTATCATGATGGACAACTTCAGAGAAAGAGACGGGCTTCCCATAAAAAGTGATGTCACTTTGGTTGTATCTGGCTGAAGGGAGCTTCTCAGCTGAGAGCCACCTGTTCAGGTTATTATGACATTATTCACATACTGTACATTCATTTTTGTCTGTTGATGCACTTATGTCTTGTGGCATTTAAAATGTACTTATATTTTGACAGGGAAACTGTGGATTTATGGATGTTTGAATGTGGATGCATGTGTCAGATAAAATTCATTGTCTTATTGCTTACCCCTGGAAAATGTTCAAAAATCGGGTTTTCAAGTTTTTCTCTTACCTTTCCTTTACAAATGGAAGCAGATCAGGAAAAGAATTTCGCTACCTTGTAATCATGACTACATTAATTGATCTAGGCACTGTGCACCAATGGTGGCTGACTTCAGGAAGGGGTCAACCAGCAGTCAGGGCCTCCTGAGGGAGGACACAATGTCTGTGAGGTGTGCCTCCCAAAAACCACTCCTGAGTTCAGTTGAGTTCCTAGATCCAACACTAATCCATCAGGAATATGGAGAGCAGAGAAGATGTTACACATGATTGAGAGAACTAGAGGCTGATCCCACTTAATGGATGTTAATACAGCACGTTAATAAGATTAATAAATAGAGCTCATGAGTGCAATATAACACCATGAACCACAGGTAAGTTTAGGGCCTCAGTCACACAAGGGAAGCTCAATATCAGAAAATCTACTAGCACAATTTATCATATTAAAAATAAACAAGAAGCCGGGTGCAGTGGTACATACCTATCAATCCAGCTTCTTGGGAGGCTGAAGCAGGAGGATTACCAATTTGAGAATAGCCTGGGGAATGGAGTGAGACCCTCTCTCAAAATTTAAAAAGTAAATAAAATGGTCCATAATGCAGCTCAGTAGTAGACCATCCTGGGTTCAACCCCCAATACCCACCTCCCATGCACTCACACACACACACGCATACAAAAGAGAAAAGTCGTACAATCACTTCAAAATTCATGCTGTCTTAAAGTCCTTAAGTGTAACATAAACAGAAGTACATCTACATTACTCAGTAAAACATGTGTATACATGTGCAGGTTTATGTGTGCATATATGTGCGTTCGTGTGTTCTGTGTATACTATATATACTTATAAAACTTAATGGTGCAATATGCCATTAAAATATGGCACCTGTATACCATCCCCATTATTTAGAAAGGAGGAGGCAAAGTGCCATTATTTTTAGGTAGTATGATTATATGCCTGGAAAATCTAAAAGAATAAAATCTATTTTATTTTTTAGGTTAATTTTAATTTTATTTTTGGTACTGGGAATTGAACCCAGGGATGCTCTACCACTGAGCCACATCCCCAGCCCTTTTTATTTTTTATTTTGAGACAGGGTGTCACTAAGTTGCCCCGGCTGGCCTCAAGCTTGTGATCCTCCTGCCTCAGCCTCCCGGGTCACTGGGATTACAGGCTGTGCCACTGCACCTGGTGAGAATAACATTTTTTTGTAAGAACTGAGCCGGCTAGTCAGCTAATCATCCTAACAGCAGCAAACACCTGCATCAGCAGCTGCACTGAGTGACTCCCACCTAAGAACACATTTCATTCCCACCACAGTCCTGTGAGCCCAACACTGTTATGTTCATTCCCGTTTTAGAGATGAGGACACTGAGGCACAGAGAAGAAATAATTTGCCCAAGTCCAACAGGGTAAATGCTGGAGCCAACACACAGAGGCAATAACCACTTTTTGAAAGTTTTCACTCATAATGACAATCTAATTTTAAAATTTCAGAGACACAACTATCAAAAATGAAGACGTTGCTGAGTTCTTGGTGAACTCTAAGTTACTTGGTTGTCTAGCCCGGTGGTCTCCAAATCTGTGTGGGGACCACTGGAGCTCCTGTCTGCATTCTGTGTTTATTTAATCTTGTCACAAGAGGCAGGGGGACATTCTGAGGAACAAATCGAAGTTTCTCTGTGAAAGCTGTTCCACACTCACCGATTTGCTTTCAGCTCACTGCAGAGGATGGTTTGCCTACATCCAATTAAGTGAACTGATAAGTGCTTATTATTAGCCTGAGAATTTTTTGAGAATCATTGTAACAACGTAGGAGACAGCCAGGAGATTCTTTGGTGTTCATGGGAATCTGCAGATTAAGATGATCTCATAACAAAATATTTAAATCAGATTTCAAAATTTAACATTACAACGAGAAAGTGCCAGGACTGTTAAACTTTTCCATAACTGGAATAGTTTAGTTATATAAGCTAACTGTATAATTGGTTTGTGGCCTGGAAGACACTTCAAAATAATAAAGCAACAAAATCTCTTCTATTCGAGGGACACTTCAGATTTTTTTTTGGGGGGGGTGGCGGGATAACCAAATTTCTTTATTTGAAGGAATGGTACAAATTAAAAAACGTAAGTGGATGTTTGGTCCAACTTATGAAAAGGTGAAGGTAACCCTAACACGCACGCACTGCCTTGGTGACCAGGGACGTCACTCCCATGGCTACTGGGAAGTCAGCCTAAGGTTTAGGTCTCATTATCACTGTCTCCCAGGGGGGTGCTTGTCAGAGATTCTCTGCCATCCCAGATTCTGGGCTCCCACTTTGCACAAGTTGGTCCGGTGGTCACCCAATTCTTTGACGGATTTCACCTGCTCATTCAGGTAATGAGTCACACAGTGGGGGTCATTTTGTCAGTGGCCGCTTTGCGCAGTTCCAGAAGTGACGACTGACTCACACTTTTCTCCAAGGGTAAAGCACAGCCCATTGCATGCCCACCCCCCCCCCCCCCCCGCCCCAGGCATCAGTGTCTGGTTTCTTGATATCCCGAAGGAAGATCCGGCCACCTCGTTGGTTCTGCAGCTTCATCGGTTTCTCTGCACGTTCCGTCTCCTCATCAGACTGGTGAAGAAAGTATTTGACAAAGTTCTTCAAAGCCACGTCGTCACCGTCAACATAGTAAGACATGGACAGGTAGACGTGGCAGGTGAGAGCTCCAGGTGGATCTGGCGGTTGACGTCGGGCTCCGAGTCCTGGTGGTAGCTCTGGTGCACCTGCGTGGGGACACTGTGAGGAGGTGGCCCGCTTCAGGTCTCCAACAACTGGAAAAGACCACCCCTTTTGGAAAGGAAAGTCCTGAGATGCATATATTTTTGCTGCTATTATGTCATTTTGTGTCATTGCAAACATTCTTATACTCAAAAATCAAGAAATAGATTTAAAAATCTATTTAATAAATCTATTTAATAAAATATGAAAGTATAATATCTTCTAATTAATTTTCAAGATGCACATCAAGAAAGATGAACCTGACTTCCTTAAAACCTTTGTAGAAGGTGAACTTGGACCACAGGAGACATTCTAGCAAGGGGGGTCACAGCCACAAGTATTCCCTCTGGATTTTTGAGTGTTTCGAAGAATCCTGGCCAGCAGTGATGAATATAAAAATTAAGCAACAAAATTAACAGAACTGGAACCAGGGGTAGTGGCACATGTCTGTAATCCCAGCTGCCCCGGAGGCTGAGGTAGGAGGATCTAGAGTTCAAAGCCAGTCTCAGCAAAAGCAATGCACTAAGAAGCTCAGTGAGACCCTGTCTTTAAATAAAATGCAAAATAGGGCCGGAGATGTGGCTCAGTGGCCGAGTGCCCCCAAGTTCAATCCTGGGATCTCCCCAAAATATAAAAAAATTAAAATTAAAAAAAATTAACAGAACTGGGGCCGTAGGTGTGATTCAGTGGCAGAGCATATGCTAAGCATGCATGAGGCTCTAGGTTCAATCTCTAGCCCCTAAAATAAAATTTAAAATACAAAACAAAACAGAATCTAGAACCAGAACTGCATACGGCTGTATACAAAGATTCAAACCAAATTTTTAAAAAATAATGAAGTACATTCTATCACATTATTCTATTTATATTTTCTAATGAAAGTAAAATAGGCTTCTGCATCATTTAATAGAATTAAAATATTTTTAGTTATCCTCTTTGATTTCTATTTACCATGTATGTTATAATGAACATAATAAATACTTAAAAGAAATATATAGCTAAATGCTTTAAAGATAAATATATAGAAATTCATAATAAGTTGAAAAATTTATCAGGGCACATTCTAGTCTTTTAAAGAATTATTTTGGGGACACATTAGAATTTGTTTTTATATTGAATTCCCTTAATTGATAATTAGTAATCAAATCATCTCTTCCTTGGGCTGCATACACATTTAGAAATTGTTTATAAAAGCCTACCCTGAAATAATATCAGATGGTAACTTGGACTTAACAAAATGAATAAAGACTGAACTGTGGGTGTAGCATAGTGGCAAAGCACTTGCCTAGCATGTGCTAAGGTCCTGGGTTCAATCCCCCATACCAGGGAGAATGAAGCACACCAAAAATGGTAAAATGTGAAAAAATACAAAAGATTACATTTTTTTTCTTTTAATTTCTTTAAAGGACATATAAAGGCTTAAAGCAAAAATAGCAACACTATATTGTGGGGTTTTACAATTTAATATGATAAAATTATGTCATGTTACTTGAAGAAGTTCCCAGAGAAGGGGACCACAACTCAGGTCAAAGAGGGAGTCCATGGAGTATGTGAAGGAAAATAACTTCATCACACGCCATTCAGAGACACAGACATATTTGTTTAGGAAAAACATATTTGTTTAGGAGATACAGAGTCAGACGGTCAAGGGAGAACACAGACCATCTCAAGGGAGAGTTATCTTTTGGGTCCACATTTAAGGGAAAATGCAGGCCATCTTGAAAGCAAGATGATTGGGGGGTAAAGTGAGGAAAACATATTCAAGGAAGAATGAGAGTCATCTCTGGAGAGACAGAATCCCTTGGTTGGCCATAATAACATTAATGGAGGCAGTATTTAGGGGTTAAACAAGAGGTGGAGTCAGGGTGAAGTCACACAGTTGGTGCCAGTTTTTCTAGCACTTCTGCATGGCCTTCATGTGCCCCTTTGTGTGGCTAAGGACATGGGCCAAGGGCATGAACTGAGTTGCTCATGAGTGGCTTGTTTTGCATTTCAAAGGTTCATGGGTATTTCCTGCATCCCAATGGTTCCTGGGAACTTCCCTTTTCAGACTCAGTCTACCTTTCTTTTCCCGTATCCCCAAATTCCTATCTCAGATGGAGGCAAATAAGCTTTTGTATTTACAAGATTTAAAAAAAAAAAAAAAAAAAAAAAAAAAAAAAAAAAGCCTGCCCTGTGCTGAGAAGGTGTTACCAGGTGCTCCTGGTTGGTCCAGTTGATAAAATCAAAGTGAGGTACAAGGCACACACAGCCCATTCACACAGATACACAGCCACTTACCTACCCACACACCCACATACCCACCCATACAGTCTTGGTCCCTCAATGCCAATGACCCTCTTTTCCTCTCAACATTGGCATTAATTAGTTCAAGTTCCTTTCTACCATTACTTTCAGTTATTTTTTAAAAAAATCTTGATTCTAAGCTTATTTCAGGGTTTAAAACAGTCGTTCATAGTTTGATGTGAAGTAGAAAAAATAACATGAAATGCTTCATGATGCAGCAGAAGTTAAAAAAAAACAGCTACTGTTAGACATGCAGATTTTTATTAATAGAAAAAGAACAAAAGATCCATTACCTTCCATCTCCTAAAAATAGTAAACAGATAAAAAATGCAGATGAAGATGAGAGAATGAACCAGTAGCTAATGAACACAGGTGCTTTGGATCACTCTAATTTTGGAACAGAATTCCGCATAAATGAATTTTGATCTTGACAAGCTACAATTTTTCCACTTTTATGCTTTTAGCTAATAATACAAACAATTTAGAAAACTGTCACATTCCTTGGACATTCTTTCAAACTGGATGTCCGATGAGAAGCTCTCTAGCCTGGGGGATGCTGATGCTACTGGTCCAGGTAACACAGTTTAAGAACCACTGTGCTAGAAGATGACTGCATGAATCCTAGAGAAAGATGCATCTGAGCTTATGGAATGACGAAAGAGGCAGGGCAAATCTGAGAAGTATTTAGTAGTGTATGAATCAGGGCTCTCCAGAGAACCTGAACCAATGAGACATTAATCCATCATCTACCATGAATCTATCTACGTATCTGCCTATCTGAAGTAATTAATTATGAAGAATTGGTATACATGACAGTGGAAGCTGAAAAATCCCAGCAATTTGGTGCTGTGTTTCAAAGATCTAAAAGTTGGAAAGCCAGAGAGCTGATGTAGTGGATTCTGGTCTAGGACTGAGGACCTGAGAACCAGCAGCATTTTAAGCAGAATGTTGATGTCCCAACTCGAAGAGAGAGAATGTACTTCTCCTTCTTCCACCTTCCCGTTCTCTTCTAGCCTCCAATGGATTGGATGAGGCCCACCCTCACTGTAAAGGTGAATCAACTTTACTTCAATTCAAATGCTATTTTTGTCTGGAAACACGCCTACGGACACATTCAGAAAGAATGTTTAACCAGCTATCTGGGTATCCAGTGGCTCAGACAGGTCAACATGTAAAATTAAGTATCACAGGAGCCAAAGGTAATGTGGCTGGGTGACTAATTTGAAATTGTTACATTGGTTCCCAGGTTTTCAAACTGGGTGACATGGTGAGAAATACCTGAACCAGGAATCATCAGATATGCAGAATACATTTGATGGGGAGAAGATAAAACTTTTGTTTGAAGTTCACAGAGTTGAGGTGCTAATTGTGATATCTAGTGGAGACACCCAGGAAGCAGTTTGAAATATTGGTCTGGAGTCATCTGTCCAGAGTCACTGGCATTTGGGTTGGGTGAAGTCAACCATGGGATGAGTTAGTCTTGCAAAAAAGAATGGTCAAAGGACGAGATGATCACTAGGACAGAGTCCAAATCCTTTGAGTTGGAAGATGCTGAGAGACTGGGTGAAGGAGGGAAATTTTGAATATCCAAGTAACCGAGAGTCAAAGGGCAGAGAAGTGGAGAACAGCAGTCAAACCGAGCAATGAAGAGCGAACCGAGGAGGAAGTGGTCATTAGTCAACAGGGAGACAAGCAAGAGGAAGAAAGCATCCACCAAACTTATTTGGATAAAATTGGAATAGTTTCAATCGCTGGAAGAAGGTAGAAGCTGGTTTTAAAAGGAAGTTGAGCCAGATGGGCAGCTAAAAGGGAAATGAAAGTGTTAAATGTCTTTAGAAATTTGGCTATTAGAAGAGTTGTGGGGAATGAATCTCTATTTTTTAAAGTAAAACCCGCGTTTGTATCTTGAGAGGAAGCTGCTAGGGAAAGAGAGATTGAAGGTACAGAAGAGAAGTTGTCCTGTTGGCTCAGGGTTCCCGCGGATGTCTGTGGGAGGGAGAGGTCCTGGGAGGCGGGGATGAACTAGCCCTGCTGCGGAGTCTGACCTTTGAGGCACCTTCCACGAGCAGCTGGAAAGATGGAAGTCAGTAGGGGCTCAACAGAGAGGGGCGCTCAACGAGGTTTAATTGAAAAGAATTTAATCAAGATGTGAGCAGAGGTAAGGGAGACAAAAGGGCTGCAGAGGAAATCTACAGACTAGCCACGAAGGGAGGTGTTTCATCTCATGGCCTTGGCATCAAGGAGTGAGAGGACGGACGGGTGTGTGTGGCTGGGGGGGAAGCTGTGAAGGTCATACGAGGGGCGTGGCCATGCAAGGAGGCGTGGCCATGGCACGGGAGGTGTGGCCATGCACGGGAGGCGTGGCTAAGACACAGGAGGTGTGGCCATGCGCGGGAGGCATCTACGTGGTACAAGATGCAAGGTTGCAGTGCGGGAGGCCTGGGCTGGTGCAGGAGGCGTGGCCCTCACTCCCAGAGGTCTTCTTTGTGGTTAATCTTTAGCTCTCCTTGCCATCTCCTTGGTCTCCCTATCGCAGCCCACATCTTTTTAAATTCCGTTCGATTAAACCTTGTTAAATGTCCCTTTCTCTCTCTTTTGGGACCCCTGCAGACTTCCTTCTTCCCAGCTGCTCGTGGAAGCTGTGGCTTGTGACCTGTACCAGAGGTGTGGCCAACGGGGTTGCAACAGCTGTTCTCTGAAGTCTTTGGGAACACTGTCCCAGCAGATCCTGAACCATTGCTCCTGGGGAAAATACAGGGTCAGGCCCAAGTCTTGGTTGCTACATTTTTGCCAACAGATCAATACCTATCCTTGTTTTAGGTGTGTTTTTGCTTACAGACATCTTTTGATACATACGTATTAGGAATGGCTAACTGTATGCATTATTTATAATAAAATACAAACTAAAAGAGTTCAACAGTCTGCTGACCCTTGCTGTGTGACTAGGAACTTCTTCAGCTTTCAGCTGTGCTTTTTATGCCATCTCAAGAACCACAAGTCCCACCGCTTACCCGTTTTTTGCCATAGATTCATCATGCGCTATAGGTGTTACCTGGGTGCTTTTCAGAGTCCTCACGGATAGATGAGTGAATTTCCTCTTCCCTTTCTGAACGTACCATATTGTTGATTTGTGATCCTGCAACTTATGCATAAGCCACACTTCTCTAATGTACATATTTTTTCTCTAAAGCACATCACAGCCTTTTTTGGGCTTAGGAACTCTTTTGGTATTAGGCTTGGGGGCCATTTTAAACAGTGAAATCACCAACAAAAGTGCAAAAATGTGACACCAAGTAGATTGTCAAATCTAACACTAAGAAAGTCAAAATATTGGTACTACAAAAAAAGAAACGAGCAAAACAAAAATACAAGTGACAATCTTGGAGAAAATACTTGCATAATTTATAATGTGAAATTTTAACGTCAAAAAATGAGTCCAATTTCTGCAGATTTGCTGAAAGGACACTTGTTGGCAATACGAACTCAAACAAGAAGGCAGAGCGTCACCTTGTTTGACATCAGCTGCCAACAGCACTTGAGTGACTTAAAATTTTCACTGCTCTGAGCATGTTTGTGAATGACTGAGAAAGCCCCACCATTATTGGTTTCCAGGTTACAAATAAATTTAGTAAGGGGAAGAATTTGTAAACATGAAATCTATGAAAAGTGAGACTTTCATGAAGCTCCTAGAGGATGTCCTCTTACCCAGTAAGGGAATTGTTTTAGTCAGCTTTTTCATTGCTGAAAAAGTCAAGAGACCAGACAAGACCAATTTTAGAGGAGGAAAATTTTATCTGGGGACTCACAGTTTCAGAGGTCTCAGTCTATAGATGGTGGACTCCATTGCTTTGTACCTGAGGTGAGGCAGAACATCAGAACAGATGGGCATAATGGAAGACAGCAGCTTAGGACATGACAATCAGTAAGTAGCGAGAAAGAGCTCTCCTCATCAGGAACAAAATATATGCCTCAAGAGCACGTCTCCAGTGACTGACCTCCTCCATTCACACCCTACCTATCTACACGTACCACCCAGTTTATTCTTATGAGGGGATTAATGCACTGATTAGGTTAAGGCTCTCCTAACCCAATCATTTTGCCTTTGACTGTTTTAGTATTGTCTCACACATGAGCTTTTGAGGGATGCCTCCTACAATGAAAATGAGGAAATTATGTGACACAAACCAGAAGATTCAACTCAGGGAGCATTAGAACAGATGATAAAGATACCTTCAGAATGAGGAAGCTAATAAGACCCATGATGAACTTGAATATAGTGAAAAGAGATACCAATGGGTGGAGAAGTATACATGGATCAATTACAAACCCAAGTGAACATATCAAAAATGAACATCATCTCCAGGAAAATCAAAAGATGGGGTAGGAAAGGAAAAGTAAATGTATTCATGTACAAAACTCAGCTATAGTTGGTATTTCTGTTATCAAAACAATATAAATAGTGAGTACTAGTCTAGTCAAAATCAGGATATAACTACTGAAGTAGAATGAGATGAGGAACTGGAAAGAGGAAAGGCTTATGGTGAGGACAGTAAATCAAAGGGAGTTTAAAAATTTAAATATCTAGGTATAACAACAAAAGCATGTGGTCTGTAGATTTACAGGCAAATTCCCCCAAAGAAAATAATTTTGGTTTGAAGAATAATTGGGGTAGTGTATAGGAGATGGAGCATAAGGAAATTCTGTAATTTGATACAAGTATACTTAGTGGATTTCTTGATACACACATAATAACATCCATCAAAATAAAAATGGGGGTAGATGGGTTTTGACTGATGAAAGAAAAATCTAAGTGTCCAGATGTGGAAGTCAGTGTTCTCAACAAAGTTCTCAGGAAATCCCAAACTTAGAGTTAACAAATGCAAAGCTCAGGCTGGAGCCCAGGTAGATGATCCAGGGAGCTGTGGAAATGCATTGAGGCCACCGGGCTGTAATCTGCGGCCTCCACAGTGTATGTGGTGCTGCTGGTTTTATAGTATTGGACCCAAGCAATGGACTCACCAGCAGGTCAAAATCTTCATGAGCAGAGAGGGAAAGCAAAACACAAGCCCAAGAACCCCACACTTTTGGAGCAGAATCCTAAGCCAGGTTCTGGGTTCCCTAGAAGACACTTCCACTGTGGAGATTAGGGAAACTGCCTCTGGATTTGGCTCATTGGGGTGAAGTTTCTTCCATGAGAATTAGCACCTGCCACAGAGAGAGAACCCTTTGAGCTGAGAAGTCCATAACCTTCAGCTTCACGCGAGAATACCAAGCAAGAATCATTCGAGAAAAACCACACTAAGGAAAAAGAAACAGCAAACCTAACAAACAGAAGATGTCCCCAAGAGGGCTGGGGTTGTGGCTTAGTGGTAGAGTGCTTGCCCAGCACACCTAATACCCTGGGTTTGACCCAGCACTGTATAAAACAAAAAACAAAACAACAACAACAAAAAATAATCAACTACCAGAACAAAGCAGGATTTTCATCATAACAAATATCTTCAGAAACATTTAAGTAGATGTTACATTATTTTTTAAGGGTGTTGTTCTCCAAAATATCCAGACTTAATGGAAATTAAAATTATTTCCAAAATAAAAATAGTTTAATAGATGAGATGGAAATCAGATGAGTCCAAGAGACAAGGACCTCACTAAAAGACAGAAATTCTCCCAGAAAGCAACACAGACAAATGTAGCAGAACAGGCAGGTGTAAAGAGGTCATCAAACAGGAGTCCTGGATTCAGAATAACCTTCACAGATTTTAGGTGTGGGAGTACTTTTTAAAAATGATATACAATGATATAAAATCCAAAATGAAGGATTGTCAAATGTGACATTTTAAAAGTCAAAATGTTGTTACTGCAATAAAGAGAAATGAGCAACATTCAAATGTGACAGTCTTGAAGAAAATATTTGCATCATTTATAACATATGACACTTAAATGTCAAAAATACAGAGATAATTTCTGCAAATTTGCTGGGAAAGAGTAGAAAAACACACAAAGAAAACGGCTTGAGTGAGCCAATGAAAGGCAGTTGACCCTCAGTGCTCATGAAGACTGGGACAGTTGACCCACCACACCCAGAGGTTCCACAGTTGAGGAGCCAACCTACCAAGGGGGCAAGGAACATACATGTATGTGAAATTATGTCTGCACTGAATAGGCACGGAATTTCATCTTGTTATTACTCCCTGAACAATACAGTGCAGCAACCACTTGGAGTCAGATGGCTTCGACATTGTTTTAGGTACTATAAATGCTCTAGATATTGCTTAAATCAATGGGTTGGGAGATTGATATTCACCCCTTCTTTCTCCCTTCCTCCCTTTTGGTTTTGTTCAGGTACAGTTGACAAATAAGAATTCTATATATATTTAAATAAAGCATATGGGAAGTTGTGTGTAGGTTATATAGAAATTCATCATCATTTTATATAAGGGACCTGAGCATCCCTGGATTTTGGTATCCATGGGGGATCCTGGAACTAATTCCCCTACAGATGCCAAGGTTTGACTATAGCTGGGCCTAAGATACAGGTTCCTCCATGTGGGCAGAAGCCTGTGTGGTTTTAATCACCTGTCCCTGCCACAGGAGGGATCAGCAGGCTTTCTTATTAGCTTGACCAGCTGGTGGGCGGAGAGGAAGAGAGTGGGGAGGGCTTGATATCTGTGAGTCATCAGATACCAAAAATGAAATCAGACCCTTTATTAAGGCTTTAATGCAAAGAATTTGTTTTTTCATCAAATCTCAGTCTCTCATGAGAAAAGTAAATGGACAGCATTATTGGGATGTTTTAAAAACCATGTTCAAAAACCACTATGAAGCATGAATAAATACGTATCAGAACAAAAGGCAGTGGAAGTGTATAATTATTAGAACTTAACCATCTTTATCTCATACCCTGAAAGAGTCAGCTTCCTGGTCTTTAGTGTGTCTGTCAGCTGGGATCAGGCAGAACACCCCTGAAGACTAAGACTGAGTCTTTAGTAAGAAATAAGAAATCTCCTTAAATTTATGGGTCCAAGTGCAGTGAGAACATTCAACATTGCCTGAAAGAGCCATAAAACTGTGCTCTGCTGCCACAGTCATAGTCTACCCCTATAGGTTATTATTTTCTAATTTAGTAACTGCAGAAATAGCTCACCGCCTGTCACTCAGCCACACCAGGTCTAGACCCATTTTTCCTTTCATTGCCACTAAACATGGATCATCATAAATTTCAAGGACTATGTCAGACCTCTGTTTTGCATATTGCAGTGTAAAGATATTTATGTTCCCTTCTCCCCTTGCTTTTACTAGGAGAATGAGAGGAAGAGAGCAGGAGAGAAAACACAGACATTTTCTGATGAAACAGAGATGGATGTTCACCATACATGAACAGATTGAGGTTGGGGAACTGCCTTAGCAGAATGTGTAAAATGAAAATTGAATGCTTACTGAGAAACAATTCATCCTGCAGAACTTGGAAATGCTCAGGAATTGAAGATATGGGTGCCTTAAAGACAGAAGTGAGGTATAGACCAGAACAGAATAGAAGAAACTCTATGGAAACCTGCACAAAACCCCACCAGGAACGCTGGATTGGCCACTGATTATACATACGTGAATGAGCTGCAGTTGATTGAAACTTGGCAAATCCATCAGCCTGGTTACTCATGTGTATAACCTGCCCAGCAGATCCTGTCCCAAATCTGTCCTAAATCACTGATTTACAGGATCATAAGTGATATAAGCGCTTGTATTTTCTATAAAGTCACTAAACTTTGGGATGGTTTCAAAACTGCACCTCTGTGGCATAAAAGTTTTTGGAGTGTTTTTAATACCATCAAAAATTAGTTGAATTGGAGAATATCATGCTAAGTGAAATAAGCCAATCCCAAAAAACCAAGGCCGAATGTTTTCTCTGATAAGTGGAGAGTGATATATAATGGGGGTGGGAGGGTGGGGAGTGAGAGAAGAATGGGGGAACTTTAGATTATGTAGAAGGAAATGAGGGAGGGGGGTATAAAAAATGGTGGAATGAGACAGACATCATCACCCTATGTACATGTATGATTACACGAATGGTATGAATCTACATCGTGCACAACCATAGAAATGAAATGATGTATCCCATTTGTGTACAATGAATCAAAATGCAGACTGTAAAAAATTAAAAGATAAATTAAAAACTAAAATAAGATAAAGTTAATTGGTTCATGATACAAGAAACTGGAAGTTTATTCTGTGGAGAAATTGTGCTGGAAACTCAGAGTCATCAGGAAAGCAGCGAGGAGGGATGTTTTGTCCTGAAAGCAGGGAGCTAAATGAGAGATGGCCACCTCTACCTAAGCCTCTTCAACTGCTCAGATCCAGAGCCCTGGAACCTGAGCAGATCTCTACTGGGAGGGAGAAGAGGGCATCCTCTCTGGAGAAATTCAATGAGGACCTGAGGTGATCATCCAGTGATGGCAAGAAGAGCCACAGGGATTAGACCATCCAGCTTTCTGTTCAGTTATGCCGCTCATCCAACAACCCCATGCATTAAGTGCTGAGCAACTTTTAGATGCATTACTCCCAAATGCTATGGAGCATCCAAATGTAAGGGGGTGGAAAACAACTCTTTTCCCTCTACTCTCTTCGTTCTGAGGGTGAAACTCATAAATCAAAGCAATAAAAATCAGATTAACAGGAGGAAGAACTCCAGAGTCTATTTATGCATGCAATGCGATACATGTGGAAGAACTTTGTGCTGAGCAACTCAAAGAAGCAATCTGAACTTGGGGCTTGTATACCATCCTGGCAGAGAGTGGTAAATCTGTAGAGAAAATAAGACAAGGATTGAGCTTCCAGGGGCAGGAAATCAGGGAACACACAGAAAGAACTAATAGAAAAGAAGAATTATTTTAGTACGCTTTCTTGTACAGACCCAACAAGATACCAACTTTGTCGCACATGTTACTGACTGTTTGGTTGTGATAATGATCTCCTGACATGGGAGAGGGGAGGGAAGTTGCCTTCACACTGGGAAATGTTTAGTCACCTTTGGGAAGAGGGTAGCAGGGCAGAGAGCGATTCCTGCTTCTGCTATTTCTCAGTTGCCTTCAGTTCAAAATAATCATGCCAAAGTGGCTTTTTTTGGAATGGATGTTCTGATCCCTCACACAAGGATAATCAGACATTTGAAAAGAGTCTACAACATGAAAAGTAGCGAATAAAACCACCAACTCCCAAAGAGAAAGGAAAACAGAATAATTATCAGCAACATAGAGAGTCAATGGCAGTCATTTAAAAAGCTGTAGCTCATATGTTCAAGAAGCAAGAGGCAATATTGATAATGACATGAGCTGACAGCAGGCAGATTAACAGGAGGGAAGGTATACACTTTTATTACTTGCCTGGGGGCATCACATCAAAAACAAGTAAATACTCCCCAAACCCAGTGAGATCTAGAAGCTTATATGTTTTTTCTTAAGGGTAAGAGGAAGGGAAATATAGGCAGTTTAGGGAAGAGTAAATGATTTCTGAGAGAGATGAATGGACCCTCCGAGGAAGAGTCTATAGCCTGTGACACAGTCTGTCTGGACATGATGTTGACCTCCAGTTTCCTGTCCTGTGACATGAGTCAATCTTTCCTGGTGGATGAGATTTCTGGGGAGGGGTTCATGCAGTTAAGCTCTGTTTGGAGGGTTGGTCTTCAGGTCCATAAAGGAAATTCAGAGAGAACCTTCCTGGCATTTGCTCTTCTCTAATGACCTCAGTTTGAAGTAATTAGCATTCCAAAGTGGAACATTTTGAAGTGGTATTTCCTGAACTTCTTCAATTGAGTCTACAAGCCAAGAACTTGATACTATGAAAAAAAATTAGAGAATATAAAAAATGCTAAGAAAATAAAAAGTAGGAAAATTAAATTTTTAATAGAAGCATTGGGAAATATTGTCAGATCAGTCTTCTAGAAGGTAAAATAGAAATTGATGGATTCCAGGAAAGAAAAGAAATGGATAAATCCAAGGGACCCAACAGTTGATCTACAGGTATTTGACAAAGAGAAGCCAGAGAAGACAGTTGGGTGGACTTATTGAAGAAACATTCTTGTGATTTTCCCCAGAAGGGAAGGATATGAACTTTCAAACTGGGAGGGTCACCTAGTCCCAACAAAGTGAATGAAAAAATTCAAGGCACACCATCATAATCATGAGAGATAAAGGAGATCACAAAACCTCCCAGACAATGAGAAAAATAGATCCATTTACAAAAAGTGGGATAAAACGTTATCAAACCTCAACATGATAAAAATGGAAGAAACTGGTATATCCTCAAAATTATGAAGGAAAATTATATACCCAAGGTAGATTCCTCTATTGAGTCAAACTATCAATCAATTATGAAAATAAAATAAGGTTGTCATTAGGGATTAAGAGCTTTAGCAATTTATCTCCCAGGCACCTTTTTTTTTTTTTTTTCTGGGAAACTATGAGATCTTCTGTACAAATAAGAGCGAGTGCTAAGAAATAAAATGATATGGGATTCAAAATCACAGACTCCACTCCAGTAGGGTAATGAAGAGAATTCTCAAGATGACCCCAAAGGGAAGTCCCAGGACATCTGTGTAACAGCTGAGAGGACAGCAGTGCAGATTTGATTGAAGGATGAGGGGAGAGAGAGAGGGACAATGGAGCTGGCCTATAATCTGATCACTTTACACAGTAGACAACTGCACATAGAGATGAGGCTGCAGAAAACTGAGGAAATGAAAAAGATGTGGCAATTATCGATGATAAAAAATGCATAACAGGGCTGGGGTTGCAACTCAGTGGTGGAATGCTTGCCTGGCATATGTGAGGCACTGAGTTCAATCCTCAGCACCATATAAAAATAGGTAAATAAAATAAAGGTATTATGTCCATCTACAACATAAAAAAAACTTTAAAAAATGCATACTAAGGGAACTGAATTCATGATATATAACTTGACTCCACAGAGAATAGTATTTACAAGTATGAAAGCACCACAATCAACTTAATCGAAAAGGTGTTTAATTATTGGGAGGTTAAGGGTGAGAAAAATGGTGAGGGGAGAATGCTGGAGACCTATGTCCTTATCTTCCATGATGGAAGTCCCATAGATGGAGGTGACACTGATGGATCCAGACACAGCAGACCAATTACAGAGTCTGCCAAGGCTGAGAGTGTGAAAAAATGCCCACATGAAAACAGAACAGATGCAGAGAGATGATATACTTAGTGCCAAAATATTCCATCCAAGAATATCTGGGAGCTCTGAGGCACTGTGACTATGGAAGTAGGTGGACAAGCAAAATGTCCAAAGCGTGGTGCAAGAAAATCTATACACAGAACAGACACTAGGACATCTCTCCTCATTTTTCTATAAAAGATCAAAACAAAAACCACACCAATGCACACACAAAAAATACAAACAAACCTCAGAACTTCACGGGAGTCATTCCCCCAAAATTGACTTAAGCTGCTTCTTGTTTCTCTTCCTATTGGAGCTGATTCCAATGGGAGGCTCACTTGAAAATCTGCATCTATGACAGAGTTAGTTGTACATTGCATTATAGATACCAATTCTTTAATCCCTCCCTGTGCAAAGCAAACTCACAGTTTAGGAAGTGTTCTTCCTCCCACCTCCCACTAAGAGTAGACTTTGCCGTGTGACTCACTTTCACTAATTAAATAAAAGCCAAGAAATGGAGCAGACCCTTGAGTCCTTTTGTGGCTATTTTTGTTCATGGATCCCTGTCTAACTGTCGTGCTTTGCGGGAAGGGACTTGAGAGCTGCTGTCTCCTACTAAACCAACTTGCTGATGCCACTCCTCCTTGAATTGCTTATTTTCTTTTGAAGGGTAGTTTTGTTGGATATAGAAGCCTTTGTTGGTGTAAGGGATCCCATGAAAACCAGGCCAGACATGGGAAATAACATGAGGGAGTTTATTAAGCAGAGTGTCTCCCTGCAGGGTAAGAGAGAAAATGAGAGGAAAAGAGAAAGGAAAGAGAAAGGGCGCATGCTAGAGAGAGTGGAAAGCAAGGAGGAGAAAGAAAGCAAGTCAGGGGGAGAGAAAAGCAGGAGAGAAAAGAGGGCGGGGTAGCTACCATGAAGGAGTTGAATTTCGCTGGGCTAACAGGGGACCAATAACGGAAAAGGATACTTGCAAGCTGACTGAAGAACCAATAGCTAGCTAGGATGTTCACAGATTGACAAGTGGTTGGGAGTTGGGGTAAATGGCTACAATGGAAAGGGGGGGGGGGTGCAGCTTTATACCGGTACACTGACTATGTCATTCTGCTGCCCTCTGACTTCTATGGCTTCTAATGAGAAATTGGTTGACCTTGTTGAAGATCCCTTGTACATGATGAATTGCTTCTCTCTTGCTGCTTTGAAGATTCTGTCTTTGTCTTTGACAGTTTGATTATGATAGTTCCAGGTGGGGATCCCTTTGAACTTATTTTGTTTGGAGTTTGTTGAGTTTCTTGAATGTGTTCATTAATGTATTTCATCCAACTTGGGAATTTTTTAGCTATTTTCTTTCAAATATTTTCCTCCCCTACATACATACACTTCTTCTTCTGGATCTCCCATTATGTGTATGTTGGTACAGCTAATAGTGTCTTACAGGCATAACACAGGCACCTTGCAATTTGACCTCAGGTTCTGATGATTTTCACATTGCAAGAGGCTGATGGTTCAGTGGGATTACTCTTTGAGACATTTGTATGTCCGGAAAGGCAAACAGTAATTTACACAGAAATGATTATGGGCAACATAAGCAGAGCTGAGGTTGTAGTTCGGTGGTAGAGTGCTTGCTAGCACAAGCAAGGCCCTAGGTTTAATCTGAAGCAACGCATACGCACACCCTGCCACACACACACACACACACACACACTATTATATCCCCAAACTATTATCCTCAACTCAGCAGCTCCTTAAATGGATCCCAGAAATGACTATAGCTTCTCCAACATCACCCAAAGGGAGGCAAGAATGGCAGCTTTCTGAAAAGTAGGGACTCAAATATCATATTGTTACAAATTTTATAGCCTCATGAATGCTGGGCAGGGGAAGGGACAAAGAGTTTTAAAAGGCAGTTAACTGACTTGATATTCATTTTTGCTTATTTTTCAGTGGTAGGAAGAGCAGAAAGAACCATCTTTTATGAGTTGCCATAGATTTTGGCAAAGAAACAGGAAAGACAAAAGTGCAAAGGATAAAAAGAAAGGCCGGGGCTGGTCCCATGAAGCTCACCAAACTTGAAACCACTTCCAGAGATTGATATTTCTGAGCCTCAGATGTTTGTCTTTGAGTTAAACAAACTTTTGCTTTTGCTCTCAGGGTAATGCTGACCTCATGGAACGGGTTAGAAGGTATTTCCGCCTCTTCCAGTTCTGAGATTATATGAAAGCGGGTTTATTTCTCCCATTCATTTCTCATAGAATCCATGAGTGGAGCCATCTGTGCCTCAAATTTTCTTTATGGGAACGTTTTATACTAGAAATTAAATTTCTCTTATAGATACAGGCTTATTTGGGTCAACCATTTCCTCTTGAGTGAACTCTGATAGTTTTTGTCTTTCTAGAATTTTGCCCATTGTATCTAAACTGTCAAAATTATTAGCAAAAATGTGTTTATAAGATTCCTTAATTATCCCTCCAGTGTCTGTAAAATCTAGTATGATGTCCCTTCACTCATTACTGATGCTGGTAATCTGTGTCTTCTCATTTTTGTCCTCAGTCTTCCTACAGGTTCATCAAATCCTTGTATTTACTCATACAATTACCATATCTGGAGCCTTTCATTCCCTTTTGAAGATCCACATTTCCATCTGGTGTCATTTCCTTCTGCCTCGAGCTCTTCCTTTAATGTTTCTTACAGTTGGGTCTGCTGGTGACGAATTTCTTTCAGTTTTGGAATGTCTGAAAAAGGTCTAGTTCATCTTTTTGGTTTTTTGAAAAATGGTTTCACTGGATGAAATATTGGGGGCTGGCAAAAATTTTACATTTCAGTACTTTAAAGTTATTTCTACGGTCTTATTTTTTGCTTTGTTTCTAACAATCTGTCATCTTTATTTTTTTTCCCTAAGTACTTGATGTGTTATCTCTAGCTACTTTTAGGGTTGTCTCTTTATCACTGATTAAGATATGCCTTGGTGGTGATTTCATATTTCTTGTGTTTGGGGTCAGTGAACTTCCTGGATCTATGTATTTTCATAAAGTTGGGGAACTTCTGGCCATTATATTGTAAAAATTTTGTTTGTTTTTTCCTCTTCTCTCCTTTGGGGACTCCAATTATATCTACTTTGTTAACATTTTCCATATTTTTATTGATGCATTGATGTTATCTGGTGAGATTACATATTCACATTTTAACACAATATGATGCTATAATTTGGACAGTACCATTCCCCAGTATTTCTCCCTTCTTTCTCCTCCTTCCTCCCTCTGGTCCCTTTCCTCTACTCCACTGGTCTCCCTTCAATTTTCATGAGTTCCCCCCACCAACTTTCTTTTCCTTTTTCTTCTTTAGTTTCCACGTGTAAGAGAAAACATAGCCTTGATTTTCTGAGTTTGGCTTATTTCAGTTTAAATATAATGTTCTCAATTTCCATCAATTTTGCTGCAAATGACGTAATTACTCTTTATTCTTTATGGCTGAATAAAACTCTATTGCATATATATATACCACATTTTCTTTATGCATTCCTCTCTTGATGGACACCTAGGCTGTTCATAGAGTGGCTATTGTGAATTGTGCTACTATAAACATGGGTGTGCATGTACCACTACACTTTGATGGCACTTTAGGATAAATACGGAGGATAAGAGGCGATAGCAAAGAATTTCTTCCATTCTCTAGACTCTCTTTTCTTAATTGTTTCCCTTGCTGTGAAGAAATCTTTCTAATTTGATGCCACTTCATTTATTAATTCTTAGCAATATTTCCTGAGCTTTAGTAGTCCTGTTGAGAAAGTTGTTGCCTGTGCTTGCAAGTTGGAGCATTGGCCCTGTATTTTCTTCTAGGAGTAACATAGTTTATGATCGAATTCCCAGATCTCGAGTCCATTTTAAGTTAATCTTTGTGCAGGGTGAGAGATAAGGGTCTAGTTTCATTCTTCTACTTATGGATAACCAGTTTTCCCAGAACCATTTGTTAAAAAAAAAAAAAAAAAATGTCTTTTTCCTAATGTATGTTTTTTGGCAATTTTGGCAAAGATATGATGATTGTGTCTGTGGATTTGTATCTGTGTCTTCTATTCTGTACCATTGATCAATGTGTTTTAATACCAGTACCATTTTTGAATTTTCTAAGTATAGGATCACATCATTTGCAAGCAGTGATAAATTGACTTCTTCCTATTTTTATCCCTTTTATTTTCTTCTCATGCTAGAATTTCTAGTATTATATTGAATAGTAGTGATAAAAGTGGACACCCTTATCTCGCTTTAAAATGCTTTCAGTTTCTCCCATTTACTGTGATATTGGCTTTGAGTTTTTTTGTTTTTTTTTTATGTATTTATTTATTTTTTTTCTCTTTTTTTTATTGTAAACAAATGGGATACATGTTGTTTCTCTGTTTGTACATGGAGTAAAGGCATACCATTTGTGTAATCATAAATTTACATAGGGTAATGTTGTTTGATTCATTCTGCCATTTTTTCCCTTCCCCCCCACCCCTCCCACCCCTTCCCTCCATCTATACAGTCCTTCCTTCCTCCATTCTTGCCCCCCTCCCTAAACCCAACTCCAACCCCAACACTAACCCTTCGCACCCCCCTTTATGTGTCATCATCCACTTATTAGCGATATCATTCTTCCTTTGGTTTTTTGAGATTGGCTTATCTCACTTAGCATGATATTCTCCAGTTTCATCCATTTGCCTGCAAATGCCATAATTTTATCATTCTTTATGGCTGAGTAATATTCCATTGTATATATATACCACATTTTCTTTATCCATTCATCAATTGAAGGACATCTAGGTTGGTTCCATAATCTGGCTATTGTGAATTGAGCAGCTATGAACATTGATGTGGCTGTATCTCTGTAATATGCTGATTTTAAGTCCTTTGGGTATAGGCCAAGGAGTGGGATAGCTGGGTCAAATGGTGGTTCCATTCCAAGTTTTCTAAGGAATCTCCACACTGCTTTCCAGAGTGGCTGCACTAATTTGTAGCCCCACCAGTAATGTAAGAGTGTACCTTTCTCCCCACATCCTCGCCAACACCTGTTGTTGCTTGTATTCTTGATAATCGCCATTCTAATTGGGGTGAGATGGAATTTTAGGGTGGTTTTGATTTGCATTTCTCTTATTACTAGAGATGTTGAACATTCTTCCATATGTTTGTTGATTACTTGTATATCTTCTTCTGTGAAGTGCCTATTCATTTCTTTAGCCCATTTGTCAATTGGATTATTTACATTCTTGGTGTAGAGTTTTTTGAGTTCTTTATAGATTCTGGAGATTAGCGCTCTATCTGAAGTATGATTGGCAAAGATTTTCTCCCACTCTGTAGGCTCTTTCTTCGCATTGCTAATAGTTTCCTTTGCTGAGAGAAAGCTTTTTAGTTTGAATCTATCCCAGGTATTGATTCTTGCTTTTATTTCTTGTGCTGTGGGAGTCCTGTTGAGGAAGTCTGGTCCTAAGCCAACATGTTGAAGCTCTGGACCTACTTTTTCTTCTATAAGATGCAAGGTCTCTGGTCTGATTCCGAGGTCCTTGATCCATTTTGAGTTTAGTTTCGTGCATGGTGAGAGATATGGGTTTAGTTTCATTCTGTTGCATATGGATTTCCAATTCTCCCAGCACCATTTGTTGAAGAGGCTATCTTTTCTCCATTGCATATTTTTGGCCCCTTTGTCTAGTATGAGAAAATTGTATTTATTTGGGTTTGTGTCCGTGTCCTCTATTCTGTACCATTGATCCACCTTTCTATTTTGGTACCAATACCATGCCATTTTTGTTACTATTGCTTTGTAGTAGAGTTGAAGATCTGGTATTGCGATACCCCCTGCTTCACTCTTTCTGCCAAGGATTGCTTTAGCTATTCTGGGTTTTTTATTCTTCCAGATGAATTTCATAATTGCTTGCTCTATTTCTGTAAGGTACATCATTGGGATTTTAATTGGAATTGCATTCAATCTGTATAGCACTTTTGGTAGTATGGCCATTTTGACAATATTAATTCTGCCTATCCAGGAACATGGGAGATCTTTCCATCTTCTAAGGTTTTCTTCAATTTCTTTCTTTAGTGTTCTGTAGTTCTCATTGTAGAGGTCTTTCACCTCTTTTGTGAGATTGATTCCCAAATACTTTATTTTTTTCGAAGCTATTGTGAATGGGGTAGTTTTCCTAACTTCTCTTTCTGAAGATTCATCGCTTATGTATAAAAATGCCTTAGATTTATGTGCATTGATCTTATATCCCGCTACTTTACTGAATTCACTTATGAGATCTAACAGTTTTCTGGTGGAATTTCCTGGTTCCTCTAAGTATACCATCATATCATCAGCAAATAGGGATAGTTTGAGTTCTTCTTTTCCTATTCGTATCCCTTTAATTTCTTTGGTCTGTCTAATTGCTCTGGCTAGAGTTTCAAGGACGATATTGAATAGAAGTGGTGAAAGAGGGTATCCCTGCCTTGTTCCAGTTTTTAGAGGGAATGCTTTCAGTTTTTCACCATTTAGAATGATATTAGCCATGGGTTTAGCGTAGATGGCCTTTACAATGTTAAGGAATGTTCCCACTATCCCTATTTTTTCTAGTGTTTTGAGCATGAAGGGGTGCTGTATTTTATCAAATGCTTTTTCTGCATCTATCGAAATAATCATGTGATTCTTGACTTTAAGTCTATTGATATGGTGAATTACATTTATTGATTTCCTGATGTTGAACCAACCTTGCATCCCTGGGATGAAACCCACTTGATCATGGTGCACTATCTTTTTAATATGTTTTTGTATGCGATTTGTTAAAATTTTGTTTAGAATTTTTGCATCGATGTTCATTAAGGATATTGGTCTGAAATTTTCTTTCCTTGATGTGTCTCTGTCTGGTTTAGGAATCAGGGTAATATTGGCTTCATAGAATGAGTTTGGGAGAGTTTCCTCCTCTTCTATTTTCTGGAATACTTTGAGAAGTATTGGAATGAGCTCTTCTTTAAAAGTTTTGTAGAACTCGGCTGAGAACCCATCTGGTCCTGGACTTTTTTTTGTTGGAAGGCTTTTGATGACTTCTTCTATTTCATTACTTGAAATTGGTCTATTTAAATTGTGTATGTCCTCCTCGTTCAGTTTAGGCAATTCATATGTCTCTAGAAACCTGTTGATGTCTTCGAAATTTTCTATTTTGTTGGAGTATAGATTTTCAAAATAGCTTCTAATTATGTTTTGTATTTCAGTCGTGTCTGTTGTGATATTTCCTTGTTCATTCCGAATTTTAGTGATTTGGGTTTTCTCTCGTCTTCTCTTTGTTAGTGTGGCTAACGGTTTATCAATTTTGTTTATTTTTTCGAAGAATCAACTATTTATTTTGTCAATTTTTTGTATTGTTTCTTTCGTTTCAATTTCGTTGATTTCAGCTCTCAGTTTAACTATTTCCTGTCTTCTACTACTTTTGGTGTTGGTCTGTTCTTCTTTTTCTAGGACTTTGAGCTGTAGTGTTAGGTCATTTATTTTTTGAGTTTTACTTCTTTTATTAAATGCGCTCCATGAAATAAATCTTCCTCTAAGTACTGCTTTCATAGTGTCCCAGAGATTTTGATATGATGTTTCTTTGTTCTCGTTTACCTCTAAGAATTTTTAAATTTCCTTCCTAATATCTTCTGTTATCCATTCATCATATAGTAGCATATTGTTTAATCTCCAGGTGTTGGAGTAGTTTCTGTTTTTTACTCTTTCATTAATTTGTCACTTCAATCCATTATGATCTGATAGAATACAAGGTAGTGTCTCTATCTTCTTGTATTTGCTGACATTAGCTTTGTGGCATAATATATGGTCTATTTTAGAGAAGGATCCATGTGCTGCTGAGAAGAAAGTGTATTCGCTCTTGGTTGGATGGTATATTCTATAAATGTCTGTTAAGTCTAAATTATTGATTGTGTTATTGAGATCTATGGTTTCTTTGTTCAATTTTTGTTTGGAAGATCTGTCCAGTGGTGAAAGAGGCGTGTTAAAATCACCTAGTATTATTGTGTTATGGTCTATTTGGTTTCTAAAATTGAGAAGGATTTGTTTAACATACATGGATGAGTCACTGTTTGGGGCATAGATGTTTATGATTATTATATCTTGCTGATTTATGCTTCCCTTAAGCAGTATGAAATGTCCTTCCTTATCCCTTCTGACTAACATTGGCTTGAAGTCCACATTATCTGAAATGAGGATGGATACTCCAGCTTTTTTGCTGAGTCCAGGTGCATGGTATGTTTTTCCCCATCCTTTCACCTTTAGTCTATGGGTATCTCTTTCTATGAGGTGAGTCTCTTGCAGGCAACATATTGTTGGATCTTTCTTTTTAATCCAATCTGCCAGTCTATGTCTTTTGATTGATGAATTCAGGCCATTAACATTCAGGGTTATTATTGAGATATGATTTGTATTCCCAGTCATTTGGTTCATATTTAAAATTTTTGACACAACTTGGTTCCTCCTTTATTTGACAGTTCCTTTAGGATAATTCCTCCCTTTGCTGACTTGCTTCTTTGTTTTTGATCTCTTCCTCATGAAATTTTTGCTGAGAATGTTCTGTAATGCTGGCTTTCTTTTGTAAATTCTTTTAGCTTTTGTTTATCATGGAATGATTTTATTTCATCGTCAAATTTGAAGGTAAGTTTTGCTGGGTATAAGATTCTTGGTTGGCATCCATTTTCTTTCAGAGCTTGAAAAATGTTGTTCCAGGCCCTTCTAGCTTTTAGGGTCTGGATTGAAAAATCTGCTGATATCCGTATTGGCTTCCCCCTGAATTTGGTTCTTTTCTCTCACAGCCTTTAAAATTCTGTCTTTATTTTGTATGTTAGGTATTTTCATTATAATGTGCCTTGGTGTGGGTCTGTTGTAATTTTGTGTATTTGGAGTGCTATAAGCCTCTTGGACTTGATTTTCCATTTCATTCTTCAGATTTGGGAATTTTCTGATATTATTTCTTCAAATAGATTGTTCATTCCTTTGGTTTGTTTCTCTAAGCCTTCCTCAATCCCAATAATTCTCAAATTTGGCCTTTTCATGATATCCCATAGTTCTTGGAGATTCTGTTCATGATTTCTCACCATCTTCTCTGTTTGTTCAACTTTGTTTTCGAGGTTAAATATTTTGTCTTCAATATCTGAAGTTCTGTCTTCCAGTTGTTCTATCCTATTGGTTATGCTTTCTATGGAGTTCTTAATTTGGTTTATTGTTTCCTTCATTTCAAGGATTTCTGTTTGGTTTTTTTTCAATATCTCTAACTCTTTATTGAAATGATCTTTTGCTTCCTGTATTTCCTCTGTTAACTGTCGATTGGTGCGATCGTTCAATGCCTGCATTTGCTCTTTCATCTCATCATTCAATGCCTGCCTTTGCTCTTTCATCTCATCATTCAATGCCTGCATTTGCTCTTTCATCTCATCGTTTGCTTCCCTAATCATTTTAATTATGTACATTCTGAACTCCCTTTCTGTCATTTCTTCTGCCATGCTGTCATTGGATTTTATAGATGTAGCATCTAGATTTGTTTGGGGCATTTTCTTCCCTTGTTTTCTCATATTGTTCATGAATCAGTTGATCATTAAGATATTGCTGTTTTCCTCTATTGACTTATAATGTCCCTGAAGATTGCTAGTATATTCCCTCTTATCCTTCAGTAGCCTGAAGTCTTGGAGGAAGTTGATAATGCGGTGCTCCACAAAGAAGCTGCCTCTCTATGGGTGGTGACCCTCAGGTGGCGTATATTCCCTGCTAGTGGGCAGAGGTGCCTCCACTTGTTGACCAATGGTCATCCAATGGGGAACTAGACTGTGGACTGACGCAAGGCCTGTTTGTGCCTGTGTCTCTGGTTTTACCGTCCCTGTGGGAAAACCTTCCACGGCCGGGAAGACTCACTCGGTGGGGACGTCTCGCTGGTCAGTTGCCGTCCTAGAGGTTCCCCTCAATCTACAACTACCACCTGGGCTGGGCTGTCTTCCTCTACAACGATCCCAGGGGCCCGGACCTACGTCCTGGGCCTGGGAGCCTCACCCTTCGCAGGTGAGTCTCCTTAGGCTGCCTCTCCCAGAGAATCTGCCCGCCGCCCTGGAAACTTCGCTCTGCCCCTAGGCGTGTCTCTGTGCGGCTCTTCCAGCAAGAAGCCACCTAGCTCCTGGGACCCTGCTCTGCACCAATCACCTGGCTATGCAGCCCCTCCTCTGAGCCACCACCTGGAGCCCAGTACAATAGCTCCGAGACCCAGAGACCCGCCACACACCTCCTCCTCCGGACAGCCGCCCGGTTTCCAACACAGTCACTAGGAGTCCAAACAACTTACTTCGGGTCTCCTCCTCCTGCCAACCACCCGTAGCCCTAGGCAGTCACTCCAAGTCCAAGTGAGCCGCCCTGTTCCTCCTCCTCCTCCTTGGGGTAGCCCCCGGGGTGTTCAGGAGCGGTGGCTCCGAGACCAAGTGACTCACCACGCTCCTCCAGGCAGGCCACCGGTGTTCAGGAGCGGTCGCTTTTAGTCCAATCAACTCACCACTCGGCTCCTCCTCTGGCAACCACCTATGGCTCTGATGCAGTCACTCCTAGACCAAGCGTCCCGCCACGCTCCTCCTCTTCCTCCGGGCAGTCCCCCAGTGTTCAGGAGCACTCGCTCTGAGTTCAAACAGCTCACCACGCAGCTCCTCCTCTGGCAACCGCCTGCGGCTCTGATGCAGTCACTCCTAGACCAAGTGACCCGCCGAGCTTCTCCTCTTCCTCCGGGCAACCCCCCGGTGTTCAGAAGCGGTCGTTCTGGGTCTAAACAGCTCACCACGCAGCTCCTCCTCAGGCAGCTGCCCGGAGCCCCAGTGGTTGCTCGAGTCCAAGCGCTATGCTGAGCCGCCTCCTCTACGATGATCCCAGTTGTCCGTGTTTACCGCTCCAGTGGGGGGAGGGGCGTCTCGCCGAGCAACTCTACTTCACAAATTCCCTGTGTTCCAGGGCTACCGCCCCATCCGGGACGCCTCCCCAACGGGAGAGACTCACCCGGCGGCTTTGAGTTGGTCCCAAGTCTCTCACTATCTCCTCTTTTGAATCTTGCGTCCTGGAGCAACGTGAAATGCAGCCGCCCTCTAGTCCGCCATCTTGGCCCGCCCGGCTTTGAGTTTTTAATATGTATTATTTATGATGTTGAGGTAAGCTCATTCTATCCCTAGTTTCTTCAATGTTTTAAACATAAATGGGTGCTGATTTTTTGTTTTGTTTTGTTTTTAGATATACATGACAGTAGGGTGTATTTTGACATATTCTATATACTTGGGGTGCAACCCATTACAATTTTGATCCTATTCTTGTGGTTGAACATGATGTGGAGTTACACTGGTCATATATTCATATATAAGCATAGGAAAGTTATGTCTGATTGATTCCACTGTCTTTCCCTTTCCAAACACCCCTCCTTTCCTGTCTTTTCCCTTTTTCTAATCCAAAGAACTTCTAAACTTCCCCTCAGCTTTATAGAAGAATGAAATTATGGCATCTTTCAGTAAATGGATAGAACTGGAAGATATCATGCTAAGTGAAATAAGCCAGTCCCCAAACACCAAAGGGTGAGTGTTCTTTCTGATATGTGTGTGCTGAATTTTGTTGAAATCTTCCTTTGCATCTGTTGATCTAACTATGTAATTTTTGTCCTTAATTCTATTTATGTGGTGACATTTATTGATTTGAGTATATTAAACCATTCTTGCAACCCTGGGATAGAACCAACTTGGTCATGATTGACAATCTTCTTAATATGTTGTTGAATGTGAGATGCTAATACTTTATTAAGGAATTTTGCATCTCAGTTCATCAGGGATATTGATCTGTAGTTTTTTTATTGACATATGCATATATGGTTTTGATATGAGGGTGATATTGACTTCATAGAACAGATTTGAAAGTGTTCCATCACTCTCTATTTCATGGGATAGTTTGAGGATCACTGGCATAAGTTCCTTTTTAAAGGTCTGGTAGAATGCAGCTGGGAATCAATCTGATCTTGGGTTTTTCTTTGTTGTAAGTCTTTTTATTACTGATTTTATCTTATTACTACTTTTTGGTTTTTTGTGTTTTCTATGTCCTCTTGATTCAATTTTGGCAGATCATATGTGTCTAGAAATGTTCCCATTCCTGTTAGGTTTTCCAATTTACTGGAGTATAAGTTTTCAAAATACCACCTAATTATCTACTAGATTTCTATGAAGTCTCTGGTGACTTCTCTTTTTTTCATCTCTAATTTTTTAATTTGGGTCTTCTTTTTGGTTAATTTAGTTAAGTGTTTACCAGTATGTTTATCTTTACAAGGAACAAACTCTTAATTTCACTGATTTTTTTAACTCTCTATGTCATTGATTTTGGCACTGATCTTATTTCCTTCTTTCTAAAGGTTTTGGAATTGGTTTGTTCTTCTTTTTTCATAGGTCTTAAGCTGCTTCATTAGGTTGCTTATTTGGGATAGTTCTGATTTTCTTACATAGGCTTGCATAGCTTAAATCTGCTTTCATAATATCCATTAGATTCTGGTATGTTGAATCAGTATTCTCATATGATTTTAAGACTTTTTAAGTTTCTCCCCTGATTTCTTCTCTCACCCATTTATCATTACAAAAGCATACTCTTTAATCTCCATGTGTTTATATGTTTTATGTAGGTTTTGTGGTGTTGATTTCTATTTTATTCCATTATGATCAGATAACATGCAAGGAGATATATTGAATTTTTTGTATTTACTAAGAGTTGTTTTGAGGTCTGAACTATGGTCTGTTTTGAAGAAAGTTTCACGGGCAGCTGCGAAAAAAGTGTGTTCAGTTGTTTTGGATAAAAATATTCTAGAGATATTTATTAAGTCCATTTGATTTATGATTTTTTTAGGTTCAAAGAATATTTACTGAGTTTATGTCTTGATGACCTATCTATTGGTGAGAGAGGTGTATTGAAATCACCCAGTATTATTACACTGGGGTCAATCTGAGACTTTATTGTAAGTAGTATCTCTTTTATATTGCCGGGGTTCAGCCCTAGCAGCAGTTGGGGTCCCAGGTGGATGGGAGGTGTCGGCGCGGTGGAGAAACAGCGCACAGAGACACCAAGTGTTCTGAGGCTGAGTCTAAATCTTTATTGTTCACAGAGTCTTTTTGTATGTTTTTTCTTTGGTGTTGATTACATCATTTAATGGTTAATACAAGGAAATGTTAAGTAAAAAATCTTCAAGTGTATAATTAATGATCTTATTCAAGAAACATGTTTTTACTGTATGATAGCTTAAAAAGAAAAACAGTTCCCAGCAAGGTAAAGGGCACCATGCTCTGTTTGGTTTTAATTTCCCTGAAAGAATACGTCCTTAAGTTTCTATAGAAGTTACCGCTTTCAAGAATGCCAATGTTAGTTATTAACAGTGGAATGTTTTTGTTATTACTAACAGAGAATAGAGGAATCAGTTTATAGTTAATATTTATTCTATTTCATGTACTCAACGACGGACTAAAACTCTAACTAGATATAGGAAGAACACAAATTGTACTTATGATTAACCTATTTATTTATTAAGTGGGAAAAATATCCTTAAACTTAATCATAAATACTAAGAAAGCAATGAAGACCAAACACCAGATCAAAGCTCAGAGGAATACCCTCTCACATATAACTTTTAGAGAATTTGTATACTAAAAGAAACCACAGGCTCCTTACAAATTTGAGCAAATCATAATTGCTTATTTATGATTTCATCTAAGTATTAATATTAAACTTTATTGTATGTTATTTTGTGTCCCAACACCATGAAATCTCCCCAGTATTCTTTATAATCTGAATCTAAGGATATATTGATTATTAGTATTAAAAGCAACTGCACATGGAGACATGCCATGCCTGTGGCCCCCAAGAGAGAGGATGATCTTTCAACAGAACCGTGTCAAGTGTTGGAGGGGTAGGAAATAGATGCGGCATTATATTATTAGTTGCACCCATGTTTGGGGCACACATATTTACCATCATTATGTCTTTTTGTTGGATTGTTTCCTTTGTCATCATGAAGTGATCTTCTTTGCCTCATCTGATTAATTTTGGTTTGAAGTGTGCTTTGTCAGATACAAGAGTAACTACTCCTGCTTGTTTTCAGGCTTCATTTGCATGGTATATCCATTTCCATGTTTTCACTTTCAACTTGTGGCTGTCTTTGCCTAAGGTGAGTCTCTTGCAAACAATATATGATTGGATTTTGTTTTTAAATCCATTCTGCCAGCCTATGTCTTTTAACGGGAGTGTCGAGACCATTTATATTCAATGTTATTACAGAGAGATTTTTATTAATTTCTGACATTTTGATTTATTTCAAATGTTTAAATAGTCCCATTTTTCATTTGTTTAGCTATTCTTTCAGGTGTGATTTTGTGAGCTGTTGGGTTTGTTTTGATTTCTTCTGTGTGCAGTATCTCTTTAAATATTTTCTGTAGTGCCAGATTAGTATTTCTTTTTATTTCTGCTTATCTTGAAATGTTTTTATTTCTTGCTGAATGGAGCAATCATGGTTGACAGCTATTTTTCTTAGGGTTTAGAACACATCATTCTAGGTCCTTCTGTATTTTAGTTTGTGCTGACAAATCAGAAATACTTCTGGTTGGCTTACCTATAAATGTTTTTTCTCTTGAGGCTTTTAGAACTATATCATTGTTCTGTATGTTAGTCATTTTAATTTCAATGTGTCATGGAAAAGTTCTTTTTTAATCTTGTTTATTTGGTGTTATAAATGCATCCCACATCCAGATGTCCATCTCATTCTCAAGGTTTGGACAATTTTCTGTTATTATTTTCCAGAAGAGATTATCCATGCCATTAGCCTAGATCTCACAACCTTCTTCAATTCCAACAATTGAGCTTTTAATGTTGTCCCAGATTTTTTTGTATATTCTGGTCACGGTTACTTATTTTAATATGTCTGAATATTTAATACCAATCACTTTGTCTTCCAGCTCTGAGATTCTGTCTTCAGCATGATCTACTCTATCAGAGAGACTTTCAACTGAACATTTTATTTGATTTACTGTGTCTTTCATTTCTATTTGGTTCTTTTTCAATATCTCTGTCTCCTTATTGAATTTCTCATTCTTATCATGTACTGATTTCCTAAATGCATTTAGTTGTTTCTCTGTGTTATCCTGGAATTCGTTGATCATTTCTATCATCATTCTGTTGAATTCTTTGGCATTTTGTTCACTTCAATATCCCTGGAGTTGGTTGCTGGTGAATAATGAATTTTAGGAGGTATTGTGTTACTTTGGTTTTTTTCATATTTCTTTTATTCCCATGTTGGGTTTTATGCATCTGTTGGGATAGATTTCTCTTCCACTCTTATTTATGGGTCTTTTTAGGGCAGAGCCTTCTCTTGCCAAAGTGTCCTAGACTGACCTAGATTATGACCCGTCAAAGGTATTCACAGCCTTTGAGTTAATTCTCTGTGTTTCTTGTAGGAGTGGATGTCCATGAGTGTGACCTGAGGCCCCCACCTAGCCATTCCTACTTGAGTCATGGTTGTTAGTTTGGAGGTTTTGTCTCTTGTATTCTTTGTATTAAAGTATCACTGAAATTTGAGTAGGTTACTTTCTCTGTGGAACAAGGTATGCTGTTTCTTGCTTGGGTTTAGCTCATCAGCAGAGTCTCTATCCTGGGAACTTGTGGTGTCCCCATGGATTCCCAGCACTTCACAGAAAAGAGGGAAACAAACAATAGCTGTTAGGTATAAAGCAACCTTTCTCTCCCACACGAGGAACTTTATTCTAAGCGGACAAAACGTGTCCGCTGGGGGGAAAGGGGAAAGGGAAAGAAAAAAGATGGTGCAGGGTTCCTTGTATTGGAATTTCACGGGCTGGGAGGAACCAATCACGGAGGAGAATTATTACAGACTGACTGATGGACCAATGACATATTGGAACGTAATGTGGGAGGCTGGAAGTTTATGGCGACGTAAGCCGGAAATTCCTGTAATGGGAGAGGTGGGCTTAACGGCAGATTGACAGGTGGATTGGGAGGATGCGTTCCTGTAGGGAGAGAGCAAGGTTGCTTTATACCTAACAATAGCAACAATGGAAGCAAACAATATACAACATTAAAATAGACACCTGGTGCCTACTATGATATCTACAATACTAGTTATCACAAAAACAGAAATGGTGGAGTCAGCAATCACCAAGAGCATAAACAATAAATAGCCATGAACTAGATCTGGCATTAAAGCAAACAGAATGTGTCAACTATGCCATCCACAGTACTAATTACTGCAACAACAGGAATGGAGGGCATAGTTATACAAACCAAATAGCTCTAAAAGGTGGTAAAAAGGGCGGGGGATATAGCTCAGTTGGTAGAGTGCTTGCCCTGCAAGCATAAGGCCCTGGGTTCAATCCTCAGCAAAAAAAAAAAAAAAAAAAAAAAAAAAAAAAAAAGATATGTAAAAGGTGGTAAAAATAGAGTTCATTAAGAGAAAAGAAAACGTGATAGGAAAGTAAAAGAAAGTTTAGAGCATTCAAAATGTGAACACAGAGAAGGCAGAAGAGAGGTAACAAGTGATGGCTATAAAGAGGGAAAAAATAAATTAATTTTTAAAAGGGAGAGAAAAATAGAGAATTTAGCTGTTAGTGGGAAAAGAAAGGAGAAAAAGAGAAACAAAGCAAAACAAAATAAAAATAAATTTTAAAAAACTAACCCTCAAAAGATAAGGAAAAAGAACAATTGTAAAAAATGCTAAAAATGATTTTTAAAAGAGTATATATATATATCTATGAACCAATCAACACAGCAAGAACACACACACGCACGCACGCACATAGACACACAAGCAGAAAAAAAAAAAAAGATTCTTAATGAAAAATGAAAGAATTTTCTCCACTGAGGTGGTCAAAACTCTCATTGGGAATGAATGGTCACTTCCTATGCTTGCCTATCTTTTTTCTTTTCTTTTTTTTGGGGGGGTGGTACCAGGGATTAAACTCAGGGGCACTTGACCACTGAGCCACATCCCCAGCCCTATTTTGCATTTTATTTAGAGACAGGCTCTCACTGAGTTGCTTAGCGCCTTGCTTTTGCTGAGGCTGGCTTTGAACTCATGATCCTCTTTCCTCAGCCTCCTGAATCTCTGGGATTAGCCACCATGCTTGACCTTTTTCATTACTTTTTGAGGTAAGTATGGAGAGATAGAGAGAGTGAGAGAGAGAGGGGGTTCCAGTGCACGTGCACGTGCAAGGGCTGGGGGTTGTTAGCATCTTCCTCTTTCGTGTTGCTCACTGAGCTGCCAGCTGGAGTGGCCAGAAACTGAAACTGGTTGAAACAGCTTTCAACTTCCCTCTGACCAGTGTGAGGTAGGACAGAATGGGAAGTACTGTCTGACAGAACAGACTGATGCATTCCCAGGGCCGGGCTGCTACAGAATTCCAAGAGGGGAGTTCCAGTGTCTGGGACTTGGCTCTGATCAGGCCTTAGGGACTTTATTGGGTGGCGTCTGCTCTGGAGAGATTAGATCGACACACCACTATGGCCAAGCAGATGCAGACCTCTGCTGGGAGTCTGGAGTTCAGGAGCCTCAGGAACTGTACTGAGGGCAGGGGAGTCAGCCCTGACAGGTCTCACACACTGCTGCCCATGGGTGCAGCCTTCTAGTCTTGGTCCCCGAGTGTATTCACACCTGCCTCTTCAATTTCCCAACCCTCTTCAGCTGGTCACGTGAGCTTCCAGACTCAAAGGGAAATCAGTTGCATGCCACCCGTAATTCTGACTTAAGCCCCCTGGGCACTATCCTCTCTGTGCCTGTTTCCCATTCGGCTAGGTACGCCCTAGCCCACACGGTAGGCACTGGCTGGCACAGTATGGAAACATGCGCTCGTCTCCCAGGCTCCTGGCGCAGCGAGCTGAAGCGCGGCCTCCTCAGGATGGCTCCCGCCTCCGCTCTTCACTTGCCACAGAACACTTCAAATACCGGGTCACTGTGCAGCCTCTGGATCACGAAGTTCAGCCTGCTTTTCTGTCTACAGGTTTTTCCATGCAAATTGGTCTGCTGGGTTTCTCTGTCTGTTTGTGTTATCCCTCCCTCCGTGGTGACCCAGGGTCACTGCCGCTGCCACAACAGGCTTGGCTTCGACGAACTCTTTCTTGGGTTTTTTTTTTTTTTTTTTCGGTACCAGGAATGGAACCCAGGGGTGCTTGACCACTGGACCACATCCACAGCCCTTTTTATTTTTTGTAATTTCCACAATGTCAGAGTGCTGGGGACTCGAACCCTGGCCTCCAGCATGAGAGGCAGGCACTCTATGAGATAGGCTATATGGCCTGCACCCTTTTTATTTTTTATTTTGAGACAGAGTCCCGCAAAGTCCCTCAGCCTCCATAAGTCGCTGAGGCTGGCTTTGAACTTGTGATCCTCTTACCTCAGCCTCCTGAGTTACTGGGATTACAAGCATGTGCCACCATACCTGGTCACCTTCTTGAATATATGGAAGGAGTCATAATAACTGTCTCACAGTCTTTGCCTGTACTCTAACCTGGTTCCCTTTGGGGTCAGTTTTGACTCATTGCTTTTCCCTCACATTATGGATTGTATTGTTCCACTCTATGAATACCTGACAGTTTTTATTTGATGCTCGATATTACTAACTTACCTTATTGGTTGTTGAACATTTGTGTATTCCTGTAAATATGTGTGAGCTCTGCTCTGGGATATGACTAATATACTTAGGAAAAGGTTGGTTATTTCTGGACTTGCTTTTAAGCTTTGTTCAGCAGACCATATCTGAATTTAGTTTGAGATTAATTTCCCCCACTATAGGAGGAAATCAGTTTTCTGTTTCCGTGAAATAATCAACTTACAAGGAGTAAAAGTTTATTTTGGCTCATAGTTTCAGAGGTTTCAGCCCATGGTTGGTTGGCCTGTTGCTTTTGGGCCAGGGGTGAGGCAAAACATCACACCAGGGAATACATGGTAGAGCAAAGTCGTCACCTCATGGCAGCCGAGAAGCAAAAAAGACAGACAGGAAGGATGTAGGGTCCCCATATCCACATTTAGGGTCTTCCCCCTGTGACCTTCCTTTCACTAGGCTCTACTTCTTATGGTCCCAATAGCACCATGAACTGGGGACCAAGCCTTTATAACACTTGGGCTTCTGGGGGACATTCAAGATCCAAAACCATAGCACTGTTGTCCTCTGAATGATAAGATCTTCCACTCTGGCTTTTGGGAATGACATTACTTCTGATCTTGTGAGGTGTGTGTGTGTGTGTGTGTGTGTGTGTGTGTGTGTGCACACGCTATCAAACTCAGAGCTTCGTGCATGCTAGGCAAGTGCTCTACCACTGAGCTACATCTCCAGTCCCCCTTGGGAACTCTTGGAGGTACTGTTCTCTTGATCTTTTAGAGCCCTCTTTCCCCAGCTTTGGGTAGTTTCCTCGCACATGTATTCTGACCAACAGTCTGCTAAAGATCCAAAGGGTACTCTCTGTGGGTCTCCAGGTTTTGTCCTCTGTGCAACTCTCTCCTCTTCAGAACTTTGGAATTTCTCAATTCCCAAATCAGTGAAACCGCCATATTCCCCTGGCCACCCTGCCCTGGACCACAACCTGGAAGCTTTCCCAGAAACAACCTGGGGTAATTACAGAGCCCACCTCATGATTTTCTTATTTCCTAGGGACCACTGTCCTTTGTTGCCCTAGGTCTAGTGTCTGAGGTCTTAAATGCTATTGTTTCGTGTATTTTGTCCTTTTTTTGTTTGTTTCAAGTAGGAGTTTAAATCAGGGTCTTGTTTTTCCATCTCAACCAGATTCAAAGTCTGTTTTAAAATTCCTATAGTTTGACATTGTCATATCTTCATTTTCAGAGGCATCTGCTAAAATTCCTTTGACTTTCTGCAGTCTCTTAGAATAGTAAACCTAAAAATATACTTATCTTTAGATGCTCTAGATCATTATAGCAGAAATTCGTTTTCATATTTTAATATCAAGCTTTAATTTTAAAAACAGTATGATTTTCTGCCTTATACTTACTTATATTACAGTTTTCCTCCAAATGCCCTGGGAAGATATTCTTAAAATTGAATCAGGGAATTATCTTATAGGGCCAAGAATTAAGATTATGCCTTTCCTGTAGTAATAGAGTAACATTATCACAGTTCTTTATAAAGCAAAAATGTCGTCAGTATTGCCACTGAATTTTCTATTCTTGTGTATTCGAGAAGTGAAGTAATGAGTACTTTAGCATTTTAAATAAAATTTGCATAAGAACATACCAAAAAACATACCAACTTTGTTCTCCAGGTTTCCTTGAAGACCTAATATAAGAACATTTCCCATTATTTTAATTGTGGACACATATTCCCATTATTTTTCTCCATTATCAAATTGGCACATTATTTTTGCTTTTTGCTCTCTTCCACACTGCCCACACTCCTCCCACACACATTACTGAAGTACTGGTAATGACATTTAAGGGTTCCATGAGTGGGTCACTACTGATGGTCCCACATTTTCTGTTCTACCCAGAAGTAGGACTCCAAGTTCCTCTGCTAGGCCACACTTGACTTCCCCACATGGGATGAACCTCCTGTCTCCTCCTCCCCACTCATCCTTAAACCAAATCCAAAAAGTTCATTCAAGATTTCCCTAGGCCTCAATGTTATCCTTTGGAAAGTCTGTTGTCTTTTGTTATATCTACTTTAATCTTGTTTTAGCACCTTATTTATTTATATTTCTTATGTGTCTAGAGCAGTAATTTTTAAACTTTAGTGTGCACCAAAATAGCCTAAAGAACTTTAAAAAAATTGCTGAGTCCCACCTTTAGAGTTTCCAATAAATTTCTATCATGTTCCCAAATCATGCTGAAGCTGTTGTCCAAGAACACTTTTAGATGCACAGGTCTAGACTTAGGGTCTAGCCCCCTTGAAAAAAGGGTCAACTTCTCATGCATCTGTTGTTCTACATAGTATCTAGCACAGTGACTTACAAAGAGCTGTTTAAAAGTATGGTTTTGTTAATATTGAATTTCTGGACTTACAAAAATGTCATGTGTCAATGATCTAAAAAAGTTTCACAGTCACAGTGAAGAACCCAAAAGAAGTGAAAAAAGAGCTCATGATAGATTTATAAGTCTATTTGCTTCATCAAAGGATAAAACAAAGGGGTTATCAAGTTGTGTGATTTCCAATATCATCAGGCATGCCAACAGCTAGGTTTGAATGTGTCTCCCCAAGTTCACATATTAGAAACTTAATCCCCAAATTCATTTGTTAATGGTATTTTGGGGGCAATCAGGGTTAAATGAGATCATGAGAATAGAGTCCCCACGATGGCATTAGTGGCTTTATAAGAAGGAAAGAGACTCAGACTTGAACTAGCACATTTCCTCCATCACACCACGTGCTACCCTGCACCAAGTTATGATGCAGCAAGAAGGCCCTCAGGCAGATGCAGCCTCTTGATTTTGGATTTCCCAGCCTCTAAACCAACAAGAAATCAATTTCTGCTCTTTATAAATTACCCAGTCTGTGCTAATCTATCACAGCAATGCAAAATGGATTAAGACAATGTCTGATTAGTTATTCCAGGTATTACCCAACAACAAAAAATTTTCCAACAGTAGCGTAGTTCTACCAATTCTGAGTCTCTTGTTATTTACTGACTGGGAAAAGCTGTAGCAATCATGCTTTGTTTTAAAATATCCAAAACAGAATTTAAAGCAATGATCAAAATTAAGCTGAATCTCAGTGTGGTGGTAACATGTGGGACCTTGAGAAGCGTGCTGCCTATGCTTGCGTCCAGCTGGGCCTGAGAAGCCTGCACACACGCAGGTGCTGTCCTTTTAGGATCACACCAAGAACAATATATCCTTCACAGGGTAGAAGTCTCAAAACAGTGCCTAACACACAGTAAGCACTTGTTAAAAATAAGCTAGTAGAGTCTGCTTCAGTTAGATTAGGATTTCAGGGACCATATTTTTCCAACTGAAATTTAAAACAAGAGTGTTACTTGGGCCACTTCTGGGAATAAAAGATTCTTAAAATAACACTCTGATTCTGCAGACGTTTCTAGGGTTCACAGGAGCCAAAAGCAACCTATTTTATAGAAAGACTGCTTAGACACCCCATGCAGTCCACTGTCCAGATCCCCACCTTCCCAGTTCCCGTATCCTTTTTACTCCTAAATATCCCACATCTCCAGAAAAAGAAAGTCAGAGCATCCTCAACCCGCCATTAGAGAGTGGAGGTGGAACTCACGTCTTCATCAGTTTCCCCATTCTGTGGATGGATTGGTCTGGAATGTGAAATGAGAGTCCACATCCTAGTCCTGAAGTTGTAAGGTGGTGCCTCATGGACATAAAGAGAATAAATCAAAGCAAACCCAACAAACAAGCAGCCAATTTCTCAGCAACTCTCTTCCTCTCATAACAGGTTAATAATTCCACTGAGAGCCCTGGAATTTACTAGAAGCCTTTTCCTTTGTTTCTTATAGAAGCCAAGGGAATTACTCACTAGTAAGGGACTAATAAAGCACAAAAATCACAAGATCGTGTTTATCCAGCTAGACTTCTTGTTGAGAAACACACGTCAATAACACAGGCAAAGAAAGAGAGCTGGTCCCGATTTACTGGTAAGGTCAGACAAAGGGATCAGAGGAAGAAAAAGATTAGGTGTCAACAGACTGCTGGCGTTCCAGTTACCAGTCACGGCTGCCGGGAGCAAGGTATTTCCCAAGACTGAACCTCAGGTCCTCACTGCCACATACTTGCCACTACATGAGCAGCACATTCTCATCCTGAGTCACATCCCCAACCCTTTTTATATTTTATTTTGAGACAGGGTCTCGCCAAATTGTTTATGGCCTCGATAAGTTACTGAGGCTGGCTTTGAACTCACCATCCTGCCTCAGTGTCCTGAGCTGCTGGGATTACAGGCAGGTGCCACCACACCTGAATCAGCCTTTCTTTTCTTTGCATTTCTTTGCTTTTCTTCCCTCCATCCTTCCAATGCCCTCCCTCTTTTTGTCTCTCTTTCCTGGGTCCCTCATGCCTTCCTCTCTTCTTTTCTTCCTTTCCTTTTTTTTTTTTGGCTGAAAGTGTCAAACCCAATTATAAGTTGTTCCTTCAAACTTAGTGTTGTGGGGCGCAACTTAAGAACAGACTGATCACCACTGAGAAGTTCAAATTTGAAAGTCTTTATTAGCCAGCTGGCTGACTACCTCACACAACGCCCAAAATGGCTACTGGGGTGTAGGGCTACAGGGGTTCTTATACCATAAGTAAAACATGTTGGTACATCAATCATAAGTGGCTGTTGCTATGATTTAAAACTACAAATTAACATCATGAGATCTAAAATCATAAGCAGAAGGGGAAGTGGGTCAAAACAACCTTAGTCAGGTATGAGTTAAAGAATGGTTACTAACATCTAGAAAATCGTTCTCTGACAGGGTACATTGTCCAGGAAAAATAGGAACCAAAAAGAGAACAATTTTACATTGTATCAGAATTGCCATTTTGTGTTGCCAAACTTGCTATGCTAAGCAACTGTTGGTGGGTACAGAGGCAGGGTGTCCCACAGGAGAAGCATTTCCTCCATGACATGGAGTCTCAGAATAAAATGGAGTCTGTTTGGTCATTGCCCATATAGCCTGGTCCATAACATTATAGATATTTTCAAACATATACAACCTTAGAAAAAAAGATGTAATGAATCCCCATGGGTCCACCACTCAGCTTCAAGGCTTATCAACATTTTGCCCATCTTGTTTTCTCTATTTTCCACTTCTCGCTCTGTCTGCCACCCAATGTTTTCCTGGAGCATTTTAAAGCAAATTCTAGGATTTCGCTCTTAAAGGTGTCACATGTCTCTGTAAAAGATAAGCACTTTAAAAAACCCTAACCACAGCACATTTTACTTCCCCAAATTAATAATGTCCTCATATCACATAATACCCATTTTCTTTTAAAACCTAATTTTCTCAAAGATAGCTTCATACACTTGGTTTGTTCAAAGAGGCTCCAAGCAAGGTCTGTGGTGCATTTGATTGACAAATCTCTTACGCTCTTTTGCTATGTGAGAGTCCCCCTCCTTTTCCTGGTTTCCAAGTCGTGTACTTAGCCTGCTCAATTTTCTACCGTCTAGATCTTGATGAATTGCATTCTCATGGTGTGACTAACACATTCTTTAGCTCTCTGTATTTCCTATAAGTTTGGGTTTAGACTTAGAAACTTGTTTAGACACAGGTTTGAATTTTTTATCATGAATATTCCATAGTGGCACTATTCAACTTTTCCCCAAATATTTTGAATCCAAAGGTGTGTTGCAGAAGGCTACAACAATGGAGACTGACCCAAGTGCTAACAACTATGGAGGGATGCAGTCAATGACCTGCACACCAAGATCTAAGGAGAAGAGCTTTATTTGGGGGAGATGGAGCACTTGTCACAGAGGAAGCTGCTTTTGTCTTTACTCCATATAACACTGTCTTTTATATACTTGCAGTTAAGCGAGCTATACATCTTAAAGATCCAGCCTCACATAAGCAGTAACTAGCCTATTTTACAGATTTTAGGTTGGTTACAGGAAGGAAAAACAACCATGTTGACACAGGTGAACGTTTCACAGACCGCAGAAGAACATCCTGTTTGCAGAACACAGGAGAGGAAGACGGGGCCCTAGTCCCCAAGGATCCTGTTTGGTGCCTCCATCTTTCGACAGAACGTAGGCCTCCTTCTAGGGGACAGGGCCCACATTTCCCCCCTCCTTATGTTCCATGTCCTGGATGATATCTGTTAACCTTACAGCCTTATGATTTGAGCATTGCAACTTAGCAAAAATCACAGATAACACTTTCCAAAGAATCCAAACACCTAACAGCAATAGTATTATCGCAACCAAATTTAACAGCAAGTCAACAGAAAACAAATTTCGGATCTTATTCATTAGCCAATGAATTGCTGAGGAGCCTGACACAGGTGTTACACTGATGGTCGCTATATGTTTCACTTGATTGGTGAGATTTCTCATAATATTTTGAAATCGGGTATTCCAAGGCCCCTTAATATATTGGGATAGATTCTGATAATGAGTAATCCAGTCAGAGGACGAATTAAGAACATAAGGGGTCACACACAATTGATTGATAGGAAATCGAACATCACAGTTAATTCCTAACATTTTCTCAAGGATGACGATTCTCTCAGTCAGTAAGTCCGTTTGTTGTTGTTGGAGCAAAATGGCGGTTTGAGTCCATTGCAAGGCTTCCTTCGTCTGGTGAAAAGCTTGTGTCGAGGCGACCGACAGATTATTAACAGCGGCAGCATTCTGGATGGAGTTGGTCAGCGACACCGCAGCAACGGTCGTGGTGGCCGTGAAGGCCAGTAACGCCAGGACGGCCACCACGATGAGGCCTACGGCCCTCGGCGGTCGCGCCAGGCTTGTCTCAGGACCCTGTACTTGGTAGGGTCCTCGCCACGGCGTGGTGAGATTGACTGGGAGCCATAAGCCGGGGGGGTAGCTTACAAACCATATGTAAGAAGGATGAGAATCACTGTCAATGCAAGTGGCTAAAAATTGACCAGAGGCATTTTCAAACACTATGAAGAAAGGGGGCGTTACACAGGTGGCCATGGATATACGAGTGGAGTTGCTCCACAAGGTGGCATTCTGCCAGATAGTATCAGACTTAACCCCCAAAACATAAGAACCTTTTCCCCAGTTAGGTCCAGTGGTCAAAGTGAGAGCCAAGACTGAGATATCCCAAGTCTTATTCTCTGATCCCACCAAAATTCTTGACTGCATGTGTGTCTTGGATTGGAATTGAGAAGGTAGGGGAGAGAACTTACAGATCCCGTTACACCAAGAGGCTTGTCCCCAAGCACACAGTCCATTTTGTAAAGAGTAAGGGTACGGACTTGTGCATTGAGGCCACCTAGGAGGAGGTTTATTATAATCAGGAGACCAAGGTGAGTCGCATGGATCTAGAGGTGGACTGGCACATTTATTTCTAGTGTAATTACCGGGGTGATGAATCATCTTAGGTATAGAGAGTGTTCTCATGCATACTGCACCACCAGCAGCGATAGTAGAACCGTCGGCATTGATTTTTATGGAAGAATAACTGGCTCCAGAACACTGTTGCCAAAGATATGTTTCTGCTAAACTGACACATGGCTCTGACTTATTTGTCATCACATTACCAGAAACCCATACAAAACAAGCTGTGTCAGAAGACCGTGGCAGTAAATTTGACACGTTATAAGCAACAGTGTGAGCTACTCTTACACTAGGAAGAATAGAAGAATCGTTTCCCAGTAATAAAGGTAAAGGGTCATTCCAAGATATTGAACTGAGAATTCCTGGGTGTTTTAAGTAGGCCCAATGAATCTCTCCATGGACTGGAGAGGGAACGGCCAACAGGGCCAACATGGCTAAGAATAAACCTTCTGGACGTGACATATTCCCAGTGATCCCTTTAGTCCTCCTCACAAACAGCTGTAGGAGCTCCCAGGTGATGATGTCCCCATGCCTCTTCGGATGTCTCCTTTTCCTCCTCCTTCTTATCCGAAGGTTTGCCGTTGCCCGTGTAAGGTCAGATGGACATACCGGAGACCCATCAGGGGCCATCTTCATTTTCTGGAAAAACACAAGCATATCCTCTGCCATGTGCTAATCAGGGGCACGGCCCTTTCCACTGACTGAATGAGGATCTGTGTGCATCACAAGTGGGTGTGGGGTAGCTTGGGTTTGTATGTGACCCCAGTGCTTTTCTGTGGGTCTTCATTTCCCATCAACGGGTACCATAAAATTTAATTTAAACAGAATTTTTTGAATAACATCTATTCGTGCTTTGTTCCCTGTTTTCCCCCTCCTTAAGCAAACCATCCTTCATGGTCTGATGTGCTCTCTCAATGATGGCTTGCCCAGTAGGGTTGAAAGAATACCAATAACATGGGTAATATAGAGGCCTTTTAAAAATTCTTGGAATTTGTGAGATGTGTAAGCAGGGCCATTATCTGTTTCTTTAGTAAAAGGCAAACCTAAAATAGAAAACGCCTGCCAGCAGAATTGGATTACCGCAATTGTGTTTTCCTTTTGGCTTGCCATAGCTCAATGCATTCCTGAGAAAGTGTCAATTGCGTGATAGACATATTTAAAAGGAGAGAAAGAGGAGTGCATAAACACATCCATTTGCGATAAGGCATTAGGGTGTAAGCCCTGAGGATTAACTCCTCTCCCAATGGGTCTGTGATTAATATGGAGCACAATTTTTACACTGATCACGAATGGATCTCAGCATTGGTAAAGACACTGGAACACTAGTACTTCAGTTGCTCTGAGGATAGATGGGACAGACAAGATCCCTGGCTCCATCTAGAGGGTCTACAGTTAGGTGGAAAATATCCACAGGCTCTCTAGCGAGATGGTCAGCTTCTCTATTTAAAAGAGCAGGTAGTTCAGGCAAATTAGTGTGTACCCTACAATGTTGTATATAAATGGGCATGGTACGCCGCAACAATTGAGCCTGTAATCCTTTTAAGAGTAATGATAAAGCAGATTTTCCTTTTATATAAGCATAAGGTACCAAAGGAACTAATTTTGCCGCATATATGCTATCAACTAAACAATTGAGGGGCTTATTGGGATAGCCAGCACTAGCCCAAGTGAAGGTTGCTATTTCCCCTTTCTACACAGAATCATAGTAATTATCTTGAATTGCACCCACATAATGGTCACATTCAGGATCATTGAGCATAAAAGCTCCCTTCTTACCAGGACAGGCATCCCAGCACAAAATGGTGGCTCCTGGAGTGGGTCTTGTATTTACAGGATTCCAGGGCCTAACAGTAAAATCCTGAGGACCTTAGCCATAGAAGGTGCCCAAGATGGAATTATTTCACCAGGATAATGGCAAAGGGCATGAGCGATTCTTGTTCCACTAGCAAATTCCTCTGGGATATCTTCTAGTTTTAGTGGGAGAGACAATTGATCAGGTTCTTTTGCAAACACCTGTGGACATCTCTTTCTCAATCTTTTAATTAAAGCAGCTATTTGGTTATCCATGGCCCATACAACCTTTGACGTATTTGTGGGTTGATGTAACCATTGTAGGTATCTAAATCTTTCTGTGCTAGAAGCCCTGTTACTAATGGCCGTGTTAGCAGCACACAACCAATTATAGGCAAAGAGGGATCGACTCTACGTGACTCTAAGGAATCCAGTCCCCTATTGACTTCATGAAAGATTTCCTTTTGTTCATTAGTTAAACTCCTTTTTGTGACAAATCAGACCTTCCTTCAAGCAATAGGAAAAGACGCTGTAACTTACTTGATTGGTAGAGGTAAACTAGGCCAGATCCAATTTAGATGTCCTAGAAAGGTTTGAGCCTCTGACAAGGTCTACGTATCTGGTATGGCTAATTGTATAGCCTTGGGCCTTATAGTGCATTCACTGATTAGCTATCATAAGAATACAACTGGTAAAACTCGTTGGACCTCTTCTGAAGTAGTTTTTAGAACCATTTTGTTAAGTTCTTTTACAAGCATTCGGAAGGCTATATCAACCATCTTTGACTCTTTATGACATATTAAAATATACATAGTGAACAATCTGAACCTCTGGAGGTATGGCAGCCAACTGTAGGTTTTATATACGTAAACTTGACAGATTGAAGGACTGTTTTTCATTCCCTGTGGTCATACTATCCATTGATATCAAGGGGCAGGATGTGCCTGGTTGGCGACAGGAATAGCAAATGCAAATTTTTCGCTATCCTCAGATACCAAGGGAACAGGGAAGAAGCAATCCTTCATATCCAGGGTTTAATGTACTCTCCAGCTGGTGTGGCTGCTACTGCAGGCAACCCTGGCTGAGTGGATCCCGTAGGTTCCATGATGGCATTAATGGCTCTAAGATCATTTTACCTTAGCTTTCTTTTCATTGACAGAAATTGGAGTGTCATATGGGCTAGTAGATGGCTCTAAATGGTTAGCATCGAGCTGTTCCCTAACCAGAACCTCTAATTGTTGCCTCTTGAAATTAAGGGGCCTTTGTTCTACCCAGACAGGCATTTGCACCAAGCTGCTACCCCAATAGCTCTTACCTGATCGAAATACCCTGGTGGGCCCTCGGCTTGCGTGGTGGGACTAGCATACTCCCCTACACCTGCTAAGCATTCATAACCTCAGGGATTATTATTTTGTGCATTGAGGCGAGCCTCTAAGCTTGCTTGTTCATCCCATAATGCTGTAAAAGAAACAAAATCTCCTGGTTCCAAAACTGATCTCGCCAAATCTCGTCAATCCCCTGGAGTAGTTTGTAGTGCTCCAAAACCTTCTATTATCTGCCATACCAGGTCTCCTTGGGTTCCTCTCTCTCTTATAAGGCTTCTCTTAAATCTTTTAAAAGCTGTCTCTCTGGTGCCACCCAATGTTGGGTCCCTATTGTCACAGGATAATAGGAAGGCCCCTGCAGCAGGGCCTGACTTTCAAAGTCTATATAATCATCAGGGGCTGATAGGACCCACCTTCCCACAGGCATGAGACCCTGTGGGCCCGGCTTCCACTTCCAGGATGCCTCTGTACCTTCTTTGCCATCTAAGGAAATGGAATCATCGATGTGCCCTGCCTCGGGGTCCTCAGAGCTTGTGTCAGGCAACACGACCTGTTCAGAATTGGGGCCTGCATAATCAGGCAAGTCCCCTAACTCCAGCTGAGGAGTCGAGGGGTGGACCTGGCTGGGGGGCCTCATGGGATGCCAGGGAGAAGTTGGATCCTCCTCACTCTAATGCAAAAGCCATTTAGGGTCAGGTATCTTTTCTCCTTTCCTTCTTATCTCCAGATTATCTTTGCTGTCTTGTTTTGAACTTTCTACCTTTGTTCCTAAGGCTGATAAGATGACCAAAAAAATAGCTTGATACTATGGCTCTAGTCCTCCCTTATCCTGAGTGTTTCCATCACTCTTCTGAAGCGCTCCTTTCCAAAGTTCAGAATCCAACAACCTATCTTCAGGGAACCAGGGATTATCCTGTAAAACTCTTGTAAAAGTTTAGGCGGTCATGATTTATCTGAAGACCTTGAGAGGTCACAATTGCCTTAGGGAATCTTTAAATGAGGCTCCATCTTACCGGGGGTGTTTCCCATGTTGCTGCCAGCTTGCATGGAGCAGTGTCCTCAGCGACCGGTGTGACCCGCTCCCCCAATTATTATTACTATCCTGGCCAGGGGATTTACTTACCATGGTCCTCACCTCCAATTCTTGCAGAACCCTTCCACTCCTTCCTGTTGGGATTAAAGTTTATCACACAAAATCCCTGAAATTTCTGTATCTGCACGGTTTAGAGGTGAGGCAGGATGTCATGGCAGCAGAAGAGTGTGGCAGACAGGAGTGACCCACATGACCACCAGGCAGCAGAGTCCACGCTCCAGATACAAAATATATACCCCATGGCCACGCCCCAATGAACCACCTCCTCCAGCCACATCCCACCTGCCTCCAGCTACCGCTCAGTTAATCCCATCAGGGATTAATTCACTGATTGGGTTAAGACTCTCACGACCCAGTTGTTTCTCCTCTGAACCTTCTTGTCTCACATGTGAGCTTTTGAGGGACACCTCACATCCAAACCATAACACCTGGCAGCTTTGGGAGTCATTTACAAAACCAGGTGCCTCTTCCACCATATTCAGCAGAAAATTTTCTGAAGGAAAATTTTATCCCATAGGACTAACAGAACTTCAACAATTAAGGTGTTCGCTTATTGCTATCATATTTACACTTGATGTTCCTGAATTAAATATGCAGTCTAGGGAAACATGCCCACTTAGAACATAACCAGTAATTTTTCAAGTTTATCAAACAAACAAATGTGCAAAGTATAAGAAGGAAATACCAGAGCTGAGGAAGAATATGAAAAAAGATGAAGAGAAATTTTTTTTTAGAGAAAAGAGGCAAACTCTATGTATTATGATGTTAAATATTAATAATTATTGGAGCAAAGATCTACACAGTTTAGATAAATAGAGCTCATTGTTGGTGTTGTACAGGTTATCAGTTTGGATGAATGTATAACGACATGTGTCCGCCATTTGAGTATTCTATAAAGTAGTTTCACTTCCCTTAAAATCTGCCTGTTCATTCCTCCTTCCCCTGACCCCTGACAACCACTGATCTTTTTACTGTCTCCATAGTTTTGCCTGCTCCAGAGTGTCATATACAGCCTGCCCACCATATCCATGGGCTCTACAGTCAAGGTTTTAGAATCAACTGTGAACCAAAAATAATTGAAAAAAATTTCATATATACTACACATGTACAGATTTTTTTCTTGTTGTTATTCCATAAGCAATACAGTTAGCAACTATTTATATAGTTTTGCATTATATTAGGTATTATAAGTAATCTAGAGATGATTTAAAGTATAAAGGAGTATTGTGTAGGTTTTATGCAAATATTAGTCCAACTTATAGAAGGAATTTGAATGTCCCCAGATTTTGACATCTGGGGGCTGTCCTGGAAGTAACCACTGAGGATTTAGAGGATGACTATAATTGGAACCACACAGCATGGAGACTTTTTAGATTGTATTCTTTCACTTAGTGATATGCATTTAAGTTTTCCCTGTGCCTCTTCGTGGCTTGAAAGCTCATCTCTTTTTAACCCAGAGTAAGATTCCACTTTCTGGATAAGTCACCATTTGTCCATTCACCTTCTGAAGGACATCCTGGTTGCTCCCAGTTTGGGAATAAAAGCTATGTGCAGTTTTTTGTGTGGACATGAGTTTTCAACTCCAAGGAACTCAATTGCTGGATCACATGATAAGAGCACGTTTAGCTTTGTAAGTTGACAAGCTGCATTCCCAAGCTGCTGGACTGCTCTACTCTACCTCCAGCAGGGAATGAGGGTTCTTACTGCTTCACATCCTTTGAACTTTTGGTGTTCTCTATGCTCTGGATTTTGGCATCCTCATAGGTATGAAGAATTGGATTGTTTTTAGCAAAGGGTCCTAACTTCTCAATTGTGGGTATAATAATTATTGTTTTTACCCTCTAATGTAATGTTTATGATTAAATATCCAGAACCAACATTTACTTAAGTAGAATCACTTGCCATTTTGAAACCAGGATTCACTCATGCAAATCTGAGAGAGAGAATCAACCTTTCCGTATAAAACAATCAGTACTCTTACTACGTGGAAATGAATCATGACAACAATATATTTTTTCAAATCAAAATAAGTGCAATTTAAATTTCTTCTTAGCCTCCTCTTTCCTTTTAATGCATGTTTTGCCACACCCTATAAAGCAACAGGAAAAACATCAGTGCACACAATTGAGAGGTAATGTACGAGGGAGTAGTGATGAGAGCTCTCAGAAAAAATTCCTTCAACTCCAATTGAGGGAGGAGAGAGTGTTAGCTATCCCCACAATTAATAACTGACGTTTCCACTGATCCATTTAAGGGTGCTAAGTGGTATCTGAGAAAAGCACTCTAGGGCAGAAAACAGTAAACCTCTGTAGTCCAATGGGCTACAGTTTCCTCTCCTTAAAACAAGCAAACAGAAAGGGCTGGGGTGTAGCTAAGTGGTACAACTTCCATAGCATGTTAGTAGTGTGAGACCCTGGGTAATGGCCCCCACAACCTCACAGAATTGACACTGATGACAGCACACATTAATTTTTCTTTCCTGCTATATAAAAATGCAACGATTCCTTATCTAAAACAAGGCATGATACCACTGGAGTACTTGGGAAGGCCAGTGCAGCCTCAGGCTGGGAAAGGAGATTGCAATTACCCTGAGGTCACTACACACTGCACTGAAGTCACCAACATGCTGCATAGTCAGCTCTTAGAGCCCACGAGGTCCAGAAGAGCTTGGTCCAGGCATGTTCCAGCAATTCAGGGTTTCCTAAAAAATAAGCATTCTAGTATTTTGACATAGCTCTTTCAGAGGTAACCCGGATGCTAATAATCTTTTGATAATGATTTACTTTTGAGATAGGTGGGCTCTCAGGGAGAGAGAAAAAAAAACGCTTAGTAGAAGGAGACCCGGATCTATGAGCCTGACTAGCCATGCTTGTCTCTTCTGTTAGAAGAACAAAAGGTCCAGTGTTTGCTTGCACCAGATCCACTGAGACAAACACATCATCAATTTAAACATCACCACATTCAAAGACCTACACGATGTGCCCGCAACTGATTTATGGCAAGACTGCTTAGCCAATAAGAAATAACCTGGACCTCAAATATAAAATGATTGAGATGGGACTTGGTTTTCACAAAAGCTTACCTGGGAAACTGCCCTTTCCTTCCCAGGAGAATCCTGTATATTGTCAGAGAGCTCGACCCTGGGTGCTTCACTCGTCGTCTCTGAGAGGAGAGGGTGGTCTGTAGCCTGTCTTTGAGGTTTGTATACCTTTGCTGTCCTTTAATAAATCTTTGCTTGCATCTTGCTTTCAACACGCCCTGAAATTCTTTTCAGTGACATAAGTCAAAAACCAGCCAAGGCCCAGGTTGAGGTCCTAATGCTCCCCTGAAGGGAGCGCCTCAGACCCCTCCCTGCCTGGTGACACTTTCACATGATCAGAACTTCAGTATTGCCAATCACTTTGGGGAAAATTGTGGAAAATAGGGTGTTTCTCTTAGAAAACTAAACAAGTTATGTGGAAGCCCTCATTCCATCATGGTCTGCTTAGAGTGTAAAGTCACTTCAATAATAAAAAATGAAAATAAAAATTGTAATGTATCACATATTCATTATCACTCCCATGCCCATTAAAAGTCATCAGATGGACTGGGGAAATAGCTCAGTTGGTAGAGTGCTTGCCTCGCATGCATAAGGCCCTGGGTTCAATCCCCAGTGCCACCAAAAGAAAAAAAAAGTAATTAGAATTATTTTGAAAAGTTCCCACTTCTGTATAATGAACTTTTGACAAAGCAATTTAATGGTACGTGAACTAGATCAATAACTGGTCAATACCAATGAGGGTGCATTTGCCCAGTATGGCAGCCACATAATAAGAAACCAAACACTGCTTGAATCAGTGATAGCCACACATGGTGATCTTTTCAATGACCATTGATTTCTCAGAGGAGTGAATCAAGGCAAATCATTTGCCAAAGCAAATAAAACTGGTTTGTTGTTTTGTTTTTAATATCAAATAGTTTTCTAATATTAAGACTTCAACTTCTCAAGATATTCATTTTATCTATTAAAAAACCTATACATTTTGGAACTTAAGGTAAAAAAGTCTAACATAATAATATGGAACTGGGTCTAATTTATTTCATTACTTTTCTTATGGGATAAATCAGGAGATTTATGAAAATCTACCTAAGAGATTAACCAGACATCCAATGTTCACTCTATGAGGTATATCAGAGAGATCTATAACTCCCATCTGATTAGCATAAAAATAAAAGTTAAAATCTGGAGTTTTATTGTTACTTTAAAGAATAAATTCTTTATTTGAAATAAGAAACTGAAAGTGAATTTAGAGAGGCAGTCTAATATCCTTGGAGCAAATGTTAATTTATTTCAATTTGGAAATTTTAATAAACTGTGGTATTTGAAAGATGAAAATGCTTTCTTCCTTTACAGAAACGATGACCACATACCTTCTGTTCAGGCCTGCTGTTTTGCCCCATGGCCTGGAATTTACCCCTCGGGGGGCTATCTCGGTTTTCTTTCAACTTTGACTTCTGAAATTGGCTTGGAAGTCTTATTCATCCTGCCCAAAATATAGGGACATAGATAGTTTTTCTTTCTGAGGAGGAATTTTACATGTTACCCAAGGAACCATTATTTAATTATCCTTTAAGTTTTAGGACGTACATCTGAAGTTGATACTTCTGAAGGATTTGGGCCAAATTTCCATTTAATAGATTTTCTTATGCTGATGTGCTTAGATTTTTCTCACTAATTTATTCCTACTAGAGTATAAATGGCCAGAGAAATTTAACTTTTTGCCCCATGATCAATTAAGATGGGAGAGAATAGGTTAAAACAAGATACTAAAACTTCTGTGGGGATCAAAACCCAAGCCTTGCACATGCTAGGCAAAAACTCTATTGCTTAGTTATAACCCCAGCCCTAAATTTTTTTTTTAATCAAGGTTTTGTCAGACTCCAATACCCATCCCCACTCCACTTTTGAATCGTCATTAAGTATAGAGTGTTTATGTTCACCCAAAGACCAAAAGATGAAAATGTAATGACCAAAAACCACAGGTGACAGTCTCAGACATCTATGTAGGAAAACTTAGAAGAATTGTGTGAATTGTGGGCACAAAGTAATCAATGAATTAGGGAAAAAATGATGTGAGTGTTCAGATTGAAACAAACTTAAAATCTTGGCTACTTCATGAAGAGATTTCCGAAACACCAAGACTAAAGGGGGAAACATCCTCAAAGCTTTCTGAAAGGAAGTATCAGGTTACTTAGAAAAATGTAAGAATTATGTAGAAGACGCAAATAACAAGAACTGAGAAGTTCTTCAGGAAAAGGATGTTGAAACTAAGTTTCCATTCTGGGCCCAAATTCACTCAAGTGTGAGGTACATTTTCAGATGGATTAGGACTCAAAAATTTTGATCCGGGGAAGGAAAAAAATAACGGAATGAATCAAACATCATTACTCTATGTAAATGTATGAATATGCAAATGGTATGCTGTTACTCCATGTACAAACAGAAACAACATGCATCCCATTTGTTTACAATAAAAAAATTTTTTTTTAAATTTTGATCCCTACAAACCCCTAAAAATAAAAATAAAAAAATAAATAAATAAATAAATATTTGAAAAAGCAAAACAAAAGAGTAGGGATGCAGGTATAGTTCAGTGGTAAAGCACCTGCCTAGCGTAAGCATTGGATTTAATCCCCAGAATTGCAAAAACAAAACAAATAAAAAATAAATTTAAAAAAATTTTAAAAAGAGCCTCAGCAAAATAAAAATAAATACAAAAGAAAGTATATGATACAGGAAAGAACAGTAAAGAGGAAAACCAGTAAGAGGTAAAGTTAGGGATAATAATTGCTGATTGTTTAAATGAATGAATAAGTAATAATCTGAACCTAAAATCACGTTTGATCATTATATGACAGGTGACTGAGGAGAGATAGACTAAACAACTTCCTTATGCATCTCCATTAGGCAACTAGAAATTTTAGCATAATAATAGTCCCAGTGGCAAAAAGTTATGTGAGACCTAAAAATAAACCTAAGAAATGTATAAGACATATGCTACTAATAACTACAAAAGAAAATTTGAAGAGATGGAAAATTATACTATGTCATTCTAGATTGAAAGTCATCAATGTGACAAAGATGTCAACTCTCACTAAATAAGTATAACGCAATCTTAACCAAGGTTCCAACAAGTCTTGGACTACATGTATAATATACATTAATCAGGGAAGTGCATGGATGAATGGATATATAACATATTAATATGAAATATTAATTTTGCTGGGAATATAAGCACTTGCCTACCATGTTCAAGGTCCAGGATTTGATCTCCAGCACAGCCAAAAAAAAAAAAAAAACACTAAAATATTAATTTTGATAAATGTTGTCAAGTTGTTTTCCAAAAATGCAATAGAGGAGAATTACTATTTTCAGTTCCTTTCTATCTATCATTGCCAATCTAAACCGCCCCCCCCAAATGCATGATAAACTCTGCTAAGTCTAATAAAGTATAAATTATTTTTTTTAGTTGTTGATGGATCTTTCTTTCTTTCTATACAATGCTGAGAATCAAACCCAGTGCCTCACGCATACTAGGCAAGCACTCTACAACTGAGCCACAACCCCAGTTCAGTATAAATTAATTTTAACTTTTTTAAACTTATGCATTATGATTTTAGTTGTATTTACTTTGTTATACGTGATCATGACTTGATTGTAATAAAAAAAAAAACAGTGATTTCCTAAATATACATGAAATAACTGATTCTGCCTTAAAGTGGAAGGTAAGGCAGCCTTGGAGTAAAGATAGCTTAGACCTAGATGGGTACCTATACAATGTTACCCAGAATGTGTTAACATGAAAAACAATGATATGTAAAATATTATTTCCAGCATGTTTATAATTGTGTGTGTACTTTTTATGTATGGGTGTGTTAGAAAAATAGATTATCACAGGCACATATACATACATGTAAGCTCACACATCTGAGATATTTCTAGAAGGATACAGAGAACTTTTACAAGTGGTTGTTTCTGGTATCTTTCAGTTCTGTTTCAATTTGGTTAATAAATAATAAATTAAAGATGATCAAAATATAATATAAAAATTCCACTTTACTAGGCTGATTTAAAAATGCCCAATAATAGGCAAGAATATTTTGAAAAAGAGGTATAATGAATGGTGATTTTCTCTGTCAATATTAGACTATAAAAGTACTAAAATTAGCAGTCTAGTTAGCACAAGAATAAAATCATTAAAACAGAATTAAGAGTACCAAAAGAACCATGTTTTTTTGAAAATATAGTATATATATCAACTTGTTCTATGAATGCTCACTTAATGATAGGCATTGTGCACAACAATCAAAATATTCAAACTCTTTGAGTTTGAGGAGTCGATGGTCCTTTCTGGTCAGGAGGCATCCACTGTTCTCACACCTAGGACAATTCTTCTTGCCCTAATGGAAAGCTGGTTTATTCTCAGAAGGTAAAACAAAACTTAAAGATAGCAGGGAATTCCAGCTAGACCCTCATCCTTCTTTCCCAAGTAGAAAACTAAAACTGTATTCTTGGATGAACTTGAACCCACCCAAGAGGAATGACTGAAATGCATTAAAATGGGACTCCCCATAAGGCAGCTCGCCCGACCCCCTACAGTGAAGACCTCCGTGCACTAAGGATTCCAAGTATCAGAGGTTAGCCCGAAGCCACAGGCTGCTGGAAGAATCCCACCCGAGTGAATGGCAAGGATGAAGCCCCTGGCAAACCACAACTGGAGGAAACAGACTTTGAGGGGGGAAAAACACAAACTTTAAAAATATCACTAACATCCGTGGACTTAAGAGAAAATGCTGTCTCAGCAACAAAAGCCACAAAAGCAAGCAATAACACAGGAGCAGCTAGAGAACTGTAAATTAAAACATGATATCAGAAAAGTCACACTACAAAAATACACTGGGCAACATTAAAATTAAGAAGGTCCGTTTATCAAAACCTACCATCACGGACAGAAAGACAAGCTATAGGGTAACAGAAGATAGTTGCATTTATATCCAATGAAGTACTTGTAAACATACTGTATGGAGAACTTCTATAAATAAATAAGAAAAAAGATGGAAAACCAATAGAAATCTGGCAAAAGGTTTGAATAGGCACTTAGCTAAAGAGAATATTCAAATCTGTATGAAGAGGTGCTCAATGTCAGAAAATTGCAAATTAGAATCACACTGATAACATCATCAACCAGAAAGGTAACAATACCAAGTATTAGTGAGAGTGTCAAAGGAGCTGGAACTTTCCTACACTGCTGGAGGGAGTATACTGGTGGTAAAACCCATTTGGAAAATGGTTATGTGATGTCTATTAATGTCCAACATATAATCCTGCAGCCCAAACCATGCTATGTTAGTCAGCTCTTCATTACTATGACCAAAACACCTGACAGGAACAACCTAAAGGAGGAAAGATTTATTTTAGCTTATGGTTTCAGAGGTTTCAGTCCATGATCATCTGATTTCATTGCTTAGGTTTGAGGTGGGGCAGAACATCATGGCAGAAGGGCATGGTGTGGAGAGCTGGTCAGCACAGGGCAGCAAGAGAGCAGAGAGAGAGAAAGGAGGCGGGGGAGACTTCCAGGACACGTCCCCAGTGACTTCCTCCAATTAGGTCCTACCTCTCAATTCATTTATTAATTCATCAAGTGGATTAATCCAATGATGAGGTTAGAGCCCTCATGATCCGATCATTTTGTAAAAACCCCACCTCTATTGTGGACCAAGTATTCAACACAGGAGCTTTGGGGAACATTTCAGATCTGAACCATAACCAGGGCTACTCCCAGGAATGTACACAACAGAGATATGCACATGTCAGCCAAAAGACCTGCACATGACTATCTGTAATGTTCAGATATGCTGGTCTACACGGAGTGGAATGGACAAATGAACCATGAAACACTCATACAATAGAATATTCTGCAGAGGTGAGAATGCATGCAATAAGTAAATTTTCTGGATATTATGTTGAGTGAAAGAAGCCAGACTCAAAATAATTCAGTTCTCTGTGATTCCACCTATATGAAGTTCGAAAACCCAGAACTGGTCTATAATGTTGAAAATAAGGATGATTGTTTTCTGCTGTTGTCTTTGTCCCCCCAAAGGTCACGTGTTGAAGGCTTAGTTGCCAGCCTGTGGAACTACTGGGAGGTGGAAACTTCAGGAGATAGCACCTGGTGGAAATAGGTCTTTGGGGATATTGGGATCCTAGCTCCTTCCTGTCTCTTTGCTTTCTGGCCTCCTTGAAGTGGCAGCTTCACCGTGATATCCTGCCTTGCCCTAGGCCCAAAAGTAATAGAGTCAAAAGACCATGACCTGAAACATCTGAAACTATGAGCCAAAACAAACCGTATCAGTCAGCATTCTCTAGGAGAACAGAATCAATAGGAGGTATGATTATAAAAGAGAATTTATTAGACTGTCTTACACAACCAGAGGCTAGATAGTCCATAGTGGTCATCTGCAGCTGGAGAGCTGGAAGAACCAGTCCAAGACACAGAAGCCACAGAACAACAAGGTTCAACAGTACTACCCTAGTCTGAGACCAAGGTTTCTAGAAACTACCTGGAGAGTCACCGGCAGAATCTGCTTTGGAAGAGTGAAGAAGAGAGAATATCCTCAGACAGTCAAAGCAGCAATCAAGAACCTGTTCAAGAAGAGCTGAGCTTGCGTCTGCTGCTGCCTCCTTGTTCTTCCAGCTTTTATTCCATCCTATTGGGCAGTACCACCCATGCTTAGGGAGGGGCTCCACTTCAGTTCACTATCCCACATGCTAATCATTCCTAGACACACCCTCATGGACACAGCCAAAGGCCTCCTAATCATCTGCATCTCTTAATCCAATCAAGTCAACAATTCAAATTGACTGTTACACCTTTTCTCTTTTTAAATGGATTATCTCGGGTATTTCATCACAGTGACAGAAAGCTGACTAACACATTTCCCTTAGGAAGGGCAAAAAATAAGGGCACAAGGAAGGCATTTGGGGTATTACCAACATTCTTTTCCCAGAGCTGGGTGCTGGATCCTTGAGTTTTTTCAGTTTCTAAAATTTCATAGAGTTGTACACTAATGGTGTGAGCTAAGAAAAGGCAATAAAAAAACATGCAGTTTTAGTCTATTCTCATTAGCTGCAGTAGTTGTATTCTAAAAAAAGTTGCCACAAACACCAAATTAGCAAAAACTGAACAATTTCTCCTGGAGAAAATGCAGCTTTTGCATCTGCAGATTTGACCGACTATGAATCAAAAGTATATTTTAAAAACTTGTGTCTGTAATGAACATGTATGACTCTTCGCTTGCTATTATTCTCTACACAATATGGTCTAACATCTAACACAGCATTTACATTGTTTTGAGTATTGTAAGTAATCTAGAGCTGATTTAAAGCTACCGGAGGGTGTGCATAGGTTATATGCAAATATTACAGCATTTCATAGAAAGAACGGGAATGTCCTTAGATTTTGGTGTCCAAGAAGGGCATCCTGGAACCAACCTCCAACAGGAGTCTAGGGATGCACGTACCAGGTGAGGTTCCCATGAGCCTTTGGTCACACATTTTTCATCAACCAAAATACCATTTGTGTTTGCTTGCCAACGTTCTTGTAAAACAAACCATTCTTACTAATCTTGAAAATGTGCTCTTCCAAAATAAGTTTTTTCCTGTATATACTCAACAGAGGTTTTAAAAGTTCAATTGCAGCCTCCTGTCCACAGACCTATGCTGCTCACAAGCTTAACATTTTTCACACCATATTGCTTCTTGAAATAAACATGCTAGCCCATGCTCCCCAAGACAGATCTAAGGTGGTCCTGACCCTGGGTCACATGACTGTTAATTTCTTTGACTTTCTACCTCACAACCGTGTTGTCCACTATGTTTTTGAGGGATTTTTTGGTGTGTGGTGGGGTTCTTCTGCAGAGGGGAGTCATTGGCTCTGAATCTATAAATCTAGTCACTTTCCCTTCCTTTCCATGCACTATAGATGGCCATTTAGAATTTTCTGGAGTAGCCTCACTTGCAGATTGGTAAATTTCCTCTTCCTTTTTTGGATGAATCGCATTTTTGATTCATTAACATTGAACTGACGGCCAACAACACTAAATATAACTCATACCTGAATGAAACTCCTTTAACACACAAATTTCCTCTGTGAGGCACATGGTGGCCCTGTGCTTAGGAATGTGCCACAGCACATCAGCACTATGCCCAGGGTCCACTCTAGACCACGAAATCAGTAATAAAGATCCCCAAAGGCAAAAAATCTCCAGCAATGCCTCCATCTCTACTCCAAAAGTGACAGTGTATCCCCGTGTGTTCAGTGAAGGCAGCAAACACCTCTATAGCTTGAAAAGGCAAACACGTTGTCCCTGACCCTCCTACAATCGTGACTCCTGCTAAAGATAGACAGTAATTCAAGAAGAAGCGGTGCTCCTTAGATTGGGTACCTCCCCGCCCACCCCGGGGCCTGTGGGTTGAACCTAGGACCTCACACATGCTATGGAAGTGTCTTGGCCAGCACTCTACCACTGAGCCCTGTCCCCAGTCCCTGTGTTCCTTTTGTTTTTCATGTTTTGTAGAAACCAAGGAAAGAATTTCATTAGACACAATAGCCTCTAGGGGAACTGGGGGTCATGACACATTTGCCTGATAGTGGAGGAGAAGCCAAAGTCATCACCGCAGAGCTGCGAGCAGGTGGGGGTATAGGAGAATCAATGCCATGTATTTATAAACGCACTTTTTCATTAATGAATCGAATCCATCGGTAGATACTTCAGAGTTCCTGTTGCCTGAAGTGGGGCTGCTACGGCGGCCAGAAGGCTCCCTCCCTCCCTAGCGAAGCTTGGTCTACCGATGGGCACACGGATGAAGGAGGTCTAAAGGGGGCGGTGCAGCCAGTTTGGGGAAAGGCAATAAAGAATGACCTGAGCAGGCTGCGGGAGCGGGTGCCATCAGGGTGGCGCGTCCCCTGGCCATCTCAAGGCGGAGCAGAGAGGCCAATGGGAACAGAAGGGAGTTTCAAGGAGCTAAATACTGGGGTGGAGCCAATCAGACACAGCCTGACTTGGTCCAAATGATGAGCGCCGTCATTCACTCCCTTACTCATGTGGGATGCTTTTCCTCCAGGGTAGGAATGAGACCTGGGCTGGGCCACAGAGGCCCCTCCTGCCCTTCTGACACACACTGCTCATCTCTCCTGACGCCTGTGGACTCCCCACCAGAGATGTGAGTGACCACAGTCTCTGCTGGACCCTGTCTTCATACCACCTTGCCAGGGAGACCCGGTGTCTTCAGGCAGAGGAAGGAAGATCCAGCTCTGTCTTCCTCTCCCCTGCAGCTCAGGGCTCCAGCAGCCGGGACAGGTACTGCCATGCCTCTGAACTGGCCCCGTGTCGATTCTCTCATGCTCCAGGGGCCAAAGCACTCACAGGCCAACCCAGATTCAAGAAGGGACACACGTCCTTCTCACCATGAGAGAAGGGTTGAACATGGGCAGCCACCATTAACTTGCCATATGGAGTATTTAAAAAAAAAAAAAAAAAAACAAGATTGGAAAGGCACTGATAGAGAAAAACACTATAAATGACTGAATTCATTTTATATCCTACAATTTGACATTTTATATCCCATTTGATATTGCACAACAAGTGCAATGGATGGACATTTGCTTTGCTTTTGGGAATGTTACCATATGGCACTTACAGAATGACACTACAATAAATATTCCTATGTAAATGCTCATGTTGTGGTTCCTATTTCTATTGCTTAAATTCTCAAGTATGGACTGGCTATATAACAGTTTGCATATTTTATTTTATTTTATTTGGTACCAGGATTGAACCCAGGGTCACTTAACCACTGAGTCACATCTCCAGCCCTTTTTAAATTTTATTTAGGATCTCACTGAGGGCCTTTGCCAAATTGCTGAAGCTGGATTTGAACTCACGATCCTCCTACCTAAGCCTCCCAAGCCACTGTGATTACAAGCATGTGTCACTGCTTCCAGTGGCATATTTTAAATTTCAATACATATTGCCAGACTACGATCCAAAGGGCTATGGCAATTCATAATGAAATCAGCAATAGAAGATATCACTTTTTGGTCATCTTTGTGAATTTGCATATCCTAATTTTAGCATATTCTTGGCAATTATCTATTGTTATTTAATAAATTTTCATACATTTTTGTCATCTTTTAATTTGCTCTTCTTCATGCTTGTGTTCTTTATATATTAGTGCACTAATGATTTACCTTTCATATGTATTGCAAATATTTTCCCAATCTAACTTTAGTTTTTTAATTATTTCTTTGGTATCTTTTGTAATTTATATGTGTATATCATTAGTAAATATTTGTTTTGTATATGTGTGTGTGTGTGTGTGTGTGTGTATAACTGTACATATGCATGTGTGTGCATGTGTGTGTGTGTGTGTGTGTGTGTGCGTGTGTGTTTATGGAATCTGCCATGTCTACCTAAGAGTTTCCAGTTTTCAGCTGGGTTTTAAAAGATCCTTCTGACTTTTAAGTTTACATACATTTTCTTGTATTTTTCCTGGAGATTGTATTCACTGTTTACATTGTAATTTGTATCTACACTGTAATTTGTAGATATGATGTAAGAATAGGACCCAATTTTAATTTTTCCAGATAGTTTGTTGTGCCAAGCGATTAACCAAATAAGCCACCTTTGCCTCTGAGCCAGAGACCTGGTGGGACTCACTGTGGCGAGAGCACACCAGCTCTCTCTCTGCCTCTCATCCGCCCCCTGCTCGGTCCACCCCAGTTTTGTGAATATCCTGTCCTCATTACAGCAGCAGCCACCTCTGGTTCTTGCCTGGAGTCCCTTCCTGCCTTCTCCTGGGCACAGGCTGGGGTGGCCACAGGGCAGGGTCTGGCGGAGGTGCCCTGAGTGAAGCAGCTCTGCCCACTGCTTCAGCCCTGTCCTCATGACTGCCCCCAGTCTCGCCCCTTCCGAATGGGCCACAGGCTGGTGAGGAGGGAGCAGTACCTTTGCCAACCTGGGCTTCTGACGGTCACTTTAGAGGAGAGGATGCTCATCCTGAGTCCCCACCCTGACTTTTTTTTTTTTTTTTTGGTCAATATTTTATTTTTTATTAAAATATTTTTTATTTTTACAGACACATTTTGATTCATTGTACACAAATGGGGTATAGCTTTTCATTTCTATGGTTGTACACATGTAGATTCACACCATTCATGTAATCATACATATATATATAGGGTAATACTGCTTCATTCTATTGCTTTTCCATTCCCACCCCCTCCCACCCCCTTTTCCTTTACATCCTCCAAAGTTCCTTCATTCTTCTCTTCCCCCTGACACCCCCCCATCGTTATATATTGTTATGTACTTATCAGAGAAAACATTCGGTCTTTGGTTTTTTGGGCTTGGCCTATTTCACTTAGCATATTTTCCAATTTCATCCATTTACCAGCAAATGCCATAATTTTACTGTTCTTTGTGGCTGAGTAATATTCCATTATGTATATATACCACAGTTTCTTTATCCATTCATCAATTGAAGGGCATCTAGGTTGGTTCCACAATCTAGCTATTGTGCATTGAGCTGCTGTGAACATTGATGTGGCTGCATCACCGTAGTATGCTGATTTTAAGTCATTTGGGTATAAACCAAGGTGTGGGATAGCTGGGTCAAATAGTGGTTCCATTCCAAGCTTTCTGAGGAATCTCCATACTACTTTCCAGAGTGGCTGCACCAATTTGCAAGTCCAGCAATGTATGAGTGTGTCTTTTTCCCCACATCCATGCCAACACTTATTATTGCTTGTGTTCTTGATGACAGTCATTCTAATTTGAGTTAGATGAAATCTTAGGGTGGTTTTAATTTGCATTTCTCTAATTACTAGGGATGATGAGCAATTTTTTATATATTTGTTGATCACCTGTATATCTTCTTCTGTGAGGTGACTGCCCATTTCCTTAGCCCATTCATTGATTGGGTTCTTTGTATTTTGGTTGTAAAGTTTTTTAAGTTCTTTATAAACTTTGGAGATGAGTGCTCTGTCTGAAGTGAATGTGGAAAAGATTTTCTCCCTCTCTGTAGGCTCTCTTTTCACATTATTGATTGTTTCCTGTGCTGAGAAAAAGCTTTTTAGTTTGAATCTATTCCATTTATTGATTCTTGCTTTTATTTCTTGCGCTATGGGGGTCTTGTTAAGGAAGTCTGGTCCTAAGCCAACATGATGGAGATTCGGGCCTGCTTTTTCTTCTATTTGGTGAAGGATCTCAGGTCTAATTCCTAGATCCTTGACTCTTGAGAAAAGAAAATACACGTTTTGGTTCTAAGCCTCTGAATCCCCAGAGTATTTTTGTTACTGTAGTACAGCTTTTGCCTGGAAAATAAAAGTGGCTGCAAAGGACCTAGACAACCAAACCAAATGCAGAACAGGCATGGCTGACACAGGAGGCTTCCACCAGGACCCATGCTCCCTGAGCTTTGCTACTGGTGGTCATTCCCTGGGAGCATGAGAGGTGTGCAAAACCTCAGGCTGCACCAAAAACCTACTAATCCTGAATTCCCAGTTAACAAGCCCTCCAGGTTCCTGTAAACCTCACTTCACCTGTTACTTGTTTTGTTACCCTCTTGTTTATTTACCTTCATGCCTTAAAATAATGTGCTTATTTCATCCCTTCTTGATTTATGAACTTTAAACACTGTCTATTGGCATCAAGTGAATAAATACTAGATTCTTCACCTGTCTTAATCCGTTTTTTTTTTCTGCTCTGACTGAATACTACTGTTAGTCAGCTTTCCATTACTATAACAAATGCCTGAGAGGGTGGACTTATAAAGAGAAAAGGTTTTAGAGCTCCAGGCCATGACCAAGTAGACCTGTTGCGTTCACACCCATGGTAACATATACTGGCAGGAGTACATAGCAGAACAAAACTGCTTACCTCTATGGCTGGGAAGCAAAAGAAAGAAAGAGAAGAGGAAGGAGCTAGAGTCCCACTATTCCCTTCAGGGAAAGACCCCCAGTGACCTGAAGACCTCCCACGAGGTCCCATCTCTTAAAGGTTCCACCACTTCCCAATAGCAGCAGGGACTGGGACTAACTTCAATACACAGAACTTTGAGGAACACGATAGCAACCACAGACTGAGGAAAGTATAAGAAACAAGGTTTATTTGGCTCAGACTGCTGGAGGCTGGGACTGTCCATCAGTTGCATCTGGTGGGTCCTTGCCAATGGGCATTCTCTGCAATGACCTGAGGTGGCCGGGGGGCATCGCATAGTGATTAAACAGCCACTACAGCTGTAATGGGATTCCTTCTCTCATGACCCCATCTAGCCCTAACCAACTCCAAAAGTCCCCACCTTCAAATACCATTATCAAATGCATTTGAAGATTAGGTTCCAGCACACAAATACCAGGGGACACATTTAAACATAGTGCCTCCCAATTCCCAAGTCCTTGGCTGAAGGTCCTCCGGGTCCCCTCCTCCGCCACGCATCCAGCCCTGCTCTCCCTGTCCTGTAGGCAGAGCTGAGGGTAGAAGCTGCAGCTGCTGGGGCCTCTCCTGGATTCCACCTGCCCCTCCCTGCACCTGCAGCCTGAGGGGTCACCAGGAGGCCTCGTTTTCTCCCACTGTGTGCCCTACATTTGGGACTGTGGCTCTCAGCCCCTTTTTCTCCAGCAACACCTATGATCTAGTTTTCCAAAATAAAGAGTAATGTCCCCATCGATGGTTAACTTCCCTTCCCATTCTCTTCATGCTTAGTGAATTGTTTCCTCCAGAATGGTTTTCCCCTGCATTCTAAGTGCCCTGAGCCATTTTGGTAGCTGGGTCTTGGTCAGTCAAGCGGTATTTAAGACAGTTTCCCAAACACTGGTCCACGATGGCTAGGTCAAAAGTCCTCCCAGAACTTAATAAAGACACAAATCCCCAGGTACTTTGTTTAGCAGATCCAGAGTGGGCTCGGGAAATGTGGGATTTTAAATCTTTCCTGGGTGACCCGAGCACTTTTATCCTTGAGGTCCCCAAGATTGTGATGGGCTGACAGATCTGGCTCCTTGGGAATGTTATAGGCCAGACTATGGGGGAAATGACTGGACAGACCCCATTTTGCTCTGACTCCATGTTATGTAGGAAATGAGCTTCTCCCATGGGAACGTCCCGCTAAATTGGGCCCCCACAATTTCACATGTTGAAATCCCAACTCCAGGGACCTCAAAATGTGCCTGTATTTGGAGACAGGGTCTTTAAAGAGGTGACTGAATTAAAAAGAGGTCCTAAATGAAGCCTATTTCAAAGTGGCTGGTGTCTTTATAAGAAGAAGCGATGAGGACCCACACCCGGAGATGACCATGTGAGGATACAGGGAGAAGATGGCTGTCTACAAGTCAATGAGAGAGGCCTCAGCAGAAGCCAACCCTGCCACGGCCCTGATCTCAGACTTCCAGCCTCAAAAAGTGAGATAAAATAAATTTCTGCTGCCCTGTCGGAGGTGTTTCGTTATGGCACCTGAGGAGCTAGCACAAGACTCTAATCAAGTGTTCTCTGCAACACGCTCAGAGCTGCAGGGGTGAGGCCTTGGCCTCTAGAAACTTAATCCTCAGACAGCGAGCCCAGCCTTCCAGATAGGAGTGATTTATTAGGCTGGCAAAGCCCCAGCTGAAGAGTGCTTGTCTCCGCTTACATTGCAGCTTAAAGCGTTCACATCGATGATACTTGAAAACACTTGCCTCTGTAGACAGAGTGGATGGTCTAGAGATGAACATGGCTAATTATCTTAACCTTGAAATAGATCATACTCTGAATGAGCCGCTTTATTGGATTTTTGCCTTTCAAGCGGATCTTGTCATGAAGAGCTTTGCAGATTCCCACTCACCTTTGCTGTTCGGCTCCCTAAGTGGATGTTGGGGCTTCCCCAGCTTTATAATCACTCCACTTAGCACTAAAATGGCTTAACGGAATCTGTGTCATCCGCGGCCACTTGGCACAGGGTCATGAAAAACAAAACACCTGGGCACAGAAGCATCAGAGCCAGGAGAACGGGCCAGCAAGACCAACCTCCATCAGAGGCAGCACAGAGGTGAGACAGAAACTGGAGCGTGGCCAAGGATTGCCTGGACCAGACAAGTCAAGGAACCAACAAGGGCATGAAACAGAGAGGAGAGGGAGGCACCCAGGAAAACAAGCAGCCCGGAAGCTTCCCTAGCCTTCCCTCAGTAAAGGGCAGCTTAGATGTAGAGCGGAGAACAGAGTTGGAACCAGTAAGTGCTCAATAAGCAGAAGTTCTGATCCACAGTCATGTACGTGCCAGACCCTGTGGACTTCAGCTGAGGTCAGTAGGCCGAACACGCATCGACAGGATGCATCTCAGTTCTCTGTCTGTCCAGTGCAAGCAGCTCTGCCCCACCATGCTGACGGCAAGCTTCCAGAAAGAACCATCCTGTATTCTAAACATGCCACAATGGTCATGTCAGTGCGTTGGCTACCTGGGCCTTGTGCCACCTTATGTGACTCAGGTCACTGGGACTTATCGATGTGGTCCTAGAGAGAAAAGCTGTGACCTCACTTCTCAGAGGAAGTCTGCAGACAGTCCCACCACTGTCTAACCAGGAAGGGAGGAGCAGAGAGGGGAGGGAGCTGCCAAGACGTGCCGGGCCCCAGGTCTGCCAGTTGGGGCCACATCTACCCAGGTTTCTGGGTTGGGTGAGCTAGTGAGGTCCTCTTCTCTTTTAGACTGAATCAAGTTGGGGTTTATTCACTTTTTATAGTTTCTCCACCCAGCACGTTGCCTCCAGCCAGATCCTCACTGGCAGGTGGGCGGCAGGGGGATTTCCGGAGACCTTGGGTGATTTTTTTGGTCACCTAGGGTAATTATGCTTGAGCACTTACATAGTGAAATACGAATCATTTTATTAAAAATCATGTTTATTTTTACTTGTAAAACAACATTGCTTATTTTGAACTTTGTGTGTAAATTGGTTATGACAGCAATGAATTTTATTTTGGAGAGTGAATGTAGGTTTCAAAATACCTTTATGCTGGAGGGGGGCTGGATCCAACAGAGTTGGGAAACTCTGGTGAGGGATTGGCCCTTTCCCTTCCCCAAAGTTCCTAGGGTCTTTACCCTCCCCCTAAATTCCAGTTGTCCATGCGCAGGAATAATACTCCTTTGAGTACCTAAGGTAGCCGAGGTTCTTCCGGTCAACCTACACCCCCAGCCCGTGCAGAACCAAGATTTGCTCAAAGATGACCTTTATCAACCAGGAGGAAAGGTCATTTCTGGTAGGGCAAAAAATATCACTTATGACATCATGGCGATGGGAGAAAGGAAGGCAAGCAATATTTACTGAGCACTAGGGTGTGCTCAGTCCTGGCCTCCCTCAATCACCTAATCTTACCAAGGGCAGCCTCTGCTTTGTCTCTCCCTAACACCTACCAATACTTGACAGCTTACCCAGTAACCGAAGCCCCTTCCTCCCACCTCCCAACATGAGCGCCACACCACGGGGAACTACCGTACTGCCTGCTGTTTCCCAGGTACCAAGAACTTCCTGAGTCATAGAGGATCCTGAAAAGACATTTGCTCAAAAAAGTAGTGTTATGACAGAGATTTGGACAATGCCACTTAACGTTCAGGAAACAGAGCCTTGGAGAAGGAACAAAACTGTCTGTGATCGTCAATTTTGTGTGTCACCTTAGGTAGATTGTGTTCTCCAGTTCTTTGGCCAAATACTGGTCAAGTCATTGCTGTGACAGTTTTTTAAATATGTGTGTGTATAATCAGTAGACTTTGGCGAAAGCAGATGACCCTCCGTGGTGTGGATGGGCCTCATTCAATCAGTTGAAGGCCTCAAGAACAAAATCTGAAATTTCCTTTTTAAATTTTTAATCTGTTCTTTATTATTTTGTGATCTGGGGATCAAATCCAGAACCTCACTTATGCTAGGCAAGCACTCTACCACTGAACTACACTCCATCCCTCAAATCTAAGATTTCCCAAAAAGGAAGGAATTATGCCTCAAGATTGACATGTAGGAACCCTGCCTGAGTCTCTGGCCTGCCAGCCTGTGGAATTCTGACTCGGGACTGAAATAGGAACTATCTCCTGAAGCATCAGCCTATGTGGCCTACCCTAAAGATTTTTGAGGCTGCCAATACTTATAAGTGAAGAGTCAGGCCCAGGTTTATCCTTGGTGGGCAAACCTTGGGTTGTCAACCAATTCCTTAAAATAAATCTAGTAGATATGGATAGACAATGGATATGATAGATTAATATGGGCCATATAGGTAGGAGATAGATGCATAAGTGATAGATATAGATAGAGGATAGACATGACAGATATTGATAGATGATAAATATGAAAGATAGAGGTAGATGATAGATAAATAAGAGAGATAAATGGAGAAATGATATGGTAGCTAGATGACAGCTAGACTAGCTCTCTTCCCCTCTTCTTCTATCAACATAGCCCATCATTCTGCTTCTCTGGGGAACCATGACTAATGTGCTGTTCAAACTCATTCACCGGCTCAAGTCAAGGATAGGTCAGTGGCTGATATTTACTGTGGGATTCAATCCTTATGACTGTCATGCATTGTATTTCACAAACGAGGAAGCTTCAGCATAAAGGTAAGGCTCAGTGCAGGCCACACAGCAGGGTGAGGTTTGCCCACCAAGGATGAACCTGGGCCTGACTCTTCACTGCTTCCCTGGAGGGACCTCATGAGCCTCCAGGATGCCATCACTAGACCCTCCCAAGTGCATCCTCAAGAACACTTGCAGAAGAGCAAGCAACTGTCCCCAAGACGATGGTCACCACACCAGTAGAACAGGCACTCATTGAACTGCTATCTTCCAGACACCCTCCTGACACCGTGTTCCACTTACGAACATCTCTCCTCCCCAGCGCCACAGAGTAGGTACTATTCTATCAAATGTGGAAATGCCGATGCACACAGGACTCACCTCTTGCCCAGGTTAAAGTTAGAGTTATCCAGACGCCAAGGATGGTGAATTATCACTCAGCGCTTGCAGTAATCACAGGATTTTTCTGAGATGACGTTTGTCACAATCCACTCAAACCAAATGGGACAGTCCTGTTAAACAGGAACTTCAGCTTCCCTCAGCTGACCATCTGATAGTCACTGGGCCATCAATGCCCAGTGGCAAATTGGCCCTCCCCTCTGTTCACCCAGGTTGCCCAGAGTAGGCGGTGATGAGGAAGAGTGCAGGGATCTCTCCTCAAGGCCACTGCTGTCAGTGACCTGTGATCCTCCCACGGAGGTATTTCTGTGGGGCCAGCATTGCGCCCAGTCCCGACACCACTGCTGTGCGCAGGACACCAGCAAGCATCTTGTGGAGGGTGCTCAAGGACAGATTCACACAGGCATGGGCTGCCCCCTTCACTCAAGCCCTTCCAGCATGCCCACTGCTCTGCACAGGACCAGCACAGCAGATGAAATGTGTGTCCGCTGCCGAGGAGCCCTGGTCTGCCCCAGAGGCCCTCATTCAGGACCAGCAGGCTCTGGACCTGAAGCAAAACTGGGCTTGCTGAAGGTGCTGCAGATCAGCCTGAGTGTGCGGTCAGGAGAAACTTTCATTTTATTACTTAAAGCATTTCATAGTGAGTACATTTCACTTTTATAATCAGAGAAGATGTAAAGATTTTTTTCTACCTACCCTTCAAAAACTGATTATCAGCATTTTTAAACTTTGTTCATCTGATAGTTTGAGAGAAAAATAGATACAGAAAGACAAAGAGACCGAAAGAAGTTCAGACTGAAAGAGAGGGTTCTTCTGTTCGATGTACATATCTTTTATTGTGAGTGACATGATAGTTGCTGCATTTAGTTACAGCTCTGCTCTTCTTTTATGACTTAGCTATTCCTGATGGTGCTCTTCTCCCCTGACTTGTTTCCTTTTTGTTTTTCCAAATTGATATATAAGACCTGCTTGTATATTGATGTTTTTAATCCTTTGTCTAAACTGGGTGTGGTCGCTCATGCCTGTAATCCCAGAGCTCCGGAGGCTGAGGCAGGATTGTGAGATCAAAGTCAGCCTCAGCAACTTAGCAAGGTCCTAAGCAATTTAGCAGGATCCTGTCTCTAAATAAAGTATAAAAAAGGGCTGGAAATGTGGCTCAGTGGTTAAGCATCCCTGGGTTCAATCCCAGGTACCAAAAAATTAAATAAAATAAAAGGTAATCCTTGATCTATTGCATGTTACAAATGTGTCTTTGTCTCTAAACTGCACTATTTTATCCCAGGGAAGACACATTCCTGGGGACAAATCTAGCTATCTTTCTGTTTGTGACTTTTACCTTTGCCATCAGGCTCAGGAAGTGCCACGCCCTGGAAAATTGTATAGATATTGACTTCTCTGCTGCTGCCTAGTTTATGGTTTTATTTTTATGATTTAATTATTTAAACCATTGGGATCTATTCTGATGTAAGGCATGAAGGGAGGGTTCTAAATACTGTTTTCTTTGACTAGTTGGTTAATGGCCAGTCAGGTTTCCCTACTTATCTAAAATGCTCCTTAGTTGCTGAATAAAGTCATATATATTTCTAGTGAACCTGGACCTTCTTATTTTGTTCCACTATTTGTTGGCCCAAATATAAGTATCATACTATTTTAACAATATATATTATTAATATATAAAATAATATATATTATAATTTTCTAGGAAAGATCATTGTCATTATTTGTATCTTCAGAATTTCCAAGTTAACTATCTATATTTATTTTTTCTGAATGACCTTTACAGCTTTGGTTAAATTCCCCCTTAAAAAGGTTTGATTTTAGTTTTGCTAAATTTCTAAATTTCCAAAGTAATAACCTCACATTCAAAAACAGGGCATGAATGTCCATTCAGTGAAAAAATAATGGCTAAAAACTATGGAACCAGCCTGGGTGTCCATCAATGGATGAATAAATAATGAAAATGTGATCTATAGTCATAAAGAAGAATAAAATTTTTTTGGCAGTAAAATGGATGGAACTTGAGAACATCATGGTAAGCAAACTAAACCAAACTCAGAAGGTCAAAAGTCCTGTTTTCTCTCATATGTGGAAAATAGAAAGGAAAGAAAAGAAAGTGGGGGCAGGGGAGGAATCTCACAAAAATTGGAGAGAGATCTATAGAGTAGAAGAAAGGTATCTGGGGAGGAAGGAGAGGAGAAAAGGGGAAATACTGGGGAATGATATTGGCCAACATATATTGTATACATGTACAAATATGTAACAAGAATTCCCACCAGCCCAAGGCCCTGGGTTCAAATCCCCAGCACCGCAAAAAAAAAAAAAAAAAAAAAAAGAATTCCCACCATTACATACAACCATAATACAACAATAAAATATGGAAAAAATAATGGCTAAGAACATGGACCTTTGAGCTAGATGCTGAGTTCCAACATCAGCTCAGAAACTAATTTGTGATCCTGGAAAACAGTATGAACCTCCTCCACCTCAGCTTCTCTCCACACAAAGCTTGGGCAATAAGAGCAGCCAGATCATGGGATGTTCGTGAAACTTAAATGAACAAATGTCAGGCGGTTAGACTAGCACCTGGGATGTTCCTATAGAGCTAAGTTTGCCTTTGTGATATTTTCTTCTTTCACTTTCCTTGCTAATACTTTCAAAAATATTTTTAGTTGAAGATGGACACAATACCTTTATTTTATTTATTTATGTTTGGTGCCAAGGATGGAACCCAGGGCTTCACACATGCGAGGCAAGTGCTTCCCACTGAGCTACAACCCCTGCCCCTCACTAACATTTGGTGGTCTGCTCCATATTGATTCCACACAAGAATGTTGGGAGGATACAATGAGTTGACAACACAGAAAGCCTAGAAGAGTGGATATGTCGTGGGAAATGCTCAGTTATACTGCCTTGTAAAACCATAAGCCTTTTGACTCCCACCTGTGACCTTTTAGGGTCATTCCAACTTCAGTAGTGTGGGAAATACTCAATAAAAAAAAAGAAAGAAAGAAAGAAGAAACAGTCATTTTGGACAATGGTCCACACTTTCTGTTCGCTACAAATCTTTATGTACTCTCATGGAATTCAAGCCAGAAATTAAGTCTCTCTGAGAATATACAGTCCTAGTGGGTGAGGGAGGGGGACAAGCCTTGAGCTATTTTATTTTGTTTTAAGTTTCGTTCTCACGCTGGCTGTTTTATGGGTTTCAGCTGCAATCGGGGTTTCCCAGCTCCTTATAAATCCTTGAACGTAAATAGTTTTCACAGCAATGCTCCAAGACCTTGGCGTGGAGTCATAGCTGCAGCTCTTTTCACTACAGAACAACTGCAGCGTGAACCTGAATCCCCCGTGGTTCCTCGAGATCAGCAACTAGGCACTTGGGCCTGAGTGTTTAGAGTTCATGCAAGGTGCCTGATCGGAATCAGGACACTCACGCTTTCGCCGGTCCACCATCATCACCAGGCTTCACTCTCGGGGTCTCCACCTCACACTCATTAGCAACATTGACCATCCGTCCTCACTCGGAGCTTGGAAAGAGCTTTTGGAATGTAGTTCAATGAGCAAGAGCAGCCGGCCGCACACACCTGGACTGCCCTGAGGTTTTAAGACAGACTTTTCCTTCCCATTCATTCCCCGAAACAAAAATGGACAGAAATTCACACACACACACACACACACACACACACACACACATACACACACACACACACACACACACACAGAGTCAGGAGCGCCTCGTTGACCAGGAGCCGGCCAGCTACTCCCTTTATCAGGCTGCACACAGGGTATCTCACATCACTCACTCTTCTAGGCCTGACCTGTCCTCCGGGTGCTGAGCCCAGAGCGCGGGCCACGCCGCGCCTCAGTCCAGGAGCTCTGGCCGGGCTCCTCCTCCGCCCTGGCGGGGTGGAAGGGGAGCCCAGCCTCAGGGTCCTCTCTGACGTCGGCCAGTTCTGCTCGGGCTCCGCTACTCCTCCAAAGGCTCTGGGGTTCCGTGCAGTTCATAAGTTCTGTTTGTGGGTGTCCACCCACGGGTACAGCCCCCTGGTGTGTGGGATGAACTGGGCCTCGCAGGGGCTGGCCTTCAACCACACCCGTGTGTCCATAGGTCCAACACAGGAGTGGATAGATCCGCTAGTGGATCGATCAGCTCTGGTCAAGCACCCTGCTGGCCTAACATTATTTCTAACATGCTCACTACACACACACACACACACACACAAAAAAACACACACACACACACAAACACACACACACACACACACAGAGGTTTCATAGATGCTAAAAATCAGATACTCTAATTTCTAATAACAGCTGCTTCACAGATCATGGACTTAGTTAAATCTGTCTCCTCACACCTACTTTTCTGTCTTGAAAAGATTGTAACTACTATGTTTTGAATGTGAGGTATCCCCCAAAAGCTCCCGTGTGAGACAATGCAAGAAGGTTCAAACAAGAACTGATTGGGTTGTGAGAGCCTTAACCCAATCAGTGAATTAATTCCTGGGTAGGATTAATTGAGTGGTAACTCAGGAAGTGGGGCGTTTGGAGTACATATTTTGTATCTGGAGGGTGGGGTCTCTCTCTGCTTCCTGATCACCCTGTGAGCTGCCTCCCTCTGCCACACTCTTCCGTCATGATGTCCTGCCTCGCTTCGAGCCTAGAGGAATGGAGCCGGCCTTCTATGGACTAGGGCCTCTGAAATGGTGAGCCCTCAACTAAACTTTTCCTCCTCTACAGTTGTGCTGGTTGGGTCCTTTACATCATGGCAGTCTAAAGCAGAAATAATCTCACAGTAGTTTTGATACCTCATAAATGCAAATAATTATGCAAACCTGTGTTTTTTCATAAGAACTATATTAATTAAATATGACTGCATAACAAATTTCCCCAAGACTCATACAGTCTGTGAGGCCAGGAATCCAGGGGTGGCTCATCTGGGTCTCCTGGCTCCAAGTCTCTCAAGAAGCTGATGTCAACCCACAAATGGGGTTGTAGTCTCATCGGAAGTTGTGACCAGGGCTCGAGAATCTGCATACATGTGTTGTCACCAGGCATCAACTCCTCACTGAACATTGGATGACCTCGGTGCCTCCCTAAGTAGCCAACTCATAAGGGTTCTCACAAAATGATAATGGACTTCTCCCAGAAGAAGTAATAATTCAAGAGATGGGGGAGGGATGCAGCACCAAGAGCAAAGTCATGGTTTTATAAGTGCCTGGTCTCACAGTGACATACCAGTACTAGACCATGTGCTAATGGTCATATAGACTCACCCTGGCACCATATTGAAAGGAAGTGTGTGAAAGCTAGAGGAGGTTCTTGGAAGGTGGGGGCATATCTTAGAAGCTGGCTATCAGAAGTACTGGGCTAAAGAGGGAAATGTAGAGTATATTAGCTAGTGTTCAAGAAAAACCAGAATTAGCCCTCCCTCCTCTCCCCCTTTTACAGATCAAACACCAGTTACGATTGGCAACCCCTTCAATAGCAGCCCGAATTCTTATTAGGGACCTACTGCCTGACTGCCCTGGGGGAATTTGCCAGCTACTACTAGAGCTATGTTCCCCCTAATTTTTAACTAAAAATAAAAATAAAGAAGAATGAATAGCCAAAAATAAATTTTAAAAACCAGCAGATTTGACTAAATTGACAAAAGCACATACTTCTTCAGATGCTTTAATTTCTTCATATCAGATCTTTGCTCATTTGACACTTTAATTGAGTACCTATCATGTGCTGGTGCTGAGAGTCACAAAAGTGGAAAAGAAAAGTAGATAAAAATCCTGCCTCTCACAGGACTTACATCCCGGTGGAACTCTAACTCTGGGACTTCTTCAGGAGAGACTAAAGATCCTGGCTACTGGAGGTGTAGCTTAGTGATAGCATTCTTTCCTAGCTTGCATGAAGCCCTGAGTTCAAGCCCCAGAACTGCGAAATTTTTAAAAAATGGTATTTTGGTTGTGTTTGACCTTGGGAGCCTTACCTACAGTTAAGTGCTGCTTGTTATAACCTCCTACATTAGGATTGATGGTATAATTTTGATATGCTGGATATTTTGATGTATTTCATGGTATAATTTTGAAGACTACCAGAATTTTATCTACTTTCAGTTCCAAGACTTTATTTCTTTAAATTACCCCTTGCTGAAGTGATCTGGAAGTTTCTGACACAGGAAGTTTCCACATCTAGGTTATGGCAGGAGAGTGGGGCACAGCTGTGTCCTCTGGCTTTAATTCCACATTGGGCAGTGTACATCCAAGCAAGCTTATGTGTCTGGAAAAAATTTTCCCTTCAATGCTACATCACAATATGACTTCTCAGGAAAAAATAAAGACATCCAAATTTCTGTTACCCTTCACCTTTTAGAGTCACCACCAACACAAAGGACAGAGTGATTGCCCCTGAACTAATGCCACCATTCACCTCCTGGCTGGTAGTGGTGTCTGGGTGCCACAGTGTGAGACTGTGAAGAATCGAGGGTCTAAAAAGGCATACTACAGGTCAATCCGCAAATAATCAGAACTCAGCTGGAACGGGCTGGCAGCAACATTCCGGGTGACTTTCTTGGATTATTGTTCAGTGGCCATTTGAACAGAATCTGACGGATGCATCGTGTTGAGTTTCGCCCATCCGGCCCGAGGCAGGACTTTGAATTCCCACATCTGCAGGCATCGCAGAGGAGGGAATGAGCGGGCCAGATAGGAAAACGCTCTGCAAGCTGCCCATGACTGTGCATGCCCCACATGCAAAGGCGAGCTCCTGATGCCTCAGTCCAGTACTGAAGCATCCAGACTCAGTGGTGTTTCCTTTGCGGGCACCTGATGGTCCCTCTAGCTCTGAGCGCAGTCAGAAGTGACCCTGAGGTCACCAGGCACAAGGGCGGTGATAGGATGTGAAAACAAACCCAGGGAAGCAGTCTGGGTAGGCTGCACTGCAAATTTGTTTGGGAAACAGGGGAGCCCCCACCCCCTTCCAGAGTGAAGGTGAATTGCAGGGTAATTGGAGGTGGCAGCAAGACTGGTATGCAGGGACATTCCTCCGTGGGCTCCCATGAGGGGCTCTGCCGTGCTGGAGGAAAGCCATACATATTTGTCTGGTTGCATAGTTCAGGCTTGTGAAAATCAGAACCAAGAAGTAAAGCTCTTTATTCTCTTTCCAAAAACAGTGCTTGAACTCTGACCTCTGGGCCTCCCCCACTCTCTCTGCCCCATTTTCAATCTGTTCTCTATTATTTCACTTCATCTGCTTGTACGTACTTTGTGAGAAATGCCGTGAGCCAGGTTGACCATCCATCAACGTATTATCCGGAACTTAACTGTTCCTATGAAAACCTACTCACTTAGGGGTTGATCTGGGGTCACTCCTGGCCCCACTATGGTGCCCCACCTGCCCAACACAGCACAGCTTGGCCTTCAGAGTGTGTCCTACCTACTGTCTTTGAGTCACATGGTACAGCCCTAACCAGGACCCTGTCTATGCAGCCAGCTGGGTTGTGGCTGGGCTCCTTTCTGTCCAGCTAGGAAGCCACCTTCCTCCCTAGCCAGATTCTGTCTTTCTATCCAACCCTCCGTTCAGAGACCACATGTGCCTTTACTGTTCCCTGAAAAGGGAGCATTTCCCACAGTTCTGGAATTCTTGATTATGCATGCATCTGCGTGCGGGAAGCCAACCAACTGGCTTGGTACTTTTCAGACTGTTCCAACCAGCTGTTTCTAATCCGTCAGAGTTTCAGCGGGATGAGCTGCTTCTTCTCTCAGGGACGTGAGTTGCTGCCTGGACTCTCCACATCCTGGCGTCTGCTTGTTTAATCAAGGCCGGAGAGACATGAGACGGGCAGGAATGGCTCCATCTGGACCAGTTAGGGTGTGTGAGCAACAGCCGGACCTCAGGAGGAGTCCGAGTCTGTAGGGAGACCAGAGCGGGTGCACGGGCACCGAGGTGCCCTCCCAGCTAGGGCAGCCTGGTGGACGCTGCCCCTGTGCTGTGTCTGCCTGCCTTGGTCACTTCTGCATGAGCCAGAGGTTTTCATCCTGAGGTCGGTGGGAAGAAATCTGAGACCCAAAACCAGGATGCGTCTTTGTTTTCACTAACCTCTGCCTTTGAGCATTTCCTCCCACTACGACTGTGGCAGCAAACCACAGCAGGGTCAGCGCCACCTCTGTGGCCTTATCCACAGAAGAAATCTGTTTTCTTCTTTCCTCAAATTAAGTTTATGCCCCTGGCTATTTCAGAATTAGTCCTCATCAGACCACTACTATGACCCGTTCACCATGTTAATAAAGAAACACATTACACCACATTGTAAATGTATTTCTGGACTGTAATGCTGATTTCCAATAAAATGGATTTTCTTTATACAGATGCCCCTTGACTTACGACGGGAGTACATTTCCTCATAAACCTATCTTTGAAGCCACCACGTTGTTTTCAGAGGTGCTGGGGAATCGAACCTGGGCCCCTGCGCCCGCAAGGCAAGCACTCTGTGAGCTGAGCTATTTGCCCACTCATAAACCTATCTTTAGGTGAAAATAACTTAACCTGAAAATGCATCTGCTATGCCTAATCCACCTGGCACCATAGCTGAGCCTAGCTTACACGTGCTCAGAACATTCACAATAGCCAGCAATTGAGCAAAGTCATCTAACTCAAGGCCTCTTTTATGATAAAATGTTGATTATTTCATGTAATTTATTGAACACCTGCACCCCAAAAATGCTGGCAGCACAGCACACCAAAGAACCTCAGTGGTTACCTGTATACACGCTTGGTCACGTGGCTGACAGGGAACGTGGCTTCTGCCACTGCCCAGCATCTGGAGAGAGGGCTGTCTGCTTATCATTAGCCCAGAAAAGGATCAAAATTCAAAATTCAAAGTTACGGTTTCTACTGATGCTTTTTGTTTTTGCATCATTGTTGAAGTTGAAAAATTGTGAGTCAGACCATTGCAGGTTGGGGACCATCATCATGTACTGACCCCTGATGACAGAAGAGTTCCTAACGCACCCCACCCCACAGCGCTTCTGTTGAGTTCACTGCAAATTTCTGTTTACAGACAACGTGATTGCCTAGGTAGAAAACCCCAAGGAATCTAAACAAACAGACCAACAATTTTTCCAGATATTTTGGAGAAAATATTTGGAACCTACAACTAGGCAAGGAATTCTTAGCTCAGACACCAATAGCGTGATCCTTAGGAGGAAAATAGGATATATTTTTCCACATCTAAATTAAAAATGTTTGCTCTGTCAAATACCTGATTAAAAGAATAAAAAGACAAATTACTTGCAAGTATAAAATAACTGTAATCATCTTTCTGACAAAGATCCTGTATGTAGAATATATAAATACCCCTCAAATCTTAATAATAAAAAGAAAACAATTCAATTAGAAGATGAACAAAAGCAACACACAGGTCTTTCACCAAAAAAATACAAACAGATGGCAAATAAACACATGGAAAGATGTTCAACATCATTAACATTTAGAAAAACTCAAATTCAACTCATAATGAAGTTTCACTACACACATCAGAACAGCTAAAGTAAAAAATAGTGGTGATATCAAATGCTGGCAAGGATGTGAGGAAACCATCACTCATATGTTGCTAGTGGTAATGGAAAATAGCACAGGCACTCTGCAAAATAACTTGGCAGTTTTCTATAAAATTAAACACCCGTGTACCACATGACTCAGCCATTGTAATCTTGAACATTTGTTCCAGAGAAATGAAGAACTTACTTTCCTGCAAGAACTTGTAAACAAATATTCATAGCAGCTTTGCTGATAATGACCAAAACTGGAAATGACCCAAGGGTGCTCTAAAAATAGAATGGTTAGACAAACTGAAGAAATCTGTATCATGGAATACCAGTCTGCCATAAAAAGGAATTGATTATTGATGCCTATGAGACTCCACATGCCCCAGCAGCCAGGATGCACTAAGACTGTCAGGGAGTGATTACGTAGTGACCTGAGCTCAGCATTTAGATGAACAGGTGGGCATTGTGCTGACAGAGCCAGTCTCACAAGGATGCATACTTGGTGGTTCCATTGTGTAGCAATCATGAAATCACACAATTGTAAAGGTGGGGAATGGATTAGGTGGTTGCCAGGTGTCAGGGATGGGATTGGTGTTGCATGTGGCTATAAGAGTATGAGAGAATCTTGTGGTGATGACACAGTTGAGCATCTCAATTATGGTGTTGGTTGTGCAACATGCATGACAAAATTGCACACAGCTACATGCTATATATAAATCAAATGTTTAACTGATGGGGCACAAATTACAGATTGTGCCTGTGTAAAGACAAATACTGTGATTTTAAGAACTGGAGGAGAGAGGAGCTAAGTAGGTTTTCTTATCTTCTTTCCCTGGCACTTGATTGTTAGAAACAATGGAAAAAGTTAAATAAGTGCAAAAACCATGCTCCAAGATCATACGGTAAACAGGTGGAGTGTGACATAATAAGAAATAGCTATGTGGTTTCCTCCCCAGAACCCTGGCACAGAGCTCCTACATCCCTTGGGATCTCCTACATGAGATTACTCTGTGTGGCTCCTGAATGGGACCTGGTCACCAGGAAGACCAAACCATGAATAGAAGTTCGAAGTTTCCAAATCGCACCCTACCCTCTCTGGCGGAGAGAAATGCTGGAGATTGAGTTATCCAGTCGTGCCTTTGAGACTCCACGTGTCCTGGCAGCCAGGATGCACTAAGACTGTCAGGGAGTGATTACACAGTGACCCGAGCTCACCAGGCTGGGGAGGAAGTCCTGGCTCAGGTCTGAGTGAGGTTGTGAGTAGCTGAGGGTGGTTAAGACATTGGAGAATGGTTGATAGGGTGTGAGGTCAGGGGCGACATGCAGGAGGTGATATATGGAGACTTGTGTCAGTCTCTGAGTCTGGGTGGAAGATAAGATTATGGGAGGAATGATGTCAGAAAGTGAGGCTGTGGGAACCCGGACAGGAGTGGAGTTGGTGAGCGCAAGCCTGCGTCAGGAGTGAGAGAGAACCACAGCAAGGAGGAGCAGGTCCATGAGAGTCTGCTGACGAGACTTTGCAGGAAATTTTACTGCTTTTTAAAAAAATTAATGAACACCTACCAATTGTATGTCGGTAGGGTTCAGTGAAGGATTTCCATACATGCACATAGCAAGCAGGAGGCTCCAGAGACCGGCAGAGGGCCTGATCTGGAAGCAGCAATGAGGAGCAGAAGGTGCAGCCACCTGTCCCTGTGGGACACATGCCCCAATGGGGGACCTTTCCTAGGGCAGAGCTGGGTAATCGGTTACAATGTCAGGAGAAGGTTTGGACCTGGCGCATGTGCAGAAGAGCTGTGGCCATTTCTGCAACCCTAGAGTCACTTCCCACAGAAGCATTTGTGTCATTTGTGGCTGTGGCTAAAAGTGCAGTGGCCCAGAAACCCCTCACTATTTGCAGTCACCTGTGGGAACGGACTGATCCTTGTAGTTTCACATGGCAGCAGGTGGATGCAGTGTGATTGGGGCGGGATGCTGGTGGCCCAGGCTCTCCCGGAGGCTGCCACCAGTAGCTGGGTTCCTGTGGCAAAGACCTGTCAAGTGAATCAGGCCTGGAAGGCGAAAGTCAAAAATAAAAAAATGAAATGAAGGTGAACCTCCTTCAAGAATGAAGCTTTTTACTTTTTAGTTTTTCACTTTGAAATAATTTTAGATTCACAGGAAGTTGTGAAAATCACATAAAACTTTTATTCCTGACCCACTTTCACCCATGACACCTTTCCTAGTACATTATGAAATCCAAGAGACTGACATGGGTACAGTACTATTACCTGTGGAACTTAATTGCATTTCGCTGATTTGTACATGTACTCATTATTTTAATTAGGTGATTTTAGATTAAAAGTATGGAATTCGCATACTTAAACACTCCATATCTGACAGCACTAGGACAGATTTCAGCAGGGAAAGATGAGGTGGAACCAAGTCGAGGCTGCCTCATTTGAGAAGGTTATTGAACTTCGTTTTTGCCATGGTTCACTTTGTTATTCAAGGTCATTTAGAAATGTACTATTTTAGTCAGTGCTTGGTAAAATGTAAACATTGAACAGTTAACCCTTAAACTCATTTGGGACTAAAAAAAAAAAAAAAAAAAAGAAGAAAAAAAAGAGAGGCTTTTTTTAAAAACTAAGTTGCTATGGCATTTGCAGGTAAATGGATAGAACTAGAGAAGACCATGCTAAGTGAAATAAGTCAATCCCAAAAAACTAAAGACTGAGTGTTTTATCTTATAAGCGGATGCTGATCCATAGTGGTGGGTGGGTAGGGAAGAATGAAGGAACTTTGGATTATGCAGAGGGGAGAGAAGGGAGGGCTGGGGCGGGTGGGGTTGGGAAGGACCCTAGAATGAGGAAAAAAAAAAAAGCTGCTATATGAATTACCCTGCCAAAAATTTGATCCACATCCTCCATAAGATATTATCAGGGCCAGGCACGATGGTGCACAACTGTAATCCCAGGGGCTTGGAAGGCTGATGCGGAGGATCACAAGTTCAAGACCAGCCTCAGCAATTTAGCAAGAACCTAAGCAATTTAAGGAGACTCTGTCTCAAAATAAAAAATAAAAAGGCTAGGGATGTGGCTCAATGGTTAAATGCCCCTGAGTTCAATCCCTAGTACCAAAAAAAAAAAAAAGTAGTATAAACAGGAGTCCCATTTTGTCAGATTTTGTCAGATATATAACTTGGATTTAACTGTCTTTTTATAAACTGGCAAATCTGTATTATTGTATTTTTCTGACTCATGAATAAAATTCTAAAATGAACAGCTTGAAGATGTTTATGTATACATTTATGTGTGTTATATATGTGTATATGTTGAATACTGTGTCTATATGGTGAAATATCTTAAGGAATTCCATTTAAAATGGCTTACAGGGCTGGGGAGATAGCTCAGTCGGTAGAGTGCTTGCCTTGCAAGCATGAGGCCCTGGGTTCGATCCTCAGTACCGCAAAAAAAAAAAAAAAAAAAAAATGTACTTAAAATGGCTTACAGATAAATGAGCACTCACATACATTAAAACAGTTAAGATCACAGTAATTATTCCAAAAGCCTCTGATTTCACATGACCTAAGTAAACCTTTGATAAATAAGCTAGTTTTAATTTGCCTGTAAAATAAAAATGGAGACATCTTCAGAATTGTCATCATAAATCTTTGCCTGGGTGTGCTGGCCAGGCAGGGTTACATTTATCACGGTCAGAAGTTTAAGATCATAAAAGTATCATTGTGACTCAAGATCAAATAATACAGACAAGAGTGCAGCAGTGTCCCTTGCTTCCTGTAGATCAAGCACAGCAATGCAATTTCCAGGGTTTTTCTTCAACAAAGAAATAACTGGAAATGATGCTGCTGCTTGTCTCATATCTCAACAAGTAATAATTGTTTTAATTGCTGAAAATAAACAAATTAGGTGGATATCAATGGGATTGATGTTTATAAAAGGAATAGTCGTATAATCTAAAGTCGTAGGGTTGTGTTCAATTAAGTAATATCAGTCTCTGATATTTTATGAGATACTCATAAAATGTCGGAGTACTTTCTAAGTAAGTTAGAATATTGAAACATCAATTACTAAATATAAATTCAAGTACTCGTGGCTTCTTACATTCTAATATAATTTGGGTCCATTAATAAATATGTTTTCATGATTTATTGGTACATGGCAAGCAATTCTAGATTGCTTTCTTCCTAGGAGGGTCTTCGCTAGAAATTCAGGTTACTAAGAGTTAAAATTTATAATCAATATATATAATTCTATATGCAAAGAGTAAAAGAAGACTTTAAGGTGTGTTTTCGATGAGAAAAACTCTAATATAAAATATTTCTTGTATTTAGAAAAAAAGTAATTTTGTCTAATTTGGAGAGTTGTTTCCAAAGGGTTGTTTCAACGTAAAAACAAGGCAGAAAGGAACCTGTATGAAGTGGAGAGAGATGCAAAGGAAGCTGTAAGTATGAGACTGTATTTTTGGCAAGAAAATTGGAAAGAATTTTTTTTTGTATGAGAAAGAATTTTGTGTGGTTGAATAAAATGTTTATCCTAAAGTAGAATGACTGGATTGTTCCAGAAAGAGAATTTAAAAATATAGGCAAAAACTAAAGGTTTAGGAAGGTCATGAAGGGTCTGACCCTCAGCTGACCTCACCAGTTTACATTACCTGCCTGGCCTCCAAAGACACTTTATCTGTCACACTTTATCTGCGCTGAGTCCAAGCAGGATATCACGATGAAAGAAGTTCCTTGTGTGAAATGCCACCCAGTGGATAATACATTGCTAAACTCGGATTAGCCAGTGAGAAGTAGTTAACCAGAACAATGGTGAGTTGGAAAGGAATTTGCCTCATCCTGGGGCTCCGGAGCAGAGAGAAGACCAGAGTGGAAGGGCAAAAGTGAGCAGCTATTAATGCATCCTAAGGAAGAAATTTCTAACAAGATCTAATTGGAGGGTCTGGCTGACACCATAGTTTGGATGTTTGTTGAATGTTGTCCAAAAGCCTGTGTTAAAGATTTGGTCTCCAGGGTGGCACGACTGGGAAGTGATGGAAACTTTAGGAAATAGAGTCTGGAGAGAGGCCTTGGATCATGGGAGGTATGTCCTTGAAGGGTACTATAGGACCCTGATCTCTTCCTCTTTTTCCTTTGCTCCCTTCACTCCACCATGTGCTCCCTGCCATGTTGCCTCACCACAGTCCCAAAGCAAAGGGGCCCATCAATCATGAACTAGAACCTCCAAAACTATGAGCCAAACAAACTTTTCTTCTTTATAAATTAATTATCTCAATCATTTTGTTATAGTGATAGAAAGCTGACCAATACAGCTGCCTTATGAGGCAGTGAGGCCCTGGCTTTGGAAGCATTCAAACAGAAGCTGCACAGCCAGCTGTTGAAAGAGCTAGAGAAAAGATGTCTGCTTTAGAGGGACGATGAGATGATGTTATTCCTAAAACCAATTTAGTGCTGAGACGCTTAACTAGAAGGCAGGAAGTTAAAGTATAGTGTGTGTGTGTCGGGGGCGGCTGTGTATCTGTTGTAAGTAGTAACTCACTTGATTCTCATGACAGCAGAGTGGGTTAGATACTATTATTCAGCCCATTTAACAGAAAATGAAACCTCTCAAGAGAGTCAAAACCACATGTCCAACTCAATAGTGAATAGCTGAATATGAATTCAAATTTCAATCTCTTCGGCTTCAAAGGACCTGCTCTTTCTAGTACATTACCAAGCTTCTCAGGAGAGGCACCCTTGTGTGTGTGTATATGTGTGTGTGTGTGTGTATCTTCTTCAATAGAAGTGTTTTTTTTTTTTTTTAAATCACATAATTAGCATATCACAAGTTGGTCTTACACTCTGGAATCTTGTTTCTGTATCTGGACAGCATACCAAACTGTTCCTTCTTCAGAGACATAACAGCACCCTCAAATTATCTGATATCCTTGTTTTTCACTGTTGTGGCTTGCTGAAGACAAGAGCTGAATTGAAAGTTCAATGTCGTTTGCTTCAGGGATTAACTCATCTTTCTGGGCTTGAATAAGTAACACACATCTCTTCCAAACCCTGTGGATATATTTTTCATCCAAGAAATTAGAGGTTTCAACAGATGACCCATTCTCCTGAGTAATGATTGACAGAGAAGTAGACATGCACAGAATTCCTCTTGTAATGGATGCCCAGGGTGACACCCTTACCCTGTTCTGCACATGTCTATAGGTTTCCTGGCCATTGGTCAACCCAGAGCCTTTTCTTCTTCACAAGGAGCCTGAGTCCTACATCAGTGTGACTGAAGTCCCTCCCTGGGATTCTTTTGTGGCCCTTCACCAACTGTGTGTCCCTTCAGAATCTTGTCAACATTTTCTGGAATGTCAGTAGTCTGATTGCTGAGAATGGTCTTCATTCTCATAGTAGGTGTGGTACAAAACCACCCCTTTTTTTTTTTTTTGCAGTGCTGGGGATCAAACCCAGGGCCTTGTGCTTGCAAGGCAAGCATTCTACCAACTGAGCTATCTCCCCAGCCCCAGAGCCGCCCTTTTTAAAAATTGTATAATAATAGTATAATTTATGCAGTTCAGTGTGATTACTCAAGATGTGTGCTTATTGTGTAGAAATCAAGTCAGGGTAATTGGTATTTCCCTCAAACACTTATCATTTCTTTGTGTTGAGAACTTTTGAACACCTGTATTCTCGAAGAAGAAGCTTTTATTTAACAAAATTTGAGAGGCAATCTTCAAAGGTACAGTATTTGTTCTTAGATTTTATATTCTGAGTTCAACCAATCGAGCATTTATTGACAAACTCTTCACCAAATTATGGGTACAATCTGGAGGAATTCAAAGTCACAAGTAAATAAGTTATAATATGGTAATTTTGGTAATTTAGATAGGAATGAAGAGTTGTAGGAACTTGGCAGAGGACAGGGAAAGGTGGAGGGCAGAGAGTTCCCAAATGCTTAGAAAAACGTAGTAAGGTCAATAGTCTGCTAGGGCTACCATAACAAAGCGCCACACGCTGGCTTAAACGATAGACATTTATTGTGTCACAGTGCTAAGGCTGGAAGTCCAGAATCAAGAAGTTGACAGGGTCGATTTCTAGGAAACACTCTCTTCTTGGCTTGCAAATACCACCTTCTTCCTGGGTCCTCACATGGTCATCCCTCTGTGTATGTCTGTGTCCTAATCTTTCCTTAAAAGAATATCAATTGTGTTAGTCAGTTTTTCATTGCTGTGACCAAAATACCTGACCTAAATGACTTAAAGAAGAAGAAAAGGTTTGTGTTTGGTTCACTGTTTCAGAGGTTTCAGTTCATGGTCCATGGCTCCATTCTTTTGGGTCTGAGATGAGGCAGAATATCATGGCGGAAGGGTATAGTAGCGGAAAACTGCTCAGCTCATGGCGTCCAGAAAGCAGAAAGAGAGAAAAAGAGAGAAGTCAGGCACAAGAAATAACCTTTCAGGGGATACCCCCAGTGACCTACTTCCTCCAACTAGGTTTCACCTCCTACCATATTTCTATCACTTCCCAATAACCCATTTAAACTATGAATCCACTAAATGGATTAATTGTTTGATGAGGGTAGTACCCTCAAGATTCAATCATTGCCAAAAAGCCCCACCTTTGAACATTGCTGCACTGGGGACTAGGCCTTCCAAATGTGAGTCTTTGAGGGATACTTCGTAGCCAAACTACAACACGTTATGTTGGTGTGTAGGTTATGTTGGGTATGTATGTATGTTGGTGATATAGGACGCACTCTAGTGACCTTGTTCTACCTTAAATATCTTTGTAAGTTCTTCAAATGCAACCACATGACTTGGGGGGTTGGATCTTCAACATAGGAATTTGGAGGGTCACAACTCAGTCAATCACAGAAGGGTACCAGGAAAAGAGACATTAAAATATAGACCTTGGGGCTGGGGAGTTAGCTCAGTTGGTAGAGTGCTTGCCTTGTAAGCACAAGGCCCTGGGTTCGATCCCCAGCACCTCCCAAAAAAAAAAAAAATATATATATATATATAGACCTGACAGAGTTGTCCATATACACAAACCGAGATGAGAGAGAATCCAAGTCCTTGGCTAGGTCCTCAGCTTTGCAGTCAGGAATTCAGTGGTATAAATGCTGTTTCCCAGGAATGGGCTATGAAATGAAACCCCAGAGAGTCTAGACCCACTGTTGGCAGAAGGCCAATTCCATTCTCTGTGATGGGAAATAGCTTCCAAATAAGCAGAAATACTCTCATGGACTGGTCTGTTAATATTCTCCTTATGAGAAAATATCATGAAACCAGGCACAGTGGTACACACCTGTAATCCCAGCTACTAGGGAGGCCAAGGTAGGAGGACCCCAAGTTTGAGGCCAGCTTCAGCATCTTAGTGAGACCCTGTTTCAAAATGAAACTTTAAAATGTCTGGGGATATAGTTCAGTGGTAGAACACTTGCCTAGTAGGTACAAGACCCTGTATTCAATCCCCAGTCCTGAAAAAAAAAAAAGTCATAAGACACAATATTCTACTCAGGAGATGAGACTGTACGAGTGTCACTGGAGAAGACATGATCAGATTAGAAGTTTCCAAACTGCAATTTACATCCATTCATGGATCCTGGAATTAGCTTGGTAGTTTCTGTCTTTTCTAATGGAATCTAATAAGATAAAATACATTAGAGAGAAAGGGTTAGGGTCATATCGCTCAGTGATAGAGCACTTGCCTAGCACATGCAGACTTGGGATTCATCCACAGTATAAAAAAAATAAAATAAAAAAAAAAGAGGAGGAGAAAGAAAAGAATATGGGATATATCACACTCGGTAAATCAGTAATAGAGGTGGCCTCATCAAACATTCACTGAAGTGTTTTGTGTGCTTATATGTGGGTGCTCAGTCATGTGCACATAGAAAGGTCTCAAGATAAAATGTATGAATTGTTAAAAGACAAAAGTTTGCTGGACATGGTGGTGCACACCTGTAATCCCAGTGGCTCAGGAGGCTGAGGCAGGAGAAGTACAAGTTCAAAGTCAGCCTAAGGAACTTAGGGAGGCCCTAAGCAGCTCAGCAAGATTCTGTCTCAAAATAAAAAATTAAAAGGGCTGGGGATGTGGCTCATTGGTTAAGTACCCCTGAGTTCAATCCCCAGTACCAAAACAAAACAAAACAAAAAACAGAAAAAGACAAAGTTTGCAACACCCCCACACTGGACAGATTAGAAAGGGGGATCTTGCCACCCTGACATACTTATGCTTCTCCAGGACTGGGTATACCAAACAAGCTCGAGAATTTTGCCTTATCATGATAAGTATCATATGCTTAGAACTGTTAGTTGAAAGAAAAAAAATGAAAGACAGGAAGGAAGAAAAAAATAGTGTAAGTCACTGTAAGGATGTGGAGGAACTGGTCTACCCACTGGAACCCAGAACAGGGAAATGGCCCCAGAGGTGGACAAAGAGCTCCATGTGGAGCCTGGAATGACCCAACACTTCTGCTGCTTTCAAAACAGAGGTTTGAATGTCTTGTTTTCCAAACCTCAAGGCAGAAGCCCATTGCTGCAAATCCTCTCCTGTAAGTGGAAAGTTCTGGTTCCCGCAGGCTGGGGCACAGGGGTAGTGGGCTCCATGCTGTTCTGATGCCTCCACGCGCTCTGTCCATATCTTGTCCTGTTTCACATGAGAATCTACAGGACGACCCCAGTGAAAGAACAGCAGTGCTGACAATTTTATTACAGCCTATTGTTATAAATCGCTTTATTCTATTATAGTTATTGTTGCTAATCTGTTACTGTGCTTAATTTATAAATAAAACTTGTTCACAGGTTACATACATCCAAGGATTCAGGCGTCCACTTGGGGATAACGGATGCACATCCTCTGGTGAGGGGAGCCACTCTATCCTCCCTTGAGTGGAGGTTAATGGACAGGTGTCGATGTTCCTGGAGCTTTACGTTTAGGATTTGTATGGAAGGTATACTACAGTTTCCAAGTGAGTGAAGGCAGGTTGTCACATGGTCCTCTTCCCTTCTGACCCTGGCCATGTCACAATTGCCAATGAGCTCACAATCTGTGGGCGGGCCTCTCCCTCACTGCTGTGTGTGTTCCAGAGGAGATGACTATGAAGCTTCCCAACCTCCCTGTGAAGGGGGTCCCATCTGGCAGGAAAGGAAAATAAGGCACAAAGGAAATGATACCCACCAGAGGCCATGGGAATTGTTGGGATTAAAGTCGAATTTCTTTGATTCCAAGTCTGAATTCTGTCAATTGGATCCCCCTACCCCTCACCCGTTTTTGTTTTTGTTTTGTTTTGTTTTGTTTTGTTTTGTTTTGTTTTGTTGGTGTTTGTTTTCTGTTTCCTTTTTCTTTGCAGTGCTGGGGATTAAACCCAGGTCAAGTTCTCTACAACTGAACCACATCCCCAGTCTCCCAACCCCTCCTGTGTTATCTGAGATTCGGCCAGCTTGGCCAATCTCAGATTACTATCTCTTAAGTATGATGTACAATCTGGCAATGTCATTTGTGGTTTAAAGCATGGGGCAAATGTCAGCTTTAGATCTGCTTAGAAGAGAGCTCAGGCTACAAGACTGAGGAAATAAAGATAAGGAAATTCCACTGTCGGTGGTGAGCATCTGGAGTCGCTCAGGACTTTCAGTGCCAACCAGAACCCCTTGTTCAAAAGCTCCAACGTGGTGGTCCTTGGAGAGCTCTCATACTTCTAACCTCACAGTTCCCAAGCATCTCGAGGTCGAAGAACCTCAGCACAGGGAGGTACTACAGGTGCCACCTTGTCATTGTGCAGGTGAGCTCGTGAGCCCTGGAAGGCAGGTGCTTTCTACCTGTCCTGCAGCCTGACAGGGCAACAGAGTCCCACCAAGAGAGGCAGGAGGGGCTGGAGGGTGACGGGCACCCAGAGAGAGAAGAAGGAGGTGCGGCTGGAGCCTGAGGGGCTGCAGATCAACCTGCGGTTCAGGTGTCCCAGGTGAGATGCCGGACCGCCCTGGATGTCAGAAAAAGCAGCCAACTTTCACAAGCATCGGTGCTCCAAAGTGCAAATGTTTCTGTGTTGTAGTCTCTTCTCAGTATGTGCAGAATTATAAGATACGGAGGTTAGTTTTCTGTTTTGTTTTGTTTTTTTTAACCGCATCTGCATAAGGCAGTCAAGGCATGCTTCACTGTAAAGAGGGAGACCCTCAGCACACACAAATGGACATCTTGAGTCACTTTCTGATGTTTCCTGAGTTACCAGAATAACCTTGTACTCTTTCCCTGCTTTTGGCAACGCAAACCACACAGATTGGAAAATAGGTTTTTCTGCTGCCTTATTTATGGCTTGCTTGGTTTTCTATCCAAAGGCTACTGCATGACTCTATAGCATTTGAAATTCGCCTGTCGGGATTTGGGGAAACATTTGCTTTATTCATGCTGATCGTGCGTTTCCTGCTGAAATTGAGCTCTCGGCTTTGAGCAGCGCCACAGAAACCAGGATCAGCCAGCCGGATTCCCTGCGAGTCAGGAAATGGGAGCCAGACTCCTCCGCATGTCTCTGGACGCTGGTGTCGGTTTCCCTTCCTGGGCAGATGAAAGGATGAGGTCATCGCACATGATTGAGTGGTGGAGAAGCGCAGCCTTCTAGAAATCAAGACCAAGCATTTGTCTCACGAGAAAACATTTTGGAAGCCAGGTTTTAATCAACGACATTAAATAAATCACTGATGTTTGGAGACTGGTAAATTCCAATGGCAGTCTGTCTGGATTTCTTCTCAAATGTAAAGCATAAGTCTCTCTTGTCAATGAGAATACGCTGGAATGCCAGCAGGAAGGACAAAGCAAACCCAATCTTAGTAATAGGAACCACAAAAAGGGAAAGACTTTTTTTAAATAAATAAAACATTTCGTGTTTATCTTTGGCAATTTTGTGTTTAAAAAAAAAGAAGAAGAAGAAGAAGAAGTTACAGTGGCTGGGTCATCTCCAAAGGAAGGTGCGTCTTCAGTCTCCCAGACAGCCCCGGGCTAGACAGACCTGGTGCGTCTCCCAGGAAAGCAGGAGCAAGGAGAGTGAGCTGCGCAGGCGCAGAGCAGGCTTGGGGGCCTCACTGCTCTGCGCTGACTCCGGGCCGCAGAGCTGGCTCTATCAGACACCTCAGGACCCCCAAGGTCTAGAAAACGGGGCGAGGAGTGCCTGACACAGTGGTCTCTGCCCTCTGACCCTTGTTCTTACCTGGCAGGCATCAGGTTTGGACATTTACACAACTGGCCCCGCAACCCGTGTGCTGCCATCCCTGGACTCACCTCAGTGCATGGTATTTTATTTATATTTATTACAAACTTATTTTCTTTGTATTTATTTTAGTGTATTTATTACACTGCACCTCATTTTTATGATAGACTGCATTTTTTGTAAAACAAAACAAAACTTTTTTAGACTGCAATTTTTAGGTGCACAGTTTTAGGTGCAGAAAGTACAGGAAAATAGAGCAGAATGTAGGGAGATTTCCCATGAACCCACTACTTCCCACACCACCCCACCCATTGTCCACATCGCCAGTCAGACTGGTACATTTGTTACAACTGATAAACCCACATTGACACATCATTATCACCCAAGTCCTCAGGTTTCATTAAGATTCATCCCATGTCATATGTTCTGTGGGTTTAGATAAATGTATAATGATACATAACCACCATTATAGTATCCTATAGAATAGTTTCACTCCCCCTAAAGCCCCCCAGGCCCCACCTAGTCATCCCTTCCACCCCCTACCCCTTGGCAAACACTGATCTTACTTCTTGGTTTTCCAAAAAGTTACAGAGTGGGAATCACACAGTGTGCAGCCTTTATAGATTGGCTTCTTTCATTCAGTGAATTATCCTAAGGGCAGAGACCATATTCTATCTCCTAGCTACATAACTTGTGTGACCCACTGTAAGATAAGAACAAGGACCCCTTGCTCAAAACCATTAAGAATTACAAGACAGTGACAGTAAAGCATGAAGCTGGGGCATCTGAGGGCCAGGTCCTATGAACAGGGCAGGTGCCAGCCCATGAAGCTGGTCTCATTGACAAGGTTTTAAAGCAAGGGACCAATGCGTGAGTGGGTTCCTTGTCTTGTTCACATTCCACAAAGCTGGAACATGAAAACAAAAGGGTTTATTATTTTTTGTTTCCCAGTGTCTTTTTCAAACATAGCTTGAAGGGCAAGAGGGACAAAGTCAGGGTCTCGGCTGATTCTTTTCTTAATTACATTGAAACAGCATCAAAAGAGAGACCGTGCAGAGTCACTGACTGTGCAGCATGAAGCCCCCTTGATGCCTCTGAAGTGGCAGCAAATAATGTTTAGTGTTAAAAAGAAAACAGGTGCTGCTTTTGATGACAGACCTCGAATTATCTTATTGATGGCAAGGCAGAGCATGCATTTCCAGGCAGCATGATATTAAGTTAGAAGCCCTGCAGCTGCATGGTTAGCTCGGTTCCCGCTTGCACCAGGGAGACGCGCTGGGTCATAGAGGCGGCTGGCAGCAGCGTGGGTGTACATCACCGCACCTGGGAGCACACGTTGGTTCTGATTATGACCCTCCCCCTTGCTTTCTCAAAAATGCTAGTGTTTTACAGAGCATACCGGCGTTTAGGAAATGGAGGAGGAGTATTCCATGGCACTGGTCTGGCTAGCCTGGTGAGGTAGAGAAGGGGTAGAGTAAGGGTTGCAGAGAGAATAAAGAGACTTTGGGAACTAAAGGTGGCTCTGGGCCCCGCCGGGGTAGTGGATGCCAAGCGTATCAGTGTTCTAGGGCTGCCATAACAGAGCATGGCAGCCTGGTGGCCGAAGACTGTAGAGATTTACTTTCTCACGGTTCTGGAGGCTGGAAGTCCAAGATGGAAGTGTCAGCAGAGTGGGTTTCTGAGGTCTCTCTGCTTGGCCTACAGACAGCCATCTTCCCCTGGTATCCTCACCTGCTGTCCCTCCATGGATGTCCACATCCTAACCTCCTTTCCTTATAGGACAACAGGCATGTTGAAGTGGGACCCGTCCTAGTAAAGGCCCTGTCTCCAAATTCAGTCACACTCTGAAGATCTGGGGCTTAGGACTTGAACGAAGGAATTTTAGGGACACACAATTCAGCTCATCTCACCAAGTGGTTTAAATTCTCCCCCAAGAGTGACAGCGACAGTGACCAGGACATGAGGAGTCATCAGTGTGTCTGTAATTGTGCATTTTATAAAATGTCCTGATTTATTCTATTTTGTTTATCTTCCTCCCATTTACATTTCCAAGTGGAATTGAATCATTTTAAACTATCCCTAGGAAACCTCCTGTTTCTTTTCCATCACTTTGTGTTTTATTTTTCTCATACACCAGTAACATTTACAGGTTCTTTTATGCAACCAAATGAGCAAACTACTTGAGTTTTTGGTTTTATTCTTTACCGTTTCAGAATATAGTTAGTAACATTAAAGGGTAAGAGTCTCCATATTTTCTATGGATTCAAATCCCAGCTCCACCTTTCCTAGCTGTGTGGCCTTGGTCTCATAATTTGACCTCTTTAAGCTTCATCTGTAAAATGGGACACATAAGGGTACTTCCCCAGTGCTGCGAATCAGGTGGATGGATGTCACCAAGCCACCTCTTGGCTACAGCGGAATTGCATCAAGTACACAATTTACTTAGGAAAAATTGGTTACAAGAATTCAAGACAAAATAAAAATAACCGATATAGGGATACTTTTCCTTGTTAAGTTACCCCCAGTATTTGCCAGGGATTGGTTGCAAGACCCCATCAGACACCAAAATCTGTGCAAGTCCCTAATAAGACATGGCATAGTATTGGCACTGAACCTACCTGCCAACTGTTGCATATACTTTAAATGATTCCAGATTACTTATAATATCTAATGTGAATAACTATGCTGTTATTACTATAACAATAACTATATCATTATGTGGTATTGTTTAGGAAACTGTGACCAGGATAAAAATCTGTGTGTGTTCAGTACAGATGCAATTTTTTTTTTTTCCAAATATCTTCTATCTGTAGTTGGTTGAATGTGTGGATGCAGAGGGTTGCCTATTTTCCTGACTTCTATGCAGCAAGGAGGCTGGTCTTGGTGACTTGTGCTGCTGTAGGGGCACCCATGTCCTAATTGCACCCATTTTCTCTTTGCACCCATTTCTAATTGCAAATTCACTTTAGATCCAGACCCAAAAGATGCTATTCTGCTGTAGATGCACATGTTTAACCTTCAGGATGAAGTCAAAATTATTTTGACAATTTCTGTAGCTGGGCTCTGTGAACCTGGCCAGGTTTCTAAGCCTTTTCTTTCTTTCTTCCTTCTTTTTTTTTTTCATCTGCAGTGTGGGGACAGCAAGGGAGCCCACCTCACAGAGGATCCACCACCAAGACTTAGAATCACAGGCCTCCCTCCATATTCTATGATTCTACCTCCATAGATTCAACCAACTGCTGATGAGAAATATTTCTTTAAATTGCATTTGCACTGAACATGTACATCATTTTTTCTTTGCCTCTGTCATTTGCACCCTCTTCAGTGAAACCCATGGGCCCTCTTTCAGGTTCTGTTCCTGTATGGCAAACATGGCTCACAGGCTCTGCAGGCAGGAGTGTGGACAGGACACAGAGTGGGGGCTTGTTCCCTGATATCTGGGGCCTCAGCTGGGAGTACTCAAAAGGCAGAGATTGGATTGGAAGCTCCTCCACTCAGTCACCTCCTGCTGGAAGACTGAACCTATTTGGGACTTTCCATTAGAGCTCTGACACATGGCTTGACTTTCTCACAGTGGGCGGTGGGGCCCCAAGAAAGAATAAGTCAACACCACCAGGAAAAGATTGTGTGGGATTTTCTGGCCTCGCCACCCAATCAGATGACATCCCTGCACCCACCTTCTTGGTTTTGAGAGTCACTAGGGCTGATCTGATGGTCTTGACGTGGTCACACAGAAAAGCTGGGGTTGGAAGATATTGCTGGACCATCTTGGAGAGCACAATCTGCCACGCCTTTCATCTCAGAACTCTTTTTTTTTTTTGGTACTGGGGATTGAACCCAGAGGCGTTCTACCATGGAACCACATTCCCCAGCCCCTTTTATATTTTGTTTTGAGACAGGGTCTTACTAAGTTACCGAGGGCCTTGCTAATTTGCTGAGGCCAGCCTTGAACTTACAATCCTTCTGCTTCAATCTCCCAAGTCTCTGGTATTACCGTCCTGTGCCCCCATAGTCTCAGAACACATTTGTAATGAATAAACAAAATATACAGAATTATAAAGGAAACAAATTATATCAAAATGCAATTTAAGCTTGGTGCAGTGGAACATGTCTGTAATCCCAGCAACTCAAAAGGTGAGACAGGAGGATGACAAGTTCAAGGTCAGCCTGGGCAATTTAGCAAGACCCTGTCTCAAAAAAAAAAAAAAAAAAAATAGAATGCAGATGCAGCTCAGTGGAAGAGTGTCCCTGGGTTCAATTCCCAGTACCAGGGAGAGGAAAAAAAAAAAAAGAAAGAAAGAAAGAAATGCAATTTACACACGTAATTGGTGGTATACAAATACATGTGTTTCCTCTCTAGGAGGAGGGGAAAAATAGAGAGGTTGCAATGACATCTCCAAATGAACTGTAACCCACTCTTTTTAATTTTAACTTCAGTGTGACACATTTGGGTTGACTCTTGAACTGACAATTGTATACTTTGGTTGATTTATTTCTATAGGCAAATATTTTAAGTAATTTGCTTCCCAATGTATTTTGATCCTGAGTATATTATATTCAATTATATTATATTATGTTATATTGTATTCATTCAGTATATTATATTGAATGGAGATCTGAATTCCATTAAAACACAAAATACATGTGCTTCTTTATTAACACATTAGGAAAACAAGATCTAATAGAGAATGTCATTGCCACTAATTTCTCATTTCCAGGCCGCACTGATATTTGGAGAATGTAATATGTAATGTGTACACATCTGTGATTTTTTTTTTTTTTTTTTAGCAACATCTGTGATTTCTATTGGTGATGGAATCGCAGGTTTTGCAAAGCCTGGTGGCCTGTGGCTTATAGTTATAACCAAATTTTATTTAGTTTGTAAAATTCTTATTGGAATTACATTATAGACAGAATAATTTAAGGTGAATTCAAACTTGAAATTTTTCTGCGTTCTGATTCAGAATAGAATATATGATCCCCTCTATTCAAATTCAAATTTTTGGTTTCTCGAGTCTATTTCTACATATATATTTTTATACATTTCTTGTTACTATAACTTCTAAATATTTTCTTTCCTTTTTTTATTTTACTTCTAAATATTTTCTGTGGGGCTATTATAAATGGGTCCTTTTCTTTCACTGTATTTTCTAAACAGATATAATATTTATGTAGAATAACTTCTGATTTTCCTACATAAGTCTTTACACTTCTGCTTTCTTGGGCCTTCCATGTATGTGGTCATATGTCATCTGAAAACAGTGGCCTTTCAGCCCTCTGACAAAGTTTCACATCTTCCATTTCATTTCCCAGTAAACTGGTTTGGTTCCAGAATAATATTTATAAAAACAGGTCATATTGAGTTGCTTTCTTGTTCTTGATTTTTTCTTAGCATTGAGTGCGATTAGAGAAGTTGATAGTGAAAGACTGACAATCTGAATGGGCAGTGACCAGATTACATATAAAAACAGAACTCTTTCCCACAACCTGTATGTCCTACAGCACAGGTCTTATGCAGGAGAACAAGAACTTCTGGGATTTTGTGAATTCCCAAAATGGCATGAGAATTTTTCCGAGGAATGAGGCTATACCTTTTATAAGAGTCTCGAAAGGACCAAAGAATAAAAGAAGGTTAAGGCTTGTGGCTCCCCTGTCCTGCTTTGCCACTGAGCTATATCCCCAGTCTTTTGTAAAAAAAAAAAAAAAAAAATGTTTTATTGTTTATTTTGAGACGGGGTCTTGCTAAGTTACCCCGGCTGACCTTGCACTTGCAATCCTCCTGCATCCACCTCCTGAGTAGCTGGGATGACAGCCCAGCAAGGCTCAGGGCTTAGATTATTTACTGCCGAGTTCAAAAAATTCAGGAAAGTGGGCAGCCCTCACAGAGTGGAATTTTGCTTTCTGTAGGTTCATTGGAGCAAATCCATAGAATGCTCAAAACTCTAAGGAAGGCTTGGCATGGTGGCACACACCTGTAGTCCCAGCTGCTCAGGAGGCCGAGGCAGGAGGACCATGAGTTCAAAGCCAGCCTCAGCAACTTAGGGGTGCCCTGTGTCAACTTGGCAAGACCCTGTCTCCAAACAAAATATAGAAAAGGGCTGGGGATATCACTTAGTGGTGAAGCGTCCCCGGGTTCAATCCCTGATACTGAAGAAGAAGGAAAAAAAAAAAAAACCTCTAAGAAAGATCACTGTGGGTTGTCAATCTCTCTAGCTCAAGTGGGTAGGGACAGCACAGGGGCATCAGAAATGCCAGCTTCTTCCTTGTCCTGAGATTCTCGTATCTCTGCCCTCCTCGCTCACTGTTGATAAGCCTCTCATACTCCAAGGAGAAAACGCACATACCTCCTGTCAAAGACTCCTCCCCTTCCTCTTTCTAGAGGGAAGATGTTACACAATGTCAATCTGACTCTTCCAGGGACAGTCCTCTCTTTGACATACTTGCCTGGTCCCGCTTCTCTGTCATTTAGCAACGAATTTCCCAAATTTCTTCTTCCCTCAGCTCTCCTACATCCTCTGGTTGGGAACCTATAAATTAGACTAGCAACAGACAGATTCACAAGAGAAAGTCAAGCAGAAGTGTATTTGCAGGTCCACTGAGCATATACAAAGGAGCACTCAGAAATCAGTAACATAGGGGGTTGGAATATAGCTCAGTTGGTAGAGTGCTTGCCTCGAAAGCACAAAGCCCTGGGTTCAATCCCCAGCACTGCAGGAAGGAAAAAAGAAAAAGAAAAAGAAATCAGTAACGTGAACGGGCATTTAGAATTCTGACCTACTTAGCATCTTAACAAAGATCAATAAATTTATAGAGGAAGTGAAAGACCAAAGAAAAGGACTTTGACCTTCTAGGGGCATTGTAGGTATGTGGGGAAATGGGAGAAGAGGCTAGTTAGTGGAGTTTGTTGCACAGGTTCCTCTGGTGGTCTCTGGGCTGATGGGTGATTAGCAATTACCTCTTGTTCCTCCCCATGGAGAGGGAAGGTAGCATCTTCACCAACTGACATCCAGATTTCCAGAAAGGAGGAGGGTGAGAACCAAGTGCTCTCCCTGCATCTTCTCAATTGCGAAAAAACAATTCTTGTGTCAAAGTGGCATGTTTGGGGCAGCATGTTCTGCCGTCCTCCGTATTCCAGTAAACTCTGGAAACATTCCATCAGGCTTCCAGCTCAACCACTGATGAAATGACTCTTCTCGGGCTCAGCGCCTCACCTGGTACCAAATCCAGAGAAGACCCCCTGCTGTGCAGCCTTCTCCTGGTCTGCAGCCCCCTTGCCACTTCCGTGGATGCCCAGCATGGGCACTTTGCTGGCTCTTGCTCCTCCACCAGGCTCTGAGGGTTGGCATGTGGCAGGGGAATCGAACCCCATTTTTTGTTGGATGAGAGCATTTAAGCCCTCCCTCTTCTGCTCCACCCACATCTGGACAAGCCAGGGGGGACCCCTAAGAACTCCAGACTAGGCATAGAGATGATTTTTAAGCTGTAGACATAAGAGATTCAGCAGATGCAGAAAGAAGCCTGCTTGGAGGTTCCTTTTTCATAGCAGCAACTTGTGGGAATTGACACTGTCATAAATTCCCCTTCAGGTCAGTTTCTACTCCTAGAAAGAAGACTGAGAGCAAAACAAACACCGTCAGAAACTTTCTTATCTCTTGTTTGTTCTCCTAAGAGCCCATTTGTTTTCCCTAGAGAAATCTGTTCTTCCCATGGAAACTTTCTCCTGGCTCCCTTTCCCCACCGTGAGGCATGGAAGCCTCTAGCTTTGACTATTTGGAAGCTAGTTGCTTCTTTCATTAGCTACCTATACATACAAATAATCCCTTTTTTCTCCTATTAATCTGTCTTTTGTCCATTTAATTCAAAGTTCCCAGCTACCGAATCTGAAAAGATAAAGTTTTCTTGCAAAACACACACACACACACACACACACACACACACACACACACAGTAAGAACGTCCCAATGGTCCCTCCTTTGTACTGATAGGAGCGACAAATGACACAGCCCTTGCCCATCCCATGTAGGAGAATCTAATTTTTTTTTTTTTTTGTACCAGAGATTGAACCCAGGGGTGCTTAACCACTTAGCCACATCCCCAGCCCTTTTTATTTTTATTTTTTATTTTGACACAGGGTCTCCTGAAGTTGCTGAGGCTGAACTTGCGATCCTCCTGCCTCAGCCTCCCAAGTCACGGGGATTACAGGCTTGCACCATTATGCTGGGCTGCCCATCTCTTTTTCTGACCTTCGTAAGCCATTTCTGACCTGTTGGGAGACCTGCCCGCTCTCCTGGAGACTGCCCCTGTGTAAGGAACAACCCTTTTCATTTTGTCCCTTCACCATCTCAACATTAGAGTCTTACCTCCGAGTGGGTGGAGTTCCTCTCCCTTTGCAGGGGCTGTAATGCCTTGACTCTTCTCTTTGCAGACTTGTTCTAGCTGCATGGCTTTAAATGACACCTAGAAGCTCCCAAATGCATAATCAGCTCAGAATCCTCCCCTGAACTCCCGACATAACATTCTACTCCTTCGTTACAACTTCAATTTTAAGAATCATTTCAAAGTTTACGTATGTATGTATGTATTGGCGTGTGTGTGTTGTTGTTGTTGGAAATGGAACTCAGGCCTCTTGCACGCTAGACAAGCACTCTGCCACTGAGCCACATCCCCCAGCATTCACAGTCCAAATTTAAATAGAATTCTTTTTGCCTTTTTCACCCCAATCCCAGAGCTGAGTATTCACCCCTGGAGGTCGAGGAAATACAAGATATAGGTTAGATCTTATATTTCATATAAGAGATCTAATCTAGGGCTGGGGGAGTAACTCAGTGGTAGAGCGCTTGCCTGGCATTCATGAGGCCCTGGGTTTAATCGTCAGCACCAGGGAAAAAAATCTAATATAATAATCTACATATAAGATCTAATACTCTCCATGTAATGGAACGACCATCTACACAGACCATACTGATCTGTGTGTGATAGGTGAGTGGCTCTCTGGGCTTCCAACTCTGCAGAGCCGCCCAGGGCTGCTGGAAGAGACCCAGGTGCGCTCTCAGGGGACTGCCGCTCCTCCCAGCCACACCTGAGCTCTGGTCAGCTAAGGTCTCCCTCGCTCGTTCAGCACGTTCAGCCCATCTCACCTGGTAACCTTCGTTCGCTCTGAGTCTTTCCTTCTCAGATCCTCATGATGGGCGGAAATGGCCCTTCCTCAGAGATGCCCTCCCTGACTCTCCAAAACCTGAACTGCCCTGTGTGGCTTTGCTCCTTTCTCCCCGTACCTCCTGTCACTGGGCGACTGTCCACACTCTGCCACACACGCCTGCATGAAGCCATTGTGGGCACTTGCTTGTCAACCCCGTGTGCTGGCAGGAGAGGGACACCTGTCTCCCAATTCCTAGCATAAAGCCTTACATTAGTAGACACTCAAGAATTATTTCTCAAAGCCCTGGATGACTGAATGAAGGAATAAATGAATACCGCATATTCTAGGACAGGCTTCTGTAAACCAACAGTTTCAAATCTGTGAATTAAAACATGATATGCTTAAATGCTAATTTACCAGGAGCAGAAGAAAATAAAGGTAAGCATTTCCCCATTTTCTGGATGGGAAGAATTAAGATTAATATCAATTACAAAGTAGAAAGATGATATCATAGACCACCTTGAAAATGAAAATATGGAACATGGAAAAGAATTTTTATATTTAAAATTAACTACAGTGGGGTTGGGGATGCAACTCGGTGGCAGAGTGTTTGCCTAGCATGGGCAAGACCCTGGGTTTGATGCCCGGCATTGGGATTGGGGGGATAATTAAATAAAACAAAAATGGAAAGAGTGTTTAGCAATTATGAATATTAGCACCTTTAATATTTATGATTTTTACATAGTAGAGAAAACATGAACCACATTGTTTTGTGAGGGCCAAAAGCATAGTTAACTATTGATAAAAGAGAATTAATAAAAGAGAAATCAGAGTAGTGCCCCTTATCCACGGGGACACACTCTAAGACCCCCATGATGGCTGAACCTGCCGATAGTTCTGAACCCCATAGATGCTGTTTTTCCGATACATACACATCCGTGATAAAATTTAACTTGTAAATGAGGCACAGTTAGAGACAATAACTAATAATGAACGAAAATGAAGACAACAATAACTAATAATGAAATAAGAAAATAAGATGGAACAACAATGACCGATAATGAAATTGTAACCAGGACTTACTCTCTTAGCTTTTGCCTGGAAGTGTTCCACGAGAGGCTAAAAGCAGGATTAAAGACTTGGTATCTCTGCTCCGTTTCACATCCACCTCCTTTGCTCCAAGTCTCCTTGAATTCCAGGAACAAGGGCTGATCAATAAACATCTTGTGAAGCCTGGAAGCTGACAGGCGTCAGCAACTTTCTTCCCGTGGAGAAGGCCCCGCCCGCCCACTCCTGACACGGTGATGGACAGAACACACCTGACCAAGATCACTTGCTTAGGCAGCTGTGAAAAGACTCCAGATGTGCAAACCCCAACACTTGCCCCATTCCCTTCCCTATGAACCTCAGAAAAGGCCCTTGTCAGCCTCCTGAAGACAGGTTAAAGGCACGGGTCTCCGCGTCTTCCTAGTTGGCTACACTGATTAAATTCCCTTTCGTGTTTTTAACTATTATCTTTTCTGCTTGATTTTGCGGGGTGAGTGGGTAGACCGGAGTTATTAGGTACCCAGAGTCAGGCCTCTGGCCTAGGACCCCAATAATAAAATAGAATAATTATAACAATATACTGTAGTAAAATTTGGGGGCTGGGGAGATAGCTCAGTTGGTAGAGTGCTTGCCTTGTAAGCACAAGGCCCTGGTTCGATCCCCAGCACCACAAAAAAAAAAAAAAAAAAAAAAAAAATGTAGTAAAATTTGTGTGAATGTGGATTCTTTTTCTCTCTCTTGCTTTCCCATTTGCTCTCAGTCATTAAGGGAAACAGTTTGGGAATTTCTCAAAAAACAAAAAAGAACTACCGTATGACCCAGAAATTCCACTACTATGTATAAGCCCAAAGGAGTTTCAATCTTTCTATCAGAAAGATACTTGCTAGCAGGATATAAAATCAATACTCATAAATCAAATGCATTTCTATGCATACGTGATGAATCCACTGCAAGAAAAATTAGGAAAACTACCCCATTCGCAATAAAAATAAAATAAAATAAAATAAAGTAAAATACTTGGGAATCAATCTAACAAAAGAGGTAAAAGACCTCTACAATGAAAACTACAGAACACTAAAGAAATTGAAGAAGCTCTTAGAAGATGGAAAGACCTCCCATGCTCTTGGATAGGCAGAATTAGTATTGTCAAAATGGACACACTACCAAAAGCGTTATACGGAGTCAATGCAATTCCAATTAAAATCCTAATGACATTCTTCATGGAACTAGAAAAAGCAATCATGAAATTCATTTGGAAAAATAAGGAACCCAGAATAGCCAAGGCAATCCTTTACAAGAAGAGTGAAGCAGGAGACATCACAATACCAGACCGTAAACTATACTACTGAGCAATAGTAACAAAAATGACATGGTATTGGCACCAAAACAGACATGTAGACCAATGGTACAAAATAGAAGACACAGAGACAAACCCACATAAATACTGTTATGTCATACTAGACGAAGGTGCCAAAAACATATATTGGAGAAAAGATAACCTATTCAACAAATGGTGCTGGGAAAACTGGAAATCCATATGTAATAAAATGAAATTAAACCTCTATCTCTCACCTTGCACAAAAGAGACTTAGGTACTAGAACATAGACCCTGCTGCACCTAATAGAAGAAAAAGTAGGCCCAAATTTTCATCAGGTCAGCTTAGGACCTGACTTCTTTAACAAGACTCCCAAAGCACAAGAAGTAAAATTAAGAATCAATAAATGGGATGGATTCAGGCTAAAAAGTTTCTTCTCAGCAAAGGAAACATGCAGAACCTACAAAAATAACATGGAGAACCTACAGAATGGAAGAAAATCTTTACCACATGTACCTCAGATAGAGCACTAATCTCCAGGAGATATAAAGAACTCAAAAAACTTAACACCAAATAAATATCCCAATCAATAAATGGGACAAGGAACTGAACAGACACTTCACAGAAGAAATACAATTGATCAACAAACATGAAAAAATGTTCATCATCTCTTGCAATTAGAGAAATGCAAATCAAAACTACTCTAAGATTTCATCTCACTCCAGTCAGAATGGCAAGTATCAAGAATACAAGCAATAATAAGTGTTGGCAATGATGTAGGGAAAAAGGTACACTCATACATTCCTGGTGGGACTGCAGATTGGTGCAACCACTCTGGAAAGCAGTGTGGAGATTCCTCAGAAAACTTGGAATGGAACCACCATTTGACCCAGCTATCCTACTCCTTGATTTATACCCAAAGTCCTTAAAATCAGGATACTACAGTGATGCAGTCACATCAATGTTTATAGCAGCTCAATTCACAATAGCTAGACTATGGAACCAACCTAGATGCCCTTCAACAGATGAATGGATAAAAAAAAATATGGTATATATATATATACACAATGGACTATTACTCAGCCTTAAAGAAGAATGAAATTATGGTATTTGCAGGTAAATGGATGGAGCTGGAGAATATCATGCTAAGTGAAATGAGCCAATTCCAAAAAACTGAAGAACAAATGTTTTTTTCTGATAAACTGATGCTGATCCATAGGCGAGGGGCAGGGAAGGGAAGAACGAAGGAACTTTGCATTATGCAGAGGGGAGTGAGGAGAGGGGAGGGATGGTGGGAATGGGAAGGATGGTGGAATGAGATGGACATTATTACCCTGTATACATGTATGATTACACTATCCGTGTGACTCAGCACCATGTATAGCCAGAGGAAGGAGAATCTATGTTCCCTTTGTGTACAATGTGTCAAAATGCAGTCTATGTCATGTATAACCAATTAGAACAAATTAAAAAAAAATTTTTTAAAGATACCTGCACCTCCACACTTATTGCAGCACTGTTTGCAATAGCCAGAATATGGAATCAACCCAGATGCCCTTCAGCAGTTAAATGGGTAAAGAAAACCTGATATGTACACAGTGGAATGCTAATTGTGTCGTCTGGTGCAGCTGGAGAACGTTATGTTGAGTGAAACAAGCCAGACCTGAAGACCAATGCCACGTGTTCTCACTCAGCTAAGGAAACCAATAACTCAACCTCGTAGAAGTACGGATCGGAATAGTGGCCACTAGAGACAGGAAAGGGCAAGGGGGAGGGGGACAGAAAGAGATTCACAGGAACTTTTAGGGGCTGGGAGGAATGCCGGAGGGTGGCAGTAGGAAAGAGGGTGGAGAGTAGAAGAAGCATGGTTGGACACAATTAGTGCACAATGTAGTCATGGAATCCCATCAATTTATATGAGGAGTATGTGTTCATTATAATTTTTTAAAAATCCTATCATACTGTATTCCCCCTTCTTGGGGACCTCGAGTAATAACAGATTCCAGAAAGCAAACCACAGATAAGTGAGGCCTACTATACATTTGATTTTTCTCAAAATCAAAAATGCAAATTATGAGAACAATGATATTTGTTGTTGCCTGTCAAATTATCATATACATGCATGCACATACTTAACAGTAAACTGTAATGCAACTACTGATGGGAAAACAATTTAATTTTGTGATAAAAAAGTTCTTTAAAATGGTTTTGTTAGACTGGGCACGGTGGTGCATGCCTGTAATCCCAGCAATTTGGGAGGTTGAGGCAGGAGAATCACAAGTTCAAAGCCAGCTGCAGCAACTTAGTGGGGCCCTAAGCAATTTACCAAGACCCTGTTTCAAAATAAAAAAATAAAAGACCTGGGGATGTGGCTCAGTGGTAAAACACTCCTGGGTTCAATCCCCACTATCAAAAAAAAAAAAAAAAAACCAACAACAAGAAAACAAGCAAACAAAGGTTTCGTTAGGTAGTAGTTAGAATGAGCAATGAGATGTGAATCATTAACATAGCAGGGTCAAGGAGTTTCTTTGAATTGCCTTTAATGAACCATCAGGTAATTTGGGGAAAAATAACAGGTGTACTAACCCTGAGTAGAAACAAGTAGAAACAAAGGGAGCCAATGAAATAAGTCAAGAAGAAAAGATCAGTGGGGCTCACTCCTGGGAGGGTCAGCTGAGGTCACTGTCAAGTTCGAATTTATGGCCATAGGTTTCTCAGTGTATTTCAGGAGAGAAATTTCATTAATAATGGCGGTGTACTAAGATGAAATCTGCCCAGTCCTGGGCCCCAGCATCCACATTAACACAGGATTCCTTCTAGACGAAGCTCCCCGGGATGAGATGATCACCACGACAAATCCGGAGAGGACCAACCAGGACCAGAAACTCCCCTGCCCAACATGAAGCAGGAGTTGAACATCTGCTTGGTAACCAGGGACCCCAGTTCTCCCGGTAAACATCAAACAGTAATAAATTTGGAAGTAGCACCTTTTCCTGTGTCATGCTCTGCTCAGAGATGACCCACTCTGTGTTGACAGTGTTCTTTGCTTGAGCTTTACTTTACTTTCACTCAAAATAAAATTCTCTTGCTTGACTTTTTGTGTTTTTGTATCTCAGTGGTAAAGTGCTTCCTAGTAGGCGTGAGGCCCTGGGTTCAATCTCCAGCAACACACACACACACACACACACACACACACACACACACATTTGTTTCCTGGGGACATAAGAACTGAGGTTTAGAGCTTCAGCTCCTCACTCTCCTCTGACAGTTTTATGATCATTAACCCAGTAATTCCACTGCTCAAAAGTCAATGCTTAAAGAATTAATCAGAAAGGATTTAAAAAGACTGGATAAATTTCATCTTCATATTACTTAAGGAATTTAACATTTTTTTTTTTTTTTTTAAATTAAAGGGTTGGGGACATAGCTCAGTTGGCAGAGTGCTTGCCTCTCAAGCACAAGGCCCTGGGTTCAATTCCCAGCACCGCAAAAACAAAACAAAATTAAAACATCATTTTTGGAATAATAAGTACAGAGTAGCTCGTATATATAACAGACTGTAAGGTAGTCATTAAAACATTTATAAAACCTGTGTGGTAGCATAAGAAAATTCCTGTGAAATAATGTAAAGCAAAAAAGGAAGGATATGAGATACACATAAATGCAATACACACATATACTCATGCATAAGTTTATGTATTGAATTGAAAAAAACTGTATAAACAACCAGAAAGAAGCACTGACAATCTGCCTTATCTCAGTATTTATAATCCCTAATGTCCCTGCAGGTTACACAAGGAATAAATTTTAATCTCCAGGGCCAATGTAAGACAGAAATGGGTCACAGATGGAGACAGAGTGCTCTCCTGTAAGGATCCTAACCCAGGAATAATTTGAATACTTATGATAGAAAAAAAAAAGAAAAACCCCTTATAGATGAAAGGGGAAAGGTTTCACTTTAAAGAAGAGAAATCTCTTTGCATTTGGTAGACTTACACCAACTGCTGCTTCTCTGGAATCTAGACTGATCCCAACCTTGCAGGGCACTTGTCCTACCCTGGACAAGGCCACCCCACCCAGCTAGCGACAAGACTGTGTGGTTTCCTTCCTTCAAGTTCTGAAGAAACGCTCATCCACGGCAGCCCTTCCAGCTTCCTGGTTACAACATATTTTCATCATTAGTTGGAAGACAGATTCACAGCTTCATTCAAGAATCTTGTCATTGATCATGTTAAATGCCATCCAATATTTCAGTAGGAACAGCCAGGAATTTTCTATCATGGCAATAATTTACACAAAACTGATGAAGAAACTCAAATTTGCCCTTTAGGATGCACCAACATTTCTTATTCTATCTTCTCAGGGACTTGTGTGATTTAGGGTGTATCACTTTATAAACGAAATGCCCCCAAACACGAATAGTTTCAGAAACACAGCAGCTGTGACAAGTTACTCAATCCCGTCCTGCCCAGAGCAATAATTAATTTTCAGATTTCATGTTCATAAAGTGAAACTGTTTACACACACACCAGCCAGGAATGTAGAATTTTAGTTTTTCCTAATCAAAGTTGGATCCATTTTATTTGAGCACAAAATAATCTGATGATGCAAAACTATATACTCTGGCTATTGCTCCACATTATGAATTTATGAAGTAGTAAACAAAAAAACCCTTTAAAACAGGGATGGTCAGGCATCAAGGAAGAGCGTTGCTAATTAATGTTGGGAAATAGTAAACCAGAAGAGAAATCCGTTCCCTGGAGAGCCGGATGTCAAGACTGATTCCTCCTCGGGCTCAAAGCAAGTTTGTTTTGTGGAAAGATGTAAGAATAAATGACTCGGTGACAGTATCAATGCAGATGAGGAAAGTACAGAGGCTGCTGAAGCACCAGGCTGTCAACCACCAGGGCACCCTGCTCTTTGACGGGACTCCTGGCAAGTGCTCCTCTGCACCCTGCAGGCAGCCCCATACCCAGCTGGCTGGTCAACTCTGGCTGCTCAGGTACCACAAGCCACTTCCTGCCCTGGGGGATCTCCCTCCACTGACCAAAGTCCACGTCCTTCCTAGTAATTCTGAAATCCGGGCCACTCTCTAGACACATCTTGCCCTGAGTTCAAAGCCTAATGCGGGATTTCTTATGATTATTTATTTATCCCAATGGATATGAATATTCATATATTTTATGCCAGAAAAAAATTAAAACATTTGATTTGGGAATGCTTCCTGGACCCTGCACAAGATGATTTAAATACAATCCATGGCTGGGAATGTAGCTCAGTAGGCTCTGGGTTCAAGCCCCAGGACCACACAAAAAAAGAGGTAAAAAATCAAATACAATGGAATGAGTTCCTCATCATCTTTCTAAAACCTAAAAACTATACGTTAGTGAAATGCTTCCAGTCCCAAGGGTCAGAGGAGGAATGAGGGGGCGCTGTGTATGCGGGGAAGCAGGCTGCCCCCATTGCGGATTCTGAGAACCCATTCTCCGGCCCCCCGCAGGTGCCTCCCAGGTGCTGGCCCCACCCACCTGGAATCAGCCCAGACCCCACTGGTTAAGGGCCCAGTCCCACAAGACTGCCCCCACCACAGGCGCCAGTGGCAAGTCCCAAGGGCCACGTGCACATCTGACCAAACAGCAATAAATCTGGGGTTCCCACGACCCCAGTCTCAAGTTTGAGAGTTTGCTACAATTACTCACAGAACTCATAAAAACACTTTGCTTACATTTACTGGTGTCAAAGGACAAAACGACAACAAATTTAGTTGAAAGATCTCAACTGGCACTGTGATTTTAAAATTGGGCAAAGGTCCATTCCATAAAACAGAATAAGTGTTCTGATGTGCTGAGCAGATGAAGTTGATTTTATAGACAGAAAGCGGTGAAGAGAGCAGACACAAAGAACAAAAAGCAGATTGCTCATTTCAAAGTTACTTTTCTTATACGGCAATGACTGGGAGAAAGAACGACAGAAAAATAACTGGTTAACATCAGGCTACTTTTGTAAGGACTGAACCAGAGGAAATCTCATTATCATCCCAATTGGGCCATTTTGGAGACAATTCGTTACCACTCCTGATTTCTAGGAAGGTCAGATAACTTAGTTTGGGTTTGGTGAAGTGGAACGTTAGCACGAGTGACTCCATTTTGATCGGTACCCCAGGTTCAGAAGGGTCCTAAGCACATGAGCACCTGTCCCCACGGAGCTGGGGAGCAGCACCCACCTAGCACCACAATGCATTCACCAACACCAAAGATCTCCAGATCCTGCTGTTCAAGATTTTATGGAAAAATTGGAGCCCTCCTCCCCTCCCCAGAGGTCAAGGTTGGTGCTGCAAGCTCCCACCCTCTCACTGTGTTTGGTGTTTCTGGCAAGCACCCCATGCTGAAGCTAGCTAGAGACCTCAACCTGAGTCAGCTTACAAACTCAGGGGTGGTGGAAGGGGCTCCACTCCATCACTCAGGAAACTGCAAGGGATTTAGGAGCTCTATGCCAGGGAACAGGGACGAAGCCCAGATAAATCATTTTATCCCCCAGGTGTGAGCACAGTCCCCACCACAGAGCTGAGAGCAGGGTGGCCGCCCTTCGTTCCAGAGGCCTCTGTTCCCAGGGCTCAGCTAGTGCACACAGGACCTTGGTGTGAATCAGGAAGAGGTACCCGGGAAGGCAAACTGGGGCAAGTCGCCCCTTCTGTGGGCTGCCCTGGGCCCCCAGCCCGGCAGGCAGAATGAGCTTCACTTCAGCCATGTGACCACTCTGCTGCCTGTTAGGAGAGATCAGATGTCGCTGTCTGTCACTGCTCACCCCAGCCACACCACCTGATCACACTGGACTGAGAAAATGAATCCTGCAACTGCTGGCAATGAGGCTGGCGGGTCCTAACTCAAGAAAGGCCAGCACGGGTCTGGGGAGATAGCTCAGTCGGTAGAGTGCTTGCTTTGTAAGCACAAGGACCTGGGTTCGATCCCCAGCACCCAAAAAAAAAAAAGAAAGGCCAGCAGAACACAGCGTTTCGACTGGAAGAGCTGAACCCGGACAATGTATCTAACAAGAGAGCTTCCAGAAAAGACCAGCAGTCCCTCTCTGAGGGCATCCTCATTGGTAACTCCCAGGCCAGTCACCTCTCTCCTGGACAGTGAGTGCCAAGATTCACTTGGTAGATCCCTTGCTTCCTGCAGCAGCCAGCCCTAGCCGGTCTCTCCTTCCTTGCCTCTGAGCACGAATCCAACATTATAAAAAGCCCCACCTGATGTCCTCTTGCTGAGATCTCCCAGGTTTCTCTGGGATAGGCCCCCCTTGCTTAGCAAACTAATAACCTGGAGCATGCATCTGGAAAGTCACCTCGAGAGAAATATAACCCAGAACAGTGATGTTGCCAGGAGCCATGGTGCACATCTGTATTTCCAGTGACTCAGGAGGCTGAGGTCGGAGGATCTTAAGTTTGAGGCCAGACTTGGCAACTTAGTGAGCCCCCGTTTCAAAATAAAATAAAGAGGACTGGTGTCATAAGCATGCTATGTCACTAACATAGACGAAACACATTTGTGTCTTTCCATGATGTCAGAATTTATTGAATAACAAATTCACAGGCTACACCACTTTTATCAGGAGCAGCTCACTGAATACTTGGGGTCACTGGGTAGGCATAAGCCAGGCAATCACAGGTTCTTTTACTCCAAACTGAATTTCCAATATCTATAACATTTGATCACACTTCCTACGTGACACAATTATAAATAACAGTTAAGACAGCCAGAGGGGTTCAATAGGCTGAACTGAGAGTGAAGGCAGAGAGCAGATGTGAATGCCAAGGAGCACAGTAGGTGGTCAGATAAGATGAAGAACCAGCCAAAGAACTTGTTCAGATTGCAGAGTTGCTAAAGTATAGAAAGTTGTTCTAGGCCATGGTCCAGGGAAGTTTCAGAGTGTCCGCTTGAGATCTCAGCTTGGAGTGGGCCACATGTAGTTGCCATAGGCAGGAGAAACTGCACTCTGTCTGAGGTCAGATTGATTTGGAAGTTCTTGACCATTCCACCTCAGCACTTAAGCTCAAGTTTGGTGCAGTTTGTAGCAAACTACTGCTTTCCAAAATGGAGTAACACAGGTCTGGGCCGGACAACTGCGGTTACCATGGAATAACTCAGAGCAAAGCACAGTGTGCTTCCACATCTGGGGGTACAGCTCAGGCGCAACGTGCCCCTGGGTTCAATCCCCAGCACCATCTTCAGAATTCCTTCAGTATAGGATGTGGGTGGTTCCCTGAAAAACCAAGGTGATATTTGTCCGCCAGGGACAAGGAATCTTGAGGGTCATCTCAGAATTTTACCTATCACAGAGGTATTTAATGTACAGATTGAATATCCTTATCTGAACTGCTTGGAACCAGATGCATTTAAGATTTTGAGTTTTTCTGCGTTTGGGAATATTTGCATATATATAATGAGAGACCTTGGGAATGAGACCTGACTCTAAATACAAAATTTATGTACATTTCATATATACCTTATACATAAGGTAATTTTATCCAATGCTTTAAATAAATGTTTGCATGGAACAAAGATGCATGGTATGGAATTTTCCACCTAAGGCATCATGTTGATGCTCAAAAAGTTCTGATTTTGAAGCATTTCAGATTTCAGTTATTTAGATTGAGGATGCTTTAACTTGTAAACAGTTGTATAAAAATGGAAGCTTACTACAGGATCAGGCTTTGAAGAATTGGACTGTAAGAAATTCTTTAACTAGGCTGAGTGTGGTGGCATACACCTGTAATCCAGCTACATGGGAGGCTAAGATAGGAGGATTGCAAATTGAAGGCCTTCAATTTGGCCAGCAACTTAGAGAGGCCTTATCCCAAAACAAAAAATTACAAAAAGGACTGGGGATGTAGCTCAGCTTTCATGCTTGCTGTCTCACCATGCGATGCCTTCTGCCATGTTATGATGCATGTTATGATGATTTTTTGTACTGGGTTCAATCCCCAGCATGCATGCACACACACACACACACACAGACACACAGAGAGAGAGAGACAGAGACAGAGACAGAGAGACAGAGAGAGAAGAAAAGAAAAGAAATTCTTTACTTGGTACATCCTTGAGTTAAGGTTTTTGTTCTTGTTTGGTTTGGTACCAGGGATTGAACCCAAGCGAGCTTAACCACTGAGCCACATCCCCAGCCCTTTTTTATTTAGAGAAAAGATCTCCCTAAGTTGCTCAGGGCTCGCTAAATTGCTAAGGCTGGCTTTAAACTTGTGATCCTCCTGCCTTAGCCTCCCGAGCCACTGGGATTATAGGCATGAGCCACCATGCCCGATGTAAGCTAGATATTGTTCATTATTTGTGCTATCATTGTTATATCTTTTCATCTCCAAAAGCTTTCTTTTGTTCAAAGGTTAAGGATTTAGGAATTTATGAATTCCTAAAATCAGTGCACCTTCTGATTATCTGAGCCCTGGACAAGATGTACTACAGAGACAGAGCAGGACGGCTGTTCTGGGTTTGCCCCTGGCTCACTCTTGACCAGGAAAGCTACCACCCCCCATGGCATTACTTGGGGCTGGACTCAGTCAATCAGAGGCAGCAGAGACTGAGGGCAGGTGAGGGAGGCATGTTGGGTACTTGCTCTCCACCTCTCTATTCCCTTGCTGCGGTCTGGCATGGGATGCTCTGCATGTGGGCCCTTGTTTGGTCCCCTGTCCTCCCCAGCCTCTAACATTAGCCCTTTCTTCTTGCTCTTAGGGGCTGGAGGTGACCACTCCCCACTCTTGCTGGTCCCTGGTGTTTCCCCATCGATTGTTGTTTCCTTTACCCAACTCTATTAAGAATCTTTCCACGAAATGTTCCAAATAATTCGTTTTGAAGCTATGGTCAAAAAGCTGGACCCAGCCAGACTCGGTGGTGCACACCTGCACCTGAATTTCTTACAGTCCAATTCTTCAAAGCCTGATCCTGTAGTAAGCTTCCTTTTTTATACAACTGTTTACAAGTTAAAGCATCCTCAATCTAAATAACTGAAATCTGAAATGCTTCAAAATCAGAACTTTTTGAGAACCAAAGTAATCCCAGCAGCTTGGGAGGTTGAGGCAGGAGGATCATGAGTTCAAAACCAACCTCAGCAAAAGCAAGGAGCTAAGCAACTCAGTGAGACCCTGTGCCTAAATGAAATACAGAATAGGGCTGAGGATGTGGCTCAGTGTGGTGGCATACACCTGTATGTTGAGTGCCCCTGAGTTCAATCCCTGGTCCCCCTCCCAAAAAAAAAAAAATGGCTGGGCCCCATTAGGGAGCAGAGAACAGAGACAACCTCTTGTGGGGAGTGACAAGACTCCAAAAAATTCCATGGTACCAGAAATATGGTTGTGTCCAAGCTGAGGAACTAGAATCTGCCACAGATACATTGAAGAGATCCACAGGCAAGTGTGAGAAGCGACTTCCCAAAATTCCCTGCTGCAGTCAGGATGGAACGCCATCCCCCCGCCACCCAGGCTGTTTTCAAGGCCCCCTCACTGTCACCCATCACGGGGAGGCATTTCTGCATCGTTCTGCTCAGAGTCCCAGGTGTCACGTGAATCAGTGCCCAGTGCCCGTGAAACGGCTTCTCAAAGAAAGCAGCTCCGAACTTCGTTGTTTTTCTTTGTAACAAATAATTTTCCTTTGGCTCTTGCTTGATTCTTTTCATTTCAAAACTTTGCAGGAGTGATGGAAAAATAAAGGAGGAATTCGAGTGTCCTTCACGCAGGAAGTAGAGCACCTTATTCACTTACCTGGTTGGATTCCAGAATTTCAGCCATCACTGAGGGCAAACCTTTCCCTCCCTCCTTCCCAGAGACTTCACTGAAAACGTCTTTCTGGAGGAACTTACTTCTCATCTTGCAAGAACAACCCTAGCCCGAAGGCCTGCTGTGCAGGGTGCCGGCTGCACCCTGCAGGAGCCGAGATCCAACGTCCAACTGGACCAAAGGCTGCCAGTCCTACAAGTCTATTCGTCCATCCTCAACTCTCCTGCACGGACACTGACCTCCCCCCAAGCCCTCTTTGGTGATTCCGTGGTCCCTGATTCTTGAGGTCCACGTGGCAATGATCTCTCCCCACACAACTCAACTTCCCGTGTGGCTCAGGTCCATCCCCTTCCTTCCTAGGCCCTCGGCTCCCAGGTGCCCTGTCTTCTCCCCTTTGATCTAATAATGAATAAATAACTCTGTTGTCCAGAAGGGGAAACCAAAGCTTCCCAATTCCTCCCATGACTAACATTTGGTTTCCCTTGAAAAATCTCCCAAACTTGAAGTCATCTCTGACTCTCCCAGGTCTGGAGTCCTTCTGTGGGGCAGGGAAGGCAATGTTCCAAATAATTCATTTTGAATCTATGGTCAAAAAGCTGGGTCTAGCCAGACTCGGTGGTGCACACCTGTCTGACAACTATACCCACAGCTTGGACCTAGTCTTTTATTTATTTATTATTACTACGTCTAGTACTGGGGATTGAACCCAGGGACACTTAACCACTGAACCACCTCCCCAGTCCTTTTTATATTTTATTTAGAGACAGGGTCTCTCTGAGTTGCTTAGGCCCCCACTAAGTTGCTGAGGTTGGTTTTGAACTTATGATCCTCCTGCCTCAGCCTCCCAAGCCGCTGGGATTACACATATGTGCCATGGCACCTGGCTAGACCTATTCTTTCTCTATAGAAATCTTTGTGTCATGCCTGATGCCACCATGTTAACCATGTCTCTCTGCCTGCATGTCCCTCTGGACTTGCCCCTGACATGGATGATTTCAGCATTCATTCCCTCTCTCTCTCCCCCTCTGTTTGTTTTTAACTGGGGATAGAACCCAGAGCCTCACACAAACTGTATCTCCAGCTCTGATTTTCACAATTTCTATGATAATCCTTTGAAAAATGTTCATGTCTCAAAAAAAAAAAAGAAAGAAAGAAAGAAAAAAAGAAAAGAAAAAAAGAAACCAAGCGAGTAGCCACCCTTGGCTGATTGAAACCAAAGCTTGCAGAGGTGCCTGGCAAGTCCTCCTGCTTCTTAGCCTGAGTGGCACGGTGTAGAGCAACCTTCGGTGCGTGACTCTCCAGAGCCCCTTCTGGTCAGCCAGCCTAGAGTGACTGTGATTTGGCAGTTTGGGGTACACATCCCCTGCCCTGCTCTCAAACCTTTATGGTGCCTTCATCTCTGCTGCATGATGTCTATGGCTTGGTCTGTCTGTGTGCAAAATGCACACGATCCACTAGCTTTTATTAGTACCTGTGTTTAAGTGTGTTCTTGCTGATTAAAAATAAATAAATTAATATTAAATACATTCTAGGGGTTACCAGTTTAGCTCGGTGGTAGAGTACTAGTCCAGTGTGTGCAAGGTCCAGGGTTTGATTCCCAGCACTGCAAAAAAAAAAAAAAAAAAAAAAAGATTTTTTTTAAATCTAGTGCATAGTTTTCACACATGGCCGTTTTGCCTCTGTAACATAACAGAGAAGAACATGAGCTAAAAATGCTCTGTATAAATTAGGGACTGGAAAGAAGACAGGAGAAATCAGTTGCTAAGATTCTACACGAGAAACGTTTATTAAGCCCGCAGGACCCGACCTCATGACTGACAGTGGTGTCTCCTGGCACCTGTGAGACACGCAGAGCTTCAGAGCCCACCCCTGCTCTGTGGGATCAAAGCCTCCATTCCAACAAGATCCCTGGATGATTCTGGTCCGTGCTAGTTGGGGGAGCACAGGGTTGGAGGACAGAGAGGGGGAAACAGGGACCCTCGGGGAACAGGAGGTTGGAGGATCTGCCAGGAGTACTGGCAGCCCAGAAACACCCAGAGTCGTGCAGGTCACGCCTGCACTCAGAACACATCCCGGCTACTCACGCTCCTTCCTCCTGCCTGTGGGCCTTCAGAGGGCTTCCTCGTCGCTTCTGACACCTGTGTGTAGTCTTCTCCACGCCAACTCTCAGGCTCCAGCCACGGGTCCCACATTCAGTTCAGTTCTACAGTCTCCCTACACAGATCCCCTAATTGAGGCCCCATTTCCACAGGATTGTCCCCACTGCAGACACTGTCATGAGCAAGCTCTGCCATTCGTGTCGACTAAACCCATTTGTGTCTTTCCACGGGTCAGACTCTACTGGATAACAATAAAGGCATGGGCCACGTCACTTTCACTGACTAAAATTCACCAAGTACTCATGGTTCACTGTGTAGCTACAAGCAGCACAATCACATGTCCTTTTATTACCTTTCAATCTTGATGACTAATATCTATAACACTCAAGTCCCCCAGGGCCCTCTACACAATCATATATAGGTTACAGAATAGCTAAGACAGGGTTGAAGGTCTCATAAAGTCACAATGAGAGCCAACGCAGAGAGCAGTGCTGAAGAGGCACTGCAGGGGGTCAGGTAAGATCACCAACCAGCCTAAGAACTTGTTCAGGGCATAGAACTTATTCAGGGCAAGGGTCTGGGAAGTAGGCAGTTTCCAAGTGGGTCCCATTAAGCAGGAAGATGGTGCTGAGCTGAAGCCTCCAGGACAGGTGGGAGTTCATCACCTATTTACCTCGTGGTACCGTCAGAGGATGATATGATAAAATGACAGGTCAGCCAGACGTAGTGGCACACACCTGTAATCTCAGTGACTTGGGAGGCTGAGACAGGAGGATTGCAACTTTGAGGCCAGCCTCAGCAACTTAGTGAGGGCTCGTCTCAAAATAAAAAGTAAAAAGGGCTCGGGATGTAGCTCAGTGGTCAAGTGCCCCTGCATTCAGTCCCCAGCACCCATTTAAAAAAAAAAAAAAACAAACGACAGGTCAGGTGTGCTGCTGTACCACTGTGTTAGCCCTTTCAGGTGAGGAGCTGGCATCTTTCAGTGGCCTAGTGTACCTGGTTAGCTCACAGGCCTGGCCTCTCTGATATAGGTTCGATATGCCTGTGCATTCATGTGCTCCTGATTTAATCTGCTAAGTTCACCAGCTGGTCATTTTTTTCTAGCCTGATTCATTTATTTATCAGTTTGTGCCTTGTGATTGTGTGTGCAGTTGAGGGTTATTGTTTTTGGTAAGTTCTGTATGTCCAACATCTGGTCACTATCAGTTCGCTCAGAAAAATTACCGAGCTGACTTAGCACTTGTACTCAGAATGGAGTCACTCAGGGCAACCTGCTGCTTTAGAAAATGGAGTAATTCAGAGCTAGGTACTGTTGTTCTGTACAACACAAAGTAAATCAGAGGGCTAGATACTATGGACAGCAGTCACGAGCCCCAGGCACCGGTATTTTTGACCCAGTGGCTATAAAGTGGGGGCTCCCATGACCTCTCCTTCAGTTCAATAATTTGCCAGAACTGACTTACAGAACTTGGTGACATTCCTCATGCATATATACTGTGTTGTTGTAAAGTGTACAACTCAGGATCAGCCAGATGGAGAGATGCCTGGGACAAGGTATGGGGAGGGATGTGGAGCTCCCACACTTGCTCCAGGCACCTCCTTGTGCTCACCACCTGGAAGTTCCTGGGCACCTAGTGGTTAGGGGTTTTTGGATGTGACCAGCACAGTCACTCACAGTTCCAGTGAGGGGCAAAGGGGGATCAGAAAATAAAGACTCACAAACACAGATTTTGAAGATTAAGCTGGGATCAGGTGGAGCCTGCTCTCTGATGGAGAAGCAGATCTAAAGAATTACAACAGCAATCTTTATTTATACATGTCTCGTTATCAGGTTAAAGACCAAGCAAGCATTATTCTTTGTATTCAGGAAAGTCACAGAAACTAGGACATCCTATGTAGCTTTTCCGTAGTTGCAATCCACAGTTGCAAAGTGCAATGTTAGCAGCTTTGTGTAACTCTCAAGAAAGTCCTTTGTTAAAAGTTACTATAAGGCAGGCAGGAACTGGAGAAGGGGAGCTGGTGGAACATTGTGATTGTCTAGCATAACAGTTCCTTCCTTCCCAGGAGCTGTGTGCCGGAGATCAAGGTCAGAGCTGATAGGACTCTTGCACAGAGCCTCCTCATGCAGGGCATTGCCACAGCAGCTAGGCTTCCTGTGCCCTTGCACAGAAACATTTCCAGGAACCGGGCATGCCACAGCCATGAGGGCATCAGAGACCCCCGATCTCAGTCACAGCTCTCCCATCCTCTGTCACCTCTCTCCACATATGAAGGTCTCATAGGTATGATTGATGATGTGATAGCCATTAATAATTAACTCAGCCTCACCCCCTCTCCTTTCCCAATCCTCTAATCCTACCTTGGTCTCTCTGACCAGCCCTCATCTTGAAGCTCCCTTTAGCCTTCAGTCACCAGTCATCAACCAAAAAAATAAAAATTAAAAAAAATTAAAAGACATTCTTATCCCTTCAGCAATTTCAAGGGCTAAATAGGAGCTGTGTGCCAGGAAACAGGGACAAAGACTAAAGATAGGTAGGTAGGTAACTAGCTAGATATAAAGAGATATATCTTGCCCTGTTTTCCCTGGTCCCATCTTGGGTCTGTAGATTAATTTAGGGGAGGGACATCCTGGCAATACTGAGTCTTCCTACCTTGGGGCAGGAAATGTCTCTCCATCGTGATTTCCCTATCTGTCCCTCTGCTCTTTGGAACCTTTTCTCGGGTCTTCCTGTGCAGTCAGGAATTTGTCTCTCTGTTGCTATGCTAAATGAGGACCTTTCTTCCATCCTGTGTTCTGAGGATTGTTGCTTAAATTTCTGTGTGTACCTCTGTGAACAGCTTGCCTGCTGCCCACCACAGAATTCTGTGCTGTCAGCCTCCCATGATCCTCTTTTCCTACCACCTGGTCTCTGGGGACTGGGGGGACAGGAGACAGCTGCTCTGACCTATCCATTTGGTCAGCCTGTCCTGGATTCTCATGACACCAGGACTGCCGCAGGCTCATCCAGACTCAGCTTCTCATGAACTCTTTCCATCAACCATTTCATTACCCTCCCGCATCAGGCTGAAAAGGCAAACCCACATTTGGGGGCAAACCCATATTTTAGAAAGTCCCATTTCTAAGGAGAGTATCTTTTAAATTTTTAATTTAATTTAATTTAATTCTTAAGTGACTTGTGTGGATTAGATATATTAATGATGTTCAGTGTGATATTTCAATGCAAGCATACATTGTGCACTAATCAGATCCAGCCTCCTTTTATCCACCCTCCCTCTCCTCTTCCCAACCTCTGATAATCACTCCTCTCCACTCTGATTGACTTTTATGAGTTTCCACATAGGAGAGAAAACATGAGATACTTATCTTTCTTTTTGTCTGGCTTATTTCACTTAATAAAAGTTCCTCCAGTTCCATCCATTTTGCTGCAAAAGACAGGATTTCATTATTTTTTATGACTGAATAATATTCCCTTGTGTGTATATACCACATTTTTTTTTTTTTTTTGTGGTGCTAGGGATCGAACCCAGGGCCTTGTGCTTGCAAGACAAGCACTCTACCAACTGAGCTATCTCCCCAACCCCTACCACGTTTTCTTTATCCACCCATCTGCTGCTGAATAAATACCTAAGCTGATTCCATATCTAGGCTGTAATATTGCTGCAGTAAACATGAACATGTAGATAATCTCTCTGGTATACTGATTTCATTTCCATTGGATATATACCTAGAAGTGGGATAGCTAGCTCATACTACAGATCTATTTCTAGTTTGTTGGAGAACCTCCACACTATTTTCCATAAAGACTCACTAATTTATATTCCTACCATCAATGTCTAAGAGCTCCTTTTCCTTTATATCCTTGCCAGTATTTGTTATTTTTTTTTAATAATAACCATTCTAACTTGGATGAGAAGGTATCTCAGTGTGGTTTTGATTTACACTCCCCTGACGGCCAAGGATATTGAGAATTTTTTCATGTATTTGTTGGTCATTTGTATTTCTTCTTTCGAGAAATGTCTATTCGGATCATTAAAGGAGTATCTTAAACAATCCTCCCTTCCTTCCTAAACAGTTTTTCCACATTCAACTCCTTCCACTAATTCTTGCCAACATTCAATGCGTGTCACTGAAGTGAACTGTAAACTTGGTTTTGGGAAATTCTTGAAACTTCCCTGCATCTGATTATCATAAGCTATTCAATTATAAATGTATACACTATAAACATTGAATTTGTAAACTCATCAGTGTGTTACCATGAATATGATTAAAAATGCTTTTTTAAATGGCTGTCTGAGCTCATCTGTGGCAAGCATTTACTTCTCTACATGTATCTTTGGCGTCCTCTTATCTCTCTCGCAGTAATCAGTGCCTTTTGGGAACTGGGCGAAAATCCAAGCGTCCTATGTGACTCCTTCCCTTTGGGAGGTGTGTGGCAGGCTGTGCTTTCCAAGAATCCTGCACAAGTATCTCCCCCCACCCACGCCCTGTGCTCTCCTACAACATGACCTGGCCACTTCTCCCTTTGAAAGGTGAGGTCGACATCAGTCCCTTAAACAGTCCCTGTTTGCCCAGGACATTCCCAGTTTTAATGAAGAAAATTCTGCCAACCAGAATATATTCCCAGGCAAACCAGGACACTTGGTCACTGGACCCACAGTGATCTGTGTGGGTTCGGGCTGCATCCAGTAATGGAGGTTGTGGAAAAGGCTCCAGACTGGGAAATAAAAGGAGATGAGACTCCCACCATGTTCTCCTATTAACAATCATGTTTTCCATATTTTCTGTAGCTTATGATGTTTCAGTGTCTTTATAACCTTACTGGCCCACAGCTAGCCAATATTTAGAGGTATCCAAGGCTTTAGAAGGAATCCCACCTTTCCTTTGCAAACACACCAATCCCAAGTCCACATCCTCACCACCGTCTGTATTGAACTCTCACACACCAAACCAGTATTTCCTCCATCCTAAATCATTCCAGAGCCAGGAACCAGGCCATTGAAGACTACCCTAAAACCCAAAGCTCAATGGAATCATGCAGACTAGCCCCTCCTAAAATGTCTGCCCTTCTCTAAGGCTTTTTCGCAGAAACTCAATACAGGCTGTGTCCTCCTTCCTCCCCCATCATCTGCTTTTGTTTTCGGACCAAACTTGGTGTTCCCCATGTGGTTGGTGCCCTCCCCTCAGGAATTATATGTAATCAAAATCTTCATTCAAAGGTATTGGCTCCGCCTCTCCATTTTGTCAATCAGTCACCTCTGTAAATTAAAACCCCAATGGTACAAATGAGATAACCTACAATTGCCAACCCTGAGAAAGGTGGCCACCATGTAAGTCAACCCCCAAGTCCCCTGGCATTGCTCTCTGGAGAGGCCACATGCAGAGTGGGTGACGGTGCTGGCTGATTCCAGTCTCCTCTGGTCCCCAACACGTGAGGGAAGAGATTTTGGATCCTCCAGACCAACCCATCCACAGACCAAGTACCACCAAGTGACCTCAGAAGTAAAAGGACTTCCCCTCTGAAAGTCCAGCCCAACCCCCAATCCCGGGACCCATAGGTATACGAAGAAGGTCCTAGTGCTGAGGCGCTCCATTTGGGGTGGTCTGCCATGAGCAACAGAAATCTGAACATGTACAGCTCAGAGGATCTGGAAAAGCCAGTTCTCCTTACATCACCCAGGGGTTCTCAGATAGTGCAACTTCAGGGACTAGAAGTTCACCCAGCACCCAGACCCACACAGGACGGGAAGCGGGCAGGAAACGTCTGCCCCTACCCGCTCAACCAGAACAGTCTTGGTTTTCAACCGCTTTGGGTTTTTTCAAACATTCCCCCAAACAATGAGATCCTCTGTGTTCTGAGCACCCTCAGACTTGAACAAAGAACGAACACTCCTCAATTTATGGATAAGTAAACTGAGCTTCAGGGAGAGGAAGTTTCAGACCTAGAACTAGCCCAAGATGACACAACTGGAAGCAGGCTACACTGGTCACCCTCAAGTCACCTCCATCTGCAATGCTGGTTATTTCACACCCAGGTGGCCGGTTCTATCCCAAGGATCAAGAGAAGAAACAAGCATCCTTTAACACTTATGCTTTGTTCCTGTGTTCTAAATTTAGCCCTTTAGGTTGGCAACTCAACTGTGTTAGGCCGTCTCCAAGCAATACACCTGTGCTCCTCATTACATCGTTCATTTCCATGGTTTTGATACTTTCCCACTTTCAGAACCAATTTCATTATCACATCTGAACGACTTTAGTGGTAAACTAAAAATATGGCCAGGATATTCGCACCTAAGTTCATGACATTCAAAATCTAAGGTAGTTATTCTCATCATATATTATCTCTCCCAAGTAAGAGGGGACCTCAGTACAATACACTTGTGCAGATGAGTAATGCAGCTGCATAGTGCTCGGTGATAGGCCTTCGCGGGGATAAGACACCACATTTAAAGCACCTTATAATAAAGCCGATGTATCCATCAACTTGGAAGATATATAAAAATGCAAAGCTATTTACTCAGATCCCTGAAGCATACTGTCTTAGTTAGGTTTTGGTTGATGTAACAAAATCCCTGGAACGGGATATTTTAGGAGGAATTGAAGTTTAGTTAGGTGCAGTGGTGCATACCTGTAATTCCAGAAAGCTGGGGCAGGAGGTGACAAGTTTGAGGTCAGCTTGGACAACTTAGCAGAAAAATAAAAGTGAGGGAGACTGAGAATGTAGCTTAGTGGTAGAGCACCCCTGGGTTCAATCCCCAATTTAAAAAAGAAAAAAAAAAAAGGAATCAAGATTTCTTTAGCTCATTGTTCTGGTGGCTGGGAAGTCAGGAGCATGGAACTAGCATCTGGTGAGGGCCTTCCTGCTGTATGGGAACATGGCAGAGAGCATGACATAGCTAGACAGGGCAGCTGTGCCAGCTCAGGTCTATCCTGCCATCAAAGGGGCTCCACCCACATGATCTCATCTAATCCTAATCACCCCCCAAATTCTCCTGTGTTAGTCAGCTTTTCATCACTGTGACCAAAATACCTGACAAGAACAACTTAGAGGGGGAAAGGTTTATTTTGGGTTCACGATTGCAGAGGTCTCAGTCCAAGGTCAGCTGACTCCATTACTTGAGAGGAGGCAGAACGTCACAGCAGAAGGACGAAGCAGATATAGTCTCTAAGACCACGCCTTCAGGGACCTACTTCCTACAGCCAACACCTGCCTACAATGACTGCCCTGTAGTCCTCTCCAAATATTAGTCCATCAAATGCATTAATTCACTGATGAGGTCAGAGTCCTAATGATCCAATCATTGCCTAAAGTCCCATCTCTGAGCCTGGCTCCATTAGCGACCATGTTTTTAACACACGACCTTTTGGGGAACATTCCAGATGCAAACCATAAAACCCCGCCTCCAAATACCAGCAAATATGAATTTGGGGGTTGTTTCCAACACATGAACTTTTGGGGGACACATTCCCACTAGGGCACATACGCATTCAGATTTTTCCCCCCCAGTACTGGGGATTGAACCCAAGTAACTGGCATGTGCTAGGCCACTGAGCTACATCCCCAGGTCTTGCAAAGTCGCCCAGCTGGCCTTGAACCTGTGATCCTTCTGTCTCAGCCTACCAAGGAACAGGGATAACAGGTATGCACCAGCACACCCAACCCACATTCAGACATTTTAATACTAACTTTTTGTTGAAAGTCGGTATCGCCCTAAGCAGAGACTATCAGAAGATGAAAACAGTGCAGTTGGCACAGAAATACATTAAACATAGCCCACCTTTCTGCTATGTCTCTGGGTCACCCTTGTGAACAGCTGTTGTTCTGCTGTCACACATGGACAATGCCCTCAGAGATGAAAGAGGTTTATTTGCTACCTTCATCTTGCAGTAGGAGAGGTGAAGTTCGTGAGGGAAGAGTGAATTTGGTGGCATAGAACATAGAGAGATGGTTCTTGGACCCACACACAAGCAGATGGTGCCTGAGTAGTATGGACTTCATATATGTTGACTGGACCACTGACAAATGGAGAAGTGCCTTCTTTTTAAAAAATATTTTTTAGTTGTAGATGGACACAATATCTTTCTTTCTTTCTTTTTATGTGGTGCTGAGGATTGAACCCAGTGCCTCACACATTCAAGGCAAGCACCCTACCACTGAGCTAGAATCCCAGTCCAGAAGTGCCTCTTCTTGACCCAATATTTTAGACCCTCACCTGTAAGGAATCTTCTAATACATTTATTAATCAATATTTGCATGCAGACAGCATTCTGCAAAAATATACTTGCTGGGGTCCCATATTTTTAGAGTCACCCTATTTGGTGGTCAGCAATCACCAAAGAGAAACCAGACTCACCACCTTCATACCTCTAGATAAAAGAAGTGACTAGTCAGTAGACAACAACAGATTCTCTCTGTTACCCTTTGTATGAGTTGAGCATCCTTAATCTGAAACCAAAATGCTCCAACCCCTAAATTTTTGAGCATTGACAAGACTACACAAGTTTTATGTTTCAATGTATGCAAATTTTGTTTCATGCATAAAATTATTTTAAAAAATAGATAAAATTACCTTCGGGTTATGTGTATGAGGTATACAGGAAACATAAATGATTTCATGCCTAGACTTGGGCTCTCTCCTATATCTCATTGTGTTTATGCAAATATTTCAGGTTCCTTTTTTTTTTTTTTTTTTTTTTTTTTTTTTGTGGTGCTGGGGATCGAACCCAGGGCTCTGTGCTTATAAGGCAAGCACTTTACCAACCAACTGAGCTATCTTCCAGCCCTATGCAAATATTTCAAAATCTTAAAAAATCTGAAGTCCAAGACAGTTCTTGGCCCAAGCATTTCGGAGGAGGGATGATAAACCAGTCTTTGATGTCCAGCCCCCTCCCATGTCTCTGCTGATGGCAAGCCTAGTCATAGCCCACCAAAGTGACTTTGGCTATTCTGTCCCTTCAACCTTATTTTAAGTTTGCATGATCTCACAGTTCCATAAAGAAGATGTTTCAATTGCAACCTGGAGATGATTTTCCTTTTAACTTTAAAACAATTTTTTTTTTTGTATTGGGGATCGAATCCATGGGTGCTATACCCCTAAGCCATATATTTCCAGCCCTTTTTATTTTTTTTATTTTGAGACAGGGTCTTGCTAAGTCACTTAGCATCTTCCTAACCTGCTGAGGCTGGCCTTGAACTTGCAATCTTTCTTCCCTGGTCTCCTGGGTGACTGGGATCACAGGTGTGTGCCCCTGCTCCCGGCTTAACTTGTTTTTATTGAGCGGTTGGATATCATGAGGAATTTCACCTTTTGTTTCTATTAACTGGAATTTCTTGTGCCTCTGTATTTTGCTTATTTAAACCATATCCTTTCTTCTTTTTCTTTTTCTTTTTTTTTTTCCCTCTTTTTCCTTTCCTTTGCTTTCTCGGGGCATCTCTCAGGACTAGCATTTCAAAGACTCAGGAATCACTGACTCAGAAGAAAGCCCTCAGATCCTATCTGTTCCTCCATGACCTATTAGAACTCTCCCGGCTCAGACTGTTGTCTCTCTCTTTCAACCCCAGTGTCCCCTGACGGATGGCTCTTTTTAATGTTCCGGGCATATATTTAGTTTAGATTAAATACTTCCAGAAGCATCTGGAGCTCTCAGGGCTACTGGAATGGCCAGCTCAGCAATATTCTTATTTCCATTAAGGAGGGATCACTTTGTCCTGCATTCACATAGTCAAGAAATATCAGTTAATTGATTGATCCTAGGGGGTCTTTGCACTTAGGAAAAATCATGAAGGAAAGCTTGATTAATGCGTCTGTATAATCATCACCACTTATTCCTCCAGTCGTTTCTAAGTTTTTCACAGCGCTGAGTCCGAGTTCATGACTGTCTAATTTCAAGCCATGAACGTGGCCTTCACATGCGCTATGGAGACAATCTTAATATTGCAACCAGGTCTCCTAAGACTCAGTCTTTGCTTTCTGCACCTCAGGGCTCTTGCTGCATGATTGACAGAGTAATGCTGTGTTTACCACTCACGCGGGGAGCCTCCCTTCATCGACCTGGTACCTTCCGTAGGTCGTTTAGAACCTTCCGGTCACTTTTCTCTTCCCTCACTAAATGATACGCTGCTCCAGGCAGGGCTGCAGACCCAGCACCAAGCCCAGCATTAAGTGGGTCTTCAGTAAAAACTAGTGATTAGGGATGTAGTGCAAATATCTGGTTTTAAAAGGCTAACATAAATCAACCCTTTTTTCTTCCGGTGTTCTCCAGAGTCAGTCAATTTATTTCTGTTGAAAGCCTCCAGAGTTTAAAAGGCAAAACTAAGCTGAGCTCTCTCTTGAGCACACCAGGCGTCCGTTCCAGTGAAGTTTATTTCTGTGAGCAGAGCTGCCGGCTCATCCCGGCACCCCGTGCATCCTGAGTCACATGAGGGTCGGAGAGATGTAGGTCACTGCTCGCAACAGAGGTAGAGACGTGACTTAAAGGGTCGGCTTAATCAAGAAATCCAAACTTTGGGGCTGAGGCTGGAGCTCAGTGATAGAGCTTGTGCTTAATATGCACGAGGCCCTGTGTTCGTTTCCCATTACCAAAAAGAAAAGAAACACAAAGAAAACAGACCACTAACAAGACGTTCTCAAGGTACTATTACCTGAAAAAACAATAAGCATTTTATGCTACATTTCATTTTTTAGGGAAAGGATTGTCACCTGCCTGGGAACACTGTCCTTGATGGATAAAGTTTGCCAGTGACAGGTTGCTCTTTGGAGCATCTTGTCAGATTAACCCCACTATCAGATCCCATGGAGGGTCAAATATGGGTGATCCATAACATAGTAGGGATTTATATTTGGCTTCTTCTCAAAAGAGGTTACCATGACTGGGCAGAAGGGGTGGCCCTTGCAGGATTCTGCAAACATTTCTGGTGACAGGGTTCACAATATGTCATCCCAGAATATGCCACCGGGATGCAAGATTCGTTTGAGCTGATGAGGAAAAGCCAAGACAAGAAGAACTCTCTCGATCCTCCTCCTGTTTACCTGAAAGCAAGACACAGATGTGTACAGGTGCCCACCCCCCCACAAAGAAGGACAGAAGCTAATCACAGGAGACAACTGGAGACAGCACCGGAAGAACTTCCAGGACAAACTGTCCTAACTCACCTTTTCTCCCATTAGCGTCCCCAAATATACATGCTCTTCATCTCGCAGAGGGATCACATTCCAATAAATGCTTCCTAAATTGAAAATACTATGTGTCGAGAAAACATCCGATCCACCTAACCTCTCAAATGCCTCAGAATTGACAGCTGGTCCCCATCACAGTCACAGGGTCCACTGGGAGCTGTCTCCCAGCCACCGCCCGGCACGGCAGGAGTGTCATAGGGCATATTGTGAGCCGGGGAAAAGGGAGAATTCAGGCTCAGACGCATGGTTTCCAGAGAACGTGTATCAATCTCAGCATCGTGAAGTTAAAGAAGTGCAGCCATCGGAAGTGGAGGACCCTCTATGTTTGCTTTTCCACAGTTGATTGTCCCTAGGTGCTCCACGTCCCTTTCCTTTGTCTGTCACTTCTCTGCAAACTTATTGTTCATTGTCAGGATAACGACTGAGCCTGAATTCTAAGCGCCTGGCTGGGTGGCTCGTGGCTGAGGCCATGGTCAGCATGGTCAACTGCACGCACTGTTCTCTTGCTGAGGTCTGCCACACGCCAATTTGACTGCCAAGGAAGCTACGCCGGGTGAAGGAGAAAGGGTGGCTTTTTCCTCCTCTACACAGGGGAGACCTGACCAGAGAAGGGCAAGTAGCACTGCTTATGACTCAGACACGGGCCCCAGTCCAGCCTCTGGAACCCCGTGACCTGAGTGGAGAGAAAGGTGACTTGTTTTCTTTTTTAACACATAGTAATTATGAACAGTTGTGGGCTTCACTGTGGCATATTCATCACATAGACAACATATTCATGGGACTGCAAATTGGTGCAGCCACTCGGGAAAGCAGTATGGAGATTCCTCAGAAAAATTGGAATGGAACCACCATCTGACCCAGTTATCCCACTCCTTGGCCTATAACCAAAGGACTTAAAATTAGCATACTACAGAGATACAGCCACATCAATGTTCATAGCTGCTCAATTCACCATAGCCAGACTGTGGAACCAACCTAGGTGCCCTTCAAGAGATGAATGGACAAAGAAACTGTGGCACATATACACAATGGAATATTACTCAGCCTTAAAGAAGAATGAGATTACGGCATTTGCTGGGAAATGGATGAAGTTGGAGAATATTATGCTAAGTGAAATTAGCCAATCCCAAAGAATGAAAGGCTGAATGTTGTCTCTGATATTGGATGCTAATTCACCATCGGAGTGGGGAGAATAAAGGTATTTTAGACTCGACAGAGGGGAGAGAAGGGAAAGGAGAGAGTGTGGGGGTAGGAATGATAGTGGAATGAAATCAGACATTATCACCCTTTGTGCATATATGATTATATGACCTGTGTAACTCTACATCATGTGCAACCAGACGAGTGAGAAGTTATAAACCAGTTATGTATGATGTTCCAAAATGCATTCTACTGCCATGTATAACTAATTAGAACAAATAAAAAACATTTAAAAATATATATATATATAATATATTCAATTATTACCACCCATTACCTCTCTGTTCATTCCTCCCTCCTATTCTCTCCTTCTCTAACAGTCTCCTCTCTGTTTTTCTGTCATCTTTTCCCCCCTAGATTCCACATGACAAAAACAACAACAAAAACAAGTAATATTTGCCTGAGTCTGGCTTAGTTCCATCCCTTTTCCTATGAATGACATAACTTTGTTCTTCATGACTGAGTAATACTCCATTGCATATATATATGCCACCTTTTCTTTATCCATTCATCCATTGAAAGATACCCTGGCTGGTTCCATAACTTGGCTATTGTTTGTGCCAAGATAGACAAGGGTATGCAGGTATCTCTCTAGTATGCTGACTTCAATTTCCTAGGTATATACGAAGGAGTGGGATAGCTGAATCATATGTTGGTTCTGTTTTTAGCCTTTTCATGACCCTCCATACCGATTTCCATAGCAATTGTCCTGATTTACCTGATCCCCACCAATACTGGATAAAAGCTGTTTTTTTCAAAGGGGGACAATTTAACCCTTTAAAACCTTCATTAAAGTCACATTGACCAGGTAATAAATGTTTAAGTTGGAAAACTCAGACAAATAGTACTTGGAAATTATTATTATTTTTTTCTTGTCTGTTTTTGTGCTGGAGAGCCAACTCAGGGCCCCTCCCATGCTACGTGTCCACTCTACCACTGAGCTGCTTTCCCAGTCCCTTGGGAATCCCTCTTACGCATGTGTATTTTAAGATGTTGCTGAGTTAACATTGTATTTAATCTGACCGATTTTTAAGGTATGATTTATTCATATTTATTTTGGACTAAATGATGGTCCTGTCCAAAAATATGCCCACGTCCTAGTCCCAGGAACTTGTGACGTGACCTTATTTGAAGAAGAGTCTGTGCAGATGTGATTAAGTCAAAGACCTTGAGATCATTCAGATGATCATCCAGGATTATCCAGTTGGGCCCTGAATCCAATGAGCACATCCTTATGAGCGACAGAGGAGACATGCAGAGAAGAAAGTCAGAGGCGAGACCGCAAAAACCACCTGGACCCACCCGAAGCTGAATGAGACGAGAAGGATCCTCCCGCGGAGACTCAGAGGGATCACAGCCTGCCTACACCTTGACTTTGGACTTCCAGCCTCCAGAACCATGTGAGAATAGGTTTCTGTTGTTTCAGGCCACCAGGGTTGCAGCAATTACAGCCGCCACAGGAAACAAGTCCCTTTTCTGTGGTTAATAACAACGCCACAGACCAGGTAAGTTATAAAGAAAAGAGGTTTGTTCCGATCATGGTTCTGGCCCAAGATCGATGGGCCAGATCTGGCAATGGCAACAGCAATGGCCTTCTTGCTAGCAGAGACGTAGGGCAGTACAGGGTGTCACATGGCAAGAGACAAAAACCCCTAGACACCAAGCCAAACTGGCTTTTATAGCAGACCAGCTCTTGAGCTACCCCACTAACTCACTAATCCGCTAATCACGTAAGTGGATTAAATCATTCAGGAGGGAAGAGCCCTGATCACTTCCTAAAGGTCCAAGCTGGACACAGTGGCACCCAACTGTCATCTCAACACTCAGGAGACTGAGGCAGGAGGATCGCACGTTTGAGGCCAGCCTTAGCAACTTAGCGAGACCCTGTCTCAAAATTTAAAGAGGGGGTGGGGCTGTGACTGTGGCTCAGTGGTAAAGCATTTGCCTAGCACTGTACTATATTGTAAACAGGATTACATTTCAGCCTGGGTTTGGGTGAGGACAAACTATATGTACACTATAGTACAACCTAGAATTAATTTTTAATTTTTAGTAGAGTAACAATCTTTTATAGCTTTGGGGGTTTTGTTTATGTTTTCAAGTTAGTTTTTTAAAAGGCCCCACAGATGGATGAAGAGAAGTCGATGTCCTTTTCTCAGGTGGGGCCCTGGCGCTGTGCCCACCAGATCAGCTTCCTCCTCCTGTCTCCGGAGCCTGGGTCTGGCCAGTTCACCCTTGGCAAGCAGCACCGAGGTCCAGGGTGCAGGATGGTCCCGGGGCTTCTCCTTGGACTTCCTGCAGGGCTGGTCTTGTGGTTTTGATGCATTTCAATACTCTCAGTAGGGATCATGTCTTTCGCCTCTTGAAGGGGTCGTTTTACTTTGTTCCTTCTCGCTTCTCCCTCTGTCCCTCTTCCGGTGACTTTTAATTGATTATTGAAGACAGTTAACCCCTGAGTCACCAGTTCTATGCCCAGCCAGGGAAACCCGTCCCTCTGAGCGCAGTGGGCTTCCTCTTTGGGGGTAGAAGGGGTTTCTACTCCAGAAGGACCCTACCTGGCACTGGGGGCAGGGAAGACAAGAGGGTATTAGTCAGGGACTTCAGAGTTGTATCTAAGATTTTCCTATAAAACCAGAGTACTAGAGAATGAGGATTCTCTGACATTAAAAAAAAAAACAAGAAAAAAAAAGTTTATTGAACCATTACAGATGGTAGTCAGAAAAAGGACCAGGTTCTGGGAAAAGTTTCTGCAAACTACCAGCAGCAGGGCGGGACAGCAGTTGGAAAGACATCTACTACACCTTGAGCTAAGAATATTTTTATAACAGAAATTTGGGGAAGGAAGATGGAAGATGTAAGTTGTTAAACCTACACTGGCTCTAGATTAGCAGGCTGGTCACATGAATGGGGTGGTGCGGGGAAGCTTGGGATAGGGGAACAGTCCTAAGGAGAAGTCCCTGCTGCTTCTGGATTGGCCAGGGCTCCCAGTGCAGAAAGTTCATACACCCGCGGGGGAGGCGAGGTAGCCCTGGGGTCAGCCACACTGCAAGGTAAGGATTCAACACACATTCAGGGATGTGGAAGGCTTTGCGGGTCCACCCGTGCCTTGAACTGATTAGCTTCCCTTGTCTCTCCCACGCCCCTCTTCTGGCCCTTGTCACTAAATTTAAGACATCTCGGAATTTGTCTTTTATCACTCCTTTTCCCCAAGTGCACTTAAAAGAGTAGAAACTCCCTCCCTCCCTCCCTCTCTCTCTCTGTGTAATTTTTCTGACTGTCACCAAGCGTTGAATGAATGATGTGCTCTAGGATGTGCAGCAGGGAGTGACGGCAGACACAAGGGGAGACCAGGCCCTGGGCCCAAATGCAGCTCCACCTTTCACTTACAACTGTGCAAGTTTGGTTAACGAGACCCAGCCTCCGTTTCTCTGTAAAATGGATCATAATGCCTTATGCAGTGACTGTTCATGTGTCTGTTCCCCCGACCCAGGAACCTGTGTGCCCTTGAAGGAGGCCATGCCTGCTCTACTGTGCCTGGGCCTGGCCCCTAGGAGGGATAGGCGGGGCCCTGAACAATACCTGTGTCTCCATTGTGACAAACCTCTCAGCCTGACCTCAAATTTTACTCCCTCAGGATGATTTCTCCTAAATACTATGCTTCTTCTAATGCCATTCTCTCTTCCCCCTCAACATGACACTGTGGTGCATTTTTACAGAAACACAGATAATAGGGAGAAAGATTGAAAGCAACATTATAATTGCAAAACAAACAAACAAACAAAAAAAAAACTTTTTTTTTTTTTTTTTTTGGTGTGTGTGTGTGGTGCTGGGTACTGAACCCCAGGGCCTTGTGCATGCTAGGCAAGCATCCTACCATTGATCTACATCCTCATCCCCACCTACCCCACTATGTTCAGTACTAGGGATTAACCCAGGGGCACTTTACCATTGAGTTACATCCCCAGTCTTTCTTATTTAAGGCAGGGTCTTGCTAAGTTGCTGAGGGTCATGCTAAATTGCTGAAGCTGGCCTTGAACTTGTGATCCTCCTGCCTCAGCCTTTAGAATCACTGGGATTACAGGGGTGCACCAACCTAGCCTGGATGCAAATTTTATGCAGAAGACAGTTGTTTCTTTATTTTAAGGTACAACCTCTATAGATATGGACATACTATTACAAAGTACTTTTACAAAGTATATAAACAAAGTATTTTTTATACTTTGGTTCAAATTCTATTTAGGGCTTGTGTGTGTGTGTGTGTGTGTGTGTGTGTGTGTGTGTGTCTTTGTTTTATAATAGGGGCTGTTTGATGAGACCTAGTTGGAATATGAATTATGCAGGGTCAAACATGTTGGGTAATTACTAGAGTAGCTGGTAATTGCTAGAGTTGAGGCCATTGAATTTCAGAAACTCTATGTAAACATGTCTTACAATGTAATCAATACCTTTGCCTAATAGGAAAAAGAGCAAACATGCTTTCGTTTACCTCTAAATAATCTAAGAGACTTTACTTGTCGTGACTAGTACTGATTCCCTTTGAATTACTGTGGATTTGAATTTGTACCTAGGTCTCTGGAAAAATCTGTAAAAAGCTGTAAAATCTACGGCTTTTACAAAAAGCTTTGTATAAACCTACGGCTTCAAAGCTCTGTGGACCTGGGTCTTGCCAAGGAGAATGTCTGCAGCATTTCAAATTCATTATTATTTCATCTTAATTTGTACAAAAAGAAATATACCAAGCTATTGGTCATCTGTAGAGCTTTTGCCTTTTCTGTAAGGTAAAATGTTTCCAGGTGCAAGGGCTGGGGGATTGCTCCAGGGACAGAGCACTTCCCTGGTATGCATGGAGCCCTGGCTTCATCCCCAGCACCCCTCGAAAAAAAAAATTCTCAGATGCTAATAGTTTCCTGGATTGATACAGCAAGGGGATGATCTTTCTTTGTAGAAAGAACAACCTTCTAAATCATTTATTGAAGGCTTTGCTATCTGACACTTTTTTCATAAAGAAAACTGTACTATTCCTCCCGTAACTAAGGTAGTGGAGTAAAAATGTAGGTTATTCTGTCTAGAATTTCACCCAAAGAGAGACAGGTGCTTTCCCGGCCTCCCCTCCTCACCCACCGAGAGTCCTCCCGCTGCCCTGCGGGTTCACCAAGGTACTGTACTTGTCTCTTGCCATTTTGTATTGAGAATCAACTAATTTATTTCTGTATGTCTCTCTGAGCTTTTGGAGGGGAGACAGAAGGGAGAGGAAATGAACCATTCTGGCTGTAACTAGCACCACTGTTTCCTGGATGCCTCTCTCTTTCCTATGGTCCCCTGGTAGCCACAGTCTGGAGAATAGATGCCCAGTTAATTGCATACTGCTTATTTCAAATACATTTGCACATGGAGTTTTGCCCTCTTATTAAGGAGAGCAAAATTGATGAGAGTTTTTGGTTTTGATTTGAAAGGTGTTTGTACCATCTCAGCACTGGGTGAGTGTAGCCCTTATCTTGGACCAAATCTCCTGGGAAACTGAAGAAATAGTCAGCATGCAGCCTCACCCACTGGGATGCCCCCAGGGAAAGGGTCAGCATAGGGGTTAAGGGCGGTAGATAGTGTTTCCACGCTGTAGCAGCGTCTCCCACCCCGCTGTCCTGCAGTATGACTCACCACTCCACCATTGTGAGGTGGAGTAGATTTCTCTCCTTTGCCTCTGAGCTGGACCCAAGGCAGGCTCTGACCAAGAGCATGCACAAGGGACTCCGTGTCATGCCCAGACTGGCCACGGGAGACGGGCTCTGCTCGCTTCCTCTGCATCCTTGACTGCTCTTCACTTCTCCCCAGCAGGAGCACAGTCTCGGGAAGGCCCAGCTTCCCTGAGAAAGAGGCCACACAGAGACAGAGAGACATGCTGCCTGCTTCGGCACTTCTCTCTGAGGTCAGGTGTGTGCGGGGAGCCACGTCGGGTGTTCCAGCCACCAGGGTCCTGGCCCCCCAGCATGTCCGCTCAATGGCACCACGGGGACAGAGCTACCCAACTGAATCCTGCCCCAGCTCCTGACCTACTGAATACTGCACAAATAAAATGATGGTTTTCATCCTGAGCCACCAAGTCTTATCAGTTAGTGAGACAGACAAGGAGCTGGAATTAGTCGGGGCTCCTAACAGCCTGGTGGTGAATAGCAGCAGGGAATCCAGGCAGAGCAGGTGACGTGTGAATAGGCAGGTCACCAAGCTGCAGGAGTGCATCACTGGTCATCACATCACCTCCTCCCATGAGCCCTGAAGATCAACACCACAGTGCCTCAACCTCAGAGGTCGGTTTCCAAAATAGGCAGAAATTCCACACACGGAACCAAAGCCTGGGGTCAGAGCTGCCACCAGACAGGTTCAACGCCACAGAGTAGCAGGGAAGGCACTCACAGAGGCTGCAAGGAGACAGTGTCTTAGCAACTGAATCGTGGATTTGTTTGCAGATGAGATCAGATGCCCAGACAATTCAATCTATTAAATGTCTCCCTCGGAACATGCGTCACAACCCACTTCCCCGCTGAGCCCCATCATGTCACTGGATCTTGTGTCTGCTTTGCTGTGGGCAGTGAGTCCCCCGTAGGTTCCAGCAAGGTGAAGAAGTCAGAATAGGTATAAATAACCACATATATGGAACGAGAGTGATGCTAATGGGCATTCGTGGGGGGATGATGACGGCTCATTGCTGGAATGGGTGATGCAGAGGAGAGAACGTCGATGGGAGAAATAGCAAAGGAAACCTCAGCCCAGAGGAAACCACGCCTGCTGCCAGCAGAGGTTGGAGTGAGAGGGGGAGGGATGCAGCCTTGAAAAAAGCTGCAGAACCCTCTGGAATTTGGGATGGGCCAGGGCTCAACAGTTAGAGGAAGGAGAAATGAACGGGTTGAAATCCACCTGCGTGTGGAATAGCTAATGCCCTGCTCCTGAGATAGGGAGCAAGAGAAGCAGGTGCATCCAGGCAACTCCTGCAGGTGACATCTGCCTGATCACAGCGTGTCAGCCAGCTTGTCATCCCTCTCACCAAAATAACTGAGAAAACAACTTAGAGGAAGACAGGGGTTGTTGTTGCTGTTGTTGTTGTTTTTCTTTCTCAGAGTCAGAGGTTTGAGTCCATGGTCAGCCGACTCCATTACTCTGAGCCCAAGGTGAGGCAGAACAGCAGGGCAGAAGGGAGTGGCCAAGGAAAATTGCTCAGTGCAGGCAGCAGGGAAGCAGAGAAAAGGCCGAGGAAAGGACTGAGGGGAAGACCCAGCCCTTCCAGGGTACACCATGGTGACCTACCTCCTCCAGCGAGGTCCCACCTCCGGGGAGTCTTCCAGTTGTCAATGGATTCATCCATCTCATGACCCCATCGAATAGATTCATCCACTGATGAGGTCAGAGCTCTTGTGACCCAATCATTGCCTAAAAACCCCACCTTTGAACTTAGCTGCACTTGGAACCATGCATTCCACATTGAGCTTTTGAGGAGATGATCCAGATCCAAACCCTAACACACAGATGTGCTCTTCGCATCTGAATGGACGAAGCCATATCCTTCCTAACCACAGGCAAGGGCACCTGCCCCCGGCGTAGCAACCACACCTGTGGGGCACTAAGGGCCTGTTTGACTGAGAGTAACCTAATGCTAGAAGCACCTGAGAGCAGCGTATGTAGTTAGAGTATTCTCAGGGTACACAGGAGAAAATAAATTACACCACACAGGTGTCAAAAGAATGAGAGGATGCTTGCACAAAATTCCCTAAAATACCTCCCAATTCTAGGAAATCCTATGAATATTCATCCCCAGGAATACCAAGAAAACAATAAGCAAGCTGCCTGGCTCTCTGCGAATGTGGCTCTACCTTCAAGCATACCCACACTCAGCTCTCGAGTGAATACAAGAAACCTTTTTCTAGGCTGGGCGTGGTGACTCACACCTGTGATCCCGGCTCCTTTTTAGGCTGAGGCAGGAGGATTGCAAGTTCAAGCCCAGTCTCAGCAATGTAGTGAGACTATGTCTCAAAATAAAAAATAAAAAAGGTTAGAGATATGGTTCAGTGGTAGGGTGTCCCTGGGTTCCATCCCTAATACTAGGGGTTGGGAGGGCTTTTCTCTACCACTGAAACTCTGACAGGTCCTTAAATGCTTTTCTTTGAAGTTGGGTGCAGTGGCGCATGCCTGTAATTCCAGTGACTGGGGAGGCTGAGGCAGAAGGATTGCAAGTTCAAAGTCATTGCCAGTTCGGCAATTTAGCAAGGCCCTAAGCAACTTAGCAAGACTCTATCCCCAAAATTGAAAAAGGGCTGAGAATGTGGCTCAGGAGTTAAGCACCTCTGGGTTTAATCCTCAGTACCCTCCCTCAAAATTATTTTCTGCAATGTGGCCAAGGACCTGGGAAGCTTGAATAGAGGTCTCCCATGTCTCTAGAGACCCTGAATCCATGATCAGTGATACTCTCACCCCATGCGTAGAACTGTAAGGAATGCAGCCAGGCACAGTGTAATGTGTGCAGTTGGGAAGGGTGTGGCCAATTGATGTGTGTGCCCAGGTAGAGGGTCCCTGAGCAGGAATGGAGGTGTTCAGGGCAGAGAGACTCAGCACCAGCCAGTTCGTTTTCTACCCTTCCTGCCAAAAAGGCCATCTAGAGACAGCAGCCCCTATCCATGTCCCAGGGCTTCAGTCAGGGTTATAGTCAGTTTCTCAATCTGCTACTGTTGTTGAGACAGCATCTCAGGACATTACCCAGGCTGGTCTTAAACTCATTAGTCCAAGTGATTCCTCCTGCCTCAGCCTCCCAAACAGCTGGAACTACAGGCATGAGCCACCATCCTCAGCTAGTCCCTCATTCTTAAACGCAAAGGACATCAAGATTGGCCAGAGATTAGGAAAAACTTGTGGAATGTGAGAAAGCACCCAAGATTCTAAAAAAAGTCAAAAAGACAAAAAAGAGCCCCCGGAGAAAAAAGAGAGCACAGGATATAAAACCAAGAACAGGAGGAATAAAGCTTTGATCCATATCCTCAGATTTTAGAACAAGAACACGGTGTGATGGACAGGGAGCCATGTGAGCATAACCACAGCCCAAACCTCTGGATGTGCAAGTTATGACTCACAGGATAGAAAACAATTCGTACGGATGGACAGAAACATTTAGGGAATCTCAGAGAACCCAGAACAAAAGGGGAGAAAAATAAGAAGAGATACCGATGATCAATCCAGGAGCTACGACACCTTTCTAAAAGGAATTCTAAAAAGAGAAAAAGAAGGAAAAAGAAAGGATGTAAAATGAAGGGTAGAAAACGATCAAATAAATAATAAATTTGTCTAAGAGCCGAGGAAAGACAATCTGAGATTGAAGAGGCGTTGAGAGTATCAGTTGGGATAAGCACCTTGAAGAACATCTTGGCAGTCATTCAGGGAGCTAACCGTCCCTGCACCTGGCAGTGTCCCTTTGATTTTGATATGCCGAAGTGTCAATTATTAATGACTGAGGGGGACTGCAGTAACATGCCAGTACCTTTTAAGTTAACATCCTTTTGCTTAAGGGGTCTATGGCCAAACACCGGGCAGTGGACCATGACATAATAAGAAATGTAGAACGAGGGCTGGGGTCATAGCTCAGTGATAGAGTGCATGCTTCACATGTACAAGGCCCTAGGTTTGAGCCCCAGCACAAAAAAAGAGAAAAGAAAGAAAGAAAAGAAAAGAAATACAGTGCGTATATGGTTTCTGTCCCTTTTCCTGCTGGATAGCCTCAGGATGCAGGCTGGTTGCCAGGGGAACCAACTCTGTGATTAGAAGTTGGAGCTTTTAGTCCCACCCCTGATGTCTGGGGAGGGAAAGAGGATGAAGGCTGAGTTAATCACTAACGGCCAATGACATAATTAATTAATCATGCCTACATAATGGAACCTTCATAAAAACGCCTAAAGGATGTGGTTGAGAGCGCTGCTGGGGTGGCCATCGTAGGTGCTGGGAGGGAGGGGCGCTGAAGAGGGAGGGCGTGGAAGCTCCAGTTCCTCCCTCAGACCCTGCTCTGTGCATCTCTTCCATCTGGCTGTCCCTTTGTGATAAACCAGGATCCTAGTAAAACAATTTTTAAAGGTAAAAATTTTAAATAATACATTAAGCCAGGTGTGGAGACCCACACCTGTAATCCCAGAGGCTGGGGAGACTGAGGTAGGAGGATCCCAAGTTCAAAGCCAGCCTCAGCGATTTATCCAGGAGCTAAGGAACTCAGTGAGACCCTGTCTCTAAATAAAATACAAAAAAGGGTTAGGGATATGGCTCAGTGGTCGAGTGCCCCTGAGTTCAATCTCTGGTACCAAAAAAAGAAAAGGAAAGAAAAGAAAAACCCGCAATGATCATACAAAGAATATTACACAAAATAAAAGCATGTATTAAGGCATACTTATCATCTACAGTCTCCATGGTCTGTTCTTTTTTCTTTTTTTGGTACCAGGGATTCCCAAGGGCACTTAACCACCGAGGCACAACCCCAGCTTTTAAAATTTTTCTATTTTGAAGAGACAGGGTCTCACTAAGTTGCTTAGGACCTTGCCTAAGTTGCTGAGGCTGGCTTTGAACTTGTGATCCTCCTGCCTCAGCCTCCCGAGTCACTGGGATTACAAGCGTGTGCCACCGTGCCCAGTCCTATAGTCTGTTCTTCGAAATCAATTAATTATGAGATTTGTTAAAAATAAAAACACCACTGATAACTAAAAAAGGACTATACTTAACATGAAGAAAAAGGGAAAAAAGATTTACCATGAATAAAATTTAAAAAAGAAATGTTGAGTGGAAAAAAACAGTTAGTTGCAAACCATTTATATAATGTCTACGATATCATGCATGTAAATTTAAAATTACGGGTTCAATGTAGAAAAATAAATGTTCAGGACTGCAGTGTACTTTTTATTTTCTTTTTCTCCTTTGTGTGTGTGTGGTCTTGGGGATTGAACACAGAGACTATCGCCACGGAGCTATATCCCCTAGACCTTTTTAATTTTTATCCTGAGTCAGGGCTCACCAAGTTGCTGAGACTGGCCGTGGACTTGCAACTCTCCTGCCTCAGCCTCCCAAATTCCTGGGATTATAGGCCTGCACCACTGCAACCAGTAGTTTACTGTTTCTTTTAACTCCCTGTAAAATCCGAGAGAGCCTCTTTGTGATGTTGTTTATGAAGTCCACCTGTGTCCCCAGGGGATAAGACTCTTCATAACTGTGTGCCCCGAGGTTTGACCTTATAGACACAGTATGGCTACATTAGATACAGAGAGGCCGTGGCATAACCGATGGATTCAGTATAAACAAATAATCAAGGGGGGTTGGGGATGTAGCTCAGTTGGTAGAGTGCTTTCCAGCAAGCACAAGCTCTGCGTTCAATCCCTAGCACCTCCAAAAACAAAAACAAAAAACAAATAATCAGAGCAAGTTGGAAATGCAAGTTGGAAACATACCTGTTCATTCTCTCCACAAATTCTGGCAAGGAGCATGCGTACACTATGGAGCTTCCATCCCAGCAGGGGGACACGGTGTCATGACAGAGGTGGAGAATGTAAAGTGAAGAGAACTTTGGGCACCACCAGCAAGCTCTGACCCAGCCTCAGGGAGAAAAGAGATGACTTGATCAAGTGTAGCTACGCTGAGATCAAAAGGACTAAAAGAGCCGGGTGAGGTGGCGCATGCCTGTAATCCCAGTGACTTGGGAGACTGAGGCAGGAGGATCACAAGAATGAGGCCAGCCTCAGAAACTTAATGAGACTCTGTCTCAAAATAAAAAAAAATAAATAAATAAAAACAGACTGGGGATGTAACTCAGAGGCAGAACTTAATGAAAAATATGCTTGTCCTGTTCATAACATTGAATTTGTAAATAAAATAAGAAAGCAAGATGGTTGAGGTCCTGATCAACACAATAAGAAAAGGGGAGGGAAAACCTATGGAACATGAATGATGGAATACATGATTGTTTTATGAATAAAATTCAGGATCATCAGTGGAACTAACAGAAATGGCCATGAGGGGTTCAGATACAGTTCCAACAAATAATAGCCACTGGCTTTTTTCTTTCCTCTTTTTTCTCTTCTCCCCTCTTCTCTTTTTTCTTCTCCCATCTTCTCTTTTCTATACTGGGAATTGAATCCAGGGATGCTTAACCACGGCGCCACATCCCCAGCCCTTTTTATTCTTTTTTAAATTTTAAGACAGGGTCTCACTAAGTTGCTGAGGTTGGCCTTGAACTTCAGTCCTCCTGCTTCAGCCTCCCCAGCTGCCGGGATTACAGGAGTGTGCCACCATGCCTGACAGCCACACCCAGTTAGGAAATACAGCATCCGACAGTCCTGACAAGAACTACACAAATTGTACCCAACTGTTCTACTAAGCCTAACCCTCGTGGAACTTGAAAAGCGAATTCTAAAATTCTTCTGAAAGAGAAAATAGATAAAATTTGCTAAGAAAAATGTGAAGGAGAGGAATGACAAGAGCTCACTGTCCTGGCATGTGTCAAAGTGGTGGCTGGTTTCGCAACGAGCTCCCTGTGACCTGAGCACGGCCAAAGAACCAGCCGATGGGAATCCAGTTCATGACAAAGGTCACATTTCAAAGATTTCAGAGAAGTAGATAAAGAGACCCACTTGGTCTGTGCTTGACAGTCTCTCTCAAGCCCCCTGACTCCCAGCTTCTGGAGGCACCTGCCCCTGGGCTGCAGCCCCTAGTGCCCCATGCCCTGAGGCCCCTGCCTTGCCCTCTGACCTGCCCCCTGGCTGACCCACTTGTCCTTGTTGACATCTGACTTAGAATCTCAGTCTCATTCAACACGTGGTGGAAGACCTGATGCCCCTGACCTAATCTTGCCCCCCACGTCCCCCCATCCCCAGACCACCCAGCCTCCCCTTCCTCCCTTTACACACCTGGTTTATGCTTTGGTCTTAAAAATGGGTCTGGCCCACCAGGCTTTCCAAGCCCGCGACTTACCTGGTGGCCCTGCCCCTAGTGCCCTAGAGACCCTTCCCCCTAACAGCGCATCCCACCTAGCTTTCATGACTTGCTTTATGTTTGGGGGCAAACACCTGGCCTTACCCTGACTTTGTCTAAGTAACCAGTGCTTCAGAGCCTGGCCAGGGCCCTGTCCCTGACCACCAACTTCAAAACCCTCCCACCTGATTCCCCTGTGCTAGCGCCCCATGACCCTAATGCCCGGTGTCCTTAGCACCCCTTGCCCTAAAAAAAAAAAAAAAAAAAAAAGTATACAAGGAGATTATTCTTCAGTGTTGAAACAGCCGTCTGTCCACGTCCAGCCCCCCATTATCACGCATCTTTAAGCATGGCGGGAGGGGAGAGGAGGAGAAAAGGTGATAATCTGGGAAGTTTAAAAGCTTCTAACACACTTGGAGGATTCTTCACCCTGAAACACAGCCAGGACAAATGCAAAGCGTTGTTTAATGGAGATAGGGTTTTATTTGTGGGGAATCAGAACATGCCACCCCGAAATACGTCTCTCCAGCATCATTATTTTGAATTGAAGACAATTGAGAAAGGAAGACTGAAAGAAGCGCAGGGAGCCACAGTCCAAAACTAATCACCAGAGAAGTCCCGTTTTATTTTAAAAATGCACACACTTATATAGGGTCAGGAAGAGGCTGATTGGTTGGGGCATGAGAGGGGTGAGAGTCGATTGGGAGAGCCTTGTTGCTCGGGGGCGGGGTGATGGTTGATTGGGTGAGCCTTGTTGCTAGAAGTCTGGGGGGCGGGTGTCAAGCACCGATTGGGTGCGAGTTCGAGCTGGCGGGAAGAAGTGATGAGGAGTAAAATCAGGAAGAGAAGCTCCGCCAGCACCATGTTGGCACCTAAGGGGGGGGGGGGTTGACTTTATAAAGACGCCAAAAAAGCTCTCTGCCCTCCCACTTCTCTGCCTGAAAGAAGGCTTAGGGTCTCAGTCACCTGAAACCTCAGAGCCCAGAGAGGAAGGTAGACCCTCAACCTCACCTTCCAGCAACTTCCCTGCACGAACCTGCCCTCCAGTTTACCTCCCCTGACAGCCCAACATCCTTTTCCTTTGTCTTGTCCCCACAAACCTATTGCTGTTTATTAATATGTTATGGAAGCCCAAGTCCTACCCCTCCCTCCGAGTTGCTTATCTCTGAGTGTAGCCCAAATGAGTGCATGCTGCACTTGCTTGTTTTTATCGTTAATCTTTTTTCTTTTTGGTCAGTTAGTTTGCAGGGCCCCGGGTGGAGAAGCTAGAAAGGTAGAGGAAAAAGTTCTGTTTTGTTTTCCTCTCTTCCACAGTTTGGCAACACGAAGAAAGTTCTGCGGTTCAACAGTGGTGATAGTAGCATGAGGATGTGAGTATGTCATGCTACTGAACTGCAAGTTTAAGATGGTTATAATGGTTCATTTTATGTTATGTCTACTTTATCACAATTTTTAATTTTTTAACTTTTTCATAAAATAGGTTTTGGAGATGGGGGTGTGGCTCAGTGGCAGAGCGCTTGCCTGGCATGCACAAGGCCCTGGATTTGATCCCCAGCACAGCAAAAGAAAAATAAATAAATAAACAAAAATGTAAAGCACACCATTATGCGAAGGGAGTCGCCTGTCAGTCTGGCATCTGGTAACTGTCCTTCAAAGGGGAGCACACGCTCCGTGTCCTGTGTCCCTCCTCCTCCTGTCTGGCTGGGAGGCTGCAGCTTCAGCAGCTGTTGTAGGATCAGCTCAGCTTGGAGCTGAGGATCACTGCCTGCCACCCGACCCCCACAGGGCCCTTTCACAAGCGCCTTTGAGCAAGGGCCACGCTCACTTGGAGTGTGCAGCTAACTGCAGTCCTTGGAGGCTGCGCGCTCGTTATCCGCATTCCTGGTTCATGTTCTTGGCAGCGCCTTGCAGGAACTTTGGCAGAGCAGCCTCCTGACAAATACTTGTTGAATGCTAAAGCCAGACTCAGGACTGTCGTGATTTACGTCCAGCTGAGACCCACGCCTCCAAAGGCATCGCTGTCTGAAGACCGCACAGCAAAACAGGAGCCTTCCCCTGGGGCGGGGGGTGGCGTGCAAAGCCGGCACCCAGACAGGCTTCCTTCAGTGCTGTCCCGGGAGGAGAGTGTGCATGACACCCGGCGGACTAGGTAACAAGGCAAATCCCGCTGAGGACTGGCTTCTTCAGCCCCCCGGGAAGTCGACTGCCCGAAACCCATAGGCTTGTGGGCATTAGTGCCAGGGCGCAGGTGACAAATCAGCCCCTGCTCTTGTAGATGAAGCCGCTGGCTCTCGGGGAGACAGGCATTAACCCCTCACCTCCCAGTCCCATAATAGGGTCCTTCTGAAGACTGGAGGTCAACCTGCTTCCTTTCATTCTGGACAGTCAATAAAGATCCTTTTTACCACTGAGGGGACAAAAGAACCCTGACCCATCCTCCACACAGACTGTTCAACCAATAAACCACACGTGTCCTGGGAGCGTAGAGCAGATATTCCAGTAGCTCAGAAGCCTGGGGCTGGAAGGCCTGGGGGGCGTAGCTCAGTGGCAGACCCTGGCCTAGCACACAAGAAGCCCTAGGTTCAGTCCTCGGCACCACAGAAACAAAACGAAAACCTGGGACCGGAAAAGCTAAATATTTATCACCAGTTTATCAACTAATCTGTGCTTGTCAAGCTCCTAGAAGGAAAACAGGTAGTCTTGAAATCTTCCCCAAATAACCACACATGCGCCATCATCCAGGGGAAAAAGCCTGAAGCTTAACTGTGTTGTGTTGTTTTTAAGTGACCTGGTATTTATAGTTCTGTCTTTGCCCAACGACCCGTGGTTTTAGAACAAAGACCCGGCCTCTCCCACAGGTGCTGGTATTTCCCTTTCTCTTTCTCTTCTTTTCCTTGACAGTTGGGCTATTTTCTCCCATCTCCTAGTTCAGAAGAAAGCACACCCTGGTAGGATGATCTAGAACATTAACGTAGGACTGGGGGTGGACCTCAGTGGTAGGGCGCCTGCCTAGCCTGTGTGAGGCTGTGTGTTCCATTCCCAGCACAAAGAGGGGAAAAAAAGTTAATGCAAGGTTTTATACAGTTTCTATTCTGGATTTTTAATTTATTTTATTTATTTATTTTTGTGGTGCTGGGGATGGAACCCCGTGCCTCCCACATGCTAGGCAAGTGCTCTACCACTGAGCTACACCCCCAGCCCTCATCTGGATTTTTAAATTGTATTATATTACTGGATTATTAAACTAATAATGCAAACTGTGTTGAAATAGATGGACACTTTGATTCATTTTTTTCTAGAAATTGTATTTGATATTTAAAAGATATTTTCCCCAGGCTATTTAATTTTTTTAGCTATAGAAATCTTAGAGTATCTCCGTATTCCTCAAAGCCTAACTTAGCAGTTTCTGTGAAACAGCATCAACAATATCTACCAAGAGCTCTTTCATTTTTATCATGATTACTTTTTTATTTTTATTCCTTGTGGTACTAGGACTTGAACACAGGTGTGCTTTACCATTAAGTCACACCTGCGGTCTTTTTATTTTTTGTTTTGAGATGGGGTCTCGCTAAGTTGCCCAGTCTGGGCTCAAAAGTGCAATCCTCCTGCCTTAACCTCCTAAGTAGCTGAGACTGCAGCTGTGGGCTACCGTGCTCTGAGCTCGTTCATTTTTAAAAAGTGACTTTCCAGGCGTGGTGGCACATGCCTATAATCCCAGCGATAAAGGAGGCTGAGACAGGAGGATCACAAATTCAAAGTCAGCCTCAGCAACTTAGACTCTGACCACTCTTCACGAGAAGTAGATACTGCAAGTCAAACACCGGGGCTGAGAAACCCAGTGAAGAATGTCCTCAAGTATTTGGCGTTGTCCTTTGTACAGCAGATGGATTTCCTTGCATGTCAGGCATTGCTCCCGCGTGCCTGGTGGCGGGCGTCACTGTCTGCATCTGCAGCGCTAATACACCTGCCTTGTTCAGCTGATTTACTGCCATGACAGGGCAATATTTTGGAGGGTGGCTTTTACAAGTGACAGTGACATAATTCATACCTGACTTGTGTTTGTCTAGATTTTTGCTGCCTTCTTCCTTTTCTCTCTATCAAAGAGCTGGGTTTTTTCAAAGTTCCAGGGAAGCAAATGGAAGACTATCTTCACGGGTTAAGTCTTAACGGTGCACATTAGCTGAGATTGACGGGATGACATCATGGCGTCCTCGAGCTCGCTACGTGAACTCAGGGACATGTGCAGACCCCACCCAGTGGTCCCCTGCTGTGGGCTCCCCACCCCTCTTCCTGCCCATACCAGAGGCCGATTCTCTGTTGTACTTTAACTCTGAGGATGAAGAAGTAAACACCCGACCATCGTCTCAAACTCACTCTTTCCTACCACGTCCCCCGGGAAGAACCACATCTGCCCTCCTGGGCAACTCCGTCCCCATGCGTTGTTCTGTGGTCAGGGAGTGGAGCGTGACAAGTACTTGAGAACAGGATCACTCTGCCATTTACTAAACAGAGAAATGAAGCCCCCTTTTCAAAGTCACACTGGTGGTGACCCAGTCAGGAACAGGACCAGAAACAACCATTGGACTACTTCTCAACCATGTTAGAAGAAAAATTATTCTCACACTTGAAGGCCAGGCACGTGGGTACACACCTGTAATCCCAGCGACTGGCAGGCTGAGGCAGGAGGATCCCGAGTTCAAAGCCCACTGCAGCAACTTAGCAAGACCCTGTCTCTAAAATTATAAATGAGGGATGGGGATGTGGCTCAGTGGTTAAGCACCCCTGAGTTCAATCCCCAGTACAAAAAAAATTTATTCTGACACTTGATAAAACAATCAGGGAAAACTTGGAACGGAACCATCATTCCACCCAGCTATCCCACTCCTTGGCCTATACCTAAAGGACTTAAAATCAGCATACTACAGAGATACAGCCACATTATAGCAGCTCAATTCACAATAGCTAGATTGCGGAACTATCCTACAAGCCCTTCAATAGATGATGGATAAAGAAACTGTGGTATACATACACAATGGAATATTATTCATCCATAAAGAAGAATAAAATTATGGCATTTGCAGGTAAATGAATGGAGTTGGAGAATATTATGCTGAGATAAGCCAATCTAAAGAACAAAAGGCTGAATGTTTTCTCTGATAAGTAGATGCTGATACATAATGGAGTGGGGAGGGGGTAAGGGAAGAATGGAGGAAGGATGGATTGTGTAGAGGGGAATGAAGGGTGGGGAGGAAGCGGCAGGGGGTGGGGAGAAAGATAATGGAATGAGACAAACATCATTACCCTATGTACATGTATGATTACACAAATAGTGTGACTCTTCGTAACAACCAGAGAAATCAAAAGTTGTACCTCATTTGTGTACAGTGAATCAAAAAATAATAATAAAAAATAATCAGGGATACTTTATGCAAAACTGTCTCAATAGCAAAGAGAATGAGCTCAACTTCAACGCAGCAGAGTGGTGAATTTATAGCCAGCAAGCAATGTGGGGGGGTAAACAAATGGGAAATTACTAAATGCGACATCAAGGGCAGGAGGACTACTGTGGTTTAAGTTAGTATCCTCCAAGTCCATGTGTTAAATGCTTGGTCTCCAGCCCATGGTGCTACTGGGAGGTAGTGGAACCTTTAAGAGGTAAGGCCTAGGGGCTGGGGAGATAGCTCAGTCGGTAGAGTGCTTGCCTTGTAAGCACAAGGCCCTCGGCTCGATCCCCAGCACAAAAAAAAAAAAAAAAAAAAAAAGATGTAAGCCCTAGTGGAAAGAAGTCGGGCCATTGGCCACATGCCCTTGAAGGGTGCATCTGGACCCTGGCCCTTCCTGTCTCTCTCTGCTTCCTAGCTGTGGTGAAGTAAGTTCTCTGCTATGCACACCCTGTCATGTTGTGCTGGCTTGTCACAGGCCCTGAAGCAATAGACCCTGAAACCTCAAGCCAAAGTAAAACTTTCCTCCTTATAAGTTGATTATCTCGGGTATTTTGTCACAGTGACGGAAAACTGACTAACAAACTGGCCCAGTGATTCCTGCCAAAGGCAGGTCAAGAACTTAGAACTCACCATTTCATCTAAGGTGGAGGATGAGGAACTTGGTCAGATATTGAGAATGATTAGCTATCAAGAGAGGAGATCCTTGCTAAATTGAATCACTGGGATCTCTCTTGTTTTTATTTTGTTGTTGTTGTTTTTGGTACCAGGTATGGAACCCAGGGGCACTTAGTCACCTCCCCACCTCCCCATCCCTTTTTCGTCTTTTATTCTGAGGCAGGTCTTACTAAGTTGCTTCAAACCTCACTAAGTTGCTGAAGCTGGCACTGAGCTTGCAACTCTCCTGCCTCAGCCTCCCAAGTAGCTGGAACTGTAGATCCACTGTGTTCAGCTCTTGGGCGGAGGGGGAGGTCCTGTTTCAAAGGGGTACTGTGGTGGTTTGGATGTGGTTGGTTTTGTTGTTGTTTTTTGTTTTTCCCTGTGGTGCTGGGGGTTGAACCCAGGACCTTGTGCTTGCGAGGCGAGCACTCTACCAACTGAGCTATCTCCCCAGCCCTGGATGTGGTTGGTTTGACACAGGATCATATGCTGGGAGCTTGGTCTCCAGCGCAGTGTGTAAAGGTGGTTTGGAACCTTTAAGAAGTAGTTAGGTCATTGAGGTGTGCCCTCAGAAGCAGTTGCTACAGTTCTCCTGGGACCCTGGTTAGCTCTCCAGAGAGGACTGTTGAGAAGGAGAAAACCCGGACCCTCCCTGCTCTCTCTCTGGCTCCTGTCTCATCACATTGCCTGCTCTCTCATGCCCCCAAGACTGTGATGCCATCTGCCATGAAGTCCTCACCAGAGCTGAACCAGGGTCTCAAACCTCCATAATTGCGAGCTAAGCAAACTTTTCTTTATAGAGTATTCAGCCTCAAGGATTTCATTATAGTGACAGAAAATGGACTAATACAGTCACTCATGACCTGTTTACCTCCTGAAGTCCCACCTCCTAACACCGTCACCTTCAGGGTTAAGATTTCAACATATAAATTGGGGGTTGGGGCTACAAATATTCAGACTGTAGTGATATTATAACTCTGAATAATTCCAAATTCTGATGGTGCCTCAATACATTGTCCCAGTCTTAGGAAGAGTCATGATGCTGGGGGATTATTAATTCTGTTTTTATCGCTTCAGGTTGTGGGGATTTGGACATGTTCCTTAATCTTTCTGGGCCTCAGCTTAGTAATTATTAACTCATCATAATGATTATAGGTCTCTCATAAGGATGTTGTAAAAATAAAATGAGTTAGTATATGCTATAGTTTGGATTTGAAATGTCCCCAAAAGGCCCATGTATTAAAGGCCTGATCTCTACCCTGTGGCAGTTTTGGGAGGTGGTGGCACCGTTAGGAGGTATTTTAATCGGTTTTTCATCACTGTGAGCAGAAGTTCTGACAAGATCAGCTTGGAGGAGGAAATGTTGAGTTTGGCTCAGTTTCAGTGGTTCAGTTCGTGGTCAACGGGCTCCATAGCTCTGGGCCTGAGGTGGGGCAGAACATCATGGTGGAAGGGCCTGGCTGAGGACATGGCACCCAGGAGAGCTGCACTCACCAGGGACAAAACAGAAACCCCAAAGGCACACCCCCAGTGACCCACCGCCTCAGCCACACCCCACCTGCCTACAGTTACCACCAGTTAACCCCATCAGAGGATTAATGCACCCATTCGGTTCTGCCTCTCATAATCTAATCATTTCACCTCTGAAAATTCTTGCATTTTCTCATACATGAACTTCTGCGGGACACCTCATATCTAACCTGAAACGGGAAGAGAGAATTTAAATTACTGGGGTGGGTCCTTGAAGGAGATAGTGGGACCCTGTCTGCTTCCTCTTTCTTTGCCTCCCAGCCACCATGTGGTAAGCACTTTTGCTCATGGATTGAAAACCTCCAAACCTATGAGCCAAAGTGAACCTTTTCTCCTTATTAAGTTGATTATCTCAGGTATTTTGTCACAGTGACAGAAAGTTGACCAACTCAGCACCTGTAAGTTACTCTGCATCTGTAAGTAATTACCTAGAGTACAGTGACCTTAAAAATGTCATCTTATTATTTAGCCATGAAAAGATGCTGAACCCTAATTTATACTGTACAAATCTTTTGAACTTTGGGCTAAGTATTCCCTTACATATGGTTAAGGAAGTTTTAATTTTGCTGAAAGAAGCAACATTATTTAACCCCAGACAGGAAAGTATGGATGAAAAAAATATGTGAATGTAATTTCCAAGAGAGAGTGTAGAATAAAAAGAAGAGCTTAGAACAAAATCATGAGAAGATTTATTTTATTGAAAATAATAAATTACAAGCTTAAGAGGCCAGTCACTGGTTGGGTTCACAATGTCAGAAGGTCCACTTAGTGGCATCTCTCACCAACAAAGATAAAGAGAATCACTGTCCTCCACTGGGCTCTGGACTTCTGGAGCAAGAGGACAAGAAAGTAGGGAGACAGTGTGCCTCCTCCCCCGGGGTGCCTATCCGCTCTGTTTTCTTGTACATTTTACTCTAACATCTAATGAAAGGAGTACTGTGTGAAGTAACTTTAGATCTAAAAATAGCTCCTGTTCCAAACAAAGGAATATTATTTGGCATTAAAAAGAAACAAGTTATCAAGGCATTTGACAGGGAGGAGACGTCCTGCTCAACTGTGCTGTGAACTTAAAGCAACTCTAAAAAGGAAAACCTTAGGGCTGGGGATGTAGCTCAGTTGGTAGAGTGTTTACAGCCTAAGCACAAGGGCCTGGGTTCAATCCCGTGGGGGTGCGGGGAAAGGTCTTAAGAGAAAAAAATTGGGGGCTGGGGTTGTGGCTCTAGAATACTTGTTTAGCATGGGTTCGACTCTCAGCACTGCATCTCAGTGAATGAATAAAACAAAAGTCCCTTAAAAATTTATATATAAATAATTCAGAACATGTAGTAGAATGCCTGTTTTTTTTTTTTTTAACTCACAGAACATGTAGTAGAACGCCTATACAACAAAGAGATCTGTTCAGCATTCTAATGATGTTGCTTCTTTACCATAAAATATTCAAATAGCATTATTAAAAAGCTAATGCAAGCTGGATGCAGTGGTGCACACCTGTAATATCAGAGACTCAAGACGCTGAGGCCAGAGGATTACAAGTTTGAGGCCAGCCTCAGCAACTTGACCAGACTCTCAGCAACTTAGCAAGACTCTGTCTCAAAATAAAAAGTAAAAAGGGGAATTCATATAGCTTGGTAGCCACCGAGACAACCATGGAAAAAAGGAGCGAGGCTTTGCCCACCTTCTCCTTAGCGGAACCCAGATGCGGGTCACAGCCCTGTCCACCAATGACATTCAGTGCCGAAGCCTCTGGGAACTGAAGCTCTTGTACCGAAGTTCACCCACAGGAACCCCCAGGATCTGGAGGGCTTGGCTGTGGCCAGGAAAGAACAGGGTTGGGGGCCAGTGTGACCCTCGGGTGAGTTCTGACACAGATGACAGAAGGTGGCGTGTGCTCAGGAACCGTGGAGAATCTATGAGTGAGTTTTGAACATATAAATAGAAAACTCTCACTTCTACAGCCATGGAAAGAAAGCATGTGGAAGAAAACCCAGCTGGGACGTGTGTATCCGTGACGTCAGTGAAAGATTATTCGAGTGAAGGCCACCCCTCCCCCTTGTCTGTGGGTGGTGGTTTGTCGTTTTAATCAAGGGCTACCTTCTTCCCTTTTCTTGCAGGTGAGAGAAGTATAAAGCAGACACCAATTAACTTTTGAAGGACAAATTAAAAGTTTCTTGTAAGTTACCAAAAAAAGACATGTATGAACTCGTAAGAAAAGAGAAGTTGAAAGGGCTGGGGAGAGCTCAGAGGTGCAATGCCCCAGGTTCAATCCCAAGTACCACGGAAAGAAAAAACAACACTGAACAAAAGCCAGTGCAAGATGAATTTGTATCAGAAACGTATTTATTTGAAAGTTAGTACCTAGTGAAATAAGCACGCACCCCCAAGAAGTACTATCCTTATATGCAGTCCCCTGGGGTGGAGGTAAGGATTTAGGGGGAAGAGAAATCAATGTTCCTAGGAAATTTTGAAAAGAATGAGAGAAAATGAAGTTGCAAATCGTTTTTAGAATTGTCTGTCAGAATTATTCCCCCACCCAACCCCAGTACTGGGGATTGAACCCAGGGATACTCTACCCCTGAGCTACATCCAACCCTTTTGATTTTGAGATGGAGACTCACTTGCCAAGGCTGGCCTCAAACTTGCAATCCTCCTGCCTCAGCCTCCCGAGGCACTGGGATCATAGGCGTGCACCCCTGTGCCCAGCCAGCATTGACTCCTGCCTGACTCTGCAAGGGCTTCTCGGGGTGCTTCGGAGCCACTGGGCATCTCTTACCTCACAGAGAAGTTTCTGTCATCATCACCTAACCTGGTTCTGTCTTTGGTCAGCAGCCTGTAGACAGAGCGACCATCTAGAGTGACCACAAGGTCTTTCTGGTCATTGATCATCCATCCTGCAGAGATGAGGTGATTCAATGAACATATTGAATATCTTCCTTTGAGTCTCTCTGATGGGGCTCAGGATATGTGGCCCCAAAAGAGGCCCCCCTGGCATTTGAGAAAATAGTGCAGGTGGGAAAGCCGCTGTTAGTCCCCCTTACCCTCCTCTTCATTCCCGAGGTGCCCTCCCTATACCTGGGGAAAGGAAGAAAGGAATGTTCTTATCTCTGAAGATGCAGAGGCGCAGAGAAGAATCTGAACAAACAGGCCTGGCTACATGTCCCCGTTATTACCGTTAGTTCCTTTGTCCATGATTACTTTTGCAAGGCTGTTCACCCACTATCAAGTTTACCCTAAACACAGTTGTCTCCCCTTACCCACAGTTCACCTCCAGTCAACTGAAGTCTAAAACTATGTGATGAAAAATTCCAGAAATAAACAATGCTTACATTTTAAATTTACTACTATTTTGGGTATTGTGATGGAATCCCACAACGTCCCATCCTGGAAGTGAATCAAGCCTTCGTCCTGTGTATCCACCTTATATATGCTACCCACCCATGAGTTACCAAGCAGCCATCTTGGTTATCAGACCTATTGTATCCCAGTGTTTGTGTTTAAGAGATGCTGGGGTCCAGGTTCTTGGTGACCAGAACAAAGAATTGAGCAAGACATGCTAAAGTAAACAGAGAGAATCAATATATTTAAAGTGAAAGTACATTCTGTAGAGCGGAGCAGACCAAGTGAAAGAGAGGGGCTCAAGTTTCCCACATCTGGGCGAAGTCTCATTCTATATGTCCAGCTCCCCCTTCCCACACACCTGATCGAGGACCTTGCCCTGTTCATTCCCATTGGTTACTTTATTTTTGCCTAATTGAATACAGAATTTGTGGCGGGAATTGCCATGGTGATAAGCCCTCCTTGCAGCAGTTGCCATGGTAATGGGACTTGCTGTAAACAGGAACATGATGAGGTATCTCCCTGTCTTGTGCTCTGGCCAGCATTTGTACCGTCTCTGTCATCTCAATGTCCCTGAACTCCTACCTCACAAGTAACCCTTATTTTACTTAATAATGTCCCCAAGGCACAAGAGTAGTGATGCTTGATTATTATAATTGTTCTATTTTGTTGTTGTAATTGATTGTTCAGTTGTTATAATTATTCAATCTCGATTGTTATAATTGTTCTATTTCTGTATGGTTCATCTCTTACTGTAACTAATTTATAAATTAAATTTTATTATAAGCATGTATTAGAAAAAACATAGTACACACACAGTTTGGTACTATCTGTAGTTCGGGGTCTTAGAACACATCCCCTGTGGATAAGGGGGAACCATTGTATACAGGTTTCCCTGTTTCTTTAGGTCTTCATTTCTGCAGACTTCTGTTTTATAGACAACTTAAATAAATTTGAGCCAGGCACAGTGGCACACCCCTGTAATCAAAGCTATTCTGGAGGCTGAGGCTGGAGGATCACAAATTCAAGGCCAGCCTTAGCAACATAGAGTGGCCCTAAGCAATCTAGTGAGATCTAGGGGGAATGTGGCTCAGTGGTTAAGCATCCCTGGGTTCAATCCCCACTTTAAAAAAACAAAAACAAAAAACAAAAAAAGCCAGTCTGACTCAGGAGGCTGAGGCAGGAGGATCACAAGTACAAAGCCAGCCTCGGCATCTTATTAAGGCCCGAAGCAACTGAGTGAAATCCTGTCCCCCCCCCAAAAAAAACAAGGGTCGGGGGAGGTGGAGATGTGGCTCAGTGGTTAAGCCCTGGGTTCAAGCCCTGGGTTCAACAAAAGGCCAAGTGCAGAAACCCTCACCAGCATCTGTCCATCACATTCACCAGAACTCCCCTGGAAGGAGAGTGCTCCAAGCAGCTGGGGAGATAAGAACACCCAGAAGCATAATGGCAGCCATTGAAAATGCCCTCTGCCCATAAAACTAATTGCTCCCTTCTGTTGTTGGCAGCTCTGCAGAGCCCGAGGTCAGACAGCCAGCATCCTACTGTTACTGAAAGCTCGGTCCTTGTCCCCATGCCAATCCAATAATGAGGACACCGTTTTCAGAAAAAGGAAAAAGAAGTTTTATTGCTTTGCCACCAAAGGAGAAACACATCACGGGGAACAGGAGGTTTTTAAAGAGGTGAGTCAAAGGCTATATTCCACGGGGTCTCTGGCCAGAGTTGTAATTCACTTGTTAATTTGGGAGATAGTCATTTCTGAGATCTTCTGGTGCCATCCCCAAGTCTAAATTCAAGGACAGATAGCTTCTGCCTAGGATGGGGAGGAAAGGCCATTCTGTTTCCCCTGACATTGGCGGGGGAGGGATTAGGGAGCAGGGAGAGAGGAAGAGAAAGAAACAGGTCCTTTTAAAAATAAGTGGCAGCTGGGTGCGGTGGTTCACACCTGTAATCTCAGGGGCTCGGGAGGCTGAGTCAGGAGGATCTCGAGTCCAAATCCAGCCTCTGGAAGAGTGAGGTAAAAAACAACTCAGTAAAACCCTGTCTCTAAATAAAATACAAAAAATAGGGCTGGGATGTGGCTCAGTGGTCAAGTGGCCCTGGGTTCAATCCCTGGTACCCGAAAAAATTAAAAAGTGGCAGCGGCAGAGCAGATTCAAAGCATGAAGGGGACCACACACGGCCACCCTTCCTGCAGAACTCCCCCATCCTAAAGGTGGCCACACAGGAGCTGGGACCTCGTGAGGTCCATGCTGGGCCACGGCTGGAGCTTGGCTGCCCAGTCCCTGTGGTGTCAGGTCTTGGGACAAGCTTGGGACAAGGACTGAGCTTGTCCCCTGAGGACAGTGATGAGCTGCATGTTCTATAACATGTCAACGGGTGATGCCATTTGGGAAGGTGTTGGAGGATCCAGGGTGCAGCCCTTCATTGGCACCTCTGGCATTAAGGACATGCCTGTGGGGGGCTGGTTATGGTGACCCCATGTCCGGAGCACAGCAGGAGTCCACGGCAGTGCTAGTCATAGGCACACGGAGGCCTGGCTCCTGGTGCAAAGGCACAGGTACATGAAAAAATAAGAGGGTTAATTGTCCCCAAGGAAAATAAGAGACCCTCCCCACCCTCTTCTTGCAGAATTTCTTTCTCTGTCCTTTGTAAAAGCATGCGATTCTCTTTCATGGCTAAACAAGCCTCTTGCCAACCTCATAATTCTGGGACAGCTTCCTCAAGAATCCAAGAGATGTCTCTGAAATGCCATCATTAGGAAAGAGAAGTTCCCCAAGGAGGAACTGGGCCTCTCTTGTCACCTGACTCCAAAAGTGCAGTTTTACCTACGGTGATGGGCTGTGGCCACGGGGCTGCACGGAAGACGGAAGCCTTCTTTCTGTCTGTGCAGTCCCTGCGGTCAAATGCCTGTGCTCTGCCCCACACGTGGCTTAATGCTTATTCAATAATAAAACTACTGTTGAGGTTTTTGAGGAGGGGTCTTGCTATGTTGCCCAGACTGGACTCGAACTCACGGGCTTAAGTGACCCTCCTGCCTCAGCCTCTGGAATAGCTGGGACTACAGGCATAACCCACCAATCCCACCTCTAAATTCGTTCTTTCTCTTCTGCCCCCCTGGAGAGGTTTTGGGGGTTGGGAGGAGACTTTGTGTTTAACTCTACTCCCTATTTCCCCTTGGGAAATAGACCACCTGCAGGTGGGTGCGGGACACCACCACCACCCGCAAGCTCTAGGGCAGGGTCCCTCCCCCTGCTAAACCCTAGGGTCATGAGGACCTCCAGGAAAGCCTGCCTCCCAGCAGGCCTGCAGGCTGATTAATCGGATCCTGGGGGTGGGGCTGGGAGATCAATAACAGTTAAAAACTCCCCAGGTGATCCTGACACAGGTGAGATTTGCTGCTCTGGAAGAACCAGAGGAACCCAGTAGATGTCCACTGTGGACAACTGAACTGTTGCCTCCCTCAGGCACAGTTTATAAGGATCAGAGATGGGGCTGGGGGTGTGGACCCTGGTAGAGGATTTGCCTAACACGTGTGAGGCCCTGGGTTCTCTTCCCAGCACCACATCAACAAGGCTGGGCAGTCCTTGTAAACAAAAATAACCAACATGGTTTTGACACCGATATGAAAATTCAAATAACTGGGATGGAAGCAGATCTCAAATGGATCAGCAAGCTTTCCTTTATTCTGCAAAGTCAATCAATCAGACATTGGAGGAGCAATCTGCCAGGTAGAAAAATGGCCACCGGTTACAGAAAGGGTTGTTTTATAGTTTACAATGAGGGTGGTTTGATTATTGCAAACTGAAGCAGATGTGTTGGTTTGGACATGTATCAGTCAGCGTTCCCTAGAGGAACAGAATCAACAGGAAGTATGATTATAAAAGGGGATTTACTAGATTGGCTTACACAACCAGAAGCTGGATAGTCCACAATGGCCGTCTGCAGCTGGAGAGCTGGAAGAACCAGCAGCTGCACAGTCCAAGAGGCAGAGGCCCCAGAAGAAGAAGGATCAACAGTGCTACCCTAGCCCCAGACCAACGCTTCTGGAAACTACCTGGAGAATCACTGGCAGACTCTGCTTTGGAAGAGTGAAGAAGGGAGACTCTGATATCCTCAGAGGATAGAAGCAGCAATCAAGAACCTGTTCAAGAAGAGCTGAACTTGCATCTGCATCTGCTTCCTTGTTCTTCCAGCTTTTATTCCATCTAAGCCACCATCCTATTGGGTGGTACTGCCCACACTCAGGAAGGGTCTCCACTTCAGTTGGCTATCATACATGCCAATCATTCCTAGACACACCCTCATGGACACACCCAGAAGCCTCTTAATCATCAGTATCTCTTAATCTAATCAAGTTGACAATTCAGATTAACCGCTACAGACAGTAAGAAAAGAAGTTGTAAAAAGCCTGAAACTCATTGTCACTTGGAAAAGCTCAGAACTCGGTGTTCACTGCTTATCTTCTTCCTCTGGAACCTGTTGTTACCTACAACTTCACTATTTTCTTTTCTCCTTCCAGGACTCATGGGTAATAGGAAAGGGTGAAAGTCCAGGGTCCAGCGTTTCAGTATCCGCCTCCTCTCTCTGGACCCATTGTGGTTGGGAAGGGATGGATGTTTGCTTTTGGTGAAGATGCTGGGGATCAAACAGGGTAGGCAGGAGAGTTTGCCTTTTCCCCGGGGAAAATCCTGGGAGAGGATTTACAGGAGAGGATTAATGATTGCCTTCCTCCTCCAGTTTCCTCCAGCTCAGACAGTTTTGAGGGGCTGTCATTTCCCTGTCCCGGGGATTCTCATTTTACATATCTTTCATTCCTGTCACGGGAGATGTCTCCAAAGAAGGGCCTGAGGAGTTTCCAGAGGAGAGAGGGAACTCGGTGCAGGATGAGTGGGGTTCTTGGCATACCTTACGGACAAGAACTTCAGCACAAGCCAGACAAAGGCACAGATGGGTTTATTTGGGAAGGTAGATACACATCAAAGGAGAAGGTGGGCTGTCTCAGGAGTAAGAAGCCCTGCCTTGGGTTGGGGTCCAATATTTACAGAAGGGCTGTATTAGGGGCTGGACTGAGGGGGATCCAGGCTGGAGCTGTGTGACTTCATGCCTGTTTCCGGTGCCTGCGTATTTCCCTGGCACACGCCAGGGTTTCCAACTGCATTTTCTGCATCTCAATGGCTTGAGGGTTTTTCTGTTCAGTTTCTGCATTTTCTCTCTTTTTCCTAAATCCCTAACTCAGTCCCAGCTACTTGGGAGACTGAGACAGGAGGATTGTTTGAGCCCAGGAGTTCTAGGCCAGTCTGCACAACACGGGGTGGGGGGGTGGCAGTGAGGGGACTGGACAAAGGAAACCTGCCCTGGCACAAGGAGACTCCCACTTCTTCCTGCCGCAGACTCCTCCGCTTCCTTGCTTATCCTGGTTCTCAGGCTTTGCTTCCATTTTGGGAACAATATGTTGCCATTAAATTTTATTTTGTAGAAGTTGGATGAAACATCTGATCTGGTCCTGTTACCGAAAGCTTGGGCCTCGTCCCTGATGCCAATCCAACAACTCCTCATCAGGAGGAACAGGGGAAACTATGTGACCATCCTAATCATGCAGAAATGGGTTTGAACAGAGCCCTTGCTGCTCTGCTACCACAACTTATTTTTGTTGTTTTGTTTGTTTTTGCGGTGCTGGGGATTGAACCCAGGACCTTGTGCTTGCAAGGCAAGCACTCTACCAACTGAGCTACATCCCCAGTGCACAACTTACTTTTAAAACAGACAAGTCTCTTCCTCTTCCTCTCTCCCTGCTCCTCCCTCATCTCCCCTGCCTCCCTAATCTCAGGGGAAACAGGATTACCTTTCTTCCCAATCCTAGGTTTATTTGTCTGTCCTTGAGCACACACCCAGCACAGGAACAAAGTAATCCAGCCTTTGAGGATGGCTTTAGAAGATCTCAGAAATGACTGTCTCCCAAATGAACAAGTGAATTACAACTCCAACAGAGAACACGTGGAATGTAGCCTTTGAATCACCTCTTTAAAAGCCCCCTGTTCCTGCTGATGGGCAGAATCACGGCCTCTGGGACAGGAGTCCCCTGTATTTCTCTTTGGCTAGCAAAGCAGTAAACCTGTTTTTTTTCCTTTTTCTCAAAACTGTGTCCTTATTATTGGATTGGCATTAGGGACAAGGACCGAGCTGTCAACCACAGAAAGAACATCTGATAGAATTCAAACCCTCTCATGGTCCAAATCTGAACAAATTAGTCTCAACTTAAAAAAGAACATCTGCAAAATTCCTAGAATTGACAAAACCAAAACAAAACAATAAAAACAATTCAGAATATACTTCTAGTTTTGGTTCGGTATGTCCAACAGGCTACCACATCTACACTCAAGCACAACTCAAAACGTATTGCCGTGCAGTGGTAATAGGTGTCTGTGTGTGCCAACCATGTTTCTAGCGCCTGAACATTTGTGTCTAACCTATGTCCTACATGCATATGCTGGACAGGCTGGTATTATGCCTGAGTCACCTCATCCTGACTTCCCACCTCCCTGACACCTGCCTCCACCTTCGGGAAGCATCACCTCCTGTGCCCACACCCCTAACCACCTCCCTTACCAAACTTTCATGCCGTTATGGGTTAGATTTCAGATGTTCCCCAAGAAGCCAGGTGTTAGCACGAAAAGACCGGGCAGGGGGTGCAGGGATGAAATGGTGCCCCTGGAGCTCAGTTTCCTGGTGGAAAATGAGCCCACTGAACAAAGAAAGGGACTAAATATACCTAGGTTATTTTGAGGGGTGGTCTAGAGTGCATATCAGTTTCCTTGGATCCTCAGGAATTTGAGCTTTTGGTCAAGGTCTGTGGGCAGTGTCTGAAGAGGAGGAAATGAACGCCTCCTAGAGACGGTTATCTCAGGGGTGATAAAACACCTCCTCCCTGTCAGCGGCTGGCACCTGGAAAACATTTGTCTTGGGAGATGAAAGTTGTCAATGCATGGCCTTCATTCTTTTTCTCAGACCTCATTATCTGGAGAATTTCTCATTCTCTATATCCATTACCAGGCATGGTGGCATACATTTATAATCCCAGCGGCTTGGGAGGCTGAGGCAGGAGGATCACAAGTTCAAAGTCAGCCTCAGCAACTTAGCAAGGTTGTAGGCAACCTAGTGAGACTCTGTCTCTAAATAAAAAGTAAAAAGGGCTGGGGATGTGGCTCAGTGGTTAAGCACACCTGGGTTCAACCACTGGTACCAAAAAAAAAAAAAAAAAAAAAAAATCAAATGCTCCTCCAAAAGTCATGTGTTAAGGTCTTGGCTCACAGCCTGTGGTGCTACTGCAAGGTGGTGGGAGCCTAATGGAAGGAAGTTGTAATGTATAAAGCTGCACCCCCGCCCATCAGGTACAGCCATTTTCCCCGCCTCCCAACCACTTGTCAATCTGTGAACATCCTGGCAAGCTATTGGTTCATCAGTCAGCTTACAAGTATCCTTCTCCAATATTGGTCCCCTGTTAGCCCGACAGAATTCAACTGTTTACTGTAGCTTCCCGCCATTTTTTTCCCATTCTTCTGTCTGTCCTCCTCACTTTTCTCTATCCTCCTGGCTTTCCACTCTCTCTAGCGCATGCCCTTTCTTTTCCTTTCTCTTTTCCTCTCATTTTCTCTCTTACGCTGCAGGGAGACACTCTGTTTGCTTAATAAACTCCCTTATGTGATTTCCTGGGTCTGGCATGGTTCCATGGAAATTCCCTTACAGAAGTTAACTCACTGGGGGCATGCCCTCGAAGGGGACTGTGGGACCCCTGACCCCGGCCACCATGAAGTAAGCAGCTTTGCTCCTCCAGTGCTCCCTCCTGATGCCAGTGGTGAAAATAAATCAGGATTGGGTTCCTTTCCCCCAATGTTGAAGACTGAACACCCAAGAAATGCTGAGGCAAGAGCAAAAAGTGTTATTTAAAAGATAGAATAGAGAGGGAGGGGGGGAGGGAGAGAGAGAAAGAGACAGAGAGACTTCTCCAGAGAGGAGGGAGTGGGGTGTCCTGCCCCTTTTATCGATTTTAGATTTCCTTTCTTCTCATGCCCCCTCCTCCTCTTCTCTTGCCTAGGTGACCAAAGGGTGGAGTGACCAAGAGTGGGAAAGGAGCCCTCCAGAGGTACAGGCAGGAAGGGAGTCACCCAGAAGGTACTTCATTAACTCCTAGCTGGAAGGAACAATTCCCTGGAGGCAGGTGACCTTGGCAACAGGTTGGAGGAGGGGGAGTGCTCTGGAGGCATTAGCATTTTATTTCCTTTTGAATCAGCCCTCATCTTCCTGACCCAATCATTCATTATCTACACTGACTGTCCTTTGGACCTGGTCTCACTCCTATGATGTTCCGCCTGGCTACCAAACCCAAACATGATACAACTGAACCAGGGAAACCTCTGAAACCATGAACCCAAATAAATCTTTCCTTCTTTTAAGTCGATGTTTCCCAGGTATTTTGTCACAGCAATGAAAGCTACCACACATGCTTCTTGGGCCACTATCTACCTGACCCAAACACCCCAGGCAACCAGGGGATCACTCAGGTATCCCAGATATACTAAAATTGTTCAAACTAGCCAATCCTAGGCCTGGCTCACCTGAGTTTCTTATGGAAAGCATCAAAAAAGGTCTTATTGTACTCTTCCATCTCCTGTATCCTGGAGGAGCCTAGTACTTCCTCGTGCACAACCTGCTCCCCAGCCCTATCCCCAGGCACGTCTGGTCTTTGTGCCTGATTCCTGTCATTGAGTACCTAAAACCCTTGGAATTTCCTGAGTGATTGGAGTGTCTTGTTATAAACAATGAACCCCTTAGGGAACACATCTGAGTTTATGCTAATGAGGTGACTTAGGTGGGTCCCTAGTTAGTCTCAGGGTAGAAATTCATAATTACAGAGTGGGAGTTATTACTCCCACCTACCCATCTCTGGGAGGGACGGGGCTGGAGATAAGGCTCTATGAAGAGTCCCGAATGGAATTTGATGAGCTTCTAGGCTGTTGAAGTGTAGACGGTTGGGAGGTCAGAGAGAGCCTGGAAGCACTGCACATCTCTTCCATCTGGCTGCTCCTAAATTGTGTCCTTTACAATCAACTCTAAGTATCAGTACTTCCCTGAGCTCTGTGAATCTTTCTAGAAAGTGAATGGAGTCCAAGGAGGAGGTTGGGTCAAACCTGGTCCAGCTACACTTCTGATGTATGGTCACTGTGGTACCAGTTTTAAGAATGTGGAGGTTGGTTTGTTCTAGCTCAAGCTGGTTGAAAGCCCTGACCCTTCAGCTGGGCCTTGGCAGTTGTCTGGTGAGAGATGTTGGGACTTTTTCTGAACATATATCCTATGAAGAGTCAGAAAGCGTGACTGACTGTCTAGTCCATGGATGACCTCAGTCGGTTTTGCCTCCAATCATCTTCTCCTATGCCCCAGGTCACCCTGCTTCTTTATTCTATAAATAGGCCTAAGCCCTGACCTCAGGGAGGCAGATTTGAGCCTCACCTTCTTGAGTATCTTCTGTTTTTTTCTTTGGTGATGTTAGGATTGAATCCAGGGCCTCGCACATGCTAGGCAAGCGCTCTACCACTGAACTATATCCCAAGCTCCCCTTTATTTATTGTTATTTCCTATTTTGAGACAGGGTCTCACTAAACTGTTAAAGCTGGTCTCAAGTTTGTGATACTCCTGCCTCAGCCTTCTGAGTAGCTGGGATCACAGTTGTGTGCTACACATCCTGCTGTGGTCAGTATCATGATCAAACTTTTTCTGTTCCATGCATCAGTTTCAATGGCTGATAGGCTGCTACGTATTGGGTACAAACATCCAATCCATATTGCACCCTGCACACTGGAGTCGCTGGGTCCCTCACCAGACTGGGCATCTCAGGGTCCTGTGCTTTTTCAGGGTCCTGTGCTTTTTGTGCCATAGGTAATATTCAGGCATTTTAGCTGTACGTAATGGGAGAAATAAGGAAATTACTGATACCACTGTTGACCGGTGACGAGTTCTGCTCCCTCTAATGTTGAAGTTTGAACACTAGAGAAGCACGCCAAGGCAAGCATATGAAGCAGGTTTCATTTAAAAGTAGTAATAATACAGACTTCTCCCGGGAGGGAGAAGGGGGCCATAACTGATGTTCTAAAGTCCCCAAAGTGAGCACAACCTACCTCTTTTATAGGTTAAAGTCTCTTTTGTTCTCCAGTTCTCTTCCCCTTATCTCTCCTTCCTGCCTACGTGACTAGGCCTGGTTTTGCATAAAGTGAGAAGCCTGGGGCAGGGGGAGGGACAAGGTGATTCAGGCAGGTAAGGGCCCAGGGGGCATTAATTAGCAGCTCCATGCTTGCAGTCCTTGATAAAGGCAGGTAAATTTGGTCATCAATGGGCTCCGGAGATCCTTGACATTCCATTCTCCCAGGGGCAGTCTCCAACTTCCAGAGGTAGATGGCTTTCATGGCCTTCATTTCCTCCATTTGACCCGATCCCCTATTTCTTTTCTTTTTTTTTTTTTGCGGTGCTGGGGATTGAAACCAGGGCCTCGTGCTTGCAAGGCAAGCACTCTACCAACTGAGCTATCTCCCCAGCCCCCGATCCCCTATTTCTATACTAACTACCTGTCCCCAATTCTGGCTTCATTACTACAACTCACCCATTATCAAACAGATAATTTGAATAGCTGTATAATTATTAAAGACACTCAATACTCAATTTATACTTTTTCTTTTTTTTTTGTATTAGAGCTTGGACCCAGAGGTGCTTAACCACTGAGTCACATTTCCAGTCCTTTTGAATATCTTATTTAGAGACAAGGTCTTATTGAGTTGCTTAGTACCTTACTGTTGCTAAGACTGGCTTTGAACTCATGATTCTCCTGCCTCAGCCTCCCGAGCTGCTGGTGTTATAGGTATGTGCCACCATGCCCTGCTCAATTCATAATTTAAAACCTTTTAAAAAGGAAAAATTCTAGGCCAGATGATTTCATTGGAAACTTCTACTAAATGTTTATTTATTTACTTTTTTGGTACAGGAGATTGAACCCAATGGCTAAACCACCAAATGACATTCCCAGCCCTTTTTTATTTATGTTTTATTTAGAAACAGGGTCTCACTAAGTCCTCAGGGCCTAACTAAATTGCTGAGGTTGATCTGGAATTTGCAATCCTCCTGCCTCAGCCTCCTGAGTTACTGGGATTACAGGCGTGCGCCCCTGTGCCCGGCTCTACCAAATATCTAAAGAATCAACACCAATCACATACAATTTCTCCCACAACAGAAACACTAATTTTACAAAGTTAGTATCATCCTAATGCCAGAACCGAAGTACAACAACCAAAAAGCTATAGACCAATATCTCTCATAAGTAGAGATGCAAAAATTCTTAACAAAATATTAACAAATAGAATTCAACAATATATATATTTTTAATTATATGCTATGACCAAGTAGAGTTGATCACAGGAATGTAAGACCGGTTTAACACATGAAAATCAGTCAGTGTAATAACATGAAGAATCACATCATGATGTCAATTGATGAGAATAAGACTTTTAGTAAAATTCAACATCCATTAATGATAAAAACTCACAAAAAACAAAAATAGCAGGGAACCTCTTCAACATGATAAAGAATATCTACAAAACAACCCTACAGAAAACATTCTACCTCATAGTGAAAAACAATGATTTCCCATTAAAATCAAGGTACAAGAAAAAGATGTTAGCTCTCATGAGTCCTTTTCAACTTAGTGCTGAAGATCCTCTGCCGTGCAAAAGGCAAGGAAAGGAAGTGAAAGGCACACAGATCACACAGGTCGGAAAGGAAGAAATGAGGGGCTGACCGTGTGGTGCAGCGCTTGCCTACTGCTCAGTTGAATCCCCAGCCCTGGGGGAAAAGAAATGAAACTCCCTGTTTGAAGAGGGTGTGATTGATTTTATATGTAGAAACTTTATTTCTATGTACTAGCCATGAATCTGTAAATATCAAAAGTAAAATACAAATCGAGCACAGTGCCACACACCTGTAATCCCAGCTACTCAGGAGGCTGAGGCAGGAGGATGGCGGTTTTGAAGCCAGCCTCCGCAACTTGGTGAGTGGTCCATCTCATGCTTTGAAAATTGCCCTGGCTGCTCTGCTCTGAGGCTCAATTTAAAAGAGACATGCTTTCTCTCTCCATTCTCCCTCTTCCACTCTCTAGCAGGATTAGGGAGACAGGGTTACCTTTTCTTCCCCATTGCAGGCCTAATTATCTGTCCTTGAACACACACCCACCACAGGAAAGGGCCGGCTAGCTCCCAAATTCCCAGGTGAATCACAATCCCCTACAGGGAACACAAGGACTGTAGCCTTTGAATATCTTCTTTGAAAAAACCCTCATTCTCTCTGGGACGGGCAGAATCACAGTCTCTGGGACAGGAGTTTCCTGTGATTCTCATTTGCTAGCAAAGCAACAGAACTTCTTTTTCCTTTTTCTCTAAACCTCATTCTTATTATTGGATTGGCACGAATTGGCATAGGGTATAAGACCCTGTCTCAAAATAAATTAAAAGAACTGGGGATGTAGCTCAGTATAAAAGGATCCCTGAGTTTAATTCCTATCACCACCCAAAGAAAGAAAGTGTTATGGTTTGGATGTGAGGTGTCCCCCAAAAGCTCACATGTGAGACAAGGCAAGAAGGTTCAGAGGAGAAATGATTGGGTTGTAAGAGTCTTAACCCAATCAGTCATTTAATCTGCTGCTGGGGATTAGCTGAGTGGCAATTGAAGTGGTGGGTGTGGCTGGAGGAGGTGGGAATTGGGACGTGGTTTGGGGTATATATTTGCATCTGGCCTGTGCCCTCTCTCACTCTGCTTCCTGATGTGATCTGCATCCCTCCGCCACACTCTTCCGCCATGATATTCAGGGTCACCTGGAACCCTGAGGAACAGAGCCAGTCTTCTGTGGACTAAGACCTCGGAAACGGTGAGCCCTCGGATAAAGTTTTCCTTCTTTCAAATTGTTCCGGTCAAATCCTTTGGTCACAACAGCGAAAAATCTGACTGAAGCAGAAAGTTGGTTCTAGAAAAAAAAACAAAACCAAAAACCCTTCACTCTTAAAATGCTTAAGTACAGGTGGACCTGGTGGCATGTACCCATAGTCCCAGTGTATGGAACATTGTTGAAGTGAACCAAACAACTTCCATTTTGCTTTCTGACCCCATTTTGTGAAACTTATAAGAAACATGTTGCTTGCTGTGATAGATCAAAACAAAATGTGTGTGCAGTGTTAAGATAAGTAAAGTGACGAGCGGTGATGCACATAGTGACTATGCAGACGCTGAGGAAAAACATTTGGCAGTTTGTTTACACCAAATCTACATTAGTTTTAATGGTAAAACTGGTAAAAATATTTACTAGATGAATTTGCAGAATCCAGGACTTGAAAAACAAATTAGGTAATGTGTGAACTTGTTTTGATGTGACAATATAAACTGCAGACTGATCAGGAGCGAGCGGGCACTACTCCACCGACAGAGTCTGTCACTATGTCCCGCTGACAAGTGACAAGATAGTGCTCCCCAGCTCGAGGCCCCTGGTCGCTGCATGCTGTTACTCCGATGACTGATTGCTGTTTGCTGTGAACCGAGCATCAATAAAACCTCATCTGAGGACCAACAACCGGCTACGTGAGTGTTACCTTATCCCTACCCGGTTCCCGATCCAGCACAGGCCGCAAGTGTTGCGACGTGCTCGTGACACCCAGTGAGGGGAGAGGACGAGGCAGGAGGCTTACTTGAGCCGAGGAGTTGAAGGCTTTGTTTTGATATACTGATCAGGTATCTGCACTAAGTTTAGTCAATTTTGTGATCTCCCAGGAGACAGGAACCTCCAAGCAGCCTAAGAAGGGTGAACTGACTCAGTTGGAAATGGAAAAAGTCAAATCTCCTGTGCTTATCAGTAGTGGGCTTGCACCTGTGAATAGGCATTGTGTTCCAACCTAGGCAACATAGCCACAACCATCTTTTAAAACAAACAAACAAAAACCCCTTAGGTACAAATCTAACAAAACATGTACAGGACTTGGATGCTAAAAACTATACAATATTAGCTGGGCACAGTGGTGCATAGTGTATTCCCAGTGACTGGGGAGGCTGAGGCAGGAGGATCAAAAGTTCAAAGCCAAAGGAGGCCCTAAGCAACTTAGTGAGACCCTGCCTCAATATAAAAATATAGAGGGCTGGGGATGTGGCTTGGTGCTCAAGCACCCCTGGATTCAATCCCCAATACAAAAACAAAACAAAACAACACTACAAAATACTGAGAAAAGAAATCAAAGATGAGTTAAATAAATGAAGACATACTACATTGATGGATGGAAAAATTTCATGTAATAAAAATGCCAATTCTTCCCAAATGGATGTATGGGTATAATGCAGTTCCTATCAAAATGCCAGCCAGATTAGACATGGACAAGATCATCCTAAAATGTATGTAAAAAAGGCAAAGAAACTAGAATAGCTAAAGCAATTTTGAAAAAAAAAATAGGAGCAATCAGTTTACTTGATTTCAAGACTTATAATAAAGCTACAGGAATCAAGACTGTCTGGTATCGGTGGGGAAACAGATGCTTAGATCAACAGAACATAACACAGAACCTGAAATAAACCCACATAAGCATGCCCCACTGATTGAGTAAAAGTAATTCAACAGAAAAGATCACCTCTCTTCAAATGATGGTTCCAGATCCGTGTACATCCACAGGCAAAAAGAAAAAAAAATATGCACACACATCTTTGCCTAAGTCTCGTGCCTTAGGGAAAAATTCACTCAAATGGATGGTGAAATTAAATGTAAAATGTAAAACTATAAAACTTTAAGAAAAAGATCTAAGGAGAAAAATCTTCAGAATCTAGAGCAAGGCAAGACTTGGAACCCAAAGCTCAGTCTGTGAAAGGAAAAATTAATTGGTGTGTTCATCTCCTGGGGCCCCCATAACCAAGCACCACAAGCTGGATGGCTTCAACAACAGCGATCTATTTTCTGGCTGTTCTGGAGTCTCACATCTGACATCAGGTGTCAGCAGGGTCACACTCGCTCTGAATACTCTAGGAAGAGTCCTCTGCTTCTTGCAGTCCCTGGCAGTTGCTCAGAGTTCTAGGTTCCCCAGGCTTGCTGACATGGCTCCAATCTCTGCCTTTGTCTCCCTTCTGGGTGTTTCTTTTTTTTTTTTAATATTTTTTTCTTGTTGTCGATGGACCTTTATTTAATTAATTTCTTTATATGCGGTGCTGAGAATTGAACACAGGGCCTCACACATGCTAGGCAAGCGCTCTACCACTGAGCCACAACCCCAGCCCCCCTTCTGGGTGTTTCTGTATCTTTGTGTCTCTTGAGTCTCTGTGTTCATAGACCGACAACATCCAAGGGATTAGGGCCCATCATAATCCTCTGACTTTCTCTTAACGTGATTATGCCTACAAAGACACTGCTTCCCAAATAAGGTCATATTCATAGGTACCAGGGGTTAAGACTTCAACATATCTTTGAGGGGTCAGAGGAACACAATCCAATCCACAGTTAGACCTCTAAAACTTTTGATCTGTGAAATACCCTATTAAGAAGATAAAAGACAAGTTATGGAGTAGGAGAAAATCTTTGCAACCTACATAATCAACAAAAGACTAGAACCTAAAATAAAGAACTCTCACAAATCAATGATAAAAAGTCCCAGTCCCAAACAATTCAATTAGAAAATGAGTAAAAATCATCAAGATTTATACAGTTGGCAAACAAACACATCCAAAGGTGCTGTGATGATTAATTTTATGAGGACTGAAAGTTCAAGATAAGACTGGGTGACTTAGGGAGCCACATCTTGATGGATGGATGATGGATAGATGAGGCAGGGGAGGTAATTCAATGGTAGTGACTCTGGGTTCAATCCCCAGCACTACAAAAACACACCCAAAGGATGGCCTCTAACCCAGAATGGCAATCCTGAGGGTACGGATCTGAAACCACTTCCTCCCATGATAGGTAGCCCATGGGTTTGCGCACAGGCTGACAAGGGCAATTATGCAGTGATTCACCCTTTACGGCTTCAAGACAAGCTTCCAGGGGCCAGTTGACATTGTCCTTCAGACCAGAATCCATCTGTCCAGGACATAATGACAGATTCTTCCTCCAAGGCTCCAACTCCTATTACCCTATCATCATTAGCACAACGTCAGCACAAATACTCTGATCCACGTCTGGCTCCCGCCGTGGAGGGCTGTCTCTCTGGTATTCCCACCCTGAATCCCCACGCTTGCCTGTTTCTGAAGTGGTTCATGCCCCACTCTGGGGATCAGGGGCAATGATTTCTAAATTGCATGGGTTGGAGGGAAGTGGTGATGAGAAGGTTGGCATATTCAGCTTAATTAATATTGAAGGCACAGGAGCCGAGCATGGTGGTGCACGCCTGTAATCCTAGCAGCTCAGGAGGCTGAGGCAGGAGGATCACATGTTCAAACCCAGCCTCAGCAATTTATTGAGGTCCTAAGCAAATCAGCGAGACTCTGTCTCTAAATAAAATGTTAAAAAGGGGCTGGGGATGTGGCTCAGTGGTTAAGTGCCCCTGGGTTTAATCCCTAGTCCAAAAAAAAAAAAAAAAAAAAAAAAATTGAAGAACAGCTAAATTTTGCCAAAGTGTTACGTACAAATGAACAGAATGTATTAGTATTTTAATATAACGTGACATGCTACTGTATGCTTTTTCTTTCTCTCTCTTTTTTTGGTACTGGGAATTAAACCCAGGGGGCTCTACCACTGAGCTACATCCCCAGCCATTTTTATTTTTTCTTTTCAGATAGGATCTTCCTAAGTTGCTCAGGCTGGCTTTGAACTTGCAGTCCTCCTGCCTCGGTCTCCAGGTCACTGGGATAGTAGGCATGTGCCACAGTGCCTGGGTTCCTTCTTTTTGTGCTGCTGAGGATCAAACCCAGGTTCTCATAATGCCAAGCACACACTCTACCACTGTGCTACATCCCAAGATGACATGTTAATATAATGTTAATATGTATATACACACATTAAAAGTTCAGGCTTTCAACTGTGATTAAACACATTGGAATTCATCTTTGTGGAACATTTCAACCCTTCTGCCTCAAAGGAGGGTTGATTAGACGATTGAAGATAACATTCTTGGTAAACTCAGATCTCAAGGCAGAGATCTGAGTTGGAGATAACAAAGTTTTGAAGTCTACAAGCAGATTTGGAGACCCAAATGCTCAGTCCCCAGGAAGATATTTGCTTTGGGATACGGGAAGAATAGTCGGGACCAACACTGCTCTGCCCCTCTGTGATGACCACACCTTCCTCCTCCCAGGCAGAAGACTCGTCACGCTGGGAGATGCAGAGGGCCTTGGGTCAGGACTCTGAGGCTCAGTATTCTGGTGGGAGGCCTCTCTGGCCCTTTGCTGGCATTGCCTGGCAGTTCGTGTCTTGGCTGTCTCAGGTGGCAAGGGTGTTGTCCTGGCCACACAGGTCCCCTGCGTATTATCTAGGATGTGCATTACCTGCTGGAATGCTGAGTCCTCATTGCCTGGTCCTCAGTTTTGCACATTTTCAATCCATCCTTGTACACAGAGGAGCTGTGGTCAGGCCTGTCACCCTCCTGAGGTTGAAAACTTATCACATACACTTAGAGCCAGCAGATAACCCTGTCTTTTTTTTTTTTTTTTTTTTTTTACTTTTTCTTTTTGGGTACTAGGGATTGAACACAGGGGTGCTAAACCACTGAGCCACATCCCCAACCCTTTTTTATATTTTATTTTAAGATAGGGTCTTGATAAGTTACTTAGGGCCTTGCTAAATTGCTGAAGCTGGCTTTGAACTTGCAAGCCTACTGCCTCAATCTCCCAAGCCGCTGGGATTACAGGTGTGGACCACCGTGTCCAGCTTGTTCTGTTCTTTCTTAATAGCTTTTTTGGAAATAAAATTCATGTACTATACAATTGGCTATTTAAACTATTCAATGGCTTTTAGTATATTTGCTTAGTCATGTGTCCATAGTCACAATTTTAGAACAATTTTACTATCCCCCAAAGAAGCCCTGTACCCCTTAGCCATCACCTCTCCATCTCCTAATCCTTCAGTCATAGGCAACTAATCTACTTTTTTTGGTACCTGGGATTGAATCCAGGGTGCTTAACCACTGAGTCACATCCCCAGCCCTTTTTTTGTATTTTATTTAGAGACAGGGTCTTGCTGAGTTGCTTAGAATCTCTCTAAGTTGCTGAGACTGACTTTGAACTCACAATTCTCCTGTCTCAACCTCCCAAGCCACTGGGATTACAGGCTTGTGCCACTGTGCCCAGCACAACTAATCTACTTTCTCTATAAATATCTTATAATCTATGAACACTGGATGCTTCTTTGTTTTCTGTGGTGCTAGGAATCAAAACCAAGGCCTTGCATATACTTGCAAGTGCTCTACTACTTAGGTATATCCTCAGCTCCTGGGATGCTTTTTAACTTATTTAGAAATGCAATTGATTTTTCTTTTTCCTTCTTTCCTTCCTTCTTCCTCCCTTTCACCCTCCCTCCCTCCTTTTTTTTTTTTTTTTTTTTTTTTTTTTTTTTTGTGGTGCTGGGGATTGAACCTAACATATGTCAGGCACTGAGTTATATCCCCAGCTCAGAAATGCAATTGATTTTTGTATAAAGATCTTATATCCTCCAACTGTGCTGAACTCATTATAATAGTTTTTTAGTGACTTCCTTAGAATCAAATGGCCTGCTCCCTCCTTCCCCAGTACTGGGGATTGAACTCAGAGGTGTTCTACCACTGAGCTACATCCCTAGGACTTTTTGAGACACAGTATAAGTTGAAGGTGTTACTGAGGGTGTTGCTAAATTGACACAGTCCTCAAACTTGCAACCCTCCTGCCTCAGCCTCCCCAGTAGCTGGGATTATAGGCATGTGGCGATGAGGTGATGAGGTGATGTGTGATCTGGCTTTTTTCGTCAGCTTTTTTGCTGCTGTGACTAAAAGACCTGACCAGTACAAATGTAGAGGAGGAAAAATTTATTTGGGGGCTCATGATTTCTGAGATCTTAGACCATAGAAGACTGGCTCCATTCCTCCGGGCTCAAGGCAAGGCTAAGCATCATGGCTAAAGAGTGTAGCAGAGGAAAGCAGCTCACAACAGGATCAGAAAAGAGAGAATGCACTTGCCAGATATAAATATATACCCCATGGTTATGCTCCCAATGAATCACTTCCTCCAGCCACAACCCACCTGCCTCCATCACCACTCAATTAATCCCATCAGAGATGGATTTACTGATTAGGTTAAGGCTATGACCCAATCACTTCTCCAAACCTTCTTGCATTGTCTTATAGGTGAGCTTTTGGGGAACACCACATCTAAACTCTAACTCTATCTTATCCTTTTCATGAGCATTCCATCAGTTCAAATTCTGTCCTCAAATGTTTACTTACTACAACAGGCTTTTATGTGGTCTCCCATATTTCTTTTTTTTTTTTTCCATAAAGCATTCTATATTTTTATTCAAACTAAAAAGCTTCTTCTCAGCAAAAGAAACAATTAATTATGTGAAGTGTTGGGACTAATGACACGTTAACTAACTCAGGCTGACTCCTTACTCCCTGGCAAGTGAGCAAGATCAAGGCTCAAAGGCGGTTTCAAAGGTTCATGACGATAAACCGGACCACTGTCAGGGATTGGTTAACAACAGTTCCGCGAACGTGATCAGCTCGTGCTTGCCATATAGTCCAATGGGACTCTCGCCTGCGTGAACCCCCCCATGCCTTGCTGACCTTTAAGCTGATTGGTTCCCGCCTAACCCCCACCCTACAGAAAAGCTGTGTAACTTCCTCAATAAACGAGTTCCTGCTATGACGGGTCTCCCTGACGCGTCTGATTGTCCTCCACCGGGAGGGCTGGGGAGTGGGCGGTCAGTCGGCCCTACCTATCCCAGTCTGACCTTGTTGGGGAGTGTCCCCTTCTCTTGCCGCTGGTAAAGAAGGGCAAGGGGGCTTAAGACCCCGACAGTGAAGAAAGAGCCTACAGATTGGGAGAAAATCTTCACCACATGCACCTCAGACAAAGCATTAATCACTATGATATATAAGGAATTCAAAAAACACCAAAAAACAAAAAACAAAAAAACCCAGTCAATAAATGGGCTAAGGAACTGAACAGACACTTCACAGAAGAAATACAATCAATGAACAAACATATGAAAAAATGTTCAACATCAATTACAGAAATTCCCATATTTCAAAATTAACTCTAAATTCTCTAGATAGCACCAGATTTATTCTAGTTTATCCTACAAACTTTACTGAACATTTTCAATTGTTTCCTGCTCTATGATGAAACTTCTTTATACATGTAGTTCTATATAGAACTTATTTTGATTATTAATATAACTTATTTTGGTTGTTATTATTATTATCATTTTGATACTGGGGATTGAATCCAGGAGTGATTTACCACTGAGGTACATCCCCAACCCTTTTTATTTTTTATTTTGAAACTGGGTCTTACTAAGTCACTGAGACTGGCTTTGAATCTGGTATCCTTCCTCAACCTCCCAAGTAGTTGGGATTATAGGCATGTGCCATAGAGCCTGGCTAGAACTTTTTCTGATCCTGGACAGAATTCCTTAAGAGTGGGTAAAGAGAGCTTAAATCTCCCAATGTTCTGATATTCAAGTACCTTCATAGGTCCTATATCTTAATAAACCCACATGACCCAGAATTTCCATAACAAGTCCTGCATTCATTTATGATAAATAGTGGTTGAACCTTTACAATCTTCTAGGGAGCATTTTGACAATAAAAACAGATCTTGTCTCTGTCCTTTGGCCTTTATAATGAAGTGGGGGGGGGGGCACAAAGACACAAGAAAACAAACCCATACTAATAAAATTACAAAAGTGATCAGTGTTACCAGGATGTAAGTGAAAGAGAATTTAGCCAATATACCAACAATATAGTCATGTGTGGTCAGGGGAGGTATCTTTTAGGAGGTGACATTTAAAAGCAGTTGTTTGTCTACTTTGCAGAAAATTACTGGCATGGTTCAGAGGTGGAGGTGAGCCCAGGGGCAGGAATGTAGCCAGGTCGGTGACCAGATGCTCAACAGGAACATCTTCATTTGAAACAAATCTGCAAAGGGGGATCCCAGTGCAGCCTGGAACTTATTCTCTGCTCACAGCCGAGGGAAGTTACAGGAGAGTGAAGGGGTAGGGGGTGGTCAAGGAAGGGTCCTTATGGTCGCCATTGTCATTCTTTGTGGTTGTCTCTGTTTCGTGTGAATGAGGTGTTCCTTAAGATTCCAGTCCCAGACAACGATTCTCCTTACAGGGTATTGTCTGGGGTTTAGGTCAGGTTGACCATTGTTGTAGGTCAGAGTGACCACAGGGCAACATGTGTTCTAAGGTGGAGGATCTATTTCAAAATGGCATTGCTTAAGTCAAGTTCTCCCTAACAGAGGAGCTTGGCAAGGCCCTAAGCAACTTAGTGAGACTCTGTCTCAAAACAGAAAATAAAAAGGGCTGGGGATGTGGCTCAGCGCTCCTGGGGTCATCCTTAGTAAACACAATAGCACCATCTTGCATATGTAGACTTTCTGTCTCCACTAGGTGCCTTATGCCTGCAGGGAGTCCATTTGTCCATTTGATTGTTCAGACAGGGAATGCAGGGGCTGCTGGTTTCTCTTCCTTCAGCAGTGCAGCCGCAGCGATGGTTTCGAGTTCTGAGAGAAGTCTGGAGGTGCACGGCACAGTGACTTGGGAATGCCAGGGACTAAGCTGTGGTATAAACACAGTGGTCTGTTTCATGCCTTGAGTATTCATAGCCCTTGCTGCTCTGCCACTATGACTTATTTTAAAAACAGACATGTTTCTTTTTCTTCTCTCTCCTCCCTGTCCCTAATCTTGGGGGAAACAGAGTTACCTTTCTTCATCCTAGGCAGAGTTATCTGCCCTTGAACACTCACCCACACAGGAATAAAGTAATTCAGACTTGGGGACCGCACCGGATCTCAGAAATGACGATCTCCCAAATTAACAGGAGAATTACAGCTCTGGCCAGAGAACAGGTGGAATGTAGCCTTTGACTCACCTCTTCCAAAGTTCCGTCCCCCTTGACGGGCAGAATCACAGCCTCAGAAACGCAGGAGTCACCTGTTTCTCCTTTGGTAGCGAAGCAATAAAACTACTTTTTCCTTTTTCTCAAAACCCTGTTGTCGTTATTGGATAGGCGTCAGGGACAAGGGCAGAGCTTTTGGGAACAAAATGACTGCGGAGAGAGGCTGCTTCTTTTATTTTGTGGTGCTGGGGAATTAACCTAGCTAGGCGTGTGCTAGGCAAGTGTTCCCCCACTGAGCTACACCTCTAGTCCCAAGAGGGGTCCACTTGAGAAACGGGGATTCTGGGAGGAGAGGAGACCCTCTGCCCTTGTCGTTCTGCTGCTAGTGAACTTCCAAGGAGAGAGTGTTGCCGAAAGCTGGTCCTTGTCCCCAGTGCCAAGCCAATAACAAGAACATGGTTTTGAGAAAAAGGGAAAAAGTTTCATTGCTTTGCTAGCAAAGGAGAAACCCAGGGGACTCCTGTCCCAGAGGCCGTGGTTGTGTCCATCATGGGGAACAGGGGCTACGTTCCGCATGTTCTCTGTTGTAGTAATTCACTAGTGAATTTGGGAGATAGTCATTTCTGAGATCTTCAGGTGGATTACTTCATTCCTGTGGTAGTTGTGTGCTCAAGGACAGATAAGCCTGCCTAAAATGGGGAGGAAAGGTGATCCTGTTTCCCCTCTGTCACCAACAGCAAGGAGGAGTCAATGAGAATAATTTTTGGTCCAAATCAATTGGCTTTTGTTTGCTGCTAATCACACAAGTATTATAATTATCTTAACTCTAATCACACCAATATCACACATTACTTAATCACTAAATTAGATTACTCTCAGCCCCGAGTAAGCAAGACTCACTCCTTACTAAGACCCGTTCCTAAGGTCCACTCCAATGCGACGTGTCTTAAATCGAAGGGCAGCGACTCCCAGGGACCAGCCAGGAGAGCCCAGGAGATCTTGCTGGGGAACTCTCTTCGGCCGGAGTCCTGATCAGTGAGGATGGTTGCAAGGCGAAGGAGGACAGCGAGGTCAAGGCCAGCATGCTGAGCAGAGATGTCTTTGGCTGTGCAGGCGAAGCTGGATACACCAGCTGGGTACACCCGGGCAACAACACTGTCGTGGAAGATGAGGGCGAGGCAGCTCTGAGGTCACCTCCACAGGAGCATCGGTCACGGTCGGGACACGGATGTTCCAGCAGGTCAACATGAGCAAGTCGGTGAGTCTCCTCCAGACTTGGTGCAGTAGTGGCGTTATCGATGTCAGTTGGAGACTGGGCAAGGCTCGGTCATCAGTCATAAATCCTTCTTATCAAACTCTGCCAGCCGGTCTTGGTCAGGAGGAGTCAGTCATGTGTCTGTCTTACTCGGGGCAATGTCAGTCTTATCTTGGGGTAACATTACATCATTACATCATCAAGCACACAGCACTCAAGTTCTTTTTTTTACAAGTTATACAGAATACACATCACACAAAATGTCACACATTTAATTTGCTCCTTACACCCTGAGATTAGGGAGGAGCAGGGACAGAGGAAGAGAAACATGTCCATTTTAAAAAATAAGTTGCAGTGGCAGAGCAGCAAGGGCTACATAAAGTGGACCATTGTCACAAGAGGACAGTGACTGGCTGGAGCAGAAAGGAAAAAATAATTCTCCCTCTACCCTTTCTGAGTTTTTAGTTGGGTTGGACCTCTATAACAAAAGATAGGATAAGAGAAGAAAAACATAATTTTAAGAACGCCTCATGAACACATGGTAGATAACCTAGAGAAATGAGTAAATCTCAAGAGCTGGTCTCAAAAAGGTGGTTTTTAACTTCAGATTTAAATACTATTCTTTCCCAAAGAATGAAGGGTGTGGGGAAGACTGTCCACCCTCTATTATCAATGGCCAAAAGCCTGATAAACAAAAGCAAGGTTTGTTGTGTAGATTAAAGGGAATAGGCTCTTCACTGATAGTTTTTCAGTAATTTATATGCATCCTACTCTTCCTAGTACAGAGAGAGACCCCCTTAGGAATGGAGATTTTGTTTATGGATGTGCATCTCTCTCTCTAGTGGGAATGGAACCCAAGGGCACTTTGCCACCCAGCTATGTCCCCAGCCCTTTATATTTTGAGGCAGGGTCTCACCAAGTTGCAGAGGCTGGTCTTGAACTTGTGATCCTACTGCCTCAGCCTCCTGAGTAGCTGGGATTACAGGCGTGCACCATCATTCCTGACACAGAATCTCCATTTGTATTGGAGTTTCGCACTCCCCTAATCGCGCTCCCCGCCCGCAGAGAGACGCGACACCTGGTTCTTTTCAGCTCTTTATTCGCGCGCACTCCCTTCCTCTTTGTTCTTTCTTTGTTCTCCTCCTTTGAGGAACTTACACTCCAATATATACATTACTGTAACCAATCAGCATTTGAGCACGAGGGGAGAGCATGAACAGATACAGGCAGTAAATGCAGACATGCAGGGATCATGCACTGTCCACGAGGGAACTTAACCAATCCCTGGAACTTCCTCAAAATAATGTCAGTTGTTTGTGCAAAAGTTAACTGCTCTGGCTCACTGCCAGGCGCCATCTTAGCCACACCTAGGGCCAGGGGTCCCGGGTACCCCGACAGTTCCCCCTTTTTTATTATAAAATTAAGGCTTGGGACCGTGCCTGTCTTAGGTTGAGTGGTCAGCATATGTCCTTACCCGTCATCAGAGTCTGCAGAACATGCTGCAGCTCCTGTCTTAGGTTGGTACATAGCCACCTCCTTCATTACCCGTCTTTGACTACCGGTCCAACATCGAGAGCCACACTTGTGGGGAACTGCCGGCCTCTAGGGCAGTCATGGCCTGATGAAAAATAATCTGGTCCCTGTTTTGGCTGGCTCGTAGATGCACAAACAGATGAGTGAGGAAAAAGATACCAAAGAGGAGTAAAAACCCCAAAGTGCCAAGGCTTGCCCACTGTTTACAAAATTGAAAGCAGAAGAAAACCATTTAGCCAGCTCAGACATAGAAGCAATTTGTACCCTAGTAGAATTAATTTTGACAATTTTAGCCCTAAGTCGTGAGGTAAGATTATCAAATTGAGACGACCAAGTAGAAGTAAGATAGGCTGACAATTTTTTAGATAACCCAGCTGCGGTGCTGGAATTATCATATACAATGGGGGTAGCACAAACAGCTCTTAAAGAGTAAACACATCCCAGTCCCAAAAGTTCTTGTAATATGTCCACTTGTTCTTGTAATAGGTCCACTCTCTGATTCACCAGGAGAATGCCTGTTCTTAAATGTTGGTTTAGAGTTTCTTTAGTCTGTAAGGCTGCAGCTGTATTTTCGGCCAAGTGATTGACTGCTGTTGCTGTAGGTATGGCAGTTGCTAGTGCTGCTGTTGCAGAAACCACTATTGCAGTGACCATAGTCGCTGTGATGCCAAATTCTCTCCTGTTTCTTGATAGTAACACTGGCAATTCTGCATCTGTAACAGAGACTGGGACTGGTAGGAAGGTAGGAACACACATTAAGTCTGCCAGCAGGAACCCTAGAAGCATTTTAACATTGAGAGATAGCACAAATCTGAAGTACAATTGAGAGAAGCAGTTGTTTTGTTACATAGTTGAACTGTTTCTCCTAAGAGTCTAAAAAGAGGTTGTAAGTTAGTTTATTCTGCGGAAACACACAAACTGAGCCGCAGCTCCAGTAAAGCACCGAGTTACCCTTATTACCCAGAGTTAAAAAACCCCAAACAAAGAGACAAAGAGAAAGTTATCTTTAGGGGACCTGAAGGTCTCCTTTATTCCCCCTTTTTGTTTATAAAGAGTATTTTTGAGGGTGAGATGTGTATGTTCAACAATACTTTGTTTTTGTGGGTTATAAGGTACATCTGTGGTTAGAGTTATTTTAATTTTAGTGAGGAATTGGTTCTTACCAATTTTAGTTTTTAAAGAAAAATTTAGACTTTATAACGTAGTACAATCTTTAACAGTTGCTTAACCATAATTGTATAAACCCCTATTTTTAAGACAATTGTTTTAAAGAATAAAACTTAAGAGACACAAAGTTAAGAATGAATTAGTGTTTTTAAGAAATCCTTGCCATTTTACCATGTCATTTTACCATATAGATTAAACTTTGGCTTATATCAGAACATTAGTATTTTACCTTAGGAAAAACCTTAAATAGCTTTAGCTGTTTTACATACATACAATCAACTTAGTTACACATAGACTTGTTGAAACTTGTCCTTTATTACACACAGACTTTTTTATCCAGAAACATTTTTTTTCTTTTTACTAAATATATTTCCATACCCAGAACCTTTTGTTTTCTCTTTCCTATTTGTTGACCCCTTTTTGTTCACATTCTGAAACAACTCTTATGAAATTTCTGAATTTAGATAAATTGCTCTAATTTAATAAGATTAAATATTTTGTTGTTTATAGTACTCTAATTGAAACACAGTTGAAACTTTTGGGACCCTTTATATATAGAATTTTACTTGTTAGGACATAACTTTTAGTAACCTTGTTTTTAGTTTAGTGAGGACACAAAGTAATCGTAAACCCTTTTTATTTACCAACCTATGAAAACACCAATAATGTTTAAGTATGTTACCCCATGTAATTTAAGGAGTTAAAAGTACTTGATGTTATTTAACAATTAGCATTTTAACTTTGTAAATTAACCAGACGTCTCTACAAACACATTTGAGTAATCCCATACATGTTAACTCCAATTTATTTATTTTATAAAAACCAAGATATCAGACAAGTGTCCTGAACAGGATCCGTTGCCTCTTTCCTGCTGAAGAAAAGTCCTAGAAGCAATTGATATTAGACATTGTTTAACATTAACATTTCATTAGTTTGACCACCTGGAGACTTGCAAGTTATTTTTAAAGATATTTTACTTTCATTAGTTTACCCAATTTAAATTGAACCTTTTTAAATCACGTGAATAAAAGTATTTGGATCCATATTTAAATTTTAATTTTAAGAGCGCTCAGTTTTGACAAGACATGACATTAGACAGCACGACACACAAATAACATAAATCAAAGGCCTTGAAACTTTATAGGTAAATGTTCATTGCAATGAAACAGATGTTCAAAAACTTCAGTTGAATAAAAAATAGAACTGATCAAAAAGAAAAAAAAAATCATTAACCTAGGTATGCAGGATCAAAATTATGACCTCAAAAATACAGCATTAAAGAAAAACAAAACAAACGAAGAATCCTAGAAAATAAGTTAGTTAAGTTTAAAACGGACACCTTTTTTTTTTTTTTTTTTTTCTTTTCGGCTCTTTATTCGCGCGCACTCCCTTCCTCTTTGTTCTTTCTTTGTTCTCCTCCTTTGAGGAACTTACACTCCAATATATACATTACTGTAACCAATCAGCATTTGAGCACGAGGGGGAGAGCATGAACAGATACAGGCAGTAAATGCAGACATGCAGTGATCATGCACTGTCCACGAGGGAACTTAACCAATCCCTGGAACTTCCTCAAAATAATGTCAGTTGTTTGTGCAAAAGTTAACTGCTCTGGCTCACTGCCAGGTGCCATCTTAGCCACACCTAGGGCCAGGGGTCCCGGGTAATCCGACATTGGAGATTTTTATACTTTTTATTTAACAAAGGTAATGGCCAGATCCCCAAACAGGAACAGGGTAAGCCAGAATTAAGAGGAAGTCCCCTTTGCTTGAACTGTTGTAAGTCAAGTCTCTGAAGCAGCTGTTTCTTCTTTATCCTTTTCCACCTGGATCTACTCATTGCCCACACTGCAGAGTGGAGCCCTCTGAACCTCTCCATTCTTGGGGTTACTGAATTCTTCCCTCAGATAAACTGAATTTTGTCTGAAGTTTCTCTTTTATCGGGGAGAATGCTTAATGTGGGGCTCAGTGATCAAGGTTTCCTGGGAAGCAAGTTGGAAGGGGAGGGTCCTCACACCCTAGTGTTTGGTTGGCATGGTGAGAGGAAGGGTCAGAGGCCAGGGGGCTGGAGGATACCTGAGATTGCTTCCCCTGGAAAACTAACTTTACCTGGAGAAGCCATCTGTGACCCTAAAGGGACTTCAGTAGTTTTTAACAAACCAGTTCTCTCCCCAGGCTATCATGGACCTGGGAAGACACAGCAGAGCGCAGAAACAAAGGTTGACAGTGTGATGGAGGGTGGAAGAGGCTTTCTCACCAATTTTAATCTCCTCTAGCCCTGGTGAGCCAGGCAGACACCTGGAGAGGCTCCAGGTTGCGCTGGGTGTGCTCATTTAGGGTCAGGCCCTCCCTTTCCCTTGGGCCCTCCTTCCCACTTCCCCTCTTTTTGGTCCCACTACTGACCAGCCAGGCAGGCTGTAGTCACAGGAGCCGGAGTGATGACCATAAACCCTATGCCTCCTCCATTATCGAGGGTTAAAGAAAAATCTGGAGTTAAATTTAAGGAAGCCTTTCAGCAAGAAAGAGGTTCTAGAACCTAGCAGCATTCTGAACCAAAATTGGCTTAGAATGCCCCACCCTGCTTAATGTGCGAGTTATATTTATAGCCAGAGATAAAAGGAAGTGACATCCACCAGCCACCTGATTCGCTGGGGCGAGCATTTGCCTTGCATGGGCATGGTGTGGCAGCTGTGAGTGGCTGAAATTCCATGGCCATGATTGGCGGTGTAAGGGAACCACGCCGGACACGGGAAATCACATAAGGGAGTTTATTAAGCAAACAGAGTGTCTCCCTGAAGGGTAAGAGAGAAAATGAGAGGAAAAGAGAAAGGAAAAGAAAGGGCGCGTGCTAGAGAGAGTGGAAAGCCAGGAGGATAGAGAAAAGTGAGGAGGACAGACAGACGGAAGGGGAAAGATGGCAGGGAAGCTATGGTAAACAGTTGAATTCCGCCGGGCTAACGGGGGACCAATATGGGGAAGGATACTTGCAAGCTGACTGATGAACAAATAGCTAGCCAGGATGTTCCCAGATTGACAAGTGGTTGGGAGGCGGGGAAATGGCTGCACCTGATGGGCGGGGGAGCAGCTTTACATTACAGGCGGAGACTCGGTTGCTTGGTTACATGAGTATACACTCAGGTTAGATGATAAGCCGTTTATACATTATGATGTGTGGAGACTGCTTTGGGCAACACTCTGTAACCCCAGTGTAGAGACAGATCTAGGCCATACAACTTGGTATAAAAGAAGTGTGAATTGTGGCCTTGAGAGTGCCGGCACCTCTTCACCACCAGCAGAGGAGAGCTGTCTCTGGACCAGTTCAGCACAGTCTTACCAGCATTCCCAGGTTAGGGCTGTCTGAGCCTCCTCTCTATAAATCTGTAGCTGTGGGTGGGAGTGGGAGAGCCAGCATGAACCTCAGTCATACATTTTTTTTTTTAATATTTTTTAGTTGTTGATGGACCTTTATTTTATTCATTTATTTATATGTGGTGCTGAGAATCGAACCCAGTGCCTCACACATTTGAGGCAAGTGCTCTACCACTGAGCCACAACCCCAGCCCCAACCTCAGTCATATTGAAGGCCAATATATTACTACTCTGAAGTGTGAGAACCTTGAGTGGTCCCGGTTCAGTGACCCTTGCACCACTGCATGGGAGCAGGCTACCTGACAGTTCAGGGATGACCCCTGCAGCTACCAGAGAGAGGATCCTTGTTTACAAGGTGGACCATCAAGCTCACCCACTGTTTAATCTGTTTTCTGTTGCTATTAAAAATACATTAATTAAAAATGGAAAAATAAGAGACAGAATAGCTAAAGCAATCCTTAGCAAGAAGAGTGAAGCAGGAGGCATCATAACAGCAGACCTTAAGCTATACAACAGAGCAATAGTAACAAAAACAGCATGGTGGGTGGGGATATAGCTCAGTTGGTAGAGTGTTTGCCTTGCAAGCACAAGGCCCTGGGTTCGATCCCCAGTACCGCAAAAACAACAACAACAACAAAAACAAAAACAGCATGGTATTGGCACCAAAATAGACATGTAGACCAATGGTACAGAATAAAAAACAGACAAACCTGCATAAATATGGTTATCTCATATAACCAAAGCAGACGAAAGCACCAAAAGCATACATTGAAGAAAAGATAGCCTATTCAACAAATGGTGCTGGGAGAATTGGAAATGAATATGTAGCAAAATGAAATTAAACCTTTATCGCTCATCCTGCACAAAAATCAACTTTAAGTGGATCAGAGATTTAGGCACTAGAATATAGACCCTGTGCCTAATAGAAGAAAAAGTAGGCCTGAATCTTCATCATGTGGGCCTAGGACCTGACTTCTTCTGCTTGAGGAGTCTTGTTAAAGACTCCTCAAGCAGAAGAAGTAAAGTTAAGAATCAATAAATCAATAAATGGAGTCAGAAAAGCTTCTTCTCAGCAAAGGAAACAATCAGTAACGTGAAGAGAGCCTACAGAATGGGAGAAAATCTTTACCACATGTACCTCAGATAGAGCACTAATCTCCAGGATACATAAAGAACTCAAAAAACTTAACACTCACACACACACACACACACACAAAATCCCACAAATAACCCAATCAATAAATGGGTAAGGAACTGAACAGACATTTCACAGAAGAAACACAAACCATCAACAAACATGAAAAAATGTTGATCTCTAGCAATTAGAGAAATGCAAATCAAAACTAAGATTTCATCTCACTCAGAATGGCAATTATCAAGAATACAAGCAATAATAAGTGTTGGTAAGTGTGTGGGTAAAAAGGCACACTCATACATTGCTGCTGGGACTGCAGATTGGTGCAGCCACTCTGGAAAGCAGTGTGGAGATTCCTCAGAAAACTTGGAATGGAACCACCATTTGACCCAGCTATCTACTCTTCAACTTTTACTCAAAGGACTTAAAATCAGCATACTACAGTGATACGGCCACATAAATGTCATAGCTGCTCAATTCACAATAGCTAGACTATGGAACCAACCTAGATGCCCTTCAACAGATGAATGGATAAAGAAAATGTGGTACATATACACAATGGAATATTACTCAGTCTTAAAGAATGAAATTATGGCATTTGCAAGTTAATGGATGGAGCTGGAGAATATCATGCTAAGTGAAATAAGCCAATCCCAAAAATCCAAAGGCTGAATGTTCTTTCTGATAAACTGATGCTGATCCATTGGGGTGGGGGTAGGGAAGAATGAATGAACTTTGGATTGTGCAGAACGAAGTGAGTTAAAGGGAGGGGGTGTTGGGGTGGGAAAAATGGTGGAATGAGAGGGACATTATTACCCTATATACATGTATGATTACACTATTGGTGTGACTCAGCACAATGTACAGCCGGATGAATGAGTTGTGCTCCATTTGTGTACAATGTGTCGAAATGCAGTCTAATGTCATGTATAACTAATTAGAACAAATTAAAAAAAAAAAAAAAAGCAAACCTGAGGCTGCATATTTAAAAAAAAAAAAGCAGCAGCTTCTTTAGTTCAGTTTTAGAGGTTGAGAGCCCAAATAGGATGGTACAAATCCCTGGTGGAGTCACATCATGGAGGATTGCATCATGGTCTGTACACAGGAGAGAGGTCACACAGTGAGACAAAAGGGCCAGTCTGGCTTTTTTTTTTTTTTGGTACCAGGGATTGAACCCAGAGGCATTAACCACGGAGTCACATCCCCTTTTTAATATGTTGTTAAGAGACAGAGTTTCCCTGAGTTGCTTAGGGTCTTGCCAAGTTGCTCAGACTGGCTTTGAACTCACAATCATCCTGTGTCAGCCTCCAAAGGTGCTGGGATTACAGGCATGTGCCACTGTGCCCAGCAGTATGACCTTTTTTTTTTTTTTTTTAAATTTATAACCACCTCTGTTTTTTAAATAACCACATCTCTTGAGAACTATCCAGGGTCCTATGAGAACCCTTTCCCCTTAATCCCTTCCAGGTTAATGCTTCTAATGATCTAATGACTTCTGTGGAGGCCTTACCTCTTAAAGCTCCTCCTCCTGTCAGTTAACATTGCCACACTGAGGACCAAGCTTCGTACACATAAATCTTTATAGGACACAAACCATTGTATTTGCCCACAGGTTGAGCCAATGCAAAAAATGAGTCATGTGCTTTGGTATACACTGGAACCATACTGAATACTTTCTATTGTGCTGAAGAGTTCCATAATAAATGTAACTAATTGATAAGGACCTTGAATGTAGGTTTCCAGTTATGCCAAGGCCAGTTGGTGAAAATATTCCTTGGAAATACTTGGTTAATAATACACTACTGTCCTCTTTAGGTCTACCCCCTCCCCCTAGGCCTTTGATGACTTCCTCCTTCCCCTCCTACATTACAAGGGTGTTCTTGCAGGAAGGGGATCCTTCCCTTGTTAGTAGTGATGTAGAGCAGATGAGTTTGGACATCCCAGGAATTAGCAGGAAGCAGGTTTATTGGCTGCAGTGATCCAGGCTCAAGGCTTGTGCCTAAAATTTCTCTGGACCCGAAGTCTGGAAATTCTTGGAACTTATACCCAGTCATGGGGGTGGGTGGGGTGGGACTTGGAGGTTTACATTTTAGCAGGAGTCTACATAAAAGTATACATATATTTTTGAGTTCACAGAAAGGGCTTTTTGTCCCATTTTAAGACTAGTCAGAGGTTTTATATGTTTGACCACAAAAGCAGAAGCAACATCAAGTCTGTGGCCAAACGGCTTTTGCAAGACAGAGCAAATTAGTCCTCAGAAAAAATAGGAAGTCCTAAGGACATTGAGTTTTTTTTTTTGCAGAAATTTTTGCTAATATTCTGAATAATTACAGTAGCGTCTCTGGAGAAGTTTAATTAAGATTCTTTGGTGGAGGAGGAGGTGCCAGTACCGTAGGACTCCAGCAACCCAAGTTAAAAGAGATAAAGGTCAAGACTGTTAGTCAGTTTGATTTATCAGTTTACCATGGGAAGAAAATATATGTAGGCCCTATGGTTCAATCTCCAAAGTGGAGTGTGGTTGAAATCTGTTAAAAAAAATCAACTATATATTTGAGTTTCTGGAGACACTTGTTTAGCAAGTTGGAGGGGAGCAGAATCAATGTGGATCAGTACTCATAAAATATCTTGGATTCCATTTTTCCAATTTTTATTTTGAAGTTTCAGGTCTCCAGAAAACTGGAAAAGATTATACAATGAACAATCATATATCCACACCTAGCTTCATCAATTGTTAATATTTTTGCTAATTTGCTTTCTTTCATATGAAATATGTTTCTGAGACATCTGAAAGCAAATTGTAGCCATCAGGATTCTTTAAATGAATCAGAAGCATTCTCTTAAAGACATTTTTATAAGTCGTAGCAAAAACCTGAAAATTTAAATGATTTGATAATATTCCTCAATATATACAAAGTCCCCCAATTATCCCTCAAACCTCATAGATTTTTTTTTTTCCTCAACCCAGAGCTAGCTCAAAGGTCAGTTGATGGATTACTTTTGGTCTCCTTTTCCTGGACCAATTCCCTAGCTTTTTTGTATATATAATTTTTCTTTCTGATAATGAAACCAGAGTTTTGAGATGAAACTGGATTCCACTGCCCACTTCACCAATTTCCTCTGGGTTCTTTTTTTTTTTTTTTAATTTTTATTTTTAATTTTTATTTTTTTATTGTAAACAAATGGGATACATGCTGTTTCCTCTGGGTTCTTGTCTTGCAAATTTTGAAGAGTAAAATCCATGAAAGTCATAGAAGAATAAATAGAACAAGATTTATTTAAGCAAGAGGATACAGAATTCCTGCCATGGCGGGAGGGGGCCTGATATCAGAAAAACCCTTTTGGTGTATATACTAGTTTGTTTATGGTTCTGGGCAGAGCATGGAGCAAAGCTATATGATAGGTATTGTAAAAGGCATCCTGGCTACCATCTTGGTTCACTTCCATCCTTTCTGGGACCCATTCTCCTTCCATCTGGGCTCACCACCTTTGTTTTTCACCTCTGGGACAAAGGAGTTGGCTGGTGTTCCCACAGGTGAGCCCCAAGGTCTTTTATAGTTGAAATAGGCCTTGATGGTGCTCATGAATATGTGTAGCCTCCAGGTGTGGTTGAATGGGGCCTATTATCTTAACTGCCTGGTCATTTTACTATCTATTATTTTCATTCAGTAACTTTTTGAAGAGCTCACTCTAATTGTTTTACAGTGTTCCTCGGTCTGGGTTTGTCTGATATTTATCACCCACTTTATCAGATTCATTTAAAACACCTTTTGGCAGGTATATATGTGATATTGATACCGCCATTTAATGGTGAGGAGTCCTGCTTCCTCAGGTGTTGAAGTATAACGCCAGAGAAGCACGCGGAGGCAAGTGTAGAGTAGAAAGTAAGAAGCTTTATTAAAGAAAAGTAAAAGCAGACTTCTCCCGGGTGGAAGAAGGGGACCCAAAGGCGGAATCCATTGGATTGAGCAAATCTTGTCCTTTTTATAGGTTTTATTCTCCCGTTCTTTCCCCCTTATCTCTTTCCTTCCTGCCTAAGTGAATAGGCCCGGTTTTATATAAAGTGAGAAGGGATGGGGGGGGCAAGGTGATTCAGGCCGGTAAGGACTCAGGGGGCATTAATTAGCATCTCCTTGCTTGTAGTCCCCGACAAGGGCAGGTAAATTTGGTTATCAATGGGCTCTGCAGGTCCTTGACATTCCATTCTCCCATGGCAGTCTCCAACTTCCAGAGGCAGATGGCTTTCATGGCCCCCATTTGCTCCACCTGACCTGATCCCCTATTTCTACACTAACTGCCTGTCCCCAGTTCTGGCTTCAATATCAAAACCCAATTTAAAGCTGGTGGCCGTGGTACGTGGCTGTAATTCCAGTTATTCAGGAGGCTGAAGCAGGAGGATAGGAAGGTGGAGGCCAGCCTCAGCAATTTAGTGAGACCCTGTGTGAAAGTAAGAAAATAAAAGGATTGGGAATTTAGCTCAGAGGTCAAGTGTTCCTCAGTTCAATTCCCAGTATTAAAAAAAAAGGGGGGGAGGTTGGATGGGGATGTAGCTCAGTGGTAAAGCACCCTTGAGTTCACTTGCCACTACCAGAAAAAACAAAACTATAAACAACCCCCCAAAACCAATTTGGACATTCAGAGCTCAAGAGTGTGGCCCTTTCTGATGCCAATCTATGTGATGTTTCTGGCCTGTAAAATCTCGAAGCCTCCCACTATTACCATAACTAGAGGTAAAATTTTAAACAGGATTTGGGAGTGTGGGAAGAAAATTGGGCAACCTATTTGACTCTAGAGATAGTTTTGTTAGTGGTGGGGGAGCATCTGCTACTGGCATCTAGTGAATAGAGGCCAAGAATTTTGCCAAATGTCCTACAATTTAGAGGACAATCATCCTCTAAAAGGAATTATCCAGCCCCAAATGTCGGTGTGTGGTGGTGGAAACCCAGGGGTTTTGCCAATGACAAGTAAGTATTCCAACCAGCAGACTCCGCAGGCTCAGCCTTCTTTCCATCCCTTTTTGTCACGCTCTGCTATGAAACATCAAATACACAAATGAAAGCTAATCATTTCTCAATACTCACCAACTGGTTATATCTCTGTATTGAAATTAGCCCTCTAGTTGGCCTGTGAACATCCTGTGCCTGCCAAGTATGTCATCTGAGACCCGCACTTTAATTTATTTGAGTAGGCACCTATCAATCTTTTTTGGGGAAAAAAAAGTGCCAGTAAAATCCCAAAGAGCACTGCTAACTTACAATTGTGCTGCAGTGTACAAAGTGCTTTCCAATAACGTGTCCTGTAATATGAGCTGACAACAATTTGGGAGGCGGTTTATTATGATGCGGCTGAGCTGTCGCACTCGAGGAACCAAGTCCGAACCAAGTCGGTCACTGGGCTCCAAGGCACCAGGCTGAGGGAAGAAGGGAGAGAAGAGCGCTAGACTGGATTCAGATCCGGATTCAGACTCTTAATTCCTGCGCTCCGCCTCGCCAGAATAAAAACCCTGTGACGCTTCCTCTCTCCTTCCTCCTGCACACAACCAAGAAATTGCTCGAAAGGCATCTTAATTGAAACTGCAGTCAAATGGGTTCACGTGCAATCGTGGGAATTTTCGGCTCCTATCCTCGTGAGGAGATTTGGGGTGAATTCTGCAACAGGGCTGGAAACAGCTTTCTGGCCTTGTAGAAGCCACATTCCGTCCCCACCCAACCTGATCCAAGCTTAGTAGATATAAGGCAGTGGGGTGAGTTGTAACGCCGCCGGCACGGCCTCTCCGCAGTGCGGTGGTGGAGAATGGTTGTCTTCAAGGGAGTCGCGGGAAGCAGATTCCCTTCTTTTAAAGGGTTCGCATTCTGCGGCCCTGAAGCGAGACGTCGGAGCTAAGCTGCGGTGTACAGCTTTGTTCAGGCTCACCTGAAGTGCGCGGCGGCGACACACGACCTTTCAAGCTGCATCCATCTTTCCGGAGTGCAAGCCTCAGAAGGACCGGCTGCTGACGTCCCAGGACAAAGCGGGCCGGTCATTTCTTTTCAAGCCCTCTACTTTTCAGCCTCCTACTGCGCGAAAACGAAAGGCTCCTCAGACTTCCTGCTTTCCGGAAGAAGCCGCGCCCACCGCGCGCTCCAAGGGTCTCTTTCCGACCGCCGCCTATTCCCGCGTGCACCTGGTCTGCCGGCCGGCGCCCCGCCTTCCAGGTGAGCTCCATCAGGCTCCGCCCCTCGCTCCGGCCCGGCCCCACCTCGCGCCTGCGTAGTGCGGCCGACGGCACGGGCGCCGGGGCGGCGCGGCCGTCGCAGTTCGGCGGCCGCAGTGCGCGTGCGCCGTGGCGGCCGGGGGGCGGGCGGCGGCCGCGGCGAGGAGCGGGGGCGGGGAGGCGCCGTCTGGCTCGGGCTGGGCCGGCGGGAGCGCGAGCAAGCCACGGCGGACCCGCGGGGCCCGCGGACGGCGGCCTCGGCGGCCGGCAGGTGAGGAGTGCGGGGCGGGCGTGGGCTGTGAGGGGAGCGGGCAGCCGACGCAGCAGTGGCCGGGACTCAGGTGAGCGCGGCCCGCGGGCCCGGGGCGCATTGTCCGCGGGCGGTGCCCCTCAGCGCCCCCTGCTGGCCGGGCGCGGCGGGCTGGGCCTGGGGCGGGCGCGCGCCTCCTTTGTTCGTTGCCCCCAACCCGTCCCTGTCGCCCCCGCCAACATGGCGGCTGCCCCCGGCCCGGCCCGGCCCGGTCCCCCGGCCCCTTCGCGCGCGCTTTGTTCGGAGCTGGGCGGGGGGCGGGGGCGGCCGCCTGCGGCAGCGCGGGCGGGGGAGCGTTGATAACCCCGGCCGGCTGGGGGAGGGGCGTGGCGCGACCCCCGCGGGCGGCTGGCTCTGGGGATGCGGGCTCGTCCCGGCCGCGCCTCGAGGCGGGGGTCGCGGCCGGCCGCTGCGGCGCCTTCCGGGGGCTGCCCGCTCCGGAGACACCCCCGCCCGGTGCGTGGTGGCGGGGGGCGCGGTACCCCATCCTGCGTGACCTTGGGTGTGCGCGCAGGAATGCGCCCGGATGGTTGTGCGGGGCCGGGACTGCGCAGCGCGCGGGGTCGCAGTCCGCCGCGGCTTCCTGCACCGCTGGTGCGTCCTCAGCATCGGGGGCTTCGTCGGAGCCATGGCTTCAGTCCGCGTCGTTTCATGCGCATCTCGAAGTTTGTTTACGCAATTGTTTTTCTATTGATTTGCTGCTTATAATTTGTGAATTGCAGTCCGGGTGTTGGGGAGGATTTTCCATCCATGTTGAGTGTTTCTACCCTGGTAAAACGGTTCGTTTGGTTATTTAGCCTGTGCATCGGAACGCAATACCAGGTACGTTTAAGTGTCTTGAAGGATTTCACTGTGTAACGTGACTTGTGCCAAAGACCGAGACCCATTCCGAAATGCGAATGCCTCAGTAACTTTCTTACGTTCGAATTTTCTGGAAGGAACTCTATGCAGTCTGAAAGGATTGATGGAGAGTACAGTAATTGCTTTCAGCATAGCTTTTGTGAGGCGTTAAATATGGAACTTAAACTTGGGGGTTATACCTGGACATCGTGAGCACTCGTGAACACTCTTAGTGGTTGTGAAATTTTGGAAAGATGTGAAATGAGGCGGCTTCTGTCAACCTCTCTCCCCCTCTTCAGCTTTAATGAGCAAACACCAAAAATTGTAACTAGTAATTTACAGAACGCTCATTATCAGATTTGATAATTACATATCAGGTTGCACAATATGTTTATGTCAAAATTGTGGGTAGTGGGTATTAGTTTCTTATGAGAAAGTGGAATTTATTTTTAATCTTTTAAATAGTAGTTAATGTTAAAATGATTTTGAAATGGATCATGCAAAAGGGTTAGTGTGTGCTTTCAATTTATCTCTTTATGCTTAATTAAAGAAAAACCTGTTTTCATCGATTTACAGAATTTCCCTAGTAAATCCACCTTCAATGTCCAAGGAAGATTGGTTCCAGGACTCCCTCAGATACCATAATCTGATGCTCAGTTTTCTTATATAAGTCTAGTGTTTACATACAGTTCATATTGCAATTCTCACATATATTTTAAATCACTTCTAGATTACTCGTAAAAACTAATACAGGGAAAATGCTATGTAAATAATTTTATTTAGGCAATAAGGACAAGAAGAAAAAGCATGTACAGGTTTAGTACACACTTTTTTCCCCCAGGTATTTTCTATTAGATTCCTTGAATCTCTGGATGTGCAGATAACCGGAAAACTGGACTGTTCTATTTTAGATGGTGCCTTTAATTGCCAATTCAGAACAAAATAACAGAATAGGATATCAATAACTTAATTTTGGAACCAGTGTTGCTTAAGGTGGCATTCTTTGTGAAGCTAGTTCTCCCAGATGCTATAGGAAAAAGAAGATTCCTTGATCAGTTGAATTTGGGAAACACTGGTATATTCTTTACTTCTTAGTGTCACAATTCATGTTACCATATTGGAGGCTCTGAGGAGCTCTGCCTTGTACTGTTTTCCTTAGTAGGCCCCAGAACCCTTTGTTACCAGTGGGACATCTGTGAATACCCATGAAATCCAGAAAACGAATATTCCCTGGAACAGCCTTTGTGAAATGGGGGTCATGGTTATTATCAAAGAACAAATTTACAATAGTTTAAAAATCTTAATTGACTTTGTGATTCTAGAATCTGGCAACACTTCATTCTGTGGAATAGAACGTGTTCCAATAAGATGAGTAGAAGGAGCTGGTTTTATTTTATGGTCTGTTTCTTACTTATGTTGCCCTGGCTGGTCATCAAATAATGATGAGGTTTGTGATTACCCTCTTCATTTTGTGGGTAGTATCTAAAATTTGGCTCTTACATTGATGGGAAAGTTACAGGGTTTTTCTTGTTCTAGGAATTGAACCTAGAGGTACTTTCCCACAGAGCTACATCCCCAGCCCTTTTTATTTATAAGGCAGAGTGTCACTAAGTTGCTTAGAACTTGCTAAATTGCTAAGACTGACTTTGAATTGGTTATCCTCCTGCCTCAGCCTCCTGAGCTTCTGGGATTGCAGAGGTGCGCCATGTACCTGCAGAGTTACTGGTTTTTAATTGGAGGAAGTTTAATTATAGTGTTTTTACTTTTCAATAGCTAATCGGATTGCACACACTGTTACAACTTCTTAATTTGTTAGAATCTTTTTTCTTTTTTGAAAAAAAGTGTCTTACTGGTCCATGGTAGTACTGAATAGTAGGTTTCATGGTGGCACATTTGTACATGCATGTAACATAGTGTATGAACAGTTTCACGCCTCACTACCTCTCTTTACCCTGGTGTCCTCCTTCCCGCTGATCCTCTTCCTCTACCTGAATCGTCTGCCTTCTGCTTTCATGATGATGTCTTTTTTCCCCTGTAACTTCCACATATCAGAGAAAATATTTGATACTTGTCTTTGAGTCTGGCTTATTTCACTTAACATGTTGTTCTTTAGGTTCATCCATGTTGTTGTAAATGACAGGATTTTTTCCCCCTTTTTTATGGTTGAATAAAATCCCATTGTGTATATATACCACATTTTCTTTGTCCAGTCATTTGGTGAAGGACACCTAGGCAATTCTGTATTGTGTTGTGATGAACATGGGTACACACTTATCACTAAAGTATGCTGATTAAATGGGTAAATACTGAGGAATGGTACAGTTGGGTCATAAGGAAGCTCCTTTTATTTTTTTGAGGAACTACCGTATTGATTTCCATTGGCTGTACTAATTTACATTAAGAAATCTTCCCCCACTCATTTATAGTTGTTGGTAGTCCTGATGATTGCCATTCTGGCTGGAGTTACGTGAAATCTCAGTGTAGGTCTGGTGTTACATATTCCCCGCCCTTCCCCCCACCCCCCTCCCACTTGAACCTGGGAGTACTCTGCCTCTGCTACATCCTCAGCCCTTTTTAAATTTTGAAACGGGGGCCTTCCTAAGTTGCTGAGACTGGCCTTGTGTTTGTGGTCCTCCTATATCATCCTTCCAGTCACTGGGATTACAGGCTTGCCCCACCTGCTGGCTCAGTGTAGCTTTGATTTGCATTTCCCTGATTTTCCTAAAGGTTTTGAACATTTTTTCAAGTAATTGTTGGGCTTTTGTATTATTGTTGAGAAGAGTGTGTTCAGTTCATTTGTCCATTTATTGAATAGATTGTTTTTTGGTGTTGAGTTTTTTGAGTTCTTTATGTATTCTGGATATTAACCCTCTGAAGCGTAGCTGGCAAAGACTTTCTCTTATTCTGTAGACTGTCTCTTTAGGCTGTTAATTGTTTAGTATCTTTTTAGACATACGTGAAAAGAATACTGTCTTTCTGGAGAAGTAGATGTGGATTATTTAAAAGTTGAAAATAATGCCTTCAGGCATTTTTGGTATACCTGTTAGCAATCTCAATTTGCTGAGGAGTATATAAATATAAATTTATTAGATATTTAATTAAATGTGTGTTCTCTTTTCCTAAATGAGAAATTGGAGGAAGAGAATTTTGCCCAGTTATTTGGTTGAGTTTGAAAGACATGGTATTATGAAAAGAATGTAGGCTCTGAGTTGGCTTGGATCCATCATTAAGTCAGGACCCTCTGGGTTGAAATCGAGGTTCACTCTTTTCTGGTCCAAAGCCACACAACTAATTATCACGTAACCTTTTTAAAATTCAATTTCTTAGCTGCAAACTGAGATGAAACCTGTCCTGTAAGATTATAATGAAAATTAAATGAAAGGTAGTCATAGAATTCTCAGTATAGTTTCTGAAATACAATAACTGGTTCTAGTAAATGTTGACTTCCTTCCCCTTTTCAACTTCGAGGGTGGTGTGCCTGGCCCAGTGGCAGAGTGCTTGCCTAATATGCACAAGGCCCTGAGTTCAATCCCAGGCCCCTCCAAAAAAAAAAAAAAAAAAAAAAAAAAGGAATAAATAAAGCAGACCCAATTTTGAGGTACTCATAAGTTTTTTTTTTTTTAAGTTTTAAAAAGTTTACTTTTGGGGCCTGGGTTTTGGCTCAGTGGTAGAACACTTGCCTAGCCTGTGTGAGGCACTGGGCTCAATTCTCAGCACCACATATAAATAAATAAAATAAAGGTCCATCAACAACTAGACTATGTATTTTAAAAAAAAATAAAAGTTTGCTTTTTAAATTATCTTGTTTTCTTTCTACATGTCCTATTTTGACTTAAGTACATAAGTGGACGTGCCTTTACATTTGGATAAGGAAGATATGCATGCGTGCAATGAGGAAAGTTTTTGCTCAAGTGGAGGAAAAGTGGGTGTTCTACTAGGTCAAGGATATTAGAGTAGAAGAGCAAAGACGGCTAGCAGGAAGGGGTGGTGGAGCAGAGGCATGAGAAGGGAATTGAAGAAACTGTCCAGGATTTGTGTCTCAACTAAAAGATAGTTGTCACCCGGTCCCTGTCAATTATTTTTTACTCCTTCTGTGTGTTTATCACTCTTGTGGAATGGACTTGTCTCATCAGGTGTAACCTTAAATGCTGTGATTTAGTAGGGCTCCTGACATGTAAATGTACAGTGGACCCTGATGATGGTGATGATGATGTTACAACTGTTAACACCACTAGGAGTTTCATATGGCTGGTTTGTTTAGGGATGAATTTGGGGCCACATTTTAAATTTCACATTTCACATGAATGCAGTGAGTGGGAGTTGATTTTTTTGGTCTGAAGGAGGCCATTGAAGGCTCCTTGGGCCAGGACTGGACCTCTGTTAGAGCACTGTGGAAGGGGGGTTGGATGAACTGCCAGTGAGGACCTTTAATCTGAAGAGAAGTCATTTGAGGCAAAGTGGGGAGTTGATTCAGTGTTAGGTTCAACATGTGATCCGGTAAAGCTGGATGTTATTTGAATGTTGAGAGAGTAAATGAAGAATCTAGTAAGGCATTTAAAAAATTGTGTTTTTAGATTGTAATAGTCTTATTACAAAGGCAGGAACTTTACAAAATCTAGATTATATTTGTTTGTGGTTAAATTGTTCAGGATGCTCGTAGTATACCCTTATAATTTAGGTTTAATACGTTTAATATTTGAACCTGTGTGCAAACTAATGTTACTAATCATTCATATCTGAATTACTATTAATAACTGCATTTGGGTCCTGATGCAGGTGATGAGAAGAAAGAATATTCGTTTTCCTGCTAACAAGATTATTTTTAGCCAAAGGGTTTGAATCGTTTTCCTTTTTTGAGATGCTGGGGTTTGAACCCAGGTGTGCTTTATTTGCCACTGAGCTACATCCCCAGCCCTTTTTATTTTTTGAGACAGCATCTTACTAAGTTGCTGAGACTGAATTCAAACTTGTGATCCTCCTGCCTCACCCTCTGATGGAACTGGAATTACAGGCGTGTGCCACCATGCCTGGCATTGAGTTGCTTTCTTTCTTTCGATGATCATTGTAGACACATGGGTTTATAGGTAACCAATATATTTTAATCAAATAGTCATTCTTTTTCCTCAGCTTGTAACAACTACAGTATATCTAGGTCCTTTCAAGCTACTTCCCTTTCCTCTGACGTGATACATGAATTTTTGAAGTTTTTCTTCAAAGTTTCTTTGATTTGAAATGTCCAAGGTAAACGTTGTGCTTTTCCTATCAGATATCTATGATCTGTTTCAAGCTCTTCTCATTGGGGAGTGTAATTTAGATACCAGAGTGTGGGCTTTCTGCATCCTCACTTCTGCTAGGATGTCCCTGCTTTTATTGGACAGACTTGGGAAATATTCATTTTGATTTTGTACTTTGAGTTTTTTTTCCTCCAACACTGAAAATTTGCATTCTTGTAATATTGATACAATTACTTTATCCTATGGTGTGGATCTTGTAGTTTGAAAATAACACTAATGACACTGAAGCAACTGTAGGTTTAATTTGGCTGCAGGTTTTTAAAATTTTTAATTTTTGCAGTGTTGGAGATTGAACCTAGGGCCTAGAGCATGCTAGGTAAGCACTCTACCACTGACCTGTACCCCAGCTCTTTCTAGTTTTGGAACACGGTGTCTCCCTGAGTTCTGTCTTCTGTCTCTAGAGATCCTCGGCCTCAGCCTCCTGAGTAGCTGGATTATAGGCGATGTATCTGACCGGTTATAATTTTTATTGTTCTAAAACATGCACCACATAAGGATGTATAATTGTATTCCAAATATAATGCTGTTTGAAAATATTTTTCTTTTAGGTCATTTTATCAGTTTGATAATCAGTTTAGTTTATTTGCATGAAATCCTTAACTTCCAAGGACTGCTTTGATTATTAACTGTATTTTTCCACTATGTAAAATGTTTACATGGACTTTTGTGTAATTTGAAAATCAGAACTGTTCTAAGTTCAGTCTCTTTCCCATTCTATCCCTTCATCAGACCCCTCCTGCTCCAGTTATATCATGATTTTGCTTTCCAAATAATAGCAATATATATTTTTATTTCCCTTTCTTATACCATAGGTAACACACGTGGTTATTCTTAATACCGTTGGCCCTGTATATCCTTGAGTTGTGCATCTAGTGATTCAGCCAACCACCATCTGAAAATACTCAAAAATATTGCATCTGTACTGTGCAAGTGTAGATTTTTTTCTTGACATTCCCTAAATAGTGCACTATAACAACCGTGTACATATCATTTACATTGTATTAGGTATTATAAGTAGAGGTGATTTAAATTGTACAGGAAATTTGCTTAGGTTATATGCAAGTACGACCCATTTTTATATGAGGGAACTGAACTTCTGAGGATTTTGGTATCTGAGGATGAGTGTTGGAACCGATTCCCTGCGTGTATGGAGGGATGAGTATTCTGGTGATCATTTTTCAGTTCAGTTGCCACCTTTTGTGCTTACAACTCATTTACTAATGATGAGCATTTGGGATGTTTATGTTCTGTTGCTGTTATAAATACTTGCTGAAATGAATTAACTTTGTGCATATATTGTTTATTTTTTGGTAGTGCTGGGGATTGAACCCAGGGTCTTTGTGCATGTGAGACAAGCGCCGTATGTCAGAACTATATTCCTAGCCTGCATATGTTGTTTTGCATTCATGCAGGTATAAATAGCTTTAAGATAGTAAGGTTGTTGAATAAAAGGTAAATGCATGTGTACTTTATTGCTGTCAGATTACATTTTAAGACAGTCAGTTAGATCATGTCAATAATCGCTTCCCATTGTTTTGAGAAGTTTATAATGTGGCCTTAGTGGTATAAGGGGTGGCCCCCATAATTCTGGAGGGTATGTTCCAAGACCCCCAGTGGATTCCTGAAATTGCAGATAGTCTATATTATATATGTAATATGGTGTATAATACATATATTTTTTCCTATTGTGCAAACCTATGATAAAATTTAATAAATTAGAGTGCGCATAATCATTCCTTATTTGCAGTAAATGTCTTGGTGTCACTCATTTCAGGGAATCTGTTGCCTGAAGTCTCCATATAGGCTCAGTGTTTTCTGGCACGGGTTGCCATCAGTCAGAGTACATTTTCTGTTTGTCTTCCACTCACAAGTTTGATGCCTTTTTCATCTAATTGCACCGTGGCTGTAACTTGTAGGTTGAGGTACTGGAGAACTAGAATCAATTTTTTTTCCTTCTTTACAATTTCACGGATAAATTCATTTTTACTCTAGATCTTGACCACTTTAGCATACAGTTTTTTCTTAAGTCTAGATCTACTCTCAGTAAAGGAAACATTTATGGCTTCTCTTTTGTATATCTGAATTGCCACTATCACTTTTTGCATTTTGTAGCCAATAAGTAAAGTAAGAGTTATTTGAACACAGGAACCAGACAACGGGCCAGTAATATACAGCGAGGATGTATTAGACAAAGGTATAATTGTGCCATGGGCAGGACAGAGCAGGATGGCACGAGATTTCATCACATTCAGAACAGTATGCAATTTAAACTTACAAATTGTTTATTTCTGTGATTTTCCACTTAATATTTTCAAACCATGGTTTCCTGTGGGTAACCAAATCTGTGGAAAGTGGTACCATAGGTAAAGGGGGACCACTGTGTATCATTCCCTTTGGTTGCATCCCCATCCTGTCCAGCATTTTCTTAGCTTTCTTTGTTACAGCTGTACGAGGCCTTAGTCTTCTGTGCCCACCAGTCTTTCTTTGCTAGTGATCTTGGCACTTGTTCTTTTCCTCTGCCTGGAATGCTTTTCTTTGTTTTGAAAAATTATTCCTAGGAAGTCTTTCTTAAAAGAGTTTGGCTTAAGCATCACTGTTTCATGAAATTTCTTTTTGTGTAAATAGAAGTGGAGAGATTAGTCTCCATTTAGTCTATCACCTGCTATAGTAACCATCAGTTTTTTTTTCCTTGACTTCCTTGAAGTCAAGTCCTCCTAGTGCTTTTCAAAATTAATATTGCATTGGTTTATGAAATAAATTAATTTTAGTTTTTCCAAAAACTTTCAATTCCATGAAAGCACAGACTGTTTTTGCCCATAATTACTAGACCTTTAGTGAGGTAACACTCCAAATGATTGTATAGTTTTACCACTATATAGACAGGAACCTGGGGTGGTATTTGTGGAAATAGACCGTAAGGGTGTGGAATAATTGTGTAACATAAAGTTGGAGCAGTATATTGGTAAGTGTACAGTAAGTAGAGATTTTGTATTCAGTGTGTTAAGTTGAAGGATCAGAAAGAACCTAAGCAACTTTGTTGGTTGACTGAAAACATAAACCAAAATGTGACCTGTACTAAATGAAGTTGAGATGCCATAATTACCTTGGTATACTATAGAAGTAAAAGGGATCCAAAAATTAGAGAAATTGGCATATTAAGGGTGAATTTATCACTGAACACACCTACTCACCCAACCTGGGGTGATTTGGAGCTCATGCCTTAGACTGTGACATTGAGATGTGTGAGGAGAGCACCAGTGCCTTTGGGCTTTGTGGTCACTCTTCAAAAGTCCGAAATAACTGTGGGAATTGCTGCCATTGAACTGGTGTCCTTAAATGCACTGGGGGCAATTGTACATGTGGTTACAGGGGCCCAGGGCCCAGCTGATTAACAAAGATGAGGATGAAGGAGCCAAAGCAGTAATCAAACAATCTGGCCTGTGGTATTGGCAGGTTGATCATAGTATTCCTATAACTGAAATAAAGGGATAGTACACTGAAACCTTAGTTGATGTAAATAGAAAAACTCTAGATCTAGTTAGCCGAATTTTCACTCTAAATGGTCAAAACAAGAGACTTTGACCCTAAATTTGCAGACTGAATTCACCAACTGACAGTGAAGCAGGGAAGGCCAGACTCCTCACAGAAAAAATGTTTTTTCCCCCTCCTTTCTAGAGTGTTTGAAGGTGGGGTGGGGAAAATGCAGTCTGTTACTAGGGTTATTTCATCATTTGTGTCCTCACTGTTCCCATTTTTGCCTGTTTCTTATCCGTAGGGGTCAAAGATTTTTCAATAATACTGCTATTGATAACAGTACAGTATAAATGCATCAGATTTTTTTCTGATGGTTCAAGATAACATTGCTTTCTGACTATATTTCTTTATGAAAACTAATAATGTGTGTAGTTTTGTGTATTGCTACTGAACCCAAGGTTAGAAACTCATTCCACAGAAAACCAATGTAGGAAAGATAAGTGTTGGGGAGAAAGGCATTATTACAGCAGCCAACCAATGGAGAATTGTTGGGGTACTCTGGTAATCCCAGAGACTCATGAGGCTGATGAGGCAGGAGGATTGCAAGTTTCCAGGGCCAGCCTCACCAACTTAGTAAGGCCCTAAGCAACTTAGTGAGACCCTGTCTCAAAAAAGGCTGGGGATGTGGCTCAGTGGTAAAGCTCCCTGGGGTCAATCCCCAGGAACCCTCCACCCCACCAAATGGAGAAGTGGGAGCTTTTGCTTTCTAATCAACTTCTCAGCTGTTCCAACAAGTTTAAAAGAGTTATATAGAATAGGAATAATGAACGAGAGGACTATTCATGCCTGGATGTCTTTGGAGGAACTCTGGTGCCTCCTCTTTTACTCCTTTTACTCCTTTGATAGTATTGATGTTTCCTTTCATGGTGACTTGCAGGGTGCCTTTAGCCTTGAAAGAGAGAGAGAGGACTAAGCAAGTCTAGGTCAGTGTTAGAACTACCAAGGTGCTGTAAGAAATCAAACACATGCTTGGAAGTGGGTGGACAAGGCAAACTTTACTTCTGCCAGAAAGGTATGCTACAGAACCTGGCTAGCAAGCACTTGGGTGGGCAGGCGCCTCTTTTTTCCCTAATGCAGCACTCCGCTTTGCCCTGATTGGAGGAGCTTGGGGTACAATCTACTCGACTGGCTGATTTGAAATTGGAGCAGGCAAAGGGAAGAGCTATAATTAAAATAGCTACAATTGGATCTTACATCCCAAGTAAGGCTAAATATTATATTCTGAAAATGGACCTCCAAACTTTCTTTTTCTCACAGTCAGGTTAACCCTATGTATAGTTTTGGAATAAACGCTTCTCAAGAGGCATAATATGAAGATGGATGCCAAGCATCCTCATCTTGTCCAGTCTCCCATAGAACATGTGCCAGGCCTCGGTGAGGAGTTTGTTTTCAGCATGGATTGCTTTCTGGTTCCTGGAAAATAACCTGGGTAGCTGTTGTCACAGTGGCCCACACATCAGCACTGTTACATATAAAAAAAGCTAGCTGGAAGACTAGCTTTGTGACCTCCAGAATTAGTGACTTTTAAGTCAACTAGAAAAGTAAATAAAAGGTTATTTAATTTTTTCCCAGGAACAATATCAGGTGCTTCACATAATTCCAAGACCAAGTTTTGCATCTCTCAAATGCAGTGACTAATACATTGATGATGGTTTTATAAATTTCATTTTCTGAGTTGTCAACTTGGTAGTCTGTGGCTTCAGGTTACACTAAAGCCAAGTCAGAAAAGCTTTGAGTTGGGAATTAGGACAAGAAGAAGAGACACAATCAGAGTACAACAAATAATGCAGGAGTCAAATCCAGGGATGTTGCAGAGGCCATGACAATACGAAAGTCATTGTTTATTGACAGTGTCATATTTCAGTTGGTTAGCTCAAGGGAAGGATTGTTTTTGTTTAAGGATAAAGGAAATTTGAAAAGTTTTAAGGTGAGGGAAAGAGTGGAAAAGGAGAGACTAAATAAAACAACATTCTGCTTTGGGACTTAAACAGTGCTCCCTCTCAAATCTACATGTCATTTTTATTTACCAGAGAAATGACCTTGCTGTGCCTAACCAGATTGCTGTTTTTGGTGGTAAGAAATACTGTGAGTAGTCTGGATAGGCACAGTGGGTGGCAGCGAGCGGTTTGGGAGGCTTTTGTTTGTGCTTCCTGGGGCCTTAACTGAGCCTGCTCTCCTTACAAGGTGCTAAGTCTCTGCGCTGGTGGTGTGCTCTCATTTTTTCCTTCTCTGTAAATGTTTATTGACCCAGTATTGCCTTCATTTTGGATCTACCTGTTTTTTTCCTCCTGAAAACTTCTGAAGTATAGCTGGGGATGATGTTAATTAATAATTGCTATACAAAGTATTTGATAAACTCTTTCAAAAAACAGAATATAGACTCCATTGTCTTTGGTGTGCAGCATGCTAACACCCCTCCCCTCATCTTTGGATAGACAGGTACTAATGCTGGTAGCATTGTTAAGTGTCATTTTCTTCTTACTTTTATGGTGCTGGGAATTGAACCCATGGCCTTGTGCTTGCAAAGCAAGCACTTCACCAACTGAGCTATCTCCCCAGCCCCCATTTTCTCATTCTTTAGATTGAGTTTTTAAATACTTTGTTCCATTTTGGTAAATGACTGTTTTTGAAGATTAATGTTTGTGAGATTGTTTTTGTTCTAACAGTGATCCACCAGTAAGTGCAGCTAATGTTTAATTAAAAGCATTCTGTGTAGAGATCTAATGCAGTATTTGCAGTGGTCTCTCTTGAACCTTCTGAAAATTTTTAGAAAGAAACAATGTTTAAACACCTTTAAAGCACTTATTTGATTACTGTCTTTGTTAAGTAAGGTCTGTTGAATAACCTTTTTATTTCGAATTCATCTCTAACTTAATGCTGTTGGTCATGGGTTATTTTTAATTGTCTTATCCTGGTGTTTAACCTTTTTGAGGTTTTTCTTTTAAATTGATTCAGCAAAAGATAAAAGTAATTCTATGTACTTTTCATTCATGATTACTCATCACCACCTTCAAAATATTAGTCCATAAAGTAAGTTTCACCTAAATTACATAGTGTTTAAATAGATGACATATTGTTCGTGGGACTATAATTTAGTAACCTTTTTGGAGGATGGTTCCACTGAACTTAAACAGAATTTAAAATACATATACACTGCTGACTCGTTCCACTGCTTGAAGTTTACTATATATAAATCTGCATAGGTATACAAATAAGTGTAAGGTTTTTCATCATACTAGTGTTTGTGATAATGAAAAATTAGAAACAATTGTTCATTAATGGAGTTAAGGGAAAATAAATGATCATATCCATATGACAGAATGTTCTGCCACTTTTGAAGTTAGGCATGGTGGCATGTGCCTGTAATCTCAGCTACTCTGGTGGCTGAGGAAGTAGACCACAAATTCAAGACCAGACTGGGGCAGCATAGCCAGAAGTGGTCTACAAGGAAAAAGAAAGGGTGATAGGGAATTTGCTGCATGAGAAACTTTATCTTTTGATAAGAGAAGCAGGTTGTAGAACTGTGTGCTCTTGGTGTTAGATTCATCACAGTCTTAACAGTTATGGAGGAAGCAAGGGGGAAGGGAGGTATTGTGTAGAATGATAAAGATGCATTGTGTGATCAGCTCGAAATAACATCTTACACTTTGAGTTAATAGCGTTTGTCCCTTTGGTTTGAGCACTGTTGACTTCTCAGAGTTTTCCCTCCTTGTCCCCTTTTGACATTTTTATTGTTAAGTATAGAAGTAGTTGTAGAATTCTGGTTTTGACAGACATCAGCTGTGCAACTACCACCCATTTCATCTTGAGTGTCATCCATTGGTTCCATGTGATTTTATTTTAGTTTGATTATGTATGACTGTAGGGTAGTTATTTTGTTTTCCTGTTGATAAATATTGGATTCAGGTTTTCCCAGGAACAAGAGGATAGCAAGTTGAGGTTAGATTGGCATTTATTGGGGCCATGAGACCCACACAGGTCTGATGGTTGTGAAAGAGGAAGAGGGAAGGGAAGAGGGAATCTCAGGGAAAGTCTTAGGACTATAGTGCATTTCCAGGGCAGTTTTGAGGCAAGGAGTCCTTTAGCCTTTTGCCATTGAGAGGAGTTCCTTGTTCTGCAGGAATGGGCCTACTTTAGTCACTGATAGAAAAGCTCCTGTGGAATGGGTGGGACCAGAGGGGAACCAGTGATGGATTCAGAGCAGAGCCTCTTAAGTCTTTTAGTTAAGCTCCTCATGGTAGGTGATCTGTGAGACTCATTTTTATGTTGTCATGGGCTAATGTGAGTGGTATTGACATAAACATTTATATTCTTAATTCTTGCCAGGTTTTCTGTTGGATAAATTGAGGAATGAAATTGCTGGATCATATATTATGCCAGCGACAAGTACTAGTCGATGAAACAAACTTTTTGAGAGTGGTTATACTAATTTTTCTTCCCATTGCAGTGGATATTCTTGTGGCTCTATATCCTTATTGATAACGTGATATTGTTAATCTTTCCAATTTTAGTCATTCCAGCTCTTACTTATCTTATTGTGGTTCCTACCTTCTAAGTTAGGTGTGGCTGTGTGATTTCCTTTGGTCAGTGAATGTGAGCAGGAGAGACTTGTCACCCAAACTTTAAGAGCAGTGGTGATACTTGCCACGTCCCCTTCCTCCTGCCAGAGTGATTCTGTTTGCAAATGACCCTACTGTCAGGGAACAGGGGTGGAGAAAAGGAGGAGAGAGGGGAGGGAAAGGGAAGGAAGTGGGGCAGAGCAGGATATGTGTGTGTGTTTGTGTATGTCTGTGTCTGTCCATCTTAAGCAACTAAGATTTCTGAAGTTCTTCATAGTCAGTGAACTTATTAAGTTATCTTGATAAATATTTTTTTCCTTCTCTCTTGTGCTGGGTATTGACTTGGCAGGACTGGGCAAGCACTTGTACCACTAAGCTATGCTCCCAGCCCCCTTTTCTTAAGTAGACTTTATTAGAGAAGTTTTAAGTTCATAGCAAAATAGAGCATGAAGTTCAGGAGTTCCCATATATCTTCTAACCCAACACCTACATAGCCTTTGGTATCAACATTTCCACCAGAGTGGTACATTTGTTATGGTTGATAAACTTATACTGATACTTCCTTATTACCTGCGGTCCATAGTTTATTAGAGTTCATTCTTTGCTTCTGTTTACATAGTTTACATTCTTTGGCTTCTGACAAATACAAAATGACATGAACCTGCTATTATTGTAGTTGTATCCTTTGTGTTCTACCATTTTTCTGAGTTCTGTCAATTCTATCATAGTAAAAACAAACAAAACAAAACAAAACAAAAAACATGTAAACCTACAAAACTTTTGGAAGCTTACTTCATGGCCCAGGGTATGTGCAGTTTTTGTTTTGTGATGCTAGGGATTGGACCCAGAGTCTTCCGCATGCTAGGCAAGCACTCTGTACAATTGTTAAGGTTTGATTCTGGAATGTCTTCAAAGGCTCATGTGTTGAAGGCTTGGTCCCCAATGCAGCAATGTACAGAAGTAGGGATTTTGGGAAGTGATTGAACTATAAGGGCTCTGATCTCATTGAGGGATTTGTAATTTGAATAGACTGTTGGGAGGTGGTAGAAAATGCAGGAGGTAGGACCTACTTGGAGGAGGTGGGTCACTGAGGACTTCTTGCTCTGGAAAGGACATAACTTGTCCCCGGACCCCTTTTGATCTTGCGCTTTCTGGCCGTCCTGAAATGGGCAGCTCTGTTTTCAGTACCATTTCTGCCATGATGTTCTGCCTTACTATAGTCCCATAAAAATGGAACCAACCAATCATGGACTGAAACTTTGAAACTGTGAACCAAAATAAATTTGGCCTTCTTTAAGTTGTTTTTCCCAGGTATTTGTCAGAAAGACAAAAATCTGACGAAAACAACCAGTGTGCAGCTTTTAAAGTGTTCTGTGTGGTTGGAAAGAATGTTTTTCTACAATTGTTGGGTACAGTGCTTTGCTAGTTCAAGTTGATTAATCATGTTAAATTGTTATAGCCTCCCCTCCCCCTTTTCTCATGGTTTGGCCTGTTGGTTCTATTGGTTACTGAGATAGATGTGTTAATGCAGTTTGAGTATCTCTTACCTAAAATGCTTGGACCCACCCCGAACTTTGGAGTATTTGCACATATATAATGGATGATAGGACCTAAGTCCAAACATGAAATTCATTTGTTTTACTTACCTTAACCACATAGCCTGAAGGTGATTTTGTACAATATTTGCCATCATTTTGTGCTTTAAATAGTTTGATGGTGTGGAATTTTCCACTGTGGCATCATGTTAGCACTCAAAATGTGTCAGATTTTTGAGTGGTTTTTATTTTGCATTTTCTGATTAGAGAAGTGTACACTGTATTCTGGTTTTGTATTTGTTTTTTCCTTAGTTCTGATAATTTTTACTTTATGTCTTTTTAGGATATGTTATTGTTTGCACACATATTTAGAGTTGTGTATCTTCCTCATTTGAGTCTTTTAAAATCTTAATAAATGTTCTTTAAGGCAAAAGTATTACAGGTAAAAAAATATCAACTTGATATTAATGTTGCAATATCATTTGCTTATTATTTTCAGGGTGTATCTTTTTTATCCTTTATTTTCAGTCTATATACTTAGTTGTGAATGATTCTATTGTTAGCACCATACAGTAGGATATTAAAAACCTTGTCAGTTATTATGATTGGAACATTTGATCTGTCTGAACAGTTGAGTTTAAATATGCCAATGAGTGCATTTTACTTATTCCTGTCTTATATACTTTTCCTGTTTATTTTGCCACCTTTTGGATGTTTTTTATTTAGTGTAGTTTTTGTGTGTTAACTTGGAAGTTATTTAAAATGTCTACTTGACTTAATCAAAGATCTGATGTTATTTGACCCTTTCTCTTCCCGGACACTTAAAACTCCATTTACTTCATTTTTACTTAAATGTCATAATTTGCAATTTTAAATCTGAGAATTTTAAAACATTAATTGGTACAGTCAATGCTTATTTAGATTTACCCACAAAATTTACCCTTTTCATTGATCTTCATTCCTGGTTGTAACTTGATCCTCCATCTTGGCACATTTTTCTTCTGCCCTAAGAAGAAACATCCTTACTGTTTCTCACCTGTTGTGTGACTGCTAATAGTGAATTCTCTGGGTGTGTATTAGTCTAAAGACATTCTAAAAATATTAGAAGTTATCTTTCTTTTTGAAAGATAGGTGCGTGTGTATGTATGTAGGATTGAACCAAGAAGCGCTTCACACTGAGCCACAAATCCAGGCCCCACCCCTTTATTTTGAGACAGGTTCTCACTAAGTGGCTGAGGTTGACCTGGAACTTGGGTCCTCCTGCCTTAGCCTTCCTCCTTTCTAGTTTCTGGGGTTACTGGTGTGTGCCACCATGTCTGGCTTCATGTCCTGCTTGAGTGGTATTTTTGATGTATATAGAATTCTAAGTTGACAGTTTGCTTCCAGGGTGTTGGAAGAAGTTATTGAATTTTATCTTCAGCTTCTGTTGTTTTCTGAGAAGTATACTGTTAGTTTAATATTTGCTCCCATGAATGGAATCCCTTCATTACTACAGGCTTCTATGGATTTTTCTTTCTTTCTTTTTTTTTTTTTTTTTTTTTGGTAATGGGATTGAATCCTGGGTTGCTTAGCCACTGAACCACATCCCCAGCCCTTCTTTATATTTTATTTAGAGACAGGGTCTCACTATGTTGACAAGGCTGACTTTGAACTTGTGATCCTCCTACCTCAACTTCCCAAGCTGTTGGGATTACAGGTGTACATCACTGCGCCTGGCTGGTTTTTCTGTTTTTGATTTTTTTCAGTGGTTTTACTATCAGTTTTCTAGGGGTGTTTGTGCTGGGAATTCTTGGGTCTCGATGAGTCCATAGAGAATTGTTCTTTCATAAAGTTTGAAGCTGTTCTTTTCAGGAGTTTCTGCTGTCTCCCTCCCCCACCTCTATTCTGAGACTTCATTTAAATCCTGTTAAACATTTCTCAGTCTCTCACCAACTTCTTACTTCTATCTGAGTATTTTTTTCTGCTCTCAGTTTAGTCACTAATTTTTAACAAGATTAACCTGTTGTTAGTCTTGCCCATTCAATTTTTTTTTAACTTATGGAATATCTGATGTTTTGATTTTTTTCTCCCCGAGTTTTCAGTCTTACATCTCTTTGAACATAGTAATTATAGCTACTCTTTTCATTTAATAATTATGTTTATTGGGGCTGGGTTGTAGCTTAGTGGTAAAATGCTGGCTTAGCATGTGTGAGGCCCTGGGATTGATCCCCCAGCACTGTAAAAACAAGCAAGCAAACAACAAAAAATATGTGACATTCTCTTAGTATGATTTTGCAACTCTAATCCTGGCAGTCCTGTGGCTTTTTTTTTGTTTCTGATTTGTTGCTTTTGCTGGGTTTTGTTCATTTTATCTCCTTCTGGGACCAGTTTATATGTGTGCACATCTAGTAGATTATACTTTAAATATTACTTGAATAATTTGGGGTGTAGGATTATATTCCCAGGGAAGATTCATGCTTGCTTCTGGCAGGCATCTGAGGTATTGGGAATGCTGGGGTCCCTTCAGTTCAGTTGTGGGGATGAAGATGAGTTTATGTCATGCTTAGAGCCTGGCAGCTTCCCTCTTCCTCTAGCTCCTTAAGGGCAGTAGTGCAGGATTCCGGCTCAAGGAGACTTGGGTTTCCCAGTGCTCCTCTACCGCCCTCCCCTTGGTAGCCCCTGTATTCCAGCCCTTGACTGCTAACCTTGCTAAAACTATGAGTCTCTCACCTGCCCTTTAACACTTGGCATTTATTCACAAGGATGAAAGTGGTTTCAGCTGTAGGATTTCCCTTCCTAGATCCTGCCTCTGGTGCTGTAAGAACTGTCTTTCAAGTTCTTCGATGTCTTCAAACTTGTTCAACTTTTTATCATGCAAGTTTTCATTCATATATAAGAGTAAATAGTGCAAAAGAACCCTCTGTGTTTCTTTGATACAACTCCAGTAGTCTTTGATAGCTTCCATGCTTCGGATATGACAAGATGTTCCAAGCTCCTGTGACCAGGAATTAGTCATTTCTCCTAGAAACTCTGGTTCCTAATAGGTTTTGCTAGAGGTGTCTGTTTAAATTTTATTTTGATTTTGTATCTATTAAGATTACTAGTCCATTATTACCAGGAGTTGGCTGTTCTTTTTGATGATGCTTGTAGGTGGCCTTCACAAACCCATTAAGGACCTGGAGGGATTGTTGTCCATGGCTTTAGACAGAGGTTGTGCCATGGACCTTCTGGCCAATCCAGTGAAACCTGCAGATACTGTTTAGAATGTTTCTGAACATGATGAATAAACTACACAGACAAAGAAACCAACTGTATTTAAAAAATCATAAAAATATTACTGTACTGTGTAATGTACTGTAACTATTTTGGTAACATGTGACAACAATATATGGGCCACAGCATATAGTTAACACATAGGTAGTTCAAGTTTTGTTTTTTGTGGGATTAAAATGAAGGTTTTGATGTGTATTTGGAAAAAAAAATGTATTATGGAGTGGTCTGTAGCTTGTTTTCTTTTACATCCTGATTACCAAATATTGCCAACAGGGGAGCATTGATAGACGTGTGTGCCATTGTAGTGCAGTTCATGGTTTTGTTTTGTTTTGTTTTTTCTTTTTTCTTTTTTGGTACCAGGGATTGAATCCAGGGTTGCTTAGTCACTGAGCCACATCCCCAGCCCTTTTTGTATTGTATTTAGAGACAGAGTCTTACTCAGTTGCTTAGGGCCTTGGTAAATTGCTGAGTCTGGCTGGCTTTGAACTCCTGGATCCTCCTGCCTCAGCCTCCTCTGCCCCTGGGATTACAGGGATGTGCCACCACACCGAGCTATGTAGTGCAGTACTTAATTAACCACCGTGAATGAGGTTGAACTTAACAGGTTTCTGTAAGATTGACCTCACTTCAGACGGCAGCTACAAACTGGGAGGCTCCCAAGTTACCTGTATTTTAGACAAGCTCACTACCAATTTTGAGGTTTCTGTGACCATTCTGAAGTTTGATCATGCAGTTAGAAAAAATTACAGAATTCCAAAGAGTACAATATTTATGATTATAGTTTTTAAATTATAAAAGGTTACAAATTATGTCTAAAGAAGAAATGTGTAGGGCAAGACCTGTGAGGGTCCAAATGTGCAGTGCTATTCCCTGCTGTTGAGTCAGTTTTGACCCTCCTGGACCATCCACATGACTACCTCATACCGAGTATTGTCAGTCAGAAGAGCCCACCGGAGTCTCTGTGTCCATAGTTTTTATTGATCTCATTTTTCAGCATAATTGATTGAATCATCTGCCGAACTTGAACTCAGTCTCCAACTCTTGTCACTGGACCTTGGATTGCTTGCATGAGGCTCTAAGCCTATCTGCTGATCCCATGGTTGGTCTTTTTAGTGTGGCCAGCCTTTCTTTTGAGTCATCTTGTTAGCAGAAACTATCTGGGGGCTCATCTTGAATTAGAGACACTCTCATGTTGTCCTCAGGACATTTTAATGATTTAGAGGGTCCTTCCCAGGAACTGGGACAGAGGCCATTCAGTCTCTTTGTTATATTTATTCTACTTTCATAGTGGTGGCTAAGGACCAGGCCTGGAGTAGCTACATAGCTGTCCTGTGCTATGCCTAAGTGCCTAATGAGAAACTGTCTCTCTGTCATAGTGACAGGTCTAAATAACTGTCAACTTAGAAGTATTTGGTGAATTTGGGATATTTTGAGATCTGCAGCAGATGGCAGTGGGTTGTTCTGTTGTTGAGAAAGTTAGAGATACTGCCAAAGGTATTGTATGTTGTTGCTTACCTTCATGGTGGAAATGAGGAAGTGCCTTGTTTTAGAAGGAGGGTAGGGAAAATGTAGAGATTATCTCCCATCCAAATCCATGGTCCTTGTGGATTTTGTCCATGCCTGAGGGCACCTTTATTAAAAGTTAGTGATTAGATATTTAGTGGTTTAGACTGTTTAATGATTTTTGTTTTTATTGATAGGAGAGTTTCAGCTTTGCAGACCTTTAGTATGATAGCACCTTTCAAGGTCCTTAAATAGCTGAACTCTGTAATTATGCTGTTTAGAACTGAGTCCTCCCCATCCTCCTGCTGTTCCTCTTTCTTCTTCAAGTTGAACCTAGGGGTACTTTACCACTGAGCTTCACCCCCAGTCTTTTTTGAGACAGGGTTTTGCTAATAGGACTTCGAATCCTCCTGCCTCAGTCTCTGGGATTATAGGCAGGCACCAGCACACAGCTCCCGGTGGTTTCTTCTGTTCGTAGTTACAAAATTTAAAACCACTGGGTGCCCCCCCCCCCCCCCCCCCCCCCGGTACTATAGATTTAACCCAGGGATGCTTTACCACTGAGCTTTGTTTTTTAATTTGAGATAGGTTCTCACTAAGTTGCCTAGGACCTCACTAAGTTCCTGAGGCTGGCGCCTTGTTGAACTTTGCGATCCTCCTGCTTCAGTCTCCCAGGCTCCTGGGATTACATGTGTGCACCAGTGGACCTGGCTCCTTTCTCTTTTTAAGAGGTGGAATCTTGCTGTGTTGCCCATGTTGGCCAGGAGTCCCGGGCCAACATGGAATTGCAAATACTTTACCATCTTAAACCCGTTTTTAATGTCTTAAGGAATAAATTAAATATTTGTAAGCACATTAAACATGGTACTTCCTTCCTCAGATTTTTCCCACATAATTTTAGAATGAAATTTTCTACCCATAGAAAAGTTGAATCTGTAGCTGAGTGACCCATCAGGATTCACTTACTGACATTTGGCTGTACTAACAGTTTTGTTTGTTGATCCACTTGAAAATTGCCTTAAGTTATAGACATAATGACACTTTTTGGGGGTTGGGGTGCTTAATCACTGAGCAATATTCCAGTTCTTTTTTTTTTTTTTTTTTTTTTTTAATTTTTATTTTGAGACAGGGCCTTGCTGAGTTGCTGATGCTGGCCTCAAACCTGCCATCCTCTGCCTCAGCCTCCTGAGTCGCTGGAATTACAGGCATGTACCATCATATCACGCTACACTTTTGGGAGGGAGGTACTGGGGATTGAACTCAAGGGCACTCAAACCATTGAGCCACATCCCTAGTCCTATTTTGTATTTTATTTAGAGATAGAGTCTCACTGAGTTGCTTAGTGCCTCACCAAGATGCTGAGGCTGCCTTTGAACTCATGATCCTCCTGCCTCAGCCTCTCGAGCTGCTGGCATTACAGGCATTCCACCTTGCCGGGTCATACTACACTTATTCAAATAAGGATATTCTTGTAACTTCATGGCATAGTCTTTTTTTTTTTTTAATCTGATATCTAGGCCTGTATTCAGATTTTAGCTATATGCCTCCTTCCATGTAAATATTTGTGATAATATACATTTCTCACTGTTGAAAAGAAAAAAATTGTGTTTCTCTGTGAAATTACTTTCTTTTTATAGAGCTGGGGATTGAACCCAGGGCCTCACACATGCCAGGCAAGTTCTTTTTTTCTTTTATTCAACCCAGAATAGACTATGACCCAGTACATGGGAGATTTTTCAAAACCAGCTAGTTCTCTGTTTCTCTGCAGACACCAACTAGTTTTCCTACAGTTAAACTGAAATTGACACTGTCTGACACTGAAGCTTTGTCTCTCACAATACTGCCTCATTGCTGTGCCACTCGCAGGTCTTGTGTTTCTTATCCACTGGCTGTAAATTGGAAGTTTCAGTGGTTCCTCCCTTAAGTTTAATAATTTGCTGAAATGGCTCACAACTCAGGTTACTTGACTAGATTGCAGGTCTATTACAAACGACACATCTCAGGGTGGACAGTAGAGTTTCATAGGTCTGGAGGAGTAGCCTGGAGCTCCTGCCTCTTCTCCAGGCACCTCCATGTGCTCACACACTGGAAAGCTCTTGGAACTCATTATTTAGGAGTTTTTATGGAGGTCTTCTTTGGAATACTTGACCACATCATTGACCATTGATGTGGCTCAGTCTTTACCTCTTACCGCTCCCTGGAGGTTGCAGTTGGGGCTTGAAAGTTCCAAACTTCTAATTCTGATGGTTGGTTCCCCTGGAAACGTATCTCTCATCCTGAGGCCATCCAGGTATCCTTAGCCAGTCATCCCTTTAGCAAAAAGACAATCACTTCTGTATTCTAGGGTCATAGGAGCTGTGTGCCAGGAAATGAGAGGAAGACCAAAATGTGTTTTTCTTATATCACAGACGTTTTTACCACTATGACATTAAGTATTTTTTCTTCTTCCTTTTTTGGGGGTGAAGTACTAGAGATTGAACTTGGATGCTTTATCACTGAGTTACATCCCCGGCCCTTTTTGTTTTGAAACAGGGTCTGTCTCTAAATTGCTGAGGCTGACTTGAAACTTGGAATCTTCCTGCCTCAGCCTCCTGAGTCACTGGGATTAAAGGCATGTACCACTGTACTGTTTGTAACATCAGTTTTGACAACTTGTTGGAAGCATACATTTCAGTTTCTACTTGACTGTTTGGCTATTAGTACTTTTGTGTACTTTTCCATTAGTGATCTTAGTGTTAAATTTTAGAATTTAGTATTTTTGCTTGAGTTATAGAAAATATTTTTTCTTTATATAAATAGCATTGTTTGGTGATAGCAGGTGATAGCAGGTAGCAGCCGGTATTTTGGTGTATAGCTTCTGCTTCTTGGTGATTACTGCTTTTATGTTTGAAATTTTGAAATATTCATTCCTTAATCTTTTTGGAGACACAGTACATTGTTATTTATTTTGTGGTACCCTATCATTTATGGAAACAATCTTTAAATAGGAAATTTGTTAAAGCAGTGCTACTTGCAATCTTTGTGACCTTTACCAAATTATTATAAATTCTGTACTGCTGTTTTAAAATTTCCAAAATAGTATAGTAATAGTGTATGCCTTTGTAGTATGGTGTTTGTGAGGAAGATAATGAATTAGAAGTAAAGCAACTTAAGTGTTTAACAGGTAGTGAATATTCAGTAAACATTTTTATGGTAAGTAGTGTGAACATTTTGTGATCTCCTTTGAGAGAATTGTAGAAGGAGAATTTCAAGTTTCAGAATTTAAGTTCATGACACATTTGTAAGATTACAAGCAGTTACAAGCCTGGATATTTAGTTACACTTATAAAGATGTATTTAATGAAGGAATATCCAGAATCTTTTTCCCCTTATCTTTTTATTATGAAAAATTTGGAACTGAAGTACAAGTTCAAAGGACACTAGTGAACATTAATATACTCTTTACCTAGATTGAAAAATAACCATATTTTGCTGTATTCATTTTATCCCTTGTGCGTGAATCATTTTCATTCTCTGGATCATTTGATATTAACTTATAAACAATCATGAGTCTGCTTCTCTAGAAGTTTCTTATACGTTACCTGAGAATAATTATTCTCATGAATAGCCATGGTATTCATTGTTTTTAAAGTTTAATAGTTCCATAACATCCAATATTTAGTCTGTACTGAAATTTCCCCAATTGTCTTAAACATATTTTCTAGCCCCCCTCTCCCCTTGCAACCCAGAACCATCTGTTTAGGATTTATGTATTGCGTGGAATTGTTTTGCCTCTTTCTCTTAATCTAGAGTGTATGTCTACCTTTTCTTTGACATTGAGTTTTTGAAGAGTATGGCTCATTGATCATGTACAGTCTCCTTTCTGAATTTTTCTGTTTGGTCACGGTGTTTGACTTGCTCCTATGTTGCCTGTTTCCTATAAACTGGAAGTTAAGCTTGACTAGATTTAGGTAAACCCCCGTTTTTGTGCATTACTAAGGATTGAACACAGGGGTGCTCTACCACTGAGCTACATCTCCAGTCCTTTTTATTGTTTATTTTAATAGAAACAGGGTGGCACTAAGTTGCTGAGGTCGACCTCAAGCTTGGATCTAGGTCCTTCTGTCTAGTCTCCTGAGTTTCTGGAATTACAGGTATGCACCACCGTGTCTGACTTGGGAAGACATTTTTGACAAGAGCACTTTATAAGTGATACGGTGTTTTGCATCACATCTAGAAGTGGATAAAGTGAGGTTGACTTGCTATTTTAGTGGTGCTAAATTGTTGGATTTCCCCATGATGACAGACCAGTCTTCAACAAATTGTAAAGCAGTACTTTCCTCTTTACAGTTAACAGGTAACCTGTTTCAACCTTTTTAGCAAATGATTTTTTTTATCTATTAGTGATCTCTCAGAATACAGATCTTTCTCTATCTCTCGCTCGCTGTCTAGGTGAACCCAGACCTTCACATTGCTAAGTACTCCTCCATTACTGAACTATACCCCAGAACTGGGTCTATCCTTTTTATAACCTTGACCCCATTTTCCATAACACTTTTCTCCTAGCATCGAGATTTTTCTATCAGTGTTTTAAATTTCTTTTTAAAAAATTTCCTTCACTTTTTCTTATTTACTAAGCCACTTAATAGAATAACAAAGTGAAGGTGGAGTGTGTATCATTTCAGAAAACTGGAACAAATTTAGTTAAACTGTTTTCAGTCAAAGGAGGATGGGATTTGTTTTAGCAAAGCTAATTTGTCATATTTTTTAGAGCATTATTATATGGCAACTATTGAAACAAAACCAGGGTTTCATTAGTTAGCACTATGCAGTTTTCCTTTTGATTTGTCTTTGCATTTCTTTTTAGTTTTAACAGGAGTTGGGATAAGATGAGACAATTTAAGTGTTTATTAGTTGTTAGCTCAAGAATGGGTAAGTTATTTTGCATTCTTACATTGTTTAAAAAGTCCCCTTGTTTCTTTCCCCCACTGCAGTTCTTCCTTCAACTTCTCTTAAAAGTTTGTTAACCAAGTTCAACTTGTAAATTTTAATGAAGTGGAAAGATAGAGAAAATATTGCCAAGATAAGCTTAAATCTGCCAGTGAAAAGGGTGCACACTTTAGAGCATTAGTTAAGTGAAAAATTCCATGCCATTTAAGTTAGTATAAATCCATATTTGTGTAGATTAAAATTTTCCTTAATCTTTTAAGTAGTTTTGGAAAGAGGAGTAGAGAAAGAGGGTGGAGCCATGGGATGTCTGTGACAACATTTATTGTAAGCTGCTGAGAATGTTCTAGTGGTTAAGAGAGAGATACGCAGAGGGCAAGGATGGGATTGGGTAAAAACTGACGGGGCTAGTTTTACATTGCTCAGGACAGTTATCTGTACTACAGGAGCAAAGGGCACTTCGGTGGTGGGATGGTGTGAAGTTCTCTTTCGCTTGCTGTTTTCCTAGAAGATAGCAAGCCTGTCTTCTGAAGTCATGAGTAGTATTGCTGAATGTGCCTTGAGATTACAACCTGATAAATTTTGTATGTTTCTCATCTGTATTTAGTGTTCTAGTTCTTAGCACAACAGAAAGGGAGTTGGGTTGAGACTTTTGCACATAACAGTAAAGGAGAGGAAGGGTGGGGACAAGGAGGGAGCAGCCATTGTGGTTGGACCATCCCTGAAATCTTAGCCAGTGATGGGTCAGTTAGTTCCTGAAGGACATAATAGGACAATGAAGAAATGATAAAACTATGACCTGGTTGTGTTAAAATTTAGCAATCAAGAAATCGCTGAAATAAAAGGGTTATAAAACTGTTATAGATGTTAGCCAAAAATAAAAGATTGGGTCTGTGACACATTCTCTTAAGGTACAAGCATCATTGCCATATAGCATTTGAAAAAAGTCCTCTAGATCCAAGAGGCCAAGGTATTTTTATAACGAAAATCTGTGGAAGCTGGACATGATGATGCTCACTAGTCTGGAGACTGAGGCAGGAGAATTGCAGGTTTGAGGCCAACCTCAACAACTTAGGCCCTGTCTCATAATAAATAAAAGGGACTGAGGATGTAGCTTAGTGATGGAGAACCTTGTCTTCGCTTGCGTGAGGCCCTGGACTTGATCCCAAGTACTGTGGGCCCCCCCAAAGAAAAAGTTCTGGCGTTGTGGCTCAGTGGTTACATGTGTCTGGGTTCAGTCACCAGTATCAAAAGAAAGAAGATTTGTGGAAAAGAAGTGTAAGTTGCTTCATTGTGGTTACATAGGCTATAAATACTAAGGACTGGGTCATGATGACAAGAAGTGAGTGAAGTCCTAGAATAGGAGGACCTTCCATAAGGAGAAGCACTTGTTGCTTCTTGGCTGGTTCTACAAGTAGAATGCTACTTTTCCTTGATGACTGATCTTCAACACAAAGGAAGGGAATGTGGAAAAGACGCCACTCCCCCCATGCTATGTTGGTTTAGCCCAAAGCTGTCAGTGTAAAATAAACTCTTAACTCTTCCTTCCCTCCATCCTCTGGTCTATAACTTAATTTAGAACATCTCAAAATTCTTCTGTCAGTTGCATCAGAGAATTGTTGGAGTGGTAGTATTAGTGTAAGAAATCTGGAGTGATCAGGTGGTTTTGAGTGTGGGATGCTTGAAATAAAATTTTGGAGGTATTAACAGTTACTGGTGATAAAAGGTCTAAGTTGTGACTGACTGGTAATAGTTGGCTTATGTGTGGTAGGTAGTTTGAAATGATAATGTCTAAGAACCTAGGGGGTAGGTATTGAAAAGATCATGTGTTTGGATGATGGAGTTGCCAAGAATATTGATGAATTTTGGTGGAAAGGAAGTAAACCAATACCATAGTCTTCCATAAAGGTGTGCAGATGACCAGGAGATTAATAGTTAGAAGATTAATAAAAAGGGATAGCTGTCAATACTAGTGTATGGGATGTGATGTGTTTCCAAATGGAGGTTTTGGGTAGGAGAACTTGTGTAACAATATGTAGTGAGAAATACAGGCAGATACCAGTGGAGGGAGCTGTGAATGGGGAAGGTTTTTGGTGGCAGGAGGCAGCACTTTGCTGAAGATGGTCTTTGCCTTCTGGAGAGATGTGGGCAGGCAGGGAGAAGAGAGAGAAAATCTAATTGGATATGTCACTATGGGAAAGAGTTAAATGAAGAACGCTTAGGCTGTATAAGGTAAATGAACTATGTGAGATTTGGTGTGGGCAGGTGGGTAGGCTAGTGGGGGAAGGTGGGTAACCTGCCAGTTGTCCTGGTATCTTTCATCATAGGCCTGGTTTCTTTATGAGTAGGATAGGAGGCAGACTGGGTATAGCTTCCCAGTGAGACCATCTGAAGCACTGGAAAACTTGCTTAAACTACAACTGAAAGGCGTTACCTACAGAATAGGTGCTTTTCTCAGTATTTTATATTGCTGTTACACACACACTCTTCTTTTTTTCCGCTTATTTGTTAGTTGTCTCCTCCTTTACCCTAAGCTTCTAACAGTAGGGACTCTGAACAATTTTGAAACGAATTAATTATAAAATCATTGATTTTTAAATCTCTGTTCCTTAAATAATAAAAACAACTTATGTAATTTTGAGATTTTACTTATTATTTTTGAGATGGTTTTGCCATGTTGACCAGACTGGCCTTGAACTCCTGGGCTCAAGTGATAGCATCTTACATATGTAGGATTACAGGCTGCTCTACCATGCCTGCATAGTTGAGAATTTTTACCTTAAAAATTTAATTGCCTTCACTCTCCTTCATCAGACATCTTAACTATTTTAATGATTTTGTTATATTTTAGTCTTTTAGATGATTAAGCTTTCCCTTCAGTTCTTAAATTGGACAGAAATTGTGAACAGTGAACATAAATTGTAAATGTAAAGACTAAAACATGAGAACCAAACATCTTTAGTGAAATTTGTAGTGGATTTTTTAATGCTTTCTGAGAATTTATATGGAAGAGTGTTACACTGGGTGGATTATAAATTCCTGGAACCAGATTTGTTTAAATGATAAAGCTGTGTGCTTAAAATGACTTAACATTGGCATGGGTGAGAAAGTTTCTGGACCCTTCCTCTGGTTTCTGGAAACTGGGAGCAAAAGGGAAAAAGTGAAGTTTTTGTTTGTGAGAATTCTTTCTCCTGTCCAAGGCCACTGGCCTACTCATCTTCCACCTGACTGTGCCTTCTTCAGTGACCACACATCCCTGTTGCCCTCCCCGTTGTCTGGGCATTGTGTCCAACCTGGAAGAAGGGCCTGCCAGTCTAAACTCTCTGAAATCCCAGCATTCACCCTTAAGTACTTTTTACCAGCAAAATGCGTTAGTATGGTGAGGAAGTGTGTCACCTGATCTGACTAACTACTTTTGTGTCTTCAGATTATCCTAGACTTTCTTTTAAAGGATCAGTTGCCTTGTTTTTGTTCTCCTACTTTGTCCTGTGCTAGGAACTCAGGTCTTAGGAAACAAATGAATTGCTTTTGGGAGAAGTGCATTTTAGCTATAACATATTTAAATTTTAGGTTGTCTTTAAATGGCTCACTAGGCATTTTGCTGCTCTGACGATTGGTCTAGTAATTAACTATTTCACTGTTTTACAGAGTACTTGTGATTCCTCACATTTTTGCTGAGCTTGTAAAAGAGGCACTTGGATGGTGGATTAACAAGAAAACTGACATTTTGTGGAAAGTTTTCAATTGGAGAATATTGAATTTTCACCCTAGTCTAGCAGCTCTGCTGCTCACATAAATACAGATGAATGAAGACCCCATTCGGAAAGACACCTGGCCAGCGGTCCAGAGCTGATGCAGGTAAGCATTGCAGCTCTGCATGTATTCTAATGTAATAAACTTTCAAAGACAGGTGCAAAATTGAGGAGTACTTTTACATAATACCTAGTGGTTTGCTGCTCTTGAAGCATTGTGATTTCCTGAATTTTATGTACATAGGTGAAAAAACAGCTTTAGTTTCTTTTCAGGAAGTGATTTCACTAAATTTTTTTCTGCATGACCTAGCAAATTATAAGTTGGAAATACATGTTGTTATTAAAACCTAGGAGATTCTTGTTGAAAGAAGGTGAAGCCTTAGGTGAGTATTAGAGTTAATGAAATTAGGATATTGAGCAACTTTAAGGAAGGTGAAAAACTTGAGTTTTTTAGTGTGCTTATTTGAAGGAAGTATACTGGTATGAAAATAAAATGAATATTTAAGAGTAATTACATCAATTTTTATTTTTGCGGAACACAGCTAGTACAACAGAAGTTTGGACCCTGCTTGGTTTTTACTCCCTCACCCCCCAACAAAAATAAAATCTTATAGAACTACACTATAAAATAGGTAAATGATACTGTCTTTGGTACTTCATTGGCTCTGCCTTTTGGTATCTCTGCTGATCACATAATCTTAGACAACTGAACCGACTTCTCAACCTCCTGTCTCCAGGTATGTTATTTATTTTAAATAAACACCCCTTACCTTTTTTAATTTTAACTTCTTTTAAAAGCTAATACTGATTTTTAATGTTCAGTATTTATCAGTAAGATTTATTTGGAATACTGGTGACTGATCTGTAAGTCATCTGAGACTTTTTTTGGTGGTGCTGGAGATTGAATCCAGGGTTGTTCTACCACTGAGCTATATCCCTTACCCCTATTTATTTTCAGACAGGTTATCCCTAAATTCCTAAGACTGTCCTTGGACTTGGAATCATCATCTCGATTCCCCCAGCTACTGGGATTACAGGCATTTGTCGTTGTGCCTGGCCATTTGAGAATTTCTAGAATCCCTGTTCTCTTTTACTACCTGTGTAAACACTGATGTGATGTGTTTAAGTTTTCTTGAGACTTAGTTTTTCTCATCTAAAATATGAGACTGTTTTAAGGACTAAATGAGATACTGTGTGTCAGGTGTTTCACTTGGTGCCTGGAACATTTAGTAGTATTGATCATTATGTTTATAATAAAATATTTTTATTTTATTAAATGGAAAAAAAGTGCTGTCAGGCTTTTATTGGTCAGTGAGTACAGCCTCCCAGTTAGTTCTCTTGAAATAATGACTTATTTCCCAAGTTTTTTTTACATAAACATTCCAAAATCAAACTTTTTAAAAATAGTTTCCTCTAAGGAGGAAAGCTTGCTGATCATAGTGATGTGTACAATGGTAGAAGGAACTGAAGTTGTTTTTATATATGTAAAGCAGGGAGTTAATTCTAACAAGTACTTTGATTTCTCTTTTCTTCAGTATTTCCTATAGCATAGGGCCAAAAACTCTGTAAATTCTATTTGACCCTTTAAGATATTTTAGCACGAGAGAGCATGGGATTATTCTTTTTTCACTGTGTACTTAAAGAGATAGTGTGGGAGGGGAACAAAGTACTCCCCCCTCCCATTCTCATATATAGTTAATATAATAGAGCATCTCTGGTCACCTCAATGTGGAATGGAGGGTTTCTCTCCACCAGCAACCAAGCAGTTTTGCAGTAGACTCCAGCTGGACATCCTCCACTTATTCAGTTTTGATTGTACCTGGATATAATGTGAGAACTGGCTATAAATTTTGATTTTCCATGATCCCATTTGCTACAGCCGCTCATAGAACTCAGGGAAACACTTATGTTATGTTTACTTGTTTACTGTGAGAGATAGGAACAGAGGATAAGATGAAGGGGATGCATGCCCTCTTTAGGATGCACCACCCTGCTGACACCGCCAGGTGTTAGTCAGTTGGGAGGCTTTCCACACGCACATCTGTTGGGTTTTTATGAAGGTTTTATTACGTAGACATGATTTATTACATCACTGACTGCTGGTGATCCAAGTAGCCTTCAGTCTTTTCCCCTCCTGGGAGAGTAGAAGGTGGGACTGAAAGTTTAATCCTGTTTCTGCTGTGGTCTTTTCAGTGGCTAGCCTCTATCCTGAAGCCTAACTACCAACCATCTCAACATACAAAAGACACACATGTCACATTAAGCTATCCCTGTTCTAGGAGTTATGTATCTGGAGGTAGGGGGTGGAAACAGATATGTATTTCAAAATAGCACAGTACTATACTGTTTCACAAACAGTAATGACTTACAGATCAGTATTGTTGATAAAATTGTTTTATTCATTCTTCCTTTTAACAGAAATGCTGTGCTGCTTTTAAATCCCTCTGTTAATTACTGATGTGACCATGTGCAAAAGGGTCTATTTTATCCCAAATAACGAGAAACCTGATAGGCATTCCATAATTGGTATGGTGGCTAAACTAAAAGGCTTATAACAAAATGCAGAAGGTATTCTGTAGGTAACATTTTTAACTCATTTAGGTTTTTACCTTAAAAGTTTGCAAATATGAGTGTGCACAAAGTTCTCTTGATCACCAGTATTGAATGTTTTGTATTGGCTTCTCTTGAGGAATTGGCTCTGTAACATAACATCAACTTCTTGTACTAACCTCCTAATAACATATAAATGTGGACTGTTGAGCCAAGTAATGCAGTGTAATTTCCTTTTTTGGGGTACATTTTGTTTTTCTTGGGAGTTTGATTGCTTTTTTCTTTTAAAATTTCTAAACTCTCAGTATGATTTTCTGCATAGTCAGATGTGATAACTCATTTGTTTTTTTTTTTCTAGAACCTTTTTGTTCTTTTCAGCTGTTTGTTCTGTGCACCTCATGTGACATTGTCAAGTTAGGAATTTTCTTTTTTCTTTCTTTTTTTTTTTTTTTTTTGGCGTTACCTGAGATTGAACTCGGGGCCTTGTGCTTGCAGGCAAGCACTTTACTAGCTGAGCTATCTCCCCAGCCCTTTCTTCTTTTTAATGTTGAATTCTCCTGTTTCCTGCATGCTGTGTCTTACCTTTTTTGATGTGTGTTCTTGTGCAAGCCAAGCATGTATATATTTAAGAAGTGTCAAGTGTAGACAGTGAATGAGTAGACTGTTGAAGTTACAAATGACATTTGTGATGATTCATATTCTCTATTGTAATTGTCTATAGTAACATTTTTTAAAAATGCTCATAGAAGATCATTTTTTGAGACTTCATGTTGACATTTTTTTTCAGTTCTTATACTTAATCATTTGGGGAAAAGTCTAGGTTGAAAGTACTTTTCAGTTATCTTCAAAACATTGCTATATTTGTTGTCTTTGGGGTTCTCTTGATGCTAGTTAGGAAAGTTGGGTGTCATTTTTATTTCTCATCATTTGTATGTGTGTAATTAATATCTTCCTGTTCTGGGAATTTTTTGAAAATTTCCCTTTTATGTCTTCTGGAACTTTATGGTAATGTATTTAAGTGAAGTGTTTTTAATTTTTCAAGTTTTCAGTCTATAGATTCATACTGCAATTGTGGAATTTTGTTTCTTTGATCTCCATTGGGGGACCCTCCCCCCCTTTGGAATACATGCTATGTGTTTGTTGGATCTTTAGGTTGGTTCTTTTTTCCTTTTCCACTCAGTTCATCATCTTTCTAGGGGCAGTTATTGACTTTTATTTTCCGGTCTTTTTCTTTTACTCTCAATCATCGTTTTAAATATGTAGGATCTCTTTAAATTTTCATACTTGTTTATTTCATAGATGCATATCGCTTACATTTCTGTGGCTATAAATTACACTTTTGAAGTCTTTCTGAACTCCTGTGGCTACTTAGGAGTTTCTTAGTTTGTCTTGCTATTAGCTTCTGTGTTTGGCCTGGAAAGTTTCCTTAAATCTCTTATGGTCTTATTCTTATCCTCTAGCAAGGCACTAGGTTGTTGGATGGGAAGCTGTGTGAGAGAAGTGATCCTTGTGGCCTGGTAGGCTTTACTTAAATTATTGGGGACTTCATGGTCTCTTTATTTATGGGTGTTTTGTGTTGAGATGGATTTTCAGGTTTCCTCCATTTCAGATTTCCTGATTTCTCCCTTAAAGTTATATCGTCATATTCCCTCAACACTTTTTTTTTTTTTTAAACTACCCCTGTGACCACTGCCTGTCACACAAAGCTGAGCTTATTACTAAATTGACTGAAAACAGGAGGGAGTGTATCACCTTGACTTTCAAAAAAGGAATAATAGTTGTGGGAAGGATTGAGTCATAGGTTTGTAGTTATCAGAGTTGGTGTGAATGGGGATTGATTAGAATTTCTAGTCTAAATGAGTTGCTGGATTGGGCATTGGTCTCTATCTTTGGAACATCTGAGTTTATACAAAGTTCAGTTAAACAGTTGGTCTTATTTTGGAACATGTATGTGAATGAATCACTTTTAAAACAGTTTTGGGTGGTTTTTTCTGTTGTGCATTATGGTTTAGTATAGTTCAGCCCTTTTTTGCTGTACTGAGGATCGAACCTAGTGCCTCACTCATGCTATGCAAGTGCTTTACAAATGAGCTATGTCCCCAGCCCCAGTTTAACTTTATGTCCCCAGCTCCAGATTAACTTTTTGACTCATAGAATAGCAGCTCATCTTATAAATCATGGTTCTTGTTCTTCATTCAGTAAATAGATACAAGGACACTACCTAATAAAGGATTTTCTTTTCTGAAAGCCAGTGATTAATCTTAGATGATAGAACTCTACTTTCCAGTGACAGACTGATACCAGTGCCCAGTTAGTATATATGAGCTTTCTACTCTTCTGTTACTCAGTTTTCCTATTTCAATGGTTTGTATTGGTGATCACTCCTAAGCAGTGCATGAAGATCTTCCTCATTACTTTTTACAACTGAACAACACCCTGTTGTATGGTTGTACCATCTTATTCAGTAACCTCTAATACTGGACATTTGGTGGTGTCTGCTCTCTGCTCTTACAAACAGTAGCTGCTGTGAATAGTGTTGTCCATATATCTTGCCAGTGTGTCACTGGATAAATTTCTGGAAGTATAATTAAGTAAAAAAGTGCATATACAATTTTGTGAGAATCAACAGAATCACCTCTGTGGAGTCTTGGCATTTTGCATTTCTAACAGCAACATGGAAAAGTTTCATTCCACACTGTCTTGCCTGTGGCAGATGTTGTCATATATTGAACTTTGTTTTGTCTTATGGGTAAGAACTGGTGTCTTAATGTTGTTTCATGTGCTGAATATCTTGTAAGAACCTGTTTGGCTTTCCTTTTCCTGTTATCTTTTTATGTCATTGTTATTACCCTGTTGTCTGTGCTATGGGTTATTTATCATCTTTTGTATGGAGTCAGGTACCTAAAGAGATTTCTTCCCTGAGTCCCTAGTCTCTTACTCCCATCTATATGGATGCCTGTATCAAACAGGTCATGCTGAAACCTCTGTACTTCTAGATTGGATCTGTCCCCCCACCCCCACCCCCCCTGGGATTCTATATGTTTATGTTCTTTTTTTGTCTCTTAAACTGAGGGGCATCTTCCAGTAAATAACAAAGAAGATGTATGTTACCTGGAAATTTTAGCCTGTGTGTGTGGAAATATCTCTGTTCTCTGTTGATTCAGGGTTCAAAATCACTTTGCTTCAACTTTTTTTTTTTTTATAAGTATTTTTAGTTATAGATGGACATAATATCTTTATTTTTTATGTGGTGCTGAGAATTGAACCCAGTGCCTCTTACATACTAGGCAAGTAGACAGCCCCAACCCACTTTGCCTCAACTTTGAAAGTACCATTTACCCTATTATCCTGATCTAATGTTGATGACAGAAGAGTAAGTCTAATGTTTTTTGAAACTTGTTTTGAGTGTATAGAGGAATTACAAAGATACCTCATTCTTCAAGAATTTTTAAAAATGGGTTTTTTTAATAGCAGTTTTCAGTTCACAGCAAAATGGAGTGGAAAGCAGGGTTCCTCTGTCTCTCTTGCCCTCTCAACAAGTGATAGGCTCCCCATCAACATTCTGTACACAGGGGCACATTTATAATTGATGAACTTGCACTGATACTATCCATCCAGAGTTCACAGGATTACATTAGACTTCATTTTTTTTGTACCCAGGATTGAACCCAGGGGCGTTTAACCCCTGAGCCACACCCCCCAGCCCTTTTGTATTTTCTGTAGAGACAGAGTTTCACTGAAGTGCTTAGGGCCTTGCTAAGTTGTTGAGGTTGACTTTGAACTCAAGATCCTCTTGCCTCAGTCTCTTGAGCTGCTGGGATTATAGGTGTTCACCATCACACCCAGCTAGGCTTTACTCTTCTTTGTGTATATTCTGTGAGTTTGGACAAATGTTTAACCATCATTGTAGTATTGTACAGAGCAGTTTCACTGACCTAAAAACCCTTAGATCCCCCGTTGTTTGTCTCTCTCTTGCTTCATTAACCTCTGACAACTGCTGGTTTGTTTGTTTATTTGTTGATTCTGGGGATCAAACCCAGAGGCACTTAAATACTGAGCAACATCCCCAGCCCTTTTTTTTATTTTTTATTTTGAGACAGGCTCTTGCTGAGTTGACTGAGGCAGCTTTGAACTTTCGATCTTCCTGCCTGTCTCCTGAGCTGCTGAGATAAGGTTACAGGTGTAGTACAGGTTACTACTTTTTAAAATCACATGTTATTTACAAATATTTTCTTTCAGTCTGAGACTTCTCACTTCTTGACAGTGTCATTGGCTTCAATTCTGTCAGTGTTTGATTGATGAATTTTAGTACTCTAATTAGGTTTATTATACATATGTAAGATTATTATTCTGACTTCTTGATTAACTGACTTTTTTTTTTTTTTTTTAATCATTTTGAAATGTCCTTTTTTGAGCTCTTGGAATAGTGTTTGTCCTGAAGTTAATTTGCCTACTGATAATTGACTCTTCTTTTCCTAGCCTCTTAACTGGTACAGTGAAGACTTTTTCATTTAATATACAGTGAAGACTTTTTCATTTAATATAATTGTTATAGTGTTTGAGGCTGAATGATACTTTTGCTGTGTGTTGTATATAGGTAAGTTGGTTTGCTCATTTTCCAGCCACCTTAAAAGTTTATTCCACTGCTTTCTGCCTTACACTGTTTTTGACAAGCAAATCTAGAACCACTATTACCTGTTTTCCCTACTTTATCCAAAATCTTGTTCCACTTTCATTGCACTTGTTGACCATGTGCTTTGTCACAATTGGAAAGCTTTCTTTCATTATTTTTTTCCCCCTTCCTCCTTTCTCTTCTTTCTTGGAGTCTAGTTACCTATGTTGGTCCTGTGGCACTGCTCTTTGAACCTGTGTTCATCCCCTCTTGCCTCATTTTCTTTGCATGCCATTTTGGGTAGCATGTATTGTTATGAAGTTTGGTGTTTTTTTTTTTTTTTTTTTTTAAGTGCATGTCTATTTTGGTATTAATCACATACAGCGAATTTTTCACTTCAAATCATGTGTTTTTCAGTAGTTTGTTTTCTTTATACATTTTTCTGTATTAAGTGTGCTTTCCCTTAAGTATTTGAACATGTTTCTCTTTTAATGTCTTTGTTCATTTTGAATTTTACCTACCCGGTTGGTTATATGGCTACAGTCTACTACTTTCTATAAGTCTGATAGGTTTTATTTATTTTGTGGTGGTAGAGAATCATACCCAGGGCCTTGCATGTACTAGGCAAGTACTCTACTGCTGAGCTATACCACTGGCATTTGTTGGGGTGTTAGACATTTGAGACACTGTGTTGTTGAACATCGGAATTTTGTTGATGTCCAATTTTAAAGAGTGTCGAAGTTTGTTTTGGCAAGTAGATGTTGAGTGTGAGTAACCTGTGTTGTAGGCCTTACTGCAGACTTCTCAGGAAGGGGTCACCTTTTCTCTGTTTTTTTTTTTTAAATTTAATTAATTAACTAATTTTTATAAATTGCTGCAAGTATTCAAGAGAGCGCTAGATGAAATTTGAACGACTTTATTCTTTTGTGATTTCTCACAATTGTTCATGTGCAGATTTGTGTTTAACCAAAGACTTAAGTTTCCTCCCATCAATGTCGAGTTTGGACTTTTCTTCTGGATAGTTTCCTTCTTGCCACAATCTGTTCCTCATTTTGAGCCACCATTTCTCCCTAACTGCAGTTTGACTCTCCCCTTGGCAAAACCATGTTGTTCTCCTGGCTCCCCTTCATATACTGTCATCCAGAAATTGCTCTCAGGAATGAATTCAGGGTCAGTGCAAGACTATTGCTTTTGTTTTTTTGCTCCCAGGTCCTGTAGATCTTTGCTGCCCATCACCTCAGGGTCGTGTTTTCTAGCTCTTTATGACGGGAAGACAAGTTCTCTACCACTCATTGTCATTGTAATTTTGGCCATGGAACTCTGATTTTGTGTGTGTGTGTGTGTTTTTTATTTCTTTTTTTTTGACTGACTTGGGAGTGGAGAACTGTTGCTTTTAACATGTTGTCTGCTCAGAATAAGTAAACAAACAACTTTCTTATACATTGACTGTTAATGATTTTTTTACTACTCTCTGTGGCAGTTATTCAGAAGTTAAGTTTTTTCCGAGTTCTAAAGTATTTTTTTAGTCTACTTTTCACTGATTGTACCTCACCTCTTTCAGGCCATGCTGGAGTGTCTGCAAACATGATGAAGAAGAGGACATCTCACAAGTAAGACACCTTGAAATAACATGTTGTTTTTAGATAGCATGTTGTGACCTCTGGTTACATAGCATGTGGGAGCCTCTCTTGTAGGAGAGGGTTCATAGCTCACCTCATCTGATGCCTAATAAGTAACAGTTTCCCCCATCCCTTTCTTCTTTTTGGCCTGACTGAAGTGTTCCAGTCTGTCCCTGAGCAGTTAAAATCCTTCATGTCATGATCTTTCCCCCAGCCAAGAACAGTAATGCTGAGAGTAACAGGCACACAGTGATCTCCCATGTCTCTCCTTGGTCAGGGATATGGGGTCCTGGTGCAAGGTTCTTCTCTGGTTTCAGTGTGCTATTACACCAGAAGTTCCTTTTCACAGCAACTGTCTTATGCTGGAGGGCTGCCTAGCTTATTGTTTTATGACATTGTTAAATGAATTAAAAACTTATAATCTAGATACTTCAGTGTTCAAAGATACTTCAATAGCCATGTATTTAAAATGACAGATGTATTCTCAGCCCTGTAGTCTGTCAGTGCTAGGTGACTGAAGCTGCTCTTTCCCCTGTGCCATGCACTGGTGACTCTGCTACTGTTAGAGTGCTCTGTTACCACTCTAACACCCTGTCATGACTGAAAGTTGTCATGAAACTTTCAGAGTGAAAGCCCCCTTCACTCTGTTACCACCTGAGGCATTCATTATAGCAGTCATTTCTAAGTTATTTATGCCCCTTAGTCACCACACTGAAGAGGGTGAGAGGCCTTTTGGTCATGAAAGGTCTGGATGAATTAGGGAGTGCCTTTCACTAATGGTTAATGCTCGAACCAATTTCCCACTCATAATGAAAGCATGATGCATAATACAAATATTCATAATACTCAGCTTAAGAAATGACCTGGAAAGTAAAAATTTGTAAGTTAGATGAATTTACCTGTTTTCTTGAGGTTTAATAAACAGTGTTAATCAGATACCATTCTTTCACTCATTTCCTTCATGGTTTTACCATGTCAAATGATGTGATAATTTATGTGATGCGTCTGTCCTTATTATGATGTCATTACCTTAAATGGTTAAGCCTTCTCTTGTCTCAACTAGAAGATAACAGTGAGATAGATAAGCCATAAATATTAAGTGATGGGGAAAAAAAGCAAGTGAAATGTCAACTTGACAAGGCCAAAAGAGTTCATTCAAAATAGATTTCTGCCATTTAAAAGACTATGAAAATGTTAATGTGTATTTGTTTTAGCTGTTATTGCATGTTTTCAAATAATTATTTATGATTGATACTCTTACTTAGGATTTTAGGCATTCATGATTTGAGCCCTTGGTGTGTTGTTATTGCATTTGTACAGGGGAGATTCCATATCTGGTACCTGTTTGTAAGGAATACGATGTACTCATTATCTCATAGGATAAGTTCCTCTTTCCTCAAAAGCATAAGAAATAAACATGTACCTTAAAACTTTTCAAAGTTCATGTACATAGTAACTGAAAGAATCTCATGTTCCACATTTCAGGGAACTTGATTTGGTGCTTCAACAGGCACACTTGTTTCAAAGACTAAAACACATCATTGTGTAGCCCAAGGGAGAAGTTATCAATCTTCTTTTTTCTGTTCTCTGTAATTTGGAAAGATGGGTAGAGGGTTAAAAAAAAAAATTAAACAAAAGTTAACCTGTACAGTTCACAAATGATGGTTATTGATGTCTTCTGCGTGGAGTGAGTAGGGATGTGTGCATGGAGCTTTGGAGAGGCTGCCTAATGTCAGTGAACTTACTGGGCTTGGTCTTGGAGCCAACTGAGATTTTCACAGGTTCCTTAATGTGTCTAGGGCTTACTTTACCCATGTGTGTTAGACCAGAATGGTGAGGTTTTCAGCATAAATTTCTTTTTACAAATGAAAAATTTGTGGAAAGCAAATATCAAAAAGCAGAACTGGAGCTCCCATTTATTCCTGTCTCCCATTTATTCCTGTCCCCCATTTCTTTTAGCTGTGATTTGAGGGGTTGCTAGGAGTAAAACCTCTTCCACCGTTTGTGTCTGGTGACATTGGGTTCCCGTTGGTCACCCCTCCTGTTTCTTACCAGTGTGGAAGGACTAAGGAAGAGTCACAGAGCTATACTCAGAGCAGTCACATCTGACCCTGTCAGGTGCTAGGAACATTCAGGAATTGTGTCTGGAGTACTGAGACCACAAGGAAATGTGATGTAGCTGGGGTGTGGAGGATGTTCTGTTTGTTTTCATTTTTGTTTAATTTATTCTTTTTGCAATGCTGTGGATCGAGCCCAGGGCCTTGTACATTTTAGACATTTCCAGCCCTTGATATTTTGTTTTCTAAATAAATAGAAATCAACTTGTGTGCTTCCTTTGGGCTGGGCACCTTGCTGTGTCTTGGAGACAAGTTGGTAGATACGCCTTTTTGGGCTTTCCATTAAGTTATAAAAGCTGCTGCATTGAAAGTACATCTTGAAGGGAAAAATATAGTTATGAGTATCTAAGAATAAGTTACAGTGGTTCTTCATTTTCATTTTCAAATATAAACACCCCACTCCCCCAATTTGAATAGGTGACTATTTTCCATTTGAATGTATTGGAAAGGGGTCTGTTTTTACATTTAGAAAGTAAACTAGGATTTACTAATTCTTGTAGGAATTATGTTCCTTCCTTTTTTTTTTTGTATTATATTTTCATAACAATTTATTTTTTCATTGACAGAAATACTATCTACTGATAGAGAATGTGATTCAACTCCTTCCTAATTTCTGGTGTGGTCTCATGTAGTTTTCATGGTAACCCTGTTGAATAGGATCTGAGTCTTTTATTACAGATGAGGAAACTGATACCCAGGGGCTTTAAGGAAATTATCCAAGTTACACAACCAGTCAGTGATTGGGCTAGGACTTAGAAATGGGACAGTCTGATTCTAAAGCCTGTGTTATTAACTACCACACTATATTCACAGAGCTGTGTTCTTTTGGTCTCATTTGGAAAATGGGTTAATTTGGTTGTGAATATGAAGACTAGATAATGCTTGGTGCAGGTGTCTCAATGCACCATGGTTGTGTTAGGTAGCTTTTTGTTGCTGTGACACAAATACCTAACCTAAACAATTTAAAGGAGGGAAAGATTTATTTGGCTCATAGTTTCAGAGGTTTCAGTTCATGGTTGATTGGTCCATTGCTTTGCTCCTGAAGTGAGCAGAACATAATGGCAGAAGGGTGTGGAGAAGAAACTCTGATTAGCTCCTGGCAGCCAGGAAGCAGGGGTAAAGATTGGGATCAGGGGGTACAGGGGAGAGAGAGAGAAGGAGGGGGAGAGAAAGAGTGAGAGAAACCATTCAGATTATTAATCCATCTAATGAATTAATCCACTGATGAGGTCAGATTCTTCATGTTCCAGTCCCTTCCCAAAGGTATCCCCTATGCACATTGCTCCATTGGGGACCAAGCCTTCATCATACGACCTTTGGGAACTATTCCAGATTCAAACTATAAAGGTGACGTTGACAGTCGTAAGTTTGTGAGAACATTTAATGCTTTTATCACCTTGCAGTAACTCTTATCATTCATGCCATGAAGTCCTTCAGACATTTGAAAGTTTTCAGTAAACAACTCTGCCTGATGTTATCAGAGTGCACAATGTGTAGAGGAACCCACAGTGACTTGAATGGAAGACTGACTTCTTTTTCTCCATCTTGTGTTTATGTTGTCACCTTAAACTGGGGAATGACAGCAGCATTGGAGAACTTTTATAAAATAACAGTTACCAGCAAAGCAGTTTTTTCTCTCTGTATTTGCTGGCTTATATCTTGCAAAGAGACAATTATTTCAGTTTAGGCATTTTTTTTTTTTTTTCTTGTAAAACCTGATGGAACTCTAAATAAGGGAGTTACTTTTATATAACAATATGACTAGAGTGGAAAGCGTGTCAGTAATTAATCCATACACCAAAGTACATAGTATGTGACAGGTTTTTATTGGTTCATAAACATTGTGATCATTGAAAAGTTAGTTTTACAAGTATGATGTTCTTAAATGGATAGAAACTGAAATGCTTTTCAACATAGGATTTCTATTCTTGATGACAAAATAATTAGAATTTAAAACTTTAGTATTGCGCAGAATACATAAATGTCTTACAGTCTCAGTTTATCCTTTTAGAAAATGAACACAGAAGTTAGTGTTTATTCCATAGTGCCCAAAGTGTGGTGTGGGGAAGCAGCAGAGCTTGTCACTTTAGAGGCTTGTTAGGAATTCCTGGACCCTGTATAGGCTGCCAGATGCAGAGCCTTTCTGGGCACCTGTATGCTGGGAATCTTGAACAGGCTCTCCAAGTGACTCAGATGCAACTGGCCAAATTGTTACTGAAAGTGGTATCTCAGAAGTGTCGGAGAACTAAATTTGAATTGTGATTGGAAATTAGTACCAAAATTATGTCAATCTAAAGTGGTTGCATTGCTGTGTAATTGGTCACCACATACACACTACAAGAAAATAGCATCTTAGCTAATGCATTATCAGTTCATTCCTAATGGTGCAAAGTTTTTTTTTATCACTTTACTTTTTTCTTGAATCATTTGTTTCCAGAAAGAGTTTCTAGAGATTCAGGAAAAAAACAGTATTTAATTTGTGAATTCTCTGTTTTTTTGCTTGAATTGTTTCAATCATAACAGAGCATAGCCTTTCATTAATAACTGGAATCAGGTTGTCCTAGGTTAAATGGACATATCTTGGCATTTGTTTTATACTGTTGTCCTTCATGAGGGTTGTTATTAACTGCTTAATCGAGAGTTAATATTTTACTCTTTAAGAAACAGTTAGATTTAAATGCAAGTTATTTTAAATTCTTCTTACAGTTCTCTACTTGTGGTGATCTTAGATTGACTGATCCAGAGAACTGAAGGCTTTTTTAAAATTTTATTCCTCTTTCAGTCAGTTGACATATTTCTGATAGTTTGCTATTTACTAGTTTAACTCATCTATATAAACTTTATTTTTTTTTCCTGTTTTAAATTCTGTTTAGCAACTAGCAATTCATATACTTAATAAGAACTTGTTCAATATATCATTAACTTTATTATGAAAGATTTCAAATATATGTAAAAACAAAGTAACATATAGTAAACCTTTCATTCCTTACGCAACTTGAATAATTGTTGACATTTTAGACTGGGGGTGTAGTTGAATGTAGAACACTTGCCTACCATGTGCAAGGCCCTGGGTTCAATCACCAGCACCACAAAAAATAAAATATTGTCATTTCATCAAATAGATATTCTTCATATATCATTTGTTATTGAAGAAGTTGTAAGCCTGTTTTTAAGTAGATGCTGGTTGGAAGAAATTATTTATTAACTGATATATGCATACCTTATTAATACTGAGCATGGCCTACTTTTTAAAAAACACCCATGCTCGTTAGCTTTGGCTGCTGACCAACTTGTGCATTCAAGGCGCCATCAGAAAGCTTGACTCCCTGATTTTAATAAATATTGTATCAGTATTAATTACTACCCATGTTTACCTTCAGCTTTTGTTAGTGGAAAGACTATCTTTTCATATCTAAGTTGTTCTTTAAATGAAATGGGAAGAAATGTATCTAAATTAGATACACTTTAGTTCTTTTGGGACTAATGGAATGACATTCTAAAAGTAGACCTCTTCACCCAAAAAAAGGCGATGGAAATAAAAAATTTCTAATACCATCGGAAGTCTTTTTTTCAACATATCTTTATGGATAATTGTGTGTAAAAATTTTGTGCTTTCTACATTTGTATGTTTTAAAACTGTCTTGTAAATTATTCTCTATGCATGAAATAGCTATGTAGTTATTTCATTATAGTGATATAGACATAGTGTTACAGTGATATGCTAACAGTTTAATCAGTGGGGCTGTTTGAACATTTTTAAAGTAAATGATTTTACTTTAATGCTAAGTGTTAAAATTATTCATTTAAATAAATTCTTCTTAGTGAAAAAATGATAAACATGACTGTTTCAGTCAGCTTTTTCATTGTTGTGACCAAAATACCTGCCAAGAACAATTTTAATGGAGGAAAAGTTTATTTTGGCTCATGATTTCAGAGGTTCAGTCCATGGTCAGCCAGCTCCATAGTTCTTGGCCCAAGGTGAGGCTGAATATCACGGTGGAAAAGCATGTTGGAGGAAAGAACCCAGGACGTAGCAACAAGGAAGCAGAGGGAGCAGTGAACTTTTTTATTTTCCGTTTCCTCTGTTAGCTATATCTGTGCTCACATCCATTATTTTCTTTCAATAAACTAGATGTGGACTCACTGGGACATGAATACTGCAGATGGTAAGACCTTGTGGTTTGTGGGTGCGTCCCCCCCCCCCCCCCCAGAAAAAATGGTATTTGGGGATTGAACCCAGGGCCTCATGGATGCTAAGCAGGCACTCTACCATTGAGCTATATCTTCAGCTGTAGACAGTGTTCACTTAAAAAGACTCTGTCTCTCATATAAGCCAGTAGAAAATGGTATCGCCAATATCAGGTTTTTTTATTCATAGAGAAAAGTCATCCTGTTAGCAGACCAAGACACTGAAAATATTCTAGAATGTTTGAAGTACATGGAAAGAAGCTATATCAAAATTGTACTCAAGGGTTGGGGATGTAGTTCAGTGGAGAGAGTTTTCCCAGCATTCGTTGAAGCCCTGGGTTAGATCCCTGAACTGAGGGGAGGTGGGAAATATGCTGAACTGAGGAATTCAATTGCTTGCCCCCCCAAAAAAAAACCTCCAAAAAGTTAACATACAATGTTGATGCTAGACAACTGTCAGGATCAGATAGCAAAGGCTGCACAGCAGAATGACCTGGGCACAGTTACAGTCATTCATGGGTGAGAAAATCAATTAGATAGAAATGAATTGACATTGGAATGGAAGGTGCTAGCATCACCACCTTAACTGTGGAGTCACCTCTCACTTCCTGACTACTATGCATTTGCCTGGTTCATAGCTTCTCTTACCTGAAACTTCATGTGTTGCACAAAGGCCAGCGACTCTTGACATTTATTGCAGCTACAAATGGCACTCAGTCTTGACTTAAATTTATAAATATGAAGACCAGGAATCATCGGATATCTAAGGAGCATTAAGATGATAAAGTCATTGACAGATGTACAAACCCAACAATCACCAAATTTGCAAAAAAAAAAAAAAATCCAACACATAGGAGACCAACCTGAAGAGCATCTTCATAGAAGAATCAGTAAAAAAGGAAGATTCTCCTTACATATTGGAAAGCATGTTTATTAAAATCATTCAAGATTAGATGATAAACAGCTTGTTCTTAGAAATGAAAAATATCATATAAGATATGCAACAGATGGTCTGAAAATAGAGTCCTTAATTCAAGAACAACTAATCTGAGGATTTCTTCAAGATGAAAAGTGTGCAGATGCAGTTGAATCATGGAAGATTAATCTAGAAGTGCCAGCACTTGTCTAATCAGATCCTAAAGGGTGAAGGAGCAGAAAATTAAGAATAAATGTGGAAGAAAATTTGCTCATGTCTCTAGACTGACCAGCTTCTGATGAGGGATAATTTAAAATATGTCAAAAATGCTGGTGTCATTTCACAGTCTGGGAACAAAGAAAATTCTACAATTTGATGAGAAAAACAGATTCTCCTTAAATGAACAAGGATCACATTGGCATCTAATATCTGTAACTAAGATTGTAGAAGAAATGAAAATTTCTCAAAGTACTGAGAGGGAAAAGATTTTGAACCTTACTTATATATGCAGGCAGTTTAGAAATGAGGGCAAAATAAAATTTTGAGGCTTGCAAGAATCTCAGAAGTTTTGAACTCTATCTGAAAGACTACCAGAGAATGAATCCAGAAAAACGAAAAGAAATATGACCACATAAGCAAAGAAACGACAAACAAAACAACAAAAACTTACTTGCTAAATTATTTCTAAATGCAGCAGTGTAGCAGAATTAGAAATAACAACAATTTCCAAATAATAATTTGGAATAAAAGCCTGAACTTTTTAAACAGTGCTGTAGAAGTAGTCCATGTATGGCTTTAATTTTTCCTTCTTTCACTAAGGATTTTTGGTTGGTTTTAGAATTACTTTATTGGGGAAGGAGCAGTATAGATTTGGATTAATTGTATATTTTAGTAGATAAATCGTAAGTTTTGGTATATTTGAATAACTGCCAGAAAATTAGAAAAATGATAAATTGCTTCCACAGGAAGCTTCATTTGCTTTGAATGAACCTCATTTATTGTATCTCCATAGATAAAAGAAGAAAGGGAAAAGAGGAAATGAAAACAAAGGCAAATTGAAGAACCAAACAAAATGTGAAGAATACACCATTAGTAATTGTTTATCCCTGTGAAAGTAATGATTTAAGTTCTCTTATTAAGAGAATGTAAGGAAATAAAGTCTACCCAAATGAAGAATTGTACGTCTTTAAATTAAAGGACATGGGAGGGGCTCTGAGGATGAACTCAGCTTCTTGTAGTGCTTGAAGGAAGGAGGAGACTTTATTCCCAGCCCAGGAGATCCTTGGCATGAAATTGACTTATTCTGAATGTGATTAGAGACATCTGTCAAGAATTATATGGAAGGAACTGCAGATTCTCCTTGTGCAGAAGTAAGTGTAGGAAGGAAGCATGACTGAACTAGAAATGCTGTTGCTACTGGCTGTTTCTTCTAGTTTTGTGGAAGTCAAAATGGTAGATTCATTTCTCTAAAGCTAGTAAAGAACTTTACTAGAAAGATTTTCTTTTCATATTTCTCTGGGGAGAGAAATGAAAAGGTAACCTTTCTCTGGGGATAAGTATGTGCACCACATATGCGTGGGCGTTAAAGAATCAGCTTTGTGGTAGCCTGGGCAAATCTGGAATCTGCAGGGCAGACCAGCAGAAAGAGCTGATGGTCACAAGACTCCATGTATCTCGTGAAGACAGCACCCCACTTCCCCCCGCCCCACATGAGGCCTACCTACGTTATGAGAGTGATTTGCTTTGCTCAGAGTATGTGGATTTAAATGTTAATTCCAGCTTTAAAACAAACAAACAAAAAAACCTTCACTGGTGCTTGACCAAATATTTCGAGTACCATACATAGCCAGGTTGACACATAATATTAACCAGCAACTGGTGAAGTGACTGTATCTGCTTCTAATTTTGGTGGCAATGATGAAATGTCTGAATACTACCAAATGGTACATATACTTTTAAAGCCTTTCCTTGTGTGAAATCTGGGAACCTACCTTAGCCTTTGCTTTAAGTGTGAAGAAAGCCTGGTCTTGTAGAGGGGAAACCACTGGGATGTTTTCCTAAAAATCAAAAGATACGTAATTGGTTGTTTATTTGAAGGGAAAAAAAACAGATATTGCTGAACAGGATTCCTGTATTCCAAAAAAAGAATATAATCTTTACCAGCTGTTTTCTGAAGAAGCCAATTGGATATCATTGCCTGTTCCTAGAAATCATGAAAATCTATTTTCCTTGGGACCCAAGTGTTAGTGTTACAAGTTACAGACTTGACAGTGCTTTAATATGCTTTTTTCCCCCTTCTCCATTAAGTTTGGATTGCAGTCTTTTTTTGGTGCTGGGATTGAATGCAAATCTTTAATTATTTTTAAAGTGATATAGATTGATTAGTCCTTTACTGTGAATATTGAATTTAGCTCTTTGCCCTCTCTTTCTCTCTCCATCTAATATACTTTTATCTAAAGTGAGTAGGAGTCAGACCCCTTATTCTATAATTACAATTTCTTTCCTCCTATTTTATGAGAATTATGTTAAATCTGTAATGTCAGAACAGCTGAAAATTACACCCTACAGTTGATCTTTGAAGAAAATGAGTTTGACCTGTGGATCCACTTATGCAAGGGTTTTTTGTGGATATTTGGGGAGGGGGGGGGATAAACTTCTAGATGAACCTTGGAGCCTAGAAATACTGAAAAAATTGGGGAAAAAAGGTATGTCATGAAAATGTAAGATACATGTAGATTGACTGTTTTATCATTTACCAGTCAAATGTCTATTAGAAGGTAAAATTTATCAAATTTATGATCACAAGCACTGAAAGAACATGCATGATTTGCAGGTGAGAGAATGTGAACCAATGTTAAAGATGTAGACTTAAATCATAACTGCATAAAAGTACTGTTGTACCCACTGTACCGCTGTTATAATTTCATAATCATCTCTTGTTGCTGTTGCCATGTGTACAAGTACGGTGAGCATCCACTTAAACTACCATTTAACATTTATCTCCACATGAGTAAGCAGTTCCCTCTCTCCTAGGTGTCACAGTAAAGTGACCTCTTACGGTTCCTGCAACGTTTCTTCATTGTACATAGTACGTGTGCAAAATATAGTTGTTTATATTATCAGTGAGACTCTGGACAACAGCAGTAGGCTCTTAAGTGGAGACTTTTAACTGCACTAGGGGTTGGTGCCCTTATTTCATCCCTGCATTTTTCAAGGGCTAATCCTGTTCTTGTTCTTTTTCTTGTCCCCACCCTTTGTTCTGTAGATAAATACATCCATCCTTTGCTTTTATCAGTCCTGTGCTGAAGCTTCTCCATGAGCCCTTGATGATTTGAATCACAGGAACCTATAACTTCTTCAGGAACATTTATGGGGACGGTTGTTTCCACATTCTCACATGTCTGTACAGTTTTATCTCTGTGGCTTTATTATACTTGAAGGTTACCACACATTCTTAGATAATTGTTAAATCTGGACTAGCAGCAGGGCCTCCCCCTTGTTACTCTGTGTCTTCTGGCACAAAGTGTTGCTGCCGAAATCCAGCTTTTCTTTACTGACACATGATACCCAAAAAGGGTGTTATTTTCTTTAAGATCCCATTTACTGGGATATATGAGCATCATTATTATGGGCCGATTTCCCAGGGCTTGTGTTTGTTGTTGAAGTGTTTTATTTTAGGAAAATTATCTTGGACTATTGTTTCAGTATTTTTAGGGGTCCCCCCCTTATTTTTTTAAAGGTGTTTAGACACATCTATTAAAATAGACGTTGTGTGTCACCATCTCTTAACTTTTCACTTTTGCCCCATCTCCTTTTCATCATGCATTTTCCTTACAAGCTCCCATGGTGTTATATTTCTTTTCATATTTGTCTAGTTTAATCTTTATGTCTAAAAGAATTTTTCAAGTTGCTAGTTATTTCTTTACCTTGTCTGACTTTTCTCACATCGTGTCTTGTCTAGCTGTCTCATTTCTTGAACTTTTCCATTTTTGATATCTATTCCTATATTAGGATTCCCCAGAAAAATAGAACCAGTGAGAAATAGATAAAGTTAAAGGAGATTTATTATGTGATGTGGAGGCAAGTTGTCCCATGGAGGACAGCTTCTTGCGGGCTGGAGACCCAGGAAAAAGCTGAGGGTGTCTTTAGGTCCAAGTACAAAAGCCTGAGAAGCAGGGGTGGGGTGGGATGGGGCAGGCCTGGTGCACCTGAGTCCTGCTCTAGCAAGCAGACTGGGAGGAAAGGCGTGAATTCCTCCTTCCTTCCTTTCCTTTCCTTCTGTTCAGGGTTTCAGCAGACTGGGTGAGGCCCACTTACACTGGTGAGGGCAGATCTTTATTCAAACCCTTGGATTCAAATACTAATCCCTTTTCAAACCACCTCACAGACACACACAGAAGCCCTGCTTACTAGGCACCTTGGGGCACTGTCAGGTTGACCTAGGACATTGACCACCACAGTTTTCCCTGCAGTGGCTTCTGTTGTTTGCTTAAGGCTAGATGGCATTTTTCATCTATTGCATGGACATATTTTCCTGCTTGTCCCCATTGCCCATCAGAACACCAATCAAGGGTATTTGTTTCCTTCCTCCTTAAACTGTCTTGGTGTGTTGTGCATCCCTGATCCTTATGTCGGTGAGAAGATTTTAGGATGACTTCACTTGCTTCAGAGCTCTGAGGCTGCCTCTGCTATTTTCCTGTGACATATTTAAAATAAGTTCCCTCCCTGTAATCATCTCTGTCTACTTCCTTCAGGAAGTAGGCCATTCCTCTGCCCTTTGCTCTCTTTTCCTCTGCTCTCCTCTTGCTCGGTTGGGATTGGATTTTTAGTGGGCTGTCCTCAAGACAAGGCTCTGCCTCCTTGAAAGAAAGGTGTGCTGGGTATTTTCAGGACCCTGTGGGCAGAGGCAAGATGGGGTGGTTTTCCAAACCTAGCAGTCCTGCACTTAACCTTGTGACCCTTTTTCCAGGCTCCCAGCTTAGGCTCCATGCTGAGTTCTCTCCTCTTGAGGCAAGTACATCTCCTTGGCTCTGGTGTTTCCCCTCCTGTTTGTTAAGAGGCCCCATTGGCCATCCCTCCAGGAAGACTGACTCGACTAAATTTATGTAACCAGTCCAGAATAAATTATTCCTACTTAGACTGTTCATAGATAGATGTAGATAGATATATAGATAGAGCTTAATATTATAACCTACAATAATTTTTTTAAAAACTTAATCTGTGTCATGTACTAGTTTCTCTTATTCATGGTATACCAAATGAGTTTCATGCCTATAGACCTATGAGAAAAAATTCTTTTTCCGCTCCCTTAACTTTCTCACTCTTTGGTGGGTATTACCATCTGTTAAGTTGATTTTGGCCTAAGCTTGTATCCAAGCCAATTCCTATCCCTTGTCATTGGCTTTCAGTTGCTAATAATCTAGAAACTATGTAGTTTGATGTTTGCCTCAATAATTTTTAATATTGCATTGAGTATTTATTATAACTCAAGTGTGTAAGATTTGTGTTTTCTTAGAGATGTAATAGTGGGTGATAAAACACATTGATACAAGCCATCCTGGACTTGGATTTAAGTAAAAGTTAAATGTGTAGTTTATTCTTACTGTTTGAAGCCAGTAGGAGCAGAATTATTAGGGCATTAAAATGGACAAAATTGAATAGTTACGAATTTCTTATATTTGAAATGAATTCATATTACATAAGAATATGAGTTTGTGGTGGTTGGTGTAATCTATTTCATGTGTTAGCTCTTCCTTAAGTTGGATAGTGGGGGTTGATTGAATTAAAGGAAATGCAGAAACCTGTAAAACTGGTGCTTATGAGGGGGAGCCCACATTCCTACAGACAGGTAGTTTTTTTTCTGCCAGCACGTGGTTCAGGTGCCCAGCAAGTTCCTGTCACTAATGAATTGTTACATACTTGTTGCTGGAGGAGACCTTGCGCCTTGGGTTGCCTGAAGTGGGGCTGTGGCAGACAGGAGTTTGCACACATATTGGGGACTTCTGTAATAGAATTTGCTAGTCAGTGGTTGTGTTGGATCTAGGCATGCATACTTGTGAGATAATACCTTGTGTGTGTGTGAATACAGAAAACATCGGAGCAGTGTGGGGCCAAGCAAGCCTGTGTCTCAGCCCCGGCGGAACATCGTAGGCTGCAGGATCCAGCATGGGTGGAGAGAGGGCAACGGCCCCGTAACCCAGTGGAAGGGGACCGTCCTGGACCAGGTGCCCGTGAATCCTTCTTTGTATCTTATAAAGTATGATGGATTTGACTGTGTTTACGGACTAGAACTTAATAAAGACGAAAGAGTTTCTGCGCTTGAAGTCCTACCTGATAGAGTTGGTAAGTTGCTTACTGTTTGTGCATTATTACTTTAAAAGTGATAATTGAGGGGCTTGGGTTGTGGTTCAGTGGGTGTGTGTTTGCCTAGCGGCACTGGGTTCGATCCCCAGCACCACATGAAAATAAATAAAATAATGGCATTGTGCCCATCTATAACTTAAAAAAAAAAAAAAAAAAAACAAAACTTAAAAAAAGTGGTAAGTGAAATACATGTTTTAAATTTTCTATACATTGTTTGTATTTTAACTTTTATTGAAACTCAGGCATCTTTGGTGAGCATTTAAATCAGTCATCTAAAACCACAGAAGTTGATCCAAAGTTCTGGAACCACAGTTCAAGAATTGTGAAGGATATAAATATGTATCTTTCATTGTGTATTATGTTAATTATGATAATTGTTTGTACTTTAATCCAAATGTAAGCAGCCCAGATGTGAGCTTTGCCTTCTGTTCTTTAGGGCTTGCTTGAACAAGGTTTGTGGAAGCAATGACACTTTCTTTTTTTCATGTTATATGGTATTAGTTTGCCTTGCAAATGTTCCTCAAGCCATAAGATCTAAGTTAAATAATAATTACTGAATTTAGTAGGTTGAACACACCCAAGATAATGCTACTTTCTTGAGTTTATTTTGAACTTTTTTTTTAATCACAGTGATGCTGTGATTGCTTAAAATACTGGTTTCTGCTTTAGAATTCTTTTGAAAGTTGTGCCATTAAAAAAAAGCTTCAGCCAGTCTACACTTGGTGACTGGGAATTTTGGGGTCAAATTGTCAAGGGAAGAAACTAATCTAGTCCCCTCCCTTTGTTTTTTCTTCAGACTGTGTCATGTATTCTTGGGACAAGGGTTTCCAACAAGTTAATAACTCTTCTGAGAAAAGTTTTCCAACACTTACATCAATTGTGCTAAATAATTATTAAGTATTTTCTTTCTGACCCAGAATTTTAATCTCCACCCTTTCTATGCAAGACTCCTAGGTCACTTGAACCACTCACTTCCTGCATGTTGCTGCATGACCCAGTCCTTTTCTCATCATGTGTGTGTGTGTGTGGGGGGGCACAAAAACAAAAGCAAGGATCTCCTGGTAGGATCAAGGGTTATGTAATATTGTTCTTTGTAGTTTTGGGTTATCCATTCTTAAAGGAAACGTGGACTGCTTCTGTAAGTGGTAAAGCAGTTAGAAAAGAGGAATACAAAGCTGACTCTGCAACTCAGCAAAATACAGGGTACCTAGTTTAGTTCATACCACCTGCTGTTGACTAGTCACTGCAATACTTGAGTTAAAAAAAATATTTGCCTTTTATTTATACTCTGTGTAGGAAGAACCTAGTTTTCCCTAATTTGGTTCAGGCAGTTCATGGACTGTAGCTACAATACCTTTTTTCTTAAGCTAAAGGTGGAGAAAAAGAAAGCTTCTCAGCTGAAAAGGATGTAATAACGGCAGTGGTTTCCAAGGCAAGGTCAAGGGACCCTTGGGGTTTCCTGAAAACCCCTTCATGAGATTTGCAGTCAAAAATACTTTCATAATGTTAAGATGCAGTTTTCCCTCTAAGTCATTCTTTCACACTGGTGTAGTGGAGTCTCCCACTGTCTCTTTGCAAGGTTTATATAACTTAGCAGACAGGCAATGCTCACTGTTAACCAACCACCATTGGTAAAAGATCTGTTCAGAGGGCAAGACTGACAGTTTTAAAAGTTGACAGTTTTTAAATATTGTGATATAAAGCACATAATACAGGGGCTGGGGTTGTAGCTCAGTGGTAGAGTGCTTGCCTAGCATATGTGAAACCCTGGGTTCGATCCTCAGCACCACATAAATTTAATAAATACATTAAATACAGGCATTGTGTCCATCTAAAACTGAAATTTTTTTTTTTTTTTTTTTTTAAATCACATAAAATTTGCTATCTTAACCATTTTTAAGTAACAGTATGTTCACATTGTTGTGAAACATCTTCAGAACTTGGTCATTTTGAAAATGTGAAACTTTATAGCTGTTAAATGACTCTACTTTTCTCCTTCCTTCCCCAGCCCCAGCTACCCATCATTCTCCTTTTTGGCTACTCTAGATATTGCATGTAAGTGGTATCATATAGGATTTGTCTTTTCTCTGACTGACTGATTTCACTCAGCATAATGTACTCAGGGTTCATTCCTGTAGTAGTACATGACAGGATTCCCTTCTGTTTCAGCACTGAAAATAATATTGACGTAACACCTTTTGTTTATCCATTCACCCACTAATGGACTTTTGGGTTGCACCCATGTCTAGTAGCATGTAAAATTGTGAATAGCACTGCTGTGAACTTGGTGTACAAATATCTCTTTAAATCCTCCTTTTGATTCTTGTGGTCATATGTGCAAAAAGCGGTATTGCCCAGTCATGTGGTTTTTCTATTTTAGATTTTCTAAACAGAACTGCCATATTGTTTTTCTCCACAGTTGCACCATTGTACAAGCCCATTAACAGTGCAGAAGGGTTCTAGTTCTCCATCTCTGCCAGCATTTCCTCGCCCCCAGCATTTCCTTACTCACTGGGTGGGAGATATTACTTCATTGTGATTTGCAATTAATGAAGTTGAGTAGCCCTGTTGACCTTCTCTTAGGGTCTGTTAGCCATTTGCATATCATGGTTGGAGAAATGTTTCAAGTCATTTGATCCTTTTATAATCTGGTTATTTGGTTTTTGTTGTTGAATTGTAGTTCTTTATATATTTTGAAGACAAAGGGTTTTAATGTGGGGAGTACAAACAGTTTATTGGTAAATGTTTCAGATTCTGTGTAGTTAACGTTTAGGAACTTCAACTTGTTGAATTTTGATATAGTTTCATAGAATCTCAAACCATCTGAAATACAATTAGGATACTTTTTCTCAATAGCATATCTTTGTGAAGCTGGATTTTATACATCATTTTAACAGATCTTAATAGGTTGAATGGTGAAGTAGATATGAGAAACAAGTTGTACTTTTTAAAAGCTGGACGTTAAGAGATTTAGATTTGCACAACATGTAAAATTGTGCCCTTTGACTCTTTTGTTAGAAGTAGTTATTTAAAATACACTGCTATGTAGATATTTTAAAATATTTTGAAATTTGTAAGTTTTATTTTCTAAAGCAGTAAATATACAAATCCATACAAACATGCTGTTTAATGTTCTCAGTAATTTTTGAGAATATATAGGAGTTCTGAGAGTCATAATCTCAGATCTGCTGGCATGAAGAACCTGACAAGTTTTGTTCTGTTTGTGGTGTGGTGCAGAGGGGAATTCTGTGTAATTTCTGTTACTGCGTATATAAACGACACACTACCATGTGTGTTTGAGTATCCTGATTAAATTGAATAGCAGAACGTTTATTAAGAAACTTGAATTTTTGTTCCTTTTGAGAGAGGTAGAAACCTGATGAATGAGTAAAATGGGAGTGCTGATCTGTTTTTAGATTGTGGTCTAAAATTTGAGGACTGGAGAAACTTTAAAGTTGAGAGGATCTTCATAATTTACCCAGTATTAAAAAACACAGCCCCTAGTTTTTCACCTACTTGTTTGTTTGGGTACTAGGGTTTGAACTCAGGGGTGCTTGCTGTACTGCTGAGCTGTATCCCCAGCTCCTTTTATTAATTTAATTATTTCAGACAAGGGCTCACGAAGTTGCTTAGGACCCCCCTAAGTTGCTGAGGCTGGCCTTGAACTGGGAATCCTTCTGCCTCAGCCTCCCCAGTGACTGGGATGTGGACCACTCTCCCTGCTTATAAAAGCATCATAGAGTAGGGCTGTGTCTGTGCTATTGGGGAGGCCTGTGCTCCCAGTCGCCTGAGTGTCTGATGAAGGCCTGCTGTAGTGGCACCCCCTCCACCAATGCATCTTAATTAAACTTCTCCAGAGACCCTCACCATGGTTGCTCTTGTTAACAAAATATCAGTCACCATCTCTGCAGAAGGGCTTAGTGTGATTAGACACCCTATTTCCTGTTCCTCTGCTCTGTCTTGCAAAAACTAAATTTAACTGTAGACTTGATGTATACCCTGTAAAATCCCTGACTGTGTTAAGAAATAGGACGAAGAGCACCTTTTGAGAACACACAGAAGAAAAATTACTTTTATGTAAAACCTCCAAGTCCCTCCTCCCACTGGATATAAAGTTCAAAGAATTTCCAAAATCTTTGTTCAGAGAACTTTAGGTGATAGCCCTCTCTGGACCAACTGCAGTCAATAAACCTGCTTCCTGAAAATGTCTTTGGTGTCCAGCCTCTTCTGTCCTACTTCACTACAACAAATATTAAGCTCCAAACTAGGTATTAGAAATGTAGGGGATGTTTCATGAGGATATTCAGGCAGTAAACAAATAAAAAATAAGGTAACTTTAGATAATGGGGAATATTGTTAAGAAATACAGCTGGGTATGACTAGGATTGGTGGGGTCATGGAGAACTTCCCCAGAGGGAGCATGATGCAGGAGTGTCCTGGGAAGAGGTGAACTTGTACAACTGGGAGGGGTTAGCAGGGTCATCTAGGAATAGTATGAGGAATGGAAAGTGAGGAGGAAGATGGTAAATTGGAGGATAGAGGCTAGATCACCCAGGCCAGGGGCCTTGGGGAGGATTGGTTAGTTGTTAAATTATGCAGGGAAGACATGGAGACATTTTAAATGACTCAGTCTGATGTAAATGTCACAGTGATCACTGGTTGTTATGGAGAATACATTGTAGGGGCAAGAGTAAAAACTGTGCTTTAACAGAAGATGGAAATGAGGTGGATGAGAAAAATCATCAGTTTCATTTAAAACAAAAAAATCTCACACCTTGAATATGTTCATCTGTTTTAGTAAATGTTCTTGGGATATATGAAGGGAGTTAATACAAGGGGCAAGCAAGGTGAACTGTATACAAAGTATTTTTGCAACTGTGCTCTAAGTCTGAAATCATCTCTTTAAAATGACCGTTAAGCAGTAACAAAAAATACTTTATACTTTGAACAATAAAAAATTCTGATTTAGGCACAGTGCTGAGAACAGAGGAGTCCAGAAAAAATAAAAGATTCAGTTACCTGATTTGGTCCAAAATACTTCCCATCACATTTGTCTCTGTACTGTGGCTTTGTTTGATGGTTGTACTTCTGAAAGCCCCACTCTTGGTGGTATTATGTTTGCTAATGTATTGTATGGACAAAATTTCAGGTAACCTCATTTAATAAATTCAGTCTTTATAGTAAATAAACAGCAAAACACTTGGCCAAATCCTCCCTCTTTTTTTTCTTCAAATCCCTAGCAACATCTCGGATCAGCGATGCACACTTGGCAGACACAATGATTGGCAAAGCGGTGGAACATATGTTTGAGACAGAGGATGGCTCTAAAGATGAGTGGAGGGGAATGGTCTTGGCACGGGCACCTGTCATGAACACGTGGTTCTACATCACCTATGAGAAGGACCCTGTCTTGTACATGTACCAGCTGCTAGACGATTACAAAGAAGGCGACCTTCGCATCATGCCTGACTCCAGTGAGTATATGTTGATAACCTTTATTTTTGATGATTCAAAAAGAATTTGGAGTTAACATCAGGTAATTAACTTGTTTTGCAGCTTTTAAAAAAAATTTTGACCATGTTGTTCTTTTAGTCACTTATAAACATAGGTAGTACAATTTCTCACCCTCTCGCCATGAATTGTAGATCAGAAATGTTGAATAGTCACTTTTGTTTGGCCTTTGAAATAAAATGAAGGTTATTTTGAATTTAAGTTATTAACATTACTTTGTATTATTTCTTTTATTTAAAAATGCGTGAAGATATAGGGAAGAGTAAAATAAATTCATACCACTCAGCTTGAACAACTCATTTCCAGTCTTATTTTATCTGCTCCCCCAACTAAATTATTTTGAAACTAATTTGATTATTTTATCTATACATATTTGACTTTAAAGAATACTGACTTCAGAAAACTGTTAAAATGGGAAACCTTTCAGTAACAACTAGATCACTGGGTCAGTATTTAGATTGACCATTAGCTATTTCCACAAGTGGTCACAGGAAATTAAATATCATGTGGGGAAAATAGAAAACATTGTAACCTGCTTTTATCAAGCCTGGTTTTAAAAAGTTTATTGTGATATAATTTCTATACTTTATAGTTAACCCATTTACTGTAACATACAGTGGCTTTTATGAATATCAGTGTATTCACAAATACCTGCAGTCTCCCAGCAATTTTAGAACATTTCCTTTACATTAAAAGGAACTTTGTATCTTTTAGCTCCTATTCCCTTATCTCCCCCCACCCCTTTCTCACAGCAGTTCCTCACAGCATTAAACAACCAATAATTAGCTTTCTATATAGATTTTCCTGTCGTGAACTTTCTTGTTCATGGATTATGTAGCATGGGGTCCTTTGTGACTAGCTTCTTTTTACTTAGCATGTTTCCAGGATTCATTACGTTACAACATGTATTATTACTTCATTCCTTTCAGTGACCAAATATGATTCTTCTGTATGAATAATACCACATTTTATTTGTTTACCCATTGATGAACATTTGGGTTGTTTCAACCTTTTGGTTATTATGAATGTTTATGCAAATATTTGTATACAAGTTTAGGTGTGGACACTTGTTTTCAGTTCACTTGGGAATGTACTGAGAAGTAGAATTGCTGGTTCATAATGGTAACTCAGTTTAATGATAAACTGCCAGGCTAATTTTCAAAGAACTGTATTTTACACTCTTACTAGCAGTTTATGAGGGTTCTACTTTTTCCACATACTCACCAATGCTTGGCTTTACCTGGCAAAGTAATCCTACTAGAGAGTATGAAGTGGTATCTGTGGTTTTGATCAGTTTTTTTTTTACTAATCAGAGACTAAAGATATCAAAGGGATCTTTTCATGTCCTTATTGGACATTGGGTATCTTCTTTGGTGAAATGTCTATTAAGATTTCCTGTGGGTGCCCCCCACCCTCTCTTTTTTATTTTGAAATGGGGTCTCCCTGAGTTTTTGAGGCTGCCTTTGAACTTGCAGTCCTCCTATCTGAGCTTCTTGTCATTTCACTGTGACTGGCCTTCTGATTTTCGAGTTGTCTTATTACTAGGTTGTAAGTCAGCATTCTAGGTATAAGTCCTAAATCAGATACCTGTTTTGTAAATGCTTTCTCCCATACTTTTTGGTTGTCTTTTTTCATTTTCTTTGAGGCATTAAAGTTTTGAACTTTTGTGTCCAATTTATATTTATTTTCCCTTTTCTTGTGGTGCTTGGGGTCATACTGAAGAATCTCTTGCTAAATCCAAGGTCATAAAGATCTACGCCTGAGTTTTCTTCTGAGAGTCTTATACCTTTTTACATTGTGAATTAATTTTTGTGTATGACCTGAGGTAAAACAAATCAGGAAGTGAAAGTCCTCTTATTTATGCATTTCCAGGATTTCTTTTGTCTATCCTGGGTCCCTTGCACTTTTGTACAAGTTTTAAAATCTGCTCGTCAGTTTCTACAGAGAAGTCTGCTGGTATCCCAAGAGGGGCTGTGTCAAATCTGTAGATAAGTTTGTGGAGTATTGCCATGTTAGTGGTGTTAACAAATCTTAATAAGCCTTCCAGTCTGTGAGCATGAATATTTTTCCATCTGTTGAGATATTTCACTTCTTTCTTAAATTAATGTTTTGTAATATTCTGAGTATAAGTTTTGCATGGCTTTTGTTAAACTTGCTCCCAAATATTATATTCTTTTTGTTTCTGTTGTGAGTGGAATTTTTTTTTTCTGTTTTGGGGGGAGGGGTACTAGGAACTGAATCAGAGGCATTTTACCATTGAGTCACACCCCCACATCCCAGCTTTCTTTTCCCCCGGGAGTCAGAGTCTCACTAAGTTGCTGAGGCTGACCTTTATGATGCTCTTGCCTCAGCCTCCTGAGTCTCTGGCATTATAGGCATGTGCCACTCTGTTCAGTCTCTTATTATTATTATTTTTAATAAACCTATTTTAAATTTTTTCATATCCTTTCCTCTAAAACATGGATCCCTGGCCGAGGACAGAAGTGACTTATGGACACTCCTTATGTTAGTGTGTGATAGTCGTCTGTATTTCTTTTGTTTTTTCCTTAAGTTCTTCCTATGAAGAAATCAGTGACATTACACAGCTGCTCATCTGACCTTGAATTTCTGCTTCTTAGATTTTTTAAAAAAATGTACACTTGTTATAAAGGAATAATAATAGATACTTTGAAATTAAATTTTTATTACAATATTCCCTAAAAGTAATTCTCCACTTGTATGAAGTTCATTTTTAATATTTTTACAGTCAAAGCAAGTGCTCTTAACCTAAAAACAGGGCAGTTACCTTTCCTATTGCTTCTTGCCCTTTTCATTCCTTTCTCCAAATTTCTGAAGTTTTTGTGAGCAGTGTGGAAGTCTATTTACCATTAGAAACCATGGTGATGCTCTGATATAAAGAATTCTGAAGTGGTCCTATCACCGCCTCGAGTCCCAGCCCTGTTACTGATAAAGTATGCTTCGGCAGGTGTCCCTTGATTCTCTCAGTCACTGTTAAGTTTGTGTGCAATTATGTATTTGGAATTCTTTTTAAGACTCGAGTTCTGTGAAAGTATGGCTGCTGCTTGAGGGAAGAGAGTTTTTTGAAGTACAAATTTCAGCTTAGATACCTTTCCGTTTTCCTTTTTTAGAGAACTGAATATTTGCAGGTGTTGAATTTGTATTGTGTATAGCTTATTGATACCAGAGATCAGAAGAGCAGTTTTTGGAGTGTCATTTAGTGAGAGAATTTATTGAAATTCAAACTACTGCTAATTAAATACATTAAATGATCCAAACTAGAACCCTTGTGAAAACAAAATGGTGCGCTATTACTAAGCATACCAGGGCAACACAGACTGCCTTGTGCAACTTGGATGTCTTGTCACCATACCTGAAGACCATCTGTTACTGTCAGGAAAGGAACCTTGAGTTATTCAGAACCTCTAAGGATTTTATTAGAATTGTAACTGCCTTGTATCACACACACCTCTTTTCTTTTTCACTGTATTTTTTGTTTTTGGTGGTGATGGTTTGCTGCTGATTTTTGTGTTTTCCTAGAGCTTGTAGGGCATTTCATTTCCCTTGCACCCTTGTAGACAGTACAAACATCTAGACCATCCTTAGAGATTCTATTATACTTGGCTTGGGGATAGAGTTCAGATAGCACCTATTTTAAAAGTATGGGCCATTTTTAAATTTTAAAGTTGGTTAGGAAGATAATGTAAAATGTAAATTGAAGTTGAGATTCAAAATAAAACCAATAATTACATAGACATTTTAAATGTAAAAGTAGCATGTTCTCAAGTAATCCCTATAGGAATTATCTGCTTTGACATAATGTTTTGAAGTTTCTCAAATTTTTAAGTAATTATAGCAATAATTTAACATGAGCCAGAATAATTTTGGGTTATGATTTAAAAAAAATTATATATCATTCTAGTCAGGTCATTGACAAACCATTTTGTAGTGTTTTATTGGAATATTGCATATTTATTCATTATTATATCGACCTTGACTGCTTTCCTGTTGTAGTTGCAGAGTTAAAATGGTTGGGACAGAAACCATAAGACCCATCAATAAAAAGTTAGCTGACTGCTGGTCCAGATAATGATGATGAATTCAGGATACTTAAAAATTTTTTTAAATTGTTAAAATAAACATGAGTTGGTATCTAAAACTGATTTAAGTTTTTTTTTTTTTTTTTCCCCCTTTTCTTCTTCTTCTTTTCCTTTTCTTTCTTTGAATACAGATGACTCACCTCCAGCAGAAAGGGAACCAGGAGAAGTTGTGGACAGCCTGGTAGGCAAACAAGTGGAATATGCCAAAGAAGATGGCTCGAAAAGGACTGGCATGGTCATTCATCAAGTAGAAGCCAAACCATCCGTCTATTTCATCAAGTTTGATGATGATTTCCATATTTATGTCTACGATTTGGTGAAAACATCCTAGATGTCATCATGAACTTTGCCAAATTTGTGGAACTATTAAATGTATAATTTGTAGACATAAAGACTTGATTGCTTTCCAGTTTAATGAAAGCTTAAATGTCCCTGCGAACCCACAATCTCTGCCAGCAGAACTGGTTTTGTTCTGAATAGTACAGATTGATGTGAACACAAAGCATTTTGTGTAAGGAGGACTCCTTCTCTTGTAAGTCTGTCTGTCTGTTGGGAGGGGAGTTACAGGCAAGTTTGGTAAAAATTAAGCTAGTATCATAGTCATTTAAATCTGTAATAGATCCTAACCATTTCCCCCTTCACTCTAACACTGTCTTATTCCGCTGCCACAATGCAAGCATAGTTTGGTATTTTTGTTACTGCCTTTTTTGAGATATATGTACCTATATCTACTTGTCTCTCTCTGTATCTGTGTGCCCACGTGTATAATATGTACACACACACAGAGGTGCACATGCACACACGCGCCACTGGCAGTCCTTTCCTTGTGGATTGGGATGAGGGGTGATACTGTTTTCTCCAGTTTAACAGGAGTTGTTGACTTAAGTCAGTCATATTTATGATATTCCTGCTCTTTATTTAAAATTAAATTGAGGCACAGGAAGCACATAGGGATGTTCAAGTTGTTTTGAAAGTCAGAAGTTCAGAGCACCTTTTCAATCTGGAGGCTTTAAACCATAAGTCCAAAAATGAATCATTTGTGAACAGTTAATGACCTACATTAGAATTTGGTAAACTGGTGAGAAATCTGGGTAAAAGGCTGCCTTTATTTCTAAACTTTGTAAAAAAAAATTTTTGTTTACATTTTAATCATGAATATTTTAGCAAAGCCCAGGTCCTTGGTTCACATGGTATAATATAGGTGTGTTTTGGAAGGCATATTTTATTTGGTTTGTTATTTGTATACACCAGTAATCTTAAATTTAGTACATGGATTTAAAAGGCAACAGTACATCAATGGTTTGTGAGTATGTGGTAAGTTCCTGGAAGAACAGTGTTTTTATATTAGAAGTATAAGTTTTAAGGATGGCCTTGTTGCCTCCTATCAAGTTCTCTGGGACTTTCTAATTTTTATTACTATAATTGATGATGGTCAGAAGGCCTCTTCCCTGTCCCTTCCCTCCTGCTTTTCCCCCTCAAAAAATGTCTGGACAAATAACAGCTTAATCTCTTGACATCTTTTGTGGTGGTGTTTGTTCTTACTTCCAGGTGTGCTGTTAATGTGGGTTCATTCCCTTCATTGACCCCTTGGGGTTTGCATGTCAGTGATGTGTTACCGTAGAAGGCCCAGTCATCTGTGTTGGCTTGTGGGTGTAATAGCAGCCCTTCGCCACAGAGTCCTTTCATGGTTTATTCTTGCAAGGTTGTTTGACACTGAAATAGAATCACAAATGTGGTTGGTTGATCAGCCAGATGGCTACTCTCCCTTTGTGTTGAAAGAACCTGGTGGTTTGACAGCTAGGAGAAGGCAGTATGCGAAACCAGTCTCTTGTGGAACCTTAACCTGTGGTTGGGGCAGAACATACACGTGCATGCTGTCAGCCAAACACCAGAGGTTTTTGAGGGTCCCGAATGATCTCTGTTGGGGCTGTTCTTGATGTTAGAAATCATTCCGTAGCCTCACAACGCATGGTTTGCTTGATGCCCGTTTTGGCCTTCACGAGGGCTTGTGCCTTGTGCTTCTGGATGGTAATGACCGCTCACCATGTGAACACAGTACCTCAGTTTTCTTCTCTCCCTGGCTGAGTTGCCCTGTGCTCAGGGCTTCACCATGGGCAGCCAGGGACAAGCTTCTCAAAGCATTGTGATTCCCTAGTCATAGATGCTTTCTGTGCGTGTGTGAGCAGGTGTTGTCCTGCAGACGTGCTCTTTTTTTCCCCTGCATGTAAATCTCAAAGCTGAGCCTGGCTCCCGGAGCCCATACTGACATTTGTGGCACAAGTCCGCGAGTGTGTCCAGCACTCACAGACAGTGTGCAGAATATGGTGCAGTGACTTCAGGCCGGAAAATAAAGTTCCTTTTGAAGTATTATTCTGAGGGTTGGGTCAATTGAAACACTTATAGCATTACCTAATGACTTGCATTGTGGTATTTTCTGCAAGCTGCTTTAGCGACTTTAATATACCCACAATCTCCCAGTCTCTAGAGGAATGCAACACGATGATAATGATGAAGATAATGTTTTTAATCATTGTTCCATTTGTTGCCTTTAGGGCTGAGGGAAGGGAAAGGGTCTTTTTGTTTGTTTGTTTGTTTGTTTTTTGGTTGTTTTTCCATTTTTTTCCCCATTTTTAAATTTTTTTATTTTTGTGGCTTACACCACATTTAACGACTCTGTGACTAATTCTGCTCCCAAGCCCACTTATCTTGGGCTTCGTTTTAGGCTCATGTTTCAGATCTGCATGCATTGCTTGCATTTTTCTGGTATCTGAATGTTGGTTCCTTGTTCTAGGAATTCAACATTAATTTCCAAAATTTTCATGGGACTTGTGAAAACACAAGACATGACTATGTATAAAATTTATTGGCCTTTCTCATTTACCTGCTCTAGTATTGTGTTGTGTGTGCGTGCGTGTGTGATGTCAGGCTGCCACGTAAAACTTCAGAGAACCGTAAAAGCAGACCATCCTTTTTTGCATGCTCTATTCTAAGTAGAATGTTCAATGTAATAACTAAAATTGCATGTTAAAGATATTTAGGTTTTGTTTTCTTTCTTTATTTTTATTTTATTTCAGTTTCCTGTATATTTGCTTACTGTGCTGTTCTAGTGGTTGTAGGATAAAAATGCACTGGTGAAGCAAATGTAGTGCCAACAGAAGGTGATTTTCCAGTTGTATATGTCATGCAGCATTTGAAGGGACTGTGCATTCTTTAAAAATCACAGTTACTTCTAAACCAGATTTCATTTCTATTGTTTTATGTGCCAAACCCCGAAGTGCATTGGGCTTGAATCTCTGAACACTGTAGACCCATTTGAAGACTGTTCTGATTGTCACAAATTGTAGTGCCTGAAAACACTCTTAAACTGATTGTCTTAAAAAATGAAAGTTCTCCAAAGACAAAACAGGAACAATTATTATGACTAATTACGGTGGAAATGACTGTGGTTCCTTGGAAATGCTGCGCTCTTTGTATTTTCCATCATTAGTGCAGTTTGAATGAATGTGTATAGTTCAGAGGTCTTCGTGTTCACATTTTAAAACTAGGTAAATGACCTCATCATTCGAGCTTGAATTCATTTTTAATTTTAATTTTATTTTATACAATGTGTAGACAGTTCCCTGTTCTCTGCATTTAGAAGTATACACAATATAAATCTGTTAATTCTGTAAGTAATTTTTATAATTATGATGTAACTCTATCCTATCCTTAAAACATTTAAAATAAACCCTTTATGTGCAACTTCTGACTGTAAATTTTGTGCTCCTGAGCAAAATGTGATGTGTTAAACCTGCTTCTGAAAAATGTTTTTAAGCCAAATAATCTTTTTCAGCATGTGTAAATGTCAGATACGAATAGAAACAAAGAAATAGAAGTTTTGTTTGCTAACATTCAATAATACTTGAAAGGGTGGGGGCAGTAATCAATATTGCAGTTATCTTAACTGTTAAATTTTAGGATTTAACAATAATAAATTTTTGGTTTATCACAATTTTAAACAATTTTAAGTAGAATTAAATAATGTGTATTTTATACCATCACATCTATTTTTTCCTTTGAATATACCTTTAAATTTAAATATCCATCAGTGAGACTCTGACAGTGAATAGTCTCAGTCCACAGTGCTAAGGATGAAGAAATGAAGGTGATATTAACACCTCTGTGTGTTCTGTATTTTATCTTGGTAGTTTTATACAGCAGGTCGAATGCAGAGTTTATGATGTGCACTTTATTTAGTTTCTTCTCTCCGCCCCAGTGTTTCCCAGTTGACTCTATCCAAAGGACTACATGCCAGTTTAGGCCAAGTTAGGGAAGGTCACTTTTTCCCTGCTTTTAAAATAATGATTGATGCTTGGTGAAGGATAAATGTGAACGTAGGCTGCAGAACACCTACTTGACTGGTATTGGTGTGGCAGCTCTCACCCAAACCACAGGAGCCTCTGAATCAGGTGGAGGACAGAGTCTACCTGGCCTGAGGGGCGAAGGCTGCAGTGAGGGTCAAAGTCATTGGGAGGCACAGATGCTCTCCTCAGTCTAGATTCCCTAACCTTCCTTGCTGGGGGCAGATTGACTAATCTCATTGTTGTCTGTTGAAGGCACAGCTTAGTGTTTCCTAATAATGTTACCATTCTTAGTCTGAAGGGTGAAATTTGATGACTAGTATTTGTAAGTCAATAAATGAAGTCTGTGTTTATCACTCTCTGTGGGACAGTTGGTATGATGGAGCCTCCGTTGGAAGTTTCTGGTGCAGTGAAGTTCAGTGATGATAAAAGCATTTGGCGTTGATAAAGAATTAGTAGATACTTAACGAGTACCTTACTGAGCATGTGCTACATATTTCATTGTTTAGATTCTAGCAGTTCAGCAAAGAAGGTACACTCTCCCCTGATTTACAGGTGAGGATTGGGCAGGGGCTAGAGGCTACTGTCCAGGATTACAGGGGCAATGAGAACTCCAGCCCTCAGCCTTATGTACAGGAGCAGTGGGAACCTCAACCCTCGGCTTTATACTGTGAACTGCTCTCTGGATGCCTCATAGTTAGATGAGTTCAGTGGGGTGATTTGAGTAATTTACCATGTAATCACCACGAGTAATGTTTTGTAACCCCATTTCATGAGTTGATTGCAAGAAAGGGTTTTATTTCCAAATTGAGCCTCATCAAGGGTTTTATGTCAGTCCTAGAATATAGGCATCTGTTTATTGTATACTAAGAATTAGAACTGGTTCCAAAGTTATAAAGATACTACTTTGAATATATTATGAAATTAGTATCTTTATAAATACTGAGTTTCTTAATACACAGTGTTATTTTTATAGTAATTGATTTGCTCTCTGTCATATAATTGTAAGTTTATGGGCTACAGAGCTTCAGAGAAGTGAGTGAGTCTTTATTTCTCTGGTCATACCTAGTCTCCATCTGTCCTTTTAGTTTGGTTGTGATTGGTTTGGGTAAATCAAGTAACAGGTGGTCTTGGATATTCTTTTGCTTGGATATTCTTTTGCCATCTAAGTTTGCCTAACTTAGTAGTTAGTAGTTAGTCATTGGCATTTGCTTAATTTTTAAGCCATGCAGTTGGCCATGGGGGATCCTCTCCAGCATTGTCTGTCACAGTGCACTATTGTCATCATTTCCTTGCCCTTACTTTGAATTTATGCAAAATGGGGGAAAATCAAGAGCTTATGTATCATGTGAATCCCCTAAAATCCTTTATAAGATAGGCTGGTTGTATACAACTTTAGAGTACTGTTTTCGTGGTAAAAATGTTGAAGCTGATTATGAAAGTTGTGAAAGAACAGAACATCCTTTTTTTTTTTGGAAGTTAAACCAAACTTTACACCTGAGTGGCAAAACTAGAGCTGTGTAATAAAGGAAAACTATTCTTAATAATATACTCTAAAACAATTCGTGAAGTTCTTGACTAGCAGGCATTCCTCTTCAACTAGTCATGAATTTACTTAGTATTAGCCTAGTTTTTCCATGTCTATTTCTTAAATCTATAAATTTCTCTTTTACTGATGTTCAATTTTCACTTTCAGGTCTTTCTTATAATTTCTTTTTTTAATTATTTTGTTTATTTTTACAGATTACACTTTTATTCACAAATGGGGTACATCATTTCGTTCCTGTGGTTGTGTGCGATGTAGATTCATAACATACGTGTAATCATACATGTACATAGGGTAATGATGTCCGTCTCAGTCCGCTGTTTTTCATACCCCGCCTCCCCTAGAAAGCAGTGTGGAGATTCCCCAGAAAACTTGGAGTGGACCCACCTTTTGACCCAGTTATCCCACTCCTCCGTTTATACCCAGAGGACTTAAAATTAGCATACTATAGTAACACAGTCACATCATGGCTTATAGCAGAACACCTTTTTAAAACCTTGGTGTTAACTTTTCAGCAACTCAGGATTAAACTTCAGCATTTTGAACCGTCTACATATACACTGTGAAGTTAGCTTTAAAACTCTTTGCCTTGAACTTGTCTTTCCAGCTTTGTAAGAAATCTGATAGCTGCTTTCTACTTTCTTCTTTTCACACATGCCCAGGTGTGAAGGTCTCTGGCTTTCACTAGAAAAATTAGAAAAGTTCCTGACGACTGTTCAGAGGAAGGAAATTGCAGTAGCTCTTCCTAAAGTTCTTATCCTGTGCTGTGCTTGCTTTGTGCTTTGTTTTGGGGGACCTGATTTTAACAAAACGCTGCTTAAAGTTTTCCTGTAATTCTGTGGTAAAATAGTTTTGACGACGTGTTTGTTTCTTAATTTAACCTAAATCTGATAGCTTACACTAGGAAGGACAAAGTTGTGGTCATTTGCAGATTATTCCTGCTTCTGCAAATGCTTCTGAACAGTGTGTTCAGTTCAAAAAAGGTCTGAGATGACAGACTAAATAATGTGTATCATACCAGGACTGGAATCATCGCTAAGTACCCTGCGGTGGATAGAGATTATTGGGGGTGGTATCAGCACATATGAAATGAGTATCTGTCTGTGGGTAAAAATCACATCCTATTGCCTCGGTAGCCATAAGTTCATTATAAAAAATGGCAATTCTAAAAAATGCAGAAATGGCCCAGTCATCACTGGCTTGTATGTGTGGCAGGGGTTGGTGATTATATCCTTAACGAGGGTCATGTTCAGATTAAACACTTGTGACACATCTAAAGAACTGTTTCAGTGTGAGTAGTCTGCATACCATATTCATTATCTCACGCTGCTGTAGCAGACGATCACACTGACTTGGACATCAGATGTTTATTCTCTTGGCTTGAGTCTGGGAGGCTGAGATCCGGTTGGTTTCTTCTGAGGCCTTTCAGGGACTTGCAGATGGCCATCTTCTCCTTGTGTCCTCACATGATCATCCCTCTTTGCACATCTGTGCCCAAATCTCTTCTAAGAAATTTGCTGTCAGAGCATGATTCTTGGCAGACTTAAAATTTTTAATAGTACTACTAGTAGTCCATTTTGGTATAAAAGTGACTAGGGAAACTAGGGTACTAAAAAGAGCTCTGAAATCAGTAGCTGCTTCAGAGCACTTTCATGGTGCCATCTTGGGCAGATTGTCGAGCTTCTCTGACCTGTTTTCTTTGTCTGCAGAATGGGGTGCCTCTGGCCTTCCTCAGGTTCCCAGTGAAGTCTAGCAAGTGGCCTTGGCTCAACCCAGCCTGACACGATGTGTCTCCACCGAGCATTCTGTCATCCAGGACGTGAAAGGTGCCAGTTCTGTCGTTCAAGGCGGTTTCCACAGTCTGCTTTGATTTGCTGCTTGAGGTCATGCTTTCAGTTCCACGGTTTGGTTGTGTTATGATGTCAGTCAGAAGATAACTGCTTTTATAGTTTTTTTAAGAACACTAGCCTCTTGCAGCATACATAGAATTTTAATGAGCATTGTTGAGATGGAAAGGTTAGTGGGCTGTTTCACCTTGTCTGTTGTGACTGAGACGTAGACTACACATCCAGCTCCCTTGGAAGAAGGTGCACATCTGCATTGTGTGTTTTCACATTGTCGTGGCATTCAGAAACACCCAGTTGATTCCGGAATGCTTTTGTAAAACGTGGTGCTGGAGTTTGCAGTGTCTGCTCACGGCCACGTGAGCAGTGACTCAAGTCACATGTCCCTTTTCAGAACGTGTTCCTGCAGTGAGGACCCTGTGCCCAGCAAAGTGTGCAGCAGCCAGGAGAGTCACGTCACATCCTCCTCCCTTATGCCTTTGGGCCTTCCTTGCACTGGGTGTTTAATTACAACCTTTCCTTTCTAGAATAGGATCTGAAATTGATTGGAGAAGTTTTAAATTAGGTTTGACTTTCTAAGGGAAAAAAATTGGCCTAATTGAAATTCACCTTAGTTTTATTTTGTTCTTCGTTGTTTTCTAGTACTGGGGATTGAGCGTGGGGCATTCTACCACTGAGCTGCATCTCCGGCCCTTTTAAAATTTTTCATTTTTATTTCATTTTATTTTATTTAGGTACCAGGGATTGAGTCCAGGGGCTCTTAGCCACTGAGCCACATCTCCAGCCCTTTTTTGTGTTTTATTTAGAGACAGGGTCTCGCTGAGTTGCTGAGGGCCTCAGCTGCTGAGCCAGAACTCCTGGCCATCTTGGTTTTTGTCATTCTGTCGTTTGTTAATTTCTGAAATGGATTTGTAACTTTGGTCCTCACATTCTGAGTAAAGCTAGCTGCTTGAATTGTACCACTCACATAACTGTTAAGATTGAGAGTGGTTTGTTTCTAAGGCTGGGGTGTACTTGTAAAATTGCCCTGTTCCTCCATGTGGAGCTTTGTAAAATTGTAGAGGATGGGTGACTGCAAAGCAGCCAGGTGGAGGACTCCAAAATTTGACCCTTCTGAAAAAGTGAAGTTAGTAGTTATTTTTCTCTAGGGCTAACAATTTAGGTAACTTTCCAGACCTGTAGTCTGGAGATTGTAACTGTGGGTCAGGGTTTAATTAGCTGCTTTAGAGTGGAATTTCAAATGTCAGCATCTTCCAGGTCTTTTTAAGTCCAAGGTGACCTAGCTTGTCTCTTTTTTGTGTGTGTGGGGGGAAGGTGGGGGGCTACTAGGGATTGAACTTAGGGGCGCTTAACCACTGAACCACATCCCCAGCCTTTTTTTGTATTTTATCTTGAGATATAGGGTCTTGCTGATTTGCTTAGGACCTCGATAAGTTGCCGAGGCTGACTTTGAACTTGAGATCCTCCTGCCTCAGCCTCCCGAGCTGCTGAGATTACAGGTGTGTGCTACTGTGCCCAGCAGCACCTAGTTTGGCTTTAATGCTCTTCAGGTAGTAGCAAAAATATTTATTTATTTAGTATATTTTCCAAAGGTTTACGTGGGCAAATAATTTTGTAAGCTACCTAAAAATCTATGAAACAAATGATATAGGATGTTATTTTTCCTTTGAACGTTATCCATCATTTAATTAAGAATTCTTAGTCTGTCAGGTTCAAGATTGCTTTTATTAACCAGATAGATGTGAACTGATGTGGTATTGCCTCACCATTCCTCAGAGATGCAGTGAGCAGAAATGGTTTCTAAAATCATATATTTTCTAAAGTCATATATTTTAAACTTGCCTGTCAGTGAGGTTCTCTGGAATGTGGGATTTGGGAGAATTTGGAAGGTGCTGTGCTGGGGCAGCACTTGACCTTGCAGATAAGTTAACAAGGTCTGAGTTGAGAGTTAAGATCTGAAGGACGAGTCTTGGGCAGAGATTTTGGAATCTAGGATCTGTTATTTTATATCTGTGTGTCTTAGTTCTTTCCTTGTAGCATTTTTAAAAAAAATCTTGATGTCTAATTTCTTTATCTAAAATAATAATACATCCTAATTGTTCAGAAACTTTTTGGAAAATGAACTTTTTTGCATAATTTGTAAGAATCAATGAAAAACCCTCATTGCCTATAAAACCACTAAGATGGCTGGGCATGGTGGGTGGCACAACCCTGTACTCCCAGCTACTATGGGACTGAGACAGAGTGATCTCAAGTTTGAAGCCAACCTGGGCAACTTGGTAAGACTCGTCTCAGAGTGAAAAGTGACTGGGAGTGTAGCTCAGCCCTGGTGCCCCGCTGGGTTCAGTTCCCAGTGCTCCAAAAGAAACAGAGGAGCAGAGGGGCTCACAGGCTCCTGTCTGTAGGTCACTGTTGTTCATACCTAGTATGATGGTCACGAACATGCCGCTGCCACCTGTTGGCCCAGGTACTTTATTCCTGAAAACCAACGGTGACATCAGATTTTGGACTGGGACGTTTGGACAACGCAGGCAAGTTTCCCTTGGCAGTGTGCTTCCCCCCAGGGCTTGGTGGTGGAGCTCTGGTTTAAGGTTGCCTTTTAGGCCTTTTCATTCTTTGTGAATCTAAAGAGTGGTGTGGCTTTTAGGAACAGAAAATAAAAGTAAAATACCAGTCACAGCACATTCTCAGTTTATACAGTTCTCCCAGCTGGCTGTTATTGGATAGAAGGTTAATACTTTGAAATCTACCAAAGCTTTCTAAAAAGCCAACAAATGACACAAGTGCGCTTTCTGCCTTGGAGCAGGATCCCTTGACTGGTCAAGCAGTTCATCTGATGCTTCTCAGGTCCCGTGTGCACAGCCCTTCGGTTTATCACGAACAGAAAGGTGATGTTGCAGTTTAGTTCATGTCTCATTACGGTCGGGAAAACACAAGAATTTGACTAGCTTCTAAGTCTTTCCATTAAAGTTTCTTAAAACTGTTCTACACCTATTTTCTTACTTTTAAAGCAGCTCTAGGTACCTTGTGAGCTGAAACAGGAAGTGGTGCTGTGGTGTGGTTTAGCTGGATGCCATGTTCAAGGAGATCTGACGAATTGCCCACTTAGACAAAGCCCTTGCTCTTGTCTCTACTGTCCCGAAGAAAAGGCCAGTTTGATCTTTCTGATGGGATTCTGTGGTATTTAACAGATTTTTTAAAAAAATTACATATTTTGAGGAGAGAAATTACTAAGACGGGATCAGTGAACCAGAGTATTTTATTGTTCTCTTTACACTGTGGAAAGAATGCTAGTGTTGATAATTTTTATGCTGGTTTTGTTTTCAGAGTTGGTATTAGAGGCACTCATTACCCAACAGATTTATTCTGAGGCTAAATTGTTATTTTTTCCAAGGAAAAGAAGGCTCTTTTATAACTAACCATGATGTCACTTATGAAAATCATCATGTCTATGAATTAAAGTGAAACTGTCATACCTTTAAGGATCCATTTTAAGAGTCATGAAATACATAACTTTGTGCTTTTCTTTTTGTGATCTTTAAAGGCAAGGTTTTTTCCTGTTTCATGAAGGATATTTTCAGACTCGGCATCCTAGTTCGCTGTTTGAGAAGTGCTATCTAGAGAGTGACATGTGAAAACATTCTGGGTTTAAGTGAGTTGGGAGAAGAAAATCCCTGAAAAGGGAAATGTGTGACCACACTACATTGCTAAGAAGAGGAATAAGTTAATTAATACTGTGCCTGGGTACCTGTAAGCATTAAAATTAAACAGATCCTCCTCTGGGCAAATTCACGTCAAGTTCAGCGGAAGGTCCAACTTCAAGTAGTTCTCCAGGTCAGGCAATTGGTGGCACTGAGGTTGCAGTGCTGGTCTGATTGCCCCTGTGCCGCCTCCAAGTGATGTTCTCGCCTAAGGCAGAGTTGTTTGTTAAGCCCTGCATTCCCATAATGTCATGATTGGCATTAGCAGGCCACCTGGATGTTGTCATCCTCACCTGTGGAGGGCTCCATGACTCGGGGGATACACAAACCTTGTGACCAAGGAAGACTCTAGTCTCTGGTGCAGAAACACGGATCTTGACAGAATGCGGATCTTGACAGAATGCGTCCTGCTCAAAGCTATTGTCTACCCGAAACCCCTGCTGCCACCCGCCCCTTGATGGCCCGAGGAGGAACCAGGAAGCCCTGAGCTGGTGACAGTCAGATTCCTGCTGTGGATGGTCAGGAGGACCGTGAAAAAAAGGGCCTCACAGGTGTGCAGGCAGAGGAGCCACATCTGAATCCTGCATCGCCACATCACTCCGGGGAATTTACCGCCTTGCAAATTGGCCCAGTGTAGGCTGGGGCTGTAGCTCAGTTGGTCGTGTTTGCCTAGCTTGTGTGAGGCACTGGGTTCGATCCTTAGCACCACATACAAATAAATAAATAAAATAAAGGTATTGTGTCTGTCTACAACTAAAACATTATTTAAAACAAACAAAAAAAAACCCTGTAAGAATCACATTTTTAAAAAAAATTGGCCCAGTGTGATCCCCAAAGGAAGCGTGTCCGTCTTTGATCAAAGCTTCTGTCTTGACAGTTGGGGGCGTTTTGTCTACAGTCAATACTTTTTAAAAGGACATGAACTCAAGCCCTTCCAGAAAACTGACTTGACTTAGATTCTTAAGAAAGATGAAATTTCGTATGATTCTTTTTTTCTATCATTATCCGACATTGTACTTGTGATTCCCAGTTAGTTATTTGTTCCTCTGGGGTAGATATGGAGTGAGGATCCCAGAGACAGAAATGCATTACACATTAATTTTGTTTATTACCAAGATGGATAGTTTTAAGAATGATCAGTAAGAGTGCAAAACTGCTAGTGCTAGCATGTCTTGGACCACTGTGAGTGTGGTGTGAGAACCTGCCTCCATGTCTGGGTGGGCGTTGCTGGCAGTGCAGGTTCCTGGATGCGGTGGTTTGTGTATCCCTCAGGCGTTCATGTATTGAAATGTAATCCCCGTTATGAGATATTAACAGGGTAAAAGCCTAAGTCCCACCATGGCGTTTACAGATTGGCTCTTTGGGAAGTGATTTGGATTTGATAAGGTCGTCATGAGTGGAGACGCCATGATTGAATGCTGTGGCTTTGTAAGAAGAGGGAGAGAGACCACAGGAGATGCACATGAGCTCCCTGTCACATATCACCTTGGGACTCTGCCAGCAAGAAGGCCATCACCAGATTTCAGCCCCTTGACCTTGGGACCAGAACTGTGAGCCAAAATAAATCTAATTACATTATAAAATTATCCAGTCTCAGATATTTTGTTACAGTAATGCAGAATGAATTAATAACATTGGGCTATATGTGGTGTGAAATCAAGGCCCATTTAACTACAGTTTAAGAAGCATGAATGTGTTCTGTCATGTATAACTAATTAGAACAAATAAAAAAATTTTAAGAAAAAGCACTTGCCCCAGTCCTAGGTAATTTTATGGGTGGAGACCTATCATCTCTCAAGTTGGAGATCCATCATCAAGTTTGTGACCCATCATCTTGGCTTAGGGATAGTTAATTCATAGAGTTGTGTTTTTTTAATATGCAAGATTATCTCGGATGAGGAGAAAATGTTTCTTAAGACCTGAATCTTCCTGTTTTCAACCTCCGATTTTTATATCAATATAAGAAATCGTATATTAAACGTTGTTATAACTGTGAAAATGGTTGAAGCTGTGAATTTAGAGTTCTGTGTGTGAGTCTTCTCTGAATTGGCAGATGGGGTGTTGCCTACACTCACCTGGGTGAATCAGGCTAGGCCAGTTCTGCCTCTGACCCCCTGCCAGGTGTTGCTGTGGGCCTTTGTCCACTGCGACTGTTTCCCATGGGGTCAACCTCTCGGGCTTCAGTGTCCAGGTGATGTTAGTTGCTTCATCAGAAACAAAGCTCGGTCACCCTCATTAGCTCTGTTTAGTTCCTAGAAGGATACAAAGCAGTCTTGGGGGTAAAAAAAAAAAGAAAAGAAAATTCCAAAGGACAGAGAGCTTGACTGGAAGAGATCCTGCTTATGACAAGAAACAGCCGCTTCCTTTTAGAAGTAGCTCATTGCACTTCATTTCTTGTGTGCTCGTGAGTTCTCTAGACGCCCCACATCACAGGAACAAAACAGCATCAGCCGTGATTCATTTGTGGTGTGCACTTGGGGTTTCTCCACACAGCAGCCTTAGCTGTAGGTGTCACAGAGTTCACGCTTGTGGCGAAGAGGTGGGAATCTGATCTAGGAACCATCAGGATGGTGACATGGGCGCACGTGCCGTGGTGTCTACTGAGACTTCTTGCAGTCTGATTACCGGCCTCTACTTCACAGTTTCAGCATAGAAAGTGCAATATGCTCGGATCATTTTTCCAAGTACGAGATGCAGAGCTTGATTTGAGTAGTTAACAGCCCCTTTGTTTTATATTAGGTTCCTTGTTACCCTCCTGGCAGGGTACTGGTAAATACTGATTTACCAGTAAATAATGACTACTAAGGACTGGAGTGAGAATGTGAACTGTATCCAGAGGCAGCTTTGCTGGTAAATGCCATCAAACATTTAAGGGAGAAGATAGGAAAGGGAGTTCTTTCTGCTGTTGTTTGGGTGAGTGTCCCCAAAGGTCTGTGTGAAAAGTTTGGTCCCCATGGTGGCACTAAACCTTGACTTGAATCTTCCCATGCAAAACCTCCAGGTTAAGTTTTTTATCAATTAAGAAATCTTTCTCTTTTTTTTATTGGTGCATTATATAATTTGTTCATGATGGGGAATTCATTGTGCCATATTTGTCCATTTGCATGATTTGATCAATCCCAAATTACCCTTCCCACAAATCTTTTTTTTTTTTTTTTTTTAAACCAGTATAGGAATTTTATTCAAAATGGTAGAATCTTTAGAGAGGCAGGGACTAGTGGGCATAACTTAGGTCATAGGGGTTGTGCCCCCAAAGGATTGGTCTCTTCCTCCTCTAATTTCACTTCCTGGCTCATGAAGTGAGCAGTTTTTGCTCCACCATTTGCTCCCTTATCAGAGGCCCAAAGAAATGGGGCCATTTGCTCTTGGACTGATCTTTTCTGATACCTCGAGTATTTATAGTACCTCAGATATTTTGTCGTAGTAATGGAAGCTGAGTAATACACTTTGTTTTGTGAAGCCAGGATTACCATGGCACCAATGCCAGACAAAATAGCACCAGAAAACTACAGGCTGATATCCCCCAGAATATTAACAGAAGAAGACCATGAACAAATCCACTAACATGTAGGAAGGACCAGTTGAGATTTGATGCCAGAAAACCAATCAGTGTGTTAATACACACTTAATAGAGGACAGAGGCATGCATCATTTCAAAAGATGGGGAAAGAGTCGTACAAAACCCAACACCCCGTTCACGATAACTGAAAAACTCTGATACTGAGAAATTTGCACCACCTGATGAAAGACATCCATAAAAAAATCTGCTAAGTTTCATAATAGTGATGAAATAACTATGTATAAAGGTCAGATGAAGTACCTATCTGTAAAGGTTAGGAACGAGTCAAGACTGGCCACCCACACCACATTTGACATTGCATTGCATTGTATTTAACCAGGGCATTCTAGTGAGAAGAAGGCATCAGAAAGGAAGAAATGAAATCATCTTTAGTTGCAGATGACACAGTTTTATACATAGAACTTCTTAAGGTCTCACACAATATGCTAGTTCAACAAAATTGCAAAGTACAAGCTCTGTATACAAACATCAAATTTTTTTTTTTTCCTTTTTTGCGGTGCTGGGGATCAAACCCAGGACCTTGTGCTTGTGAGGCAAGCACTCTACCAACTGAGCTATCTCCCCAGCCCTACAAACATCAATTGACTACATAGTAAACTGAAAATGAAGCTAACCTGTACCTTCTACAGTACCATTAGAATTGAACAAAAGCACAAGATTTGTACAATGAAAATCTACAGACTTTCCATGTTCAGGGGTTGGAAGCCTCATGATTCAGGTAGAAATGCCTATCAAAAGTCCAGCAGGCTTCCCCACCGCCCCCAGCAATTAGACTGATCCTAACATTTTTAAGGGAATGTAAAGAACATTGGCCAAAAGAAGTTTTTTTTTTTTTTTTTTTTTTTTGCGGTGCTGGGGATTGAACCTAGGAACTTGGGCTTGCAAGGCAAGCACCCTACCGACTGAGCTATCTCCCAGCCCAGGCCAAAAGAATCTTGACAAATAAGAGTACATTTGGAGAGCTTCCTGATTTCAAAATGTACTGTAAAAGCTATAGATGTCAAGGCAGTGTGGTACTGGTGTAAGGAGAAACACACAGATATGGATGTATAAAAACACGCATTATGTGGAACAATTGAGGGTTCTGATGTTGACTTATGCATTCATGGTTAGCTTTTTTTCTTCATAGGTGCCAGGGCGTTTCAGTGGGAAAAAATCACCCTGTCAACAAATGAGGGCAGAGGAATTGATGATTCATGTGCAAATGGATTTAAACCTGTACACCTTCCACAAAAACTTAGGAGAAAGCTTAGGTGAGAATCTTCATGACTGTAGGTTAGGCCAAGTATTTTCTCATGTGTGATATCAAAAGCATGATCTATGAAAGGTCATTGGCAAACTGGACTGCATAACATTTAAAAATGTGTATCATAAGCAGTAGTTAGGAAAAAGACTGGGAGAAAATATTTGCAAATCACATTGACAAAGGATTTGTATACAGACTATGTGAAGAACTCTTCAAGAAACAACCCAAGCAGAAGTTGGCAAAGTATCCGAAAAGTCATTTTTCTAAAGAAGATACAGATGGCCGGTAAACATGAAAAGATGCTCAACAACTTTATAGATAAATGCAAATTAAGATGAGATGCCTCTCCTCACCACCAGAATGACTCATCCAGGGGTAAGCAATAACAAGTGGTGAGGGTGTAGACAAGAGAGTTGGATTTCTTTGGACAATGGTTTGGCAGTTTTCTTTTAAGGTTACATATGCATTTGCCGTATTACCCTAGATTCCTAGGAATGTAACCATAAGAATTGAAATTCTCTACAGAAAACTTGTAAACCAAAATCTGTAAACTATCATCTGTAGCTGTGTCACACAATCCGTGTAGGTCTTTGCATCCAGATTCATAGCCCCAAAGTGGAAAAAAACCAAGTTTCCATCAGATGAGCTGTGACTGATAAACACAGGAAGGCGTAGCCATGCAATGGGATTCTGTCAGACGAAAAGGACTGAAGTGCTGATACTAGTGTGGACGAGCCTTAAAAAAAAAAAAAAAGGCTAGATGGAAAAGGCCACACATTCTTGCGAAATGTCCTGAACAGGAGGAACTATTGAGATTAAAAGATCAGTGGTAGGCTAGGACAGGGACATGAAGGGTAACGGTACTGGCCTCCTTTTGGGGATGAGGGAAATATGTAGTCAGGTTGTGACCAGGCCTGGTGGTCATGCCTATGGTTATGGTTTAGATATGAGGTGTCCCCCAAAAGCTCACGTGTGAGACAAGGCAAGAAGGTTCAGAGGAGAAATTATTGGGTTGTGAGAGTCTTAACCCAGTGATTTAATCCCCCATAGGGTGTGGCTGGAGGAGGTGGGAATTGGGTGTGGCTTTGGTATATATTTTTATCTGGCTACTGGAGTCTCTCTTCTCCTCTGTCTCCACTTCCTGATGACGTGAACTGCTTCCCTCTGCCACACTCTTCCGCCACGATGTTCAGCCTCACCTTGAACCCCGAGGAATGGAGCTGGCCTTCTATGAACTAAGACCTCTGAAACTGTGAGCCCCCAAGTAAACTTTTCCTTCTCTATAATTGTGCTGGTCAGACCCTTTTAGTCACAGCAACAGAAAAACTGACTAAAACACCTATAATCCCAGAAGCTCAGGAGGCTGAGGCAGGAGGATTGCGAGTTCAAAGGTGGCCTCAGCATCTTAGTGAGGCCCTAAGCAATTTAGTGAGACTGTCTCTAAATAAATTATCAAAAAGGGCTGAGGATGTGGCTTAGTGTTTAAGTGCCCTGGGTTCAATCCCCAGTACCTCTCCCCTCAAAATTGATGGTTGTACAACTTCACAAATACACTCAAATTTTATGTCACCTATGTAAATCCCACCACAATAAAGCTGCTCTGAACTCCTGAGGTGTGAATTCTAGGAAGGAAAGGGAAGGAGGGGCGTGTGTTCTGGTGCTCTGGGGTGGTGCCTTAGAATTTGCATTTCTAACAAGCTCCCAGGTGGTGTTTGGCCTCCTGTTTGGTGGAGCTGGGCCCAGGGCCTTGTCTGGTAGGATACTGGTGTGCCTTTGAGGGAATCCCAGAGCCAGCCGTGATTCCTGCAAAGGTGGTGACCAGTGTCAGGGCTTCAGTCATGAAACCAGAGGTGTCTCTTTCTAGGAAAGTAGCTGTAGGGAACACACAGGGGATGTGACGGGTGGGTGGGGTGCTTGGCAGTCAGGATCCGGAGCAGTGCTGCTTGTACCCACGGAGCAGGGTGACCGGGCACAGCCACGGGTGCCCTCCAGGAGGCAGCGGGGTGCTGGCCTCTGGGCTGTGGCTGGGTGAGCAGGTCTGTGCTGGGAAGCACCTCCCGCCTGGTGTTCCCTTCTGATGCCAGAGAGGTTCCACCCGAGGAGCTCAGGAGCGCTGAGCCTGCCTGCCGGCTGTCTTGATGGGGATGAGGCTGGTGAGATCGCAGAACAGCTGAAACCGCCAGCAGCTGGCAAAGACGAAAGGAGCGCTCGGGCCAGGCGAGGCGGCGTACCCCTGTGATCCCAGCCACCAGGACCACGTGTGAAGCCAGCCTGGGAACTGAAACCCTGTCTCCAAAACTAAGGGCTGGGACGTAGGGATAGAGCCAGCCTGGGTTCAGTTCCCAGTATCGCAAAACAAATGAAAACCCAAAGAATTTAAAAAGCACAATTGCTGAGCTAAGGGCAGATGGCTTGGGTGGCATTATGCCTGTACAGCACCCCAGGTCTCCTGCAGGACTTGAGTAGACATCTTCCTGTGTGAACTGGCCCTGGCCGACTGACTTGAAAGGTCACTCCCATTACTAATTTTTCTTAAAAATAAATAAATAAATAAATAAACAGTTTTACAAAACCCATGGACCCACCAATATATGCTATTTCTGTTCTCCACTCTGTCACCTGACATCTCCAGCCAACAGGATATTTCAAAGCAACACAGACATTATCTGGGGAAGATCCGCACAGAGACGCACAACAAGAATTTGCACTTCACGCTGGCCTTGGTGGCACAGCCTGTAATCCCAGTGACTCGGGAGGCTGAGGCAGGAGGATGGCAAGTTCAAAACCAGCCTCAGCAACTTAGTGAGACCCTGTCTCTAAATAAAATGTAAAAAGGGACTGGGATTGTGGCTCAGTGCTTGAGTGCCCCCGGGTTCAAAACCTGGTGCCCAAAAAAAAAGAAAAGGGATTTGCACTTCACTTCAAAGTGGACTCTGCAAGGCTCCTGAAGGGGACCCGTTCCTCACGGCAGTGGGCTGAGTTTTGGTGGAGGGACATTCTGGTGATACCCTTCAAGACTGACAAGAGGGGACTTCTCAGACACAGCCTGGTGACCTGAGTCCACCTCACACACATTTAGTTCCCAAACTCGTCTGCAGCAGAAGCTACCAGGTAACGAACTGTCGCAGCGAGAGCTTGAGTTTATGAACCCTGGGACGCCAGGTGTGTGCCAGGGACTTGATCAGTCTGTGTATGTTTCATGGTAGAAGATAAAGCCTCTCCAGCAGCCTTCTCCTCAGAGCGAGGCCTTGTCCCTCCCACTCCACGGCGAGCTTCGGGTCGGTGGGAAGGAGTTTCACGCTAACTGCACAGATTGGCACTTGCTTCCCACCCTCCAGCGTGGCTCCGATAAAGTGCTGGGAGGACCTGGCAGAACCGAAACCCAGGTACGTGACTGGCAGGAATGCAAAACGGTGCAGCCGCTGTGGAAAGGGCTCCGCACAAGGTCAGGTGTGGTGGCCGTATGAACCAGCACGTCCCCCCGAGGTGAGGTGAAGACACGTGCACACGAAAACTTGCACACGCGAGGTCGTAGCAGCCTGATTCCCACTCACCCCAAAGTAGAAAGGAGCCAGGTGTTGGTTGGCTGGTGGATGGGTGGACAGGGTGGCGTGTCCAGGCCTCGGCCTTCCAGAGAAAGGCCTGCAGATTCGCTGCCCCAGGCGCCACGCACGTGAGGTCAGAGGGCACGGCCTCACTCAGGTGCATCGTCCAGAGCTGGCACATCTGGAGGGGACAGTGGTCGGGGGTACCCTGTACTGGGGAAAGGCAGGTGGGGATGCAGAGTGACCCGTGCACGGGTCTGGACCTGCTCTGAAAGGCTAAGGGAACGTTCTGGAAATGCGGTGTCGGTAGCAACCTATCACCTGCTGGAGCCCACGGCATCACATTGCAGAAGGTGAGAGGTGCGCTCTGCCATCGTGGCTCCGCGCCTCGCCGGCTCACCTGGCAGAGTGCAGCCAACCCCGGGCTGCTGCTGTGCTGTGGACGCGGTGATGGGACCTGCATGCAAGGCCCGGGCCACGTTGTCTGTCACGCCTGAGGGAGGCCACACTGTGACTCCGTGGCTGAGGTGGCCGTGTTCTCTCCACGTGTGAGGTGGCCATGTGTCACTCCATGTCTGAGGTGGCCATGCTGTCACTCCACACATGAGTTGGGCCATGTGTCACTCCACGTCTGAGGTGGCCATGTGTCACTCCATGTCTGAGGTGGCATGTGTCACTCTGTGTCTGAGGTGGGCCGCGCCGCCCTCCTGCCTGCGTTCCTTTTCCCAGGCTCCCATCGTTGGTTTGCCTGGCTGTGCCAGGGCTTCCGGGCCCTTTCCCTACCCTCTGCTCCATCTGGGCACATGCTGAGCAGGACGTCCAGCCCCAGCTCGGCTCACGTCTGCTGAGGAGAGTCAAACGTGCCAGGCAGGCACAGCAAGCTGTGACGGAGGTGCTGGGCCAGCCAGACCCAGGCTGCAGGGCGGGAGTGTGTTCTGAAACCTCCCCAGGGAGGTGACATCCGGGGTGAGACTCCGATGGGCATTCCTGTGGCTGCAGGGCCACTCAGTTGGACTCTGAGCTGCATAGGACTGTCCCCTAATTTCCTGACCAATTACCGAGAGACAGGGAGTCTGCTCGCTGAGGGAAACGGGCACCTTAAGGCAACAGGAAGAGAATTTTACAAGATGCACAGAGACGTGTGACCTCAGGGGACGTCCATGTGCAGCGTGCTGCTGGCCGACTGAAGCAGAGGGGGCCCGTGGGCGCCAGGCCCTGCGGGTCTGGCTTCCCTGGAAACTGCGGTGTGGAGACCGCCGCTTCTCTGAAGCCTGCGTCTGTATCTCATCTGTGTCTGCGTGGCAGGGGCCTCAGGCAGCCACAGGCTGCTCCATCTTCAGTGCCGTCATTTCAGACCGCAAGAGCCTGACATTGGATGATTTCAGAAAATCGGTGTCTCCGTGAGTCAAAACAGCAGCCACTCCAAGAGTAGTGTCGTCCTAACAGTCGACAGCTGTCCTCCGGAGAGACGCCGCTGCTCGGTGCCTGCGGCTGGTCTTGTCTGGCTCTGTCCTCCACCCGTTGAATGGCGAGAGGGCCCCGCCAGCCACAGCCCCCTCCTCAGGCAGCCCAGCCCACGGGGAGTAGGGATGCAAAGTGCCAGCCGCAGTAAACCTGCCCTAACGTTCATACACTCCTACGGAAAATAAAAGATGCATTAATGTATTGTGTTACAATTAACGCTCATCAGCTACCCCGTGACATGCAGAAACTGAAGGTCAGAAAGGTCAGCCTCTGGCAGAGGGCATGCAAGCAAGGATGAGGGTGTGCGTTAGCTCGAGGGGCAGAAGAAACAGCAGGTGCAAAGGCCCGGGGCAACGCAGCACAGCGCTGGTCTCTTAGGTGAGAGAATCTGCAGAATGAATGAGGGGAGGGTGGGGCCGGTGAAGTGTGACCTCACCGGTCACCTTAGGCATGGTATTTAATGTCACCTGTGGTGTCCTCAGGCAGGGATGGTGCGATGCCATGAGAGCCACACCTGCTGGTGTGCCCGTCTCCTCCTCCTCCTCCAACTCAGGCACACGCGTGTGCACCCGAGTTTGGCAGCTCTCTTTTGACTCCAGCACACACACCTTTTGGTGCCAGCGTGCTCCTACGGTTCCCAGGTGCCTTGCGAGGTGGAGCCATGGTCCACCCAGGAGAGCCTTCTGTGCGTCTGTGGCTTCCTCCAAGGGTAGTGCAAGGGTCCCATTTGTGATGAGTCCTGGGGTGCTGGAAGCCACTCTCTGGTTCTTAGAGTAGCAGCCCAGCAGCCACGTCACTGCCAAGGGAGGAGAGCTGGTCTTCGGTGACCAACCTCTGGGAGCAAAAGAACCGCTGAAGGATACTTGTCACACACTGGCAAAACCAAACATGAAGAGTGGGGGGGACGGAGGACCCTTGCCTCTGCTCTGGGTCTGTGTCGTGCGTGTGGCGTGGCATGTGTGGTGTGTGGTGTGGGTGGTGTGTGCCGTCTGTGAGGGTGTGTGGTGGGTACCTGGGGTGTGTAAGGAAAGGAGAGGGCGTTCAGGGAGTGCCGCTGTCTGCCCTCTGCTCTTGGGTCCTGAGCTGCGCTGTCCCGGCACCCTCTTGACCAGGCTCCCTGTGAGCCGGTGGCCTCAGAGCCAGTATGGAGGGAGCGGGTAGCGCTACCAGGAACCCGTGGGGATGCAGGGGGAGCTCCTGATTTCTCACGGAACAGTGGTTGATTTAGTAGGAAATGGTTTGATCCGTCAGTCCTGTCCTGATGGTCAGCAGCCCGTGTGCCCCGTCGCAGGGCAGGGGTCAGGCCTGGGGTTCCCCTTGAAGGTGTGTAGTGAGCACGTCAGGCCAGCTGGGTGCTTGACCCGAGCACCACTGACCGTCCGCTCCTAAGGTGGACCCGTGGACACATGGGTGTGGTTGAAGGCCAGCCCCTGTGAGGCCCAGTTCATCCCACACACCAGGGGGCTGTACCCGTGGGTGGACACCCACAAACAGAACTTATGAACTGCACGGAACCCCAGAGCCTTTGGAGTAGCGGAGCCTGAGCAGAACTGGCCGACGTCAGAGAGGACCCTGAGGCTGGGCTCCCCTGCCACCCCGCCAGGGCGGAGGAGGAGCCCGGCCAGAGCTCCTGGACTGAGGCGCGTCGTGGCCCGCGCTCTGGGCTCAGCACCCGGAGGACAGGTCAGGCCTAGAAGAGTGAGTGACGTGTGGTACCCTGTGTGCAGCCTGATAAAGGGAGTAGCTGGCCGGCTCCTGGTCAACGAGGCGCTCATGGCAAGGGGGCTGCTGCCTTCCCTGGGGAGGTGGCCCAACTCCAGCACAGCAGAGCTTTACCCATGGAGGGCAGTCGCCGCCCCGCGCCAGCCTCCGGGATAGCGTGTCCCATGGGAACAGGGCCTTGGTGGAACTCCAGGGGCACTACCAGGAGCGAATCACGCGGGATGTTTGCCGCAGCAAGGAACCGACGTGGGTCGTCCCCCACCACCGGAAGTCCACAAAGGCTGGTGACGGGGCAGCGCATCAGGGTCGACTGGGCCTTTCTCAGGAACTGACGGTGTCCACAACCTGATGACTGGCTGGTACTGCTGTCATGGCCGACATAGCCACAGGCGGTGTCGCCCCAAGGAGGCCAGTCTGCTTGCTGCTGGGGAGGAGCGAGGCCCTGCCAGGGGAGCGGCCGCGCCTCTGCATGCACTCCTCCCTGCGCCGTTAGCAGGACGAAGGCGCCTGGGCCTCTGACAGCTGGGCCTTCACACGGAGGAGCGGACACACTCATGGGTCAGCGCAGCGACTCAGTAGATCTCAAGCAGCATGAGAGCAGCACACACACCCGCCCCAGAGGATCAAGGGAGATACGAGTGATTTAGGTGGCAGGGCAGGTCATTATCACCAAGTTTACCATGCGCCTTTGCATTTGGGATCCATCGAAAATATATTTCTCATTGTGGGTCCTGTTCCAAAAAGGTGTGAAAAGTACTCTCTTAGAGTGATCACTTTGCACGGGTCAGCCACAAATCATTGACTCTACGTACCAATTTTTGGCCCTCGCTCGTTCGGGGAATCACGCACCAAGGCATGTCTGCAGTGCGGCGGGAGGCCACTGTCCAGCAGGCGTTCCGGTGTCTGGCTTCCAGGATAGAAATGATTTATTGGGGGGCTGGGGAGATAGCTCAGTTGGTAGAGTGCTTGCCTTGCAAGCACAAGGCCCTGGGTTCGATCCCCAGCACCCAAAAAAAAAAAAAAAAAGAAATGATTTATTGGGATGATAAAATTATCCCAGCTTCCTTGCTGCCTGTGGACCTGAGCTGTGTATGCAGGGACCTGCAATTGTGTGTGGCCCCGGACCTGGGAACAGGGCTGATCTGAACTGAGAGGCACTCCAGAAGAAAGACTTGAGTGTAAAGTATGCATGACTAATCATTTGATATTGATCAGATGTTTGTGCTCCTAACTACTAACATTAGGGTTTTCTATGCACTCAGGATGCCAGCAGGGAAGTATCTCTGTGTCCCAAAAAATGCTTTGTTCAGTGTGCCCCTTTTCCATTTGGAAGCCCTGTAAGTGTCTGAAAGACCCTGGGTTGACCACAAAACCGTGGGATTGTGCAGTGGACCCAGCCCAACAGCACTGGGCTGTTTTTGGAGCCCCACTAATTGAATGAAAGCCTGCAGTAGCATCTGCTTTCACGACATGAAGAATAAGCCCACTCAGGGCTTTTTTGTTAACTTCCATTTAGCATCCAGAGAAATGTGTCTGTGTTTTTTTCTCTGTGTGCTGTTATATGGTTTTCTTAAAAAAAAAAAAAAAATCGTGGGATCAGTAGAGAAATTAATCAAATTCCCAAGGTATGTTAAGGCCACATAATGCTAGTGATTCTAAACGTAGAGGAGTCAGGGCAATTTTCATCGTTAATGGTCACTGAGTCATTTTACAAACAGAAGAATGTGAAATTACACTAATGCACATGTAGTACATAGTAATTCGGTGTTCTTAGAAGAAAACATCATTTTAAGTCCACATGCGATATGCTGTTTTTCAACAGGAATTAAAATGGAATAAAATCTGCATACATTACCCTGATGATCAAACAGGCATTTGTGTTCTTTTTAAATGTCCTTTGTTTGTTGACCAAACAATTGAAAAAAAATCCAGTCTACCCTTTTGCTTGAAAACACTGTGGGCCTGCCCCACCAGGGTGCCATTCGGCTGGCCTTGCATCCGGGTTACTGAAGCCCCTGCGGGTGTGGCTTCTCATTCATAGGGCCAGGTGGATTGTGAGCCAGTAAACTGCCAAGGATGGGGACAGAGGAACAAGCTAAAGGACACCCAGCAGTGGCCATAAGACAGATACAGAGCGAGAAAGTCCTCATGGCCTCCACTATAATAATTGGGGGTCACTGTGAAGGAGATGATTCCAAATGAAAAGAGATCTAAAAAACAAAACTACCAAAGAAAAAAGGAAGAAAGAAAAGACTTTGGAGACAGAAGTCAAACATAACAAGTAGACCTTGTTTAAATCCTAATTTGAAAAAATCAATTCTTAAAAACATTTTATTGACAGTTGGGACCATTTGAATATGGACATTAGAATAATACAGTCAGATTATGGCTTAATTTTATTAGATGTGGTTGCAGTTTGTTTTGTTTTTTCCGGCACCAGGGATTGGACCCAGGGACACTTAACCTCTGAATCATATCCCCACTCCTTTTTATTTTTTACTTTGGGACACCGGTCTCTCTTAAGTTGCTTAGGGCCTTGCTAAGTTGCTCAGGCTGGCTTTGAACTCGTGATCCTCCTGCCTCAGCCTCCCCAGCTTCTGCGATTATAGACATGCGTCACCGGCAAGTTAGTTGTAAGAAGTACCTATGTGTGCAAAGAAACTGTGTCTGGGATTCATTTTAAAGAATGTTCCTGCAAAATGACACAGCAACACATGAGAAGGAGCCAGGATGGCACAGGGACAGATGCCTGAGACTTTGAAGTGGTAACCTGGGTCCCTGCGCTCTCTGCTTTGGGGCATGTTTGGAGATTTTCAAAATAACCTCAGCAACCCCTTTTCTGTGGAATATCTGAAAAGCACTCTGCACACTCTTGGGACAGTCACAGAGATGAAGAAGACACCTCCCCAGTGAAGGTTGAGGGGACATCCTAGCTCCTAAGTCAGTCCCTGGCCACGTGTCCCCTGGAGGGCTCTGTAGATTGGCACCAGGGTGAAGAGGACGGGGGATAGCAGCGTGATGCCAGATGCAGCCAGACCCTAAATGCGGCCTGCTGGAGGAAGGGTCATGTGGCCAGGCGGAGCCCTGTGTTCCCTGATGTCCTGGCAGAGTCCTCATCTGACTCATCTGGTTGCTGGCTTTCTTCTGTTTCCTCCAATGGACAGTAAATCAGGGGCTTGTTTCTTCCCGGATCCATTACCTGGTCCATTAGTCCACAAATTCTCTGCTCCGCCTGAGTCTTTGGGTGTCAGAACAAATGACAGGTATTTTTAGACTTGCAAAAACTCAGTGTGTGTCCAACCAAAGAACATTCTTAAAGAAGTACTCTCTCCCAGAAGAGAAAAGAATTGGGAAATAAGACCTCAAGATAGAAAAAGACTAGAAGAAAATAGGCAAAGAATCTAACTATGCAGATACATAAATCTACAAGAACGTTGATAATGGAAAATGAATTTTTCATAAGGGTGTTAAATAAAGACACTTAAAACTGAGATATATTTTAAGTAAAAACTAGAGTCACCCCTCTTTATCTGTAGGTTTCACATCTGTGGATTCAGCCAAATAAGACTGAAATATTCAAAACACACTGTATCTGTATTGAACATGTACAAATTCTTCTTTTCTTGCAGTGCAGGGATCAAACCCAGGGCCCTAGACTCTCACACCGATCTACACATGTCCCAGATACTTGTTTTTTTTCTCCTCTTTTTCTCTAACCCATACAGTATAACAATGATTTATGTAACATTTGCATTATATTAGGCATTATAAGTCATCTAGAGATGATTTAAAGTATGTCAGAGAATATGCACAGTTTGTATGTAAATACTAGGTCATTTTATGCAAGAGACTTGGGCATCCGAGGATTGGGGGTTCCGAGGCATCCTGGCAGCAACCCTCCATGGATCCTGAGGGATGACTGGAATGTGGAAATTATGTACGTATGTAATTATATATAGTATGTGTGTAGGTAAGTTACACATTATATGTTATATATGTATATAAATTATATAAACGTATATATGTGTGTATTTTATGCTGGGGATGGAACCCAGGGCTTTACACAGGCTGAGCATGCTCTCTACCACTGAGATAGAAATACCTCTTAGCCCCAGGATAGATATTTTCAACCATTTCAACAACATCCAAGAGTGTCATGTTTTGCAAGCTGTAAGGGAGCGGAGGGCTGTAAGGGAGCAGTTCCTCAGAGCTGCTTTAAGGGGAGCACTGCTATTTGATTTTTTTTTTTTTTTTTTTTTTTGTACTGAGGATTGAATCCAGGGGCACTTAATCACTGAGCCACTCCCCAGCCCTTTTTTGTATTTTATTTAGAGACAGGGTCTCACTGAGTTGAACTTGAGACTGGATTTGAACTTGAGATCCTCCTGCCTCAGCCTCCCAAGCTGCTGGGATTACCAGCATGCACCACCATGCCCAGCTGCTATTTGATTTTTGACTCAAGCTTTGGAGAGATGTCCGTGTAACCTCCAACCTTAAGGAAGGGAGGTGGTCATGAGCACAGCAGAGAGCCACACTTATGACATCCATTTATAAATATATATATATATATATATATATATATATATATATATATATATATATACACTTACTGGGGAACATACGTGAACTGTATTCAGATATTTGTAAGTAATATTGTTATTTTTATTGTTACTTGGGAATTATATTTATACTGTAGAATAAAGTATCTCAGTAATTTTTCTTAAATTGAAATAAAACTTTATAGTGCAAAAGAATAACATTTAATTTTTTTTTGCTGTGTTGTGATCTAGCCCATGGCTCATTCGTGTGAGGCAAATGTTCTACCACTGAGCCACATCCCAACGCACAAGAATGACAGTTTAAAAGTTTAATGAAGCTTGCAATTTTAGATCTGAAATAGTTTTAAATAATTTTGGATATTGAAATTAGAAATACCAGAAAGAACTCAGGGTTTATTTTCTTTTTTTACAACATATGTACTTCCTAGCCTTGACCATGAAAATACCTAGAAGCAGTGAGAACCCTGTAGCAATGAGTACTTCAAATTTTCTCATGATTTGGTTGCTATATACCACATCTCTCTGAGAGACAGAGAACAAGAACTAGGACTCTCTGGAGAAATGGTTTCTGCCTGGCCCAGAAATACCCAAAACAAACCCAAGACACTTTTTATGCAAAAAAAAAAAAAAAAAAAAAAAAAAAAAAGCATTGTTTAAAAAAGAACTTAGGAGTTAACTTGAAAGGGAGAATGACAATTTGAGCATTAGAAAGAAAAGCTGCTCCAATGGTCGACTGAAACACACCAAATTTATAAAAATTCACGTGTAGTAATTAAAAAAAAAATAAAACACATTAGTTCTCTTTCAAGATTGCTGCATGTCCACTCATTTTGACAATAAAGAATCAAGCATTTATCCAGCTTTTTCTGCATGAACCACACATCAGGGAAACCATAGCAGATGAGAGAAGGCTTCATCTTTATGGAAAAATTCCAGCGAGTTGTCCCAGGAAAATTCAGTGTCAAAGAGTCAGGCACGTCCAGGATTGCAGAGTGCAATTTTTTGAGGACTCAGTGGTCAAAAGCCTCGTGGATCCCTGTATCTTGGGTCGGAGGCAGTGGTCAGGACAAAAACGACTTCAAGCCAGAACGTACCTGGTTTATATCAAGTGAATGTCAAAGACACCAGGCACATTCTTGGCACTGGGAGCCCAGGGTCGTCTTGTAATCGCCACATCAGCAGGTCAGTGGTTTTGTTTGTTTATAGGATGCTGGGAAACTCCACGAAGAAGTCAGACCTGGGTGACTCAGAAGCAGACATGGTGGTTATGACTCAAGACAGCTGCCTTCGGGTCAAGCTGGATCCCTGCGAGCACACACAGCCACAGGCTGGATGGAGTTAGGAGGCCATAATGTCTCCGTAAGACAAAGTAGTGGATGGAGACAGACGTACTGCTGGGGATGGAACAGGGCCCCTCCCACCACACACACACACACACACACACACACACACACACTAGCTCCCATATATGAGAGGAAACGTACAATACTTCTGGTTCCCTTTTGCTTAATGTGATGGTCTCTTGTTCCATCCATTCTCTAGCAAATGACATAATTTTGTTCTTCTTTATGACTGAATAAAACCCCACTGCATATATGTCCATCTGTTGATGGACAGTTGGGCTGGTGCCGTCACTGGTTCCGAGCTGGTGATTGTGAACATGCTGTGCTAAACACGGTTGAGCATGCGTCCCCAATGTATGCTGACTTTTAATTCTTTTGGATAAATACTCAGGAGGGGTACATCTGGGGCACAGGCGAGTTCTACTTTTAGTTTTTTGAGGAGCCTTTTTACTGATTTCCACCGTCTGCCCTGCCACTGTGTATGTGACCTTCCTACCCTGAATTCTGCAGTGAGCCTGACTGGGACGCTCGCCCCACCTGTGCAGGGGCCGAGGGCTGATGGGGACTGGTCTCCCTCTGACCTCCACCACAGGGTCCTGGCTTATGTCCCAGCTGCCTCCCCAGGACCAGGACCCCAAACAGCATCAGGACTCGGGGTGCAGCTCAGTGGAGCGCTTGGGCAGCATGCACGAGTTCCTGTGTTGAACCCCAGTACCGCAAAAAAATTGTTAGCTGCTGGAATGACCAAGACTCCAGTCAGCAGGGAGCTGCAGACAGCCGTTCCTGTGTTTTCATGCTTTTTGCCCCTCCAGGGAACACTGTTTTCCCCTGGAGAAGCTCCTGCTGACACCCTGCGTGTTTTCCAAAACAGGGACACCTCCTGGATGGAGTGCGTGCATGTGTCAGGGGAGGGCACAGGTTGGAAGAGGGGCCTGTGGAAAGAGGAGGAGGCTTCCTGCAGTGAGTTCAGATGTGAGGAGAAGGAAGATGATAGCGTAGTTCAGGGAAAGGCATTCCAGTGTTTTCCATCTGATCCTCTCTCCAGCTGCTAATTAGGGTGGTTTCATCTCTGAGCTGCTCCCCAGAGGCCCTGTTGACTGTGCTTGGAGGCTGCTGTGAAATCTGTACGTTGTAAACGTGGTTCTGCTGGAGAGAGGCCCCAGAGAGGCTAAGCTCTGAGCAGAACTGAGGGTTCTGGAGACCCACTGGGTTTGGATGTGTCCACCCCTGACACCCCAGGGACTCCCTTAGACTTGGAGCAACTGCAGCATTTAGAGCATCCTTCTGGTATCAGTGCTGGTTTCTTTTTTAAAAAACACATACGTTTATAACAGCCATAATTTGGGGACAAAGCCATGTCAAATATTCTGCTGGCCTACGGGGCGCTGGCCTGCCCAAAGGTGAGGCAGCCGCAGGGGTCCCTCCTGCACCCCATTCTTATGATCACACCAAGATTTCAGACATGTGGCTCAGGGAACCAGGCGTGAGTTTACTGAAGGGATAGGAAAAGGGAAAGGGGACACTCTCAAGGGAGAGAGTGGGTCCTCTCAGAAAAGGGTGGCATGCCCCTCCCTCCCCCAGGTTTTTTGGGAGTCCAAGGAAAATCTCCAGAGACCCTGCCCAGGTATTCCTCTTGACTCTTGACGGACAGCAGGGTGACTTTAAAGACTTTGATGTTCCCACTGTGCATGGTAAAGGTCCAGGTAGAGACAACTCTAGGTCTCTTTGGCCCATGTTGACCAGTTCTAATTGGAACCCGTCCCTACAGATTTTATGGTTAGGGGGAATTATTCTTGTCTCCCCAAGTTTTGGGATCTGATCTGTGTATGGGTCACAAAAGTCCCTTCTTTGGGGCAACTTGTGTTTTCTTCTTACCAATATTTCGGGTCTCCATTTCTCTTGCAGATAACATTATTTGTGGAAGAATATAACATATCCTATTGACTTAAGTCAGGCAGGGCTGCAGGTAAATTGCTTTAAAAAGGAAGGAAGGAGCTGGGCATGATGGTGCACGCCTGTAATCCCAGTGGCTGGGGAGGCTGAGGCAGGAGGACCGCAAGTTTAAAGCCAGCCTCAGCAAAAAGCAAGGCCCTCAGCAACTCAGTGAGACCCTGTCTCTAAATAAAATACAAATAGAGCTGAGGATGTGGCTCAGTGGCCCAGTGCCCCTGGGTTCAATCCCCGGTACCCTGCAACCAGAAAAAAAAAAAAAAAAGAAAGAAAAAAGGAAGGAAGGAGGCAGGCAAGATGCCCGTGAGAGTCAGTTTATAGTTATTCCCTTAACCTCCTGTTCCACCACTCCCAGCTGGACGTCCGTCACCAGCATCTACAGTATATGGGCGGTGCCTTGCAAATAAGATTGAGTGTCTTCCAGAAGCACTACCTCAAGCCAGGAAGAAGGAGGGACTCAGGATCTCCCGACTCCAGTGCCTGGAAGGAGCAGGGCGGAGTTACGGAGCCCAGAACCAGGCAGCAGCTGTGAGAGGCCCAGCTGGCTTGTTTCTTCTGTAGGTCAGACAGGTCTCTCCTCAGGTCTGACGTTTTGACCCACATGGAGTTGGAGGCAGAGCGAGGCAAACATCTTCTTTGGGCTTTCCAGCCACTGCTTTACAGACTTCCACTTTTCTGAGCGGGGCCCAAAGCCATCCCACCCTCCAGGGCCCGTCTGTCACCCTTCCACCTCTCCGGACCCTGCCATCCACCCTCTGTGGACACATAGGCTCACCCTGTGGCCCCACTGGGCCCTGAAATCCTGAAGTCCTGTCTATTCCAGAGGGAAACACATCCTCCCTCTCAGAGTGAGCTCTGCTGTCCTCTGGGGCCCAGTTCAGGATGCCCTCACATCTGAGGGGCCTAGGTGACCTGGGCTGGTGGCATTTCCTGTCCTGGAGTCAGGAGCCGACTTGGAGTGGACCTAATTTAGAAGCAACCCCTGCCCCGAATGCAGTCCCCAAGACAGGCACTTGGGTGCAGACATATATTTGGGGCCATCTTGAGAACCAGAGAAAGGGACAGGCCAGAGAGCAAGGAGCCCTCAAAGTGAAGAGAAGAAGGGAGGGAAGGGGCACGTGAAGGAGCGTCTCAGATGCAGGCAGGTGGCTCCCAGGATATGGCCAGAGAGAAGAAGGCTTTGGGAGGCAGCTCCCAGGAGGACCTCTGCCTGGGCAGCACATCCGGTTCTCACCTTTGAAGGTGACTCCTTCAGCTGTGTCTTTGCTTTGTGTGGTTTTCCGAATCCCATCTTTATTTTACAGTAAAAGCGCAAAGAAAGTACCAGAAGAGGAGCCGGAGAAAGTTCCAGAAGAGACACATCTCTCTGGTGGGCTGCTGGAATGTTAGTACCTTCCCGGAGAGGCCTGTCCGGGAAGGGCGGGCGGCTGTCTCAGGCAGAAGCACTCACCTTGGTCACGGGCCCTGTTCATTCAGAGCTGAAATGATTTTCTTGAATGCTGACGCCATCAGGCTTCTGGGGTCAATCGCTTTGTGCGTGTGTTGACAGGGGCCGGTGGACCTGGTATTTTGTTTTTCTCTTTTCCTGAAGGTGAGTCATCAGGGGCTCTGGGTTTGCTCTGGGGTGAAGCCACTTGTTCCCACTGGAAGCTGCCTGGCCCTGGGCTTTTGCATGCCATGAACTTGGCCCTGGACGGGGGTAACGCTTTCTGAGCTGAGGGAGTCCTTCCTTCCCAGTGGCCCCCTGGGGGTGGGGGCATTTGCCAGGCCGCCCTGCACCTCAGGGTGGAAGAGCCGTTATTATCTCTCCTAAAAGGTAGCAGGGGCTGGGGAGGGGGATGGAGCTCAGCGGTGCTTACCTACCATGTGTGAGGCCGTGGGTTTGATCCCCAGCGCTGCAAAAAATAAAAATAAAAAAGCAACAAGTGACCAGAGTAGGGGAGGGAGAGGAACCTGGGTAAAAATTCTGATGAAAAGACGGAGCAAAGACAGCTCGCAAAATACAAATGCTGGTGGGTATTAGATTCAGAAATAAAATTCAGAGGAAAGCCCTTCAGAGTCCCAGTGATTGGAATTTCCCCTCCCGCAGCCACCACCGGACTGACTCATGACAATCCCCTTCTCATACAGCTCCTTCTTTCTGCGGATTTCCTTCCTGGTGAGATTAAGTATTTAGCGATGGTTAAAACTGGAATGACAGGACATTTCAGGGCAGTGTGATGGGATTGGGGGACCCCAGGGTCCACAGCCAGAGGCCTTGGCTACAAGCAACAGAGGTCTTCCTCCAGGTCACCCAGGTGTGTGTGGGGGGACACATACTTGTGCACGCACATATCTTAGAAGGGTTGGCGAGCTGGCTCCAGAGATGGGCGGTGACCCAGGGTGGGCCTTGCCCCTCAGGGAGCTCTGAAGGACACCTCCGCAGCCCCTGCAAGTGAGCTTTCTTGTTATTGGGAGAGAGAAGCCCTTCTCGCAGAACCACCACTGTGTGGCCTGGGGCCGGGGAAACTGAGGCCTCCATGGGTGGTTGAGGCCCGACCTCCAGCCCCAGATGGACCACATAGGGTGGCTGCATGCTGGGACACGTGTGTGTACATAACACAGTCCACACATAACACACACACACACACACACACACACACATACACGCGCGCGCGCGCGCACACACACACACACACACGTCTACTAATCTTGGAACTGGATTTTAACTAAATCCTGGTTTAGGATTACCCAGGGTGGTGTTTTTCTGCCCTGGCAGCTCTCTGGTCAGGCTCAGCAGTTGATTTAATGGCCGTGGGCTTTGTTCTGAAACTGAAGGCCGGAGTGACCTGCTGCGGTCCTCAATCCCAGGATTGGCATGTTTCTGGGGGAGTATGACAAAGTGTGGGTGTTACCAGTCTTTGGATGCTGAGGAAAGAAAGAAAAAAACAGCAACAGCAAAGACCCTGAGCACCGGTTAAGTACTGGAAGATAGTCTGTCGAAACGTGCTCTGTGTTACAGTGAGAAGCATCTTTCTGGTGACCCTTGAGGTGTTTCTGAGAATTTTAAGTTTGTGTTTTACTGAGAGAGGAGTTGGTGACAAGCTGACTTTGCAGAGTGAACAGCTGTGGCCCGGCCAGTGTGCTTTCCCACTGGACCTTCTGCTCCTGTTGTCCGTGTCCTGGTCAGCCTCTTGGCCTGTTCTCGTGCCCTGCAGTGCCTCTCTGCCTCTCTCCTGCAGTCCCTCCCCTGTGGGGTCCGACCAGCTCTGTCTCATTAGGCTCCAGGTGAGACATGGCGGGTGGACATGTCTCATCAGGCTCCAGGTGATATGTGGCGGGTGGACCTCTCATCAGGCTCCAGGTGAGACGTGGCAGGTGGACATGTCTCATCAGGCTCCAGGTGAGACGTGGTGGGTGTACACCCACAGCCGGCACCGCCACCTTCTCACGGTGCCTCCCACAGCACACTGGCACCTTTTATACGTCGTCACTTCCCGACTTGGAGCTGCCTGAAAGTCAGCCCAGACCTACCCCATTTTTTCGGACACTACCCTGTGTGAAACTGGCCCCCTTCCACGTGAGTCCACTTGCATAGAAGGCTAACACCTCCACTCCCCCACTTGCCCCTGACCACAATACCTTTGAACTATGGAACTAGCAAGATTGTTTTTCTGAAAATGTAATTTCTGAGAATGTGACTCTTTTTGTAGCCTGGTAATTTTCCGCTTATTGTGAAACGTGTCTTGTGATTATGATGGCTTCTCCTGCCCCCCTTTTCTTTTGTGTTTTTTTTTTTCCCTTTATAATCCTGTCCCTACCCTAAATCAGGGTCGAGGGTTGCAGAACTAATCGGTCTCTGTGCTCTTGACCACTGATTGGCAATAAAGCCTTTGTTTTCACTTCCAAAAGACCCAGAGATTTACTTAGGAATTTGGGAATAGTGCCCTAACACTCTGAGTTGCCCCTTTCCACCTGGCCAGGTGGTATCCTAGGAGGCTCTACTCCGTCAGGATGTATGGGATGGATACGGTCAAGTGTGAATGAATGTGGTCTTTTATTGGCTCCCTGAGGCCATAGTTCTTAAAATGATAACCCAAGGGCTTCCAAATAGTAGTCGATTATTTTGAAGATTCCAGAAGAAGTTTCCAAGGCAGATTTGCAAATGATTAGGAGCCAGACGGTTTCTGCAGTCAGGGAGCTGGGCAGAATCACTGGAACGAGTTGGACAGGGTGGCTGGTGGGTGCAGAGGGTTCTGCTCTCGGGGGCAGGACGGGAAGCCCCCATGACGCGTCTGTGCCACTGCGAGTGACTGGAGGCCTCAAGAGTAAATCCTCAGAGGAGCAGGAGAGTGGGGCAGCCCTGCCACTCACTGCTTGGGACAGTCACCGCTTCCCTTGTCTTTTCTCAGCACTGAGCCATCCTCCCAGCCCTGTTTAGTGACAGCTTTCATTAAATAAAAAGACAGGAATCACAAAGCCCACTGGTGGACATGGAGCTGTGGGAGGAGATGAGGAAAACAAGGGAAGCCCAGCCCAGAGTGGACAGGAAGGCTCTGCGTGCCCAGGGCGGAGATGCACCGGGTGGCCAGCAGGCGGCGCTGCATCGCTCAGGAGACGTCTTCCAGGAGCCGGAGGTTGTGGTCTTGGGTAGATGCTGAACATTTTAGTTTTTGCTTGAAAGGTATCATAGGCAACAAAAAATACCAACTACTTTTCTTGAATCTATGGTTTCAGCTTATTTCTGAGATAATGTCTGCCAAAAGCCCAAGTCTAAATTTTTTTTTTTTTTTTTTTTTTTTTTTTTTGGTAAGGCAGGGATTAAACCCAAGGGTGCTTAACCACTGAGTCACATCTCCAGCCCCCTTTATTTTCTTATTTTGAGACAGAGTCTCACTAAGTTTCCTAGGGACTTACTAAGTTGTTGAGGCCGGTCTCAAACTTGCAATCCTCCTGCCTCTGCCTCCCGAGTTGCTGGGATTACAAGTGTGGAGCGCTGTAACTGGCCCCAGTTTAAATCCTCAGAGTTCATTGACCAGTTGTTCTTTCAAGAAGAAACGATGTCCCATAAAGATGTAGTTAGTTCAGCTGCAACTCAACTGCCTAAGTGTGTTTCCTCAGGAAAACCACTGCACCCTCACACAGTGCGTAGCAATGTGGTCAACAACAGACCCCCCATGTGACAGTGGTCCCACAGGGTCATAACGAGCTGGAAAATTCCTTTTTCCTGGTAGTTTTACAGCCACAGTAATGTCGTGACATGATACATTATGTAAGTAACTGTCACATGGCTACGTATTTACCATACGCTTTTACTGTCACCTCAGAGTGACTCTCACTGCTTATTTTTAAAAAGCTGACTTCAAAACAGTGGTCTGGTTCACAGGCAGCAGGCGCGTACGTCAGCTGTCCACTGTCTCTTGATGAACCTGTGCCTTTGAAGTCTGGGCGAGGACATGCCAGGATGTTCGCATTATGACGAAATGACTTAAGGACACGCCCTGGCATCAAGGGAGGCGTGACTGTGCTTCGACATGCAGCAGAAATGCCCGTGCAAACTCCCATTTTGTCCCACAGACTTAAAAAGACTTGTGCTCAAGGTTGACACTGAATAGAATTCGTATTTTTTACAGTTTCTGTCCCGACCCGCGGGACATCAACGCAGGACGGCAAACCTAAGAGAGAAGGAATGAAGGGACAAGAGACACAGGGAGTGACAGCAAGACAGGAATTCTGATCAAGCTGCAAATTTTTATTGTTCTCAAGGGTATTTATGCTGAGGGAATGAGGGGTATGATGAGACACAGGCTGGTTGGCTGTGTTTTTCTTTTGGGCTCCTGATAAGGTGCAAGTTCACGCAGGCGGGAAGGTGAAATCCCAGAAGAGAAGCGGGGGCGGGCCATAGGCAAAACTATCAGCCGGGAGTGGGGAGGGGGCGCGTTCCGGGAATCCGTCAGCCTTCAGCTGCAGGGTGCCTGAGTCAGCTGCAGGGTGTTTGTGCAGGGGAGGCAACCGCAAAATGCTCCCTGGGCTGCTGCTTATCATAAAGGTCAGAACGTCCTCAGAATGAGAACTTCTTCTTGGTCCCTGACAAGTTTCCTCATGAACATCTTGGGGTTTTTTTGGTGCTGGGGTTTGAACCCAGGTGTGCTTTTACCCCTGAACTATGTCCCCTTTGTATTTTTTGAGACAGAGTCTCACTAAGTTTCTGAGGCTGGCCTCCAACTTGTGATCCTCCTACCTCAGCCTCCCAAGTCACTGGGATTACAGGCACACCACCATACTGGCCCTTGGACACATTCTCAAGTGGAACATTCTTATTTTTATTGTGAATGTTTGTCAGTGAAGCACTTAGTAATTAATGAGTAGAGTTCGGTGTTCTTGGCTTGATCTGGCCATCTTTGCAATGGTATTGTCCATTGCTTTTGCATCATCAGGGAAATTTTCCAGACAGCAAAGAAGACAAATTTCATCTTATTGTCATTTAAAAAGCAGTTTTAACTTTACAAACCACCTCTTTAAGGGTCTTGGTTTATCACCCAGGGCTCTGGAATGATATTTTCTCTCCCTGACATAAAGACTAGGTTCACTCTGAGAACTGTTTGCAATGAGGATTTATTTTTCTTTTCTTTCTGGTCATTTCCTGTTTGGGTTTGGAGGCTCAATAATATCAGAGGTTTAGGCAGATGTCTCTGAAATTCTTTTGCTTTTCTCCCATGGTCCTAAGATGGCTGCAGTAGCTCCAGCAACACTATCTCACTCCATATTCGAAGTCAGGAAGAGAGGGAGCACCAAATAGGGGCTCTTATGGAGTCTTTTTTCCAATCCTGCCCCTTGAGGTAAATTCTCCTCAAAAAGAAATGTGGAAGTCCTAAACTCTAGAATCTTGGAGTCTGACTTTATTTGGAAACAGGGTCATTACAGATGTAGTTCAGAAGAGATCACACTGGGTTGACATTACTGAGTCTCCAAACCCAAACCACTGATCCAATATAATTGACATTCTTATACAAAGAACACCAGGCAAAGGCAGAGACACAGAGAGAGTGCATGTGAAGATGAGGGGACGGAGAGATGCAGCCACATGCCAAGGAATGCCAGGGACTGGCAACCACAAGAAACCAGGAAGGGCAAGACAGGACTGCTGTGCAGATGGCACCCTGAAGACACCCCAACTTCTGACTGCTGACGTCCAGAAGTGGGAGACAATCCATTGCTGTTGCTTTAAGCCTCCTGGCTTGTCTTTGTTATAGCATCTCTGAGGAACCAATACTAACTCCATCCAGGTATGGAATACACTTTTGCTAAAGCACTGTGTTGTCGACTGAGCAGTATCTTCCCCAAATTCATGTGTTGAAGCCCTAGAGTCACCCCATGTGACTGTGTCTGGAGATGGGACCCTCCATCTTCCACGGGAGAAGATTAAGGTTAAATGAGGTTCATAAAGATGGAGCCCTGATCTGACAGAACCGTGTCCTTATAAAAGAGGACACTGGAGCTTTCTACCAAGTAAGGCTACAGGAGGAAGGTGCTCTACAAACCAGAAAGAGCTCTCACCAGAACCTGACAATGCTGATACCCTGGTCTTGGACTTCCAGTCTCGGGAATGGAAATAAATGTCTGCCATTTAAACAACCCTGTCTATGACATTTTGTTATAGCAGCCTGAACTGACTAATACAAACTGTCATCTTCTGTCCATGCCTGTACTTTCTGTTCAAATTCATCTGGGGGAAGCAATCCAGATGCTTCTAGAATTATCGTTAAGCATCCCTTAGAATAGGCAGCTTAGGGTGTCTTGTCTGAGGACCCTCAGTTCACCCCGCCAAATCTCAGCTTCTGATTCTCACTTCTGTGCGCTTTCCCTGTGATGGACTGACTACTATTCTGAAAATAATTCATGAAGACCTTACTATGTCAATCCCTAAGAACAAACACTGTATCAACACAGGAGAATAAATAATTCAAGCATGAATATTTAAAACCAGGAAATTCAGAATGTTATATTTGCACACTGGGATGTCTAATTTGTTTGCTATGCTGATAAGAGCAAAAAAAATTTCCATAATTATATTTGTATATTCATAAGTGGTGCTAGAAATAAATGGTTCATCGTAATCATCATATGCGCGTCTTAGTGGTGAAAAGAAAACGTCGATTTCATGTCAAGAAGCCACGGGTTACATTTTGTTCACATGCTCCTCCTTTGTGATAGAGAACACTTTGCTGTGTGTCAACAAAGAGGGGAACTGAGAAGAGGGGTCTGGTCCAAGAACCTGTCAAACACCTACCCTCAGGGGACTTTCTCTGCTTTAGAAGGAGGTAGGGCTTGCATGCCCAATAGGGCAAGGCAGAGTCAGGATCAGCTGATGGCCTTTCTCCCTGGAGGGTCTGGAAGCCCAGCCCACCAGTCAGTCATCCTCAGCTCTGGGAGCATCCTGCCCTGAGGTCTGTGTCACTGCTGCAGGCTAAAGTGTCACAGCCTTTTTTTTTTTTTTTTTTTTTTTGGTATTGGGGATTGAACTCAGTGATGCTTAACCACTGAACCACATCCCCATCCCTATTTTGTATTTTATTTAGAGACAGGGTCTCACTGAGTTGTGTAGGGCCTCGCTAAGTTGCTGAGGCTGGCTTGGACTCTCCATCCTCCTGCCTCAGCCTCCCCCGCCACTGGGATTACAGGCATGCGCCACTGTGCCTGGCTTTACAGCCTTTGATAATGGCTAAAAACTAGAGCTAGAACCCAGTCAAGGCAATAAAGACGGATTTTCTTTAGTTCTATTGCAAGGAGGAAGGAACTGAGCTCAATTCTGAATACAAAGACAAGTGGGGATTTATAGGCAAGGAGCAGGGTGGGGTCACCTGTGGCAAGGTGGGCGAAGATGGAAAATAACTGGGAGGAAAGGCTGGGTAAGGGGTTTCTTGCTAACCCACTTAGGAGGAGTCTTGCTAAAGGCAGGCCAAGGAGGTCAGACACCAAGGTGGGAGGGGTGGACTTAGCCGGATTCTTTGCTGAGACTGGTTTAGGCAAGCCCCAGGCAGCGACTTCGGTGGCCTAGTTGAAAAGAGGATTGGAGGATCCTGTCTAAAGTTTGGGCAAGGTCGGACAGGAGGAAGTGCAAAAAAAAGATTGCCCTTCAATTAGTGTGGGCGCCAAAGTTTGGATGTGGCTTGAGTGTGTCCCTCAGTTTCATGTGCTGAAATTTAATCCCCAAGGTGAGGTATTAAGAGGGTGGAGACTTCATTTCCACCCTCCTTGTGAAGAGCCTCCCTGGGGGTGATCTGGCCAGCATCAAAACAGGACTTGCTGTGTGGTGCCCAGATCGTGAATCCCCAAAGACCACCAGGAGTCATCTCCGATGCAAAAGCAAAAGGGTCTTTATTGCAAGCTCGAGCTCAGACTCACAGCGTTCACTGACGCAGCAGGTACTGTCTGAGAGTCCCGAGTCTCGATTTGGTGGGATTTTTATGAGCTCCACAGTAGAGTGGGAAATTTGAACAAAGCAGAGTACATGATTGGCTGATCTTTCAGCATGTGTGGTTTGGCATGTTTCCATCGGCTTAGGGTACCCAGGTCTTAACATTTTGACGTATATAGGCACTGGCTTGTTAGCTCCTGATTGGTTGGTTTGCCAAAGGCCAGTCCTAATCTAGTAGCCTTCCTGGAATCGGCTATCTAGGCCTGAAATCTTTCATGCCCTAAATGCATCCTGTCATAGCCCCGGATTAGCTCCCTTCTCGGCTGCAGTTCCCTGGGATTGTCCAGGGCATGTAAAGCTGGTTTCCGATGGCCACTCTTGGCCACTTTTAACTGTTCTGGAAGGAAGTTTGGTATGAACTTGGGATAAACATTAATGAGTGCCTAGGAAAGCTTGCAGTAAGATAAGGACTTTAAAGAAAGTGATAATGAAAGAAAGGGAGAGGGGGGATCTGGCCACTTCCTATCTCCAATCTTTTTTTCTTTAATTAAAAAATTGTTTTAGTTGTCAATGGACCTTTTTGTATGTATTTACGTGTGGTGCCAAGAATCAAACCCAGTGCCTCACACATGCTAGACAAGCGCTGCACCACTGAGCCACAACCCCGCCCGTCTCCAGTCAAGGTGAGAATCAAAGCAGAGTGACCATGGTCGTAAAGGAGAACGCACACGGAACATCTAGAGAACCGCGCCTGTCGTGGTATGCATCCCATCCTGTGTGTTCTCCCTGCTGCAGGGGTGGGGCAGCCCTCCGTGGATCCCAGCCCTCCCTCACCAGGAGGATGTGAGTAATAAAACGTCCAAAACCTCTCCATTGAGTCCTGCAGGTTCTTTCTTTGGGATTGCAAAGCAGTATGCCTGGTCCTTTGTAGCCCTGGGGTGGAACAGAAGTGTCTGGGGCTTGCCCCAATTCCCATTCCTATCGGGAAGTCAAGCAGTGAGCAATGGTAAGGCCTTCCAAAACTCCCTTTGGAAACTGGGTGCCCCAGGAGGGTCAGTGCTGACCTTGAGAATGACCTTTAGAAGTGGAACCAGATGAGTCTTTTGAGTTGTTCCCAGAGTCTCTGTGCAGACGTGTGAAGGGGGCACTTCCTGGTTTGCACACACACATGGGGTCCCCTGGGTGGCTGACTGACTGTGCCCCTAGAACCACACCTCCCTGGAGGGCACCCTCATGTCACCACGATCCCTGTCTACACAGGCACCTACTGTCCCACAGCACCTGAGGGCAAGCAGTATCTACACACATGGTGGGGAACTTCCTGGGGTGAGCGGTACCATTGACTCAGAGGAATGCACTGCTCTGCTTTGGTTCACTGGTCACGTTTGAAGACTAAAAGCCAAACAAAGTACAGCTTAAATGAGATTTAGAATTTAGCTGCATTTCATTACTCTTATTTCCCATTTAAAATATCTTTCCTTTTATTTGACACATAATAATAGTATTTATTTATGGGGCCCAATGTGTCATTTCAATTCATGCATACAATGTGTAACTGGCAGATCTAACTTCAGAAACAGGTTCTTTGTGCTGGGAACTTTCAAAATCCTATATACTAGTTATTTTGAAATAATTCAGGTAATTGATGTCAACCATGGTTATCCTACTGAGAAGACTGAAGCTCTCCCTCCTTTTCACCTATACCCTGTACCCCTGTCCATCCTCTTTCCCTTCCTCCTACATATTTCTGAGTTTTAACAAAACTCAGGGACTCCACATCAAGATTGAGACTGCTCACAGCTCCTTTGCGTTTTGTTCTCCGCTTCGTCCATCCGTTTACCCTGGTCTTCCAAGAGGACAACGAATTGAGGAGCCTGCTTCGCAGAGCACCATCAATCAGCGCTGTCCATCTCCACCGGCTGAGTGCATTGACACAACCCACCGACCGGTTGAGCCAGCAGTGATCAACCTTCGCCTCTTTCCGTTTCAATTAGCGGCGAGACAGGAGGGAGCCAGCGCCAGGGACGCGCAATCTCACCTTCCCGGACTTCCCTGCTCACGGGATTTTAAATTACACCCCTCCCTCCGGCTCTTCTCTCTGCTTTCTATAGCGCCTACAAAATAGCTTCTTTATTTGCTTTGCTTTTTGTTCGGGCACTGGCAAGTAAACTAGGGCGGAACTCAGGGGGCCGGGGCGGTGGGCTTCCAAAGTCGGCGTGGGGTGGAACCTGTTGTAGGGGAGCAGAGCCTTCCCAGAAGCCGCCTAGGTTCCAAGGTTGGGTCTGTCAAATGACCTGACAACTGGAAAAAGGGCACACACATTTATTAACTTTCAATATAACTTGCACGAGGGCTGGCAGGACAAAAAACAAAGACCCCCGAATGCCCATAAAAGCAATGAGATTTTAAGAGCGTGTATTCCGTCTTAATAGGGGAAAAGGGCACGTAATATTGATGAATGGATCCCTGGAGGAACAGCTGGGAGAGGGTGTGACCCAGTGTGTTTGGGTGATCTCGGCTTGCCTGGCCTGTGCTGACCATCTCTCCTGGTTGGTGAGACTTCTGAGACTTGTGACAATTCCTTTTGGAGAATCTGTCTTGAGGCGAAAGCTTCTTCCAGCATTTGTTGTTTTTCAAGTGCCTTTGGCTCAAAATAACCAATATACCAAAGCAGCATATTTTGGGGTGACTTATTTTGGCTGCTTTCGCTGTCTGTAATTTTTAATATTTTGTTCATCATGGGCTTCTTAATATTAATTTTGAATTGTCAAAATACTGCATTTAACCTTTATCTGAACTACTGAGTTTTTGGCGCCCTCTTACACGTTTCTCCCAGACCAGTGTCTCCTCCAAGTCAAACATTCTTTGAGATCCACCCCCCAATTTCTTCCTGGCCTCAGGAACCCTCCCTGCCGGTAGTATGTTGGGGTAAACAGCCAAAAAGAACAGAGCTCAGGCTTCCTCGCCGCCTGCCCTGCCCCTTTCTGCCGCCTTCAACCTCATTACTTCTTCCTCCTTCCAAGGCGCTGGGCTGGGGCAAGAGTTCCATGGGAGGGTTCAGGTGCTCTAGGGTGGAAAGCGCAGGGGCAGAACACTCTCGGGAGTACACGGTGGGGCGACGGTGGCCTTGGCTGGGTGGAACCTGGTGTGGGTAGCGGGGAAGCGCCGGGAGAGGTGGACAGGACCGGCTTGAATGGCTTGGGGTGGGAGGCGGCGTGGAGGGCCGGCCTAGGGCTGGAGGTGAGCGACGCCGCGCAGGCCGGCGAGCGCGGGGGCGGGGCGCGGGATGTGGGCGTGGCGCTTTGGGGGTGGGGAGAGGGTAAGAATGCAGTGAGCGGGGCTCCGGGCGCAGACGACGGTTTCCCGCGGGATGTGTAGCAAGCCCGGCAGGCTTCGCTCTGGAGGCGGTGCTGCGCTACAGCTGCATTTGGGGTCGCCGGTGTCTGTGTATCTCCCTCCTGCAGCGCCGACTCCACTACTTCGGCCCGAAGCGAGGCCAGAGGTGGGGTTCAGGCGGAGTCCTTGGGGCGGGTCTTGTGCCGCTCCGTCGCGGGCAGTGCGGAGAGGCGGAGCACAGCAGCCGCTCCCAGCCACCTGCCTGCCAGTGACCGTTCGCCGGCAGGTGTTCTCCGTCGGCAAGTGACCCCCGCTCCCTTGCAAGAGTTCTCGGTCCGCAGGAGACCGCCCGTCCGCGCCATGGTGGATGTGCTCGGCGGCCGGCGCCTGGTGACCCGCGAGGGCGCGGTGGTGGAGGCCGAGGCGGCGCTGCAGAACAAGGTGGTGGCTCTGTACTTTGCGGCAGGCCGGTGCGGCATCAGCCGCGACTTCACTCCGCTGCTCTGCGACTTCTACACAGCTTTGGTGGGCCAGGCGCGGCGGCCCGCGCCTTTCGAGGTGGTCTTCGTGTCTGCGGACCGCAGCGCGCAGGAGATGCGCAACTTCATGCGCCAGCAGCACGGCGCCTGGCTGGCGCTGCCCTTCCACGACCCCTACCGGCAGTGAGTGCGGGCCCTGGGGGCGGGGCCGCCGCGCGTGTCGCCCTGTCCGCCCAGGACACCTCTCCCGCACCCTGTTGCTCTTCCAGACGCCCCTTTTCTCCTTCCCTCCCCGCTTCCTGTTCAGGTCCCGGTTCAGGTAAATTGCACTTAAGTCTGTTCCAGCTTCCCCAGTTTTCGAAAACGCGACGCATTAGCATCCCCGGGGCTTGTTGGACACGCTCACAGGCCCACTGGAGTCTTAGAGTTGCAGATTCTGGGGTTCGGGGGATCTGAATTTCTGTGGAGGAACTATGGCTGGTGATGCTGATGCTGGCGGGAGTTACTTTCTTACTTTCTCCTCCTGGTCAGTGGGCGGGAGGCTCGGTAACCTTGGTAACCACAACCTTGGGTCTGGGAGCTGGTGAGTGGAGGATCAGAACTGTGAAGCAGTTGTGGTTGTGGGCAGCAGGGGAGCCAGGGCTGGAGGAACCCAGGTGCTGACCAACTTCGCGATTTCGGTTTTAGCAGTAGTGAAGGAATTTCGAAAACTGTCGAATTCACTACTCTAAGTGTCATTGCTATGAATGCAGGAAGAACTAGGAGGAGGCAGATGTTGGAAGCCACAGCCTGCTCTCCGAAGGGACCTTGGCCCCAGCCCTTGTTTAGATCCTTATCTCTGTACTGGATGTTTGAGTTTGTGAAGGAACTGGAAGCTTCACAGGCGGAGATGATCAGAGGCCACCCCGTGCTCAGAGTGTCTCATCTGCCTGCAGTTGGAGCACACAGGCTCCGACTAGATCAGCAGGGGGACTGGAGAGGAGTAAGGGAGTCATGGGGATTAGGGAGGTGCAGTATGGCAGGGAACTGATTGTTCCTGCATGTGGGGTCTTCTGTGATGTAAGAGTCCAGACTGAGGTTTGCATCACACGTCATAAAGCGCATTGCCCCAGCCCCACCCTCTTTCTAATGCAGATCAGATGTGAATATCCGGGTATTGCTAGACGCTGGCCCCTTGGGTTTATCATTCACTTGTGAAGTTACCCCCTAACTTAATTATACCGAGATGATACTCTTTCTGAGAAAATGGAAGTTAACTCTGGGGAGTCCCAGTAGAGGTGTACTTAACTGGAAGAAGTCTGATTATTCTCCGAAGTACATGCTTTTTGGTGATCCCCAATGAGGTGGAGGATCCCGAAGGAAGCCAGCCTTGGAGGTGTGTGAAGACTCACCTGATGATGATGTCTAAGGGATGGCTGGCTAATTTTACGTGAAGATTCATTTGAGAATTTCTTCAAGTGGTGTGCTTGATTGGACTTCCCTGGTATTGAAGCTGTACACTTTTGAAAGGACACACTTGTTTTGAAGGTGAGAGGGTGCTAGTATTAGCAATTAGGCAGAGAGCTCAGGCCCTGGGAGAGCACAGCTCTGGTATTACCCATGGGGGAAGGTTGGGGAGTTTTACTGCTGAGCGGAATGATACATCTAATGATGTGCTCTGATCCATTAAAAGGCTACTGGCAGTGTGGACTGGTTATGGGCCAGCACTCTGGTCTGTTACCCCATTTTACAGACATGTCACTGGGGCACAGAGTTCAGTTCTTCTGGCTTTGGAGGCCATCCTTCTGCCCTGACTCCGTTCCTCTCGTAGGGGGTGATAAGCTGTATCCCCCAGGGATTTACTCAGGAAGGGCATCACTTTGGGGGCCATGCAAAATAATCTGTCCACCAGTTCATCTGGTCAGAGCCTGTTTGTACTAGCTGCAGGCAGATGAGCCACTTTGAGTATGGGGTGGCACTGGGCTCTGGCCATCTCTGCCTGGTCTCCCTGTCCCTCCTCTTCAGGGGAGTTTTTTTTTCTGTGAACTTAGCATTTTGTTCCTACCTCAGACTGAATTTCGTTAACCCTGACATAGTCATTCATAAACTATGAAGTGGAATGAATATTCCGTGGGCATTGTTGGAGCTATGCCCTAAATTCTCCTTATCCCAGCCTGGATTTACGAAATCAGATCATGAGCCAAACAGAAGGCGCCACCACCAAGAAGAACTAAAAAATGCATGAAGCATCCAAGAATTATTGGGAAAAATTGTTCATGTGCACGACACACAGTACTTGGCAGTTGGTACCACTGAGAGGGGGCCCAGGACCCTGACATCCCAGGATCTTCACTTGGTAGATGAGTGGGAGGTAACCTTTGGGCTGCCTTTCCCAGAGGCCTGAGCTCATCACAGTGTCCACTGACTTCCTGGAGAACCACCTAAGATGATGGAAGAGAAGAACGTTTGAGGTTTCCAAGGAAATCACCATAGGACACCCTTGGGGTTACCCGTTGACATGACTGGAGGCAGGTGACAGCTGCAGATGCACCTATAGGAGGGGGAGAAGACGCCAAAACCCCAACCTTCTAAAGTTATACGTGTGCTTTCCAGTGCAGCCTGTGTCCCCTACTTGACAATGCAGGGGCCCTGCCCTCAGCCCAGAGAAGTAGCTGATTATTACTAGTGACCCTGAAACTAGAGTTATGGGTCCATTGCCCTGCCCAGGTGTCCATTTCCCTCCCAGTGCCAACTGTAGGTGGCACCTGAATGTGGGGATGGCACCAGGGACAGATGCTGTTGCTCCCTGGAGCCTTTTTCTCAGGATGACGTTCCATCCCACCCCACTGTCTTCCTTCCTTTGTGACTGTTTATGGGTCAAACTCAAGAAGAAAGGAGTAAGTTCTAAATTCACCAGCAGGAATTCCTGTTGCAGGTTACCACTCACAAGACACTTGATCTACAGAATTTTATAACAATCATCTCATAACAGTGTTCATCCTGCTCGGCCTCTTGAACCAGAATGTGAGTGGACCCCAAGGGGGTCTGGAGGGGTACCCCACCCTGTCTGCTCAGCCTCTGGCACCTGCCGTGCCTCCCAGGCTGGCTGTTTATTTGATGGACTTCATGCCTTAGTTAGAGAATGGCTGGGGTAGAGTTGTGGACCGAGTCTGGAGGAGTTAGTGCCTGTGTAGACTGTTTTTGATTCTCTCACCACCCCTTGCCCCTTGCCTCTCTCCAGCCCTGTGTTCAGTGCCCCCTGGGCCCCCCAGACTGGAGGCATCCATTAAGTTCTTCCATCCTGGATCCTTGTCTTTCTGCTCATCGCTGTCCTTCAGTCCAGTCAGACCCTGGACTGTTCACAGTGTTCTGCTGATTGCTCTCCTCCATCTTATTGGCTGTTGGTTCAAAGACAGTTCTGGCCCAGCAGTACTTTGCTCCAGCCCCTGGGGATTTCCTGAGTCCTGCTGCCCCCAGGACCAGGCCAGACCTGGTTCAGTACTTGGTACCCACAGGGTGCATGATTGATGGGTGTTTGAAGCAAGTGAGCAAAAGCAAGTGCTTTAGAGAGATCTGCTTGGCAACAGTCTGCTGCTGGCCAAGATGGAAAGAAAGTCAGGTGTTGCCATGGCAACTGGGAAGCACTTAGGTCAGGGACAAGGTTGTGGCTGGGTGCGGTGAGAGGAGGAACAAACACTGCGGCAGCACTGAGGACAAGGATGAGTGGGGCTCTGGGATTTTCCCAAAGTGGTTAAAAATACTCCTGAGTTACAACGACGCATTTTCCTGCAAAGCACTTCTGTTCTCTGTGGACACAGCTCAGCGCCGTAGGGGACTGAGATGACTTCAGGGGACAGTGACTGTTTACTTCTTCTTCGTGGTTCTGAGGTTATGTTTCCAGGAAGAGGCTGCAGGGTGAGGATTTGAGGGCCTGCACTGGGTGTGTCTGAAGGGAAGCGAGAGTACGTCGGTGCCCCCTCAGGCCCCTGTCCCTCAGAGCTCGCCTGGCTTCCCTCTGATTGAGTCAGAACTTGATTTAGTATTGCAGGTGATTAAAATAACAGTGCTTAAGTAAAATGACTTAAATGAGACCCTGAAGCCAGGAACTAGTCTTTGGTCAGGCTGGAGGCCTCTGGGGTCACAGCTTTGTGGTTACCTTCCGCCACGTCTTCTTCGAGCTCAGGCTACAGGCAGTGGCTGCCTGGCAAACTGACTTTCTCCTCATGGTGGCAGAATGACTGCAGTGTCTCAGACTGTACGTCTTCACCCTTTGAGCACACAGGCAAATGTTCCGCAGAGCTTTGCTTGTTCTTTATCTGCTAGTTACCCAGTTATTGGGGCCAGGGGTTATGTTGACCGAGCAGTCAGCCCGGCTGGAATTGGAGGTGGGTCCTTCCCACCCTGTGTGGAAGTGTTTATTGAGTAGTTACGTGGTGAGCCCCATTCAGTGTTAGGCTGTTCACGTATTTATCATTTAATCTGCATGGCAGGAGGCAGGTTCAGTTATTCCCATGGTGCAGATGAAGAATCTGAGGCACAAGGAGACTAATTAGCTTACCTAAGTCACACAGATAATCCATGCTAGAAAACAAAGTCATGGATGCCAGGTAGCGAACTGCAGGCCCCTGCTACTTAGGCTGTCACGGGCACTGTCCTCAGCACCTCCCCACCTCCTCCTCCGCCACTGTGGTGGAGGGGTGCAGAGAGTTCTGGGAGACTCCTGAGCACACATAAGCCACCAGGGGTATTCAAACCCAGATCGTAGCCTCCTCAGGGTCAGGGCTCCTGGGTCTTCCTGAGGCTGCTGTCTGGGAACCCCACTGAGAAAAGCAGATAATGCTGTTGTTGGTCACCAGGAACCAGTCAGGAATGCAGGTGCTGGGTCAGCCTTCGGTGGGCTCAGGGATCTATGGGGAAGATGATGCTTCTGCCTTCCTGACTGATTCTCCCCACCCCAAAAGCTTGCCAGGCCCCCTGGCTTGAGGGATGGGTCCCACCTGCCCTGTCCCACTACCCAAAGCACAGGTGCTAAAATAAATCCACTTGCCAAAACTGCCATTTTGCTGTAGTTTTCACTCAAAAAACTTTTTGGGTTGTTGCTCTTCATTTTTTGATTTCATCCCTTTGAGAAAAGCCAGTTTCTTAGACAATCAAGTTTCAGGCATTATACAGAATTTCCCTCCCCCTCCCCCTCCCCCTTCAGGCCCACAGCTTGGTTCCTGGACCTGTGGAGGCCCCGCTCTGCTGAGGTTTCTGGGCTTCAGTTTGACTGACTCTTTCTGACAGACCCAGTGTCCCCTCAACCTGAACTTGCATCGGCTCTGCTTGTGGTTTTGCACATGCACAGTGCCCTCTATTTTTTTTTTCAAACCCCTATGGTGGTTTTACGTCATAGTTGACATGTTCCTTGTACCACCTTTGCTGTTGCCTCGTCTTGGGTCTGTTGTTGGACATCACATGGAAGGGCTTCCCAAGAGAGGGGGTGCAGGCTGTGTGCACTGTTTCTTTGGAAACAGGCCTTTCCTGGGACCCAACTCCGGGGCAGGTCAGGACCTGTTAAGTCCATGCTGGGCCCGTGTGCTAGCCGGACCTGCCTGACGCCTGGTATTCTTATGTCCTCTCCTTTTCTCTTGCTCAGTCTCAGTAAAGATTTGTTTCACATTTTAGAATTTCCAGAGTCAAATGGGGTTTATGCTCATTCCATAATGACTTGTTGATTCATTTCCTTTTTCAGTTATTTCTGTTTTCAATCATTATTTCTTCAGCTTCTTGAGTTAAATTTGTAACTCGTCCATATGTGAACTTAGCATTTTTTGTTTGTGTTTTGTTTTGGGGGGTCTTGCTGGGTTGCCCAGGCTGGTCTTACACTCATGGGCTCAAGTGATTGTCCTGCCTCAGTCTCTCAAGTAGCTGGAACTATAGGCTGTATGACTGTTGGATAAGAATATCTAAGTTTATAACTTCCTAAGTTTGCATTTGCAGTATTGTAGTACCTTGGTATCCAGGGTGAATTGGTTCCAGACTCTCCCAAAGGTACAAAATTCAAAGATGCTCAATTTGTTATAAAAAATGGTGTAGTAGTGTGGTGTTTGTGTTTAGTCAGCTTCTTTGTTACTGTGATCAAAGGACCTGACAAGAATAATGTAGAGAAGGAACAGTTTTTGGGGGGCTCATGGTTTCAAGGTCTCAGTCCACAAACAGCCAGCTTCCTAGCTCTGAGCCCGTGGTGAGGCAGAAGAATATCAAGGCAGAAAGGCATGAGAAAGGAAATCAGCTTAGGACTTGGTGATTAAGAAGCAGAGAGAGCTCTGCTCACAGGGATGAAATATCAACCCGAGTCTCACTACCTCCTCTAGCCACACCCCCCTGCCTATAGTTATTACCCAGTTAATCCATTTAAGTAGATGAATGCACTGATTAGGTTAAACCTCTCACAACCCAATCATTTCAACTCTAAACTTTCTTACCCTGTCTCACACAATTTGCACATAACCTACACACATCCTCTAGTAGATCTTAAATCATCTCTAGATAACTTATAAAACCTAATACAAAGTCAATGCTGTGAAAGTAGTTGTTATACTGTATTGTTTAGGGAATCATAAGAACAAGAAAAGGACTGGGGAGATAGCTCAGTCGGTAGAGTGCTTGCCTTGCAAGTATAAGGCCCTGGGTTCGATCCCCAGCACTGCAGAAACAAAACAAAACAAAAAGCAACAAGAGAAAAGGTTTGTACATGATCAATTCAGATGTAATTTTTTCTGAATATTTTTAATCCAAGACTGGTTCAATCCATTGGTGAGGAACCCTGGGATATGGAGGGCTGACCGTACATTCATATTGTTCTAAATGTTTTGTAATCAAAACGGCTATTTCACATACAACATATAGTCAGTTTCAAACTCATTCTTAATCATGATTTCTTACTGGTTTTCAATTCCATTACATGATGGTCTGATTAAATGATCTCTTGAAATTTGTTGAGACTAGTGTTGTGGCTGAGAACACAGTTGATTTTGTCACAGGTTCACGGGTGTTTGAAAACAAAGTGTACACTGTCTTTGTTCAGCCTGAGGGATGTGTATTTTTTTTTTTTTTCCTTTATTTATTTATTTATTTATTTTTTTTCATGCTTGAATGAAGGTTGACCTTTGACCTGTTCCTGGAAAGCTGCCAGGTGGCCTTGTTAGAGATGTCAGGGGTGGGGCTTGGTGATAGGAGCGTCTCCAGTGTGGCTGTGGCTGTCCTTCCTCTCAGCCTCCTAATCCTGAGGGCTGCAGATGAAGGAAATCAGATTACTGTTGGCATGAGGCCCTTGAGACCTGCCTGTCAGGAACAGGAATGGGATCCCCTATTTGCCGCTTGCCACTGTCCTGCCCTGAGGGAGGTAATCCCTGGAAGGAATGGGGGAACCCTGCAGAATTAAGGAGGCTGGTGCCTCTTTCCCTAAATGAATACAAAGAACGTTGTAAAAAGGCCATTCCTGGGGTTAGAGAGGATGGTGAAGGGCAGTAAGAAATGTTCCATCTGCAACCAAATCAGCGGGTGCATCACTGATGGCCATGTAAAGTCTACTAGGCCTTGGATATATTTGGAACTCATGGAATTTTGACTTTTACCATTACCTATGCCTGATCTTTTTCTTCTTGAGAGAAGACTAGAAAAAGTCACTGGGTTTACTTGTACATTTTGAACTGTCTGATGTTGTGGCCACCAGCTGCACGTAGCTACTTCGGTTTAAATTAGCAGGGCTGCGGGGTGTAGCTCAGTGGTCATGTGCTTACCTCGTACATAACCGGGCTCAGGGGTCAATCCTCAGTCCGAGGAAAAAAACCATACACACACACATTCTAACTTAGCAGTTAATCCAAACAAGAAGTTCTGTTTTTTGGGCAGACTCGCCACCTTTTGAACACACAATCTGCCCAAGTGGCTGGTGGCCAGGGTATTGGCAGCAGGGATCAAGAACAGCTCTGCAGATGGATGATTCTGCAGGTCTGGACTGGCTTAGAAATGTCGCAACAAGTAGAAAAGTTACTCGCCAGCCCAACAGGTGGTCTGGTTGGCAGTGGGCTGTACTGCCAGCCAGGACCCCAGGGCCCCTTCCTTTCAGATGTCCCTGCAGAAGTGCTAACCTCTGCTAACCTGTTTTCTCCCGCAGTGAACTGAAGAGGCGGTACCACATCACCGCCATCCCCAGGCTCCTGATCCTGAAACAAAACGGGGAGGTGATCACCAGCAAGGGGAGGAAGCAGATCCGGGAGCGGGGGCTGGCCTGCTTCCAGAACTGGGTGGAGGCGGCAGCCGACGTGTTCCAGAATTTCTCAGGTTGAACTGGGAGAGGGACCACAGAGCCTGGACAGGTGCCTCTCCTGCAGGGCAAACCCTGGAGGGAAGGAGGAGCCCATTTTTCTTTCTTTCTTTCTCTCTACTCAGTGTTTCATTTTATTTCAGAGCAGAAGGGCTAAGCTGTGGCAGAAAATAAATGTTGCTCAGGAAAAAAACAAAACAAAAAAACCCTCCTTCTCCACCATTTGGATCCTGTCGCTACTTCGTGGTTATTTTTATTCTTTGCATAGCTTTGGAAATCTATGCAAACATTTACTTGTACAAGTCTCTTCAGGTAAAATGATCAATTCATTGATAACTTTTCTGGATGTCTGTCTCATTTTAATGATATGTTTTACATGAGTTCACAACTATATTAAACAAGTTTGCAGACAGTATGGTTTCTTGGTTTTTTTGTTTGTTTTTGGCAGTACTGGGGATTGAACCCAGGGCTTCACCCATGTTAGACAAGTGCTCTTCCACAGCTGCGTGCCCAGCCTGACTTTGTGCTTTAATAAACAAATGTTTACACCTGAGAAACCTGATTTCCTTCTTTCTCATTCAAAACCAAGATGCTAATAGAAGGAAAATGAGTTACTCAGAGCGTTCGCGCCTTCCACGGTTTATTGGTCAGAGGTGGTAGTTTTTAATTATGTGCCTTCTTGGGATATTTTTTCCCCTTTGTGCTTTCTCACACTGACTTTTAATAACATTGTGTATATCCAAGGCTATACACAGTCATAACATTTTGGTCAGTGTTGAACGGCATATAGGACAATGGTCCCAGAGGATGACAATGGAGTGAAGAAATTCCCGTTACCTGGTGATGTCTGTGGTGTTTGCACAGTGTGAGGTTGTCTAGCTGTGTGTTTCCCATGTGTGTCCCTGTCATTAAGCAACACACTCCACTGTATTCAAGGTTAAATCTCAACATTTCCTGAAAGAGTCTAATCCACCAGTTAAACCGAAAGCCCACACGCAGCCTGTGCTGTCTGTGGTCCAGACCACCAGCTCCCCCCATGGCCGCCTGCTGAATGCCTTCATGCATAGCCACTGTCCTTCCCAATCTCATTTTGATCCGGCTGATTTGAATTGTGAGAATACCAGATCCCTTCCACTAACCCAGTTCCTGTCATTGGATTCCCTTGGCTTGCTAGGCCCTTCAGCTGGGAATCAGGAGCAGAGCTGGCCCTGAGGACTCAGGATCCCAGCATTGCCAAACAAGGAGCAGGGCGTGAGCTACAGGGTGGGTTATGCTGAGGATCAGTGTGTGAGGTAGCACACAGCTGCAGTTGGGGACAGACGATGAATTAGAGTGGTCATTTCCACCTCTCACCACCTCCTCTATCAGTAAACTTCACTGAAAACCAAGATGCTGCTTCATTGGGATCCTATGGATTGAGGAGTGACTACTGGATGGAGCTAATGTGATCAATACTTTCCTCTAAAACAAATCGTGTCAAAGTGCAGTTCTCTTCCAAACCGAGAAATAGCAGGTTCATTTGATTTTGGTGGGGTTTTTTTTTTTGGTACTGGAGATCGAACCCAGGGTCTCTTAATCACTGAACCACATCCCCAATGCGCCCCGCACCCCGCTTTTTTTTTTTTTTGAAGTTGCTTAGGGCCTTGCTAAACTGCTGAGGCTGGCTTTGAACTTGCAACTAGTTTTTCCAAATATCAGGTAAATTCTGCCTTCTCTCAGAAAATTGTCGAATTTGGTGCTGTTCCTGCGGGTGCCACGTGTGACTTGTGTTACAAAAGCAGTGTGTTCCTACCGTGAAAAACAGAAAAATCCCGTCGTCCAGCAGGAAAGCCGCTGTGGATGGGTTGATACGTTGATATGGTCCCTGAAGCCTGCCTGCTGCTTTTCAGTAAGCACGCCCGGATTTTCATCTTTACGACCTTGCCACCCTTGGTGTGGTCTCAGGCCAGCAGCAGCAGGGTGGGCTCAAGCACCTGGGGCCAAAGACTGCCTCTGGCCGAGACTGCCACGGGAGCCAGAGCTGGCATCGGAGACCGGAAAGGTGGCCTGTGGGCAAACGGCTGAAGTCAATCCTGCGAGCCCAAGATCATGGCGTCAAATCCATAGGCCGCAGTCCTGGGGGCAGGTGCCGCTCCTCTCCCTGAAGAGGCCCAGCTCGGGGCTCCTGCAGGTCTTGGGAACCCCAGGAGCACTCTGTGCACACTCTCAAGGAAATGATGGTCACAGTGTACTTGTGAGCAGGCGCAGTTGCCATTGTAACTGGAAACACAACACGTACCACAACACAATGATACACACACCACACTACGCACATCACCACACACACAGCTCTATGCATAGCAGACAACCTCCACACACATCACACACTGCACACCACACACACCACATACAACACAACGCACCCCACACATCCATCACATGCTCACCACAAATGCACATTCCACACACACTACAAAATAGCACAGCACACACTCATGTCCCCAGAGGAAGGAAGATGGAAAACAGGCTTGCCAGTCAGGGGTGGATGTCGTGGGTTGGGCCTGATCAGGGCTGGCTTGACACACCCGGCGACACACTGGCCTTGGGTGGCCCTGCACGTCCACAGCTTCATGCTCCCAACAGCGCGTCCTATGCTAACTGTGGTTGGAAGGATTCTCTGTACAGTCACCTCCTCTGCAAGCTCTTCAGAGCCCTTGGCCCTGGGATCTCTCTGGGATTACTCTCTTCTCTCCTGCATTTTTGGGTTGTTTGCTCTTTCTCCTGTTTCTTTTCTGCCTGTCTGCTGTGGTCCGAATGTGTGTTTCCCCACTGGAACCCATGTGTCAGACCTAACCCTGGAGGTGAGCAGGTTGGGAGGTGGGGCCTTTAGGGTGATTAGGTCATGAGGGTGCCCGCCCCAGAAGTGAGATTAGCACCTTTGTAAGAGGCCCAGTCAGCCTGCTGGCCCCGTTCATCCTGTGAGGACACAGGGAGAAAGCACCATATACAAACCAGAAAGAAGAACCTCTCCAGATGCCAAATACGCTGGCACTTTGGTTCTGGACTTCCATTCTCCAGAACTGTGAGCAACAAAATTCTATTGTTATGAACTACTCGGTCTGTGGTAGTTTATTCTAGCAACCTGAACAGACTAAGACAGAACCTGTAAGTAATCTAATCTGACCCTCCCCTGGTTATCTGAGTCTCCTCTTATTTATATCTTTCTGCTCTGGAGATACACACCTGCATTAGGTAGCATATCTATTTCATCTTCCTGAAAAATCTCTTCTGGAGACTTCCAGCCTCTCCAAGGTGTCCATGGAGAGCCCAGTGGTCAACCTGACACTGCCCTTCGGAGTCATCCTGAGGGTGCTCCACACCTCCCTTGCATTGAGCTCCTCCGTCTTTCTCTTCCTTGGCTTACCTCCTTGTTTTGTTGGAATACATCCTCTAATACTGTCTTGAGGTGTGTAAACTTTTAGACCTTCATTCAACCCGTACATAATGGATAATTGGTTGAGTGTAGAATTCTAGGTTGGAAGTAGTTTTTCTTCAGTAATTTAAGGCCCTGCTACGTAGTTTCCTTGTCTCTTATGGCTGACAGGTCTGACTGCAGGGTGACCTCTGACCCTCTGAGTAGGCCAATTTTTCTCTCTCAGAACATGCCAGGTCTTCCCCTTGCCTGCGCTTCTACACTTTTGCCATCATTTAGTGAGCTTGTGTCTTTACCCTAGTGCCTGGCTCTGGAGCCGCTCGATCTAGAAATGCACACATTTACATCTGGGAGATGTTCCAGAATTATTTTGTGAATTTTCTCTCTTTTGCTTTCTGTTTTAGTCTTTCTGTAATTCCTAGTATTTGGATGTTAGACATCTTAGACCAGCCCTCCAACTTCCTTATATTTCTCTGTTCTACCTCTCATCTCTTTTTATTTTTGTTCTCCTGTTTTGGAACTTTCCTCAAACCTATCTTCCATTCCTTTTATCAGCTGTCACAATTTTAATCTAAAGGATTCAAGGGTTTCTGAATTAGTTTCTCTCCCTGTCTCTCTCTCTCTCCCTCCTTTCCTCTCTCCCTCAAAGCATTCTGCTCTAGTTCCATAAAAGCAATATTTTCTCATACCTTTGAAGGACATTAACCAGATTTCTAAAATGTCTTATTTCCACATGGTTTATGTTGTTCCCAAGTTACTTCTCCCTGCTGTTTGTTTTGGGAAGAACTGAGTAGGATGTCAGTGGGGTTTGGTGACTTGGAGCTCCACTATAGAACGATATTTCTCAGGCCATTTGATCGGGGAGAATTATCTCTTGGACTGATCATATTTATCAGAAAACATCCCCTCATCTCTCATCAGAGGTGGGGATGGCTGTCTGTTGGCACTCCGTGAGTTGACTGGTAATATACATTTTCACGAAAATGAGATTTCATTTTGCCTGATTTCAGCTACATCTCTCCCAAGACAGCCCCCATTTGCCTCCTCAGGGGTGGTGAAGGTCAGTCACCCAGGGTATAAAGGGAGGGACTCTAGAGATCTGACCCTTTCAAGAACAGATTGCACCCTTCCTAATCTGGCCTGTTCTCAAGGGGGTGCGTGTAGACATGGGTCCTGTGGTGTAAGCCAGGAGGTTCTTACTCTTCCCAGTGTCAGCTCGGGTCCAGTTTGTGAGTCCACCGAATCGGCCTTTGTACAAACCTTTGTTCTCGTTTCTTCTTTTTCCATAATCTAAAAAAAAAAAAAAATTCCTTTGAAGTCATTTTAATGACTTTATTAGAGAGTGAAACTAAATGCATGTGTTCAAACTGCCTGTTTACCTTTTTGTTGTGGGAAGTTCATTTTGTCTGTGGTGCAACAAGGAAGATTCCTTTTTAAAACTGAATTTAATTCAGTGAACTCACAAAATGCCTTGTGATTGTGGTTCTAGTTTTCTGCTTTAAACGTGAATTCCTAACCTTTACAATGCCTCCACACTTGGAATTACAAGTTCAATGTTATATTTACAATATGTCTTTGATTTTGCCATGGGAGGATAAGAATGATAACAATTGTACAGAATGAACCCAACCCACAAATGGGAAGGGGTGGCAAAATTGCCCATGATAAAGATCTAAAAGTGTTATTTTGATCACAGCTAGCTGTGAGCCTTGGGTCTGAAATCCTGGATGGTGCCCTTCTACCCTGAACAAACTGATCCACTCCAGCATTCCATGTGACCTAGTCTCACCTTCAAAGAACAACATCCCAGTAGTCTATAATTTAAAAATAATTTCAATTATTATTTTCATAATTTGAAAACTAATGAAGGAGATCCCTTCCACCATTTGCAGCTCCACATTAAAATCTCCCCTGATTTTCTTCAGCATATTACAGAGATACAGCCACATCAATGTTCATAGCTGCTCAGTTCACAATAGCCAGATTGTGGAACCAACCTAGATGTCCTTCAATTGATAAATGGATAAAGAAACTGTGGTATATATATACAATGGAATATTACTCTGCCATAAAGAATGATAAAATTATGGCATTTGCAGGCAAATGGATGAAACTGGAGAATATCATGCTAAGTGAAATAAGCCAATCTCAAAAAACCAAAGGAAGAATGATATTGCTAATAAGTGGATGAGGACACATAATGGGGGGTGGGAAGAGTTAGTGTTAGGGTTAGAGTTAGGTTTAGGGAGGGGGACAAGAATGGAGGAAGGAAGGACTGTATAGAGGGAAAAGAGGGGTGGGAGGGGTGGGGGGAAGGGAAAAAAATAACAATGAATCAAACAACATTACCCTATGTAAATTTATGATTACACAAATGGTATGCCGTTACACCATGTACAAACAGAGAAACAACATGTATCCCATTTGTGTACAATAAAAAAAAAAAAATCTCCCCTGATTTTCTAAGCAATCCCAAGTAATAAGAACAATGCTGGAGGCATCACAATGCCCATTCTCAAACTATACTACAGAGCTATCGTAACAAAACCAGCATGGTATTGGCATAAAGAGATATGAAGACAAATGACATAGAAGACACAACAACAAACCCACGCAGATACAGTCATCTGATCCTTGACAAAGATGCTAAAAACATATATCGGAGGAAAGACAGCCTTTTTAACAAATGGTGCTGGGAAATCTGCTTATCCACGTGTAGATTGAAACAAGATCCCTATCTCTCACCCTGCAAAAAAATCAACTCCAAGTGGGCCAAAAATGTAGGAATGAGTCAGAGACCTAGGAATGAGGCCAGAAACTATGCAGCCCTAGAAGAAAACAGGGTCAACAGTACAATATATTGGTACAGGCATCCACTTCTTTAATAAGACCCCAAAAGCTCAAGAAGCAAAAACAAGAATCAGTTAAATGAGATGGTATCAAACTAAAAAGCTTCTGAACGGCAAAGGAGACTAGAGGGTGAAAAGAGAGCCTACAGAACGGGAGAAAATCTTTACCAGCTATTCCTCCAACAAGAGGTGAATACACAGAATATATAAAGAACTTAAAAAACACTAGAAAAACAAAGCACCCAATCAATAAATGGGCCAATGATCTTAACAGACCTTTCTCAAAAGAAGAAATACAAATGGCCAACAAGTACTTGAAAAAATGTTTAACATCTTTAGCAATCAGGGAAATGCAAATCAAAACTACACTAAGGTTTTTTTCTCACTCCAGTTAGAATGGCAATCATCAAGAATATAAATAACAATACATGCTGATGAGGATGTGGGGAAAAGGTCCACTTCTACATTGCCGTGGGACTGCAAATTCATACAACTGCTGTGGCACTCGGTATGGAGATTCCTTGAAAGACTAGGAATAGAACCACCATCTGACCCAGATACTCCACTCCAAGGAGCTGAAATCTGTGATACATACATTCCAATGTTTATAGCCGTGCAATTCACAATAGCCAAATTACGGAACCAGCCTAGGTGCCCATCAATCGATGAATAGATAAAGAAAATGTAGTATATATACACAATGGAGTCTTACTCAAAAAAGAGAAGTGGAATTATGTATTTGCTAGTAGATGGATGGAACTGGAGAACATCATGCTCAATGAAATAAGCCAGCCTCAGAACGTTAAGGGTCAAATGTTCTCTCCTATATGGAAGTTAGGGGAGGAAAAAGGAGAATAAAAAAGGGATCTCGTGAAAATAGAAGTAAAGGAAGGGGAATGAGGGGGAGGAGGAGGAGAGGGCATGGGGAAGTACTGAGGAATGGAGACCAAATTCTGCTATGTCCATATTTGAATATACCACAATGAATCTCATGTTTATATGCAATTGTAATGCATTAATTAAGAAATAATATTGATAGTAATAGAGGGAGATCAGTGGAGTAGAGCAAGGGGGTCGGGGAGGACGGAGAAGAGGGAAAGGAAGGTACTAGAGGCTGGGATTGACTAAATCATGTCGAATGTGTGTGTGACTAGATCATCATGAATCCCACTACTATGTATGATTAGAGTGCACCAATAAAAAAAGAAAAAGAAAAAATAAAAAACTCCCCAGCTTTTTACATTTGGGAACTTGAACATCCCCTAAGGCACATGCCAGGGTGGCACTATTGGAGGTGGAACTTTTAGGAGGTGGGAACTAGTGGAGGAATTCAGGTCACGGGGGTGTACCCCTGGCGGGGACACTGGGACCCCAGCCTCTCCTCTGGGTTTCCCAGCCTCCTCCCTTCCACAGTGTTCTGTCTCATCACAGGACCCAAAGCAATGGAGTCAACTGACTGTAGACTGAAGCCTCTGAAACCATGAGCCAAAATCCAGCTGTCCTTCTTCAAGTAGGTTTATCTCAGGCATTTTGTCATAGTGATGGAAAGCTAATAACTTTCTCCCTCTAGAGTCCTTCATCTGCCCTGGTCCCTGAGGCCCAGGCACCAGCTCTACGCCCTACTCTTCTCTCTCTGAACTCCTTGTTATGTAGTATGTTTTAGGCTCTCTGGTTGGATTTGCTTTGCTTTACTTGTTCTCTGGATTCTGCATCTCCTGATACTGGGACTCCGGGGACCCAGAGAAATCTTCCTGGTGGATGGAGGCAGAGAGTCTAAGGGGGCAAAAATACGTTTCCCTTTTCTGCCTGTGGAGGAACAGGGAGAAGCCTGGCCAGGGACACACAAATCATGTCTCCTTTATCTTTCATATAAAAGAGCCCTTATTATTCTGGGTAAATACAGATCCTCAGGATTAAGACTTTATTATTTCGTGAGTAAGCATTTGCAGTGAATTCATAGAATACATCATTTTAATTTCCTTCAGGCCTTCGCGTCTTTCACCTTAGTTCATTCCTAAGTGTTTTATTTTTTTGACGCTATTGTAAATGATATCTCATGTATATGTCTGTTGTCTTTCTCCCTGACCAGAATAGAACCGAAATTCCACCTGTCTTGTTCGAAGAACTGATACATGGTAGATGTCCTATGGCTCTTTATTGCCTCATTGAATTATTTTTAATGTCTGATTGACATGTTACGTGTGGGTGCGGTGTGATTTATTCTATCCAGTCCTGTGTTGATGGACACAATGCCAGTCTTAACTATTACTGCAATATGCCTTCGATGACTTTTGTTGGAATACAATTAATTTGTAAAGGAATTGGCAAAAGAGTAAAAAAAAAAAAAAAAAGTGATCCATCTTTATTTTTTTAATGGTATGCCAGTTGTCCTATCGCTACTTAGGGAATAATCTTTCTCCTACTAGTACAGTAAGACACTAATGATCCCCTAAAATAGTGAGGGCACTGAGCCATGACTTACACACTTGGGCTTTTCTTCTCTGTAAATATCCAGTGAGGTGCAGCCTATAGGCCAGGCTGGCTCTGGGCTCTCTCCATCCTATTGCCGTCCATTCCCTACCATGGGGACGGGACCAGACTGAGGTGCTGGGAATTCAAGGGGACCCTCACTCACAGACCCTGAGCACCCACGCCTCCTTACATTTTGCGTCCTATGCACTTGGCTTGCCTTAGTTGGTCCCATCCCTGCCCTAGGCAGTATCCTTACTGTGTGATGTCACTGCTGTAGATGGGCCAGGTCTCCGGCTGGGGACAACCCAGAGGGAGTGACTTCTCTTTTTTTGGGGGTGGGGTGAGTAGTGGTACTGGGGATTGAACCCAGGGGCGCTCTACCACTGAGCTACACCCCCAGTCTTTTAAAAAACTTTTTATTTATTTTTTTATTTTTTTTTATATTGAGACAGGGTCTTGCTAAGTTGCCTCGGTCTCCCAAATTGCTGGGATTATAGGCGTGTGCTACTGTTCCTGGCTGTGACTTGTTTTTAAGATGGAGGTGATCAAATGCCTGAATTCTCCCTTCTGCCCTGTCTAATGCTGTAGCCAGGAGGCACATGGAACTCTTTGAGCATTTGAAGGGTAGCTAGTACTTTTTAAAAATTTATTTACTTATTTATTTTAATTAATTATTTTTTATAGACTGCATTTTGATTCATTGTACACAAAAGGGGGTACATCATTTCGTTTCTATGGTTGTACATGATGTAGATTCATACCATTTATTTATTTTTTATTATTATTTTTTGATTCATTGTACACAAATGGGGTCTAACTTTGATTTCTCTGGTTGTACCTGAAGGAGAGTCACACGGTTTGTGTAATATCACATGTACACAGGGTAATGACGTTTGTCCCATTCCGTTATCTTTCCTTCCCCCTCCCCCTCCCCACCCCTCATTTCCCTTCCCTCTACACTTGCTGATACATAATGGGGGAGAGGGAGTAAGGAAGAATGGAAGAAGGATGGATTGTGTGGAGCAAAGTGTGCCACTGCTTTTGCGGACTTGTGCTTCCTGGCTGCAGACCTCGTTGCCTACGGGGGCTTCATCCATCCACTAGAGCAGTTGGCACTGCCCAAGGCAGTTTTTCCTAGAACGTAGCTTTTGGTTTTGTTTTGTAATTTCCAGTTGTTTATTTATTTATTTACTGGTGGTACTGAGGATGGAACCCAGGAGCAGTCTACCTCTGAGCTACATTCCCAGCCCTTTTACTTTGAGACAGGGTTTTGCTCAGTTGCCCAAATGACCTTGAACCTGGGATCCTCCTGCCTCAGTCTCCTGAGAGCTGGGGTTACAGGTGAGCAACACCCCACCTGCCTTGTACTTTTCTTTGGAGAGTGGAGTATGGAACCATACTGGGTTTGGATCCTGTACTTAGATGTGACCTCAGTGCTGAGTTTATTCACCTTGCCATGCCCAGTTCCTTCATCTGTCACATGGAGATGATTGATGGCATCTCGACAGGTTGCTGAGGGATTGGGCAGATAGCTAATACATGCAAACTTCTAGGATGGTGTCCAGCACCTGGTAAAGATTATGTCAGTGTTTTCTGTTATTAGGATTAATTCTTAATCATTTGGTTAGCTTCAGAGGATGCCAGGAGTATTCTCAACATCGTTTTGATGCCTATAGACAATGAGAGCTGTAGGAGCCTCCATTATGCAGGCAAGAACCTGAGGCCTGCAGACGGGAAAACTTAGAAAACCTAAAGAAATCTCAAAGCCAGCTGGCAGAATCAGAACTCGGCTCTCATTTTCTTGGTTGAAATCCTTTTTCTCTCCTACTGCAGTAGGGGACGGTACCTCTGGAGTGTGTGATGGTGGGCAGGGATCCTGCTGTGTGCCCATTGCTATGGTGACAGCCGCTGGTGCCGAATGAGGATCTGATCAGACTTAGTGGCCGATTCCCTCGCACACTTCAGTGGCCTCTGGTCCTCAAACCAACGGAAAGGTGAGCAGTTGTGCAGAGGCTGAGGCTGTGCGCCTAGGCCAGGCAGGTGGCTCTTCCCATCCCTCGGCCACCCCACCCCCGCCTCCTCACACAATGCATTCCGCGTTTGTTGGTTTGTCTCTGAAGAGCTGATACCACATTCAAGTTTTAACGACACCAGAACTTGTTAAATTTCTGTTGTGGTTGTTCCTGAAATTTGTACTCATTGACTCTATTAATATTACCAAGGGGTTTCTGCACTCCTGGTCTGTGTCTGCACTCAGGACAAACACCTTTTGACTCGGTGGGGCAGGTGAAGTATCAGACAGAGGCTGGGGTGGGCCCTTGCGCACACAGAGTGCGTATAATTTATTTATTTATTTTGGTACCAGGGATTGAACCCAGGGATGTTCAAGCACTGAGCTACAGCCCCAGCCTATTCTTTTTTTTTTGCATTTATTTTATGCTGAATTTATTCCCGTGCCATAAGTTTTTGTTTCTTTAGTTTCTTGTGGGATATCTTTTTCTTCTGTGCAACCTCCTCTTCTGGTTTAGGAATAATCTGTTCCCTTTTCAGTGAGGATCATCTCAATGTGGCAGGGGGAACTCATCTATGGGTTAATCCGACCATGAGCTCTGTAAGTACGGCGGTGCATCTTGGGTGCTTTGTTCACCTGGATATGTTCAATGATCAGAGAATCTACGTCTTAACCCTTAAGTTCAGCATTACTCTCTGCATTTTTAAGCATATGCAGCAAAAATTCAGCACTCTTTTTGGACCACCGTCCCTGTGTCCAGCCCCACTGTTTGGCCTGGGCACACCTACCAACTCCACCATTGTAACGCCAGAATGGCACATATTGCTTCTTTAAAGTGACATCCTTCAGGTACTTGGTAGCTTTTCAGATATGCATACCCTTGATGGCCTGCACAGTTTCACCGGTGTTCTTAAAGTGAACGCGAAGATTTGAACCTCTTGATTTGCATGACTTTGTGGGGTTTTCTGGGTCAAGAGAGTAGCGGACCAGGGCTGGGGAGATAGCTCAGTTGGTAGAGTGCTTGCCTTGCAAGCACAAGGCCCTGGGTTCAATCCCCAGCACCGCAAAAAAAAAAAAAAAAAAAACCAAACAAAGAGAGTAGCGGACCATTTTCACAGATCACCGCGGGACACTGGACCTCCACAGTCGGAGTAAACATGAAGCACGATTGCCCATTCCCCTGGTCACCGACGAGCCCCTCCCTCCCCCGTCCCCATCCATCACGTTCCTCTGCAGGATCGGTCGCTCTGCCATGTCTCCTCGCACAGAAGGACATCGCCTCCAGCACGGAATTGTAGCCCTGGGAGTTTCCTTCCCGGGAGCCTTGGCGCCCGCCATCCAGACACCAGGATGGCAGTGATGACCTGAGGATTGAACACTCACACCCCCAGCCTATTCTTTAATTTTTAATTTTGAGGCAGGATCTTGCTAAGTTGCTTAGGACCTTGCTCAGTTGCTGAGCCTGACCTCGAACTTGCCATCCTCCTGCCTCAGTCTCCTGAGCCATTGGGATTACAAGTGTGCGCCGTGGGACCTGACAGAATTCTTCAACTGATTTTAAAACTCTATTATTAATCTTAAAAATAATATGAAAAGAGGTGGCATTAAGCTTCCCCCTTTATTCTGATGAATTAGGGAAAGACGTGGAGGAAGGGTTGGATACCCTCCGTGAAGCCAAGGGTGGCCAGGCGCCCTGCACCATGTCCGTGAGCAGGACCGCATGCTGGAGGCCCCGGGGCGCGAGCCCACTGCTGTGCATAGAACCCACCTCTGGCGTCTCTCAGCTCCTTTAGTTCCTGCGTCTAGAGCGGACCCCTCCTTTCTCATGTTGGGCTCTGAGCGTGTGGAGGGGCTCTGCCCTCCCCCCTCCACCTGGGCCAGGTTTCCTGGTGACCCCGACGTCCCCTAACCCTCTCCCTGCAGGATGAGCAAAGACCTGGTCTGCTGAGGATAAAGGTTCCAGTGGGCACTTTCAGGAGGGGGACAGCAGCGCCCAGTGTGCTAGTAGGTGACAAGGAGGGAGAAGAGGCAGAGTGGCTGAGGAGCGGGAGGAGGGCCAGTGGCCGTCTTCCGTGAGCCCCGTGCACTGGGAAGGCTGCTCTTCAACGTGGATCTTCCCCAAGTGGGGAAGAGGCAGAGCTTTGTCCTCTTGGGACTGTGGGGCAAATGGGTGGCAGCCTGCTGGGGAGGCAGGAGGCTTCTGGAGAAGTCTGCACTGCCCTCCGGAGGGCGGTGTGAGAGGCGGCTGAGGCTGGAGGCTCCCTGGACGCAGCTCTGCCTTATTCCTGCCAGGGTGTCCCCACAGAGTGGCTCTAGGCCATGTTTAAGGGGTCCCAAAAGTGTGTCCCCTGCAATCCCACCCCAAAGTGGGGCTGGGGAGAGTTCCAGCTCCCCGTGCCCCCACCCGACCACTGTGTGTTCTGAGACCTCCTGGCTCCGTGAGAGGCTCTTCATGTCTAGAGGTGGCTGTGACATGTCCCAGCCATGAGGAGGGGAGAGAAGGGAAGGGGAGGGAAAATCCTGCAGAAGCATGTCACAGTGCATCAGCAGCAGCACGGGGGAGCTGGAGATCCTCAGTCCTGGGCAGAGGGGAGACGGGAAGCGCATGGATTCCTGAGCAATTTCAATACGAGGAGGAATTAACTCCCCAATTCCTTCACTACCATCAGGGCAAAGGTGTGTCTGGGCATCATGCCACGGGCAGCATCGGCCGTGCGGGTCCAGCCCAGGTGGCTGTGGGGCAGGGAAACCTTTTGCCTGTTCTCAGTCTTGGGAGCCCAGGAGGTGACTGCTCATGGCTGTCTCTGCCTCTGTAGCTGCTTAAACAGCAGCCATTAATTTTCTCATGGTTCTGGAGGCAGGAAGTCTGAGATCAAGGTGCTGGTGGCTGGTGAGGACTGTCCTCCTGGCTGGTAACTGGTGTCCTCACGTAGCCTTTCCTTTGTGTGCACGTGGAGAGACAGAGGTCTGGCCTTCCTTCGAGGATGCAGTCCTATCATAGGACCCACCCTATGACAGCATTTAGCCTAAATCACCTCCCAAAGACCTTGTCTCCAAACAGCCACGTCGGAGGCTGGGGCTTTAACTTAGGAATCATGGAGGACACAACTCAGCTTATGCCAAGAACCCCGGTGGAGAACCACAATGCTCAAGACCGGAGTCCAGGGCTGGGTGCTGTGCGGGAGGCTGCCGTGGGAGCCTCGCTCTGCCCAGGCGCAGACTCATTCTCACTGCCTGCGGGGTTCAGACCCCTCTTCACAGTTGAGGCTGGATCCTGAGGAACTGGAAAGGCATCACATAAAATGGCTACAAATTTAGGAAGTACTGGCTGGATGAGAAGTGAAAGACGGAACGGCAGAGTGCTTCCGGAAATGTACTCAGGGGTCCACGGGCGGTGCTTCTCGTTTAGTAGCGGAAAAGGGATTCTGCTGCAACAAAAGTAACTGGACCCAGGACAAGGGGCCACCTTTCTCCAGGGCGGGGGCTGAGTCACAGAGAGGCAGGCACAGTGACTCTCAGGGATGTAAATCTCCCTTGCTCAGGGTGGTCCCAGAGGGGTCCCTGCCGCCTTTCTCAGATCTTTGTGGTTGGATGAGTGTATGAATTAAGGAAAATGTGGGTGCGGTTGATGCAGAAAAATGGACATCTGCTGACCTGCCTTCTTTCTTTTTATTAATAACTTTTATTTGGTAATAATCATCTGTAAGAAATTTGGGAACTTTATAAGGGGACAGAGAGGGAATAAAGATAATGTGCAAGCTGCCACTCAGGCTGGCTAATGCTAGCTGACTGGATTGCCTCTCTCCTTCAAGGTTGGCCAGTCTGGAGGAGGGTCAGTGAGCTGCGGCAGGAACTGCTCCACACTGCCCCCTGGTGGTCATATGCTGGGCAGCACCTTCAGCCTTCGGAATAGCAGGGTGCTCCCCCTCATCTTCTGATTGAGTTCCTTGGGATGCAGGGACCAGCCAGGGGCTCTGCCTTCACGGGGGCACAGGCACCAACCATGGGCCTTTTTGACCAAACTGGAGCCCATGAAGGAAGCAGACTTAGTTATGGGAGAGGCTGGTGCTCCAGGACTTTGTGTGGGCCCTCACTAAAGAGTACGAGGTGTTGCATAGTTAGAGGTGACCAGAACCCGCCTGTGCAGGGCAGCAGAGCAACAGCAGTGGACAGAGAAGAGGGTCCTAGATCCCAGAGCCAGGCATCCAGGTGGCAGGTGGACTGCCCCTGTCTGGGTCTATATGATGGCCACCCATTCCCCACCCTGGAACTCAGAAGGGGTGAATGGGACATAGAGATCATAGCAAAGACTTGATTTCCTGCTAATTAAATGGCTGGTTCTCAGAACATCAAGATCTGGGGAGGCATTGGCCAATGTAACACCCTTGTTCTCCCAGAAGCAACTCTGGGGGACCCACATGCCTGTGAGATACCTCTCCCTCTTCCTCACCACCCTCTGAGATTGACTTTAAACCCCAGGACCTGGGGTGTACAACTGAATCCATGTTTCCTTTTTCATCAGCAGACAAAGCTTGGCTAACTTTGGTTCTCTTAGTTGCACGAAGCAGCAACAACCCACAATTCCAGAAGAGACAAGACTTCGTTAGCTTTCAAAATTGAAGAGTCCACAGGTTGGACAAGATGTGTGGCCCCATGGGATCAAGGGCCGTCTGCAGGACTTATTTCTGCACCTTCAGGGCTGGCTGCTTCCTTGGATAAACCCCTGGCTGTGCTGGTCGCCGCAGCAGATTTGTCTTCCTTGGTTCTCATTCAAGTCCGGTGGAGGTGGGGGTTGGGAACAAGGGTTGGCCTTTCTGATGGCGCAAATAAAGCTCTCAGAATTCAGCCTCCACCCTCGGGCCATGTTCCCTTCTTGGAGAGTCACCATGGTTGGGGAGATAGAATATGCTGCTGGGTGGGGCCTGGGCCACTTGCTTCTTTTCTAGAATTGGTATCAGCGACATCATTGCCAGAATCCCAAGACTGTGAGTCAAGGGAATACCTTGGCAAAAACTCAGGGCTAGTTACCAAAAGGAGGTCAGTGTTTCAGAATGGTTCAGAACAGCTGATATCCACTCGGTGGCTATCCCTCAATCCTTGAGGACTGGCCGTGGAATGAAATATTGTTTTTCCTATAGTGGGCATTGAACCCAGGAGTGTTCTACCTTTTACCTCTGAGCTCTGTCCTTAGCCACCCTTTTTAAAAATTTTATTTTGAGACAGGATCTCACGTGGTTGCTGAGGCTGGCTTCGAATTTATGATCCTCCTTCCTCAGCCTCACGAGTTACTGGGATTATAGGCATAAGCCACTGTATCCAGCAGCAGAATGAATAAAAATCACCCTTTCTCTACTCCCTAGATCTATTTATTTATTTTTCCTGAGGATTAAACCCAAGGCTTTTTGCAAGCTCGGCAAGTACTCTACCACTGAGCCACACTTCCAGCCCCCATCTAATTTTAAAGGGGATCCATGTCAGCCAATACTGGTGGCTTCTTTTTCTTTCTCTCCTCCTCCTCCTTTATCTTCTTGTTAAATTTTGAAGAGTTTTTATTTTATTTTTTTTTAAACTTTCTTTTGGAATAATTTGGAGTTAAGTATACAAAAAATAGAACAAAGAATTCCCAACTCCCCTAGCCCATCCTACCCAGTATTGATACCTCACAGAGTGACCTCATGGCCAGTTCCAGGGGGTCGGCCCTAAAGCAGGACTATCCATGAACCCAGTGACATTTCTTCCGTGGCGTCCTGCTGTTTTTAACTCGACCAGAACCCAGCCCAGTGTCTTGCTGCCTTTAGTCATCAAGGGCCCTTGGTCTCTTTTAGTCTAGAGGGGTTCCTTAGTTTTTGTTGGTTTGTTTGTTTATTTACATCTTCATTGATCTTTAGACTTTTGAAGGGTACTAGCCAAGATTTTGTTGCACGTCCTTCAATTTGGGTTTGTCTGATATTTTTCATGATTAAACTTAGGTCCTGCACTTTGGGAAGAATATCATAAAAGTGATATTGTGTCCCTCTCGGTGTGGGTGAGGTTGACAATGTGGTGTGACTGATGGTGTTCACTGGTGTCACCTGGTTCAGGTGATCTCTGCAGGCGTCTCCTCTGTACGGTTGTTATTTGGCTTCTCAACGCTGGTCTTTTCTTGGCCTGACTGTTCAGTTGCTGTTGCAGCCCCTCCTGAGGGAAATTTTGTCTTCAGCAGCCCACCTACCCACCCCAGGAAGAGGGGCAGAGTATCTGGAACTGCACAGGAGCCAAGAAATCAAAGCAGGGCTCCAGACTCAGCATGGAGCTCCTGGCAATGAGCGTTAACACTGGTGGGCTAAAGGCAATCAGAGCAGAGTACCACCCTTTTTTTGTTGACATTAGTACTTTTAACGGATACTACTATATTTGTCAGCTTCACATCACTGTGACAAAATACCGGACACGATCAGCTTAAAGGGAGGAAAGGTTTATTTTGGCTGATGATTCAGAAGTTCTAGTCTCTGGTAGCTTTGGGCCTGTGGTGAGGCAGCACAGCATGGCAGGAGCACATGGTGGAGGAGCAAAGCTGCTCACCTCATGGTGGCTGGAAGGAAAACTAAAGGAGGGGCTGCGGTCCTAATATCTGCTTCGAGGCCATGCCACCCATGACCTAGCTTCCTCCCACTAGGCCCTGCCTCCTAAAGGTTCCACCACCTCCCAGAAGTGCCCCAGGCTGATGGCAGGCCTTTAGCCTACAGGCCCTGGGATCCAAACTACAGCAGCAACTGTTTCATTTACATATGAACGCACTCTTTGCAGATGAATAAAAGCATATTTTAAAATTTGTTCCTCTTAGTTATACATGACAGTAGGGTGTATTTTGACCCATCATATCATATCGTCCATGTACTATAACTTCCCATTCTTGTGGGTGTACGTGATGTGGAGTTTCACTGGTCCTGTGTTCGTATATGGATGGCACAGTGCACCTAAACCTGTGGAGAGGAGTGGCTTCTGGCAAATCTCAAAGGGGCCCTGCTTCCCACGCGTCACCTCCCACTCCTCAGAGCTCCCGCTAAGTGTCCCTTCACTACCTCTCCCTCCCCTCACCTGGATTCTGGAAGAGCACAGCTGAACCTCCGTATCCATGGGTTCTGTATCTGGAGCTTCAGCCAACCTCTGGTGGAAGGTATTTGAAAAAAGAAAAAACTGTACCTGTAGTGAAAAGTACATTTTCCTCATCATTGTCCTCAGTGTGGTCTAAGACTCAAGTTCACAGCATTAGGTGTTATATGCAGTCCAGGAGTGATTTAAGGTATGTGGGGCATGTGCGTAGATGACAGGCAAAGGCTCCTCCATTCTGTACCAGGGACTTGAGCACGTACGGTTTTCTATCTTCAGGGAGTCCTAGAACCAGTACCCCTGGGATAACAAGGGACAACAGCTACATGTGAGTTGCAGAAGGTTTGGCTCCTTGTTATTCCCTGGCCACGTCGTTATAAAAAGAAACAGTTTTGTTTGGGGAAGAGGAGGGTGTTCTTCATTACAACAGCAGTCTAAGTGGGAATTTTTACTGTATGACAAAGCATCCCGAAGCTCGGAGACTTGGAGCAACATCCGTCTTCTTTAGCTTTTGTCTCTAGGAGCTGGTTGACATTTCTTCCAGCTTGGGCCAGTCAGGCAGGTGGGCACATTGGTTTTCCCTGCTGCTCTCCTCAGGCCGTCTCCACTGGGCTTGTTCCCATAGTGGTTCTGGAATTCCAGACGGATGTTCAAGTCTGTTGTGTCACCTTTGATGTGAGTCTGCTGGTGACTCTGCCCACACGGGTGTGGGACGAGGTGGCCTGGGGTGTGCATGTGGGAGATGACTTTTGCAATCCACTGAGGAGGCAGTTGGCTCTGCTCAGGAGCTGTGCAGAACTGGGGGGATGTCCCATGAGGGCGTGTGGGAAGCTTGCTGTGGTTGGGCCCCCTCACTGTCCCCTCTGGGGACACATGGCAAAGATCTGTGCTATTGTTCAATGTTCTTTTGGAGCTGGTCCTATAGTTTGGATATAGAGTTAGAAATGAGAGAGGAGAGAGAGAGAGAGAGAGAGAGAGAGAGAGAGAGAGAGAGAGAGAGAGAGAGAGATATGAAGGACGGAAGGAAGGAAGGAGGGAAGGAAGGAGAGAGGAGGAGGAGGATCCAGCTCTGGAGTTATGCTGGCTTGGTTGGGACAGACGTTCTACCACCTTCCAGTTATGTCTCTTTGCAAGGCCATGGAAATCCTTTTATCTCAGTGTCTCTGCAAGGGGACACTCATGTCATCAAGTGATTTTTTTTTTTAATTTCCTACTGAAATTTTTTATTGTTTTTATTGTTGTTGTTGAGGCTTAAGGAACTTAACTTTGCCTATAATTCGTGCTGCCTGGACTTAATGACACCGATTTATATTTGAGCTGATTAGAAATAAGACCAAGCTGCATTCTTAGGTTTATTTAGCTGACGAATGGCACTTTGCCAGTGATTCTTCTCATATAACCTTTAGCAGGAACTCAGTAGCATTGATTATGCCCTAAGAGGTGAGAGACTGATGGTCATTCAAATGGGCACCTCTGGAAAGATGTGTCAGTTTCCTGTCCTGTTCTAGCCAGATGGTTTAGAAAACCTTGGGGAAACACTGAAATTCCCCACCAAACTGAGACTATAGGCAAGTTCTTATAACATTAATTGGAAAAAACCAAGAATTCCAACGTGGCACCAACAGACCTCCACAAAGTCGGTGACCAAATGGACACTGGTGAGACACTGCAGTAGGCAGACACTCCTTTATGGGGCCTCGAAAGTCAGAGAAAAGGATATTGCTGAATCCATTATGGAAAAGAATGGGCACCAAACCTCTGTGATACTCTCCAATTCTATGGCATTTCAGTGTCCTGAAAGCCTGATTAGTGCTTGGGAATTCGTCACAAGGCCTGTGGTCTGGAAGCCATGTCTGAAGTGTTTCCAGAGGAGTAAAATGGCTTCTGTTGTCCCTGCAGGCGCTGCTGCCACCAGCCCCGGTGGCACACTCTGAGGCACTGCTGTGCCTCTGGAGGAGGCAGGACAAATCTTCACACAGACCAAACGTAAATGCCAGGAGGTTGTTTTCTGCATGAATCGGGGAAGGGTCCTGCAATGCAAGTTTTGAAAGCCATCCCTCCACTGACTACTGCATCGTGGGCTTTGAGTCCAGAGAGCTGCCGCCACAAAGGATCTTGTGAGTGGGAAACACACGGGCTACGTTGCTGAAAGCCACCCAGCAGCCACGCAGGCTTCCTCTCACCAGCATTCCTAACGAGCTGAGCTGTCTTGTTCTGAAGACGTCAGGATCCGTGGCCTCTTTTCACGAGCTTCTGAATCCATTGTGCTGCTTAAGATCTTTCTTCTTGGTGAAGGATTTGTCTTTCACCTCGACACCAGCTGAGCCTGGTGGTGTGGGGGATGACAGCTTTTGGGCAGCTTTCCCCATTCTTTCCATTGTTGCTGGTTTGTCAGGTTCTTTCTCCTGGAGTCAATTTTGATAACTGGATTTCCCTGGCCACTGGCCCCTGCAGGTGCTCATCAAGTGATTATCAGCAAGAAAAAAGGTAATGGCAAAACCAGCACAGGGAACGTAGGGTGTTTAAATTAATTAGGCTTTGCGTGGTCAAGGAAACCAACTTGTGCTTGAACTATGTCATGCTGTGTTTATCAGCGAGGCCTGCTGTAACAAAACACCACAGGCTGGGTGGCTTTACTCACAGTTTGGGAGGCTGAGAAGTTCAAGAGCAAGGTTCCAGCAGGCTTTGGTTCCTGGTTGGGGTGATTCTTGTGGCTTGCAGACAGCCTCCTTCACAGAGGCAGAGATAGAGAGACAGAGGGAGAAAGAGCTTTCTGTGTCTCTTTTTCTTCTGGTAAGAAAGGATACCAGTTTTGTGGGATTAGAACTCCACTCTTATGACATCATTTAACCTCTTTAAAACTCCATCTCCAAATACCACCAAATTGGGGGTTATGCTTTTTGAATTTTTTTTTTTTGGTACCAGGGAGAGAACTCAGGGGTACTCGACCACTGAGCCACATCCCCAGCTCTATTTTGTACTTTATTTAGAGACAGGGTCTCACTGAGTTGCTTAGTGTCTTCCCGTTGCGGAGGCTGACTTTGAACTCGTGATCCTCCTGCCTCAGCCTCCTGAGCCACTGGGATTACTGGTGTGCGCCTCCGTGCCTGGCTTTGGACATGAATTTAGGGGGACATAATTCGGTCCATAATGGTTGTAAATGCCCAGCATAGCACTCAACCATGTGAGCCTCAGGAGATGCTACCTGCTCTGACTATTAATAGACAATGCTCTCTTGGTTCCTGTCCTGGTCTTTAAGGGAGAGCCTTTGCCTGGCAGGATTCCCAGGAATCCTGGGTCATTCTTTCCCCTGTCTTTGGAGAAACTTGGCCTGCATAGCTGCCTGTGGCCTGGGAAAGTCCTGCTTTGGTGCCAAGGACTCCATGGCAGATGTGGCACCTGCTTCTGCACCTTGGGGTGCTTCCCTTTCCCATGGGTCCTGCCTGCTACTCAGCGTCCATTCTGAATGGAAGCTGGCCATCTCCTCAGCATGGCTGCCCTACTCTTTCCTTGGAAACCAGAACATTCACTTGATCTCTTTGGCATCTATCAGGCGATGAGAGAAGTCAGTGGAAAGTTTGGAAAGATGAGAAAGGTTGTCAGTGGTGACTTCAGACAGAGCAAATCAGCTTCTTCAGCAGCCTCACCTAGGAAGACCTGAACTCCTGGCGTGCTGGCAGACTGATGGCACATTTTTCCTTCTCTGGAATATCAGGGTGTACTCTTTCACCTGGGCACAACTCCTAAGGGTGGGAGGGAACGTTCCCTAAATGCCCCAATCCACAGTGCAGGAACGAGGGTATTTGAAGCTGTGTGTTAGTTCTGCCCCGGGATGGATTTCCAGTACCCCTTGGCCCTGGGCAGCATCGCTGAGGAGCCCAGCATCTTCTGGTGACCTCCAGCCTACACCGCGCTCCCACTCTTGGGGCGTCAGATATCAGGATGGTGCTGGGATGGAGCTTCTCTGGTTCATCATGATGGAAATGAGACTTTGGTGGTGGTGGCGGGGGGTTGCTGGTGGTTCGGCCATTGTCCTGGACCGAATTGAGCCCCTCAAAATTCTTATGTTGAACTGCTGATCCCCAATTTGGCTGTGTCTGAAGATGGAATCTTTATGAGGTCAATCAGGTTAGATGAGGTCTGTTGTCCACCTACAGGACTGGTCCTGGTAAGAGGAGAAAGAGACATTAGCATGTGCTCCTGCTGTGCCTTCCCCTGTTTACCATGAGAAGACACTGAGAATGTGGCTGTCTGCAAGCCAGGGACCGGGTCCTCACCAGGAACCGAATCTGCTAGCACCTTGACCTTGAACTTCCCTACCTCGAGAAGTAAATGTCCGTTGTTTATCTGCCCTCTGAGGCATTTTGTTGTGGCAGTCTGAGCAGAATACTATGGTCATCTAGTACCCAGAGGGGAAAAAACCAAATCTGGAGCTAAGAGACCACCGGCAACTCAGGGAGGATCCAGCATCAACCCTCAGAGTCCAAATCACAGGAGCTGCTTACCCAAGTCCCACTGGCTCTGAGGACTGGAGAACCCGCCTCTGGTAGGTGGGGGGGGGGTAGGTCCCTTCAGGGTAGATATTTCTCCTGCTGCCCTTCTGTGGAGGTTCAGAAGCGGGTCCTGATGAACAGGTGTGGAGTAATCTATCCCCATTGGTGCAAAATACAAAACCCTCAAATGATTGGTGGTTCTAGGAGACTAAATGATTGGTGGTCTCGAGAGGTGTGACGCACTGATTGGATAGGTACTCAATGAAAGAAGAAGCAGCTTCCGCAATAAATGAGTCAGCAGCTCTTGCCTGCTCTTACCTGGCTTCGGGTGTCTGAGTGGTTATTGACACTGCGCCCTTCACCCCCCATTACAGGAGCCCCCGTGGTAAACTATAAACAGGGTGGATGGTTAGCTGTGACAGCTTCAGCTTCATGCAGACTCCTTCAGTACATTCGGGATCATGCCAAACCCGAATGGGGAGACACAACGGTCACTGCCTATAAGGCATTAAATATCAAACCCTTATGATGGTGTGCGCCTGCGATCCCAGCAACTTGGGAGGCTGAGGCAGGAAGACCACAAGTTCAAAGCCAGCCTCAGCAGTTTAGTGAGGACTTGAATAACTTAGCGAGACCCTGGCCTCAAAATAAAAAATAAAAAGGGCTGTGGATGTGGCCCAGTGGTAAAGTGACCCGGGTTTAATCCCTGGAACCCAAAACAAAAACAAAACATCAAACTTTTGACAGAATAATGAGAAGGTGTGTTCTTGCTTCAGTTTATCATAGTTATATCCTTTTTCAGATGTGTGTAAAGATACCCCCTGGCCTGGCCACTGCGTTTCCCATTGAGTCACCATTTCCTGAAGCTGTTTGAACCAGATGCACCACATACAGCCTAGACAGAGCTGAAATTCTGCCATGGTTGTCTGGGAAAACGGTCAGTTCTGTGCAATCATCCTGGACAATTCATTTTCCCCCGAGAGACTTTGTTGACAGCCTTTGGGATCCAGACAAACACATGATGGTCGTATGCAGCCTTGTCTCCAGAAACCGTGTTTCTGCTCCCTGCTGAAACCTGCATTTCCTGGGCTCTCCTGGCAGCTTCCCTGAATGTGTGCCCGCTGTGGGCATCCACGCAGCCACACGTGATAGAGCAGCTTCCGCTCTCCACCAGGCGTCCAGGTCACTGGAGAGCAGCGCTTTCCAGCCCTGACTGGCAGAAGGAGAAAAGAAGCCAGCAGAGTCGAGGCGCTGTGACTGACCTCTGACCTCTCCGGGTGCTTGTATCTGCCCTCGCCATCTCCTTTGCTATGGTCTTTATGTGTCCCCAAAGGCACACGTGTACAGGCTTGGTCACAGCCTGTGGCACCACTGGGAAGTGGTGGAACCCTGAAAAGGTGGGGCCAAGTGGGAGGAAGTTAGGCCCTTGCAGGGTATATGGGGACCCAGCCTCTCCCTCTCTTTCACAGCATGGCCATGAGGTGAACAGTTTCACCATGCGCTCCTGCCATGATGAGCTGCCTAACCATGGAACCAGAGTGACAGGGTCGATCAATCATGGACTGAAATCTCTGTAAGCCAAAATGAACCTTTTTTCTTTTTAAGTTAATTATTTCAGGTATTTTGTCACAGTAATGGGAACTAACATACTCCTTCTGCCTGGATTTTGTGCCTGTGCCCTGTCCCCTGGCTTTTGTTACTTACTACTTCCCTTTCACCTCCATGTGGTACTCTACTTTTTTCTGCTTTTTTAAAGGCAGGGCTTCCAAAGAACAGGCACTAAATTCTTTGGGAATATTTAATTGTTGAAATTAACACATTTGTTGGGAAAATATTGTCCTTTGGGAATATTTATTTATTGAAATTATTATTCATTAATGTAAATCATATTTATTGAACAAAGAATTAGGGCTGGGACTGTAGCTCAGTGGCAGGGGGCTTGCCTAACACATGTGGCACTGGGTTCGATCCTCAGCACCACATGAAAATAAATAAATAAAAAAAATCGTGTCCATCTACAACTACAAAAAAGAAAAAAATATAAAAAAGAGAATGAAATGGAATTGAAAGTCTCAAAATAGAGAATTGATTCTTTGGTCCTCCTGTTGCTCTCCAAGATACCAGAGCCTTTTCCTCACAGTCACTTACTTGTTAAGTTTATTTATTTTTTTAGTTGTAGAGGTACAAAATACTTTTATTTTATTTATTTACTTTTTTGTGGTGCTGAGGCTCGAACCCAGTGCCTCACACGTGCCAGGCAAGCACTCAAACACTGAGCTACAACCCCAGCCCCAACCCCACCTCATGTAACCAAGCCTTAAACACATGGACCTTTTGGGGACACTCTCCATACCTTGGGGGATACTACCATAGTGCCACCTTAACCATCTTTAAATTGACATTAACAGGTTGTGCAACCATCATTATCTAGCTCTAGAACTTTCCCATCTTCCCAAGCAGAAAAATTCTACTAAACAATATCTTCCCATTTTTTCTGTCCCCACTTCTCCTGAAAACCACCATTCTACTTTCCATCTTTCTGATTTTGACTACTCTAGGTACCCCATGGAGGTGATCCTACAGCATCTGTCCTGCTGTGCCTAGCCTCTCACTCAGCAGAACGTCCTCAAGGTTCATCCGTGTTATAGCACTTGTTCAAATTGTCTTTCTTTTTAAGGCTGAATACTATTCCACTGTATGGATAGACCACATTTTGCTTATGCGTTCATCTGTCAGTGGACACGAGTTGCTTTCACTTTTTGGCTCTCGCAAATCATGCTGCCGTGAACACCGCTGTACAGATACCTTTCAAGACCCTACTTTTAATTCTTTTGGCTACATCCTCATGTCTTTTATTAACAACACATTTTTCTCTGAAGGCCTGTCAGAATGAAGACAGAAGAAGGCTCTCCAGGTGTCTGCAGACCCAGGCGGCCTCCGTGCCGGGTCCCAGTGGGTGAGTAGATTCAGAGTGACTGAGGCCCACCCTTGGCTCAGGCTGTTTTCTGGATGAGCCATGTTGAGTCCCAGGAGGGCTTCAGTGTTCTCTTGTGGCACGAGGTGATGAGTGTGATGATCCCCAGGTCAATGCACTGATGGTCAGGAGAAAGGGACTGCTGGGGTCTGAATGTCCCCACATGGTGGACCCTTACACCAGGTGATGGATTAGGAGGCGGGGCTTTGGGAATGAGCAGCACGCGGGAGGGAGTCCTGGCGTGGATCAGTGCGCTAGGAGAGGCTCCGGGAACGCCCTCAGCCTTCCTCCCCTGCGGGGTCACAGCCAGGAGGCACTGACCAGGAGAGACACCTCACCAGACGCCAAATTCTGGCAGCTTCATCTTGGATTGCCGGCTTCTACAACTGTCAGGGGTCATACAGGTGAGGATGGTGGGAACACGAGGTTAAGAGAATAATCTAAAATGGGCCCGCTGGGCTGACCCCCGCGTGCTTTCTTTACCAAAAGGCAATTTACCTGCAGCCCGGCCTGGCCTGAGTGGACAGGCTGTCACATTCCTCCCCACGTTATCTGTAAGGACATGCAGACAGGAAATTACATTGGTAGGAGGAACCCAAGTTACTTTGAAGAGAGAGTCTTTTGTGATGCTTTTTACAGACCAGATTCTGGAAGATAAGGATGATTCTTCCTAACCATAAAACCTGTAAGAATGATTAAGAATCCAATTAGAACTTGTCGGCATGGGCCAAGGTGACATAAGAGTTGCCATGGCAGTAGGGACTTGAAAGTCTGATGTCACCCTGCTGTCAGTCAGAAGTCAAGAGGAGACCTGGGTGGGACTCTCTGGAAACTTCTCAGGGATCCCCAATAAAACTGGAGTGCAGGAGGGGCACAAGGTTCCTCTCCTCCCTGAGAGGACCCACTCTCTCCCTTGAGAGTGTCCCCTTCCCCTTTTCCTGTCCTTTCAGTAAACTCATGCTGTTGCTCTGAGCGGCAGGTCTGAAACCTTTCTGGCTCGATCGTAAGAACCAGGGCTTGTGCAGGGCTCTTTGCCCTGCTTCGGTTTCTCAGAAGACCGCAGCTGTGTAACAGCAACTATGAACGGTACATTTCTGATGTTTATAAGCCACCAAGACTGATATTTTGTTATAACAACGCAAATGAACCGAGCTATGAACTAACACTACTTATGAGCTGAGATTTCCAGAGAACAGAGCCCGGGCCCTGGGGAGGTTGGTGGCAGAGTGACACAGGGTGACATAAGGAACAGTGTGGTCCTCCTGCCTGACCCACAGACACACGGTAATGGCTGGGCTGCGAGTTGACATGCCACATTCTCCTCCTGCTATGGCTCTCTTTCACAATAGTCCAAGTCATCGTACGCCTTGGTTTTAAAATCTTAAATCTTTGTGAATTCAGTTGATCACAATTGAGTGGGTAGAATGAGCCCTGGCTCTCTCCAGACCTGGGGGCCACCGTGGAGGGGAGAGGACTTTCATGCCTTCTCCCTTCTGCCCACAGAACACGTAGGAAGAGATGACCACCTTGGTCACAGAAGGGGCGAGAGGCTTGATTTGGACCTGTCCACCCACTGGGCAGAGGAACAGGCTGCAGCTGGGCCTCAGACCCTGCCCTGTGGGTAGGAGGGACAGGAAACCAGCTGTGGGCAGTATGTCACCCTAGGGAACTGGGTCCCTTCTTGTGTCTTTAGCCACTATGGCCTGTGCCGTCCCAGATTTGAGGTGCGTGTGTCCAGACTGGTACTGCCTGGGTAGGAAGGTGGGGGCACCTTGAGGGAAACTGAGCTCGGGCCCCCATCTTATCTTGTTCTGCTACTCTGCAGCCTCTTCCTGACCCCACATCCTGCCAGGACTGCTCAGTGTCCCAAGGTGTAACGGGGACCTGGGTTAAATAGAAATGGAGAGATTTAAAAAATGGGGTTCTTGAGGTGGAGGGAAGTCTGGTGAGTGAGGTTGGGGTGGGCAGTGCTGCGAACCCAGTGTTGAGGGGAGCGCCTTCTCATTTCAGTCTAAAAACTGAAACCTTGTCTTAACCAAGTGGCCAGTGGTGACAAGGTCCCAGCACTTTCCAGTATGTTCCAGAATGATTTCTTCCAGTGTAGGACAGAGTTCTAGCCTTAAGCAGGGGTCAGAGTCATGAGTAGGAGCTGGTAACAATAAAATGTTGCCCCTCTTGATACTGGAGAGGTCAGTAGGTGAAGGCAATTTCCTCACATATTCAAATTCAATCTCAGGCCTCCATTTTAAAAAGGGAATTCTGCTTCCACTGTGGGGATCATGCCAACCTGAGAAGCAGTGGTGTTGGTGGCACAGAGAGGGTGCTATTGCCAGTGGAATGAATAAGCAAATCAAGGCGGGAGCTGCTAGTGTGGTTCTGGTCTCCTCACCCCCAGGAAGGCTGACCCCGAAGCTCTGAGCTCCCTGGATCCCCGATCCCCCAGGGCACCTGAAGGCCAGGGTCCTGCTATTTCCGGCTGGGCTCTGTGCCTTCACAGATCTGACGCCTGCTCACATGCAAAGCCTGTTAGTGATGGACTTAAGACAGAGCTTCGGGCTTTCCAAAGACACTGGGAGGATGCTCAAAGCTCCGGATCCCTCTGCAGCAAGGAAACCATAGGTGTGAGATGAGATGAGATTCCCACAACACCAGTTTCCTCCTGGGTTCTTGTTTTGAAAATTTGAAGAATAAATGGAGTAGGATTTATTTACGTGAGAAGAGGTATGACTCTGAGATGTGGGAGGGGGTCTGATGGCAGGAAAACCTCATTTTGGTGTGCTGGCTTAGGGACTGATGTGGTTTTGGGGTATGAACGTGATCAAAATCTATGTTGACCAGGCCCCGAATAAGTACCTACCCTACTGGTTGTGTCCATTAGCTTGGGTTTTGATCCTTCCCGTAACTCCCTTCTGGGTTCACTTGCACCCACGTAAAGGAGTTGGATGGAGTGTTCCCACAGCTGAGCCTCATGGTCTTTCAGATTTGAAAAAGGCCTTGATGGGGCCCATTACTATTTCTACCTCCTGCTGTGGCTTCTCTTTTGAACACGGCCTTCCTCGGGGACCCTTGCCTGATTTGCTGACCTTTTCATTCTTATTCAGCAACTGTAGAGGACTGTGGCCCCTGGGGTAGCCAGGTCCAGGGTGACTTCTTTCCAGCAGCCTTGTAATTTCCCAAGCCTGGACTATCCACACATTGAGACTGGTGTCTAAGGCACTCTATAGTCCCAGAATCAAAGGCCAAGATTAAAGGTGACCTGTCAGGCATCTTGGCAGAGCCTGTAGGCGGGCGCAGGGTCTGTGTGTCCCTTCCACCCCTTGGACTGCGTCGATCTGTCTGCTCATTCACAACTGTCCAAGAGTGCCCAGCTCAGCAGAAGTGATAGTTGGGGAGGGGCCGGCAGAGGTGGGGGAGACACACTGCTGCCCTTGGGTCTGTAGGGCAAAAGGGAGATCCCAGGCCTCTGCCTTGCTCCTTTTGAAAGTCACTAAGGAGACAAAGAGGAGGTTGCGTAGTTTTTATTCTTGTGATTCTCTGAAGAAGACGTGTGGAGAATTTGAGGCCCAGGCCCTGCAGGACTTCTCCCTGGGGATGAGGGACCTGGTTCCATCTGTGTCTTTTCTCAGCTCTCAGGCAGACACAGAAGTGAGCCAGGAAATCCGCACCTTCTGAAAAAATGCAAGTAAATGCAAACGGTACCAAACCGAGAAGAGGAAGCAGGTCCCGGGTCAGGGGTTTGCCTGGGCCAGGGCTCCCGGGAGGCAACGCAGCCTCCAGGCCCTGCAGTGGAGGCTGGTTCTTTGGGGCAGAGATTCCCAGGCCCCGCCCGGGCAGAGAGCGCGCCTTTGTGCTGGCAGGGGTAGGCTGTAGCGGGGAATGAAAGTTGAGACCTTCATGGGCTTTGCTTTCTTGTAAAAAAAGAACCGACTCCACTTTCTTCATGGCCAGAGCCAAGATGGAATATGATTTGGGCACCCCAGGAGCTTGTCCCCGAGTGGGGGAGTCACACACACTCATCATGGTTCGCTGACAATTTCTGTGGGTTTGTAGAGATCACTCCACCAGCAGGGGGCCCATAACTCCAGCCTAAGAGTAACCCAAGAGAAAATTTCATAAAGAGCAAGAAATAAAACAAAACCATATTCCCACAGCTGTCATGGAGAACATTTTGCTTTTTCAGTTTTTCTCAGGTGTGTAGCTTTCAAAAACTCTTTCCCATGTGATTCTTCCCAAACTCTCTTTTAATGGCTAAATAATACTCCATTGTTGAGCCCAAGCTTACCGTTGGATACTTAGATGGTTCCCATTTTTTGATCATTAGATGTAACATGTAATGTCTGTGTGGATTATGTTCTTTTCCTTCCTTTTTCCTTTTTACAGTAGTGGGAATTGAACCTAAGGTTGTTCTACCGCTGAACTATATCCTCAGGCCTCTTTTATTTTAAAAAACTATTTTTAATTTTGAGACAGGTTCTAAGTTTCTGAGGCTGGCCTTGAACTTGTGATCCTCCTGCCTCAGCCTCCCAAATCACTTAGATTACTGTGCCACCAGACCTGGCTTACTTTTTTCTCCTTTTCACCTTCTTTTGAATTTATTCGTAGAAGTGAAATTATTAGGTCAGAAGATTTAAAGAATTTGTAGTGTTTTTAAAACACAATGTTAGATTCTGATTTTGGGACATGTTCCTCCAATTTATAATTTCACTAGCAGTCGTGTGTGTGTGTGTGTGTGTGTGCGGGGGTGGGGGGTGGGGGTGGACTTACAGGTGCCTCCTTTCCATCATGGGATGCTAGCACTTTTAATGCTTACAGTTTCAAAGGTAAAAAATGCCATTTCAGTTTGGTTCAAATCTACTTATTTAATAACTCTGAGATCAAACATTGTCACAAACCTTTATCTGCATGTTTATGTTTCTTTCTTTTTTTCCCTTGGGGTGCTGGGTATTGAACCCAGGACCTTGTGCATGCTAGGGAGGCCACTGAGCTACAGCCCCAGCCCCTATTTCTTCTTATTTGAAGGTTCTTTTCTTTGTTTATTTTCAATTAATTTTTTTTCCCAGCTAATTTGTGAACCCTTGAAATATATCATTGTCCCTGGGTAGAGGGGGTAATACCTCTAGGGCCCCCGCCAAGACACCAAGCCTTGTATGTAAAATAGTGCAGAATCTGCTTATGGTGTATCTCCTCTGTGCAAAGAAGATAGCTACTTACTTATTTTGTTCTAATATATTTATGATATCTGTTTTCTATTTAACGTCTTAATCCCTTCAACATTTACTTTCCTATGTACATGAAGTTAGGCTCCAAACTGACTTCTTTTCCAATAAGATTAATAATATTCCTAGCAGCATGTATTCACTCATCCATTACATTTTGGCTTGTGATTTTAAAAATATGCTACATTCTTATTAATAGATCTGCTGTGGTAGGGAGAATTGTAACATGTCCTTCCTGGGGCTGTGAGTGTGACATGTTTTGCTTGCCTGATCGGGTTGTGTGGCAAGGCACAGTTGACCATGAGACAGGGAGACTGTCTGGTGCACCTGTCTGATCCCAGGAGCCCTTGTCTGACTGGACTGGCCTGGAAGAAAGCAGGATGTCAATGAGACAGTCAGTCAGTCGGTGAGGAGATGGGTACCCAGACCCACAGCAACCGGGAATTTGGACAAGATCAGAGCTGGGAAGTACATGTTTCACCAGGGTCTCCACATGAGGACTCAGCCTGATGGACACCTTGGTTTCATCCTTGTGAGACCCTAAGTAGAGAACCGGAAGATGCTGGGAGAACTGTAAGCTGATAAACCATGCTGTTTTAAATCCAAAGTGTATGGTCATTTTATACACAGCATTGAAAACTATTACAGCTGCATTTTGGGCCTCAGTATACTGTGTTTAAATTAAGATCAAAGAATATGTAAGCATTGCCAAGGAGAAAGTGAGTGGAAGGAGGTGGTCCCTCTCCAAGCGGGAACAGTGTGTGATTTGTCACAGCGGACACTAACAGCGTTATGTTTTCCAACTCTGTGGGTCAGCATGCCATCACTGTGACCATAATACCTGACAAGAACAACTTAGAGTAGGAAAGATTTATTTTTGCTCATGGTTTCAGAGGTTCAGTCCAAGCTTGGCTGGGTCCAAGGCAGAAACATCATGGCGGAAGGGTGTGTGAGAGGAACACTACTTAGCTCACGGCAATTGGGAAGCAGAGAAAGAAAGAGGCCAGGGACAGATGGAGTTCCCAAAGCCGTGCCCTACCAGCCCACAGTTACCACCCTGCAGTCCATTCAAGTTATCAATCCATCAGATGGATTAATCCATGGAGGAAGTCAGAGTGTGCACAAGCCAATCATTTCCTTAAAGACTCACATCTAAACTTTGCTGTACTGGAGCCATGTTTTCAACATGCGCTTTGAGGGACAATTCCAGGTCCAAACTCTAATGCAGAATTGCAAAACCATGCAAAGACATTCCAACACTTCATCCAGATTCCACAGTTATGCGCCTTATCATTTTTTCTGTAAATATAGGCATAATTATAAACACACACTCCCACATTGGTCTGTCCTTGCTTGGGACACTTTTGTTGCCGTGTGGGTTTTTTCCTGAACTCTCCAATTCAGCCACATCCCCAGATCATTTTAATATTTTATTTAGAGACAGGGTCTCACTGAGTTGCTTAAGGCCTCTAAATTGCTAGGCTGGCTTTGAACTCAATCCTCCTGCCTCAGCCTCCAGAGCCGCCAGGATTATAGGCGTGTGCTTCTACACCCAGACGGTTTACTCCCATTTTGACAGTACCCAGGGTAGGCACAATCCCACACCATTAAGGGTTCAGTCTCACAAGACTACCCCGATTTTAGATGTCAATTGCAAGAACCAGGTCCCCAGGTTACCAGCACCACTTGGCTACAAAGTTCGGGTTCCCACAACTGCCCCCCTTGGCTAGAATGACTCAGAACTCAGGACAGTGTTTCACTTACTATTACTGGTCTCTTTTTTTTTTTTTTTTTTAAATGAAGGATACAATTCAGGAATAGCTAGAGCATAGGTCTGGCATGGGGGGAAGGCAAGGAATTTCCACACCACCTTCAGGTGCCCTCCCTCCCAGAACCTCCATGCTTTTACCAACCTGGAAGATTTTTATGAAGCTTTCCCCATTAAGTAATCAGCCCTTTGTGATGAACTCAACCTCCAACTCTTCTTCTCTCCTGAGGGGGTTGGGGTGGGACCGAAAATTCCAGACTTGACCTGAAGACTCCTTCTTTTGACCATCCCCCATCCTGAAGCCCAGCAAGTCATCTCATTAGAAGGAAAATGCTTAAATCATTCAGGAAATTAAAATGAATCTAGGAGCAGAGACCAGGGACAAAGATAAATCATCTACCTTATTGTAGTTACACACACACACACACACACACACACACACACACACAACTACATTTTTTTCTGAGTCATTTGAGAGTAAGGTACAGACCTGATATCTCCCTACCCCTTAATATTTCATTGTACGTTTCCTAAAAAGAAGGGTACCTTTCTATATGACCACACAGTACAACTAGTAAAATAAAGTCATGATATTATTTCATCCACATAGACACCCAATATCAGGCTTTGCCTCAGAATGACCCTAATAGATCTTGGAATTCCATCTGCAGCATATTTACACTCAGTTTTCTCATTTTTTTATTGTCCTTCAACTGGAACAGTTCTTCAGTCCTTCTTTGCTGTTCAGGACCTTGACATCTTAGCCTTCAACAGAGGACGATCACTAAGGCCCAGTGGGTCCCCCTTCACTAGTTTAAGCAGGAGCCTGCTGCGTAGCTGCATCTGATTGGTGGAGAGTAGTCACATGACCACACTGGCTGCACGGTGGCTGGGACATTTTTTAAAAACTTGGGGAGACTTGCATTCCAAGTCTTTGGAGGTACTCCAAAGCTGCAGAAAGAGCGATCTAGGGCTCTCTCCTATACTACCTGTACTCTATTAGGATCAGGGCAGCTCCGTGTCCCCCATCTGCCTGTCAATCACAGTTACTGGTAGAGTCAGGCGTTGCTTGAGCACTGGACACGGATGGAGAGGTGACCCCTAGGCAGCTGCTCATCATGTCTCCCATAAAGGCTTGGACAGTTTGTTTAAGGTTACAGCTATCACCACATGAAGTTTAAATTCTGCAAGAACACAGCTGTTGACATGAGCTGCTGTGACAGAGAACAGAGAAATGATATGATGTTAACACATATGTTAAATCCACTGCAACTCTACTTATCCAGAGCCCTGCAGAGGACGTATGAGAAGTGACAGGGTCCTTGGAGCATCTGCTTCAGCAAATTGTTCTTTCTTGGGAAATTCCCTTTACTAACCCCCAAATACACACATCAAGATGAGCAAGGGAGAAGGAACGGGTGAGCGAAGGGGCCTGGGGTGGCTTCTGGTTAGTGTGAAAATTGGACAAAAAGAGGACTTCACCGTGTGTGTGCCTTGGGTGACCTCCAAGGGGACGAGGTTGTTCTAAGGATTTAAATTAAATGGAAAACGAATGCAGAATTCAGTCTTGATGTTCTGACCTTGCAGGAAACTCCAGAGTTTCAAAAAGTCAGAGGGGTGACTAATGATTTTGTTTGCTAGTTTATTTATTTATTTATTTTCATGATATTCCTTGAGATTCTTTTAAAATATTTTTTATTTGTTGTTGATTAATCTTTTTTTTTATTTGTATGCGGTCCGGAGAATAGACCCCGGTGCCTCACACATGCTAGGCAAGCGCTCTACCACTGAGCCACAATCCCAGCCTCTCCTTGAGATTTTTGAGACTTATAATATGGAAATTTTTTTTTTAATGCTTGAGGTACATCACCATTATGCTTTATAGAAAAAAATATGTTGCCATCAACTGTCAATCAGTTTATTTTTTATGATTTTCTTTAATAGTGAATTATTTCTTTTTTGCTTTTCCTTCTGAGGAAATTAGGAAAAACAGAAACCCTATACATTTTGTTTACATAGACCCCGGCCTCCTGGAATGATGAAACTGTCCTGATGCCTTTCAGTCCGTGATGGCACAACTTTGAAAGATCCTGGAACATTTATTTGTGTGAGAGGTACCACCAGGAATCACCTCCATCTCAAATATCTGAGTCCCTGTTGCTGCTCTAGAATTTACATCAATGTCTGTAATTCATTTAGAGTTCATTTTTGTATATGGCATGAGGTATGAATTGAAGTATTGAAGTATATATATTTTTTGCATACAGATATTCGATTATTTTAACATCTTTTTTTTTTTTTTTTTTTTTTTGAGACAGTGTCTCATGGTGTTGCCCAGGCTGGTCTCAAATTCCTGTCTTAAGGATCCTGGGACTGTGGGCAGGTACCAAGGTGCATGACTTTATTTCATACCCAAATGTTGAAAAAATTATCCTTTCCAACATGGGAATTTTGGTTGAGGGGACATATTTGATCTCTAGCAATGTCCTTTATCAGATTGAGGACTTTCCTCTCTAGTGTCAATTTTGTAAGATTTTAAAAAATTCATGAATAATTTTGGGATTTGGCCAAATGCTTTCCCCATAACTCTTGAAATGATCATATAGGTTTTTTATTTTTAACTCTTTACATTTTATGACTAAATTATATTCTTAACTATATGGATTTCAAATGTTAAACCAACCTTGCATTCTTGGTAAACCCCACTTGTTCATGATGTATTGTGTTTTTAAATACATTGTTGGCTTTGATTTACTAAAATTCTGCTTAAAATTTTTTGCATCTATTTTTATGTGGATATTGGTCTTCTGTTTTCTTGTCTTGTAGTATCCTTTATTTGGTATTGGTATCAGGTTAGTGCTGGCCTTATAGACTAGTTTTGGACATATTTTTTCCTCTTAAAATTTCTTGAGTTTCCTTTGTGGGAACTCACACCAACTTTCATGGTAATGAGATTGCATTTAAGATTCAAATTAAATAGTGAATCAATACAAAAGTCAGCCATCAACTTCTGATGTTATGGGGAAACTCCAGAGATTCACTTTGAATCTACTCAGAAGAAAGCAGTTATATTTGCTTAAACTGTATTGCTTTTATTTCTATCAGGTTATCTGTTTTTTCTTTAGTGAGCTTTGGTAGCTTGTGCATTTTAAGGAATTTGCCATTCTATCTAATTTTTTAGCCCAAAGTTGCTTGTCTTATCTCTTAAGAATACGTGGAGTCTGTAGTAATGCCACTTTTATCACTACTGATTCTAGTAAATTGTGTCTTTGCTCTTTGCTGGAAGATTATTCTAGTGGTCACTTTGGGGATTATGATACACTTAGCAAGTGCCATTGAAGTACTGCATGTATCACACAGGAACGTTATGGTAGTATGCTTCCTCCTAGCCTTATGTGATTGTCACTGTGTATTTTCTAATACGTATGTTGTCAATCTCAAAATGCATCATTATTATTTCGTTGGAACAATTATCCTTCTGAAAGATTTAAATAGGAGGAGAAAAACACATTTGCTCCTAAGCTCCCATTCCTGATATGCTCATTTCCTGGTTGGATCCTGTTCCCACCTGGACCATCATCCTTCTGCTTGAAGGACTTCCTTGAGCATTTCTTGAAGTGGGGGTCTGCTGGTGAGGAATGCATTACGCTGTTGTAAGCCTGAATTTTACCTTTTTAAATTAAATTTTACCTTCTTAAAATCCAGGATATGTTTGTTGAGTACTGAGTTCTGGATGGGCCCTTTCCCTGTCCCCCACGTGAAGGATGTTACATTGATGTTGACTCACTTGTATTGCTTTGGATGCAGAATTTGCCATCAGGCTAACCTCTTTCTTCCGCACATACTGTTTCTCTTTTTCCTTTAACTTCTTTGAAGACTTGTATCTCTAACTCTGGTTTTGAATTATTTGATTATTAAAATTCCTTGATGTGGTTTCCTTCAAGTCTTTTGTGTTTGGAATTCACTGAGTTTCTTGCCTTGGTGGGTTTTCATCAAATTTGGAAAAGAACTTTCTACTATCTTCTCAAATATTTTTTTTGTTTTGGTCTTTCCCACTCCTTTTTCTTCAGACTCTAATTAAAGGTATATTAGGCCTTTCAAAGTTGTCCTATAACCTACTTATAATATTTTAATTGGGGGGGGGTAGGTACCAGGGATTGAACTCAGGAGCACTTGACCACTGAGCCACATCCCCAGCTTTATTTTGTATTTTATTTAGAGACAGGGTCTCAGTGAGTTGCTTAGTGCCTTGCTTTTGCTGAGGCTGTCTTTGAACTCACAATCCTCCAGCCTCAGTCTCCTGGGATGCTGGGATTATAGGGGTGCACCACTGTGTTTGGCAATATTTTAATTTTTTGAGTTATTTTTTCTTTTAGTGTTTTCATTGGCTTTATATTTGTGGTTTAAGGTCACTAATTTTTCCCTCTGCAACATCTTACCTACTTCTTTTATCCTTCAGTACTGGGGATCAAACCTAGGGCCTGTGTATGCTAGGCAAGTGTTCTGTAACTAAGCTAAATCCCCACCCCTTTTTACTTCTTAATTTTGAGAATAGGGTCTTGCTAAGTTGCCCAGGCAAGCCTCCAACCTATGGTCCTCCTTCCTCAGCCTCTTTAGTAGCTGGGATTACAGGCATGTGCCACTGTGCCCAGTTTATCTCGTGTTAATTTCATCTATGCTATTTTTTTCCTTTAGACATTATAGTTTTCTTGTTTAAAAGTTTGACTTGGGCATTTAAAATGTTTTCCATATCTCTACTTAACTTTTAAAATATAGAATACATTTACAATAACTATTTTCATGTCCTTTTCTGCTAATTTTCCCATCTGTGTTCATTTCTGGGTTGATTTTGATTGACTGCTTTTTCTCTTCATTTTAGATTGTATTTTTAAGCTTCTTTACAGACTCGATTGGATGCAAGACACTAGATATAACCTTGTTGGGTGCTTGATCTTTGTTTCAGGGCGTGGTAAAGTTTTGGAGACAACAGCTTCATTCTTTCCATTTGTTAGTTGCAATGTTTAGAATTAATCATTCCACACTACAGTGGCGGCATTTCTCGGAGGGTTCTACCTGAGATTAACAAGACTCTTGGGTCAGGTTGGTGCACTGTTGTCCTGGTCTGGTGTGAGCCTTGTGTTCCATTCTTTCCAAACCTCTAATTCTCAAGTTGGTCTTGATTTTTCCTTCTGGAAAAGTGCTACTCTGCTGAGTGGTGGACTGACCCTCTGCAGATCTCCAGAATCTTCTACTCAGCTCTTTCTTCCGTCACTACTCCTGTGACTCCTGCCTACTCATGCAGGCAGATGTATCCTCAACTCAGGGAATCCACAAGTTTCTGCTGGGTTCTTCCTCCCTGCCCCATGCCCTGGGAATGCTGTTGGGTTGGTAAACTGGGGCAACTGAGGACTCACCTTGTTTCCCATTTCCCATGGGTCACCGTCCTTCACTGTCTGTGTCCACTCTAGAGACCTAATTACCTTTTCCAAGAACATAGAGCTCGTAAGACAGCAACATTAGACTCAGTCCTGTCTGTCTCCAGGACCTATGCTTATAACCTCTACACCCTAAAGCCCACGAGAGCATATTTTTACACGACAAGAAATGGTATAAGCACATCTGCATAATGCTTGATCTTAACAAGTGGGTCAACCCACAGAACTCTGAGTTCTTATATACAGAATGGAAACCAGGATCAATCAATAATATGCTTCCTCAATATGCCTAGTTATCCCAGGCAGCAGGAGTAATGGCAATGGACCTGCACTGGAATTGCAAAGTCAGCAATCTTGGCAGGCCCCACCGTGTGGCAAAAGTCTTTGTCCATTCCAAGATTGGACAAAGCCCCAACCTCCATCTGCCTTCTAGATTGGAGTCCATGGTCTGGCTCAGAAGTCTCAGAGGTTTTGGACCTGTTCCTGAAACTTCCTGTTTACCGTCCAATCAGGGTGTCCTTAGAGATGAATGACTTCCATGACTGATTCTGCAGCTTCCTGGAGTGCTGTAGCTACTGCTGCTGTAGCTGGAGAAGAGGTGAGTTAACTTATTACTTATGTGAGTTAACTTATTTTTCCAGCAATCCTTGTTGAGAAGGGTCTACTGAGGTTTCCCGTCTAACTTGGCTCACAGTCTCAGTACTCAGGTAGAAGTGGGGTCTTCCATTCTACCTGGGAAGAAATATCTCTCCGCCCTTGAATGGGCGTAAACGTGGAACACCATGAACTTGACAAAGTGGCTGGGCTTATTAGTTGGGGCTAGATCTGCTCCTCTCTTATCCAGGCTTTCCTGAACCACTGGGGAAGATTGCTCATGCAGGCCAGCCAAGGACCCACCGTTGTCCTGGTAAAGACAGCTGCATGTCCTGGGACAGGTTGCATTGTGATGGCTGGAATGTCAACATTGAACTTGTCACTTCCACCATGTGTGTGGGCGTACACACTCCCAGCTCAAATTCAATTTCCATAAATAGATAGGGAGCTAATTCCCCTGGCTTCATCTCAAGACCAGGTCACTATGTTCCTGAAGTCTAACATGGCTTAAATATTTTTACCTACTAGGGTTATTTTTCTGCTGCTGGGGTGGAGTTGCCATTTTCAGTAGCTGAGAGAAATTCAGAATTTATTTTTCTCAATGGAAAATCCACAGTGAAATAAGTGTTACTGGAAGCTTCTCCCCATTCCCCATATTGTTGGAATCCTTAAACAAATGACCATAATAATGATAATATTTTATAGGAATTAAGCTTGTTCTACAGAATGCGATCAGTAAGGCAGATAGATATAATTAAAGATATAAAAATAGATAGCTCTTTCCATTTTCATTCTACATCTTTATAGCTTTGAGACCTGATACAAATGGACAAAGAACCTAGCCAGTAGCAACAGTATAAAATTCCAACTGGGAAATTTATTGCTGCCTCTGGAAGTAAATCACAGTGATATTCTGGGCTGCCTTTACTCTGAGCATGTGATTCGACTCCATCAGATCATGCTAAATATAGATTTGGAGAAGAGTCATGGCAAAACGTCCATAGAGACCAGAAGCTGCCATCTGGATTTTTTTGAATCTTTTTCAGACAGCAGAAAGTCCTTCCCTGAGTGCAGTTTCCTTAGAGGGGTCATGTCTAGCTGATTTCTGGAGGGAAGCTCAAGCTACTGTGAAAATGAATCCTCAGTTATATTTGGATTTCTAGAATTCAAGTACAAAATTCTCCTCTTCTTACAACAGTCCCCTCAGGCCCACTCCTTGTAACACACCGCCCTTTATAGATTGACACACATCATTATTCTTATGACAAGAAGCACCCACGATGGTGCATCTTATTGGTATTTGCTACCTGCTCAGAGGCATTGGTGCATCTTTTTAGAAAGACCTTCTCAGATGTGTAGTGTTTATCAAAACATTGGAGAGTTCAGGATTGGGCAATTTGATTCAAACTGTTCCTCCAGCCTCCCCACCACCTCTGGGACAGAGCCAGCATAAATCTTCCAGGATGATGGAAAACTCCCCTGCTCAGGCAGCTGGGCAAGCATCCTCCACATCCCTGCCAGAGTCACCTGCTCCCAACCCATCCTGAGCTGGAAAATGTTTTCTTGGTTCTCACAGAGTCCCCGGTGTTGTCCCTGTGTGTTTCCCCTTTTTCTGTTTTTAATGCATAGCTTCAGAATCACAACGCACAAGTGCTGTGAAGGAAGGGAGCTTTGAGCCCGGTCTTGGAATTTAACAGGAACAGATGCTTGGGCCCAGAAAGGCTGGGTTCCCACAGCTGGTTAGGAGCAGACGGGAGGCCTGGTCTCCTGGGCCGGAACAGCATTTGTCTACCATGATGGCTTTGTTTGAAGATATATTTAAACCCCTCCTTCAGCCTCCATTTGTCAAGTTGAGATGATTTTTAGCTTTTCCCAATAAGTATATTTCAGACATTTTCTTCATATTCTTTCTTCTTTCTCAGTGTACAAATTGAATTGTAATGTCCTGTGCTGTCTTCAGAAGAAGGAGCAGGCTCTAACTAATACTATCTGGGGTTGTATTATAATTCATGGTAATTCATTAAGCAAATGAAAATTTCTTGAGCTCTCAGTGTATAACGTGTCAGACCATGATATATTCTCTAAGCATAGAGAAGTGAATAACAATACTATTTCTATGCTTTGAAAATGGTTTGAATTTGTCCCTCAAGCCTTTATGTGTTGGAAACTTGGGCCTCAGTGTGTTCAAGGTGAGAGGTTATGGAACCCTTAAGAGGTGGAGCCTAACAGGGGTCCTTAGGTCATTGGAGGCATGTCCTTGACGAGAATGCTCGTCTCCTAGAGTGGGTTCTTATGAGTGAACCTGGCCCTTCTCCTCTCTTTGGCTTCCTGTCTTGCGATGTGATCTTTCCATATCACATATGCAGCTGCCATTGAAGTTGATGCAGCTAAGGGTTTTTTTTCCAGAGTTGGCACTATACATTTTGGACTTTGAGGCTCCAGAATAGTAAGCTAAACAAACCTTTCTTAATAAGAACCCGTCTTCAGATATTTTGTTATAGTAACAGAAACTGACTAATACAATAGTCCAACCTTCAAGGACTTTGAAGTCATATAGGAAAGATGGATATTGAATGGTTGACTATAGCTATTGTTGAGGTATGGATTTTATGTGTGTGTGTGTGTGTGTGTGTGTGTGTGTGTGTGTGTGTGTTGGGGGCCAGGGTTGGGGCACAAAGGAGGATGCCATCATATCTATAGAGTTTAAGAAAGATTTTAAATTTTTACAAAAAGTGGGATATTTTAATTGTATCTAAGAGAAGGCATTAACTGGAAGATACACAAAACAATCCATTTTAAGTATTCCAGTATTCAGCCATGTTTAAGCATTGAAATAATGCATTTTCTATCATTTTTTGTGTGTACACCTTGAATATGCATAAGCGTGCACCTTGAATACTATAATTTGAAGGAACAGGATCACATTACTTTTGGAAAGATCACTTTGGAGACAAATGTGGAGAAGGAATTGAAGCCAGGGAGAGAGAGAACAACCCTTTCAGAACACTAAAGTAATAATATAGGAAACATGGTGAAAATCTGAGAAAGCTATGATAGAATAATCCACAGAATTTAATGGCCATTTGGATGTTGAGTGTTGGGGAAGAGAAAGAAGTCAGTTGTGACTTCCAAGGCTGTGCTTTGAATGAGGAGGTTGGACTAATATGAGTGAGTAGTTATTCTGTTAAATAGATCAAGGAGTATAGGCAGAGTGGATGGTTTGGAGTAGAAGATGAGAAGTCGGATTTTAACCATGTTGAACTTGAGTAACCTGGGAGTACCCAGCTTGCATTGTCCAGTGGACAGAAAGTTACATGGCTCTAGATGGCAAGGGAGAATCCTGAGGTATAAATATGAAGCGTGGATGGTTGATTGTATTCAGGGAGCTGTTGAGAGTGTGAACAGGTCACTTCTCACGAGGTACATGAAAAGAAAGGCTCATGAAAAGTCTGAAAGGAAAGGCTTAGACAGAAGCATGTGATTCACAGATCCTCAAGGGCTCAAGTCAGAGAAAGACTACGATCTAGTAGGTTCTACAATGAGCATGTAATTTCTCATCTTAGGGGCGTTTATTGGTGGGGTGGAAAGCACTGTACCAGACACAGCACTTAGAGGAAAGGTTCTTCCTTTAGCCTATTTTATTTTTAGAAATTTGATTGATTTTTATGTGTTGAACCACTCTTGTATTCTTGGGGTTGACCTCAAGTGGTCCTAGTGTGTGATCCTCTTAATGTCTTCCTGTGTCCAGTTTCCTGTATTCAGATACAGTTGGCCTTCTGCATCTTTAGGTTTCACATCCATTGATCTGACTAACTGTTGATTAAAAATATTTGGAAAAAATTGTGTACTAAACATATACAGACATTTTTCCTTGTCATTTTTCCTTAGGCAATACACAACAATTTGCAGAGCACTTATGTTGTGTTAGGTATTAAAAGCAAACTGGAGATGATATAGAGATAATATATGGTATATGGGAAGATGTGCATGAATTATATGCCAGTACCATAGCATTTTATATTCAGCATCTGTGGATTTGGGTATACATAGGGAATCTCGGAACAATACCATGCAGATACCAATGGATGGGTGTTTTGCTGAGTGTTTTTGCATGTGTACTCATAAGGGATATTGATCTGCAGTTTTCTCTTTTTGTGATGACATCTGGTTTTGTTATGGTAATGCTGACTTCATGGAATGGGTTAGGAAGTGCTCTTGTTTTTTCTGGAAGGTTCTATTAATCCTTCTTTAAACACTGGATAGAATTCACCAGTGATGCCATCTTTTCCTGGTTTTCTTTATTGGGAGATTTTGGATGATTGATTTAATCTCCTTTATAGTTCTCTTCAGATTTTCTATTTCTTTCTGAGTTAAGTTTGGTAGTTTGTATGTCTTTAGAAGTTTACCCATTTCATCTTGATTATCTAATTTGTTGGTATCCAGTTGTTCATAGCATTACTTTACAATACCTTTTATTTCTGTGTGAGCAGTAGTAACATCCCCTCCTTTGTTCCAGATTTTAATAATTTGCGTTTACCCTCTTTTTTTTTTCAGGATATGTTGATTAATTTTTCATTTAAAAATTAACAGACTTTATTTTATTGGGCAGTTTCAGGTGTAAAGAAAAACTGAATTGGAAAATATAGAGATTTCTTATTTATGCCTTCACCCTCTGGCCTCCAGGATCCCCTATAATTAGCATTTTGGATTCTTGTGGTACACTTACTGTAATTGATGAGACACTATTGACACTTTATTATTAACTAAAGTTAATATTTTACATCAGGATGTTTGTGTTGTGTATTCTATGTATTTTGACAAACATAATGATACGTATCCACCATTACAGTATCATACAGAATAAACCTACTGCTCTGTGGTTTCCCTATTAATTTCTGCCTTTCTCCTCCAGACCCTTGCAGTCACAACTCTTTTTTAATGTTTCTACAGGTTTGTTCATAATATCATATAGTTGACATCATATAAATATGCAGCCTTTTCAGGTTGACTTCTTTCAACCCAAAATGTTTCATACCTCATTTTTTTTTGAGATCATATTTTTTACTCCCAGTTAAAGAGTAGGACCGGCTGTGTAATTTGTATTTCAGGGTCTTCCATGTCCTTCATGATTGATGTCAATTAAGAATAAGAATATCAAATATTTTATCTTACCTTTATTTATCCTTTTTCTAACCCTCTTCCTTTCTTTGTGTACACCTGTGCTTCTGACCTAGAGTTTCCTTCTCTTCGAAGATTATCTTTTAACATTTCTTGGGAGGCAAATGTACTGGTGAGGAATTCCCTCCATTTTTCTTTCATTTTTGAGGGACAGTTGTGTGGAATGCAGAATTCTGGGTTGGTGTTTTTTCCTTTTAACACTTAAAAATATTTCATGCCACTGTCTTCTTGCATGTGTGATTTCTGAAGAGAAGTCCAATCTAATTCTTTTTCTTACTTCTCTGTAAAAAAGATGCTCTCTCCCCAGATCAGCTTATCTCAAGGTATTTTCTTGGTTTTTAATTTTGTGCAGTTTGAATGTGATTGAGTAGTTTTAAACTTTTTTGCTCATTATGCTGCATGCCCTTCTTAGACTGTCTTGGATTCATGGTTTGGTGTATATTAGTAATTCTGGAAAATTCTCAAATCAAATTTGTTTGACTTGTTTCCAATCATTCCTCTATTGTTTTCTCTTTTCTTCTTCTTCTGATGTTCCCATTACATTTTTTCTTTATAATTCTTTCAATTCTTGGATCTTCTGGTTCATTCCTTTTATTCTTCCTTGTCTTTCATTTCCATTTCTGGAATGTTCTACGACATGTCTTCAAGCTCACTTATTCTTTCCTCCTTCAGGTGTTTCCACCTGTCTATTGTGGAGCCCGTCAAAGGCATCCTTCATTTTACAGTTCTGTCTTGATTTTTACCACCTTTTACAATCCTTTCTTAGTGTTTCTCTGCTCACATCACCCATCTGTTCTTGCATATTATCCACATTTTCCATTAGAGTTCTTAGCATATTATAGTTGTTTTAAATCCCATTTGGATGATTTCAACATCTTTTCCATATCTGAGTGTGGTTCTGATGCTCTGTCTCTTCAAACTACGATTTTTGTCTTAATTTTTTTTCCCCCTGAAAACTGGACATGAGGTGCTGAGTTAAAGGAGCTGAGGGAGTTTTTATGTTTGTCTGCATAGGTGTGACTGTTGCGTTGCTCTAGCTTTCAGAGGTTAAAGGTTCCTCTGGTATCCTTGTTTTTGTCTCCCCTGTGCATTTGGGTTTCCCTGGAGACTCTTAAAATAGGACTGAGCAGAGAGATTCCTCGCAGGGTATTCCTCTATTTTAACAGGAGCTCTGTGGATGGGAGTGGGAGGAGAGGAAGCATCCTATCACCCACTGTTAGGTTTCAGCCCCTTAATGAGTCTGTGTTCCCTGGGCACCTCCTTAGAAGGGACCGGGACTGGGCATTTCCTTCCCCAAGGTGGAAGGTTAGAGGGGGTGACAGCTGTGTGTTCTCATCCCTCCAGGAAGTTCCCTCTGATAAATCCTCAGTTAGGGAAAAGAGTTTCTTTTGAGAGCAGACCATGCAAAGAAGATCAGAATGTTCATGGTGTATTTTAAAACGACTGCCTTCCCCTCCCCCGCCCTGTCCTAGGAATGAGGTGATTTTCCCCTGGTTTTGCCATCAGAACCTGGCTCCTGGGGTAACGCTCATGAGAGCCTGCCTCTTGGGCAAGTCCCAGTTTCCCTGTAATTTTTAACTCTCAGACTTGTCCACACTAAACCTCCAGCAAGTTTTTAAGTATGGTATAGTGGTTTAAGTCTCCCCCACCCTGCCCCCATTATTGGTTTTTGTGGATTTCGGCTCCTGGGTTTCTGCTCTATTAAGCAGTAAGTAAGAGCAGTCCTGTGACTTCAATTCTCCAATGGATCTAAGAATAGTTCCTGATTTTCAGTTTCTTTTTGTGAAGATAACAGTAATGGTTTCCAAGCTCCTTATACCCAGGACTAGGAGGCAAAGGTCCTCTCCTTTGCTTTGGAAGGGCAGTTCTGATGGACAAAGACTTCCTTCGTGGTTTTCAGTCTTTTAAGTTTCAATACTTTGCATCACTTCAATATCTTCAAGCCTGTATGATTTCTGATAATAAACTCGCTGTCATCCTTTTTGAGGATCCCTTGTACAGGATGAGTCAGTTCTCTTTTGTGGCTTTCAATATTTTAAGTTATTTACTCTTCATAGTTTGATTATATCTTGGGTAAAATCTTAGTTTATCCTACTTGGATCTTACTGAGCTTCTTGGATATATTTTGTGATACTGGGGATTGAACCCAGGGCTTTTTACATACTAGGCAAGTACCCTAACTCTGAGCTGCATCCCCAGCCCTTTATTGTATTTTTAAAATTTTGAGTCAGGGTCTTGCTAAGTTGTCCAGCTTCACTTCAAACTTGCAATCCTCTTGCCTCGGCTTCTTGAGTATCTGGGATTCCAGGTGTGTGCCATCATGTCCATTAAGCTTCCTGGATATGTATTCCTGACTTCCCTCAAATTTGGGAAAATTTCAACTATTACTTCTTCCAATATTCTTTCTGCCTTTTCTCTCTCTTCATCCTGGGAATCTCAGGATGCATGTCAGTATGCTTGGTGTTGTCCCAAAGCTGCTGAGGTTTTGTTAATTTTCTTCATTCTTTTTTCTCTCTGTTTCTTAGATTGGATATTCTTAGTTGTCTTATCTCAAGTTCATCGATTTTTTTCTTCTGCCAGCTTAATCTATAGTTGAACCTTTGTAGTGAATTTCTTATTTATATACTTTCAGCTTCACAATTTTCAGTTAATTTTAAAACAATCTATATTTCTTCACTGATATCCTGTAGGTGACATCATTCTAGTGCTAGCCTTCAACTTTAAAAAAAAAATTTTTTTTTAGTTGTAGATGGAACACAGTACCTTTATTTATTTATTTATTTATTTTTTTATATGATGCTGAGAATCAAACCCAGTGCTTCACACATGCCAGTTGAGTCCTCTACCACTGAGCCACAACCCCAGCTCCAGCCTTTAACTTTTTAAAAACAGTTTTCCCCTTCCCTCTTTGAGCATATTTAAAATAGCTGATTGGAAGGCTCTGTCTAATAAGTTCAGAACTATTTCAGAATTCCTACTGATTGCTTTCTCTCCCTGGGTATGGCTCATACTTTCTTATTTCTTCGCATGCTCTGTAAACTTTTTTGAAGCCTAGTCATTTTATGTATTTCAGTTGGAAATTCTGGATTTACCTCCTCCCCAGGTTTTTTGTTGTTGCTCCTTGTGGTAGTAGTTGGTTGTGTGGTGACTTTTCTAAACTTATTTTCCTCAACTCTATGTTCTAGTCCTATGTAGTCACTGCAGTATCTTAAATGACTGGGACCAAAATACCTTCTGTTTTTTGCTAGTGTGTATGTGTATGGGTGTGTGTACACATTGAATACTCAACCAGTTTACAACTATGACTTAGCTTTCACTTTCTCCCTTTGCAGAGCCTCAAGGTCAGTCAGAAGTTAGAGTTTACAACATTCAGAGGGCTGGGAGGTAGCTCAGTGGTAGAGCACCTTCCTAGCATGCTCGAGGGCCTGGGTTCAATCCCCAGCACTACAAAAACAAAAAAATAAATTAATAACACATTCAAGTCTTTCCTGAGCATGTGGTTAGACATCCATAGGCATTCTTGTGGCTCTCTAGATTGTCAGAAATATGTGGGAGCTTTTCCAAGTTCATGATCCCCAAAGTTCCTCATTTCCTGGCCTTTCCTCCCACGCTTGTGGCTTAGTCTGTTGTGTGCTATTATTCATTGCCTCATGCAGCAGTGACTCAAATATCTACCTGTAAAGGTTTTGACAAATAGTCCTAGGGTACCAGCTCTACCCCTAGTTCAGGATTTATTTCACAGGCAGGAGAAATAAATCCAAGCCTTTTGAACATGTCTTCTAGGCAACCACCAGAGAGATTAAGTAATGTCAGTTCTTTGACAACAAGGTCCATTCCAATCCCTCTGGTATTTGTACTGGAATGCAGGTTGCTATTTTCAGGGCTACTGCTCAACCCGGTTGCAGGAGATGGGATAAGGTAAGTTAAAATGCCAAAATGCACCAATTTTTACCTACTTGGTATTAAAAAAAAAAAATTTGTTGCTGTGGATTGAAAAAAAAAAAAAAGCCAAAATGCTCACTCTTCTTACTTCTTTAGATTCAATATATGTTCTGAATAAGTAAGCGCTCCACAGGTTATGGCAAGATTTGGGGTCATTTACAAAGTTCTGAAAAGGGCAATTCTGCCTTTTTTCCCTTTCCATTGCTTTCAGGTGGACTGGTGGAGGCTGCCCCAGCTGCCATTTTGCTGTCACCACTCAGGAGTGAGTTTCCTGAGGACGTAGATCTTGTGCTTTGCTTAGTACTCGTTGAGCAAACTATTGGTCACATAATAGGTTTCGTTCAACATTTTGCACATGATTAGATGCATTAGTCAGCGAGCCTTGAAAACCGAGGCAGCTGAGTTTGAACTCATCTTTGCGAAGCGTGGCCCTTCAGGGAGGAGGTGTGGCGTCTTGAGCATGCGCAGCTTAAAGGAGTTTTACATGGAATACGTTCATGGGATGTGGGAAGGAAACTGGGGCAGAGGGAACACTTAATGCTTCACGTGGGCACAGGTGTGTTCATCCCCTGTATCCTTTTTTTTTATATATTCTTCAAAAGTATCATTTTTAAAAAATAATTTTAAACTTGTTTTAATTAGTTATACATGACAGTAGACTGCACTGTGATACATCATATATAATGAAGTATAATTTCTCATTCTTCTGGTTATACATGATGTAGAATCTCACTGGTCATATAGTTATATATATCTGTATATGTACATAGGGTAATAATGTCTGATTCATTCCACTCTACTTCCTATCCCCATACCCCTCTGCTCCCTTCGGTCCCCTCTACTTAATCTATGCACCTCTACTCTTCCCTAGCCCCCAACTCCATTGTGAATTATCATCTGCATATCAGAGAAAACATTCCACTTTTAGTTTTTTGGGATTGGCTTATTTCACTTGGCGTGGTAGTCTCCAGCTCCATCCATTTACTGGAAAATGCCATAATTTCATTCTTCTTTAAGGTTGAATACTATTTCTTTGTGTGTATTTACCACATTTTCTTTATCTGTTCATCTGTTGAAGGGTACCTAGGTTGGTTTCATAGTTTAGCTATTGTGAATTGAGCTGCTATAAACATTATGTGGCTGCATCACTGTAATATGCTGATTTTTAAGTCCTTCGGGTATAAACCGAGAAGTGAGATAGTTGGGTCAAATGGTGGTTCCATTCCAAGTTTTCTGAGGAATCTCCATACTGCTTTCCATGGTGGTTGCACCAATTTGCATTCCCATTAGCAATGTATGAGTGTACCTTTCTCCCCACATCCTCACCAACATTTATTGTTGCTTGTATTCTTGATAATTGCCATTCTAACTGGAGTGAGATGAAATCTTAGAGTAGTTTTGATCTGCATTTCTCTAATTGCTAGAGATGTTGAACATTTTTTCTTATATTTGCTGATCGACTGTATTTCTTCTGTGAAGTGTCTGTTCAGTTCCTTAACCCATTTATTGATTGGGTTATTTGTTTTCTTGGTGTTAAGTTTTTTGAGTCCACCATCTTTATTCTTGACAGCAGTGTGGGATTGCTGTCTGCAGGTCGGTCTGTGGCTCATTTCTGCCTGAGGGCTTCTCTTTCATGCCTGTCTCCTTAGTTGTCTCTACAGTAGATGTTTATGGGTAAATAGATTTTTTTAAAATGGCTTTTTCTCGAGGTATAATTTATACACCACAACATTTGCTATTTTAAGTATAAAATTAGTGATTTTTATGATTTTTATGGAGAGGTTTAACTATCCTCACAGGACAATTTTAGAACCTTCCCATTGCCTCCTGCCCATCTGCACTCCCTCCTGAGCACCCCTTTCCTCTAGTCCCTAGAAACCATTATTCTACTTTCTATGCTCATGGAGTTTAGGTTTTGTGTCACTGAGGTAACTCAAGTACAGCTCCATGTCTCTTCTCAGGTAGAACGACAGATGCCACATCCACCTTCCACTTGTGTTCTTCTGCCACAACAGCTTGGAAATCTCAGCTGAACCTTCTCAATGAGGATTCCTGGTAAAGAGTCACCCCCTAGGCAACCAACATACATAATGAATTAGCTCATGTCCTCTCCCTCCACAGTGGTACCAGGTGTGAAGCATTCTTGGTAAATATTAGAAAGCACTCAAATCTCTGTAGGCTGATTCTTCTCTGGAACTCTGGCTGAGAAAGGCAGTAATGAGAAAGCTTTGGGAGCAGAATCAACTTTTCTGAACTGGCCCTGTATTCAACAGATAGTTATTTACCTCCTCTCATGCCAGGTGCTCTGTGTCAGGTACTGTGTGGGAGGCTAAGGATGTAGGATTTTTACCTGGGGAGGCTAATAGCCTTGCACTGGTTGCTAATGACAGGTTTGCTCACCACACCATCAGAGAGCAGGAGAAAGGATTTCTAGGAGGCAGGAAGGACTCTTGAACTCTTCTTTAGAAGTCTCACAAAGATGAGAGCAGCCCCAGAACATTAAACTGACTGCATGCTACTCTAGGTAGACATTTTCCTAAATCTGTAACTTCTGGGGAAGAACATTAAATTTTTTCCCTCCCTGGTACATATTTTTATGGAAGCCAATGATCAGCCCTCTGGTGACCAGGAGAGGTGGTGAGTTAGAAGGAGTCTCATCTTCAGAGGTCTTGATGCCACTCAGGAGGCCAGCTTCCAGATAACCACCATGCTTCTTGGCAAGCTGTTGGAAGCACCAATGCATTTAACAAAACACACAACTTAGGGAAAATTAGGAAAATAAATTTGTGTAATAGGAAATAACCTCCAGCACATGTGAAAATACATTCCAAATACCGCAAGGCATTAATCAAACATACAGGTGGCATCTGGGCTTCTCCATTATTTATTTATTGATTTTTTATGTGGTGCTGAGAATCGAACCCAGTGCCTCACACATGCGAGGCAAGTGCTCTGCCACTGAGCTACAACCCCAGCCCCCGGGCTTCTCCATTAGTGGTTGTTCTTCTTTCATTCTATTTTCCATCAGCTCTCCTAAGTTTAAGAAAAATTCAGGGAACAAAAGCTTAAAATTGAGAAAATGCTGTTGAATGTTTGTGTCTGTATGAATTAATGATAGTAGAATGAATCAGACATTATCAGCCCATGTACATATGTAACTATATGACTGGGGGAACTCTATATCCTGTGTAACCAGAAGAATGAGAAATTATACCTCATTATATATGATGTATCAAAGTGCATTATACAAACAAAAAGAGTTAAAAAAAGATTTGGCCTAATTTAATTTTAGTGGCGGGAGCTCTTGTTCTGGGTAGGGAGAAGGGGCACTAGTTGACAAGGACTCGTCTGAAGGTCAGCGAGGAGGATCCTGCAGAAAATTCTCAAGCGGTAGGAGCCCTCTTCTCGTCTCCTTCCGGCTGGCCATTCTTCATTCTCTTCCACAGGCAACTTTATTTTGGAGTCTTATTTCCTCCTGTCATGGGGAAGCAGAGGGGAAAAAATCCAGTCTCAATAACAGCACCATTGTTTGGTGTGACAGAGATAGCTCTTTTGCCTTATTTTTTTCTCACCAAAATAGAGATGGTAATATGTTCTCTGTTCATACCACAATTTTCCCATGAAAATTGAATGAACTAATAAATATAAAGGATAATTAATTGCATGGCCCAAGGATCGTATATTCTGTTTTTCCCTGGGCCACATGAGATGATGAATTTCTTATGGTGGTCAGCCTCCATGGTCGTCCTAGATGATCCCACATCCTGGATTCCTGCCCTTGTATGGTACCTTCCGGATTGTTCTCTGCCACTGATAGAATATGGAAGGAATGGTGACAAATCATTTTTATTTTTTGAGAGGGAGGTACTGAGGATTGAACTCAGGGGCACTTGACCAGTGAGTCACATCCCTAGCCCTATTTTGCATTTTATTTAGAGATGGGGTCTTGCTGGGTGCTTAGTGCCTTGCTGTGGCTGAGGCTGGCTTTAAACTTGAGATCCTCCTGCCTCAGCCTCCTGAGCTGCTGGGATTATAGACATGTGCAACTGTGCCTGGTGACATCATTTTTGAGATCAGGATATTAAAGACACTTCTGCCTGTCTCTGTCACTTATTCCGTGATAAACCAGTGGTCACTTGGTTAAAGGCCCCATGGAGAAGCCCCAGTGGCCGTGGCAATAAGCTGGGTCGTGTGGCTGATCCCTGGAAGCAGATCTTCCTGCCCAGTCAAGCCTTCCCACAGCTGCACTGAGGACCACTGGGCTGTAACCTCATGAGCCCCTGAGTCCCTGAGAGCCAGCTAAGTCACTCCAGGATTTCTGAAGGTTTGTGGCTTCATACATTTGTTGATTTCAGCTGCTAAGTGTCGGGTAATACATGATGCAACCATAGGCGAGGAATGCATTCCCCAAGATCAAAAATATATGTATTGTCCCATGACATTTTCTCAGTGCTGGTCACATGGAGGATACTTAGTTCAACAAATATTTGAAAAACAAAAGTGAAAGTGAAAGAAGGAGTGACAAGTGTGATACACACGGGCACACGTGTCACGTACCTGGGTGAGCTTGGCTGTCTGTCTGGCCTAGGTGACCAGAAGGCACCACAGAAGTTTTTAATTCAGCTTCCATGACTTGATAACAAATGTCCTTCAGGTATGACAACCTAAACAAGCTCTGCCTTCTTCCCTCCTTCCTCTCTTTCTCTCTCTAAATCACCGAACCGTTTGACTTTGGTATCGATGAAGCACAAAAAGCTGTACATTGATGAATTTGGAACTAAATATATACTAGCAAAACCATCTCACCATCAATCAGCTTCTCTTTGTGGATGCAATTCTCTCTGGTTTTTGCAAACTTTCAGAGTGACAACCCCAGAAACTCACACGTGAAAAGGCTGATTTCACAACCAGGAGGAGGGGTCAGGTACCTTTCAAAGTAAATGTCCACGACCTCTTGTCTCTATCCCGGCCTTGCATGTGAGTTATTCAGTGCCCTGGTGTATTGTATGGCATTTCAGGAATCTGACCTTACACCCCGTCGGGAGCTGGCTGAGGCAGCTATCTCTGTGTCTGGTGCTCAAGCTTGAAGTTCACAGGGAGGGCAGCTGGAAGGGAAGAAGGTTATAAAATGGGAGAGAACAAGAAGAAGCCGGAACCCACAATTGCAAGATGGAGCCTGCAAGAAGAGACTGAAACTCAGCTTCCTTCTTACTGCTCCCGTCCTTGATGGTGTGCCCTACGGAAGCTGGGGCGTTCATGGAACAGAAGTCAGAGACTGAAGGAGGATTCCAGGAAGGGTAGACCAGCAGCATGCCTGGCTGGCCTGGAGGTGCAGCCGTGGGTAAGGGGTGCATGTGAGCTACAGTTACTTCTCTTTTCTTTCCTAATACTGAACGGGAACCTCTCTGTGGCCTGCTCTCCACAGAAACGTCTAAGAAGGGAATTGTGGGAATGTACTTCAGCCTTCCCAAGAGAACATTTTACAAAGCCACCACACCTAGCTCCAAATAGATTGTATCAGACAAGCCTACATAAAATGAGACCATTTAAAACATTTATTTGTCTGAATTGTCCTGGAAGAGTGATTCTCAAAAGTTTTTGTTCTCAGTCCTTTTTTATGTTCTTAAAAATGACTGAAGACCCCAAAGAGGTTCTGTTTATATTGATTATGGCTATTTTTTGTTTTGGTTTTTATTAGTGCATATTAGTTATACAGAATAGGGTCTCCTTGTGGCATATTGATACATGCATATAAAGTACTTTGTTATTGATATTTATTATTTTAGAAATTACAGCCAACAAATCTAAGAATATTTGCCTATTAGTTTATTTGAAAATAATAACAAAGCATTACATGTTAATATAAATACCATTTTTATAAAAATAACTAGATTTTCCAAAATAAAAAATGTTTAGTGTTATGGGTTGGATGTCAGGTGTCCCCCAAGATCTCATGTGTGAGACAATGCAAGAATTTTCAGAGGCGAAATGATTAGGTTATGAGAGGGGTAATCTAATCTTTGGATTAGTCCACCAGTATGAATTAACTGATGGTAACAAAAGGCAGGTAGGGTGTGGTCGGGGGAGCTGGTCACGGGGTGTGCCTTTGGGTTTGTATTTTGATCCTGGTGAGTGAAGCTTTCTCCGCATCCTTGTTGCCACAGCTGAGCTTCTTTCCTCTGCCTCATCTTTTCTCTATGATGTTCTGCCTGACCTTGGGCCCAGAAAAATGGAGTCGATCAATCATGTACTGAACCTCTGAAACCACCAGCCTCCTTTGTGTTGTTTTTGTTGGGTCTTTGGTTCACCGTGATGAAAAAGCCAACTAAAAAACACTTAGTGTGAACCATGACGTGATTTTACATTTTTCAAATACCTTTGATACTTACCTTACTAAAGTGCAGCTGGAAGCTCATATCTGTGAGATATGTGCGTTCTGTGCTCAGTCTGTTCTAATATTACTCATCATGTAGCCTCTGGAAAAGTCACTGTCGACCCGTAATAGGACAAGGGAAGGGGGAAACAGCCTTTTAGCGTTATCATGAAAGTACTTTTGCTTTCACAAATCCCTTGAAAGGATCCTGGGGACCCTCAGGCCTCTCTGGACCACACTTTGAGAACCACAGTGCTGGAGAAAAACCCATTGTTCTCTAATTTTTGTGAAGCACTGCGGTGGCGGGAGGTGGGAAGTACATTTTGGAAGTGATAGTTCCAAACCTCTGAGAGAAAGTAGTACAGACCTGTGACTCTCCACAAGTGAAGCATGGGGACAGTGACCCGAAGGCTTAAGCCCAAGAAGCATGCCAACTGCTCCAGGATCAAGTACTTCAGTATTTCTCCCTACGATCCCCAAACGTCACAATAATATTGTACTTCATGTTGTCCCTGCAGATACAAATAGTAAGAGATCTTTAAAAATGGAAAGAGAGAGGGTTGCAGAAAGAGCAGGGATGCAAGAAAGAGGAAGAGGGAACTCAGGTGCTTGCGTGGGAGCCTGCGGTGGGGTTACCAGTGTGGACTCATCAGTGGTCACCTTAGGAGCAGTCTCACCAGGCTCTGGGACCTGTTTGCATGAATTGCTTGAAGTTGCACATGGTGGCTGAACAGTTCCTGGGTGGGAGAAGTGAGCTCACTGGGGGCATTTACACATTCTCAACACTCTGCTTATCTCCATTCTCGCAGGAGAGCATGGAATCAAATTATTGAACCATTTGTTTATCATTGAGTTTTCCATGTGGCTTAAAATTTTTTACACTATGTTTTTTCCAAGCAGTACATATAACCCAGAGTCTTGCACATGCTAAGCACGTGTTCTACCATGGAGCTACATCTTTGGTGAGTATTTCTTTTTTAAATTGATTTCAAGGAAAAACATCCTTCTCCCAGAAAATATGAATATCTTTATCATAAAGAAGCTAACTACTGCTCAAGCTAATACAGGCAGTCCTTGATGAATGACAGTTTGACTTAGGATTTTTTTTTTCTTTATGATGATGCATTCAGTAGAAACTAGACTTCAGATTTTGAATTTTGATCTGTTCCTGGGCTAGGGATATGTGGTACAATCTTCTGTTGTGCTGCTGGACAGTATCAGTGAGTGATTGGCAGCTGCCAGTCACCAGAAGATCACCAGGGGAAACGAGTGCTCTGCAGTACATGGCGTTGCTACTGTTTTTTGGACACTGTGCTTTATGGTTTCGTAGTCCATCATGCCTACCATGCTGACCTGTGTCCTACACCCATCTATTCATCCAGTCTTTCCCTTTCAGGACAATAGTTGTTAAATGAATTTTGATCTGGAACATCCCCCAAAAGTGCATGGGTCAAAGACTGGGTATCCAGGGTGGTGTAATTGGGGATTGGTGGGACTTTTAGGAGACAAGGCTTGACGGGAGGTCTTTGGGTCACTGGGGATAGGCTCTTGAAGGGGATCCTGGAATCCGGTGCCTTCCTCTTCCTCCTTTCATTTTGCAATGTGGAGCGTGGTCTTCTGCCACGTGCTCCTTCCGTGAAGTGCTTCTCAGGCACAAAGCAAGGGGGTCAACCAACCCATGGGACAGAAGCCTCCAAAACTGAGCCAAAATAAGCCTTTCTAAGTTGACTGACCTCAGGTATTTGTTGCAAGGAAGGAAAGCTGACTGACAATATTCAAAGAATTAAATGAGGTATTCAGCACTTGATAATGAAATAAGCTTTGTGGAGATGATTTTGCCCAATGGTAGGCTCAGGTAAACATCTGAGTTTTTAAGACAGGTGTATTAAGTGCATTTCGACATATTGTCAACTTACAATCATGAGTTGGGGAGCGTGTGTAATATAAATTCCAACAATATCATTTTTATTTATTTATCTTTTTTGAGACAAAATCTCACTAAGTTGCTGGGGCTGGCCTCAAACTTGTGATCCTCCTGCCTAAGCCTCCTGAGTTGCTGGTGTTACAGGCGTGCGCCACCACACCAGCTACAATATTCTTTTTCTAAATCAAAGCCTTTATTTGGAATTGGAGTCCACTAAAAGATCAACTTTTTTATTTTATTTTTTTCTCTAGCATTGGGCCCTGGCCCAGTTTTTAGAAATATTTTGGAAACGCACCAGCTTGTCATACAAACTGTGTGGACTTTATTTGGACATTGCAACTATTTTTATGATCACTACTCTTTCACTGAATCTTCATGAAATGAAAATAATATCACGGTCAGTGTTTTCCTTAAAATAAACTTTTAAAAGGCAATATGATTTTTGCTTCAATTAAAATTAAAATTATGATCATTTTTTATATCTTTTTTTCTGATTTTAAATGTGTCACATATATTTATTGTATTAAAATTGGGCATATAAGACACTTAAAAAGTCACCTGTAAGCCTACTACCACCTAAACATAACCGTATACATCCTTCTGATCACTTTATAATCCTGTCTATCTATCTCTCATCTATCTTAGTCAGCTTTTGTGTTGCTGTGGCCAAAATTCTTGACAAGAACAATTTAGATGAAGAAATGTTTTCTTGGGGCTCGTGGTCCCAGAGGTCTCAGTTCATAGACAGCCGATTACTTTGCTTTGGGCCCAAGCAGAGACAGCACATTGTGAGGGAAGGGCTAGCAGAGGAAAGCTGCTCCGCTCACAGTGGGCTCAGGAAGCGACCACAGGGAAGATGCCCCCTTCCAGGGCACACCCCATGACTCACCTCCTCCAGCAACGCCCCACCTGTCCACAGTTACCACCCATTTAGTCCAAACTAGGACACACTGATTAGGTTACGACCCTCCTTATCTAACCATTTCACCTCTGAATATTCCTGCATTAACAGAAACTTTTGGGGCACACTCCATATTCAAACCATAACAATATCTGTTTCTCTATACATGGATGTATATATAAACAGACTTTTAAACAAATCAAGTGTTACATAAAATTTCCTGTAGTGCTGGGGATGGAACCTAGGGCCATGTGCCTGCTAGGCAAGCACTCTGCCACCGAGCCACACCTCCAGCCTCCAAGCCACAGTCTTGAGGAGCATAGGGCATTCGTTTTGAGCATCTCCATGAGCTGAAATCTCCCTTGTTTGGCAGGAGAAGCGGGCTGGTGTCCCGGTGTGGTGATTTGGTTTGGGGAGTGACTGACTCTGCATGCACCAGCCTCTGAGGTCTCCTTGCAGGTAGAGTCGGAGAGCCTAGAGGCCAAGTGGACCTGAGTGCTGCTGTGTCAGGGGGCCACAGTGTCAGGTGGGGTGGGTGTTAGGTGTCACCGAGTCTCAGCTGAGTGGAGACACCGCCCACCTCAGTGGCTGGCCTGGCAGTGAGGAGGGCTGTCACTCAGCCTCAGGAAGGTGGGGGCTTGAGAGCATGATGTGGCAGGAAGGAGGGGCCAGTGCTGAAGAAATGCTCAGGAAACTAGTTGGGGGGGGTGGAGAAAGAAGGGAAAGAGCACGAGAGTGACCGACAAAGTGTAGGTGGGTGCAGGTGTGAGCGCGTGTGGCATGTGTGTATGCGTCTGGCATCAATGTGTATGAATGAGTTTGGGGTGTGTGTGTGTGAGTGTGTGTGGTGTGGGTATGTGTGGTCTATGGTGTGCATGTGTGTGGTATTGTTAGGGGACAGACAGACGTGAATGGTGGGACTTGGCATGCAGTGGGGACTTGAAAGACTGATGTCATCTGCTGTCAGTCAAAAGTCAAGAGGTGGACCTGGGTGGGACTCTCTGGAAACTTCTCCGGGATCCCCAGTAAAACTGGAGCGCAGGAGAGACACATGGTCCCTCTCTCTGAGAGGACCCGCTCTCTGCCTCGAGAGCGTCCCTTTCCCTCTGTCTCTCCTCCAGTGAATTCATTCTGTTGCTCTGAGGGCACGTCTGAAGTCCTGATTTGATCATAAGAAGGGGCTTGACGTGGGGGTGGTCTTTGCATCGCTTCGGTTTCCAGAAGGCCCGGCTCTGTGACAGCATACGTGCGTGTGTGATGTGCGACATGCGCAGGTGTGTGGGGTGGGTGTGATGAAAACACAACCGGCTCAGCGCTGGGACGAGTGAGGGCCCTGAGGCGTAGCAGAGGGCAGGCAGGAGGCAGAAGACCCCGCAGTGGGGCCCTGGGTCTGGGGCTCGTCCTGCCCCTCTTGTCTTCTCTCTTTCGAGGACCCCGGGTCTTGGTCTAGAGCTGGTGTCCAGGGCTCTGAGGCCCAGGTGGAGGCAGGGTGGAGCCTGGCCTGCAGCGGAGAGCGAGGTTTCAGCGGGAGAGGCCCTGCGTGGCCTCCCGGGAGGCTCAGCTTGCAGCTCCTCCCAGGACCCCTGCTCGCAGCTCCTCGGCAAGCCATCTGCCCCGCCACCTTCAGGGCCTGCAGCCTGCGTGCCCTACCTGGCTTGCCCTCTGGGCCTGCGCTGCTGTGAATCCGCCTCCCGGGAACGTGCTTGTGCTTCTGCTCCCTCCTCATTTAGCTAATCCCCAGGACTCCGTGGCTTTGTTTTCTTCCTCTCCCACTCCACAGTCCGGACCAGCTGGGCCTCCGTGTGCTCTACAGCCCCCCAACAAGTGTCTGATCCCACCCGATCTGCTGTGTGACTTTGGATTCGTCCTTTTGCTTCAACAAGCTCCTGGCTTCTTTATGTGGGAAAGGAGGGTGCTGGGTCATGGGGGTGAAGACCTCTCGAGACCTGTTTGATTCTCCAAATCCTTTTCAATTCATTATGTAGACGGTTTATAACTTCTACTCATCTAAGCTGCCCAGAGAGAGAAGGAGGATAGTTCCTTCTGCATGCAAGCCTGGAGCCAGGAGGATGGAGGTTAATCTTCAAATTCACCATTGCAGACTTTCTAGTTCTTTGTCCAAAGAAGGGAACTTGGATTCTGGACCACCTTGGATTCTGAGGCCACCATCATGGCCTCATGATCTGAAACTGCTTGTGTTGATTCCACACGACCCTGGAAATAGGAAGATGTGTCGTGGCGCCCAGGTGGCCTGTGCGCTCCATTCCCCGCCCCTCCCGCGACCTCCCCTCCCCTCTCCTCCCCTTCCCTTCTCTTGCCCCAGAGGGGCATGTGGTGGACATTAATCAGCGGCTTTGAAAGGAAAGGAAACCAAATCTCCAGAAACCAAACCTTCCCACGTTCAGGCTGCAGAGATTTCTGCTACCAACTCCCTTTTCAGTCCAGTGCGGGGAAGGGTTTGGGCTTTTGAACAATATTCCAGAAAAAAGAAAGCCCACGAGATGCCTGCCATTTAGTGACAGAATGAGTCTTGTTTAGGAGACATTGTTTCATTACAGCTCATCCGCGTGATTCACCGTCCCGGCTGAAAGCGCGTGCGCGGCGGGAGCTCGCCCGGGGCCTTCCGCACCTCAGTCCGCCCTTTGTAGCTTCTTCCAAAACCGAGCCACGGCCCCGAGACCCGGTATTTGGAGACGACTCGTGAGGCCTGAGCTGAAGTTCCCAGGAGCTTGGAGCCCACCTCCTCCTCATCCCTGTGGCGCCCCTTCTTCATCACCTTGCTGCTTGGACACTGCTGTTTCTTTTCTTTTTTTTAAAAAATGCCCCGTTTTGAAATGATTTCAGATTTATGAAAAGTTGTAAAAATAATACAATGTTACCATATTTCCTTCTGCATGCAAGCCTGTGTGTGTGCATGTGTGTGTGTGTGTGTTGTGTGTGTGTATACAGTGTGTGGTGTATGTGTAGTGTAGTGTGTGTATGTGTAGTGTGTGCTGTGTAGTGTTTGTATGTGGGGTGTGTGTGTAGTGTGTGTGTGGGGTGTGTGTATGTGGAGTATGTGTGTGTAGTGTGTGTGTGTGTAGTGTGTGTGTGTAGTGCATGTGGGTAGTGTGTGTATAGTGTGTGTAGTGTGTGTGTGTGTAGTGTGTGGTGTGTAGTGTGTGTGTGCAGTGTGCGTGCATAGTGTGTGATGCGTAGTGTGTTGTAATGTGTTGTGTGTGTGCATATAGGGTGTGGTATGTAGTGTGTGTGTGTGTAGTGTGTGGTGTGTTGTGTGTGTGCGTAGTGTGTGTATGGGGTGTGTGTGTTGTGTGTGTGTGTGCAGTGTGCGTGTGTGTGCATAGTGTGTGGTGTGTAGTGTGTGTATGTGGGGTGTGTGCGTGTAGTGTGTGTGTGTAGTCTGTATGTGTGTGGTATGTTGTGTGTATGGGGTGTGTGTGTTGTGTGTGTAGTGTGTGTATGGGGTGTGTATGTTTGTGTGTGTGTGTAGTGTGTGTGTATACTGTGTGGTATGTTGTGTGTATGGGGTGTGTGTGTTGTGTGTGTGTAGTGTGTGTATGGGATGTGTGTGTTTGTGTGTGTGTGTAGTGTGTGTGTGTGTATAGTGTGTGGTATGTTGTGTGCATGGGGTGTGTGTGCTGTGTTTGTGTGTGTAGTGTGTGTATGGGGTGTGTGTGTGTGTGTGTGTGTGTTCCCACTCTTTCGACACTTCCTTGCTCTTGGGCCACCTGATGTTCCAGATTCATGTTGCTCTTCCCCTGCCCCAGGGGGGCACCAGACGGTCCTCATCTGTCTCCTTGGAGAATGGATGGAGGAGGGTCTGCATGACCTTGTCCGCCCTCGTCTGTCATGGATTGGGGCTTCCCATCGGCACCTGCGTCTTGCGTGGAACTTCTCTCTCAGGCTCTGGATCCACGCTGGCCCTCTCTCTTGCACTCCAGGCCTGAGGGCACAACAGCACACTCGGCACCTCCACTCACATTCCACAGGCATCTCCAAGGAAGCTGTCCCTGTCGTGGTCTGAACTGTGTGCCCCCAGATTCACAGACTGAAGCCTCGCTCTCCAGGACCTCAGAATGTGACCGTATTGGGAGACGAGGCCTTTAAAGAGGAGACTAAGGTGAAACGAGGTGAGGCCTAACCCAACCTGGCTGGCGTCCTCGTAAGAAGAGGACACCAGGACACAGTCGCACTCAGAGGCACACCCACATGAGGTCACAGAACGACAACATCTAGCAAACACGGAGCGAGAAACAGCCCTGCTGATGCTTGGTCTCAGACCTCCAGCCTCCAGAACCGAAAGGAAGTACGTCCCATCCGTCACAGTCCCGGGCGGAGGGCTTTGATGTGAAGGTCCTGGTGACTTACCAGGCACCCGCCCTCCCTCTGCCCCACTTCTCCTGGAGTGTCCTGGCACTGCCTCAGGAGGTGGTATCCCCTTTGATCCAGGCGTTTTTATCTGTCCTACCAGTCTTGTTCTTTTTCTTTGGATTCGTTTCAAAGCTGGAATAATTCCATAAAGAAAAACTTCCCTCTGGTTATCTGGAAGTCCCATTTGTATAAGAATAGTGGAATAAAGATGCTTGATTTTTCCTCTGTATTTGCCAGGCTACAAAATAAAGCTAATAATAATCATTAGTAATTCTTACCTTAGCATTGTCTAAATGTGATGGAGTTTTTAAAGTATTATTATGAAGTCATCAGCATATATATATTTCATATAGTCCCAGCGACTGCAGTTATTCCCACTGATGCTTTATTTCCCCATCCTGGTGAAGGGGAGGTTGACAAGAGGCCTCCTGGACTCAGGTGGCCTGACCCTGTAGGCTTTCTTTCTTCAAGAAGACGTTGCAGGCTCCTCTTGGACATTTCTGGCCCAAACCCTTAGCTGGCCATTCCTTCCAGGTTCCTAGTCTTTTTTGGGAAATGGTATTTAGATACAATTCTGTCGCTAGGGGTGTTCACTGCTGTTGTGTTGATTTTCAGTATTTGGACTTCTCAGTAGACAGAGGTAGGAAATGCAAAGATCATGTTCATCATGAATCTGTACGGCCACTTCTAAATTCCAGATGTTAAGTTTTTGTTTTCAAGGGTGGTAAACTACATGTGGTATAAACTTTGCCATTTAGACCTCTGTATGTGTACAGTGAATGGCCTTAATGACGTTCATGATGGGATGCAACCCGCAACTACCTATCTCTCAATTTTTTATTGTTCCAACAGGAACTCTGCAGGCAGTAGGCAATGATTTCCCACTTCCCCAGCCCCACCCCCTGGCTACCTCTAGTTTCTTTTCTTTATGAATTGGTTTCCTCTAGATACTTCATTTCAGTGGGATTGTGTGGTATTTGTCCTACCAAGTCTGGATTATTTCACGGAGCATAACAGGGTGTATCAGAACTCCATTTTTTAAAGCTCTATACTGTTCCGTTGTTTGCATAAATGACGTTTGACTTCCCCGTTCATCAGTTGGTGGACGCTTGGGCTTAGGGTCCACCCTTTGACTATTTTGAACAATGTTGTGGTGTACGCTGGCTTAGGGTCATCTGTTTGAGTCCCTGCTTTCAAATCATTTGGGTGCATAACTGGGAGTAGAATTGCTGTGTCTCCTTATAATTCAGTCTAGCTTTTTGGAGAGCCACCAAATGGGTCCCCAGGGCTGCACCGCTTCATACTCCCTCCGGCAATGTCTGAGGGTCCCAATTTTTTCCATAGTCTCAACATCACTTGGTACTTTTTTCTTAGTCATTCTAGTAGGTCAGAGTGATATCTCAGTGTTTTGATTTACGTTTCCCCTGATTAGTGATGTTGATGTTGAACATCGTTTCATATTCTATGGCCATTTCTGTATTTTCTTTGGTGTGTTATCTATGCATGTCTCTTGACAATTTTTGAATTGGGTTGCTATCTATTTGTTGTTGAGTTGTAGGAGTTCTTTACACATTCCCAATTGGGTCTCGAGTGATCCAATTTCTTCATTAGGTAAATAGAAAAGAAAAAGAAATGTAAACAAAATCTAGATATCAAGTCCTTATTAGATATCTCATTTGCAAACATTTCCCCACATTTTATAGGTTTTTCCTTTTACTTTCTTGAAATCTCTCTCTCTCTCTTTCTCTCTCTCTCTCTCTCTCTATATATATATATATGTGTGTGTATATATATATGTATATTATTATTATTATTATTATTATTTTGGTACTGGGGATTGAACCCAGGGGCACTTTATAAGCTACATTCCCTGCCCTTTTTATTTTTATTTTTTATTTTGAGATGGGGTCTTGCTAAGTTGCTGAGGGTCTTACTAAGTTGCTGAGGCTGGCCTCAGACTTGTGATCCTCCTGCCTCAGCCTCCCGAGTTGCTGGGATTACAGGTATGCACCACATATCTGGCTAAAAGTTTTTAATCTTGACGAAGTCCAATTTATCTATGTTTTCTTTTGTTGCTGGTGCTTTTGGAGTCATATTTAAGAATCCATTGCTAAATCCAAGGTCATGAAGCTTCATTCTTCTGTTTTCTCCTGAAAGTTTTATTAGATGCTCAAATTGTAGTCTTTCCATTGTATGAGTCAGGATGGACTAGGTTGTTTTGCAATAACAAAATCTGAAATATCAGCAAATGAACACAATAAAAATTATATACCATTTACCAAAAAGCAAAATATGGTTTGGACCATCTTTCTGCATCTTGCAGCTACTTAGAGCAAGAAAAGCTTATGAAAGTGCATAATTTTCACTGGCTTTCCATTGGCCAGAACTCAGTCACATGGTCTTATCCTGACCTCAGTGGAAGCTGGGAAACGGTCCTCCTGTCTGCCCAGGTCCGTCAGCTGAGTCTCTGCCACATCTAGCCATCTGTTTGCTCTGTTTACTCAATTGCTGGCTTTGTGTATTGAGCAACATGGGAAATAAGCAAACCTGCATGACTCAAATGAAGGAGTTATTAGGAAATATCATTTATTCAGGGATTTCATGGTTTGTTTTTTGTCTCTGAGAGGATAGTTCATTCATGTTGCAAATACCAGGCAAATTACCAGCGCTGATTTTAATATTTTATAACTGATGTGAGTTGCTGGGGGGAACTCGCACTGCTGGTGCTGCTGATGTCCTATAATTAAGGCTCGGGCCGACGCTCGTGGCCCGCAAGGCCTGTGAAGTGTCTACGCCGCCCTTGAGATGGCAGCCTGCCACCGGGTAACCGCGAGACGCAGGCTTGCTGCTCGGCGCTCGGGGGATCGGCTCTTTGTAAACATGGTTTGAAAACTGGATTCTGAATCAAAAGCAAAGCGGGGGATGTGACGGAAGGGAAAGAAAGAAAACAGCAGAGGAGAAGGGAGAGAAGAGGGGAAGCCACAGGACTGCCAGGGGCGCGGCTGGCTCGCCATGTGCGGGTTGCAAGGTAGAAACGGGAAGGCAGCGCAGGCGCGCAGGCGTCAACCACGCACCTGGTGGGAAAGCCGTGACCACCTGGAGAGCCTCAAACCAGCCCTCCCATCCATTTCAAAATAGAGCAAAGTGCCAAGCCCGGTGCCTGCACGCCTGTAATCCCAGCGGCTGGGGAGGCTGAGGCCGGAGGACAGCGAGTACATAGCCAGCCTCAGCAAAAGTGAGGCGCTAAGGAACTCAGTGAGACCCTGTCTCTAAATAAAATGCAAAACAGGACTGGGGATGTGGCTCAGTGGTCGAGTGTCCCTGAGTTCAGATGTGAGGCTGTGGTAGTGTGACCCTCAGGGAACTAGCATTTACTGAAGGTCAAGTCAGTTTGTGCAACTGGAACACTTCATTGAGAAATCATTGTGGCTCTGGGGTCTCCACTGTGGTTAAATGAGTACAAAATGTGGGGAAGAGCTATGTTCCAAGGGCAAGAGAAACAACCCTACTGTCCTATTCCCCACCCTGGCGGGGCTGGGGATTGAATTCGCAGCCTTGCATAGTAAGGCATGTGATTACCCCTGAGTTCTGTGTCCCCAGCCTGTTCCTAATGCTTTTGCAAGCTTAGATGCCTGGTATCTCTAGGCCATAGGTATTAATGAAGTTAAAATTCTCATAAGTATTTTCTTTGGTTCATGATACACCTACACAATGCAGAGAGCTCTCAGAGGGTGACAGACAGTGCCCAAGGGCTGGGCTCTTCCTTCTGCCTCCTGTCGGCAGTCTCTGAGATTTGCCATCTGAGAAGCCCTTGGAGGTGTGGCTAGCCCCAAGGAGAAAACCAATGTCAGCGATGACATTCCTCATCCACCAACCCCACTCAGCCCCCTTGGACAACGAGATTCACTCATGCACGTGGACTTGCTTGACCATTCTTGCTGGTCCTGTGATTTTCCTTGACATTTGGAATCCTGGCAAAGTCCCAGGGCCTCTTAGTTTGGAGGACTCTGATTTCTGTTTCTTCTTGCATTATAAACCGAACTCAAATGGTTTCTTGCCTTTCCTGAGCTCATTGATGACTTTGCCATTCATTAAATGAGCCTGAGTTTCTGTGTTTTGCTCTGGGCACGGTGTAGAGAAGATTCGGGGGCTGGACTCACCTCTCACAAGCATTTTCCATGTGTGCCACTCAGATGAACAAACAAAGCTACAGAGAGGTGACAGCGTGCGGACAGGAAGGGTCAGCGATCACCCTACATCTGTGTCTCGGCTCAGCGACCACTTTCTGTCTGTTCCCATCCTGGTCCAACACGCTCGTCTCTCAGAGGCCTATGGAAGCTCCCTCCCTGGTCTGCCGCTGCTGTTATGAAGCCCCACTCCCTCCCTTCTCACTTCTGTGGAGTTAGAACAGAAGGGTGTCTACACCCCATCAGGTCAACTGCCAAGTTCACACAACTCCCTAAGGGGAATATTATTTTCACAGACTGAATACATTTCTCATAAATATGTTTATAAATAAACCTTCTTTTTAGAGTTCTTCACATTGTGTATAACACCTTAGGAAAGGACCCCATTTATTAATTTGTACCTGGCAAGAAAGAGTCGGTTTCTTTAGACATTTGCCCAAGAATTCTCCTAAATACTCAGTCACAAAATAGTTCATTCGTTCTAAAGTCCCAGTTTAATCATCCTCGAACTTGACTGAAGTGCATCAGACTCAGCTGAAGAGCTTGTTCAGACACAGGTTTCTGGACCCCATTTTGGACTTTCCGATGCTGTAAACCTGGATGGGCCAGAGGTATTCATCTCTGTCAAGCTCGTAGGTGTTGCTGGCCCAGGGACCACAGTGTGAGGACCACTCATTAATTAGTGGAGGCATAGCTGAGAGGTGAACCTCCTGAATTTGACACAAAACTCTGCCCCTTTGTGGTGGTGTGACTCTTGTGAGTTCCTCACCTCTCTGTGTCTTTTTCCTTATCTGAGGCTTGGAATGAGACATGTTTGTTAAGCCTTAGGACAGACAGATGCATGATGAGCATACACAAGTGTTTCTAAATAAGAAAATAAATTCTATGTGCCTAGAATATGCTACAATTCTCAGTCTGCAGTGGGTCAGATAATCCTTTCAGTTCATTCTTGGAGAACACTTGTCAAAATTCCAAGGACTGTATGTAACCTTTGGCTCACTCCCTTGGTGAGGCCCCCAGCCCAGCTCCCATTCAGGTACATTCCCAGCCAGATCACGAGTGATGTGAATGTCTGCCTCTCACCTGCCTCGCAGATCCCAGTGACCTTGTCTGCCCTTCACCAGGGAGTTGCCTCTGGGCAAAGGCAGTGCATCCGGGAGCAGCAGACGGCTCATGTGTGTGGGATGGCTGTGGGCAAGTTGACCCAGAGAGGGAAAGCCCGCCTCTCCTGGCTCTCAGATGACCTCAAGGCCGTAGTGGTGTGTCAGGAGGAGAGGTGGGAGGCGAGGATCCTTGGGTGACCTGGTTATGCAAGTTTCGGATCCCCCAGATTCCTTAGCAATTCGCAAGGCATGGCTCACCCGCACATCCATTTCTGAAACTTCCATGTCTAGAAGGCTCCAGTGCTCTTTGGTGGGGGCTTGCACTTGGGAACTGTATGGTTTTCCAAAGTAGCCAAGGAGCTGGGTGAGAGGAAGTAGAACCTGCAGACGGAGCCAGCCTCGCTGAAAGCACCCATCCATTCGTCAGCCTGCTCACCCAGGGATCTGGATCTGGGGCGGCTCAGGGTTGAACAGAGAAACCATCTTTCCCAGGGTCATATCCTCTTGGAAACGGGTAAGCCAGACTTTCTAAAGCCCTTTAAACAGCCATTATTTAAAATGTCCCTAAGTTGGGATGGTTCATAACAGAAACATAAAAGATATTTACATTCTTTAAGATAGAATTAAAGATTTTGACTGAAGCTTTGAAACAAATAATTTTGAAGTGAAGTCAAAGTCAGGACAAAGTTCAGGGGCTGATCTTAACCAGAAAAGTATGATCCAGCAAGGCTGGGACAATCCCAGACAAATGATTTTTTCCACCAGGAACGATACATTTGAAGGCAACAGTCACTTGCAGGAGACCCAGGTCAGACTGGCTTGGCTCATTCTCTCAACTGCACTTCTCCCACATGGTTGAAAAATGCTCTCTTATAGTTCTCTTTTTATAATACGGATCAATTCTTCTCATGGACAAAACAACTTTTGCCATCCTATTTTAGTTCCCAAAGTGTATTGATTTTTAATTTTCTGAAGTCAAATTTCTATGCAACAATATTTTATTCAGCAGGAGTAGTGGTGCCAGTTTTAAACATTTATAGACTTGTTTCTCCCAGGGAAATAAGTCAGAAAGAAAAACTAGAATTTTCACTGGATGAGATTCAAATGGCAATCAGGGGTTTGGAGAGGGAAGGGATGTTTTCTTATCCAGAATGGCTACTGGAAGTCCATTTATGAAACTGTATCTGGTCAATTTATGCCTACTTTTTGGAGAAAGGATATTTTCTGAAGACTCAAAACAAGAAATTTGCCGCAGTCTTGGGAGGCTGATGTTAGAGAGAAGAGACAACATATAGATTTTTCCGTTTATGAAAACACACATATTTTTAAATTAATACATGAACGGATCTTATCATAATGTTCTTTTTCAGGAATGTCCTTCCTGTGTTCTGCTCATCTCTTCCTTTCCGCCCTGTTCCACGCCTCCCTGCCTCTGGCCCAGGTAGCTCATGGGGAGCAGTAGGTGACTGTGACCTTCATCGCACCAACGCTCACCTGCTGATGTGCACACGTACAGGGAGCGTCTCTTCATTGTTTGAAAAATGGGAGGATAAATAGATGCTTCTCTGCATTAGGTTTTGCTTGCTCTGTAATTGCTCACGGAATTTTTCCAAAGTCACCAAGATGGCTCTAACTCAGCCTTTTTGATGACCTGTGTGGACTCTGGCGTGGACACATTGGGACATATTTATTGGGCTGTTCCTCTGGCAGTAGGTGTTTGAGTTCCAGTGTTCTGCCATTTAGGTAGATGCTGCGTTAAATGCCGATGTCCTTGTATTTTCAGTTTGATGGGTAGATGAAGATGGGTGGGAAAGTTTGAGTTTGGTTTCAACTCCTTTCTGACCACCTTTATGTGCTGTAGGCTGTGGGATGATACAAACTTTACTGAGCTCTTCTAACCGAGAGTGCTGTGGGTCTCAGATTAAGGAGGGGCAGGGGACCTTGTCTTCTGATACTTCTTTCTTCCTGCTTAGAATGCAGATGTTGCTAAAAGTGACAGAAGGAAGTGGGGAGAGGGAACGAGAGGGAGAAGGAGAGAAGGAGCCTGAAGACTGTAATTCTGCCATATTTCAACTAGTACTTACTGAGCATCTACTATGTTCTGGTCAAGGATCTGGATGTAAGACAAGGGCATATGACCCCTGGCTTTGTGAAATGTGTAAGTACTTCCTTTGCAGGAACAGCACACGAAGGTAAAAAGTCATGATACTCAAAGAGCCAGAGTGGGCTGGGGATGGTGATCACTGAACCCCTAAGGAGGACCTGCAGTTGGCTTGGAGTGGGAGGAAAGGAGCTCTGGACAAGAGAAAGCCCTGTGCTAAGGAAGGACTTGGCCTGTTTCTTGGCACAGAAGAAAGGCCGGCACTGCCAAAGTGCAGGGCTAGAGACACATGCTGGGTTTGGCTTTGTCATTGGTCTTTCAAGAATTCTGAACTTGGCTGCTGGAGAGGAAGGGAGATGGGAGTTTCAGGAAGCCAGAGCGAGAGAACCATTGGGAGTGTATGGGTGAGGGATGATGGCGGCCTTTGTCAACAAGGTGGATTTGGATTTAGAGAAATGCCAGTGATTTTGAGCTTTTTAGATGATTGCACAACAATATAGCTCTGAAAATCACTTTATCAATTTTTTTTTCAGATTTACCTGATCATCTTTTTTTTTTCCATGTTGTGTTGAAACTTGTTTTTATTTTTTTATTTTATTTATTTTTTTATTGTAAACAAATGGGATACATGTTGTTTCTCTGTTTGTACATGGAGTAAAGGCATACCATTTGTGTAATCATACATTTACATAGGGTAATGTTGGTTGATTCATTCTGTTATTTTTTTTCCCTTCCCCCAACCCCTCCCACCCCTCTTTTCCCTCTATACAGTCCTTCCTTCCCCTATTCTTGCCCCCCTCCCTAACTCTAACCCTAAAACTAACCCCTCCCACGCCCCATTATGTGTCATCAGCCACTTATCAGCGAGATCATTCTTCCTTTGGTTTTTTGAGATTGGCTTATCTCACTTAGCATGATATTCTCCAATTTCATCCATTTGCCTTGCAAATGCCATAATTTTATCATTCTTTATGGCTGCGTGATATTCCATTGTATATATATGCCACAATTTCTTTATCCATTCATCAACTGAAGGGCATCTAGGTTGGTTCCACAATTTGGCTATGGTGAATTGAGCAGCTATGAACATTGATGTGGCTGTATCTCTGTAGTATGCTGATTGTAAGTCCTTTGGGTATAGGCCAAGGAGTGGGATAGCTGGGTCAAATGGTTGTTCCATTCCAAGTTTTCTAAGGAATCTCCATACTGCTTTCCAGAGTGGCTGCACTAATTTGCAGCCCCACCAGCAATGTATGAGTGTACCTTTTTCCCCACATCCTCGCCAACACCTGTTGTTGCTTGTATTCTTGATCATCGCCATTCTAATTGGGGTGAGATGGAATCTTAGGGTGGTTTTGATTTGCATTTCCCTTATTACTAGAGATGTTGAACATTTTTCCATATGTTTGTTGATTGCTTGTAGGTCTTCTTCTGTGAAGTGTCTGTTCATTTCCTTAGACCATTTGTCGATTGGGTTATCTGATCATCTTTTTAGAATAAACTGTAGAAGGGATCCTATGAACCCAATGGCCGCCTATTAAAAATGTCGCCACCTCTATCGGACCCTCCCATGCAGCAGTGAGGGCCACCTGTCAATCCCGAGGAGTAGTAGAACATGTTTCCACTGGTATTTGCGTTTAATGACCAGTGTGGTTGAATTTCTCAGCAATGTCCCAACATCACAAAGCATTTGTTTCCCTTCAGAAGTTTATGGTTTTCTCAAATGAAATGCAGGCTTGAACGAGATGCAAGGAGAAGAGATTTGGGACTTCAGCCGTCATGCCTTGCTCTTTGCTGAAGGTGTGCTGAGTTCCTGGGGTGTGTTCCGGTTTACTTTCCACAGTGGAATAGTGATGGCGTCCAGTAGGACCCACCACCAACATGTCTTCCTGCTTTTACTCCCTTGGCTGTTAATTTCCTCAGAGTATTAGAGTGAACGTTAAATCAGAAGTAGGTAGAGGCCTGAGCACAGCTCTCAGGCTTTTCAAAGATTTTCCACCCAAAGCCACTGCTTCTTTCTTGTTCTTTATTCTCCAGATATCTCCATGGAGATTGATAAACCACTGAATCATTATCTTCAGCAAACCAAAGGAAAAGACTCTCATGCTAGATTTTAAAAACAGGCATGTCATCATTAAGAGCAAGGTGGTGCTGGCAGCGTAGGACAGTGACAGAGCGCTTGCGTAGCATGTGAAGGCCCTCCCTGGGCTTGATCTCCAGCACTGTGGAAAAAACACAAGAAAAAATGTGAAATAACCGATGGAGGAATAATTTTATATAAGTAATTCAGTATGAATTCGGCTAATCTTCTCACTGGGTGATAGAGAAGAATGAAAGAGATGCTCGGCTTTGAAGTAAAGAAGTGGCACTCCATCACCCACCGTTGGAGTGGGCACTGCAAGACGTGTGAACCTGATGCCCTGCCCAGGGTGACTCTGAGGCGGGCTTTTGGGTGTGAGGTTGAACAGCAGCCTGACCCCTCTCTCCGTCATCTCAAAGGCGTACCAAAGACGAAGAAGCCAAAGGGGACTGTTGCTTTGTGGAGAGCCTTGCAGACTAGTTCATCTGTCTCTGTCCCTTAGCCTGTTCCCTGGGCCCCAGAAGCAGGCAGACCCCAGTGATATGAAGGAGACCCGCGCTTCAGTGTGATGGTGGTGATGGACCCTCCTGGGCAGCGCCTCTCGGGTGGCCAGGGCAGGGAGGGTAGAGCCTGGGAGTCCCATTCAGTCTCATCAGGATTAACTTAAAAACCTGAAGAACGGTGTGAATGAATGAGTCAGTATCTCTGATAAACCAGGGGAAAGACTATCACACTAGGGTTTTGAAAACAGGCACGTCATCATTAAAAGCAATGTGGGCTCTGGGCAGGGGCGTAGCTCAGGGTAGAGCCCTTGCCTAGCACTCTTTCTTTCTTTCTCTTTCTTTCTTTCTTTCTTTCTTTCTTTCTTTCTTTCTTTCTTTCTTTCTTTCTTTCTTTTTTTGTACCAGGGATTGAACCCAAGGATGCTTGACCACTGACATTTTAATATTTTATTTAGAGACGGGGTCTCACTGAGTTGCTTAGGGCCTGGCTAATTTGCTGAGGCTGACTTTGAACTCTCGATCCTCCTGCCTCAGCCTCCTGAGCTGCTTGCCTAGCACTCTTGATGCAAAAACCAAGCATAAACATGGAAACTAGGAAATACTAGCCCTGACCCCTTCCATAGTCCTGGGTCTGTTCATGACTATTGTCCTACATAGAGTACTAAGTAGTTAATATAGACCCAAATTTTACACACACACACACACACACACACACACACACACACCAGTTATTATCAGCTAATAAAAAATGAGAATTTTTTTTTTTTTGCTTATAAATAACAGATATTGATTTCTCCAGATCTGAAGGCTAGAAAATCCAAAATCAGGGCACAGACTTAGTTCTGGTGAAAGCCCACTTCCTGGATCATGGATGGTTGTCTTTTCACTGTGTCCTCACAAGATGAAGGCCAAGGAACTTTCTGGGGTCTCTTTTATAAGGCCCTCATTCCATTCAGTGGGGACTCTGCTCTCAAAAATGAGATTTTTGGAAAATAAATTATTTTTTCTCAAAAGAAAAGTGGTTCCATTCTTTTGTAGCTTTACAGAAAGTTCTTTGCTCCCCAAACACTGTTCTTCAGGCTTTTAAGTTAATCCTGATGAGACTGAATGGGACTCCCAGGCTCTACCCTCCCTGCCCTGGCCACCCGAGAGGCGCTGCCCAGGAGGGTCCATCACCACCATCACACTGAAGCGTGGGTCTCCTTCATATCACTGGGGTCTGCCTGCTTCTGGGGCCCAGGGAACAGGCTAAGGGACAGATGAACTAGTCTGCAAGGCTCTCCACAAAGCAACGGTCCCCTTTGGCTTCTTCGTCTTTGGTACGCCTTTGAGATGACGGAGAGAGGGGTCAGGCTGCTGTTCAACCTCACCCAAGGGGCGTGGTCACATTTCAGAGAAGGGCACATGTCAGTAATGACTTCGGATGTACTTCTCAGGTCTGGAGATGAGAAACTGTTTTATCACGTGCTCTGGGGACTTTGCGACTGCCTCAAACTTGGATTTTTGGTGGCAAAAGCACAGCACACAAACTCAGGAATGGGTTCTGGCCAACTCCCAATGTCAGTCTGGCCATTCCCAAGGAGGATGGCTTGTCAACGGTTGTGCCCCTGCAGGCAGGTGGCCACAGAGTAGTAAAGCAGTGGCCTCACTGTGCCTCTGTCAAGCCCAGGGTAACCTGGGGCTTCACCCAGGCTACCCTCTCTGTGGGCAGGGACAGTGGCGTTCTGGGGTAGCGCCATGTCCTTATTGTATCACAGCCTGTGACGTCCACGCACAGGCTGGTGTAAAACAGGAGGAATGTCTTTCCCAGGTACTTCAATCTTCCAGCCTTTCTAGATGACCATTTCAATTTGCTAGTGAAAAGGAAATAAAATTAGGAATTTGTGTATGTTTGTTCTCAATTTGAATATTTTCGTTCACAACGTACCTGTTCAAGTGTCTTGGCCATTTCTCCACCTCATTGCCTCTCTCTTCCTTATTGAGTTGTAGCTCTTTACAGACCCTGGGGAGAGTCCCTGGCCTCTCTCTCTCTCCTTCTCTCATACACAGACATACCAGGAGTCACCATGACGATTGGTTTGTTATGTTTCTGCCTAGAACTTCTCTGTATATGCAAATGTTCTCTGTATATATATATGCAAGCATACATATTCAAATGAGCCCTCTTGCATACACAAATGCATCTTCATCTCTTTTACCAAATGAAAGTTCTGTACACTATTTTTCAATTTACTTTTTTTTCCCCATCCAGCCACACCCTGGGCCTTTTTCCGTTTCTTTATGTGTCTTTCTCTCATTCTTTTTAGAATTGAGTAACATTGCACAGAATGAACTTTATTTTAAAACAGAGTCCTTACAGATGGACATTGAAGCTGTCTCTATGCATTTGTCTTTATGAACAGTTAAGAGTTTCCTGTCTCTAGCCTCAGAACCTGTGCAAATATTTCTTAACTCTAGATTCCTGGAGTAAATCACCCCAAAATTATCTCTCAAAGGCTGTTTCAATTTACATCCCCTTTCCCTTACCAGTCTTCTACATTCTTGTCAACCAGGCCAAAGAAAATGATCTTATTGCTTCAGTTTATGGTCTCTGATTACTGTCATTCCTTTGCATTTCTGCTAGCTTTTTGGATGATTTTGAACCAAAAATATCTACTCCCTGAGAACATTCCTAACTAGATGAAGATTGCTCATGGTCATGTAGTGCGACTGTTTAGTGCCCTGCTATGTGGCTCTTTTCAAAAGTTGGTGTTTACTGGGCACATACCACGTGACAGGCACAAGATACGGTGCTTTCCCTAAAACAGGACATTGGACTCTCATGGTGATTCTTAGATGAACTACGATGAGAAACAGACCTGGTGGTTAACTCTCAGCCCCAGGGTTAATACACCAATAGGATTGAATTAGCTTCAGTGGTAGAAACCAAAGTTTAGCACATTGCATAAGGAGCAAGATTGCATGGTTAGTGAGAAAAAGGTCACTAATAGGAAGGCTGGATAATTCATCAAAATATAATTTTTTCTTTGAACTGTACTTAGGCTCATCTAGCTCAAAATATCTTGCCTCAGGGCCATTCTCAAGATGTACCCGTGTGTGAACTGAAAAGCTCCTGTAACTTCCAGTGTGTGTGTGTGTGTGTGTGTGCGCGCGTGTGTGCGCGTGTGTCTGTGTGCGTGCCCCCATTGTGTGTGGGGTGTGGAGTGTGTTCATGTGGTGTATACGTGGTGTGTGTACACTGTGTGGTATGTGGCGTGTGTGTTGTTCGCTGCCCTTGTTGAGGAGGTGGTTCGCCAGGCTCTCCAGGAGGCAGGCTGCAGGGACTGTTTTCTGGGAATTGGGGAGGCAGCTGTAACTGCAGGAGGTGTCCTTTTCCCAGACCAAGGAACCCAGGTCCCTGCCAAAGCTGAGGGAAGGATGGCCCTTCACCCCACAGCTTGTACCTGGCCTGGAAGGGGAGCATCCCGGTGGTCAGGCACATGCACAGAAAACAGAAGAACCTGCAGGATATTCTGCTGAGGATTAGGTCCCCAGGAATGTGGAGAGTGGCACCTGAATTTTACCTTAGAGGAGTGGGATAAGGATTCCAACTCAGGTTTCATTTGCTTTAGAGAAATGATGAGGTATTTCTTGGCTTCCCACATCAGTGTTTGCAAGTTCATTTTCATTACCCTGGGCATGTCTCAGGCATATATTACTAATGTTTCCAAGGTACGAATGAACAAAAGATGCAGAGGAATCAAATATTTTTAGCTCACCGAACACATGGATAAATAGGTACCAGACCACTAGACAATGAAAGTGTGACTGAAGCTTTGCATCTGGCTCCTATTAACCAAATTTGAGAGAAAATAGGCTTTCAAGGTTTCCTGTTGCTTAATTTAAAAAGCAATTTGGATTTCATGGGCCTCGGTTGAAGTTTGGGTTCGGTGATCCCACAGGCACGAAACCACAAGAAGCTGTAATGAGCTAGGCAGGCTCATGATTTCTTTTCCATGTTGTAAAAGCAATAAAAACTGCTTCTCAGGATATTTGGAAAATCCATAATAGTTACTCAAAAACCCCCTCTCAAACATAGCTGTTAGCATTTATACTGCACATTCTTTCAGTTTCTATGAGGATGGAGAGGTGTGCAGACACATGTGTATTTGTCTTTACATTAGCACTAAAGCACTCACAATAGGAAGATGGTGTCCACCTTGTTGCTTCACAACGCATTCTAAAATGTTCTGTGTTTTTATGAGGCCACCATGATCATTATTTTTCTTTTTGCTTATAGTTCATCAGATGTGTATTCTGGTTCCTTAACGGCTCCCTGTGGCGAGTCATTAGGGTGCCGCTGATTTTTTTACTAGTAGAAATAATGATGTAGCCAGAACCTTTGTGCAGAAAACTGAAAGCCGGAAGGCAGGATCTCTTGAGGCTTGGGGTTCAGGGCGCATCCTGCAGTTGTTCCCTGGTATCCGCGGAGCCTGCTGCACCTCACTATGCCGACCCTTTCCCAGCTCACCCTGGATGCTTGGGAGATTCTGCCCCCTCTCACAGGACTACTGAGGGGAACTCGGGCATCTCACCAGGCGTGGGTTCCCCTGTTGCCCTCTGGTCCTACATAGGAGCTGAGACAGAAGCCCTTTGACCACAGCTCCCCCTTGAACTCAGCATGATTGTTATGGTTTGAATCTGGAATCCCTCCCCACCCCAAAGGCTCATGTGTTGATGGCTTGGTCCCCAGTGACACAATCAATGTCCAGAAGTGGGTGTTTGGGAAGTGACGGGTCACGAGGGCTCTGACCTCATCGGATTCACAGCTGGATGAACTATTGAAATTGGTGGTGGAAGTGGTAGGAGGTGGAACCTAGTTAGTGGCAGTGGGTCTTTGGGGCACCTTGGAGACTATATCTCATCCCTGGCTCCTTTTCCCCTCTCTCTCTGTGCTTCTCGTTGCCACGAGCCAAACTTTCCTCTCTCATGTTCTTCCACTGTGTCATTTCTATTTCATCACTGGCCTAAAAGCAATGGAGCCAGCTTCTGAAGACTAAAACCTCTGAAACCATGACTGAAATGAATCTTCCCTCCAAGATGATTTTTCTCAGGTATTTTGTTATAGTGACAAAATGTTGATTAACACAATGATGATCAGTTTGTGTGTCAACTTGATTGGCTACAGTTCCCAATCATTTCATCAAACATTAATCTAGATGTTGCTTTGAAGGTATTTAATAGACAAGATTGAAGTCCATCCTATTTTTTAAGTAAGGGCGATTATCCCAGATGACATGGGTGGGCCTAGTTCAATCAGTTGAAAGGCCTCAGAGTCGGAGCAGAGGTTTCCCTGAGAAAGAAGAAATCCCACCTGTGGACACACCCTCAGCCTATGCCCTGGAGTTCTGTCCTGCCTTCCCTACCATCTGCCTGGTGGATTTTGGACTTGTATGGTCAACCCCCATAACTGCACAAGTCAAATCCTTGCTATACATCTCTAATTTATATCTTCCCACTGGTTCTGCTTCTCTCACCGAGCCCTGATATACTCCCCAGCACCTTTGCCACCTGCCTCTCAACCCATTCTCCATCCTCCTCCCACCTTCCCCTGTTCAAACCCTCCCCCACTTCTCTCTGAAAGGATTTTCTGTATTTCTCTAGAATTCCTGGAACTGTATGAGCAGGCATTGAGTAAAGCAAGAAACACCAGCTACTCATCAGGAATGATGAACGAGGAAGCATCTTAAACTTTGTGTTTGTCCCTCACCCAGCATTCCATTGCAAAATTTTCCAAACTATAGAGAATTTGAAAATTTGTATAGTGAACACCTGTGCAACCTAGATTCTCCTGTTAACATTTGATGGCACTTGATTCATCTGGTGTCTATCCATCCATGTATCCCTCTGTTCATTCATCAATATACCTCTTTTTTTTTGACACACTTCAAAGTAAATTGCAGACCCAAGTCCTTATATACTTTAGCATGTATGTCATTAACTAGACTACAATATTTATTTGTAGCTATTTTTTGGAGGAAAATTTATACAAGACAAAGCAAAGCAAACAGCACTCATCTGTGGTTAACTCTGTACCCATCACCATGCACTTTACCCATGCTTTCCCACGGGCTTGCAGAGGCCCTACAGCATTTGGGCTCACAACCCAAGCCCTGCCCCTACAGCTCTGGTGTTGGAATATAACTGGACCTGTGTTGTTAAAGAAAAGATTATTCATTCACCTGCTCAAGCACGATAAGACAGGCCTTTGGCACCACAGTAGACCTAGTGATCACTGCACAGGGTCTTGTAGCATGGGGGAGAGATGGAGTCCAACTCCAAAAACAACGAGGAAAAGTGGGGGAATGGTGGAGTGGGGTTAGTGGATGGAAAGACTAAGCGGGAACCTAAGGGGAAGGGAGAGGTTCTGGATAAACCCACCACAGGATCTTGTTGAGGACAAGAACCCGCAATCATTCAGGGATGGTGGGAGACGAGGAACCTGATTAGACACTGACAGTGGGGGATTCTGGCTAAACGAACTCAGCAGGTTTCTTGTTAAAATAGGACAACACGGAGACAAACGAGGCAGTCCAAAAAATCAGACCAAGTTGGAAAAGAATTCAGGGGGTCTGAGTAGATGTTTTGTCCAGGAGAAAATCTTTATGTTTGCACAGATGAAATGAGTGATTTGAAGTAGATGATCTCAGAGCCTTTTTCTAAAAATTCTGTGATCCTTTTCTTTTCCCCTTAGGGTCTCCTTTGTGCATTTCCTTTTTATCAACTAGAAGGTAGCTCTTCCAGAGCAAGGGCTGTTGGATATGTCATGGTTTTCAACCTTATCTAGTTGCTGGGATGATGGAAAGCTTCATAGATTTTGTTTCTGTTGAAAATGAGTAAATAATTGGGGAGGAGAACTTGGCTGATGGGAGAGGCAGCAACCATCTGAAAGAAGCAAACTTGGGTCACAGGTCAGTGTGTAGAACTGGTTTGAATTCAAGCTACCACCACCCACCACTGTTAGTTGATACCTTGTTATGTGTGTTATCCCTGTGGCTTTGATGATCCAAGTATTTGTTGAGGTTTCAGTCATATACAGGAGCAGACAGAATGAACATCTATCTATATTCCTGCTATAGTGGAGGCCCACTATGGTACCTGGCCCACACTCCTGGTCTCTGGAGGTCCCTAGAGGGATCCCCTGATATACTAATGGGATCGCCCTAGGGAGGCAGCCTCAGCTCAGGGGCGCTGAGGCCAGATGACCCAAGAACCTATATTAGCAGACTGCAAGGCACAGGTAGATTGTCAACAAGGACCCCTGCTCCCTTGCCTGCAGGGGATGGCTCTTACATGTTCCACAGTCCCACAGAATGTCCCCAGTACCTTCTCATTAACCCTCACATTTGGTTTTCTTCCCTTCCCTGACTCACTTCCTGTCTCCCACATGTACTTCCGGGTTACTTCTCAATTCCTTTGGCAGAGTCAGTTTTGGGGTACCCAAACCAAGATACCCACAGTTCAGAATTAGAAATTATCAAGATTTTACCACATTTGTTTTATCTCTTCCCTTTTCTTCTGAAATCCTTGAAAACAAATCCTAGACATCATGAAATGATATTACATTTATGGATCTACTCCAGCAGAAAAAATAGAACCATCCCCTGGATATCTCTTCCCACACACATTATCACGGGCTCCTCCACCTTTCCCACCCTCCACCTTATCCAGCTTGGGAGTCCAGATTCCCATGTGCACCATCTGGAGATGAACTGGAAACATGCCAATCTACTTAATCCTATTTTTTAAAAATGCATAAACCTAGGACTTCAAATTGTGCACAGATGTGGTAAAGTATGGGAAGCTTCACTTTGAGAGAAAGGTAATTTTTCATTAGACAAAACATACAGAGTTGGGGAACAGGATCAGCAAGACAAGCCCCAACTGCAGCCTGAGGTGGAAAAAGCAGCTTGCTGTAAAAGACACAGCAAAAAGACCCCAATGCTCCAAAGGGCATTGTCCTGAGGGCTGATCCCCTCAGTTCTTGGCATTAATGCACTGATGTTTTATCTCCCCTTGCCTTTACCTAAAGCAAACCTCTTCTCTCTCTCTCTCAGGTTCAACTGAGGCTCACCGAGGGTGAAGCATCATGACTTTCACTTTCTTTCAACAGAGTTGAGTGACCAGTTTCTAGAAAAGTAGTTTCTAGACATTTTATCTTTTTTTCTGCCATCAGCTTTGGTAGTGAGAGTGATAAGGTGCGGTTTGCGAGGTTTTGGTAAGTGACATGCACACATGTTCCAGCAGCCTTGTCCACCTGGTGGAATGGAACATGGGTGTTGCTCTTCATGACTGAATCTGACTTCTAATGTTTGCACTGCGAGCAGAAAACCTTTCTTGGGGCAGCTCTGGCAGATGAGGAAGTGGTTTTGATATGAGGAACTGATAATGCACATTCCTAAACAGAGATAAGGTTCTTGACTTCATGTTACACAAAACTATATTTACCACCTGGATCCAACCAGGAACTATGCGTTGCTGACCACCTCACTATTGGTGCTGCCTGGGGAGAGGAGCCAGTCCTCATGAGGATTACGTATATGAGGACGCCTAGTTCCTACGGGCTGCAAGGCCTGCTCAGGAAAAATAAGTGGTTTAATCTCTCAGAGACACTGGTAATAAAGTGATAAATAGTAGTCTCCTCTTATCTACAAGTGTGTTTGAGGGCTGTCTACTGGATGCCTGAAACCACATATGGTACCAAGTCCCTGCATACTATGATTTTCCTATAATATATACCCATGATAAAGTTTAATTTATAAATCAGACACAGTAAGAGATTAAAAATAATCGTAACAAATCAGAACAATTATACTAATATGCTGTAAGAAAAGTTATGCAAATGTAGCTTCTTTCTCTCCCCCTGCTACAGGGTGAGTAGTGTATACAGTGTAGATACCCTGGACAAAGAGATGATTCACCTCCCATGTGGGGTGGAGCAGATGGTTCATGCTACTCAAAACAGAATGAAACTTGAAACGTATAAATGATTTCTGGAATTTTCCATATTTTCAGACTACTGTTGACAGAAGGTCATGGAAACCTTGGAAAGAAGAACCATGGTTGTGAGGAAGATTGTATATTTTCACCAGAAGTCAGGGAGGAAGATGAAGAGGGAAAAAGAAGGTGCGCTCAAAACCTCTGATTTACATTGGGGACAGTGAGCCTTGTTGGTGGGACGTGACTAGGTGACGGGTTGGGAGGCCATGTGGGGCAGCCTTCTGCCAACTTTGGGTGTACGCTCTTGGAATCTAGGACAGTCTTCTTTTGCTTACTCACCTTCTGTCCAAGCTCAGCAGCTAGCAGAAGAGCATGGGCCCGTCCTGGAGGTCACTGTGCAGTCACACGGGATGCCTGCCCTTCTGCCTCGTAAGTGAACATCTGGAGAATTGTGCACTGGCTCTCGGGTCGTGTGTCGGAGCGTTCCCATGGATGCCTCCTTAGAGAGATGCCACTGGAGGGGGACAGAGCAGAGAGGGTTGGGTGTCTGAGCTCCCTGCTCATTTATGAGTGCTTGATGATGGCATTTTACGTGATCCATGGTGCAGTGTGGGAGGCAGTCACAGCCCGGTTTCACTGACATGGAGCAGTGCTAGTGATGAAGGCAGCCAGGGTCTGACTGGGAATCTGGGCAGCTGCCCCAGTGTCTAGAGTGGAGGGACCCATCCTGTCGGAGACTTCAGTGGGAAGCCGAGTACCATGTGCCCGGGGAGCTGCCGTGAACTGAACTAGCTCCCAAATGTAGGATGCCTGACTCCAGACCCTCCCACCTCCCCTGAAGGTGCTGACACGCAAGAGCAAAGGACCTAGGTCAAGTGTTAGGACAAGGTATGAGAGCAAGAGAAACTACAGTTCTGTTCAAGAGTCACCATGATGCTTATTTTATTCTCTATTCTTCAGATTCAAAATAGCAACCTACAAACTACCCCTTGTCAACATCTTTAAGGATCGCTTTCTCCAGAGTGGCAGATGCCATCTGTAATGGGATGAGTAGAATCTTCCCAAAATTCACATGTGGGAAGTCCTGAGCTTCAGGACCTCAGAATGGGACTGTTTTGAAGAGAGGATTTTGAAAGAGGTCATTAAGGTAAAATGAAGTCATATGGATGGACCCTAATCCAGTATGACTGGTGTCTTCACAAGAAGAGGAGATTAGGATACAGACACACACAGAAGGACAACCATGTGAGGACACAGGGAGAAGATGGCCATCTGTAAGCCAAGGAGAGAGGCCCCAAGGGAAACAACCCTGTGATACCTTGATCTCAGACTTCCAGCCTCAAGAGCTGTGGTGGATCAGGTTCTGTGGAAACAGCCTCTCTGTGCAACTTTGTTATGGCGGCCTGAACTGGTCAATGTACCATCTGAGGTTGTACAAAGGCATTTCCTTGAGCCCAAAGCAGAGGACTTGAAGGTCAGGACACCCAAATCTTGTTGAGCTAAGTGTGGGTGCTGGTGAGTCCTTTTTTATTATTTTCATTTATTTTATTACACTTTGAAAGATTTATTAGTTAATCATTAGTTTTCCATTTTTATAGCTAATACTCAGAGCCTCTGAGTGGCATGACAGTATTCATTTTGTTGGTAAAGTCGGTATTATTTTAAAACAAAGACAACATTGTGGTCAGCAACATTGGTGGAGGTATGAATTCTAATAGATTTTTTGAAAACAGCACATGGATGCTTTTGAATGCCTTTCTGGTTTCCCACAGTCCAAGGGCTTCGATGATTTTAAGGCAGAAAAGACAAAACCTAAGAAAAATTGAAAGCAGACAAAGTACACCCATCTCTTATGTGACTCCTGAGAACCGGGTCAATAAGACAGAGCCGCTCAATGGGAAGACATTTCTGTCAATGGTGATGTTAATGAAGAGGGGTTCCACGCCAATCGAGAGATGGAACAGTGTTCACAGACAGCAAAGTAGATCAGTCGAGCCATACAGGTTTATAAAGTAATAAACAACCATTGGGAAGCCACGAGAGTCTGTACATGAACACCCTTTAATGTTGCGTGTCACTGTTCTCGACAGAGGCGACAGTAAAGACCACTGGGGTGGGGGTGGAGGAGTGTGTGGGGGAGACTCTCGAGGGATACGCCATCTTCCTTGCCAACCATTTTTTTCAACGTTTTGTGCACATGGTTGTGGGGGGTCTCAGTCATGTCCTGTGTGGATGAGAAAAGGGTTAACTGCTGGAGGATGATGTTGGCTGTTTATCAATCAATTACCCATGAACTTATCTACTCAATAAACACACAAGAGCCAATACTCTTTTTAAAATGAGCAGGGGCATGACGGGTCTGGCCATACCAGCTCTGGCCTCTAGCAACATGGAGTCACCCAGCTCTCTTTTATTTATAACACACAGGTAAAGGGGGCAAGACCGGGAGGAGCTTCTTCTGTGAGGGACAGGATAGGGTGGAGTTGGGGAAGCCATTCTCTTAGGGGAATATTCCAGAAGGAGTCAGGGAACCACGCCCATGCAGCGCTACATGCTTCCTGGCAATCTGGGACAGACCTCCTTGGCTGTTAGTTCCTGGAAGCCAGGTCTCTGTGTCCCATGGCTCAACCTAGTCTGATTCTGCTAAATAAGGATGACTTCCCACACATGGTTATCTTCCAGTCAAACTGCTCTTTCGAAACTGCCCAGTGGGGCTGGGGTTGTGGCTCAGTGGTAGAGTACTTGCCTAGCATATGTGAGGCACTGGGTTCGATTCTCAGCATGGCATAGAAATAAAGTCCATTAACCACTAAAAATATATTTAAAAAAAAAAAAAAAAAAACTGCCCCAAACACTTCAAGGTAAAACAAAGAGTGCAGTACACTAGAGCACTTAAAAACAAGTGGAAATAGTACAAACCACCTGATAAATGAAAGCATTTTGGGAAATTCTGCCCCTTGGTCCCTGGAGACAGGTATTTGCATACAATGCTTTTGGGTTTGGCCACCATGGCTTACTGCCTGTTATGGGTTATATGTGAGATGTCCCACAAAAGTTCATGTGTGGGACAATTCAAGGAAGTTTAGAGGTGAAATGGTTGGGTTATGAGAGGCCTAATCCCCTGATAGGTGCATTAATCCCCTCATGGGGATGAACTGGGTGGTAACTGAAGGCAGGTGGGGTGTGGCTGGAGGAGGTGGGTCACTGGGTATGTATTTTCTCCTGGTTGGAGTTCTCTGCTTCCTGGTGCCTTTTTCCCAGCTGCTTTCCTTGGCCACACAATTCTGCCATGATGGTCTGTGTCACCTTGGGTCTAGAGCATTGGAGTCAGCCGTCTATGAACTGAGACCTCGGAAACTGCGAGCCCTCAGATTAACTTTTCCTCCTTTAAAACTGTTCTTGTCAGGTCTTCTGATCACGGCAGCAGAAAAGTTGACTGAAGAACTGCCCAAATGGTTTCCATGTGATAACTAGACTGAAGATGTTGTCAACTGGTGTTGACAACATTGATGGATGTGCTGTGTCACTGCTCGGCGCTGTATTGTCAAAACAGCATGTGTACTCATCAAATATGTTTTAAGGTGAAAAAACCCATGATGGAAAAAGAGCAGTTGCTGTCCTCAGGGCTGCCTCATGTTCTGAGGGTCACAACCAAGCAGCTGTGGCGTGGCTCACTGTGTGCGGAGAAGTCTCCTGAGGTGGCAGTGAGGGGGTGGCTGTGTAGATGTAGGTCCACCTGTGGGTCCACCACGAGCTAATGTTGAAGCAGCTGGCCTTGGACTCGGGGCCCTAACTCTCCCTGGGGAAGAGCAATTCTTACCTTGGCAAAGTTGCACTCGTCTTAGAGATCAGGTGGGCTTTGCCTTCTGGATTCTTTCCTGCTTGTGATTTGTTGTTTGCCTTGCTCAGCAGTCAACTCAGAATCCATCTGCGCCCACTGAGTGACTGAGGACAGGTCCCGTCCATGCAGCCTTTCAATGCCACCACCATCTCCTTGCCGCCATGTTGATTTCTCTGTCTTTGGGTCTATCCTGTCGTGTTGAAGCCTCTTGAATCCTTAAGCCTCTTGAATTCTCTTGGGAATCAAGCAGAATAGGAAAGAGCAAATTGTTTTGTTGCTGGTTCCCACAAACAAAAAACATCAAAAGGAAGCAAACAATCATTTCACTCTTACTTGGGAGAGTTCCAGTTTTTCTTGTTTAAAGAGTAGCACCTTTTTTTTTTTTTAATCATTTCATGTGACTTTTCCCCCATCAACATATGTTATACGTACTGAGTTGGAAATGAGCTTATTTAAGGTCTAGAAAGTGAAAATAAATAAACAAATCTGTAGGAAACTGAATAGAGAGAGCAGAGAGGACAGGCAAATGCGGATTTCCCAGTCCAAGCTCGTTCCTCGGTTTCACACACTAGTGGGATGGCAGGTGAGGGCGAAGTTGCGGTACCCTAGGGCAGAGGGAAAATTCTGGATCACGTAATGTTAAAGGCTCATCCAACCTCCTGGGATTGTTTATTAGAAGTACTTGAGATGGTCACCTCTAATTTGACCTCTGATGGTGAATTCATTCACACCAAAGAGGTAGGGAAGACTGCAGCAGGAAACATCTATTTGAGGCCATCTGTGGTTCTCAAATTGAGACACACGAGGGCCCCCGGAGGACCTGCAGTGGCTCAGATCTCTGGGCAACACCCAGCTGCTGTCTCTGCAGGGAGAGTTGGGCTGAACCATTTGCATTTCTGACAAGTTCCCAGGCTGTGTTCAAGCTGCCGGCCTGATGTGTTCCTGTGCAGGACATGAACAGCTCTGTCTCTCCAAATGCACCTTCTCTCTGCAGGAGCTTCCAGCCTCCTGACAGCAGCAGGTGGGCAGCTCAGCAAGGGGGTTCTTCCTGCCCCTCCCCGACACAAGCCCTCTGCACCCCGAACACGCCAGCCCCAAAGGAGTTTAATGAACACCTAAACAGGAGAATTCAATATGAAGACCAGGGAAACCAACCAATGCTAGTTGAGAAGTCTGCTTTCAGGGAGAAAATGTCATCAGTTAGCACAGTGATTTTGGCTTGTGCAGATGTTGGCTTGTACAGACGGCCCCTCCACCTGACTAACGGTGAAGGGTTCAACTTGATTTTTTGACTTAACGACAGTGTGCAAGTGATTCACCTTCAGCACAAGCTGTACTTACAACTTTGAATTTCGATCTTTTCCCAGGCTAGTAATGTAGGGCACAAGGCTCTCTTGAGGTGTCAGCCATGAAGTTCCACAGGTTAGGTGTTTTCAGTGCATTTTTTATTTATAATTTTTCAAACCCCTTAAGGTGGGTTTATAGGAATGAAGCTGCACTTTCAGTTGAAAAACAATTGTATTGCTAGTACTTGCGGTGTCAAATTAAAAATTTACCAAGACCAATGTCAGGGAACTTTCTCCCTAAGTTTAAGGTTTCAGGTCTCAAATTTAAGTCTTTAATCCTTTTTGAGTTAATTTTTACATGTGATATAAGAAAAGATGCAATTTCATTCTTTTTCATTTGGATATACAGTTTTCTCAGTGCCAGTTACTGAAGAGGCTGTCTTTTAGTCATTCTTGGCACCTTTGTTGAAGATTAGTTGATAAAATATTTGCAGATTTATCTCTGGGTTTTTCATTCTTTTCCATTTCTGGATTCTTCCTTCTGTTCTTCCATATATGTTTTTATTCTAGTACCTTGCTGGTTTTTTTTTTTTTCATTTTTATTTGCTTATTTCTAATTTGTTTTAATGTTAGTTTTGGTGTATAGTTCAATATCAGGCAATATGATGCCTTCAGTTCTTTGTCAAGATCGCTGTGGCTTTGGGAACCTTTTTGGATCCTAAACGAATGTTTAGGACTTTTCTTTTCAATCTCATTTCCGTTCTTAATGTCCCAGATGTGGAATCAAGTGTACTGCCACAGATGAATGGGTGTAGACAATGAGCTATATAAACACAATGGAATGTCAGTCGCAAAAGGAGGGAAATCCTGCCATTTGTGGCAACATAGAAAAACCAGGAGGACATGGTGCTGCATGAAATCAGCCAGACACAGAAAAATAAACCCTGTATGACCCTCAGAAGCAGCAAATAGAATTGTGGTTGCTGGTGGCAAGGGGAAGGGGAAACAGAGAGGTGTTGGTCACAAGCTACAAACTTTCAGTTACAAGATGAGTAGGTTCTGTGGACCCAGCACGCAAGATGGTGCCTATAGTTCACAACACTCTCTTGTAGTTTCGAAACTTGCTGAGAGAATAGCATTTTCACCCACACATACACACGCACCGTGGTAACCACGTGAGGCGATGGTTGGGTTAATTTTATTGTGGTGATCTTTTCACCATGTGTCTGCAGAGCAAATCAGCACATTGTGGAACCTTAGCACATGCAATTATAAAAATCTATTGATTTAACCTCAATAAAGCTACAAAACAAAACAAATCCCGAGTCCCAAAAATGAATGAAAAGAAAATGAACAGCAGTTAGTGGCGGTGGGAAGATTCGGCCTGTTCCTTGGGGGTCCTTAGTTAGCATCACAGGATGAAAAGAAATGGCTGTGCGTGGCCAAACAGCAGTTCTCCAGCTGGCTGCAGGAAGCCACGCCATGGAGTCAGACCACATCTGCTCAGAGCAGGAGAGAGTCTCATTACACGGACTTGTCTTTATCCTCTGACTGTCCTTGGCAGAGTATTCTAGACTCTCCCCTCCATTAGAATAATCTGTGGTACCCATTTCTCAGCACAACCAAGACAGCCTACTGGGAAAACAGATGTCTGGTGTTGTTCCTGGAACTCGTCCAGACGGGGCACCTGATGTCGGCCCACTTGGGGCGCCCTCTCTGGCTGCCCCTCTCTGGCTCTGCATTACCAGCAATAGCCTTTTTGTTCCCCAGTAGGGTGTGCAGAGAGTGACCCCTGAACTCTGTCTGCTCTGCTCCGTCATCCTTGGGATCGAGAGTTGTGGTGGGTCCAAGAGAGTCCCATGGGAATGTGTCCCCAGAATGTTGCCTGGGAACAGGGAAAGGGTTTGGGAAGCCCTCCATGTCTAGCAGAATCAGGCTTGGCTGAGCCATGGGATACAGAGGTCTGACTCCCAGGAATTGGCGGTCCTGAGACTGTCTCAGATAGCCGGGGCAGGTGGCCCTGTACAGAGTTGGCTCACCCTCTGAGGAAATGCTAATTCCCTAAGCAAATAGCTTCCTTAACTCCACCCCGTCCTGTTCCTCACAGAAGAAGCCCCTCCCAGTCCCTCTTTACCTCTGAGACTATAAATAAAGGCTAGGGTGGGATCCTCCATCTTTCTGGAGGCCAGATCTGGCATGGCCCAGTCCACCACACTCCCTTCCATTTGAAAAGATTATTGGCTCCTGCGTTTATTTGACTAGGTAAGTATCTTGGTGGTTAATTGATAACTGGCACCATCCAGTCCTCTGACAGAAACTCTTTCCCTTATCCATGTGGGAGGTGGCACAAGAGCACCCCCACAGGAAACTATAAAGATTGGATGGAGAAACTGGTGCTGGGACATGGTAGCTATGTTTAGGTGGGGCGCTGGTCACTGTCTTCCAGGAGTCTTGTAAGTGATTTCCTTCCAACAGTAAAAGATAAAACTAAATTACCTTAAAATTCCTTCTAACGTGAATTTTAAAATGATTCTGTGTGTATACCTATGCTTACCAAAAATACCCCATCAAAACAATTTGAATAAAAGAAAACAAGAGACCACAAAGATGATAAAACTTTCATGATGACAACAATGGCCTTAAATTATATTTGGGAAACAATGAAAAGATCACACTCAAAAAATAAACCCTTTAAAAGAAATATCTAGAAGTGAAGAGTACCAAAGTGCAGAATACCTATCCCCTTTGGGCAAAAACCTAAGTGAACAGAATTTCTGATAGGATTCATAAGTTTTTAATATAGAGTGTGTGTGTTTTGATTTATTTTTGGTTGATTTCCTGGGAAAATTGTAATCTTCCTTCTAAAGTATCAACATTTTAAAGTCTAATATTTTATTATAACTTGTGGCTAAAACTGTTTTCCATGGGAAAGAATTTCTGATTTTATCATGGAAATCAATGCAGAAGTATGGTTTGGTTTACGGGTGGTCACTTTGCAGGCTGTGGAGCAAAGTTAATTCCCAAAGCCAGTTGGAGAGTCCCCTTAGGGTGCCTGGATACCATCTTCCAGATGTGGAATGTCTTGCCTGGCACAGCCTCCTCTGCAGTATGGCTGGTGGCCGAGACATGGACCCTATGCAAAACAAATCTAGTAACCCATGAACAGCTTCCTCCAGAGGCAAATATATCACCACCCTTGTAAAAGAGCAAGAATGAACCTGGGTTTTCTTTTGGGTAATTTTGAAGGTTCTTTTGGGGAAAAAATGTAATTTAGAGAGACTAGGACAAAATAAGACTTTAAGAGACCCTAAAACATTCTAAATTAATGCTATCCTCAGACACACAGGTTACGCCAAAGGAAACAAACCCAGTGAATGTTCTTCCAAATTGAAGGACAGAGCCTGGCAGAGCTACGGGGTGCACAGCACTCTTGTTCACCAATGGGACCTTTTGCACTCAGGCATCCTGGGGACCATCATGAAAGACCATTTGCCTGGGCGTTTCTATCTTGGCCTGTTTGGATGTCAAAGGAGAGGCTAGAGGAGCTCATGTGAGAGACTCAGAGACACAGGGACAGGCTCCAAAGCTCACATTTCCTTGGTGTTTCTCAGGTCCCCTCAACCAATACCATTGGCAGCACCCTCACCCCAAATTCCAGGTGATGGAAGTCAGAGGGGCTTGTTGGGCAGCCAGGCTGTTGCCGTCTGAGCTTGAGGGACTGTGGGGACTGGCACCTCCCACTCTGGGAGCACCCGGCCCTCAGTCCCCCCCGGCACTTCCCCTACCTGCTGGCCACAGACTCAGCCCGAATCCCTGTGGGTCAGGAACTCTGGCTCCAGAGAAGCTAGAAATGAGCACCTGAGTGTAGAATGGAAGTGGCTCTAGGGATGGGATGTCGTTGTTTTATAATAGTTTTAATTTATTTTTTCCTGTTACACACTGAATATGTATTCATGGTGAAACATCAGAAAAATAGAAATATGGAAAGAAATTGGGCTGTACCTGTTTGGATGACTCTGACCCCCTTATCTTCTCCCTGCTTCTTGTTTCTACTTCACAGCCCAGGGCTGCTTTGCCCTGGTCTCCTGGAACCATCATTTAAATGTGGTCACTTCCCTACTTGCTCCTCTCCACGCAGAAGAATAAAACCTGTATCCTTTGGCCTGGCTGATGTGACTGAGACCCTCTCGTTCCCTCCACTTGAATATTGTCCTCACTGCTCTTTGTCTCCTGTGCTCCAGATTCAGCCTTTTCCTGTCCCTCAAATGTTCCTGATGCCTTGAGGCTGCTGCCTTTGCTGCCCCTGGTGTGAAACATGAATCCTTGCATGTCCCCTGAGCTCCTGATGCAAGTCTGCTCCAATGTCAGCCCTGCCCTTGGAAAGGTTTTCCCACATAAGGACACTGAGTCGCACCCCTACTCATTCCTGAGCAGATCTCACCGTCATTTGCTGTTACCTTTTCTATTTATTTCTTTGCTTCCATCCCCCCAACTACAGGCTCTGCTTCCTGACTCAGTGCTCTGTCAGCAAGAACAATGGGACAATTTCTGATAGGTATTGCTGAGTCGTCCTCTGGAGATTATACCCATTTGCCCTTCCAATAGCATACTTTGGAGTATGCCTGTGTTCTCCAACCTTTGCAAGGACTGCTGGATCGTCCTCATGTCAGGTTCCCATAGCTGTCTCATGCCACAGCCTTGGGTCACCATTCCCCATCTTTGTTGGTTCTTGGTCGCCCTCTGCATCAAGTCCTAACTCAGTGTCCAATCTGCTCATTCCCTCCTACCCCTCTTCAAAATCACTCCATCATCCTCCCACTTCCATCCCAATTTCTGCAGGAAGCAGTGACTTTGAATTTCTCAGAAGGAATCAGCTAACTTTAAGGTGCTGTGACTTGATAACCTCAGCTGTCCACCTGCTTCTTAGGAACAGCACGTGTTCCAAATTTCCTGTGTTTTCTGCTTTCATCTTTACAGTAACCAAGGAGAAGTTACAACATTTCCTATTTTGCACTTGGAAGTCAGAGAGCTACCGAATGCATGAACAGGATGGGAATATATTCCCTTCTGTGCACTTATGACTTCATTCGCCCCAGTACGTGGGATGCACTGTGCAAACCAAGGATGCAATTTAAAACAGGACCACCAGTCTCTGACCTGTGCAGTTGGAGTAGGGAGCACCAATGTTGGTTTTTTTTTTTTTTTTTTTTTTTTTGGTGGTGCTGGGGATTGAACCCAGGGCCTTGTTCATGCTAGGCAAGCACTCTACCAACTGAGCTACATCCCCAGCCCCTAAGCACCAATGTTTGACAGGTGATGATAAGCTTTAAATTGTAACTGTAGTAAGTCCAACAAAGAGAAACACAGAAGGCCATTAAAATATAAAACAGGGATTGAGAACTATTCTGGGATTTCAAGAAAGGTTTGGAGAGAGGGGCAAATGGAGGGGAAACAAAGATACCTTAGACATCAGCCAGCAACCACCCCCCAGGACCTTCCAGCCCAGTCCATTCACAAGCTCAGTTTATTCCTACGAGTTGACCCCAAGCAAGACCAGCAGAGGTCAACCCACCATAAGAAATACAAACTTGTTTTTAAGTCACGGAATTTTGGGGAGATTTTGTAGACAAGTATAGGAAGTTAAAATAGAATCTGATGGTTAAACAGAAAATTACACCTTATATTTTTCCCTGTTGTGACTTGCACTGAAGTGGTCAGGAAAGTCAGTGTTTGGCAGACAATTGGCTGCTGGTATAAGAGAGAATGTAGAATATTAGTAATTCAAGGCACTACAAATGCACAGGACATATGCATGAAAAAGAACTGCAAATTCCAACACATGTGGACAAACCAGTCTTTCAAGTGGTGTGTTAGATTCTCTATCTCTTGTCCTCACAGCCAAGAATCAAAAGCAAAGTTGGATCCAGGGGTTTGCCTTGTTACAATAACAATGAAATTTAAAGGGCCCTTTCTATACTAGTTAAACATCAAATGGGAAATAGCAGCACTGAATACTGAAATAAGGACATTCAGGAAGACATTGAAGAGATGCAGGGCTCTGGAACCTGGTGACTTTCATGAATGCTCCCTGTCCCACTTTTTTGTAGTGTCCTGGCCAGATAGAACACCCCTGAGAGAGGAGAGACCACAATTATACCTGATCCTGGGGTGAATTTCAGAGTCAAATTGCATGAACAAAGCTTTCTGCAAGAGTCTAACCTCTGCAGATTCCACAAGTCTTCCCTCCAAGTTGGGTAAGCCTTTGTGATGCTGGCAGACATCTGAGGATAAGCTAGCTGAAGCCACATGGCTGTGCCAGTTTCTTTTGGGACACTTCCTCTGAAGATTTCCATCTGCCCCGAAAGAAGTCCTGCTACCCTGGTGCTGTCATGTGAGGAACCACAGAGGACTGGCTGAGGCCCCACCCACCATTCCTGGTACAGCTCCCAGGAGCCAGACATATGGATGAAGAATCCTCACGGGAGGCTTGTAGATGGTCCTGGCTGCAGCTGCTGTCTGACTAACCACACAGGAGACCCTGGTGAGGATTGTAACTTGGCGAACTTCTGTCTAGCTGAGTTCAAGCAAGCCACTGAACCAGGAGGGGCAATCATAGTACATGGTTGTGTGGTTTTAAACCACTGTTTGAGGTGGTTTGTTTTGTAGCAATAGAAAGCTGGGATACTCACCTACCAAAAAAATTGCAAGAGAATATTGGCTTATGTTGGGAATATCTTGGGAGTAGGGGTATGAGCCCACACTGAGGATGCAGAAGGCATCAGGTGTCCCTAAGCAGGAGGAAAGAGAAACCCAATGAGACTGCGTAATGGGTGATTTTATGTGTCAACCTGGTTAGGCTATGGTGCCTCATTGTTTGTCCTAACATCAGTCTTGATGTTGCTGTGAAGGTGCTTTGTATATGGGATTAAGATTTATAATCAGCTAATGTTAATTAAAGCAGGTTATTCTCTGCAGTGTGGTTGGGCTTGAACCAATTGGTTGAGGTCTTCCGTGCAATGACTGAGATCTTTCAAACAAAAAGGATTACTACAGCTAGACTTCAACACAGAAACCCTGCCTGACTCTCCACCTTCAGACTCCAGGACCGCAACATCAGCTCTTCCGCAGGCCTCCAGCCCACGGCATGCCCTGTGCATTTCAGACTTGGCACTCCACAATCACGTGAGCCCTTTCCTTGAGAGCCCTCCCTCTCTGGATGTAGATGTAGAAATAGATATAGTTACAGATGTAGTGATAGAGATAGGATATATGGATATAGAAAGGTCTATAAGTACAGAAACAAATTAGAGATGCAGATACAGATGTAGAAATAGACTAGATGTAGACAGATAGAAATACAGATATGGATATAGAAATTAGATACAGATACAGAAATAGATTGGATATAAATACATATAGAAATAGATTAAATATAGATACAGCTACAGATATGGATATAGAAATAGATTAGACATAGATACAGATATGAATCTAGACACAAATATATAGAAATATAGAAGTAGATTAGACATGGATACAGATATAAATACAGAAATAGATTAGAGATATTAAGTTATAGATATGGATATAGAAATAGATTAGGTACAGATATAGAAATAGATTAGGTACAGACACAGATACAGGTAGATACAGATACAGATACATAAATATAGTCATGGATATATTTGTCCTGTCAGTTCTGTATCTCTGGAGAACCTGACTGAGCAGGGAAGCCTGGCACATCCTGTCCAAAGGCAAGGACAATTTGCTTGTCCTTAAATCCCTATCCCTATTGACCCAGCTATCCCACTCCTTGGCCTATACCCAAAGGACTTCCAATCAGCATACTACAGAGATACAGCCACATCAATGTTCATTGCTGCTCAATTCACCCTAGCCAGATTGTGGAACCAACCTAGATGCCCTTCAGTTGATGAATGGATAAAGAAACTGTGGCATATATATACAATGGAATATTACTCAGCCATAAAGAATGATAAAATTATGGCATTTGCAGGCAAATGGATGAAATTGGAGAATATCTTGCTAAGTGAGATAAGCCAATCTCAAAAAACCAAAGGAAGAATGATCTCGCTGATAAGTGGATGATGATACGTAATGGGGCATGGGAGGGGTTAGTTTTAGGGTTAGAGTTAGGGTTAGGGAGGGGGGGCAAGAATGGGGTAGGAAGGACTGTATAGAGGGAAAAGAGGGATGGGAGGGGTGGGGGAAGGGAAAAAATAACAGAATGAATCAACCAACTTTACCCTATGTAAATTTATGATTACACAAATGGTATGCCTTTACTCCATGTACAGAGAAACAACATGTATCCCATTTGTTTACAATAAAAAAAAAAAGAGACAGTTTCTTTAATAACGCAGTGGCAACCAACACTGGGTTTGGGCATCTGGAGGGGTTGACCTGGAGACTGTGAGAGAGGCCCTCTAGTTGCCAGGTGGCACAGTCAGCAGCTCTGCCTGAGCTGGGTACATTTGACACCCATGTGGCTCACAGTCTGGGGCAGCCCCCTGGAGAATCACAGGGCAGTGCCATGGCATCTGGAGAGCTACCACAGCTCCATGGGGTTCTATAGCTGCAGGGAGCTGAATTCTGCCAAGAACCACAAGCGCATGGGAGAGGACCCTGGTGTGAGATCCAGCTCCGGCTGGCGGCTTGACTGCAAGATTGTGAGACCCCAGGCAGAGGATCCAGCCAAATGGTGCCCAGACCCCTGACCCACAGAAATGGTGTGATAATACATGGGTGTTTAAACGACTTAGTTTTTCAGAATTGGCTATGCAGCAATAGAAAAATAATACAAATTCTAACCCGACAGTCTTAGGTGCTGATTGGGAATCCTGCATCCTCTGATTCAGTGTTCCTGAAGGTCAGGAGGGCCCACAACCCAATCCAGGGTGCTGTGGCCGTGTGTGCTGGACTCAGCCTGACCACTCCCTAACTGCCTCACTCCTCACTCACTCACTGTCTCTGCAAGCTCAAGGGAGCCAGATGTTCTCTTTGCTGCTTCCTAGAAGCTAGGGTGGGGTACACAATCTGGGCTGGCTAACTGGATGATCCCACCGGGGGCCCTCAATTAATGATGCAAAGTCTCTTAGAGGCAGTTCCTGATGGGCATGGCGGAGCCTGGAGGACGTGATGCAGCAGGAGACTGGCGGCGTTAGCAGGGCCCTGTGGAGACAGGAGACTCCCCCGCAGGACATGCGTTTTGAGCTCCCATTCTCTCTCTGCTCCCGCTCAGTTTCTGAGCAGGAAATCAGGATTCCCTGATTTCCACTTGAATCTATGAGTTGCCTGATAATTTTCCAACACATTGCTTGAGCTAGTTAGGATATGTTTGCATCCAAGAATGGTTATTAGTTCAGCAGATGAATGCTGCTTTCCTTTTGGCTTCTCCTTACTCTTTGGTCTCTGTCTCCTTACTCTGATAAGTATTAGGGCTAATCATATTTCATCAATAATATCCAGTGATGCTATCTGAACTAAATCAAAGTAGGACCTGAGTGGCTTTGGTGCTGTCAAAGTTGGACAAATATCTTTTCTTGGCTTCTCTGCATGCAAAATGTCAGGTGCCCCGATATTCTTGCCTGTGTGGGTGAAGCTTGATTGCACTTGGGAAGGAAAAGAAAGCCTTCTTCCCATTTACTATTGTTGATTCTACACCTTCAGGGCTATATCTGAAGAATGAGGATGACTTTATTCACGGAGCAGCATTGAATTTGTCTTTAAGCAGTATAACAGCAATGTCCTCTGTTTGGAGTGGACTATTCCCTGAACAACACTCATTAAAAGAAATGTATTTCCAGAAGAGACAAAAATGTCCCCATAATGAAAAGGAACTGCAAGTAGATTAGGATAAAAAAATGCAAGAGGAAGGTGATAATTTTGGAAGAAGAGTCTTCACCCCTAACCACCCACCTTGGCTATAAAACTGGAGGGAACCACATGCATTCTAAAGGGACATCTGTTCCCTGGGGATCAGACACAGGCCCTTGACCACTGCAAGGGTGTGAGGGAGGCATTAGAGGGTCATGAGGGAGAAAAACTGACTTAATATTTACATTAGTGCTTCCAAAAGTCTAAGCTGATTTTCTGTAAAGGTTCAGAAAGTATGTTAGACCAACATGAGATGCTTTTAGAGGAGCATTTATCATTGACATTGTTTAGACGTGTTTTTTCAGGGTGAAAATAAGAAGAACCACTGGAAATCATAAATCTGGTGAGTGAGTGGGCATCTTAAGGGGCAGTACCCATAGAAAATGTTCATTTTGACTTGAAATAAGTAATAAATATTACTCCCAAGCTGAGCCCTGTGATCCACTCAGCCAGATGCAGGCAAAAGGCAAAGAGCCCAGGGATGGATTTTAGCATAATGCCATTAAGCCACAAATACAGCTCAACCTTGGGTCAAGATCAGTAAGTGTTATAGTCTTCATTGCTGAATTTGGCAGACCATGGCTGGTGGAATTTAATGTCCCTTGCAGTCCATGAGACCACCAGGAAACATGGCATCCCCAACATCCAGGTTCATTAGGACAGGAAGCCTTCACTCTGTCTGATGTAGGAAATGAAACATTCTATTAACTGAGTTCTGACTTTTGGATTAAAAACTAAATCCAAAAAGTCCTGACATTATGGTTCAGGAACAGTTATTTTGTGGGACACATTGTACAAATATAATAAAGTAAAAGGTTAATATGACACACATTTCTTGTTTGATTATTATTAAACACAGGATTCACATTGGAAGGTTAATTAATCCTTCAGAAAATTCTACCTGATGAAGTGAATACTGATGAATATTATTCCAATGATCGACATGGCAAGGCGATTGCAAAGAAGTATAAAAAACGGTCTGCATTGGTCTGGGGGCAAGTCCTTCAAAGCAAGGGACAGTGACACACTTTTCATGTGTTACTGTGCCCAACACAGAGCCTGGATGTGTTGGAAGATAACAAACATGAGGATCAGGATGTGAAAAACTCAGAACAAGAAGCCAGGGTATTAAATGCACTATTATTTTAGATGGGTATTTAAAAGAGATGATTATACTTAAAGAATAGATGGGAATTGTTATGGAATCTTTGGGTAGAAGATTCTCAAGGTTTGGGTACCATCTGGTGAATATTCCATCTATTTAAAAACTACATGCCAATTTAAGATGACATCTTTCTTCCTGTAGCTGTTACTCTTTGAAACTGGATCGGACCCCCCTTGGAATTCTATAAGTAAGGCCATGCTGTATGACAGACTTTCAAATATCTCCCAATCCCATTTCCTCCCTGGGGGCCAATGTCTCTGATTCCTCCAAAGGTTTTCCTATGGAATGCTATCTAGACTTCTCATCTCTCTCTGGATTCCTAAAACTAAATGCATAATACAAGAGGTCTGATCTTGATCAAGCACAGAGAGACATTTGCCTTTCTTGCCTCAGACAGCAGATTGCAATATGGTGGCTATTAGAATCAGCCCTGGCTCCCCTAAGGATCCTGGGGTAACCATTCCAGTGGGTTAAGTACTAATGCTCTAAATATGTCACTTTATCAGCCACAGCTCACTGATGTCTCCTCCTGAGTTTACTGTTGGTAAAATCCTCCAAGCCAGTATTTCCAGTGGCAAACAGAGGTTTTTCTATCTTTCTTTTGCACTTTCGCAATTGACTTGTTGGACTGTGAATGGGATTTGGGGGTTCTTTTCAGAGCAACTGTCCTGTCCCACACCCTGGTCAGGGAGTGGATTTGACCACAGTGGGACTCCATCTGTGAGCTGATCAAAGGGCCAGATGCACGTGGTAGTACTCAGAACAACAAGTAAAGCCACCCTGACCGCTTCCTGTTGGTCATAGGCCTTGGAGCTGGAGGTTCACACAGATTCTGGGAGCCATTTGGGGCCTTGTAAAAACAAGTAACCAGAAACATTCACAGAGATGGGCCATGTTAATGGTCAATCTAATGGCAAAAGTAATATGCATGCATAATTATCTAATAAAATAATTTTCTTTCACATATGTTTATTGAAATGAGTCTTTAATATGATAGAATGCCTTTACCTGCAATTTTTTCATCTCTGTAGAGTATTAATTTTAAACTTGTATGTGTGGCTTTGAGATCTATCATTGAAACTTATTGCATTAGGGATCCTAAAACATTTATCTCAAAGACAGGCAACATTAAGTCAAAGATCAGGGCTTCTAGTTAAGTTGACCCCCAATGGTCCCTTGGTGAGCTTTGAGAATTGTGGAAGAAGAGGATCATATGGAAATTTTAATCTGTGATCACTGAAACTACAAATTTTAAAGACTCTACCTTGATGGACCTTTTTGTCAGTAAGTCATGTGTATTATCAATACTGTGGGTTCGTAGAACTAAAAATTATACTAGAAAAATATGCACAAGAAGGATGTACATTAAAAAATTGCTCTTTAAATATGAATTTAATTGAACTTCTATAGATATACTTGTTAAGTCTGGCAAGCTTACAGTTAGTTGTTCCAGTGCAGAGTGCTGTCCTTACTGGGCTTGGGTAAGTGCTTCCTAGCAGAGCATGACCAACCCTCTGCTGGGATGCTGACACCCTCTGCGAGGGAGTTGGGAACATTCCGACTCCGGGATCCCCTCATGCCGGGCACCAGGCGGGGCCACCACAGTGCTCCGGGGTCTTTCACCTCTCCAAGTGTGACTGACTCATTCAGGCTCATGACAGACAGGAGGGCCTTTGTCAAAGCTGTGCCTCATTTGCCACTTCAGAGCATCATGTCTGTTGACATTGCAAAATAGCACAAGCCTTCCACAACAGGCCTTTTCAGAATGTTAATCATGAATGGACAAAAGACTGTCCTAAGTGGGTCAGCAGCTGCCCTGCAGAGTTTTCCGGGTGAGGAATCACATCTGTTTACTCAGCCTTCCCATGACCTCCGTTCTGCCCACCTCCGCCTGGTCACTCAGCCGACTCGAATAGACAAAAGCAGTGGGTGATCCCCTTTCTTGCCAAGTTGACGCGCAGCTCTGGTCCTTGCCGTGACGGGTACTGCGTGGGAGGCTTTGCAGACTGACCTCTGACACTTTCCCGTTCCAAGGCACTTAGTATAGAGTTTGCTTGTTAATCCTCTGGGAAGTTTGTCATGTTCACTGGGCCTTATGCCTGATAAAGCAGAAAGGTAGTGAGTCCTTCGTGTTTGTGCAGGGAAGAGCCACATTCTTCACTGGGCTGGCCTCTGCACTTTGCTGGCATCTTGTGAGTTTTTGGTAGGGAATGAGTGTCTGTGGACAGCTGGAGGTGTCTGTGCGGTAGGGCTGTTGTGCATGGCACAGGGCTAGGGACAATTCACATTCCAGTGATCAAGGAATTCCACCAGGAAACGTGTCTGCAGACTTACCCTGCATAAGAGCAATTCTTGTCTCAAAATCTTTTCCCAATTAATTTACCTGGAAGAGAGTGTTCCTGAAGGTGGAGACGCTCCACAAATTTTTCTATCGAGCAACATTCCATCATGGAACTGTTAGGCAAAGCTGTTGCTTTCAGATGATAAACCACAAAAGTCACACTGGATTGGTTTTCTTACAGCAAATTATTTATAATTAACGATCTTTTGCAATAAAAATATGATTAAGCAATTCATGCCAGAAATGAAAGTATCCAGTAACGTGTCTTCTTGAAGTTGAATGAACTCATATTAAAACAAAATATTACCTTGACTAAATGTTTCTTAAAGATGGCAATACTCAGAGTTAACAGCTAAGTGGGGAAATAAAAAGCCCTATCCTGTTTTGCTGGTGGGAAAATATTTGGAACAATCATTTTGGAGGGCATTTTAGTAGCACATACTGAAAACTTTAAATTTATTTTTATGCTTCAACCCAGAAGTTTCACTTCCAGAAATTACCCCAGGGAAATAAATATGAATATGAACAAAGTTTTAGTTATACAGTTTTATGGTAATAAAAAGATTGGAAATTCCACTGGTCAATAAATTATCATATATCCATGTAATGGAATATTTTAAATGCTGATGCAGATGTGGGAAAGAAAAGGTATATTAATAGCCATGAGAGTTCTGAGAAAGAAGATAAAGGAGTGGGGTTTGTTGTATGAAGATATATCACAAGGCCAGAGATTTAAATGTGCTGATTCAGGAATAATAGATGCAAAAATGGAAAAGAAGAGAGTCTATAAACAGAATCACATATATAACATATATGTGTATATACATATAAAACATATATGTATATATAGCATATACATACATAACATATATATATATATATATATATATATATGTCATTCTCTGTATTATGTTATATATAAATTCTGTTGATCAAGAGGTATTTAAAAACAGCAAGATGAGGTTTTGGGATAAGTAGTTATCCACTGAGACCCCCTACCATATTCTCAAGAATAAACACCAGGCAGATTAAAGAGGGGAACACCACCTGTAAACATAGTTGAAGGGAAGATAGGAGACACATTTTTGTCCTTTGAAGGTGGCAAAGAATTTGCCAAGCAAGAAGTAAAGCTGGACACTCTGGCAGAGACAGGCTATGTGGCTACCAAATTATTCTGTTTCTCCTAGACGCACCCACTCCTCCCTTTATCTGGATGGGGACATGTGGGTGGGTTCTGGTTGGCAGAAATTCAGGGAAGGTGATGTGGCCATTTACAGCCTGGCTCCCGCTGACTTCTGAGCAGAACCAACTCTTTTGTCTCCCATTCTCATGGTTGAAGTGAAGGGTTATGGGATGACAGAGATGCTAATGGAGGGACCTCAGACCCTGAGTCACTTCCTGGAGGAGAGCAGCCAAACAGAGTGATGGAGGAGTCACATCTGCATTAGAAATGAAAAATAATGTGTGTGCATGAGATTGAAGTTTTCATATAAATCCACAGTCAGCGCTAATAATAGATATCATAAGGGAAAGATTGTCAGATTTAGTCACATGAAAATTTAAAACTATGTATAGCAAAAATAGATGATAAGTTCAAAGACAAGTGACAGATTGGTAGAACCTATTTGCAATTTATTTAAAATATGAAATGCTGGTAAACAGAAAGTGCTGCTATAAATCAAAAATGAAAGCTAAAACAATTCAACTGGAAAACAAGTTAAGGATAAGACAAATATATGAACAGAAGAAAATGTCAAGGACAAACACAAAAAGATACCCTTTAATTTGCAATTAAAACCAAAACCTACCAGTATTTCCTCATTCAATTAAAAAAATGAATTATATTCAATATATATTTGAGGAACAAGGCATCTATATGCTGTTTTGTTTTTCTAAATTATTTCAGCAGCATAAGGTAAAATATGCTGTCCTTGAATGTATCAGTTCCACTTCTGAGTCTCCAGTAACGTGGAAGATGAAATACATTTTGGCACCTCCACGCTTGGAATACAATGTATTGGCATAAAACTAATCAATTGTAAGCAAAATCAGAGTTCACTCTCCTATGATGTTATATAAAATATCTTACACTACTATTTGCATAGAATGGTTCCAAACATGTAACTGTTTCCCAAATGTCTTGGGTTGAGTATGTATGTAAATGTGCTTGGAAAGAAGTACAAAGAATGTAGGGATGTCCCCTGAGTGGGGACTGTAGGGCTGGGACTGGGTGGGGAGGTGGAGACCACAGCCTGAACACTCTGAGTTGCTTGAATCTTTTTTTTTTTTTTCTTGTTTAAACAGTTTTCTTTCTTTTTTTTGACCTTCTTTTTTTTATTATTTTTTGATTCATTCTTTAATTAACAGTGACGACACTACAGTTCTAAGTACTAGACAGAAGCAAGGGGAAAAAAATTGAAAATAAACATAACACTATAAAGAAAACTTGGAAAAGTGAAATAAAATATAAACCTGACCTGGTACCCATGACCTTTATATATAATACATGTGTTATGCACATATATACAATAAATGTTTGGGTAGCAAAACAGACCATGTGTTGGTCTCTGAACACAGAAGTAGCACCAGGAGCCACACTATCATCTTAGGATGATAACCAAACTGCACATACAGTAAGTGAAAATATCTATGTAGTTGATTTGGCCCACCTTGTAGCCAAGAGGTGTAAGGGAAGTAGTTCGTAAGAAAAATTGTTCTGGGAACTGCATTCTTAGGCCAATGGCAAAGTTCTAAAGAGAAAAAAAAAATCAGCACTAAAGATGTTTACACACTTCTAAATGCTTTCCTGTATAGTGACTTTATCCTGTTACATGGCATATTGGGTCACACTGGTAAGTGAACAGCATGAGCAAGGAGAGATTTAAAGTCCAGGTGAATGGTGAGAGGCACAGACCCCGGATCTCTTTGTGTGTACATCAGACAAATGCCAAGTCATCGGTAAGCTAGGAAAGGAAGACAACTTATCATCTAAGTCATACGTTTGCTTGAATCTCGTTACAAGAATCAGATAATGTATCACTTGTAAAATAAAATAAAAAAAAAAAGAAAAATGCTATCAGCACTGAGATATTCATGAGAATGAAAAATGAGCAAGTAGGGGACTTGGTATTAAAATGGTAATGAAATCTGTGCAGAGACAGAAAATGCTTGTGATATGATTTGAAAAAATATTGAAATTACAGATATATTGTGATGGTTGAAAGAAAAATACCAGTTTGGGGAAAAAAATCTAGGAGGATATTGTGGGATGTTGACTGAAGTTTTAAATTGATTTTTAAAATTTTATTTAAGTACAGTTAGGCCTCACTGAATGCCAGAGACACATGCTGAGTAATGTCTTGGTGATTTTGTTGTGCGATCATCAGAGTGTGGACTTACACAAACTAAGACGGTTATGACGTCACCAGGTAGTATGATCTCATGGACCACTGTCCTTCATGTGATCCCTCGTGGACCGAAATGTCAGGTGGCACATGAGTGTATTAGAATGCAGTTCTACCTCCCCACACCTGGCTTCTTGAAGGAGGGCAGAGGTCTTCTGTTGAATGTCTAATGTGGGGGACAGCCCTGATTTGTAGCATCTGTCAGTTTCTCTGGTGTGCAACTATCTACACTGTGGTTCATGTCGAAGTACCACCTCAGTGTCAACCAGTTCCCTAACTTCCTGACAAATTAGAAATCAGTTCTCACCAAATGATATGAGACAGCTCTAGCATGCTACTGGAGACCAGGCGGGGGTGACGGCATGTGTCCTTTAGCGAGGCAGAAGAAATTGACGCAGGGCAGAGTGCTTGTGATGTGAGTGGTTTTCATTAGCAAAATGTCTGGAAGGTGTTTTACACCAAACTCTTCAAGTCTGAAGAACCTAAGCCTCTTCCACTGAAGTGTCACTGTTGGGGGACTCTCCCGCTCCTTGCCAATCTCCTAGTCCACTGAGGGGGACCATAGATTTATTTGACTGAGATTTGGGAGGTGGAAGGGCAGACAGAGAGGTAAAATGCTAGAGGTATGTGGGGAAGGAAATCAAGATGAGAAAACAGCAAGAAGAATTCCAGTGGAATCAACGTCACAAAAGTGGAGATTAAGGAAGAATTTACCAGCATCCTCTGGACAGAGTAGAAGCATAGGCTTCTAAAAGGATATATCCAGAGAATGGAGCCCAGACAGTTTTTCTAGACAGCTGTTACTTGGACATGTGATACCCTGAGATTGGAACCTTGAGTAAGGTGCCAGAGTGGGACGCAGGAAGGAGGACCACCTCTGGATCACAAGCCTCAGAACTCAGGTGGAACTTTCTAGAGGTCTCATTCTCATGGCAGTCAACGACACAAGCATTGTGCTTTCAAACTCAAAATGGTGTTCTAGTTAAGTTTAAAGTATATATGAATCTGGGATTGGGAATAATCCTCAGAAATCCAGGAAAGTCCATGTGTGCATGGCCCTCTGAACCAGCTAAGGTGAATGAAGGTCATATCCCTGCTTTGGGGTACAGTAGATTGCCTAGTGGGAATGCTTGGTTCTGAAGGTTAGGAGAGAAAAGACAACCTCTACTGCTTTCTGAATATGTCTACTCTTAGAGTTTCCATTTAGGAAGGTGCCTCAGGACACTTTTGGAACCTCAGATAACTTATTACTGCTACTAATGAAGGGGTTTGGGAATGCCAAGTGTTGAAGGCATTGGAGTATTTAGGCATGCAACCGGGATGATATTTAAGAAAAGATCTTCACAGCCAGCTTGTGAATGCTTTTTCCCCTGAAGCTTCCAATGAGTTTCAATGTGTTGGAGAAAGGATGAGGCCAGTTAGCTTAGGTGACGCTGCAGGTGACTCTGCTGCTGCTAGCAATGATGGTGCTGGTGATGATGATGATGGTGGTGATGGTGATGATGGTGGTGATAATGATGATGGTGGTGATGGCGATGATGGTGGTGGTGATGATGAAGATGTGGACTTCACGTCAGAACAACAAGTCTGGAGCTGGCACTATTTGAACAAGAAAGGATTTTTAAAATTTACCAATTACCATCAAATATGTTAGTCAGCTTTTTATGGTAGAACAAATCACAAAGTTTCACGTATAGAAGGTTGCACCTAGAAAAAAGAAGAGAGAAAGACCCCCATCTCGGTGCAGTAGAGGAAGAAGTAAAGGGATGAGGCATCCGGATGAATCTGAGCACAAATGAGACTTCAACCACAAAAGATTTGAGGCAAATATGGTAAGATTTAGGAAAGCTGGGTTGTGAGCATGTGGTTGTTTATTATAGTTCAGTGTGTTTGAAATATTTTCTCATTTACAAGGGATCACATAAAAATAAGTCTTCCACAAAGTCACCATATTTATTCAGCACATTCAAGGAGACCGCTCTAACATTTATAATTCTGAAGCTCTTGTGCCTCTTTACTTACAACACGATCCTGATGTAGTGAGTGGATAAAAAGAGCTGACAAGCAGCTAGGTAAAATAAGTTAGGTCTAATTCATCATTGAGTTATTATATGCAAAAGAATTTTGAACTTAATAATTCCTAACTCTGTTCAAGTCATAGTTTGCCTGGACTGGAAATGATTGGGAGCTGAATGTGGGACTTTGACCACAACTGGTAAGTCTGGACACTCAGTTTGCCCTGTTCTCGGAAAAGGGAAGTCATCTGAGGTGCTTTGATGATGTTCACGTACCTAGCTCCTTAGGCAACACTGGTGTTAGAGTTTAGATATGAGGCGTTCCCCCAAAAACTCACAGGTGAAACCATCTCATAATTGGGTTATGAGAGCCTTAGCATAACTGATTAACTGAGTGGTAACTGTAGGAGGTTAGGGTGTGGCTGGAGAAGGTGGGTCGCTGGGAATGTGCCTCTGTGGTGTATGCTTTGTCACTGGTGAGTGGAACTCTCTCTGCTTTCTGGTTGCTAAGTCCTGAGCTGCTGCTTCTGCCACACCCTTCTGCCATGATGTTCTGCCTCACCTTGGGTCCAGAGCTGTGGAGTCTTCTGACTGACCATGGACTAAGCCTCTGCACCATGAGCTAAAATAAACTTTTCCTCCTCTAAATTGTTCTTGTCAGGTGTTTGATCACAGTGCTGAAAAAACAACTTCTCTGTCTCAAATAACTTCTCTGAGGGGAAAGTTAGTTGGAATTCAAAGCAGACAGCTGGAGTCTACAGAACACAGTGGGGAGCAAAGTCAACCTGGAAACCTCCCTATGCACACTGAGGATCCACTGGAGCCCATCTTGGTAATTTGTGTGCAGTTAAAAAAGAGGCATCAGTTTAGTTGCCTTATGCTGTGGTCCGGACCCAAAGGCCCATGTGTTAAAAGCTTGGTCACCAGACTGTGGCACTACGGGAGGATGACCTTTAGGAGGTGGGGCCTAGTGGGAGGAGGTTAGGTCAAGGATGTCCCCTTGAAAGGGACATGGGGACGCTGGCTTCCTCTTCCTTTCTGCTTTCCAGGCAGGATGAGCTGAACAGGCCCACCCTGCCACGTCTCCCACCACAATGAAGTGGGTCACCATAGACTCAAAGCAACAGGGACATGTGACCACAGATTACAACCTCTGAAATCAGGAGCTTAAATCCCTCTTTGATCCTTTTAAGTTGATATCTCAGACTTTTTTCACAATGGTGGAAAGCTGATTAACCCACTAAAACACAACTCAACACACAGAGTTGGTGCACATGAAAAAGTGTGTGTGTATGGTTTGTGCACGTGTATGTTTTGTGCGTGCATGTGTGTGAATGTGTATGTGTATGAATGTGTATTGTGTGGTGTACGTGATCTTCTGTGTAGCGTGTATGTGTATTTGTATGGTGTGTGTGAGAGATGTGTGTTTTGTGTATGTAGTGTGTGCATTGTGTATTTGTGTTGTGTTGCACATTGTGTGTATTTTGTGCGTGTGTGGTATTTGTGGTGTGTGTGTGGCATTTGTGTATACGTTGAGTGTGTGTGCTGTTGTGGGGGATGTGTGTGCACACTCCTGTGCATGTCGGGAGCTCTCCTCATTTCTTGATACGTTCCTGGGAGGTTTGGATGGAAGCCCAGGGTTCCTTGGCCTTGGCAACCCACCTTTCCAGGACTGGACATTCCACGTGAGTGGCCATCAGGGAATTAGGGTTGTGGTATGGACTCAGCTGTCATGAGTTTGGCTATAAGTCAAAATGGTCACAGGGTTATTGGGGTTTTTCTTCCTTTGGTAATTTCCCCTTGAGGTTAAGTAAACACAAGTATTTGGATTTGGTTTGATTTTGTTCAGGGTTCAGCAGTTTAGGTGAAATATGAATCGAGAGCAAGAGTTCAGTTCTATGACAAGGAGAGAAGATTCTGAGTTGCAGGTTTCTGTAGTCTCTGTAATCGCCACCCTGCCATGAGGGAGGGTCATGGGGCAGGTGGTGAGGGAGGGAGGGCAAGAAGAGGGGAGCTGTGTGGGCCAGATTGTGGCCTTACTGTTTTATTTTGTTTTATTTTTCCCAGTAGAATCCAGCAAATGTGGGAATAGGAAAATTCAAAGAAAAAAATACAAAGCAAAACAAAAAATCCAACCCAAACAGAAGCAGAAGTGCTAGAGAGCCAAGTGGAGCGCGTGGAGTAATAGGAGCTTGTGTGAGCTGGACTTGGGTGAGTTTGGGAATACTCAGAATGAAAAGGACAAAATATTTGGGGAAATCCAGATGTGAGACGAATATTTCAACTTAGAGAGATGGGGAATTTTAAAGAGGTTTTTTTTTTTTTTTTTGGTGTATTGCACTCTTTTTTTTTTTTTTTTTGGAAATCGAAATAGGTCGTGATAAAATATTGGACCTCTTTTTAATTTTAAGGGGACTGTGCTTACTTTTAAGCACTACCTTCTGCTGAGGTGGGGCCACAGGATGGCTAGGGAGCATCTCATTTTGCTTTGAATCATCAGGATTTATGGTGCACCCACAGGAGGAGGAGCTGGGTGTCCAAGAGACTTACAAACTTTTCTTTTAAATGTCCAGGTTGGTTGCAGCAGCCAGTCCCTGACTCCTGCTTCTCCCTCCACCCTCGTATCCATCCATGTCTGTATTCTTTCCCACCTTGTCTGTGAGATCCTTGAGGGTCGCACCCGGAGCCCTACATCCCATTTTGTCTCCTGCACCTGGTGCAGAATTATTGCAGGGCAGTGGTTGCACGGAACACTGGTTTCAGAGGGAGCTACCTGGTCTTCAGCTTTGTGATGGTTTGAGTCTGGAATCTCCCCTGAAGGCCCCTGTGGTGAAGGCTTGGTCCCAGCTGCTGGTGCTGTTGGGAGGGGTAGAAATTTTAGGAGATGGGAACTGGTTGGAAAAAGATTAACTGAGCACACGCCTTTCAAGGGTATTTTGTTCCTGGATCCTGCAGACTTTCTCCCTCTCCCCCTCTTCCTGTTTTCTGGCTATCATGAGGTAAGCAGTTTTGCTCCACCATGTAGTCCCTGTCATGATGTTCTGCCTCTCCACAAGCCCAGAGTAATGGAGCCAGGCAACTATGGCCTGAAATCTCTGAAACCATGAGCCAAAATAAATCTTTTCTCCTCTAGGTTGCTTTTCTCAGGTACTTTGTCACAGTGATGGTAAGCTCTTTGTTGATCACTGAAATTGCATACATTTCTCAGTGTTTATCATCTTACTGGCTCTCTCTCTTTCTCTGACTCTGTTTTATATTTGCTCTGATGAAGAGTACCATCTGTTGAGGAATGGAGGGTGTCTTCTGCTCAATTATCAGGCAGGAGCTGAGGTCCTCTGACAACAATTCTTTAAGAAATGGAATTTTGCCAATAGCCCTGTGAGTGAACTTGGATGCACATTGTTTCCCAGTTGAGTCTTCAGATGAGACTGCAGTCCTGACACTTGATTGCAGTTTTTTGAGGGAACCAGAAGTAAAAGACCCAAAATAAGTCAGAGTGTGAGATAAGTGTGCATATTTTAGGAGCAATGAGTTACACAGCAACAGATTACCAAGACACACATTCAGGGCCTCAGCATTCATGATAAAACATGAACTAACAAGGGCTGGGGTGTGGTTCAGTGGTGGAGCACATGCTTAGCATGTCCTGGACTCTATCCCTAGCACTCCCAAAATACTAAATAAGTGGAAAAGCAAATATATGTTCTATAGATGTCATGCTACATTTCAAAGACAACTTGGTTACCATATAAAGATGTCGTCCACCTACATTTGAGGGCTAATGGGATAAAAGAACCCTAGTTATGTGATTAGATTCCATGGGTGTTACCCCTGGTTGCATAAGCTTATACATCAGATTTTGTGTTTTTGATTTATTGGCCACTCTTTCCTACCTCACTGAGAGTTTTATCGACCTAACTACCTGCTCTTTACTCTTGCTAATGCAGTATATCAAGTGAAATCCTTTGTGGGATAAATGTGAACTACATAAAATGTTTACTTACATGGAACTTATTTTTGAGGACTGATTTGGAACCAACATTCTTCCCAGATCTGGTAGCAAACAAACAAAAATGTATGCCATCTTGGTCCTGTTCCAAGTTGTCAGTCTTCTTGTTGTGATTTAGAAACCAGTTCAGTGTTCTGCAGAGAACTGGTTTTGCTATTGCCTACATTCTATCATTCTATCCCCTTTTGGATGAATTGATGTCATTCTTACAAAAATACCACAGTTGAAAATAAATATTTCCCAGCCTTGAGTAGTGTGCTTTCTGAAGACCTATTTCCTGGCAGGGATGGAAATGTCCTGTTCTTCTTGCTGTTTGGAGACAGTGTGTAGGACAGAGTGCAATTTAAGTATTGGCAGAATACAGCATTTCTCAATCTCAGCACTAGTGATATTTTGGATCAAATAATCATTTATTACATAGAGATGTCCTGTGTGTTTTAGGATATTTGCCAGTATCCCTGACCTCAACCTACAAGTTGCTAGTAGCATCTCAGGTCATGACCATCAAAAGTGTCTCCTTAAGGAGTAAAATCTCCCCTGGTTGAGAACCTTTCACATAGTAGCACTCCATGAGCAGTCTGCCTGGTTTCTGATTGATTTGACAATCAACAGCAGCAATATTTAAAATCCAATAGCACATATACAGATGCATTATTTATTATTCATCTTATTTATAGATTTTTTGAGAATTTGTATTTCCTTTCTAGGGGGCAAGGGTAGCATATTTCTCTGGCATACCATATTTAATTGGCATTACTATTTCAGACAAAACTACAATAAACAAAAATTCCAACTATTGCTTTAGGAGAGAAGATCCACAAATCTCCTTATTGGATGGAATTTTAGATATTTTAGATCTTCTTAAAGGTTTTAATAGCCCTGTATTCTGCTATTTTACTGGGGAGGCAAACAACAGTGTGTTTGGTTCTGTCTTTGCTGACTGTATTCAAGGAAAACATTCCAGGAAGCCTCCATGCAGTAAATAGACCCCATTAGATTGAAATCATTGCTTGAAGGTAGTTTTCACATTACAGGTTTTAAAACTCATAGTTTTATTTTTTAAAAAAGTAGTCATTTCCATGAGCAGTTAAGTAAACAAACCTAAGGAAAAATGTTTGGTACACTTCCTCCACGTTTCTGATTATTTGTTTATTTATCTGTGTTTTTCACCAACAATAGATCCTATCAGGAATTTTACCCCTCCTGATTTGCCTTGTATAAAATTTCTAAGATGTATCATATGGACTTTAGTGTCCTACAGAATAGAGACAGGGAGGTGGCAATGGAAAATCACAGGCTTCTATATCACTTAGACCTGACATGTAGTCCTTCATTTTCTCACCTATAAAAATGGGGGCAGTATTGCCCTCCAATGTTCCTGGGAGGACTCAGTGAAGGCTTTTAAATTTTTTGAAGTCATCTCTGACCTAGTCCTATTTTGTGTTTTATTTTTCTTTAATATTTTTTAGTTGTAGATGGACATAATGCCTTTATTTTATTTATTTAATTTTATATGGTGCTGAGGATCAAACCCAGTGCCTCATATGTACTGGATGAGTGCATTACCACTGAGCCACAATCCCAGTCCCTCTACTTTGTGTTTTTGTGGTAAAAAACATATAGCATAAATTTACCTTCTAGATCATTTTGAGTATATAGTACAATATCATTAACTATAGGCACATTTTTTTTTTTCTGGTGCTGGGGATCGAACCCAGGGCCTGTGCTTGCAAGGAGAGCACTCTACCAATTGAGCTATCTCCCCAGCCCTAGGCACATTGTTGTACAGCAGGTCTCTGGAACGTCATCGTCTTTCATGACTGAAACTCTATACCCATTTGTATTAGTCAGTTTTCTGTCACTATAATGAAATGCTTGAGATAATCAACTTAGAGAAAAGGTTTATTTTGTCTCATAGTTTTGGAGATTTTAGTCCATAGTTCATTGATTCCCTTGTTATAGGCCCATTGTGAGGCAGCACATTATGGGGAGAGCATGTGGCAGAGCAAAAGCACTCACTTATTGGCTAGGAAACCAGGAGAGTGAGGAGAAAGCCTGGGTTCCACAAGCCCAATGACCTGGGCCACACCTCTTAAAGGTCCTATCACCTCCCAAGAAGGCCACCTTGGGGACCAAGATATGGACCTTTGGGGGACATTCACTGTATGTAGAGATTACATTTTTTTCATCCACTCATCTGTTAATGAACATTTGACTTGCTTCAATTTTTTGATATTTTGAATACTCCAATGAAAATAGGTATGTAAATATCTCTGTAATCCCATCTTTCATTTTTTGATATATTTCCTCTTGTATTACTTTTTCACTTAGAAATCTGCACATGATTTTATGATTGCAACAATAGAATCTTCTCATGCTTTTTTAAAAATATCATATTTGCCCATATTTCTCTGAGTGATTCAGTGTCAGGGACTGTCTGATTCATCTTTATGTCTCTAGCTCTTAACTAATACTAATACTCAGTAAAGAATGTTGCATGTCTGATGAAAAGGACCAACAATTACTCAGCTGGTGAATGTTGGTGAAGATCTTAGCATAAAGGAGACCCTCAACAAATAGAGCACCTTCTCCTATATGTTAGGATCATGAATGTAGAATTGTAAAAAATGGAATGGGTTAACATCATTCAATAACATGTTCTCCATCATGTTTAGGTGAATCTCCTGTGTCCAAATATGAGATTTTGCAGTATAGAAACATATTTGGATAAAAAACACTTTAGATTGAAGATACATGATTAATGCCTTTTTTCAACGCATTCAAGTAGCTAATACACAGAGAGAACCAGTTAAACATCAACATTTATTTGTTAATCATCTTTTTATTTGTTCTTTTCAGACATTTTTGACAGTAGAGTATATTTTGACATGTTATACATACACAGAATATGTTATTCTAATTAGGATCCAACTCTTGTGGTTGTACATGATGTGGAGTTTCATTGGTCATACAAGAACATAGAAAGTTGTCCTATTCATTTGACTGTCTTTCCTATTCCCTTCCCCCTCCCTTCACTTCATTTCCCTTTTTCTATTCCACTGATCTTTCTTGTATTCTTTTTTTCTTATCCCACACCACCTTGTTTTGGATTAGCTTCCACATATCAGAGAAAACATTTGACCTTTGACTTTTTGGGATTGACTTATTTCACTTAGCATGATAGTCTCCATCTCCATCCATTTACCAGTAAAAATCATAAAATCATTCTTTTTTATGGCAAGTAATATTCCATTGTGTATGTATTCTGCATTTTCTTTGTCCATTCATTCATTGAAGGGTGCCTAGGTTGGTTCCATAGCTTAGTTATTGTGAGTTGAGATGCTATTGATTGATGTGGCTGTGTTACTGTTGTATCTGATTTTAAGTCCTTTGGGTATACACTGAGGAGTGGGATAACTGGGTCAAATGGTGGTTCCATTCCAAGTTTTCTGAGGAATCTCCATAATGCTTTCCAGAATAGTTGAATCAATTTGCATTTCCACCAGCAATGTATGAGCGTACCTTTTCCCCCACATCCTCGCCAACATTTATTGTTACTTGTATTCTTGATAATTGCCATTCTGACTGGAGTGAGATGGAATCTCAGTGTAGTTTTAATTTGCATTTCTCTAATTGCTAGAGATGTTGAACATTTTTTTCATATTTTTTTGACCATTTGTATTTCTTCTTCTGTGAAGTGATCATTCAGTTCCTTTGATTGGGTTATTTGTTTTTTTGGTGTTAACTTTTTTGAGTTCTTTGTATATCCTGGAGATTAATGCTCTATCTGAGATGCAGGTAAACACCAACATTTAGTTAAAGGTAGACAGGCCACGTGCTGAACTGAGCTATTCCTTACTTTCTAGGTTAGCCCTCCCAAATAAACACTTTCTCAATTAAGTCAGATGAGTCTGTTTCTCTTCACTCATTCATTCATTCACCCCTGACAATTTTTACTCAGCACTTCCCATGGTTTTTCCCAGCCTCCATGCCTTTGTGAAATTTAAATATCAGTGGGATGTGAGCCATGTCTGAATGTTTTCCAGAAGGTCTTATGGTCATGATTGACAATTCATGTGGAATTCCCGTCATATGGAATTGATTTCTCCTTTGAATAGAATAAGAAAGGCATGTCCAAATTCAGTGTCTGAGAAAAGGAGGCCATTATACATCTTTTTTTTTTTTCTGTTTTGTCTTCAACTGGTAGTTTTATGTACGTGGCAATGTTCTGATGCTCTGCCACTTGATATTCATTTAGAATGTTTTAGCTTGTCCTGAATTAGCTGTGGCTTCTGGCACATGTAATTGAAGCCCATAAGCACTGGTCTGTACCTGACCAGAGGCACGCCACAGATGACAATCCTTTGCAAATTACAGCTTTGAGACCCAGAAACTGTGTTGGGCTCCTTTGCTGGTGGCACAGAGGCAGTGCAGAAGTCTACCATGGGTGTCTTGTGAAGCTGAAGCTGAAAAATTTAAAACAAGGGAAATATCATTAGAATAAAGATACTGGGTAAATTGGTAGTTCTAGGGTTTCCTTTATCTCCCAGCTCCAGGTTCAAGAATTTGCAGAATGATTCGCGAGCTCCACCAGTTTATTACAAAGGTCATGACTCGGGAGCAGCCAGACAGGAGGGATGCACAGGGCAAGATGGAGGGAGGCGGATCTCCCACGCCCTCTCCGGGCCTTCCACCTTCCCAGCCTCTGTGTGCTGACTGACTCATAAACTCTCTGGACTTCATCCCTCAGGGGTTCTTATGGAAGTTCTGTTACTTAGGCATAATCAATGACATCACTGATTATTGGTGATTGACTCAAACCCTAGCCCCCCTCTCACTTTCCCAGAGCCTGGGGGGTGGTATGAAAATTTCCAGTTCTGTAGCTGAATGTTCTGTCAACAAGTCCCCGTTCTGAAGCCATCTAGAATCCTGAACCACCAGTCCTTTCAATATTATACAAAAGACACTCATATCACTCAGGAGATTCCAGGGTCTCAGGAGCTGTGCTTCAGGAACCAGGGACAACAAGCAGATGTTTATTTCCATCACACAACAGAAATGAAAACAGTATGGTAAAATGCCTTCCCAGTGAAGTCTGAACCTCACTGGTCCCCTTTTCTAGAGCAAGACAGAACCAGGATCTGGCTTAGCATTTAGTCCAACATCATGAGATGGACAAGCTAGTAAAGGTCTCACCTCCTTCTCTCTTTGGTCTGGCTCCAACCTCCACTCCTCCTAAATGTTAAGCCCAGTGATCAGATTTACATGGATTAAAATTGAGGTACAGCATTTAAGAGAGATTTTCTTGTTTTCATTCTTTATTTCCACAGGATAGCTGTGCAAAAATCACAATTTTGGTTCTCTTTGGGAGCCTAGATTAAATTTGACCGCAGAGGGTAGGGATGCATTAGGACCCTTGGCAAAGAGGAAAGTACCATATAACATAATATAATGACCCTTGGCAAAGAGGAAAGTACCATACAACATAATATAATGACAAAATGTTACTTGTTAAAGGATAAAGAAAATGTGGTACATATACACAATGGAATATCATTCCCCCTTAAGAAGTGAAATCCTATTGTTTGTGAAAACATAAACAAACATGGAGGACATTATGTTAAGTGAAATAAGCCAGACACAGAGAGAAAAATACTGGGTGATTTCACTTACATGTGGAATCATAAAAAGTCCAACTCACAGAAGCAGATAGAGGGGCTCTGGGGAACACGGAGATGTTGATCAAAGTGTTCAGACTTTCAGTTGCACAAAAAGAATAAGTTCTGGAGGTCAGTTGTTTAGTGTGGCAACTATAGTCAATAGGGAAGGGACCACGGATAGGAAAAGGAAAGACAGTGGAATGAATCCGAAAAATTTTCCTACGTACATATAAGAAGACACCACAGTGAATACCACCATCATGTGCATTCAGAGAATGGGGTCCTCATTAGAATAAGATGCAGTCCATACTTATGTAATTATATCAAAATGAATTCTACTGTCATGTATAACTAAAAAGAACCAATAAAAAGACTATATTGTATACTTGAAATTAGTTAAGCGAGTAGATCTTAAAAGTTATCAACTTCCAAAATTATAAGTCTATGACATGATGGATTTGCTAATGAGCTTGACTTAATTACTTCACCATGTAAACATTTATCAAAGCATTGTGTTATTTGTTGTAAATATATGCAATTTAAAAAATGATACTAATATTTAAAATATTTATTTCTAATCGACAAATTATATATATATATACATATATATGCATATTTGTGAGGTATAATATGATGTTTTTATTTATGTTTACAACGTGGAATGACCAAATCAGGGTCATTAACAAACCGATTACTTCAAAAACCATTTACAATCTACTGTTTTAGCAATTTTGAAATATACACTGCAATGTTATTTATTGTAGTCACTATTCTGTGATTAAATCACTGAAAGCTCATTCCCTCTGACTCAAAACTTTGTATCAACATCTCCCTCCCTCCTCCCACCTCTGGTAACCACTATTCTACTTTCTGCTTTGATGAGTTCAACTCTTTGAGATTCCACATGCTTGAGATCCTGCGACATGTGCCTTTCCGTGCCTGGCAGGTCCGTGCCGTGTTCATGTCGCAAACATTAGGCCTGGTTGTCGAAGGCTGAAGAATTCCACCGTGTCTGTGTACTGCGTTTTATTTACACACTCGTGAACACTGAGGTCGATTTCATTTCATGGCTACTGTGAATTAAGCCTCAAGAAACAGGGAAGGGCGCCTATGTCTTTGGCATACTCATTTCAATAATGCAATTTTTATTTGTCAATTATACCTCAACAAAGTTGGGGAGGGAGAGAAAGGCCATTTGATAAATAAAAAATGAAAGGATATTGTTCAGGTTCTTCACCCCAAAGTGAGAATTCATGCAACTGGTTACTTCTGGAGGGTCAGCACTGACTGCTTGGGAAGTGGAGTAGGTGACATCTCAGTCTCAGGTGTCAGCAGTCACGTCCCCTCAGCCCCAGGGCTCGCTAACTGGCAGCCTGTGATAGGTGTGGGCATGTTTCTTCCAGGTCTTCCACCTGGGCGTTTCTTCCTGGCTCAGGTTGAGGGGATGACCACCAAGTTCAAGACCCCCAGGAGAAAGGCTTCCCTCCCTGGGCCCTGTGGGAAGGTGTGGGCAGAGCAGGAATGCCAGGTGAGGGGCTGGAGGAAGCCCCACGGAGGCACGGCGGAAATTCCCAGTGTGGCCTCTCTTTCCTTTGTGCTTCAGCTCTGGGGATTCCTTACTGGCGACTCCCTTCATCTAAGTTCCTTCCACAGAGGTGATGAAAGAGAAGCTACTTTCCTGGCTGTTTTAAACTCTAAAGCATTAGTAGAAAATTTGAGGTATAGGCAGGCCGACTGATCAGAAATGGCTACTACTAAAAGATAGCTTGTTACCTACGGGTTCTAAAAGGCGGTGGCGTGTGCCACCGTGGAGGCCACGTGGAGAAGCCGCGGGGTGGGTTGTAGGCTGAGGAATTGGGGGAACCGTGGGTAAAAGCCTGTTCTGTGGAAGGAATGTGAGGCAGGTGAGCAGGCTCAGGACTGGCTAGTTTGGGCAGTTTCGCAGGCTCGGGGCTGCATGGGTTCTCCCTGGCTGTCTGGTAGCTGGCGGTGGGTGGGGAGTGGTCTCTAGGTTGACTGATTTGGATTTGAAAGGAAAACTCTTAGGAAATTCTTTTTTACTTTCTCTAGGAACTGGCCAGTCCTGAGAGGAGCTGTCTCTCCAGGGTCAGCAAGGCACCAGGTATCAAAGGATCAGAATGCAGTCGACAGAGGACTTGGTGAACACACTGGTCAAGTTTTTCCTTCATTTTTTGCAAAACCATCCAAGATGCACACTGGTAGAAACCAAGCCACCTCACCAATGTCAAGGTGAGACTTTGTGAAAGTCCAGACATTCAGAGGCAGAAACCAGCCCGGCCTTTCTAGGGAACATGCATTTTTTGTTTAGAGGCTTTACGTGGGACAAATAGAGGACCCCAACTCTTAGGAGTTGCTCTGGTGAGCACCACAGTGGGGCTTGGTACCAGGTCTGCACATTTTGTCTTTCACTAGGTCTTGGATCAGTGAACTATATAAAATATGTCACATGTAATCCCATTCTACCAACATTTGTGTGTCAGTATTTTGAAGACACTAATCATTTTTTGAAGCAGAACTTTTACCCTGAAAAATTTTCATGAGTGTATTTAACCAGAGCTATGTTTTAGTTGTGTTCATTAATTGTGTTCCATAAAAGCAATAACAGGATCTGACTAGTGATCCTTTTTTTTTGGTTTTAGATTTGAGGCATAAAACCCCAAATAATTAAAAAAAAATTTTTACATGAAAAGAAAAAATCACTTCCCCTAATATAATATTCATAATAGCTGGAGCTGTACTGTTAAGTATTAAGGCTTTGTTCTTTCTAAAATATTGGCAGGGCACTTGACATGTATTTTTTAAAAAACCTATTATTTCTCTGTATATGCAGAGGCAGAATATTCATCGATGTAGTCAAAGCAACTGCAGAAAATCTGTTCCATGGGTACAAAGTGAAGAGCTACAAAATCAGAAGTAATTACAGGAGGGTCAAAATGTACAATTCAGTTTTATACTCTAGCATCTATCAAAATTTTCCAGATAATAATTTTAAGAATAATGTTAAAATACATCTACTAGATATTTTTTCAATTTTACAAATACCTATTAAAATAAATTATCTTAACCAGACTTAAATAAATCTGTGACTCTTTGGCCTTTAAGTCATGCCTTCTCTGAAGCTTCTAGGTAAGATACGAAGTGTTTGAACTTGTAGTGATAATCGCCATAACGCTGCTTGAAAATTCAGTTGGGTCCTGACATACCCTCTAAGATTAGGAAAACATCATTTTCTTTCCACTTTTCTGATTTCTGCTGGGACCCAACTTTGCCTTCTTCCCTTCTTATCTACTTTTTCCAACTAATAAGCACTTGCTAAGCACCAACCGTATCCCAAGTCTTCATGCATCAGGTATTGGGGACAAGCATTAAGCAGGGCAGACACAGTTCCTAGCCTCATACACGTTAGCATCAAATAAGAGAAAAATCATTATGTGAGCAACTTCAGATTATTCACTATGAGAAGTGTCACGACAGTGAAATAAAGGTATGGGGAGAATGGAGAATGCCTTCTGTCGTGGACATGCGGGATTCAAACTTAGCAGCTGTCAGTCGTGGGGACTTAACATAGTCCTTTCTCCTGGTCTTTTGTACAATATTTGAAAAGAGTGAACCAAATTTCTGATAAGGAAGTGAGTCACCCTGTTTTTCTGCTACCAACAAGAAGGGAGTTAGCCTTCCCATGAATCCTGTTCTGCAGAAAATAGACAGGAGGTGATACCAAGCCGCTGCTCAGCCCTTGACCAAAGTCCACCCCAGCTTTGAACACTGGAGTTACACGAATAAATGTTCTTTGTTATCTAATTTAAATTGGTTTATCTGTGCTATTAATTGACAGCATGCTACCTCATTAGATGGGAGGAAGATGGAAAAGAATATTCTAGAGGCAGTGAAGGAATGTGTAAAGGCCCACAGTGACGGGAATGGGAAGCGCTTGCATGGCTGGAGGAGGGAGGGGACGGGGAGGAGGGAGGGGACGGAGAGGAGGTCGGAGGGCTGGCAAGCTGCCTGCCGTCCGTCTGTCTTCAGGGCAGTGCAAACCACTCAGGGCTCCATTCAGGGGGTTGCACAGAGAGTCACTTTGGCTGCAAAGGGCATTAGAGAAGAAGAATTCTGGTTATAAAACTGTTCCCGTAAATTGAAGATACTCACACATTTTGGTTTTAGGGTCCCTTTCCACGAAAAACTTATTGAGGACCTCAAAGAGCTTTTGTTTTTATGGGTTGTATCTACCAGTTGTACCAAAGTAAACAATATAAAAGAGAAATTTGAAGCATTGTTTAATTCACTTAAAATAACATTAATCAGTCCATTAGAGGGAAGAACGTCATTGTTTTACATTTTTGCAAAGCTTTTTCAAGTCCAGCCCAAAGGAAGCCGGATGGTCTTCTCTGCTTTCAAACTGTCAGTCTGCTGGGAGTGGTTTTTGGTTGCAGTAATATGATGAAAAATCTCAACTTGCTCTGATATGCAGCCGGAAAAGGAGGGATATTTTGATAGGCTTTTCAGATAATTGTGCTTGTTATTCCCTAATTGTCCATCACGGCGCACTGAGGATGGGGTGGGTTTAGGAGAAGAGGAAGAGACGTCTTCCCAGGTTTTGGCCTAGGTGGATGATGGTACATTCACTAACAGAATTCGAATTGAGAATCAGGCTTGGGCAAATTGAGGAGCATCTTTTGGGCACATTGGACTGAACCAGAGGAGCTGGATATGTGGACCTGAAGCTCATGAGAGCGCTCCCTCTGATCAGATGTGAGTGGAAAGTAGTCAGTATGCACCAGGGTCATAAAGCCAGAGAGCAGGTGAGGTACCAGCAGAGAGATCTCTTCAAACGCCAAGAGGGAAGCACCGCAAGCAGAAATCTATGAGGGGACAAGTAGGAAGAAGATACGCCCAAGAGAAAACGGAGATGCAGAAAAACTAGGCAGATGTCTTGCCATGGCAGGTAAGAAGGAAAGGAAGTGCTTCGGGGAGTCAGGGGTCAGCAGGGGGACGTGCCCCCAGGAGTGAGGAAGGCAGGGTAGAGCGTGAACCAAGGCAGGAAGGTGGGGTGGGAGCTGAGAAACCAGAGCTTCTCTTCCCTCCCATCTGCCCTTCTCGCCACTGCTTTATTGAGCATCTGCTTTGTGAGGCACAGGGCTCGATGCAAGCTGCAATAGGGAGCATAGCTTCCACTTTCCTCATGATTCTTGTTAATATGTGGGGAGAGGTAGAGAATAAACAAGTAAACTGATGTATGATGTATGGAAATCCTCACGCTCTAAAAGATAGAGAAGACAAATTCAAATCCCCTTACACCCAGCGCTGAAATCCAAGATGCTCCAGAAACTAAAGCCTCTTCCTCATTCGTTAGGTGGCAAAACCAAATGGAGAAGACTTCAGGTTGATTACAGTCTCCCCCCGCCTTTTTGCCCCATGAGTGGCTATTTACTCAGTGAAGAATTATCAGTGTGCTTGATACGTGGTGCTGCCTCAGACCTAACGGGAGGTGCGCAGAAGTTATATCATCCCTTTAAGATCTGGGAACTTAGAGTTCCAAAAAATCCAGATAAGAGATCATGGAACTGTATTATCTCTATATTACAGAAGAGGTAACAAGACACAAAAAGGTTAAGTAACTTCATATTCACACAGACACACCAGGCTACCAAACCAGACTGTTTCCCTATTTGGATAACAAATATCAAGAAAGTAGTCTATCTATTCATCCACTTATCCATCTGTCCACCTACACAAGTATCCATCTATCTATCCATCTATCTGTACATTCATCCATCCATCCATCCACCCATCTATGCATCCATTTGTCCATCTTTCCATCCACCCACCCATCCATGTATTTGCACCTGAGTATGATCTACTCCTTCCTTCATCTATCCATCCATCTATTTGTCTGTCCCAAAACATTTACTTGAGAATCCATTATGTCCCAGGCTGTAAGACAAAGGTTCAAAGTTACTGGGTTGCAGAGAGTGTTATTTTTATAAATGTAATATTCTGGGGCTCTGGGAACTGAAGGAACAGATCAATGCTGAGTGCTGACCACATCAGTCATGATGATCAGATATCTTATCATTTACTCAAGGCAAGAAGAGAATCTCAACTCCTCTGTCCTTTATGTCATCCTCAAGGGGTTTATTTTAGTGTTTGGATCAGTCGTCTCTCTCTCAAATAATACAAAACAACAACAACAACAAAATCTGCAAAGAATCGAGCGATGTCTTTCCTTGTGCTGCAGGAGGCATTAGGGCTAGAAACAGGACAGTCCAAGGGCACTTCACAGGGCACCGCCAAAGGGATTTCAGAAATATCTTCTGAACAACAGAAGAAGAGAAAGCATGCCTTACAATCTCATTAGTGAAGATGTCTTTCGAAGGGAGAGGAAGTTTAAGGGAAAGGAAAATAGAAAAACAATACAACAAGCACATAGACTTGCAATTGTGGGAAGACCTGGGAGGAAGTCGTTGGAAGGATCACAGAGCTGACCACATGCTCAGGAGGTTACAGTTTCACAACAGAAGTGATTCACTGCCTTGGAGTCAGGAAGCCTGTCCCCCAGTGTGCGGAGGACAGTAGAAGAGGGCATTCGAAGTGGGGAAATGGAGGGCAAGGGTGAAGCTACAGTTCACAACTGAGGACAGCCTGACAGCCACTCTTGAGAACTGGGCACGGAATTCAGCCTGCCTGGGAAGTACCTGCACCATTTCTGGGAACTCGGACTGAATCGTGTATGGAGACCTGGAACCGAAACTCCCCACAGCTGTTCCCTGGATGAAGTGGTGTGTTTGGGCCTTGATCTTCTCATAAGTCTGTGAAGCAGATGCAAACTGGAGGTTCTGGAGACAAGAGGGACTTTTTGAAAGAGTACAATGCAGGCCCTCTTTAGAGGAAATGACTCCATACAGACAAAGCCTAGGCTCCAGCGCTGGCATCTTGTCCAGGTTCAACTCTAGACCCAGGGCTCAATCCAGATCTGGCCCATGTGAGAGTCTCTTGCCTGTGTTGAACCCTGAGCTCACCCGAGAGCCCCACCTGCCCCATGATCCTGGCTCAGTGTCTTTACCTGTGACAGCACCTGGACACGTCCTGGACAGTGAATAGGAAAGAATCTTCAACCTCAGGATGAGACTGTTATATTACAACATTTTCTTTTAGCATCAGAATCTCCTCCCTGCACCAAAGGAATTCTAGCTCTCAACAGAAACCCTCAGAACATAAAATGATAAAAGAGGAAGACTTTCAAGCTAAGACTGAGCTGTGAAGGGTTGGGATGGGGTGGACTATTTTATGGATTTATGTGGGAGTTTTCATTGTCATTTATGATATGTGTATACTTTTGTGATATGTATAGTTTTTTTTTCTGTAGTCTATATTATACTTCCGTAACAGATGGAGAGATTTAATTGACTAGAAGAGAAAAATTAAAGATAGGCATCGTAATTTTGCATTATCTGGTTGAATAAAATCACAACCTGGGTTTTTAGCATTACATTTCACACTCTAGAGGAATTAGAATCACAGAGCTGGATCTAGTCAGTGCATATGTTGTCAAAAGAGAAAATTGCAACGAATTGCATCATAGACCTCATGGGCTTTTATTTGGGATTTATGAATAGGACAGTCTCATTCTAGAGTACAGAAGGAGATCTCTGGCAGGGTTTGCTAAGGGGCAACAAGAAACAGAATAAGAGAAACAGATACTGACCTGTCAACACCTGGCACAGGGGACTTTTTTGGTAAGGGTCAAGGCCGAGGCCTTCCTATGCTCACTCAGGTCAACGGAAATTTCCTGTTTCCAATAAAATTGGTCTGGTTTGTGATCTATCTGCTTCCTTAAAGCTGCGGTTGGAGGATATGGCATTGGCACGAGTGATTCCATTTTGGTGGGTCTGGTCTGGCCTGCTGGGACCAAGGGCAGGAGTTCAACACAAATGATACCATCTCATTATTTTGTTGAAGTTTTCTATTAATTTCTGAGAAGAGTTAGTTTTAAAAACTCACACCATATTTCTCTTAATTATGTGATGATTCCAATGAAATTAAAATGAACTTTGGAGGTCCTGTCTAGCTCCACCTTGGAAAAGTTGTTGAAGGAATCCTTGTAGAATTCAGTACTTCCAGTCCCTCTCTTTACTTTTTTTTTTTCAGGGGGAGGTACCGGAGATTTGAACCCAGGCGCGCTCAACCGCTGAGCCACCTCCCCAGCCCTGTTGGTATTTTATTTAGAAACAGGTCTCACTGAGTTTCTTAGGGCCTTGTAAGTTGCTGAGGCTGGATTTGAACTTGCAATCTTCCTGCCTCAGCCTCCCCAGCTGCTGGGATTACAGGAGTGCACCACTGTGCTCTGCTCTTCTCTTTAACCAATTTCTCCTGGTTGATGGGGAGCAATGGAGCGTTATGGAGACAAAGCCCTGAAAGAAAGAGCCAAAAACCAAAATAACCCAAAGCTAGATACTAAAACGTTAAACTTTTAATTCTCTACACAAAGTTGCTGAAGGAAAATGAGCAGTCCATCTCTGCAGCAGACATGCACAGACTCTGCTAGATGTTATCAGGGCTAGAGATCCCAGGAAGCTGGGCATACTTGCCATTTGCCCAGCACACACCTGAGGGCAAGGATGTTTTACAAAGTGTGATCACTTTAACAACCTACTGCTCTCTTTCCGTCTTTTGCAAACCCTCTGCTGCTAACTGGGAAAAATTGGTTCTGTTCCACCGTGAGGCTGTCCCAGGGGACTGTGCTTGTCATGGGTGCCAGCTGATTACCGAGGGCATCCATTTGTTGGAACTTGCTTTTTTGGCTAGGACATCAAGTCATCAGAAATATGGATTCTGTGCCTACTGGAGAAAACCAAATTTTCACTGTGCCAAGCCTTTGTATGGATTACCTCTTTGATGTCTCACAGATTCCTAGGACATACAGAGTGTGGTCCTAAGTGAAGTCAAGGTTTGGAAATGTTAAGTAAGTTATCTAGGATCACCTAGTAAACAGGAGGTGGAAGTAGGAGTCCTCTCTCAGACAGCTTTAATTAAAAGTCTGTACTCTTAATGACTTCACTAGCTATATAAATGAAATATTTCAGTGTGTCAAGAGGAAATAAACCATACACTACTCTAATTAGTCACTAGCATGTGTGGCTAATGTTGGTAATGACCTCATTAATTTGTAAGCATTTGATGGGAAGAAAGTCGCACTAATAAAATAAAGCTTTCAAAAATGAGATTCATGGTTTCACCAGCATATATTAACTAATTTTCTTGAAATTAGAATATGTGTAATGGTTTGTTTCAGTTACATAAGGAGAGCAAAAACTTAATGGCGTAAAGATCCAAAAGGGTGAAAAATGAATAGTAAAAACTCTCATTAAAGCAACATAAAACTCACATTAAGCGACAACCAGGACAATATTTTTCTTTTGTAGAAACAAAATTGACAACCTCAGATCTCTCTTCTTTCACTTACCTGGTCTGTGAGACAATCTTCCCAGAACTGGGCAGATATTATTCCATTATCTTCTGTTTTCCCTTTTCTGCTAAGAGTCAGATATATATGTATGCAAGTGTGTATATATTATATACATATTGTGAATATATCTTTTTCATTTTTTCTGGATGCTCTAAAGGTTGCTCTCTTCATTGTTGGTTTTCAGCAATGTACTGTGATGCTCCTTAGCTGTGGTTTTCTTTTTATTTATCCTGTTTGGGGTTCACTAAACTTCTCGCTTTTGTGGGTTTCATGTATTCTGAGAAATTCTCTTCGAATTCCGCTTCCACCACCATCTCTCTCCCCTCCCTTATGGCACATCAGTTATTTTCGGACCTGGTCATTTCATTCTGCCACATATGCTTCTTATGTACTTTTTATTGGGCTCATTTCAAGCTTTTTAAACTTCTTATACTTCATTCTAGATATTTCTCATGAGCAACCTTCCACTTTCCTAATCTTTTCTTCATCAGTAACCAATCTGCTGTTAAATTCATCTATTCAGCTCTTCATTTAATTTCTTGTTGCATTTTAATCCTAAATTTTTAATTTGATTTATTGATATTGATCTGCTAAATCCCCATATTGTCTTTTTATTTCTTGAACACATGAGTTCAGTTATTTAAAAATCCATGTCTGATCATTCTTATATTTGAATCTGATTCTATTATCTTTTTTTTTTTCAGACATATCTTGTGATATACCTGAAAATTTCTGTTGCCTGGTAGGCGTTTTCTATAAGGAACTGTGAAAATTCCACCTGTGTCATAAGGTAAACATAGGTGGCGAATGAACACTTGAAGTAGGGTTGGTTTTATGTCAAATACTTACTGGATTTCAAAGACTTGATATAATGAAAAAATAACATAAGCTAATGAATAATTTTTATGGTGATTACATATTGAAATGATAATTTTTTAAATAAAATATTAATTTTATTTAAATGTTAATTTTACCTGTTCTTACCTTTTTAATGTGAAAATCTAAAATCGCATACGTGGCCCAAATTACATTTCCACTGGACGATGCTCCCGTCCATCGTATCTTCAGAGCTTTCACTGGGTCTCCCTCTGGAGAGTTGATAGGGAGGAGCAGATTACATTGACTTGATTATGGCTTGGGCGGATCTGAGGCTGGGCTACAATCCTCCAGGCTTGGTGGAGTTCGATGTGCTGAAATTCTCTGGGACAACAAGCCGGAAGCCTAGGGAGTTTACTAGGATCCTTGCTCAGTGTCACAAACTGAACTCAAATTCCTTGGTCTTGTGAGACTACCCAAGTCCTGGGTACCTTGGCCACTATCTAACTTGACTTGGGCTACTGTAATAAAACATCTCAAGCTGGGTGGCATACACAATAGAAATTTATTTTTTCACAGTTCTTGAGACTAGAAGTTGAAGGTCAAGGTTGCCACATGTCAGTTCCTGGTGAGGCTTATAATCCTGGCTTGCAGATGGACACCTTCTTATGGTGTTCTCACCTGATGGAGAGAGACCACGTGAAGGCTCGGAGGTGGCTCTTCTTGTATCTACCATGGGAACCTCTCACTCTGACCTCATCTAAACATAATTACCCCCCCAAAACCGGCCCTCTTTTTTATTTTATTTAGAAACTGTGTCTCACTGAGTTGCTAAGTGCCTTGCTAAATTGCTAAGGCTGGCTTTGAACTTGTGATCCTCCTGCCTCAGTTTCCCAAGTAGCTGGGATTATGGGCATGTGCCACCAGGTCTGGCACTTCTCTCTGATTTTCTACAGGTCTCTTAAGTCCAGGCCTTTTGGTAACCCTGACCCCATTTTCACCTCCTTGACTCCACATGACTCCTGACTGCTTGGCTTTTTCTCTCCACCTATTTTATGAAACTGTAGGGGCAAAGCTGTGTTCAGTTTTCAGCTTGTCTGAATGGTTTCCCTTATCTTTGGGATCCTGGCCAGGTTCTAGCTAAAAGGTCTCTAACATCTTTGGAGAGGGTGCTTTGGGTATTTTTTCCAGCTTTTTCAATAAGACATTAGCAGGATCAGGGTGCTACAAACTGGATAGGTAGAGCCCAAAGTGGTATTCATGGCCATCTCCCTTTCCTGTTCCTCTCCCAGAAATAATACCTCCTTTAATTGCATCTGGGTTCATCTCTGGATTCATAACATCTTCTAGAACAGACCATCTGCTACGAAGCTTCTTGCTATAGTTTGGATCTTCAATGTCCCCCAAAGACCTGTGTGTGAAAGACCTGGTCTCCACACGGGCACTATTGGGAGGTGGTGGAGCCTTTGGAGAAGGGACCTTGTGTAGGAGGTCGTTAGGTCACTGGAGGCATGCCCTTGAAGGCGACCGTGGGACCCAGCCCCTTTCTCTTTCTCTTTTGCTTCCTGGCTGTGAGGTGAGTGGTTTGCTTTGCTGTGTGTTCTCCATCACTACCTCTGGCACCCCCAAGGGAGGCTTAAAAGCAATAGGTCCCCATGATCATGGGCTGGAACCCCTGAGACCTCGAGCCAAAATAAGTCTCTTTGTAAGTTCACTATCTTTTTGCTATAGTGAGGGAAAATTGACTGATCCAAGTTCCAAAATGAGAGGGGAAAGCCTTGCATTCCACTTAAAACGAGGTTTTCTGCACAGGGCCTGCTTACCTTGACCTGTTGGGTCTTTGGGAAGGACTAGATTTGGGATCTGCTGGGAGGAGACATAGGAGTGCTGACATCAACATCTGCATGGTTGACTTCTGTTACACCTGCTGCAAAGATTTTGAAGCAGCTGGGCATGGTGGCGCATGACTCTATTCCTGGTGACTCTGGATGCCGAGGCAGGAGGGTTTCAAGCTCCAAGCCAGCCTGTGCAACTTAGCAAGATCAGGTCTCAAAAAAATAAATAAAAAGGGCTGGAGATGTGGCTCAGTAGTAGAGTTCCCCTTGGTTTAATTCCCAGTACTGAAGAGAGAGAGAGAGAGAGAGAGAGGGAGAGAGAGAGAGAGAGAGAGAGAGAGAGAGAGAGAGAGAGAGAGAGAGATTGATTTTGAAACTCATCTCATCTCAAACTCTATATTATAGAATTTTGGGAACTAAAGTGAGTCCAAAATTACTCGTTCATTCTCTCTAGAATGTTCTTTCCATTTCAACTTCCCTTCTAATGGCTTGGTGGTGACCATTCTCTCTGCTCAAGTTGACTCTTAACCTCTCATAGACAAGTGACAAGTTGTCTCATAGACAAGCCTGAACTTGGTGCTGTTCCACTCTTGAAAAAAGCTCAGTGGATAATGGGTTTGTTCCCCCTAGAAATCTACCACCTGTGCCGGGGTTAAATTAACCATTTCCCTGAGCACTGTAGGAACCAGGGAATCTTAACTGAATTTCACTTTGGATTATTGCCATCAGCAATCATGGGCGATGGCAAAAGAGAGCTGATTTGATTTAGACATTTTTCCTTTAATGAAGGAAAGTAACTTCCTTTGAAGATCCATGGAAAAATTTTCTCTCTGGTTTTAGGATAAAGAATAACTGCTCCTTGGAAAAATTTTCTTTTATTTTGTAAACCAAATTATACAATTAATGGTAATTTTTCTTGCATTGACCACTTAATAACTTAGAGTCCCAATCATAGCTCTCTTGTAACTAGAGAATGGGACCCCACCACATGCCTTTGCCATGCTTATCCCATCTGGCTTTGCATTTCCCCCCAACTTTGCCATCTCTGTCTGCCTCTCGCCTTGGTCACTGACATGCCCTAGATCTGACCCATCTCTTCCCTTGCTGTAGCTATTGCAGCTGTTATTTTATTTGTCTTCCTGTTTTCAGTTTTACTTCCACTCCCCAATATATTCTCAACATTAGCCAGAGTAAACATCTGTATTTGCTATCTACTGCTGCATAACAATTTAACCAAAACTTAGTGGTTTGAAATAATAACCATTCATTTTACTGTTTGTGTTGTTCAGGCATCTGGAAAAGCTCACCTGTGTGCCTCTGACTTGGGATCTCTTCTAAGGACGCAGTGATGGTGTTGGCCGGGGCTGTAGTCACATGAAGGCTCATATTCCTGGGGCAGCTCCCTATGTGGCAACTGGTTTCCCTTAGAGTGAGTGAGGCAGAGCCTGAGAGAGAGAATTCAATATGGTAGTCAGTCTTTTTATAACCGCACATCCTGTCCTTATTGCTTTCTTTTCTTTATTAGAAGCAAGTCACTAAGTCCAGACTGTATGCAGGGACAGAGGATCACAAATGGATCACTGAGGCCCATTATGGAGGCTGCTTACCCCATCTCCTAATTACACAAAGCTGAGCACTCTTCTGCTGAAAGATCTTCCAGCAGCTCCATAGAATGAAGTCCAAATTCTGTAGCCTAGCTGGCAGGGCTATCCAGCCACAGCTTGCTGCTCTGGTCTTATTTGGAGAAGCTTCCTTCCCAGCCCATTTGTGTTTTCTACAAAGAAGAAAATAGATTCCATTAAGTTCCATCTTTTCTCTGTTCCAGATGATATTTTTTTAAAATAGTACCTTTATCAAGAAAGCGTGAGCAATCCAGGAATTGGTACCTGAATAATTTGTAGTTGACTATAACTGAACAGATATGAATAAACAAGTAAGGATGACTAGCATTTATTACTGTCTGTCAGGAACTGATCAGAGGACTTTACACGGATTAATTTATTTACCCTCAAGACACCCTGTACACAAGTCCTTCCCATTCCACAGGTGAGGAAGAGGGCAGACTATGGCAGGAGTCTGGCTCCCCCTGTCTTTAAGCACTAAGCTTGGGTCTACGCAGAAGTGATCTGGCAGGGACCAGCTGGGAAACTACACTCAGCAGTGTTCAGGAAGTAATTCAATTCCTCAAAATTTAACTTTCTAACTACTTGCACCTATGTTCAACATTTTAAGATAAAAGTTAGAAATGACCTTTTAAAATATTTTTAATGTGTATTCATTCAGATTTCATGAATCTGATAGTATATTTTTTTTCTTTTCTATAAGTAATCCTTTGGAACAAGGGTGATACTTTAAAAAATTAGCTTCTTTGGACACAAGATTCTGGTTTAGGAGAATTTTTCCAGAAAGTTCTCAAACTGTTTCTTTTCTCTCCACAAAAAATATAAACAACTGTTGTTGGGAACTGTTCTGTGTTGGAAGGTTTCTTCACTGGTGGCTTGTCTGGGGGTGATTTTTAATTTTCTCTTATCCGTGTCTTCTTGATTCATCCCTAGCAATCAGATTATATTTTTGGGATCGAGTTTTGATGATTTTTAATCAAAGCAGTGGATGAAGATGGTGCTGATTTGAGCTCAACTTCAAGAATGCATCCAGAGCCAGACATGGCTTATTTTCAATGCAAAGAGCCTGGTTACAGGACCATGCCAAGTAGAGAGGGGTGGCCACTTCCCTAGAGGCCCCCAGGAAGGCATGTTACTCTTGGACAAATAGATATGCCCGCTGACAACTCCAAATCTCTGTGATCCTGATAACTGTGACTCCTTTTGCAGTCTAATTCTAAATCAATTACCATTAAAATGACTTCAGTGTGTTAGGCAGAAATGCAAATCCAACAATCATGCTTCTTTTTGCAAGTATTAGTCTGTGCATGTTTTATTATCTGGAAAGAACGTCTCTAAAAGATTTAGGTATCTGATAACAATGCATGAACCAAATTATTCCCCCAACTAGTTTTATATATGTGGTCAAAAGTACTGGGTCTTCCTAGAGTTGCCAGCTATATAAGCTTTTGGCTTAGATTTAGGATTCTTGTATAAAATATTATATTTTATTTTTCCTTATTCCACCCAAAAGCCTTTTCCACTAATTCCAAACATCTTTTTTTTTTTTTTGCAGTTTTTATTTATTCAATTTTTAACTGACGATTCATTGTACATATTTGGGGTCCAGTGTGATGCTTTGATATGTGTTTACAGTGTGGAGTATTTTAATGCATGTGTCCTTAACAGTGAAATGATTTCTGCTAATTATCCCTCATTTTGCAATTCCAAGCAGTCAAAGGGAGAACACAAAAACAAAAACAATCTTGCCTGTCCCTGAGTAGCCTGAGTTCAAAGGGGCCTGGTCAGAACCGAAGTGATCCATCTGCCAGTTAAAAGTCTGACTTCCTTTCTTCTCTTACCAGGGAGTTTAATTTTTGGCTGAACCCGCTTGTAAAAGGGCTTTTAAGTAACTAATCATATTATGGACCAACCACACACTCTTCCCTAGGATGTCTAGTCTCCTGTCTTACATACAACAGCTCTGCTTTTTTCAGTCTCTGTCTTATCTCCCTCTGAGGACAAGGACCTGGGTAGGGTGTCACCTTGAAGAACTGCTCCCCCCCCCGCCCCCGGGGTCTCACTGTTACTCTATTAAGACCCTGCTAAAAATCTATTAAAAACGTACATTTTTAGTGTATCCATTGCCTTAAACACGTCAATTTTTTTTGAGGGGGGGCAAGAACATTCTGAACCCTTTCTTCTAGCTATTTAAAACCATACAAAGCATTGGTCACTTTGGCCAGCCTGTTGGGCAATAGAACACAAGAACTTATTCTTCCTTTCAAACTGTAACTTTGTATCCTGATTTGATCATTGCACAGCATACACACATATGGAAATGTCAAATAGATATGTACAATTATGTGTCAATCAAAAATAAAAATAAAGCAAACAGAAAAATCTACAGTTTTGCACACCTCACCACACTTGAAAAATAACTCTATATTGAATGTGCATCTTGGTTTCAAGGTACAGTCACATTGTATTCTCACGTAATCCTTACCCCAAATTAGTGAAGTGAGGTCACTGCCCACTCTTCAGAAATAAATAAAGTTCCCAGGACAACAAGATGTGCTGAGCCACGGATGGAGCGAGTTCATCTCCCCACATGGTAAACGGTCTTCAGGGTGCTTTAGTCACTCAGGGTTTTGGGCCACATCCGGCTGAGTCCTTCCTCTGGGGCTGTCTGCAGACCTCATTCCTTCCTTAGCTTCCGCCTTTCCGAGGGCCCTGTGTTCCCATCCTTGCACGTGGGGAGGATTGCATTCTGGAAACACTCATTACTATGCGACATGAACTGAGAGATGGGCAACAGAAATGTAGGGTGCAGGGCAGGGGCAGGGGACAGGTTCAGGACACCAGATTATAAAGGCAAACTGGCCTGAGAAAGTTTACTGAGTCTGAGTAAATAAATCCCAGTAAATATGTTTTAAAATTAAATACCAGGTTATGTCCCAATGTTATTAAAAGAGCACATTTTTATAAATTGTCGGTTACCTCTGAAATATTTGTTTCTGGAGGAATTTTACCGATTGGTGACAGTTTGCATGTTTCATCAGGAACTTGGCACTTCACTAAGACAAGATTCACTAAAATCCCTGATTTGTCAGTGGTTACTCACAGGTGGATAAATGTGACTTCACACATAGATGTCCCAGCTGTTTGTAGTGTGGGTAGGGGGATGTGCCCTATAAAACAATCCCATGGCGTGTGACTCTGACCAAAGTGGGAAAAAGAATGTTGCGCTTATAGTTAAACATACCACATTTTAGGAACGTCCTGACAGTTCTCCTTTGACTAGGCCCCTCTGGCAACTGCTTCCTTTTTATAAATGGCGTGACTGGGAGAAGGTTCTGCTGACTAGCTCCTGCCTCTGCCCCGAAACCCGTGTTTCTCCTGCACACACTCATGGTACTGCAGGAAATGCTGGAACCTTCAGGTGAAGACACCTGAGGGGTTGATGCCAGGCAGAGACCATTCCAGATAGTCATTCCTGTGTCAGAAAGGTTAAGAAGTTAGCTAGACACTGAGGTGACTGAAACATTAAAATACATCCCCTCCCAGATCAAATTAAACATGTCCACAAATCACCTGGCCACTAGCTGCATCCCCAATGCCAGTAGCCACTCTGGTGCCCTTCAACATGCAGGGGAGTGTGAGCAAGGGACGGTGGTGGGGGGTAGCGTTTGAAACCAGCAGCCATGACAACACTGTTCTTCAGAAATCCCGCAGAGGACAGACCACGTGAACAGGATGCTCCAGTCCTATTCATGGCCTGGGAAGGGGCCTGTGCGAATGGACCAGAGGGCATATCCCATCAGTGTCACCGAGCTAGTCCGTGTGGTCACACAAAGAGGACAGTGGTGGACACTGAGCACACAGCGGGTGTTATGGGTTGAACAGTGTGCTTCCCAAATCCCCGTACCTCACAACAAGAGGTACTGGAGTTGAGGGTTTTAAAGGGGTAAATGAGGCCACATGGGTGTATCCTGACCCAACATGACTCAGGTCATTATAAGAGGAGGAGATCAGGACACAGACACACACAGAGACGACCAGCTGAAGGCAAGAGGTAGAAGAGGGCTATTTACAAAGGAAGGAAAGAGGCCTCAGAAGAAACCAGCCCCTCTGACCCCTTGAGCTTGGACTTTCTGCCTCCAGAACAGTGAGAGAATGCAGTTCTGTTGTCCAAACCACCCGGTGAAGGTGCTTTGTTATGACAGCCACAGGCAACTCATCGAGGGGGCAGCTGGGTTTCAGGGTGCACTGAGTATTTGCAGCTGAGATCATTTTGCTTTTCAGAAGTATTTTGTGTCTATCAAAGTTCAGGACAGGAAAAAAATCTCTCCCCCCTTGAACTTGCAGCCTGGTAGGAGGCCCTATAATGGTCATAATTTGAAATGAAATGTGGGCTAGAGGGTGTCCAGGAGCAGGGGCCTGTCCTGGGGTCAGAGACCTCTGGGGTCAGACCACTCAGGGGAGTCGGATCGCCTGAAGGAGGTACCAACACCAGGGCCACTGGGACCACCACTCCAAGGAAGGGGACTGACGTGCACACACTCAGGAATGGACGCTACCTGAGTCTGCTATCGTATTTGGCATCAGGAGGACAGTGGAGACCCAAGATAGTGGTCTGCGGCAGGGGCAGGGACAACCCTGAAGAGCTCCTTTTGGTCAGCACAAAGAAACTGGGTTGAATTCTAATTACAAAGGGTCACTTAGGAGAGCTCGAAGTAGGGGAACGACTTGATGAGACTCACCCTTGAGGAGAGTTCTCCAAGTCCCACGTGGGGCCTGACGGGAAGGCTAGCGATAGTCAGAGCAGGGAGGCCAACGTAGAGACGCTGAGGTCATCCCCGTGGATAGGGATGGGATGCCATCACTGGGGTGGTGGAGAAGGGAGAGGGGATGCATTTGGGATCTGCTTTGGAAGCAGAGCCCACAAGATGGTCCACTGACAAGGAGGGGTCTCCCAGTACATGCAGATGGCAAGGCAAACTGTTGGTCACTGCTGATAAGGAACCACATGGCAGTGGTTCCTGGGGACAGCAATCATCAGCCAATGCCTGGGATGGGCTGGAGGAAAGGCAGGATCCTGGTCTGTACCTGATCAGCCCAGCTATGAAGTAATAAGCATGTGTAGCAGGACCCCTGAGGAGGATTTCTATAACTCACACTGGAGGAGAGGAGAGGCTGTGACTCAGAGAGTTTATACCACTGAGAAAGGAGTAAATGACAGTCATGCTGGGGGAGGGGCTCTAGAATAGACTTGGGAGTGACCTGTGAGGTAGATAAGCCTGCATGGAGGATCCCACAGAAGACTTTCTGAGAACGTCTGAGGATGCTCTGTGGGCAGAAATTTGTCTCTGGTTCAGACTCTGGGGACTGAAAGCCATCCTGAGAAAGCAATTCTAGGTACTACACAGAATAACTATGACTTACTTCACCCCCAAATGTGAGTATTGAACTGTCCTGTTATCAGTAAGGGCCTGGCAAGAAGCAGATGGCACATTTAAATTGGGCTTTTCATTACAGTACCTGCAGGTTTGATTACACGTGGCTGCCACCATTTTGAGACAACAGCCAGGCCCCGTAGGACTCCTGGCCGGACTGACTGAGCCCCATCTCCAGGATCTCTCAGCCCGACCGATCACTCCCTGCCTCCGGGGCCCTCACATCGACTGACTGCTCCCTGCCGCCAGGACCCCCAGACTAACTGACTGCACCCTATCCCTGGGACCCCAGACCGACTGATTGCACCCAGCCTCCAGGATCCCACAACCACACCAAACACACCCGACCTCCAGGACCCCTGCATGACCAACCGCACCCACCTCCAGGACCTCCAACTGACCATGTCCACACCCTGAGCTGCAGCTCCCCATTTGCCAACACATTTCGAAGCCAGAGTGGCCATCTTGGATAATCCTGGAAGCCATACCTCCGATCTTTAGGTGGGACAAATCCCATCCTGAGACGCCTGCTGGAGGCTTGAAGCTCACTGTCAGGTACCTCTCATGTATCAGGCTACTGAACACTGGGAGGTTTCATTACTATATGACTGTTATACTGTAGATTTTCTTTTTTCTCCTTATTGAAAAAATTTAAGTTTTTATTTCTTTACTTTTCTTGCTCTCTTTTCCTTTTGTTTACCTGTTCCCTCAGAGTCTCTTTCTCCCTTTTTTGCATGCTAACATCCAATTTCTTTTGATTATACTCTCACCCTTTCTATTATCTAGAACTTCTGTATATTCTTTTCTTATCCCATTAACAGCCACATTCTACATCCCTCTGCATCCTCTTTGTCCTCCATTTGAAACTGCAGACCTTATTGCAAATCTGTTTGTTTTACTGAAGATAATATTTGAACTCATTCTGTTTATTATGACAATTTTGTTATTGTCCTCATAGCGGCTATTTGGTCTAGGATTGCATAGTGTCTGAATTGGGCACTGCTAATATTGATCTCCCCTTAAAGAAAGGGTTTTGGAAACCTATAGGGCCACGATAAGCCTATAGGGGGAAATGTGCAATACCCCAGATCTGCACTGCTAGACGGGAAGATACATGAACAACATGAAAAAACAAGGGAAGAAAATGATCCAAACAAATCTAGATTCTATATTAATAGAATCCAATGACAGTATGGTAGAAGAAATGTCAGAAAAGGACTTCAGATTATACATGATTAAGATGATTCGTGAAGCAAAGGATGAGATAAAAGAGCAAATGCAGGCGATCAATGATAATACAAATAAGCTGAAAGAGCAACTGAAGGAAGCAAAAGATCATTTCAACAAAGAGATAGAGATACTAAAAAACAAAACAAAAACAAATGGATATCCTTGAAATGAAGGAAACAATAAACCAAATAAAAACTCAATGGAAAGCATCACCAAAAGACTAGACCACTTGGAAGACAGAACCTCAGACAATGAAGGCAAAATATTTAATCATGAAAATAAAGTGCCCAAACAGAGAAGATGGTAAGAAATCATGAACAGAATCTCCAAGAACTATGGGACATCATGAAAAGACCAAATTTAAGAATTATTGGGATTGAGGAAGGCACAGAGATACAAACCAAAGGAAGGAACAACCTATTCAATGAAATAATATCAGAAAATTTCCCAAACCTGAAGAATGAAATGGAAAAATCAAATACAAGAGGCTTACAGAACATCAAATGCACAGAATCACAACAGATCCACACCAAGGCACATTATAATGAAAATGCCTAACATTCAAAATAAAGATAGAATTTTGAAGGCCGCGAGAGAAAAGCATCAGATTACATACAGGGGTAGACCAATACAGATAGCAGCTAACTTCTCAACCCAGACTCTAAAAGCTAGAAGGGCCTGGAACAACATATTTCAAGCTCTGAAAGAACATGGTTGCCAACTAAGAATCCTATACCCAGCAAAATGAACCTTCAGATTTGAAGATGAAATAAAATCCTTCCATGATAAACAAAAGTTAAAAGAATTTACAAACAGAAAGACTGCGCTACAGAATGTTCTTAACAAAATATTCCGTGAGGAGGAAATGAAAAACAACAATGGAGGTCAGTAAAGGGAGGAACTACCTTAGAGAAAAACCACTCAAAGGAGAAACCAAGCCAACTTAAAAACCAAAAATAAGCCAAATGACTGGGAATACAAATCATTTCTCAATAATAACCCTGAACGTTAATGGCCTAAACTCATCAATCAAAAGACATAGACTGGCAGAATGGATTAAAAAGAAAGACCCAACAATATGCTGCCTGCAAGAAACTCATCTCATAGCAAAAGACATCCACAGACTAAAGGTGAAGGGATGGGAAAAAACCTACCATGCACATGGACTCAGTAAAAAAGTGGGGGTTTCCATCCTTATATCAGATAAAGTGGACTTCAAGCCAAATTAGTCAGAAGGGAGAAAGAAGGACATTTCACACTGCTTAAGGGAACCATAAATCAGGAAGACATAACAATAGTAAATATTTATGCCCCAAACAATGGTGCATCCCTGTACATCAAACAAATCCTTCTCAATTTCAGGAATCACATAGACCACAACACAATAATTCTGGGTGACTTTAATGCACCACTGTCACCACTAGATAGATCTTCCAAAGAAAAACCAAACAAAGAAACCATAGAATTCTATAACACAATCAATAACCTAGACTTAATAGACATATATAGAATATTCCATCCATTAACGAGTGGATTCACGTTCTTCTCAGCAGCACATGGAAACTTCTCGAAAATAGACCATATATTATGTCACAAAGCAACCCTTAGGAAATGCAAGAAAAAATTGAGATACTACCTTGTGTTCTATCAGATCATAATGGACTGAGAGTAGAAATCAATGACAAAATAAAAAACAGAAATTACTACAACACCTGGAGACTAAATAATATGCTATTGAATGAAACATGGATAACAGAAAACATCAGGGAGGAGATAAAAAAATTCTTAGAGGTCAATGAGAACAATGATACTACATATCAAAATCTCTAGGACACTATGAAAACAGTTTACTAAGAGGAAAATTCATTGCATGGAGCACATTCCAGAAAAGAATTAAAAGTCAACAACTAAATGACCTAACATTACAGCTCAAAGCCCTAGAAAAAGAACAGAACAACACCAAAAATAGTAGGAGATAGGAAATAATTAAAATCAGAGCTGAAATCAATGAAATTAAAACAAAAGAAACAATTCAAAAAATTGACAAAAGTTGGTTCTTTGAAAAAGTAAACAAAATAGACAAACCCTTAACCACACCAACAAAGAGAAGGAGAGAGAAAACTCAAATTACTAAAATTTGTGATGAAAAAGAAAATTTCACGACAGACACCACTGAGATACATAACATAATGAGAAGCTACTTTGAAAATCTGTATTCCAACAAAATAGAAACTACCGAAGACATTGACAAATTTCTAGAGACATATGCTCCTCCCAAACTGAACCAGGAGGACATACACAATTTAAACAGATCAATTTCAAGCAATGAAATAGAAGACGCCATTAAAAACCTACCATCCAAGAAAAGCCCAGGACCAGACGGATTCTCAGCTGAGTTCCACAAGACCTTTAAAGAAGAACTCATTCCAATACTTCTCAAAGTGTTCCAGGAAATAGAAAAGGAGGGTACCCTACCAAACTCATTCTATGAAGCTAATATCACCCTCATACTCAAACCAGGAAAAGACACATCAAGGAAAGAAAATTTTAGACCAATATCCTTGATGAATATAGATGCAAAGATCCTTAACAAAATATTGGCAAACCGTATCCAAATACATATTAAGAAAATCGTGCACCATGATCAAGTGGGGTTCATCCCTGGAATGCAAGGATAGTTTAACATCCGTAAATCAATAAACGTAATCCATTATGTCAATAGCCTTAAGGATAAGAATCATAGGATTATTTCAATTGACACAGAAAAAGCATTCAACAAAATACTACACCCCTTCATGCTCAAAACACTACAAAAAATAGGGATAGGAGGAACATACCTGAACATTGTAAAGGCTATTTATGCTAAGCCCATGGCCAACATCATTCTTAATGGAGAAAAACTGAAACCATTCCCTTTTAAACAGGAACAAGACAGGGATGTCCTCTTTCACTACTTCTATTCAACATTGTCCTCGAAACTCTAGCCAGAGCAATTAGGCAGACTAAAGAAATTAAAGGGATACAAACAGGAAAAGAGGAACTTAAGCTGTCACTATTTGCTGATGACACAATTCTATATTTAGAGGATCCAAAAAACTCCTCCAGAAAACTTCTATACCTCATCAATGAATTCAGCAAATAGCAGGCTATAATATCAACATGCATAAATCTAAAGCATTTTTATACACTAGCAATGAAACATCTAAAAGGGAAATGAGGAAAACAATTCCATTTGCAGTAGCCTCAAAAAAAAAAAAAAAAAAAAAAAAAAAACTTGGGAATCAATCTAACCAAAGAGGTAAAAGATCTCTACAATGAAAATTTCAAAATGTTGAAGAAAGAAATTGAGGAAGACCTTAGAAGATGGAAAGATCTCCGATGTTCTTGGATAGGCAGAATTAATATTGTTGAAATGGCCATACTAACAAAAGTGCTATGCAGATTCAATGCAATTCCAATTAAAATCCCAATGACGTACCTTACAGAAATAGAGCAAACAATCATGAAATTCATCTGGAAGAATAAGAAACCCAGAATAGCTAAAACAATCCTTAGCAGGAAGAATGAAACAGGGGGTATTGCAATACCCGAACTTCAACTATACTACAAAGCAATAGTAACAAAAACAGCATGGTATTGGCACCAAAATAGACAGGTAGATCAATGGTACAGAATAGAGGACACGGACACAAACCCAAATAAATACAATTTTCTCATACTAGACAAAGGTGCCAAAAATATGCAATGGAGAAAAGATAGCCTCTTCAACAAATGGTGCTGGGAAAACTGGAAATCCATCTGCAACAGAATGAAACTAAACCCCTATCTCTCATCCTGCACAAAAATCAACTCACAATGGATCAAGGACCTTGAAATCAGACCAGAGACCCTGCATCTTATAGAAGAAAAAGTAGGTCCAAATCTTCAACTTGTTGACTTAGGATCAGACTTCCTTAACAGGACTCCCATAGCACAAGAAATAAAAGCAAGAATCAACAACTGGGATAGATTCAAACTAAATAGCTTTCTCTCAGCAAAGGAAACTATCAGCAATGTGAAGAGAGAGCCTACAGAGTGGGAGAATATCTTTCTACTCATACTTCAGATAGAGCACTAATTTCCAGAATATATAAAGAACTCAAAAAACTCTACACAAAGAATACAAATAACCCAATCAACAAATGGGCTACGGATATGAACAGACACTTCACAGAAGAAGATGTACAAGCAATCAACAAACATATGAAAAAATGTTCACCATCTTTAGTAATAAGAGTAATGCAAATCAAAACTACACTAAGATTCCATCTCACCCCAATTAGAATGGCGATTATCAAGAATACAAGCAACAATAGATGTTGGAGAGGATGTGGGGAAAAAGGTACACTCATACATTGCTGGTGGGACTGCAAATTAGTGCAGTCACTCTGGAAAGCAGTGTGGAGATTCCTTAGAAAACTTGGAGTGGACTCACCATTTGACCCAGCTATCCCACTCCTCGGCCTATACCCAAAGGACTTAAAATCAGCATACTACAGAGATACAGCCACATCAATGTTCATAGCTGCTCAATTCACAATAGCCAGACTGTGGAACCAACCTACAAGTCCTTCAATTGATGAATGGATAAAGAAACTGTGGTATATATATATACAATGGAATATTACTCAGCTATAAAGAATAATAAAATTATGGCATTTGCAGGCAAATGGATGAAATTGGAGAACATCATGCTAAGTGAGATAAGCCAATCTCAAAAAACCAAAGGACGAATGATCTCGCTGATAAGCGGATGATGACACATAATTGGGGGTGGGAGGGAGGCAAGAATGCAGGAAGGAGGGACTGCATAGAGGGAAAAGAGGGGTGGGAGGGGTGGGGGAAGGGAAAAATAACGGAATAAATCAAACACCATTACCCTATGTAAATGTATGATTATGCAAATGGTATGCTGTTACTCCATGTACAATCAGAAACAACATGTATCCCATTTGTTTAAAATAAAAATAAATTAAAATAAAAAAATAAATAAATTGGGCTTTTCTATGAAGGGTTTAATAGTGAGGTCATTCAGAAAGGTGTTGGCAGGTGAGAGAGTCCATGAAGGAGACGGAAGTGCTGTGGAACAGGAACAGGGAGTGATAACAGTCCTGGATGCAGAAGGGAGGGAAAGAGAGTGCCCACTGATGTGGAAGGAAGACAGTCAGGTAGAGAGTCCACCTGGAGTCCCAGGTCAGCAGAGAGAGAGGGAGCTCTATAGGAATGGATATCCTGACTTCTCCCTCTTCCCCTCTATTTTAGTCAGGTTTTTTTTGCTGCTGTGGTTAAAAGAACTGGCCAAAACAATTAGAGGAGGAAAAGTTTCTTTGGGGGCTCACAGTTTCAGAGGTCTCAGTTCATGGACAACTGACTCCATTCCTCCGGGCTGCAGGTGAGGCTGAACATCATGGTGGAAGAGTGTGGGAGAGGGAAGCAGCTCAAATGATGATCAGACAGCAGAGAGAGACTCCACTCACCAGGTTCAAAATATATACCCTAAAGTCACCCTCCCAGTCACTCTCCAGTCACACCCTACCCTGCTTCAGTTTCTACTCAGTGAAAACCATCTTGGGATTAATTTTAATTTGCTGATTGGATTGAGGTTCTCATAACTCAATCATTTCTCCTCTAAACCTTCTTGCCTTGTCTCACTCCTGAGTTTTGGGTGACTCCTTGGACACCTCACATCTAAACTATAACAGCCTTCTGATTTCTCTCTGGGGCTTCTCTCTGGTCTGACCCAACTAGAAGCCAGAGGGCAAGGGAACCTATTGACTCAGCTTATGCAGGAAACTTCTAAGGCAGAAAGGACGGTAGAGATAGGCAGAACAAGTTACACAGGGGGAAATGGAAGACACTCAGGACACCTTCTGAGGTGTAATCACCTTTGCTGACCTTGAGCCAACTGCCAGACTAGCAGATGGGGCTATACTAAGTCATCCAGAGCAGCCACACCAGCGTCTGACCTTGGGTACATGTGTGATTGGCAGATCTGCCCTGCCAGAAAAACTGCCGCTGACCCACAGAACTGTGAGAAATCAAATATTTGTTCTTATGTTTTGAGATGGCTTGTTATACAGCAAAAGCTAACTGCTACAATCTTACAAGGTTGTTACAAAAAGTAAAGGATCTGAGGTGAGTCAAGCATTTGGAACAGTGTGCAACACTCAGTGTTTCATCAGCGTGTTAGAATATATCACATAACCTTACATAAATGTTCCACCGATGTGTCACTTTCATACACATCACTGCTGAGCTGTGTCCCCTGCCCTCTTCTTTTCAGTTGTTACACATCTTAAAAAATGTTAGACTTTGATGCCTCTGTCAAGTATCAGATAACTATACCTATGTGGGTTTGTCTCTGTGTCTTCTATTCTATTCCTTTGGTTTTCAGGTCTGTTTTGATCCCAGTACTGGGCTGTTTTTGTTACTGTAGCTCTGCAGTATAATTTGAGATCATGTATTGCGAAGCCTCTAATGTTGCTCTTTTTGCTCAGTATTGCTTTGGCTATTCTGGGCCTTTTATTATTCCATATGAATTTTAGGACTTTTTTTCTAGTTCTGGGAAGAATGTCATTATTATTTTGATGGAAATGGCATTGAATTGGTAAAAGCCTTTTGGTAATATGACTATTTTGACATTATTAATTCTGCCTATCCAAGAACATAGGAGGTCGTTCCATCTTCTGAGGTCTTTTTCAATTTCTTTCTTCGGGGTTTATAGTTTTCATTGTAGAGGTTCTTGACCTCCTTGGTTAGATTTATTCCCAAGTTTTTGGTTTTTTTTTTTAAGTTATTGTGAATGTGATGGTTTTCCTGATTTATTTCTCAACAGATTCATTATTGGGGTATAGCAAAGCTGGTACAAAATACGGAGAGTGGGAGAGATCAGTGTGTGTGTGTATGTGTGTGTGTGTGTGTGTGTGTGTGTATCTCATGAAGATAGGAGGGAGATCAGGGGAGCAAGAGGAAGGTTATTGGTGGGGAGGGAGGAGGGATGGGAAGGGAGGAACCGCATGAGGAAATTGACCAAATTATTCTATGTGCATGTATGAATCTACCACACTGAATGACACCTTTATGTATATTTGTAAATCACCAATTAAAAAAAAAAAAAAACAAGAAGTAAATAGGAGGAAGACCAGTAGAGGAGAGGAAGGGGAACAGGGGGAGGGAGGAGGGGAGGGAAAGAGGAAGTACTGGGGACTGAAAAGGAGCAATTTATATTCCATGCATGATTATGATTATGTCAAAATGAATCCCACTCTTCCGTGTCACTGGGTGCACTAATAGAAACATTTAACAGTATGCTTTAGTCCATCTTTGCATCTCCAGGGTGGTAGTAAGCTCGGACTTGCTCCCTTCGCTTCCTTGCTAGGAGTTCCCATCAATGTCTTTCTGGGTAAATTGAATGGAGCTTTCTTCTCGTTGGATTCAGGGAGAAATGGTTTCCAAAAATTGAGCTGAAAGGTCCTCTGACTCAGAGCTATTTTTTTTTTTTTTTGGTAGTAATTTCCCTGAGAAAGTTCTTTGCTAGTCACTTTAAAATTATTTTCATTATTAAAGTGAGGTGAGCTGCGTGTCTGATCATGAATCTTTCAATGCTGAAGAGCTCATGTCAGTCTCCTCCCTCGATTCCAGGTCCCCCGCCCCTCGCCCAGACCCACTCAGGAGGCAGCTTCCTTCTGGCCCTTCTGGCTCTTGCCATCCACCTTTCAAATGATGCCGGCGACACACGCAGCGCTTCTTTTTCAGCCTCGGATGTCATCCACTCACACCCGCCACCGTGAGTCACAGGCATTATCTTTCTTGTATAACCCTTCAGTCTCCTCTTCCTATTCTTCCCTCCCGAATATGACAAGTACATTATTTTTGTTATTTTATTGATCGGTTTAAATGATCCACTTAAACCTCTATTTCCTATTCCAGTAACTTTATGGAGCATCTTGACTCCACTCAGTATGAGATAAAAACTTAGCCTCTGACCCCTCTCCTACTTCTTCCCTCATTATCCCTGCAACTTCTGTCATTGGGCTTTTATATTTAGTTAATCAACGTTGGCGGCATTTACATTCTGCTGCCTAAACTTCTATACTCAGGCCAAAGGTTGACATTAAAGTTGAAAAAAAAATATGGCCTCCTTGACATCATACTTCAGGCCAAACTGTGTGCCAAGATCACATGTTTTTCTCTGCAGGATTCTGTGTGCCGATAGGAGAAGAATGTTTCTATCCCCAAATCAGATGCATCTCAGTGACTCCTCAAAACCTGCTTCCTATTTGGACCATGGCTGTCTGTAGAATATTTGCTTTGTTTTCCCTGGAATTTCTGTTGCCTTTTCTTTTTTCCTTCCCCAAAGAAAAATGTGCTTTGTTCATTTATTTGTGTATTCTTCAAACATTTATTCGACATCTGTTTTGCCAGGTGGCATTCTAGATTCTCAGAACAAAGACGGAAATGAGACAGGCCCCAATGCCTGCCCTTCTTGGAATGTCCATTCCTCTGCCAGAGGTGAAGGCAGCCAGTGAATGAGGAGGTCCATGCACATGGAGGAGGAGGAGGAGGGAGAAGAAGAGGAGGAAAAGGAGGAGAAAGAGGGGGAGGAGGATGAGGGAGAGGAGGAGAAGGGAGAAGGGGAGAAGGGAGAGGAAGAGGGAGAGGGAGAGGAGGAGGGAGAGGAAGAGGAGGAGGGAGAGGAAGAGGAGGAGGGAGAGGAAGAGGAGGAGGAAGACAGGAGGAGGAGGGGAGGAGGAGGAGGAAGGAGAAGAGGAAGAGGAGGAGGGAGAAGAGGAGGAGGGAGAGGAGGGGGAGAAAGAGGGGGAGGAGGGAGAGAAGGAGAGGGAGGAGGAGGGGGAGGGGGAAGAGGAGGAGGAGGGGGAGGGGGAGGAGGTAGTGTTGGAAGGAAGGAGAACAGGGAGCCTCCAGGAAGTGCCCTGTGTTCAGTCTACAGTTCTGAACTTGCTGGTCAGTGAAGGCCTTTCAGCCATGGCCAAACTGGTAGTTTTCTGAGGTAGGGTAGGCCAAGGCTAGTGATTTTGGTATGGTATCAAATTCCTATAAAGCTGTTCATTTTTCCTCTTTAATCAGGAACACAGGTCCATTGCCAGAAAGCATTTAAAGTGCCGACCTCATGGATATCACAGTGACGTGGATTATGGGTTTCAGTGCTTTCTTTTAGACAATAGTGACTTCTTTTAGTAGGTAGGGGAAGACAGGATGAGGTTATCATGAGTGATTTATATTCCTTTATTTTGTACTTTCCATATCCTTCAAATTTTGTTTAATAAACATGGCTAACTTTTATAATTAGTAACATTATAATAAAGTAACATTTAAATAGAAAATACTTGATTCAACAAAAATACTAGATTTGGACATTAGATTAGCATAAATTGGAGAAGCATGTACATGATCCTTAGTTACTTTAAAATCCATTGGACGGAGTTTGAATTTGACTGACTTTTTTTTTTGCACATTTTCCCATGAACCTGCAGAAAGTAAAATAATAAAAATAAAGAAAAGCAGACTTTTTTTTATCTGTTAGGAAACAAAGACCTTTGGCTTGTTTGAGGTTAAACAAACAAAAACTCTTAATACATTCTATTGATCTATTTATGTAATAATTTTAGTTTTCATTGACACGTATTAATTGTAACTGTAAGTGGGGTGCAGTGTGATATTTCTACACGTACACGCAGAACACTCTGATCAAACTCAGTCTCCCTCTCTCCCCAACCCCCACTTCCTGACCTCTAGGAATTCTACATTCTACATTCAGGTCAACCTTTCTTTTTCTTTTTCTTTTTTTTTTAAGCTTCCACATATGAGAGAGAACACGTAGTACTTGTCTTTCTGTGTCTGGCTTATTTCATTTAACACAATGTACTTCAGTTCCATCCATTTTGCACAGATGACGGGATTTTATTCTTCTTATAGCCAAACAGTATTCCCTTGGGCACGAGTGACACATACTCTTTATCCGTTCTTCTGTTGGAAGCCAACAAATATATGAAAAAATGCTCAGTATCTTTAGCCATCAGGGAAGGGCAAATCAAAATGACTATGAGATACCATGTCACTCCAGGCTAGTATCAAAACAACAAAAAATAAAAGCTAACCAGGATGTGGAGAAAAAGGAACTCTAATACTCTCTTGGTGGGAATGTGAATTAGAACAGTCACTCCAGAGAACAGTATAAAGTTTCTTCACAAAACTAAAAACAGATCTACCATATGATTCAGTTGTCCCACTTCTGGGTATATATCCAAAGGAAACGCTTTTTTTTTTTTTTTTTTTTTTTTTTTAAAGAAAGGGTAAGAAGAAACGTGGGCCTCCAAAGATCCTTCCTTCAAAAGCACAGTGGCCTGGAGTGGCCCTGCCCGCCCATCAATTAGGCCTCACTGGTTTGCACCCAGCTCCAGATTGCTGCTCCCTCCCTGAAAGGCTTTACTCCTTTTCAGAAGAGCCACACAGGGCAAGAGGGCCTCTCTCTTCTTGGTTTTTCAAATAAGCATGTATCTCAGGAAGAGGGCAGAAGTGCATGCCTGGGCTTCGTTGCTGATGACAGATGACATGACCATCCCTCGTGGGTGTGGGTGGTATGCTAGCTTGTAAAGAATAACACACTGGGCCTTTATTGCTTCCAAACTGGGCTGCATCTCGGGGCTCTCAAGGACACACCCACTTGAGGAAGTGGCTGGTGCCTTGGCTGGAAGCCACAATCAGAAGCTGGCCTCTCACACAGTCTGTGTGGGCACTACAGACCTTTATCCAGTCCGGCCTGCCCTTGTTAACAAGGCTCCTCCCCAGCTGCTGATTCACTCTGGTGGGGCATCGACCTTCCAGCCCAGCATTTTGAGAGTAGTGGTCCTCTGGTGGAACAGAGACAGAATGAAAAGACCTTCCCAGAGGCCACAGCTTGGAACTGGAGTCAGACTTGCCATCCTAGGGCAGCTTGGTCCTCTACTTCGGAAGCCTCCATAGCTGCAGAAGACAGTTGAGGTGACTGAAGGACCAGGGAGATTATTAAACTTAGGCCAGTGTGATGGGCTGATAGATCTGACTCCTTAAGAATGTTATAGGCCAGACTCTAAGGGAGATGACTAAACAGACTCCCTTTTGCTCTGAGACTCCATGTTATGTAGGAAATAAGCTTCTCCCAAGGGAACACCCCACCTCTGTGCCATCATCAGTTACTTGGTGTGACATGTTTAATAATATACAGTGGCAACTCCTATGTAGTAAAGAATTGCTCTCTTTTGATTCCTATTGCTCCTTAACAATGTACCATGTAAACAGTGGTTGTGTGGATGTTAGTAGCCATTCTTTAGGTTGTACCTAGGTAAGGGTCATTTTGACCCACTTCCCCCTCTGTTGATGATCTCATGATGTTAGTTTGTAATTTCGAATCATAGCAACAGACACTTAAGATTGATGTGATTTTTGGTATAAGAACCCCTACAACCCTGTGGTCAGGGCTGTTCTCCCAATAGCCATTTTTTGGGGCATTGTGTGAGACAGTCAGCTGGCCGGCTTAATAAAGACTCTCAAATTTGGACTTCTCAGTGGTGATTGGTCTGTTCTGAAGTTGCGCCCCATAACACCAGGTTTTGCACACTTTTTGGAATCTTTGCAATTTGATTTTTCTTAAAAGTTTGCTACAAAGGCATAATTGTAATGTTTTGTACCTTCCTTTGTATTCAGTGGAGAAATTTCACTGAATAAATGCGACGCAGAATCCAGGTCTGGCCTCTTCAGGAAGCGAGACTCACGTATTAGTTCCAGGCTGTGCTACTGCTGGGGTAGTGAATGGGGATGGCTCAGGTCCACCCAAGCCCTAGAGAGCGATTTTGGGGAGCATTCGTAAGCAGTGATGGTCTGGAATACTATAATACCTTTATGTTCGCTTCTCCTTCTTAAGAGCGAGAAGCAAAGAGTCCTTCGGGACAGCAGCTGGTGTGGAAGGGGAGATCAAGGCAGGGCCACGCCTGGGTCATCCAGGAGGACACCCTCTGAGGCAGCAGGGAGGCCCGCCCTGCGAGGCCCATATTAGATATGCGATAAACATTTTTGTTAAAAGGCACATCAGTGAGCTTCCAGATATTTGTAGGAATTTCATGGGACATAGGAGGTCTGGAGGCACAATTAATTTGGGAAGTAGTGGCATAAACAAAATTAAGAAAGGCTCTTGTCCTAGGCCTTCCCAGCATCTGGGATATGCTAGTGAGTGTTACAAAGTCCCAAATAGAGACACCTATGGGCCCTTCCTGTGTCCCTGACCACCTGTCCTTTGGAGGAGGGGACAGAGGACTCTCAATACAGGAGTGTCCAGGGAGCACAAATTCAGGAAAGAGCAATCTAGCTGACTCTCCTTATTTCAGAGGTGAGGAGGCCCTTTGGTTTAGTGAAGAGATGAGGTTTTAGAGTCAGAAAACTAAGGCTGAAATTCTGTCCTATTGGAAAGCTATTCCCACATATCCATTTGCCCATCTGAGCGAGGGGATGGTTGTGACTCTGGTCCTGTGACTTTTATTCCCCTCCCAGTGGGGTGTGAACAACAAAGGAGGTGTTTAATAAATGATAACTCTTAAAACTATAATTGGGAAACCGAGTCCTGGAGAGTCTCAGCAGGCCCAAGGTGACCCAGCAAGTGAGAGGCAGGGCTGAGTGGGATACCTGGGTTTCTGGTCTCGTGCCAACATTCCTTTCACTGTACTTGGCTGACTGATAATAGGAGTTGTAGTTCTTTCATAAGCATAACAAATCAAATAGAAGTTGCCAGATGTTTCCATTTCACCGAAGAATGAAGTTAATGGATGTATATCAGGGCTCAAACCGAAGATTTAAAGAGAGATTGCTGAGTATAAGCAGTCATAAAAGCTGTCTAGGTTGGTATTTCGGCATTCCTGGGCAACACAAACCGCTATTTGGTCACATCTGGTCTCCATCAGGACTGAAGTGTTACATAAATACATGCATAGTTTAGAGGGTGAGGAGGCCCTACTGAGACACGCCAGGCTTTGTTCTGCTTCAGCTCTGCAGAAGGGGCCCCTGAGGCTGCCCGACGACCCTGGGATATGCCCTCCCAAAGGACAGAACTTTCAGCTCCCCTAAATGCCTCCGGGATGGAGTACCATACTTGCCTGTCCAGTTCAGTTGCACTCGCTCGTGTTCAACACACCTTCAGCCTTCCAACAGAAAAATCTGCTTACAGATACTTGGTGGAATTCAGTTCAGAAGCTAAGAAACAAAATGCTTCAATGACTCTGTGGGGTTCACAGGTTGATTGATGGATGGGTCCATCCATCATCCATCCACCTATCCACCTACCTACCCACCGAATCATCCAGCTGTCCACTCCCCTCCATCCACTTGTCTGGTGAACACCAGCTTCTTGCATGTGCAAAGCACTGGTCTAGGCACAGGGAACCCAGCAGCAAACAAACCAGGCATGGGACTGACCCCTGCTTCCAGAGAGAGAGATAGGCATGAAGCAATTGCACACTTGTAGTGACCAAGGTGATAAACCCACCAAAAATATTGCAAAGTGCTCTGAGAGTGTGTCAGGGGAGATGCCTCTTAAATGGGAGGCCAGAAAGCCTCCAGGAGCCCATTGGAGAGCACCCTTGAGCCAGCCTGCAGGTTGGCTGTTTTCTCCTGGTCCCATGGTTTTCACAGTTAACCCCATGACATAGCCTCCAAAACAATGCTACCCCTTCCTTCGCTAAAATGGTTGACATTTTCCTATTATCAAGTCCAACTAAAGGACCGAATCTCAGCAAAGTCTACACCACGGTGAAGGATGGAGGGAAAACCTGGGGATTCCTGCACATCACACCGTGGCAGAATTCTGCCTTTAGTTCTGCTAAAGGTAGTCAGATGCCAGTCCCTTCCTAGGTACAGGGCTGTGACCACAACATCGTGTGTGATTTGCTTTTTAAAAAGAATCAACCAACGCAGATCTTGACTGGTGCCCTTGCGGACACTCACACACAGAGTGGCTCTAGCCAGCATTTCAAATTTGTTGTGGCTTCTGCTTGGTGAACCTGACCCACATAAACACACAAGGAGCAGAAGTGTCCCTGCTCCTGGCTTCAGGGAGCCGAGCTGCTCTATGTACACAAACACCCCAAGGTCGAATTGCCTGCGTTCAGACAGCCTGATTGTGGGGGACCCGCAGGACTGGGCTCTGTTCTCAGGCGCTTGGTGGTAATTACACACCAGGTAATTACACTGGTCTTGTTTCTGCTCTCTATGGCTTTGCCTAGATCTCAAGGAAGGGAGACTCTGGTTTTACGGTAGGGTATAATTCCTTCGCAGGGACAGGGTTTTTATGTGACTCTGACTCCTAAGTTGACTACCTGTGCTGTGGCCACTCATTTCCTGTTGCATAGAGGAGCAGTTATGCAGCCATGAGGGAGGGGATGTTGGATGGGCTTGTTCTTCTCTGTGACACGCATTTTGTGAGGTAGAAGAAAGGTCCTCTGCTTCTGAAAGCAACTCTTAAAATAAATGCATCAGGGCCCTTCAGGGATGCCTGCTTGAGAAGCAGCGACTGTAAAGGGGTCTTGATGGCTTCAGAAGTTGAACCAGTTGGCCAGCTCCTGCACTGATTTGCAAGTCAAAGCTCACACACATGGCTACAATAGGTAGGGATGACTGACTCATTTAGTCCTTGTAGGACACTGCGGAAACCAAGAGTAGAGAGCAGTTGCCCCTCCCCCAGCTTTAATGAGATATAACTGACAAATAAAGATTGTGTATATTTTAAGGTGTGCAGTGTGATGATTTGATATGTCTGAATATTGTGAAATGGTTACCTTGATAAAGCTGAACAATGTATCCACTGCCTTACGGATTTATTATTTTTGTGTCTAACATACCCAAAAGCAGGGTGTGGTGGTGCATGCCTGTACCCAGCTACATGGGAGGCTGAGGAAGGAGGATCTCTTGAGCCCAGGAGTTTCAGACCAGCCTGGGCAATATATTGATACCTAATCTCAAAACAAACAAACAAACAAGCAAACAAAAAAACAAAGAAAGAAAGAAAGGAAGGAAGGAAGAAAAAGGAAAAGAAAACCTATATGATTGCTCTTAGCATATTTCAAGAATATAAAACATACAGTATTATTAGTAATATTCAACTTCTGGTTTTTTTTATGTACAAAGGACAATTATTCAGCCTTATAAAGAAAGAAGATTCTGCCATTTATGGCAACCAATGCATTTTGAGGATATTATGCTAGGTGAAACAAATTTAGCTAGACAGAAGGAGAAATTCTGCCAGAGAGCTGTTCTTGAGCCTCGGACCTGTGAGCATCTTAGACACCCATCCCTTTCTTCGGAGGAGGAGACTGAGCCACGAGGTCAGCAGCAGAGCTCAGCAGCCTCTGCCTGGGGCCGAGTGTCTGACGATGCAACTTCCCAGAAGTCCTGGAACAAGGAACACTGGAACTGGAGAGCTGGAAAGGCCCTCTGCACCGCATCTCACGTGGAGATCGCTGACAGAAAGGAAGGCCGTCATTACGGGCTGCTTGGGCCCAGTTGGCGGGACTTGGGCTTGTTTTGTTGCTTGTTGTGTAGGCCATGACTGGGGCAGGGAAGCAGAGCCCCTGGGATGGTCCCATCGTGAAGCCTTGAGTGGAAGCCCAATAGCCTGGAATACAGCGAGACAGGGCCAGACCCTGCCAGGAAGGGAGACAGACCCACCACTCTGCAGACTTCCTTAATATCACTTAAAGGCAACCCCAAATCTAGTCTCTCCCACATTGGAACTGAAGCTCTTGGTAAAAATATCCCTAATCTGTAGACCTCTTTCTTTCATTTTCTCATTTTCCTTTCTACTCTTCTGGTACCTTTGCCTTTTCCCCTTTCTGTACTAGTGTGTTCTGGAAAATTCTGTATATTCTCTGACTGTTCTACAACTTCCAAGGATTTGCATTAAAAGCACCTGCAATATTGACTTTATCAACTTGGACCCCATCACTGTGAGGGGAATGGCCAATTATTTCTCTGAGGAACTGACAAAGAAAGAGACAATGGATAAAAAGGAACCACTTAAAACCCAGGCAACTTTGTAAGTGGTCAACTTTACAATTTCATTTCAAGGTATCATTTTGCTTTTCTTCCCATTTTAAATGTCCTCGTGAAATCCTGTGGGGGCAACTGTGACTCATCAGCCAGGACTCTTCATTACATGGAGGCGTTGTGGCCTGGCTGGTTGGGTTGACAAGCCCGTGGGGACTTCTGAGAGGGAGACACTTAGCTCTGAATGTTAGATCATCTTTCCCAGAAAACAGAGTGTTTGAGGTTGGTACCAGAAGCACACACATCACTGATCAATGTTCTCCCATGTGCCCAGCTGACAGCATAGCCCAGGAGGAAAACAGGAGAGAAAGAAAAAGCAACCTGGACTCCACACAGAGATTCCAGGTGCGTAACATACAGGTCTTCACCGGTAACCCGGTAGGGGAGGGCATGTGATGTCATCTCTATCTCAGTGGCACGTCAAGCAGCTTCTGTAACTGTGATGTTTCAATCACCAGCAAATGGCCTGGGGCAGGAGAAAATGACTTGGATTGCATGGATCAGTAATATTTTCAAAGGAGATTCAAACAACAAAACTGCTATTCATTACCTCCACAATTCAGAGAAAGGATAGTTGAACACCCCCCGAATGTAGGAAGTATCTAAAATAATGGGTAATAGTTAAATAGGGCACATTTGTTTTTCTGAAAAGTTTATCCCATTGTCCCTAGTTATCTGGCTTTGTTATGGACTTGTAAGGACTTCACGACAGAGAATGTCTAGTCCTGTCCAGTTCTGGAACGTCAGCCAAGGGCAAGGATGTCAGAGAGGTCTCAACTTCAGGGCCAGCTCAGGTTGATGGTCAGCTGCTGAGTGGAACACTGTGTTGTGAAGGATTCTGAAGTAGACTAATCCTTAATCATTAATCATTAGTAATAACTGATGTTATGACTTGAACATGGTTTGTCCCCTGGAAACCCATGCTGGAATTTAATACTCACTGTGAGATCTTAAGAGGGTGGAAACTTCATCTGACCATGATGTTTAGAGGTGAGGCCTTGGGATGCAATTAGGATTAGATACATCGTTGGAGTGGAACCCATGATTGAACACTGGTGACTTTATAAGAAGAGGGAGAGACCAGCAGACGCACACATGTGCACATCCTGTGTCTCTTGTCATGTGATGTCCTGCATCACCTTGGGACTCTGCCAGCAAGAGGGTCATCCCAAGATGCAGGCCCTCAACCCTGTGCCAGAACTGTATGCCAAAATAAATCTCTTCTTCATAACTTACCCAGTTTGTGGTATTGTGTTATTAGCAACAGAAAATGGACTCACATATCTGATTATGGGATTTTAAAGTATGGTCACGAATCCTCTGCATTCCTCCCATTGAAAGGGGGACTTGAATTCCTTCTCCTAGAATATGCATTAGCTTTGGTGACTTGCTTCTGACAAATAGAATGTGACTTTTTTTTTTTTTTTTTTCGGTGCTGGGTATTGAACCCAGGGCCTTGTGCTTGCAAGGCAAGCACTCTACCAACTGAGCTATCTCCCCAGCCCAGAATGTGACTTTTTTTGAATGCTCACACATGGAACCCATTCCCTCGGTTGTCCCTTAACTCTGTTGATTGTTTCCTTTCCTGTGCAGAAGACTTTTAGTTTGATAGAGTTTGTCTCATTTTGCTTTCATTGCTTGTGCTTTGGGGATCTTATCTAAAAAATCTTTGCCTCTATCAATGTCTTGAAATGTTTTTTTTCCTGTTTTCCTCCAGTAGTCCCTTCATTTGTGGGGGCTAAATAAATTGATCACATAGAAGTAGAGAGTGTGTAGTGCTCACTAGAGGCTGGGAAGGTACAGGTGGAGAGGGTATAGTGGGAGGTTGGAAAAGGGGTACCAGCATAGTTAGCTGGAAGGAATACGTCATGACATTCCGCAGCATGGCAGGGCAACCTGAGTTCGCGACAACCCATCATAAGGAGGAACTAGAAGAGAAGAGCTCGAAACCTTCAAACACAAGGCAATAACAAGGAGACAGAAATGCTAATTCCCCTGATTTGATGATGACACATTATATACATGTATCATAGTGTAATACTGTACCCCATAAATAAGTACAAATACTACGTCAGCAAATTAAAAAAAAATAACCAAAAACCTGGAACCCAGCCACCATGATGTGAGAAAGCCCAGGACATAGGAGGCAGCCACATGTAGGTTACTCTATCAAAGTCTCCAGTTGAGGTTCAGACAGCAGCCAGCATCCTCCGCCCAGCGTGTCCACAAGCCTGCAGATGATTCCAGCAGGCATCATCAAGCTGCTTCAGCTGACAATGTGTGAGGCAGAGACGTGTGGCTTTGGCCAAGTCCTGCCCATATTGCAGACTTGTGGATGGAGAAAAAAAAATGTTATGGTTGTTTCAAATCTCTAATTTTGGCGGTGGTCTGTTACGCAGCAGAAGAGAAACACATCAATCGCTGGATAGAAAAGTGATGGCAAATATTCTGTCCTGAAGCATCTGAAATAAAAATCAAACAATCCCACTAAAGGATTCTTCTGCTAATCGGTTCATGTTTTCACCTGCAAACTTAAAAATTAAATGTGGCTTACCTATGTGGATGAAAAAGGCCAAGGTCATGTTGATTTCAATAGGCTACACTCCACTAAACCTTCATGTGGAGTCTAACTCCTGTGAGCCCCTCCGAAAAGAGGCGCAAGGTTACCATGGCAACCTAAACAGGTGCTTTGCGTGGAAAATGAACAGGGGAGCACGCAGAGCCTTTCTTGCTGGGAAGGTGTTTCCTGATACATTTTGTTTCCTTCCAGGCCGAACTCTCCACAGCTGGTTTTCTCTTGGCAAGAACCCTTTATCTGGCAATGTACTTTTTTCTCCTGTGGAAGCAAATAACGAAGATTAAAAATTAAAAATATTTCCATCATACGACTTCCAAAAAAATCTTCCACCACCTCTTCGGGCAGAGCAAGCATCATCGCTGGAATGTGAAGGTGCTCTCTCTGCTCACTGCGGGCACAAGCCTGCCTGCCTGCTTAGGATGGGTCCCTTTGTGGGAGTCCTCTATGTAATGGGTTGTTGGTTCTAACCTTGCTCTGCTTTCTCAAGTGGTTCCACCGGAAGAATCCAGCCTGTGGTTAAATTGGGATGTGAGAACCTCACCACTTATAGGACAGGAGTCCTCCTCCATCCCAGGCTGTGCTTCTGGACTCCCTGATCAGTCCATTCCCATGCTTGGGTCTGCGGTGACTCATAGCAATCACTGTGGAAGGATTCAGGGACACAGGTGGCGGCTCCTGCATTTCCATGTCTAGTTAAACCAGTATCTGTGTTAAGATGATCAAGGCCTTTGACTACTCAAAGGCATGTGGTCAGACATAAAACTGCCCATTTAAGGAAGACAGGAGTGCTGAGGTCCCAAGGTCAGCCTTCTGGAGCTCATGACCTCTGAGCTCCTTGCAGGGGATGAGCTGAGTGGGCCCTTTGGAGGTGCCGGGGGAGGGATCTGAATGGGCCCCTGTGTGGGTACAGCAGGTCAGATCAGCCAGCTTATCCTTAGGGGTGGGTAGCTTGGCATAACCAGGGTCCCCATGGCCTGTGAGGAGAAAAGTGTCATGTGGCTCTTTTGAGGACCCCAAAATGGCTCGCCAGGATGGCAAAGGCCTCAGGAGGAGGTTGTTGGGTGTGAAGAGGTGATTTGTGAGTCTGGGGAGATGGCCACTTCCTCCTGCTGGGCTCCCACCGCCTGCCCAGGATCTTCTCAAGACAAGAAGGGCTTCGAAGTTGCAAAAGGAAGACCTTAGTCCACAAGTGCCTCCTCACTTATAAACCTGGAAACACACAGGAGAGCTGAACTTTCAAAGTCCTTTCAAAGCCTGAGCTGCTTCCTCCTGCCTCACGGTCCTGGATTGGCTCCTGAGCCTCCATCTTTGGCCCCAAGGCTCACCACAGGTCGCTCACCTGTCTGAGCTACCCTGCATTCCTTCACCCTGGACTGCAGCCCAGGAGAAGCCTGTGAGGAGCTGCCCGCTCCCCTCAGCCCACCTGCAGGCCAGGGATGGGGCACAGGATCTATTAACACAGCCCCTGGCTCCAGAGGTCTGTTCAGGCTGCACAGGCCTTGTCCCCAGTCCCCATGCAACTCCATGGGCCCTGCTGGTAGTGTCAGGGTCTGAACCGCATCACCCGACCCTCTTCCTTCCTCTTAACTCCTAATCACACCTCAGGCTCAGACCAGAGGTCAAAGGTAACTTCCAGAGAGGGTTCCTCCTGGACTCCCAGGTGAATGCACCTTGTTCCCCACATGTATCACCATTAAATGACAATTTAAAGATGAATGTTGGATTTATTAGTTTATTGTTAAAAATCAGCTCTAGAATGTGCCCTGGACACATGAGAGGCGTGGAGTCCAGGGGTCCGACAAGTCCTGGGCAGGAACAGCAGAGAGGAGCCTCCCTGGACAGCTGGGAGGGAGGGAGAGAGAGAATGAGAGAGAGAGAGATGGTGAGTGAGAGGGAGAGAGAGGGAGACAAAGAGAGGGAGGGGGAGAAGGAGAGGGAGAGAGAGAAGGAGGGAGAGAGAGAGATGGTGAGCAAGAGGGAGAGAGAGGGAGACAAAGAGAGGGAGGGGGAGAAGGAGAGGGAGAGAGAGGGAGAGGCAGAGAAAGATGGGGAGAGAGAGGGAGAGAGAGAAGAAGGGAGAGATGGGGAGACAGAGACAGAGACACACAGAGAAAGGGATAGAGAGATAGAAAGGGGAGAGGAGAGAGAGCGAGAACCAGGAAGAGAGACAAAGAGAGGGAGAGGGAGTAAGAGAGAGATAGAAGGAGAGACAGAGAGAGACAGAGACACACAGAGAGAGGGCTAGAGAGACAGAAAGGGAGGAGAAGGAGGAGGAGGAGAGAGAGAGAAACAGAGGGAGAAGGGCCTCAGGCAGAGGCCTCTGGTGACCTAGCTTTGGAGATCATACTCCATCATTTCCACTAAATTCTAGACCACCCCCCACTCAAGATTCAAAAAAGAAAATAGACTCTACCCTCCCCCCTTTCTTAAAATTGAGATATGGTGCATGACATTTACCATCTTAACCATTTTTCCATGTACAGTTCAGTAGTATATAAAGTATACTGGCTTTTAATAAAACTAGAAAAACGATGAAGTTCCATTTTAAATAACAGCTCCTGAGCTATACCACTAGTTGAATCTGCTCATTGATGTGCAATTTAAAGTTAAACCTAATGAACGGCACCCACGGGGGGACAGTGCCTTGGTGTCCTGTAACCATCACCACCCTCGTCTCCAGGGCTGTCCATCTTCCCACAGTGGAACTGTCCCCCCCAGACACTGTTTCCCCTCTGCAGGGGTCCCTCTGGGTGAGAGGAGGAGAAGGTCACAATTCGGCCATTTCTGAAAAATGGAATCTTCCCCAGATCATCCGGGCTTCTCGCTGCAGTCGGGAGCCAGAGGACCGGGAGAGCTGGACCTCACTGGCCCCTTCTCCTTCCTGGCCAGCTCGGGTTCCATGTTGATGTTGCCACCACCACGCTTTTAGATTCCTTCACTTGCTGACTTGAGGTGTGGGTGCTCCCAGGCCATAGAAGGTTCCACAGTCTTCTGCACATTAATCGAAACCTTGCTGAGCCTAACAAAAGTGCCACTAAAGATCTGGTGACGGTGGAGAGGCGGCAGCACCTAAACCTCCGATTCTGATGACATGCGCCAACTTGGGTTCAGCAGGTGATTGGAAGTTGCCATCCCAGCCCCTCTGACCTGGGGTCTGTACTATTATGGTTTGGAACCCAGGGGCGCTTAACCACTAAGCCACATCCCTCACCCTTTAATTTTTTTATTTTGAGATAGGATTTCACTAAGTTGCTTAAGATCACACTAAGTTCCTGAGGCTGACCTTGAACTTGTGATCCTCTTGCCTCAACCTCCCACGTCCCTGGAATTACAGGCTTGTGCCACCACACCTGGCTGTCCTTTCTTTTGAAGCATCTGTTGGGCAAACTTCGTTCTCAGGTGCTTTATCATCGGGTCTGTGAAACGCCTTTGCTTTTTCTTGAGAATCTCTAGCACAGCAGGGACCTTCTTTTTCTCCACTTTGGTAACCTCCATGGTTCCAGCCAGAAAAGAGCCTATTAGTACCTTCAAGGCTTCGTTTTTTCATCTATAAAAACAGGAGATAACTTATATGCTGTCTTCCAGTTATAAAGTTCTGTGTTTCTCTTTTTTTCCAGCTCATCCAAAATGGTAACATATTAAGTCTGGTTATGCTGTTGATTTCTTCATATGGGATCATGAAGTCCCTCTCTTGTGAAGACCCATTTTTAGATTTTTGCTTTCATTTATTTTATTTAAAATGCATAGAGCAGAGTTCCTTTGTACAATTAATAGTGAGCGGGCCTCGGAGACCCTGTGGTGCTCATTTGCATTTGTTATCTGTCAGGGGTTGTGCAGGGTTAATTCCATGGGGTAAGGTGGGTGCTATGGTTTGGATCTTAAATGTCACCAAAGGACCATATGCCTAAGACTTGGGAGGTGGTGAAACAGGAGGTGGGGTCTGTTGGAAGGAAGGTATATCATTGGCGGCCTGCTCTTGAGGCGGGTATTGGGACCTCAGCCTCTTGCTCTTTCCTTTGCTTCCTGGCTATCATGAGGTGAATTGACTTCTGCCATGTGCTTCTGTCATGTTGTACTGTGCCACCACAGCCCCACCCCCAAAAAAGGGTCAAGTGACTATTCACTGTGACCTCTGAAACCATGAACCAAAATAAACCTTTCTTCCTTATAAGTTGATTTTTCAGACATTATATCAGAGAGATGGAAAGCTGATTGGTACAGTGGGTGCAGTCAGAAACCTCACCATTGCAAAGATTTGGTAGGTCTCAACCCTTTCTTGCAGATCTGGAGCTCCCTGCAGGAGATGAGGCAGATGGGAGCAGGTCCCAGGGTGAGGAGGCTGCAGCACCCCGAGTTCACTGACTGAGTCCCCGACTGGGAAATGGATGTGTGTCTCTGCTTTCATGTCTAATTATCCTTCCATGTCCCCAAATTCATGTGAAAAATCTCATCTTTGAGAAATAATAATCAAACTTGCTTTCCAACAAATCAATCCTGCTTTTTGGTAAAAAATAAATCAGGAAAAGGTTCTGATATTTCTTTTTTTAATATTTTTTTTAGTTGTAAATGGACACAATGCCTTTATTTTATTTATTTATTTTTATGTGATGCTGAGAATCAAACCCAGTACCTCACACATGCTAGGCAAGTGCTCTACCACTGAGCTACAACCCCAGCCCCAATCCTGATTTTTAAAATATTTAAAATCTGAAAAATGTCATTTCTGGGTTAAACGTTTCCACATGGACAGCAACTCACAGATCCAACTTTTCACATAAAACTGAAGTACACACGAGAAGGTTTATATGAAACTTTTAAATTTTTATCACATTAAAAAATGTGGGCTGACCTTTTGGAAATACATCTGAACTGAATGTATGGGTGCAACTGTTTCTGTGAAACCAACATTCTTTGAACTGAGAATGCAATTTTCCTTAAAGGCTTATTATTTTTCATACTCAATCAGAGTTCCCGTGACCCAACATCCTGCTCTGCATTTATTTTTCTAAAGGGAGAGCTCAGCGCATCTGGGAATGGAAGTGGAGGAGCTGACCCAGGCAGGGAGCAAACAGACTGGTGGAACGGTTTGAGATGCCCCCCAGTAAATTCAGAGTGAAGGAGATGGACGAAGGAGACTCAGACAAAATAGGAGCGTTCCTCAGGTGACAGAGGCGTTTGCGATGCCTCTATATAACCAGAGGCCCGGATGTGTCCTGCTCACTGATGTAGATGGTGCAGATGAAGAAAGACTTGAAGTCGGAGCCCACTGCCAGGGGCACGGTTCATAGTGTCTTTGGATTGACCTTCTCTAGAGAATGTGGATTCTGCTCCACTCCACAAGAAAACTGGCCCCAGTCCTCCGACATGCACTGCATCAAAATGATAAATTGCATTAAAAAAAAAAATCTGAATCCAGCCGCCCACTGGTCAGCATATGTAGCCCTGTGCAAAGAGTCTCTGTGTGGCCACTGACTAGGATCCAGGCAGGAAGATGAGGCTCAGCATGAGTTCCCAGCACCCACGCCTCTGGGCTTGGACGGCCTATGAAAAAGGTCATCGTTCGAAAGTCCCCCGGATCTGAAGCATAAACACTGCATAATAAGAATGGTTTTGGAAAGAAAAAAAAGATGGTTTCCATCATTTCCCAGCTGTCTGAGTTAATGGGCTGCTTCTCTGAGAACCAGAGAGATTAGCCCTAAGAGGAGACACAGATGGCCAAGTGTGAGCCTCGGGGGACCCAGCCCTGGGCCCTTCGCACAGCTGCTTCCGGATTCACTCTTCCTCTTCAGTAAACACTCTCCTAAACTGCTGGTTTGGAAGCAGAGCAGGGCCATCAGAGACCTTTGATGTTGAGGGAGAATGGCGCTGGAAGGAGACTTCAGCGAACACAGGAACAGGGCCAAGAGGCGTAAACCCTGCAACGCTCTGGAGCACGAGGACCTCAGCCACTCAGCCAGCAAGACCTCTGCGGTGCACGGGAGCTCCGGAGCTCCTGTGGGAAGACCATCTCATCTTTTGCCAATAATGCTTGTCTCCAAGAGTAGGGACCAATATTAATAGAAACATTTCCATCTTGGCTCCCATAATTACAGGTCAGCATTTCTTTGCAAACTCTGTTGAAATATTCCCATGCAGAGGTTGAGATCAAAACATGAGAAAGAGATCTTGGAGGTGCCTGGGAAGACTTAATGACAAAAGGGAAGTGGATGTGTCTGTCCAGTCCCCTCCTGCTGGAGGTATGTGCTGGGAAAGGCAGTCTCAGGGAAACAGCAGCAGGCTCTGGGCTAGCACTGAACATCGCACTGTGACACGGACGTCCAGAATGGACAAGGGGCTGTCACATTGCATGTATATGCAGGTCCAGATGGCTAGAAGCAGGGCCAACCTGGCCTTGTGGCTGGACAGGCCGGGTAGTAGCTGAGTATGTTGTTCATGGGTCTGAGCACCAGGTTCGTGTATGCAACCTGGTTGGCCACACTGCCTGGTGGGCTGTGGAAGGACCGTACACACACTCACACGAAGCACCTCATGGTCCCTGGCAGAGCAGATCACCAATTAGTGCTGCTTCGTGACACCTCTATTATCTGACTTAGCACAAACATGCAGGAAACCAAACGTGATTTCCTGCTCTTTATCTCATCTGCTTGCCTCAGCATATTCTTAGAAACTTTTTCTTATTCCACTGTCTGTTGCAAATGATCAAGAAAACCACCCTCAATTATAGGGAAGCCACCTGAACCATCTCAGAGACCTGGGGAGTTATTCTGCTTTATAAGAGCTGAAGACCTCTGTCAGCGAGCAGTTCAGGCCTGAGCCCGGCAGGCTGGGGGAGAATTTTCCTCATTGCTACCGACTCATAAAGTGCAGCATTCACAGGAGAAAGAGGCCTTGGATCCTGCGATGTCAACACTTTCCTTTTGGATAGTGAGGTCCATAGACTGGATGCTCCTTGTCCTCTGTCACCTGTACTCCTGCGGGTGGGCAGCTGTAGGGAAGACCACAGAGGCTGCACCTGAGGCTTGACCTCTGCTCAGCTTGGAACTCAAAAAGTGTGTTGTTCCTCCCTCAGAGGGAGTGGTGAGCCGGTACAAAACAGTCAGAGAGGAGAAAAATTCTAGGGCCAGTGCAAGTGCCAGCACAGTTGGTGACTGTAGTTGGTGACTGTAGTTCTAGCTATTGCAGATTTCACAATAGCTAGAAGACTTCAAATTTTCTTTTCTTATTTTTGTTTAGCAAAATCACTATTTTTGTTTGTTTTGTTTTGAATGTTCTTAAAACAAAGAAATGATAAGTGCTTGAGAGGTTATGCTTATTACCTTTATGTGATCATCACACAACATATAACACTGTGCCCCATAAATATGTACAATTATTTTGTGTCAGTTAAAAAATAAAAATAATAAAATGATAAAAAGAAATAATGGGCCGGGTGTTATGGTGCAGGCCTATAATCCCAGTGACTTGGGAGGCTGAGGCAGGAGGATGGCAAGTTGGAGGTCAGCCTCAGTAACTAAGTGAGATTCTGTCTTAGAATAAAAAATAAAATCGGCTAGAGATGTGGCTCCATTATAGAGTACTCCTTGGTTCAATCTCTAGTACCAAAAAAGAAAGAAAGAAAGAAAGAAAGAAAGAAAGAAAGAAAGAAAGAAAGAAAGAAAGAAAGAAAGAAAGAAAGAAAGAAAGAAAGGAGGGAGGGAGGAAGGAAGAAAGGAAAGAAGGGAAGCTGTGGTTGTAGAGCTAGGGCAGAGGAGACCAACATCTGTCCATGATGCCGTGGAGCTAGGGAAGGCAGTACTAGCCAACCTTCTCTACAGCTCTGGCCACAACTTGCGAGTGGTTGGGGATGTGCCCACAAGACCTGCCTGGACAGGCCAACAGGGAGCAGGATGTGGGACCTGTGAGGGACAACCCCAAGGTCTGTGGAGATGACACACCTGAGTCATACGGACAACTCATGACGGACACTGGAAAAATAATGCTGAACCTTTACCTGAAGACATTTTTAGGCTCAATGAGTCTTTCGAAGTGAGGGGACGCAGGTTTTCAACTGTTCCTCCTGCAAAGAACTCGGTCCTGCCACAGATCTGGCCTGTGGCCTTAGATAAATATTCATGAATGAACATGCAAGTGAATAAATGGGAAGATCATGTGCTGTACATCCAGGCAGGTGTGTGTGGTGAAGCCCAGGAAGAGAAGCGAGAAAGAGGGTCCCACGATCCTCTTTAAAGGTCCACCCTAATGATCTAAGGGCCCTCAGTGGCCCCGCCTCCCGAAGGTTCCACCATCTCCCAAAGGCCTTCGGGCCTTTGGGGGCCACTGGGCATCCAAACCACAGCACTCACTGAAAGACTCCATCTTATGGAACTGGTGCAACACTGAAGCTGGGAAGTACGTTGGCATGGTGTGTGTGCATCGTCCTCCGCCCTTCCATCACCTGGGTGGACTCCTGCAGTGACCCCCAAAGTGTAAACGCAGACCTGTTCTGTCCCCTCAAAGATTTCATCGACCCACCCCTCACTGTCCCTCATGCCTGGAACCCTAAAACCTCACCTGCCGGCTCTGTTCTCCCTCTCTACCATGCTGCCATTTTGAGGAGGTTTTGTAAGTGGGATGGTCCAGCGTATGATCTTTTGAGATGGGCACCTTTTGCAAAGCACGGTGCCCTTGAGATCCATCCGGTTGTGTATTGATAGCTCATTTCTCTTTATTACTGAGTAGCAGCTATTGAGGCTGCTTCCAGAATCCGGTTCTGACAAGGAAAGCTGCTATGAACATTTGTATAGAGGCTTTTATGGGGAGATTAATTTTTCTTTCCCTGGGATCAGTGCCCAGGAGTGTGATTGCTGGTCGTACGGTAGGGTATATTTGGGCTTTTAAGAAATCGGCCTGCTGTGTTCCAGGTGGCCGTACTGCTTTACACACACACACACACACACACACACACACACACACACACACAAGCCATGAGTGAGAGATGCAGTTTCTGTGCATCGTCACCAGCATTAGCCTTATCACTATTTTTTTAGTTGTTTCAATAATTAGGTAAGTGACCTCATTATGGTTTTAATTTGTGTCTCCTGCATGACTAATGACGCTGAACATCTTTTCATGTGCTTTGTGGCTGTGTCTGCTTGGTGAAATGTCTATTCATGTCATTTGCTCGTATTGGGATGGGATTGTTTTTCTTCTTATGGTTTCTATTGGTGCATTGTAATTATACATGAGTGGATTTATTGTGACATATTTGTACATGCAAGATCATAACTGAACCAGTCTCATTCTCAAGTACTTCCTCTTTCCTCTCCCTACTCCCTCTGATCCCCTTCCTCTAATCTCCTGCCTCCCTCCTGTTAATATTTTTATTAGTGCATTATAATTATATATGAAGGTGGGATTCATTCTGGTCACTTTGTACAAGGATGTGGCATAATTTGGTCAATTTCATCTTCCGTCTATTTTTGTGATAACCCCCCTTTTTTCTCTCTCTCTAGCTTCCACACGTAAGAGAAAACATCTGACCTTTAACTTTCTGGGTCTGACTTATTTCACTAAGCATGCTGTTCCCCAGTTCCATCCATTTAACCAGCAAATGACATAATTTTTTTTCTTTTTAAACTGTTGAGTTTTTAGAGTTCTTGTCATCTGTGGGCACATCCTTTGTCAGGTACTTGGTTTGAAATTTTCATTGCAGGCTGCAGTTTGTCTTTTCACTTCTTACCTGGCCAAAGGTCTTTAATATTGATGAAATCAACTTACTGATTTTTTTTTTTTTTTTTTGCTGTTATGTCTATTTGCCACTCTCAGATTTTCTCCTCTATTTTTTTTTATTTTCTGAAAGTTTTATGGCTTTAGACTTTACATTTAAATATTTGACCCATTATGAGTTGATTTTATGTAAGATGTGAGTTTTCCAGGTCAAGGTTCTTTTTTTTTTTTTTTTGCCTATGGATATTCCATTGCCCCAGTACCATTTAGTGGGATTGGGGTTGTAAGATTTTTAAAAGATTATTTAAATGCTATCTTATTTGTGAATATGTGACATTTGATTCCTTTGAGGGCAGGAATGACAGTAAAGGCCCCTATGGGAAGGCTTTGGACCTCAGAATGGAGACCGCAGGCCCTGTCTGTGCCTCCCTATGTGATCCTCCCCAAGGGTGGGGTCTTGCTCCGGTGCCTGGTTCCACGGCTGCTGGGTTAACAGTTGTAGGTGGCATTTTAGTGCATGGTCATCTGCTGGTTGATGCCCAAACCAAAGTCCTCTCTGTGCTTGTCACTATCAGCTCTCAATAGCTTCAGGGGCTGGAACCCGTCTAAGGTGCATGGCATTGGTGCACACAGGACCTGCCGAGGGTCACGTGGCTGCCCTTCATAGCACTGTAGGCGAGTCCTGCGAGTGGGAAACATTCTTTAAATGAGCACATGGAATGAATGAACAATTAGTAATCAAATCTGTAAAACGCTGTCGGTCTGGATCTTTTTCCAGTTTGCGACTCGAGATTATAAGAGCCCATTTTATTGCATTCTTAATAAATTCGTTTTCCTCTCTCCTCTTCAACACTAGAATGCTCTTCTCTTGTTGTCCTGAAATACTGGCCCCTGCGTGCTTGTCCTAGGTGGGAGCTACGGGAGGGTCTGCTGCATGCCTCTCCTGTCACTGTCTCCTGGGACAACATTGCAAGACCGAAAGGCTCTGTTCACAGGTCTGCTTCCCCAGGTGTCCCTCCGGATGTGATCTCTCTGTCTAGTCATTTTGTTTTCACATTTCTGCCCTTTGTGGGGGATCTTCTTTAGGGACTGAGTGAACTTTAAGGCAGACAATGAGTAGCAGGAAGCGGTCCCTGTGGCTGCTTTGTTCCTGGGGTCAGCTTTTCAACTCCACCTGGTTTCCACTTTAGGACACACCAGGTTGTGCAGGCTGGGGAGACATAGGGTGCCACCCCTGCCCAGGGAGCCAGCAGGGGTATAAGGCACCTAGATAGGACCCTCTGGAGGATATTGATACAGGCTGCTTTTTGGCAAAGCGGTCAGTATGATTTTGCCCTAAGAACCCTAGGGGAATATTGAAGGAAGACCACGAACCCTCGCTGCATCCAGGGCTTCCTGTGGTGGTGGAATAACCCTGTGCCTGTGATGTGTCTGAAACTGGGAAACCCAAGGTACTGCTAATGGGCTCTTTCCTTCTTGCTGTCTTTCTCCACAACCTTAATTTCTGACAGTACTAAGAACCCAGAGAACTTTCTGCAAATGATTCTTAATTTTCTAAAATATCCAAAATAAATATTGCAAGACTTCAGGAAAGGGAGAGGTGATTCCAGAGTGGTCTGGGTGGAAGCGGTCCTAGATTAGGCACATTTAAACAGAGATTTGAAGGGAGTGTATAAATTAAGTGGAGTGTCCCTCTTTTCCCTTGTACCTAGCACATCTCCAGGGACCTCTTCATGGGATTGGCTCTGGATCAATATTGTGTGAGTTATCAGTCATGGATTAAACAGCACAGTCTGGTGGAATGAGTTTCAGGAAGAAACAGTTCATATAGCCCAAGTTCCATTCCCTGGGAAAATAAAGAAGAAAAGGTGAATTCCAGATGGATGGCGGTGCTGGCAGAAATCCCTTTAGAGAGAGGCGAGCATGCAGGCGTTGGGATGGGGACTGGGCTAGGAATCCCTTACTGTGACATTTCAAACCTGCAGTTCCAAATTCAGAGCAGATGGAGAGTGTTATATTGCATTTCTGGGAGGGATTATAAATGGTACTAATCAGCGCAAGGTAGCTTTGGCATTTCCTGAAAACGCCATGGCAGTCTCTTGGGGTGGGGGCTGGGGGACATTCAGCATTCCACTGCAAAGAGCCACAGCAAAACCCTGCTGTTTAGGGCAACTAAAATAAAAGGGATGGAGACTGGCAAAGTGGATAAAAAACACAACCCAACTATGTGCTGTTCATGAGAAACTCAGCCCAATGCTATGACAGATCCAGTGGAAAATAAAAGAAGGGTGAACGATAATTAAAAAAAAAAAAAAAAAAAAACTAAAGTCTAATGTTAAAATCCAATAATGTAGACTTCAGAGAAAGACAATGAGAAAAGATGAAGCGATTTTAAGAGGAAAGGACAACTCTGCCAGGAAGGCAAAATGATTCTAAATGTGTATGCAAAAAACAACAGAGCCTAAAATGCTCAAAGCAAAAACTGAACTAAAAAGAGAAACAAACCAGTTACATTTGAGGACTTTATTACTTCCCTCCTCTCAGCTAATAGAACTGCTACTGAGAAAATCAGCAAAGATACAGAAGATCTGAACTCTACGATTGACCAGCAGGATCTAATGGTCATGTATGAACACCCATCCGACAGTAGCAGAACGCATATTTCTTTCAAGTGCTCATAAACATTCATCAAGACCATATTTTGGACCCAAAACAAATATCAAAAAAATTTAAAAGAATTGAAACCCTATAGAGTATATTATCCGAGCATAATAGGATTGAGCTATAAACGAATAACAGAGACAGAAGGAAAATCTCTGAACATGTGGAAGTTAAAAGACATGCTTGTAAATGATCCATAGATGAAAGAGGAAGTCACAAAGGAAATGAAAAAAGGGCACAACTCACTGAGGAAACAAAAATGCAACACGTCAAACGATGTAAAATGCAGCTTTTATAAAAAGGTCAAAGAGGGAAATGTAAAGTTTAATAAATGCTTATATTAGAAAAGAGAAAAAAATCTCATACCATAATCTGAAGTTTCTCAGGAAGCTGAAAAGGAAGGCAAAAACTAAAAGCATGAAGAAAGAAAATAAAGATGAAAGCAGAAATCAATGAAATTGAAAATAGGAAATGGCAGAAAATGTAATAAACTAAAAGCTGGTCTAAAAAAATCCACAAAATTGATAATTTCCAGCAAACGATTTCATTAATATCAGGAATGAAATTATAACACTAAACCAATCCTGCATTCAATAAAGGGATTGTGACTAAATACTTAATGTTCATAAATTTGGAGAAATATTTGAATATTAGAGGAAATGGATCAATTTCTCAAAAACCTAAAGTTACCAAAAGTCAAACAACATGAACTAATTCAAATAGTCCTATAATGATGAAATTAATTAAATTCACAATTCAAAAAACTTCCTGAAAAGAAAACCTATAGGCCTGAGTACTTTCACTGGAGAATTCTATTAAATATTTAAAGTATATCCAGTATTATATTTACAAAGAATATATAGCAAACCAATTTTATGATGAAAAACTAATTCCTTTTTCCCAAGACTAGGAGCAAGGCAAGAAGGTCTACTTTCACTCTTATTCAATATAATACTGGAAATTCTAGACCCTCAATAGAGCAAGAAAAAGAAAAGTCATATCAATTCTAAAGGAAGAAATGAACCATTTTTATTTGCAGGTGATATGACTATGTGGATAATCAAAGGAACCTTAAAACAAATCTCAGCATCAATGGGGGTTCACATGTGTGATACAGGATCAACAAGCGAAGATCAGCTGCATTTTTATGTAATAACAGTGAAGATATAGAAACTGCAGTTTAAAAGTAAAACATCATTTATAATCAGTGAGAACTTAAATTACTAAGGTATAAATCCAGCAGAATACTTCTGGAATGTGTGTGCTGAAAACTACAAAATCTGATGAGAGAAATCAAGAAGCTCTAAATAAATGAAAAAACATGTTATTTTCATGAATTTTGGGCATAGCAAATACATTAGTTTTCCCTAAGTTGATCATAGGTTTAATGCAATTCTTATCAAAATCACAATAAGGTTTTTTGGAATAGACAAACTAATTCTCATATATATATAGAAAACCACAGGACCTAGAATAGCTAAAACTATTTGGAATGAGGAATAAAAAGTAGGAATCACTATCCAATATTGTCTTGCTCCACAGCTACAATAATCAAGATAATATGTTGGTGGCATAAGTATAGATACATCAATTAGTAGAACTCAATAGGAAACCAAGAAATAGACCTACATAAACATACTCAACTACTTAAGGACAAAATTGCAAAATCAACTCAACAGGGGAAGGGTTGTCTTTTCAACAAATGGTACTGGAACAGTTGGGAATCCATTGGTAAAAATATAAACTTGGACTTAAACCTCATACATTACACAAAAATTAACTCAAATTCAATCCTATACTGTTAAGGTGCATTGGTTAGTATTCCAAGCAGTGTACAGATTCAGTGCAGTCTCTAAAAATCCCAATGACTTTTTTCTTACGCAAAGAGAAAAAATTCATACTAAAATTCAGATGGATTCTCAAAGGACTCTGTAAAGCAACAAGGTCAAAGTTTTAGTATTTCTTGATTTCAAGACTTACTAAAAAGTCACAGTAATCAAAATAATGCAGTATTGGCATAAGAGACAAAATCTTAAAATAAACCATAAGGAGTTATATTAATATCAAAATAACTAGATCTCATGGAAATATCCCCAGTGATAATTAGGGTCATTTCATAATCATAAATGAATCAAGTCATCAGGAGAACATATCAATTGTGTTCTTGCATCTAACAACAGAACTTCAAAGTACATGAAGTAAAACTGACAGAATCGAAAGGAGAAACAGACAAATACAGACCAAATTCAATAATTTTAACACCTGTTCCTCGATAATAGCTAAAGAAAGTAGACCTAAAATTATTACACATAGAGAAGATTAGAAGAGTATTATCGACCACTTTGGCTTAATGAACAGTTATAGAATACTACATTAAAAATAGTAGACTATAAAACCTTTTAAGTGCATGTGGAAAATTTACCATATTCTGGACCATAAGAAATCTCACATTTAAAATCAAATCACACAGATTTTCTCAGCATCATGCAATTATATAAAAATTTGAGAGCAATATAAGTATGAAACCTCCAAATACATGTAAGTTAAGCAACATACTTCTAGCTAAACCATGGACAAAGAAGAAATCAAAAGGAAAATTAGGAAGTATTTTCATCTGAATTAAAATAAATATAAACCACATTAAAATTTATGGGACAGATAGGCAATAGACCTAAACAGTCATTTCTCAAAAGAAGACATACAAATAAATGGCCAACAGGTATATTAAAAAATGCTAGATCACTAATCAAAATGCTAATCAGAATCACAATGATGTCACCTGACTTCAGTATGAATGACAATGATCAGAAAGACTAAAGACAACAAGTGCTGGTGAGGATGTAGAGGAAAAGGAACTCTGGTTCAGTGTTGTTGGGAATGTTGATTAGCACAGTCATGTGGAAAACAATATGGAGATTCCTCAAAAATTAAACATGGAACTACCGTAAGATCCAACAATCTCAGTACTGGCTCTACATCCAAAGAAAATAAAATCAGTGCATCGAAGTGACATCTGCACTCCATGTTCATTGCAGCCTATTCACGGTAGTCAAGAAAGGAAGTGTCCATCAGCTGACCATTGGAAAAAGAAAACGTGGTACATATGCTCCATGGAATACTCCCCAGTCATAAAAGTGACAGAAATCCTGCCATTTGCAACAACATGAATGGAATGGAGACCATTATGTTAAGTGAAATAAGACAGACACAAAAAGACCACCTGAGCTCACTCATAGGTGAAACCTAAAAGGCTGATCCCATAGAAGTTGAGAGAAGATTGGTTGCCACCTGAGGCTGGGGAGAATAGGGAGTGGGGAGAACTGAGGAACGGTGGGTAAGGTTAGCCGAGCTGTAGGTGGATGAAACCAAGAAGTATGCTGTGCTGCAGGGTGAATAATGTACTGAGTATTTCAAAAAGCTAGAAGAAAGGGGTTTTGAATGTTTTTGCTATAAGAAACGTTTGAGGAGCTAGATATGTTTAAACTGATGTAAGCATTGCATAATATGTGCGTATATCGAAATATCACATGATCCAATAATACGTAAGATGTTTATGCTTTTATGTATCAATTTAAAAATAAATGGAAAGCTCCCTCATCTCACAACCCACTCGCTACTTGGTTTCATGGTTTCTGATGAGAAATTCACTACAGTTTTAATCTTGGTTCATCTGTAGGTAAGTTTCCTCCCACACCTACTACCCTGGCTCTGTTCAGGATTTTCTCTCTGTCTTAATTTTTCTGCAGTCTGAATAGGATATAACTAGATGTAGGTGTTTTCCATTTGGGTTGTTTTGTGCTATTTATGCTGCTTTGTGTTTTCTGTTTCCTGAATCTGAGGTTTGATGTGTGTTGTTACTTTTGAAAAGTTCTCAGTCGCTATTAATCCAAATAGTCCTTCTTCTCTGTTTATCTGGTAAAAAGTATATATATTTAATTATATAATTTTATAATATATTGTACATGACATATATATAAGATTTCTTTTTTTTTTTTTTTTTTGCGGTGCTGGGGATTGAACCCAGGGCCTTGTGCTTGCAAGGCGAGCACTCTACCAACTGAGCTATCTCTCCAGCCCCCTATATAAGATTTCTATAAATCTTTTTTATACATAACAACTTGCTCCTGCCAGAACTCACCTACTCCCCTCAGAATGGCATTAATCCACTCATGAGGGGGAATCCTTGGGACCCTAAATACTTCTCATTAAGCTTCTCAATACTGTTGCATCAGAAATTAAAGTTCCAACACATGGACTTTTGGGGAACACAGTCAAACCACAGCATTTTCACAGAACTGGGAAAGATTTTTTTGTGGGGGGATACTGGGGATTGAACTCAGGGGTACTTGACCAGTGAGCCACGTCCCCAGCCCTATTTCGTATTTTATTTAGAGACAGGGTCTCACTGAGTTGCTTAGTGCCTCACTTTTGTGGAGGCTGGCTTTGAACTTCTGATCCTCCTACCTCAGCCTCACCTGGCTCATAGAGGATGATTTTAATTTTAATAAGTTCTGTCATTTTTTTCTCTTTAAATATGAGCTTGGTGGTGTTTCTAAAAACTCATCACCAAACCCAAGTTTCCATAGATTTTTTTTTCCCTTATGTTTTCACCCAAAAGAATTATAGCTTTGCATTTTACAATTAAGTCTCTGATCTATTTTGAGTTTATTTTTGTGAGAGGTGTAAAGTCTGGGGCCTAGATTCATTTATTTTTTTTAACATGAATGTTTCAACACCATTTTCTAACAAACCCTCTCTTTCTCATTCAAGCTGCTTTTGCTTCTTTGTCGAATATCAGTTATCTTTGTGTGATTTCTGAGCTTTCTGTTCTGTTTACTTGATCTGTGTGTCTCTTCTTTCACCAACACCACGTTTTCTTGATTACTGTAGCTTAATGGTTAAACCTAAAAATGGAATACTGTGAGCTGTAATTGAATCCCTCCTCAGTATTGTGTTGGCTTTCCTGGGTCTTCTGCCTTCTTTCTAAACTTATCCATCAGTTTGTGGATATCTACAAAATCATTTTCTGGGGTTTTAATTGGGAAGTTGGGAAGAATTGACAACAGTACTGAGTTTTCAATTCTTGAACGTGGACTCTATTTTTATAGACTTGTATTTTTGTTAAAGGTGGAAGAAAGAGAGTAACACATAGAATGTTCAGTGAAAGATCCTTCAAAATAAAATGTTTAAGTCCAAATCTGCAGGATCAGAAGGAATCAGCCAGGAGTGTGGGGTGGGGGGAACCGAATGGCAGCCTTGGAGATAAACCACCTACAACCAACGTGGGAATGATGGGAGGGAGGTCAGGAAGGACCCGGCCAGATGGCCACGCCTGCAGACCAGCAAGGGCTCTGCCTCCCCTTGGAGAGAACCCTCCTGGAGAGATTCACCTGAACCGTCTGGGGTTCCCTGCTTTAATGCTAAGAAGAAAGACAGACCTAAGGCGCGTCCTGGGGCTGAGAAGTCAAGAGTGGAGGGAGGCAGGGAGGAGCCGTCCATTAGGGGCTGGGTGGGGATTGAATGGAGCATCGAGTCTGGGCTGCCCCTATTGGAAGGTTCGACTGCAACACAGAGGGGTGTATGTGTGTGCATGTGTGTGTGTGTAACACACACATGGCCAGCATGATCCAGCTCAAAATGGTGTCAGATTGGCACAGGTCATCTGCTTCAAGGGACAGGTGTCTGTAATAGATATCTCATGCTTCTTTCACCTTTGATTCTGGGAAAGGATAACTTGTTTCCTAGTTTCAAAGATCCACAGATGGCGAGGAACTGTGCCTGGAGGGGTCACACCAGAGCTTCATCCATGGCTGCACAGAGTAACTCAGGATGAGATTTTGGACCTGGACTTGGAGCTGTAGTGGGAGGAGACCTTGGTTCTAATGCAAGGGGGAGGGATGTAGTTTGCACATTAGAAACCTGGATCACTGAGGCTAGAGGGGAGGCAGATGACTGGACCCTGCAAACTTGTCTTTCCAGTGTTAAGCCAATTACATTCTGTGGCCAAAGAGACTTCGATGGAAGTGAGGTTACTACCCAGTTGACCTGGAGTTAGCAGAATGGCCTGGGTTATCCAGAAGGGCACCTTGAAAGCCAGAGGAGAAGATGCAGAAGAAAGCAAGGTGGTTTGCAGTTTGAGACAGACTCGATGTTCCACAGCTGACTTGCGGTGGGAAGGAGCCCAGTGGAAAGAGTGGAAAGGAAAGGAAGTCCTTCAGTGAGCAGCAGACTTGAAAGAGGACCCTGACCCTGGTAAGACACAGCCTCAATTCCTTGATTTTTAGTCTGTTGTGACCCTAGGCAGAGAACACAGGTGTGCTGTGCCAGGCATCCAGTAACCTACTGAACTGTGAGCTAATAAATGGGCGTCACTTGAAGTCACTGCTAATGGAAATTTTTTATGCCATGATCTTAATGGTGGAAATAGAGACCAGAAATCATTATAATGTGGGCTTGATAGGAGCAGAGCTGCAAGTCCAGTGGAATTTGTTTGAAGGTATTCATTTCTTTTTTTTTATTTTATTTATTTATTTTTATTGTAAACAAATGGGATACATGTTGTTTCTCTGTACATGGCGTACAGGCATACCATTTGTGTAATCATAAATTTACATAGGGTAATGTTGGTTGAAGGTATTCATTTCTATCACTACCTGGAAGAAAAAGGGATGTCCTCAAGGATGCAGGAATTTCAGAGATATACTACCAGAGAAGCGACGGAGGGAAGGTACCTGTAGAACCCAGAAACCACTCTGGACATGGGAACTCACATAAGAGGGTTTATTAAGTAAACAGAGTGTCTCCCTGCAGGGTAAGAGAGAAAATGGAGGGAAAGAGAGAGAGCATGCGCAAGAGGCAAGAGAGAGTGTGAAAAGCGAGGAGGAGAGAGAAAGAAAGTGAGTAGGAGAAAGTATGAAAGTGAGGAGAAGAGAGAGAAAATGGTGGGGAGCTATAGGAGCCTCTGTCACAGCAGACCGGTATCAGGGTGGTTTGTTAGCTGAGTCGATGTCGGAGGAGGAGAAAGGATTAAGATGAGGAGAAGACGCCAAAAGGAGGCATTCAAGTTTGCAGGAAGAGCAAAGAAGTGCAAGAAAGAAGAGACTTGAAGATAAGGAATCCCTTTCCATCTGTCCGCTTGCTCCCAGAAGCTGTGTGCCATTACGTGGCCATTTTGGATTGATTACCTAAAGAGTACACAAACGAATTTTGATGACTCTAAGCCGGGGGTCAGGCGAAGGGTTCTAAAGTTGTCTAATCCCAGGGGTGAATCTGCCGGAATGGAGGACCCAGATCCCATGGTGGAGACTGATACAGCTGAGTATGTGACCAGGGCTTCCTGAGGCCACAGAGTAGTTGGCTGGAGACGAGAAGGCAGCACAGTGATGGGGTCGTCACCCAAGCACCAATGTGGGCCAGGCAAAATCCGAGAGAGTCGAGGACCTGACGTCAGGGTTTTCAAGAGCGAGGGCGAGTGTGAAGAGGGGCCTCAACCCTGAGAGAGAATATCCACCATAAAATCAGGAACCCACCCGGCAGATGAGACTGACTAAGGGGGCCAGCCATAACTATAAAAGTTGTTGCTGGGGGTACCCCACCCCTCAACCACCTCGAGGACCCCGGACACTCAACGGTTGCTTCTCAGGTCAGCGGAGGAGTGTTGAATTTGGCCTAGGGGAATTCGCCTGGGGGACTCACCAATCTGAAGTCCGGTGATGAATGCAGAGCAGAGAGAGCGTCTGGGCGAATGGAAGGTGAGGCTGTGTCTGGGGGGCACTGGGGCGTCAGATGGGGTTCCACTTGCTTAAGAGACAGTGGAAGAGCCCATTCGAGTCACGGCACCAATGTAAGAACCCAGAAACCACTCTGGACACGGGAATTCACATAAGGGAGGTTATTAAGCACACAGAGTGTCTCCCTGCAGGGTAAGAGAGAAAATGAGAGGAAAAGAGAAAGGGTGCACATGCAGGACAGAGAGAAATGGAGGAGACAGCATGAAAACGAGGAGGAGAGAGACAGCATGAAAGTGAGGAGAGGAGAGAGAAAATGGCGGGGAGCTATCCTTAACCAGTCAAATTCCTCAGGTTAACTGGACCAATAACAGAGAAAGATAATTGCAAGCTGACTGATGAACCGATAGCTAGCCAGCATGTTCACAGACTGACAGTAGTTGGGAGGTGGGGAAATGGATTCAACGGAAAGTGTGGGGGAGCAGCTTTATATTATATTACAGTACCCTTCTGTATCCTGGGGTTGAAAGAAAAAAATTTTTTATTTTTAATACATTATAGGTAATATCAGTTTAATTTGTCCTACTGTATTTACAATCTTCTTTTTAAAAGTCTTGCATTTAATTGTCTTAGTGAAATTGACCAAATTGAATTGTTATATTGTGTGCATGTATGAATATGTAAAAATGAATTCCATACACTAATTAGTGAACATACACTAATATAATCTACAGAATTTAAATATTTGGTATGGAGTTAAATAAATTGCTGTATCAGAGACCAGAAAGAAGTATTATAGAAATAGCATTCTATCTTTCTCATGGGTTTTTTTAAATTAGTCCTAATACAAGCACTGCTCATTGTCATCTTAACTAATCCCATTATTGTTTTGTTTAAATGCTAGCATTTATGTAACAAGGAAGTAAATGAAAAATGTATTATTTTGGATAAAGACCTATAATTTTATCATGTAAAAGTCATATACATGTGTATTCATTGGTATTCCTAATATTATGTTTTTTTTTTTTTCTTTTTTGGTCTGACGTGGCTGTGTCCTGGGTTTGCTCTCTACAGAACTAGTCACCCTGTTAAGAGTTTAGACGCTGAGCATGGTAAGATAGGGAGGTGTCCAGGTACAGAGGACCCCGGCTCAGGAAGTAAGCCAGAGGAGAGGAGGCCGGGCAAGAGCAGCAGTCCAGGGAGGCTGGCGTCTAGAGATAAGCACAGATGTGCAAGTGTGACTGCAGGTTTGTGTTCACCTGTGACAGGGCACAGTAGGCACCTCATAGGTGTGTTGGGGGATCGAATGAGGTACTGTATATTTGTTCCCTTTCAAGGCAGAGGTTTAGAGATGGTGATGAATTAGTCCATTTTTCCTGAGGCAGGCTACTTATGAAGAAAAAGAGGTTTATTTAGGTCACAGTTTTGGAGGCTGAAAGTCCTAGATCGGGCAGTTCCACTGCTTTGGCCTCTGGTGGGGACCTCATGGTGGAACGGTGGGAGGACCTGCAGGAGTAAGAGATCACATCTTGAAACAGGAAGTCAGAGAGAGACTCCGGGGTCAGGCTAAGCCTTTTAAAGCAACGCAGTCTCCTGAGAACTCACTCCGGAAGACCAGTGTTCTCTGCCTAGGGCAATGCCTGCAGTGACCCCAGAACCTCCTGCTAGGTCTACCACCTCTCACGTCGCCACCCTGGCGACCAAGTGCCCATTACATGGACCCTTGGTGTCACATCACATCCAAACCTGAGCAGGCAGGGAGACCAGGGGCCCTCCCTACGGAGCTGTTGATTTTCAGAACACTGTATGGACAAAGCCACACGTGGAAGACGGTTTGGGGTCATTAGAAAGCAGAACCTTCTGAGGAAGCCTGAGGATTTTGGAAGAAGTAAAGGAAATGTTGAGGGTCATCAACAGAAGGCAAAATAAGTACTGCTTTCTTGTTTGTGCCCCGAAGCTTGCTAAGGACCCTCAGTCCTGTGGAGAGAAGGGAGGGAATTGAAAGCTGCCACGGGAGAGGCTGCCTAGAAACCAACTTTGAGGTATGAATAAGTCTTGAAAAATCTAAAGGGAAAGTTTGCTGTTTCTGTACTGCAGAAAGTGTCCATGCGAGGAAGAGGTAAAAACGAAGCAGAAGGAGGAGAAAAATCGACACCCAGAAACAACAAGGACGGATGTTGTTGCTTAGCAATTCATGAGATATAAATAACACGGGTCACTGACCCACGGGCATAGACCAATCCTACGCACTCCGCCATGAAGACAGAACCACCTGCCGACAATAACTAACTTAGTGTGCTTGTCTAGCATGGGTTCAATCCCTAGCACTGCAAAAACAGAACAGAAAACACAAAACAACCCCCCAAAGTAAACAAACAAACAACAACAACAATAAAAAAATCCAAACAGTTAATAGGTAAGGAGACAATGGTTGCAGTAGCGGCCTGGACAGAATCTCAAGTAGCCGCCAATGGAGGTAATACAGGATGGCGCCTCTGCACAGCGGGACTGGACACAGCCACTAGAAACAGTGATGGATCCCAGTGACTCGGGAGGCCAAGGCAGGAGGATCGCAGCCTCAGCAACTTAGCCAGGCCTAAGCAACTTAGCGAGACCCTGTCTCAAAAAATAAAAAGAGCCGGGCATGTGACTCAGTGGTTAAACACCCCTGGGTTTAATCCCTGGTACCAAAAAAAGAAAAGAAGGAACAATGCTGGAGTCATTTTGGGGAGGGGCACTGGGATGGATGCCAGGACCTTGCAAGTGCTAGGATGTAACCCCATCCTGAGTCAAGGAGCACCTGCATGTGTGCGTGAGAGACATCATATTCACAGCACATGTGTATACACTTCTCACATGCACTCCGTGTGTGTGTGTAGCCATAGAGTTGAGCATGATGACGGATTGGCAGCTTCACTTGGGGATGGTGCACAGATGTTCCACTTCCACTAGCCCAGCCTTACATCAGACCCGCTTTGTTTCTCTTCTCCTACAACCTTTCTCAATGGTTCAGTGAATCTTCGAGGCTCACTGAAAGAGGAAACAATTCCCAGGATGACGGAACAGAAGAATGTCCCGGGTTAGACAGAGTGAAGGAGAGACTGGAAACGGAACACATTTCCTCTTTGGAGAACTAGAACTGGCCAGCAGACAGGAACCTTGCGAACTGGACAGGAGTATCTAAGAAAAGGGCACCGACGAAGGTATAGTGTGAACAGAGTGGCCCGTGGGCCACTGGAGTGCCCAGTGTCTCAGCCGTAACTTTGGTTCCTTCTTACTTGTGGAGGGCCTGCAGTGTGTGTGTGTGTGCATGTGTGTGCATGTGTGTGCAAGGGGACACAATATAGTTGACAAAGCATCAGAAGAAATCCTTGGGTGTTTGTATTAAAAATTAATTTTATTATAATTGTACAAAGAAAAGTCCCTACTTCTGTAGAACATTCTTGGGTCCTGCTTTTCCTTCTTCCAGGAGATTTTGGGGAAAGACAAACACTGCCTGCTTTCTTGGCTGTGGACTTTCTTGATCTCCACAGAGCTGACTCTCACGTTGCCAAGTTCCTCACACAGAGCTGCGTGTCCGGTCCCTCCTCTCCCTCCAGCATGATAGGTAGCACCCATCTTCTGAGATGGTGGCAAGGCCACCAGGCACGCTCCAGTTCTTTGCTCTCTCCCTGCATCTCTCTCTGATTTCCTCTTTCAGGATTTGACGTCTGTCTTAATTACTCTAACAGCAGAACCCAGGTTCTTTGTGGGTTTCTTTTCCCCCTCTGTTTCTTCCCAGTCTTTGGGGACAGAGCCTTCTGAGGCTCACATAATGAAGTTCAGGTCACTATTCAGAAAATATTGAGCACAGAAAAATAAGCCCCAGGGGGCAAAGCCTCAGACCGGAAGGTAGAATTAAGAGCAGCCAAAAAGGACAGCAGGGGAGTTCGACCGGAAGGACGGAAGAACGTCCATTTCCTGTTCTTAAAATTCCCTGCAAGGGCCCCCACTGGCTGAGGCGGTAAGGGGATGAGCAGAAAGTCCTGGCTGGGGTCAGGGGCCAGGGTTGAAGGCCTGGGGGGCGGCTCCCTCAGGACTCTGGGTGCTAGTAGGCCTCATCCGCACGTCAGGAATGGGGGGCCTGCTCCTGCTGCTCCAGCCTCCGGGGAGGTGGATGATGGCAGGGACTGGGGGTGGGAGGTGACCCACGGGGATGCTTGTGGGTGTGAACGTGTGAGTGTGTGGGAGTGTGTATGGGCGCGAGGGGAGAGTGTCTCTGTGTGTGAGTCGTAGGATGGCGTGAGGGTGTGGATGTATATGAACAGCAGAGAATGTATGTGTGTACATGCATGTGAGAGCGTGTTAGTGTGTGATCGCCCCTGCATGGAATGGGTGTGTGTGAGCGTGCATGAGCCAGGTGGTGTGTTTGCATGTGTGTGTAGATGCATGTGTGCGTGTGAGATGGGGAAGTGACGACTTAGTGATGTCCTTTGTTGGTATGGACCGTATCCTCCCCAGCCAACTTTGGGGAAGGAGCTGGAAGCCTCTGCCGGCTGCTCCTGCCAGGGGCGGGCCTTGTCACCTATGTTATCTCATGGAGTCACCTGTGCACAGTTCCCAGACAGGAGAAATTAAACTTAAGGCTTTTCCTTTTGAACAGTATTCATCTCTCTGAGCCCATATCCTCAAGAATGACCTAGAACTGTCAGCCTCAGATTGCCAGGGGCCCTGAATAAAAATTCATATTCCTCCACCACTCGTGGCTCAAGATCTCCAGGGATGGTGGGAAGGAGGCTGGTCTTAATCCCCCACCCCTTTTTATTTTACTTCAAGTATATGCAAGGGTGTTTTGTACCTAATGTTGTTGGATTTAGGCAATGAAATTGCAGAATGCCTGTTTAAATTTGAATTTCAGATAAACAGTGGATGGTTTTTTAGTATAGCATTGCAGGGACTTCCTGAAAACATTTGTTGTTTCCTTAGCCATCCTGCTTTCAGTCACATTCCTACTGGTCTCTTCTCTGGTGGCTCTACCTGCACCTTTCCTCCTTCTCCGTCCTGGCTTGTTTGGAACCAATCCCAGACGACTGAGCCTTCCATCCCATCTGCAAACACGTCAATACATCTTTCTAAAATGTAAAGGCTATTTTCTTTTTAAAGAAACACAGCCACAGTACTTTTATCACACCTGAGAAACTTAGTGATTCCTCAATGCCATCACTGTCTGGTTAGTGTTCAATTTCCTTCTGTTGTTTACAGTTTGTTGAATCACAATCCAAACAGAATCTTGCATTGCCAAGAGTTCATTAACAGTTGAAGCAGCAGTTCCTTTGTCCTCTAGAGTTGCTATCAGGTTAAATTTTGCTTTCTTTTAGATTTTGCATCCAGGTTTGTCACTACCATGTTCCTTGGTCCCATATATTTCCTGTGAATTGGCAGGTAGACCTCAAGACTTGATCTCCCTGGGGTTCCAGTTTTGGACATGAATATATTCTAGGTGTTCTGACAAAAAGGCACAGAAGGCTCAGTTGTCTCACTTTCAGTGATGTGACCAGCTGTTGCTCATCAATACCTAGAGGAACAGTTCTCTAGGGGATCCTAACACACTTTGAGAGTAAAATTCACGGCATTTTTCCATGCTACTCAGGGGCTAGCAGAGGGGTGGCGGTGCCTGCTGTTTTAATGTGCAACTTCTGTGCTAAGCGGAACCGTGTTGTCCCCACACCCGCTCCAGGCAGCATTCACAGCATGAAGAGCTACCTCCATCCATTCCTCCTGGAACCCAGTTTTCTCCTGGAGCCTGGCAATAATGGAATGGGACCCCCTTTCTTCCTGGCAGAAGTGTCATGTTGGTTGACAGTCTGAAGTTGTCTTTGGGTAGATTCCCCTTGCAGGGAACAGGGAACCTTTTATTTCAGCATTCTGTTTTATGTAAATGCTAGGTGAGGCTGATACTCCCGTGAGCCTTTGTGGTAAAAAGGCTCATGAGCTCTCCTTAGCCATTGCGTAGCGACCCCAGAATCCATGGGCTGCAGTTGGGTTGGCCCGAGGATGCAATTGCAAGACAAGTCACAGTGGGACCTTATCTTGACTGTGTCCCGAGAAAGACGAAATGAGGACAGGCGGAAACCACGTGACTGGGACTGAGATAGGGAGCAGCTGAGAAGCCGATGAAGGAGAAATGAAAGCAGACAATTATCCAGAAGGCTGTTGGCCTATTTTTATGTGTGAGAAAATGCAGGAAGTGAAGTCTGCCAGACAACATTGTGACTGAAAACCAAGGGCACTGCCCACGTGTGTCATGAAGGAGGTGACATGGTACCTGCGACCGTGGGGTCCCTTCATCTTGCACCCAAGGAGCTTTTCGTTTTGCTAGCTGTGGGCCTTTGACAAACTACCTGGAAAGTGGGAGGCGTCCCCAGGGGGAGCTGGATGGCTGGTGATCACAGTGAACCAGTTAGACTACCTGCCTGCGTTTGTGTCTGACTGTGAAGGTCACGGCTGGTGGGATCCAAGACGCACCTGCTCAGGAGGATAGAGGAGATTTTATAAAACACCAGGGGAAGGAGGAGTCCAGTCAGGGAGAGGCCCAGGACTGCTGGGTCAGCATCCTTTGCTGTGCCATATTACAAGATCGGCTCTCTGCTTCCTCCCAACTCAACACCCTGCGGAAGTGCCCACCACGCTCTTGCAGGTGGCCCGGGCGGGTCACTACTAGAGGGGGAGCTGCATGCTGCCTCTGGATTTACCACAGTGTCGGGGAGGAAGAGGCTGCTGTGTGCCATGGATGGACACAGGAGGACAGAGGCCCTAACGGCCGCCACTTAGGAACAATGACATTTCTGTGCCGATGGTTTTGGTTCCCATCCAAAGGTCGCTCCTGGGGGGATTCCGGCCCAGCGGTGCCTCATTAGGGACTTGGAGCACTTTTGTACTTTTCTGTCTTCTAAATGAGACTCTGAAAACCAAGTGAGGAACGTAAGCATAATTGACTGCTTGGCTGATCCAACAGACAATGACTCGAACAGTGAAAATTCCAAGCCGTGTCTGTGACCAGTCACCACCACAAGATGTCTGGATGTTCAGAAATAGCTGATAATCGTCAATTGTCTGATCAATGCCTCATGAACAGGAGCGACCTGCTATTCCCTCTTTACTGTTCCCTTGTTTTTTTTTTTCTCTCTCTAACAGGAGATTTGATGTGTCTGATATTTTTAAAAAAGAAGAAAACGAGGGGTGAGGGGTAGCTTACAAGGGCTACTCTGATTTCACATCTGTCCCGTCCTGTAGCAGAATTTGCCTCCTTTAAGCTTTTCTGTGTGTTTGTTGTTCACTTTGGTAAAGGAGGTTGCCATTTCTAGAAGAGACTTCTGCTACAACTAGAAGCAGAAGATCTGAGGTTCACGGCTTCTACAGTGCGCTGCCCTCTGCCAGACGTCTGAGCGAGGCAGCCCCAGCCATTGCCATGACCCCAACCCCTTCTCAGGCAAGAGGGACAGGGAAGGGGGTCCCAGGAGTGGGGGTGGGGAGGAGGGCTCTGTGTCAATCACCTCCTCCTCACCCAGTGGGAGGGGAAGGGATGCCTGCTTGGGTTGAGGGATGAACAAACATTGCTCCTGACCCTGACAGATAAGCTGGATGGTGGTTTATTAGTCACCTACAGCTTCGGCCTGCAGGAGGACACACACGTCACACAGGGCCATGTGGGCTGAACTTGTGAACAGTGCACACGCCGGGGCTGCAGGAGGCAGGCCTTGCAGTGTCCAGAGGGCGAGGTGCCCCTGGTTCCAGTGGGAGGCTGTGATTGGCTGGTTTGGTAATTCCTCAGGCTGCGGACAGCTGGAACCTGCTCGTCAGGGGCAGAGCGGGAATCGAGCCTGGTCTGTTGGGGAAGAGGGTCCGTCACTCGTGGGAGCTTCTCCTCGGGAGCACAGGCAAGGAGGACTTGCTTCCAGGCTTCTTGAGTCTCTCCTAATTTTGTCAGATGTCACAGCAGCCCCAAATATTTGTGTTCATCTGCTTTTTGTCACTATGATTAAAATACTTGATAAGAACAGCTTAGGGGAGAAAAGCCTCGTTTGGGCTCACAGTTTTAGAGGTGTCAGTCCATGGCCTGCCAACTCTGTTGTTCTGGCCTGTGGCGAGGCAGAGCCCCGTGGCTGAAGGGCGGGGTGGAGGAAAACTGTCAGCTCACAGCAGCCAGGATGCAGACAGAGCAAGAGAGAGGCCCAGGGCACGCTCCCCAGGACCTACTTCCTATAGCCATGCCCCACCTGCCTATAGTTACCACCTAGAGGTCCATGCAAATTATTAATCCCCCAAGTGAATTAATCCACTGATGAGATTACAGCTCTTATAATCTAATGGTTTCACTTCTGAACAGTCCTGCAAGCCCCACACATGAGCTTTCCAGGGGACATCAAATATCTAAACCATAACCTCAATTTTAGGCTTTACACCACGGGTGCCCCTAGAAAGGGGGTGCGTCAAGAAATCGTTGGTTATGCCAGGACCACATGGCATTTTGGAAGCTGGACACTTCACTGCCGACCTGCAGACGTTGCAGCTGTGTGTCCCCAGCCCTGTCTGAGCTGCCATCATGGGAGGACGCAGACAGGTCCCTTGGGGAGCCTTAGTGCTGAGCTCTGCTCAGCTCTGCTCATCTCTGCACCCTTCTTAGGGTGTGGTTCTGTGAACTCCGATGAGGGGCACAGAGGTCAGCAGAGCATCCTGGGCCAGGGGACTGCTCGGATGGTCCAAGTGAGCCACGGTCCTACAATGCACAACATCACTGTTGGGACATGTGTCCATGAGGGAGTCTGGTCCTCAGTGACTGAGGGGTCGGGTGGTGTGGACCATTGTCTGTATTGTGTGGGAACTCCCTTCAGATCCTAGAAACAGACTCAGATGCAACTGTCTAAATTACAGATCTTACTTTTTCCACACATATCATGAAGTCCAGTGGTAGGATGTCTAGTGATCGTGTGACTCCAGAATATTAGCAGAAATCTGTAAGACACTGTAGCACCTCCACAGTCCCCATTCCCTCAAGGAAGGACACAGGATAAAGGCGAAGGCCACATGCTAGCTGGCAACCTGGAAACTTCCACATGCACTTCATTGGCCATACAGTCAGACAGCCACTCTTGCCTGCAAAGAAAACTGGAAAATACTTCTTTGGGTTAGCACACTGCTGACCCCTACAACACTAGGCTTCTGTGATGGAGGAAGTCAGGGGCAAGAGATGCCAAGAGCCATGACTGTGTTTCTGCTGGGGTCCGGATATGCTGCTGAAGATGCTCAAGGAAACAGGATGCAAACAGTAAGAACAACCTCCCTCTCCACCAGCCCAAAGGAAGCCCAGGGTTGCAGAATTAAGGAGATACATCCTCAGAAGAACTGGGGAATAGAAACTGGCCTCTATCCCAGATGGAAAGAGAAGAGGATGGCCTTCTCAGAACCTTGGATGGTACTCTCTCCTCTTCTATGGTCTGGAGAATGACTCATGATGCAAAACCAGTACTGATGAACAAGTGAATGGGGAACTTGTGACAGTTGCATGCTCCACCCATGGATTTCCAGGACACAGGGAACAAACAGCCCCATCAAGCCCTTGGAAACTGTTGCTTGGAAATACAGAAAGTGATGGTTTTCATGCCAACATCAAAGCACACAATTCGAGAGTTATGATTAGATAACCTCCACATCTTGCATGTGGCTGCATCAAGTGGGTTTTGCAGACTGAGCTCAGCTAATGTGGTTCCCGGTGCTGATATGCACAATTGAATATTGCTCAAAATATTGTGTGGTCATTTCTGCTAAATGTCAGGACAAAACTTTACAATAAGACAGCTTGTGTATATAGCATGCACACTACTGAGAACACTAGAGAGTTGGGGTGAGGAGTAATAGAATATCTGAATGTGTTTTGTGAAAATAATTGTCTGGGAGAATTCTCGAAAATGTGGACAGATGCAGGTGGCACACGATTAACCATTCATCTCTGCTCATTCACAGTTGAGAGGCTGCGTCCAGGATTCTGATAGCACCAGGAGTGCAGCCCAAGGCATCATCTCTACCCCAGGTGAGCTGCAAACCTAATCAAGGTGTGCTGAACATGGGAAAAAGATTGTGAAACAAAGATCCATGAAAATTAAGTGAGCAAATAATACTAAAAGTACAAATAGGTTGGGTCCTTTCCCCTTACCCGTGGATCTTTCTTAAGAGACAAAAGAAAGAGAACATACCAGCAATTGAATGAAGAACATGGTCCCATAGTTGAGAGGTAATCTGAGGGGGCCATCACCAACAATGCTCTGAACAGGCATCCTGTTGGGTGGACAGTAGGGAGGATCCACCTCCACTTACCCTGCCCTCAGCGGGTGGCTCCCAGGGCCATGTGGCTATGTCCCTGGGGACTCACTGTTGTCCCTGATGCTGGTGAGCCCCTGAGGTAGGCAGATGTGGGAGTGGGAGTGGATGAAGGGGGAAATGGGGTAGCCTTGGGAAAGTTGTACCATGTGCTCACTTCAAATATTTCAAAATTCCCCCTATTAAATTTTATCTCTATTTTTCAATATTTTGGTGAATATTCCTAGTTTAACAAAACCTCCTATTTTGCCAGAGATGGGAGGAGAGGGCTGCCTGTCTCTGCTCGGGGGTCTTCAGCAACACCCCAAATCTGCCTTCTAGTCTGGACTGACCAGGTTCTCAGTCGACGCTTGAGTCTGTCACCATGGATCATGTTTCCATGCACGTCGGTTTGCATACTTGAGCTACCTTTAAACCCTCTGCACCCACCTCTGATTGTGCAGGTAGGTGGGTATGTTTTCCTGAGTCCTCTCTCTTTTTACTCATTGGCGTGAACTCCCTCTAGTGGGGTCAGACACACCTTTGGGAAGTCCTTCCTCATATTCTCTTTTAGGTTCAAGTGACATCAACTAGTGTCACTTCAGGAACATGGAGGGCTCCTCAGCAGATGGATGACATTCAGTTTCAGCCTAAGATGAAGAGGAAGGTTGTAACATTTGTGGAAGCACAGCATTTTCAGTGAGCTTAGTTTTCCTCTCTAAAGTGACAGTCATAGCTCATATCCAACCAGAGCGTGTCCTCAAGGCAAGTGACGGGTTGCCTGAAGGCTGCTTGCAGAGTGAGCTACCTCATCATGATGGGTCAATCGTGGAGACTCCACCCACACTTACTAAACATCGATTTCCAAAATCAGAAGGAATTTGTATATAATCAGTCGATATGAGCATGTCAGGATGTTAGCATCAGTCACTATGAGTGTTAGTTTTCCTGGTAACTATAGTTGTGTGTCACTTAACATAGTGGATATATTCTGAGAAATATGTCATTAGGCAATTTTTACATCATACCTCCATCACAGAGTGAACGTACACAAACCTGATGGTATAGCCTAATGTATACCTCTGCTGTATTGTCTAGCGTATTGCTCTTCAGGCTGTAAACAAAATAACTTGAGATTAAACCAACATGGCAGAAAACAAAGCAACTGAGAGATGCCATATACACAGGATGTGTGGCCCGTGCTGGTAGAAGGACATCCTACTACTTTACAATAAACCATTTACTTTATAAGTAGAAGGCATACATTCTAAAATGGTGATAAAATTTAGTATAGTTCACACATAAACTGGTAATATAGTCATTTTTTTGATGATTAAGTATTAGTGACTGTACATAATTGGATATTGGGTCTGCTACATTTTTTTATGCTACTGACATCCTTTTAAGCACATGAGTGATGTGTTGTGCTACAATGTCCCTGAGAGCCACTATGTCACCAGGCGATAGGAAGATTTAGCTCCATTAGATCTTATGGGACCACTGTTGTATATGAGGTCTGTTGTTGGCCAAAGTGGAGCAAAGTGTCCTTCTGTGGCATTTGACTGTATTTAGGATTCTGTGTTTTTAATTCAAGCTCTCTTGGCAGGATGCGGACCCACCCCCTTTTTATTCATGGAGAAACCTGTGACTTCTAGAGAGTGAGAAGGTGGCTCCTTGCTCCTAGAGCTGGCTAGGAGGGAACCTCACCTTCACAGCACATCCAAGGACTGGGAAATGTTTCCTGTATTTTCTGGAATGCTGTTTATATCTTTTGTCTTCATTTTTCTCTTTCTTTTTCTCTCTTTTATGAACATCTGGGCTTTGCCTCCACCTTGTCATGGTCAAGGTCATCCATGACCTCTGTTTTGCTAAATCCAATGTCTGATTCTTGGCTTGGATGTTATTGGACTTGACCTATCACACCGTTTGATGGAGTTGATCACTCCTTAGATAAAACATCATCTTCTCTTTTTCCCATGCACAGCTCTCCTCCGACCCCTCTCTCCCAGGCTGCTCCTGCATGTTCTCCTGACCCCTAAGTGCTGGAATGCTCTAAAGCTTAGCCTTAGACCCTTCTTTAATTCCTCCATCTACCTTCACTCCCTAGCTGCTCCTTTCTAGTCTCATGGCATTTGACACCAACTACATGCCGATGACTCCAAAATCTGACTCCAACTCAATCTTTCTCCTAAATTCAACATCCACACTGAACAGCCAGACAGGCACCTCAAACAGCCCATTCAGACCCAGCCCGTCTGCCAACCAAATTATCCTGAAGTGCTTCCATCCCAAGGAGTAGCTGCTCCATCCCAGTCTTGTCTTCCCCTTGCCTCCACCTCCAGTGGGTTAGCTAAGCCTTTGGAGTCCACCTTGAGGACAGGTGTCACATCTCTGTCATGAACACCCTGGGCAAAGCCACCATCTCCTCTCCCTGGAATTGTTTCTGTAGCTCCTAATTGGTGTCCCAGTGTCTGTCTTTGCCCTCCTGGGGTTCATTCTCAATATGGCCTCCAAAGAATCTTTTAAAGCCCAATCAGACTACACTGATCTTCTTCCTGAGACTTTCTTATCTTCATTTCACTCTGAGTAGAAGCCTGCTATAGTTTGGATCTTGAAAGTCCCTCAAAGGTCCATGTGTTGAAGGCTTGGTCCTTAGACAGTGGCACTATTGGAGACAGTGGAATGCTTAGAAGGTGGAACCTAGCATAAAGAAGTTAGCCTGGACCCTTCTGGTCTCTCTCTTTGCTTTCTGGTTACCATCACCACATTCTCCTGCCATGATCTTCTGACCTGCCCAAACCCAAAGCAACCTGACCAAGTGACCATGGACTGAAACCTCCCAAACCAGGAGCTGAAGTAAACCATTCTTATTTTTAAATTGATTAACTCAGTTTTTCTTTTTTTTGTCACAGTAACAGAAAACTGACCACAAAGAAAGAACAAAAAAAGAAATCTGACAAAGCCGACAAAATGCTTCCAAGACTTCCCATGTTCACACATGACTTTATTCATCTCATGTCCAACAACTCTAGCCCTGGCTCAGTCTGTCCAGATCCTTGGTACTTTTCTGCTTTCTTAGACAAGAGAGATACAGACCACACCCAGACCTTTGTCCCTGCTGATCCCTCTCCCAGGAACATACTGGATTTTCTTACATTATTTCAGTGTCTCCTAAAATGGCACTGCATCAGCAAGATCTTCCCTGAACACTTCCTAACATCAACAATGCTGCCCCAATACACTCAGGAGTCTATTCCTTTATCCCATTTAGTTTTTTCCATCCATATATCACCCATCAACATGCTACATATTAACTTACTTGTAAGTTTTTGTAACTTTTGTTTTGTTTATAATTTTTATTGGTACATTATAATCATAATATTGAGATTCATTGTGGCATATATGTATGTGCACATAATATAATTTGGCTGATTTCATCACCCTGAACCTCCTCTTCCTTTCCCCTCCTTCCTTTCCTGATCCCCATCCTCCGTTCTACCTCTCTGCTGTCCCTTCTGTTTTCATTAACCCCACCCCTTTTTCTTTTCTTTTTCTCTCTAACTTCCACATGGGAGAGAAAATATACCGTCATTGGCTTTCTGAGTCCGACTTGTTTCACTCAACATGTTATTCTCAGTTCTAACCATTTTTCTTGCAACTCTTTTTAATGATCAGTTTCTTTCACAGATTCCACAAAGACAGAAACTACTTTGCTCACTGATCCCTCTCTAGTTCCCAGGACACTGATTCACCCAGATGATACTCAAAAATATTTGTTGACTAAATGGACAAATTCAAGACTTGAATAATATTCCTTTGGTACTATGTCTAATTGCATGTCACCATATACTATAAAGTTTAAAAAGATAAAATAGCCTTCAAAAGGACTCTGCTACCCATATGCTCTGCCCATATGGTTCTACGCATTGAATGGACCAAAGGGGAGAGAAGAAATTGGATTTCCTGCACATCTCCCAGCAATGATATACTCACTGTACACAACCCACATCAGGATCAATCGTGTGCTCCATTAAGAGCTTGGAATTACCCGTATACCACATTTCACAGGCTACTTATTGGCAGATGACTGGTCTACCAACAGAGAGGTCTCTCATGAGCAAATCAGATTTCCAATTCTCCAAATCTTATGTTAATGAGAAGTGAATTTGTTACCTAAGATCTTGAAAGTATAAGTTAGAAAATTCAGTAGTTTATACACCTTGACTCATTTCAATCAAATTTTTCCTGTAAAAAAAAAAATTAAAGAGTGCTAGAGAATCAAATTGATCATCCATGAGGTGAGAGTAGTTTTCATTTACAAAATAAAACTGCTAAGGTTTGTTTAAGAGCTTTTTTAAAGTTTTATTTTAATGATGGAGTTGTGTCTAAAAGATAATGGATTAAGGGTGAAAAGACCTCTACTGTCCAAATCGTGGACAATTTGAGCATCAAACATCAAAATAAATCATGGTAGTAATGGACCATAACTCACTGAGTAAAATAGGCATCCACAGGTCCACAATGAAATAAATGAAGAAGTGGAGGGAAAGAGAGACTCCTCTTAAAATAGGTAGCTGACTAATGCATGTAAAAAATCATGGAATCAGGGAAGTATCATAAGGATGTTGATTCTAGATGCTGTGGCTGATGGGAGGAAGTTGGTGAGAACAGAAAATAGTTGTAGCTTCAAAGCATCTTCTACAAAATACTTAGCAATTATGCAGAAGAGAATGGTGCGGCAGAGAGGCCTGGCAGTCTCCAAGATGGTCCAGAGGACCCTCTGCAAGGTTGGGAAGGGTTGGCCATGTTTTTGCATCGAGCACCGAGTCACCCCTCAAGGAAGCACGCCAGAGCTCGTGAGGCAGAAACATCATGCCTCGGTCCCTCTAAGCTATCAGACATGAGGGATCAGGGAAAGTGTGAGGGATTATTCCGGCAGGAAGGAACTGGGAACCCAAGACAACTGCACACAGTCTATGTTTCTGCATGGACTCATGGAGCAGAAGGGAAATAGAGGTGGTGCTGGGAAAACTGGCCAGATCGGAAGGGTGTCTGTGGGTTGAATGTCACATCGTGCTGGTATTGATTTCTTGATCAGGGAACTGCTATAGTGTTTTTGTAGGAGCCTGTTTTGTGGAGAAACACATTGTAAATTTAAGGGTATCTGTGACTTGTTCACAAAAGGTTCTGAAAATACTAGTGATTTATGTTTTTAAGTGTGGGGAGAAGAGATATGATGAAGAAAATGTGGTAAAATTTAAACCATTGTATGCAGTATTGAAATTTTTTATACTCTTCTGACAACTTTTCTGTAAGTCGAATATTTTTCAAAACAGATGATTAAGAAGGAAGTGGAGAAATTATAGACTAAATAGTATCCTGATAGTATGAGTTAATGAGCTTTCTATCAGTATAAAAATTTAATTAGCTGTTAGTATAATCTATTCTCCTGGGTTAATTACAGTGAAAATATCCAACAAAGGGAGATGAGAGTTTGAATTAGGGCCACTTTTGAATCAAATCACTTTTGAATGAGGCCATGATGATAGGATAGAGAACTTTTGCTCACAGTGAGGTACTACTTACACATCAAGAATTTCCCAATAAGAGTTGAAGATCCCAACTCTTACTTCTATTTCCTTCAAGTTTTAAAAATAATATTCCTTCATTTTGACTGTCTTTATAGAAAATTTCAAAAATAGTGAAAAAAATACACAAAGAAAATACAACTACAGCTATTGCTAACATTTTGGTCCCATGTCTTCCACTTTATTTTTTTTAAAGCATGCATTTTTGTTTATTTGTTTACTTTTTAAAAGATAAGCCTAATGGTATTTAGGTAGACTTTCATCCTCTGTGTCTTTCTCCAATCATCTCAAGCATTTTTTCCATTTTGGAAAAAATAACATGTAACATGTAACATGGTCTTTCTCAACGACAATTAAGTGCCAGTCATGAGTTACTTAACCTTGCCCTGTGGATGGCACAGACGGGGCCTTGTAGCAGATGGCAAAGAAACTAAATCTTAACCCCGGAACATGAAAATCCATGTTTGAACTGGTAAATATTTGGTGTGTTGGGAGGCATATCCCATGCCTAATGAAACTTGACAGTTGAGGAGAGGGATGAATTAGTAAGAATCAACATGTGTATGGCTACTTTTGGAAAGGCGTTCCAAGAAATCATATAAACCCAGGAGAAAATTGCACCATATATAAAGAGAAATAAAAGGGAAATAAGAAAGTCCAAAAATTTGGCAGGAGGGTTGGAAAAACCAACTGCTTCCAGGTAACCAGCAATAAGAAATGGAATTTGAAAAAAATTTATCCAACAACAGCCCAGTAAGACTCCAGTGAGTAAAGAGAAAGATCATAGTAAGGCCATGTTCTTCTCACACAGGCCTGAGAGCTTCCAGAAAATTGAGAAGGGGGATGGGGATAAGGAGGCAGTAATGAAGCAGTTTCAGTCTATACTCTGGGAAACCACCTCCACGCACAAACTATGGGTGTAATTACTGGAATTCAGACCTGAATGGACAATAATAGATGAGAAATCTCTTAAGTGTTTGGGAAAATCATGCTCTACAATACCATGAACAGGAACAACCACAATAACAAAAATGTTGACTAGGATCTGAAGAGTGCTTGGGCCTTTGTGGTAGTTTGGATTTTCCAAAGTGTTGTACCCACACCACTATCTTTCATCCCACATGCTTTTTTTTCCCTTTCAGTGCTGGAGATTGAACCCAGAGATTCATACATGATAGGTAAGCACTCTACCACTGAGCCACACCCCAGCCCCCCACATGCTCTTTTGTAGAGTAATCAACACACTTCCCATGCCATCAAGGTGTTGGGTATCTTTGTTTTCTCCTCTGGCCCTGGACATGCTTTGCAACTGTGGTGGAACTAGCCCTATGGAATTTCCATGGCTAGCTTGTAAAGGGTGATGGTGTTCTACCTGGTTCTCATGTTTGCTCTCGGAAGTCAGTCGCCATGCTGTGAGGAAGCCCAAAAGCTCTCCAGAGGCTCCCATGGGAGGAACCAAGTTTTATGGTCCCCAGCTCTGGATGAATTTCCAGCTGCAGCCAGTCCCCAGTTGCCAGCCATGAGTGAGCCCTTTGGGAAGTGAACCCTCCAGATCCAGGCCACCACTGAGCCTTGCCTAAATTGCAGATTTGTGAATTAAATAAATGATTTTAATTAAATAATCATTTAATTAAATAAATGTTTGTTTTTTAAGTCATTAGCTTTAGGTAATATTTATTGTATAATCATAGATGACCAGGGCAGCCCCAGGAGCAAGATACTGATTTTAAGAGCAGTTCATTCATCAGGAGGAATGTACATGTTCTCCTACACATGTTTCATAGACAATCAAGAAAATGTACAGTCAAGACCCTCCTAGATGTTTGATCTTCAGGTCATTGAAAACAATGGGACCCACTGCCTACAGTGGGAAGCCATTATAACTGAAGCAGTAACCACTGTGTCTTCTATTCTTCCCTTCAAAAGTTTATACTGCAAGCATACAACCCTGCTTTGCTGTTGTCCTTAGGAACTGCAAGGTAGAATGTGGATCATTTTACTTTTTAGTTGTAGGGAGATTTTCCAAATAGTATTGATGGAGAGGGCCATGCATCGCCTGGACATTCTGAATGTTGAACTGGATACAGAGACATGGTGACATTTTGTAAGGTCTCCTTACGGGGCATGAGAATGCTGTATGCATGGGTGTGTGTGGGGTGTTAATCGATGTTTCTTGACCAGCAGGGCAGGAGTCACAGAGGTTACTAGTTCTCACCTGGATTCCTATGCACCTCTCTATTCCTAGACTCTTGGAATTAGGTTGATCATGTGATTGGCTTCTCACACATGAAAAAGTGGTGGAATGTGGGCAGGCCCTTCCTCTCCTTGCCCTGGCTCCTGAAATGGCTCAAATCATTTCATGTTTTATCTTTCTCTTCTGTTCCCATCATAAAGGCAAAATCACTAAGATGATTGGGTCACACCATAGAAAAAGCCCAGTTCAGAAGAAGTCCTTGTAAAAGCTGGCTCACATACACAGCAAGCAAAAACTGGCCTTTCTGATGTTAAGTCTTTAAGATTTGGGGTTGTGTATTGAATTATGTATGGTTAATTGGCAAAGAACGTGAATGGATACAGTAAAGAGCAAAAAGCCCAAATGGCCTATAAAAATGACACAGTGCTCAGCATGAGACAAATCAAAACAGTCCTTAAATGCCCCTTTCCCACCTATCACATCCAAAAAAAGCAGCCCACTCCTACCAAGAAAATATAGGAAGTCTTCGACATGGCTCGTGGGAGTCTGTGGAGATCAGAGCTCAGGGTAGGAACCAGACATCAACCTATTTTGAGCAGAGAGGTTTCTTGCAGAGAAGATTGTCCCAGAAGAAGCAGGGGAAAGATTGTCCCCAGAACACACCCAGCTCCACCTTGGGGGCTGCTAGCTCTGCCACACAGGGGGCAGAAAGTGAGGTGGCTCCTGTCTAAACCACATGCCAGAGATGCAGGAGCTGGAGCGGGGTGGTCATGACCTCATGACCGAGACAAACCCATACAGCACGGGCTGCTAAACGCAGTGGGGGTGATCTTCTCCAACACATTGGAGCAAGTTGCCAATATGTGAAGACACATATAACCTGTGACCAGAAGTCTTACTTGCTGGTGAGCAGTGGGCAGCCTAGGGAAAGGATTCTTCAGTATTGTTTGTGACTGAAAATTTCGAAAACGAAAAACTGTGTCTCAGCATAGGAATGGATTAATACCATCATGCATTGCTTTAATGATGGGTCATGTTCTGAGAAATATATCACTAGGCATTTCATCATTGCCTGGGCATCATGGAGTGTTCCTGCCCAAACTAAGACGGCTGCGATGTCACTAGGTCATATAAAGTTGTGGGACCACTGTCTGATGTGTGGTCCATCGCTGGCTGAAACACCACCCAGTGACTGTAAATGGTTTATTACATAATGGGATTTGCATAGCCGTTAAGGTGCATGAGCTAAAGCTACATATACCACCAGGAAGGGTCAAGAGCAAAAACAAAACGGTTTTGGGAAAGTGAATAGGATGGACTGAGACGTGAAGCACCATGTCAATGCAGTATGATTTGAAAAGTACCCAGAGGGATCCCCTAAGTTATTTTCAGATACACAATAGACATACACATTAAAGCAATCATTCACATACAGACAAAATTCAACCCAGAATTTACCTCTACTGTGAGGAGGAGGGCTGGCGAATGATGATGGGATTTTGATTTTTATCTCTAGTATGTTATTTCTTTTTTAAAGAAATAGGGTTGGGAGTAATGGTGACAAAATGTTCACATGTACGGAATCTTGGCGGTAGGTGTTCAAATGTCTGGAATGGTCTTCTGTCTGTATTTAAGTTACATTTGAAATGTTTCCTAATTAAAAGTAAAATCAGGGGCAAGTGCTAGGGAATGATATTGGCCAAATTATACTGTTTTCTTGTATATCATGTGCATGTATACATGTAACAACACATTCCATCAATATATACAACTATACTGCACCAATAAAAACATGTTGGGGGAAAAAATAAAATTTAAAAATGTGAACTGGACATGGTGGTGCATGTCTGTAATCCCAGCGACTCCAGAGGCTGAGGCAGGAGGATCTTGGGTTCAAAGTCAGTCTCAGCAAAAACTGAGGTGCTAAGCAACTCAGTGAGACCCTGTCTCTAAATAAAATACAAAATAGGGCTGGGGATGTGGCTCAGTGGTCGAGTGTCTCCGAGTTCAATCCACAGTATCCCGCAAAAAATGTATTCAGCAGAATCATATAAATAAAAAGAGAACTGAAAATAACTGAGATGACTTGTGAAATTCGATTATAATTTTACCCTCATTAGATTCTGTATTTTCCATGTATGCACATACAGCATTTAGAATCCATAAAAATTTCTAACAGCTAAAGACCAGCAAGAACACATCTATAGTTGACAAAGTGAGATTTCTCATTTTCAATAGCAAGTGAGACCACATCCCTGGGGAACAGTAGGTGACAGACTCTTTAGTGATTTAGGGAGTGTGAGGCCTGGAGTCCACAGGAGGATACTTGGCAGGGGCTGGTTAGATCCGTAAATGAGGAGTTGCTGGAAGAATCCTCAAAGCGACCCTATCTTTAGAACATTTGTTTCTGTATGAAGTTACTTTTAGGTTGATTTGTGTGATTTGTGTGAAGTCTTACCTTGGAACACAGTCAAGGAACACTGGAGACAAGGGTCATCGGTTGCTGGGTAGCTGACTGGAGGAGCTGGGTAACTGGCTGGGTACTTGAGAAATAAGTACTCTCCTGTCTCCGGTTTCCCCAGTGCAAATGTGGGGGTCTTGCTCAGTGGTCTCCACACAACAGAATCATGCTTAACTTGCCACCTTATACTTTTTTTTTTACAACTTGCCTACTTGGGTATTTTAAACACTGTGATTAGATGTACTAGCTTTTGCTTAAACTTCTATTTCTGGTTTTTCTTTATAAAGTAAAGAATAGTTGAGTGGGAAAGGATACTTCGTTTCTTCTCACTTCTCCCCGTGGAGAGACTCCCTCCTAGGAACAGGCCGAGAACTCCTCAGGGAGTTGCTTTCAGATCCAGCCTTCTGGAACCAAGTGGGCATAAAGTCAGAAGGCAGGCACCGTGCCCAGAGGGCAGGGAAGGCACTCAGGGCCATACCCAGCCTGTGGGAGCCCCTCTGAGCAGAAGGCCCCTCTCCGTCCCCTGTCCATCTCCAGAATCTGTGACAAAGGAGGCTGGGACAGTTTGGGACAGGAGCTCATTTGATATTGATGCTCTATATCCTTGGGAAGTGTTACGGTTTAGATATTAAGTGTCCCCCAAAAGCCACGTGTGAGACAATACAAGAAGGTTTAGAGGTGAAATGATTGTGTGATCGGAGCCATAACCCAATCAGTGCATCAATCTGATGGGGATTAACTGAGCGGTGAGTGCAGGTAGGTAGTGTGTGGCTGGAGGAGGGTCCTTGGGGGTCTGCCTTTGGGGTGTAGATTTTGTGAGCTGACCTTCATCTCTCTCTGCTACCTGCCTTCCTCTGCACAGACTTCCACCATGATGATCTGCCTCATCTCAGGCCCTAAGGAATGGAGTCAGACATCTATGGACTCAGACCTTTGGAACCAAGAGCCCCCAAATAAATGTTTCCTCCTCTAATTGTTCTTATCAGGTTTTTTAGTTGCAGCAGTGAGAAAGCTGACCGAAACAGAGAGGGCAGTTAGACTGACAGGTCATGCACGAGATTCAAGGATGTGACTCTGTAGAATAGGTACGCACCTGTGAGAGACCACCTTCTGCACACCTTAGAAAGATCCTTTGAGCGGATCCCCTGAAGAATTTCTCATTATTCCATGCAGTGCCTTCAGGAAGCAAATGATTCTCTTTATTTGCAAAGGAGTCAAAAGGCCTTAGAGGGCAAGCAGCGGGTGGCAAGTAGGTCGCCAGTGGGGAACACAGGTGGTACTGCCTGGTGCCGAGGCTCAGGTCACCTCATCACTTCCCATGGGACCTGCCCTGGGGTCTGCGTCAGGGCCTGTGCCACAGGAGGAGCCTCTGGGCACTTGTCCCTCCAGCGGAGCTGCCCGCACCACCCTGCCCTCCACGTCTGCTCCAATAAACAGCCCACAAGGCTGCTCTCTTGCCTTGCCAGCCCAGGACGGGTTGTTTATTGTCTGCATTCTGATGCTTTGACATCTAGACTTGCTGTCCTTGGAGGAACTCTCCCTCTCCTTACAGTTCCTAGAGAGTAAACAAATCACCCGAATAAAAAATTCAGATACAGTCCCTTAGTGGACTGTCACCCTCTGGGCTACTTTCCACCTGCCCTCATCTCTCCTGGGCCAGGCAACCAGCCCTCCAGGAAGAGCCCCTGTTTTCTGGATCCTGGTGAAATTAGGATGGCTGCTGGCCAATCCCAAACCTGCCGTTCCTCCCTGCAGAAGCCTTGATCCGGTCCTTCTGCTTCCTGGCCCTCCCTGGTCCTTCCTCAGGTGGCCCTGAATGGGGTGGCCTGCCCCCTGCTCCCAGAACCTGTGAGGAGCAAAGCTGATTTTTGCATGAAATCCTCAGTTGATCTGCCAGCCTTACGGCACCTCCGATTTTCTACAGATGAACTGTACTTTGGAACACGGGTGCGGTGACAGCACTCGGATTTCAGGTTTCAGCTGTGCTTCCTGGGAGGCACTCCACAGCGTCCATCTTGCAGTTCACCAATGTCAGCTCCTTGCTTTAAGTTTCAGATTTGTCAACAGAGCAGGAGGCGGTGGTTGTTTTGGTTGTTCTTTCCATGTCTCCACAACCCAAGAGATAAACATCAGCCTTGGGTTTGGATAAGGAGTTATTTATTATTCTTGGAAAAATAGGGAGAGGGGAGGCAATCCTTGCCTCAGTGTGTCTGCCCCTGGAGAGCGCTGACCGCCCTGAGGAGGTCTCTTCTAAATAGCGAGAGCTTCTGGAACCTTCCGTCACCTTGTGGATGACCCTCCTTCAGGAATGGGAGCAAGACACACAGCTGTCAACTCATGCTGTCTTTGGGGACACAAACTGTCAGCCCCCGTGGGTCAAGACTAACTGTCACCCAATCCCCCTGGCACGGGGCTTGTGGTTGACTTGCTCCAATTTAGAAAGACAGGATTTAAGTGGATAAAGTTGAAATATGAGCCGGTCAGTCTTGTCATCTTCATCACTGTGCGTTATTAAAGTCAACGACCATGAACTTGTGTGAACTGCCAGGAACAGAGCGCAAACCAAGTTTCCCCTCATCGATCACATTCATTTTTCTTTGTTAGCACAGCCAGCACATTTTGGGTTTTTATTATCCAGTCTCCGAACAACAACAACAACAAGCCAAGCACAGCCAGATTGCCTGGCACTTTAGAGGAGCTGATGATGACTTCGGAGCCACATCAAAAGACGACGAAACAAATGAAGATAAATCAGCCCGGATTTCTTTGCTTGCTTCTGTGTTGTGGTGAAGAGGAGCAGGATGGTTTTTATGGATCTCAAAAAATAATCTTGTGTCATTTTAATTAATTGAAGCATGCAGGAGGAAAGCAGAAGCATGAAATGGGGCTTTTCCACGCCTGGTTTCGTTCAGAGTTCTGCAGGACGGCCACGAGCCAGGTCTATGGGGACAGTGGGTCCCCACAAACTTTGCACAACCTGCTGCAAAAATTCAAAGAACTGAGATGCTCTACAAAACGACAACTGAAAAACATGAAAACATACCACGATCCAGCCTTTCTGCTCTCTAAGAAAACGAAGCCCATTGCAGAAGTGTCCGAGGACAACCTGTTTACAGGTGACATCACATCCTCCCCGTGTGACTGTCCTGACTAAGACAGAAGAGTTTCCTCCAATTCTCCTGCACTCCATTGGTGGGCTCACTCTCTTTAGCTTCCTGGCAGGTCTCCTGATGGCCTCTGCCTGGAAATGACCAACTGCTTACTCGGCATCCTTTGGTCCTTCTCTTTAACATAAGTCTGATTTTACCCTGCAGATTAGTATTTCAAAATAAAAATGAAACTTTCTGTCCTCCATTACGGTCAGGGATGGTCCAGTGACCCAGTTCTAGCCCATGAGATGTATGTAGACATCAGCAGGAAGGAGTCCAGGAACCGTCTTTAAGAGGAGTTGATTCTACTGATGGTTCATCCTCTTCTCTTCCTTCTTTTTGTTTTTCCTTTTTGATTCTGGAATGCAGATGTGATAGTTGGAGGTAGAGCAGCCACTTGAGAGGCAGAGGACGCATTGAGGACAGAGATCCTGCTTAAAGATGAGGGAAACTTGAGCGTGGAGCCATGACTAAGGATAAGGAAATTAGAGAAGTGTAGGTCATGTCTAGGGATGAGGGAGTCTTTGGGATGGAGGCCATTCTTAAGGAGGAACTCTGGGGGTGGAGGCCACTTCTAAGTATGACAGAGCATCGTCTGCAGTAAACTGAGACTTTCAGTGGTCATGAGGTCACTGCCCCACACTCAGATGCCTTCCTAAGAAGTTCCTGCTGTGTGGGTAAAACACAGGCCCTACTCTAAATCCCCTTTTACTAATATCCTGCGTCCTCCCTGCCACTATGCCCACCCACCCATGCACGTATATACCAACCCCGTGGTTACTGGCTCCTGGGTAGACTCTGAAACTTATGTTTGTTCTCCTCTTCCTTTTAGTTTAAAAGCTGACACATTTTCTTGGCTGGTGGCCTATTCTTAAATTAATAAGAAATGTTGTCAGTGAAGAATCATGTCTGGGTGTGTCCCAAAGCTTTTCCCCACCCATTGCCTGCCTAAGCTCCCCTATCTCTCAAGGATGTGTCTCTCCCACTGGTCCACCACCGTCTTTCCGATAACTCCATGCACACCTTTCAAGAACTCCACTGGCCTTCTGGGTAAGATGTGGGCTCCTTCTGTGGGTTTTCAAAGTGCCTTCTTATCTCCACCCAAGCACACGACACTGGGGTGATCAGCTGTTATTTAACCTGTCACTCATGTGAAGTTGGATAGTCCAGGTTGGGGATTCATCTAGCCAGCCTCTGCCCAGTCCCTGTCTCTCTAACAAATGTTCGTTAGAGAAATGAAAAATCGAGTGGGTGTAGTTGGATCTGTTGTAACATTGTGGGATGTTTTCGTAGATGTCCTACAAATGCCTGGATTCTGCTCTGGCCCAACGACCCCTCCTCTATGTAAGGCAACAGTGGAAAACAGAAGCAATATCTCCTGCTGATTGGATGCAGGGCTTCCAGCTAGATCAGCAGGAAAATTGTCCTGTCAACCCACAGAATTATCCAAAATAACTCAGTGTTGTTTTCAGTTACTAAGTTTCAGAGGAATTTATTATGCAGTAATAGATAACTGGTATGTGATTCTCTCTCCCTAATTTCTTTTTTTCCCCTTTTTTTATTTGTTCTAATTTGTTGTACATGACAGTAGAATGCATTTATACATTTCGAGAGATAATTTCTTATTCCCCAACTAATGTGGTGACCTGAGCAGGGTGTTTGCATTCTGCAAGAATGAATGAGAGATTAAATGCCTGAATAAAATCTCTACATTGCTTGCTCACAGTGTCTGCAGCTGTGATTTTGGCTTAACTGCTTCCAGAAGCAGCGTCGAGGGGCTTGGGCCCGTCGGGGGGACATGAGCACTACATCCAGCCTTCTTCTTGGGGCCTCAGTCTCCTCTGTCACCTCAGCAGCCTAGGTTGGCACAGTGAGTTTTCAAAATGTGCTTTCAGAAATATTAAGGTTTGCACCAAGGTGCCGAGGGGACAAAGCCAAGTATATCCCATGACCTGGGCAGTGGGACCCTCCCCTTGAAAGGGAGAGAGGGATCTCCTGTTCTTATGTAGTGTCTTAGACCATTTTCTGTTGCTATTACCAAATACCACAGAATAGGTACTTTATAAAGAATAGAGGTTTATTTAGTTCCTAGTTCTGGAAGTTGGGAAGTTCAAGAGCAAGGTGCCAGCATCTGGCACCTTGTTTGCTATAACATAACATGGCAGAAGACATCACATTGTGAGACAGAGCCAGTGTGCCAGCTCAGTTCTCTCTTCTTCTTATGAAGTCACTAATGCCATCGTGAGGGCCCTTCCCTCATGGTTCCATCTAATCCTAATTACCTCCCAGAGGCCCCACCTCCAAACACCATCAACACGAATTTGGAGATTAAGTTTCCAACACATGAACTTTTGGGGGAACACATTCAAACCATAGCATAACAGTTTTCTATACTGGGCTTCTATATAAAATTTCATTTGAAGAAATTATTCAATTGCTTTTAACACTTGAAGAAACACTGAATGAGATTATTTCCAAGAACTTTTGGGGACCAAATATTGGGTAAGTCAGAATTTTGTTTTTATATGAGATCTTGCCACAAAGACACAGGATATGCTTGTGACCAAAGTCCCCAAGGGCTTCTCAGGGAGCTGTGGAACATGCCTATGTGTGTCTGGTACTCAGAGTGAGGACAGGACAGGCCTTTGTTGTTCAAGCAATTCATTTGGAGGACCACCACTGGCGGGTTCTCAGGTCCTGCCAGGCTCAGACTTTGGTTTCATCCATGAGATGGGGGGGAGCTTGGAGCAAGCCTTCTGCTATGGAACAGAAGTGAAGACTTTTTGGAAATTATTTTAGAAAGCTGTGTGTTTGTGTCAGGATGCCTGTGGATTTATCCCAGTATTCATCTCACCCTGCCTGTCAATATGCAGATGTCCGAGGACATGCACACTCTCAAGGGGCTGGGGAGCCTTGCAGATGGACAGTTCAGCCCAGAGGCCCTGCCCAGGCATGCAGCACCAGCCTCCTCCTGTGTGGTCACCTCCCAGAGGCCTCTCCCTCTGTCTCCTCCCTGTGTCCTGACACCTCTTTCTCTTTACCTGACTCAGAAGAGCACAGCGAGGGTGTGAGGACCCAGGAACACAGCTCTGATCAGAATTCCACCTCATGCCTTACATGCAACATTTCATCACATTCACACTACAACCCTCGTAGATGGCGACCGTCTACCTCCAGGCTACAAATGAGAAAAAGGCACCTGAATGGTTCAGTGGAGTGACCCGGATCAGCCAGCTACAGCTGGAAGAGTGTGGCTCCTTTTGAGTTCCTAATAAGAGCACAATAGAGAGTGGGTCCTTGGGGCTTTGCAGGTGGGTGCTCATGCACCCCTGAACTCCCCAGCATCCTATGGGTCCACAGCCTCTCTTCAAAAGCACGAGATCCATCCCAGACCTTGCAGGAAGTGACGGGCAGTATAAAATGACACTTTATGATCCATTGACCTCCCACCTTATTGATATCGGGAAAGCACACCTGAGTGAGCGCTGGCCATGTGACTGTCTCTTCTTTGATGGGAACAGTTGGGGGTCTACCACAGTGCCCCAGCCATTGGCTGTCCAGCTGATCACAGCAGCCCTTCACCCTTACCATTCTCTGTCCACTTTCTCAGGCACACGGTTTTTGTTAAAGATCCCAGGGGCCCCCTCGAGCCTGCAGATACCAGCGGGGACCCAGCGAGTCAACCTCCCCATCTCTCACCTGAGTGGAATCTTGTCTTCACACTTAAAGATTAAGGTTTTTTTTCCTTCCTCCTTCCCTTTGCTTTGTACTACTTCTGTGACCTTGTGGTCACCACATTCTCAGGCTGGGCCAGATTCTGGTCCTTTGGAGCATCCTCTGCAGCTGTCTGAGGGACAGCAGGGAGGACTTTCCTCCTGCAGGTCTGTGCTTGGTGCTCACAGCATCCTGAGATGGGATTGACTGAGGAGCTACACTCGAGTCAGGAACCATGAAACCGGGATGTTAAATATGGAAGATATGCTGCTCTTTTCATGGAAAATGACTCCAAAACGGTTGCCCTGTCCAACTAAAGCTGAGGATTTTCCCGAATGAGGGTATAAAGAGGAAAAAAGGGAGCAGCCTGTTCTGAGCCCCAGCCAGGCTGGGTCCCCACCAGATGGGGGCCTCCCTGCTGGGCCACCCATTTCCCAGGGCCATCACATCTCTCCATTTCATATTTTAAGTTTTCTTCTTTGTTTCCATTGCTGGATTATCTGAATCTGCATTGTTCATAGAAGCATCTCTAAACCCTCCTGTCGTTCTGTGGTTTAGGACCAGCTGTAGCTAATAAGATCCTTGAAACTGCACTTGGTGCTGTTGTGCGGCACAACAGGAAAGATTCCTTTCCTCTCTGTTTCTTCAGAAGGTCTTAGGTGAAGAGTCCGTCCCCTGCCCCTGGATGACCACCATGGCAGGCTTGCGCTTCTCTTGCTATTCTTTTGAACTCTTGATGGCCGTATTTTGGTTATTCTCAAGCCACCGAAAGTCTTAGAACACAGTCTCAATTTATAATTCGTGCATCCTAAATTCATTTGCAGCAAATGAGAGACTGGACTTCCTTCTCCCTGAGGCCCAGTGTGGGTGGCCGGCCAGTGTGGGGTGAGTTCCTCTTCTCCAGGACCTTTTCCCACCTGCTACTGAGTCCTGAGTGAGAGCCTGGAGAGGGACAGCTGGCCTGAGGTGCCTCTAGTTGGCCTCCACTCCAGCTTCTGGTTGGACAGACCTCAGCTGGCCTCCGTGCCACTGCCTCCAACATCAGGCCCACCTCTGTCCAGGGGCCTCGGCATGCTGAGCTGCAGCAGGTGCTGGCGGGTCCATCTGCCTGGCTCTGTGAGCCTCTGATTCCCTAACTGCCCTGGTGGCCAGCACCTGGTTCAAGCTCCTGCTCTTGCCTGGCCGTGGGCAGGGTCGGCTCTCCACCAGCTCTCAGGAAGCCTCCTGGACTTGAGGTCAAAGGGGAAACACCCTCCACCCTGCCAAGGGGCTGGGTCCACACCCAGATGATCCCCCTTTCAATGACCTTCCAGCTGAGATGCTCCAGCAGTCCTCAAATGTAAGATGGCTCTCTGACGAGTTTCTTTGTAAGTTCTGTGTCGGATCCAGCTCTGCTTTTGAAATTCAGTCATTAAATCACCTGGCTGTTCGGGAGTGGCTGGCGGTTTCATTCTGACATCTCTGGAAAGGAATTGTTTTCAACTGAAAGAGAAGCGGTGGGATTTATCATTCTTTTTAACCAGCATGACAATGAGAGCATGGGACCCTCCGGAAGGATTATGTGGGGTTTTTCCACACTGAGCCCAGTTGGAGCCCAGGGCACCTATCTCACCCTGACCAAGGACAGAGCCTCCAGGTCCCCAAAGTGACTTAGTTGTCCTATGCCAACAGTCCTCTGTGTGAGGGCACTTTCAGGCAACCTATCGAACGTACCTTTTTAAAAGGTGGATCGGCTTTTAGATTTAGTTGAAAAATCTAGAAAAGGAGCCACGAGAAAAAGCAGTCTGCAAATGGGTGACCTGAGACCCTCTGAAAGTGCAATACATCTTGAGGGCTGAGAGGAAGTCTAAATCACTCTCCCTGCCCCCACGTTTCCTTCCCTGCAAATGTGGTTTTAATCCAGAGCAATGAATTCTGCAAACTCACGTCTCAGGCCTGTCCCTAATAATAGACGGCTCCCCACCCCCACACTTGCAGTCCAACGTGGCAGGTCCCCAGGAACGCTCCGGCATGATGCAATTTGCTCGTCAGGCCTGGTCCCCGCAGCAGCTGCAACTGATTAAGGCTCGGCTGTGGGCTCTGTTTTATTTATGACCCACGTCCTCCGCCCCCTCAAAATCCATCAGGCACACTCATGGAAGTAAAATTAGAGGCCCTGGATAGGGATCGAGCTTGGGAATTGCACTTTACCCTCCTTCTTTCCAGGACAGCGCTGTCCAGGGAAGCCAGCAGAGGGGCCAGGCGCAGGAGAAGGCCCATCCTGTCCCCATATGTGTCTCCATGGCACGCTAACACTGAGAAAAAAAAAATTCTCTGAGACTTACAATCCTTGCTTTCCCCCGCTGAAATTGACGGCCTTCTTCACCCTCTTTCCTGCCCCGACTAGACCCCCAGTTCTTGGTAGATTTTTCAGTTCTTGCCTTCCCCTTCTGACCTTGCTTATTTCTGCTTGGGGGTGTTTGCAGGCAAGAGCAGGTCCTTCCAAGCTGTGGGCTATCTCGACATGCCTTTAGTCACTGCCCACATTTCTGCCTTTTATTTCTAATAGATGAGCATCATCCTTGTCTATCATGTGACCCTCTGGCCCGCTGTCTTGGGGGTGTCCCTTAGCGGTCTAGACCAGAGCTGGCTCCCTGTCCTCTGATTGCTTCTTGGATGATCTGTCATTTTGACTTCCCAACATGACATTTGCATGAGCTAAGCATCCTTTTTCCCTCTCTGGAGCTCAATATTTATTTTCAAGAGCTTTTGGCTCCCAATTAAAATAAAGAGAGTCGTTTGGTTAAGGACTTTATGGAAAAGACATTATTAGCTGAAGTATTCTGTTCCCCATGGAGGCAGAGAAACTACTTTCTAATTAGGGCTCCCTCTCCAACCCTCGCTTTCATTCACATTGAAGAGGCCTGTACCCGATGCTCACACATACCTCAAAATGTGCTCATACGCATTCAAAGGAGGGAGAGCCAGGCCGATCGGCAGCAAATTAGAGAAAGAACTGGAGGAAAATTGAGAAATGAGAGCATTCAGATGCCAGAAGAGAAAAATGACAGAATGATGTAGTGATAGTATCCGCCTCGAAGCCTGAATTTGTGCGTAAGGACACTCACCGCAGCAGGAGGTATTACGTTTGCTCCAGTGCGTGCTTTTTATGGATGAATATAAAACTGGTTGTTCTAACAAGAATTTAACAAGCATTTCCTGCAGGTCACTCAAGGGAGAGAGGACTCTGTAGCTTTCCTGGCCCAGCCTCTTGCTGGGTGTCCCAGAGAGAGAGCCTTTCTGATCTGCCTGCTCCAAGTTCAGGATAATCCCAGAGCCTTGTGGGCTATTTCTTTTCTCAGGTGATACCCCTTGAAGACAGCACTCACAAAGGAGCTGCTGGGCCATGGCTGGAGAAATCTAGGCAAGATCTCTCTCTTCCTTCCCTACCCTCCTACCAGTTATTCTGAGTGTGCTGCTCCCAAGGTACAGACCGTGCACAGGACGGGTAGGAAGAGTGAGACGAGCCAGCTTCTTCCCAAAGGTTACATGGGACTGGATGCTGGTGCCTTCCCAGTCTGATGGAGTGTTTCACAGACCTCTGCTCTGGTTTCTCTGCCTGTCTCTTTGGCTGAGACCTGCACTTCATGACAGATATTCAGCCTTGCTGGTGGGTCCCTGGAGGCAGTTCCTGGGTTGGGTTGGGGCAGACATGCAAGTCCATCTTTAACAGAGGGTGGTCTGACTCTGGAATTTCCCTCTGTGTCAGTCTCTGAAGCAGGAGTATTGGCCGCTGGGTTGGAAGAGTTAGATAACAACTAAGTCTGAAAAGGGAAGTGCGGATGGGATCCAGCTCCAGGGCCTTTAAGCCGTGATCTTTCTGGAACTGAGAGGTGGTCGTGGTGTGTGAAACTAAGGTCTTATAATTAAGTGTGAAAAGCAATGCATTAGACAACTTTTCTGTGTTTGGGTTGCCTTTTGAGTCCCTGCTGGTTCCAGGAAAAATGTATCTACTCCACCAGCTCACCTTCTGAATGGTCAGTTCCGTGTGACAAATCCCTGTGCCAGGGTCAGGAGGTATCAGCACTCTGTGGCTGGAGATGCACTTTATTTTCCTTTGAAATACAAAATTTGTTCTCATCTCACACCCAAAATGTTTCTTTTTTGTTGTTCTTCTAGTTAGTTGCACATGACAGTGGAATGCATTTATACATTTTGATGAATCACACACAAATGGAGTGTAATTTCTCATTTTTCTGATTGTACATATTGTAGGGTCACATCAGTCATGCAGTCACACATGTACATGAGGTAATCATGTCTGTTTCACTCTACTGTCCTTCCTACCCCCAGACCCCTTCCCCTCCCTTCACTGCCCTCTAACCTAATCTAAAGTAACTTTATTGCTCCCAAACTACCCTGCCCCATTGTGAATTAGCATCCACATTATCAGAGAAAACATTCAGCTTTTGGTTTTTTGGGGATTGGCTTATTTCACTTAGCATGGTATTCTCCAGCTCCATCATTTACTGGCAAATGGAGAAAAAAAATATTTTTATAGTAAATATAACTTGCAAAAATAAAAACTAATTAAAACTATCCATAACTCCCCATTCAGGAATAACCACTTTAAATACTTTGATGCAGGTCTTTCAACATTTTCTTGGTGTATGAACACAAAGATGTGTATGAATACAAATGCCTACACTTTCTAAACTACAGGGATCACACAACCTCAACAACTGTCAATCAGATAACCTGGTATTGCCAACGTCTTTCTGTGTCACTGAGTGCATTCTTATGATATCATCTTCAATGGCATTTGGGGATAGCATTATGAATGTACGAAAACTTTTTCAACTAAATTCTTGGTTTTGAACTTTACAATTATTCCTCTCAACATATTGATAGACTTTGCAAGTTTAAGAAGATAAGCTGCTGGCTCATCGTTTTTGTATTTTTGGTACCAGGGATTGAACCAGGGACCCTGAACCACATAGTGGTTGCTGAGGCTGGTTTTGAACTCACGGTCCTCCTGCCTCAACCTCCCAAGTTGCTGGGATTACAGGTGTGTGCCACCACGCCGGCTGGCTCATTGTTTTAATTTGCATGTTTGTGTGTGGATCGTCCTTTCATTTCCTTTCCATAGGTGTCTGAGTATTAGGCCTTCGGTTTTAGGGCATAAATGCTTCATCATGGAGAGTGAAAAACATGGTTCCTTTTTCCTCGTTAACTTGGTGCTCAAGCGCCACACCATTTCCACTCAGGTGTATTTTGGGTGGGAGGAAGGTCGGGTCCATTATTCTTTAACCTCTGGTCTCTGCCTTTGAGGCCCTGTTTCCAAGACCACTTTCATATTGAGATGTATCTACAGGCTCACCTAGAGATTCTTTTATTACTTTTACTTTTTAAAAATAAAGTCCTTCATCCATTTGCAATTTATTTATTTGTACAGTATATGGTCTTTACCATTTTTTAAAATGGGTTAGCAAATTTTCTCAATTCTTTTTAAAAATTAATAAAAAATTGGAATGCTTCCTTTCTTGTATGTTACATTCTTATTTTCCAAGATCTGTTCCTAGAATTTATGTTCTGTTTTATTTGTCTACCTATCCATTCCTGAGCCATTATCACAGTTTTAAATTATCTTAGTTTTTCAATATGATTCCATTTCTTGTATATTAGGTGATTCCATATATATATATATATATATATATATATGAACACTTTTTTTTCCTCCCAGGTAAAATTTCATGTGAAAGAAAAGTATTGTGGACAGTGTTTCCAGCAAACCCCTGTTGTGCTCCCAGCGGGGGGTGTGGCGGGAGGGCATTGATCCTGTATTGCTGTCACAGTGCCTATCACAGGTACAAATGGCAGGTCCTCCCTGCTCTTTCGGGTGGGTGCTTCCCTTCCTCCACTTGCAGAATTGGAAGAAAGAAGAGCAGACTGTGCCTCACATCACCCAGAGCGAACCCTGGCCCTTGAGCCAGCGCAGAGCGCAATCACAGCTTGGTAGAGGCAGCCCACAGGGACTTTCTGTGCACACAGAGCTATCGGTAGGCCAAGCAAAGACAACTTCCCCAAAATGCCATCCACAGGAGGAACATTGCCCAAGGGTCAGAAGGACAGATCCTCTGTTGGGACTTGTCAAAATTCTTCCCAGGTCTGGAGGCAGGAAGTTGAGCTCTGTGGGTCAGGAGGCGAATTCGACAGGAGAGACTTCGGAGGCGCTGCCAGGGGCACGCAGAGTGGAAGCCCCAGTGTGGAGACAGAGGCGTCCACTCCCCTCGGCCCACAGGTACCTGGTTCTTCCAGGGCAGGCAGCGCCCTTCTTCCTCATGCTGCAATAGTGATGACCATTTCCTGGGGTTCAAAATAAAGCTTGCAGAGACAACACACTTATTGTCTGAGAACAATCAGCACTAAGAGCAGAAAATATATAGAGAAGAGTCTGTTTTATGGGCTGGTGCTATAGTTTGAATATGAGGTGTCGTCCTAAAATCTCCTGCTGATGCAAGAATATTCAGGGGTGAGATGATCAGCTTATGAGAGGTGTAAAGTCCTTCCTAGTTTTTGTGGGCTGACTGAAGGCAGACGGGGCGTGGCTGGAGGAGGTGGGCCACTGGGGGCATGTCCCGAAGGGTTCCTCTTCCTCAGGCCCCTTCCCCAATCTCTCTCCCTCTGTTCTCGATCAGCCATGAGTCAGCAGCTTTCTTTTGCTGGGGCTCCCTCTCAGTGTGCTGCCTCTCCTTGGCCCAGAGCAATGGAGTCAGCTATCTATGAACTGAGACCTCTGAAATCGTGAACTTCAAATAAACTCTTCTACCTGTAAGTTGTTCCTGTTGGGTATTTGGGTCCCAGTGATGGAAAAGTTGGTTAGAACAGCTGGTGACCCAGGCAGGCACCCAGAACTCTGCATTCAGAAGGGCCCACAGTTGGTTCAATGCTCTGCCAACACTGTCTTGAAATTGTCAATAATTTTGAGCAAGGGGCCTGCTCTTTTGTTTTGCGTGAAGTCTACAAATTATTATTAGATTGTTATCTGACTCTCATAAACAGCATAGGAAAAAAAATAGGGAACCAATCCCTCTCAGATACCAGGGATGATTGTTTTGTTATAATTATCCTGTGTTATTAATTCTTTAATTCTAGTCAATCTGCTGGAGTCTTATCAAATTCAGCTCCTTTCCCTTATATATCAAGAGATGGAGCCTACACTTTAGCAACCTAACCTTGGCTATTCTTATTTAGAGAGTTACTCTGCCATTCCTAGTATTAATGAGACTCTGAGACCTGCTGTAGAATTGGTCTAATCAGTTGTACAGTAGTCCTCCACTTATCCTCAGTTTTACTTTCCACAGTTTGAGTTACCAATGGAATTCTGATAAAATTCCAGACATAAATAATTCATAAATTTTAAACTGCATGCCATTCACCTAGTGTGAAATCTCACAATGTCTCACTGCATCCCACCTGGGATGTGAATCATCCCTGTACCCAGTGTATCCATGATATATATGCTACCCTCCCATTGGTTACCTAACAGTCATCTCAATTGTCATATTGAACACAATGCTTGTGTTCAAGTTAGCTTTTTAAAAATTTGGCAATAGCCCAAAAGCACAAGAGTAATGATGCTAGTAATTGGACATGTCAAAGAGAAGCCATAAAGTGCTTCCTTTAAATAAAAGAAACTACAATAAGATATTTGGAGGGAGTAAGGAAGAGAGAGTGCAAGAGAGTATACAGTTGACCATCCACATATGAGGGTTCCATTCATATACACCCATGTATGGAAAATATATTTTAAAGAATTACATCTACACTGAACATATACAGACTTTTTCTTGTCATTAATCCCTAAACAATACAATATAACAATTATTTGCATAGCATTTATATTGTTCCAGGTGTTATAAGTAATCTAGAAATGATTGCAAGTGTATGGGGGAATGTGCATAGGTTACATGAAACACTACACCATTGTGTCCAAGAGACTTGAACTTCCATGAATTGTGGAACTCCACAGGGAGTTCTGGTACCAGTCCCTCTTAGCTATCAAGGGATGACTGTAGTGTTATAATTTTTCTATTTTATTATTAGTTAAAACTGTTAATCTTCCTATGCCTAATGTATAAATTAAACTTTATCATAGATACATGTGCAGAAAATAGCATAATACCTGTAGGGTTCATTACTATCTGTGGTTTCAGGTATCACTGGGGTTCTGGAACATATTCTCCAATGGATGAAGGGGGACGCTGTATAATTTGTAAAGACTGAAACAAGGAGCATCTGAGTTTAGATGCAACATTTTTATTTCATTTTAATTCAACTAACAGAACTAACAAAGTTCCAGTGTAGTCCTGTGGAGATTCTCATAAGGATAGTAGATTTTCCTTCTTCCCTCCCTCTCTTCCCTCCACTCTTCTGCTCTTTCTGTTTTTTTTTTTTTTTTTTTTTTTTTTTTTTTAACCTTCTGTCCTTCTTTGGCTCCTTTACTACCTTCTCTCCTTTTCTTCCTTGATGTCCTCATCCATTTAAGAGCTTTGTGTTGCCCCCCCCCACCCATGTGCACCACAGCCTCAGATTTACAAAAACACATGGGACCCTGACATTTCCTCAGTGAAGTGTCAGTATAGCTGCAGGGAGAGGGTGGCGTGCCCAAGAGACCCCTGGCCCTTAGACACAGGTCTTGTTGCTCAGAGCTGGAGGTTTAGCCAGTGCCTAGACCTTGGATTTAGAGCCTCCATAAGTGTGAGAAAATTCCATGGTTTACAAGTCACCCAGTACATTGTAGAGTCATAAGCCACATAACGACCTTTTGGTCAATGATAGCATGTATGATGGTGGTCCTGTAAGAGTACACAGGGGCTGAAATTTTCCTGTCACCCAGTGACACTGTAGCTATAGTGATGTCATAGTGCAATGTGTCACTGTGTGGTGATGCTAGTATAGACTAACCTCCTGCACTGCCAGTCACACACTAAAAGGTATGGCACCTACAATCATGTCCAGCACATAATATTTGGATGATGCAAATAAACAACAATGCTACAGGTTTCTATTTACTATCCTACTTTAAAAAAAAATCATTTGAGTGTACTCCTTCTATTTATTGAAAAAAAAGGTGTGTCGGTGGGGTGGGAAATGTGCCACTTAACAAATACCTAAAGATGCTGAAGTGGCTTTGGAACAGGATAACAGGTAGAGGCTGGAAGAGTTTGGAGAACATGCTAGAAAAAGTCTTAATGGAGTGTTATGGGTGATTTCAGTGAAGGCTCAGAAGAAAAGGAAAAGAGGTTTAGAGAAAGTCTCCGTTTTGTCAGAGAATATCTCAATAGTCATGAACAGACAGCAGAAATTTGAACAGTGAGGGCCATTCTGATGTCATCTCAGACAGAAATAAGGACCACATTAGTGGACAGTGAAAGAAGGGCCATCTTCCACACGCTGAGGAGGAACTTGGCTGGATCCCGTTCCTGTCCTAGAGTTTTGTGGAAGGTAGAACTTGTGAGCAATGAATGAGAACATTTGGATAAAGATTCAGTTATCTGGAAATTTCTAAGCAGACTGTTGAAGCGGGGGGTTGCTTCACTTCTCTTGAGAACTCATTAAAATGTGAGAAGAAGTGACTTAAAGGTGGACTTGTTAAGCAAAAGAGAAGCAGAACTTAAAGATTTTGGAAGGTTCGCATCCTCCTATCCATATTGTAAAGAATGAGAGAGCAGATCCTGGAGAGAACAGCAGGGTGTGGCCAGGCAACCACTGGAAGAGACTGGTGTGGACTGGCCAGCTCCCTGGAAGTCAGTGCCAGTCACCAGGACAATGGGAGAATGACCCACTGTCAATCACTGGGGCTGCGCTTCCCTGGCGGGCCTAGAGGTCAGGGTCCTGGCGGGCAGGACCACGCAGCAGAACTCACAGTGTGGGCTCCCCCTCTGCACTCCCCTGCTGAGACCCTCAGCCCCTCAGGCCCAGGAGCATTCTGCTGGCCCCAGTACAGTGCGCACATGCTCAGTCATGAGGTGTGCGGGTGCGGCTGCCTCCACCTAGATTCCACAGGAACCCCAGCAAGCCGCGGGGCCCAGGCAGATAACTGCCTCAGCTCTGCACTGCCCAAAGCCGGGTGGCAAGGTCACCACCCAGTGCGCCCAGAGGGCAGAGCACCCGGTCACAGATGATTAATTTGGGGCTTACTTGGGAACTGTTACCCCTTTCCTTTTTCTTTTCTTTCCAATTTCTCCCCTTTGGAATGGGAATGTCTATGCTAAACCTACAATAGAATTGTATTTTGGAGGCACATAACTTATTCGACTTCACAGGGTCACAGCTGGAGGGGAATTTGTCTTAGGATGCAATATATCTTTGAGTCTCACCCTTGTCTGATTTAGCTTTTTAGATGAGACTCTGGACTTGATAGACTGTTCAGTTGATGCTAGAATGAGTTAAGACTCTGGGGGTTATTGGGAGGGAGTGGATATATTTTGCATTTGAAAAGGGCATGTGTTTTGGCAGCAGGGTCAGAATGCTAAGTCTGAATGTGTCCTCCAGTGCGGTATTTTGAATCCTAACTCCTGGTGGGGTGGTACTAGAAGGTGGAGCCTTCAGCAGGTTAAGTTGGGAGGGTGGAGGCCTCATGAATGAGGTTAGTGCCCTTATGAGAGAGACCCCAGAGAGCTCTCTCATTGATCCAGCACACAGACAGAAGGTGTAACCAATGAACCAGGAAGAGGACCCTCCAAAGACCTTGACCTTGGACTTGCAGCCTCCAGAACTGTGGGAAATAAATTTCTGTGATCGCTCAGCCAGTTTGTGGCATTCTGCGTTGGCAGCCCAAGCAGATATAAGACAATGGACAGACTTTTTGGAAATAAGGGTTGTAAGATTTGAAACCTCTGATGTGCATATATAATTAGATAATACAGTTATGAAAAAACAAAGAAGCAAAACAAGGCAAAGCAGCCTTTACAGGAATACGAGCTCGGTTGGTGGGGTGGGAAGCTGCCTGCCTTGGTCCCGGGCTACCCCCCTGGTCACCCCAGGCCTGTCCTCCTGAGAAACAGATGGAAAGTCTCATCCCCAGCAGAGATTGCCAATCAGGCCTCTCCTAAAACTCTTCGTTCCCTTTCTGTATTTCCTGTTAGACAAACAGTAAGGGCAAAAAGGATTGAGTAAGTAATGATTAGGTTACTTGCTGTGGTTACTTCTGTTTGTTTGTTTTTCAGAAAAATATATGTTGACAAAGTCAGGATTTGGGAACTGCAATGGAGGAGGGAGATCATGGTTTCTTCATGGTCTGAGTCTGCCTGGAGGTGCTTGGACCCACTGGTAGTCTGTGGGGGCACAGGCTCAGGAACCCCTGATTTTCCATTGTTAAAGTCTCTTCAACATGGGTATGCTGGGGGGAAAATTTTAAAACTCTCCTTGAGACAAGAAACCAAGGGCCTTCAGGCCTGCTAGAAATTTTCCCAGCTGTCTTTTAAGTCACTTGTGTTGGGCTGTGACCTGTTTGGCCTCCTCAGCAGAACCAGCCTTGTTTCAACACTATTAGCAAATGGAGACTTTTGTAGATGTGTATATTGATGGAAGGACTGGAGGGACGTACGTGACCACATCCAAACATTTGTGTGTAAGACAAGGAAATTTGTTCACACACATATTTAATTCTATCTGCTTGCTTGGGTGTTTCACGATGCTTAGAATAATCAAAGCCTCATAATACAGTATTTAATATCTATAGACACAAGTAAAAACAAATATATATTTCTCATAAATTAGTATACTTAGCTTACAAACATCTATCAATTGATGTATATATGTATAAAAATCCCCAAAACAAAATACATTAAGAAATAATGAATAAAAGAAACTCTTGTTATTTATTTCTTCCAAGCAATCGACTTCCATAAGGAACAGACCTACAACTGGAGGAAGTAGTCACAGTCTTTAGAGACAAGGCAAGAAAGAAAGAACTACCCACCTTGTCTAGGAATGTTGGTTAAGAAAATATCTTCCCTTCTTCATTCATTTGGAAAACATTTCCTGGGTTGAGCCCACACATAGTCCCTGCTCTGTCAAGGACTGGAGTCCGGGAAGATTAGCCTGCAGCTGTGGTTTGAACTGGTAGGCAGGGAAAGATGAGCAGATGAACTTTGGGGGTTTCCAGCTTCTCATGCTAGGACTGTGATGCTCAGGGAGTTAACGAAGGGACCCAAGCCCCCTTCCACCTGGAGGAGGCCGGGGAGGCTCAGGGGCTTTTCCAGGGTCAGTGGGACTGTCCACAGTGGATGGAGAGAAGGGCCTGGGGGCCATATTCAGGAGGAACAGGCTCGTAGGGGATGGCGACCCAGAAGTGAGAGACAACACATATGGAGGGTCCCCATGGCCATGAGTATCCCATTTTCAGCGAGTGGGTACTTAAGAACCAGGATGAGGAGAATGTGCAGAGGCCAGGAGATGACACGGGAGCCATGTTGAGGACCAAATGTGAAGTGATGGGACTTGAGTGTGTCACCAGTGGTTCACATGCTGGAAGCTGGTCCCAGTGTGATGACATTGAGGTGGTGGGACCTTTAAGAGGTGGGATCTAATGGGAGGTAGTTAGGTCACTGGGTGAGCTGCCCTTAGAGGGAATTCATGTAATTTTTGAAGGATCCTTGTGAGATCAAGTTATTATTAAAAGATCAAGCCTGGCCCCTGAATCCCTCTGGCTTCCTGTATCATCCTCTGATATGGTTCTGAACCTCCAGAGCTGTGAGCCAAATAATCCTTTTTTGTTTATAACAAGACTCTGGCATTTTGTTATAGCAACAGAAAATGGACTAATATGGAGGAGTCTGAGTATGAGATTTGACTCAGACAAGAACAAGGGGTGAATAAAAGGGAGGGATTGGTGGGCACTGAGGGCAAGCTGCTTCACATGCCCTCAGTGTACTTTTGCATACACCTGGGTTAGCCAAGACCCTATCCTGGAGCACCTGGAGTCTTAGATACAAGTGGCGCGTACCAAAGAGGGTGGAGGGAGATAAGAAACCAGGCCAAAATGGGGCCTCTGAGAGCAGTACTCTCCCCAGATGCGGGGGAAGAAGTAGCTAGAGAGGCAGGGGCAGAACATCCATGCAGATGGCGATGAGCCCATTCAGGCCTCCTGACTGAATGAGGTAGTGTGACTGAATGAGAGGAGATGGCCATTGCTCCCATGGAACTGAGTTCCGTGAATTGTGTACTAAAGCTGGAGGACCAGTCAGGGGTAGGAGGGTGGCTTCAGAGCAATGGGAGGAGAGAAGTGAGAGAGGATGGGAATCAAAATTTAGGAATGCAAACTTCCCCAGGGCAGAAGGTGGTTGGTGAGCACCACTCTGAAGTTCTTGCTGAGATGGAAGACAAGCCGGCGGCCAGGACAGCTGGAGAGGTTTCCGAGGGCACCAGAGGGCCACCCCTGCAGAAGGCAGTGTGAGCTCCCGTCGTGTTACCACCCAGGGGACCTCTTCCTCATCTGCACACAGGTGCTGCATGGGCCAGGAGTCCAGGGATTCTACTCCGTGGGAAGGGAGGGGGCAGGTGGAATCTTCAAGGAAGAGGTTGATAAAACCTGGGAACTAACTTGAAAGAGATGGAGAAAGGAAACGCTGAAAAACTGTCAACAGCTCTCTCCCTTTTTCCCTTTTCCCAAGTGATGACAGGATGTGCTTGAGATTGGTATCATCCCAGAGAATTATCCAAGAGTCCAAGTTCCCTGGGGACAGGGAGTAACTAACACGAAACCTTGATTCGAACCTGTGCTATTTTGATAAAACCTGACAGGCCACACAGAGCCTCATTCTTCTAAAAATCATCAACACAAAGTCTTCAATTCCCTGCTTATTCCAAAATACTCAGCAAACCCATTTCCTTTTATACCTGTTAGATTTTTTTTTTTTTTAAGTCCTGAGGAAATGTAGGACTTTTGTCAACTTCTGTTTAATCCAAGCCCAGAAGGAAGAACCAGCAGCTTGCAGCCAGTGGTCGATGCAGGACGCGGAAGGCCATCTGATGGTCGAGTCATCAGGTTCATCTGTCTAGTCAGCAGCCCTCCGTCCTGCTGGGGATTCCAGCACCCATCTGTGCTCATGCTGGGCTGATGTGGGAAAGGCAATGGCAACGCGTGTTTGTTGGCTTCCACTGAAATCCAACATGGCAGCAGGGAGCCATGTGCATTGTTTCCCATGTAGGCTCCTCAGGACAGATGTGGCTGCATAGCCGACTTCTCTTCTTTGTTTCTCATGAGATAAAGGAGGGATGCAAGCCTTGTAAGCTGGACACCCAGGTCAGCGACCATTACCACTCGCTCTTCTTTAGCATTTCCTCAGATGTCATGTGATTATTATGTGAAAGGAAAAGAGCCTTCTGATCCCAGGTTGTGGCAGAGGCACGGCAGGTCTTGCCACAGTTCCCGGGCAGGCATGGTGAGGTCCCCCCGCCTGCGATGGGGTTTAGTGCTGTACGTGACTCCCCAGGCTGCAGGAGAGTGAGCTGAGACCCCGTGCCCCACAGAACCACACCCAGGGCAGGACGGGAGCTCATGCTTCGGAGGCGTGGCAACTGGGCTTATTAGATCACATTCCTCTGGTTCCACTGAGTGTCAGGGGATGAGACACCTAGAACACCGTTACCATGGGAACCACAGGAACAGGAGCCATCCACACAGCAGACAAGCCGTGCCCTGCTTCCCTGGGAAGCTTCCCCGAGCAGAATCCCCTCGCCTGAAGCTGGAGTTCTGGGACAGGGACTCTGTAATCTCCTGCATCCACTGACTCATTCCAGTTGCTCAGAATCAACATGGGGAACGGCTCTGTGGACCCCAGATTTCTTTCCTGCCACCCCTACTGTGGATGACCCAAGAGAAGGACTCATGAATGCTGGGCCATCACTATGCCAAGGTCCATTCCTCTGGGGCAGGAAACCACAAGGACCCAGCCTCTCTACGGGAAGGAAGGGCACAGAGACAGGCAAAGTGGAGTAGACCGTGCGACCTGGGGATCGTGAGAGATAGAAAGTTTGGTGGTCCACTTTCAGAATACAGTATTTAGCCCGAATTGGGTGGTAAGAGCCAATCCTGGTCATTTTGTGATCCAGTTGGAGCCCTTCCCTTTGCCCACTCCAACTTTAAATGTAGCCAGCTGCATAGGTTGTGACCCTGAGCCCCTCCTAGCAGAACCAGGCCGGTGCTGCCCAGGGGTGAACACATGGGCCGCCTGCCCCAGGGCGCTGGCTTGCCAGACTTTGTTGGGTAGCACACCCTTCTGCAGAAGTCAAGTTTGCCTGGCTGAGCTGTTTCTGAGCCCCTGTTTGATTCCCTGTGGCACCCCAGTATGTCTAACAGTACTTCCTGTTCTGCCCTCACCGCTTCTGGAGGGCACCGGGTGCTGCACTGTCCCCGGGCCCTCGAGGGCTGGGACACACTGTTTCCCATCTTTCTTCTCCTCCTCAGGAGCTGACATCTGCTCCCCACTTCTGCTCTCTCCAACCTGACCTCTTCCTGCCTCAGACTTTTCCTCATGCCAATGCCCTCTGGGCCCTGTTCTCGCTGTCCACATGGAACACACCTCCTGTCCTCTCTCCTCCAGTGGGCCCCCTGAGTCTCCTCTGCCTACCTCTGCCTGAGACCACCACCCTCATTATTGTACAACGAAGACCTCTATACATCGAAAAGACTGGGATGGGGAGGTCTGACTGGGCTGTGCATCCCAGTTCTGGGACTCTGTCATGGTCTTTGAGACCCTTGTTCATTAGGGTTTTGCCACACTGATCTCAGATTTTAAGTACATGATTCTATCTCCATTCCACAGATGAGGAAACCAGCATGGTTTTGCAGGCTGGCCCAAACTGTGGAGCTGTATGGGTGAAGTTCAGACCCAGACTTCTGAGCTTCTAGACAGGCTCCTCTAGGACATGGGTGGTATTTATGGCCTTGGCTCTTCTTGAATGAGGTGGGGGCGATAATTACTGCCTTTCAGAGCTGTTACAAGGAGCGAATGAGACTTATACCCTACCAATCTGTGGGGTGTAGGAGGAATACATGTCTCATCCACTGCAGTTTCCCTAGCACCACAAACTGGGGTGATGCATAGAGTAAGTACTAAATAAATATTTATTTGAGGGTACCACATAAGGAAGCTCCTACCTTAGTACCTGGCTAAAGGTATTCTGTAAACCATAGTCATAGGAGGAGGAATTTATATTATAAATTGATATATATAAATTACATATTCAACCACATTATTCATCATCTTTTTTCATCGACATCACCACCTTTATGGTCAGAGACCCCCAGTGCTCTCTATGGGATCTGACTCACCTCTGTCACTTACTGGCGTTGCTGATAAGGATGGGGTGGCCACATGGAATATAAGAAGGGCAGGCTAGCCCTAACCCTCAGTGGTGCTGGACAAAGACCCACACAAGGGACATCCAGGCATCCAACGGGTGTTCTCTGTGAACTTATTTTTTTCTGATTCATTTAATTCTTTTAAAAACAAAGGCCTTGGTACTCTTGCCAGGCCCATTGTGCAGAGGAAGAAACCGTCACCCTGAGCAGTTGACCACAGGCATGAGGATTCACTGAATCACAGAACAACAGTTTTGCAATACCTGACACAAAGAGCACACTCAACAAACGTTTTGCTTTTCCTTGTGTGGAAAAGTGTGTTTGCTCCCCCTCACTCCCCCATGTGTCCACCGAGGAAGCAAAGGGACAGGGACACCACACCCATGTGTAGACAGGAGGCCATGTCCCCAGGAGACCTTCTCCCAGCTTCTCTCCTGCACACGAAGAAATATCCCATGAACAGCTTAAAGGAGGCCATATCTGCTGCACTGAAGCCCAGAACGAAGAACAGCTGGGATTCTTCCTCCTTTTCCAAGCACAACAGAGACTGCAATTTCTCTTTCTTTCTCTTTTTTTAAGTTAATAAGAGGGAGGGAAAAAATCCTATCAATTCTTAGGGGAAATCCAAAGACAGTTATTCCCATCATGTTTTGAGGAAATCTTGAAGCCTTTACCAGATGACACCAGATTCTCAGAAAGCCGCTGACCTGCAGAAGCCATTCCATAGCCTCCTCTGGACGTGGGTCTCAAGAACCAACCACTGTAGCCCCACTGGCCACTGGAGCCTTGGAAAGGGATCTCACGGAGTCCACACAGACGGAGGGCAGGTCCTGAGGCCTCTCCACGCTCCCCTGGAGGGTCCTGGGTTCTGGAAAGCCATGCACTCCTGTTCAGCAGGCCAAGGTGAAGCCCAGAGGGATGTCTGATTTCCCAAATGGGACACTTCCTTTCTAAAGGGAGGAGGCCCCTGCTGGAATACGCTTCTAGGCGCTTTCACTAAAGTAAGATTTCTCCTTAATAATTACAAGATAATGAACTCACCTTTGCAGATTTTTCTGGATCATTTTTTTTTTTTACGATGTCCTTAGCATTATTTACAACTGGGGGAAATAAGATGTGGAGAGATAAGGAACTTGTCCAGGTCCACCGAAGGAATAGGTGGAACCTGAATGAGGACTCAAATCCACCCTGAAGCCCAGGTCTTTCACCCCCGGCCACGTGGCCCACACTGATACAACACCCTGCCAACATCATGGGCAGGTACTGTGTCATCTACTGACAAAATGTCACATTGATATTTTGGAAACTCACATCTGATTTTGCTACTTCCTTACTGAGACACTTCTGTCCCTGTGAACCCAGATAAAGTCTGAGCATTCTTCTGTGGCTTATGGGTTCTGAACTGGGAACACACACACCACTCAGAGCAAGTGATAAAGGATAGTCCACTTGCGTGTAAACATTTTGAAGCCCTGGTCCCCAACTAGCCCTGTCCCCAACCCAAAGGAAACTTCTTTGTGTCCAGGCATTCAGTACTCAGGTACCCAGGCACTCAGGCCAATGCATGTGGACATGCAGTGTGGAGAGCCAACCTCTGTCTATGCACACATGCTTAGCCACCCCTGGGGTACATACTGGACAGGTGGTCAGCCCTTGGGAAGATGCATAGTGGAAGTGAGCTTGGTGGGTTTGGGAAAGGAATTCTGGGGTTCAAGCATCTGTAGGAGGAGGAATCCAGACACCACATGGGTGCATCCTTTTGAGCCTGTGGATGTCCCCTCTGCAGCAATGGACCCAGGAGGGCAAACCTGTGTGGACCCTCCAAAGACCAGGCCTCCCCTTCCTGGCTGAGGGCCTAAGGACCAGGCCCATGTCTGCTGGCCCAGCCTCATATGCTACCATGATGGCACCCTGGGCAGGCCACTTGCCATTCCCAAGAGCCACCTCTGCTTGGTATTCCTATGATCCTCCTGCCCAGCATCCCCTGCCCCTGTTCCTCTGCTGCAATCCCAATCCCTAAAGCTCCAGTCTGGCTTCTCCCACACTGATGCACAGCATCACTATACATCAGACCTTCCAGACCAGGGATGTCCTCAGTCCAAGCCAACACCCAGCACAGGGCTCGTGTTTAGTCAACACACTGTCCAAATGGATGCCTTTGCTTTACTCACACTTTACAAAAAATGAGAGCTCAGTTTTTCTTCAGAGTCACAGATGTCTGGAGAAAAGAAGGAAGACGAGAGCAACGGCTGCTTAGATTGCCCTCTTCCCAGCAGGCTTCAGGCAGAGGGAACCACAAGCTCAATACTGGGTTTTCTAATCTGGGAGAAATGTGTAAATTTCATTTATTGTCATCCAACAAATAGATATTGAGCACTTTCTACTTGGTCTGGATACAGGAGTGCCAGGTGCAGACAATGGGCACAAATCCTCCCTCGGGACTTGCCTGGGAAGGAACAGGCACTGACACCACCCAGGCATATGCACTGTGTGAGGTCACACCCATGGATGCTGTCCAGGGGTGGAGCCACAGTTGCATAGGGCAGGGCTGGCTGGAGGCCAGGGTGAGGAGGTAACGTTTACATGCAGCCCCAGGTGCCAGTAGAAATAGCCACACACACACAGGAAGTGGGAAGAGCCAGTGCTGCATGTGGTGTTGAAGCACAGTCCCAAGAACAAATCAAAACTTCATGGGAACAGGGAGGCAGAGAGCTCAAAGGAGTGACCAGTGGCCAGTGGCCAGCTGCTGTATGTGTGGAAACAGGTAAGGAAACCGTGCCTTATCTCTGATCAGAGCTGGTGCAGGAACTGGAGAGGGGAGCAATAGCAAAGGAATCATGTTTCCAAATAGCTGTCCTGGCCAAATGACCTGAAGCTCATTCCAAGGCGACTCAAGAGTTCAGAGACTTCACTGGGATAGTTGAAATGAAAATACCATAGAGGTGGGTTGGATTTGAAATTCTTCATCAGCAAGACTCAGTGGCAAGAAGAAGGGTAAGGGCAGAAGACATCAAAGGGAACCTGTGAATGTGACTTGAACACCAGGCCCTGGAGCCACTGACCGAGATAGGAAAGCGCAGGACAGGGTCCAGTTCCTGGGATTCCAGGTTTGGGGAAAGCCAGATAATGAGGCATTCTGGGTGGCTGGACATAGAGATGAAAAGATGCTTTCTGAATTTTCATGCTTTCTGAATTGTCTGTCATTTGGAATTTGAAATTCATTTTCCTTTTAGCATGATAAAAGCCTGGAGGGTCTCAGGCCAGGCCATAAACTCCAGTTTAATCCACAGTGCACTGATCCCAGGACTGATGAGCCCAGGGCCATGGAGATCCAGGGTGGGGGCTGGCCATGGTTCCCTCCTGCCCAGGGCCCCCTCTCCTCTGAGGCCTGGGTTCACAGGCAGGGGAGGGCTGGAGCCCCAGAGAGTAGGGCTGGAATTCCTCCCTGGAGGAGAGAGGCTGAGCTAACCCCTCAATGATCAGCAGTTAAATAATAATAATAATAATAATAATAGTAATAAACAATAGAAACAGTATTTAGAGTTATGGAGATCATTACTCAGATAACTAAAAAAAAGATTAAAAATTGGTTGTCAGTGGGAAATCTGATACATTTTTTGGGGCAAGATTTGTTTTTTAAATCTCTGTGTGAACATATTTTAAAAATCTCTGTGATATCACTTTGATAGGAATACTTTAAATTTATTCTTAAATACAATTTAACTTGGATCCTTTTCTTATTCTATTTCAGAAATGAAGCTATAGCTGCCTTACCTGAATGGGCCACATGAATCTACAAAAAGACCTGGGCAGTTTGCCTGAGCTTCATCAAATGAAGCTGTTTTACTTTCTAAATCCAATTATTCCATCTCTAAATTGCTCCCTGCCCATTTCCTTTTTGCCATGATCTCTTCATACAACTTAGCCTTTCTTTCCCTTCGTGGCCTCTTGGTCCAAACCATCATTCCCTGGGTACTTATCTCGACATCCTGTGATCTCATTCATGACTTTGAGTGCAGAGAGCTACAGCTTCTTCCTGTAGGTTAGGAGTTCTCAACATTTTTTTCTTTTTTATTTCAGAGAAAAGTAAGTAGGAGGAAATAAGGCAAATGAGGATCAGAAGGAAATAATTTCCTTTGGAAAATTCCAAACATCAGGAAAGTTTTCTGAAGCCTAAATATTCTCTGCAACTCTTTTACCCCATCCACCCACTCATCGTCCATTCACTGAACACTGAGCCTCAAACACGTGACGTGCTCTCTGTTGACATCAGAGTGACAACGGGAAGAAGGAATGGAAACAACTTGACAGGGCCCTTTCATGGGGGCTCATGGGAAAGCCCACCTGGGTCTCTTCATGGTAGTCACCTTGTTCAGACTCACAGACCTCCTTATATACACACCCCTTTTTGGAGAGTGACTTTTGCATTAAGGTTTTGAATTTCTAAATTCTCAATATGGTTTCCTTCCTACTTGAGACTTAATAAGTTCACTGTAGGAAAAAACTAGAAATAAATTGTTTACTTACTAATAAATAAAATTTTATTTATTGACTTGCTAATTTGCTTAATAATAAATAAATTTATTACTTACTAGTTGTTTTTCCTTGGTCCATTAAAAATGAAGGAAAATGGAAATTATTGAAATGCTTCAAATTCTATACGATCAACCCAGCAGGAGTTAATCTAGGTAGCTGTTAGGGGGAAAAAAATCACAACAAATCTTGAACCGAATCCCTGATTTCACCAATGTATAAAAAGTTTAGAATTCATTAATTTTTTTGAAAAAATCAAATATTTATTGATGAGAAAGTGGATGACCCTGGCCCAAATATTTTGGTGATGGTTGCCATTTCTCTTCTTTTTAGGTGAAAACTGAGTTTCTTGATGTGTTCGAAGCTTCTTGGTCTTTTCACTTCAACTTTTGAAAATGGACACCCAACCCCTGCAACCCTCCAGAATGTCAGAACTGAAATGCAGGGAACAATGATTCATTTACAAATTCACGCACGCCTTGAAGTCTTGGGAAGAAAGCTGTATAAGCGTCAAAGCCTTCATAGCTGTGCAGTGGACGGCGGGGGCTGAGGTATTTGCAAATGCAGTGACTTACATAGTTCACCAGCAACCATCATGTCCATGCCCATAAGTGCCCATGCCCATAAGTGCTTAAGGGAGACAGAGCCAGCGACTATGGGGACAACTGCCTGGTTCAAGGGCAAAGACCGCGGCAAAATTAGGCCACCCCTTTTATGGGAAGAACCTCCCAATACACTTTTCACTCCAGCCATTCTTATCACCCCCAGGAGGAGGATTCTAGCCCATGATAATTAGGTTTAAACCCCAGCACTGGGCGTGGGATTCATTCCCTAGGCGTTGCTCCATGCTAGCTGACATCAGCATGGACAGCCATGACATCCAATAGCCATACAAGAGGACAAAATTCTATTTTGAGGTCATTAAGATGTTATTTCTCTCCTCTTGGCTTTTCCCTTTCTCTTGGCATGAAGAATGTTTGGAATTTTGAAAAGCAAGGGAACAAAGTGCAGTAATCTCAGCTTCCTTTCCTTCACTTATTCATTCACTGAATAAAGTGATTATTAAGTGCATCCCATTGCCAGCGGGCTCAGGAGGAAGAGAGGAAGCTGGGCAAATAGGGAAATGGACCTCTGGGCAACTTCCTAAGTGGCAGAACACACACAGCTGCTACCTGTTTTTGCTTAGAAACTTGCAAAAATGTTATTCTTAAATTGGGACATACATGACCTAGAGTCTACAGCCTCTCCAAAGAAGGAAAAATGCCTGATCAATAGTTTGATTGGACTAAAGTCTGCATAAAGGTCTTGTGGACACTGAGTGCCTTCCCCAGGTCTGGACAGGGGGGCGGGGGGCTGGCTTCCTTAAATCTATAGATTCACATAAACCCCTACCCAACAGGCATTTGCCGGCAATCCCTAGCCACAGGAGCTTTGCTTTGCTTTGCTTTAATGAATTCCTACACTTCGCTTGCACTCTCTACTGTCCATGAATCTCATTCTTTGAATTCATGGGACAAAGAGCTCACTCAACTCCATGCACGTTTTGCACCAGGATTGATGCACGAAGCTGGGAAGATCCTGGTGAGCAGTGCAATCTCGATATTAAGTCGTTTGCTGTCTCGGATGCTTTCCTGTTGCTCACCTGTGTTTCCTGGTTTGAAAAAAAAAATGTGCGAGTGTGCCAGTAAGTGACAGGCAGCTACTAGAAAAATGTTCCAAGCACAGGTCCTTGTGAATTATATTAAGGAAAGAAGATACGGAAAGTTCTTGTGTTATGAGTGCTCACCCTTCCACCTGTTGTTTTTCTAAACCCTTCAGATTCTTTTTTTAAAATTTTTTTATTATTTATTTATTTATTTTATTTTTTACAGACTGCATTTTGATACATTGTACACAAATGGGGTATATCACTTTGTTTCTGTGGTTGTGCACCATGTAGGTTCATACCATTCGTGTAATCGTACATGTACATAGGGTAATGATGTCTGTCTCAAAGGGATATGAATAGGAAAAGAAGAACTCAAGCTGTCACTTTGCTGATGACATGATTCTATATCTAGAGGATACAAAAAACTCCACTAGAAAACTTCCATAACTAATAAATGAATTCAGCAAAGTAGCAAGATATAAAATCAATATGCATAAATCTAAAGCATTTCTATTCATAAGTGATGAATCCTCTGAAAGAGAAATTAGGAAAACCACTCCATTCACAATAGCCTCAAAAAAAAAAAAAAAAAAAAAAACCAACTTGGGAATCAATCTAACAAGAGGTGAAAGACCTCTACAATGAAAACTACAGATCACTAAAGAAAGAAATTGAAGAAAACCTTAGAAGATGGAAGGGTCTCCCATGTTCTTGGATAGGCAGAGTTAATATTGTCAAAATGGCCATACTACCAAAGGCACTACACAGATTTAATGCAATTCCAATTAAAATCCCAATGACATTCCTCATAGAAATAGAGAAAGCAATCATGAACTTCATCTGAAAGAATAAGAGACCTTGAATAGCCAAAAGAATCCTGAGCAGATTCTTTTTATATGCCAACTGTTTACTAGCAGGTCAGAAGATAAATTTATGTTTCTTTTGTTGCTATTGTTACAGCTACAAAATTATAGACAGGGAGAAGAAATCTCCTGAAACTTATCTTCCATTTTTATTGATTTATAGATCATTTATAATCTAAATTCCCGGGGAAGTACTTTGAAGCATTACACAAAATCTCAAGGTAAAAACATATATGTGCTTGTCTTAAGGTTAAAGCCAGGGCTTCTTAGGAACTCCAAAGTTCCCCATGAGATTGTCCACTAAGAGAAGGTCTCTCAGCGGGACACTTAGGAAAGAGCAGCATTCGCACACAAGACGATTCCTAGGAAATCATCAAGAAAGATCACCTGGAATTGCCAACAAGATAGATGATCCTTGAAGAGGAATCATCTTGGTAAAGATGCTGTGCACCTTCATGTCGGGGTCTTAAGCCCCCTTGCTCTTCTCAACCAGCGACAAGGGAAGAGGACACTCCCCAACAAGGTCAGATCAGGATAGGTAAGGCTGACTGACCGCCCGCTCCCAGCTCCCAGCCCTCCGGACAGAGGACAATCAGACGCATCAGGGAGACCCGTCATAGCAGGAACTCGTTTATTGAGGAAGTCGCACAGCTTTTATGTAGGGTGGGGGCTAGGCGGGAACCAATCAGCTTAAAGGTCAGCAAGGCAGGGGGGGTTCACGCAGGCAAGAGTCCCATTGAACTATATGGCAAGCACGAGCTGATCACGTTCGTGGAACTGTTGTTAACCAATCCCTGACAGTGGTCCGGTTTATCGTCATGAACCTTTGAAACCGCCTTTGAGCCTTGATCTTGCTCACTTGCCAGGGAGTAAGGAGTCAGCCTGAGTTAGTTAACGTGTCATTAGTCCCAACAGCTTCAGAATCATAAAAAGTTAGGGCCTCCTGAGTGTGTGGAAATTGTAACTGAATACAATAGTTGGGCCCTTGAGTGCAAAACCAGGAAGCACCATCAGGAGACAAGGGTGAAGAAGGGGTCATTGCAGCAAGTAAGGAGAGCAGCACTGGGGACATTTCCCAAAGCATCATCTCTCTGAACACAGAAGGCAAGGGGATTTTTTTGGAGGGGGGAAGACTACTGCATATTCATCTTGGAAGGGCATGGTCACAATCAGAGGTGAGCAGGTTCCTGAGTGTACTCAGTGCAAAGTCACCCTTCTTTATACATTGTGTGTGCAAAGGCGATGGACAGGAACATCCCAGGGGGAGAATTTAGCATCATAATGAGATTATAAGGAACACAATTTACTCTAGGTCACTGAGAAGAGTGACTCAGCAATTCGGACTGCTTTAAACTGGTTCCTTGTGGTTTTCTCCAGAAAGTCTCATCTAAAACAAAAACTAAACACCTTCTAAAGGTGCGTGCCTTCAGAAGTTCCTGTCCAGCAGCTGCAGCTGACTAACACAACCAACTGGATTTAAACAAACACCTAGTTTTTCTTTTCTTTTCTTTTTTCTTTTCTTTTTTTTTTTTTTTTTTTTTTTTGTCCTAGAGTAGTTTACCTGAGTTGTGCAAGCCAGAAGGCAGGAAAAACGATTTAGCTAATCTTGCTCCCCAATGCTTGCCATGTCACAAGTGTCCAAAAAATTAAAGGAAAAGGAAGAGATTCAAAGATGGGGAAAAAAAATTATGTGTATAACTTTCTTCTTTCCCTACACTCTCTGGGAGTTTTTCTTTTCTTTTTTTTCCCTCATCTTCTAGATTTCCAAGGGGATACCTGAATTGAAGTCTGGTGAGAGAATGAAGGCTTCCAGTGAGAAACAGCTTGGCCTTCCCTGGGGGAGAACAGGAGATGCTGTAGACTGAAGGAGGAGGTCATGGTCCCTGTGCTGGGGGTCAGGAATCTGGGCCAGCTGTGCATGAGGGAAGGATAAAAACCTGGGGCTTTGTGAGAAGTCTACAAAGATTTCTGGATGATCTGCAGAGTTCTGTGCGCTTACCATCCTCTCAGGAAAAGCTGATAGTGAAGACCCTGTGTCTATCAGGGCTGTGTGGCTGTGTGGGTGCTAGTGTGGAGCTGGGTGCTCACAGGGACTGTCCTAGTGATGGGAGCAGAGGGCCCGGGATTGTGCAGATTCCAGGTATTTTGATCTTGCAGTGCTTCTCATTTGCCGCCCCCTAGATCCCAGGGCCTGTCATGACCAAGGCGTACACACTGTCAGCCAACCATTGAGTGTTCATGGGAAAAATCTAGAGTTCAGTAGTAGCATATCTCTTTACTTCCATGTGTCCGTATGATGATCAATTAAGTGCCCAAGGAAATCGTTCCTCACCCATAGAATAAAATGACGTTTCATTCAGAATTGAATTCTTCTGAATAAATAACCAAAGAAGTCCAATTGTTTCCCTGTCTTTATAGAAGGGATTACCAGGAAGAGCAGCCAAGGCTCACCATAGCCAAGAAGTCGTTTAGCAGAAAGTGTGATCCAGATGCACGTAGATACCAGACCTCGCTTTGATACCTTTGGCAACCTGGAGATGATTGGTCAGTAGCTTGAGGCTTGAGCAAAACCAACTTCCAGCCAACTCCGAAGGCCTTGTTTTGACCTCTTTCGAAGACCCTGGATCCTGCATTTTACAGTCATTTTTCTATACAATGACAGGCGAAGGAAAGCTTATTTTAATTTCTTTGAATACGTGAAGGCTTTTCTTGATTTCCTATACATCATGGGTGTCTGGGCCTCTCAGCTGCACTTAGATTTCTCAGATTATGTTGACAATGAACGTGGGCTTGAGGAGTTCTCTCCCCAGAAAAAGCCAAGGCTACGCTACAGAGAGCCAGCCCCTACTGAAGCACCCATTTGGTACTTCTTATCTGAAAGGGATTTTCACCTGCCCCAGAGCCAGCGTTCCTTCCCAAACACTGGGACCACACAGCTGCTTCCAGATAGCCAGGGAGTGTTCCACAAAAGCGTTCTTGGTATCTGTGGTCCCTTAAGCAAGCAGTTATAAAATGCTGTATCTTTCTTTTCCCAGAGGTAAATATGTCCTAGCCTGACCAGGGTTTTTTCTCCATTTACACATTAAGCTATTGACAATCCCTGCCTCCGGCGATGCTATCAGCAGTTCATAAGCAAATCAAGAATTATTTTAAATCCTCCAACTCCTTGCTTTAGAGGAACGCAGACAACCGGCATTCAGTTTGACTTCAAAATTCTACCACAAAGCTTCCAAAGCAGGGAAAATAGCAAGCTCCTTAATGGCTCTTGTTATTGATATATTTATCACAACTCTGTTTCTGTGTGTTGTGTTTGCATAATCATGCCAACACGAATTCTGCAGGATAAACTCCTAAGAAAGTGACTGGGTCAGAGGGCACACTTAGGATTTTGAAAGGCGCGACAGTGGCTTTCCAAAGAAGATTATATCAACCTACACTCCCTTCAAAAAGATTAGGCTGCTGATGCTGGTTAGTACAAACCTTCTGATATGAGAGGTAAGAAATGGAATCTGATAACTGTTTAGATAGGTATTTAACATTAGTGATGAAGTTGAGTTTCTGTTTACTTATTTACTGTCACTGCTCTTTCTTTGTGAACATTTTTCTTTTTGGTACTGGTAATCTAACCCAGAGAAACTTTACCACTGAGCTAAGCCCCCCTTTATTTATTTATTTAGACAGAGTCTTACTAAGTTGCTGAGGCTGAACTTGAACTTGTGATCCTCCTGTCTCAGCCTCCTGAGTTGCCAGGATTACAGGTGTGTACCACTGTGCTCTGGGCAAACTCCTTTATCATTGCAGTTCATGTGCAATGGCAATACGCATCTTTTTCTTATTGATTTGTATACATATTAAGCAATACTTTCTTTGTTTTTTGTAAGACAAGTAATTTTTACTCCATGGTGGCATGGTGTTTGTCTATTTCCTTTTTACTATGTACATTATTTTATGAAGTCAAATTCATCAATCTTTCCCTTTGTAATGTCTGGAATTTATAGTATTTTTAGGAAATATTTTCATAATTTGGTAAGATCTATAAAATTCACCTGCTTATCTATTTAAAACGTTATTAGTGCATTAGATTTAGACATAGTAGTGGAATTCATTTTGACATATTCATAAATGCATATAACAGTTTGCTTGATTTTCATCTATTTATATTTGTAATGCTTTTCTGGCCTAAGTTTTCCATGCATTATTTTATCTATTTAAAATTTATTTTGGAATAAGGTAGGTAATGAGCATTTTTGTGATTTTTTTTCCCTCTAAAAGATAAGCTATCTTCCTCTATACCACCATACTTTAATTTGAAATGCCAGTTTTTACATACTGAGTTTTCACATGCACGTGAGCCTGTTTCTGGGCTTGCAGACTGTGGTACTGCGCAGAAGGAGAACTTCTTCCACTCTCCATTGGTTCATTTCTGCAAGCACTATGCTATCCTATGATACTAACGTCATAACACATCTTCATTAACAGTTAAGGCTGACTTCACATCGTTCCTTTCTTTCCAATCCTTGCCAATCCTACGCATCTATTTTCCTCAGGTTACTTTTAAAATTCCTTCCACCAGGTGAATTTTTAAATTGTGTGGATCATTAATTAATTTCAGAATTATTAAGTCTGTTCTTCTCCAAGCACAGAGGATGCATGTTTTCCATTTATTTGGTATTTCTTTCATATTTCTTTGTACATTTTATTGTTTTCATCATCATTATTTTTACCAAACCATTTGGGCACAGAGTAGCCATCCTGGTTTTTTAGGTGTAGGATCATATTGATTAATTGTATTAGTTAATCTTTTATATTGATGGTATGCCTTCTCTTAGTGCCTTTGCCTGAGTATTTAGAATGACACCAAGCAGCAGGGGGTCCAAGTGGGTGCCTCTTCTACCTGATTGCAAAGGGAATACTTTAATTTTCACTATTGAAGAGAGCAACTGTGTTTGGTTTAGAAATTGCTTTACTTGGATTCAATTATGAACTCAATCTTTGACCTGATATCTGACTTGGAAAAACAATTAACATCTGTTGAATGGGAATATTAGTAATGCTAGGCTCTCTGCCTTCATTTTTTCGTGTTCTCTTTGTTAAGTATCTTTTAAAAATAATTTTTTGGTTGTCAATGAACCTTTATTTTACTTATTTATGTGAGGAGCTGAGAATTGAACCCAGTGCCTCGCACAGTGCCTCAGTGGAAGGCAAGTGCTCTTCCACTGAGCTACCATTCCGGCCCTTCTTTGTTAAGTATTGAAATCACTGTTATGCCAGTTTCATAATTTTAGTTTGGAAGAGCACTACCTTCAAATTATATAGATATCCTCAGAATTATATTTTCTTTGAAAGTAGGAAAAAAAAACTTGAACTTGGCAATTGAGGCAACAATGCTTCAAGAATTTTTGCAATTTCTTTTGCTTTTATTGGTTTCTTTAAATTTTACTTTCATTTTCCTGGAAAATCCTCTATTAATAAAGTTTTCAAATTTTTATTGGTGCAAGTCAATCAGTGTGTTTTGTTACACATTTTTTTTTGGTACCTGTGTATGTGTTCCTGCACACACAGCTCAGTATCTGTGTTTATGCTTTTCTGTACTGTTTTTATTTATTAATAAGATAGTTGGTGCAGGCCTTCCCTGGGCTCCACAACAGGCACTGAGATTGTCCAGTTTCATCGTTTCCTCTATTTATTCTTTTATTGATTCATTTTTGTCATTGTTTATTTTCCTTAGTCCTGATAATTAATTGTTCTACTAATTCATTATTATTTCTCATTTAGCGATGTAAAGATTTAAGTCTATGAATTTAACTTTGGGAACAACTGTATTGATATCTCATAGACTTTAAAAAATCAGTTTTACTAAGAGGTAACAAAGTACTGACAGACAGTGAAAAAAATGGTATACTTAAAGCAACAGTTTGTTTTGACATATTTACCCACAAACCATCACCACTGTCAAGATAGCAGAGATATTTATGACCCCAGAATTTTTCTTGGGCCTATTTCTAATTCCTCTTCTTGCCCTTCTTTACCTACCTCCATTTTCCAAAGGAAGCACTAATTTGTTTTCTGTCACAGTACGTTAATTTGCCTATTGCAGAATATTGCTTAATTATTATTTCAGGCTATGTACTTCTTTCAGTTTGCCTTCTTTCACTCATTTTTACTGTTCTGAAATTCATCAGTGTTGCGGGATTTATTAATAGTTAATTTTTTTATCATTCAGTGATTTTCTCTGTGCACTTATAGAATTTATTATCAGCAGCTTGGAGATAAAATAGTCTATGAATTTTAATGAAGTCAAGTTGGTTGACTGTGATGTTAAGTCTCTTATATATTATATTAATGATTTTTAGTCTACTCATTCTATTGAATATTGAAAAGAGGGTATTAAAGATCCAAACATAATTGTGAATTTATCTGGTTTTTTTTTTTTTCAGTTTTTAAAGTTGTGTTATTAGATACACACATGTATAGGATTATCATGTCCTCCTGATGAATTGAAATTTTTATTATTCTGAAATGACCTCATTACCCCTGATAATGCTCTTCACTCTGAAATCTACTTAGGCTGATATTTTGTTTAGGGCTATTGGGCTATCTTTTTCAATCCTTTTACTCTTAACCTATATTTAAAGTCTTCTTATTTTTGGCCAATATTTAAAGATTTCTATTTAAAGTACATTTCTTGGAAGCATTATAGACATGTAGTTGAGTCCTGTTCTTCTTACCTGGTCTGTTAGTCTCTATTTTCTGACTTGACATTTACTGTAATAGATACAGTTAGATTTAAACATACCATTTTCCTATGTGTTCTCAAGTTCTTGTGTATGCCCTGTCTCCCCATCTCTCTTTTTTCCTGCCATCTGCCTTTTGGACTAATTGAAAATTTGTGATATTTCCATTTGATCTTCTTGTAGGTTCATTACCTATGATAGATTGTTGTTTTAGTGGTTGCTTTAGGGTTTATAATATGCATTTTTAATTCGTCACAGACTACTTTCAAGTGATATTATTCCACTTCGCAAATAGTCTAAGAATCTTACAATAGAATACTTCTATTTCTATTTTCACTACCTGTTGTGTCATTCCTATCTAATATTTCAGTTGTATGTATTATAAACCTGTTTTAGTCAGTTTTGCATCATTGTGACCACATGACCTAACGAGAATAACATAGAAGAAGAAAAATTTATTTTGGCTCATCATTGAACGATTTCAGCGGTTCAATCCATGGTCAGCTGACTCCATGGTTCTGTGCCCATTGTGAGGCAAAACATCATGGCGGAAGGCATGTAAAACATCATGGAGGAAAGCAGCTCAGGGCATGGCAACCAAGAAGCAGAGTGAGCTCTGTTCTCCAGGGACAAAATATGAACCCCAAAGGCATACCCCATGACCTACTTCCTCCAGCCATATCCTACCTGCCTACAGTTAGCACTCAGTTAATCCATATGGGTGAATCAATTCACTATGAGATTACAGTTCTCAAAATGTAATCATATCACCTCTGAACATTCTTGCATTGTCTCACCCATGAGCTTTTAGAGGACCCTTCATACCGAAATCATAGCCAAACTCATAGCATATTGTTATTATTTTTGTTCAAGCGTGCCATTATCCTTAGAGCCACTTAGATAATAAGTAAGATATGTTGCATCTTTCCACCCATAACAACCATTTCTGGTGCTTTTCATTCCCTGTGTAGATCCATACTTCCACCTGGTATCATCTTCCTTCTGTGGGAAGGACTTTCTTTAACAATTCTTCCTGTGTAGGTCTGTGGGCAATGAATCCCTTCCACTGTTGTATGTCTAACAACTGGTCTTATTTAATTTAAAGAAAAATATATTCTCCAGTGGGTTTAGAGTGCTCATTTGACAGGTTTCCTTTCAGTTATTCCCTGTACTTTCAAGATGTAATTTCACTGTACTGTCACTTGCATTGAGATGGAAACTATGCTATCATCTCTACGGTTCCTCTCTACCCAGCACATCTGTCCACACCCTTTCCCAACTAATTTTGAGCAGTGTGAATATGATGTGACTTAGGGTAGTTTTTCTTCGCAGGCTTTGTTCTCAGGGTTCATTGGAATTCTTGGACTTGAGTGTTTATAGCTTTTAGCAAAATTGAAATTTTCTGGCTCTTATTTCTTCAGCTATTTTTCCCCCTGCTTCCCACAGAGTCTCCAGTTCTATGCATGATAGGCCACTTGAAATTGCTCCACAGTTCAGTTGCAATCCATTTATTTTATTTTACTCTTTCCCCCTCTGGTTTTGTCATTGATAGTTTCTACTGTTATTTCTTCGAATTCATTAATCTTTTCTTTTGCAATGTCAAATCTGTCACTAATCCCATCTAGCACTATTGTTTCCAGTCATAGAAGTTTTACTTGCCTTTTTTATATCTTCTATGTCTCTATTTAACTTTTTGAATATATGCAATACAATTATAATTATTTTAATGTTCTTATCTGATCTTCTAACATCCCCATCAGTCCTGGGTTTGTTGTGATTGATTGATGTCCATGTATTATGAATCATACTTTCTTACTTCTTTTATTGTTGACAATTTTTAATTAGATATGAGACATTGTGAATTTTACCTGAGAGGCCAGATGTCTAAAAATTCTTAATATTTCCAAGATTTGCTTTGGGATACAATTAAGTTACTTTGGATAGTTTTATCCTTTGGGGTCTTTTAAGATTAATGAAAAAACAGGATGCATATATAATTTTAGACAAATGATTCTGCATTATTAAGTTGTACCCTTCTGAGAATTTTTTTCAGTGTTTCATAAATTATGGCTTTATTTTCAAGCAGGAAAAGATGTTCTATATCTTCCCTGTTCCCTCTTTTTTTTCAGACAAAATTTTCCCTGGGATTGGGTGATTTCCTTGCATACATGCGTACATGCACTGGTCAGTACTTAGCTCAGTATTCCGAGGGGAGCCTCCCAGGCCTCTGGCACTTCACATTGTGCAAGCCATCTTTTCCTCTGCCCTGTCCTGTGTATTCCAGCTGCCCTGGTCTCCCCAGACTTTGAGCTCTTTCCATTCTCTTGGATATATACCTGGAGGTGGAATTGCTAGGTATGGCAATTCTATATTTGACCTACTGTGAAAATATTTTGTGCAGTGACTCTGTCACTTTACATTTCCCCTAGTAGTGCTTGAGAGTTCCAGTATCGAGATATCTTTGTTAACACTTGTTATTTTCCATTTTATCAGTTACAGACCTTCTAGCGGGTATAAAGTGGTATCTAATTGTGGCTTTTGATTGGCATATCTCTAAAGATTATTGCTATGAAGCATTTATTCATATACTTACTGTCACCATTTGTATATATTCTTTGGAGAAATGTCTAGTTAAGTCCTTTGCCCATTTTTTTTTAGCTGGATTTTTGTTTTGGTCTGGAGTATAGATTAGTGGCAGTGTGCTTGCTTACCTTACACGAGGCCCTGGATTTGAGCTCCAGCACAGCAAAAAAATTAAAATATAAGATAATAAGCAAAAATATCAGTTTGTCCTTTTGGTATTGAGTTCCATGAGTTCTTTTTTTATGTTGGATATTAATCCCTTATCAGAAATGGGATTTGAAAATAATTCTGTTCTGGAGATTGTCTTTTTATTTTCATGATGGTGTCCTTTGATGCTTAAAAATCTCTACTTTTTGCAAAATCCCATTTGTTTATCTTTCTCTTTTGTTCCCTGTACTTCCAGTGTCATATCTAAAAATCCTTTGCCAAATCCAAGTTCATGAAAATGCACCCTTCTATTTTCTTTTGAGAGTTTTATAAATTTAATCCTTATATTTATGCTGAACTCATTAATTCTGTGTCCATTCTTGTTTTGGATTTGAGTTAGCCATCCAGCATCATTCTCCTGCATGTGGATATAGTTGTCCTGGCACCATTTGCTAAAGAAGCCAGTTTTTCTCCTAAGGAATTTTCTTGGTACCCTCTTTTTAAAAAATTATCCATTTCTTGTTACTTTTTTCTTTTAAATGGTGACTGTGGTCTGTGACAGTTTCATTTCTCTGATTATTTAAAAATGTTTGATGGTCAATTTTTATAAATATGGAATGGATGTTTAAAAGTAGATATGCTTGTTTGTGACTTTTATAAATTTATATTGTGTACAACCTTGTATCACAATTAATGAAACAGTATTAATCACATAGTTTAAATTCTCTAGATTCCAGGGTTCAGTGTCCACACAGGCTGAGGATAATATCTCTCCTGACTGCTTAGACCGAAAACATGGACTCACATGACAGTGAGTAGCTTGCACAGAAAGGTCTTAACTTAATGGTGGGCATATTTATCCCCACACTGAGCACCGTATGATCTACAATGACAGTATATTATGACTAAGAGGGGTTTATTTCAGGACTGAAAGATTGAATTAACATTCACAAACCAGTAAGTACACTTCCATTTCCGGAAAATGAAGCGGATGTTCTTTTCCTCATTTCCCAACACACACACACACACACACACACACACACACACACAAACAAAAAAGAATACTCTCAAAGGTGGAGAAGAAAAAAGGACCAGCTAGAGACCTCAAACTAAGGGACAGCATGGAAATGAATCCCTTGGGTTTTCCTTTGCCTCTTACGACCCAGAACGGGTGTTGGAAAATTTGGCAACCCAAATGTGCCAACAGTTTCAAAGAGACATAGCTCAAACAAAAGCCCACCTTCAGCTTCACAAAACACAAATGTGTAGACAATAACTTCTCTACTCCAGTCAAACAACCCAGAAAATGCTGTGTTTCCATTCCTACCTGCAGCAGCAAAGGCCAAGTGAGGACCCTAGACCCCCAACCTAAGGAGTCGGTAAAACTCCAAACTCCTCCTTAACCCACATTTCTGCACACCGGTTGGTACCACAGAAACCTGAGTAGAGAGCCCAGACTTTCATTCCCACCCACAATAAGAAACCTCCTGCTTCCCTGCTGTCAGTAGACACCATGTGAGGAGGCTGGGTCTCTACCCACTGACGGTGATAAGAGGGGAAAGATGGAGAAAGGGCAAGAAAGGAGAGATGGCAGGGCCAAAAATGTGCTCCAATAAATAATGGTTCAGTGTCTCCCAAACGTGGCAAAAGGCCTAAACCTACAGATTTAAGACGCTGAGTAAACCACAGACATGATCCACCAAAGAAATCCACACTAAGACACACTACAATAAAACTTTTGAAAACTAAAAACAGAAAAATATTGAAAATAGCAGGAGAAAAATACTTTCTCTTACCTCTAGGGAGAAAACACGTTGAATGAAAATAAAATTTCCATTATAAACCAAGGAAGCCTGAAGGATTTAGCATAACAGTTGTATGCACTTAAAGTAAGAACTGTCCATGTAGAATCTTAGGTTCTTCAGGAATGAAGGAGGCATCAAGACATTCTCAGATGAAGAAAAACTGCAAGAATTTGTCAACAGGAGATAAATTCTGAAAGAATAGCTCACGGAAGTTTTTTCAACATACAGAGAAAGATAAGCTAAGGAATCTTAGAATGTCAGGATAGAAGAAAGAATGTAATAAAGATATGAGTAAATGCAATCGAATTTCCTTCTTTGATTTTCTAGATTCTATTTGATGGCTGAAGCAAAAGTATAATGCTTGCTGATGTGGCCCTAAGTGTTTGTGGAAAATATTTAATACAATTATAAATGGGGAAGACAAAGGACATAATGGGAGACAAGATTTCTACATTTTATTCAAATTGGTAAAACTATGGCAACAGGAGACTGATAAATTATGCATGTGCAGTTCAATACCTAAAGCAATCATTTAAAAAGCTGTACAGAGAAATACAGCCTGCAACACTATAGATAAATAAAAATGGAATTCTAAAAAAAGTTCAAGTACCTCACAGCACTGCAAAAAAAGAGAACGAAAAGAGAAAAAAACCCAGAAATGCAAAGGGCTGACTTAAACCTAACATATTTGCAATTACATGAAAATGTAAATGGTTTATAAAGACCAATTTAGAAACACAGAAATTGGCAGAATAGACTAAAACACAAGAGTCTTGATGGTTACAAGGAGTGTACCATAAATAGAACAATACAGTGCTACAGGTGATAAGCAGACGTATAAAGAAATATATATCAGGCAGACAATCAAGAGGAAAAAAGAGTGACAATATTAAGATCAGATAAAGTCAACTTCAATACCAAGAAATTTGCCTCAGAGAGGGATATTCTCCCATCAAGGATCAGTTACCAAGAAGGCATGCCAATCCTAAATATGTACACACTGAACACAATAGCAGCAAAATATGCAAGGAAAACTAAAAAATGAGAAAACTGAGAAAGAGCTGAAATGAGAAACAAATCCACAGTGATACTTGGAGAGTTCAACACACTTTCTTAACTATTAATACAAAAACTAGACAGAGACTGATTGGAAGTGTAGAGGAACTCAGCCCCACCATCGACCAACCAGATCTAACTGGGAACTCCCCATTCAGTAACACAGAACTCATGCTCTATTCAAATAACCATGGGACATATTCTAAAAGCAGATCATATTCTGAACAATAAACTCAACCTTGAGCCATTTAAAATATTGAAATCACAATGAGTGTGCTTCCTTCCCACAGTGGAAGCAAAGAAGTCAATAACAGAGAGACAACAGGAAAATATCCAACCACTTGGAACCTAACTACACTCTTTAGTGCACTGTCAAAGTGGAGGTCTGAAGGGAAATTTAAAAAAATATATATTGAACTGGATGAAAATGAAGATAAAATAGAAAATCAGGGTCACAATGAAAGTAGTGTGCAATGAGAGGGAAATTGCTTGGTCTAAATGTTATTTATTAGGAAAGAGGAAAAAATTCCTACCTCAAGGACATGGAAAGAGAACAACCAAATAAACTCAAAGAAAGCAGAAGAAACACATAACAGCAGAAATCAGTGAAATTGAAAATGGTAAAGCAGTGGAGATAACCAATAAAACCAAAAGCAGGTTTTTAGAAGATCAATATATTTGACTAACTTCTAATTAAATTGACAAAAATAAAGAGAAGACACACATTACCAATATCAGAAATAAATAAAACAGGAAACGTCACCACAGACATCAAAAGGATACTTTGAAAGTATGATGAGCAAATCTGTACACACATGACGACTTTTACAAAATGGGCCAACTCCGACCACACTGAGGCTGTGTGGAAATGGCAGTTTGAATAGCCCTGTAACTAGTAAAGCAATGGAATTTGAAATGTAATGACTCACAAAAAAGAAATCTCTGGTTCCAGATGGTTTCACTGGAGAATTCTTTCAAAGGTTTAAAGATCAATTATATATAATCTCTTCCAGAAAGTAGAAAAGGAGGGAACGCTTCTCAATTCATTTTGGGAAGTTTGTCTTAGCCTCACTAAAACTAGACAAAGGTAGCACAAAAGAGAAAACCATAGGACAATATCCCTCAGGAATATAACCGCAAAAAATTCTTAACAAAATATTGGCAAATAGAATTCAGTGAATATAAAAACTAATTAGACAATATGACCAACTGTGATTCATTCTAGGGATGTGATACTAATTGAATACTCAAAAATCAATTAACATAAACCACAATACTAACAGATTAAAGAATAAAAATCACATAATCATACCAGTCATTACAGAAAAAAAAAAAAAACATTTCACCAAATTCAACATCTTGTCATGATAAAAACTGAAGGACATAATGGGAATAAAGAGAACCTTTATCGACTCGATAAAGAACATCTAAAAAAACTGTATGACCAACAGTATACTTAAAGATGAAAGACTGAATATTTTCCCCTAAGATTGGGAACAAAGCAAAGGTGTTTACTCTCCCTGGTACTCTACAACATAGTATTGGGATTTCTAGACAGTACAATGAGGAAAAGAAAGGAAATAAAAGGCATATAGATCAGAAAGAAAAAAACTGCCCCATTACCAAATGGTATAGGTTTCCACATAGGAAATCCCAAAGAATTTTAAAAAACAACAAATAAACCACAACTAATAAGTGATTTCAGTAAGGGCTGGGGTTGTAGCTCAGTGGTAGAGTGCTTGCCTAAAGTGTGTGAGGCACTGGTTTTGATCCTCAGCACCATATAAAAATAAAAATAAAAAATAAAATAAAGGTCCATTGACAAATAAAACAATTTTTAAAAAATAAGGTTTTATAAGATCAACTTCAAAAATGAATTATAATTCTATATATTAGCAACAAACATACGGATACCATAATTAAAAATATAATACATTTATAACTGTTTAAAAAGAAAGGAAGTGCTTAGGTTTAACTCTATCTAACACGTGCAGGATTTGTAGGCTAGAAATTTTAGAGTGTTGATGCAGGAAATCAAAGGAGGGATAAATGAATGGAGAGCCATACCATGTTCATAGATTGGAAGACTCAGCATAGTAAAAATGCCAGTTCTCTCCAAACTGTTATTCAGGTTTAATGCAATTACTCTTGAAATCAAATCATGATGTTTTTATAGATAAAGGCAAAATAATCTAAGTTAGCATGAAAAGGCAAAATAGCTAGAATAGCTAAACAATTTTGAAAAAAGAAAAGTGAGGAGGATCCAAGATGGTGGACTAGAGGGAGATTGCCTTTCTTGTTGCTCCATAACTCAGGTTTCAAGCAGAGGATATCTATTTCTTGATGAGGCAGTTTTTGCAGCTAATCTATCCCCTGCTGTTTACCCCATTTGTCTACTGTGATCACCTGCAGTCTGCCAGCATGTCAACTACTCTTTGAGTGCAGATTGCTCACTATCTTCCATCTGCCATTTGCCTGCCACTTGCCTGCCCATTGCCTGGCTTTCACCTTTCCATCACCCACCACCCGAGGTTTACTTCCCGATTGTCCACAGCAGTCAACAGACTGACCACCAGCTGCCTGCTGTTGCCAGGAAGTTCATTGTCACAGTACCTGCAGGTTTGGTACATGTGGCTGCTGCCATTTTGAGACAATGGCCAGGACTTGTAGGACTCCTGGCCAGACTGACTGAGCCCTGTCTCCAGGATCTCTCAACCCAACCAATCACTCCCTGCCTCCAGGGCCCTTACATCAACTGACTGCTCCCTGCCACCAGGACCTCCAGACCGACTGACTGAGCCCTACCACAAGGACCCCCAGACTGGCTGATTGCACTCCACCTCCAGGACCCCTGCCCGACCAATTGCACACTGCCTCCAGGACCTCTAGCTGACCATGCCCACACCCCCGAGCTGCAGTGCCCCATTTGCCAACACATTTGGAAGCCAGAGCAGCCATCTTGGATCATCCTGGAAGCCGTATCTCCCATCTTTAGGTGGGGCAAATCCCATCCTGAGATGCCTGCTGGAGACTGGAAGCTCATTGTCAGGTACCTCTCATACATCAGGCTACTGAAGACTGGGAGGTTTGAATACTATATGACTGTTATAGTGTAGATTTTCTTTTTTCTCCTTATTGAAAAATTTAAAGTTTTTATTTCTTTATTCACTCTCTTTTCCTTTTGTTTACCTGTTCCCTCAGAGTCTCTTTCTCCCTTTTGCCATGCTAACAACCAACTTCTTTTGATTACACTCCAATCTTTTTATGATCTAGAACTTCTGTATATTCTTTTCGTATCCCATTAACAGCTACATTCTACACCCCTCCACATCCTCTTTGTCCTCCATTAGAAATTGCAGAACTTTATTGCAAATCTATTTGTTATACTGAAGATAATAATTGAACTCATTCTGTTTATTATGACAATATTGTTAATGTCCTCATAGGGGCTATTTGGTTTTAGGTTGCATACTGTCTGAACTGGACACTGCTAATATTGATATCCCCCTTAAAGAAAAGGTTTTGGAAACTATTGGGTCACTATAAGCCTAGAGGGGGAAACTGCAATACCCCAGATCTGCACTGCTAGAGGGGAAGATACATGAACAACATTAAAAAACAAGGGAAGAAAATGATGCAAATAAATCTGGATTCTATATTAATGAAATCCAGTGACAGTATGGTAGAGGAAATGTCAGAAAAGGAGTTCAGAATATACATAATTAAAATGATTCGTGATGCAAAGGATGTGATAAGAGAGCAAATGCAGGCAGTGAATGATTATACCAATAAGCAGTTGAAAGAGCAACTGTAGGAAGCAAAAGATCATTTCAACAAAGAGATAGAGATTCTAAAAAAAAAAAAAAAAAAAAAAAAAAAAAACCAAATGGAAATCCTTGCAATGAAGGAAACAATAAACTAAATAAAAAACTCAACGGAAAGCATCACCAAAAGACTAGACCACTTGGAAGACAGAACCTCAGACAATGAAGGCAAAATATTTAATCTTGAAAATAAAGTTGCACAAACAGAGAAGATGGTAAGAAATCATGAACAGAATCTCCAAGAACTATGGGACATCATGAAAAGACCAAATTTAAGAATGATCGGGATTGAGGAAGGCACAGAGATACAAACCAAAGGAATGAACAACCTATTCAATGAAATAATTTCAGAAAATTTCCCAAACCTGAAGAATGAAATGGAAAATCAAATACAAGAGGCTTACAGAACACAAATGCACAAAATCACAGCATATCCACACCAAGGCACATTATAATGAAAATGCCTAACATACAAAATAAAGATAGGATTTTGAAGGCTGCATGAGAAAAGCATCAGATTACATATAGGGGTAAACTGATATGGATATCAGCAGACTCTAAAAGAGTCTCATCCAAGACTCTAAAAACTAGAAGGGCCTGGAACAACATATTTCAAGCTCTGAAAGAACATGATTGCCAACCAAGAATCCTATACCCAACAAAACTAACCTTCAGATTTGAAGATGAAGTAAAATCCTTCCATGATAAACAAAAGTTAAAAGAATTTTCAAATAGAAAGCCTGTGCTACAGAATATTCTCAACAAAATATTCCATGAGGAGGAAATGAAAAACAACAATGTAGGTCAGCAAACGGAGGAACTACCTTAAAGGAAAAACAATTCAAAAGCCAAGTTAAAAACCAAAAATAAGCCCAAATGACTAGGAATACAAATCATATCTCAATAATAATCCTGAACGTTAATGGCCTAAACTCATCAACCAAAAGACATAGACTGGCAGAATGGATTAAAAAGAAAGACCCAACAATATGCTGCCTTCAAGAGACTCATCTCATAGAAAAAGACATCCACAGACTAAAGGTGAAAGGATGGGAAAAAAAAACCTACCATGCACATGGACTCAGTATAAAAGTGGAGGTTTCCATCCTTATTTCAGATAAAGTGAACTTCAAACCAAAGTTAGTCAGAAGAGATAAAGAAGGACATTTCATACTGCTTAAGGGAACCATAAATCAGGAAGACATAATGATTGTAAATATTTATGCCCCAAACAATGGTGCATCCATGTACATCAAACAAATTCTTCTCAATTCCAGGAATCACATAGACCACAACACAATAATTCTGGGTGACTTTAACACACCACTGTCACCACTGGATAAATCTTCCAAACAAAAACTAAACAAAGAAACCATAGAACTCAATAACATAATCAATAACCTAGACTTAACAGACATAAATAGAATATTCCATCCATCAATGAGCGAATTCACTTTCTTCTCAGCAGTATATGGGAACCTTCTCAAAATTAGACCATATGTTATGCCACAAAGCAGCCCTTAGTAAATGCAAAAATATAGAGATACAGCCTTGTGTTCTATCAGATCATAATGAACTGAGAGTAGAAATCAATGACAAAATAAAAAACCAGAAATTACTCCAACACCTGGAGACTAAATAATATGCTATTGAATGAAACATGGATAACAGAAAACATCAGGGAGGAGATAAAAAAATTCTTAGAGGTCAATGAGAACAATGATACTACATATCAAAATCTCTAGGACACTATGAAAACAGTTTACTAAGAGGAAAATTCATTGCATGGAGTGCATTCCAGAAAAGAATAAAAAGTCAACAACTAAATGACCTAACATTACAGCTCAAAGCCCTAGAAAAAGAAGAACAGAATAATAGCAAAAGTAGTAGAAGACAGGAAATCATTAAAATCAGAGCTGAAATCAATGAAATTGAAACAAAAGAAACTATTCAAAAAATTGACAAAACAAAAGTTGGTTCTTTGAAAAAGTAAACAAAATAGAGAAACCCTTAGCCACACTAACAAAGAGAAGGAGAGAGAAAACTCAAATTACTAAAATTCATGATGAAAAAGGAAATATCACGACAGACACCACTGAGATACAGAACATAATGAGAAGCTACTTTGGTGCAAATCTATATTCCAACAAAATAGAAAATTCCAAAGACATTGACAAATTTCTAGAGACATATGCTCCTCCCAAACTGAACCAGGAGGACATACACAATTTAAACAGATCAATAATATCAAGCAATGAAATATAAGAAGCCATTAAAAACCTATCATCCAAGAGAAGCCCAGGATTCTCAGCCAATTCTATAAGACCTTCAAGGAAGAACTCATTCCAATACTTCTCAAAGTATTCCAGGAAATAGAAAAGGAGGGAACCCTACCAAACTCATTCTATGAACTAATATCACCCTTATACCCAAACCAGGCAAAGACAAATCAAGGAAAGAAAATTTTAGACCAATATCTTTGACGAATATAGATGCAAAGATCCTTAACAAAATACTGGTAAACTGTATCCCAAAACATATTAAGAATATAGCGCACCACAATCAAGTGGGGTTCATCCCAGGAATGCAATATTGGTTCAACATCCGTAAATCAAAAAACATAATCCATCATGTCAATAGACTTAAGGATAAGAATCATATGGTTATTTTAATTGACACGGAAAAAGCATTCGACAAAATACAATACCGTTTCATGCTCAAAACACTAGAAAAAATAGGGACAGTAGGAACATACCTGAACATTGTAGGCTATTTATGCTAAGCCCATGGCCAACATCATTCTTAATGGAGAAAAACTGAAACCATTCCCTTTAAAAATGGGAACAAGACAGGGATGCTCTCTTTCACCACTTCTATTCAATGTCATACTTGAAACTCTAGCCAGAGCAATTAGACAGACTAAAGAAATTAAAGGGATACAAATAGAAAAAGAGGAACTTAAGCTGTCACTATTTGCTGATGACATGATTCTCTATTTAGAGGATCCAAAAAACTACTCCAGAAAACTTCTATACCTCATCAAAGAATTCAGCAAAATAGTGGGTTTTGAAATGAACATGCATAAATCTATAGCATTTTTATACATAAGGGATGAAACATATGAAAGGGAAATAAGGAAAACAACTCCATTCACAATAGCCTCAAAAAAAAAAAAAAATAAAATACTTGGGAAGCAATCTAACCAAAGAGGTGAAAGATCTCTACAATGAAAACTACAAAACATTGAAGAAAGAAATTGAGGAAGACCTTAGAAGATAGGAAGATCTCCCATGTTCTTGGATAGGCAGAATTAATATTATCAAAGTGGCCATACTTCCAAAGGCGCTATACAGATTTAACGCAATTCCAATTAAAATTCTAATGACATTTCTCATAGAAACTGAAAAAGCAATCATGAAATTCATCTGGAAGAACAAAAGACCCATAATAGCCAAACAATCCTGGGTAGGAAGAATGATGCAGGAGGTATCACAATACCAGACCTTAAACTCTACTATAGAGCAATAGTAACAAAAACGGCATGGTACTGGCACCAAAATAGACAGGTAGACCAATGGTATAGGAGAGAAGACACAGAGACATACCCACATAAGTACAGTAACCCTATACTAGACAAAGGTGCCAAAAACTTACAATGCAGAAAAGATAGCCTCTTCAACAAATGGTGCTGGGAAAACTGGAAATCCATATGCAGTAAAATAAAACTAAACCCTTATCTCTCACCCTGTACAAAACTCAACTCAAAATGGATCAAGGATCTAGGAATTAGACCTGAGAACTTTCTCCAAATAGAAGAAAAAGTAGGCCCGAATCTCCATCACTTTGGCTTAGGACCAGACTTCCTTAACAAGACCCCCATAGCGCAAGAAATAAAAGCAAGAATCAATAAATGGGATAGATTCAAACTAAAAAGTTTTTTTCTCAGCACAGGAAACAATAATGTGAAAAGAGAGCCTACAGGGTGGGAGAAAATCTTTTCCACATGCACTTCAGATAGAGCATTCATCTCCAAAGTTTTTAAGAACTTAAAAAACTTTATACCCAAAATACAAAGAACCCAATCAATAAGTGGGCTAAGGAAATGGGTAGACATTTCACAGAAGAAGATATACAGGTGATCAACAAATATATGACAAAGTGCTCATCATCCCTAGTAATTAGAGAAATGCAAATTAAAACCACCCTAAGATTTCATCTAACTCCAATTAGAAAGACTGTCATCAAGAACACAAGCAATAAAAAGTGTTGGCATGGATGTGGGGAAAAAGGCACACTCATACATTGCTGGTGGAGCTGAAAATTGGTGCAGCCACTCTGGAGAGCAGTATGGAGATTCCTCAGAAAACTTGGAATGGACCCCACCATTTGACCCAGCTATCCCACTCCTAGGTTTATACCCACAGGACTTAAAATCAGCATACTACAATTGATTCAGCCACATCAATGTTCATAGCTGCTCAATTCACAGTAGCTAGATTGTGGAACCAACCTAGATGCCCTTCAGTTGATGAATGGATAAAGAGACTGTGGTATATATACACAATGGAATATTACTCAGCCATAAAGAAGAATAAAATTATGGCATTTGCTGGTAAATGGATGAAGTTGGAGTATATCATGCTAAGTGAAATAGTCCAAGCTCCCAAAACCAAAGGCCTAATGTTTTCTCTGATAAGTGTATGACAATATATAACGAGGGGGATAATGGGGGGAAGAGAATAATGAAGGAACTTTGGATGGTGTAGAGGAAAAAGGGGTGGGAGGAGGTGGGGATGGAAAAACAGTACAATGAAGTAGACAGCATCACCCTATATATTTATGTATGATTACATGAATGATGTGAATCTACATTGTGTACAACCATAGAAATGAAAAGTTGTACCCCATTTGTGTACAATGAATCAAAAAATGTGTCTGTAAAAATAAAAAATATTTTAATAAAAAAATTTCTTAATAAAGTGGGAAGAATAGCCCTCCCCAATTCTGAGACTTAGCATGGGGCTACAATGATGAAGAGGATGCGGGGCTGGCAGAGGGAAAGACAGCACACTGAACACAGAACTTAAAAATAGGGGGAGCAAAATGTGGGTGTCTGGGAAGCCTTGGTGGCAAGGATCCTTTAGATGGTGGCAATATTCTGTGTCTTGATTCTGTCGGTGCCAACATCCTGGTTGTGAGACCCTACAATGGTATTGCGAGACGTCATCCTTAGGGAAACTGGGTGAAGGGTACGTGGACTTTGTGTTGCTTCCTACAACTGCATCGGAATCTACAAGTATCTCAAACTAAGCATCTAATGAAATTTGATGATCTTGATAGATACAGAGCAAGCCTTTGACAAAATACGTAGATTCAAGATAGAAATCTCAGCGAACTGTGATGGGAACTTCCTCAACCTGGTAAAGGACACCTGTGGAAACGAGGTTATGTAATGGTGGACAGTGGAATGCCTTCCACCCAGGATCAGAGGCTCTTTCCTACCCCTCCCCCTGCACTACCATCAGCACAGGACTTCCGCCTCTCTGTTGCCCTGACTCTGGTCCATGGTCGCAGTCGACACGGAGAACCATTCAAATCGGGGAGTTCTGTTCTCATCTTCTTTTTCCTCTATATTCAGGTAATGGAGTCTCATGATGATCTCTCATCAGCCTTTACTAAAGGCAGACTATTTCCATAATTAATTGTCCCCGTTGTGAACATATGCAGAGTTGGAGACGTGCCCCTGCAAAACATGATCTTCATGAAAGTTTTTAGGTCCAGGAGAATGATGGATTTGAATATATAAAATACATAAATCAAGAGACTTGGGAAATATTAAATAGAGGAATCATTTTTATTTCTGGCTCATCTTAAATTTAAACAAGGTAACAGGCCATTTTCTTTTGCTATGTCTGGGATTACCACTCTTCAGCATTCTGGGAGGCAAGATATAGCTTGTGATTGTCACCAAAATCACCAAAAATGAGGGAAAATGACAAAAGGGTAAATGTTATCATTCAATCTTGTCAAACAGCCCCCCCTGAGGATTATTTGTTGTTTTGGGGAAGAGTAACTGGTGGGCTCACTGTTCACTATTACTTTTGTTTTTTGGTACAGGGGATTAAACTCAGGGGCACTCAAGCCCTGAGCCACCTCCCCAGCCCTATTTTGTGTTTTATTTACAGACAGGGTCTCACTGAGTTGCTTAGTGCCTTGCTAAATTGCTGAGGCTGCTTTGAACTAGCGGTCCTCTTGCCTCAGCCTCCCAAGCCACTGGGATTACAGGCATGTGTCACTGCGCCCAGCTCACTGTTCACTATGATTTACTGCCAGAATTTGTGGGGTTAGATGTTAATTTAATACAGAATTAATAAGTTGCCAATGACTTTCATCCACTATGCAGAAAATCATGGCATAACATATTACAATCCTGTTGTTCAGTATCACAACCAGGACATTGGCATTGATAGAACCAAGGCACAGAACGTTCCCTCATCTGAAGGATCCTTCCAGCTGTGTCTGTCCAGACAGCCACGCTTCCCTCCCAGCTAATTTGAAGTTCTCTTTTCTGTGCTGCGGTTCCTCCGTCTGCCTGTCCCACATCCTCTTGATGACTTTAACTATGTAATAAGTCTCAGAATTGGATAGGCGGATCTCCCCTCTTTATTCTTTTTCAAAGTAGTTTAACTATTCTGGTTATTTTGCCTTTATAGATTTATAGATAAACTCTGGATCATCTTATTTCTATCTATGAAAATCTTGCTTTGATGTCGATAGGAGCTGCATTAAACCTGAATGATGATTTGGAGACCACGCAGCGCTGCTGCCTTCTGAGCGGGGACACGTAATTTCCGTGGCAGAAACTGTCGCCTCTCAGTGGCTTTGTGTTCCCACTGGACGTGCGCCTGGGTCGCCGTGTGTGTCCTCACGCCTTCTTTGGACTGGATTCGCCATGATTGCTGTTTGTTTTCTCACTCCCGAGTTAAATAAAGGTGGTGATCATTTGACACAAGTCTTGCTACATGACAGTGGGGTGGGTGTTCAACTGCTTGAAAATTATGCTTTGACACAAAAGAAAAGGAAAAAAAAAATTCAGGCCCCATTTGGGGCCTGGGACCATCACACAGGGCCAGCGGGAGAGGGCAGGCCTCAGGCTGGGCTATGGCGATGGTGCAGCTGTGCGCAGGGCGCAGCCTCGGGTCTGGCCAGTGCCTGGTGTCCGCAGTGGTACTTGCAGCTCTGATGCTCATTTTGGTTATTTCAATGCGAATGCTTTGGGTTGGAGGGTTCCTTTCCTTCACTTCTCTCAGATGCCACCGCCTGAGTCTCCTGGGCTGAAATGATCCTAGTTTGCAAATATCCCAGAGGACGAGGAGCAGATATTAGGCCAGGCCATTTCAGGAATTCCCTGGTGTCTACATCCGATGAAAATGGTACACTGTCTGCATCCCAAGGAGGAGAAATACTGAGACCGGCAGAGGGCCATTTCTTTCCTTCTTTGAAAATAGATTGCTAGAACAGAGCTACCTGCTCAGGAACGAGGGTCTCTAAGCCCAAACCTAAGAACCTGAGAATTTAAAAAATAAATAACACACTCTATGAGCTTTCCTAAACAAAATTGTTACTGTTCTAAACAGATTTAAGCTGAGATGAAGGACAGCCTCAGTATTGGGAACTGATGGCGTTGTTTCTACTATGCAAGTTAGACACAGAAAACAGCAAGTTCCATAATCTTGTATCGTAGAAGTAGTATTTGTTTTAAGTTCTGGAATCCTAAGGAGACAATTTTTCCTGACTAATCTTTTGCTCATAGACTTGAATCAACATCCAATGAAAAGAGCTTTCTAATCAGTGATTATCAGACAGGATTCTTGGAAAGTTCAAGATTTACTGAAGGGCAGGAAATTCTGAAAGAAAATGAACCCTTAGCCATTTGTATGATATGACTAGGGCCAGATATTTATGCCCTCAATATCCTATAACCATCAGGTGACTATCAGAACTGCACAGAACTCTCCTTTCAGGTTTTTTTTTAAGTCCAAATACAGATCTTTAAAAGACACTTTTACATTGCTGGTGCAGTTGCAAATTGGTGCAGCCTTTCTGGAAAGCAGTGTGAAGATTCCTCAGAAAACTTGGAATGGACCCACTTTTGACCAGCTATCTCACTCCTCAGTTTATACCCAAAGGACTTAAAATCAGCACACTACAGTAACACAACCACATCAATGTTCATAGTTGCTCAATTCACAATAGCTACATTGTGGAACCAACCTAGATGCCCTTCAACAGATAACTGGATAAAGAAACTGTGGTATATATACACAATGGAATCTTATGCAGCAATTAAGAAGAATAAAATTATGGCATTTACAGGTAAATGGATGGAGTTGGAGAATATCTTGCTAAGTAAATAAGTCAATTCCAAAAAACCCAAGGAATGTTTTCCCTGATAAGTGGATGATGATATATAATGGGGGTCGGGGTTGGGGCATGAGAGAGGAATGGAGAAACTTTAGATTACATAGAGAGAAATGGGGGGGTATAAAAATGGTGGAAAGAGACAGACATCATTACCTCATGTACATGTATGCTTACATGAATGGTATGAATCTACATCGTGCACAACCATAGAAATGAAAAGATGTACCCCATTTGTGTACAATGAATCAAAATGCAGCCTGTATAAAAAAAAAAGACAAATGTCATCTCTTGGGGCCTGATGTCATTAATCTCTGTTGTCATAAGTAGCCTAGAACCTCACCGACACATCCTTCTGTGTAGAATAAACTTTATTTGGCAGAGGAACTTCAAGAGCCCGGTTGAGAATCTTCTTCTATGTGCTCCATTAAATTCATAATTCAATAAAATAGCAGATCCATGTGTCTAATAGAACATAAATGGGATGATTCGTTTCAATGCATGGAATGCATCCCCACGGGACCTGCCCTGGTTCCTGCCATCCTGAGGAGCCACCTCCCGGTGCGTGGGTGAAGGCTGCCTCCTCTCGCTCCATCAGGTAGCAACAGGGCCAGGGAGCCACGAGGCTGCCTCTCCATCCACACCAAGGGCAGCGGATCACCTCAGCCTTTGTAGAAAGACACAGAATGCATCCTTACGGAGGACATCTGTTTTTTTCCAGAGGACCACCATGATTCTGAATTCAGAATGTCAGAATTTAGCAAAATGCACAATGTGATATCATTTCTTTAAAGGTCTGAGTCAATACATTAGGGAAAGACTTCCCAATTTCCAACTTCACCTTCTGTGTGAGACTTTAATATAAAATACAACACATATTTTATAGATAATTCACATATTTATATTTAAATTTTATACAAAGCAAAACTGGAAAGTGCATATACATACACCATCTAATAATAGGTTGAGTTGGATGATTCTGAGGTGTTACAGTTTGCTTCATCCTTTTTAAAGGTACTTGGTCTTTCTCCCAACGCTTAGTGCAGTGGGAGAACAAGGCATAGACCATAGTCCCGCCTTTTCTGTGGCTTTGCCTCTTGTGGATTTAGCTATCCAAAACATTAAATGGAAAATTCCAGAAGTAAGCAATTCATGAGTTTTAAATGATTTTATTATGGTATATTGTGATAATTGTTCTATTTCATCATTAGTTATGGTTAATCTCTTTAAATTAAACTCTATCATAGTACATATGTGTAGAAGACACACAGGGTCAGTGCCCCCAGAACTTTCAGGCATCCTTGGAACATCTCCGCAGACAACCCCCCCAGATACAGAGGGACCACTGTGTTGTCCCTTCTGCCTTCATAGAGTGTGGCCCACAGCAGGAGCCACAGTGGACGCCTGTTGATAATCGTGGTGATGGAGTAAATGTACATATCTTTAAAATGACCCTTCTCAGTTGAAGTTGCACATCTTTTTCTTTCTTTCAGAAGTTTTAAAGTTTTGCCCTTATCAATATTTTATTTTCATCCTTTATTAATGAATCAATTGTTCATAGAATGGGGTTTGGTGTGATATTTCAATGCATGTGTAAAGACACAAGAGTTAAATCCAGCCTCCCTTTGTCCACTCTTAGCCTCTAGTAATCACTTATTCTATCTTCAAGTCACTATTTATAGCTTCCACCTATGAGAGGGAACAGGTGGTACTTGTCTTTCTGCATCTGACTTATTTAATGTCCCCTGGTGCATCCTTTTCATTGTAAATGACAGGATTTCGTTCTTCTTTATAGCGGAATCATGCTCGCTGTGCATTTTAGCCACATCTTTATCTTTTCAGTCGCTGGTGGGCACCTTGGTTGATCTCATGTCTCAGTCATCGTCAACAGTGCGTACAGGCATCTCTTGGCTGTGCTGCTTCCATTTCCTTTGGCCATAGATCCAGAAGTGGGATAGCTGGATCATAGCCTGAGTCTATTTTTAATATTTTTTGAGGGACCTCCACACTGTTCTCATCATGACTGTCACGGATCTTAGTGTTTGCCAGCAGGTGGAGAAGCTGGGACCCATGCCATGCAGCTTCTTAACGTGATTGGCCCCTGGTAGACCAAGTCCCTTCTCTGCAGTCTGCCGAGCACCATGCAACTCTCCAGGGCCACCGAGCAGGGGTCTGAAGAGGAACATCACCTCATGTATGCAAACAGCCTGGGTAACATCACTCAATTGCAAGTTGTGCTCTCCTGAATCCAGAGACAGAGGTCACCAAACTGCCCTGGTCCCCTTGGTGGACAGGGAGGTGAGTTCCACCTCCTCTCGGGCTTTCTCTTCCAGGGACCATCCTCGCTTGACCTGTTGCATGCCTCCTTGTCCCCACACCTCTCTCTAGCCAAGTCACTAAATGAAGCCTTATTTGAAAGAAGAACAGGTCCACTCAACTCCCAGCCTGTTCTTGGGCACTGATTTTGATCCAAATGCAGTCATGTTCATGAAACCAGGAATTTGATTAAAAAAAAAAAACAAAAAAAACTGCAGTGAGATACAAAGAGCTGCTTCTTTGTCAACCACACTTTCTCACTGTTGACATTTGCATCTGCTTAGAGATGTCAGGGCCAGAAAATTCATGAGCCCAAATAAGAGGCAGGGGAATTTCCTCGGAGGGCTACGAATTGAATGTAAATCCTGCTCTGATGTGGAAAACGAGATTGCTGCTCAGTCATTACACCTGTCAGCATTCCGCAGCCAGTCCTCCTCCTGAGGGCTGCCCTGGAATTCTGTCCCCTCCCTGTCCGCAGGCTCAGGCAATGCAGAAGGAAGGGACGGGCGGGCACACCTCCCTCTGAGCTGCTTTTATTTTTTATAAGGGGGAGGGTGCTCAACTTTGGGGAAACCACGTATTTAAGTCAAACAAAGAAGTTGGAAGTATGAGAAACGTCTGTCTGCGTCTTCCTTCTCCCCATCTCACCCAACCTGGATCCATCCACCTTTCAAACTGCAGCCCTCATTTCCTGTCACCAGCCTCCTGAGAAGACGTGTGACATTCTCAGGCCTTTCAGAGCTGGTTCTGCTCTGTGACCTGTGTAAGCTTTCAGGACTTTGTCCTACTCCCCTGCTCTAAGCTGTCCACGTCTGAAGGGAGCATCTACTTTCCAGATTGCAGGAGAGAGAGACAGGCGGGGTGAGAGAGCAAAGGAGACAGAGAGAGCCAAAAAGAGAGATGAAGGGAGGGAGGGAAGAATGGAGATTGATTGATTGATGGACTGACTGATTGATTACATGCTTCAACAAATCCTAGTTTCAGATGGGAGAGGAGAAAACAAAAAGAGGAGTCAGATTAGAGTTCAGAAAAGTCCAGAGCTGATGCGTCCAGAATCACTCTTCCTTTCTCAACAGAGATCTTCCTTACTGGTTTGATTGGGAAAGCTACAAGACTGTCGCCTAAGAAAGCCACTTCTTGGGCATAATTCCAGCTCTTGGGTCTGGGACTCCTGCCCCCAGCACTTCTTTATCCAGAGCATCCTTTGCTGTTGCAGGGACCTGTCCTACCTCCTCATTCTGCCCCAAGAACCCCTGAGGCTTGAACCCTTGTGGGCTGTGGATTCCACCCGACTCCTGCTGGAGTTGAGACCCCACGGTCCCTGATTCTTCTGGTTCTTGCTGTGTCCCAGTGTCCCTTTTTGTTCCTGCAAGTACTACCTCCCTGATGGAGGGCTTCCGTGGAGCCCGCTGGGGAGTTTCTGAGGCTCACAAAGAAAAAAGAGAGTTTGGGGGATGGCTGACTCGTGGCTGTGTTTTTTTTTTTTTTTTTTTTTTTAATTTTAAGGCTTTTTTTTTTTTAACGTTCCAGTTATGCTTTTCATTCTTTAGCATACAATTCAAAAATGAATAACAAGGATAAATAGGGTTGCCCCTCAGTGTCTGTGGGGGGTGGTTCCAGAACCCTGTGGATGCCCAAGTGGATGAAGTCTTTATGTAAAATGATGCAGTATCTGCAGAGAAGCTATGAGCATGAATTTGAAATCATCTCCAGATTATAACACCTCACATAATGTAAATGCTATGTCAATAATTATTTTACTGTGATAGTAAGGAATAAGGACAAGAAAAACATCTGTGCATGTTCAGTACAGATGTGCCCTGGCTGTTAGGATATTCTCCCTCGGTGGCTGGTTGAACCTGTGTATGTGGAACCCACAGATGAAGGGCTGACCATGCGCATGTGCTGTGGCTTTTACTCTGTGGGTGACACAGGAGCTTCAGAGTTAAGCACAGGGAATGGACCCGAAAACTCTCCTTTTGTTTACTTATTTTTTATTATTTAGACAAGGGAAGTACTTTTTGAATTGACTTTCTGTTTGCTTCCAGTGCTGACACACAAAATGTGAAGTGGTCAGACTCAGGTGTGTCCCTCTCCTGCCCGGACCTTGACCAACCTCAGCACTGGTTCTGTTGGGCACCATGCTAACCTGGCCAGGTCACCATGACAGGTCAACTACATCTCAGGCTATCACAATAGAAGTGTAGGTGTAGGGTATGTGGAAGGATCATCCCTGTAAGTACAACTCTCTTTCCTGGGCAGCAGAGCAGGAAGTGTGTGTTATTGATGATGAGTTGATGTCCTTGTGTCTAAGTGTGTGGCCACCACCAAGGATAGGATGGGTAGATCTTCAAGGAGCGTCTGTTGACTGGTCAGTCTCCTTGGAGAGTATAGTTCATGGCAGCTTCTCTTTTTGGGAGGGGATCAGGTGGGCTTTCTCTCTTATAGTAAACTCGTGCTGAAAATAATTTCTGTCAAAGGCTAAAGCCTATTAATGGTCTTATATCATTCTATTGTGTGTTACTATGATAAAATGCTTGAGGCTGGGTAACCTGTAAAGTAAAGAATTTATTTAGCTCACTCTTTTGAGAAGGCTGAAAGTCCACCAGTAAGTGCTTGGCCTCCAGCAAGGGCCCCCAGACCCTATAACAACATGGTAGAGATGCAGAAAGGGCAACAGTCAATGTCGAAAGGGCAGAGCACATGGATTGACCTTACTTCATATCAACCTGCTTTTAAGAATTAGTTCACTCTGTGAGATCAGTATTGATCCCTTTTGAGGGTGGTGTCCCCATGACCTAATATTCTTCCATTCTTAAAGATTCCACCATCTCACCACCACCACACTGGGGACCAAGCACCCATCATATGAACCCTTGGAGGACAAACCACATCCAAATCAGAGCAGGCTTGAAATTCTTTCTGCCTCACAGAATCGGTGTGGATTTCTCCATAGTCCTAAAGGTGCCCTGAGAACCAGGACTGCTTGCTTCACATCCTCAGCATCCACTCTGACTAGACCCCATTCCCTAAAAGGTAAGAGACCCCCTGATGCTGTTTATCCTTTGGGGCTAAGCAGGTGCCTGGAACAATTTTTAAAATCATCTTTCCTGTGGGAGTTTCCATTTATATGCAATATCTTGCACATCTTTCAAGTGTAGAGTCCAGTAAGTTCTGACAGCTGTGCACACCACAAGAAAGATTCGGAGAGTTTCCACCAATCCCAAAGGATTCCTTGCACCTCTTGAGTTCCATCCCTCCTTCCGGCAACTACTGACCTGCTTTTTGTGACTAAAAATTGTTCACATTTCCTGGAATTTTATGAATGAAATCATTCAGGGTCTAGTCTGTATGCCTGGCTACTGTCACTCAGCATAATGATTTTGAGATTCATCCACAATGTTGCATATGCCAGTAGTGTGTTCCTGTCACATTGAGGGCTCACTACATGGAGTGACATCGATTCAATAGAGAAAAATAAGTGATTTAATTTTCTGGGAAGAAGCATTTCCGACAAAACATTTTTGTCTTCTGGTCAAATTGTAATCCTCAAAATAAACCATTTTCCCCCAGATTTGAAACACAACTTTTCACATGTTTTTTCCATTTTATTTTGAGTTTTATTTGTTTGTCAATTAGTTACTAACTATCCATTTTAAAAGTAACTTGTTGTTCCAGTTTCATCACTGACATGAAAATAATGTGTCTTTAGACATATCTGTACTGAGTCTAATACAATCTTTCCATTGAATCTGCTTTAATATATGCATCAGCATCTCTCTCTCTCTTTTGTTTTTTTTGGTGTGGGATACTGGGAATTGAGCTCAGAGGCACTCAACCACTGAGCCACATCCCAGCCACATTTTGTATTTTATTCAGAGTCAGGAACTCACTGAATTTCTTAGCGCCTTGCTAAGTTTCTGAGGCTGGCTTTGAACTTGTGATCCTCCTGCCTCAGCCTCCAGAGGCACTAGGATTACAGGCATGCACCACCATGTCTGGCCAGCATCTCTTTTATTGGGCAAATTATTTAATTTCATTACATGTTATTTAAAATAGTTGGGCACTTTATTCATAAAAGCTAAAAATTATTTCCACAACCTTGGCTGTAATATCAACTTATGCAAAAACTGATATATATATATATATATACACTCAGAACTCTATTGCAGGTGAAATCTAAGTTACTGTAACATTCTGAATTCAAAGAATTCAAATCCAGTAGTGTTGCAAACCGGAGCAGCCCTCTTTGCCAACCTGTAATTCAGAATGGGGCAGGGTTGTGACAGGTATTGGCAGAGAAATATTTGTATTTCGATTACGAGTGTTCATTTTTTTATAGCCCAATTGTAAATGAAAACCTGTAATGAGTTTTAGGAAGTAAAACTTGTCTGTTTGCCCTTTTGAAAGGAGTTGTTCTGCTCACTGAATATTAACTTCTTTCATTTCAAAAACAATCCAGATGGTAAATGGAAAGTTTTGAAATATGTTCTTAACTCAGGCAGGGTTTCAAATGGAGACCCATCGTGTGCCAAGACCTGACGCAGACAGACATACCAGGAAAAGCAGGAGGTTCCACCATCTTGGGACTCTGATTTAACTAGAGTGAGAAACTGAAGGTTCTTCACATTTTTCTCCTGAAGATGTTATAAATTTTTGTCTTGCAGATAAAAAGATTTTCCATTATTAAAAGATTATAATGGATTAAATCCATGTATGATATTTTCAGGGGTATTTTCCCTGTCAAGCAGTAATTTTTTTTACCTAAGCCTATAAAGCCCTTCTGTCATGATCAAGGGAATAAGGTTTGTCACCCAGGAAAAGAGAAGGAAGGGGAGTCAGAGATGTCCTCAGGGATAAGGAGGTAAGGGGATATGGTCTAGAGGAAGTCCCACCAGATAGGGATGGAAAGGAGAGAAAACTAGAGACATACCTTGAGTCCCTAAGAAGCAACCTAGGGTCTTCTCCTGGGTGCTGGTGGGTGGCGAGGTAAGTGCCTGTGGAAGTCTAAGTGGCCTGGGGTGGCTTTCCTGCCCTGCAAAGCTGGCAAAGTGGCAGTCGCCAAGGAGATGTTCAGAAAGATGGGCGTGAGAAAATCACGGGTCTCCTGAAGGCGTCCCTGTTGAGTGCACGTGATCCAAATTTCCCAAGTGCCCTGGACAAGGGGCAGAAGGAAATGAAGGGACCCCTAGACTGTCAGAGGCTTGAAGTAGGGATGTGGAGGCCACAGGATGTGAGGCTGTCCATGACTGGAGAACAGAATGTGAGTCACCTTGGACTTCAGCACCGAGCGTCCGCAGGATGCCCACAGGAAAGACAGACCTCATTTGGGCTGACACAGGCACTCAAGCCTCACTGAAGGATGGTCAGCATGCCCACCAGACATAGAGCAACTCCCACGAGGAGGTGCAAACACCCTCCATGCTCAGGGTGGCCTGGGGGAGGGAGGATCCGGGGAGAGTCAGTTCTGAATTCCTATTACCCAGAGGGAGCCTCTGCCCAGAGTGTGCTTCACGTCACAAGACGCAAGCTGGAGGCTGGGGTTGAGTGCGAGTGTGCTCACCCGGCTCGCGTGAGGCCCTGGGTTCAGTCCTTAGCGCCACATAAAAATAAAATGAAGTTATTGTGTCCACCTACAACTGCCCTTTAGTTAATGACAACAGCTGACACGCACCTGCGGGCTGCAGGCAGGTTCCTGTTGGAAGAGTCCCATGACAACTCGTTATGGTGGCTTCTCCTCTTTGCCCCATTTTCCAGACAAGACAACGCAATGGAGGCTCCGAGAGAGGACCACTGGGTTTCCTTCACTGAACCGAGTCATCTTCCCATGAGTCCCTCCATAGCGAGCAATCCTTGACTTTGAGTATGATCTTTTTAAATTTTAATTATTTAATATTTATTATTTTTAAAATTTTATTTATGCTATTTTTGATTGACAAATCATAACCGTATAAGTCATAAGGAGTAAAATGTGATATGTTGATATGTGTATGCAAAGTGGCATAATTAAATCAAGGTGATTAGCATATCAATCACCTTACTTATCCATTATTTTCTATGGTGAGACATTTGAAATTTACTCTCAGTTACTTTGAGATATACAATGCTTTTTTATTGTACCCTGTGGTACAATAGATATAAATACCCTTTTCCTTCTGTCTTTCTGAAACATCATAGTTTTTGATCAAGAACTTCTCCTGGCCTCCCTGCCCAGCTTCTGGATACCATTATTCTACTCTCTACTCTATGAGAACAACTTTATTAGATTCCACAGAATTCATGAGATCATTTGGTTTTCTGTGCCTGTGTTATTTCACTTAGCACAATATCCTCTAGAGTTATTCATGCTGTTATAAATGACAGGATTTCCCCCTTTATAAGGCTACATAGTATTCCATTGTGGCTATGTATGTACCACATTTTCTTTAGCCATTCATCAGTTTTTTGTGTCTTAGGCTGTTTCCATTCCTTGGCTGTTGTGAATAGTGCTTCAGTGAACAAGGGAGTTCAGATGTCTCCTTGACATACTGACTTCCTTTCCTTTGGATATATAACCAGTAGTGGGATTGCTGGGTCATATAGTAGTTCTGTTTTTAGTTTTCTGAGTACTCTCCATTCTGTTTTCCACAATAACTATGCCAACTTACATTCCTTCCAACATTGTGCAAGCCTCCATTTTTCTCTATACCTTTACCAACACTTATCTTTAAGGTTTGTATTAAAAGCCATTGTCACAGGTGTGAGGTGATAGCTCATTGTGGTTTTTAATTTTCATTTCCTTAGTGATTTATCAGGCTGAGCATTTATTCATATAAATATTGGACTTTTGCACATATTCTTTTGAGAAATGTCTATTGAGGTCCTTTTCTTAGCTTTCAAGGCAAGAAATACCTGCTCTTGTCTTTCTTCAATAGCATCATGTTTCTAAGCACATCAGAGGGTTTTGAATAACCACAAACAATCCCTTCATCTCTACACATCCTGTCTGGGTTTGCCTCAGAGGCAGCAACAAGGTATGTAAGGCTTCCTGCACCCAGAGCCATATAAATCACGGGTCATAAAAATAGCCAGGTCTGTTCATGTTTTTCATCATTAATACTCTTAATACAATTTCTTCAGTGTGTATCAGAATCTTAGGAACAAGGAATTGACCTGAGCACTAAGATTGCCAATGAGTCCTTACATCAAGCCATTTTTTCAGACCTTTGAAACTTCCATTGACAATAGTTTGGATTCAGGGGCTGGGGAATATAGCTCAGTTGGTAGAGTGCTTGCCTTGCAAGCACAAGGCCCTGGGTTCAATCCCCAGCACCAAAAAAAAAAAAAAAAAATCCAATAGTTTGGATTCAAGTTACCCAAAAAGAGCCTTAATGAATTTGTTTGTGTGTGTGTGCGTGTGTGTGCTTGCTTTCCATTTTTTAAAATTTTCATTAGCACATAAAAATTGTACATATTTATGGGACATGGGACAGTTTGATACAGGTATACAATGTATAATAATCAAATCAGGATAATTAGCATTTCTCTGCCCCTAAACATTTACAATTTCTTTGTTTTGGGAAATTTTGAACCCTTCTTTTCTAGTTCATAAAATATTGGATAAACTGTGTACTCCAGACACACTGTGATGCTGTAGGACATTAGAACTTACTTCTCCTGCAACCCTACTCTGGCAGCTGTTACTGATCTCCCTCTGTCCACTCCCGCAGCCTTCCTAGCCTCTGGTGACCACTTTTCTACTCTCTGATTCTCTGAAATCCACTTTTGGAGATTGTTCCCATGAAGGAGAACCTGCCACCTGTATCTTTCTGTGCCTGGCTTGTTTCACTTAGCACAAGTTCTTCCAGTTCCATCCATGTTGCTGAGAATGACAGAATTTTATTTTTTTTATGGAGGAATAGTATTCAATTGGTGTGTCTGACTTTTAGAAATGGGACCCCCACTACTTTGTGGAAGCAGAAATTGTGGCAAGAAGTGTCACTCAGACGTGGGGCAGGGGTTAGAAGTAAGGTCTTCAGGCAGTTTATGGGGAACTTTGTTTCCGGGGCCTTCTAGACCCAGAGTTTCTGTCCCCAAAGAACATGGACACCCAATAAGTTTGAGGAAAGGCGGGAGTAGTGGTGACAAATGACAGCAAGGTGGACCACCTATGTGCTGGTCGCCTTGCACAGCTTCTATAATAAGGATTAAATAACTACCTTCTCAACCACGATCATAGCTACCATTTCACATTCACTCACTTTGTCCTGGTGTCAAATTAAGTGACATACAGGTACCCTTTTATTTAACCTTCCCAACAATCTAGTGAACGTATACTTGTGTTATAAATTTTTTTGTTCCGTTTTACAGGTGAGGCACAGGTTATGGGACAGGTTGAGCAATCTGCTGAAAGCCACATACACTTCTAATACACTGCAAGCCAGGATGATCCCGGGTCCCAATGTGCCCTCCTCTCCTAAGACTTCCCAAATGTGTCACCGGATATAGCCTGATTCTGCCCTGAAACTCCAGCTCTCTGCACCCCTCTTCCCAGCCAGGGCTGCCCTGCCCTTCCCAGCCGTTGGGCAGCTCTTACCTGGGACAGCGCTCAGCACAGAGTTGACTTTCTGGTCCTTATGGTGGCCCAAGCCACAATTATGAGAGAAGCATTTCAAATCAGTCTTACTGAAGACATTGAAGGTGTTTTGAGAAGCCATAGCTTGAACATTCTCCCTAGAAATGTTCTCCAAAGAAATACGAATAAATCCATCAAAGATTTGAATACTTCCACGTTTGCTCATGTTGCTCAAGATACATTCACACGCCTCAGCCTTTCCAGAGAATGAAACTTGTCCTGACTCTGGCATCTCGGGGACTTCTGTCCCAATGCAATAGGCAAGTGCCTGGATCAGGGGACATTCTGTGGGTGGCAAATGCTCTTGGGAAACAGAGCTCTTGTCCTTGTTACTTTTCGATGCACCTCTTGGTGTGAAACCCTGTTTAATGCATTCTAACTACCAGTAACCCAGATAACCTTAAGAGGCAAATTGTAGTTTGTGTTGTTCTAATACTTCTTTGGACTAGTAAATGGAAACAAAAACCCTCTGCAGAGTTATCAACAAAATTATTTCACTGGTAAGTTTGCTGGAGATGCCTACAAATCATAAAACGGATGTTAGGTATTCAATAGAGTAAGATAGATTCTTCATGTGCTCATCTTTTTTTTTTTTTTTTTTTTTGAGACCTTGGAGAGTCAGCCTTTTGCAAACTGACCTGAATCATCTCCCAGTGAGCTTTTCCTGTTGCCTGAGGCAGTCCCAGACCCATGAGGTGTGGCAGGCCCCCTGGGGAGAGGACGAAAGTCTCTCCCAGGGACTCAAAAAGGCAAACTCCAGCACCCAAGGCGGGGGAAGGGGGTGGGGCAGGATGAGGAGGCGCCTTCCAGTCTTAAACTCAGTGACTTTAATGACATTGTCTGGTGTAATGTGCAATTGTGCTGTGATTCACTGACTTCTAGGCTTGCCAGGGAGCAATATGTCCACACATAAGTGAATTTTCTGGGAAGAATGTCCATATCATCCATTATTAAGAAAGTCCACGTCCTTAAATGAGTACCCTGGGGGTCAAGAGTAAAAGCTTTGGGGAAGCACTTGTCAAGCTAGTCCGGTGGCTCAGAAACACCTAGTTTAAATAACGTTCGGAATGCCCTGAGCAGCTGGGAGTGCCACTTCATGCTCTGTGTTTGCAGGAGACCTCAGGGTTTTGCCTGGGCGCCCTCAGAAGACCCTTGGGGAGGAGGCCTGCTGGTTGCCAGGGTGCGGGCACAGCACACCTGTGGATTGTGAAGCCAAGAAGCCACAGTTCTCGTGGGCATCCGTTTGGCATTGTCCTAAACCCACGTAGTGCCCACCCGACTGCACAGATGGTAGCAAAACTGCTTGTGTCATAGACCAGGAAAATTCCAAGGTCCTCTGGAACCTCTGGCTCCATATTGCATGATTCTGGCCAAACCATTTGCCATTCAATGCCTCCTGGCTTCCAGTTTTCTTAGCTGTGAAATGGACACAGGAGAACCCGGAAGGCACAGGCTGCTGTGAGATTGGATGAGGAGGTGTGGACAAGGCCTTCCAATCAGCTACTACCTGGGCCGGATTGAAGATCATGGAAGAGGCAGTGAGTGGGCAGCGGCGGGAGCACTGTGCGGTGTGGGGTGGGAGTGGCGCAGTGGCCCTCACTGCCTCAGTGGTCGCTGCAAGACAGCTCAGGAGCCAGAACACAGGTCAACAGCCTCTGGTCTCCTCTGCACATGACAGCTTGAGCCACCCAGTATGAGTTGTCATGGTAAGCTCTATGTGTCAACGTGGCAGGGCCACAGGGTGCCCAGATATTTAGTCAACCGTTGTTTAGGGTGTTCTGTGAGGGTGTTTTGGCATGACATTGACATTTAAATCAGCAGACTGAGTAAAGAAGATGATTTCCCCTAATATGAGTGGGCTTTATACTCAACTAAAGGTCTGAATAGAACAAAAAAGACCAGCCTCTCTGCACAAGAGAGAATTCTCCAGCTGACTGTTATCAGATTTTATCTGCAACATTGGTTCCTTCTGCCTAAATCTCCTTTGAACTGGGACATTGATTTTTTCCCCCTATACATGGTCTTGAACTAAAATAGCAGCTCTGTGTTAGCTTTCCATTACTATAATAAAATACCTGAGATAATAAGTTTATAAAGACAAAGGGTTCATTTTAGCTCACAGTTTTGGAGTTTTCAGTTTATGATCAGGTGGACCCATTGCTTTTGGGTGTGTGGTAAAAAAGTATATCACGGTTGGGAGCACATGGAAGACCAAGCTTCTCAACTCATGGAGGCCAGGAAGCAAAAAGAGAGAGAGCAGGAGAAAAAGAGGTCTTATAGTCCCCTTCAAGGGCACATCCTAAGTGACCTAAAACCTCCCATTAAGCCCAAACTCTTAAAGGTTTCTACTTCCTCCCAATAGTGTCATCAGAGGACCAAGTCTTTAACACACAGATCTTTGGGGGACACTCCAGAACCAAATGATAGCAAGATCTTTCTGGATCTTGATCCTGCCAACCTTCGTAATGGAACTACACCCTCGGCTGTACTGGTTCTCAGGCTTCCTAACTTGGACTGGAGCTAAGCCACCAGATTTTTTTCATTCCCTAGCTTGCAGAGGCAGATCACAACTCGTTTCCATAATCACACGAGCCAATTTCTTGTAATAAATCTATATATGGATATGTACATTTTTGGGGTCTATTTCACTGGAAAACCCTGATGAATGCACAAAGCATTTCTGGTTTGTTTTAGGCTATTTCAGCAGTGAAAGAATGTACAGAAGGAGTGGAGAGTCCCTGTATGTGATCCGCAGGGCCTTATGCAGGGCAGAAGCAGGGCCCAGGGCCAGTGTAGAGATGTTTGTCACTCAGGCTGCTGCATCAGAAAGCTGTGCCAGACTAAGGAAGCTTCCAGGTGACCATCTCCCAGAGTCCACCAAATGGTTTTATAAACCTTGTTTCCTGACTCCTAGGTAAGGTTTGAACAGACCTATATAACCATGGGTAATTTCCAAAATGCAAAAATTTCACCAACCATCCCACTAATAAATGCCACAAGCCGACATTTTTTTGTTCTTGATTTCTATTTTTATTGTGATTTTGATGCTTATTGTGGAAGTTTTTGGAACTGCAGACAGCTGTAAAAGGGGGGTTCTGTAATGAACTGAAGTTCCAGCACCCACACGTGTGGGGCAGATTTGTGATATTAGGGCTCCTCCCCACATTCCCTCCATATGGTCCTAGGATGGTAGCCCTCCAGGGATGGAGGATGGATGTGCAAGGTTTGGCTTTCACCTGGGGGAGGATTCTCTGGGGACCTGGTGAGGGATGCAAGAGGACAGTAGGATGGGCCTCCTTCCCCATGACCCCAGACCCAGATCTGCAGCTTTGCTCACAGGGACCAGAGGCCAGTAGCTTCTTCTTGAACATCTCTTAGGGATGTGGTTGGGGTAGCAGTGCAGGGCCTGGGGTCCGTGTGAGGACATCTGAGATTTTTCCAAAAGAACACCTGGGGAAATGAGACAGTGGGGTCTAGACATTTCTTGAACAGTGATGACAGAAGTCATCAGCATATGGCAAAAGGGGAGCCCTGTGCAAACTCACTTTATCCCCATGGTCAGGCCCAGGGTCTCAAGGGTGTACACCCTTCAGTGCATTGTTCCACTCAAAGGTGCAAAATCCTTTGTCATTCTTTTACAAAACTGGGGCACTTTGTATATGCTTCAAATTCTTTCTTTTTTATTTAGGGTTAGGGTTTCATTATTCTATTTTATGTTCTAATCTATAATAAGCATGTATTGCTTTTATAGTCAGAAAAATTCATGGGATTAATAAAAAAGGGAAGTAGAGGGGTAAGTGGAGGTTCTGATCACACAGTGTCCTAAGTGTCCATGGCGGGACACAGAGGCCATGGGGTGGCAGTGCATCTGAACCTTAGAATCACCGCAGCAGATGTCCTGTGTGTGACTTTTATTGTTTTAAAGTAAGAACTGTAGATTTCACCTCAGTTTTTTCTTTTATTAATTTATGCAAGGTTATAAACTAAGGAAGTTGGCACAGATGGTGGCGAATTGCTGCCAGGATCTTTTTTTTTATTATTACAACATTGTAATTGCACTTTTTTATGATGCTGCGATTGAACCCAGGGCCTTACCAATGCTAGGCAAGCACTCTGCCACTGAGCCACATCCCTAGCCTGTAAAGCTGTACAGATTAACGGATTTGGTGTGATATTTCCATTTAAGCAGACAGCATGCCTGGGTCTTAATGGCCACATTCCTGATCATCCAGGTTGAGCATAGTCTGACTTGGATTCCATAGTCTGCCAGCAACTATAGCTGAGAGCTGATCACTCCCTATTTTTTACCCAGCTCTACTGATGTCTAATTGACACATGAAATTGTATAAGTTTAAGGTGGGAAGGGTGAGGATTCGATATGCATATTGTGAAGTGATTACTGCCATCAGGGTAGTTAATGCATGTATCACCCCCCATAGTTACTGTGTGTGTGTGTGTGTGTGTGTGGTGAGAACATTTAAGATGAGTCAGACAGAGAAAGACAAACATTGTGTGAGCTCATTTACATGTGGAAACTTACAAAGCCAAACTTGTAGAAGTCGGGGTTGGGGAGTGGAGGAAATAGGGAGATATTGATCAAAGGCACAGACTTCCAGTAGTAAGGTGAGTAAGTTCTGAGTTTCTAATGCACAGCATGCTGACCATATATAGTGAACAATATTGTATTGTATACTTGAAATTTCCTTATTATTATTATTATTTAAAACCTGCTTTTACAAACAGAGGCCTATTAAAGTCACCCAATTCTTTTCAGCCACTTACGGAGCAGCTGCCCTTGGAGCTGTCCGTGGTGAGGTCCTCAGCCCAGTGAAGACTGCCTGTGGATTTTCAGACCCCCCCACCCCCCCGTCCTGCAAAGCCCCACCGAGCCTGCACAGGACTCCACCTTGGTGCCCCGTAGCTCTGCAGGCTCCAGCTCCACATTGAGGTGGATGTAAGTGCAGAGAGACTTGGAGCCCCACTGAGAGCTGTGTACTTCTCCCACATCCAAGTGCAGTTTCTATCATCTCCACAAGTTATTCTGAACTCTCTTCTCAAGGAAACAAAATGAACATTAGTTCTGTTAGCCAATTGGGTTAGCTCTCCTTTACTGTAACAAAATATCTGAGATGATTAACCTCAATATTGTCAAAGGTTCATTTTGGCTCAGTCTCAGTGGTTTCAGTCCATCGTTGACTGAACCCATTGCCTTTTGGCCAGAGATTGCAGCCATCTTGGCAGGAAGCACAGGGTAGAGCAAAGCTGCTCACCTTACTGGAGCCAGGAAGCAAAGGTGGAGGAAGAGTAGGGCCGGGGCTTCCAACACTATTTGAAGGGCTTGTCTCCAGTGACCTAACTTTTTTCACTAGACCTGTCATCTCCCAATAGCTCTGTAGTCTGGGGACCAAGCCTTTAACAATGGGGGACATTCAGCATTGAGATGATAGCATTAGATATGCACTCATACAATTCTGTATACAATTTCAGGGACTCATGCATCCTTAGAAGCTATTTGTATACCATATGCCAAGTATCATGGTCTAGAATGAAACACTGTTCAGTAGAGTCACAGGGGCCCCCAGGGCTACTGGACCTGATTAGACACCATTTGACCTTCTCATCTCTCCTGTTCATGCTTCCAAGTCTATTCTCTGCCTTTCTGTTGCTTCTGCACTTTTCCTGAGTGACTTCAGTGACATCCTCATAGCTACCGCATCTCACCCTCCAGAAATCCAGCTCTTGGTTCCTGATGTTCACTCCTTGTGACCTGTTATGGTTTGAATATGAGGGGTCCCCCAAAGCTCATGAGCCGATGTAGCACTAGGTGAAATGATGAGATTATAAGAGCTGTAACCTCATCAGTAGATCAATCCACGTGACAGATCAATCTGTTCTGGTTTGGCAGGTGAGGCATGGTTGGAGGAAGGTCACTGAGGGCATGCATTCGGGGGTTTATATTTTGTCCCTGGCACCTTGATTTCATTTCACTTTGGGACTAACGTGAGCTGAGCGGTTTTCCTCTGCTTGATTCTTCCACCATGATATTCTTCCTCACTCAGGCCCAGAGCCATGGAGCCGGCCGACCACTGACTGAACCCTGACACTGTGAGGCACAATAAACTTTTCCTCTTCTAAGTTGTTCCTGTCAGGTCTTTGGTCACATGACCCTTTGTCATCTATGTTCCAGGCACTCACTTCATGGTCCATAAACTTTAACCTTCTAAAACTCAGAAGGACACTTTTGTCACATTAAAGAAGCCCAAACCCCTTGGCCTCACTCCATAGTTCCCCGTATTCTCTACTCTTGGCAACCTCTAGTCTGCCTTCTGTCCCTAGGGATTTGCCTATTCTGGATTGTTACGGTTTATATATGAGGTATGACCCAAAAGCTCGTGTATAAGAAAATGCAAGGTAGTTTAGAGGTAAAATGATGGGGTTTAAGAGAGCCTTAACCTAATCAGTACATTACTCCACCTGAATGGATGAACTGGGTGGTAACTGTAGGCAGGGAGGGTGTGGTGAGAGGAGATAGGTCACTGGGGTCATGCCTTTGGAGTATATGTTTTGTCCCTGGTAAGCAGAGCATTCTATTTGTTCCAGACTGCCATTTCCTGAGCTGCTTTTCTCCTCCACACTTTTCTGCTGTGGTGTTCTGCCTCATCTTAGGGCCAGAGCAACAGCATTGGCCATCTATGGACTGTGACCTCTGAATCTGCGAACACCAAATAAACTTGTCCTCCTCTAAAATTGTTCTTGTTGGATCTTTTGGTCACGGCAGCAACAAAGCTGACTAAAATGTGGGTATTTTATATAAACTCTCCCTACTTTATACAATATTTGGTCTTCTGTGTCTGGTTTATTTTATTTGGCATAATGTTTTAGCATGTATGAGAACTCCATTTGTTTTATGGCAGAGTAATCTTCCGTTGCTTGGATAGGCCAAATTTATTTATCCATTCATTCCTTGAAGGACGTTTGAATTGTTTTGACTTGTAGGTTATCATGAACAATGCCGCCATGAACATTTGTGTACACGTTTTTGTGTATACAAATTTTGGTTCCCTTGAGTATATGTCTAGGAGTGGATTTCTATTCTTTCTTGCATATAAACACTTTACCATATTTATATAATTATTATTCTATTATATTTCACCATCTTTTCATTATTGGATATTTTTCCATTAAATGGGCGTCCATTGCACATTGTCTCCTTGGTGGACACCATTTTCTTATCGAAAATGAAAGGGCTGAACCAGTTCATTTCTAAGCTCCATCTGAGTTCTAAAGACTTGTCCATGTTTGGTAAGCCAATGATCCTTCTCAGCTCTGCGGCTTTCCCTGTAGCTTTCCAGCTCATCTCAGGTGTGTCCACCCCCTACATTACTGAGCAACACGCAGATGAAAGGAAGCACTTATTTCATGAAAAATGCCAGTAGTTACAAGCTATTATGCTTCACGCCCAATGCTTCTGAAAAGTTAGGCTATGATATGGAGATAAGATTCCTTCTAGCAGTTCCAGGATCTGTTATCACAAAAACTCTGCCAGCCTCCGTGATTTCTCCACCTTTGGGAAAAATGCCTCTGAGATCCGATCTTTGTGACAAGTTCATCTGCACCAGGTAAACAAAAATCAAGACACTGTGACACAGCCCATTTGGGAAACCTCATCATATTGTTAATAACCACAGGGCCAGCTCTTCCCGGGAACAAAATACTGGAGAGTGAGGGGAGCAAACTGGTCATAAATGATTGTCATGACTCATAAAGTGAATCTGCAAACACAAAAGCACCTAAATAGGAATAGTGCTTTTATGGGTTGAATTGGATCGCTTGAAACTCATATGTTGGAGTCTTAACCCCCAGTACCTCAGAATGTGACCATATTTGGAAACAGGGCATTTATAAAGGAAATTAAATTAAAATAAGGCCATAGCTGGGATCTTAATCCAATATGACTAATGTCCTTATTTTAAAAGGAAATTTGGATACAGAAATGCATCTATAAGGAGGTTGAGGTAAAGACATAGGGAGAAAATGACAAGCCACAAGCCAAGAGGAAGGCATGGGACAGATATTCCCTCAGAGTACTCAGCAGGAACCAGCCCTGATGACACCTTCACCTTGGACTTTTAGCCTCAGGATGGTGAGACTCTAAGTTTCAGTTGTTTAAGCACCCAATTTGTGGCGCTTTGTTACAGCAGCCATGATAAACTAATACAGGTGTATTAGCCATTGTATGTTTCAAGAGAGATAATAATAATGAGTACCTTTGTTTATATTTCTGAAACTTAACTTAGCTAATGAGGTGATTGTAAGAGATTATCTACCATTCTTAGGTAGTCTTTTCTATTTTACAAACCATTTCTGATGAGATGTTGGTGGCAGACAATCTTGTCCATGTGAGCCCTCCACCTACCTCAGGGAGCAATTAAAACCCTAAACAACCTCAACATAAGACAGCTGTGACTTGTGCCTAACTTTCCTGTCCATCAGCTTCCTCTGGAAATGTCACACTAATCTCTGTGCACATCACAAACCGATCCCTGTGTTAGGGCTTCCAAGTTATGATATCTCCATTATGAAAGTCATGTCAATGAAAACTGAGAAATACATATGAAAAAGAAGGTGGAACTCTCCAATAATCCTAATTCCCTTGGAAAAGTATTATTTATACTGTATATATTATTTGTTATACATATATTGCTTATGTGTATTTGATTATTTTAAATTTGATTTGTGATTTCAAAAGTAATGCATTTTCATTGGGTCGATTCTTTGAAAACATAAAAACATAAATGAGAAAATAGAATCTACTCTAAACCTGATTTAGACATGATTGCTCTTGACAATTTTCTAGAAGTTTATTCAATATGGTTTGAGTATATAAATTCACCATTATTGACAAAAAGTGCAACAGTTTGATCTTGTAAGCTGATGATGGATTATTTTATTATAAACACTTTATCTGTTGATTAATTATTTTTATGACATTATTCTTAATGGCATATACATTTTCCATCCTGTGGTCTACCATGAGCAAATTAACCCAAGCCACATGTCTGAACAGTTAGACTATGTCTAGGTTTTATTATAATGAATAAGGCTATGAGGACTATCTTTTAGGTGAATCTTTGGATGCATTCAAAATTATTTTAAAATTACATTCTTAGACACAATGTTGAGTCAAAGGCTGTGAATTTGGCTTTAACATGCATACACCTACCTCAATCGTTCTTATACCCAAGCTGTACATACACTTTCATGCCCTCTGGATAACACTTACTAGGATATCCCATGCATTTTCAGGTTTCATGTAACTTTCAGATTTTTTATTTCTATTGAACAATCCATGAAATCATAGATTTCTTTCCCAAGTCCATAACTTTAGCATAGATATCTCCAAATTAGCAACCATCTGTTCATAAGTCAAGCACTACTAAGTCAATAAAACGAACAAACTGCCAATACATTCAATACGTTGAAACAAGTGAATTTCAAAAACATGCTAAGTAAAAGAAACCAAATGCAAAAGTGTTCCTACTGTACTTACAATCCATTGTTTTCTTGAGTCAGGGAAATGAATCGACAGTAGGTTCACAGGAAAAAAGGCAGCGAATCCATTATGTGCCAGGGATTTTGGTTACAGGAAGGTGAGCATCCAATGGCCCAGAGAGGTGTAGAAGCTCATACGTCCCACTTCACGGGGGAGAGGGGGCCGAGGCTCTGGGCGATTTTAGAGGAAGATTAAATGACTTTTCAAGAGATGGCTGGGCCCAAAGCAGTGTCAGTCTAATGGCAAAATTCCTCTCTGCACTCTAAGGAGAGCTGGGATAATCTGACAAAGATTAAATAGGAGAAAACTCACATGAATTTATCAACATGCAAAAGAGGAAAGTCACAGGAGCGTGGTTGCCCCTGCAGTCCACTTTTATGAAATCGAGAACAGGAAAAGCTCAATCCACAGAGACTCGAATCAGAACAGTTCCCGGGAAAGGCGTGGAAGAGCTTTGGAGGAGGAAGCCAATGTCCCATGTGTTGGACAAGGTGCTGGCTATGCAGGGAGTGTGTGTGCATTGAGCATGTATTACTGCTTATCATCGAATTACTCTCCTAAGACATGTGCATTTCACTGCTAGTTATTATGCATCAAATAACACACAGACACACACACCCAGAGTAAGGGAATTCAGTTGCAAGACAAGGGTAGAGGGTCACACTCAGATGGAGGGCCATCCCCTCCAAAGTCCTCTCTGGTGGTAAGATCAGACTCATTCGCAGACCTGTCCTTTCTCAGTGAAACAGCACATGGGTCTTAAGAGCTGATGTCCTGTGATTTTATTTTGCTCTTTGGGTTATTCCCATCATTTCTGAAAAGTTTGGGTAGCACTGATTGGCACGGATGAATAAGCTTACTCTGGAAAGCCCCAGACCAATTCCCAATTTTCAATGGATCTGCAAAGAGCAGTGAACGTGACCAAATTCATTCACATTATGGCTGTACTAAATGTAACTTGAGGGCACCTCTCAGCCTTATCAGGGTAATGATATTGGCTTAATCCTAAGAACCGATATAGATCAGCATTCCATTTTCACTGCATGAATATTTCACAGGCCGCTGGGTAGATCTCCATGAAGAAATTAATGCAGCTATAAGACGCTCCTCCTTGCGCAATTCCTTTACCTCCCGGCTACAGGAGACACACCTGGGAAGCACGACTCCCCTTCCTGCAAACAGCACACACGTAGGAGCCCAGAAATAGCAATCTGTACAGGGAGCAAAATATGTGAGCTCTTTGAAAGATATGCTGCCTATTTACCTGAGTTCAAAAGAGACAAGCTGCATAAAACTCAGGGAAGGCAGCATCATGTCCATGAAAAAGAGGAACAACGGATTTCCCCATAGAAACCAGAAGTAAGAAATGTCCTAGCAAATTGATAAACTTAAAGGAACACACACCCCTGAACACGTCTGGTTCACTACTAAGTACAGTTAATTCTGTTTTCCTTTATTCCCAGGCACATTTTCTTCTCTCCCTGCAGTGCTGAGAATTGAACCCAGGGTCTTTCGTTGCTACGTAAGTCCTCTGACATGGATCTACATCCTCAGCCCTTTCATTTTACTTTGCAAATGATCTTGAACCTTGCTATCTCTTGTTTGCTATCTTTATAACTCTTGTTTGAGAAAACCTATGAATAGTAATCACATTAAATCACCAGTGGCCACAGAACATTAAAAATAATTATGTCAGATATTGGCTAAAATGAGGTGATTCCAGACAACTGTCAAAATAAGTCATTCAATATTTTAGAAAGAATGTGTATACGTGGTTGTGTGAAAGAAACGTACAGATGGATCCACACCGGGGTGTTAATGAGAAGCCCGTTCTAACATAATTTAAAATAATGATCAGCCAAGTAAAGTAGACCCTACCTGATGCATCCTGCCCAAACAGGTAACCATCACTGGGAATGCGGTGGCCGAGCGCTCCAGGTGGGGCCGAAGGGAGTGGATACAAAAGAGGCAGGTGCAGGTGACCTTGAAAAAGGAGCTTCGTGAATTCAAGAAGGGAGAGGAGTGGCAAAATAATTCAACGCCACAGACAATCCATGAGTGCTTTATGTTTTGCTCTGGTATGCATGCTATAACTTTAAAAAGCTTAATTTATATTTGGGAATGATAGAATAGTCTCATAGTTCAAAATGTAAAAATAAAAAGTAGTGCATGGACAACAATCTCCTGCTGCACCTGCACACAGAAGCAACTGATGTTATGAACTGTGCATCTGTGTAGCACAGTGTGTATGCATCTGTGTGTGTTATACTGTATATGCAAAACAAACAAACAAAAAAACATGGACTCTTCCATCTCCCACTCTTTTCCACCCAGGTAGTAGCCACCTTTATAGACTTCTCTGTATTTTTTCATTTAATATCCCTCAAAATTTTTCCTTAATACTAAGCAAAGTATTCGTTTCTTACTATTAGTTACTTACTTTTTTCAAAGACAAAATAATGTTCCATTAACTGTGTCTATCAGGCCCATCAATTAACGTTTTTAATTGGTCCTTTGCTATAAAACACCACAATGCAATGGATAATCTCAACTTAGCTCTTATCACAATCATAATATTTTGTTTGACTAGTCAGTGTTATTGACTATGAAGTCTGATTCTTTAGTCACACTTGCTGTATTTCACTGTGATTTTTCAAAAATTCTGCAATAAGCTATTCTAGTGGTTGTGTTTAATTACTTGACTTCATTTTTTAGAGTAGTTTTAGGTTCACAACAAAAGTGAGTCGAATGTCCTCACCCATTCCGTTTCCCCCACTATGAATACCTGCCCCCACCCCCAAGAGGCTCATTTGTTACAGTTGTTGAACCTGCATGGACACATCCTGACCACCCAGGCCCTGGTTTACATAAGATTCACGCTGGGCGTTATACATTCTATGGGTTTAGACAAACAAATTGACAGGTATCGCCATTATAGCGTAGAGCTGTTTTACATCCCTGAAAGTTCTCTGTAATCTGCCCCTTCATCTCTCTTTCCTCCTAACCCTTGACAGCCACTGATTTTTTTTTAACTGTTGCTATGGTTTTTTCCTCTTCCCAAACGCCGTTTCAAGTGGAATCATACAGTATATTGATTATCATGAAAAATTTCCTCTTTAGCTTGTGGATGTGACGGGATGATTTATACTGATTGATTTTTGAATATCGAACAACTCTTATGTAAATCTGACTTTGATTGTGATGTAAGATTTTTTTATACATGGTTAAGTTCGAAATGCTAATGCTTTGTTGAGGATTTTTGCATCTGTGTTCATGCGCAATAATGGTTTATAGATTTCTTTTCTTGTGATGTCTTTATCTGATTTTGATATTTGGTCAATGCTACTCTTATGGAATGAGTTAGAAAGTATTCTCCCTACTTCTAAAATCTGGGAGAGACTGCAGTGAATTGGTGTGTTTTCCTTAAATATTTTATAGAATTTACAGTGAATTAATTCATCTGAGCCTGGTACTTTGTCTTGGAGGTTATTAGTTCTGCATTCAATTTCTTAAATAGATACAGACCTATTCGGATGATCTGTTTATTTTTGAGTGGAATTTTAAAACTGTCTCCATTTACTGTGCTGCTATAACAGAACCACAGACTTCATAAAGAACAGAAATTAGTAATTGTGCTTGTGTAGGCCAGGAAACCCAAGATCAAGGCATCAGTAGCTTCCATGTCTGATGAGAACTGTGCTCTGCTTCCAAAAAGACACTTGAACACAGTGTGTTAGTCAACTTTTTGTTGTTGTGACCAAAATACCTGACATAAACAACTAGAAGGAGGAAACATTTATTTTGGCTCCAAATTTCAGAGGTTTCAGTTCATGGTCAGCTGGCTCCATTGCTTTGGGCATGAGGTGAGGCATAGAATGATGGTGAAAAGGTGTGGCAGAGGAAAACCTCTCATCTCATGGCAGTTGGGCAGCAGAGAGAGGAAGAGGAAGGGACCAGAGTTAATATACAGTCCCCACAGGCACACCCCCCAAGACCCAACCCTTCAACTAAGCCCCAGCTGCTACCGCCTTGCAGTAAGTAGCCCATTCGGAACTCAATTAATCAAACCACTGATGAAGTCAGAGCCCTGGTGATTAAATCACTCCCCGAGACTCCTGCCTCTGAACACGGCTGCACTGGGGACCAAGAATTCAGCACATGAGCCTGAAGGGGACACTTCATATACAAACCATATCACCTGTGTCCTCTGGATGGGAGAAACACTGTCCTCACATGCAGAAGGCAGAGGGCAAATATGAATGATTTTCTACATTAAGTCCCTTCATAGGAGCACCTAATCCCATTTACGAGGGAGGATGTCTCTCGGCCTAATGGCTTCTGAAAGGCCATGTGTCCTAATACGATAGGGTTGACAGAGCCTGAATTTTGGAGGAGACACAGTCATGCCATGACAGGAAGATTATGTCTTTCAAGGAACTGATCCATTTCATCTAAGTTGTCAAATTTGCAGTTATGGTTTATAATATTCTTCAATTATCCTTTAGTGCCCTTAAAATTATCCTTTAATGGGATCAGTAATGATATCCCTTCTTTGATTTATGACACTTGTCACTTGTGAATTCTCTGTTTTTCTCTCTCTCTCTCTCCACTAGTCTGACTAGAAGTTTATTAATTTTATCTATCTTTTCAAAGAAAAAGACTTTGGCTTTGCTGATTTTCATTTATGCCCTTTTTTTCAATTTCAATCCTTCTGATCTAAATTTTATTTATTTTTTCTACCTACTTTGAGTTCAACTTCCTCATCTTTTTTTTCTACACTGGAAATGATTGATTTTGATATTTCTCTTTCCTAACATACACATTTAATGCTATAAATTTGCCTCTGAGCATTGCCTTTGCTGCTTTCCACAAATTTTGATAAGTTGTATTTTAATTTTCATTTAATTCAAAACTTTTTTTGATATTTCGTAAGATTTTTTTGATTCATGTGTTATTTGGAAGTGTGTTGTTTAATCTCCAAATATTTGGATATTTTCCAACTACAATTTTGTTATTGAATTCCAGTATAATTCCATTGTGATTTGAAAGCAGACATCATTTGATTTCTATTCTTTCCATCTAAATTTGTTTGGGTATTATTTTATGGTGCAGAATGTGGCCGATCTTGGTGAATGTTCCATGTGAGCTTAAGAAGAATGCGTATTCTTCTGTTGCTGGAAGAAGTGTCCTATAAAATTTGATTAGACCTTGCTAATCAAATAATACTGTTGTTCAGTTTGACCATATCCTTGCCAATTTTCTGTCTGATACATCGACCAATTACTGAGAGATGCTGAAGTTTACAGCTAAAATAATGGATTTTTCTATTTTTCCTTGAAGTATTATTTTTCCCTCATGTTTTGACACTGTATTTTAGAAGCCTACATTTTAAGGATTCTTATATCTCCTTGGAGAATGGACCCTGCTACCACTTTGTGAAACCACTTTTTGTCTCTCACAAATTTCCTTGTTCTGAGCCTACTTTGTCTGAAATTAATGTAATTACGCCAGCGTTCTTGTGATGACTATGAGAATCCTGCATCTTCCCCATCTCTTGGATTTTTACCTATATGTACCAATTTTTAAGGTGGTATCTTGTTCTTTGGTCCTATTTTTATCCATCTGAATAATATCTTTTAATTGATGTAGTAAAACCATTGATATTTCAAGTGATGAGGGATACAGTTGGATTCATATCTACCACTTGCTCTTATTCTCTTTTTATTGTCATCTTCCTTTCTCTTTCTGCTGTAATTCATTTTAATTGTTCATTTTATAAACTTCCATTTTCCCTCATTTTCTTTCTTTTTTTTTTTCCTGGCTCTTTATTTTTATTCATATCTTCTTCTTTTTATTTTTTCACTTTTCTCTCCTTTCTTTTTACTTCTTTATTGGTTGCAACTAATCCATGTCCAGTTTTAAGCGACCCTCCCAGCTCCACAGGTCAAGTGTCCTGCCTTGTTAGATCTTATCACAAGGTATTTCCAGTCATCCCGGTTCATCCCTGCATCTGCCATTCATTTCACTTGCCCTTAAGTATAATCACCAACCATATTGTTGCTATTATTTTAAATAAACTGCTATTAAGTACATTAATAAAAATAAAAGTTTATTTTACCCTCTTTCATGCCTTCTTTATTAATACCTTTTTTTTTTGTATAGAACTGAGCTTCTGAGTTGTATACTTTCTCTTCTCTCTGAAGAACTTCTTCAAATATTTCTTGCAAGGTAGGTCTATTGCTGACAAATTCCCTTGATTTTTAGTTGTCTGAGAAAGTCTCCATTTCTTCTTCAGTTTTGGAGGATAATTTTACAGAGTGTGGAAGTCCAGCTTGATGAATATTGCGGTTTGGATGTGAGGTGGCTTCCTAAAGGGTGATCCCTGTATTAATGCAGGAATGTTCAGAGGTAAAGCAATTAGATTAGAGAGCCAGAACCTAATCAGTGGATCAATTCATTCAATGGATTAATAATTTGAAGGACTACCGGGTGGTGACAGTGGCAGTGGGCAGGACTGAAGGAAGCATGTCACTGGGGGCATGACTTTGGGTTTTATACTTTGCTCCTGGTGACACCCCCCACCCCTCCTGCTTCCTGGCTGCCATGATCAGAGAAGTTGTCCTTGGCTACACTCTGTGACACAGTGTTGGCCTCACCACAGACACAGAGTGTGGAGTTGGCTGAACATGAACAGAAATATGCCTGGGAGTGGGTATTTGTGCCTGTATGACCCTTGATATCTTCCATGGCTTCCTGGGTGTGTGGTTTGGTGTCTACCTTAATTCTGGAAGGTTCTTATTACTAGTGCTTCAAATCTTCTGCTCCTTTATCTTTCTTTTTCTTCTGGCATTGCTATATCTCTGTTACACCTACTACAGTTGTCCACGGTCTGGGGCAAACTATTCAAGACTGGCTCACTTTCTCATTCTATTCTCTTTGCTTTTTAGTTTTGACATTATATTAATACATCCTCAAGCTCAGAGATTCTATCCTCAGATGTGTCCAATCTACTAATTAGCTCACCAAAGGTATTCTTTATTTTTATTATAGTGTTTTTTGTTTCTAGTATTTCTTTTATTCTTTCCTAGAATTTCCATTTCTCCATTTACATTACTCATCTATTCTCACATACTTTTCCCATTGCAGGCTATTACATATATATCATAGTTATTATAAAAAATTTTTTTGTGGCACCAGGGATTGAACTCAGGGGCACTCAACCACTGAGCCACATCCTCAGCCCCATTTTGTATTTTACTTAGAAACAGGGTCTCACTGAATTGCTTAGAGCCTTGCTTTTACTGAGGCTGGCTTGGAACTCTGGATCCTCCTGCCTCAGCCTCCCAAGCTGCTGGGATTACAGGCATGCATCACTGCGCTCAGCTCATAGTTATTATAAATTCCTGGTTTGATAATGTCAACATGCCTGCCATATCTGACTCTTGTTCTAATGACTGTTTAGTCTCTTCAAACTGCATTTTTTTCCCTTTCACAATGTCTTATAATATTTTATAGAAGGCCAGTTCTTTTCCTGAAAAGAACTAGTGATGTGCTGGTAAGGCGTGGGGGAAGTTCCAGAAATGGAACTAACTTATGATTAGTTCTCAGTCTTTTAGTGAGCCTTGCCTTTTTAACTGTGAACTTCAAGTTTGTCTTGGTTTTTTTCCTTTAAGGAAAAAAGGAGGTTTGGGTTGGTTATTTCCCATATACCACATAGAAGGGTAGAGTGGGCTGGAGTTGGTTATGTTCTAGGAAAACCCCAGTTGGCCAGGTTCTGGTGAAAGAGTTTTCTTTGTGGACAGACTTTTTTGTGTTTTTGTTTTTTTGGTTTTTAGGGTTTTTTTTCCAGAACATTGTGGGAGTCTTGCTAAATGTTTATTTTCCTTTTCCTTTAAGGGTCCTGATTATCTGTTCTTCATGCTGGGAACTTCATGGGATTCCTGAAGACAAAACTCAGGAAAGTGCCCCTCACCTACATACACACATAATGTTCAGCTTTCAGAGCATTTTCTTCTCGGGATAGTTCATGCTCAATCACTAGTACTTATCAATTACAAATTTCTACTCAATGCTGGCTTGATTAGTGGTTTCTGTTTCATGTAAAACTGTGATCCCCTGTATCCGTCTGTGTCTCCGATTTTCAAGGTGATGGTTTGTCCTGTGATCAGAACTCTCTGAGGGATCTTAGAAGATTTGCTGATTTTTAGTTTTTGTTTTTGCTTTTTTCTTATTCTGAGAATGGTTGGGAGTGATAAATTCCAAAACTCCTTACATGTTTGACTGACTCATATTTTTTTTTTAGCACTTTTAAAAGAATGTTCAACTCTTTATATTTTAGGTGGGCTATTTATTTCCATTTAGCATTTCCAATCAATTGTTGCTCTTATATATATGCATATTGATTTTGTGTCAAGTCATTTCTAAAATTTTTCTTGTTATTAGTAATTTTTTTATCCAGAGGATACTCTGATTTTCTGGATATATAATTAATTAGTACATAAAGTATAACATATATATTGTAAAACTAAGTACAATATTTCCATCTTCCCTGTTTTTATACTTCTATTTCTTACTGCACCTATCATTGTATGATCTAGTAATTCCAAACCAAATGTAAATAGTGGTAGAAGTGGGCACCTCAATCACTTACAGTAGTATTTCTCAATAGGAAATATTGTCCTGACACTGAAATCACTGTATTTTATATTCCTGATCCAGTGTGCATTATTCGTGTTTTTAAACAGCTATCATGAGTAGATGTTGAGTGACTTTGAGCATCTGTGGAAATAATGCCTGTTCAAATTAGCCTTATTAATATGGCAGTCATAGTCATAATTTCGTAACATTGAGGACTTTTACATTTCTGGAGTAAAATGCTCTTGGTCATGACGCGTTACTCTCTTAGTTTGCTGCAGGGTTTTATTGAGCAATATTATATTCATGGTTTTTAAATCAATATTTATAACTGGCTTAGATTTGTAATTTTCTTTTGTGCTCTCTTCCTTGAATTTAATTACTATTCTCGTTTCATGAAAATGAATTGAAGATGCCCATTCTTTTATAGAAGTATCTGTTAGCATTAGGACTGTTATTCTGTAAAGACTTAATAGAATTCTCCGAAGAAAATAATGGAACCTAGTGATTTCTGGAGATTTAACCAGTACATTTTTCTATGTCCTCTCTGAAAATCAGTCTCTTTATATTTTTCAAGTCTACTTCAGTAAATGATATATTTATAAGAAATTATCTACTTTATTCAGATTTTCAAATACTGAAAAGACATAGGCTGTAGTCAAACAAAGCAACCTGCACTATGTTTATAGACACACAAACATACACTTGAAACCAGCAACCCTGCCCCGCCAAAAAAATAACAAAATATATGAAGCAATTGTTTTCCAGACTCTGGACATCAGGCAAAAGGTCAGGAAATAAATGCCCAATAATTATTCCAGCTTATAATTTAAATTGAATCTTCAGGCTGGGACATACAGAAGAGCAACCCATGTGGAGCCCACTCAACTCCTGAGCTGAGATGGAGCTGAGCCCTAGGTAGTTAGAGAGCACAGGGTGAGTACTGGAGAGGAGAAATGCAATGGAGAGAAACTTGGAGTTCCAAAATGTGTTTTCCCCTGGTACTAGGCTAGGTGCCTCTGACTGGTGCATATGTATATATATCCCAAAGCTGGGGAAAGAGCCACCAGAAAGGATTTAAGGACATGTTCCTGAAGAGCGTACATGTCCAGAAATAGTGCCTGTTTCTTTCAGCCCAGTTAGAGCATCATTTTATATGAAGAGTGAACCCCACCCCCAAAATTTAATGAACAGATCATCAGAGCCACAGTGTAATTTCAATCAACCTAAAAAAATAGAGTCTACAAAAGATAGGGCAAAGGTCCAAAAAGTATCTGATAACCAAGTGGCCATTTACCAAATTTGAGGAAAACTATAAACCTACCAATTCAAGGACTCATTGAATCCTAGTCACAAAACACATAAAATATTAAAGTGCATTACCATCAAATTGCTCAACACCAGTAATAAAGGTAAACATTAAAGTCAGTGGGAAGAAAAGAGACACATTAAACACAGAGGAATGAAGATAAGAATGACAACAGAGTTCTTATCAGAAATAATGCAAGCGAGAAATCAACGTAGAAAATACCTTCAAAGAACTGAAAGAAAAAAAATCTTTCAACTCAAAGTCTATGCTCCATTGAAATATGTTTCAAGAATTAAGGGAAAATAAAGAAATTTTAGACATACAAAGCTAAAGATTTAACCTATAGAAATGTTAAATGAAATATGTCCTTTAAGCAGATGTAACATGTTCTCAGAGGGAAGTAATCTATATAAAATATAGATCTATGTAAAAGAATGGAGAGTATTACATTTGGTAATCATATGGATAAATATATAGTTTGGGTCTTGATATTTAAATACTACTGAAAGATAATTGTTTATTTAAACACACATGCACGCACAACAACAATATCATGTGGAATTTTTAGTGTATGTAAAAGTGAAATGTATCAATAATAAAACAAAGTTGGAAAGAAAAATAGAAGTATTCTATTTCTATGTTTTCATACAATACTTTAAGTGCTATTAAGCACTTGAAAGCAAAAGATGTACACAAAAAATTCTAGCATCCTCCAGAAGAACAAAACCAGACACTAACAAAGAACTAAACGTGAAACCACTATCCAAGTAATTAATCATAATTAAGGGACTACAATAACCTAAGTCAATGAATTAATACAAAGACATTTTAAAAACATGGTAAATATGGTAAAAAAAAAAAAGAACAAAGGGGGCAAGTGGAAAACAAATAGCAAAGTGATCATATTTATTTAAATAATCATATCCATAATTACTTTAAATGTAAATGGTCTAAATATGCCTATTAAAAGGCAGAGATTGTCAAAATGGATACAAGAACAAAACCCAACTATATGCTGCCCACAGGAAACACATATTAAATATAAAGACACAAATTAAAAGTAAATGAATATAAAAGATGTATCATACTAATGCTAGAATCAAATAAAGGTGGAGTTGCTATATTAACTTCAGAAAAAAATAGATTTCAAACAAAGGAAATAAAGAGGTTTTGTAATGGCAAAGGGGTCAAATCACCGAGAGAGCAAACCAATCCAAGTATTACAAAAAATAAAAAATAATTGAAGCAAAAACTGGCATTACTTCAAGGAGAAATATATAAATTCATAGTTGGGGGAGATAATTTGATAACAATTATTCTGTAAATCACCAATCTCAATAATTGATAGAATACATAGACAAAACTCAGTAAAGATACAGAATATGTGAAAAGCACTACTGCCTAACTTGACCTGACTCTTAGAGAGTGCTCCACCCAACATGTAAACTGTTTTCAAGTGTACACGTGGTATTTACCAAGGTACATCAGAGATTAGGCCATAAAACAGGTCTGAAAAAATGTTCTGAGCCATACAGATTTTGTGTTTTACCCACAGTGGAATTAAATTTAAAAATTAATAGCAGAAATAGCTCTGGAAAATCTCCAAAACACATAGAAACTAATCAGCACATTTAAAAATTAGCCATGAGTCCAAAAAGAAATCAGAAGGGAACTTAGAAAGTATCTTCAATTGAATGAAAATAAAAACATAACAAATGAAAATTTATGAGATGTTACTAGAGCATTTAGAAAGAGATTTGGAACACTAAATGTTGATATTAGAAAATAAATTCTCTAAATAAAAACCTCAACTTTCCAACTAGGAGATTAAATTAAATACATAATAGAAGAAAGGAAATACTAAAATTTCGGGTAGAAATTGATGAAACAGAAAGCAGAAAGTCACTAAGAAAAAAATCCAAAAGTCCAAAAACTATTTCATTAAGATCAGTATAATTGGTATAGAGATTGGTCAGGAAAAAAGCAAGAAAAAGAGAAGTCACAATTTACTGAAATTGGGGGGTGGGGGTGCAGGGGAACATCCATCTGATCAGAATCAAAAGATCATAAAAGGACAACAAGAGAATATTATGAAGAGTTATTATGTCAATTAATTTTGTGATTTAGATAAAATGGACAAAGTCTTTGAAAGATAAAACCAACCAGCATTCACTTAAGAAGAGAGCTGTGGGTTGTAGCTCAGTGGTACAAGGCTTCCTGGGTTTGATCTCCAGAACTGAAGAGAAAAATAAAAAAAGAAGGAGACAGAGGAGGAGGAGAAGGAGAAGAAAGAAGAGGAGGAGGAGAAATAGACAACCTGAGTAGCCTAAATTAAAGAAATTGAAATTATAATTAAAATCACATACACACATACACACACAGCCTCCATTCCCAGGTAGTTTCACAGATGAATTCTACTTAAGGAAGAAAAATTTCCAATTCTACAAAAATTCTTCCAGAAAATTAAAAAGGAAGCACCATTTTCCAACACATCTGAGGCCAATATTACCCTGAACCAAACTCCAAAGTTATTAGTGAAAAAATCATAGACCATTATCTTCCATGGATACAGATGCAAAAGTTCTAAACGAAATTTTTGATGGTCTAGCTGACAATATGTCAAAAGCCAAAGACATTATGAGCAAGTGGGTTTATCCCAAGAATGTAAGGTTGGTTTAACATTTGGTAATTGTCCAATGTCCTTCACATTAACAAACTTAAAAATACAAATTTGACCATATCATCACCTCGATAGACACAGAAAATAAATTTGGCAAAAGTCATCTACCAAAACCCCACAGATGACATCAAACTTAATGGTAAAAGATGAAATGCTCTTGTCTTGATGATCAGAAATACTATTGCATTTCTGTTGAACGTTTTACTGTAGGCTCCAGCTGGTACTAACAAGAAGACATTCAAGGCATTCACAATGGAAAGGAAAAAGTGAAACTTTCAGTTGGCATGTTGCTCAATCATCTCTGTGGGACTCCCGTGGAATCTTTAAAAAGCCCATAGAATTAACAAGTAAGTTTTGCAAGATTCCAGGGTATAAGAGAGTGGTACAGAAATCAACAATATTTTTTTACATACAAGGCACTATTTGAAATTAAAAATGAAATACTATTGTTTACATGAGCATTAAAATGAAATACTTGGGGATTCATCTGCCAAAATAAGTGAAAGTCCTGCACAAAATATTTCTGATTAAAAATAAATGAGACAGCCTGAGGGACAGGAATCCCATGAAAACAGAAGGGAGATCAGTGGAGGAGAGGGAAGAGATTGAGGGGCAGGACAGAGGGATGGGAAGGGGGAAGACCCCAAATGAAACTGACCAGATTATGCTGTGTACATGTATGAATATTCCATAGCATATCCCGCCTCTAGGTACATCTATAGAGCACCGATTAAAAATAAATAAATAGATGGAAGGAAAACCAGTAGGGTAGAAGAAGGGAAGCAGAGGGAGGGAAGAGGGAAGGTAAAGAGGGAGTCGTGGGGATTGTAATGGAGCAAAGAATATTCCATGCATATAGGCACATGCCAAAATGAGGCCCATGATTACATACGACTATAATGCATGGATAAAAACACCAAAAAAATTAAAGAAGACCTAAACAAATGAAGAAATTAAAATATTGTTACCAAAGCTTGGAAGACTCTATCTTCTAATGTGTCAATACGCAAAATGATCTCTAGAATCAAGGTTGCGATTGAAATTCCAGCAGGTTTCTTTCTCCTAACTTGATAGCTAAATGTAGAATTCATACAGAAAGGTCAAAGTTATCTATAATAGTCACAACAACTTTTAAGAATAAAGAATAATATAATAAGAATAATATTCTTTTAAAGAATGAGGATATTAGGGAGAACAAATACTCCCATATCTTCAGGTTTATAATGAGCTTATGTTCATCAAACCAGTATCATTTGGGTGGAAACAGAGACCAAAGACATCAGTGGAAGCAGTTGAGAATCCAGATGTACGGGTACTCTATATGACCCACTTATTTTAGATCAAGTTTCAAAGGCAGCTTGATTAGGGAACGGTAGCCTATTCAATCAACAGTACTGCAGTAACCAGGCAGCCATACGTAAGAAGGTGACCTGAGTTGGTTTTCTTTCCCTGTTGCAGTGTCTCACATGAGTGGGGAGAAAGATCCAGAGTAGGAAGCACAGTGGGAACAGGTGGGTTGTACAGAGATGGGGCCACCAGCATGAGTATTGCAACTATAAATGTTTGCAGTTACTATTAAATTGACATAATGAAGGGAAACAGAGACTAATGATAGTAATAAAAAATTTTAAAAAGTGCCAAAAGTCTTGTTTCAGCAGCAGGTCAGGTATCAGAAGTCAATATTTATTGCAGGGAAATGAGAAGCTTGTGGTGTACCAACATGCAAATAAGTCAGTCCCAAAAAACCAACGGCCAATTATTCTCTCTGATGTGCGCATGCTAACACGCAATAATGTGTGGGGGGGTATAAATTTATTGGATTAGACAAAAGGGAATCAAGGGAAAGGGTGGGGATAGGAATAGAAAAGACAGTGGAATGGGACATAACTTTCCTGTGTTCACATATGAATACCCGACCAGTGAAACTTGTATCGTGTACAACCACAAGAATGGGATCCTAATTAGAATTAGTTGTAATCCATGTGTGTATAATACGTCAAAATACACTCTACTGACAGGTATATCTAAAAAGAACAAATAAAAAAGTCATCCAGGCCAAGAGTTTCCATTCATAGAGGCTGTTCTGTGGGGGCTGGACCTCACACCAGGGCTGAATTATGGCTTGAGAGCATGTCCCCATGACTCGGAGCCCAAGCACAGGTGCGGCCCAACGGTCCGAGTTATCTGAAGGGTACCCCTGTTCTCACCTGGAACGAGAGTCCGGACCTGGACTCGGAGTCAGGAGGCTGCCTCCCTGGCCGGCAGCTAAGCCACTCCTTGCAGACAAATCACAGCGATGGCCTCAGACTCCGCCCACCGTTAGCACCAAGTTCACCAGTGAAGAAGGATGCGATTACTCATCTTGCTGAAGAAACTCGTCTGCCCAGAAAACACGTGGCGTGCCTCGGGGTCTGCCTGCCTCTCGGCGTGGCAGTAAGAAGTGCAGCAGAGTCTGACGCTGGCAGGTGTTTCCCCTCTGATTTAAATAAATAAATAAATAAATAAAAAAGGAACCAGTTTAGCTGCCCCTCTGCAATGAGAAGAGCCCACTGACTTTGCCGGCACCCAAGGGTGCAGAGTCCAGGGTGTTTGCCTGAGACTTGAGTCCTGTAGACCACAGAGCCTAATGGACCCCAGGAAGCCCAGAAAGTATCACCTGAGCAGGTCTCCACAGCAGGTCTCTAAGCTCCACACCTACACAGCAGCCAAGGGCAGTGCTACCCCATGACCACAGTTTCCAAGGCTACGGTGATTTATCTCCCATAATATATCCTGGGATACTAGAAATCTGTCCAGAGTCAGACTGGTTAAAAATTGTAAAATAGCTCTACAATGAGATTTTTTAAATCTGGTTTGGTTTCTTTCAAAAACCTCCCCATTATTTATTCTGAAAGTCTCCATGAGATAAGTTGTGTGATTATAGAATTTGGAGTCCAGGGGTCTCCAGAATCCTGAAAAAGGATAAAGTGAGGTAGTAGGTCCCAGCCCTCCTTTATTTCTACCAGTGAAGCTACAAAGTTGTTTTAAAGGAGGGAAATCTCGGAAACCCCATGGGAACAAATGTCAGCTCTGTGTCCCACAAATCACTGAAACCAGATATTTATTTTCCATAGAGGAGGTGGGAGGAGAGAGGTGTGGGGAAGAATCAGCCAGGGAAGGAAAGAGGATTCTTCTTTTATTGGATGAAGTGGACCAATAAGAGATGGAGATCAGAGTCATTTTATTAATAGTAATAATGGCTTGGATTTATAGGGTGGTTTCCTCTGAAGATCTAAAGACCTTCATACCTACTATTTTGTTTCTGTGCACTACAACCTGAAAAACAAGACTGTTGTGAAATAAACATCAAATACAAGCATCCTGCTTTTAAAAAATGGAAAAATTCCTGAGAGTCTCCCAGACTCAGGTGCTCTTAGAACGAGAAGCCCAGCTCCAGTAGGGACATGGTGGCCACAGAGGAGACCAGTGTCTCAAGGACAGCTCCAGGTTCCAACAGCAACTGCCAAGCCCCCCAGCAGTCCAGGCTCTTCCTTATTTCCTCCAGAGGAAGCCAGGGAGGTGTAGGGGTGCTTTTGATATCTAGACATCTTTTTGACTCCTTAAAAAATAATAGACATTCTTTTTTAGAGTGGTTTTAGATTCACAGCAAAATTGAGAGGAAGGTACCGAGATTTCCCAGTACCCTTTGCTCACACGTAGGTGCAGCCTCTCCCACAATCCACAGTTCTCCAGAGTGGTCCATTTGCTACACCTGACCACACTGGCACCATTATTATCCAAACACCCACCGTCCATACCTTAGGGTTCAGTCTCAGTGTCGTACATTCCATGGGTTTGGACAAAGGCATAATGCTCTATTATAGTATCATACAGAGTAGTTACACTGACCTAAAGGTTCTCCAAGCTCTGCCAATTCACCCCTCCTTGCCCTCTGGCAACCCTAGTCTTTGCTTCTTCCAGAATGTCATAAAGTTGGACTCACACAATATGGAAGCTTTCAGAATGGCTTCTTTCACTTAGCAATAGGTATGTCTTCATAACTTCATAGCTCATTTTTTTTAGTGCTGAATAACAGTATCCCATTGTGTGAGTGTACCCGAGTTTATTTATCCATCTACCTCCTGAAGGATATCTTGCTTGCTTCCAGGCTTTGGGAATTGTTAATAAAGCTGCTATAAATATCTGTGTGCAGCTCTTTTGTGGACAGTTTTCAGCTTCTTTGGGTAGACACTAAGGAGCGTGGTTACTGGCTTGCATGGTAAGAGTATGTTTAGTTTTGTAAGAAGTCTTCTGGACCATTTTCATTTCCAGAAGCAGCCATGAATGAAGGCTACTGCTACTTTGCTCTTTTTGATCACACAGGTGTTGGCAGGGACCTGACAGAGCTGCGGTCCGCCAGGGGGACACCATCTTCTTTGAACTTGATCTGCTGCAGTCACTAGCACGAAAGAGCTCGTGAGTGTCACACCTGGTCATTGCAGGAGATCCAGGGGAAAGTGTTGGACATTCTAGGTCAGGAAGGGGTGAGTTGCCGGCCCTGGAGACCAAAGCATGGTTTGGCTCTTCTGTTTCACTTATTTTATTTTCAAGCATCAAATGCTGATAGAATACCCATCGCCTGCCAGGACTCCTGCTCCTGTCTTGGTCTCCCCACCAGCCTGCTCCCCATCTCCAACCTTAGCTTTAGGTCGATGTTGATGGTGCTAACTGTGGTGCCATTAGAAACTAGAAGGGTCTTGGGAGACAGAGAGGGGCCCTAAGTCATGACATCCTTTCTGCGACTGAACCTCGCAGCGGGTCCTTCATAACACTCCGCTAGATTTCCAAAGAAATATTTATCATAGAATTAGGTACATGGAAGCACAAAGATTTAAAAATCTTTGGACCATGTGAGAAATTCCCATAGGGCAAATGATGTGCCTCCTCTAAACCAAAATAAATAAATAAATAAAGGAGATGACGAACAAAAGAGAAATAACAAAAAAAGAGAACTCGGTGACCTAATAACCAATGCAATATGCAACCCTCCTTTAGAACTGGATTTTAAAGACTAAATATAAAAAGGCATCTTAGGGATAATCAAGGAAGTTTGACTATGCACTGAGTACTAGATCATGTTAAGGAATAATGACTGTGCTTGTCAGAAGCGATGATGTCATGGTTGTATCAAGGAAGAAGTGTCTTTTTGGTTTAGAGATGGACAGTCATCTCTTGGTTTCTGAGGAGGATCGATTGCAGGATGCCCAAGTCCTCAGATACTCACATGTCTTATGTAAAATGGTACTGTGTTTCCATATAACCTATAAACATCCTCCGGTAGACTTTAAATCATCTCTCGAGTGCTTGTAGTACCTACACAACATAAATGCTAGGTAAATAGTTATTATACAGTGTGGTTTAGGAAATAATGACAAGAAAAACAGTCTGTATATGTTTAGTACCAATGCAACTGTTGAAGGCTTAACTACGATTTATCTGTGGTTGGTTGAATCCATAGATCTGGAACCTGCAGATACAGAGGGAATGGGAATCTACATATAGAAAGGGCCAAAAATACATGGTAGCATCCAGAGTAAGAATGTGTGCAGGGTGTTATTTGCTCTAATAAACCTAAGCAGAAACAAACCAAGCAACCCCGTGGAGCAGACACAGAGGTTGTCAAACCTTGGGGAGCATCAAGACCGACTGAGGGGCAGGGCCCACTACCTGGGCATTTCTGACCCCTCTGGAGCAGGGCTTAGAATCTGCATCTCAGACAGGCTCCGGGAGATGCTGAGGCTGCAGGTTCACACTTGCAGAACAACTGGAGACGTGAAACAGGAGAGCAAGACGTCAGCCACTGTCGAAGTGGGTGCGGGATGTGGGAGGGCTTTGTCGTCTTACTCTTTCTGCAGTTGGGTACTTGAAATAGAGATTATTTAAACATCTTTTAAACAAGTATGCTCACTCCCCCTGTTTACAGTTGATAACAAAGCAGCAACTTAGAAACCAAATTTTTGACATTGTTTTTTCCTGCACAGACCTCCTAGGAGAAGTCAAGGAGTAACTCAAGGAGAATCGCAAGCCACCCAGCCATCGAGGTGACTTCCTCTCTGTCTCCTCACATGTAGGCAGAGATCATAGTAAGAGTCACACAGGCACAAATGAGCAAGAAGTCAAAGGGATACACCGAGTGGTCCCAGTGATTTATCACAACTGGAAAGTCCAGTTGTGTCTTGAAGCATCTGACAGTTAATTTTATGTGTCAATTGGTTGGGCTAAAGGATGCCCAGGTAGCTGGTAAAACATCATTTCTGAACGTGTTGAAGAGGCATTTATGGAAAAGAGAACCTTTTGAATGTCAGTAGAATAAGTAAAGAAGATCCAGTCTCACTGGCATGGGTGGGCACCATCCTGTTGTTGAGGGATTGAGTAGGTGGAGGAAGGGTGAACTCTCTCTTTCTTCCTGTCCTGGGCCATCTATCTTCTACAGTTGGACATCAGAACTGCTGGTTCTCAGGTCTTTGTCCTTGGATTGGAATTCACACCAATGGCTCTCCTGGTTCTCAGGCCTTCAAACTGATCTATACCACCAGCTTTCCCAGCCCTCCAGCTTACAGATGAGAGACGATGGAACTCCTCCGTCTCTGTAATCATGTGACCCAGTTCCCCGACTAAATATCCTCTGGGCTGAATCTCTCTTTTTTTTTTTTTTATTATTGTAAACAAATGGGATACATGTTGTTTCTCTGTTTGTACATGGCATAAAGGCATACCATTTGTGTAATCATACATTTACATAGGGTAATGTGAATCTCTATAAATATGCTCTTGGTTCTGTTTCTCTGGAGAAGCCTCATGCAAAGCATTTAGTGTTAGGTTTGACTGAGTTGACAGAAACAGCTACTCTCCCCTCCTTCCAGAGGAAAAAGAGGTTTGAACAGAAGAAATGTCTTCCTCTTTCCTGTGGGGTTACCTGGGTTGGTTAGGAGCTGGTGCCCTACTGTGCTGACCTCATGGTCCAAGATGGCAAAAAGAGAGGTGGAAGGGACAAAGTGAGTGGATCAGGGGACATTTCCCACTGACTCCTCTGGAAGGGTCCTGAGGCTACATTGATCTGTGCATGGGGGTGGGGCCCAGCCACCTGCTAGGGCAGCAGAGAACTGTCTGCAGTGCCCAGAGGACCTGCGCGTGGCCAGAAGGGGACAGGCGTGGAAGGGCAGCCTGAGTGCTCTGCCTCGAGTGCGGGCCAGGCACAATGTGTGAGGCAGCTTGTCCCCTCGGCACTGCCTATGCCACCCACCTCCACATGGCCTGCCATTCAGCCAACTCCCCTGTAAGTGCCTACTGGACAATTCGGAAAAAATTGGGGGAGAACTACCTCCTGGCCCGTTAGCAGCGGGACTGGAAATCCAGCCCCAAAGCAAGGAGAAATGAGGAATCCTTCGCCTTCTCTTGTTCAACTGCGGACTTCGTTGATGTGGAAGGTAAAGGAGGGCCTTGCTTTGGGTGCCGTACTTTGGATCTGGAATGTTCCCAAAGGCCCATGGGTAAAGGCTTGGCCCCCAGCTTGGCACTGTTGGGGGTAGTAGAACCTTTGAGAGGTGCGGTCTAGCAGGAGGTCTCAGGTCATCCGGCCTCACTTGGGCTCTTAGGTCCTTGAGGCCCCAACCCCTCCCTCTCTTTTGGTTTCCTGACCACCATAAGGTGAGCAACTTCCCACACCGCAGACTCCTCCCATGGTGTGCTGCCTTGCCACAGACCTAAAAGTAATTGCACCAACAAACCATGGGACTAAAACCTTTGAAACTGTGAGAAAAAAATAGACTTTTCCAAGTGATTATCTCAGGTATTTTGTTATAGTAATGGAAAGCTGACTGATGCAAGAAAAGCAAACAGGAGTTCACATCTTGCTTAGGTCCAGATGGTTTAAGGCAATCTACTTTCTGCTCTTCTGCTTACCTAAAAATAGCTTGTACTCCAGGATATAAAACCTCTTTTGGGTAACCCTTGGGTGTTGACGAGGCAGATCCCATGATCCCTAGCATAGGACAGTGGGGGGCAACAGGGTAGTGATGATCCTGCAGGGACAGAGATCCTCCCATATACACCTGGAGAACGGCAGGAACAGAACAGGAAACTCCTGGCCTAATGCCATTTGAAAGAGGTTCTCTACCTTGTTCTGCAGGAAGAATTTGGTTTCAAAGCCACAGTGATCTCTGTATTTAAAATAAAACAATATGATTAAATTATACTAAAATAAAACAATAGACATAGTCCTTGCAGAAAAGTTACAAAATGTAGATAAGAAAATACAGTATTTTCAGGAAAGCTTTGCTAACTCAGTGTGTGTGTGTGTGTGTGTGTGTGTGTGTGTGTGTATCATCGTGTGCATATCACTCGGCATATTCTGGTTTCATGCACATGTATAACTGATTTTAATATTAAAAATCTGAAGCTAACCCTCAGTGCTCAATAATTCCACACCTTCAAGAAAGCCTTAAAATAACTGAGGTCCAGATGACAAAGCCTGGGGTGTTCAAACTTTGATTCTACTGGTCAATGCCAAGGTTTAAATGCAATCTTGAGGCCTTTTAACACAGCAGAGCCTAGCACAGTGGAAATCCTCCCAGCCCTTTGTATGGTGGCAGGGAGGGAGGCTGGGAACGGAGGCCTGGAGGAGCCAGGAGCATTGCGTGTGTTTTCTTGTTCTTTCCCGTCTGTGTACACACAGAGAGGCTGCCAGGGGGAAATGAGTGGCAGAGACACACTTCAAGTCCAAGCCTGCCCACACTCGGGCTCATGTTGAAACCAGTGCGCGACAGCGGCAGGGAGGCTGCTTCCTCTGGCCCTGAGCAGCCTCTTGCCACCTCCTGCCCCAGAGCAGCCAGGTCCAGGCTACAGAGCTGGGGGCGCCCCGCTGAGGGAGGGTGAAGGTGAGCTGCTGCCTCCCACACAGAAAGCCAGAGAACACTCCCTCACAGGAGCATTGTCAGAAGGAAGCCGTCGGGCATGAAAGGTGGTGGACCGAGACCGACATCAGTACCCCATGTACACGTGTGATCACACAAAGATTGTGAATCTACATCATGCACAACCAGAGAAACGAGAAGATGGGCCCCATTTGTGTACAATGAATCAAAATGCAGTCTGTGAAAATAAAAAAAAATAATAAAAAAATTTTAAAAAAGAAGCAGTCGACCTCCAGACCAGCTGCAAACTTTTAAAAACTATCCCACCATAAAGTGGAAATGATAGTACGGTTTTGGGTCTGCGAACGGACCATTTGCATGGGCCAGCCTAGACAACTAGCACGGGTGTAACTGTCTTTCATAAAACGGGACTCACCTTCCAAAAATCAGTGTGGAAAAAAGACTTGGAAATCCAATGCCTTTGGGGGCAGAGGCTGCGACTGAAACACACAAAAAATGTCAGATTGGTTATTTGTTCACCCCTGTCAGTCACTGAGCAGTGACTACCCCTCCTCTGTGTCGGCTCTGTTGGGGTACGAACATGGAAATAGAGATGGGCATGGGGCCTGCAGACTGCTGGCCTGGTGACCACTCCCCAGGACCATGTCCCTGAGTGGTCCCTGGCCTTGAATCTGGGCCGGTGCAGCAGCTGCTTTAAGGGAATGTGGCAGAAGCCATGCGTTGCTGTGTCGGAGGTGAACACTAGGAACACCTGGCAGCCCGAGCCATGTGCTTTGGGAGCCACCCTGTAAAATGTATGGTTGCCAAAAAGAAGAGACGCCCTGAGGAGCAGCCTCGTGGAGAGGGAGAGACCCCGCCCGCCAGCTCCCTGGCCTGGCTGCCCGACTGCCCGACCCGCTGAGTTCAGGCCCTGCCTCCGTTTATGCCCCTGCTTCTGGCCTCCTGGAAGTCCTCCACCCTCTGCTTCCCTGCCTGCTCCCTGGGTGTGTTTGTTGCCTCGGTTTTGACCTGCTTAGTGTGTGGGTTGCTCTTCTGGTCCTGCCTTCTAGACAAAGCAGGGATCCGACGTTGCATGTTCAGACAAGATGTGTCTGAAGGAGGTGAGGTAGCACAGTGCAAGAGCCCCTGGCCCGCTGAGGGGAAGGAGCTCGTCGTGGAAACGAAGGTCGATGAGCTTTGCAGAACAGCCATCGCTGAGACCGTAACTGAGTCCACGCACATCCAGGCGATGAGTGCAGGCAAATGCTATCAGAGGTCCCAATCCTGCTGATTGGTGGAACCACCTAGAAAGATATTCCAAGAGAACTTCAGAGCTTCCAGAAACACAGATCCCCAAATCTGAGGTTCTGACGAGCGTCTGGGTTTGGGAACCTCTGAACTTGATGCATTATAAAGATGTCATCCAACAATCGGTTCTCACGCTCCAGGCTGTTACTTCTATTTTTCTTACTTATTCAGAATGAGCCTGTGAAGTGGATCTGTCTGCAGTGTGTTCCCCAGAGGCTCATGTGCGGGAAGCACTGCCCCTACCTTGGTGGGGTTGAGATGGTGGAACCTTTAAGAGGTGGGGCTTAGTGGGAGCTACCTGGGTCATGGGGGGCCTTAGAAGGGCTCAAGGCTGGCTGCTGCAGTGGGCTAGGTCCCAAGAGAGAGGCTTCTTATAAAGAAAGAGGCTGTCCTGTGGGCTTGGCACCTTCTGCAAACAGCCAGTTCCCTTTCCATTCCACCACCATGTTGTCATGCAGTCAGGGGGGTCCTTGCTAGAACTCTGGGACCATGCTATTTGGACCCTCCAGCCAGCAGAATCCTGAGCCAAGTAAACCTCTTTATTTATAGAGGATCCAGCCTCAAGTATTTTGTTATAGTAACACAAAAGAAAGACAACCTCTACTAAGAGCAAATCATGATAGATGCCATCTTCCTCTGTATAAAGAAAATTAAGAAACAAACATTGTTTTTCAATTGGCTCTATATTTGCAACTTATTTTCTTTGAAAAAACTGTTATGTTCTATAGAGATGCAAGTTTTTAAATCTTAATTGTTGCCCAAATCACTTAGTTATATCCCCAGCCCAGATTCACTTTCTTTTCTTTTTTTCTTTTCTTTTGTACTGTGGATTGAACCTAGGGATGCTTAACCATTAAGCCACATCCTGAACCCTATCTATTTTCTATTTTGAGACAGGGTCTTGCTAAGTTGCTTAGGGCCTCGCTAAGTTGTTGAGGCTGGTCTTGAACTTTAATCCTCTCCTGCCTCAGCCTCCAGAGTAGCTGGGATAACAGGAGTGTGCTACCATGCCCAGCCCTTATTTTTCTTGAACTCAGTGCCTGGCTACATGTTGAAGGGTTTTTTCTTCTGGAGTTTGTATGAGAGCGACCCTAATATTGCACCCATCTTACGGAGAAGCAGAGGTGGCAACTGTCCAGGCAAGACACTCCTTCACTGCAGCACGGGAGCTGTCGGGCCAGGGGACAGCCTTCGTTGTTATTCTCCCCTGGGCCTTCTCTCCTGAGCTGTGAGGCAGAAGCGGGAAGAGAGAAGTGGGATTGTAAAGACCATGGCATTTCTGGGCTTCGCTTTGTAAAAAGAGGGTAGCAGTTGCAAGCAGGCAAACTGAAGGGAGCTTCTAAGAGCACTTGGAGAAAGGATGGCAGGCCACCAGGCACCAGGGGAACTCACTTTTTCATGCAAGCCATAGGAGAGAACCTGTTTCAGCAATTCACACACCCTCAGGAGCTGCTCCCATTCCAAGGAAACATCCAGGTGGTCAGAAGAGGAGAGTCGATCTGATCAATACTGCTCCCTCTGCCACCCCAATCTTCCAGGGCCCTGGGTCATAGCTGCTGGGGAGCCCAGCCTGTGAATGGCACTAGTTTCTTTCTCAGGTTTTTCAGTGCGTTGACCCCTAGGATCACCAACCTAATGGTCTCACTTCTCAAGAGAACACTAAAAGTTCTCCTGGGAATTGAAATGGCTCATCCATTTAAAAAAGGTACCTGTACATCCACATTCATAGCAGCTTTATTTCCAATAGCCAAAAGGTGAAAACAACCCAAGCATCCATTGACAGATGAATGCAGAAACAAAATACAGTCTATCCATACAAAGGAATATTATGCAGCCTTGAAAAAGAAGAAAATTCTGACATAGATCACACCATGAATGAACCTTGAGGACATTATGCTAATTGGAATACAACAGGGTTTTTTTTTAATTAATACTTACTTCATGGTTCTATTTATGAGTTATCTAGACCTGTCAAACCTATAGAGGCAGAAAGTAGCATGGCAGAGCCAAAGGCTGGGGTCAGGGGAGTGGGGAGATAGTGTTGAATGGAGATAGAGTTTCAGTTTTGCATATGGAGCTCTGGAGAGGGTTGGTGGTGATGGCTACACATACGAATGCACTAATGCCACAGAACTGCACATTTTAAAGTGGCCACATGGATGAATTGTACGTTATACACATTTTGCCACAATTAAAAAAATTTAAAGATGATAAAAAAAACCAACTATAGGTTTCCCTACCTTCATTCAACCTTGGATAGCTGTCAGTCATTGCAAAGGGGCAGGGCCACATAAGGTATGTGGACACTGACTGTGGTACCATTCTACTCAACAAGGACTCCAGGGTAGCTTTGAGTGCTCCTGCACAAGCTCCTCCCTAGCCCATGATGATGATGATGATGATGATGAAGATGATGAAGATGAAGGTGGTGGTGATGGTAGTGGTGGTGATGATGGTAGTGGTGGTGGTGATGGTGGAGGTGATAATGGTGAAGATGGTGATGATAATGATGGAGGTGATAATGGTGGTGATGATGGTGGTGGTGGTGGTGGTGAAGATGGAGGTGATGGTGGTGGTGATGACAATGGTGAAGATGGTGATGATGATGGTAGAGGTGACAATGGTGGTGGTGATGGTGGTGGTGGTGGTGAAGATGGTGGTGATGGTGGTGGTGGTGGTGATGATGGTGGAGGTGATAATGGTGAAGATGGTGATGATAATGGTGGAGGTGATAATGGTGGTGATGATGGTGGTGGTGGTGGTGAAGATGGAGGTGATGGTGGTGATGACAATGGTGAAGATGGTGATGATGATGGTAGAGGTGACAATGGTGGTGACACCAAGTGAATGGACCCAAGTGGTGTTGCCATTACCATCATACAGATGAGAATACTGATGCTCAGGGACTTCACAGATTGTACTCACAGTCAAGTTTAGTGATTTTCCAAAAGTGTGAACGCACGCAGCAGGCCATTCCTGCAGCCCCTCTCGACTTCAGCAGAGGTCACTTACACTATTTTTATTTTCAGACATACTACCCGCTTCGTCCTCCTCAACAGCCTTTTCCTCTGTGTCACAAGAAGCCGATGTAGTACCAGGCACCAAAAGTTAACGGATTTTCTGGAGTCTGTTTGGACCTCTGGGAAATCCTAAGGCCATTGTAGAATGACAGCGATGTGGGTTTCTCTACCAGCTGTAAACCTCGTGGAAGCTGTGTTCTTATGAGTCACCCACCAGGAGGCCAGGGTTGGGGGTGAGGGTCTTGAAGTCCCCATGAAGGAAGAAAGGAGGGCCTACTGAATGTCTGAAGATGTCTAGGAGGTGGTGCCAAAAGCGTTTCCCTGTCTCTTAGAACGAGTCCATTTTCTTTTGTTATATTCTCTGCTTCTCCTGTCAGACTGTGTGGTTTTGCTTTGTGTTGGAAATGGTCTTCAACTTTCACAAATCTTATCTTTTCCTTTTTCCTGGATTCTTATATTCAATTTTCTCTTGTTCCAACAAAACATTCATTATTAAAAATCAAAACCAGATGTGGTGGCGCCCACCTATAATCCCAGCTGCTTAGGAGGCTGAGGCAGGAGGATCATGAGTTCAAACCCAGCCTCAGCAACATAGTGAGGCCCTAAGCAACTCAGTGAGATCCTGTCTCAAAAGAAAAAAGAAAATCAGAACAGGATGTTATTTTTCCTTTTTCTTTTTTGTGTTTTGTTCCCCCACAGATTGTGATGTGTACACTGTGCAGTGACAGAATTTTAAGATGTTCCAAAGTGCATAAGCCCTGGTCTGGAGATGATCTGAGGACATGGCTGTCCTGAGACACCACTCCCGGCTGAGAGTCGCTGGTCCTGGGGACACCATGGGCTTGATTCTGTCCTTCCCTCACATGCACCATGGCTCCTATGCTCCTTGGTGCACAGTGACAGGATGGACAGGAGCACTTTGCTATGAGATTCCGGGAGAGCAAGTCCTCTCCTGCGACATTACAGGTGCTCCCTGAAGTCAGGGCTGCTCCTCGGTGGTCACTTGCAGAGCCTCGGGAGGCATGTGCTCCCCTCTCTCCCCTCGGTCGTTTGCCCCTCACTGTTTTTCTCTCTTCATTTGTTTGCAGGGAACAGATTTCTTCATCCTCAGGAATTTCAGCATGACCTCAGGTCTCTATGACTGGACATTTCCACTGGTCAGGGACAGAGGCCAGGCTGGGCTTTCCTCTTCTGTTTTCCTTTCTGCTTTGTTTGTTGGTTCTGAGGAGTTAACCATGTGTGTTCTCATTCCTTCTTCTCCTTTCCCTCCTCCTCCTCCTGCTCTTCCTCCTCCTCCTCTTCCTTGCTTTTATTCTTCTCCTCCTTTTCCTCCACCTCCTTCCTTCTTTAATTGACATATAAGAATCATATATACGTGATGTAGTGACCAAATCGGGGTAGTTAGCATCCGTCCAATGACCTCAAACATTGGTCATTTCTTGTGCTGGGAACATTCCAAATTCTCTCTTCTAACCTCTTTGAAATACGCCATGGACACTTGTTAACTGTGGTCATCCTGTTGGGCCACGAGCCCCAGCGCCGAAGCCTCCTCTCTGACCGTGTTTGCCACCTGATCGCCACCGTCTCTCCATCCTCTCTCCCACCGCCCTCCCGGCCTCTGGTAGCCACTACCCTACTTTCTACCTCCACGAGACCAACGTACTTGGCTTCCGCACAGACGGACTTCAGTGTGTCAGAGAGACATCTGCACTCCCAGATTGACAGCAGCACTATCCACAAGATATAAGAGCAACCCAAGTGTCCATTAGCCAGTGACCAGATGAAGAAGGGCGAGGTTATGAGCACGGAGGAATGCGAGTCAACCATAAAGGGAGGGAAGGGTCCTTTGCAGCAACGTGGGTGGGGCGGGGGTCACTCTGCTAAGCGGAGTACGCCAGGAAGAGGGGAGTGCCTCATGATCTCGCTCAAGGGTGTGTCCTGACTTGTCACCTGTCAAATGCTGGCCGGGGGCTGCTGACTCAGCCCCAGTGACTCACGGAGCTCCCAGTGCTGAGGTGGGCTGGTGGCTCATGAAGCTACCCTGAGTGCAGGATGTCACTGCGTGACACGGGACAGGGAGCAGCATGGCTGTGTGGGGGGCCAGCTGCACCTTCACTGCCCTGGGCTGGTCCAGCCTTAGTCAGTCTCTGAAGTACTGTGACCTTCCCCTCAGTGCTTGTGAGGCTGAAGCAGGGGACCTGAGCTCCACTAATTAACATCCCCACGGGCCACGTGCACTGGCTTCTGGGGCTCCCTCTGCAGGAAGCCGTCACAGTCAGAGCCCCTTGGCCGGCCACTGAGAAACATGGCCTTTGAAAGGGCCGGCTGTGGGTGCGGCACGTTCTCCCTGGGCGGACGGCACAAACCCTTCGGCCCACTTGTCCAGGACAGTGGAGCCAGAGGCCTCAGAAGGGGCCAGAGCCGGTCCCCCGACAGCCAGCCAGCCTTGGGTAGCCTGTGGTGTGGCCTGTGCCCCGGGGTGTCTCAGGGACCACACCAGGAGCACGCTGAGAAGGCTCAACATGGTTGCCTGGCGGGGCTGAACCTCGTTTTGGTTCAGAAAACAAGACGTAGAAAGGGCAGGTCCGAAGCACAGAGGGATGCTGCCCAGCAGGAGCAGCTCCGCCAGCCCAGACGGCTGGGCCGCCAACGAGCTGCCCTCGCCCGCCGCAGTGCCAGGCCGCCCTGCCAGCCCTTCACCCTGGGCTACCGTCGAATGTGGCCTGTCCCTTCTGAAACTCATGTTGAAATCTGACCACCTCCGTGGTGCTGTTGGGACAAGGGACCTGCAGGACCTGAGAAGATGAGTGCCTTCCTTGCAGGTCTGGGTTAACGCCTGAGGGACTGGATCGTTACCATGGCATGGGGTTGCCATCCAGCAAGGCCGCCCTTCATGCTTTGTCTCTTCCGCACAGACTGGTTTCCTCTTTTGAATTCTACCATGTTGTGAGGGGAGCACAGTACCCTCACCAGTTGCTCAATGTCGAGTTTCCCAAACTCCAGAACTGTGAGCAAAATTAACCTCTTTTCTTTTTAAATTACCCAGTCTCCGGTGTTCTGCTATAGCAACAGAAAATGGGTTCAGAGACCCCCACCATTGATCAGAGGAGAAGAGCATTCTCAACATGTCTCCGGGGGCACAGGGAGGAGTGATCAGTGGTAGAGCAGCAGTTCGAGTTTCTGAAGAGTCTTCATCTACCTGCTGCTCTGAGAAAAAAAAGATGGGGCCTTGTTCATCCCTTCTATGACGGGTGGTCAGTTTGGGGGATGCTACACAGATGTCTCCAGTGTGAGAGCCCAAAAATATTTTACTTGATGAAGAATTTTATATGTATCAGCTCATTCATGGGCAAAGGCAAACACCTAGATCTCAGAGCCAGTAAACACTGGGCAATCTTCCAGTCTCGCAACCTCCAAGGAAATGGGGTTTGACCAGCAGAGTCTGGGATAAGCAGCACCAATAGCATAGTTCCCTCCCTTCCTGACCCGTGGCACCGATGCCTTCAGATGGAAAAACTTCAGATCTCCAACAAGCCAGGCTTTACATTTATTTCAGTTTTCAGTTATTTCTTGGTCAATGGAATTCTTCTAAACATTGAAGACACATAACCTTTCAAGTAGCCTTTGGCAAAATACCCCCTAAAAATATTATCAGTGGCATTTGTTCGGGACAGTTGAACCGTGTGGTCTGTGCTTTCAGCCAAGCATCCTTTCAGGAAGCAAATTCAGTAATTCAGTTGAACAATTCATTCTGAACATCCCCTAGCCCTTTCTCCATCTTTGTCTGAAAATTAATAAACCCACTCTTCTGTCAGTAAGATTCAAGTCAATAAATTACTCAACGCCTGTGTTTGTCTTCTTTTATTGCTATGACAAAATACCTGAGCTAACCAACTTATAAGGAGAAAAGGTTCATAGGGATCACAGTTTTAGAGGTTTCAGTCCATAGTTTCATAGCTGTTGCTTTAGCCTGTGGCAGGGCAGAACATCATGGTGGGAGCAGGTGTCAGAGGAGGCTGTTCAGTTCACCATGTCCCGGAAGAGAGAAGGGAAGGAGTTGAAGTTCAAATATCCCATCCAAGGACATCACCACAGTGATCTAACGTCCTCCTGGTACGCACCACCTCTTAAAGGTTCTAATCCCTCCTAATAGTACCGCAGGCTAGACACCAAGCCTTCGACGTGTGGGCATTTACAGGACTTTCAGGATCCTAACTGTAGCAACCCCATCTCATACGCTTTCTGTTCAGATCAATTATTAGCCAAACTCCAGTCTTCCAAATCCCATCTCATTGTCACACATGTCCTGACATAGAGTTCATAGGTGGTCCCCACTCTCCTAAAATTCAATTCATGATTTTCAGCTTTACAATGGTGCCAAAGCAATACACACTTGGCAGACACCCTTTGAATTCTGCATCTTGCTCTTTTCCAGCCAGCGTTGTGTGGGACAATACTCTCTTGAGGTGCCTGGGGGTGGCAGGGAGCCGCAGTTCCCAGTCCACCCTGTGACACCAGGGTGAGCAACCAGTACTGTGCCCCACTCCTGGGTGCTCTGTGTGGCTGAGAGAGGACGCGCAGCTGGTCAGGTGTATTTTGACGGGACGTTCTCAGCTGACGATGGGTCCTTCAGGACACACCCCACGGTAAGCTGAGGAGCATCTGCACTTCTGCCTTGTCCCTCCCCCACCAGCCTGGTTCTCCTCATGCCCACAGATCAGTGTTGTCCCGGGAGGCAGGCGGACTGCATGGGTGACGAAGAGTTTCCTCTGCAGAAACTCACCAACTGCAGGGACCCACCTGCTGGGTCACTTTTCCAAAGAGCTGTGGTCTCTAAGCAAGAGTGTTTTTCCTGGAAATGTCAGAATCAATTCCGAGCGCTTTCCCAGAGTCTTCCCCCGCTGCGGAGGAAAGAGCCCTGCTGGAGGCAGCGCAAACACAGCTAGGACGAGACCCCACCCACGGGGCCCACTGCAGAGGGCGCCGTCTTCAAGGGCCCTGGCTCTGCTTCCTGTGCGGCACTGGGGTAAGTGTTTCCGGGGAGTGGTTTTTGGTTTTATTCCCCTCAAGGGCCGGTCTAATAGGCAAGGTTGAATCCATAGCACTCATGGAACTGCTCAATCTCAGGGAAAAAACCAAAACAAAAACCAAAACATCCAGTGGTTGAGACTATAGAACCTCGGGCTCAGGTGTGTCTGACCGAGGTGTGTCTCCTGGGTGGACAGGTGTCTGCAGGGCATGATGGGAGAGCCCAGGCGGGGGCCGTGAGGTTGGGGATACACGGAGTGTGTCAGCATTTGAGGTGAGGAAGGCCACGGATGAAAACTTCTGATTCGCCCGAAACTCACACCATCATTTCAGGTCTTCATAAACATGATCCAACCCACATGAAAACGTTTCCAAATTAACCACGAGGAGCCCTGAAGAGGCAGTGGGGCAGGTTTGCATTAGTACACAGGGTGAGAACCGCTTTGAGCAGAACCCGTTCCCCTGCGGCTATCCGAAGTGGAGGGGCCCTGGTCTCCCAGCAGGTTGTCGCCTCCCGAAAGTTCCATCAGTTCTCAGGGAGCAGCTCTGGAGAGATGGCAATAGAGCTTTCAAAAACTAGTCTGCCTTATTTTGAAGGGCTGAACACGCTGAAAGAGAGAAGTTAATGAGGAGAGAGGGAAAGAGAAATTGGTTCCTTTAAGAATTTTCTGGCAGAAAATCAGGTTTAAAAATAAGTTGCTCAACTCAGTGGGAAAATATCTCTGTGGAACGGACATCTGTGAGGGCAGAGCGGAGGTGGGTGTGGAGGTAGGATTCTGAGATGGCTCCCAGGACGGCCCCCTAGCCCTGTGGTCCCCTTCCTCCCCTGGAGTGTGGCCAGTACCTGTGACTCGCTTCTACCAGCGGGACAAGGCCGGTGCTGGTCTCAACCAGTGTGTCAGGCTTTGTGGTGCTGCGTATAGAGACACTACTGCTGCCCTTGAGGGAGCACGTGCCATAGTGGTCACAGGGACCGTGTGGCGGGGAGATGCAGAAGGCCTCTGGAAGCTGAAATCTTCAATCCTACAGCCAGGGGAACCACCTTCTGCAAACAACCCATGGGCTTGGAAGGGGACTGCAAGCGTCAGATGAGAACACAGCCTCTTGGACATCTCGATGGCAGAGAGCAGGGGACTCGGCTGAGCGTGCCCAGACCCGGACTCGCGAATCCCGGGAGATAATAAATGGGTGGTTAAAAAAAAAAAAAACAGCTATATTAAATTTTATATACTTACAATCCATCCATTAAAAATATATAGTCCAATTTATTTTATGATACTCACAGTGCTGTGCAATCATCAGCACTATTCAATTTTAGAACACTTTCACCTGTCTTAAACCACCCCCACTCTTGCCCTGTCTTTAACACCCACTCATTCAGTTTCTGTCTCTACGTACTTATCTGCATATTTCATATACATCAAATCCTATGACGCCAGGTCTCTAGTGTGTGAATTTTTTCACTTACATATTGTCTTCATGGTCGATCCATGTTGTAGCCTGGGTCATTCCTTTATTCCTTTTCATGATTGAATAATACTGCAGCGTATGGAAACACTATATTTTATTCTGTCATTTGTAATTAAGTGTACATTTGGAATGTTTCCATTTTGGGCTATTATGAATAATGCTACCTCAAATTATCAAGGTACAACTTGTGTGTCCAGGTTGTGTACAACACCTTGACCATATTGAATTACTCATTATTCACAGGAATAATGCTACTGTAAATGTGTACAAGTTGTGCAATAGAGATTACATTGACTGTGAAGATGTTTGGGGAGGTAAACCTTAACAATATTATCTCTTACAAACTACGAATGTGAAATGCCTTTCCATTTATTGTATCCCCTGCAATTGCTTTCAACATTTCAGTTTTCCATGTAAACTCTTTAGTTTTATCTTATTTTTTAATGCTATTGAAAATCAAATTGCTTCATTTCCTTTCACTGCTAGTGTACAGAAACTTTTGTTTATTAATACCAGATTCCAAGACTTTGCCAACCTCATGTCTTAGTTCCAAGAGTGGATTTTTATGGTGGAGTCCTTAGGATTATTTTTTATATACCATGTCATGCCCTCTATGAACATAGTTTTACCTCTTCTCCAAGCTGGATGCCTTGTATTTGATTTTCTTGGCTCATTACCTGGGCTAGAATTCACGTGCAGGGTTGAACAGAAGCGGGGAGTGCGGACATCCTTGTTCTGCTCCTGATCTTAGGGGGAAAGCACTCAGTTTTTACCATTATGTTATCAGTGAGGAAGTTTGCACCTATTTCTTGTTTGTTGAGTGGTTTTATTATGAAAGAGTTTTTAATTTTGGCAAGTGATTTTTCTGCATCTACTGATACTATCATTTCAAATATTTTGATTCAATTAATCTATTGCATTACACTGACTGATTTAGGATGATTAAACTTGCCTAGTGATGCCTGACCCTGGTATAATACTATTTATATCTTTCTGAATTCAGTTTGCTTATATATTGTTGAAGATTACCATATCTGTATTCCTAAGAGATATATATCTGTAATTTTGTTTTCTTTTCTGATTTGATATCAGAATAATCCTGGACTCAAAGAAGAAATTTAGGAATATTCCCTTCCCTTCTGCTTTTTGAAGGGATTCTACCAAACACTTAATGAAGAAAAATTTTTATTGAATGCTTTGGTAAAATTCACCAATGAGAGCATAGAAGAATGAGTTTTGCTTTGTAGAGATTTGTTAAAATTACTAACTTAAAAAATTAATAACTTGATATCTTTATTTCTTATAGTCTATTCTGATATCCTAGTTCCTCTTGAGTAAGTTTCAATCATTTGTATTTTCCTAGGAATTTGTCCATTTCATCTAAGTTACCTAATTTACTGACATATAGTTTATAATATTTCATCATTCTCCTTTATTTCCATGAGGTTATTTCTTCTCTCATTTATTCTTTCTTGATCAATGTAAGTAAAGATTTGTCAATTTCGTTTTCTTTTAAAAAAATAAACTTTGTTTTCACTGATTTTTAAATTTTTTCTCCATTTCATTAATTGTTCTATTCTTCATTTTTCCTTTAGATTGTTTTAGATTTAGCTTGAGCTTCCTTTTATAGGTGTCTTAAGGTGAAAGTTCAGGTTATTTAGTAGAGATTTCTATTTTTTGTAAATATAAGAACTTACAGACATAAATTTCCTTTGAAACCTTGCTTTATCTTCAACCTATATGTTTTAGTATATTTTGTCTTCCTCTTTATTCATTGCAAAGATTTTCTTAATTTGCTGTGATTTCCTTCTTTGAACTTTGGTTAATTAGGAGAGTATTAAGCTTCACATATTTGTGAATTACTCAAATTTCCTTCTGTTCATGATTATCAATTTCATCCCATCTTGGTCGTGGTGTCCAAAATACATTCTTTGCATGATTCGGTCCTTTTAAGTTTCTCGAGGCTTGCTGTGGGGCTAGCACACGGTCCCTACCGCAGAACGTTCCCTGGGACCCTGAGAAGAGCGTCAGATCTCCTGCTGTTGGGAGGAATGGTCCCCCACATCTGCCAGGTCTGTTGGGGTTCAGTGCTGTTCAAGCCTCTGTTTCATGGTTGATCATCTGCCTAGTTATTCCATTTTTGAAAGTGGGGCTACTCAAGTCTCCATCTTTTATAGCTAAATCGTCTTCTTTTCCTTTTGCCTCTCAATCTTTCTTCATGTATTTTGAGACTCTGTTGTTAGATGCCTGTATGTTTATATTTATTATACCTGCCACATGGACTGACCTTTTCATCATTATATCATGTGCCACTTTATTCCAGTAACTTTCATGTTTGCTTTAAAGTCTTTTTTTGTGATGTTCATAGTCCACCTCTCTTACAGCTTTTGTTGTTGTTGTTTGTTTGCTTTGGGTTTTATTTGTGTTTATTGATTGATTGATTTGGTACTGGGGATTGTACCCAGGGGCATTTTACCACTGAGCTACATCTCCAGCCCCTACTCCCTGTTTTTCAGACAGGGTCTCACTAAGTTGCTGAGGCTGACCTCAAACTTGCCATCCTCCTGCCTCAGCCTCCTGAGTCGCTGGGATTACAGGCTTGTGCCCAGCATGGCTGCTGGTCCTCAGGTATGTAGTTTTCCATTATTTTGCTTTCAGCCTGTTTGAACTTTTGAAGCTATAGTGTGTTTCCTGTGAATGACATTTAACCTTTTAAAAAGATTGACTTGGACAATCTCTGCCTTTGGTGTTTAATACATCTACCATTTTACTTTTTGTTTTCTGTGCTTCGTACTTTTTAGTTTCCCCGTTCCTCCTTTTTTTATGTTAGGGACTGTTTTGTACTGTGACATTTTAACTTCTTTAATAATTTTTCACTATTTTTAAAGTTGTTTTCTTAGTGGTCATTCTAGAACTTACATCTATCTCAATATGTCACGATCTACTTCAGAGTAATTCTAAAGTATTACTAAACTGAATTCCCGTGAGATGTATGTATTCTTTGTTACCTTTTATAGGCCATCGTTGTTATACACATTATACCTGCATATGTTACAACCCGCCTCCCCCATCCATGGCTATGATTATTACTTTGTATAATTTTGTATCTTTTTTTTTTATTTTTACAGATTGCATTTTGATTCATTGTACACAAATGGGGTACATCTTTTTGTTTATTTGGTTGTGCACCATGTAGATTCACACCATTAATGTAATCATATGTGAACATAGGGTAATGATGTCTGTCTCAGTCCACCATTTTTATACACCCCCCTCATTTTCCTCTACATAATCTAAAGTTCCACCATTCTTCTCTCACCCCCCATGTCCCCTACCCCCATTAGATAGTATCCTCCACTTATCAGGGAAAACATTCAACCTTTGGATTTGGGGGATTGGCTTATTTCACTTAGCATGATATTCTCCAATTCCATCCATTTACCTGCAAATGCCATAATATCATGCTTCTTTGAAAATTTGTGGAGAAAAATGATGAGCAAGTGTGTTATTTTTAGAATGTGTTGCTCATCTACCTCCTTTCTGCTGTTATTATCAAATATATTACATTTTATATGTTACAGGTCAAAAAAGATAGATGATAGACGATAGACGATAGATGATAGACGATAGACGATAGATAGATGATAGATGATAGACGATAGATAGATGATAGATGGATAGACAGATAGATAGGACTGCTTTTGAAATATGAAATTTCACTGTTATTTTCAGACCTGCACACTTATTTCTTCTCCTTCCTTCCCTTAATTAATTTGAAAAACATGGATTTGAATTACTTCTGGGTCTCACGGTTTCCATCAAAGAACCTCCTTCTGCTATTTCTCGAAAGATAGGTCTTTCAGCAATGAATTCTTGCTTTCCTCATCAGGGATTCCTTCCCTCTGCCTTCCCTGTTGAAGGGTTTCCGGGGGCTCTGAGATCTGGCTGGTGGGCTGCTGCTTGCCGCCGCTGCTGTTCTCAGCATCTGGTGTTCTGCCATCTTCCGCCGCCATTGTTCCCGCTGAAAGGTCAGCTGCAGGTTTTGCTTGGGTTCCCTTATACTTGTGACTCATTTTTTCTCTTGCCATTTTCAAGATTTTTTTCTTTGTTTTCGTCTTTCAGCATTTCAACTATGGTGTGTGGGTCTCTTTGTTTATTGTCCCTGGAGTTTGTCCCACTTCTCAGACATGGAGGAAATGCTTTACATCAGATGTGGAATATTTCAGCCATTCTTTCTGAAAATATATTTTCTACCCCTCTCTCCTTTTGGCACTCCCGTTAGTATGCACATATCATATTGATATATGGAGCCCCGTATTTTCCTGTGGTTCTGTTCGTTTCCCTGTCTTGGAGCTATCAATCTCTCTGAAGTTCTTTCAACTCACCCACCTGAGCTGTTTTCCCTAACACCCTTGGGCATGGATACTTTCCGTTCCAAATCAAGACAGTTCTCCCCAGGAGGCTGCTCTGTGGTCCTCCTTTTCCCCCCAGGAAAAGACCCCCGCCTCGCTGCACAGAGCAGAGGCCCACTTCTCTGCTTGTGCCACCCTCACTTATAAGTGAGCCCCAGGGTGGGGGTGCAGTCCCTGGTCCTCTCTGTAGGACCGTCCTGCATGGCAATTCCACCTCGCAAGTGGGTTAGGGCAGGGACTTATCGGGGCCCCTCTCAGCAACCTGTCCCTCTTGGAGTAGAGCTTCCACCCTTACCAGTAAGGGCTGGGTAGGAGAAGAGCGCCCCGTTCCTCTCAGCTGTACCAGCTTGCTCACCTCTGCAGCCCAGGGCTGGGGGAAAGGGAGACCCGCCACCCCCCCACCCCTGAATGGAACTGTAGCCCCAGACTCGGATCTGGTGGGAGGGAAAGCCCTGACTTCTTGGCTGCTGAGGCCTGGGTAGAGGTGGCGGGAGCAGGCTGTGACGTGAAGACCACAGATTCTCACCGTTCTTACCAAGAATTAGTATGTTTTCCTTCAATGAATGTTTATCCAGGTGCTATGTGATCTCAGAGCAATTTCAAGAGACTTTAAATGACAGTTTGAGCAACATCACCAGTTACAATATTGTTTTCTTGGACAGAGGGTCTGTGGCGTTCCTTCCTCCATCAGTCCAGACGTGACCGCCGGGCTTTTTAAAGTTGTGGGATGTCACACACTTCTGTGAGAAAACTAACACCGGTATGAGTCCTGTTCTGCCTGCCCATCTGTAGGGGACTGAACGAGGCTTGCAGAGAAGTGCTGCAGGAACCTTGCCTCTCCAGAAGATTCTCTAGTGCGGGCCACTGCCCTGGTGCAGGCCGCTGAGGTGCGCGTGTCTGGAGACCCTACCCTTCCTGGTATGCAGGGCAGGACTAACCCCAGCGAGCTCTCAGTACCCTCTGTGCCTGCTCAGGAGGGTTGGGCAGCACCAGTGCCCAACTTCCGAGCCCCAAGGCAGCTTGGAGCATCTTATCCTCAATTTATGACCAAAAATAAATAAATAAATAAGTAACATCTAATACAAAGTTTACTTAGAGACATCGAATGCTATGCTACTGCAACACCCAGAGTCCAGATCACAGTTAAATTTAATAAAACGTCCTTAGCCAACGACTCGGAATTTGTTTTTCTTTAAATCATCCTGTTTGTGATTATTGGTAAGTTCCACTACTATAACTAGAATCAGTGAATACTTGCCTTATTGTAGAAAAAAGCCTCACGCTTATAGAAGTGACAGAGTCTCCTTCCAGTAATCCAGACTCTGAGAATGCAATCCTGCTTCCAGGAACTTCATGTGCCTACTGGCAGGTCCGAGGGTTGTAGCCATCCAGCCTAAAGGGAAACCTTTAACTTATCCTGGAGAAATGACGTGAGTCTAAAGCTTTGGGTGAAGCAGAGTCATGGAGGCTGGAAACCAACGGCACCAGGAGGCTGGGCATTCATGGGGCCCTGGGATTGATCCCCAGCACTGAAAGGTCTAACAGAATCAGAGCTCAGTCAAGACAGAAGCTCTTGAGTTACTGCTGCCCCTCTTGGAGGGTTAAAGACAGAAAGTTACCTCCAAGTCAGGGGCCTGGGGGAGTTTAACATTGGGTTTCCTTGCAGATGTACTGACACCTGGGAAGAGTCATTAACCGTTAGGCTGCAAGGGGATGGTTAGGTATGCGGTCGTGCATCCATACCCATGAGGACAGTAGCCTTAGAAAAGCCATGTGCTTAATATTGTATATCACGTTTTAAAAGCATAAGGGAAAAAGAACCATTCTAGGAAGCAAGGTACAGGCTTCATGCCACACACACTACTTTGTATTTTACAATACACACCTGCATAAGTATCTTAGGTTCCAATTCACACCAAACCTCCAGAATAAGTTTGATGTAAATTTAGTAATATGTGCATATCTACACCTGTATCTATGTCTGTGGCAATAGATACATACATACATACACGCATGCATGCATACATCGATTTAAAAAACTGGAATACCAAGGAAAATCGCCATTTTCTGAGAATGTACTATGTGTCCTACCATGTACAATGCTGTCTTGGAAATGGCATCTCATTTATTCCCGCTACAACTTTGTAGTAGAGGTATATACTGAGTTGAACAGTCTTTCCAAAGATTCATCTCCATCTAGAACCTGTGACTATGACTGTCTTTATCCATTTTGTGTTGCTGTAAGCAAGTACATGACACTAGGTAGTGTATAAAGAAAAGAGGTTTATTTGGCCCACCATTCTGGTGTCTGGAAGGTCAAACAGCATGGTTTTGGAAACATGGAAAGAACCCCCCAGTTGCATCACAACATGGCAGAGAAGTGGAGAGGGAAGAGGCCATGGGTAGAATCGCCTTGCTTTATAATGACCAGTTGTCATAAGACCCAGTCCAACCCCAGGTGACCACTGCTATGAGACAGCATTAATCCACTTGTGAGGTGGAGCCCCATAACCTAATCACCTTTCACCAGCCTCCACTTCTTTTTAAAAACAATTTTTTAGTTGTCAATGACCTTTTAAAAATTATTTACATGTGGTGCTGAGAATCGAACCCAGTGCCTCACACATGCTAGGCAAGCGCTCTACCACTGAGCCTCAGGCCCAGCCCCAGGTTCCACTTCTTAAAGGTCCCCCACCTTTACATCGGCACCCTGGAGACCCAACTCCCAGCACACAAAACTTTGGGGAGTTAGTCGCATCCAAATTCTAGTCGTGAGCTGATTTGGAAATGGGGTCTTTGCAGGCACATTCGGGTTAAGATGAGGTCATGCTGGATGAGGGTTTTGGCTCTGATCCGGGGACTGGCACCCCTATGAGAAGAAGGAAATTTGGATGCAGACACATAGGGGAAGTGCCGTGTGGAGGTGCAGACAGGTAGAGTCACAGGTCTACAAGGTGAGGCGTGCCAGGGAGTGCTGGCAACACCAGAGGCTAGAGGAGGCTGGGAGCACCCACCCTGAAGCCTCGACACCTTGAGTTGAGGCTTCTGGATTCCAGAACTCTGAGCTCCCTATTTCTGTTCTTTTAAGCTGCTCAATTGTATTTTGTTGTTCTTCGTGACAGCAGCCTGAGGAAGCTAATACAAAGGGTATTGATTTATTTGGCACACTAAGATGAGCCATAGAAACAGGAAAATCACGGCCACCAGATCAGGGCTGCAGGCACAGAATTTACATGCAGGCAAAGTGGTGTCTGAGGACACCTGGAACCACAGGCCATGCTGCCCCCAGTTCTAGATCAATTTTATAGGGAACAAATTCCAAAATATTTGAGCATTCTTGGGGTAGTCAAGCAATAAATAATCTTGATTTTCTTCATTATAACTTTTGTAGTTTTATGGTGAACATATATAATGTTTATAAGCCAAAGAAAAGAACTGCTATTAAAAAACTTTGGTTGCAAACCACCTGAGACCACAGATCTCAGGTAAGTCTCCCCTTTACACCTGTCCCTTCAAGCAGCAGCTGAGTGGAGACCAAATCCAGAAACCATTAAGGAATCTCCCTTTCAGGAAAGAGAGTAGTTGACCAAACCACCACAGGTTAATCTAGGACAATTTGAAGTTAGTGCTGTTTGGGACTTCCGGGTGGGAGTGAGGGCCCTCCTTCAAGACCTAGGTTCTGCAGGAATACTCCTTCCTGGGATTCTCCTGCCTTACTGCTCATTGCCCTGTGGCCCATGTTACCCACTTCAGGAAGGTGGGGCACGAGTACAATTATATCCACCAAAAGTGAAGAACATTTAAACCTACCAGGTAGGGCTCTTTAAGTGCCTCCCGGATGAGAGCTGGGTGCAGGTTTGTACCGCTCTTTATCTTGTCGCCCCTGTAGTGACTTCAGGGCAATAGCAGGGCATGGATTCTTCTTCCCTAGTCCTTGTTTTCCTGTGGCCTGAGTGCATTAGAGATTTGGTCCTCAGAGATTTTGTGGGCAAGAAAAGGAAAGGGAGCTATTTCTCAGAGTCTAAACAAATAAGTAGAGATTGGGGAGGGAATGAGCAAGGGGCCCCAAGGAGAAGTGAGTCCAGAGAGGGATGGAAGCTAAGCCCCATGCACTGTGGCTCTCAGCCTTGGGGACAGGTCCTGCTCCCACTTGGGGCATGGGAGCAGAGAGCTGACCCCACTAGCTTAAGTAGTGAGGAAGTCAGCAGCCTCTGGGGTGGATCTCAGCTAAACAGACCTTCCATTACAGGAACCTCCCATGGGGTATCTCCCAGGAGAACAAGAGGCTGCAAGAGAGACTGCAGTCAATTCTCTACTATCCTGAATGCATAAAGATGTAGAGTCGTATTTCAAGAAAAATAAAGAAATGAGTATCTTTGGCCTACCAGAGTTGGCCATGTAAAGTTTGTATCTGCTACTTTCCAACATACATACAATTTTTTGTTATGGTCTGGTGTTTTCTTGACTTTAGAAAAACAAATGTGAAACAAAAGGATTTGTGGGAAACACCATTTGTATACATCAGAAAATTACTTATATGTAATTTTACTCCCTATTCTAAATCGAACTGTACCAATGGTAGACTGATGATGAGATAAAACTGCAGAGGTGGATATAAACTTTCATAGACAGACACCCACCTAAATACACTGGTGTGTATGCACACACAAATACAGCTTACAAATTTTTCAACTTTGTAATGATGCAGAAGCAATATAGTCAGTAGAAACTCTACTCAGAATTTTTGACTTTGATCTTCCTCCAGACCAGGGGTATGTGGTGGGATCCCCAGCTCCCCATCATCCACATGGACACCAGGGTGGACCAGTGATTCTCTACAATGAATGGTGTTGCTAAGCAACACAGTGATGTTCTGTAGGTTATGTGCTTTAAATGCACGTTTTTCCTATGATATTGTCACCATATAGTGGGTTTCTTGGGACTTATCTCTATCACAAATGGAGGAGCCTTATCACAAAAAGGTTGAGTTAAAGGCTGTAGCTCTGTCCCCCAAGAGGATCTGGAAGCATGACCCCCCCAAGAGCGACCAGAACATCAGCACCCAGATCTTCCTTCCTAAATACCATCTTCCACTGAACAGAACCACAATTCCCTGAAGACATGGCTGATTCCGGGATAGAGGGAAATACAAGATGAGCAGGAACAGTTTGTAGTGCCAGAAATCAAGAACATATTCAAGAAAGAATGAAAAATACAAGTTAGAGGCATTTTGAAAGAGCACAGCAGCCAACCTGAAAAACTTTCCAACAGCCAGAGCTGGAACAAATTGAGCAACAAGATAAATAGGGAGAGTATTACATTGTAACCCAGAGAATAAAATAAATACTTGTAAGTACATACTGATATAAATAAATGATTGAAAAATAAATAAATGAGAAAGCAGAACAAATCTTCCCTTAAAATTTCCAAATCATAAACAGGGGAGGAGTGAGAGAAGAGACCATCGCCATAAGATCAGCATAGTGGTAATCGGTACAGGTATGTTCCATCGACGATGCTAAAGTGGAGCTTGAGGGAGAGACAATATTGGCATAGACTCAAAATACCTACCCCAAAATAAAACCGTCACTGTGGGGTTTTTAAAAACATGTCCACAAATTCTTTGATCTACTACCAGAAGGTAAAGACACTTCACTTCTCCCACCTTCCCCACAGGGTTCATAATCCCAGGGTAACCCTGAGAAAATATCACACAAGCCCAAACTGAGGCACATCCTCCAAAATACCTGACCAGTTCTCTTCAAAACCATAATGAAAGGCCTGAAATTGTCACAGACCCAAGGGGACTAAGAAGTCATCACGGCTAAATGCAATGTGCTTTCCAGGCTTGGATCCTGGGACAGAAAGAAAGACATCCATGGAAACACGTGGGACACCCATACAGTCTGTGGCTTGGTTGACAGTGTAGTGCCCGTGAGGTTTTCTTAGTCAGGAGAGAGGAACGTGGTTGTGTACGATTTTAACATTAGAGGGAACTGAGCGAGGATGGAAAATCTCTGCACTATATTTACAACTCTTCTGAAGATCTAAAATCATCTCAGATGAAAAATTAAACTTAAAAAAAATGGTTGACTTAAAGTCTGGAGCATGAAAGGCCATCAAAGGAACAGCATAGAAAGGTCTGACCACACATCACGGACACAGAAATTGTTGCTCTTTTCCCTTCCCATCCTAACTCCCTTCTCTCAGTGAGGAAACAGAATGGCCATGCGAATTCAGTTCTCCCAAATGGTGCCATCTGGATTTTTTCTTCCCCCTTAAGAAGGTCATAACTATAACAGAAGAGCTGTTTGGAAAAGGATATATTGCTAGAGGTGGAATTTCAGGTATCAAAGACCAGCTTGTGCTGGTGAGCCAGACTGGTGCTTCACCAAAGTGAAAGGCCAGAACCTTATGAGGTTACTACAAGTGTGGTTCCATCCTGTGACTCAGCAATTCCACTGTCATTCATTTGCACAAATATTTAGCTATAAGATCTTCACCACTGTGCTGTGTACGAAAAAACAAAAATGGAAATAAACCAATCATCTAAGAATAAAGCATGAGCTAAATAAACCATCTGCAAAAGACATACTGTATGGTCATTTAAAAAGATATTGAAGTGGAACAAAACATTAGCCTTCCAAAGGAAGGAAATTCTGACAGATGTTACAGTGTGGAATCTTGAGGACACAATGCTAAGTGAAAGAAGCTGGTCACCAAAGGGAGAATATTGTGTGACCTACTTTTATGAAGTATCTAAATTCATAAAGAGCAAAAATAGAATAGAGGCTGCTAGGGGGTGGGGGAGAATAGAGTTGTTTAACACGTACAGAGTTTCAAATTTGAAAGATGAGACCAGCGTTGTGGAAGTGGATAATGTGAGTTGTACAATGTGAATACAGCTGAATGCAACTGACCTATACACTTAGAAATGGTTAAAATCATGCATTTTATGTTATGTGACTATTACCAGAATAAAAATGATGTTGTTACAGAACACAAAATCACTTGAAAACAAGTAGCTATTAAATAGAAAAAGCAGGTTGCAACATGCTTTTGGACTTCCCAGGCTTCTGGACTAAAATTCTGTTCATTATAAATTACCTAGTCTTGGGTATTCTGTTATAGCAGCAGAACACAGACTAAGACATACCTTCCTTGAGACTTCAGCTTCTGGACTTCTGTCTAGAGAAGGATGAGAGTATAGGATTTGACTTTCAATTATTCCCCACAGCCTTTTAAACCCCAAGTCTCCCAAAGGAGGAGTACTCAGCATGCCAATAAAATCTTAGAACTTGTACTTATTTTCTTTCACATCATTGCTCGTTCTTACCTTTGCGATTATTTTGTCATGCACATAACATCTGTCAGTAGGATGACCAGCATGGGAAGACAAACAATAAAAAGATAAGTGCACTCCAAATGTCTTCTTGATTGACCTGGGGACCCTCAGTCAACTGAAAGAAGTTGAAGTTCCTTCTGTGACACAAATACTGGAAACGCCATCCTGTCCGGGGGCTCACGGCAGTCATTCCCCTGTTCTGCAATCAATTGCATTTATTGTTCCAACTGCATGCTTCATTTTCCCACCTAAAGACAGTCACCCATTGTGACTCTTCTCTCTGGAATTCCCACCACCTCCTGCTTTCTTCCCCCAATGCTTACCCCGATCCTGACCCTAATCCTCGTGATGTCAATATCTGAAGCTTCCTTATAGCCTTCAAAGTCGCCACAGAGTAAACAGTAAGTGGTTTTTAAGCAAGTTATTGATTTAGGGAACAAGTTAGACCATGGTTCTTGGCAGAGACAATTAAGCCCACTGGACAACCATCAAAGTCAGAGAGGACAGTTGATGCAGATCCTGACAAGAGTGTCAGTGTGACGAAGGTAAAGTACTTATGTTTGGTTTGAATCACCGGGAAAAATAAACCAACACATCTTCTCGGCTACTACACAGGCATTTTGTTGATTGACTCAGCGCGGTTTTCACTGTGAGCTGCTCTGGGCCTGAGACGTGAGTAGCCTGTCACCCCAACCCCAGCCTCACCCAACGTTCCTACCGGTGTCGGGTGGGGGTCTCTGCCCAAGTCTGGAGGAGGCCAATGCAGGCTCTGCACAATATCCAGTCACACGGGATCATCGGCACACGGTGGGACGGGCCTCGCAACAGAAATCCATCCTTAGGCTGATCCTTGATATCTTGATGTTTATTTTCTGTAAAAACATACAAAAGTAAAACAAAGTTATGTCTGATGACAGATTGTAGGCACAAATAGAAGCCCATGTGACCAAACAAAAGCTGCTGATAAGCAATAATATGTTCCCAGAAAAGAGCCCTTCGTGTGACCTTTAGATGGTTTAGTAGGGGATAAAATAGGTCAGAAGGCACAAAAATGTGTGCCCAGATGTCTTCAGTGAGGCTGAGCTTGTTCAAGAACAGCAGGGAGTAGGAGAATGGGAGGCAAACTTCAAATGGTCTGAAAACCCTTATTCTAAAAGAGTTTGATGGTTGCCTGAGATTCAAACACAATTTCCTCAAGGAACTCCGGATCAGCCACACTGAGCTCGCAGACACACCTTGCTCCTTCTCGTGAGAACCACCTGGGCAGCCGCCCACAGAATTCCTGACCAAGTGCAGAGGCATCACCCTGAGGGGAGAGGAGGCATCCAGGGAGGCTTGGACCACCCTGGAAAACAGCCAAGTCCACCCGCCAGGTGACTCAGAAACACGGCGCGCAGGTGAGCATTCCCAGGTTAGCAGAGCCCGCTCCCAGCCCAGTGTATTCCCAGGTTGGCTGGGAATCCGGATCCTGCAGACGGGACACAGGCAGTCAAAACAAGCTGACTGAAGGTCGGATCCCCACAGGCTTGGCCGCCTGGGTAGAAAAGGCTTTGCTGAGAGCAAATATCATCATAATGCCCGCCGTCACCTGGCCACTCCGGCTGTGTGACGGGTGGGCTCTTCCTCCGCGGGATATAAACATTTGATTGATTTAACATTCACGACTTGCATAGAAAATTAATATCCATAGGGCAATTTGCCTCTTTGGACTTTTAATTATTTTTATTCATTCTCGTTAGCATTCATACCTGTATAACAATACAACTAGACAGATTTATTGGTGTTCAATATTCCAGAAACACAGAACTGACATAAAGGGCAATGAAATAAGCACACACGCACATCCCGCCCTCCCTATCACGCTCCCCGACCCAGCGGAGGCTGCTGGTGTCCCCAGGGCAGCGTCTCAGGCCATCCATTCCTCAGGTGGCATGGCACATGAAATCATTGCCTGGCTTTCTCATGTTTGTTTACTATATCATCATATATGTATTCTTTAGCTATTTGCTTTGGTGCTTGGACATTTTGTGTGGGAGATTTATCCTCATGAATACAGGTAAATCTGAATCATTCCATTATTACTTTATGAATATATTACCATTTATTTATCAAATCTCCCTCTGACAAACATTTGACTTATTTCTAACTTTTTGCAGTTAAACATTGCTGTCATGAATCCCCCCGTGCATATCTCTTGTCTAATTCTAGGTTTTATTCATGATGCAGCCCCAAGAGGAGAACTGCTGAGCTATGTGCTTTTTCCAGATTGGTGGAGGTTTTTTTGGGGGGGAAGTAGGGGATACCAGGGTTTGAACTCAGGGGCACTTGGCCACTGAGCCACATCCCCAGGCCTATTTTATATTTTATTTAGAGACAGGCTCTCACTGAGTTGCTTAGTGCCTCGCTTTTGCTGAGGCTGGCTTTGAACTCGTGATCCTCCTGCCTCAGATGCCTGATCTGCTGGGATCAGATTGGTTTTTAACAAGATTCCCTGGTGCACCATGGGTGAGGAGGCCAGGGTGCACTCAGCTCCCAAGCTCACCTGTCACCTGAATCTCCCTGAAGCTTTGCCAGGTGCTCTTAGGAGGGACTTTGAAAAATGGCTATCCAAGGACTCTCAGAGATTCCGGGCTTCTTAACAAAAGATGAAAGTTGTACTTCATTCGGAAGCATCTGAGCACCTAATACCAGCATTGGTCAGCAAAGGGAACTGAAGGGGGCAGGAGGTCAGAAGTGAATGGTTTTTCCCGCATACGAAATCATTCTGGAGAGGCAGCCACCAACCTCACCCCGTTAGGGCCTCAACCCAAAAAGGAGAAGGTGGACAAAGGGAATGTCAGGAGTGTGGTCGTAAGATGTGTGTGCATACATGGATGTGTGTGCAAGTGTGTGCATGCGTGGTGGGCGTGCATGCATGCATGTGTGCCCATGAGGGTGGGCAATGGCAGGAGTCACTTGTCACATCTCTTCTTATCAAAACTCTTCCTTTCATTTGCCTGAATGAATTCTTCCGATGCTTTAAAGTTACCTTTTTCTTTCATGGCAGAAGAGTCATGCTGGTTGATTTCCTCTGGTTTTGGTTAATGCCTGCCAGTCTCAATTTGTCAAAAATATTGCCTGAGAAGGTTTTAATGCTCTCAAAGCAACTGCTAGAGAGCCAGCCTCATTTGAGGCTGTGATATTATCTTATGAGTAAGGGCCTGGGAACAGGAAAATAGAATTCAGTGGGAAACATTAGCATCCCCATAAAATGCTGCTTGCCAGAAGGCATGCTTGAGTTTACAGAAAGGAAACTAGGTTTTCTAAGTGGGAAGATTCTATGGGATGCTGACACTATCCATGCTGTTCTGAGTTTGTGCACATTCTATAGTGGAACCTGGCACAAAAAAATTCCTGAACTGCTGGGAGATGTCATTTCTACAAATGTGACAGACAGCTCTGCAACCAGATTAGAGCATCCAAAAGGACCTGAGAGGTTTGGGGCTTTTTCCTCTTGTACTGGCAGGTATCTGGTAACTGCGCCTGAGTCTCAGGCGCAGTTTAAGTCTCAGCTAATTGATAATGCCTGCGCAACCCAGATTGGGGAAGTTCAAATGTCGGAGAGATTAGTCCCAGAAGAGACACTTTTACTCCTGGTACTCCAAGTACATGAATGTGCACGACAGACCCTGGATTCCCTTGCTGGCTCCACCTACACATGACAAAGTGCTGGTCACTTCCTCTCCCCAGGCTCAGAAGATGCTTGGAGATATGGACCTCATGCATAAGGCAGAGAATTAGTCTTAGTCATGGCTATTTGTGACAAAACAAAATCACCAAAATGCACTTTATTTCTTTTAATTTGTGCATGAATGCTCCAAGAAAAATCTAGTTCTACCTTTCATATTCCACCCACGCTGGGCCAATGTCCAGGCACGCTCATGTGTGTGCTCGTGCTAAAGTGCTTTGAAGGGATTCTTTTGCCCCTACTCCCAAAATGTTACTGTGCCTTCAACTACTCTTCAAACTTAAGCCACCTGCCTGGAAAGCTCACCCTTCTTTTAGGATGCTTCGAATCTGCTTTTATGATATTTTCAAAGAGGAAGTGGAGGTGCGATTTTGCAGATGTGCAAGCTGGACTGGGGTGTGGCTTGTCTAAGTGGTTGCTGTGTCATTAAGTCAGTAAAAGCGGGGGACGGGTCTCATCAGGCTTGCCAGTTTCTAGCCGCCTTGCAGTTTCTAGGCCCCTTCTAGCCGCCGTCCTGGTGGCTGGCTCGGCTAGAAGCCGAGAACCTGCAGTTGCTACCAGCACCCAGTGGGGCTCCTTCCCACGCGCCTGCCTCCACCACAAGACCCTGCAGATTCACCTCCGTCACACTCAGCCAAAAGGTCCAAGTGAGAGATGGGCCCTCGAAGGTCACCCATCCTTTGCACTTTGATGACAACAGCCATGTTAGCATTTGGTAAAACTGGCCTGAAACTGACAACGCCTTCTCCAGCAATCTCAGAAGCGGGGGTTCTCCCTCCTCACTCAGCAGACTCTCCTGATGACTCCAACTCTGCTGGACAGACGCCAGGTCCCCCAGTGCCTCCCAACAAAGTCCCCAGGGCTCCTGTGTCCCCTGCTGGCACTGGCTGCTCCCTCCTACGCTGGCTGCTTTCCGCACAGTTATAATCAGCGGGGCCCACAGGCGCCTGCTTACGCTACCTCATTACTTGGGTCTTTCAAAACAACATGCTTGTGAAACCCTCTGTGTGCAAACACATCTCAGAGGCAAATGAGACACAAATCGTCTTTTTTTAAAACTCACTTAAACGTCCTCATTGTCATTATTAGTATAAAATAATCCAAAGCTTTCTGAATTTAAAACCCTGACAGACAAAACTTTTCTAATATTTGCCTGCAGGAAGGAACAAGCCCTTGAGATTGATCCGATATGAAACAAAAGTATTTAATGCTGTAGCTCTGATTGCTTTTAGTTTTGTTGCTCTCATTTTTCAGGATGGAGAGAGCTGGGTTGCAGTTAAAAGGGAGGGCCAAGAAAAAAGGAAAACACGGTTCTCTGAAGGTCAAAATTCTGAATTTAAACTCCTCATAACCACTACAGACTATTTAGAATATTTTTGGTGAGGTAAACGCCGTAAGGAAAATAAGGGAGTGGGTCGGATTGGTGAGAGATGGCAACATGGCCTGATTAACTGCACATGCTGAAAATTTAATTCCTCGTAATGAAGGGCTATTTACCTGGATAGCCATCAGCTGATTAGGAGGGTCAAACAGGCCAAAGGTCCACAGGCTATGGATTATGAGTTGACCTTTAGGTCCTTGATAATACGCTCCAGGGCTTTTGACTTGCTTTTGTGTTACATGGAGAAACGTAGGTTTGGGTAATCTTGACCCAAGTTCAATAAATTTACCTCTAACGATGCGCCTGGGTGGTCACTACCACATGTGTATACAAGCACACGTGTGTGTGTGCATGCATGAATGTGCGTTCCTGTGAGTGTGCACGTATGTGCCCCTGAGCAGACATGCCTGCATCCGGCTCAGCAGAACAATGCATGCCACCCGGCTCTTTCTGTGGCTTCATAGGCTGCATTGCTCCCATGGTCCCACTGGTTTGACAGTCAACTTGGCTTAGCTATGGTGTCCAGATGTTTAGTCAAACACCTGCTATGAAATTGTTTTTTTAAGATGTGATTAATTGAATCAGAGGACTCTGAATCAAGCAGGCTATCCTCTACAGTATGGGTGGGCCTCACCTAGTCAGGTGAACTGTTAGGAAAAATACTGTTTCCCTGGAAGAGGAAATGCTGTCTCCAGATGATCTTCAGGTTGGAGCCACGGCATCAGCTCTTCAACTCTTCCCTGGTTCTCCAGCCTGCCCTACAGATTTTGGACTGTCACAACTGCATGAGCCAATTCCTTAAAATAAATAAATCTATCTCTGCACAAACACCCTATAGGCTCTGCCTCTCTGGAGGACCCTGACCAGTATGCTGGCTGATGGACTCATGGACTATTTCTCTGGTTGGAATCCAAGCAATGTAACCATCAATGATGTTCAGTGAACACCGTGGTGCATCTCCTGGATCCCTGGGAAATACAGTGAAGCACAAGCCTTGCTCTCTAGGGTCTCCAGGCAGAGAAGGACCCCAGGTTGCTGAAAGAAGAGACAAACCATCTGACCATGAACAAGGAAAGGGGAGAAAGTCTTTGGCATGAGGAAAGTCATCTTGGAAAGAGGCAGCTAGAGGGATTCCTCCAAGGCCTGGAAAAAAGGTATCAGAATGTTTATGAAACCAGCTCTATTTTGCCCAATGCACAGTATGCCAATCACTGAAAGGATGAGTTTTGCAAAGAGAGAAAGTTCATTTGCAAGGCATCTTGGTGTGGAGGTGGAAGACCTAAGTCTCTAATCCACCTCTGTAGGGAGAGGGTTTAGAGATACTAATGGGACAAAGAAGCAGGGTGAAAAGATGAATGGAAGAGAAGTAGTCAGTGGTCTGCACACGTGAAATCAATCTTTGTGGGTTCTTCATGGGACACGTGTTGAGAAAATTGTTTCATTAGCATGACCTGATGGTGGAGTTTTGGGCCTCCTGAAGTCAAAAGATCACCCATTGGATATTCACAGAGGCCCAAGTGAAGAGTCGGTGGTTTATGACAAAGTGGTCTTCACATCTCTGGAAAGTACCCAGGCAACCCATATTATTGTAACCCACACATCGGGGGTGTTGTCTACAGCAAAGACAGTGGGAAACTAATGATCTGTTGTCTATCTGTGTAACCTCTAAAATTAGTAATTTAAAAAAAAAAAGTCATCTAACAGCCCATGAAGCAAGAGGGCTATTCAGGTTTTCCCTTGGTTTCTGAATGACAGTGGAAAGGGAGGGCCCTAGCATTGGTAATCCTGAGCTGAATTTTGCCTCAGCTCATCTTTAGTGTTCCAAAGCTTACTGCTTCTCATTGCAATGGTTCTCGTGCGTCAGAATCCCATCGAGAACTTTTAAAAATAAAAATTGCTGGATCCTACCCCAGAGTTCCCAGGTCTGGGTTACAGTGTGAAGAAGAAGAAAGAGTGAAACTTCTGCTTTAGAGACACTGCTATGGTTTGAAAATGTCTGCTAAAAAGCAAATGTTGGAAACTTAATCTCCAAAGCAACAGGGTTGGGAGGTGGGGCCTCGGGGGAGCTGTTTAGGTCACGAGGACTCTGCCCTCCTGGGTGCCTATTCTAAGAGGGCTTGAGGTTGTAGGTTTGATCTCCTGATATCTCTGGAGTGCATTCTTGCCCTTCCACCTTCCACCGTAGGATGACAAGCCCGAATCCAGAACCTCAGCCCCAGAGCTCCTTCCTGCGGTGTGGCACCTAGGAGGCATCATGACAGTCATAATAGTCTGACGCAGAGAGCCCAGTGGTGGTCCACCCTCGCCCTGCTGGTGTCTTGGGTAGCCAAGCTCACAGGACCCATCTGTTACAACACTCAATAAGTACATGTTACCAATGTTTCTGTGCGGACTGAAAGGTGCCATGATGCCTTCCACTCCTGGAAACAATGAAGAGATATTAACTAGCAAAAATATCTAACTGGTGGCGTGCGAAGAGCTTTCTCTGGGAAGTGGCCTCTGATTATTCTTGGTGGTCCATGGTTGTTGTCAAATGTTGTAACGACCTCTGCAGAGTCATTCTTACACTTAACCTACATACAAACTGGCAAAGAGTTGATTTTCAAGCTTTGTGAAAATTTGTCCCTAAATCAAAGATTTTTCTAATTTTGCCAATGAGTTTTACCATCTTGTGCTAATTTACACAGCTTACTATGACTATGGTCATTTCCTGTTTTTTTTTTTTTATATTAGTCTATATAAACAGTTAAATAGGGCAATATCTCTGCTTCCTTTCTCATCATTCATCATACAAGAATATTGATCATGGCAAGCATGTCATTTAATAAGAATGATTAAATAATTTAGTGAAGATGGCTTTTAAGTTGAGTAAAAGGCAAATGAGACTACGAGTTACCTAAACTAATGATGGTAATCTCAAAACTTACAGTCATTCCATGGTATCCCTGGGGGATTGGCTCCAGAACTCCTATAGATACCATGGATATACAAGTTCCTTACTTAAAATGATGTACTACTTACATATAACTACACACATCCTCCCATATACTTTAAATAATTTCTAAGTTACTTATAATACTAAATACAATGTAAATTGTATAAAAACACTTGCTATATTCTATCAGGTGGGGAATAGTGGTAAAAAATTGTTCAGTGTAGTTGAAAGTTTTAGCACATATTTTCAATCCAAGGTTGACTGAGTGTGTAGACACAGAATCCTCAGATATGGAAGACCAACTGCATTTCCCTCTTGCAACATGAAGGAGGTCTAGCAGAATAATTTCTATGGTATTTTGATTTTTCATCTGACTTGAAAAGCCCCTAAAGGTGAGTATTCCCTATGTCACTCAGAGAACCCTGGAATACATCTGAGGCTAAATGAGAGAGGGGCCTTGGCCAGATGCAGCTGGCAGCAGAGGGCTGTGGCTCCAGTTTCCTTTGTCCACTTTGAGGGACACGTAGGGTGGGCAGCTCTGGCTTTGGGTGAGTCTAGGGCTGACCTGGCACCCAGAGGGCTGCTACTCTGCTGGGGACACTGTGACAGTGTAAGAACACCCACAGAGGATCCTAATTAGGATGTTTGCAGCTTGAACAACTTCCTGACGCATGCAGGATAAAAACCCAAACTGGTTACCTAGCTGACAATGACAACATAATGGCCCCATAAAGCCATCCTAATTCCCAGAATCAGTGAACACGCTCTCTTACATGGCAAAGGGGAAAATGGAATTAAAGCTGCTAATCCATTGATCTTGAAAATGAAATGAATGATTGTTCTGGATTATTCGTGAGAATCGCATATTCACAGGGTCCTTGAAGGGAAGTTGGGATCAGAAGAGATGACTTCCGAGAGGCAACCTACAGTTGATGTTGCTGCTATGAAGGAGGAGAAAGGAGCCATGAGTCTTAGGCTATGGTGTCCTTTAGAAACTGAAAACAGCAAAGAAACAGAAACACTTCCAGAAAGGAACCAGCCCTGCAGACCCCTTGATCTTAGCCCAGTGAGACCAGAGATGCATCTCTAATCCCTGAACTATAGGGTAACAAATTTGTGTTGTTTCAGTCACTGAGTTTGTGGTTAAGTTTTTATAGCAGCCTGAGGAAACTAAGACTTAGAGGATTTGTCCTTGACCGTGGTTTGAACCATTCTCAACCTGACCTGTTACCTTCTGGGCAGGCTGTTCTTTTTTTTTTTTTTTTTTTGTCTTCACTCCTCCCTAATATGCCAAGCTGGTTTCTACCTCAGGACCTTTGCACTGGCCACTCTTTCTACTTGTACCACTTGGGCACCTGTCCTCACATTGGTCAACCTCCCAGGAATTGCTCATAGTCACAGGTAAGTACATCCTCAGAGAGGCCTCCCTAGCCACCCAGCTAAACTACCACTGGTCACTTACCTCATATCACAGTAATCTATTCCACACAGTGTTGCTGAGTTGGCAGGGGAAGTCGAATGGACTCAGCTCAGGCTCAAGGCTGGCATAGGATACTCCTCTGCTGTTAATGCTGTCATCCTTCCACCAGATGTGCATTGACAGAGTCCATCATTTGTTTGATTTTTATTTTGTCTGCTGCTCCTTAGTGGGCTGTACACAACCTCACCTGTCTTATAGAGGCACTGAGGAGGACGCTTTCAATAACAAATGATTCACGGAATAATCGGATGGTCCTGCTGGAATCAAGGGAAAAGACGAAACACTCTCAGGGTGACCGCTAGCTCTGCGAGTCCAGGATTCCAAGTCACAAGCAGTCATAGATTTGAATTTCCCCTTCATGATACGATCTCTCTCTTGTGGGGATAACCAGTCCAATATAAGGCTCTGTGGAGGCAGGAGGCTGTCAGGGCAGACGGGGGAGGACAGGTGTGGAAGCGGGGAGGTGGGGACACCGCAGGCCACAGAACTCCAGCTCCGCTGTGATTTGGGCAAAGGCACCTGCCCACGTCACCCCACCCCATGCAAGGACAGACATGAACATCATCACTTTTATTTCTGTCTGGCTTCCTTCTTCCGGTAAGTCTTTCTCCTCTTTTTCGCACTGTTCTCTTTTTCCCTTGGTGCCACAAAACCCAAACCTTAGTGGGACTTCACAAGCCCCTTAAAATGAGAGCCTGGTAGAGACCGAAGCCCTGGCCCTGGCACATCAAAAGTGTCCAATCTGGCTGCAGCAGGGGACAGAATGTTTGGAGCAACTGAGGGATGATCCCTGGAGGTCCCTGGGGGTCCCTGGGACTTCACTTCCCCAGAGGCACAAGCAGGGGGTGTAAAATCTCAAGCATATAATTTTAGAAACACAATTGTTTTATCTCAGGAGATTTAGTAACAATCATATTTGCAATTAACACCTTCCTTTAAAAGAACACTTTTAACGATATTAATTATTCCAATCCATGAACATGGGCTTTCTTTCCATTTAATTATGTCATCTTCAATTTTTTTATTAATGTTTTATAAGTATAGAGTTTTCTATGTATGGGTCTTTCACTTCCTCGGTAAAATTTAATCCTAAGTGTTTTGTGTTAAGTGTTTGGATTTTTAAAAGCTTTCTTTTTTAGATAATTTGCTGTTGGTGCATAGAAATGCTACTGATCTTTGTATGTTGGCTCTATCTTGAGACTTTGCTGAATTTCTTTATTGGTTCTGAGTATTTTAGTGAGATACATATGCATATCTGTCTTTGTATTATGTCCGTCCCTTAGCTGCCTTAGCTCTTGGGTCAGATCCTCTGTACGTGTACGTGCTGATGGCTCATTGGAGCAGATATGTCTTCTTCTACCCACCCACGTGGGTTTTTAGCAGGTATAGCTGCAATCCACACACCTGGAGTCCTTCAGCCTATCATAGGGCTCAGACCAAGCCACAAGGCTAGAGTGTTTGCACAAAACATTGGCATCAGCCCATGAGTAATTCAGTTTCCAGGACAAGGTGGCCATGGCCATCTGTTGGACTGTCTTGAGCAAGGAGAAACATCATTTGGAACTGTGCCCCCAGCTAATGCAAAATTACCAAACCCCCGTCCACCCCAGCAAATCAATGAAAGCTTGCATCTCCCTGTTCAGGGGACAGCATGGTCCCTCACTCACTGCTGTCTCCCTGCAGCTGAAGCCCCAGTTTCCCCCTTTGGCCAAAACTTCAATTAAAGCCTCGCCTAGGTATTCAAGCTCATCTGACCTGATTTCTTTTCTACTGTCACTGAGTCAAAAGTCCTGCCTCTGGTATCATATCCATTATGGAAAACAGGATGGAGTTTCCTCAAAAAAAAAAAAAGAAAGAAAGAAAGAAGTAGAACTACTGTGTGATCAGCAAAGCCACCACTGAGTGTACAACCAAAGAAACGAAATCAGTCCCTCAGAGAGATGTCGGGGCGCCCATGTCCACTGCAGCAATTGCAGCGTTATTGACTAGAGCTACCATACAGAATCGACCTGAGTGTCCCCCAACAGATGAGTGGATGAAGAATATGTGGAATATATACGGAATGAAATGAAGTTTTGTTTAGATTTTAACAAAAGCATTTGTTAAAAACATGCCTGAACCCAAAGGCCCTGATGTTAAGTGACACGCGCCATGCAAATACAAGATGAGTTTGCTTACATGTGGAACCTAATGTGCTGAACTCACGGAAGCAGAGGCAGAGTGCAGGGTGCCAGGGATGAGGAGTAGGGAAATGGGGAGGTGTTTGTCAGAGGATGTGGAGCTGCAGCCAGAGAGGAGACACGAGCCCGAGATCTTTGGTGCAGCCTTGTTACTAATGCATTGTATACCTGGAAACTAGCAGGAGGTTAGATATGCAATGTTCTTGCCACAAAAACACACTAAGTAGATGAGGTGCTGGACATGCTAACTGACCTGATTCAATCATTTCACAACATACCTATGTATCAAAACTTCGGGTTGTACTCCAAAAATATAGACAATTTTTTATTTTGTCTGATAAACCTTAATAAGCCTGGGGGAGAAAAATGCTTTGAAGTCACCATCAGTCCTAGATGTGATGGCCTGTCTGCTGGGATCAGTCACACCCTGCTGTTGTCGCAACTGCCTGTCACTCTTCGCACCCAGGCCTCAGAGAGGAGAGGCCCTGGCTTCAGTCCAGGAAGTGAGAGGTGGGGCTTCTCCGCCAGCACCTCCAAAGCATTTGGCACTGATGTCCTTAGTTATTTGCCACTGATGTCATTAGCCAAAAGCAGAATCAATACCAAGGTTTGGAGTCCAAGACTTTATGGTAAAAATGACCGATGTTTTATAAAATCGCCATTGATTATCAATAAGTTGATAAGGGAGACATTGGAAAGGATTTTTATAAATGAAGAGTGATTCGCTGTAGCTCTAGCAGAGAGGTCTTTGAGCTGTATAGGTCAGATCGAATTAGAACAAAATGCTTCCCTTTCAGGTTAGAGCTGTAAGGGTGGGGAGGAAATGTCTCAGGACTTCCTGGGAAAGGCCCCCAGCGGGTGAAGTCCAAGGAATTGATACATAAAGCTCTCCAGCACTGCAGTGGACATCCTACCCCAGGTCCCAGAGGCTGTGCCTCTCCACTTGCATACACAAATTCTGCAAAGCCACTTGGTATTTTTCTCTTCTGTGTAAACCTGTCAAATGTGCCACCTGGAGGGCAGACCTTTAAGCCTTCCGGGGCTTTAGGTCTCAGGTTTGATTGGCAGTGGCCCTGTGTTCTTAGAGGTTTAATATCTCCCAGGGTCTGGTCTCCCAGTCTGGTCTCTGTTCTTCATCTCCAAACTTGGATCTGTATTGCCAGCCCCTACGAAGTGTGGAGTGATCTCAAAAAGTGTCTTCATTGTCAAGTTTCTTACCTGGAGGAACACCCTTTGGAGGAACATTCTTTTTGTTTATCTTCTGCAAAGGGATTTGAAAGGGAATGCTACCCAGATATTTTAATGCAAAGTATCTCAGCATTTCTTAGAGAAATTTTGTCCACTAAATCAAGAAAAGGAAGTCCCTATAAGCAAAGTCACAGACTATCAGCCTATTTTTGGCAAGCCCTCTGCCAACCTTCTCAAACGTCCTTCCTTCTCAAGCATCCATCTTTTGAGGATCATCCCTGGAAAGTGCTGGAAGAGTCCAGGTTTCTAGATGTAATTCACTCTCAGCTGCTTGTTTCTCCAGACGGCATTGTCTCCACCTTGTCAAACTACCTTGGAATTGAAACATTCTGGAAAAAGGAGCTGACAACCTTTTCCTTTGATATAATTTTTAGCATTAACAGTACATTGTCCCAGCAAGAGAGGCAGATGGTCCCCTACTGTCCCTGTGGGCCTTGGGCCCTCGCGTCAGCCTTGGCCTTGTCCCCCACTCTGCCCTTGCCTGTTTGGTCTTCTCTGCAGAGAGGAAACCCCTCCTGGGAGGGAGTGCCTGGTCACTGCAGCTGACCACATCCTGCCTGGCAGAGGCCATTCTGCAAGCCTTCGACCTCAGGTCCTGGCAGCCCTTCTCGCCTGGAATGGGAGAGAAGGCTCCATCCCTTTGCCCATAAGTGGACACTGGTCTGGGTCAGGAGTCTCCTGTGCTTTTCTGGGAGCCCCTCTGGATCCAGTTATCAAATCCAACATGGCCAGGAAACCCCATGGCAGAGTCTCCACCTGACTCTTGCCCCGAGCTCTCTGCCGTCACCCTGAACCTCTTGGCTCACTGTCACGCCCTTTCCTGCAGCCCATCTCGCGTCCATCTTTCCACCCTGATTGGGACAGGAGCGTGGCACATCGTGTCCTGGCTAACAGCCTCTGGGGCTGCTCACAGCTCGTTTCTCTCCACCCCACATCCTGCAGCCAGCTCACCACTGCCCGGGGCCATTGCCCCCCGTGACTGCTGTACCCCACAACACAACCCATTTGTCATTTGTCCTTTCTGGATTGCGGCCTGCAGGGAGCTCAGAACCTGCACCTGGGGAGCTTCCTCCGGGCTTCTGGCCATCATCAGGACCCCCAGAGTGAATCCTTCCTTGGACGTTTGTGTGTAAGTTGTCATGATAGCAGTAAGAAGTCCTCCACGTCACAGGACTGCCACTGTCAGGCAACTGCTGAGGACCCCACAGGTGTCTCCCGTGGCCCTGCAGCTGCGGTGGCGGAGCCACGTTCTCCCTGCTGCTCCTCAGTGACCTGCCGGTTCTCCCTCCCCAGCCACGCCCTGCAGTGACTCTCCCCACCCCACTCACTTACTGCTGATTCTTACTCAATTTCAAAGAGTAAAAGATGTTTTTTCAAACAAAACTTTGTATTGTTTACCTTAAACTCTCTAAGTCTCGGCACAGTGAATCAGAACCCAAAGATGGAAAATGAACATCAAAACATTCAGACTCTTTACCCTAAGGAAGCGTTCTCAGCCAGGTGCCGTGGTGCACCCATAATCCCAGTGACTCAGGAAGTTGAGGCAGGAGGATCACAAGTTCCAGTCCTTAGCAATTTAGAAAGACCCCGTCTCAAAATAATAAAAAATAAAAAAGAGGGATGGAGAAGAACTTAGTGGCAAAGCATCCCTGGGTTCCATCCCCAGTACCAGAAAAGAAAAAAGGAAAAAAAAAAAAAAAAAAAGAATTCTCATGATAAAGTTTCATTTGTCATCTGTTTGCATTGAAAATAATGATCATCAGGCCACCAACCTGCAGAGAATCACAGGTAGGAAAAAGAATTGGAACAAATATGACAGGATTATAATATTTTTTTAAAAAGCAAAATATTTCCCACAATATTAGTGAACAGAATTTTTAGGCTGAAATGAATGTGCGTGTATGTGCACCTATATGTGAAGCATATGTATCAAGGTGGTTACACACTGGCACGTTTCAGGGCAGTGTGCTTGAGTCGTATGTGTTCACGTGTGCTTGTATTACAAGCATATTGAACGCATGCGGTGTGTATCCTCTGTTCAGCTAGGAGTGTGTTAAACAAAGTATAAGCCCCAAAGGCACGCCCCAGTGACCTATCTCCTCTAGTCACACTGTACCCACCTATAGTTACTGCCCAGTTAATCAGGATATTTAGCATCTCTTCAGGGACTGGAAAGTCTTTAACAACCACAACTTCCTTAAGCCCAGTTTTACTTGGACTTTTCTGCCACTTCACAAGTTTTTCGAATTTTTCTTCTCCTGATTATCACAAGCACCTGCCTAAAAGCTGCCAGCAATATCCACGCCTCTGCCTGAATGTGACCTAGAAATTCCTTCCCCCAGATTAAGAAATCCATCACCTTTAAATTCAGACTCACAGAATGTCTCAGGACATGGGCAAAACCTAGACAGTTTCTGAGCCAGACTAAAAGATGAATGTCCTCTAGTTCAATGTCCAATAGAGGTCTCTAAAACCTCAGGAGCCCAGTCTATACTGTCCACAGAATTGCCTGTTAAGCTCCTCTGAAGACAATCTAAAATTTTTGCAGCTTGCATCTGCAAAATTTTCCAAAATTCTTCCCACATTTTCTGAAAAGCTCCAAAGGCTTCTGACTAGTCAGGTTAGTCATAGCAACGACCCCACTTCTCGGTAACCATTTCTGTTTTAGTCAGCTTTTTCGCTGCTGTGACCAAAAGACCTGACAAGAGCCATTAGAGGAGGAGAAGTTTATCTGGGGACTCTTGGTTTCAGAGGCCTCAATGCATAGACTCCATTGCCTATGCCTGGGGTGAGGAAAGCAGCTCAGGACAGACAAGCAGGCAGCAGAGGCTAAGCTATTGTGACTCACTAGGGACACCATATCTACCTCCAAGGCACGCCCCCCCCCTACCCCTGGCCACCTGTCTCCTTCAGCTACACCCACCTGCCTACGGTCGCCATCCGGTTGACCCGTTCGGTGGATGGATGCACTGGTGAGGTTGGGCTCTCACAACACAATCATCTCTCCTCTACACTTTCTTGCACTGTCTCTCACATGAGCTTTTGGGGGACACCTCACATCTAAACCATAATAGGGCATCTGTTGGACATATGGAGTCTGGAGTTCAGGGAGAGCTGAGGCTAGGGGTCCCCGTGTGACCCTCGCAGGTGGGGTTTAAAGCCAGGGATGCAGGTAGAGGAGAGAAGAGGTTGAGGCTGAGCCCTTGGGACTACAAGGCTTATGTCGCCAGGCAAGAGGACAATCCTGCCAAAGGTTTAAAGGCACAACTTCAAGGCAGGGGGACCAGAGAGCGGTGCTGTCCCATGACAAGTGAGGAGGATTTCCAGAAAGAAGACCCGCCCCAGGATAAACTCTCTAATGGGACAGAAAGGTGTGACAGGAGATTGGGGTCCAAGGCCTGACCCCAGGAAGTTCTAGGAAGGGCACAAGGTGGAGTGATGGGGATCGTGAGGAGAAGACTTTGGAGATGTCTGCCGACCCAGGTGTTGGGGGTGGTCCACAGCACTCCGCATTGACAAGAGCCAGTCAGGAGATGGTAAGCAGCTGCCACCATGTCATCTGACTTCAAGTCCCCCTGCACTCTCTGGGCAGAAACAGCTCAGCCACCCACCAGGAACAACGGGAAGTCCAGTGGGAAGTTCCAGAGAGGGCGTCCATCTCAACGGGAAAGAGGGCAGCATCTGGGCATAGGGCCAGTAGGTTGGTGGACACTGTATGCAATGATGTACAGGTGCACACAGTCCCTTGCAGTGAGAAGGGGTGAGATTGTCAACTGCAAGTGACGAGGAGGGCAGGGCACTGGAGCATGGGGGAGGAGATGTGAAGTCATGGCATCCATGTGTGGTCAGTGAATGGACCAGAGAACAAAGTCACCTTCCAGGGTGGAACCAAGTCCACCAGGGTGTGAGGCCGGGGGGAAGATGGGACTCATCAGCAAGAATTCTGGAATTTTTCCACTCTCAATGGGCTGCCGAAGATGGATAAAGCAGGTACAGAGTTTGACTCAACCAAGTTCAAGGTCTTGTTAAGGTCCCAACAAGCAGCAAGAGAAGAGAGGGTGAAAGTAGGTGAGGGCTCTGGAGAAGGAGGATTGTAACAAGGACAGTGGAGGAGCGCGGTGAGGTTAGGTGGAGGTAGGTGATAGCCAGTGGGTAAGATGGAGAGATTTGAAGATGACTTTCTCTGGGCCATACCGACAGGCCTTGGCTCGTGGGTGTGGGTGGGTCCTGGTTTGGTATGCTGAGGCTGCTGAGCCACAGAGGACCAGCAGGAGGCCAAGGGATGCCACGGGGTGGAGGGCGAGAACGTGGAGAGTACGGAGTTGCTCATGGAGGCAGGTCGGAGGTTCTGAATCTGTGGCAGAGCTGGACATCGGGCCACCATGGCAGTGAGCTGTCACACAGGGGTGTGGGCTCAGGCGAGCCAACCTGCTAGGTGAGCCTGGAGGAGTCCCTCAGCCCCAGCTGCCTGGGACAAACGATTGACATTCATGCCAGGTCACCCCAGGCAGGCTGATCCTGTTGGTGTGGACGGTGACCAGGACCAGAGCTGTGAAACCCTCCCTCGGTGTGTGGACTCCAGCTCAGAGCTCCTCCCCGCCCAGCATGCTCGGGAGAGTCCTGGAGTTCAGGTTAAAACAGGTTCTGAGGCAGGAGGCCTAGGTCAGGAGGGCCTGAGGTCTGCGCTGTAAGCAGCTCCCGGGTGCTGTCCCTGGGAACTTGGAGGAGACGATGCCGCAAGGCCCCCTTCAGCCTGACGGCTTATGCCAGCCAACAAGCACGCACCTCCGAGAGTACTTGCCACTGCTAGGTGAGAGACATGCAGACAGAAAGCAAGCAAACGGTCCCTAAGGCATTTCCAGGGAGGAAGCACAGCACTGTCCCGCCACCGCTCAGGGCTGCGTCGCGGGAAGCGCCAGGTTCTCTCAGCCCTTAGCAGACAGTCCAGGCCGGCCTCCCGGGCCTCTGCTCTCCTTTCCTTTGGAGACTGCGAAGGAAGCCCTTTCTCACCAGGAGAACATGGAGGTCTGAGATGGAAAAGGTTTCCTGATCAGTCCTGACCCTAACAATTGACCAAATCCCCCAGGAAGAGGCTAGAGGAAACTCACAATTGGCTGGTCCCCACATTTCAGTCCTTCCTGACTCCTTGTAGCTCACAGAATCTCCCACAGTCCCTCAGCCTCTAAGCTCCTGAGTAAGGTCTATTCAGCTTCTTTTTCTGAAGGAGATTTGGTTGTCTATGGCCAGGAACTCTGACCAGTGTGTCATCCTTCAGGATCTTAGACCTCGCTACTCTGCAGAGACGCCAGCACGATGCCTCAGCACCAGGGCCACCAACGTGCCACCTTTATGCCCTGCACTGGTGTATCGCGTTCACACAGGGCACCACTGCACATTTATGATTTGCATCCTGCGCTGCACACGCCGTATTGATATCCTCCGTGTACACGTGGCCTGCACAGTGTGTAAATCCCACGCTGCACATGCATCTACGCGGGGCACTGCTGTGAGTCATTTACACGGTCCACGCAGCATTTGCCACCTTCCCTGACACCCCTGTGTCACTCACGTCCCCGGCACCTGCGGCGTCACACACTGTGGAACGGCCCCGGGAGCTGGCCGCCTCTCCCTGCTCCTTCCACGGGCATCCCTCTAGAACCTGTCCTAGGCCCGTCACGTGTTCAAGGCTTGTTGGGCTACCTGTCCTTTGTGCCAGCCAAGCCTCCTTCCCTTAACTTTCCAGTCTTTCCAGGAACTGTATCCCTTGGGCTGCGTGGAGTACAGTCCATTCAGTTTAATTGGGGCTGAGCAGGAATCCCTGAGAACAGAGGTATCTAGGCAGGGTCCCAGCCCACCGCCAGCTTCACGCCTGCTTCTGGGCCAGGTCCAAGTGCCTGCTCTGTAACCAGCACTAGGAAAGCAAACCGAGGGAGCCAGGCACCCTGGCAGACCCAGCAGACCTGGGCTTTCTTTTCTCTTCCTTCCTTCCTTCCTTCCTTCCTTCCTTCCTTCCTTCCTTCCCTCCCTCCCTCCCTCCCTCCCTCCTTCCCTCCCTCCCTCCCTCCTTCCTTCCTTCCTTCCTTCCTTCCTTCCTTCCTTCCTTCCTTCCTTTCCTCCCTCCCTCCCTCCCTCCCTCCCTCCCTCCTTCCTTCCTTCCTTCCTTCCTTCCTTCCCTTTCCCTCCTTCTTTCTTTTCTTTTCTCTCTTTCTTTTCTTCCCTTCCTTCCTTCCTTCCTTCCTTCCTTCTTTCTTTCTGTCAGATCTGAGTTTTTGACTTTGATGGCAAACCTAACTGCCTGGTGATCAAAGCCACAGCCTGGAATTGCAGCTCGGCTAGGCTGGAGGGCTGGAAGGGCTGGCACCTCGCCTTCCTCGGGTTGCCACAGCACTGCCAGGCTCCCAGGGTCCCCACGGTTTAGCCGACTCCTTCCCCAGCTGCTGGCCTGACCATGCCCGGGGAGCCCCTGGGAGGGAAGCATCCTCCCTCCTCTCTTCTCATCCTCCTCAGGTGCCTCCTTGGTCCTGGTGGCCTTTGCTCAGGCCATGGCCCCTGGAAAATGAGAAAGCGGTGACAGCATCAGCGCAGAGTGTCACACTCCAACTGAAGGTGGAACAGGTGCCGCAGACGGGGACAGTCTTCTGCAGCAGCTCCGGGAGGCAGGCCTGCCTTCCCCTCTTCCTGTGCCCTGGCCAAGTGGTCAGAACACGCACCAGGCACTTCCTGGAGAGAGCTGGGAACGCTGGGCGTCTGCCGCTTTCCTCCACCGTGCCAGCCCTGCAGCACGCACGCGACCACACACGCGACCACACACCCACGCACATGCCACACGCTCACACGTCACTCACGGGCCTCAGAGCCCTCCAGCTCGAGCCCGTCAGGGGCCTGCTCCCTCCAGGCGGTGCCACCCCAGCGTCCTGTCCCAGCCAGGTGCTTATTTCCTTCTGCCTTTGGAGGTCAGAAGTCTGCTCCTTCAGGAAGCCTGTGTCCCCTCCCACTGCAGGCTGGGGGTCGCCTGTGCCCCACGTGAGAGCCGCTCTTGTGTTTGTTGCGGTGTCCGCCTTCTGGGTCCTTGCTCCTCACAGGTGGTAGGCCTTTGAGGCCATTTTTAAACATTTGCTCCTTTTAGTTATACAGGCCAGTAGGGTGTATTTTGACATATCACACAAACGTGGAGCATGACTTCCCATTTCTGTGGCTGTACATGATGTGGAGTTTCGCTGGTCGTGTATTCACATGTGAATGTAGGAAAGTGATGTCCTGTTCATTCCACTGTTTTCCCCTTCCCATCCCTTTTCCCTTCCCTTCATTCCCCTTTGTCTAATCCAAAGTTCTTCTATTCTCCTCCCTCTCCTTTATCATGTGATAGCATCCGCATATCAGGGAGAACATTTGGCCTTTGGTTTTTTGGGATTGACTTATTTCACTTAGCATGATATTCTCCAGTTCCATCCATTTATGAGCAAAAGCCATAATTTCATTCTTCTTTATGGCCGAGTAATATTCCTTTGTGTACATATACCACATTTTCTTTATCCATTCATCTGTTGAAGGGCATCTCGGTTGATTCTGGAGCTTGGCTATTGTGAATCGAACTGCTGTAAACATTGGTGTGGTTGTGTCATTGTAGTATGCTGACTTTAAGTCCTTTAGGTGAAATGGTGGTCCCATTCCAAGTTTTCTGAGGAATCACCATACTGCTTTCCAGAGTGTTTGCACCAATTTGCAGTCCCACCAGCAAGGTACGAGGGTACCTTTCTCCCCACATCCTCGCCAACATTTATTGTCACATGTATACTTGATAATTTCCCTTCTGATTGGAGTGAATGGAATCTCATCTTTGTTCCTATTCATCACTGCTATAATTTGGTTCTTGAGTGTCCCCCAAAAGCCTATGTGGTAAATACTCAGTCCCCAGTGTGGCACTATTGGGAGGTGGAGGAAGTTGTAAGAGATTGGGCCTAGCAGGAAGTCTTCAGGTCAGAGGGGCTGAAAGTCCCCATTCTCTCCCTCTTCCTTTCTGTGGCTTCCCAGCCATGAAGTAAGTGGCTTTGCTCTGTCACACACTCCTGCCATGACGTGCTGTGTGACCTGAGGCCCAAAGCAATGTGGCTGATTCCTCATGGTCTGAAACCTCTGAAGTCATAAGACAAAATAAACCTTTCTCTTTGTAAGTTGATTATCTCAGGTATTTTATTATAGTAACAGAAAGCTGATTAATACAATCACCATGCACCCAATGCCAGTTCTGAGCCTGGCATAGTGAACACTAGTTAATGGATTGAATTTAAAAAATAAATGAATGATAGAAAGGGGGAAGGGAGAGGAAGAAGAGGGAAAGCATTTAGCTGCCCAAACCTGTTTTCTTCTTTTTTTAAGGGACCCTGGAATTTACTCTCTGTATGACAGAGCACATGGCAAAAGAGACACTGGTGAATGCGGTGGGTTTGCATTTAAAGTTTAGTTAAAAGTGACATGAACATAAACGTAAGTTGCTTGGGTAACGAGTGGGTCTAAACTTCACCCATGGACAGAATAGCAAGGCTGCCGTGCTGCACACTTAGGTGAGCATAACTAAGCGCCTGCCCCACTGCTGACACTATTACACAGAAAGCACCCAGCTTCCCCGAGGTCCAGACCCAACAAGATGAAGAGTGGTAAAGAAAATCTGAGGGGTTTCATCTTAAATTTTCTTCCAACATAGCTAACAGAAAATGGGTTGAAAATTCTAGAATCAAAGTGACATTTGGCATAAAACCTTTAGATGGGCATCAGAAACCACCCTGGGCAAGGAACCTGGGGACAGGGCAGCCCTGCTCCAAACAGCCTGCTCCAGCTGCTCCAAGGTACAGACACACGTGTACACATGGGAATACACACACACACGTGTGCATCCATGTGCACCCACACTCAAAAGCATGTGCACATGCACAGCTGGAAGCACGTGCATCTGCCCATGTGTTTTCTCATGCACCTGTGTTCACACACATGCACATTCATCAGCATGCACGTGTGTACATAAACATGTGCCAGCACACAAACACACAAGCACGTAGGTGCACATCTATGCACATGTGCCTTTGCACACATACACAAAGCACATATGCCTTTGTGCACACGTGTGATCCACACTTGCCTTCCATCTTCTTCGCAGGTCCTGCTGAGCTTCAGGAACACGGGATGTGGTGCCTACATTTCTACCATCTCCAGGTGTTGGAACCCACCCAAAGCGGCTGTCTGTTTTCCCAGCCGTGGTGCCAAGGATAGACTTCCCTCCTGCCCACTCGTGTTATGCAACCAACTGGCAAGCGGCTTAACCTGTGAGCAAAACGCTCTGGGGCCTGGAAGACTGTGAATTAAACGCGGCCTTGTTCTCCCTCCACACCGTCAACCTGCCTCACGTCTGCCTGCCGCGGGCTCCGTGCCCACCAAGAGTGTCATTGAGTGGATGCCCCCAGGCCTGGCTGCGGCATGGGGATGCCCCAGGTGATTCCCCAGGGCTGCTGAGCACCAGGTCCCAGTGCAGGAGACCATGCTACAGTGAGACCAGAAATAGTCACCACATCCTGAAGGTTTGCTGCTGTTATATGTAGATTTTAATTGTTTGAATTTTTAAAAATAAAAATACCATCTCATGTAAAGGAAAGAGATACACATTCTCTCGCCCCACCTCACACCCCAAAAAAGATCAGGAACTGCGTCATTTCCAGGCAGGTCTTCAAAGCGAATTTAAATTGTGTTTCCACTCCACAGGGGAACAGAGACCAGCCCCCCTGCCATGGAGCTGGCTTGAAGGATAAAGGACATCAGGGATGCGTTGCTCACGTGCAAGGGATCCAAGCCCTCTCCACAGGGAGCTCAGGGGGTCTAGGCAGAGGTAGAATCCAGGTGAGGGTGAGGGATGGAGACTAGGGAAGCATTTTTCTCTTGAGTGGACAGGAGGAGATAGGGAGCAAATCAGATAGTTCAGGAAAGGCCTCCTGTAGGAAGGATCAGTTCATCTGGAAGCGTGTGGGGAAGTAAAAGGGAGGCAGACACTCAGGTTACGGGAACGGTCTGTGCAAAAGCCCTGTGGCAGAGGCAGCTTGCTGAGGACCAGGTTTCCAAAGCTATAGAGGACAGAGTTGAGAGAGAGCAGGGTGTGACAGGGCAGGGGATGGATTGGGGGTCAGGTATGCAGGGCACAAAGGCTGTGAAAGAATGTGGACTTCACCCCCAAATCTGGGGCACCGCTGAGGGGCATTTTGGAAAGATCCCTTAGACTGCAACGATTCAGTGGTGTGTGCACATAACCTTTATGGAAATGGAAAACGAGGGGCCTCTACCCAGCCCTAGGGTAGCCACGGCTGAGCCCCAGGGGAAAACAGGCACATGCAAAGCAGAACAGAGGGACCACAGAGAGGAGGATAACCAAGGGCCAAGGACGCAGCAGCCATCAGGAAGGCAGGGTCCCAGAGGCTGAGGGGTCACCGTGAACAAAGGGGCAGCGGGGTTCAGCCACATGTGGTCTCAGGCGGTCTAGGCAGGAGACGTTTTGACTGGCGCAATGGATTCAAGCAAAGAGGGAGGGAACCCAGGAGAAAGAGAAGGAGAGGAAGGAGGGAGGGAGAAGCTTGGGGAGGAAGCGACAGTCAGGTGAGCAGGTCGCAGTGTGGTGGTCCTCACTATTGTTTAAAATGAGAAACGCGCCCCTGGGTTCAGAGCCCAGGGTGCTCTGCAGCCGAGGGTGGGGCACATACCACACTCATCCCCCTCCCCGCCAGCTAGAGTGGCCCTAAATCTACGCACTTAGAAGGTCAAAGGGATAAAGGAAGACGGACCAGTGACATCAGGGAAAGACACAGCTCAACCCACTTTGGGGAGAGGAACGTGGAGGCCAGGGCTGGAACTGCCGTGGAGGAAGCTGCAGAGGGGAATGATGGCAGCGAGCTCACAGGGCTTCCTCCAGACCTGCCCGCCTCAGAGATGTGGGCTTGAGGCAGGAGCAGACACAGAATCAAGCAGGGCAGGAACCCTGGGTGCCCCACTGCCTGCTCCCAGAGCCCAGCCGGGCTGCTATCTCAGAGTGAGAAGACCAGAAGATTCTACTGCCAGAGAACAACTGGGTGTCAAACCAAAGAACTGCAGGCACTACACTTAGGTCCCCTACCCACAAGACCCCCTGTGTTGTCCAGCTTTCCATCACTATAACAAAATACCTAAAGAGAATCAACTTATAAAGACGAAAGATTTGTTTGGGCTCATAGTTTTGGAGGTTTCAATGATTGATTAGCTCTGTTGTTTGGGGGCCCAGGATGAGGCAGCAAATCATGATGGGACCCTGGGCTACAGCAAAGATGCTCAACTCATGGCAGCCGGGAAGTGAGAGCAAGAAGAGGGGTCCCAATATCTCCTTATGGGCATGCCCCAATAAATGGAAGACCTCCTAAGCTGTCTGTCACCTCCTAATAACATCAAGTTGGAGATCAAGCCTTTACACGTGGGCCTTTGAGAGGTGTTTCAGATCCAAACTATAGCACCAACTGACTGCTCCTACGTACCAATGTAAACAGAGTGCAGACCATGTCTGACAAAGACCTCCAGCTTACCAGGAGTCAACACAAGCAAATGGCAAAAAGTGGGAGGCCCGGGGGAAAAAATATCATGCAAGAAGAGAAGAAGACACTTTTGAAAATCATAGCTACAGAGAAAAATGTGCATAAAAAAATAAAATCAAGAGCTATTGAAAGGGAAGAATCAGAGAACGAGCCCCAAGGCTCAGAGAGACAGATAGGCAGACACGTATGTGTGGACACACACACATATTTATATAAAGTGTTGAAATTCAGCAGATATATTAGATGGGATTTTAAGAGAAGTTCAAAACAATGATCTCCCAATTAGAGAAAAAGTCAAAGAGAGGTTAAATAAAGAATAAAGGAAAAATACAATTAAAGGTTAAATCCAGAAATTCAATGTTTCAGAGGAGAACAGAAAAAAAAAATTGCTTTCAGATTGAAAAGACTCCCAAAGTCCCTGGACAATTACTAATTAAATTCCACACTAATTACCAAAACATTCCAGAAGTTTAGGACAAAGAAAAAACCCCAAATGGTGCCAGTGAGAGATCAGCCATGTTCCAGGAAAGAGTCAATGGAAAACAGACATGGTGGCTGCAGTCTCCTCGGCCCCAGGTGAAACAACACCTTTAAAATTCCAAGGGAAAATGATCTTCACCCTGGAACTCAACACCCAACCAAACTATCAGCCAAGTCTGAGGCTACTGTAAAGATGTCTTGAAACCACACAAGGAGTCCGACAGTTTGACCCTGATCTCCCTTTCTTGGGAAGTCACTTGAGAATGGGTTTCAGCAATGAGAGTGACCAGGGACTCTGGAGAGAGGAGACACAAGCCCTGTGCTCCTGAAGGCCAACGCCAGGGTGCTGCAGGAGCCCACAGAGGAGGCAAAGCAGGAGGCCAGTCGGCGATCTCCTCCACTCCTACTCTTCTTGGCACTGGAAGGTTGAAGAGCTCACACGAGCCCTCCATTGGCTTCCTGTCTGGGCTGTTCCTGGGCAATGGATGAATCCAGAGGTTCTGGGATGGAAACACTGGGGTGACAGGCAGCGTGTAGGAGCAGTTGGTGTTGAGGGAGGGAGAGGGAAGGACACACGTGTGAGTGTTGGATTGAGGAAGGCACTGGAGGAAAGGCTGCTTACAGGGAAGGTGTTAGATTGAATCATGTGGAATGACCACCGGCGCCATTTTGAACCATTAAAATGGCCATTGTACCACAGTGAATTCCACCATGGTGTACATCCGACGATGGCGTCCTAAGTAGAATAAGCTGTCCTCCATGCTAGTACAGTTCATCAGAATGCATGCTGCTGTCGTGTACTACTAAAAAGAACCAAATAAATAAATAAATAAAATGACTTAAAAGATTAAAGTATCATTTTATTTTATTTTTATTGGTTTATATTTAATTGAAACACAAAAGCTCTTCCGTCTAAATGCCCTCAGTCTTCCATGAACTAAACCCACCCACGCTCATCCCTTCCTCCTTTCCTCCCTGTCTCTCCCTGTTCCCTTCACTAGGCCAAATGATAAGGAAAGAAAGAAAGTGACCTGAGTCCTTCAGGCCTAGAGGCCTGTGACAGCTTTTGATCTGAAAATCTCTAATTTTAGTAAAGCCACCGAAGGTCCTCAGATTCCTAGTTCTGGAGGCTGTGGTAGCCTTAGCCTCTTGTAAAGTCAGATAAAAGCAGAGGTAAATCATAACCTAGAAAATAACTCCTGCCCACAAAGTGTAGCCTGCTGTCTGAAGCCTCACGGGTTGGAGAGGGCTGGAAACTTTTCCAATCATCTGATAAAAAGATTCTTTTGCACCAGAAGAAATTAACTTTGATTCCCATAGCAGAGTGGATTCCATTCGCTAAAAGGGGAGCAGGAGGGAAGGTACGGGGCCTCCCAGCCGATCAGGGCCTACGTAGGCACTTGAAGATAAATTAAGGGGAAAGCTAAGGGGGTGGGGACAGCCTTTGGAGCACTATGATTTTAAATTTAGAGGCTCAGGCTAACCAAGAGGGATGAAGAGATAAACCCAGGAAAAATAAACACGCAGGCTGGGAACTCCACAGCTATCTCGAAGGCCGAGCCGAAGGCAGCTAATGAACCAGAGAGGACGGCAGGAGCCACGCTGAGCCCCAGACGCAGGAAGTGGCCAAGCAGCCCCAGCCCTGAGCACTTCGCAACGGGCACAGAAAGCTGCAGCCCGGGGACTGCTCCCACCTCCCCAGTGACCTTGGGATCCCGGTTGCTGGCTCCAGTCCTTTGAGTTCTGTAAGCCATACTGCATTATCTGAAATGAGGATGTTTAGGGAAAAAGGAATTCCTCCCTGAGACCACAGTGCCAGGAGCAGCAACAAAATTTGAAACCAAGTCTGTGGGATTGCTACACGTGGTTTTCTGCCACCCCTCCTGTCCCCATGTGAAAGGATAACCTGGTTCTTTCTCACGGGGGGGTCTACACTCTTGTCTGGTCCTTAGAACACACTGTCCACACCACGCCGCTTCAATGTCCCCGTGGTACAAAGGGATACCCGTTGTGAAATCTTTTGTCAGAAAAAAACAGTTTTCTGATTTTTAATTAACTTTACATTTTGAAATCGTTGGAGATTGACGGGAATTTGCCAGGATAAGAATAGGACTCGAGTACCCTTTGTCCCAATCCCCCGGTGAGGACATCTTACATCATTCCAGCACAACATCAAAACCAGGAGGCTGACACTACAGGGCACGTGGGTAGTTCTGTGCCGTTGGTCACAGGCATAGACTGTGTCACCACCGTCCCAATCATGTCCACACCCTCTCCCTCTCACCAGAAGCCCCCCGTCCCCGCCCCTGGCAGCCATAATCTGTTCCCCATCCCCAATTATGTCACACATTAGGTGACCTTTAGAGACAGCTCGAGACCCTTGAGATCACCTAGACTGTGGCACAGGTCAGCATGGAGTCCCCTTCACTGCTGAGTGGAACTCCAGAGGGACCCCCCACCCACTGAACGATTCACCTATTGAGAATGTTTTGGTTGTTTCTGGTTTGGGGTGACCACAGGCCACCCTGCTGGGAACCATCCCTGGACGGTCTTTCTGTGGACGCTCCGTGGAGTTCCGCTGGGATGGGTTTCATTTCAATCCCAGGGAGGTGCCTGTCAGGGGGTTCAACTCCTGAGTTGTTTGGTATGGCAAGTATAAGTTTTTAGGAAAGGGCTAAAATGTTTTCCAGAGGGACTGTACCATTTTGCATTCCCACTGGCGTGATCCAGTTTCTCCACATCCTCACAAGCAGTTGGCTTGGGCAGAATTCCTGTTTGTTGTTTTGTTTGAGGGTCGTCGCAGGTGGGTCGTGAACTCTCAGGGTGGCGTTATTTGCACTAATCGCTAGCTCTGTGTCTACTCCACCCGGGTGACTGCTTTACCTCTTTTGCCCGTGTTCTATTTGAAGCTTTTGGATTATTTTGCTGTTGAGTTTTGAGAGGTTTTTTTTTAATATTCTAGAGAACCCTTTATCAGACCTGTGGTTTGCAAATGTTTTCTTCCAGTTTACAGTTTGTCGGTTTACTCTTTTAACAGGGTTTTTTTTTTTTTTTTTTTTTCTGCCTGAGAGAAAGTTTCCATTTTGATGAGGTTCTGTTTATTGATATTTTTCTTTTCTGGATCGTGTCTTGCTGCCCTATCTAATTACTCTTCATCAAACTCTAGGTCCTAACGCTATTCTATGCTATGTTGTAAAAATGTTTATAATTTTATACTTTATATTTAAATCTATGGTCTACTCTGAGTTAGCTATTAGATTTAGATCAAGGTACATTTCTTTGCTTATGGATATCCAATTGCTCTAGTACCATTGGTTGACAAGAAGATTGTCCATGTATTGACCTGCTTTTGCAGTACAATAAATAAAATAAAGACTACTGACCGATATTCCTTATCCATATAGACACATTCTTATGAAATAGTAATCCAGCAATATATAAAATACAACATGACCAAGTTAGGTTTATTTCAGGAATGGAAGAAAGGTTTACAAAATATCAAACAATATAATCCAAAAACTTGTTTAACATCTGGGAACCATATCTGTGTAAGGTTGTGTCTGGGTTCTTTATTATGGGTTCTTTATTCTGCTCCATTTATCTCTCCCTCAGCCAATATCATAGATTTTGATTAATGTAGTGAAATATTAAATCCTGAGATTTTATAAAGTGATTCCCTCTCAATTTTATTCTTCTTTGCTTTTGTAGTTTTTAGAATAATTTTTATCCATGTCTACCAAAACTCTTGCAGGGATTCTGATAGGAATTACATTAAATCCATGCATCAATTTGAAAGAACACCTTCATAACGTTGAATCTTCCAATCCATGGACATGGTATGTTTCTCTGTTTATTTCGACCTTTGATTTTTCTTCTCAGCACTTTGTACTTTTCAGCATACAAATCTCATGTATGTTTTGTGAGATTTATACTCTAGGAATTCCTTTTTTTCTTCCCTTCTTTTTCTTTTAGTGTTTGTAAGATACATTGCAGTTTAATTTTAACTTCCATGTGTTCTTTGCTGGAATATAAAAATGATAGATTTTTACATGTTGATTTCATATCTTGAAACCTTACTGATTAATATTTAGTTACTATTTAGGAGTATTTAGTTTGCTTGTTTTGTTTGTTTTTGTAGATACCTTGACATTTTCTGTGTAGACCATCATCTATCATCTGCAAATACAGACAGTTTCATTTCTTCCTTTCTGGTTTATATGCCTTTCATTTTCTTTTCTTTCCCACTAGGCTGACTGAACTTTGACTATTATGTTGAATAGAAATAGTAACAGGAGACATCTTTGTCTTTTTCTAGATCTTAGAAGAATACAATCTTTCGCCCTGAGGTATGATATTATCTGTGGGATTTTGCAGGTGCTATTTATTAAACTGAGGTGTGTCCATTCTGCTCCTACTTTCCCAAGAGTTTTATGGGAAATAAAGAAAAAGGAGAAATGAGTGGTGGATTTTGTCAAGTATTTTTACTTCATAGATTGATATGATATTGTGATTTTTCTCATTTAGCCTAAGAGTATTTGTGTCAGTATTTATAAGGGATATTGATCTCTAGCATTTTTTAACTGTATTTGTGTGATTTTGGAATAAGGATAACACTTGCTTCATAAAATGCATTGGGGAGTACCCATATGTCTTCTGTTTTCTGGTAAGGATTGTACAGAATCAACACGAATTATGTGTTTGGTACAATTTTTTGTGAAACCCTATGTCTTGAGATTTCTTTCTTACTTACTTTTTAAGGAAGTTTATAAATTATTAATTCCATTTTCTTAATATTTATAGGCAGGCTATTTTGTTTTCTTATTTCATATTAGGAGAAATGTGGTAAATGTTGCCTTTCAGTAAATTAGTCCATTTTATCTAAGCAGTGAAATGTATGTAACAGTTGTTCACAGAAACCTTTTAGTCTCCTCCTCATAACTGCAAGGGAATATTATTTTTCATTCATGATATTAGTGATTTCCCTTCCCTTCCCTCCCCTCCTCCTCCCCCTCCTCTCCTCCTCCTACTCCTCCTCCTCTTTCCTCCTCTTCTTCTTCTTCTTCTCTCTCTCTCTCTCTCTCTCTTATTTATTTATTTATTTGTTTATTTATTTATTTATTTCGTACCAGGGAAACCTAGGGGTGCTTAAGGGTGTTTAATGCTAAGCCACATCCCCAGCCCTTTTTATTTTTTCTTTTGAGCAGGGTCTCACCATGTTGCTTATAGTCTTACTAATTTGCTGAGCCTGGCTTTGAACCTATGATCCTTCTGCCTCAGTCTCCTAAGCTGTTGGGATTACAGGTGTGTACCACTGTGCCCAGCTTCTATTTTCTTCATTAAGCCCTTCCTTCTGCTTCTTTTGAATTCCTTTTGCTCTTTTTTTTTCTAGTTTCTTGAAGTGAGAGCTTAGATTATTGCTTTGGGAATTTTTCTTTCTTTACCTGAACTTCTTAAAAATTTTTCTTTTTAATCAAGAAGTAAGATTCATGAATGGTTTCAACTCAAGTAATAGGCAAGTAGAAAGTTTCCATGCCTGCATATACTGTATAAATTTGTAGAACTTCTGTGGTCCCTGTAAATGCCCAGATACCTAACACCATACCCAGAGGTGGAGGCCAACATGTTCCAGATGAGAACACCAACATGCAGAGGTTAAACTCTTTATTAACCAAGAGTGAAGTGGAGGCAAGACACTACCATTCTCCCCGCTACTGTACCCCAATCCGTGCTGGCCATCCTCAAGGGCAGGGGCAGGGACTGTCCAAAATGAATCCTCTGGAATCCATCCAGCCTCTCTAAAACCAACCCATGGTGAGCCACAGCTGGGAGGTGTAGGGAGATATAGGATTGACGGTCTGTCCTTCTTCCTTCCTGTCCTGCTTCCTCTCTGCTGGGCCCCAGGCATTGGTCACCCATGCAGAAAGGCAAGCCAGTGTCTTCCGGGGGAGGTCTCCAAAGCTCTGCAGCAGATCAAAAACCTCCCACTGGGCAAGGCATCCCAATGGGTTTCAAGTGGCCAGGGTCAAATCACACCTCTGTCACTTGCCAACTGTGCAACTCCCAGTAAATTGCCTCAGTTTTCTCGTCTGAAGAATGGGATGGTATTGTCAGTGATCTCCTTGGGTTGTTCTGAGGAGCAAGTCACTGCATCTAAGCTGGTTGAACAGCGCCTGGCCCACGTAGACACCAGATCAACGTTTATTGGCGTTTGCTCTTATTGCCCCATGAAAACGTCAGTCCTTAAAACCCACAGCCTTTGATGTTGGAGGAGTGAGGAAATTGGCAATTACTATTTTCATTGATCTCCACCCTATCTCTCCACCCTCACCATCAAGTAGACCAATTGGTGGCCAAGGAAAAGCAAAGTCACTTGGGAGCATTGCAGGCACTTGTTCCAAACCCCAGGGGCACAGCAGAAATATACCAAACCAGTTTAGCAGAAAACAGACAGGTTTGCACATAACCACTCTATTCACTGCATGCTGTTGAACGGATGAGTAAACACCACTGGGCACTCTTGCTGAATTACACGGTTCACCTTGTGTGTGAACAGTTTGTCAGTGGAGAGCCTTGCTCCAGCGAGCAGGCCCCTACCACAATTTCCCAGATGGGGCATTCACAAAATCAGGGAGAATTGGATTAATTTGACCTAAGGCCTCAAGGTTGCTGTGGACTGAGCTACCGGTTGGTGGAATTCAGCTGTAAGCTTCACTGCAAACCCTCCAGAGCCTCAAGACAGTAGAGAGTGAATTGAGATTGCTTCCACCCACTGGTGCATCTGCGAGCTCTTTCTCTGGTTGCTTTCAGAAGGTAGGACTTTTACGCAAAAGCGCGCATATGCAAGCACAAGAATCCCCCCTCCTCCCCTGAGTTCTCAGTTCCCTTTCTGTCTGTTCCCACTGCATCTGAAAACCCCTACATCCTGCCCATTTCAAGCCCTACTCCTCATGCCAGAGGAAGTTATTTATTTTTCCCAAGTCTTAAAACGATGTTGAGCTAGCAAAGTCTGAGCTGACCAGAGTCCTCCGAGGTTGCAGTACAGATAACCAAGATCAATTTGCAGGGACCTAGAACCCCTGAGTAAAAGCAGCCAGGCAGCCACTTGCTATAATAATATGGACCGTGTTTGCTTCCTTTCTTTAATATGGTGGTTAAACATCAGGTTTCCCAGCAGGATCACTGGGAAGGGGCTGGGGCAGGACTGGGAGAGCAGAGGTGGGAATATGGTTATGTGACAAGCACCAGCTCTCCTACTTATGGGCCATGTGGGCTTTGAGTTCCCCTTTCTAAGTCATGTTTTCTCATTTGCAAACCACAGCAAAGCTTCACAGAAAGGCGTCTGGAGCAACCCAGTGCAGATCTCAGCACACACGTAGCAGGTGCTTGGTGGGTGTTAGTTCCCTCACTGCCCCCAACATATCTGGGCCTTTCCCCAAGTGTGTTTCTATGTTTAAACCAGTTACTGTTTCCTATGCTTTTGAGGTCTATCCAGAAAATCATTGCCTGTACCAATGTGTCAAAGTGTTTCCCTTATTCCAAAAATATAAGAAAGAACTCTCAATACCATTAGCCTTGGGGAAATGCAAATCAAAACTACAAGGAGATAGCATTTCGCCCCAGTTAGAGTAGCTATTATTTTAAAAAACAAATAAATAAAGCAAACAATAAATTCTGGAGAGACAGTGGGAATGTAAATGAGTGCAGCCATTTTGGAGAGAAGTATGGAGGTTCATCCAAAAACTAAAAACATATCTAGCACTTGATCCAGCTGTCCCACTTCTGGGTATATATCCAAGGGAAATGCAATCAACATACCAATGAGAGATCTGCACTCCGTGTTTATTTTAGCAATATTCACAATAGCTAAAATATGGAATCAGTCTAGGTGTCCATCAGCAGATGAATGGATAAAGCAAATTTGGCACATGTTATAGTTTGGTTCTGAAATGTTCCCCAAAGACTCATGTGCCCAAGGCTAGGTCCCCAGCTCGTAGTGCTGCTGGGAAGCGGTGGAAGCTTCAGGAGGAGGGGCCTGATTGCAGGCAGTGGGTCACTGGGGGTGTCCTTGAAGGGGTCATCCTTTTCCCTTCCCCCACTTCACTCTCTGTCTTTTTTCACTTCCTGGCTGCCATGAGGTGAGAAGCTCTTTCCCACCAGGTGCTCCTGACTATGAAGTTCTGCTTTACCAGAGGCCAAAGCAAAGAGGTTGAGCAATCATGGACTGAAAACTCTGACACCGAGAGCTGGAATAAATCTTTCATCCGTTAGTCGATTTCCTTGGGTACTTGGTCACCGTGATGAAAGGCTGACTAACATGTCCCATGTACACGACGGAATGCTATTCAGCCATGAAGAAGAATGAAATCCTGTCATTTGCCACAAAATGGGTAGAACTGGAGAGTGCAGTGGTGTTAAGTGAAATAAGCCAGACACAGAAAGACAAGTGTGGCATGTTCTCTCTCATGTGGAAACTAAAAAGAGTCGAACTGAAAGTGAAATAGTGTTTAGCAGGAATTGGGAAGGGTTTGGGCGTGGGTGGTATGGAAACAGGGTATGTGGATTTGCTTTGTGTTGACTGTATACATATCTGGAGATATCACAATGAACCCCATAAATATGTACTAGTAATACTTGTTAATAAAAGCAACAATAAAGGACTGAACCAGTCAATTTTTCCACCTATGATGAGACTTTCATTTTTTATGGTTATCTATACATTGAAATGTCACAATTCTAAGGAAAATAGTGACGGTGGATGTGCTGAAGACAGGTCGTTAACATTTTTTTGTTGTTTTTAATGTAAAATTCTTGCATCGTGTGGGTTCTTCTGAGCTGATTGTCGTTGTGCTTGGAGAGCATTTCAATCCGCTGCCCAGTGGTTGGAAGAGGAAATAGTGATCACAGGCTCAAGGGGTGGTTAATTCCCATTTCGTCATGTGGTCAGGGACAGGGTTGGGTGGGGGAGGCTTTTACCCAGAAAAGAACTGTGATTGGTGGAATCTGCCATTTGGTCATTAACCCCTTCATGAGCCGGGCCTGATGTGCACCTGTCACTCAGACGTGCGGCTGGATTTTTACCTGAGGGCTAACTCCAGCGCTGCCTGGGCAGGATGTAGCCCAGGAAAGGAGTGAGAAGAGGGTAGCGGAGCCAGCAGAAAGCCACACAGGAGGCCACTAGAGGCCTCAGGCTGCTCCTCCCCGCTGCTGCCCCCTACTGCGCCCCCATTGTGGCTGACAAAGGAGCCATAAGAAGTAGAAGGCCAGGGGACAGTCCAGGCTGTGGCTCTCGATTGTGAAGACTGCCTTCCTCCAACACTGCTCTCCAGGGGCCCCTCCACCTGTGGCTGCCCCGGGTGACCAGCAGGGAACTCAGGTGGGGCCCAGGGCATACGCGGGGGAGGCCACCGTTCTCTGAACTGGCCTGGTCTTCAGGTCTCCACAGAGCCATCCAGGCGGAGCGGCTGGGCTGGGTGGAGCAGACCTGGGTGACAGAGCAAGGATGGACAGGCGCACTGGAGGATGGAAGGCTTCACGGCAAAAACTCAGCCACACGAAGCTCCGAATCAAAACAGCTCCATCCCGAACACCTTGTGTAGGCCTTCGTTACATATGGATCATTGTCGGATAACGTTTTCCAATCCAGATTGTCTTTAAACAAAGATAATATGTCCACATGGTAAAACGACTCAAATTATAAAGCCACAAATAAAAGGAAAGTCATTCTTCCCACACCACCTAACCCTACTCCTCAAAATGTGGGCAGTCTTCCAGAAATCTCCTGGACGGACTCAGATAATTTTTTTGGGGGGGTATCCGGGATTGAACCCAGGGGTGTTTTGCCACTGAGCCCCATCTCCAGCCCTTTTAAAAATATTTCCTTTTGAGTCAGGGTCTCGCTAAGTTGCTTAGGGCCACTGAGGCTGGCTTTGAACTTTCTGTCCTCCTGCCTCAGCCTCCCGTGGCACTGGGATTAGAGGTGTATGCCACCATGCCTGGCTTGTAGAATAATTTCTAACACCTTCAGTGAAATGTAATTCATCCCCTAAGTTCATGATTTAAAGTGCACGATTCAGTGGATTTTAGAGGATTCACAGAGTAGTGTGACCATCACCACCCTGGGTTTCAGACTCTTTCTATCGGCCTCCCAGGAAGCCCTGCCTGCTCCCAGCTGTGGTCAATTTTCCTCTCCACCCACTGGCCTCCCAGCTGGGGGGCATCACCAATCTACTCTCTGTCTCTACACATTTGCTTATTCTAGACATTTCATGTGGTCCCTCCTTGGCGGGTTCCGCATTCACAAATTCAAACAATTTCAGATAAAAAATATTCTTAAAAATATTTCAGAGTATTTTGAAACTATTTTAAAAAATAGTTTAGATAGTCTAGACCGAACACGCAGACTTTTTTTCTAGTCTTATTTCCTCAACAATACAGCATAACAACCATTTCCATAGCGTTTCCCTTGTCTTAAGTGTTACGAGTCATCTAGAGATGATTTAGGTCTATGGGAGGATGTGTGCACGTCATCTGAAAACGGTGCAGCGTTTTATACGAGGATTTGAACACTTGCAGACTGTTCGGGATCTGAAGGGGATCCTGGAACCCGTCTCCTGTGGAAACAAGGGACGACTGTAAGTAGAATCCTGCTCTCTGCTGCTTTCACACACGTTAACAGAGAGGGGATCCCACCTCACTTGCTTTCTCCCTTGATAGACTATCTTAAGTGATCTTATCATGTGAGTGCAACAGATCTATCTCATGGATTAAAATGCCTACGGAGCTACTCAGCCCCTGCTGACAGATGATCAGATTGTTCGTGCCTCATGGGCCACGCTGTAATTAAATGTGTCTTGCTGAATTCTTTCAGGTAAAAACATGGGAAATTCTGACCATGAAGTAACTAATGAAATGGTCTGTTCAGGTTAAGCCAGGATGGATGTTCCAGAGTCCCTCCAGAAAGGTGTCACATGTCATCACACCAGGAGGCAGAGACACACACAGGGCAGGCCAAGAGCCTCCAAGGAAATGAAAGTCACCAAAGCATGTGAAAATGAGAGTAGGGAAGGCTTTGCAATGCAGTGCCCTGTCTGCCATCCCCTCCAGGGTTTGGGATGATTGGCAGCCGAGAGGACCTGCAGAACAGGCAGAGGAAAATGGGGCAGTGAGGGGCTGCGGGCTGGGGGAGGGCCTCCTCCCACTGGCGGTCAGGGGCATCTTGTGGAGCTCCTCAGCTGTGGCAGCAGAACCTGCGGCCAGTGAGCCTCTCTGTGGATCTTCCTGATCAGGGTCTGGGAGGTTGTTTCCAAGAACAAACGCACCATTCCGACACCAGCTGGTTATTCAATGCTGCAACACCACCGAGCGTCCTAGCGTCTACTCTGACCTAACTCCCTGGAGTTAGCAAGGATCCTGCAGGTTAATGGGTCAGTCCCACAAGACTGTCCCCACTGTGGACAGTGATGCACACTTCTGTCCACAGGATCACCCATCTAGGGGTTCCCATGAGGCCCCCTTAGGTTCCATAACTTGCCAGGATGACTAACGGAACTCAAGGACACTTTTTACTTAGAATAATGGTGTGTTATAACATGTTTATTATAAAGGACTCCACTCCTCATCAGCCAGATGGCGAGACGCAGAAGGAGGGGCACGCAGAAGGAGGGGCACGCAGCTCGTGCACTGCCTCAGGCTCCGTTGCTGCTCACCCACTTGGACGCCCTCCAGTTCCCGAGTAGGGTCTGCGTGGAGGTTTCCCAGCCTCACCGTGTGGATCAGTGACTGGCTATGGGTGATGGCTGTCTCCAGTCCCGCTCCCCTCTCTGCAGAGCTGGGGTTAATGCTGAAACTCTCTGAGCCCATCACTATTTTTCCAGACACCAGCCTCCATCCTAAAACTAACAGGGCCCCAAGCTAGTCAGTCATTTCATTAGATTAGATACAAAAGAGAGCAGCCCCAGGATTTCAGGAGCTGCCATAGAAACCCAAAAGGCCAAGGTCCTTGTGTATATATTCCTCAAGGGGCTGGATGCAATCCCACCCTCTCCTGCACACACACACACAAACACACACACACACACACACCACACTCCACATTCATACACACACCACACACATACACACTTACCACACCATGCATACTACACACATCACACACAACACCACACATACATACCACACACACATGATATGCACATACATAGACACATACCACACACGCCTCACACACATGCACACACCACATGCTATGCATACACCACACACACTCACACTGTGAACATACATACACATATGACACACCTCACAGGCATCATATGTACACACACCACTCACATTACATACCACATATATGCCATATGCATGAACTCACACTATGCTACACACATCACACACCACACACCATGCACTTACATACCTGCCTCACATACGTCACACATACATGCACACCATATACACACACCACACATCACACAGACACACACCACACGCACATTACATATCACATATATGCCACCCACATGAATACTCACTACACCACACACATCACACACACCATGCACATACATACATACCTAACATACAGCACACCTACACAAACACCATATACATACACACACCACACATGCACACATACTACACACACACATGCACATCACTCACACATCGCATACATTTCACACATATGCACACGCACCATACATACCACATACACACTAATTAGGTTTCTAAGTGTTAGAAACATTCTTATAAAATGTGAAATGTGGAAAGAACAAATCCTGGCACCCTGATAGCTCCTAGTGACCTCAAGGGTGGAAGCAGGGGAGAGCAGGAGTGTGATGATGGGATCACTCGGCTTTGGGAGACATCTCTGTCAGTGAGGGTACACTCCTCCTTGAAGGACTCCAACAGTGAGTCAGAGGCTTCCTTTGGGTCCAGACAGGCTTACTGTATAAAAGGCAAAATTTCATTTGCAAATCCACATCAAGATGGATATTTTAAAGTTATTGCTCCTGAGTATAGAGCAAGTCAGCAGAGAAGAAGCGGCTTTGGGTTGTCTGTCACCTTGCAGACAGAGTGACCACAAGACCTGAGTGGCCAGCATTACTCAGGGCTTCTTTCTACCACCATAGCCCTATCTGTGAAAAGGTCTTCCCTTTCCCTGGGGCCACCATATCATGTTGGGACCCTCCAAAGAAACAAACAAGAGGCGATGTACACACACACTCACACACACACACACACACACACACACACACAGGCAGATCTACCATGAGGGACAGGTTCACACAATTATGGAGGCTGGCAAATCCAAAATCTATACAACTGATGTCCCTGCTCAATTCTGAAGCTATGTACACTATTGTAGAGCAATGTAAAGACAGACTCTAACTAAGGGGTGTGTTGGTCTTTTGTCTTCAACAAAGATCCATTCAGGCCTTCAACAGACTGGATGAGGGCCACTCACACTGGGGAGGGACATCGGCTTTACTCAGTCTACAGATTCGAATGTTCATTTCATCCAAAATCACCTTCACAGACATGCTCAGAATAATGCTTGACTAAATATCTGGGCATCTCATGGCCCAGTCAAGTTGATACATAATATCAACCATTCCACCCACCAAAAGTCTCTATGGAAGGTGGAAAAGCCTTTATCCTCTTCCAGTGAGCATTCTGTGATTAGCTGGATTGCCTGCACACTTTCACCTGCAGGCACCACACCACACCTACTGGCGCACCCTGGCTGACTCAATTATTTCATCCAGGGTTGCAGAATGAGGATTTCCTAACTCGCCTGCTCCTTCTTGTACCTACAAGTGGGTATCCCTCCATTAAACTGCTTTCCTCATGAACCAGGGATGCACAAGGTGAGACTTTTATTCAACCGAACTGTAGGGAGAGATATTCTCCCCAGAGAAGCAGTGAGAGAAATACCTCTCTAGGGGCTTTACAGGGGCACAGAATGCCCCATTGTCAGGACGAGCATCTTGAGTCTTAAAGTCCAGAGACAAGATGAGGCCCTTGCTTAGTGAGAGTCCTGTGTGTGGGGAGAGCTTCTCCAAACTAGGAATCTTTGGAGAAAATAAATTTAATTGAAAGAGGAGTTTTGGGGACCCCTTAGTGATGCTGTGGGCCAAATCCCTGTATCTCTTTTATGGAAATCTTCAGTGAAGAACAAAGAGTCCCATTTTATCCTCAGGACTGCTGGAGTCCACTCTGAAAACCTCAGCAGGACTTATGAATTAGGGTTACAGATTTTCTCTGTGAATGAAGACATGGGTGCTGTTCAAACTTCAGTCAGCACCCCAACAGTGAATTTCACATAGTGGGAGGTAACTCAGTGAGCACACTTGTTAATGAACCCATTGACCACCTTCATGAAATGCAGATTTAGTGGCCAGGCTGCGGTGTTGTTACCCCATATGGTAAAGGCCTGTGAAGCGCACTGCCCCCTCCTCTTCTTGACTTGATGCTGTAGGACTCAAACAAATGGAAGCACATTTGGTCCCACCTGCAGTTGGAGTCAGAAATTTTTTTTTCTTTTTTTTTTTTTTTCCCCAGTGCTCTGCATAAGACTGAGAGCAAATTTGGTAGACTAGGCAAATTAGGTGATGTGAAAACACTAAGCCGGCTCAGGGACCCACTTTACCAGCAAGTCCTAGGGTAGGAGAGCCCTGCAGCCTCAGCTGGGCAGGGTTCATGTCCCTGAGGGTTTGCATTTCTCACCAGGCGACAAAACTCGCCAACTTCTGCTCTGTGCCCTAATATGCCAGATGCAACCCTAATAAGCATACGCTCCCTGCTCCGAGGGAAGGATGTGGGGGCAGTGGGGGGCGGGGGGAGGGCGCATCCTCTGAGGTAAGACGACAAAGTGAAAAGGGACCCCGGAGCTTTTTACACCGAGAACCCTAAACTCTCTCCAGGGGCTTCCACGCTGTCTGCCCAGGAATTTACAGTCCTGATCTGGATAATAGCCCTTTAGTTCCTCCTTCTTTTTTGTCTCCCCTTCTCCCTCTCCCTCCTCCCCAAAGCGTCTAGGATTGTACCCCTATTGAGGCCATCAAGGTCTTTGCTTTCCGCTTTTAATTGACAATTTGGCCCTTCCCTGCGGGGGGTTCTTCTGTTTAAAGACTTCACAGGGATGACCTCAGTTATCCACACACGGGGAGAAAATCCCGGCGCATAGCTGGAGGTGCAGCACCGCCGTGGTGGGGTGGGGGGGTTCACAGGTCATCTGGTTGCTGGGCTCTTTGCTGGACGGCTCCGGTGCCCAAGGGTGGGCGCGGCGCCCGAACAGCAGCCGGGAGTGCGTTCCCAGAGGAGCTGGGTTCTCCCGGCTTCAGAGGGGTCCCATCGCCGAGAGGGACCCGGCAGGCGCAGGAGGGGAGATGGGCAGAGAGGGAAGAAGTCCAGAAGAAACTACTGCCCGTCGCCAGAGGCTAACCCACAAGTTCAAACCGGCGGACGGTCAATTTCAGACAGGGATGGTAGCGATCAGGACAATAATAACACTATTAATAATGGCAACAACGATATTAATAGTTTAATCACCATCAGTCCGAACCCTCGCTCTCAGCTCTCGCTGGACACGGGTTCGTCCAGTTAGATTTCTGCCCCGCCCGTCCTGGGCGCCCTCGGGAGCTCCCGTGAGGGTCGCAGGTGTGGCATTGGTCTGGGCCCAGGACCTGGTGTCCGGGCGGCCCCCAGGGGACTGAGGAATAGGGCAGCGGGCGTCCAGGCTGGGTGGCGAGCCCCTGCTCAGGTAAGAGGGGCCGATGGCGGGGGCCGGCGCCGGTCTCCAGGCTGGGCGGGCAGAAGGGGCGGGCAGAGGGACGTGAGTCGGTGGCGGGAGGAGGGCTCTGCGGGGCCCCGCCCCGGCGGGCCGCTGGAAAAGTTTGTGCTCTGACTCGCTGGAGCAGAGGCTGAGCGAGCCGGTTCCAGGGACACGCGACAACGACTCGGCCCCGAGTGAGTGTGCAGGACGAGCTCAAGGGAAACGCCAGGGCAGGAGCGACCTCCCGCCCCTCTAGACTTGAGCAGAGGAAGGAGCGCCCCGGTCACCACCGCACCCCACCCGCCAGGATGCTGGTGGCCCAATGCTCTTTCCAGACGGAGGTGAGCGAACGGCACTGGTCCCGGGGACTCGTGGACACGGAGCCCTGGTTGGGTGGCCTGGTGGTGGTGGGGTTCCCTCTGGGCCCACTTTTCGAACAAAATTCCAGCCGATGCTGGGTGCCATCGTGACCTGGTTCGCTGAGCAGCCAGAGCGCTTCCCATCAGCATCCCCCTCCGGTGACCGAGCCACGGAAGGGGCAGGGAGGGGCAATGCCTTTTAAACTACCCTGGGACCGCTTAAAAAGATCTGGATCTGGGGGTGGATGGATGGGTGGGGGGTAAATTGAATGAAAGTGAGGTGACTTGAAGTTCCTTTAGTATTTTCCTTGGACAATTGAAAATGTTAGGCGCCCTCCCCAAATGAGGACCTGGGGAACCGTGGGCGTGAAGGAGGGTTGGGTTTCTTCTCCTGAAAAAAAAAAAAATCATTATTTTAGGTTCCATTAGCCACAACATGCCAGTTTTCCTAACATATTTCAAACGAGTCAATTAAGGCTATCGGCATCGGAGCTGGAAGACAAAGTCCCCACAAAACTGTAACCAAGTTCTCAACAGAAAATTGGCACTGTTAGTTTCATAATTGAGGTGCAGCCTAGGAAGAGACCAGTCTCAGAATGGTCTCTGTCTCAAGCCATCTTTCTGGTTGCTTCTGTCTCTCTTTCTGGCTTTGGGCACTCCCAATGGCATATTTCTTTGTGGTGTTTTTATATTTAGATGTAAGAGAGGGACTCCTTGTTGGGTTTTTAAAGGGAACACACTTTGATTGGAGCACTGCAGAAAAGAAAGGACAGCAACTTAAACTGAGGGTTCTTCTATCCTGTGTCTAGTATCCCTGGCCAGAACTCTGAGACTTCCAGAATGATGTGTCTTTCTAAAATCTGAACAGTAAAATTAACAAATGTTCCATGTAATCACATGTGTGCCATTTATTTTTTTCAATATCATTTTATTCTTTTCTTCATGGATGCAAATCTTGCAGACAGGGTTAAGGAAACTATAATTCCTAGAAAGTATAGAGAAGGCTTTTGTTCTGTAGGTCAATGACCAGAGCCAGTTTTTGTATGAGTGGTGGGTGGTGGTGGGGATATATGTATATGCGTGCTCTGCTTGAGTCATGGAAGTGTCCAGATTTTAATGGATACAGAGCTCAACGTTCAGATGAATTATTTTGTTGCCATAGAAGAACTACACATTGGGTTTTTTAAATCAACAAACCAACAAATGTCCACATTGTCCCTACTAAGTCCTTCCTGTTCTCTGACACCAGAGATCTACCCTGCAAAGGCAGTCCTTTAGCCCCCCCCTCCAAGATGCAAGGAAGAATGAAGTTACGACCAGATTTCAGCTTTGAAAAGGCCCTTTTTCTCATTACACTTGTGAATTTTTTAAGTGTCCAACTGTCCTATTTTTCTACCATATTTGGATGCTAGAAACTCTCATTTCCTGTAGGAGAAGCTTTACGTATTGGCCTAATGACCTGATTCCTCAAAATTCAGAGACTGATTTCCCTCTTTCTGGAAATCATGATGCTTACTTATTTCCATGGTATCTCTTCCATCTTCCTCAATATCTACAGCATATTTATATATATACATATTTTTGATTTATAGAAAATAATGAAAATAATGGAAAATAATGGAAAAACTGGGGATTTCCCTATTGTAGACCCCCTTTTTCCTGCCAAATCCCGGGGAAACCCTTGAGCAAACCATTCAGGGCTGGAACCGTGGTGCCGCAGGTTACCCACGCCTTTCTAGCTCTTCACATCTGGCTTCATAAGTTTCTCTTATCACTTTTGGAGCCATTTCATATTATTCCTGTGTCATGCATTTTCTGTTCAATTAATTATCTTAAGAGATTTTTCAGAAGATTTTGGAGATCATGTTTTGAGGAAAAGAATACACTCCGTAGAATCCTATTTAGTTTTAGTTAGTACATTTCAGCTGTTGCTTTTGTTACTGCTACTGGGCAAAAATTCTCCCGTTTTGTTTTTGCATTCAACTTTTGAGGAATTGAAGCTGTTTCAATGCAACAAGGCAATGGGCCAATTAGGTGAAAAGATTTGGGCATGCAGAGTGTGACACTCAGTAGATAGGTGACTTTTCCCTGTTGGCAAGCGTGCTGGTGGTGTGGTCAAGCAGCGTCCCGGAGGGAGGTCCTCAGCCACCTCTTTTGTCTTGAAGGTTCTTCTCCATTTCCCTGGCTTCAGAATTTTCTGAATATTTCAGTAAAGCCCCCAGAGTGTCATTCCAACATATTTCCAGCACAGTAGCTAGGCAATTCAGCTGTAAAACACACTGGAAAAGTTCTTATCACCTCCTAGTTAAAGGGCATGTGGCAAGGTGACAGCCTTCCAAAGCGCTTATCCCTGAGGGCATGCATGGGAACCAGATGACAGGGACATCCAGCCCAGCCAGGCTCTACAACTAAGGACAAACGACCCCTCCCCCAGTCTTAGTTTCCTACTGTGCCCACTCAGATGCATATGATACTGTGGCTCTAGTCTTGGCACAGGACGGAACTCAGTGGACTTCTTGGGCAGGACACCTCTTGTGTGAATTTCCTTTGGCTTCCTCGCAGAGCCTGTTTCCACACACCTGCATTCATTTTGTGGAAAGCTTAGCAGCAATTCAATCCAGTGCTCTTGAGGACATGAGCAAAAAGCGTTTGAAAAGACTGGTTAGAAAGCAAAGGGGCAGATTCAATTGTCTCCCCATGGAACAGTCCGGAAGCCTAGGAGGATGTTCACGGGGCGGATGCCTGGGGCCAGTAACTGAGGTTCCTGGGACACAATCCCCCTGTCTAAGGTTCCCTGGACTCTGCCCAGATTCATAATAGCACCCCAGACTTGTTTGCTAAAGAGAACTTGTTTGCTAAAGAGAACATCAGAAAGCAGGAATTCCCACCAGAAAAGTGAATTCAATTCTACACTCTGAAGAAGAAAAGTGGAAAAAGATGCCAAGCCTTTTGTGTGTCATAGACCTGGTGTGTCTATGACGGTTGGCATCTCACAGGGAGCTTCATTAAAGGGCCTAGATCAAAGCATTAGGCACGGAGACTGTGTGTGAAGCCTGCATTTTTCCATGGACGATGTGAAGGCAGAGTGAGGTCACCCAAGAAAACCAGAGCAAGGGAGGAGACTCATTAGTGAGGGAATCTCGCTGGACCCGTGAAAGGGCCAGCTCATTATTTCCTTTCTAAGTTCTTTTAAATGAAAAGAAAAGGGAAATTCTTGCTTTTCAAGAAATTTTGCTTGTTGGCAAACTGCGGGTGCTTTGCATTCAGTTCGGGGGATGAAGTGGTTGACTTTCCTGGGAGAACATTCCTTTTTTTTTGGGGGGGGGGGTACTGTTAAAAACTTAGCATCTTGCATCTGACACGGGAAATGTCTTCCTATCTCATTGTGCTTGCTTTTTATGCCGGGGGGGTTGGGGAGAGAGGGGGCTAGACTTTGTGGAAATATTAGCCTTCTTCTTTTTGCCTTTCCCTTCTTTTTATAGTTTGTTTATTTTTCAAAGCGACATGTGTAGAGAAAGTGAATCGCTGGAGTAGAAGGCACATCTGGAATCCATCTGGCCCCCTCTCCCAGGCTCACCTCCCCCCAGGGGATGCTCCTTTTGGAGTGGGGGAAGGTAGCCATGGTGAACATTGGTAGGGTCTAACTTGGGGTCATCCGCCATGGAATCATCTTCTAGAAGGTGTCTTACTCCATCTGGGCAAAAAAGTAAACATGTTGGTGTTAAATTGCCTCGAGGTAGGCCGGAGATCCCAGGTCAACCATGCCAAAGGGAAGATTCTTAGGAAACAGAGTCCTGAGGGAAGTTCAGGGGTGAGCAGAGCTCTCGTGCAGACCAGGGCAGGCAGGAGGGGAGCAGACACAGGCAAAGAAATGCCCAAGTCCCTGGCAGAGCTGGGGAGTGAGCGGGAGCGAGGGGCTGCCAGCGTGGTCAGGGAGGGTTGTTGGGGAAGGACTCAGCACTGAGCGCTCTTTGCTGATGAACTTCAGGCAAGACGCTGCAGAGGAGTCTGGCTGGCTGGAAAACCCCTGCGGCCCCTCTGCCCTCCTGTGGCTTCTGCCACATGGCCGCTGCTTTCCAGTGCTGCCCAGAACTCTACGCCCGTAGTGGCGTTCCTCAGCATCAGGCTTTCTTTTTAAGTGTTTGGGTGGAAATTAAACAACAATCAACATGTCACTGCCGTCTCCGGACAATGATCGTTTAAAATAAAACAGAACGTGAGACCTCCTGCTGTGTCAGCCTTCCCTGGAGATGAGGGCACCCTGGCTCCCCACTTTGGTTCCGTTTTGCAGGATGAGGAGACAAGTTCCCGTCAGTGCCCACTTCCGGGAAGCCCAGCACCTCAGAATCATGGCACGGGTTCGTCTTAGACACCAGCACGCTGCTCAGAAAGCCAGGGGAACCAGCAGAGCATAGGGGTGTGTTCACCCGGAGGGCACCCTCTCCAGACCTGGCAGCGTTACTGGATGATAAGCAGCATGTGGGCCGTAGAGCAATTACCCTGTGTCCACAAATGAGTTTGAGTAGAGGGTGGCATGTCTGTCCACGTGGTGGATGAAGGCAGTCAGGACTGGCCGTGTCCCCAAGCATGATTCTCATGAGCATCCTAGTGAGAGAAATGTGTCAGACACCATATGTGGAGGGCAGAAACAGGAGGAACTCACCAGGGGATGTCAAGTCCAGAGAGTGACCACACTGGGGGCTGTAGTGACCAGGAGGGCACTAGATAGCCTGGGGGGCTGGGTCCCATCTGGGGATATTCTGGGTGCTGTTCTCATGGTATTTACGTCGTGTCTGTGTGGTGGGACAGGCTGGCCACCCAGTTCTCTGGCAGTGGGAGTCCTGAGCTGAGCTTGCTGGGGACAGAACTTTCTTCCAACACACTTGAGGTCTGTGGCTAGCACCCTTCAGGAGTAGGAGGAAGAACTTGCTCATGATATGCTTTTGACCACTCGCAATAATGTTTAGGCAAAGCCAAAATCAATATGGCCTTTTGGCTTTTAGCCCAGCACTTAACTCTCAGGATGGGTCCAGCTTTGTAAATGCTGATAATCCAAAGAAAATAAGCTTTTAGATTCCAAAGAGAGACTGATATCTTCCAGTTATGCAAATGCAGAGAGTTGTATTTCACAGAAGATGTCCTGCAAAAATATACTCTTTGAGTGATGAATATCTAATTAAGAGAAACGATAAATCTAGCATCGATGGGAAAGTATGTTCACCCTCGAGGTTCATGGTCTTCTTGGTGGCTCTCTGGCACATCTACTAGTTTTATTGTGGTCATTTGATTGCTGGTTACTCGTCTTCATTGTTTGCCTGTTTTTCTGTTGTTCTGCACGATCTTGCATATGGGAAGGAGAGGAAAGATGTGTGCTTACATAGCGTTTTGTCTCTTAACCCTCAGTTCTCTTCCAGATTTGGCTATTTTAAAGGAACTCTCCCCCCCCCCCCCCGCCCCACTTCATGGCAAAATCCAAAGTGTGCAAAACTTTCCAGGGAGCTCTGAGGTGTATAAAACGAGGTGTGCGGTTATTGTGGAGGAAAGTGAGACACAGAAGACAAGATGAGTTAGCTCAAACACAGTCTGAATCATCAAGACTTACCCGTGTTACCTGAGGGGACCATAAATGCAGCACTGCATTGAGTCCCCACCCAGGCAATAGCAATGGAACCAGGGTTTGTCTAAGCCTGTCATTTCCTGGGACCCAGAACCCTGGTGGTGATACAAATTGCCCAGGGACATTTTGAGATAAACCTGGATAGAATGGTGTCTTGGAACATAACTGGTAGCCTGGAGGGGAGCTGGGCAGGGTGTGGCAGGTCAGTTCAGTGACGACGGCTTAGGCCCAGCATCCACAGGACATGGTGCCAGGATCTGTTCATCCCCAACCACGCAGAGTGAGGGAGTGGGAAAGTGATTCTTCAGTCCCTACTCACAGATAAAGAAATAACCAGAGAAGCATCATGAAGGGCACAGGTCTCTGCTGAGCACCTATTAATGTCCAAAGTGGTGGGAAAGACACCGGGAAACGAGCCCATCCAGGCAGAGTGTCCGTGTGTTCATGGGTTTGTAGTTAGTGCTCAGAAAATTTTATCTGCTTCTTATTATCACTGTTCTTCAAAAGATTGCTGTCAATTTTTAGAAAGTGATATTCAGCCTTGGGTCAAGTTCACCAGGGGCTGGGCTGATACCAGAAAATGCTACAAAACAGATAGAACGTGACTTGGGGCCTTGAAGGACAGAAAAGATTTGAATAAAAATCAGGGTTGGGGGCTATGGGAAAGCTGTCCACTGAGCAGCTCTGTCTGCCTCCTGGAGAACCCCAAAGTCCTGCAAGGCTGGGGAACAGGGCTGGATGAGACAGTGCTGGCATGGGGTTGGTCATGAGTGACATGGAGAAGCCTGGGTAGGTGACCCCTCCTGTCCTTCAGTCAGCCCAGCTTCGGAGCTGGGCTGCTTTTCTTTCTGAAGTCAGAAGAGAGCTTTGGTCAACATCTAAAGGTTTCTCCAGCATGTGACATTCAAGCTGACCTTGACCCACGCCCTCTGTGATCCCAGACAGCTCTCATGGAAGGGCCTGGCAGTTCCAAGCAGAGAACAGACGTCAGATCACACAGCTCCTGGGGCTTCCAGAACAACCAACCCTTCAAGCTCCAAAAAACTGGAAGAAGTTCTGCGAAGAAGTCATGAACCCTCTCTTCCCTATCTGGGAAAATCCAAGACTTCCACAGTAATGTAGGGAGGCAAGGACTTGGACTGCGTCTGTGCCCCTGGAGGTTCACTAGGGTGTCAAAAGATTTTAAAGCCACCTTTGTTTCTCAGCCTCACAGTGTAGCTTCCAGTGCAAGCGCCTGCACCCTTCATGGGACTGAGGTCCTCACAGGGTCTGAATTCACACATAGGGAGGAAACGCAGGAGTGGGGACACCTTCAGATTACACCAGGCCCCGAAATGGAGAGCCGCATATTGTCGCAGAGAGATCCAAGTGTCTCTGAACCAGATGCAAGGGCTGCAGCTTAAACACCACGAGAGTAAAACATCTTCACTGGATACACACAGCGGGCTATTTTAAATGAACCTCATTTGGTCTTCTTTAGATTTTTAAATATGTAAATAATTTGAATTTAAAATAAGTGAGTCTAGAAAGATGCCACATGATCTCACTTGTATGCAAAAGTTAAAATGTTCATTTCATAGAAGCAGAGAGTAGAACAGTGATTACTAGAGACTGGGAAAGGGAGGGGCAGGAGGAGGGATAATGGGCACAAAGTTATAGTTAGACACAGAAATAAGTCCCAGTGTTCAGCACAGTGGCTACAGCTTATAACAATTTAATATATATTCCATAAAGAACTAAAAGAGAGGAATTCAAAACTCCCCAACACCGAAAAATGGCAAATGTTTAAGGAGAAGGAAATGCTAATGACCCTGATTAGATCATTACACGTTGTGTTGAACTAACACACGGTACCCCATACAAATGTATGGTTATTATGTGTCAGTTACGAATTAAAAAAATAATTCTACAGAAAGCAATTTCTGCTTTGATAGTTGGGTCCTCATCACTACTAAAGGATGCTGATCAAGATGACCAGTGGTCAGGGTTCAGTGGAGGAAACATTAAAATCCAGAACCCCTCAAAGGCCTGTGCTTGGATCTGCCGCCCCACGACCTCACAATGCTCCCAGACGTGTGGTTTCTTCTGGCTCGCAAGCATTGATTTAGTTTTGCTTAATATTCAGGCCTCTGGTTTTCTTTTTCCTTGAGGTGCTGGGGTGGAACGCAGGGCCTCAAACACGCTTAGTGCACACTCTCCCACTGAGCTACGCCCCAAGCCCAGGCCTCGGCATTTGAAGCACACTCAAAGCCTGCATGGTCTCCATTGCTGTCTCTTCTTCCCTTAACGGCAGGCTTGTACTCCTTCTTCGCCAAGCTTTGAACTCCGGTGCACAGTGGCTGCATGGCCCACACTCCACCTTCAGCTGTTTTTCCCGTGGTGGCTACATGGCGGTCAGGTCTTGGACTCTCTGCCAGGCAGCCCTAAGCCCCTGCAGACCCCAGGGGAAGCTTTCCAAGGAAATACTAGTGTTTCCCACGATGTCACTCCAACTCTCATCTGAGAGGTCTTGAAAATTGAGCAGGCGTCATTCTGGATCCCATCCTGTTGTCCCTTGTTTGTTTGTATGTATTTGGTTGGTTTATTTTTTTTGTTTGGGTTTTGTTGTTTTGTTTTGCTCTGAGAAAACCCTGAATCTCTCTGGGTAACTGGGGAACATGGTTTACCAGCTCCCATGTGGTAGCGGAAGGCTGACAGTTTAGCATTTCCTGGTGCTTGGAGATTTTCAAGTGGAACCTTAATTTGGGTCTGTACAGTCACATGATTGAATTTCACACCTGGGTCACTGCAGACCCCAGAGAGCTTTCCCAGGTCTCTCTCAACCACTTAGAAACTTGGCCTGTGTTTACAAACCCTCCACAGCCCTGACTAGGCCAGCTGTCCAAATGCTTCAGCAGTTTTCTCTCTGTGGTTCCTTGGGTGTGATCAATGGCTTTATCCAGGGCTCTCTCCTCCGTCTTGTTGCAGGAGGCCGTGTGCAACACCCTTGCTGGAATGGGGCCTGCACTCAGTCCTGAAGCCACAGCCAGCCGCAGTCCTGTTTGTCTCTTGAAATGAACGTTCCCTGGGCGCCACCTGGTGGATCGTGGAGCTAACTGTCCGTCGATGCCAAGCGATGGCAACCGTGCTCCCACCAGGTCCCCAACCCGCCTTGGGGAACGAAACTCTGCAGGTACATTACAACTACGTGGGGAAGCTGGAGGACAGGCTGAAGGACTCCTCCGAGGGCAGCACGCTCACCATGGTCCTCTTCTTGGTCGTCTGCAGCTTCATCGTCTTGGAGAACCTGATGGTCTTGATTGCCATCTGGAAAAACAATAAATTTCACAACCGCATGTACTTTTTCATCGGCAACCTGGCTCTCTGCGACCTGCTGGCCGGCATCGTGTACAAGGTCAACATTCTGATGTCGGGCAAGAAGACGTTCGGCCTGTCTCTGACGGTCTGGTTCCTCAGGGAGGGCAGCATGTTCGTGGCCCTGGGGGCGTCCACCTGCAGCTTACTGGCCATCGCCATCGAGCGGCACTTGACCATGATCAAGATGAGGCCCTACGATGCCAACAAGAAGCACCGCGTCTTCCTTCTGATTGGGATGTGCTGGCTCATCGCGTTTTCGCTGGGCGCCTTGCCCATTCTGGGCTGGAACTGCCTGCAGAACCTCCCAGACTGCTCCACCATCCTGCCCCTCTACTCCAAGAAGTACATCGCCTTCTGCATCAGCATCTTCATCGCCATCCTTGTGACCATCGTGATCCTGTACGCACGCATCTACTTCCTGGTCAAGTCCAGCAGCCGCAAGGTGGCCAATCACAACAACTCGGAGCGGTCCATGGCCCTGCTGCGAACCGTGGTGATCGTGGTGAGTGTGTTCATTGCCTGCTGGTCCCCCCTCTTCATCCTCTTCCTCGTAGATGTGGCCTGCCGGGCGAAGGAGTGCTCCATCCTGTTCAAGGACCGGTGGTTCATCATGCTGGCCGTCCTCAACTCGGCCATGAACCCTGTCATCTACACGCTGGCCAGCAAGGAGATGCGCAGGGCCTTCTTCCGTCTGGTCTGCAACTGCCTGGTCAGGGGCAAGGGGGCCCACGCCTCGCCCATGCAGCCAGCTCTCGACCCAAGCAGAAGCAAATCGAGCACCAGCAACAACAGCAGCCACTCCCCGAAGATCAAGGAAGACCTGCCCCAGCCAGCCACCACACCCTGCATCACTGATAGCTCCAGAATGCTTCAGAATGGGATCCTCTGCAAGTGAACGTCTCCGTGCGCCCCACTCTGCAGCCAAGCTCTTATTTATTGTCTGCGTGGCTTCCAAGGGGACCTCGAAAGAGCTGTGGCTCAGGAGATCTACTTGATGTTGCCCGACAAGCTGCCCAGTGGCCATCTCCTGAGGAGGGGACCCAAGGAATCACCAACCCATTTCAATAGACAGAGTGCCTTGTCTGTTTCAGGCACCAGACTACTAAGCTGCTGATGTCATCCACTGCCTTCTGCTGAACTCTGGAGCCACGTTCCATTGTGCATGAAGAGGGAAGGTCACCGGCTACCCGATGCGTAGGGTTTCTCGGTGTGCCTCTGGATGACGTTTCATAACTCCACACTACACTTACTGGGCCTGGAATGGGTGCTTGTATCTTCGTCTCTTTCTGTGTTGCATGGAATTCATGTTCCGGGCATTTGCCACGTGGTGCCGACATAAAGTTCGTACCTTGCTCGTGCAGTTAGGTGACTAGTTCTACAAATGTGTTCTGACTGTAGCACCAGGTACGAGGACATGGTGTGAATTAGGTGGACCTGCTACTCCCAGCCTCTTTAGACTGATATGAAGTCTCACGGTAAGCAAAATTCTAAGGCCTAAATTCCCAAAATAAGGCTTGTCCAAGGCCAGCCTCTGATATGTGAGTCTGACCCTAAATAGCCCTGTGTCCCTTCCATCCTGTGTCCCTGAATAATTTTAAGCATATCCAGAAGTGAGAGATCACTTAATTTAGGGGAGGGGGGTTTCTGCAAATTGTAGCCAGGATCTCCCAAGAGCCTGTGCTCTCCAACTAACCAAAGAAACTGCCCAGGAGGGAGAGGCAGGGTTTTGCCTCCATCCTGGTTTGCCTTACCAAGTCACTGGGGGTTATAATGGGGGAGTTTCCACTGGAAGGAGAGGGTGAGAAGACAGAACTCTGGTTCTATGTCAAGTCTGATTCTGCACTGGAAAAGTGCAGGGCCAGTAACCCCCCATGCCATCGCCGCCGAATAGCTGGGACCATCAACAAAGTCTCACGGCTTCCTGAAAGCAGACATCAATGGTGACTAGGAGAGCAACTTAATTGTCAGGTTAGAAAACGTAATTGACGATTCATGCATGCTTCAGAGAGATGCATCGTAATACTGCATGATACTCTCATTTTATTTTTCAACACAAGTTGGACCTATATCACTCTGTTTACCTTACAAAGGAATTACTCAGAAGCAACCTAGTACGTGTTCTTCCCCAAGGATCTTACATGCGATATACATGGAAGAAAAACGAGTACGTGTGTAGAGCTGGCATGTACGCAGGGTCTCTGTGCTCTTTGTGACAAGAACAGAAGCCCCTTTCAGAAGGCTTCTCGCTGGGAGTGACTTCACATCGGTGCCCCCTACTGTTTTGTTTTGTTTTTTTAGGTTTAGTGAGAACTTTGCCTTATTAATACCTAAAAGAGCAGTCTTAACTCATGAATGACTCTTTGTAACAGAACTTCCCTCCTGGCGAGTTGCTCTTATCAAGGAACATTTCTGTGGGTCCTGGGTAACCTGTATGTACTGACCAAAGACCTTCCTCTTTTTTTTCCTGTTGAGATAGGTCCTATTGGTAAGGAAATGTTCCATGAGGCATCTAATGCTGCCTTTGCTACATCACTGAAAAATAGCGTATTCTCTTATAAATAGCATGAGAGAGCCCAGAGCATTTCTAGGAAAGCTTTATGTAAGGTTCTGGGTTAAGAATAAGAACAATAAAAATGTATTAGGGAGCCAAAAATGCATTTTCACATAGGAAATGAAATTATTTGATCTGTCACGATTCTGAGTTGCTTTGGGGGCCTTGGGTCTCTCTGTCAGTGTTATCGTCACACTTTGGTCCATAACTGTGACTCCTCTGGTATCTGTGCATGTTAGTTTTCATTCATTAACTTTCCTGGGGGGCCACACCTGTCATTCCCTCTAGGAGGCGTTACACAGGCTCCTTGGAGATGACGGGCAAAGCGTTTAAACAATCTGAATGAAAAATACACTTAAAAAGTAATTGTGCTTATTTGATATATGCAAAAGCCAATCACCTTCAATACCCGTATGTGCATTCCTAACTAGCTAACCAACTTCCTAACTAGAAGTTGAGCATGTCAAAGTCATCACGTGAGGTTTGGAAACAGGTGATCTTATATGCTGCAGAGAACCTGTGTTAGATCTTGTTGCAGTTCGTAACCTTTACCATTTCCAATGTATGTTTGTTAAAATAAATAAATAAAACCAAAAGGCCTCATGTCGACCAGTTTTGGGGGAGTCCGTGTGGTGGGATTGTTTTCTCATTTCACCTGGGCCACCCCTAGCGGTGTGCGGTGGAGTGGGCTGGTCACTGCTGCCTGCGCTTCTCAGCATCTTGGGGATAAACAACATTTAGAACCCCAGATCACCTTCTCTGTGGACTTGCCCACTCTTTATTGAAGGTCTGGCGTACTGGATGCTATTTGCACCAATTCTGGTAGAGTCTTCTGTTTTGAGGAAGAGGACTAGGGGGCTCTTTGGACAGGGAGGAGATTGTAAGAGCCATTGCAAGAAAGTACAGCCCAGAGAGATGGAATGTTTGGCTCTGCTTCCTTTGCTGTTATTTAAGCCAAGGGAGTGAGTGGGGCAGAACCCGGCTTTGCAGCTGCTTTCTCCACTACGAATGGTAAGGTTCAGCCTCTCCATCCTGTCCCTGGAAAGAGGAGCTGGTGTTGGACCTCAGGGTTCTGGTGGTGACACTTATAACAACTTACAATAAAAATGCCCCCTACCGCACTAAGAACTGGAGCCCTCCACCCCTCTGTCCACCTTCAGTTCTGTTCAAGGCAGACTAGGCACTAGGTCACAAAATTACCATAAGTTCCCTAGGATGGCTTCTGCCTAGCCACCGCTTTTCCTTCTCCCGGGGAATAACTGAGAATACTATTTTCCAGGGGGGGAAAAGGTTCAAACTACCCTCCTCTCTTTTATGATCCATCATTCAAATGAAAGAGACTTTTCTCAATAGCCTTTATTGCCAGCAGACTTACATTTATAGTCATTGAAACAATGAACTATTTTAAAAATGGTTTTTTTCTCTCAACCCTTCAGCCATAGTTACTCTGCGCTGGTTAAGAGCCTTTCACAGAAATGTAACAAGGTGTATTTTATAGAAAACGTCTAATTACATTGGCAGTTCCATGCTTTTAAATTGTATCTACAAGTGCAAAACCTCGACACCCAAACGTTTTTAGTAGCTAAGTCAAATATTCAAAGGGGTTGCTATGTAATCAGAAATGCACATACCACTATTCCAATAATAAAGGCACATTTGCTGATAACCAATTATAACGAGAAGGGCAGCACGGCCTGAATTACGTGTGCCATCTTTCGCACCTGGGTCACCGTGATGACACCCAGCATGCCACGAGATGTCTCTCCGCTGGGCCATCCCAGAAGCTCAGGGATGCACCAGACGCGAGGTGATGGGCTCTAACGGGAAACCACATCGTTTCCTGAACATGTGAATTGGATTCGTTGAAGGTGAGGAGGGAACCAGAGACAATTGTCGTTACTCGCTTACAGTCAGATCTCCGAAATAACCGAATAACTTAGGTTTTCTCATTCTTCAAAGAAGAAAGATTGGAAAACTTGAAGTCAGTTTTGTATTTCCCCTCCTCAGGGATGTCCCCGAAGCCAATTCCTTTCCAGTCCCAAAGTGGGAAAGGCAAACTGGCAATACAACCAGACAGTAATTCTTTTTGCTTCACGAAAGTTAATGGAAACAAATTTTTCAAATAATCACTCACGTATCGATATGTATAATTTGCCATCCAAATGCTTTTTTAAAAGTAATAAATATCTTATTATTACACATTAAATTTACATGGAATCGTCTCCTAATCCTGGGATTGAAACACCAAATGTTTAATTCTGAATACAAAGAAACATTCACATACTGAATTTCACAATATTCTGGAACAAGTTACAGTCAAGAGTCAAATGAACAGAACATTCCACTTGCAACTCACACATAGTTGTTACAAAAAATGTAACTCATTGTTTGGAGATGGATTTGCCCATTCATTTCTGCTTCGTTAATTGCTGCTTGATTTCAGTGGTCAAGAGAGTTTGGTTGCGGTAAAAATGTCTACTTGTGTGTCAATTCATGACCTTGAAGGCTTGGGGCCATCGGCTCGGCCTCGCTCCCCAGTGTGTGTTTTTCTATCTACAATAGTCCAAGCTGAGACGACCAAACAGATTCATAAATACTTAGTAGGATTGTTTCCTTTCCTGTGATTTCTTCTGTAAAAATCTTTCTCCAAGCCCTGGGGAAAACACCTATGCGTTTTAGGTTTGGGATTCACTTATTCAGGGCATCTGGGAGGAAGAAAGGGGGGAGACTGGGAACCCCACCCCTCCCATCCAGCATCCTTCTGATACTGGTGCCTCACCTGTACCAGGTGGGTCCTGAGCCTCCCCTATTTTTAGCCTTCCACATCTCGACAGCTTCTTCTGACATTCCATGTCAATGCCCAGTGGGCCAAGCCTTCACAGCGGACCCAGACTGACCAGGTCCTGTTGAACATGGGTGCACAAGCAAGGCTTGTCACACTCCAACACTCTCGTGTGTGCGTGCACATGCACACGCGTTGATTTCCTACTGGATTACACTCTCAGGCAGAAACTCTGTGTATTTATTTCTCTATTCCACAAGCTCAGTGCAGGGCCTGCCACCTAAGAATTCATGGGCAACTGAGGCTGAGAAGACTGGTCAGAAAAGAGGTTGTACCCATCAAATGCAGCTGCAACCAGGGAACAACCCACCTTCCAAAGCAGGCTGCCAAGGCGACAGCCTCCCGTACTGCACAGAGGCCTGTTAGGTCTGCAATGCTTTGTCTTCCCTCTCTCTTCGCTTTCCTTTTGTCCTAGCTCTGCCTTCTCCCTCCCAGGGCTTCCCTCGCTGGCTTCTTTTCCCTCTTGTCCCTCATGGCCCACAGTGGCCTCATCCCATCCCAATGTCCTAGTATTTTGTGCTAGGCTCCTGCCAGGGAGGAGTTCGATGGTACACAGCAGAGACTTAACCTGCGTGTGGCACGCACACACACACACCCAAATGCATATCCGTCTTAATCACCCGTACAGGTGTATATATATATATGCAGTTCACATTCACAGGTCCTGGTATAAAGTTGAAATTTTTCTGACTACTATAAAATATGCCAGTTTTAAAACTGTGCATTTGTTGCTTGCAAACTTATAAATATGTGTAAACGTCATTATAAATAAATCGTGGCTGGCAGATGGCGTTTTATCTGCCAGCAATGGTTGCAGGAAGTTATAAGTGCTTATTAATCCTCTGCTTTTGAATTCTCAGCATGGACCCTGGGAACTAAGACACAAAGAAAGTATGAAACTTAATCATAAAACAGAGGGCAGGAACCACCAATAAGTGACAAGAAAACTCTCTTCAGTCAATTGTTCTCAAAGCCAACCAGCTGCACCAAGGTTATCATCAACAAGGTGATACCCTTGTGATGTAATTGAAAAGCAAATGCTCAGGCCTCACTCCAGACTCACTGAGTCAGGAACTCAGGTTGCAGGACTCCGTAATTTGTGTGTGAACCAGCAAGCCAGGTGGTTCCAATTCCTGCCTTTCATGCCAAGTTTGTTTACTAAGAACATCTGTCTTTGCCCAAGGACATCCCGGATTGCAAAGTGTGCTCAGGTGTGCTCAGGGTCCCCCAAAACAGCCTTCCATCAATGATGGACTTGGTAAATAAAGCCCAACTTTCCACCCCTCCCCCATCCACTGGGCTACTTCCGAGGTGTCCTCAGCCCTGACTCTCTGGCCTCCCAGTGGTGAAGGCCCCATTGTCCACATCATGGAAACTTGACAATGCTTCCTTACTACCTTCCTTCCCCCTACTGCTAAAATCATCTCCCAAATAAATTAGATACACTCGAATCTTCTTCAGGTTCTGTTTCCCAAAGAACCCCAACTAAGACAGAGGAAATAGAAGCACTGCCCTTCCCATCTAAATGGCTCAGGCCTTCGTGATTTTGAGATGGAGCATAGAGGTAAAGCCTGAGAACAGAAGCGTATTTGCCATTGTCATGGGGCTGAGCTCCATGTGCAAGCCCTAAAGGACCTTAGTAAGTCCTGCATTCTGTCTTAAATTCATCCACTGACTATTGCCATTCTCCAGCAGGACACCTGGCTCCAGTTTCCTCATCTGAAAAACAAGGGTCCCCTCCCATTGGACCATCCTGTAAAGCTCCCTTGTTATCCTGTATGAAGCCAACAGGCTTAGGTTTTCAAACTGTTCCAGGGATGGGATTCCTCTACTTTGCCTTTCTTAGAAAACACTTTCAGTTCCATGAGAACCAGAGTGCTATTCTGAAACCCACTGCAAAGACTTGTCTGGGTGCAATGATCTATTTTGCAGTCTTTCCAAATCCTCCTACCCACTTCCAATCTGGTTGTCACCCTCCACAGAAAGGGATTTACAGATGGCATGCAACCTTGGGCCAGTGAGAGAGAACCGATGTACACTTTTGTGAATGAGGCATCTCAGCCAGTATCTGTTTACACATTACCCGTTCATCAACCCCCAACACTCCCATGGGGACTACGTGCAGCCACGTTGCAGTGTGGAGCAAGCCATGCTCAGAGAAATCCAGCCACTGACATGCCCAAGGCCGACTCATGCTGGGCATGCTGGAGTTGAGGATGGACAGAGGTGCCCAGCTGCTGCTGGCACTGCCCCAGAGGTGCCTGTGGTGCAGGTTTCTACTCAGCTCAGCCCAACAGGAAAGGACCGTGGGACTGGCTTTCGTATAGCAGCCAATGCAGAGGAAATGAAGACTGGATGTCTGCCTGAAACATCACCTGGATGATGGGGTCATCCAAGTAAGTGGTGCTCCTGGGAAGAAAAGCTTCATTTCAGGAGCTGGGGCATCTTCAGAACCCCAGGATAGGCAAGGAGGTCGAACATGTGTCAGCAGTGACCCTAAGCTGATGGGCCCTCTTGGGCTCACTCCTCACTGGGCCTGTCCTTCCCTCCAGGCGGGGCCTTTACCTCCACTCATGGCTTATCAGTTTTTGTCTTCACTTAAAACTATTTATGATTCCTTCTGCCACCAGGCGACCCTCAAGGACACCATCATATGGTGTCCAATTGGACCCTTGGCCCAATTGGACCTTGGTCCGTTCACCCCAACATCCAAGATGGCCTTAAACAGAATAGTCACTCATCCAGGCTGAGCACGAACCCAGATCTGTGGTCCTTCAAATATCAGAAGCCCCACTCATTGGTAACCGAGGCATAGGATTTAAGGTTGAGTCATTAGACCCTGTCCTTTATCCACCTGCTCACCTGATGCTGTAGGGAGCCCATCCAGGGACAGCCTGAGTCAAAGCTGATCAGACCACAAGGAGCAACCCCGTGGGAGCCCCAACCAGCTTCAGGGGGACAGGGATGTCATCTGAAGCACAGATAATTCACCCAGGAGGGCAGAGGCTGGAGGGGCTGGGTATCCCCAGGTTCACCGTGCCAGAGCAGAGAAGGGCATTTTAAGACTGCTAGGCCCCATCGGGCACTTCCAGCAGAGTTCTGGCTGGGGTGGTGGGATATGCTCATGAGAAGGGGCGAGAGCTCTGGCATACTCTGCAGGGCCCAGGGTGGCCCGGCACAGAGTGCGGCTACTACGCCCAGGGAGTCACAGCCCCAGGATACACCAGACAGTCCTGCTCTGCCTGGGTTTGTTGTTCAGCAGCTCTGCCCCCGCAGGCAGAAATGCAGTCTGAGAATCATGGGGAAACAGAGCCCAGGCGAGGGAGGGAGGAGGTTCCATTAGGTGTGCCTCCAAATCCCAAGCTCCAAGCACAGGCTGGCACATGGCAGAGTTCAGAAAATGCTGGACAAGCAGCATAGCTCTGTTGCCAGCTGGCTGCATGACCTGGAGCAAGCCTCAGTTTCCCACATGGAAGCAAGAGGCTTCTGGGAATGCCCCATCACATTCCCCGGAAGGAATGTGGAAGAATGGGTGAGATGACTCATGTGTGCAGTACCCAGCTGTACAAATGAAGGGAAGGAAGAGTACAAGATCCCTGCCATTCACCACCTCTCATATCTGCTTTGAGATGTTGTTCCCAAAAGGGAATGACAATTTTTTGACTTGGCATTATTTCAGTGTAACTAATCTTGTCATCTGAAATCAAAATTACATATTTTGAATTAATAGTGAAAAGTAAAAATTTGATCCCAATACTTTGGATTTTCTAAATTGATTCCCATGCAGGAAAAAAAAAAAATGTTTCCTATCATCCGCTAAATCAACACTGACTTCAGATAAGAGGGTTACTAGAACCATAGACTAGCACTTTTTATTTCACCAAGAGGAAAATAAAATGGCGTCCGTGGTTCTTAACCTTGGTTTTCTATAATGCTAGTACCCCTAAACATGAATATTTTGACCTTTCACAGTGGGGGATGAAAGAATGTTGAAAGAAGGTAATCTCACAACATTTTTATATGTAGTTTATGCTCACACAGGAGGGTCAGAACTGAATATGCATGTATAGGGGACAGCTTCCCAGGGGACAGGAGTGCAGGGTGATTCAGAGCCACCCCAAACCTATGTGGTCACAAGGCAGGAGTCAAAGCAGCTGCCACCAGCCACCTTGTCAGTCCCACTGAGGTGGATGACATGGAGCAGGGTGTCCAGGCTGTGTCTGAAACCAACAGCATAGAAAGTGCAAGGTGGTCTACACCAGTGCCAGGCTCTCCAGAGTTCCAATCCACCACAGAACATTCTAGAAGACTGACTCAGCTGTCAGCTTGGATTCTTTGGACGCTTCAAGGGCAAAACCTCCAAAGAAGGCTGCTTATATGACATCTGGGAGTCACCCAACCCATCCTCAGTCATTACCTCCACACTGTCCTCCCATTTGGCGGCACATCCCCCAAAGCAGAAGTGGAGACCACACGCTCAGCAATAGAACTTCACCAGACATATTTAAGTCTCCCTTAATTCCTCTGAAAACATCCAATTTTACACGACCCAACTCTGAGTGGAGCATCTTTCAGTTCAATTGGCCAGGGATGCCACGTGCTAACAGGATCTCACTGGGACCAGGGTGACACTGGAGGAGGTGTCAACCAATGACCGAATCATCCAACTGTGTTTGAAAAGACAGCATCTGTTAAGTTACGGGGCAATCTCAGTCCCTATATATTTTTAAAAGTCTTAAGTGTTGCCAACTTCCTAACACCAAAGGACTTATCAGAAAATGACAGCATTTGATCCGGAAGGGAGTCAGGACAGAGAGCTGCCACAGGGGGCACTGGCCCTGCCCACCGAGCAGTTCACCATCCCTCACTCCAGGAGGGGAACCTCAAACTAATTCTGAAGACTGTAGAACTTCCTTCCGGCCGCACAGACCCAGGAGGACCCGCGGGTGTGCGGTCTCCAGGGCTGAACTCTGCGCGCGTGCGCACTCCCGCAGCTCTTAGACGTTCCTCTCTCTGCTGAATACAAAGGGCGGCTGCGGGGCTACTTCACTAGCAGCTATTACAGGCAGCCCGGCACCAACCTGCTGGCTAAGAAAGTGCCTCCGCTGTCTTCCATGCATACTCATTTCATCATGTAGGGAGGAAAACAAGGGTGGCATCTGCCAGTCAAGATCTTGATGGGTGACCTCAAATGAATCCCTACACATAACTGGGGTCAAAGGTGACAGGCTCCCATGCTCAGCAGGGCCCAGAGGAGCTGGAGCATCCCCTGCTTTATAGTGAAGCTGCAGCAAGTGGTCCTGCAGTGGAAACCCCGTGCACACAGAGCCCCGAGGTGCAAGAAGTAGGAACACGTGGAAGGAGGGGCCCAGTTCAGCAAGCCCATCCAATCTCAGGGCCCCTTTCATAACAGTACTTAAAATGCAAGGTTAGACACTACTTCGGCAGCTTGCTACCTTATTGGATTACAATTCCATGTTTATTATGGAACTTCCTGCTTGCCTTGTATTGTGCTTATTAGGTAAAACTGCAGGCTACACCTTCCTAGAGAAATTTCCCAGTGGAACAGGTCAGTGGAGTTAAATTTTTGCCTGGACAACTACAGACAAACTTTTTTTTTTTTTTTCATTAAAAACATACAGCACAGAACATTAGTCTTACATCTTTCTTAGTCTTAAAAAATATAAATATAGAGGGATAATTTGTACAGGATGTATAGGTATGTACACCTTTCATATGCATATGAGAAATTTGGAACAAGTTTATGAAACTTGAACTTGAAGGAAGCTTTCCTTTGGGGGCTTTTGAAGAAGGCTCTGTGCCCTCAGGCGGCAACCCCAGGTCCTGTAGCGGGAGACTGTCGCCCCAGGTCCTCCTGACCTGTGCGGCGTTGGAAGAGGGCCGGGCCAGCTCACTGCTTCCTCTCCACTGGCTGCTGGAGGCAGAGTTCACTCCCCGCAGACACAATAGGCAGGCTGCTCTCAAGGTGGTAGCTGATGAGGTGGCTGATACTGTCGAAGACCCTGTCCTTTGTCCGGATCTGTGCAGGAAGCAAACAGAGGGTTGAGCATGTCCCATAAACAGAAGAAAAGAAAACACTGTATTCAGAGCCAGGTGGACCTTCTGAATTGGCCCAAGGGCAAAGGGCAAGAGGAGGGTAGCCTTCCTGGAACTGGGGCCTCCCCACACTCCAGAGATGCTGTCTATGAAGACCCTGGTCACTAACTGCAGCTGGTCGGTTCAGTCCATTTCATCTGCCCACTCTCTGAGACAGCCCTGAATATCCCAACACACTGCCGCATGGACCCTGTCCACCTTGTTCCTTCCATCCTGACCACACCGGGACAGGGCCCTGGAGGCACAACCTTCCCCAGGGACTACTGCACCAGGGACTACCACACCTCTCTGCCCTGTTCCTTCCCTCACAGAAGCCTCTGTCCAGCCACCCTGCACTTTACCACTGGGGTCAAAGGGCTCCTGTGCCCCTCTTGCGTATGGGCCTTTGCATAGTTTTTCCCTGACCTGTAAGTTCTTCCACCTGAGAATCTGGCTCAGCCTCAGTCTTGAGACCAGAACCTCCTGATGGCCTCTCTCCCACCATGCCTCCCAGACCAGCCCTAGCACATATACGCTGCCGTCACAGGCTCTTCCATTGGCGGATGGGCCTGGCCGAGACAAAAGGATCACACTACATGTTCCTGGGCTTCCAGTTCTAGAGTTGTGCACAGTGTGTGCTGTGGGAAGCTTTCCTTATTTAGCAGAATCAGACTAGCTGAACCATGGGACGCAGAGGCCTGGATTCTAGGAACTGCTGGGAAGCATGTGGCGCTGTGTGGAAGTGGTTCCCTGTCTCCTTCTGGAATTTTCCCCCTAAGAGAATGGCTTCCCTAACTCCACCCTATCCTGTCCATCACAGAAGAAGTTCCTCCCGGTCCTTACCCCCTTTACCTGTATATTATAAATAAAAGAGAGTTGGGCGAGTTGTTGTTTTAAGAGGCCAGAGCTGGTATGACCAGATCCGACATGCCCCCTCCCATTTAAAAAGAGTATTGGCTCTTGTGTGTTTATTGAGTAGATAAGTTTTTTGGATACTAGATTAAAAAACCACCAACATCCTCCTCTGGCAGTTAACCCTTTTCTCCTCCACACGGGATGTAATAGAGAGGACCCCCACAGTGTGCCCCATGAAATTTTCCTGAATAAATAAATGGGAGGCAGAAGAAGGATTTGCATCCTGCTCTGCTCAGTAACCTGTACTGTGGTCCCTGAGGACCAAAAGCCATCTCTACCCTGAGCTGGTAAATTTTATTGGTATACCTGCTCACCTTTGAGCAGCCCAGCTTTGCTCCTTTGAGATGTGGGAGATGGGAAGTCGATGCCTGGCTAGATGGTTAGCCCTCACAGGTCAGGATGCCTGGGTGTTCTGGTCTCACTCTCCAACTGCAGGAGATCCCTCTTCACCAGTGTTCATATGAGTGGCCAGGAGCCCATCCTCTCTCTAGACAGCTAACCCTCTACCACCCTGCAGGAATGTTCAAGGGCACGTATATTCTCTTCCTTACTTATTTGTCCTAATACTCTCCTTTCTCCAAATTCTTAATGTCATTCCCACCTCCCCTAAGGTAGCTCCTCTTGTCTATTCCTCCATCAACCACTGATGGGATGTTAGTTTCTGGGTCATTAGCCCCAGATTCCACTCCCAATCGGGCTGAAGACTCAGAAATTGATATGTTCCGAGTGAATGTGTTGCAAACCCCACCCTAAGTGCTAAAGAAGTGCAAGCCACCTTCTCAGGGCCCTACCCACTGGCAGCTCAAGTAGTTACCAGAAGCTTTGAAATTAGGATTATCTTGCCCTTTGTGGTTTTCCTCCACCTTTCTCTCTGTGCCCTGGAGAGGGAAGAGACTTCCTGAGCTGCAGAGGCCCCTGCTTCATGGGCAACCAGCCTCACCAATGATGAAATCTGTTGGACAAGTTGGAAAAGAATCTTTTTTTGCAAGACTTCCCAGTATCTTTTCATTGAGAAGGTTGTTTAATTCTCTTGAAGCTCCTTGGAATTTCTGACCACCGCCCCCCCTCCAAAAAAAAACCACCCTGGGTGATGCATTAGCTAAGTATTTAGAATCTGGGGCACCCAGAAACTCAGCTTGGGACCAGTATTCTTGGGGTATTGTTTTAAACTTAACCCCTTATTTCTATTTTTTAATATGTTGGTTATGGAGGAATTGGGTGATGAAGGAAGGTGTACGACAGAAAGTGCCTGAAACAGCAGTCTCAGCCAAGACCCAAGTCACCTGAGGGACTTTCAGTAACCCCATACCCAGGTCACACCCAGGACAATTCCATCCAAAGCTGGGGAGGTGATGCCCACACATCCACATAGCTCAGACTTCCCAGGTGATCCCAACATGCTGCCAAAGTCAAGAGCCACCAGTTGGTGTCTTTGAAGTACACAGGCTAGACAACATAAGCACATAGGAGTAGTCATATATTTACTAAATTAAATAAAAGGATCTATTCATCTAATTTCTATAAATACTTCCTAGAACTTCAATCTGGCTCCTGCCCAGAAAACTTGCAGCCTACAGAGTTATCTGTATGGATCCACAAGTTGCACACTAGAAATGCCAGTATCTGATTAAAACCACCCAGCCCCTGGGATAAACCAAGGCTCTAGACAGCTAAAGAGAGTCTGCTGTAGTGAGGACACACTGATTGCTAACCCCAGACAACTAACTGTACAGAGATCTGTATAGCAAAGAGGAAATAAAAATGAGGAAGGAAACTCCATTCTTATCAGTCTACAGAAGAATAGACCAAAATATGCATATATTAAAAAAGAAAGGTCTAAAATCAATAATCTAAGCTTCTACTTTAAGAAACTAGAAATGAAAAAGCAAATTAACCTAAAGTAAGCAGAAATAAATACTGAGAATGAGAACAGAAATCAGGAAATTGAAAGCAGAAAACCAGTAGAGAAAATTAGTGAAATCAAAATATTAACAGAATTGTTAAGCTGTTAGCAAGGCTAAGTAAAATGAGGGGTGGAGGGATACAAATTACAATAAAAAATGAAAGAGGATTACAGATCCCATGAACATTACAAAGATAATAGAGGAATACTATGAACAACTCTATGCCCATAAATTTGATAAACCTGCATGACATGAGGGACAAATTCCCTGAAAGACACAATCTGCTAAAACTCACATGAGAAGAAACAGACAATCTGAATAGGCCTCTCTAGCAAAGAAATTGAATCAATGATTAATAACCCTCCTCAAAAGAAAGCACCAGGCCCAGCTAGGTTCACTGGTGATTTCTATCAATCATTTGAGGAAGAATTTATACTAACTCTCTAAAATGTCTTGCAGAAGACAGAATCAAAGAATACTTCCTGACTCATTCTATGAAGCCAGCATTGCCTTAATACCAAAACCTGGCAAAGATATTATAGGAAAACTATAGAAAGTATTTCAAAAGAACATAAATGCAAAAATTCCCAACAAAATATTGTCAAATCAAATTCAACAATGCATAAAAAATTTATATGTCACAACTGAGGGATTTATTTCAGATGTTTAAAGTTGGCTCAATATTAAGAATCAATATAATAATTTATTACATTAACAAGTTAAAGAAGAAAAATCACATGACAGTATCAATAGATACAGAAAAAGTATTTGACAAAATCCAACACCCATACATGATTTTAAAAAATCTCTCAATAATCTAGGAATAGAAGGGAAGCTTCTAAACTTGATAGAGAATATCTTCCCAAAAACCTACAGATAATACTATAACTAACAGTGAAAAACCAAAGATTTTCTGATAAGATCAGGAACAAGGCAAGGATGCCCTTTCTTATCATCTTTTTCAATATAATATGGGAAGTCCCAAAGTCTTCCTCAGTACAGTAAGACAATAAAAAGAAATAAAAGGTATTCATATTGGCAAGGAAGAAGTAAAACTACCTTTGTTCACAGACTCATGATTGTTCATTAAGAAAATCTGAAAGAATCAACAATAAAAAAGCCCTCCTTAAACTAATAAGCAGTTATAGTAAGGTTGCAAGTTACAAGGTTAATACAAAATTCAATCACTTTCCTATGTATCAGCAATGAAAATATAGAGTTGAAATTTAAATTGCAATACCATTTACATTAGCATCCCCCAAAATGAAACACATAGGTATAACTCCAATGAAGTATATACAAGATCTATATGAAGAAATCTATTAAAGTCTGATGAAGAAAATCGAACAAGAACTAAATATGGAGAAGGTATTACAAGGAATTCCAAGGTATTCCGTGCTTATGGATAGGAAAACTCAATATTGTCAAGAAGTCAGTTCTTCCCAAATTGATCTCTAGATTCAATGCTAAATCAACCAAAATCCTTGCAAGTATGTAATATTGATAAACTTTTTCTATAGTTTATCTGGTGGGGGAAAAAGATCCAGAGTATCTAACACAATACTGAAAGGGGAGAATGAATTTAGAGAATCATCACTACTCAACTTCAAGACTTACTACAAAGTTGTAGCAATCAAGACATTGTGGCATTGGTAGAGTGATAGCCAAATAGATCAATGGATGAGAACGGAGAGCCCAGAAACAGATCCACACAAACATAATCAACTGAGTTTTAACAAGAAGCAAAGGAAACACAGAAAAATATAGTGTGGACATCTCTATTGTTATTGATTGCATATGAAGTAACCTACCCCTGACCCAAAGCTTATGTGTGAGACAATGAAAGAAAGCTCAGAGGTGGAATGATCAGGTTCTGATACCTGTAACCTAATCAGTGGATTCATTCACTGATATGGATTAGCTGAGTGGTAACTGGATAGGTTGCTGTGGCTGGAGGAGATAAGGCACTGGCGTTTGCCTTGGGGGTTTGTATTTTGTCCATGGGGAGTGGAACTCTCTCCCTCTTCCTATTGCTGTATCCTGAGCTGCCTTCCTCTGCACGCCCTTCCACTATGATGTTCTGCTTCACCTTGGGACTGAGCTCTGGAGGCTGATCATGAACTGAACCTCTGAAATAGTGAGTCTAAATGAACTTTTCCTTCTGTGCATTTTTCTTGTTGGGTCTTTGGGTCACAGCAATGGAAAAGCTAACCAAAACACAAGAAAAAAAGGTTAATTTATTTAAAGACAGACTCTTTCAAAAATTAACTCAAAATCTATTACACAGTTAAATGTAAACCAAAAAACTATAAAATCAGAAAAAATGGCAGATGAAGGGAACCTACTGTAAAGTAGCTGCTCTCTGAGATTGAATCAAGACACCAGTTCTGCAACTGCATGGTGCTACTGAAAGAGTGCGGGAAAGTGCCAGAAGGCAATGCGGAGAGCCAGCAACCAGGTGAAACCAGAAATACCAGTATTTATATTAGAGAGAGAATTAATAAAAGAAATAGACTGCGCCAGAGCCCAGCACATGGTGGTTCAGAGGGAAGGGATGCCTCCCTCCAATAAGCTAAAAGTTCCCCAAGGAATTTAAGAAAAGCAGGCTCTTCTGTCCAGCAAAACCACAATCTGAGCAGAAAAGACTCAGATCCTGCAACATGAGCAGATGCTGGAGAGTCCTGACACTTCCCACCAGGTTTAGTGAAAGTGGTGGAGACGGGTCACCTTAAAAAATTTCATTTTTAAAATGAAAATTAGAAACAGAAAATTAGAAATCCCTGAAACTTAACTTTCCTTTTTTTCTTTCTTTCCCCTCCCTCCTTCCCTCCATCCCTCCCTCTTCCTTTCTTTCCTCTCTCTCCTTCCTTCCTTCCTTCCTTTCTTTCTCTCTTTTTCTTTCCTTTTCCTTCCTTCCTTTCTTCCTTTCTTTTTCTTTCTTTCCCCTCCCTCCATCTTTCCCTCCCTCCCACCTACCCCCCTTCTTCCTTCCTCCCTCCCTCCCTCCTTCCCTCCCTCCTTTCCTTCTTCCTTTCTCTGTTGTCTTGTTTTTGGCTTGCTTTCTTATTGTGTACCAAAGACCAATGTCCACCTAGGCTTTAGTTCTCTCTGGATCAGTGGGCGCTCAAATCATGAGCCACTCTAGGCTCACGAGTGGCGCTGGGTGGTGACAGGAGATACAGGTATCATTCTATGGGTCTTCAGAGAAGAGAAAAGGGTGCTTTCATTTGAAATTGTTGGTCTGACTCTATGACAAGGGCAAGGTTGACAAGGTACGGCAGAGGGTGGGCTCAGAGTCCCACAGAAAGCTGCTACCGAAGCTCCCACTGCAGGCCCAACCACTGTCCCCGTGCCTGGGAGGGACCACTGTCCCCGTGCCCAGGAGGATCTCCAGTGCGACGGAGGCACTTCCCACACTCTCCCCAGCGTGTTCACTGGCACCCTTGGAACTGAGGGGCGCTGTACAGTCCCAACCAGTGCCCAGACTACAGAGGGACAGGCTGACCCGCAGAGCCTGCTGCCACTATGCTCCCATTCAGCACACAGACGCCCCTAACGAGAGTGACCAGTCTGGTCTGAGCTTTGAATGGATGGACAGAAACTTAACTGTGTGTGTCACAAACCACCTACAGCTAAGGGCCTCTGAAATCAAATCCCCAGAAAGAACTGTCCATTTCAAACACCTCAGCAAGGAGAAAACTGATATATATATTTTTATTATTGTTGGCGCATTAGATATTTTGTTTAAAGTGTTTTGTTGGATCTTCCTTCATTATTTGTTTTTTCATAGGTCTATCCAATTTTATGTATTTTTCAATTAATTTGATTGTTTTTCTTGACAAGTCTTCTTCCCCATCTATGTTCTGTTCCCTTCTCTTTCATCCTTCTTCTCTCCTTATTTTATGTTTCCTTTCCCTCCCCACCCTCTTTCTTGCCTTTCCCCCTTCTTCCAATATAATTTAGCATTAAGTATACTATTGATTCCTAACTTTACAATCTATTCTATATTCTTTCTAACCCACTTTTATCAATGGTTAGTAGAGCTGTAGAATCATTAAGCTTCTAAATATATGATGCTGTATGGTTTGCTCTTAGGTTTCCTCTGTTAACTGGTGTTTATTCTCTTTTCTCAAAGCACTGCTGGTGGTAGAAGCAAGCACCTCGATGACACTGGATGTTTTGAAGCTAAGACAACCTCAGTTCAGTCTATGGTAAAGGGATAACTGCTTACTGAATGACCTTCACATTTCTTATGTGAGGAGGAGCCTCACAGGGGATGCACGCAGAACATGGAATGTCCAAACACATGAGATAGCAAACCAAGGACATATTTCCAGAAGTTCACACCCCCCTATAACGAAATCCACAGATATTGAAGTGATGAAACGCTGGATGACAAACTTAAAAAGTTGACTGTTAAAATGACCCATGAATTAAAAGAAGAGCTAGGGAATGAACCCAGAGGAAAAAAGTAGGATACAAATGAGCATTTCAATACAGAGACAGAGATTCTGAAAAAGAAATACTCAGAAATCTTGGGAGTGAAAGATGCAATAAATCAAATAAAAAACTCAGTTGAAAGTCTTGCCAACAGATTAGATTAAGTAGAAGGCTATCTTGGAGCTTGAGGACACAGTAAACAGACTCGAACATTCAGGCGGTATTAAAGAAAATTGTAGGAAACTATGATCAGAATAGATGAGAACTCTAGGACAACCTCAAAAGACCAAAGGCAAGGCTCACAGGTATCGAGGAAGGAGCAGAGATACAGGTTAAAGGCATTGGCAGCCTATTCAGTGAAATAATAGCAGAAAATATTCCAAACCTTGGGTTTGGGATGGATATCCAGATACTAGAGGAATTTAAGACCACAGACAAACAAGACGAGAAAAAAGTCTCTCCGTTACACATTATGATTACAATGCCAAAATTCCAGAAAAGAAGGAAGTAATTTTAGAAGCTACAAGAGAGATGACCAGGTCATATTTAAAGGAAAACCAATGAAAATAACAGATTTCTCTGAAGAAACCCTTAAGTCCAGGAAGACTTGGAATAATGGATTTCAAGACCTTAAAAGGAAAAAAAAAAAAGAACCTGCCAACCAAGATTTCTATATCTAGCAAAAGTCTCCTTCAGAGTCAAAGAAAATAAAAACCTCCCAAGGTAAACATGAAGTAAAGGAATTCATGACTACTATGAGAGCTCAGGAAGAATAAATTTCATTAGAATGGATAAGCAAATGAGAATTAGGATTGAAGCAAACATTGGAAATAAATCAAAATGACAGGAAGTAATACGTACCTATCTACAATAACACTGAATGTGAATGTTGTAAATTCTCAATTAAAAGAGACTGTCGGAATGGATTAGAAAACAAGGCCCAAATCTGTTACCTGCAAGAAACACACCTCATAGGTAAAGACGTTCCATCGCAAGGATATTCCATGCAATGGAAACTGGAAGCAAGCAGGAGGATCTCCTCCACCTGACAAAGCAGACTTCAAGCCAAAATCAGTTAGAAGTGACAAAGAAGATCATTATGTACTGGTAAATGAAACAATTCAACAAGAAGATATAACAATAGTAAATATTTATGCCCCAAACAGTCCACCAGATTACATAAAACAAATGTTATTTGACATAAAGCCTCAGACAGATTCAAATACAATAAAACTGGGTAATTTTAATACACCTCAGTCACAAATAGGTAATTCAGACATAAAATCAGCAAAGACACTACAGGGTTAAACCAATGTAAATCAAATGAACATAAAAGGTATCTGCAGAGTATTTCATCCAACAACTAAATATGCTTTGTTTTCAGCTACTCATATAACCTTTTCCAAAACAGATTATATTCTAGGCCACAAAGCAAATCTTAACAAATTAAAAAAAAATGAAATAATTCCTTGCAATTTATCAGATCATATTGGAGTGAAGTTAGAAGCCAAAAGCAAGAAAAACCATAGAAACTAAACAAACACATGGAGATTGAACAATATACTTTTGAATGATGAGAGGATCATTGAAGAAATCAGAGGAGAAATTTAAAAATTCTTAGAATCAAACAAGAATAGAAATAAAACATACCAAAATCTCTGGGACACAGCAAATTCAGATATAAGAACAAAGTCAATTGCAATGAGTATCTACTTAAAAATTGAGAAAGATCCCAAATAAATAATCTGCATCTCAAGGTTTTAGATAAACAAGAACAAACTATTCACAAAATAATTTTGCTTATACTGACAAGCAAAGAAATAATAAATATCAAAGGTAAAATTAATGGAATAGAGAGTAAATGGACAATAATAAGAATAAATGAAGCAAAGGAGTTGGTTGTTTGGAAAGATGAACAAGATTGATAAACCCTTAGCCAAACTAAACAAAAGAAAAAGAGAACACTCAAATTTTAAAGTTAGAGATGAAAAAGGACATATCACAACTGATGAAATCAAAGTTCAGAGAATCATTATGGATTGTTTTGAAAATTTATATTCTAGTAAATTGGAAAATCTAGAAGAAATATATAAATTTTCTACCCATATGAACTACTAAAACTGAACAAAGGGGCCATACAAAACCTAAGCAGAGTGATAATAAGCTATTAGATCACAGCAATAATAAAAAAAATCTTCCAACAAAGAAAAGCTCAAGACCAGATGGATTCTCCACTGAATTCTACTAGACCTTTAAAAAAGAAATAATGCCAATGCTCCTGATATTTTTCTATGAAACATAAAGGGGGGGTACTTCCAAACTCTAAACCACTATCACTTGCAGAGCCCAACCAGAAAAGGACACTTGGAGGAAAGAAAACTGCAAACCAAATTCCTTGAGAAACACAAAGGCAAAAATCCTTAATAAAATTCTAGCAAATTGAATTTAAAAAACACATTACAAAGATTATACACCACAATCAAGTTGATTTCATTCCAGGGATGCAAGGATTGTTGAACATATGTAAATCACTGAACATAATATACCACATAAATGGAACCAAGGACAAAAATTACATGATCATCTCAACAGATGCATAGAAAGTCTTTGACAAAATTCAACACCTATCCATGATTAAAAAAAAAAAACCTGAAGAGTTTAAGAGGAAAAATCCTACCTTAACATCATAAAGGCTACATAAGACAAACTCAAAGACAAGATTATAACAAATGGGGGAAAACTTAAGACCTGTCCTCTAAAATGAGAAACAAGACAAGAATGTCCACTCTCACCCCTTCTATTCAATATGGCACTTGAACTCTTACCCAGTGCAATTAGGTAGGAGCAGGAAGCAAAAGGGACAGACCTAGGAAAGGAAGTAGTCAAATTGTTGCTGTGGGCAGATGATGTGATCCTTTACTTTGAAGATCCTAAAAGCTCCACCGGAAAATCCCTAGAGCTGATAACCAAATTCAGTAAAACAGCAGGATAAAAAATGAACATATAAAAATCAATAGCTTGTTTTATACACCAACAATGGATCTGCTGAGAATGAAATCAGGAAAATTTTATTCACAATAGCTTTAAAAAATAAAATAATTTAGAGTAATTCTAATAAGAAGTAAAACACATCTATGAGAAAATTATGGAACACTGAAAAAAGAAATCAAAGAAGACACTAAAAGATTGAACGACCTCTCATGTTCATATATAGGCAGAATTAATACTGTTAAAACAGCCGTAGTACCAAAAGCAACTTACAGATTCAATGCAATCCTCCTCAAAATACCAATGACACTCTTTTCAGAACTAGAAAAAAAAAAAGTCCTAAAATTCACATGGAAGAACAAATGAATCAGAAGAGCCAAAGCAATTCTGAGCAAAAAGATTCAAGATAGAGGTATCACAATACCTGAGTACAAATTATACTACAGAACTGTAGTTATGAAACAACTTTGGCATAAAAACAGACACATAGGCCAATGGACAGAATAGAAGACAGAGAGACAAACTCAGACAGTCATCTGATTCTTGCCAACATGCCAAATAATTATGTTGGAGAAAAAGACAGCCTTTTTAACAAATGGTGATGGAAAACTGTATATCCATATGTAAAAGATTGAAGCTAGATCTCTCTTTCTCAACCTGCACAAAGACAACTCAAAATGGACGAAAGACCTGGGACTAAGACCAGAAACTTACCAACTGCCAGAAGAGAACATAGAGGAAGCATAACATATAGACATAGGTGGTAACTTCCTCTCCAGGACTCCTACAGCTCAGGAAAAAGAACTGAGAATCAATAAATGGGGTGGCACCAACATAGAAAGTTTCCGCACAGCAAGGGATATAACAGCATGAAGAAAGAACCTGAAGAAGAGGAGAAAATCTTTGCCATCTACTCTTCTGACAGAGACTGAATATGGAGAATATATATAGAACTCAAAAAACAACTCCAAACAAACAAATTGCCCATTCAATGAATGGGTACTTGAACTAAACAGACACTTCTCAAAGAAGAAGTACAAATGATCAACAAATATGTGAAAAAATGTTCACCATCTCCAGCCATCAGGGAAATGCAAGTCAAAACAACACTGAGATTCCTTCTCCCTCCAATAAGAAGAGCAATCATTAATGAGACAAATAACAACAGATGCTGGTGAGGAAGCAGGGAAAGACAGCCCTGTGCACTGTTGACGGGAATGTAAATTAGTACAGCCACTATGCAAAGCAACACAGAGGTCCCTCACAAAACTAAAAATGGAGCTACTGCAAGATCCAGCTCCACTACTCCTTAGTATGTATCCAGAAGAATTAAAGACAGCGTACTTTATACATGCATACTAATGTTTATTGCAGAACAGTTCACAGTAGCCAAGTTTTGGAATTAGCCTATTTATCTATCAACAAATGAATGGATAAGCACAGTGTGGTATATATACACAATGGAGTTTTATTCAGCCATAAATGAGAATGAAATTGTGATATTTTCAGGAAAATGGATGGAACTGGAGAACATTGTTAAGCAAAATAAGCCAGACTCAGAAATATAAGTACCATGTTTTCTTTCACATGTGAAAGCTAGAGAGAAAAAAAGGGGAGACAGAGGACCTTATAAAAATAAAGCAGGGGCCCATTTTAGTAGAAGAGGGAAGAAGGCGGGGAAAGGGAGGGACAAGGTAGGGACACTGATCAAATTATGTCACATGCATGTATGAATATGCCACAATGAAGCACACTCTTGTATAATTAATATGCACTAATACATTTTATTAAAAAACAGAAAATTATAAAACTCTTAGAAAAATACTATAAGAAAAAATATAGACAGGAAGAGGGTGGAAGAGAGGGGTGGATCCGTGGCATGAACCAAGAAAAGCAGGCAGACAGCTTTTTGACAAGGTGAGTGAATGATCAAGAATTAGGGGGGACTTGACTGGAATTTAATACTGGACACTCAAAACAGGTCAGGGACTCAGAAGATCTTATATAATGAAATAAAAGGGGAATCTGCAGCCCCACAGCCAGAGCAGTGGCTAGTAGTGCAAACCAGAACAGTTCCTATGTGAATACAATAAAGCAATAAAGAAATTAAAGGAAACCACATTCTTGGGAAGACCGAGGCATGTTGGGGTATGGAGAGCTCAGAGATAAGAGACGCTGCTCAAAAAACTGTGCTGCACAGTATCCATGTGTGGGAGGGAAGCCACTATCTCTCTCAGTGGCATGCACAGAGGACAGTAGAGGGAACCATGTGCAGCTGTGGTGCAGGGGCTGGCAGCTGGGGGAGCTGATTATTGGCAGACCTGCGTCTGGCAAACCCATGCTGCATGATAGAGAGTACTTAAGTGACCAGCAGAAAAAATCAAACATGGAGAGAGATTTACACAGGGGAATGCTAGTCATGGAACCCCACCTGGCTTCCCCCTTCCCCTCCAATCTGGCTGCTTGCAGGACCAGCTGGGACAAAAGCACCTGATTGGGAATTCAAAAGGACGGGGTAGGGACAAGGTAGGGACACTGATCAAATTATGTCACATGCATGTATGAAATTGAGTTCAGAGACTAAAGCAGAGACCAGGAATCACAGGGTCCACAGGCGAAGTAGTGGGCTAACAACAGCTCCTACAACAACCAGTGGAACCCAAAGAAGATCCCTGGGGTGCAATCTTCCAATGCAGACCAGCAACTGCTGGGCCTTGGAGGTGCACTGACCAGACAATTGGCACCCACTGAAGAGACCCAAGTATACCCAAACCTACAACCTTGTCTCTAGGAGTTCCATCTCCAGGACTAACCCTCTCACCCTAGCAACCCCAATCATCCTGAGAGTGGAGCTAGTATCAAATTCCAAACAACTCCACCTAACTGCTAAGAAGGGAAGCTGAGAAACTTCTGAACTCCAATGGAAACAATTGTTCAATATTTTATGGAGATCCTTTTTCTTTCTTCTCCTCTCACATTTCTACTCTTTTCGAAACCAAGTAGTTCTCCTGCATCATTTTATTAAGGACTGAGATGTCTGAATAGTATATTACAGTTTTGTTACGTATTCTTTTATTTTTACTTTTTCCTTTTTCAAAAATTAGTACTTTATATATATTTTTCCTCTCACTTATCTGTTTCCCTGGATTCTCTTTCTCTCTTTTCTCCAGCTAACAGTCAACTTCTATTAATTCCTCTTTCACTCTTCTTATAATTTTTTACCTCTATCTTCTCTCCTCATTCCTCATAAACATCATATCCTATACCACTTCTGTTCTTTGTCCACCATTTGAAATTGTGAATACATTTGCAAACTTACTGTTTGTATTGTAGACAATAATTGAACACATCATTTCTGTTTAATGCGGCAAAACTGTAGAAGTCTTAATAGGAGCTATTTGGTTTAAGGCTGTATATTGTTCGCATTGGTGCTGTTATTATTTGTCTCCCCCTTAAAGGTGAGGTCCTGGAAACCACGAGGGACACCATAACTCTACAGGGTAGAAACTGTACCACCTAAGATCCACACTGCTAGATGGGAAGACACATGAACAACATGAAAAAACAAGGGGACAAAGTGCCCCAAAGAAACCAAGATGCTCCAATAACAGAATCCAATGACAACACAGTAGAAGAAATGTCATAGAAGAAGTTTAGAATGTACATAGTTAAACTGCTCTGCAAAGTAAAGGATAATGTAAGAAGTGAAATCAAAGATAACTGTCAGGAGGTGAAAGACCACTTCAATAAAGAGATAGAGATTTTGAAAAGAAACCAAGCAGAAATCCTTAAAATGAAGGAATCAATAGACCAAATTAAAAATTCAATGGAAAGCATCAACAACAGACTAGACCATATGGAAGACAGCCCATCAGACAATGAAGACAAAAAATATAATCTTGAAAATAAAGTTGACCACACAGAGGTGATGTTAAGAAACCATGAACAGAACTTCCAAAAATTATGGGATAACATGAAAAGACAAAATTTAAGATGTATCAGGACAGATGAAGGTGCAGAGATACAAACCAAAGGAATGCACAATCTTCTAAATGAAATAGTATTGGAAAATTTCCCAAACCTAAAGAGCGAAATGGAAAATCAAATACAAGAGGCTTAGAGGACCCTAAATGTACAAAATTTCAATAGACCCACACCAAGTCATATTATAACAAAAATGCCTAGCATACAGAATAAGGACAGAATTTCAAAGACTGCAAGAGAAAAATATCAGATTACATATAGGGGGAAAACAATGCAATCTGAGCTGATTTCTCAGTCCAGACCTCAAAGTTGGGAGGTCCTAGAGTAACATATACCAAGCTCTGAAAGAAAATGGATGCCAACCCAAAAATTATGTATATCTGGCAAAACTAAGCTTTGAATTGAAGGTGAAAACCTTCCATGATAAACAAAAGTTAAAAGAATTCACAACTAGAATTCACGCACTACAGAACATTCTCAAAAAAATATTCCATGAGCATGAAATGGAAAAAAGTGAAAACCAGCAAAGGGAGGAACTACACTAAAGGAATAGTCAATCCAAGAAGAAACTATTTTTAATTAAAAAAACAGAAATAAACTAAAATGCCTGGGAATAGGAATCATATCTCAATAATAACCTTCAGTGTTAATGGCCTAAACTCATCAATCAAAAGACACAGACTGGCAAATTGGATTAAAAAACAAGACCCAACAATATGCTGTCTCCAAGAGACTCACCTCATGGGCAAAGACATCCACACACTGAAGGTGAAAGGGTGGGAAAAAACATGTCACTCACGTGGATCATGTAATCAAGCAGGGGTTTCTAGCTTCATATCAGATAAAGTGGACTTCAAGCTTAAGTTAATCAGAAGGGACAAAGAAGGACATTGCATACTGCTTAAGGGAATTATACATCAAGACATAACAATCATGAATATATATGCCCCAAACAATGGAGCATCTATGTACATCAAAGAAACCCTTCCCAATTTCAAGAATCAAATAGACTACAACACAATAATACTGCATGACTTTAACATACTTCTCTCACTACTGGATAGGTTCTACAAACAAAGACTAAACAAAGAAACTATAGAACTAAATAATACAATCAATAATTTAGACTTAACATATATAGAATATTTAGAATATTTAAAATATTTAAATATTTAGAATATTTAAAATATATAGAATATTTCATCCATCAACAAGCAAATACACTTACTTCTTGGCAGCACATGGATTCTTTTCTAAAATAGACCACATCTTATGCCACAAAACAAATCTTAGCAAATACAAAAAACATAGAGGTAATACCCTGCATTCTATCTGATCATAATGGGATGAAATTAGAAATCAACAATAAAATAAAAATCAGAAGCTACTCTAACACGTGGAGACTGATATACTATTGAATAACTGAATGATCAATGGATGTCAGAAGAAATCAGAGATGAAATAAAACAATACTTAGAGGTAAATAAGAATAACAATATGATGTATCAAAATCTCTGGAACACTATGAAGGCAGGGCTAAGAAGAAAGTTCATTGCATTGAACTCATTCATTAAAAGAATAGAAAGTCAATGAATAAGTGACCTAACATGATATCTCAAAACCCTAGAAAAAGAAGAACAAACCAACACCCAAAGTCATAGCAGACAGGAAATAAATAAAATCAGAGTTGAAATTAATGAAATTGAAACAAAAGAAAAAATTCAAAAAATTGCCAAAACAAAAAGTTGGTTCTTTGAAAATATAAAATTAATAAACTCTTAGCCATACTAATAAAGAGAAAAAGAAAGAAAACTCAAATTACTAAAATTCATGATGAAAAAGGAAATATCACAATGGACACTACTGAAACACAGAAGATAATCAGAAACTATTTTGAAAATTTATATTCAAATAACATAGAAAATATTGAAGACATTGACATATGACATATGACCTACCCAAACTGGATCAAGAGGACATACACAATTTAAACAGATCAATTTCAAGCAATAGAATAGAAGACACCATCAAAAGCCTACCAAACAAGAAAAGCCCAGGACTAGATGAATTCTCAGTCGAATTCTCCAAGACCAATACTCCTCAAATTATTCTGTGAAATAGAAAAGAAAGGAACCCTTCTAAACCATTTCTATGAGGCTAGTATACCCTGATACCAAAACCAGACAAAGACACATCAAGGAAAGAAAACTTCAGAGTAACTCTGATGAATGTAGATGCAAAAATTCTCAATAAAATTCTGGCAAATCACATACAAAAACAAACTACAATGATAGTGCACCATAATCAAATGGGGTTCATCCCAGGGACTCAAGTTTGGTTCAACATTCGAAAATCAATAAATGTGATTCATCACATCAATAGACTTAGAGACAAGAATCATACGGTCATCTCAATAGATGCAGAAAAAGCATTTTACAAAATGTAGCACTCCTTCATGCTCAAAACACTAGAAAAACTAAGGATAGTAGGAACCTACCTCAACACTGTAAAACCTATGTATGCTAAATCCAAGGCCAACATCATTCTAAATGGAGAAAATATTGAAAGCATTCCCTCTAAGAATTGGAAAAAGACAAGGATGCCATCTTTCACCACTTTTATTCAACATCATTCTTGAAACTTTAGCCAAAGGAATTAGACAGAAGAAAGACATTAAAGGAATACGAATAGGAAAAGAAGAACTCAAACTATCACTATTTGCTGATGACATGATTCTGTATTTAGAAGATCCAAAAAATTCCACCAGAAAACTTCCAGAACTCATAAATTAATTCAGCAAAATATCAGGATATGAAATTAATATCCATAAATCAAATGCATTCCTATACATCAGTGCTGAATCAACCGAAAGAGAAATTAGGAAAACTACTACATTCACAATAATCTCAAAAAAATAAATATCTGGGAATCAATCTAACAAAGAAGGTGAAAGACCTCTACAATGAAAACTACAGAACCCTAAAGAAAAAAATTTTTAAAAACCTTAGAAGATGGAAAGATCTCCCATGCTCTTGGATAGGCAGAATTAACATTGTCAAAATGACTACACTACCAAAAGTGTTGTAGAGATTTAATGCAAGTCCTATTAAAATCTCAATGACATGGTTCATAGAAATAGGAAAGGCAATCATGAAATTCATTTGGAAAAATAAGAGACCCAGAAAAACCAAAGCTATTTTTAGCATGAAAAGTGAAGCAGGAGGTATCACAATACCAGACCTTAAATTATGCTACAGAGTCATAGTAACAAAAACAGCATGGTATTGGCACCAAAACAGACACATAGACCAATGATACAGAATAGAAGACACACAACCAAACCTACATAAATACAGTTTTCTCATACTAGACAAAGGTACCAAAAACATACATTGGAGAAAAGATAGCCTGTTCAACAAATGGTGCTGGGAAAACTAGAAATCCATAGGTAACAGAATAAAATTAAAGCCCTATCTTGCACCCTGCACAAAACTCAAAGTAGATCAAGGACTGAGGCATTAGAACAGAGACCCTGTGCCTACTAGAAGGAAAAGTAGGCCCAAATTTTCACCATGCTGGCTTAGGATCTAACTTCCTTAACAAGACTCCTAAAGCTCAAGAAGTAAAATCAAGAATCAATAAGTAGAATGAAATCAAACTAAAAACCTTCTTCACAGCAAAGGAAATAATAACTTGAAGAGACAGGCTAAAGAATGGGAGGAAATCTTTAGCTTAGATAGAGCATTAATCTCCAGGATATATAAAGAACTCAAAAGAACACCACCACTAACAACAACAACAACAAAAAACAACAACCCAAACAACAAATGGGCTAAGGAACTGACAGACACTTCACAGAAGAAATATGATTGGTCAACAAATGTATAAAAAAATGTCCAACATCTCTAGCAATTAGAGAAATGCAAATCAAAACTGCTCTAATATTTTATCTCATTCTAGTCAGAATGGCAAGTATCAAGAATACAAGCAACAATAAATGTTGGAGAGGATGTGGGAGAAATTGCTGGTGGGACTGCAAATTGGTGCAACCACTCTGGAAAGCAGTATGGAGATTCCTCAGAAAACTTGGAATGAAACAACCATTTGACCTTGTTATCCCACTCCTTTGTTTATACTCAAAGGACTTAAAATCAGCATACTACAGTGACAGCCAATCAAGTTTATAGCAGCTCAATTCACATTATGGAACCAAACTATGGAACCAACCTAGGTGCCCTTGGACAGAAGAATGAATATAGAAAATATGGTACATATACAGTGGAATATTACTCAGCCTTAAAGGAGAATGAAATTATGGCATTTGCCAGTAAATGGATGGAACTAGAGAATATCATGCTAAGCGAAATAAACTAATCCCAAAGAACCAAAGGACGAATGTTTTCTCTGATATGGGGATGCTAATTACCATGTGGGGGCGGGGGTGGTTAGGGAAGAATAAACCTACTTTGGATTAGACAGGTGTTATGGTTTGGATGTGAGGTGACCCCAAAAGCTCACATGTGAGACAATGCAAGAAGGTTCAGAGGAGAAATGATTGGGTTGTAAGAGTCTTAACTCAATCAGTGAATTAATTCCCTGATAGGGATTAACTAAGTGGTAACTGAAGTGGTGGGGTGTGGCTGGAGGAGGTGGGAATTGGGGCGTAGCTTTGGGTTTGTATTTTGTATCTAGAGAGTGGAGTCAGTCTCTCTCTCTCTCTCTCTCTCTCTCTCTCTCTCTCTCTCTCTCTCTCTCTCTCTCTTTCTCTCTCTCTCTCTACTTCCCTCTGCCACACTGTTCTGCCATGATGTCCTGCCTCACCTTGAGCCCTAAGGAATGGATCCTACTGTCTATGGACTAAGACCTCTGAAACCGTGAGCCCTCAAATAAACTTTTCCTCCTTTAAAATTGTTCTGGTCAGATCCTTTAGTCACAGCAGCAAAGCAGCTGACTGAAACACCAGGGGTGTGAAGCAGGGCAGACCAGGGGTAGGAAGGACAGGAGAATGAACCGAGCATTATCACCCTACATGCATATATGGCTACATGACCAGCGTAACTCCACACCACATACAACCAATGAGAAGTCAAACTCCATTTATCTATGATGTGTCAGAGTGCATTCTACTCTCATGTACAGCTAATTAGAACAAACTTTTAAAAAAGAAAAAAAAATGTAGATAACCTTGGGTTTGGCCATGCCTTTCCAAATACACCACTGAAGCACAATCCATGTAAGAAAGAATTGATAAACTAGACTTCTTTAAAATGAAGAGTTTCTGCTCTGGCTAAGACACGGTCAAGAGAACAAGAAGGCAAGCCACAGACGGGGAGAAAATCTTGGTGAAAAACATATCCAATTAAGTACTGTTACCCAAAACACACATACAAAGGATTCTTAAAGCTGAGCGATAAGAAAATAATCCAATCGGGGAAATGGGCCAAACACCTGAACAGAGCCAAAGAAGATATACAGATGGCAAATAAGCAAAGGAAAAGATTTCCACATTATGTACCATCCAGGAAAAGCTGATTAAAATGTCAACAAGACACTATTGTATCACGTCTTTTGGAATGGCCAAAATCCAGAACAGATAGCAGCAAAAGCTGGCGAAGATGAGGCGTAACCAGAACTCTATTGCTCATGGGAACGCAAACATACAGGAAGGCACAGGGCTGAAAACGCGAAGCAGATTCCCCTCGCTGACCCTGCACTTCCTCCATCAGCAGGGTCTAAGCCAGGTGTGAACACCTACTGAGGGACATTAACACATCTGGCCGAGCTCTACTGTCCAGGCTCACTACCTTGGTGGTGGTCGGAAGTGCCTGTGATGGAAGACGATAGGGGGAGACCTTTGCTCTCTGGTGGTATGTGTGAGCCTTCCGAGGATGGGCGGAGTTTGGGGGACATGCAGAGCGAGTTGTGGGTGATCCACAGAGCTGCAGGCCTGGTTGGACCTCACATACTGTGCATTGAACTTCCATGTCCTTGCGAGAGATGGTAGCCACCAGGCCAGCCCTTTGGAATGCTAACATGCTAACAGAATCATGTGTGTAACTTTTGTTCTAACCATATGGGAAGCATAGTGGTCCCTCAGTGTCCAGAGGGGATTGATGGCAGGACCCCTGTAGATTCCAAATCCATGGATGCTGAAGACCCTTAACATACAATGCCATAGTATTTGCATATGAGGTACATGGACCCTCCTGTAGACTTTAATTTATCTCTAGATTACCTATAATATCAATGACCTTGTAAATGCTATGTAAATTATTGTTATACTCCATTGTATAATGACAACTAAAAAGTCTGTGCATGTTTAGCAGAGGTGCAATTGTATTTCCTGAATACCCACAGTTGGTTGAATCAGCAGATGTGGAACCCACAGTACAGAGGGTATCAAGTCCATTCCACCTTTAAAATGATGTCTCAGGAGCTGGGCCCCTGGGCAGAATAGTTGTCTCTCATCCCTGTCTGAGGAGCTCTCCCCGCCCCCCAAATTCTGACCCCAACTGTGAAAGCCCAGGCTGTCTTGGGAGGTGTGTGGCCTCCAAGAGCCTCCAGGACACCAGCTGATGAGTCACTGAAGAGACCACAAAGAAGTCTCCATTCAGCACCAAACAGGGGTGGGGAGGGATGGGGTGCTGGGACCACCACACTCAATGACCCCAAGCTGTCCAGCCCCCAGAGCCCTCAGGGACCAGAGGTAGCACCAATTCCATTCACAGAGGGGAGGGCCCAGGTCCGAGGACACCAGCCCAGGAAGGTCACAGCTGTTCCACAAACAAACTCTGTATTTTCATAAAACTCCACAAATCCAGAGCAAAGCTGGAGAAGAGGAGGGAGTACAGGCAGGAAGTGTGCAGTGGACTCTCCCCTCAGTCCCCAAGACCTAGAGCAGAGGCCTGATGCTCACCTGCCTGGGGCCCTCCCAGGTGAGGCTCCTCCAGCCCCTGCAAGGTGGAAACGGTGTGCTCCTAGCGCCCCCTTGTGGCCAGAAGAACACAATGGTGGGGGAATTTGAAAATTTCCATTTGAAGGTTCCTTCAACATTTGTCTAGTATCTAGAAACATTTTCTTCTTGGTCATGGAACAACTCTGTCACACAGAACCCTATGTGGACACCCAATATATAAGACCCAGGAAGAAGGCAGGAGGGGCAGGTCACAGAGCACTTCAGGACTTGAAGATGGGTCTTCCCACCCAAGATCTCAAATGGATGGGGAAGTCACCCAACTTGCCCAGGGTCAGAGGTGACTGAAAAATTATTATGGCACCATAATCTCCATATGTTTATAATCAACAAATAACAATGACAACAATAGGAGACGGCACACCTAAATTGCCCACTCTTGTGTTTCAGTGATCATGCAAATTAATTCTACTGAACAGAGAACTCTGCCCCCACCCCACCCCACAGCAGAGATGGACCATGCTGTCATCAGGATTAGTCCCCCAGCTCAAGTCCCAGGCAGGAACCTGCGTAGCCTCCAGCACTGTTCAAGAGGCCTTGACCTTCCCCAGGAACCCAGACTCCAGGAGGTGCAAGGAGACCAAGATGCATGGTCGATGGGGGCCACTCCTGACCCACTGCCTGGCCTGGGACACCCAGCAGGAGGAGGTTGGGCGCCCAGGGCCTTCTCCATGCCTGCTGTGTCAGCGTAGCTGTGGTTCTTTGGCTGGTCTTGCCTTCTTAGGACGGGGACAGGCACAGGCTTTCTCAAAGTGACACAAACTACCCTGGAGTGAGACCTGCATGGGGTCTTAGACACACCCGATTTACGTGGTGAGATCTGACTGGCCTCAGGAGCAGCCTGCTTGATAGGGTTTGTCAGCATGGTCTCTGGGTTGCTTATAATGTTTCTAGTCATTTCAGGAAGAGTCTGAAAGTACAGGAAACTCGGATTCCACAGATGAAAGAGATAAGCGTGGTGGGAAGGAACCAAGCCCCAGGCAACCAAAAGGCCAGGTTTATTTGGGACCAAAGATGCCTGAGAGCCTTGGAGGGAACACGGGTCCTGGCCTTCCCTGACTCCCTTTTCATTCCCAGCAATAGTCTAACTTCCCCCACCAGGCCCAACCTCTGAGGGTCCACCACCTCCCAACAGTGCCCAGCTCTGTGCTGAGCCTTGAACACACGGGCCTTCGGAAGACATTTTAGACCCAAGCTGTAGCACTCCCTGTTCTTCCAGAAATAGATAGAAGTTAGTATTTCAACTTTTAGACCCAAGCTGTAGCACTCCCTGTTCTTCCAGAAATAGGTAGAAGTTAGTATTTCAACTTAGTCACCACACACCTAGGCTACCCGCTCTTGTGTTTCAGTGACTATGTAAAGCAGGACAGATCAGAAGGGACGGCTATGCAGGGGAGAGATCCCTGCTCAAGAAGTCGCCGGTCTAGGGCTTGAATCTCAATTCTGCTAATGTGCTGTTCTTGGTAAGTTACCGAGCGCATCCTTCCTCGTCTTTACAACTTTCTCCACTTGAGTGACATCAGCATGCCCTGGTGGGCTGATGAAAGCTCACGCCGTTGGTCCCTCACTCAGCATTTCTGACTCAGTGGGTCTGGGGAGGCTCTGACAAACTGCATTTCTGAGCAAGTTCCAGATGGTACACGCTACTCGACAGGGGAGCCACTCTGAGGCCCGCTGGGCTAGAAAAAGGGCTCAAAGTTCTGTCAGTCCACTTTTTTCTGTTAATTGGAATTAACACCTGCCCAATCCATTCAGTCCCTCCCACGACCCAGAGGGAACAGAGGGCCCTTCTCCGAGGCCACTGATTACGTGAACAGCCTGGTGGATGCACCGGGCGCCCGTGCATGAAGCAGTGCTCAGGCACAAGCCCCTTCAGTGCCATCTGTCCTGCCCACGACTCCCGTGAGAAGCATTCTGCTGCTGTGATGAGTGACAAGAAGGCAGTTTCGAGCACTGGCTGCATCCGGCCTGTCCCCTTCTGATGGTGCTCCTGAAGGTCAGTACGTGACCTTTCTGTGGAGCGGCTGTCGTGTGTCCGACTTCACAGAGAGGACTACGTCAGAATGACAAGATTGATAAGCACTGAGCGCAGGGCACGGCCTCTCCAAAGGGCTTGGGACGTGGTCACTATTGCTATTCTCTTACCATACTGGGCACTGTGACCTTACCCTGGATGTGACAGGTGTCCCAGGTGGATTCCAGGAAGCGAGTGACCTGAGCAGAGCCTCTGCTGGCAGTGCAGGGGGAGGAGCGGGCTGGTCACTGGAAGGTGGGTGGGGAAGAAGGGCCAGCATTCTGAGTTATTTTGGGGCCATCTGATCAGCATTTGGACGAGGAGCGTGTGAAGGGAGGCTGGGGCAGCTGAGGCTGCCTCCTGGATGGCGGAAAGGCCTCCAGAAGGCCCGCTGGAGCCAGGAGTGAGGAGGACACACGCGCTCTGCCTGCTGCTGGGCTTGCGTTGCCTAGGCAACGTCTAAGTGGAGTTACCCTGCAGGCAGTTAGAAATCCCATTTAAAATTTTTCACTAACAAATACACTCAATCAATGACAAAACGATCATGTCAGGCCCTTCCCAAAGGGTGACACTAGAATGGGCCAAGCTGCCCTGATGCAGGTTCCCTGGGAACAGCTGGCACATGCAGCTGCTGCCCCTCATCTGATTTCCTGGCTCTGGCTGGATCCACTGGGAGGCCCTGACCCCACCCAAGGGCTCCTGCCTGAATCCAGCCCAGCTGGGATGCAGACCAAGCCCAGAAGCACTGCCCTGGCCTCTCCTGGTCCAAAAGTAAGACCAGGTCCTTCCCGGAGGCAATGGTTGGGCCACAGGGCCGACCCCAAACGCCCACTCTCCCTCTCCATGTGACAGTGCCGGGACCTTGTTCACCCACCACTCACACACCCTTTCCCCTGCCCCTCGAGAGCACTCGCTGTTCTCCAGACACTGAGCTTGACCCGGGGGCTCTGCCCAGGTGGGATCCTGATGTTCCTCCCTGGCCTGCTCCCTTGGCCTCCCCAGGCAGCGTGTCCAGGGCAGGAGGAATCTCTGTTTTCTTTGAGTTCAGCCTCCCTGGTCCCACTCCTGACGTAATTTCCCAAGTACTGAGAAGACCCCATCATCCCCAGCTTTGCCCAAGAGTCTGCAAAGTCTCGTTCTGACAACAGAGAATATTAAAAAATAAAATAAAATAAGAGAACTGATCCTGGTGACACAAAAGGAAATTCATAGTAAAGGTCACCAATCAGAACTTCTTCAGATCCAATCAGAGAAGAGAGGGTTTGGGGACACAGGATCCCCAAGCTCCCCCAGACTAGACGCATTAGCCCTGGCCATTTGCATAGCATCAGAGAGAAGGAGGGAAAGTTCCTTAAGCACTGAGTGAGGAAGATGCTAAAATCTAGCTGCTTTTGTTTCTTTAATTGTGCTTGAGTTTGAAATCCTTCACAGAAGATAATAGATACATGAAGCACTGATGTTCAAGATCAGTCAGGAATTTCCCTACTTCTCCTTCCTACACCCAATACACGACGACAGAGGAATAAGCTTCTAAAACAAAAGGGAAGGATGCCGGCTATGGGCTAACAAGAAAGAGGGAGCCTGCCCAAAGAGCCAGGAGGAGGAGCCACCTAGAATGTGGGCGGGGCTTGTGGCCATCCACCTGACAGTGGGAGGGGCCATACACACCAGAGGGAGGGGCTGCAGACTGGGAACGACAGCTCTCCTCCTCTTCCCTCCCTTTTGCCTCCTAACAGCCTGACTAGCATTTTATATTCAGAGAAGAGGTCAGGGAATATTTATTCAGAGAAATCAAACATGCTGTCTGGGAGGAATTAAGCCTGAAGGAGAATCACGGTGACCCAAGGTAGAGGCTTCTTGAGAGGGACCCAGCCTAAAATGTCGCAGTGTCCCCTGCTTTTTTAATCTATCAGGCAACTCCCCAGCCCCTGTGTTCATCCCCTCCATCCTTCCTCCCATCCCAACACACACACACACACAATCTCAGTCAGTCTTCTGATGCCAGGGACAGACAAGAGGGAGAGAGAACTGTATATCACAGCAGAGGAGACCCATCACGGGTAATCAACCCAGCCTCTTTTCCCTAAATCTCACAGTGAAAGCATCTTTAAGGTTACAGAACATAGAGGAAAAGAAAAAGTTAAAAATTCCAGTAAAAAAGTCACCACAAGGGATGAAGCATCAGATCAGCCATACTATAACTAACCATACTGTGAATCAAAAGTGACTTAAAAACACATTTTCAGACAAGTAAGAATGAGAAAGTTTATATGTTGCACCTGTTCTGAGAAAGGCAATTAAGGAAGCGATCCAGTAAAATGTGACTGAATGCCAAGAAAGAAAATTTGAGATACACAGCACACTGAAACTCACCCAAAGTTCAAGGAAAATATGTCTCGGGAGTGATTAATTTGCTCCAGAAACATGTTAGTCCACTTCAGAAGAAGTCTATCTGTCTTCATGTGTGTTGAAAACAATAGAGGAATGATCATGGTGCTGACTGAACACCAGTAATGACACTGTGAGATAAACATAGCTTTCTTCTCTCAAGAAAAGCACACTTAGAAACTTCAAAATTAACTTATTGAAAAAGCAACTGCATGAAAGAGCACATCTATAATGCAATGTTGGGTCTAACATATAGGAATGTGATATAACATCTTTGCCAATAACAGCACAAAGGGAGTGAGTTGCAGTAAATCTACTTTGACTGAGCAAACTTCAGATGGCAATAATTATACCAATATATTTTTTGGCTTGTAATGTTAATAGATATAGTATATATGGCAATAATTCTACACAAAGGAAAAAGAATAGAGCTACACAGAAGTGATATTTTGCATATCAGAAGAATTAAGCTAGTATAGATTTGAAGCTAATTCCGGCAAGATAAAATGTATATAGTTAACTCTGGGGCAATCACAAAAAGATTCAAAAGGTATAATGGAAAAAATCATTAAAAATTAAAAGACAAAGGAAGGTACTAGGAAATTAAAATAATCAAATTATGTTGTGCACCTATATAAATATGGTATAAAAATTCCCATGATTATGTAAAAACAATGCACCAAAAAAAGATATAATGTATTGATCGTTAAAAAATTAACATGCTACATGATAAAATATTCACTTAATGAAAAGGTAAAACAGGCATAGGGGAATAAAAAAAGACTTGAGACATGTAAAAAACAAAAAGTAATACAGCAGTGTAAATCTAGTCATATCAATAATGACACTAAATGTTAGTTAATGGATAAAACAATGCAAAGATTATCAGAATAAATATAAGGAAAAATCATGATCTGACTCTATGCTGTCTGAAGGAGACTTGCTTTAGATTCAAAGATACAAGCAGATTGAAAGTACAGGATAGAAAAGGACATATTATCCAAATAGCAGCCTAAAAAAAATGTTACTTCAGAACAAAAATGTTACTACAAATGAGGAGAGTCATTTAATTTAATACTAATAAAAGGTCACTGTTAGAAGACATAGCAGTCATACACATACGTGCACTTAAGAACAGACCACCAAAATACATGAAGCAAAACTGACAGAAATGGAGAGACAAGTCAACAATAAAAGTTAGACTTTAGTACCCCATTCTTAATAATGGGTAGAATGACCAGGCAGAAGACCAACAAGGAGACAGAAAACTTGAACAGCACTAAAAATCAACTGGGCCTATTGGGTATCTATAAAACACTCCATCCAACAATAGAATATACATTCTTCATACATGATTGCCAATTTGATAGTGAGACAAAATGGACAAATTCCTAGAAAGGCACAAACTATCAAAACTGACACTTGAAGAAATAGACAATCTATTGATCTATGACAATGGAGGAGAATTAGTACTCAAACTACCCAAAACAAAAAAGCTAGGACCAAATGGCTTCACTGCTGAGTTCTGCCAAGAATCTAAGGAAGAATTTACCAACTCTTCATAAACTCTTCCAAGAAGTGGGAGATAGAAACTTCTAAACTCACTTTGTTTACTGCAAAGAGTAAATAATAATAATAATAATAATAATAATAAACCCTACAGATTCCCTTATGACTACAAATGGGAAAATCCTCAACCAAATATTGGCAAACCAAATGTAGCAAATAGTAAATTATACATCCACACCCAAGTGGAATTTGTTCCAGGAATACAAGGTTTAACATCTGAAAATCAGTTGGCATAATACAAAAACCATAAGTCATCTCAGCAGACACAGAAAATAATTTGACAAAATCCACCACTCTCATGTTTAAAAAAAAGTCTCTTAACAAACCAGGGGTAAAATGATTTTTTTTTTTTCAAACTGATAAAGGGTATGTACAAATATCCCAAAGTTAACATACTTGATTGTGAAAAATGGATGTTTTCAGTAACAAGACACAGAGGTCTCCTCTTGCCACTTCTATTTATCATTGTAGGGAGCTTGTAGCTAGGATAATTAGGAAATGCAGAGAAATAAAAGGCATCCAGGTTGGAAAGGAAAAAAAATAAAACTCTATTTGCTGATGACATGATCTTTATATAGAAAATTCTAACTATCCACTAAAATATTAAAACCAGTAATGACTTCAGTACAATTTGCAGTATACAAATATTTCTATACACTTGCGATGAATAGTCTGAAAATAAAATTGAAAAGATAATTCCATTAATAAGAACATTCAGAAGTAAAATACTTAGAAGTAAAATTAACAAAAGAAGTGCAAAACTTATACCCTATAAACTATAAAATATTGCCAAAAATTAAGGAAGATATAAATACATGAGAAAACATCTCTCTATCATGGTTTGGAAGACTTATTTGTTAAGATGTCACTATTCCCCAAATTGATCTGTAGATTCAATGTAATTCCTATCAGAATCACAACTGACTTCTTTGTAGAAGTAGACAAGCTTATTCTAAAATTTATACAGAATTACTAGAAACCCCAAATAGCCAAATCAACCCTGAAAAAGAATAACAAAGTTGGTAGACTCACCTGTCCTGATTTAAAAACTTACTAAAAAAAATGGTAATCAATATTTTAATCCAGTGAATACACTTGAGAGTCCAAAATACAATTATACATCAATGATCAACTGATTTTCAATAGTGGTGCCAGCAATATTCAATAGGGAAAGAATAGTCTTAACAAATGATGACAAGATAACTGAATATCCACAAGTAAAAGAAGAAAGTTCAACTATTACATCATACCATACATACAAATTAACATAAAGTGAATCAAAGGCTTAAATGTTAGCACTAAAACTATAAATTCTTTGAAGAAAATACAGAGGTGAATCTTCATGTCCTTGGATTTGGCAAAAGTCTCAGGTATGACATTAAAAGACCTGAGCATGAAAGAAAAGATAAAATTAACTTCATCAAAATTAAAAACTTTTATGCTTTAGAGGACACCATCAAGAAAGTGAAAAGACTACCTTCAAGAAAGGAAAAAAAATAATGACAAATCATACATCTGACAATGGACTTGTATCTAGCATATATAAAGAACTCTTAGAATGCAATAATAAAAGATAAACAATTCAATTTAAACAAATGGGCAAAGGATCTAAATAGACTTTAAGAAAGATATGTGGTCAATAAGAGAATGAAGAGTTGCTCAACATTATTAGTTATCAGAAAACTATGAATCAAAACCACAATGAGATATCAATTCCTAACCACCAGGATGGCTAGAATCATAAAGTGTGGTGACTTGTTGGTGAGGCTGTGGAAAAATCAAAACCTTCATATGCTGCCAGTTGGAAAGTAAAATGGCACAGTTACCATGGGAAAATCGTCTGGCAGTTTCTCCAAGAATAGAGAAAATAAGGACTTTCTCAAAAAATAATGTCTACCATATGACTCAGCAATTCCACTGCTAGGTTTATATCAAAGAAAAATGAAAACATAAGCTAATATTAACTACAAAAAATATTTACGGCAGTATTATTACTAACAGCCAAAATGTGGAAACAACCCAAGCATCTGTCAACAGATGAATAATAAAATGTGATCTACCCATACAAGGGAGTATTTTAATTCAGCTATAAAAAGAAAACAGTACAAATACATACTACCGATTGGATAAACCTTGAAAACATGCTGAGTGATAGAAGTTGGTCACAAAAGTTCACATACTATTTTATTTATATTAAATTCCAGAATGGAAAACCTACAGGGACAGAAAATATTCCTAAAAGGTCTGTAGGAGGTCAGAGGGTTTAGTGTGATGGGATGGTGTTTGTTTTGATGGTGATAAAAATGTTCTAAGATTGACAGTAGTGATGGATGCAAATGTGAATGAATTTACTGAAAACCAAATATAATAAATGCCCATTTGGGCATGCTCTGTGGATTATATCTCAATAAAATAACATTAAAAAAATCTCTGTACTTTCCAGTTTATAAAAAATACAAGAGAAGGAGACAAAGGAACAAGTTCAACAATACCACAAGGAAGCAACTGCTAAATCTTAGTGCAGGATATTTTACAGACAAAAAAATCTAATTTTTCTAAAAAATCATGAGTCTAGAAGAAAAAAAAAGCTGCAATATGATAAAATCATGTCAAAAGACAACAAAATTCAAATGCATGCCACATTTGGATTCTGATTCCAACAAATTTATAATAAAAAGAACATCTTTGAGACAACTACAAAAAATGAATATGGATTGGGGATTGGATAATGCTGAATAGTTATTTTTAGTTTTGTTAGATGAACAAGGATATCATAGAACTTTTAAGAATATTTTATAGGTGTACACGCATGCTGAAGTTCTTTACAGGCGACATGTATACAAGTCAGGCCTTGTATACACTACAAAATACTTTGAACACTCCCTCCTTCCTCTTCCTTCTCACTCTTTTTCTTTCTTAAATAATCAGTCCAAAAGGCAAGATGCTCTGGGGAGTGGAGGTAACCACTGAGACCCACGTGGGGTTCCCGAGTTCAGACAGTATGGAGAGGGTGCCTCTCTGGTATGACAGATCAGCAGGGAGTTTCAGAGGCCAAGTGGACAGAGGGGAGGGCACGGTGCCAGGGAGAAGGCCCGCAGCCCCGCGTGGGATGTCGGAGTCTGAGGAGGGAAGGGGCCATCTAGGTGAGAGGTGGGCTGGGGTGGGGTGTCAGCATGGATAGGGTGAGCAGAGAGCCCCAGTGGGGACGGGGCGGGGGGACAGGAGGAAGGGCTCACAGAGAGGAGGGGCAGCAGGCAAGACAGGAGAGGGCTTACCTACGGGGGCCTAGGCAAATAAGTGAAGGTATCAAGCGCAGAGGAGTCAGGTAGCTCACTGCTGGGGATGGGATATAAATATGGAAAAAGAAGAATTATAATGAATCCTGAGATACTGAGTTGGAATTGGAAGACTTGCTGTGAATGACATAGAAATAAACGTAGGTATCAATACAAATTGTGTGTGAGGATTGAGTCGGTATGTGTGGGTGTGTGTGCAGGGGTGGGTGGGCACGTGTATGAGTGTGTACTTGGGTGTGCGTGTGTCTGTGTACATGTGAGGGCATTATGTGACTGTGTATGTGGGAGGGTACGTGTGTGTCTGTGTGAGAGTGTTGCGTGTGTGTCCGTGTGCACGTGTGTGTGAGTGTATGTGGCCTAACCTTGTCCATTCAGAGGCCTGGGGCCAGACACACCACTGCTCTGGTCTGAGTAAGTCTCCTGAAGGCCCGTGTGTTGAAGACGTGGCCCTCAGCCTGTGGTGCTGCAGTGAGGCGTGGCCCCTCTAGGAGGTGGGCTTAGAGGAAAGACGTCCGGTGGCTGGGAGCATGCACTTGAAGGGGACGTGGGCACCCAGCCCCTTCCTCTCTCTTTCTTTGCTTCCTGGCTACATTAGGTGAGTGGCTTCCTCCACCACACACTCCCACCATGGTGTCCGCCTCGCCACAGGCCCAAAGGCAAGAGGACCAAGCAACCGTGGACTGAAACCATGAGCCAAGTGGCCCTTTCCTCCTTTAAGTTGATCATGTCAGGAGTTTTGTCATGGAGATGGAAAGATGACCAACACAGCTCCCCGAAAGCACACCTAGGGCCCAATTTTCATCTCTACAGCCATTGCCTCATAAAGGAACTGGGGTCCTCAGGAGGAAAAGTTGACGGCAGGGGAAGATGGGCCTCCTATACGTTTTTGCACTAGGAAGAAGTAGGTGCTCAAACAGTGACAAGGACATGTCACAAGGACAGAAGCCAGTTTGAAGGAGCCTCGGAATAAATACAGAAACAGATTAGAACCCACCAAGTAAAGTGGAAACCACAAATCCACGGCCACAAAAATAAATAAACAGATAGATTAGGAACTAGAGTAATTAGTTTCCAAATACCTCTCACTAGATATGTCTCAATTACAGAGGGAAGAGGAGGAAGTCTAGTGGGGCAGCCTGGCAAACGCCTCCCTAACTGAGTGACCACAATGGACACCATCTGTCATTTCCAGCTCAACAGATATAATAATTCAAGGAACATAATATTAAGTAACAATAAAGACATAATAATTTAATCACATTTCTTTGGGATGATACAGGGTCCCTGTCAAGAGAACTTTCAGAGAAACTACTGTTTCTCTCAGAAATGGTTCCAGTTTCACGTTCATACATTGCTGGTTGAGTTGCAAATTGGTGCAGCCACTCTGAAAATCAGTATGAGATTCCTCAGAAAACTGGAATGGGCCCACCATTTGACCCAGCTATCCCACTCCTCGATTTATACCCAAAGGACTTAAAGTCAGGATACTACAGTGATGCAGCCACATCAACATTTAAAGCAGCTCAATTCACAATAGCTAGATTGTGGAACGAACCTAGATGTCCTTCAATTGATGAATGAATACAGAAACTGTGGTATATATACACAATGGAATACTACTCAGCCATAAAGAAGAATAAAATCATGGCATTTGCAAGTAAATGGATGAAGTTGGAGACTATCATGCTAAGTGAAATAAGCCAATCCCAAAAAAACCAAAGATTAAATGTTTTCCCTGATAAGTGGATGATGATATATAATGGGGGTGTGGGAGGGGGGTGAGAGGAACTATGGATTGTGTAGAGGGAAATGGGGCAGGAGGGGATGGGGGAAGGAAAAATGGTGGAATGAGACAGACATCATTACCATGGGTACATGTATGGTTACACGAATGGTGTGAATCTACGTCGTGCACAACCATAGAAATGAAAAGTTGTACCCCATTTATGTACAACGAATCAAAATGCAGTTTGTAAAAATAAAAAAATAATTTACAAAGAAAAAAAAAGAAATGGTGCAGGGTCAGGAGGAGAGACCAGGTGCAGAGCTTTCTTTAAGAATTTTTCTGCTGGGTCTTACTTGGTTGTATTTTTGGTGTCACACTGATAAAAATGTACGAGGCATGTTGCTGAGGTCATCTGGTTGGGCAAACACTCCATGTCCCTCCTGGCATTCCTCAGCCACCTGTCCAGGTTGGGACAAATGGACTGGGAGGGGAGGTGACAGGTGACACCTCCCCAGCAAGGCCACCAAGAGCCAGAGAGCTTTCTCCAGCCCTCCTCTCCTCTGGGCCTCCATGTGGAGAAGGCAGATCCGGGAGATGAACACCACCAGGTCTGGGTCACTCGAGTGACAAAGGGGTCTGAGGAGCCACGTGACACACAGAGGACTTGGTGTAAGTCAGGGCTGAAGCTGTGTTGGGTGAAGCTTCTGACACATGATCATTGTACTAAATTATGGGGTACAGTATGATGTTTTGATCTGTGTACACACTGTATAATGATCAGATGGATAATTAGCATATCCATCACCTCTCCTGTATTATTTTTTTGTGGAATTCTTTCTTCCAGATTTTTGAAATATACAAGACATTACTGTTAGCTAATCACCCTACCATGCAACAGAACCAGAATTTATCCCTCCTGGCTAACTGTGACTTTGTACCCATTATTGAAACTTTCCCGTCTCCCTCCTCTTCCTTCTCCAGCCTCTGATAACCACGTTTCTACTCTCTTCTAGGAGATCAGTCTCCCTGGATTCCACACGAGTGAGATCACGAGTGGTATTTGTCTCTCTGGGCTTATTTCATTTAACGTCATGCCCTCTAGTTCATCCATCCATCAGTGACAGGATTTCATCCTTTTAGGGCTGAACACACAGTGTCCCTGTGTATAGATACACCATATTTTCTTGATCCATTCATCTGTTCAATTGATCCCACATCTTGGCTGTTGTGAACACCACCACATAAACCCAGGATTGTGGATGTGTCTCTGACATACCGATTTCATTTTGGATCATGCAAGAGCTCTGCTTTCAATTTTGTGAGGGACCTCCATGCTGTTTTCCATAGTGGACACACCACCAAGAGTATGTAAAGTTTTTCTTTACATCCTTACCAGAATTTGATTTTTTTTTTTTTTTGTCTTCAGGATAATGGCCATCTAACTATGGTGAGAGGATATTCCACTGTGGTTTCAATTTGCATTTCCCTGATATTTAGTGACATTGAGCATTGTTTCACACACCTGTTGGCTATTTGAGTGTGTGTGTGTCTCTCTCTCTCTCTCTCTCTGTGTGTGTGTGTGTGTGTGTGTGTGTGTGTGTGTGTGTTTGAGAAATGTCTATTTAGGTCTTCTCGTTTTCAATTGGACTTGTTTCCTACCGAGTTGAGTTCTTTATGAACTCTGGATATTAATCTCTTATTAGATGAATAGTTTGCAGGTTTCTTCACCCATTCTTGGGTTGTCTCTTCATGCTGTTGATTGCTTCCTTTGCTGTGTAAGAAGCTTTTCATATTGATGAGGTCCATTTGTCTAGAGTGCCTTGGCTATCTGTGATTTTGGAGGCTAATCCAAAAAAAATCCTTTCTGTTTTTCAGGATAAAAGAAAAATATAGTAAATGTGGGAGTGTTGGACTGTTGCTGCTGTTTTGTGTGTGTGCTCTTAAATGTGGAATAACCGGAGACCATGTGGGTCACGTCTGTGGAAAGTCCAGCCCCCTATGGGGCAGTGGCATGCCCAAACAGATCAGAGTGCCTGTCCTACTGTGCTCATCCTAAGGGATGAATCCATGGTGAGTGACTCAGAGGATAATTTTAGACACACAGGCTGACTAAATGATTCAGAAGATGTTGAAATTTTTTAAAAAGGTGGGGGGCATTTCCAACTGCAATCCCTGAGGCTGCTGGGACAGACCCGGTCCCCACTCATGCCACCTGCTATTTTAGGGTAAGTATTTTCCACACCTTTCCAGGGATGCTCAGAGGCTGCCAAGGCTGGCCTTCTCTCTGGGTTTCCAGTGACCTCAGCACACAGTGGGAGGCTCAGGGGTTGGTAGACTCTGGAGTAAATTTAGACGCAGAGCTGTTTTTCAGCCTTCCTTCTCTGAGTAATCTGTTCTGCCAAGTTCCCTCCCTTATAGTCAGGGACCGACCAATTACCATGAAAATCAGATGAATAAATATTGAAGAGAATGTGTTCAGCGTCTATTTTGGTGTCCTCACAGCAAGGAAGCGATGTTACATTTTTAATTAAGTCTTTCATTTCCATTTTCTTTTCATCTAAAGCTATCCTCCATAGGATCAATTAAACTAGATAATCAGATCCAGATAAAAGTCCCCCAAAAGAAAAGCCATTAGTAGGTATGACTTAACAAGTGTTCTCAGGGGTGCTACACAGTTCTCCTCCAAAATTAACATACATGAATCGCACAGCGATGGGTAACGGCGATGTGGACACCTGGTTTAACCAAGTTACTACAATTCCACCTCCTCACTTTCTACACCATCTTGAAACCGATTTGTGAATTTATGATAAATATATTATTAACAGGGGCGTATCTCTCTTATTTTTTGGTCTACGAAGACTAAATGGAAAAAATTAATCATCTTTGTTCTATACAATGACATATTTAGTTAGGTTTTAACATTTTGTACATTTCAATAACCCAGATTTTCTGCTGAAATGTGTATCTTCTCATAGAATTGCTCGAATTTTCTCTCCTATTTTTTTGTTAGTTAACCACGATGGAATCATTAGACAGCCTGAGCAGGTAGAAAGAACTCTGGGTTGGTTCTAGTTAGAGAATCTTCCTTGTGAGTCTGCATCTGGGGTAATGCGTGACCCTTGCACCCCTACATACATAAGCCCCTGTAACCTCCCTAGATTCTCAATTTCTAACGAGGAAAAGCCCAAGTTGATCATGTATTCATCGAACGCTTACTGAAACACCTACTGTGTACCAGGGACCATTCCAGGTGCTGGGCGTGGGAGGGACAATAAAGAAAGCCACTACTCTTACAGAGAGCAGAGGCTAGTGGAAGCAGGGAGGCAAGTAATAATCAAATTCACAAATGTACAAATGCTTGCTTGCCGTAAGTGCGTTAAAGTAAAAACAAATCAGAATACAGAAATGGGAAGCACCCAGGGAAGTAAACCCATCAGGGATGCTTCTGATAAACCATCTCTGATCTGGAGAAAGTCCGGCTCCCTCTAGGAAGCAAGCGTGCTCATGTGAGCTTGATGCCCAAGCCAGATGGGCTCACACGCACAAAAGCGGCAAAGACAGTTAAGATGGACTTTGCTTGCCAACAGTCTTAGAAAAATTCTGAAGAAAATATGAGGCATCCAAATCCGACAACGTATCTCACAGTTACTATGCCAAGGGACAGCAGTGCTTATGACAGGCTCCCAACATCAGAAAGACCTACCTGCCCAGCTCCCGTACAGACCGAGTTAAGGAAAACATCACGCTGTTATCTCAAAAGATGCTGAAGAAGCATTTGATGAAGTTCAATACCTGCATCTGATAAAAGTCATGAGGTAATTAATATGTATAAGTCCTGTCGAAGCAGAGATTTTTCTCCTTAAATTGGTTCACGGATACAGACCAAGTGCCAAAAGTGAAGTCAGGATTGAGTAGCTATTCCGTGCACATTTGTTAAATGAATGAATGAATTCCTTTAGGCTGAGAAGAACAAGCCACTAAAAGAAAACTGCAAAAAATGTCCTTGCAGCTGGGTTTAGGCAAGGGTGCTCCCTTCTGATTAATGCTTAACAGTGCCCCTAGTCCGTGCAGTGGTGTGAGATCAGGTGTGAGGATAGGCCCTGGAAGGCAGGAGACAAGACTCCCAATATCTACAAAGGTAGAGAGCCAGGGAAACTGCTGGAATCAGCAAAATTTCTGGGCACAAGATCATAACACATTCCTATTCCTACAGCAGTCATTGTTGAGAAAAAGATAAAAATAACATGCCGTTTACTAGGCACTCTCAGAAATAACCCAACAAGCTGGGCACAGAGGCACACACTTGTAATCTAGGGAGGTTGAGGTTGGAGGATTGTGAGTTCAAAGCCAGCCTCAGCAACTTAGCGAGGCCCTAAGCAACTCAGTGAGACCCTGTCTCTAAATAAAATACAAAAAAGGGCTAGGGATGTAGCTCAGTGGTTAAGCAGCCCTGGGTTCAATTCCTAGTACCAAGAAACAAACAAACAAACAAAAACCTAACAAAGGAAACAGAAGAACTTTCTGCACAGAATTTTTAAACTCAAAGAAAACCTTAAAACCTGGTTCATCACATCGTGGGGTGATAATCTAATATCGAAAACTGGCTGTTCTTTGCCAAAAATAACATAAGTCCTATCGATCCCAGCATGTATTTTGGGGGACTTAAACTGATTTTCCAATCAAGATAAAGAAGAATAAATGTTTGAGAAGTGCTTGAACAATTCTGATAAAGGAAAGTCAAGAGGAAGGACTCACACCACCAGATATTAAGACAGTTGCAAAGTCATAACAATAAAAAGGTCTTATACAAGGAATAAATGGTCAAGTCAACTGAATCAAGGGTCCAGAAACAGACCCAGGATGTCAAGAACTCAGTATGTCACAGAAGGAGAAGGAACTTCAGTAGGGCAAGGAGAAGATGAAAAATTTGATAAATGGTAACAACAAAAAAATGAACTTACTATAATGAAGATTTTAAAATCTGGGGGTTCCTATCTCATATTGTATTCAAAAGTATTTCTCATTGAAATTAAAACCTAATTGTAAATGATCAAACTATAAAGAGAAATAGAAAAAAATATATAGAACACAGTACATTTGTGATTTGTGAGTGGGGGAAAATTTAAAACTCTGAATCATTAATCACAAGGGTAAAAGTGGATGGATTCAGCATTCCAAAGAAAGACTTCTATTTGGTGAAGAACTTCACAGACAAAATGATCAAATAAGCAGAGAAGGAGGAGAAGAAGAGGAGGAGAATATACATGGAAATTCTACTATTGAAAAAACTCAAAAGAAAAGTAGGGGGACAACGGCATAATATTTACAGGAGATAGACCGATTCTTGGCTAATGATGTGCAATCAAAGAATTGACCATGAGCTATACCTTTGCTCCTTACTCCTACCAATCAGCAAAAGCAGAAAGACACTATCTAGGAGGAGAGAGATGTGGGCCCCCCACAGTCTGCTGGTGTGCCCCTCAGTAACCCAGCTGATCTGGAGGCAAGTGCAAACCCTGGTGAAATTAAATGTATGTATTTCCTGTGACGAAAACTTCCACCCCTGGCATATGCCCTAGGGACACTATCCCTGGTATAGAAAGAAACATGCATGAGGGTCTGTAGCAGCCTGGACAACCTTCTCCAGATTCAGTGGGACTCCAGATGTGTGTATGATGACCCCCAGGCAGTCCACCGAAGTGATGAGCCAACACACAGAAAGCACCATTGACACATATGGGCGGAACACGGTGGCCCACACCTGCAATTCCAGCAACTCCAGAGGCTGAGACAGGAGGATGACAAGTTCAAAGGCAGCCTCAGCAAAGGTGAGGCCCTAAGCAACTCAGTGAGGCCCTTTCTCTAAATAAAATACAAAAGCAGGGCCATAGTGCCCCTGAGTTCAATCCTCGGTACCCCCAAGTCCCCCAAAAAGAAGAAAAGCACCATTGATATGTCTCAAAAACTTGAGAGGAAGGAAGAAAACAGAAGAAGATTTGTGGACCATTGTGTTCATAAATTTCTAAGAGACATGGACGCAAAATAGATATTTTCACAGATGACATCTATATAAAAAAATGACTACAGAAAATAGACTGGAAGGAAATGGTTATGTTTATTATAAAATTCCATCCCTGGGAAGTGATTGCCTTGGTAGAAGAGGAACTAGGCAGACAGATGTTCCAAGAATGCCCAGAGCCAAGGTTTACAGGCACCTCAGTCGGGGCCCCTCACGGACCCCCATCCCACCTGCACCTCCCACAGGATGAGGTCAAGTCCAGAGGAAGACCAAAGCTTCACTCTTACCTCTCAATCACTTAAATAATTCCACCTTGCTTTTTTTGTTTTCACCAGATAAGAATTTTTAAACAACAATCCTGGAATTTCCTCAACAGTTAAGTTAATTTGGTTGCATTTATTGCAATTATCTGGACTAAGCCCAGGGTGAAGTCAGATGTATGTACGGATTGCAAGATGGTCAGTTCAGCCAAACCCATACAGTTGTGCAGACACAGCTGCACAGTCAGAGACCCTCAAACGCTGCATCACTAGGCACCATCTCTCTGGGCAGAAAACCAGAGACTGATTAGGGGGTTTGCTTACTGTTCAGCACTTTCCAGCCCACAGATCAAATCTCAGTGACTCAACTTTCAGAAATATTTGAGATAAACAGTACAAACCTAGAAGCACAGGCTTCCTTGTCTATTATGAATGTATTAAGAAGAAAAATGTCCTTTTCACAGATTTGGTTTCTTCTTTCACTTTGAGGTTTTAATTCCAACTGAAGGTACTTTTGAAGATGATATGAGATGGGAACCCAACATCTTTTAAATCTCTGCACATTAAGCCAAAGTTTCAGTGTTTATTTATCTTAAAGGACAGGAAAGTCATGACTTTCACCCTGGGCCATGAAAATTTTCCAGGCTTTATAATTCGCATGGGGCCCTGACCCCTGCCACCTGCTGCCTGGCTCTGTCCCTTGCGTGCGCACATGGACAGAGGAGGGAAGTGCCCCCGTGAGCAGAGATGGTTAAAGGCAGGTACAAGCTTAGGAGAAGCCCTGCCCCATGCCTCACCGTGCCTTCAGGGTCCACCAGCAGCAGATGCTTGGCCTGGCCATTGTGCATGCCCGTGAGGACGAAGGAGCCTGGGTTGGTGGTGCTCTTTCTGACCAGGAAGTCTCCATCTTTCTCCAGAAGCCCCTCCGCCTCCTTCCTACTCATCTCTCCTTGGTACCAAGGCTCGGCTTTCAGCTCCTCCAGCATCTTGGCGTCCGGGGCTCTGGGGGAGACGGGGCTGATGCACTCCACAGAGGCTGCCTTGCTCAACGTGGGTCCCAAGGACTGGTTCCTGAGTGCATCTTCAAAAGGCTCTGCATCAACGACACACCAGCAGTGAGTCAGTCACAAGGCGAGCAAATGATAAAAATACAATGTAAGAGATGAGAATGCAAACACCATCGCCATCATCATCATCTTCACAATCACCATCACCACCACCATCACCACCACCATCATCATCACCTACACAATCACCATCATCACCACCTCCATCTCCCCACTGTTATCATCTTCATCACCACTGCCATCATCTTCACAATCACCATCACCACCATCACCACACCATCGTCATCATCTTCACAATCACCATCACCACCACCATCACCACCACCATCATCATCACCTGCACAATCACCATCATCACCACCTCCATCTCCCCACTGTTATCATCTTCATCACCACTGCCATCATCTTCACAATCACCATCACCACCATCACCACACCATCGTCATCATCTTCACAATCACCATCACCACCACCATCGTCATCACCACCGCCATCACCACCACCATCATCATCACCTACACAATCACCATCATCACCTCCATCCCTACCACTGTTATCATCTTCATCACCATCACCATCATCATCATCTTCACAATCACCATCATCTTCACCATCACCATCACTGCTATTTCCATCATCTTCATCACCATCGCCATCATCACCTTCACACGTCAGCAGTGAGTCAGTCACAAGGAGAGCAAATGATAAAAATACAATGTAGAGATGAGAATGCAAGCAAGTCCCCCAGGGTAGGAAAACCAGAGAGAAATAACTGGCTGGTAATATATCAAGATGTATCATAACAAGCAGTTACAAGCACAGCCCAATTTTTGGCATGACTCCCTCTGGTGAGTCTGTTTTCCCTGACAGCTGAAAGTTCTGCCAAGGATTCAAGTTCACCCTCTGTCTTGCTAGGTAGAAGGACTTCATTGTTGCCTACTGTAAGAGGCCAGGCATAGTTCATTCCCTCTACTTTCCCTGGAATGTCGGTCATATTCCTTAATAAATTTTGAATAAAAACTTGCTAATATCAAAGGTAAAGACAAGTTATACAGCTTTGATTTCATGTAGAACTGAAGCCCAGCTTACCAATGGTTTACTTCAAAATCTTTGGGTGCCTCTTGTGTGACTTGCTCTAGGATAAGAGCTCTAACTCCCCTGGACCTTCATTTATTTCCCTGCAGCAAAAGGCTTTCACTTGACTGCCTGACACCAAGGTTGGCTTTGTGCCCCTTGAAACATATTTCTCACTGCAAGGTGGCTGTGCAGGGGAAACCGCTGCTCTAGCAGCAACGAAGACCAGTGGCAAAGGAAGGAGACAAAATGTCTAATTAAATTTCAGTATTCAATTTTCCAGTAAGGTGGTATGTACAAAAGCACTCTGAAACATGCACATGGTGTGCGCAAATGTAGGTGTGATGGGGTGACTTAGGACAGCACTGCCCACCCAGTGTGGCGCAAGCACCACAAGAAGAGGAATGGTCCTCTCCTGGGCACAGCTGTCTCCAGGGCCTCACTTTGTTCCTAGGACACAACTCATACTCTTTAAGTATCCAATGGATGCTGTAAAATAAGCCAAATGTGGCAAATTTAGTAGAGGACAGAAAGCAAAGAGATGAATACATGAAGCCCAAATTAGATCTTTTTGATAACTGCTAAGTCTTTGACATGTCTAGAGGGGAAAAGAGGCCAGAACTATAGCATAAAAATCACGTCTGTGGGTTCTGTGGTTTCTCCTCTTTGTCATCTTCTCTGATCACCTGGAGTACCTGGAAGTTAGGGTCACACTGTTTCTGCAGCCTCACCACCTTCGCTGTCTTCACCATCATCAGCATCATCCCCTTTGTCCCACATTCACATTGGTCAGCATAGTCACCATTAGCATCGACATTATCACCATCACCATCACCTTCACCATCACCATCATCACCACCTCCATCCCCACCACTGTTATCATCTTCATCACCATCACCATCATCATCATCTTCACCATCATCACCATCACCATCATCATCATCTTCACCATCATCACCACCACCACCATCACCATCATCACCATCACTACAATTTCCATCATCTTCATCACCATCACCATCATCATCACCTTCACAATCACCATCATCACCACCTCCATCCCCACCACTGTTATCATCTTCATCACCATCACCATCATCATCATCTTCACCATCATCACCACCACCACCATCACCATCATCACCATCACTACAATTTCCATCATCTTCATCACCATCACCATCATCACCTTCACAATCACCATCATCACCACCTCCATCCCCACCACTGTTATCATCTTCATCACCACACCATCTTAATCACCATCACCATCATCATCATCTCCACATCACCATCATCACCATCATCACCACCACCATCACCATCACCATCACCACCACCACCATCACCATCATCACCATCACTACCACCACCATCACCATCATCACCATCACTACCATTTCCATCATAATCTTCATCACCATCACCATCATCTCCACCATCACCACCACCACAACCATCATCATCATCACCTACACAATCATCACCATCACCATCACCACCACCACCATCACCATCATCACCATCACTACCACCACCATCACCATCATCACCATCACTACCATTTCCATCATAATATTCATCACCATCACCATCATCTCCACCATCACCACCACCACAACCATCATCATCATCACCTACACAATCATCATCATCACCATCACCACCACCATTATCTTAATCACCACCACTACCATTTCCATCATCATCTTCACCACCACCACCATCACCATCACCATCATCACCATCATCACACTTCCAACATCATCTTCATCACCACCACCATCTTCATCACCATCGCCACCATCACCATCTTCATTCACATCACCATTACACCATCACTACCATTTCTATAATCTTCATCACCACCACCATCATCATCATCACCATTATCACCACCACTAAAATTATTTAACACTAGTGGTTCAAGATAAACAACACGGTGCCGGCTTTTATTTCTTAGTTACTTTTTAGTAGACACCAGTCTCTCTAAGACCCTTTCTACCTTCTGTCTCCTCTTCTCTGGTTTCTGAAGCAGAAATAGAAATTCATTGATAAGAAGAGTGGTTCCAGTTCCCATTTTTCTCAAAGCCCACCCCACCTAGCTCTCCCCAGGCTCTGGGGCCAGGAGTCACTGGCAAACTGACTAAGTTAATAGTAAAAATGGCCTGCCCATAAATACAACAATGAAACTACAGCCAGGAGACACCATAACAACCCAAGCAGAGGCTGGGAGAGTCACCACTTTGCAGGCTAGGAAACTGGCTTCACACAACTTGGGCTGTCTCATTTAAAAAAATGAAAGCATTGAATTAAGAGATCTAAGGTGCCTCTCAGTACTGAGATTTGAGAGTTCTTCTAGATGAGGTGATTTCTGACAAAATGGGAGTCCAGTGTGTCTAGGAAGCCAAATTGGCTGAGGATGAGAATGTGGCCTAATCATAAAGACATGTGACTCCATCCTCACCCACATCTGATCCCTGGAGTAGCAAATACTAGACCAGCAAAGACTTTTACACCAGATGAAGTTCTTAACCTCTAGGATTCTGCACTTCCTCTTCTATAAAATAGGGATAGTGTTAGTAATAATATTATCTACCTTCCAGATCTGTATGACAGACAGAAATCCCATGGTTCACATGCCACCTCTGAACACTGCCCATCACTTTCCTTGTCTTATTTTGTTGTTCACAACTTGTGAGCACTTATTACCATCTGGTGGCACACAGTTAGTTGTTGAACACCCATTCATTGAGTGGGGACCGTCTATTTGACTTTTTGGGTATCTCCACTACATAGAAAAGTATTTGACACATGAGAAGTGCTCAACAAATTTTTGCAAGTGGGTAGAAGAAAAGAAAGAGAGAGGGGAAGAAAAGAAAAATGAGAGAAATGATGAGAAAGAGAAAGAGAAAAGAGGGAGGAAGAGAAAGAAAGCACATGTAAGAGAGAGGCGCATTGGGGTTTCTTGTTTCTACATTGGTCCTGCCTGGAAGACTGACAGCTCTGTGAATATGGCCCATTTCATCTTTGCATCTTTGACAACTAATACAATAGTTGGCATTTAATAGCCAATTAATATTTAAGTGTGTAGATCACTGAGCACACTTATTTCTGCATGTTGTTTATCTCAGTACATATGCAGGTCTTCAAGAAGAAAGTCTGTTCCAGAAAGAGAGGGAAATTGGCTTTGCCTATTGACTGTAGAGAGGGTTATATAAGTCCCAGAGCCATAAATGAGGCCAATCGTAGCCCAGAAAAGTGCAGCTAATCATCATCATTAATCAAAACCCTGCTAGCAGAAAATCCAGTCATTGCACAGAGAGCAAGTAAGAGTCAGTGTAAAAGGTAACCTCAAAAGAGAAGAAAACAGAGACAAATGGAGACCTACTCATGTCGAAGAGGTCTTTCCGTGGGCTGCTCTCTGCACTGTTGGCCACCGCCGGCCGGGCCTGTGGTGGCATGTGCTGGGTGTTGACGTAGGTGGGAGCATCTCCCATGGGGGCCACGTGTGATTTCCCTTCTGGCATACTGTAGATGTCCAAGGACCCTGCAACAAGAAATGCCTCTATAGTTGAACCACCCACCATTCCACAGAAGGGTTCCTTCATTAGCCCACCAATGGGACAATTCTTCCTGAAGATCCCTATCAGCTAAATTCTCCTTTCCGAGGCCTGTCTCTGCTGTATCCTAGCTAGGATGCTTCTCTGTCCTTCATGCCAAAGTGGGATCTGCCAGCCAACATTGCAGTGGACACCAAATTGGTTAGGGGGCTCACCAAAGATTCTGGACCACATTGTCCCCAGGGTCCTGCAAGCTCAGCAGCCATAAGATGCCCATCTCCTTCTCTCCTTTACAAACACTCTGAGATCAAATAACTGAGCAGGAGAACTGCAAGGCTTGGTTTGGCTGCTCTTTATGTAAGTGTCAGTGAATGCTTTGTAAATTACAAAGTGCCTCCTAAAAAATTGAGACAGCTTCCTTACAACACAGAGCCACCACTGCTGAGCTGGATCTATCCAGGGAGCCCGGGGTGGGTGCACAATTGAGAAGCCCCCTCTTACAAGGCAATGATGCTGCCTCCATGCAACTACTCAGCTGACCAAAGGGGTGCTGAGCCTGAGTGAGCCCAGGGTCCGGCTCTTCTGTCACACAGAGGTGGCAAAAGAGGTGTTGCCCAGGATTGCCTGTTTGGATCCCGGTTTCTGTGTTTGCCTTTTCTCCAATGCAGTTAAACAAACCTATCCAAGAGATTGTCCTGTGGCGCTGTCATTTCTGGAAAGAGGGCACCTTTCATACCCGGGGTCAGCAATTTGTTGAAGATGGTTCCATGCAACTGGCAAGAGTCAGTTCAGGGCTTTTTAAAAATTTGCCAAGAGCCTATTGCTGGGTGTTTGCCGCCCCCAGCCATCTCCCAGCCAGCACGCGTGAGGGTGAGCTGGCCTGCTAACGTGCCTCCACGGGGGAATAGCACCTGCAAAACCAGGAGCTGTGATTCTACTCCCCGAATCCCACACACGCTTTCTTTTTAAGAGGCTGTTTCTGGATCACCTGTCCTAGGGTTAGGAGCTGCTATTTAAGTATATGCATTTAGGTATATTGTGAACAAATCTCCTTTAGAAAAGAATTCCACAAGCTCATTTCAAAAAGAAGATCAAAATCCCCATGAATGACCTTCCTGACAGTCCTTTCCCACTACAGATGACAGCAGATGCTGAACTGGGACAGACTGACACCTGCCATGGTGATCCCTTGAGCTCATACTCACTCAGGAGGAATAGTTACGAGCAAATTAACGAGCGACATTCTTATTTGTTTCATGGGAAAACATACATATTATTTTTAAATGAGAGCTTGAGACTTACTGAGACTTATGAGTCTCAAGTTCCATATGGGGAACTTGCATAAGATTCATTTTGCCCTGGGGGGCCTGCTACCTTCTCTGATCTTGAACCAGCTGGAATAACTTGAATATATATATTTTAAAAAGACTTATTTTACAGTAAACCTGATTTATTGTACAATAATGTAAATATCTAGAAGAAATAACATGCCTATTTTAGCCTTTGACAATTGTATCTCTACATGCATATGTTATATAATACATTATAAACATAAATAGAACAGGGGCAAATAGCTCATACTGAAAGGTACCTGTGACAAAATCCTATCTTTGACTATTTCCATCCTACTTTGAGGCAGAGCCACAGGGTGGCTTCAGCCAGTCCTTTTGCTTTGTTGACAGGGCCAGCTCTGTGGGTCTCCCTTTCACTGGGATAGACAAGACATGAAATTCTTTTGCATGAGGAAAATTTGAAAAACTGTATTATCATTTGGTTCCTGGCACAAATAGTTAAAATAAAGGGGTACATCTTAATATTAAATCAATAAGTGGCTGCATTTATATTCATAGTGGTAGGAGTTGGATCCACCTCATCTAAACCTTTGTAGCAGGGCCTTAGAACTATTGAAAGAGTTAAGAACATTTTTGAGAAGAAAAAAGCTTAAAATTAAAAGAAATTCTTAAAAGATAAATGGACAGGTAGATTGATGGAGGGATGAATGGACAGATGGATGGGTGGGTGGATGGATGGATGGATCAAAGATAGATGATAGAATGGATGGAAAGAGAGAAATGAATTCATACATATATATTTATATTAATAGCTGTAGAAAATAAAGACATGTGAGCAGAAAGCAAGTTCTTAGAAAGTTATATGTAAATTACTATAGTTCTATCGGAATATGTCCAGATTATCCTTAGATGATATCTGGATTATAGATAGTTATATCTAAATTAGATCTAGCTATAGCTAGATAGTCACATCTAAATTATTTTTAGCATGTAATGTAAGTGCATGCTATTAGATTTGCTAAGACCTGAACGTGTCTTCTAAAAGCATGGAGGTTCTGAGTCTGGTCAGTCTCCAGGGAGACACAAGGACAGTACTTAATGGACTGGACCTGGATGGAGGCACTATAGGACCAGGCCAGTGGTCATCAATACTGCTATCACCTCCATTTCTATGGTCCACTCAGGAATCTACAGGACCGCTCACAGAAAATATCAGCAGGGGTTCACGCTGCTACTCCGCAGAGACAGACAGCCCACTGGCAAGCACACCGCTCATCCCAAGCATGCTTTTTTTCTCGGCGGCCTCACCTTGCCTCTCACCTTGCCTGGAAGGTGTCTGCTGCCAGTCTTCACCAAATGTGTCCCCCAAGTGTCTTCCCTGGTAATAAGTTTGCTCTTTTCCTGCAAACTGTAGACACACGTAAATATACAGAAAGAAAGAACCACCCTCTTCTCATTCCCCGTCTTGGAGAGCCATGGTGCAGTGGGGGACCTTGATGACCTTGATCGCTGCTTTCTCTGCTACATCCAATGTCTCGCAGTTTGCATTAAAGTCTGACGAACAGATTTGTGTGGGTGTGAGGAGAAGGCTGCACCCCGTCAAGACCACACACAGCCTCCTTCTTCTCATGACCTCACAGTCCCTCCCCAGGTGTGGCGGTACAGTCGGCTCTCGCGCATGTGGCTGTATCACTCCACGTGTCCTAACACGGGTTTTAACTAAAGAGAGTGTCCCTGTGCCACGTGACACTCCCACCAACACACACATCCACAGTCGTTCACACTAAGGGAAGCCCACTCCCTGAAAACAAGAAAGCTCCCTCGCCCCCCCGCCGTGTTAGAACTTTGATATCAGCGTCATTTTGCCATTTTTATTACGGTCATTATCATTCACCTAAGTGGATAATGGTAAAAAAGGAAAAATGTCCATGGCTGGGGCTCGGCGGTGGAGCATGGGCTTGGTATGCATGAGGCTCTGGGTTCTACCTCAGTTCTAGGGGGAACAAAAAGAAAAAGAAAAGAAAGAATTCCTATAAAAAGAGAGATACAATTCTAGAAGGCAATTTTGAATGAAAGGGAAATTTTGAGTTGGAGGGAGAATGAGGAAAAGAGAAAAATGCATAAGATTCTCATAATTTAAGGTTCCATATTCACTCTCTTTTCAGAGAACCCAAAATATCACACAAATTCCATCTTCCCCTCATTAAGATCAATCAGAGTGTGATGGGATTTGTCCTAGGACGGAGAGGACTCCCCAGATTCAAATCTCAGGAACCACAAATCTCAGGAATCCAAGTCCCTTGGCTAAAGCACTGTGATGTGTTAGACAAAAGTGTCTCCTACTCACATGCAAGAGAAAGTGTGTGAGCGAGCGTGTCAAGAGTTAACTGGAACATCAGCCTGACATAAAATTGAAGAGAATTCAGGGAATAAAGTTCAGTGAGCCTCCAACGCAGGACCTACCTGGGCCGAGTCCGGAGCATGGGGTCTGTTTTTCAATCGCGTGTCAAGAAAACCTCCCGGAGGAGGCATCTTGCTGGGAATACTGTTGTAGTATGGGTGGTCTGGGCCATCCCCCTCCTCTTCTGTCCACGGTTCATCCAGACTCTGCATTCTGTTAAAAGATTTGCAAGCGCTTTCACCAGAAGTTGAGCTTATAGGCAAACCCAGCAGCTCCAATGTGAGTACCTGCTTGGTTTGGATATGGTTTAAGTGTGAACCTCCGCCACCGAGTTTGATGTGTTGGAGGCTTGGTCCTCAAGGCAGCAGTGTTGGGAGGTGGTAGGACCTTTAAGAAGGTCATGGACATCAGGGTGTGCCTTCAGAAAGGATTATAGGACCTAAGTCCTTCTCTGTTTTCCTATCTCAAGAAGTGATCCCATCCCCTCCTTCCTCTCATGTGCTTCCTCCATAATGTGATGCATCTAAGATGGTCCTCAGAGGACTGAATATATGAACGTACCATGCCCTTCCTCCTTCCAAACTGTGATAAATAAACCTATTTTCTTTAACAAGATACCCAGCTCCAGGTATTTTGTTATAGTAATGGAAAATGAGCTTATAAAATATCTACTACCAAGAAAAGAGAATGTAGTCACTGTCCTCTCAGCCATCTATATCTTGGGCATATACTCATAAAAATTAGATGAGTAGTTTGATCAAAAGGTCTACTTTATTCAGAGTTATACCCATTGGGAAATCCCAGTCATATTTGACACAGTCCTTTTTGTGCATTTTAATTGAGAAATAAATAATTTATAAGTAAAGATAACCAGGTTGTCAAGGTACTGGCATACATTTCAGTATGTCATGAAATTTATGTAAGATAAAATCAACTAAAATATGAAGATTACCTCAGAGAAAGTGGCAGAATAAAAATCTTTAAAAATCATCTCTTCCATAGAAGCAACAATAAGATTGTCCAAAGATAAACTTTGGTCAAAAATTAGTTTTTCAAAACTCTTGAAATTAACCACCAGCTCAGGAAGCTTATAGTACCCCAGGGAGTATTTATTTGTTAAAAATTGTAAGAACAGTATCTTTGTAGCATTTTTAAATTGCCCTATTTCCATCTCTGTGGTAGCCTGGGAAACCAAGTGTCCTTAATCACAGTGAAAACCAATACCCTGGCAGTCATGGAAGGGCAGAACGGTAGTGAGACTCCTTCAAAGCCCCATTCCCAGAAACTGCCATTATTTGACCTGATTGATCCTTGAAAGACCCAACTCCCAAAGCTGTCCTTTTCAAAGTTTATTTTGAACTAATGCATAATAATCATGTATATTTATGGGGCACAGTGTGACAAATCAACACACTTACATAATATGTAATGATCAAATCAGAGTAATTAGCATTTTCATCTCCTAAAACATGATCATTTCTTTGCAATTGTCTTTATTTGACCTGATTCAGAGCTGGCCCAAAGAGGCAAAAAGATCTCTTCCCCAGGGCACTTGTCAAAAACAATTCGAGGTGATTGTTTAACATTGTGGCTTACTGAGGCAGTGGGTGACATTTGGGTTGAACAGTAGCTTAATCAAAAAGCTTGAAAGGAAAAGCTGGCATATGAGGTTTTTATAGGGATTTTAACAAGCTCCAACATAATTCTGGGCATTTAAAAAGACACATGCTTGTGCAGGCTTATGTGCATGCCTAGGGTTGTGTGTCTGCACGGGACCAAGGTAAGAAGTCCTAAGCTCTCACCTCTGGCTGACCTTGAATCTCTGTATGAGCAGAAAGAGAAGGCTAAGGTAAAGCTGTCGACTGCCTGGCTGAAGATTGAAGGAGTGTCCCAACAGCCCTGGCCACACACACACACACACACACACACAGCCCCATCGGCAAAGGCTGGGAGACTTAGTGGTTCCAGACATTTAAGGAAACATGTCTCCAGTCATTAGCAAAGTAATATAGCTAACCAAGCACAGCCATTGGTGGACATATATGACAAAGAATATAGACTTCCCAAATTGGGCAGAGAAAAGTCACTGGAACAAACAACCACAAACAACAAACCTGAAAAGGGGAGAAATACGATTTTCAGTTTGCACATTATATCATTTAAATTTCAATTTTTAACAAAAACTATCTGGCATATGAAGAAACATGAGACAATAGCTTGTATATAGAAAAAAATAAATACATGGAAACTCAGACTTTGGACTAAGTAAACAGACTCTAAATTAACTACTTTAAATGCGGTAAAAGAACTAAAGGGCCACGTATAAAAACTAAACAGGAGAATGATGCCTCATGAGATAAGGAATATTAACATACATACAAAAAGAATAAAATAAAACAGATACATTCTACAGTTGAAAATTCTAGTAACTAAATTTTTTAAAAATCATTCAAGGGTATTAATAGCAGGTTTGAGGAGGTAGAAGAACAAGTGACAGGACTTAAACATTGGTCAACTGAGATTAATTAGTCTACAGAACAAAAAGAAAATAATGATCAAGGGAAATGAGCAGATCCTCAGACACCTATAGGACTCCATTAAGCATACCAATGTACACAAAATGGAATCCCCAAAGGAGAAGAGAGGCTGAGGAGGACAGAAGAAAAAAACATTGAAGACACAATAATGAAGAAAATGAAGACATTTGAAGAAAAAATGGTCAAGAGAAGGGGAAAATCCTAAATCTTCAGTAACTGCATTCAATATAAATGCATTAAATACTTCAATCAAAAGTCAGAGATTGACAGAATGGATTAAAATATGATTTGACATATTTTCTATGACAGACACTTTGGGAAAAAACAAAGGGAGAAATAGAAAATTTAACAATAATGCTTGGAGACATTGATATACCACTTTCAATAATAGATGGAACAATTGAAAAGAATAAGAAATAGAACTTCAAGCAACACAATTAGTCAATTAGACCAAAGAGACATTTACAAAGCACTCTGCCCAACAATAGAGAATAAAAGTTTTTCTCAAGTACATATGGAACATACTCTAGGATAGACCATATATATGTTAAGCCATTAAATGACCCTCAGAAATTTTAAAGGACTGAAATGACAAAAAAAAATATGTTTTCAGACAATGTTGGAATCAAAATAAAAATCGATAGGAATTTTGCAGGATTCACAAAATGTAACTTATTAACTTATTAATAAAATTAACTTATTTCCAAATAAACATAGATCAAAAAAGAAGATCACAAGGGAAATTAGACATTTCTTTGAAATTGATGAAAATAAAAACAACTCTCCAAAAGTTATGGAACAAAATAAAATAAATGTTTAGAGAGAAATACCTATATAATAAAATACCTAATGATAAAAGAAATATCTCAAATCAATAATGAACTTCCACCTTAAGAAACCAGAAAAGAAAGAGCAAACTAAGCCAAAAGTCATCAAAAGGAAGAAGATACCATTAAAATAGAAATAAAGGAAATGAACAACAGAAAAACAATAGAGAAAATTAATGAAACCAAGAGTTGGAAGGATCAGCAAAACTGTCAAAGGTCTAGCTAGACTGACCAAGGAAAAGGAGAGAAGGTTTAAATTATAAAAATCAGAAATGAAAGAAGACAACACTACCAACCATACAGAAGTGAAAAGGATGAATACAATACAATTGTATTCATGTGAAAAGTGTAAGAGAAACCATGAATACAATACAATTTTTGCAGATGAAATGGAAAAACTCCTAGAAAAATTCAAACTATTAAAACTGACTCGAAAAGAAATAGAAACTCTGAATAGAGTAACAAATAAGAAGATTGAATTTGCGATCAAAAAATTTACCCTCCAAGAAAAGCCTGGGAACATATTGCTTCCTAATGAATTCCAACAAACATTTAAAGGAAAATTAACAGCAGTTCTTCACAAACTCTTCTGAAAAAATAGGCGAGGAGGTCTCTGAGGTTGATAATACCTTGATACCAAAATCAAAGACATCACAAGGAAAAAAAAACTGTATATCAATATCCCTTATGAATATGGATAGAAAATAATTATTCCTAACAAGCCAAATCCAACAACATGTAGAAAGAATTATACAACATGACAAAGTAGGATTTATCTCAGGAATGCAAGATTGGTTCAATGTTTTAAAAAATCAGCTGTTGTAATATACCATATCAATAGAATAAAAAATAAATATCACATAAAGATCTCAACATACACACAAAAAATTTGATAATATACAATACCCTTGCATAAGAAAACACTAGAATAATAAAAACACACTTGGAATTGAAAGTCATTTCCACTAAAGGAATCTAAGAAAAGCCCACAGCTAACATCACAACTAATGATGAAAGACCAGATAGTTTTCCTTAAGAGCAGGAACAAGACAAGAATGTCCCTTCTTGCCTACCCTAGTTCAGTCAGAGAAGATAATAAAGAGAAGCAAAAGGCATTTATATTTGAAAGAAAGGAAGAAAGCCATCTCCATTTGCAGATGACTTGAACTTGTAAATAGAAAACCCAAGGTCCATTAAAAAAATATTAGCAATAATAAATGAGTGGAGTAAGCTTGATGGATACAAGATCAATGTACAAAAATCAACTGTATTTTATACATTAAAAATGGGAAATAAACAAAAATAAAATTAACAATTTCATTTATTATAGCATCAAAAGGAATAAAATATTTAAGAGAAAATTACTAAAACCAGTGCAATATTTGCAGGCTAAAAATTATCATCTTGAAAGAAACACAACCCACAAAATTGGAGAAAATATTTGCTAAGTATATATCTTTAAAAAAATCCCTCGATCCAGAATATATAAAGAACTGCCACAACTCAAATATAAAAAGATAAGTAACCTGATCTTAAAAAAATGGACTAAAGATTTGAGCAGACCTTCTCCAGAGAAGATATACATATGGCCAATAAATATACGAACAGATGTTTGACATCATTCGTCATCAGTAAAATGCAAATTGAAATCCCAATGGAGACCACCTCACTTGCACTAGGACAGCTAAAATAAAAGACATCATCACAAGTGTGGGGGACACAGAGAAATCAGAAGCCTCCCTGATGGCTTATGGGGATGCACAATGGTGTAGACACTTTGGAAAAGAGCTTGGCAGTTTCTCACAGAGTTCAGCATCACGTGGCCATTGGACCCAGCGTTCCCACTCTGAGGTCTATGCACCATGTCCATACAAAACATCTACCTTCATAGAAGCAAGGTTCATAATGGCTAAGAGGCAAAAACAAAACCAAACGTCCATAAACGAATGAGTGGATGAACAAAAAATTATTAATCCACATAACAGAATATTACTAAGAGTTCCCAGAAGAACGAAATCCTGATGGATCCTATGACGTCAATGAATCTTGAAGACATTCTTTTAAGGAAAGAAGGTGGACTCATACTCTAAGGGTTTGGATCTGAAATGTCCCCTAAAAGTGCAAGTGCTGAAGACTTGGTCCCCAAGGTGGCAGTGTTCAGAAGTGGGACCTCTGGAAGGTTATTAGATCGTGAGGGCTTTGATCTCATTAATGGATGGAAATATTGATGGATTCATGATTTAATAAGCTATTCACAGGTGGTGAAATCTTAGGAGGAAGGGCCTACTTGAAGGAGGTAGGTGCTTGGGACTGCACCTGAAGCTATATCTCCTCCCGTCTTTCTTCCCTCCCTTTCCCCTTCCCTCCCCTCCCCTCTTTTCTTTTTTCTTTTCTTTTCTCTCCTCCTCCTCCTTCCTTCTTTCTTTCTTTCTTTTTATTTCTTTCTTTCTTTCTCCCCCCTCCGCCTCCTCTCCTCCCCCTCTCCCCCTCCCCACCTCTCTCTCTCTCCTTCTGAGCCATGAGGTGAGCAGCTTTGCTCCCCCACGCTCTCCCCACCCTGATGTTTAACCTTACCTCAGGCCAAGAATGATGGGGCCAAGTGACCAGGGACTGAAATCTCTGAAACCAAATAAATCTTGCTGCCTTTACATGATTTTCTCAGATATTTTGTCACAGTGACAAAGAACTAACACACACGCACACACACACACACATATATAATTCTAGTTATACAAAGTAGCCAGAATTAAGAAATCCACAGAGACAGAAAATTAATAAGCAATTAGAAAGAGGAAGGTGGAAAATTCAGAGTAATTGCTAATGGGTACTGAGGGTTTTTTTTTTTCTTTGTGTGTGTATGTGGGGGTGATAAAATATTTTTGGAATTAAGGTGATGTTTATAAAACCTCCAAATATAACAAATACATTAAACCATACAGTGTAAAGGGTGAATTTTATGATGTGAAAATCACACCTCAATCATATTTTCCTTTTTGTCATGCTGGGGGTCAAATCCAGGGCCTCGGATGTGCTAGACAAGTGTTCTACCACTTAGCTACATTCCCAACCCTACACATCAACTTGAAAAAATAATAAAAATATGCAGAGCTTTAGCTGCATGTGATTTGTCTTCCATTGTCTTCTCTGCTATTGTATTGAGACGCCCTCTGGAAAATCCGACCATAACCAAAACCACCCTCCAATGAAATGCTCTGGGTTTTATTTTCAGCTAAAGAAGGGTGAAGAATCCAGATCACAGAATGTCTCCCCCAATCATTAATACAATGAACAAAAAAACAATACAGGAACAAGTAACTTCCCTCACCAGCAGGGACACAAGGGGCTGGGAAGCCTGGCTCTAGGAACAGGGAAGGCTTTGGACTCCTGCGCAGCGTGGGAGACCCCAACCTCGCCACAGTTCTGTGCCACCCTTTGCCGGTCCCTCTCCACCCCAGGCAATGTGGGATCAAATCCTCCGGCTTCTAGCAAATACTTCCCTATTTGGAGAGAAATGGCCTGAAGAAGAAGAAAGTAGAAAGACCAGAAGCACCTGCAATGCTGGGCCTCTGGGAGCCTGGCGCCCCAGAGGGAACGCTGCGGGTGCCATTATCCACAGTGCAGGTCCCCAGGACTGGGCGGGGTGAGAGGAGAGCAGGTGGAGGAGGGGTGCGGTCCCACAGCACCAAGCTGCTCCTGCTGGAGGGGTGGAACGGGGGCCCAGGTGGAGCCGGCCCCAGGGGTGCCACCTGGGTCTGCCCTCCTGGAGCCTGCGCAGTGAACATAAGGAGGACTCCCCTCAGGCTGAGGCTGAGCAGGACAAGACCCTGCAGTACCAAGCTGCAGGAAAGGCCCCTTATAATGTTCCCTTGCAGAATTCTAATCAACAGTTAAACATTTGAAATTTTTCTTAAAGGATAAGATCCTGTCTACTTCCTTTCCTTTCCTCCTGAAGACCTTCAGACTTAATTCCCCTCTACCTATGTTTGTACGAATCATTTTATCTGACTTTAATGCAACATTTTAAAAATACAGAAAGCCATAATAATTACTCTTAAAGATGCCTAGGCATCGGCCACTGTGATTGATCAAATGTTAACCCATTTTGCTCTGTTTCTTGCCACCTTTCTTTTAAAGGACTAAAATTTCCCCAGGACCTCAAGAAATAAAATACATACATAAATAATAAAAGAAAATAGAAAGGAAAAGTGAGAGAGAAAGGAAGAAAGGGAGGGAGGGAGGATGGATATTGATCACACTCTGGATGGATAAATAGGTTAATAGTGTGTTAGTGGCAGCTACTAAATGCTGGAAATATAGGTATTCACTCTAAAATTCTTCGTGTATATTGAAACATTTTTATTTTAAAATGGGAGGGCAAAATTACATTTGACAAGTCTATTTCAAACCAACCCATCAACCCCCACCCATCCTCAGATATCCTGCAGTTGATGTGTAATATTCTTAGATGCTTTTGATACTCTACACACATGTACATAGCCATAAACTATATGTATAATTGTTTATGTATTTTCAAAAGGTTCACATCCATTTCCAATTTGTTCAAGCTTTATCCTAGTAATACACATATACTGATGGATTCTTTTTAATGACTAAGTCCATCATGTACAAAATAAAACCTGTGTTGACTTGTTCTCAGACCAGGGTACCCAGGGCCCTGCCACTTCCTACCTTTACCTCCCCTTACAGATCTCTCTCTGCTCCAGCATGCTGAGCTTTCTAACAACCTGGAAAAAATGGGCTTTTCACAGGTGCTTCCAAAATAGACGCCTTAAAGGGAATTTCCCAGGGGATAAATAAGATAAGAGACTTTTAGTCTCTTTCCAGAGAGGTAAAGAGCAGAAGGCAGATGAAATGGGCCTTCATAATAATGGAGAAAAGACAGACACTGACCTAGGACAATAGCACAGAGTGAGGCTTTAACCATTATAAATTTTCATTATGCACGTCGATCAAGGACAGGTTGTATGCAAGCTCAGTGAAGGGCAGAATACTGGGCGACCCATATGTCTTGTATTATGGTTTTTAATCCTTTATGCTGCATGGAATACTCAAAGGAAACACCACAGTAGATGCCGCCCATCACTTATAATAAACTTGATATCTCATGAGTGCTTCTGACAATCACTATTTCACTTAACAATGAACTGTCAAGTCAATCTATCTATTTTGCAGATGAAGCTCCTAGATTCAGAGAGTTTAAGGAACTTGCCCAAGGCCACACAGCAGACAAACAAACAGATTCCAAAGCTGTTAGGCCACCAAGGCCAATAAAGCAAAAGGGATGCTGGCAGCCAGTGAGAACTCCTTGTAGCAGGATGTTGGTGAATTGTAATGACAAGGACAATGGGGCATTTGGAACCTGTAGCACAGATCTAAGGAGGTGACATATGGAAAAATCACATGGTTGCAGAAGAAACAGAACAAAATATTACAATGAAGTCGCTTTTTGGTAACCTTGGTTACTATCACTATAGTTTCAAGAAAATATTTTCTACACATTCGCAGCATCATCCATATGTTGGCGTCCATCTGTGGTTTCCTGGGCCTCAGCCCAGCACGATCAGGTGTCTCTGGGCCCAGGAAGCCCTCTGATGAACTGGGCCTGACCAGAGTGCAGCTTGGGGATGTAGTTTTAAAAGAAAGTGTCATCAAACACAGAGAGGCTGCCGCAGGTGATGTCAGGTCCCTACTCACCGATCCTGGAGAGTGGGAATCTTGGAAGGACACTGCAAGTATTGCTTAAACCGGAGCTCAAAGGCTTGTCCAATGGAGCCAATGACATCTTGGGCCAGCCCGTCACAGCATTCCAGAATGTGACAAGCTGAGAGAAAAGGAGACACAGGCCAATTAGAGACAGAGGCTGGAGCTCCCCAGCTCCTCAGCAAAGAGCCCCTCCTTGAAGACAGAGAGACAAAGAGGTGTCTTCCTCCTCCATAATACATCCCAACAGAAGTGCCTGCACCGTCATCTCTGGGGGCGTCTCTGGGGGTATCCCACAGCTATGGCAGTAGACATTCATTTTTTAAGAGGCCAATGTCTGCAAAATTATAGGCTCTATTTTTAAATAAAGGATTTTTCAGTCCAAGTTGGTGGTTCTTCAATATCTTTAGAGTCTTCAAACCATCAATTCTAACCTTGATAAGGAAACAGCATTTGGAAGGAAACCTCAGCCCAACTAGAGTCTGATCTTGCACAAATGGAGTCCCATTAAGGCCCCGTGGGTTTTAAGCAAAGGATTTAAACTGGTGTCTATTAAATGAACCTTCATCTATTCAAAAGACTTGGAGAAAGTTGTTCGGTTACTTTTCAGCGGGAGTACAAAGTAGACCACAAAATGCAGCCTCTGGAAATAGTAAGAAGCACAACATTTTCCAATGATTGTAAAGGGGAATTAGTCAGTATGCCCATCTCAGCAACGTGCAACCTGCGTCCACACAAAACTGAGTCTGGATTTTCATGCCACATCTCAGGAAGGCAGCTTGTGAGAAAGAAGAGATCAAAGTCAGGGATGCAGGTGGGTCAGAACAGTGCTCAGGGCAGGGGAAGAGGCCCGAGAGGGCTTTTAATGGCTTGAGGGCAGGTGCCAGCAGGACGGCCTTGACACCAGACAGCGTGTCCTGATGTGAACCCTCCAGACAAAAGCAGGCTGAATGAGAGAAGGAACAGGAGAGGGCCTCCCAGCCTCCGTGCTCCAAGAAAGCGCTACTTCTCTAGAGCCTCAGAAAATACTCCTACTCTCAGAACAGTATCCGTGGCACCCACCAGAAGAGGCACAACCCCTCTACCTGTCCCTCCTGAGGTGCTACCCCCCTGTCACCAGGAGCAGCATGCTGACAAAATGACAGAGGCCAGAGTTTGCCCTGAGCTCCTGCACTTGTCCCAACAGACCAGACCAGACGAGCATGGAGTCATGTATGCCAAATGCCCCAGACCATGCTGAAACTTTAAGGAAGCAGACAAATCCCAAAATAGACCGGTTTTTCCAGAGAACAGGAGATTCTAGTTTACTGGAGCCAGTATAATAAGAAATGCCCTCTGTTTTAGTCCTTACCAAAAAAACTTAATAATAAGTAACTTGATGCTGACCAATCGGATTTTTTTTTTCTTTTGTTCTGTTTCCTTGTTCCCACTTTACAAAACCCGCTGTTCTGCCTTGGCCCTGAGGGAGCTCTCCTTCTATTTTTAGAATGAGACATCCCCAATTCATGAATCACAAATAAATGAGATCTGTGACTAAATTTGTTGTAATTTTGTCTTTTGACAAGCATAATACACAGTGTTGTTACGAACAGGATAAAGGAATTCTCCCTAGAGAAAAATGACAGATGCCTATCACACTCCATTTTTCTCTTGCCAACAGTCACAATGTGTTTCTAGGGAAGCTCCTTCCAGAAGCCCCATTGATCTCCCAGCAAGGAGCATGGGTAGTTATTCCCAAGGGGTGACAGGGACTAGGGAGACATGGAATTGCACCCACCTTGCAGGAGAAACCAGGACACACGAGAAAGAAGCCTCATGTCGACAGGAAGTGGGCAGAGACCCCACCACCTCCACTCTCAACTGCACAAAGCCAGCCAGGTACTGGCAGTTCACCTAGAAGGCAGCCCTGGAATCTCAGGTTGCCTCTCCCCAAGACTGCAGGTGGACACAGGGAATTGTATTTGGGGGAAGAATGTGGGTGAGCACACCATTGCTTCTGATTGCAGTGAATCCCAGTGGATATAGTGGTCCTATTTTAGTGGCAGGTGAAGAATTCACGTACAAAGGTACAGGTGTCCTGGCGACCTTTTTTAGGTTGATTATTGATCTTATTTTACTTTATTGTGGACATTATTATTAAGTATAGTCCTGGGTAGTCACAAAGCAAGCCCATATGAAGCAACTGTCACAGTTGCACGAGTTGTTAATTAATACAAATGGAAGCATTTTTTTTTTTCAGGCTAATAAGGAAGTAGGAATTCAAGTAGACCTGAAGGAGGAAAAGCCAGAACACCATTGTTCCGCCAACCTATCTGCTGGCTTCCAGTCATACTGGGTCCCCGAAGGAATTGGCTGGTGGAAACTTCGAAGAACCAGAAAATAAGAGTGGAAAAATGTCAAAAAGTAGAGTCTTTAAAAAAAAAAAAAAAAAAAAAAAAGAAGAGAAGTCATAAGCTAACATTTGAAATGGAGAATGAAGAATAGGATTTTTTTCAGGCAGTACACTCCACCTCATACTGACTAAACTTCTATACACCTGAAAACATGGAGGCCTGAGAAGGGTGTGCTGTAACGTAAGGCCAGGACGCTTGGAGCCCTGCAAGGCCCTAGGTGGAAGGGCCCTAGCAGGATGAGGACAGGTCCCGCCAGTCTAAGTGACAGAGTGTGGCACAGCCTACAGATAGAGAGCAGGCACATGAGCTCTCAGGGATTAAATCATGACTCGGTCCTGGAACCTGGCACAGTCCCAAGTGAATGGAGAAAACAATGTCATCGGCTGCTTGATCTGAGGATTTCTGTTGTAAACTGGCCTTTATAAGTCCCAGAAACTCACTCCACATCCCAAACGAACCCTGGATGTCGTGGCTCGAGCCTGGTAACTTCTCTGAGAGTTTTTACAGTCTTTAGCCAGAAGTCACATCCTCTAGCCTAACCCATGGGATCTGGCATGTGCATCAAAAGATGAGTCCCCCTAATGGTGGTCATCCGACCTGTGTGGCACTGTTGAGCTTCACATGTCCATGAGGACATGACAACCAAAGGCACAGTTCCCAAGCAAGGAGAATGACGAGAGAGACCCAGAGCACGGGACCCAGAATTAAGATGTGAAATGATAGACAAGTGAAGAACATGGGTCAGGGAGCCAGCAAAATGGAAGCACGGCATGTTCCATCTCCTTGGGGGAACCTGGTCCTTTTGCTGGTACTGACAGCCAGCAGGAATGTCATTCACCTATTTGTGGAGCACATTTGCCAACATTAGTCTCTCTCTTGTTTAGCCCTGGCCAATAATAAAAGTCAGAGTTGCCCTCAAGAGAGCTGGTCCAAACTTTGTGGTTGCACCAAAGACTACTGCATCCCTGATATGGGTCACCGGAGAGCAAGCTACTAAGCTGTGAATGTACTGTGGCTCTTGTAACCACCCAGAGCATGCAGCATGTTTCTCCCACAGGGTGGTCCCCTGGTAGTCATACAGATGCCTTCCATTTACTGAAGAATGGTAAGCATCAGTGGATCAGAAGATGGGGCCCAGCTGTACCCCAATCCATTAGAATTCTGGTTCACATAATTCACATTTCTTCAAATAAGTTCAAAGGCCAGTGACTGCCCATGTCCATTAATGATCAAGGTCATCTTCTTGCTGAGTGGACTGTGGGTCAACTGGGAACCTCCAGTAACTAGCATGCAGCTGGTTCGCATGATCACGATCTCAACAACCTGCCTGACACCTCCTCTAATGGTCAGGATGGGCAAGTTACGCTGCAGTAACAAACAGCCCCTACAATTCTGGCTGAAAACAACCCTTTCATTCTTGCTCGTTCATTCCTAGACAACTCTCCAAGGCAATTATCCTCAGTGATCCAGGTGCTTTTGCCTTCTAATCCTGGGTCTCAATATAAGGCCTCCTCCACAACCTAGAGAAGAAAGAACCAGCAGGGCCTTGCACTGGGACTTCATGCTCCATTTATTCTGCTGACAACCTTTGGCATAGACCTGTCACTTGGCTCCTGCTAAACAGGAAGACCGGAAGGTGCAGTCTGCTATGAATTTGGGAAGAGAGGAGAGTAGGATATGGTAGTCCCCCTTATTCTTGGTTTTGCTTTCTATGGTTTGTTCCCTGGAAAATTCTAGAAATAAACAATTCATGTTTTAGATAGTGCATTGTGCCTCTCCTGCCACCCTGCTCTGTCCTGCCTTGGACATGAGTCATCCCTTTGTCCAGCATAGCCATGCTGTTGAGGGTCATATTCAAGGGCCATATGGCCAGGACCATATTCAACTAACCCTTCTGTTACTTAACAACAACTCCCAAGAACAAGAGTAGTGACACTGATGATTCAGATATGCCAAGGAGAAGACAGGAAGCACTTTTTTCAAGTGAAAAGGTGAAAGTTCTCAACTTAAGACCTCCTGTAAGAACCAGTCTACTCTCCATGAAATCGTGAAGAAGGAAAAAAGAAATCTATGCTGGTTTTGCTGCAATAACTCACACTGCAAGTTACACCCAGTGTGTGAAAAGGACTTAGTTAAGATGGAAAAAGTCTTAAGTCATAGGATTGGGGGCTAGCCTCAGTTTCAGATATCCACTGGGGGTCTTGGAACACACCCCCATGGGCAAGAGGGGGTTCCATGTTTCTTTGTACTCACACCTATTAGTAAAGACCTTTTTGAGCATGTGTCCCAGATATGTGTGTTTCTTTATAAATTATTAATATGTGTCCCTTTGTTAATATGAATTATAAAAACATTTTAAAGATATGTTTTATCTTTAAAAGTGATAAGCTAAACAAAAGTTTAAGATGTCTTGTTGACCCTATGAACATTACTGCATTGTAGTCAGTGTCTCAAGACACATGACAAATATTTTGGGTGCAGTTCCTCATTAAGGTCAATGGTTAGAAATTTATTTTTACATCTTTGAAATACTTTTAAAATAATTTTTAATTTGGAAGAGTTGATATCTTTTCTGATTAGATTATTGTTTTTACTTTAAAATGACACCTATGAAGTGTTCGTATTGGAAGTCAATCTTACCAGCTTTTCTCTTTCTTTCCTGTTTGCCTAAGTTCCCATTGTTATTATAATCCCTGATTTATGGTTTCTCTCTGAGAGGTTTTGTTCAGTTAAAAATAGTTAATCATTTGATGTAACCCCATTTCTCAGTTTTTGCTCTTGTTAACTGTGCTTTTGAGATCTGATCCAAAAAATCCTTGCCCAGACCAATGTCATGAAACATTTCCCTTGTTTTCTTCTACTAGTTTCTTGACAGGTAAACCTTCTGTCAATTATGTCTTTAATCCATTTTAGTTGACTTTTATATGTGGAGAGAGACAGCAGCCAGCTGCATTCTTCTGTGTGTGGATATCCAGTTTTTCCAGTGATGACTTTTGAATAGACTATCCTTTCCCCAGCGTGTGTTTCTGGCACCTTTATGGAAAATCAGCTGGCTGTGAATGCATGGATTTATTTCTGGGATTTCTACTCTGTTCCATGGTCTATGTGTCTGTTTTATGCTCAAACTGTACTTTCTTAGCTACTGCAACGTTGCAGTATAATTTGAAGTCAGGTAGTGGGTTGCCTCCAGCTTTATTCTTTTTGCTCAAGATTATTTTGGTTATTCGGGTCTTTTGTGATTCCATACAAATTTTAGGATTGCTCTTTTTTTACTTCTGTGAATATCATTGGTGTTTTGATAGGGAATCTATAGACTTGATTTTTAAAAGTTGATCTCATGGAAGGAGAAAGTAGAATGGTGGACATCATGAGTGGGAAGTGGGTGTTCTGGAGAGGAGGGATGGAGAGATGTTGGGTAAAGGATACACAACTACAGTGAGATAGGAAGAATCAATTTCCAGAGATCTAGTGTACAGCATGATGACAAAATATTGTATTATTGAAAAATGTAAAAAAGAAAGTGGTTGCTATCAAAAAAATAACTATGTGAGGGTGATGCATTGGTTAATTAGCCAGATTTAACAATTCCATAATAAATGTCTATAGCCTTCTCTTAGAATATGTGGGGGATTGATTCCAGGATCTCCTGAGGATACCAAAATCTGAGGATGTCAATGCCCCCATAGAAAATGGCTTATATTTACACACAATCTGCACACATTCTCCCTATGCTCTAAATCATGTCTAGATTACTTAACATACCTAACACAATGTAAATGCCATGCAAATAGTTGTTATATTCTATTTTTACGTGTACTATTTTTATTGCATTGTTGTTCTAAATATTTTTGGTCTGTAATTCTGAAGATGTGGAGTCCATGGATACGAAGGTCTATTGTACTTCTATTTTAATGTACAACATGATGAAATCACAATGTTATCCATTAATTTAAAAAGTAAAAAACAAAAACTTTTAAATCTAGTTAATGCAAGATTTGAATCCACTTCCTGAAGCTACTTGATTCAAATTCCTCAGCACACCAGGGTGGCAGCAACATCTTAAGAGCACCCGATCGCCCATGCCCTCCACTGAGCCCACTCTTCCCCACACCTTCTGCGGCAGGGCCACCTGACACACACACAATGTCTCCTGAGTCACTGTGCCTTTTCTATACTATGTTTTCTTCTATACCATTATAGGCAATGCTGCCCTGAATTTTCAGACTAGCTATAACTCAAAGAGGTGGCTCCACCCTTTGTAGAGACAAGGAGATGCTTCCATCCCCTTCAGGGGAGCCACCTGCCATAGTGCTCAGGACAGAGATGGTCTCTAGCTGCCTCCCCAAGCTAGCCCAAGCTGTCCCTCCTCAGTCATCTACAAGCCTCTTATCAAGACACCCCAGGTCTCCTAGAGTTCAAATTCACGGCCTCACTCTCTACTAGCTGCAACTGGCATGGGAAGACCTGGGGACATCAGGAGTCATTACTCAAATTGGGAAAGTTCCTGTATTATGGTTTGGATCACAGGTGTCCCCAAAGTTCATATGTGAGACCAATGCAGGAATGTTTGGCAGTGAAGTGGTTACGGTATGAGAGCTGTAACCTAATCAGAGGTTAATCCATTTAATGAATTAATAATTCGAATGGATCCATGGGTGGCAATTGTAGGCAGGTAGGGCATGATTGGAAAAAGTAGGTCGCGGGGTGTGCCCTTGGGATTCCATCGTTTTTAGCTCTGGGTCCTTGTACACATGCTCTCTCTGCTTCCTGCTTGCCATTCCCTGAGCTGCTTTCCTCTGCCACACCCTCCCATCATGACACTCTGCCTCACCTTGGACCCAAAACAGTGGAGTCAGCCCACCATGGTCTAAACCTCTGAAACCATGAGCCAAATAAACTTTTCCTCTCTGAGTTGTTCTTGTCAGATCTTTTGGTCACAGAGATGAAAAGCTGACTAACACATCCTGCTGAACAGTAGCTACTCTCTCTTCCTCTTAGGGGCTGAGAGCTCCCCACTTAAATAGAGCATCAAAGTTCAGTGAACTCTAAGCAGAGAAAGGGAGACTCTTCAAACTCTAGCAGATTTATCAGCCAACCTTAGTCTGCTTATTTCATGTATTTATGTGTGCATCATTTTTCAGAGTTCCTGACTCAAGGTAGGTAAGAAATAAAAAATGAAGCCACCATTCTAGTAGTTACTTAACATGTGTCCTAGCAGTAGAGGAGCAGATTATACCCATTAGACTGGCAGGAATTTCAAAGTCTAAAAGTGTCAACTGTTCAAACAAAGGAGCCCTTCTATGTCACTTGTGGGATAATAATTTCAGAACAGTTGAAGCTGAACAAAGACATGGTAATTCAGCCTTGGAGGTGTGAATACCCTGGAAAAATTCTTGCACTGAAGCACAAAACAGTGTGTCTAAAATATTTACTGAAGATGTTATTCAACAAACATTTATCAAGCATCTACCCAGTGCTGGGCCCTGCCCTAGGATCTAGGGACAGAGCAAGAAACACACAGAGTTCCTGCTCTCATCAAGATCATCTGTCTCATACGAGACAAAAGAAGAGAAGACAGGGACACAGATTAGGAAGAGAGGAGGTAAAAATGGAGACAGAGATCGGAGCAATGTGACCACAAGCCAAGGAAAGCTGGCAGCCACCCAAAGCTGCAAGGGTCAAGGAAGGATCCTCCTCTAGGGCCACTGGAGAAAAGGAGGCCTTGCTGACTACTCATCTCAGACTTCTGGTCTCCAGAAGGTTGAGAGAATAAATTTCTTTGTTTGAAGCTACCTACTCTGTAGTCATTGGTTACAGTACCACAGGAAACAAATACAACCATGAAGAAAAGGTAAAATAAAGAGGATTCTGGTATCCGGTGAACATACAAGATGATCAGAGGAGGTTTGACATTGGAGAGGACACCTGAAGGGAGCCAGGAGTGAAGCGCGGGAAGGCTGGTTGTAGGAGGGTCCTAGGTACTGGGTCCAACAAGTACAATGGCCCTGGGGCAGGAGCTTGCCAGTCATGTTGGAGGATGATCCCAAAGTTACTACTGCTAGAGTGGTGGGAAGGGGAGGTTGTGGGAGATGAGATAGGGGTCAGGCAGGAGGGAGTCCACAGAGGCTGATGTCTTGTTGACAGGCGGCCAGAGTAGATAAGGCAGAGATGTGGGGAAGTAAGGAAGGGGTCATTGCCACGGATCACAAAACCTGAGACAGCAGGTGGGTTTTTTTTTTTTGGGGGGGGGGTGCATTTTTTCCCACTGAGCCCACAGCTGGAGTCAACTATAAAGCACAAGGGAGTACCCCAAACCACCACCAGATGGGTCCACTTGGAATTCCAATTAAAGAAGCTTCAAATACCTGGGTTTATCAGTTCAGAGCATTTATAGGGGAACTGAACACAATGCTTCAGCTTATTTTTACTAAGGACACTGAGAGAACAGGGATTAAGATTTAGATATTAGAGTTCCCCCAAAAGCTCATATGTGAGATAATATAAAGAAGATTCAGAGGGTAAATGATGAGATTGTGAGAGGTCTAACCTGTTCAGTGCATTAATCCCCTGATAAGGATTAACTGGGTGGTAACTGTGGGCAGGGAAGGTGTGGCTGGAGGAGGTGGATCACTGGGGGTGTGCCTTCAGGGTCTATATTTTGTCCCTGGTGAGCATCTCTCTCTCTCTCTCTCTCTCTCTCTCTCTCTCTCTCTCTCTCTCTCTCTCTCTCTCTCTCTCTCTCCTTCTCTCTTTCTCTTTCTCTGCTGCCTGGTGGCTCTGTCCTGAGCTGCTTTCCTCCACCATGTTCTTTGCTATTGGATCACCTTGAGCCCACAGCCATGGAGTCAGCCATCTATGGACTGAAGCCTCTGAAACTGTGAACCCCCATTAAACTTCCCTCCTCTGTCGTTCTTGTCAAGTCTTTTGGTTACCACATTGAAAAAGCTGACTAAAACAGGCACGTCTACAGCAAGGCACTTAGGTACATCTACAGCAAGGGGGCTGGGCACAGGGTTACACGAGGGTCTGGTGAGTGCTTGATCAGGGCTGGGGGCAGCTTTTTCAATGTTTTGGACAACCAAAACACCTTTGTCAATGTTTGAGAATGTTCAAGGCCCTGGCTGGGAAAACCCCACAGTCTCAGATGTGACTTTTCATGTGTCACTCCAGGAGTACAACCAAGGCACTCTGATTTTAAATCCGAACCCAACAAGAAAGTTGGGGTGGGGAGAAACAGGGGAAAAAAGAGAAAAGAAAAACAAAGGAGCATCAGGGGTGTGTGGGTGGGCTGGGAACAGTTCAGGGAGGACCCAACAGATGGGATCAGCCATTCCTGAGTGGGAGGGACGAGGTAGGTCTCCTGAGTGGCACAAGGAGCCGGCTGGCGACACGTGAGTCCAGCTTCCCAGGCTACAAAGGTGTATGTGAGAATCTTCAGCACAGGGATAAGATGGGGGACCTGGCACCGTTGGCAAAAATACTGCTCCCAAGAGCCAAATGTGGGAAACAATCTCAACATCAGTCCATGGGGAGATGAACCTTCAGCCACACTGTCATTAGGAAAAGTATTTAACCTCCTGGGTAAATTGAAAGAAAGAAAGAAAAAAAAGACTAAGTATTGCATGCACCCATTACACAGATAAGGCTTTGTTTCCAGGGGAAAGAAAAGTCAGAGTGGAGCTACAGTAATTTTCACCAGTGGGGTTTTTGTTTTGTTTGCAGCATTGGGGATTGAACCCAGGGGTGCCTACCACTGAGCTGTATCCACAGCCCTTATTTTATTTTGAAGCAGTGTATTGCTAAATGGCTTACACAGTCCACTGTGATCCTTCTGCCTCAGCCTCCTGAGTAGCTGGGACCAGGGGTGTGCACCTGTGTGTACATTAGGGGTGTGTGTGCCTGGTAATGAGTTCTTCTGATACAAAGCCTTTCTGAGAAGGTCACCACCTAGTGCCTACTGCCATCAGGGTTGAAGAAAACAGATTCCTTTCACTGAAATAACCACCTATTAATAAAGGCCAGAATAAGCAATTCTGGCTACCTGTAGTACTCACCCCATTTCCAGGTTTTCCACTCAAGCCCAGTCTACACATCCCCCACCAGTCAGAAAATCTTGGGTACAGAGTACAGGATGTTTTATGAGCTTTAGGTCGAATATGTCAGTTTTTCTCCTACTAAGTCAGCAACACCTAAGTCTCAGATATGACTTTTCATGTGTCACTCCAGGGAGTACCAAAGGGTGCTTAACCAGGGTGCCATTATGACTGTAAACTAGAAGAATCACATGCCCCTTGTAGACAACTGTATGTCCAACTGGAGCATCATTTTGTAGTAGTTGCTTATGACCCAAATAGATCACTTAGAACTAATAGGTGCATAGTAGGGATGCACCTATTGTAGGGATGGAAGTCACTGGGTAGCAATGAGAGTTGCTATCCCAAGAAACTGAAATAAACATATTAAAGAGAAATCTGTACTTACATGTTGACAGCAGCAGTGTTCACAATAACCAAGACATGGAACCAGCCTGAGACCATCAACAGGTGAGTGTATGAAGAAAATGTGATAAATAAACACAGAAAAACCACTCAGCCATAAAAGAGAGTGAAATCTTGTCATTTGCAGCAGTATGGATAAACCTGTAGGGCACTATGTTAAGTGAAAGAAGCAGGCACAGAAAGATAAATTCTGCCTGTTCTCATGCATGTGTGGAATCGAAAAGCAGCCGATCTCAGCAATAGAGAGTAGAATGGTAGTTACCACAGGCTGGGAAGGGTGTGGAGGAGGAGATGAGGAAAGACTGCTCAACAGGTACAACACTTGGTTAGTTGGAAGGAATGAATTCTGTTGGGCAATTGCACAAGACCGTGACTACAGTCAACAATAAACTATATGTATCAAATAACAGAGAATTTTTAATATCCTCACCATAAAGAAATGATAAGAGTTTGAGGTAACAGAACTGCTAATTATTCTGATTTGATCATTACACATTGTATGTGATTAGTAAAACATCACATGTGCCTCGTGAGCATATATAATAGTTGTATGTTGATTAAAAATTAAACAGAACTTTAAAACATGAATTTTAGAAAAGAACATTGATATGGTTTGGATGTGAGGTGGCCCCCAAAAGTTCCCCTGTGAGACCATGAAAGAAGGTTCAGCATGATTGGGTTCTGAGAGTCTTAACCCAATCAGTGAATTACTCCCTGATGGGATTAACTGAGTGGTAACTGGAGGCAGGTGGGGTGCTGCCGGAGGAGGTGGTTCGTTGGGAGCGGGGCCCTCGGGTATATATTTTATATGTGGAGAGTGGAGTCTCCCTCTGCTTCCTAATCACCATGATGCGAGCTTCTTCCCTCCACCACCTTCTCTTGAAATGACATTTAGCCTCACCTTGAGTCCTGCGGAATGGAGCCGGCCCTCTGTGGACTAAGACCTCTGACACCATGAGCCCTCAAGTCAACTTCTCCTCCTCTACAGTTGTTCTGGTCAGATCTTTTAGTCACAGCTGACTCAAACAAACATGCCTCACTAGGACCCAACAAAGCCTGATGCACTAGGAGTTTCATCAACACACACATCACCGTCTGGACCTCCCGTTGGTCCCGGTTTTCAGCTCTAACTCACCAACCTCCTGAAACTTCACTCGTGTGCCACCCTTGTCTCCTGGAGATGTTGGCGGTGGTTGTCCCCATGGGACTCAGTGACTAGGAAAAGAGACCTTTTTCCCTTCCACCAGATTAACATAGTAACTGGGAATTCTTGATACCAGACAGACAAATATGGATGCTCACTAGAAGAACTACTTCTAGATGAAGAGGGTGGGAAAATGGTAGAAAGGTAATAGAACAGGCATCTGCTTTATGCTTTAAATATAAACCTTGCTGCTCAGCCACTGGTGGCTTATTCTAAAACTGACATTTTCCCCTTCTCTTGTCCTGCTCCTCTTCCCTGACCTCACATGAAGCAAGATTACCATTCTTCCTGAGCTAGGCCTAGTATCAGTCCTGCTCATCAACTACAAGAAGGAAGAGATCCAGACTTGGGAGCGGAGGCTCTAAGAAACAGCTGTCTCTCAAGGCTGTCGCTGGGATCTGAACTGACTCCTAAGAGAGACACCTGGAGTTTAGCCTACTCTCTCCCACACTCACCCTCCAGTACTTAGAATCACTGACTACTCTGGAACAGGAGTTCCTGTGTGTTCTCATTTGCCAGCACATCAAGACAGCTTCTATTTCCTTTCTCTCAAAGCCTTATCCTTGGTGTTGGATCAGCAATGGAGATAAAACTGAGCTCCTGGGATCGGTAGCGGCCAGCGCCCTGGTTGCTCCCTGAGATAGAAGAGCCTTATGCAGCTGCTGGATGAGATAGGCGAGCAGAAGAAAAGTGTGGACTTCGACTCAGGAGTCAGTGAACAGGTGGGGCGCAGGAATAATGGCCCCTTGGAATAGTAAGAGAGAAGAGGAAAAAAGAGAAACAGAACCCATCATGGCCAGCCCTGTGGCTGCTGTGTTCAAGCTGAAAAACAGAATCAGGAAGACTTCCGGAAATGCAGTCTTCCCTCCTGGGCAGGTAAGCAGTCTGAGCTGAAGAGCAGACCTGTACCTCTGGCGCTTCCCTCCGGACTCTGAGTGAGACTGTGGCACGACCGGCTGAGAGCTCTAGACTGAGACAGACTGTCAGCGGGACCTTTGAAACGGGAGGGTTAGATCTTCGCCAGCCCACGCACACCAGCTGCAGTCTGTCACAGCTTAAACCGTCCAGCTCCCAAGCAGAGGGATTCGTCACAGGACAAGCAGAACCACCCCAGCTGCCCCAGAGAAGGGCGGGCGAGATGTGTGCAAGGGCAGGGACATCGTACGTCCCCCAGGACACAAAGCTGCCCTCCCCGTCAGGGAAAGGTCTGGCAACAGGCTGCAGTCACTCGGGCCAGCCCCTCAAACTGTTCTAAGAGCTTTCAGGTGCCCAGGAATGCCACAGAAACACGGGAGCCCCACAGGTGGGACGAGATGGGTGGGGAGAGACGAAGAACCTGAGTTGTGTGCAGCATTCGAAGCAGAAGACTGAGCTGAACCGGTCAAGAACGGAATATGCAGCAGAGGGCCGGGGCTGCGACCTCCACGCCATACCTAGAGACACTGGGGTCACCCCGTCAAAACCCCAGTGTCTACTCTTGCCTCCCAGCATGTGGCATAATCCCAGCTGGAAGGCCCAGCAAGAAACCCCTCCCTCTCACATGCTTTGACAAGGAGTAATGTTAGGTTCCTTAAGGCTAGCCTTCCTGGTTTAGCCTCGATCATCTTCTGTACTGCTTTGACAGATGGCACCCCTCCACTTGATACGGCACTCTTTGATCCAGTTTTATGCACTGATTCTTTAAGCGTGTTAACTGAGGTGTTCACTCCACTGTCCTTCTCTCTGTCACTCCCCCTTTTTCTTCCTCACCTTTCCCCCTCCTGTCTGGCTTCCCTCCCCACTTCCCGATTTTGTGTCTGTCCTGCGATGATAGGGACTGAATCCAGGTGCTCTGCCACTGGGCTGCTTCCCCAGCCCTTCTTGCTTTTCCTTTTGAGACTAGATCTCTCTGGGTCTTTGAGGCTAGCCTTGGGTCCGCAGGGCTCTCCCTGGGTCTTTGAGGCTGGCCTTGGGTCCGCAGGGCTCTCCCTGGGTCTTTGAGGCTGGCCTTGGGTCCGCAGGGCTCTCCCTGGGTCTTCGAGGCTGGCCTTGGGTCCGCAGGGCTCTCCCTGGGTCTTCGGGGCTGGCCTTGGGTCCGCAGGGCTCTCCCTGGGTCTTCGGGGCTGGCCTTGGGTCCGCAGGGCTCTCCCTGGGTCTTTGAGGCTGGCCTTGGGTCCGCAGGGCTCTCCCTGGGTCTTTGAGGCTGGCCTTGGGTCCGCAGGGCTCTCCCTGGGTCTTCGGGGCTGGCCTTGGGTCCGCAGGGCTCTCCCTGGGTCTTCGGGGCTGGCCTTGGGTCCGCAGGGCTCTCCCTGGGTCTTCGGGGCTGGCCTTGGGTCCACCGGGCTCTCCCTGGGTCTCCGAGGCTGGCCTTGGGTCCGCAGTCCTCCTGCCTCTGCCTCTGCAGGGGGTGGGGCTCAGGGTTGTGCTGTCCCACCTCTTTTAAAATGTAAGGTGGGGGGCTGAGGTCGTGGCTCGGTGGTAGAGAGCTTACCGGGCACGTGTGAGGCACTGGGTTCGATTCTCAGCACCTTGTATAAATAAACAAATAAAGGTCCACCAATAACTAAAAAAACAATTTTTTTAAAAAATGTAAGGTGGGAACTGGATTTCTTCATCCTATCTTTTCCTTATTCCTCTTTTTCATGATCTTTGTGATCTTTCCCTCTCTTTTCCCTCTCATCACTTTTCCTTCTTCTGTCCCTCTACCTTCCCTCTCCGCTTCTTTCTTTTTATTTTTTCTTCTTTTTGTGGTTCTTGGTTTTCTTTTGTTTTTGTTTTCTTAATTTTCTTCTGTTACTTTTTCTCTTCTCTTTTTCTTTGTGGTGTCAATTGGATGCATTCATTCCATCTTCCTCTCCTTTCTCTTTTCTTTGCTCTCCCCCTCTCTCTTTTTTCCTCTACTTATTTTTTCTTCTTCTGCATCTCTTCTGTCCCCTTCCCTGTTTTTTTCCCTTCTTTTTCATTTATGCTTCTTCTTCTTCTTCTTCTTCTTCATTTTATTTTCAAGTCCTACATAGTATAATATCAATCTTACTTTCTTTAAAATGAATTATCGTCCCATTCTAGGATATTACTCCCCTTTTCTACTACTGGACTAGTGGAGTGGTATAGAACATTTTAAGTAAGTTTTTATGGTTAATCAGTATATGGTTTGCTCTCAATCAATCAGTTATGGGGGTCATCATCTCCTCTCAGAAAGACGTTAGGAACTGATCGAAACAGACATACTAAGTGGGTCCTCCAACACCAAGCTGCACACCTGGCATGGGGACCACAGTAAAGAAACCAGCTTACTAATGAATCCTCTGTATAACAGCAGAAGAGAGAGACATTCCAGCAGATGGGCAAATCTCCATATAGAAGAAGAAACACTGCAGAAAGTTCTGAACTCCCCAATAATGGAATTCACATATACTGAAGTAGATGAAATCTCAAAGTATGATTAATGAATTTAAAAAGATCTAAGGAATAAATTAAAGGAGGAAAAAAAAAACAGGATCTGAATGAGCCTTTCACTAGAAAGACAGATTCTTAAAAAGAACCAAACAGAAATCTTAGGAATGAAAGGTATAATAAGACAAATAAAAGACTCAGTTGAAAGTTCCTAAAATATTTTATCAAGGAAAACATGGAATCTCAGTTCAAGGATGAGATAGCCACCAGCCTTCAACATTCAGAGAGCATTAAAGAAAAAAATAAGAAATCTGTGATGGTTTAGATCTGAGGTGTCCCTCAAAAGCTCATGTGTGAGAATGCAAGAATTTTCGGGTGAAATGATTAGACCATGACCTAACTGGTGGATTTATCCAGCTATATGGATTAACTGGTTGGTAACTATAGGCAGGCAGGATGTAGCTGGAGGAGGCAAGTCACTGGGGGTGTGGCCTTTGAGTTTATATTTTGTCCTTGGTTAGTGGAGCTCCCTCTGCTTTCTGGTTGCCATGTCTTGAGTTGCTTCCCTCTGCCACATCTTTCCATCATAATGTTCGTGTCACCTAGAGCCCAGAGCTATGGAGTTGGCTAACCAAGGACTGAACCTCTGAAACTATGAGCCAAAATAAACTTTTCCTCCTCTAAATTGTTCTTGTCAGATCTTTTCGTCATAGAAACACAGAGCTAACTAAAACAGAAACTGATCAGAACATATAAGAACTCTGGAGTAGCATTAACAAATCAAACAATACTCATTGGCAGTGAGCAAGCAGTAGAAAACAGGCTATTGTCATTGATGTCATATTCAGTGAAATAAAAGTAGAATATTTCCTAAACTTTGAATGAGTTGTACATCAAGACACCGGAAGCATATGGAATCCTAAATAGACAAGACATATGACACAGTATAATTACAATGATAAAAATCCAGAAGAATGAAGAATTTTAGAGGATACAAGAGAGACAGCCAGGTCACATCTCAAGGAAAATCACTTAAAATAACAGCAAATTTCTCTGAAGAAAGTCTGAAGTTCAGGAGCACTTGGACTGATGTATTCTGAGTCCAGAAAGAAAAAGACTGCCAACCAAGATTGCTATATCCAGCAAAGCAATCCTTCAGAATCAAAGAAGAAATAAAAACCTTCCAAGGTAAACGTAAAGTAAAGGAATTCATGACTACTTATCTAGCATTGTAGGAGATACTTAAAAGAATTCTACACACCAAGAGAGCTTAGGAAAGAATAAATCTCACTAGAAGAATAGATCAGCAAATGAGAATTAGGATTGAAGCACACACTGCAAATAAGTAAAAATGACAGGAAGTAATACTTATCTCTCTACAATACCACTGAGTATACATGGTTTCAGACCTCCAATTAAGACAAATTATCAGGTTTCATTAAAAAAAATTGGATCCAACTATATGTTGCCTGCAAGAAACACATCTCATAGATGAAGACATCCAAGGCTTAAAGTGAAAAGACAAAAAATGATGATCCATGCAAATAAAGCCTGAAAGCAAGCAGGAGTAGCTGCTCAATCTGTCAAAGTGGACTTCAAACCAAAATTAGGTAAAGGGAATAATCCAACAAGAAGAAATAATAGCAAATATTTATGCCCCACTTAGAGGTGCACCTGATCATATAAAACAAATGCTATTTAACGAAAAGACTCAGACAAATCCCAATACAATAAAACAGTTATTTCAATACACCTCTCACCAATAGGTCACCCAGACATAAAATCAGCAAAAACACTACAGAATTAAAACATACTATGGATCAAATAGACTTAACAGGCATCTATGGAATATTCCACCCAACGCAATATGACTACACTTTCTTCTCAGCTGCTCTTGGAGCTTTATCCAAAATAGAACACATCTTGGACCACAAAACAAGTCATCATAAATGCAAAAAAGGATGATGTGATTTGTTGCATGTTATCAGATTGTAATAGAATGAAGTTAGAAATTAACAGCAAGAAAAAATACAGAAATTAAACATGGAGATTCAACAATACACTTTTGAATCATGACTGAGTCGCTGAATAAATAAGGGGAGAAGTTTTTAATTCTTAGAATCAAACCAGAATAGAAATATAACATACCAATCTTTGGTATACAGTAAAAGCAATTTTAAAGGAAATTTTATATCTATAAATGCCTATGTAAAAAATGAGAAAGATCCCAAATAACCTAATGGTATGTCTCAAAATCTTAGAAAAACAAGAATGAACCATTCCCAAAATGAGTAGAAGGAAAAAAATATAGTCTAAAATCAAAGTTAATGAAATAGAGACTAAAAATACAATGAATGGACCAATGGAGAGTTGGTTTTTTTGAAAAGATAAGCAAGATTAATAAACCTGTATTCAAACTAACAGAGAGAGAAAAGTCAAATTAATAGAGGTGAAAGGAAATATTAAAACAGACATCAATGGAATCCAGAGGATCATTAGGAACTATTTTGAAAACTTATATTCTAATAACTTAGAAAACCTTTAATAAATGAATAAATTTTTAGATACATATGAACTACAAAAGTTGCACCAAGAGGCTATAGAAAACCTAAGCACACCAATAACAAGGAATGAGGTTAAAAGCTCTAATAAGAAATCTTCCAACAAAGAAAATCTCAGGACAAGATGGGTATACAGCAGAATTCTTCCAGACCTGTAAAGAAAAAATGCCAATACTCCTCAAGTTATTCTGTGAAATAAAAAGAGAGGGAATATTTCAAACTGATTCTATGAAGCCAGTATCACCCTAACGATCAAAACAAGGTAAGGACACTCCAAGAAAAAAACTATAGACCACAAAAAAATAGTGACATTTATGTAGAATGAGTAGTCTGGGGAGCTAATGTACGGTTAATAGTGACAAAATTGTATGCTTGGAATTTCTGAGGCAGCAGATGTTAAGTTCTCACCACACACACGTATAAAGGTGATGGATGTATTACTTTGTTTGGCTGTAGTCAGATTTGGCCTACATCAAAATATCACATTAAATTCAGGTGTGGTGGTGCACACCTGTAATCTCAGCTACTTGGGAGGCTGAGGCAGAAGGGCTACAGTTTCAGGGTAGCCTGGGAAACTTAGTAAGACCTTGTCTCACAATGAAATTTGGAAAGGGCTGGGGTGTAGCTCAGTGGTCGAATGCCACTGGATTCAACCTCCAGTGCTATTAAAGAAAATCACTTTGTACATTTAAAATATTTACAAGTTGTAGTTTAAAAATAAATATAAAAGAAAAAAAGGAGAATTCCAATTTCCTGAAAAAGAGTGGATCTACTCAGGGCTATACTAATAACATAATCAAAGTTGAAGATTTCCATTCAGTCTTTTCACCTAGTTCTGATGCTTTGTTTTCACATGAAAATGGAAAAATGGAGGAGCATGATGGTACACATCTGTAATTCCTGCAAATCTGGAGGCTGAGGCAGGAGAATCACAAGTTTGAGGTCAGCCCAAGCAACTGAGCAAGGCACTTAGAAACTTAATGAATACATTACTCAAAATAAAAAAATAAAAGGGGCTGGGGACGTGACTTAGGAAAGTACCCCTGGGTTCAATCCCCAAAAAAAATAAAATGGAAAAATGGGTGAATTCTAAATTGTTGTTTTTTAAGTCCTGAATAAGATCCAGAAATACGAATGATGTGAGCACAAGAGTAATATCCAAGGCCTGGCGATGTGGCTCAGTTGTAGAGCACTTGCCTACCATGTGTGAGGCCTTGGGGGTGGAATATACATGTTTCTCTCATAGATGAGAGAGAAGGAGAGATAATCCTTTACCTGTTTGATACTGTTTCACATGATCTTACATACTTGTTCAGCAAATAGGGGTATAGTCAATCACCAATCAAAAAGGAAGAGGAAAACATGAATCAAACTGTGATCTAAATCAGTCACTCAGGATGTAGATAGAGTCCCTAGTTTAGCCAAGGACAATCTCAGAATGAGAGTTCTTTCCCAAGTCTCTAATGTTCTATAGCTAGTCACATCTCCAAAGTAGCACTCCTGTTATGGTTTTGGTATGAGGTGTCCCCTGAAAACTCATGCAGGAATGTTCAGAGGTGAGACGATTAGGTTATGAGATCTATAGCCTAAGCAGTGGATTAATCCATTAATGGATTAATAATTTCAAAGAACTACTGTACTTGGAGAGACAGATAGGCAGCAATAGTCTGGAAGGAGGAAGAAGGTCACTGGGGACATGCCTTTGGGGTTGATATTTTGTCCCTGGTGACTCATTTTCCTTCTGTTTTCCAGTCCTCAGTCATATCCTTCTACCATGATATTCTGCAGAGCAATGGAGTTGACCAATCATGAACTAAACTCTGAAACTGTGAATCCAAAATAAACTTTTCCTCCTCTAAATTGTTGTTGTTGTTTCAGGTCTTTTCAGTCACAGTGACCAAAATCAGACTATTTTAGTCAGATTTTTCACTTCTGTGACCAAAAGACCTGACAAGAACAAATTTAGGGGTGGAAATGTTTATTTTGGGGCTCACACTTTCAGAAGTCTCAGTCCATAGATGACCGACTCCATTCTTTGGGGCCCAAGGTGAGGCAGAACATGGTAGAAAGATGTGGTGGAGGAAGGTGGCTTAAGATATGGCACCAGGAGGCAGAGAGACAGCTAAGCTCAACAGTACAAAGCTCAACAAGGCATGCCCCCAATGATCCATCTCCTTCAGCCACACCCTACCTGCCCACAGTTACTAACCAGTTAATTACTAGGATCAATGCACTGATTAGTTGAAGACTCTCATAATTCAATCATTTCCCCTCTAAGTTTTCTTGCATTGTCTCACACATAAGCTTTTGGGGCACTCCTCATATCTAAAACATTACATTCTGCCCCAGACTTCATGCCCATTTCACAGTGAAAAATACATTTAGACAATTTCCAAGAGTCCTCCTCATAGTCCTAACAGTTCCAGGATTGCCCAAAAGTCCAAGTTCAAAGTCTCCACCAAGACTCAAGATAAACTCTCAAGGTAAGCCCTTGTAAAAACTAAAAGCAAGTTACATATATCCAAGATATAAAGGCACAGAGCATATATTTCTGTTTCAAAATACAGAAATATGGGCAAGAAAGAAGGGATGGGACCAAAGGAAGACCAAAATTCAGCTGAACAAACAAGTCCTATAGCTCCACATCCAGTATCTACAGTACATGGCATGATAATGTTCTCACCATAGGGCTTGTGTAGATCTGCCACTGTAGCCTTGTTGGTGGCAGCCCACACGGCCTCTTTCTGGGCTTCTCTTTGCTTGATTCCTGCAGCTTTCCTCAGCATTCATTCCACTTGACTGACAATCTCTTAATCATGGAGGTCTGCGGCAACATCCACTTCCTTCTTATGCATTGCTCTCTCAGGGGCTGCCTACTGGGATTCCAACCCTGCTACTCTTTGCCTGGCCTCTCAGGCATTCCTCTGAAATCTCAGTGAAGCCTCCATGACCACCTAGTTCCAGTGTCCTGCATTCCTGCAGAACCAGGACCAGGTGGTTGACGTTAAGGTCATCTTGAGCAGTAGCCAAGGACCATGGGACCTGGGACCAGGGCTGCAGTAGCCTCTGAGTGACTGGGTATCTGAGCACAGTGAAACAAATTCCCAGGCACCCCCTATACAATCAGAGGGCCCCACCCCTGGTCTCTTCTCAAAGGAATTTTTAGTTTTATACCTCCAAGTCTGACATAGGTATGGTCTTGCAAATTCCCGAGATGCCCTCAAGTCATCTTTCCTATTGTATCTGGGTAAACTACCTTAGCATCTCTTTAGTGGTTATAATTTCTTTAACAACCACAGCTTCCTAAGCTCTGTTTTTACTCACAATTTTCTGGTGGAACTGCAAGTTTTTCGAATCTTTATGCTTTGCTTTATGCTCCTGATTATCACAATAAACTTGGCTATAATCCCCTAAATGCTGTGCTGCCTTGAAATTTCCTCCACCAGATTAACTAATTCATCACTTTAAATTCAGCTTCACAGAAAGGCTCAAGACATGGGGAAAATGTAGACAATTTCTTTGTCAGACTGTAATGCAATCAGCCTCTAATCCAGTTTCCCATATAGTCTTCTTTCTCTGAAACCTCATGAGCTCCATCTTTACAGTCCACAGTCCTACTGGCATTCTTTGAGATCCCATCAGAATCACCTATTAATCTCTGCTTACAACATTGTAAAGCTTTTCCACCTGCATCTCTATACTTTTCAAAATCCTCCCCCTGCAAACCAGCCCCAAAGGCTTCTGAATCACATGGTCAGGTTACTCACAGTGACAACCCCACTTCTCTATAACAATTTCTGTTTCAGTAAGCTTATCCAATACTGTAACTAAAATACCTGACAAGAACAATAAAGAGGAGGAAAAATTTATTTTGGCTCACAGTTTCAGAGGGTCAGTCCATGAACAGCCAACTCCATGCTCTGGACCCAAGGGAAGGCAGAATATATGGTGGAAGGGTGTGGCAGAGGGAAGCAACTCAGGATAAGGCAACCAGGAAGCAGAGAGAGCTCTGCTCACCAGGGAAAAAACATAAACCCCAAAGGCACATCCCTAGTGACAAATTCCTCTAGCCACACCATACCTGACTACAGCTATCAACCAGTGAATCCACTGATTATAATATAATATAAAATAATATAATAATTATAATATCTCATAATCTAATCATCTCACCTCTGAAAATTCTTACATTGTCTCACACATGAGCTTTAGGGGACACCTCACATCAAAGCTATAACACCATTTATATATATATATATATATATATATATGAATTAAAGTCATAGCAGCATAATTCACAATAGCCAAGTTATGTAACCAGCCTAGGTTTCTGTCAACAAATGGATACAGATGATGTGGTATATATACATGATGGAGTTTTATTCAGCCATAAAGAAGAACAAAATCATGTCACTTTCAGAAAAGTGGATGGAACTAAAAAGGATCATGTTAAGTGAAATAAGCCAGACTCAAAAAGTTGAGGGTCATGTTTTCTCTCATATGCAGAAGCCAAGAGAATTTTAAAAAGCAGGATCTCATGAAAATAGAACACAAGTAGGACAGAGGAAGGGATCAGAGGCAGAGAGGAAGGAGGGCAAGGGAAGATATTAGGGAACAAAATTTACCATGTACAAGTATGAATATGTCACAACAAATCCTACAATTATTTATAATTATTATGCCCTAATTAAAAATTTTAAAATACTTCTAGGTGAGCCAAAATAACATGCAAACATTCATAAGCAGGAATCATCATGGAAACAAACAGTAACAGCAACAAGACACCATGTCCTAGCACTGCAGGGTTTCTGCAACCCCAAAGTGTCACAACCCTTGCAGTCTTGAGGACTCTGCTTGCAGTCTAAGGAACAACAAAGCTTCAAGGCTTCCTGGAGCACACAGACCTAGTGCTGTCTGAATGAGGACTAAGGTACTTGAGAGTCTCGGTAAGAACTTCTAGAATTCTGACTACTCTGACTGTTAATGGTCGAGACATTCATAGTAAATTAAAGCTTCCAGTTGGCCTAAAGGAGGAAGTATAGAAGTTTGGAAAAGGCCCTTCCCCTGACTCCTTCTAGGGAGGAGGAAATGCTGGGTGGACACAGATGGGATGGGCCAGAGGCAGACACTGTGCACTCATGTTCATGGCAAGGTGGCCACAGGGACACAGCTAGACCTCCTCCCCTTTCACACTGACTCGGAAACAGTGTGGACAAAACAGAGGTATGACAGATCATCATGGCTGCAAATTCCTTGATATGACTGTCCTCAAAGGGGAGATGTGTTAGTCATCATTTTGTCACCATGACCGGGATAGCTGACAAGAATCACTTAGAGGAAGAAGTTTATTTTGTCTCACAGTTTCAGAGGTACAGTCTATTGTAGGTCAAATCCATTGCTCTGGTCTTAGGTGAGGCAGAATATCAAGGCAGAGAGCACAGTGAAGGAGAGCTGCTTGTCTCATGGCAGCCAGAAAGCAGAGAGAGAAAGAAGGAAGAGCCAGAGGGACAAGATAGAATCCCCAAAGGCATGCTCTGAGACACCTACTTCCACCAGCCAGGCCATACCTGCCTGCAATTACCACCCAAAAATCTATTCAAATGACCACTCAATCAATTAGATGAATGCACCAATTGGTTATGACTCTTGTAATCTAATCCTTTTACCTCCTCCATTAGCACAGATTTTGGGGAACACCTCATACCCAAACCAAAGCAATGAGCGTAGTTCTACTCTCCATGAATCTGAGCTACATGTGGTTGCTTTGAACAATAAAATACAGCAGAAGTGCAGCTGCCTTTCTCAGCACTAGAAGTTTCCACTTTTGGGCTCTCACAGAGCCCAGAGCTGCCATGTAGGAAGCTATACTTCCTTGACAGATGGAGGGACCACCTGGAAACTCCACACAGCATAGAAGGACAGGCTGATGCAAGCTTCTAAACATTCCTGCTGAGTACCAGACATGGAAGTGAAGCTACCTTGAACTCTCTAGATCCAGATCTAAATTAGCAAAATGGGTTTGTGTTCAACTGGTCTGGATGACAGTCCTGACTATAATAGGTGTGACCCTGCTCACCTGAGACAAATACTGGCCATCTGCAATCATCATAGAAAAGCTGCCTCTCCTGAGAAAAGGTGGACTAGAATATTATGTTGGCAAGGAAGGCATCATGGGGACCACCCTAGGCTCATCAAGACCACCTGGGTCCCTTTTCTTCTATCCTCACAACTTTGTAATTACCTCATCTCTGTTCAGGAGTGACAATGTGACAATCATAAAATAGGAAGATATCTGGATTAGAACTGAATTACCTCACCTGTAGAAGTTCCCCTATCCCCCACCTAACCAAAATGATAGTTTCTGGTGATGGATGGTCAAGCTTGTCTGGGAGAGAACGACAGCTATTACTGGTGGTAAAGTCTTGGTATCTTCAATCTCAAGAAACCATTCAAAAGGAAAGACAACCCCATGAATTCACTGCTTATCAGCCCAGGGGTAGAAAAGACCCAGGTGGAAAATTATCCTCACACACATACATGGGAATGAAAATTTTTACAGCCAGGTTAGGGTTCCATTTGCAAGGGCCACTGACATATTAACTGCCTAACCCCTTGCTCTGCAAATACCCCTTTAGGAGGAATCGTGAGTCATAAGACATCATGCCTAAGAACAGAGGAGCCTGCAGGAGTCCCTGGGGAGCAGGTCTCCACACTGTGGATTCATCTGCCCATATGGGTTGTCTTGAAAATATTTCCAAGATAGAGGGTTGCAAGGGGGGTGGAAAAACAGAATGCTAAGAGCTCATTCATATTGAAATTTTAAAATGGGAGAAAATACATGAGTGTGGTTATGAATTATAAAATGATGCCAAGCCAACTGGAAAATCAGCAGTTGGTACATGGGGTAGGGGCCGGGAGGAAGTGAGGGGCCAGCTGGTAGTGGAAGGAAGTGGTTTGCATTGTTGTAAACGTCAGTGGTGGTAGTTCTCATCAATGAGTTTTCGACTGCAGCTGTGGTGTGGCACACAAGGAGATGCCTGGCATTTAAGAGTCACACAGCATGGGCAGCCCCACCCCGCAAGTGTGTTATCATCCAGTGGGTCTTGGTATTACAAATGAACCTTCCCCCTCTCCCAGGCTCTGTGTAAGACCCAGGAGCTCAAAGTGGTATAAGGAGACAGCACCCTGAGCTTGGACACTGGGCTGCAGAGCTGGGCAGGGCATAAGAGGCAGCTCAGGTGGCTTAATCATCCGTGGGCACACACAGGTGTGGAGTTTTCAAAGTGTAACCAGGGTCACTACCAGAGCACAGGCGGGAGCTGCTAGTGTGATAAGTCAGGTGTAGCCAACTGTAGTCATCTGGACACAGGTGTGTGTTTTAAGCTTAGCAATGTCCAGGAGCTCCTAATTCAGTCAGGTGACACTGCTACCATCGCAAATCTCAATTATCCTTAATAATACAATATGACACATGTTCATTTTGGCAAAGGGAACTGAGCTAATGAGGAACATCTGGTACAGTGTTAAGCCTGGCTGTACACAAATGAGCGATTATGTGGGTCAAGCATCACTTACCTCTGCGATTAACAGGGTCCTTAGCTACATAAGCAACGTAGTCTGTTGTGTCCTGTTAAAGAAAAACAAGATATCTGTATCACTCATCACAGGGAGAGGCAACACCACAGGGGTACAGCACACCAAGCACAAGCCGAGAAGGACTCAACCCATCACACAAAGAATCAAACACTGGCTACACAACAGCCCAACCATGGCAGGTTCTTGTGATGCAGATTCTGACTCAGCATGTCAAGGCAGGGCCTGAGCTTCTGCATTTCCAGACACCTTCCGGGTGCTGATGCTACTGGTCCCTGTTCACATTTAGAGTAGCAAAGATGCAAGGTGCCACTTCTCTGCATGTTGGAGCTTCTGGGAAGCTTCCAACGCTTTGATACCCGAGTCCCATTGCCCAGATAATTTGATTTAACTGGTCTGGATGTGAGCCTTGAGCATCAGGAAGTTTTTAAAGTCCCCAGATAATATCAAAGTGAACCTAAGCTAGGAACCACTGCTCTCAGCAATGTCTATACCTGGGACCCTCAAGTTTGACTTAGTGTCAGAATCCCCTGCAAGTCTTGCTACAACAGATTGCTAGACCATACCCTGGAATTTCCCCTCTGATGGGCCAGGTGTATGACCCCAAAACTGGATTTCTGACAAGTTACAGTTGCAACTGGGCTGGGACCATGCTCTGAGAAGGACTGGTCTAGAAGAAAACCAGAGTAGAAGGATGTTCAAAGGTTGATTGAAAACATCCCCTCTTGGGTGATTGAGATAAGATAGTTCTGTTCTGTTCTTTTCTTTTCTATTTTTTTTTTTTTTTTTGGTACCAGGAATTGAACTCAGGGGCACTCGACCTGTGAGACATATCCCCAGTCTCCTATTTTGTATTTTATTTAGAGACAGGGTCTCATTGAGTTGCTTAGGGCCTCACCTTTGCTGAGGCTGGCTTTGTAGTTGTGATCCTCCTGCCTCGGCCTCCGAAGACACTGGGATTACAGGTGTGCACCACCATACCAGGCAAGATAGTTCTTTTATTTTTGGACATAAATAATAATTTTATTCCTTTAAGATATTTTTAAAATATAAGGTCTATTTAGAAGTCTTGTCCTTCCTTGTGAAATAAGACTTTCCTCACCTGCCTTTTCATTAAACCAATGCATAGAGAAAAACAAGACTTCAAAAGTATACTGAAGCAGCAAGGCACAATGGCTCACACCTGTCACCTCAGCGGCTCGGGAGGCTGAGGCAGGAGGATCACAAGTTCAAGGCCAGTCTCAGCAACTTAGCAAGATCCTGTCTCAAAATAAAAGTAAAAAGAACTGGGGATGTGTCTCAGTGGTTAAGTGCTCCTGGGTTCAATCCCAAGTGCCAAAAAAAAAAAAAAAAAAAAAAGGAGACCGAAGCACCCATGTGCTTGCTAGTTTCTAAAAAAGTAATAGGAGGAGGAATTGTCATCTTAAGTCTTGAAAACCAAAACACTTCTCTGCAGAGACAGTATTTTCAACATCAAAAAAAAAAAAAAAATCTCAGTGGAGTAACTGGTAATGGTACTCTCACATTGGAAGCTATTTACCAAATATTATTATTTCAAAGGGCTTCAAGGTGATTCAGCTACTGGGGAGGCTAAGGCAGGAGGAACATGAGTTTGAGACCAGCCTGGGCAACACAGCAAGACTTCTCAGGAAAGAGAGAGAGAGAGAGAGAGTGGGGAGGGGGGATGGGTTTCAAGGTGATTGATCAGTTCCTACTGTTGTCAGCTCCTGTCAGGGTTCTCTATGGTGACCTCCTCCGGTCACTGTCTACGAGCAGAGGAGACATCCCTTATCTCTCAACAACACTCTAGAAAATGCTGCGATGAGAGAAGGAACGAGGGAGCAGGTGTGTGTGGAACAGGCATGGGTCCCTTTCTTGTGTGCACCCACCTCCAGGTGTTGGGTGGTACCAGACATTTTCCACACACCATCCCCTGCATCTCACAGCAACCCAACACACCTGCACAAGCTAGAACTCTTCCAGCAGCAGTTGAGATAATGGAATGTTACCCTGGGCCACTCTCCAGGGTGAGGCTCATCGAAGCCACTTCCTTTTTCTGTTCATTGGATTTTCACAGACTGCCTAGAAAAGGGGAGGAGAAGCCAGTCCAACTGGCTTCTGTTCACTTCTATCCAGGAGGATCTGGTGAAGATCTGAAGCTACTGGCAAAAATATGGATTGCAGCTCATAATCAGACTCTTCCTGGCTTCAAGAGATGTGAGTATTGGAAGGGTCCTTGGGAAGCCCTTAAGAGCGTCTTAGCATCAGTGTTGCTCAAACTCAGGACCACAGAACCCTAGGGTGTGTTCTCCAGTGTTTGAGATGTTGCCAGGTTTGGGGGTTACAATTTCATATTTTCCTTGCCATGATAATCTTAAAACCTAATTTGATAATATCCAGGAACACTTAGATGGCCACTCTCACTGACATTGGCATACAATTTCAATGCCAAGATTTGCAATTGGGTTTCCAACATTAAGGGTGCCAGGTTTTTAAAGAATATGAAAGAAAAGAACAGTCAGAGTAGATGCCTTAAGTCCCACTTGAAGTAAATTGCTGTCACATTTGGACATAATGATGCACAACTGCAGATTTTGCTTGAATAGGAGAAAGTAGTAGAAGAATTAAGTCATCCTTACACCGATGGCAGGAGGGAGACACTGAATTCAACAGCTTCTGCACCTTGGCAGTGAGTCTGGCAGCACATCAGGAGCACAGATTTAGTTTCAGTGAACTTTGTCCATCACCATAAATTCAAGTTACTTTGAATGTCCCTTTACAATGTGTATTTGTATTTAACTTCCAAATTTGATTGGAGTTTAGAGTTCAATAAAAAGTATAAACATAAGAAATCTATTCTTGGATTTTTGTACAGATTCAGATAACAAAACTAATTTGAGTCAGCACTAATGGTAGATTCAAGGAAATATTTAAAAATAAAATTCCATTCTAGTCTAAGAAATTCTACTCTGGCTAAAAGTTGGGAGAGGAAGGCCAATAAGAAGACCTGATATGTATCTCTCAGATGATCAGTGGCTCAGCCTGGACATGGTTGTTCTGATTCCAGTCTTGATCTTTTTCTGGAATAGTACCAGAGTGTATTAGGATTCAAAACAATGTTCTTGATATCACCCAACTACCAGTGAGCATACAAAGTTCCAAAGAAGGGGTTGCAAAGTGCCTATTCTGTACTTGGACTCTCTGAACCTGGTCATTCTAAAATTCTTTTGGTGGTATTTTAACATTGCTTATCATAGTAGACTATAATTATTATGTGACTATTATTATTTTTGGAGAGGGGTTAATTATGTTTTCCAGTCTGTCTCATTTGATGTTTCTATCCACCATTTTCCTAAATAACACATAGATTTAGCAGGAGTATCAGGACTAGAACCTAGAATTCTTGGTTTTATTTAAAATATCTACCAATAATTATAATGTGCTAAAATTGTGGTTACAATTCAATTTGTAATGAGATCTCATGCACTGTCTAACATGTATTTGGAAAGTATTTGGATTGGTTAAAATGGAAAGTAACTAGGCTTCCTGTCCTCTGGGATCATGACATTTTCTATATTAGACAAAAAAACACAATAAATATAAAAAGTTATGGATTACTTTAAGTATCAGTAAATAGTTCCATTTATTAAAATGAAAAAATGATAAGGAAATTTGAAAAGAAAAAGTTCATAATCATGTGTACATCCTGGAGAATAAAATAATTTTAAGACAAGCCAATGAATCTGGTTTTCCAGGATCTTGGATATTTGTATCTCCACTCAAAATATCATCAAGACAAAAATTAAGAAAAGTTCCTGAAGGGAGTTATTGATGCAGTTAAGTAAGATATCTGTCCTTTAATTTTCTAAACTGGGTTACATTTTACATTTAAGAAACTTTTCATCCCCTGCACAAGGAAGGAAACAAGGAAAGGAAATTATGGTTCCAAGCATCACATCGGTTAAGCAATTAGACAACCACTGCCAATTACTTAGACCCAGAAAAAGGGAAGGATCTTGGTCTAGATATGTGTATGAGTGCATTACAGGTAGGTACACAAACTTACACAGACAGGATCCTAACAAATATAGTGTGGGAGCGTCTCTATGGAAGACTTCCGTTTTCTAACACACATCTCAATGAGGGCTTTCATGTTACAATGAATTGTGGGAAACTGTCAGGATTAGAAAGAAAACAAAGGCACAGCAAGAAGGAAAAAAAGAAGGAGAAAAGAAAAGGAAACCACTGTGGGAGAACTTTTAAAACAAGACTTTAAGTATTAACAAGAGTTAATGGGATGTCACTGCTGAACTGTGCTCTGGTCATCCTTGGTCAATTAAGCAAAGCTGTAGGGGGCAAAGATCCATGTGCAGGGTGGGCAATCCCTTCTGCCACCAAGTGTCCTGGGCTTGAGGTCTGAGGTGGGGGTGCTGGAAAGTAGTGGGGCCCAAGACTCTCAAAGCAGTTATACTGGTCTTGGCTAGAGCCGACAATGCCAGCCATGCCTGCCCCTGACAGCCACCACCCCTGGACAAAGAGAATCACTGCTTTCTTGTTGCTGAGATCTGTGTCCCTATTATTCTGTCCTTTGGAAACATCTAGAATCTGCAGCTGAAATGACTCTCCTGATTGATCTGACGTCCACTGTGCCAGCAGCAGTTCTATAACAAGGTTACCAGGTAAAGGAAGTAGGAAGATCATCAGGAAAATTCCCCTCCCAGGGCGAGCTGCAGACAGGATCCCCAGCATTAAGATAAGAAGTAATATGTGCCAATCACAAGAGCTACCTCAGGGAGAGAAAAAAGAAAAGCAGGGCAGAGAGCAATGAGGACCCCAGCAACTCTGAAAACTAGCACAGGGTGCCATCTGTCACCTCTTAAAAAGGCCAAAGCTTCCAGAATGTCTGACCGCTTTGGGCTGTGAAATAAAAATGAACAGCAGGTCCTTGTCATAGGTTACCTCCCCACAAAGAAATGACAGTCAAGAAGAGTTTCTAAAATTTGAGAGGGGGAGGTAGTTGGCCTCACAATTAATTTTTGTACAGTGTCATGGGGGCACACTTTAAGTAAGGGTCCCTTCTTGGAAATCCCCAACAAGAACAAGAGGAACAAGTCCAAGGGCACTTACCGGATCGCCCCCAGAGGCGAAGGAGATGGACTGCATGTGATGATTCGCTATGATCTGCGGGACCCAAAACAAGAAATGACACGTGCTGTTATCACCCTTTCCGCATCCTGCAAAATCCACCCTTCGTTATTAGGTGATCCAAATTGACAAGTTTTCCTGAAAACTGGTACCCATATGAAAAGAGCAACTGTAAAAGTAATGGCACTAGATCACCTTCCATGAACGTTCACACCCAGATGGCTGCTGTCTAGCTGGCTGGTCTGAATGACTTCCGTTAAGTCCTCCCCGCAGCTGTGGAGTGGGAACATCAGAATTCCATTTGATAGGTGAGGTGGCTGGGGCCACAAGGGCCACATGACTTCCTCAAAGTAACTCAACTGATAATCAAAGACCTGTGTTGGAACAGCCTCTACCCGCCGGCCAGGGTCTTAAGGACCACACCTTGAGAAGGAAAAAGTCTCACGTGCACACCAAAACATTGCAATTTAGGGTTGCTGTTTCCAAAACACACCAGGACCCCCATCACAGATCCCACAGCTAGGATGGGAGGAGTGGCCCATCCCTCTGTCTTCATGCCGTTTGTACTGTGCACATACAAATGAGAAAGCCAGAAACAAAGATTAAGAGTCGGTGCTATCTAGAGCACGCTCATAATTTATCAACTTAAAAACCAAAAAGGACATTCCAAGTTAATTTTAAAATGAGAAATTTCCATTAGCTTTATAAACCGCAGCATACAGTGGAATTTAGTAGACACTAAGTAAATTAGAAGCTGCCCTAAATTTAAAAAGCTACATAAGTCTTCAATGCTATTTTTATCTTTATAAAGACAATGTAATGACATTGAAGTACATTTCTGGGGGTGGGGAAAGAGCTCTCGTCTCCAGCCCAACACAGCCAGGTTTGTTTCTGCACAGTCCCTCAGGCCCTTGTCCTCAAGGGCGCAGGTAGAATTTACACTGCTACATTTGTGTCATCCGAGGGATCTTGCCAAACGTGCTCCTGTAAAACTCGAAATATAATCAAATTATATCAGATATTTACTTTTAAATGCCTACTTTTGTTTTTGCCGATTGCAAAACTTCAGGATATAGGAAAAATATGAACATATAAGTTACCATAAGACAGTGAGGCTGGCTAAGTAACCTGTACCCAAGCCCCAGGTGACCCAAGCTAGTAATAGTCACCCTAGAATCCTTCCCTCGGACCACAGGTAGAAGGAATGGTGAGGAGATAGCTAGGACTGCCAAAGTTTTGAATTCTGCATGATTAGCTTCTGTGTACTTAATTTTTTGCTTATGCACAGCTTTAAAACTGGGGTTTAGAAATTAAATTGGAAGGTAAGATTTAGCAGGGGAAAAGTAAAAGTCATATTTGATCAACATGATGCATGATCATTATTGTGTGACTGAATCTAACTCCCTAGAGTAATGGAAAAATTGAAAAGAGGAGTAAGAAAATTAGAGCTAATTGAATCTAATAGATATAGCCTGTGCTTCCACTCTGAGGGCTTTATCTCCATTCTTCTTCTTGGAACTCGGGAAAGTGGGGTGCTGCCTGTCTGCTCTCTCTGGACAGAGGAGGAAGGATCTCACTACACTGTCCTCAATTTGCTGCATTTGATAATCAAAGTCAACTGGAAGGGAGTCCAGAGTCATGGGCTTTGCCTCTGCTTAACCCACCACAGACTGCACTTTGTCATCTGAGTGGGCAACACCTGGGTGTCTAGAGCCCACCCACCCAACCTAGGGGCCAGAAGATAGGAAACAGACAAATCCAACCAGCTCCAAGTCCCAGATGGAGCAGCGCCAACGGCAGCAGTAGCAGCCTCAGTGCCTCTTTTATTTTATTGATGTGGGGAAGGAGGTAAATGGAGGGAGAAGCTCCCATAGATTGAGGGGTACAGTCGGAACATTCCTGGAAACAAAAGCCCACTAGCAGTAGAGAAGGTGAATGGGTATGAGTGTAGATGGGATGCAGGGTTGAGTGGACCAGCCTCCAGAAACAGCTCAGGCAAAGGTGGAGCCTCCCCAACAAGCTTCAGCCACAGCAGTCCTTGGCACAGGGAATATAAAAAGACTCGGGAGCAAGAGTGGTATCCAGTTATGCCCAAACAAAGCCTGGATGTGGCTTCTCATGTCTATGCTGAATCTAGAATTTATTTCTACCTCTAGGGTAGGAATTGGAGGAATAAATGAAGCTGAGGATGCTGCTGAGTCCGCCTGAGGCTGTGGAGGCCAGTAAACAGAACTATGAGTAGGAACACCAGAATCATGGAGTGTGTTGTGCAGAGGTCACATTCAATTTCCAGTTCATACTGCAAGCAGGGGAGGCAGAAACATTGCTGTCACTTAGACCATGACAGGTCAGCCACTTCAAAGTTGATAAAATAAAATGTCCAGTCCACATCTGCTTTCCTACTCCACAAACATTTCCCCCTCCACCTCATCTGACCTTCAGAATCTCCTGCTGGTAACCAGGACCACTACTCATATGTCCATTTTTCCAACTGAAGAAACTTATGATAGATTCAGAGAAACATCAAAGACAGACACTGCCCAGGAACACAATCGTCCTAAATGGAATTAGCCTTAATAAATATGGCTGTGCTGCGCTGCTCAGCTCTGAATTCATCCATTCTGTTTGCACCATGGATATGCCACATCTTGTCAGCCCTGCAACACTATGAACTAAGATGCTCCAAAGTAACAAACCACTAAGGAAGAAACACTACTGTCAATCAGACCATCATAGGCTAGCCACTTCACAGTTGATAAAAAAAATGTCATCTATAGAATCCAAGAAAACATGGTTATAAAAGGGCTAGGACATCAAGAGTCTTTTGCACATACATCACCTTTTCTCACATTGCAAATAAAAGCAACAATTTCTTCCACTGTCTTTCAAAAACAACAACAACAACGAACAGTTACTTATAGCCAAATTAAAGAGAACCAATGTCACCCACCATTCTCTTGGTGACTTCTCAAAGTGGTCAAAATTCATTGCCTAGTCAAGATTTCACACAAACATGTTCTATGTGGGTCTGGTGAAGCTGCAAGCAGGAAGCCCTTGGAGGACCCTCCGCTGGGGCTCTTGGAGGGCGGGAAGGCCTGAGTGATCACACACCTGTTTGGAGTCAGGCGTCCTCAGGTTCAGACTGGCGGTGGAGATGGTCAGAGAGATGCTCATCCCTGCAAACTGAAGGTTGCTCTTTCCCAGGATGCTGGACAGCATTTTGCTCGGAGGCTGTGAAATCAAAGAGCATTATTTTAGCCTTTTATTTACAGAAGACCATCCTGCCGGGCCTCTGGGTTGACCTTGTCTGCAGGGATGGAGACCCGGATGTCAGCCACACCCCCCCCCACACGCACACCCCAATCCCTGACAGACCACGCTTCCCTCCTCAGACACTGGAAGATAGAGATGAAATGCATGAGCTAAGAGGGAGAGAGCCGGCGCTGACAGGGACACTCTAGAATATGCAATGTGCACAAGGAGAATCAAACTCCTTTCAAGGAGGAGGAAAGCAGACCAGCGTTGGGGATTATAAGCAATATCCAAGGATGGTGAGAACGTTGGTCGCTAAGAGAATAGCGCACAAATCCTACCACACAAACATCTTCCAGGTCGGGGCTCACGTAGAGGGTCCAGCTAGAATCCCATGGCCAGGAGCCAGCCCAGGATGGACAGACACGGGCTGGCTATACCTGGCGTTCCCATCCTTGCAGGAATCAAAGGGCTGCGTTTCCCAGTTGGGTGCCTTCTCCCCAAGTCCCTGGACAAGCACTGTCAACACTCATTGCTCCATCCTTGGGGACCCACCCAGCCTTTCCATTTGAAGTAAAATATTCTCTCTTTCCAAATGCCAATTAGTTTCTAAACAAGGCATATACCATTTTTTAATCTCTGGAAAAGAAAAGGAAGTGACGAAGGTCAAGGTTTTCTCAAGTGGAGTCGGCAGACTGTGAGGCCTGCCCTCCACCTGCTGAAGGTAGAGCCACGGAATGCTCCCGCAGGCTGGGTCCATCCCTGAAGTCAGCATCCGCGGGCCTTCTCTGTCTCTCAGCAGGGCGTACCCTATTTAACTAGCCAATCGGAATGGGTTTGCAGTTTAGGATTTCTACCCAGCCAATGAATTGTCTCCAAAAATGACTTTTTATGGAAATTCCGTACTGGTAAAAAAAAAAAAAAAAACCTCTTCTGTGCTTCTGTGCTTGCCTTAGGGGACACTATTCATGGCTGCCCTGATTCAGTTTGTCCAAATTGCAGCACTTTGCTTCCCAGATAAATGCTACTTCTTCTGATCTCTGTGCTGGTTCTTCTCTTTTTAAGTTAACACTCCTGAAAAAGTTCTTTAAAAATAGAGAGGCCCAGGCCCCACCTGTGAGATTTGGGTCAAGCATACCTTAGGTGAAGCCCAGAAATTGGCATTGTTTCTTCCTCTTCCCACCAAGAGAACCATGAGGGTAACCCAAGACCTGTTAGCACCTCCGACCTTTGAGAGATGAAGTTCCCTATCTCTGTTCTCAGACCCCTCCTGTTTATGTCATCCCAGTTCTCTGCCTGAAACCTGGTTGATCTAGAGGTGCATGAATGTCCCCCAGCTCTGAAGACAGATACCACCTGGTGCCCTAGGAAGAGCAAAGCCAAGCTGGCAAACTGCCCAAATGATCTGGGATGGAGATAGCACAGCCTCCAGAGCAGATTTAGTTTCTTTAATGTATGCTTTTCCCACAATTCAGTCTAGGACCAGAAAGACCATGATTGTGGGTATCAGTTTATGTATTTACTAGATGACTACTTAAAGAGGATTTTTCTGATTTCTCTGAACTAAGTTTTGTTGCCCCACCCCCACCCCTTCCAATACAACCATGTTCAGGATGAAAAGTTCTAGTACTGTAGTTCAACCCTCAGGCTCTGGAGCTGGTGGTGTGGGTTCATCCTCAACTCCACCACCTGCTCGCACTCATCTCTGCATCTCAGTTTTCATCATCTGTGACGTGAGGATTTCCAGTGGTGTTGCAGAACTAGCTAGTATCAGCTAATGAGAGCCAATGAGAAATTTATATGAGCTGGCCAATCTACAGAGTTCTTAAACACTAATTTTTACAAACTCACACTTAAATAGAACACATCTCAAAGACAGACAATAAGTGCTCAACACTTCATATCCTAATGATTTTGTTGCATTAAATATTAACTCTGTTTTTCAAGTTCTGTCTACTTATCTTGGTGGTGCAAATACTATGTAATCAAGTGTTACTGTACAGCTCTTTCATGACTTGTTTCCAGGGATGCTATGTTAAAAGTTTGTGCTCAGCACACAGAAGTATTTACACCACAGAAATTGGCAGATGCTGCAAATTCAGTGCTTCTTGTCCTCCTTCTCAACCAAAAGAGCTGGTTGGTAATCATTTTCCAGCACACCACTGGAAGATCTAGCACAACGAGTAGTTAGGATTGAGTGAACTAAATTTTATAAAGTGCTCTAAGGACAGGAATGCCTAGCCAAGTGTTTGCTGCTGTCACTGTCTGTCGGGATGAAGCCACAGGGAATAACCAAGGTTTCTGCTTTTGTTCAGCAGTGACTGCTCACTGTCCCTAGCCATGTGAGGGAGCAATCTCAACTCCCTTTGCTTTTAAAAATAGCAAGGGCAAGGCCACAGAAAGAGGACAAGGAGCAACTGTGTGGTTGAAGATCCTGAGTGGCGAGAGAGGATGTAAAGGAGGAGACAGACATGCAGTACCTTTCTCTTCTTGAAGGCTCCTTTGGCACCGGGTACAGCTTCACAGACACGGCTGATGGCTTCCCTTAGGAGGACAGGGAGAGAGATCCATTTTATCATGTGTCAACTGGCATTATGTAACCCAGAAACTCTCCACTCAAAAGTCCACAGAAAATAACTGCCTGCTTATTTCAACAGAGAAAATAGACCTGCCAGGTGGGAGCCATCCTTCTCTTCTATAAAAAGTAAAACTAAACAAAACACAAACAGGTCAACTTAAACCTCCAACTAGTCACGCTCTGGCTTTTTCTATCTTGCTAGTTGTGTGCTAATAGTGTTATATGACCAATGACCCATTTTTCTTTCTCTTTCTTTTTCCAGTTGGCTAAGAGTCTGTTTTTTAAAATCAGCACCCTCCAAGGTACTCTTCCCAAGGTCATCTTCATTGCTATGGTCAGGGCATGAGGGCCAAACCTGATTAATCAATCAGTCACCACTATTGATCAGCATTCTACTGAAGTGAGTTAAAATGTCTTTCAAAGAAATTCACTCCTTGGAGTTTGATATCCAGCTTCTACAGTTATAAATACAGACAGTCCTGGCTTATAATGATTCAATTTACAATTTTCCAATGGTATGAAAGCAATACAGATTCAGTAGAAACCATGCTTGAATCTTGAATTCTATTTTTTTTAAATATTTTTGTTTTTCTTTTTGCATTAACTGTATATGTATTAAGGGGGTCCCATGTGATATTTCAACCCATGCATAAAGCATGCTCTGATCAAATCTAGCCTCCCTTTATCTAATCCCCCTTCTCAAATCCTAGTAATCACTATCCTACATTCAGGCGAATATTTTAAGCTTCTCCAAATGAAAAAATACTTGTCCTTCTGTGTCTGGCTTATTTCACTTAACATGACGTCCTCCAGTCCCATCCGTACGATCCTCTCTGGGGATTCCAGACAGCGGCAATGAACCTCAGCTTCCAGTCTGCCCTGGGATGGAGGGTGAGAAACCCACGCTCCACTGAGTGCCGTTGCTATGCTAGCATCCTCTGCAAGTCTATTCAGTGCATTTTCCAATTAGAAAATTTTCAACTTAGGATAGATTTTTAAGTTGAGGAACTGCTTCATCCCAAAATTGATGGTTCAGAAGAAATAGAGGAGCTCCTGTTGTGTGTCATTGAGCCAGAAATGATGTCTATGGAACAGCAGTGGTGGAGTGGCTACTATGTCAAGCACTGTCCTGGCTCAAGGAGTCAAAGAGTGTCCTTGATGTTGAGGGACACCAAAGCGGGACAAGCAGGACAGGGCTCTGACACACAGGTCTGAGCACACTTGGGCAGCTTCCTGGGAAAGAATGCAGAGTAAAACTAAGACACAGGTTGCTGAGGTGCAGATGTGGGCAGTGGAAGACTAGGGTGACCAGGAAGGGGACACCTCCAGTTCAACTCCGTGACTCAGCCAAGGTGAGAAGTGACAGGGAGATGGGCCGAAGGTGGTTTCAAAATCAGGAGCCCAGAAAGGAGCTGCATGAACTTCTCCACTCCCACATAAAAAAAGAGAAAATATTACAATAACAGAGAACAAATAAACAGAGATCTGGAGGAATGTTGAATGAAAAAAAAAAAAAGATAACGGGTCCTTAGAAACCTCCCACAAACTTTGCAAACTGAATGCTTCTTGCATTTAATTTTCATCTATCATCTGGGTGACAAATAATCACTATCGCAATGCAGAGCTCTTAGGAGAAATATGTCCTTGTCTAATTAGGCAAGAGCTTGTCTCAACAAGCTTCCTATCTGCCATTCAATTCATTGTAGAGAGTGGGGAAGGAAATATTTTTTTAGAAGTTCAGATGCCAAGAAAACTAGATGAATCATCACGACTTGGAAGAAGTGAAGAAAGAAGCAAATGACTTTGATGCTTTATGCTTGCTCCAATTTTTTTAAATAATAGTCTAACTGTGGTTCTAGCAAAATGGTCAAATACTTATCACCCAAAGTACTGTCTAAAGGTAAATTCCTCGTTACATTTAGAAGAAGGTCACCTTGCCTTTTTATAGAATGATAAAGACCTTGGTATCTACATTTTATGACTTTATTTTTTTAAAAAAGCAGGTCAGTGACCCTCTGCACTGTGCTTAATAAGTGAATTGATATATTTAGCTCAGTGCAGCTGCTAAATCTCTGATGTCCCAGCAAGCTAGAAAAATGCTATATGCAGAATATGTCCCCTAAGTCATTCCTTAAATGTCCCCAGTAATCTCAGATCTCTTTTCCCATCCACTGACATGGAACATCAGGGAGAGGGGAAAATCAGCCTTAGCAACAGGACACATGCTACCAAAGGCCTGGCCTACTCAGGCCACGGGACTTCTACAACAGGGTGCTGTTCCTCGTGTGCTGCTTGTGGGAACTGCAGGGAGAAACGACACATCAGCATTCAGAAGGGATTTCAGAGCCCTGCAGAAAATAAACTGTTCTCTCCAACAGTGGTCACACAAAGAGGCACACAAGGGTCTCAGGGCACATGGAGACACTCAATCTTTTGTCCTTAAAATTTGCAAATGTAAGGAGTTTCAGAAATCTCTCAGAGCTCATGCACTCAAGAGAAGTCCTAAGGATCCCCTTGTGAGCCTTTAGAATCCCCAGAGGTTTTCAAATCAAGCTGCTTTTCAGAAAAAAAAGGTTCTGCCTTCATAATTGGTATAAATTCATTTCTAATGCTCATGTGGTAATATGTGTGTGTGAATCCTCATTTCAACCCAGCTGATGGTATCTATTTCTGTTTGAAATGTGACATAACTATTAAAAATCGCAATATTTAGATGCCTGAAATTAGTAACTTCAACTCCAAAGTCTAATTTTAAATGTAACTGTTCTCAATTTCCTTCCTTGCTGTTTAAGCTCAATGCATTTTAGCAAGCAGAACCGTTTCAATTTGTTCACTTAGCAATAATGATTTAGCTTCGTGTAATTTCATTTAATCCCCTTTTGAGTCCCAGGTACCAATTTTACCCTGTTTTTAATAATAGAGTTTGCTTCTTAACATTCTGTTCAGTACAACACCGTTTCAGTCAGCCAAACTCTGACCTCAGAACTCTTGCTAATACGAAAATGGAACATTTGGCAAACTCTGTGGTCATCTGAAAGTAACTGGAGCCAGACTGCCACCAACGCTAACACTCCACGATTTTACCATCTTCCCCCACTCAAGCTAAAATTCTCATCGTTAGAGCCAGTACCTTCAAGAGCTCATTGCTTTTTCTTGGGAATGCAGAATTTTAAAATTGAATCCTTTTACATCATGCAACACCATCTATCTCACAGTTCATCTGTCTGTTTCATGGCTGGCCACCCAATACCCCAGATGTACACATGAGCACTTCACAGGCGCACACACACACACACACACACACACACACACACACACACATACACTTTTTTGAAACAATAAAAAATAGAACGGTAAAACAGCTGGGTGAGTTCTGCCTTCTTGGGTTTACATTCTGATAGGAGGAAGAGCAACAAACAAACAAATACATGTAAGAGCAAATTGAGGTCAATTCCACAAACACACAGACACAACAGGAGTGATCTATGTGATACGTGTGGTAATAATACACATCAGTAGGGCGTCAGCCAGCCAGTGGCTTTTAAGTGAGCAGGTAAACTATCCAAGAAAAAGCCAAGCTGAGTTCATGCCTTAAATGCAGATAAATCCTAGATGGATTGTGAATTGAATTCGTTTGTGACAAAACCGTAAAAGTACTAAATGAAAACTGGGAAGAATTTATTTTTAATTATCTTTGAATGGGAAGATGATACAAAATCCATGAAACATAAAATATTGACACAACGTGCAGCATAAAAATTTAGGCACACAGAAAACTATGGCAATATTTCACAAAGAGAGAATTGTTTTACTGTGAAGCCAATTAGGAAAATATCAAAAGCCCAATGGAAAACTAAGCAAAGGGTAGGGACAGAGTGTTCACAGGAAAGGAAATAAAATGGTTTTTGAAAATAGGAAAAGATTCTTAACTTTATGCATAACAGAGATCCAAATTAGAACCTCTCTACTGAAATTGCATTTTATAGCCAAAGAATTACGCTTCATAATATTTTGTAGGGACAAAGACCCTTCTGCATTGGTAGGTAAGGGACCTGGCATGGCCTCAAGTGGGGGCAGTTTGGTCAGACGCCTAACAAAATGGAAGGTGCACAAACCCTTTGGTCTAGAAGATGCTCACTCTAGATATGCCCTGAGACAGGCCAGGTGGCTCCATGCACAGCCATTGACTGCAGCGATGTTTCTAATAGACTGTCAGGAAACAATCAGCGACTATCTCTAGAACCCCATTCACTAAATTATGGTGCACAATCAAACGGACCACCAACATGGTCACAGCCCTTCCCTGGAAAATGGCGTCAAAAGTGCTGTTGAAGCTACTCTTACCTCACTCTTAGCCTCTTTTAATCAGATACATGTTCCCACAAGTGGTTTCTGCAAAATCACGAGCACCTTCCACATTACAAATCAAGTGGGCAGCTTCTGTCCTCGGCTGATCTTGTCTGCCCCCAGAGCTGCTGGATGCCTCTCCCATGTCAGTTTCCTGCCTCCTCTGCGCCCCAGGGCTCCCTTCGCCCCTCTCCTCCCTGGAACTTGAGTGAGTGGAATGAACGGATGCAGTTACAGTCAGAACCATCTGCCCCAACACCAGCCTTGGTTTTATTTTCTTTCTTTTTTTTTTTTTTAGAGTAAATGTGTATTTACTTATTTTCATGTTTTTATTAGTGCATTAAACTTATGCGTAATAGTGGGGTTCATTTTGATGTAACCATGCATGCATGGAATGGAATTTGCTCCATAACTTCCCTTTCTCTTTCTATGTACTCAGTGAACCAGTTCCTCCCCACACAGAGGAAGCCCCCAGGCACACCCTGAACCCCATCTGCTCACTTTCCAACAAGAAAAAGCCCTCAATCACTTATGAGGACAATCCCCCGGCTCCATTTTTCTAGTTACAATAAAAACATGTCAGACTACGGCAGAATAGTAAAAACCCTGAATTTCATCAAAAGCAAAAAAGCCCTCTCCCTTCCCTAAGTCCACCAGTAACTGGAAAGTCCAGGTGGCCACAGAGTAATGGTGTCTCCTAGGCTTCTAGCTGTAGCTCCTGACCCCTTGGTGGGCTAGAGAGTGACAATTGGGGATGGATACAGAGGTCAGGGGTCAAGCAGTGACATGGACTACTACAGCCCTGGGCCCTCTGGTCAGGGCTAACGTTTTCAGCTGACTCCTTTGTCCTTCCTTTTTTGATGGTTCCTCCATCTAGGAGGACAATATTCTCCCTCACCCATCATTTTGTTTTCCATGGTTTCAGTAAGTTGCCTGAGGTCAAATGCAGTTCAAAAATGTTAAATGGAAAGTTTTTAAATTTTAAATTGCACACATTCTAAATAGTGTGAAATCTCTCACCCTCCTGCTCCATCCTACATGGGATGTAAATCCTCCCTCTGTCCAGAGTATCCATGCTGTATACCCTACCTACCCATTAGTCACTGAGTAGCCATCTTGGTTATCAGATCCACTGTCACAGGACTGAGGTGCTTATGTTCAGATAACACTTATTTAACTTAAGAATGACCCCAATGCACAAGAATTGTGAGGTTAGCAATTCAGAGCTGCCAAAGGTGAAACCATCAAGTGCTTCCTCTAAGTGAAAAGGTGAAAACACAATAAAATATTTTGAGAGAGAGAGTGAGAGAGAAAAGAGGGAGAGTACATCCACTGGACCATGGCAGGTGGACCACAGAGGGCTAGACAGGGCTACTTGATGCAGGGTGGAATCTGCAGACCTATGGAAACGCTGCATATGCTCATTTCCCTCCCAGTTTTGAAGAATTTCTTATCTTTTTTGGAGAAACATGCCCTCTGAGATTAAATACCAAGAGTAAAAAACACAATTCCACAAAACCTGCTTCCTTAGTTGCAGAGTACCAAAACAGGAGAAGCAAGTGAGCTGCCAAAGGCCTCTGTGGACCTGGCATTGCTGGGCTTTGTTCCAAGTGCCTCCAAGTTGCTGTCATTCAGTTCTCCACCCTCTGAGGGAATCGGGAACCATTTATGCCTGTTTTATAGATGAGGAGTGGAGACACAGAGACAGTAAGTGACAAACCCAAGATCAAGTGCCTGAGCCCATATGGAGCCCAGAGAGCGGGACACCAGTGCCACAGACCCCGGGGGCTACACAGTCAGTCCAAGTGGAAGGCCCCAGAAGGACAGTGCTCTCTGAGCCTGTGCACACGTTGCCCAGCAAGGCCATCCCCAGCAAGGCTCAGAATCTTAGAATCCTGAGAACCAGAGTCATGCAGGACCTTCAAAATCCTGAACGTCCACTCGGGTCCACCAGGGACTGAGGGATGAGCGTGATGTGATGGGGTTCTGGGACCAGAAACCAGGGCGGTGACGATTAATATCTGCCTTGAAAGGATTCTCAAACCATGGTAGAGAGGGGACAGGCTTAGCCACGAGGACCACCCATCAACACACACCGCATGAGCCAGTCCTGGTGGGACCCTGCTGAGTGAAAGAGGTTCGACAAACACAGTACGTGCCATGTGCTTCCACGTAGGTACAAAACTCTAGGAAAGGCGGACCAGCCTACAGCGAGAAAGCAGATTGGGGTTTTCTGGTGGAAAGGGAGGAACAGTGCTTGCGGGGGGCTCCAAGAGGCCCTCCAGGAAGTTGAACATCTTGCTACATCTGGAGTGTGGTGATGCTTTCACAGGTGTACACATGCATGGCACATTTTTAAAATTGGGGGTTTATTGTATACCTCAACAAAACACAGTGAGGTGACTATAAGCAGCCAAAATAATGCCATGGTTGATGTCAGAAAAAGTGTGTCCCAAACAGCCACCAAGACCTATTATATATTTTATGAATTCCTGGAAGAGCTCAAAGGCACCAAACAAACCCTGAGAGAGAAATGCTAATTAACCTGATTTGATCAGAGCATGCTGCATGCATACCATGGTATACTTCATTAATATGTTCAAGCATTATACTTCAATCAGAAAATAAATAAAAAATTTTAAAAACACCACCTTGTCACGGTCATGTGATATTGTACCACAAAATCCTACCTGGTTTTTGTTTTCTCGAAAAAAAAAAAGAAAAAAACACCTCACACACTGACAGTTTCATGGGATTCCCATAATATGCTGGGTAGAGAGGAAATTAAAGACTGGAATACAAGTGCCTGGTGGTGGTCAAGAGCAAGGGCCTGGGCAGCGTCTCCCTGGGTGGTAACTAGCTGTGGGAACTAGGGAAAATTACTCAACTTCCCTGAGCCTGAACCTCTCCCCATGTAAAATGGACATAAAACATGGCCATTTTGCAGACAAAATAAAGTGCAGTGCTTATCACAGATCTGGGTGCAGAGCAGAGTCTCCATCTCTCACACACATACCCCTGTGTGACTGTACAAAACTCTTCAAAGCCAGGGCAACCTGTCCCCAGCCTCTCCTCCTGTGCTCCTCCTGCATCCTTTCAGCTCTGCTGTCCTTGGAGAACTCCCGGCTGAGCAAACCTGCCTCCTTTCACTTCCGGCCAACAGTGCCCAGGGGCCAGCAGTACACAGACTCTGTCCCTGCTCCAGGGCCTAGTTTCATGGATTTGGAGGCAGCTCTCATGCCCCTACAGAATCCTTTCTGAGAGCAGTGCCACCTGCCATAGCAGAGGGTCACAACGCATGCTTCTTTGCTTGCTGACTGCCCTTGTCTGCAGACACACCCACTGCCAAGTTCTGAAGGTGATTGGTTCCCACCAAAACTCACACTGAGTGGCACTGTTGAATGGTAGGGCAGAGGGAGAGTGTTTGGGTCCTAGGGTGGTGCCCTTGAGTATGGATTAATGCCTTTCTCAAGGAAATAGTTTGGCTATGTAGGGGGCTCAGCTACCCTTTCTCTCTTTACCACACACCCACCAGTCCTTCCATTTTCCACCATGTGCGGAGGCAGAAGATGCTGGCGCCATCTTGGACTTCCAGCCTCCAGAACTGTGACCACAACAAACCTCTATGATTTATAAACCACCCAATCTTGGGTATTCTGATACAGGAACAGAAAATGGACAAGGGCACCGATCATTCTACAGGAAGTAGTCAACTTCATTCACCAACCCAGGACTTATCTCCATGGATTTAGGTGCTGGTTCTATTGCGGCCACCTGGAATGAGTGACTTGACAAGTTTACATGTACAAAGCATTGAGACAACTAATTTCCCGAGAGCTTCTACCCCTAGGGGGCATATGGCTCAGCCAGTATCTCCCACCCTATATACAGGTAGGATTCTTTGTAGCCCTAAGGGTAGGAGTCTATGCTTCTCTGTGAAACTGAGGGAAACCCTGAATCAACCATTTGTTCTTAGTTCTAAAATTAACCTTCTTGACCTTACCCAAAACCCTGTTTTCAGAGAGGTGGATTCAACTTGCACTCCTCATAAACATAAATAAACTCTCTCTTTTTCTCTCTTGTGTGTGTATGTGTGCGTGTGTGTGTGTGCGCTTTACATGTGTTAGGCAAGTGCTCTACCACTGAGTTACATCCTCAGCCCCACTCTTTCTGTTTTGCAAAACTCATCATTTTAGTGACTGACATACTGCATGCCAGGAAACCTGAGCCTGGTTCAGTAACATATGTACTCAGTTCTTTCCTGTTAGACACCCTGATTATTTTAGCCTATGGGGTTCTTTTGCTATTGTCCAGTATTTCATAGATTCCTCAGTGTCTCCTCAGTCACTAATTTTAGCAGCATTTCCCAACCCTCCAATAAAGATGGTTGATCACAACAAGGCTTAGAATCGAGCCTCTTGGTACAGCATGAAGGAACTACTGATCTACTAGATTTTTTGATGAAAAATATCAGAAAAATAGTCAAGAAAGAAGAATTGAGATTCAACAAAAAAGTATGGCCATGAATGTCACAGTTGCAATATGTAGAATATGACTAGAGAGAGAACAAGGGACGATACCATCTTAGAGAAGCCAGCAGTGCTCAAGGGCACCCAGTTAGGCCTGGGAATGGAAGGTGCCTGGTGAAGAGTAGGACCTGAACAGAGAGGAAAGTGGAGGCATCATCTTCCCAAAGAACAAGGGCTGAGAAGCAAAAAGGCCCTCACAGGAGGAATGTGACCATCCTACCAGCTAGAGGAGATGGACAGTGTGTAGTGCAACATGCTACATGGTACAGCCACAGAGGCCTCAGCAAGACGGGGGTGCTGGATAACCGAGGGGCAGGAGTGGCACCCGCCTAGAGGATGGTCACCCACCATGTAAACCTAAGTGTGAACCAATTCTGGGCCAATGCGATGTACAGTTGTGGACTAAGAAAGAGCCCAATTGGACACTGTGTAGGGTTTGCAAGCAGAAATGGGGTTAAGGTCAGGGAGAGCCTGGGAGGAAGGTGAGGCTGGTGAGCGTCAGGCCAGAGCACCAGGTTCCTAGGATCCAGGCTGAGGAGTAATATGCAGGAAGCCTGAAGTTCACAGGCAGCAAGAGAAGGCTGCAGGGCCCAGGAGGAGGCTGCTACAACACTTCCCGAGAAGATTCTGTCCAGGGTTCTGACTGCATCCTGCTGAGCTCAGGGCTAGTCTCCAACACTGAGAACGAGGCCTTTTGCACAACTGACTGAACCACGTACACCTGACTAAACATCCACACCCGGTACTCAGTCTTCTATGCTCGCTTTTCTTTGTAAAATGGCAGAGAAATCATTTTGGAAGCCTCCATTAGCCAGGGCAGTGGAGACACAAGCCCGGCTGGCTCCCAAGGTCCTGGGTCTGCTGAGGCACTGAGAGGAAGCGTGCATTTCCCACAAAGCCTTTTCCTGCAGGATTCTGTAGGTGCATGAACATGGACCTCAGAGGCCACTAAAACTAGGTCAGACAGCAGAAGGATTTCAAATGCAGACCTCGGCCACAAAGATATGTCATCCGTCATTGTTCCACATGAGGCCTAATGGATTTCATCCAGTTTCTGTTTAGCTCAACTTTGTACAGGTTTCCTCAAAGGCACATACCCAGAGAAGGCAGTGCTGAGCCCACCTCTCAGAGACACACGCTGGCTTTCCTTACAGGACCCAGGAGGCATCAACCCCCAGGACACAGGAGTTAAAACAATGCTTCCTCAAATGCCTCACCATCTGCCTTGGAAGGAAGCAGAGATACAAGGGTGTTCCTCCATAAGACTCTGGGGTGCCTTTCCCCGCTTCTGACACAAGAGGCTGCTGCTTTGGCCCCTAGACCTCAGTTTGTAAGGGATCAACAGTCAAACCTATCTTTTGGGCCTTCTGTAAGGATAAATGGCATTACCTATGATTCCACAGAATGTATAAGCATTAACAACACCCAGGAAACATTAATGAGCTATTAATGTCACCATCATCACATCCAAATACAAGCTGCTTGTACATGTCATCACTTAGAACTGAAAGATATGTATATATATCATATGGAGACAGAAGGGAATAAAAAGAGAGAATTATAAATGATAAAGAGATAAAGACCTGGTAGTTAATTCTGTCCCCAGATTCTGCATCCATCTTCGTGATCACAGTCTGATTCATTACCAACATATGGTCCCAAGAACCACATGGTCTGTTGAAAATTATAGGAAAATAAGCAGACCCCTGTGGAAGCTACTAAAGTTCCACTGTAGGACTCCTGTGAATAGTTGGATGATGATGATGGTGGTGGTGAGACAGACACAATGTGGAAAGGCTTCCAGGTGATGTCATATCCCCCTCACTGCCACCTGGATCCGCCATACACACACACCCATCCACACTCACGGACATATGTGGAAGCACCAAGGGGCTCCAGGCATCCTTGGCTACACTGCACAAACCCTCAGCAAGTCCTTGGTGAAACCAGAATTAAAACTAGTTTTCTGGTTTCCCAATCCAGGAGAATACAGTGAAATCAAAGACCTAACACTGGAATGGTCATCAGTGAGCAAAGTCTTTTTACCCAGAGTAACTGAAATCACACTCCCCTGCCTCCTGAGGGTAACCGGCTGCCATATCTCAACATTCTTTCTCCAGCAGCAGCCCCCACATGGGAGGGGCAAGGGACGTGGAAGTTCTGCGAGGCTCATTGGAGAAAGTACCCCTAGGCATCAGGCTGTGCTTGATCTTCTGACGGCCACCTCAGCTGGGGGCTGACCTCAAGAACACCTCCAGATTCTCCCCAGGCAGCTGTGAGGACAAGGGCCGTCTCAGGACTCAGCAGTCAGAGAGGAGAGGGAAGCCCTGGGTTCCCACACAAGGTGGTCTACTGAGCTCATCCAAAAATGTCCTCCTAGGGAAAGGGAATGGGGAGGAACTGGGGATGAAGTTGACCAAACTATGTTACGTGCACATGTGAATATGTCACAATGAAACTATTATGTATAATTAAAATGCACCAATCAATAATTAATTTTTGAAATTCTTCCTTGATCAAAATTCTATTAATCATAAGGAACTACCGAGCATTATTACAAACTAGCTCTAGAAGACAAGCAATGCAGAATACAAACTTTCAAAGCATAAATCCCAGAAATAAACACTCTGTGCTATTTTTTTTCAAAAAAAATTTAATATCACAGAAAGAGGTGCAGTGCAATCAGCAAAGAGGCTACCCAATAGGCACCATCAGAAATGACAAAGGAGGGCACATTAAGGAGTGGGAAATGTTGATGGCGCAGCCGGAGGGGAAGAGGACCTGAGGAGGGTAGAGGCCCAGGGAGGCTGCAGAGACATCACAGCCCAGGTGTGAGACATAAGTGCAAAGAAAATTCCAGGCGCACTATGAGTCCACAGCTCCTCTAGACGGACCCAGCAGAGGCCCCCCAGCAGAGGCCCCACCAGCAGAGGCCCCGTGGAGGCAGCGAGAGCCTAGGTGGGCAGAGCGCACCTGCAAGGCAAGAGAGAAGATGCTGGGTTAGTCTTCATCATTTATACACAGCATTAATCAATCATTTCCAAACCTTCCTGTGGGAGGCTCATGGCCAGCTTATTGGTTTAGAAATGCTTTCCAACTTGTGGCATAGTCACAGAATCTGCCTCTGAAGTTCCCTTTTCTAGTGGCTCAACAGCACCTGTCCATTATCCCAGGGATGAAAGGCACTGCAGAGCTGTCTGTCCACCTCAGTCCTCATCTCCCACCTCTCTCTGTTCAGGGTTGTGTGATTCTATGTGGATGCCAAGCCCCCCCAGGCTGACCCGGGGAGGAGCAGAGCAAGAGCCCTGACCACCTTGTCTAGGTCCATCCACACAGTGGCCAAGGAGGTGGTACTGCCAGCCCATCTTGGAGTGAGGGAGCAGGCACCCCCAAGGAGCATAGTAAATGGGAGGGAGAGCCAGGGTGGGCACCCACCCACCAGCTGAGATCTTGTCCAGTGTGCAAATGAGCAGCAAGAGCGGTGTGTTCATCGCACACCAGGAGAGCCCCCAGGCTCCCAGGAAAAGTCTAAACCTCCACGCCCTGACTTCAATAGCCACCCTCAGATCCACACACAAGCACACTGCACACCTGAGCCCCGAACACTCAGCACTGATGCGCACCAAGGATCTGTGAGGCCCTGCAGACAGCAGCTCATTTAGTGTTGAACACGGTGTCAGGTGTCCCTTGCCTCCTCATTCCCTTCCTTAGGAGGACATGTTTGGATGAGCTCAGTAGACCACCTTGTGTGGGAACCAGGGCTTCCTGCTCCTCTCTGACCTTACCCAACCCACTGGTGGCCACTTCTCCTCCAGAGGCACAGAAAGGTCCACCCACTGGTCAAGACCGCAAAGCCATTTCTTGCACTGGGTTTGGTCTCTGCCCAGCCAGCCGGTCCACCGGACTTCACCTGCCCTCTTGGGAATCAAGCGAGGGCAAAGTGCCCAGACTTGTAGGACACTGGGACACAGGAAGAAGACCATCCCTTGTGCTGTGTGGGCTCAGATCTGACCCAGGGAATGATAAGCAGCTGCAAAGGATGGTATCCAGCCAGACATCTCCCAAAGTGGCAAAGAGCTCAGGGCCTTCCAGCAGAAGGCCATAGCTGGGAAGTGACTTTGCATCCTGAGCACAAGCAGAAGGTGCTGAGGCCGGTGTGGTCAAGGTGGCCCTGCCACTTTCCTGCCACATGAGGGGTTAGGGAGGCTCCCCTTGGGAAGCAAGGCCTGCATGGGGCTTTGGAGGCTGAGAAGGTGTGAGAGAGAGGTCATGGCGAGTGCACAGAATGATGGGAAGGGAGGTCAGGCTGGGCCCGAGTGGACCACAGAGGGGGTGGGCACCATGGTATAGGGACAGTGAATGGAGGTGGGTGATCTGGAGAAGACCCAGCACCTGCCACCCAAGAAAATGAGCAAGAAACCCAATAGGTAGCATCATAAATGCTGGAGGGGGTGATCTTTCTAAAGAAACTTAAGAGGGAAAAACACTACTAGAAACTAAAAGGAGGGCTTGGTGATGTAGAGGGAAACAAGAAAGAATGTTTTCCTTCTGAAAGGAAGATAATGGCGGTGAAGGATGGGAAACTCAGACACACGGGACAAAACTACAGGAGACAAGGGTGGACAAACCTAAAGAGTTAGGCACAGTCTGCATGAAGAAAAGCAGTGTTTTATCAGAAGACACAAAGCAGGGCCTGAATACACGGAAACCACGTCCCAGACATGAAGATGGAACGTTACTGAAATGCAAATTCTCCCTGCCGTGGTTTGACTGAGTGACCCCCAAAAGCCCCCGGGCTCTATAGGCTTGGTCCCCAGCTGGTGCTGCTGGGAGGAGGTGGAAGCTTCCGGAGGTGGGGCTGAGTGGGAGGTCTTCTGGTCATCAGGGGAAGGCTCTAAGGCCCCTCATGAGTGACTGGGATCCCAGCCCCACCCTCTGCCTCTCTTCTGCATGCCAGCCATGAGGTGAACAGTGCCACACACGGTCACCATGATATTCTGCCTCCATCCTGCCCCACCCCAGTCCCAACTGATCAGGAACCATGAGCCAAAATAATCCTTTTCTCTTTCTACACTGATTCTGTCAAGGTTCTGTTCCAGGAACAGAAAAGCTGACCAGTACACTCCCTGAATCCATCAATCAATCAATGCAGTTGTAATTGTCATGGGAACTTTTTGCACTAAAAAATTTCAAAAATTGTGAAGAAATTCTTAGAATCATTCAGAAATAAAAGCAAGGGTGAGTGTGTCCTACCAGTAATAAACATGACTATAAACTACAAAACTCAGAACCATAGGATCTTGGCATGCAAAAAAAAAAAAAAAAAAAAAAAATCAGTGGACAGAAATGAAGAACTCAGAAACAGCAACAAGTGGGTGCAGGAATTTGGCATATAATGAGGTGTCATTTAAGTACAGTAAGGAGATTTGGGCCTCAACGGTCATCTTATTACGGGTTTTTTAAAAATCCAAATATAAAAGGGAAATAAGTGAAAATATTAGGTTATTAATAATCTTACACAGAGAGATACTTAAGACAGAAAAACTACAAGTTATAAAGGGAAGGTTGATAGATACACCTGAATGAACATTTTTAAAAGGCATGGCAAAATATTTCCAACACATATAAAATATGCAAAAAAGCTCCCACAAATTAATAAGAACATAAAGAAGAATCCAATAGAAAAATGGGTAAATGATGTAAACAGCTAATTCATAAGAGAAGAAATGAAACCGGCCATCAACTGCATGTGAAAATGTATTTAGTTTCCTAATACATGTACACACACAAACACACATGCACACACACACAATCCCCCCCCAAAAAAAGGATTTATTATTTTGATAATAAAACAGGCAAAAACTGACATTAGCAACACCCAGTACTGCAAAGAAGGTTGCTTTCCTAAATTGCTGGTGACATCAAGGACTTCAGGAGGAGCCTGCAGTGGCACAAAGTGTGAACTGCTTCCAATGCACTGCTCCAATGCACAACTGTGTCGGGAAAAACAGGGCATGGTTGATTCTACTGGTATAGCTGTAACGTGCAGCTCTGAACTATAAGGACTCAATCATCCCGTGTGGTGGCACAAGCCTGTAATCCCTGTAAGAGATTTGGGAGGCTGAGACAGGAGGATCGCAAGTTCAAGGCCAACCTCAGCAATTTAGCAAGACTCTAAGCAACTTAATGAAACCCTGTCTCAAAAGAAAAAAAAGAAAAGAGGGGCTGGGAATGTGGCTCAGTGGTTGAGAACCCCTAGGTTCAATCCCCAGTATTAAAAAAAAAAGAAGTTAGACAAAAATGTTCTGATCCATTGAAGGGGGACTTATGTGTGACTGTGAACACGCGTGAATAAAAAGAAATGGGGAAAGAGAGCCACTAGCTGGTAACATGAAGTACCTGATCTTTTCTTTCATTAAGCATCTCTTGTTTTAATAAGAAAAATCCGTTTAAAAAATGCAATCAGTGGGGCTGGGGTTGTGAATCAGTGGTAGAGTGCTTAACTAGCATGTGTGAAGACTGGGTTCGAATCTCAGCACCACATATAAACAAATAAAAGTCCATTGACAACTAAAAAAGTATTTAAAAAATGCAATCAGTTCACCCATGCTGCTGTTGCGTCAGTAGAGCATCATAATTCATTCCTTTTTATTGCTGAGTAGTATTCCCAGCATGCATATACCAAGATATGTTTACCTGTTCACTAGTTGATTGACAATCGGGCTGTAGTTTAGCTTTATTGCAAATAACGCAGGTAAGTAAATGATGGCTTGCAGTCGTCAACATACATCAAATTGTCCGCTCAGAATGAGTGGACCTTCTGTGAACATAAGTTCTCACTGCCGGGTCACATGGTAAATTTATATTCAGCTTTATGACAAACCGTCCACCTGTTTTCCTCAGTGCCTGGGTCCTTTGGCCTTCCTCCTAGTGATGACACACAGTGACATGGGAGATCCCCAACGCATTTAGCTGAGCCAAGGAAGCCAGACACCAGAGACTTCCTGCAGACTGTTTCATTTAAAATGAAACTTGAGAAAAGGCAAAGTTATCATTCCAGAAACTTCTGTGGTTGCCAGAGGCAGGTTTGGAGAAGGCTACTTACCGACTGCCAAAGGGCACAAGGGAGAATTGGGGGTGGGTGGAGACATGCTGAGCCTGATCACAGTGGTAACTAAACAGCCCCGGGCAGTTGTCAACACCCATCGAACTGTATACTGAAAGGACTTTGTATATGCAAATCAGACCTCGATGAAGCTATGGAAACATTATAGTCACAAAAAGTTCTTCAATGAAACAAGGAACATAGTCTTCCCTTTGACCCACCAATTGCACACTGAGGTATACATCCAGGAGAAATGAGGGCAGATGTCATCAGCAGACACCCGCACAGCCACCCTGTGAAGTGACTCACTCTGGAATACTACTAAGCAGTGAAACAGAATGAAGTACCAGGACAGGCAATAGCATGGAGGGACACAGACAGAGGATGAGGAAAGGAAAGAGCAGACCCGACATGCACTACATTGTATCTTCCCACATAAGAGAAGTTCAAGGACTGGTCAATCCTCCAGAAGGCCAGTTGTGGGCATGGCCTGCCCAGAGGTCATGAAGGTGTTGTTGGCTGGGAGGGTTCAGAGGGGACCCTCTGGGGCCTGGAACATTTTGATCTGGGTGGGAGTCACTCAGTGAATGCTTCTGGGAAACGCCAATGAACTTAACCCTCACAATGTGAGCACTCTATAAGAGGTGTGCTATATAGCTCAACAAATTGTTGATAAGTCCAAAAATAAAAGGAAAACAAGAAAACCAGTCAGGAGGATTAAGTTGTCATTTGCTATGGCATAAGGAGCCATTATTGTTTTAAAAGCTGGTGAAAACTACCCTGAAAGTCACTTCAGAATGACCATGTCACATCGTTTGATTTTGCAGTGCTGGGGGTCGAACCCAGGGCCTTGCACACACTAGGCAAGTGCTTACCACTTGCTACACTCCCAGCCCATGGCATTGTTTTACAGATCCTAGTGAAGGCAGAAGAGGCGGGACATGACCACCAGCCCCTGCAGTGAAGAGAGGGGGCCTGGGAAGGCCGGAGGTAGGGGGCAAAGATGGTAGGAGCCCACAGATTTCCAAGAAGAGCATGCACATGTGTGGACAGTGACTTGAAGCCTGGTGACCCCGTGATGTCATGCTGAGTGCCAGCAAAGTCAGAAAGATGGGGAGATTGTAAAAATAATAATCCACAACTAATGTTCATAGAGTGCTTACTAGGTGTCTAGCCTTGCTCTATGACTTTGAAGGCATTAAGCTTTCAATATTGAAAGCATCATCCTGATCCTGATTTCATGAGTAAGAACCTGAGACCAGATAGGGTAAGTAGACCAGCCATCCTGAGGTCACACAGCTGGGAGGTGAGGGATTGGAAGTGGACCAAGCTTGGTGCATAAGCCTGCAAGCTGGAAAAAAAGGACAAGCTCAGTTGGGGACACCTGAAGAATGTCATGAGCAAACCTTCACCACCCAGAGAAGACTGAATGACAACTCATAGGACAAGGGACTTGGGGATTGCTGGTGGCACTGTGGAGAAACTGGAACCTGCCATATTGCTCATGGGGATGTCAAGTTGTGCATCTGCTATGGGAAATCTATGGCAGTTTATCAAAGAATTAAACATGGAATCACCTTAGGACCCAGCAATCCCACTTCTGGGTATATCTACCCCAAAGAACTAAATCAGAGACTGAAACGGCTATTTGCAAACTCGTGGTCATAGTAGCATTATTCATACCAGCTAAAAGGTGGAAGCAACTCAGATGCCTAGCAACTGACAAATGCACCAAATGTGCTGTACAATGCAATATCATGTGGACTTGAAAGCGAAGGGAATTCCGACACCTGATGCAACCTGAAGGAACTCTGAGGATACTCTGACAAGTAAAATAAGCAGATGCAAAAGAGCAAACACTGCAAGGTCTCCCCACATGAGCTATTCTAAGCAGTCAGATTCACAGAGATAGAAAGAAGAATCGTGGTTGCCAGAAAATAAAAAGGAGAGCTGTCATTCGATTTGCAAGATGAAAAGGTTCTGTGGACGAATGCAGGCGGTAGTTGCATAACCACGTAACTGTGCTTAATGCCCCTGAAATGGACACTTCACAACGGTTCAAAGGTAAATGTATGAGCTGTGGGCACAGTCCCAAGGTCTCTGCTGCAGCCTGGTGTAAAGCTAAGGCACGCACCCACCCACAAGCTGTGGACAGACAGACTGGGTTCCATATTGGTTTTGCCCACTTCCTTCATTCTGGGCATAAACTTTCAGTATTCCTTGTCAAAATCATCATCATTGTGTGATGCATTTTTATGCCAATAGTGTTAGGATTCTTGCCTAAGGCTATAAATAATTCAGCTAAGGCACTCGCAACATTAAATGGTAAGATGCTTCTCATGGGACATCCGCGACAGCATCCTTCAACACGGTCTGCCCGACGCAGCTATTAAAAGGCTCCGTGGGCGTTTGGCCACATGTCAGGAAGCTCTGCCTCAGATGTAAACAAACCAGAGCTGAAAAGCCATAAATCACATATAGAGAGGCACATCTTTTCAGAGAGACCAGGTTCACTCTACTACACATGGATCTCAAATACAGGTGAGACTCATATTCAGATGAAAATAAGAATTCAACCCAACATGTGAAAATAGTTAACTGCTAATAAGTGAGCATAACTGGGAAACCATTACCTGCTGGGGGTCCCAGCAACAGCAAAAGCCCAGAGACCATGAAGCAGACCCCTTCCAGGGTGCCCCCAAGGGAGGTCTTTGCTTTAGCATAGCTTCCACTAAGTGTACAAGGTCAAGGAAGCTGATTTTTATTAACACTAAGTGGATAGTGTTAATCTATCCACTTAGTGTTAATCATATATATATATATATGATATCCACTTAGTGTTAATCATATATATGATATATATATCATATAAAATATGATTAATTAGGATTACAATAAGAGGAAAATATGGAGCACCTGACTTGTGTAAAGTGAGATTGCGAAAGTATGAAAATCAAGCGAAACTCCACTCCCATTGTCCGACATTGATATTCCTTCCTAAGATTTCTCTAGTGAATATTGTGGATTTATAATGAAATAAGATTTATTTTTAAAGCATTTAAACATTTAGTATAAAGCAGGGGACATTAATCCCCCAGGAGACATTTAGCAAAATCTGAGGGCAGTTTTGGTTGTCACAATATTGTAGGAGGTGCGAGTGCTACTGTCATCTCAGGGGTAGAGGCTGGATCCAGAACGTTGGAGGTGCTGAACATTCCAAAATGCATGGGGCGGGGGCAGCTGGCCCCCAAAGGTCCAGCTGAGAGAAACCCAAGCTTATAAAGTCCAAGGGGAGGCTTTTTAATTTCTCCCAGCAGGGTCCCTTCTCAGTGCCTTGGGCTCCTGCTCCCCAAACACCTGCAAGGCCAGGCTACTCAGGCCTGAATTTGCAAAGCAAACATGTGAACATGCACATTCAGATGAAGAGGAAGGTGACCAAGGAAGACAGACTTCCCCGCAAAAGCTCTGGGTTATTTGCTCCCACCTCCCCAGCAGACAACAAGAACTCCAGGCTGCAGGCGGCAGGGTCACCCTGGACCCCTTCCCTGTCACCCGGCTTTCTTGAAGGTTCCAGGGAGACTGAGAAAGAATGTGGGTAGGATCAGGATGGGCCAGAATGGGTCCAAGGTTAGACATGACAATTGTTCCTAGTCACCTCTTATAATGTAAAAGGACCCATTTTCTGTTCTAGGGCCAAAGGCAGAGGCAGAGGGGCAGCTGGATGAGGCTGGCTCTGCTGGACTTGGGTTTCAGGGAAGTGAAGATTGATCTGTTCAAACAGAAGAAAGCAAGACAAAGAATGATCAGAGCCTCATAAAGTACCGCAGAGAATACATGATGTCAACAGAACAGGCGATTCCTCCAGCCTACCACTGAGGGCCAACCTGTCCCTGGGACAGGTCAGGGGATGGCTGCTATTAGATGCTTCACCAGAGGGGGCGCTGCAGAGACTACCAGGGTTGGGAGGACTCTCCACAGCAGGCACCAGTAGACTGTGTGGGCACTTGGGGAGCATTCTCTTAAAAAGAACACCAGTCAGAGCTGGGGACATGGCCCAGGGGGAGAGCACTAGCCTAGCATGTGCAGGGCCCTGGGTTTGATCCCCTGCACCACAAAATAATTAAGAATAAAAATAATATTTAAAAGAACACCAGAAACAAACCATCTCCCGGGAAGGGTAGGCACACTCATTATCCAACAATATTTTGAGTATTCAAGTATATTTGACTAAATTATAGGAAATTGAATAATCGTTAATTGAATTTCATCTTCAGTGTTCAAAAGTTTTACTTCAAAAGATATAATACGCTCCTAATCTTGAAGCCACCCAAAAAGGCTTCGTTTTTCAATGTTAGAAGTAGTCAATGAAATGTGAAGAAAAAGGACACTATACCAAATCTCTGAACCTACAAAGGAAGTTGTTTCCTAAAACGAATGACTTCCATGCTGCTAAGCAGGAAGGGAGCATTCATTTTCATAAAAAATGCCCTGGGGGAAGAAAGGAAGGGGAAATTATTTAATCTAACTTTTTCCCCATGCAGCCTGTTATTTCTGCTGCTTCATTTTTAACCATTTCCCTGAAAACTTAAGATTCAACCCTTTCCCACTGGATGAGGGAGATGCAGAAAGAAAATGCTCTTTCAGAGTCTCGCATGAACGGAACTGTTTGCTTCAATGAGCAGTCTGGCTCATTATTGGGGCAATTGATAAAATATGGGTGTAGACTATTAGATTGGCAATAGTGTTCTCTCAGTGTCAAAGCTTCTGACTGAACCACGGTACTGTGATTAGATAAGAAAATGCCAATGTCCTCAGGAAATACACGCTTCACTAGTTAGGATTACTCTAGCAATATCATTTTTTTTTTTTTTTTTTTGGTACCAGGAATTGAACCCAGGAGCACTTAACCTCTAAGCCACATCCCCAGTCCTTGTTATTTTTTATTTTGCAACAGGGTCTCATTGAGTTGCTTAGGACCTCACTAAGTTGCTGAGGCTGGCTTTGAAGTCACTATCCTCCAGTTTCAGCCTCCCAAGCCACTGGGGTTATAGGACAGCACCCACCACTCCTGGCTCATAATTTATTCTTGAATAGATCCAAAAAAATTTAGAGATAGGTCAACTTCCTTTGTCCTATTCTATACCTTTTCTATTAATTTAAAATCACATAAAGGTTTGTAAATGCACAGGAAAAATCAAGGAAAAGCTATATTTAATCAAATCAAAGATGCCATTGATTCTAAAACAGGTCATTTCTTTCATGTTCCACAATTAAGGAAAAATACAGTTATTTTAAAATGTGGCATAATACTTTCCTATTAATTTAGAATGTCTCTTCTACACTTTGAACTCTTTTAGATGTATTAATGTGTAGGTTTTATTATACATCACTCTTCTGCATACATAAAAACTAAAAGCCAATAGGTAAGGGAAATAAATAGGCTAAAGTATTCTTCCGACTTCTCCACTTTCTGGTTTCAGCGTTTCTGAATCTCTTTTGGGTTCAGAATTGTGTCTGTGCCTGTCTGTGCCTTCCCATCCTCCAAGACATCAAACCTGTAGGTGACACAGCAGCTTTCCTAAAGAATGCTCCATGATTCTTTCCAATATTTTCTTCCAAGTCATTGAAGCCCATTATGCAGGTTTCGATGCTTGGTCTTCTCAGAAGGGACCAAAAAAGGCTTCTGGAGAAGACAGGACCCTCGCTTCCTCCACAGTCATTTAATTGGGCGGGCATGAGAGTCCACTAAGTGTGCGCATGCTCAGGAATGTCAGCAACCACACAACTCCTACCAGCCCAGCAGAAAGAGATGCTACGACACCATGAATATAAGAAGCATCCAGATTTCAGAGGTTTACAATCAAATGTGAAAGGGGTGCATCTTGCAGTTGAAAGGTGATATTGTAAAGTTAACAGGGTGGGGGTGGTGGAAACTGTTTCTGTTCACTCCAAATTTGTGCCAATAAACACACAATAATTTGTTGGCATTATGTCTGAAATAGGAAAGAAAAAAAAAAAGAACACACCTGATCCACAGAAGATAGTTATTCTGTCTAAATGTCAAGTCTGATTTTTATCCATGTATTCCCTATGTATCTCAAGGCAAACAATTATCCATTCATTTTGTTCAGATCTAAGAAGCTTCTCTGCTATGAAATGCATTAATTGGCCCAAACAATATTAACCAAAAACCTATAACAAGTAAGGAAAAGCCAAACTCTAATAATGCCATGAAGGAGCTTAGAATCTGGTAAGATGCCACCTTGAATTCACCCAAGTACACTTTTTTTTCCCCAAGTTTTAATATTTCTGAAGTTGCTCTGGGCCAGGTAGCAGTCATGATGTAGTTACCATTGTCTGCACATATACATCAAAACTCATAATGGATATCATTAATTTTGAAGAAACCATATTAGAGACCATATTGGAGAATTTTTCAAAGTCAGATTTACTGAGATATAATTTACATAGGGTAAACTTCATCTTTTTTAGATGTTAAGTTCTAGGAGTTTCTAAAAGCATGTACAGTCATGTAACCATCACCAAAGCAGAGATGTAATATTTCCATTATTCCCCCCAAGTCCCCCAGTACCTTTTTTTGTAGCCAATACCTTCCCCAACCTCCCCACCCTGGCAACTGGTGACCTGGTTCCTGTCTCAATCATTTTGCATTTCCCAGGATGTCCTATCAAAGGGTCATAAAATGTGCAGTCTTTTGTATTCAGCTTCTTTCACTTAGCAGGGTGTCTTTTAGATTTAGTCATTATTCTTGCACCGATCAAAATTGTATTCCTCCTCATTTCTTTGTAGTGTCCCTTGATTCTGATTGGTTGATACACTAATTGGTTGTTTATTCTCCAATAGATAGATAATTTGGAGTATTTCAAGTTTGAGGCAACTAAGAATGAAGTTGCTACTAACATTCAATGCAGATTTTTGAGTGTTATGTGGGTATATGTTATAATTGGTCATGGAAAAAAAGCCTAGAGGTGGGCTATGTTTAATGACTAATTTCATAAGAAATTGCCAAATTGTTTCCCAAGAGGACTGAATCACTTTGAATGCCCAGCAACGATGTGGCGGTCTCAGCTGCTCCACATCACTGCCAGTGCTTTGTGTTGTCAGGAGGTTTGGTTTTGTTTTATCTGCCATTCCAAAATATGCGCATTCGTATCTCAATATGGTTTGAATTTGTTTCCCTAATGACTAATGACAGTGTCTTTTCAGGCACTCATTTGCCATTTTCTTTAGTGAAGTGCTGCTCAACATTCCTATTTTTAAATTGGTTGTTTCTTTCATGATTGCACTGCAAGATTTCCTTCTACGTCTGAACACAAGTCTTATTGGATAGGTACTTGATAAATATTTTTGTCTAATTCATGATTTTTCTCTCACTCTTTAAAGTGTATTACAAAGAATTTTTTTTTTTTAAATTTCGATGAAACCAACTTGTCAATTTTTTTCTTTTATGATTTGGGTTTTATGTGTCCTAAGTTAATGGATGTTTGCCTAATGCAAAATCACAAAGACCTTCTCCTATTATTATTCTAGAATTTGGTAGTTTCAGCATTTGCATTTAGGCCTATGAGCCGATTTAAGTTGGGAAGTTCTTGTGTTTTGCAGTACCAGGGATTGAACACAAGAGCACTCTACCAGTGAGCTACATTCCCAACCTTTTTTATTTTATCTCTGGGGTCTTGATAAGTTGCTGAGTTTGACATTGAACTTGTGATCCTCCTACCTCACCCATTGTAGTAGTTGGGTTTATAGGCACGTGCCACCACGCCCAGTTGATGGGAGATTTGTTGTTGTTATTATAATTGCTGCTCTTTGTTTTTCCATGTAGATATTCAATTGTCTCAGTAGCTTTTGTTGAAAAGACTATCCTTTTCCTGTGGACATCTTGGCACCTTTGTCATAAATAAATTGTCACATGGGGGTATCTTTCTAGGCTCTCTAATCTATTCCATGTATCTATATCTGTCCTTGTGCTGATGTCAAATTGTATTGATAACTTCAACTTTTAGTGTATATTGGACTTACATTGCTTTTTCAAAATTATTTTGGCTATTCAAGGTCCTTGATTATTCTATGTACATTTAAGAATCAGTTTGTCAACTTCTACCTAAAGCTCACTGGAACTCTAATTGGAATGTTGCTAAATCTGTACATTTGGAAAAGTCAACATTTTCACAAAGCTGGATCCACAAACACAGTTTATCTCTCTGTATACTTACATCTTCTTTAAGTTCTCTCATCAATGTTCAGTAATATTTAGCATGAAAATGGACATTTTTAAAAATTTAACCTGGTACATTTTATGTTTTTTCATGCTACTGTAAGTGGTTTTTTTTTTTTTTTTGGTACTGGGGATTGAACCCAGGGTGCTAAACCAGTGAGCCACATCCCCAGTGCTTTTTTATATTTTATTTAGAGACGGGTCTCACTAAGTTGCTTAGGGTCTCACTAAGTTACTGAGACTGGCTTTGAACTCACAATCCTCCTGCCTCAGCCTCCTGAGCTGCTGGGATTACAGGTATGCTCCACTGCACCCAGTGTAAATGGTCCCTTTTTAATTTCATTTTAAATTGATCTTTGTTAGTATATACAAATGCAATTGATATTTGTATATTAACCTTGTCTCTTATAATGTCCACTACTGGTTCAAGTAGCTTTTCTATAGATTCATCAGAATTTTCTGTGTAAATGGTTATGTTGTTTATATCACCAGCAAATAAAGACAGTTTTACTGTTTCTTCTTCAATTCATGACTTTTCTTCCCATACTGAACTAAGATCCTTAGTACAATGTAAAATCAAAATAGTGAAAGTGGACATCTTTGCCTTGATTTCCAATCTTCAATGAAAATACCATTTTCACCATTAACTATGATGCTGAATACAGGATTTTGTGGATGCCCTGTTATTGGATTTAAATTTTCTTCTATTCCTATTTTTTGACAGTTGTTTATCAGGAATGTATGCTGAGTCTTCTCAAAAACTTTTCTGCATCTGTTGAGATTTTTCATGTAATTTTTCCTTTTTAGTCTGTTAATACAATTACACGGTCAGTATTTTTAATGTTGGACCAACTTTACAGTCTTGGAAAATACCTCCACCTTGTGATATATTCATGGCTGGATCTAATTTGCTAATATATCATTAGGGTTTTGTGTCTATAGTCATGAGTGAGTTATTTATTTATTCATTTATTTATTCTTGTAATGCCTCTGTTTGGCTTTGGTGTCAGGATAGCACTGGCCTCAAAAAAAATCAACTCTAAAATACCATCTACTGTAGGATACTTCATTATTTTATAACCACAAAAAAAAAAAGAAAGAAAATCCCCAAAACCAACCCACCACCTATTACAATATGACATAATGCTTCCATATCACTTAGAATCAACTTGTATATATCAAAAAAGCTATTGTGGTTTGAAAGTGTTTCCTACTATTTTCTGGTATACATCGTACATACTTGATGTTATTTCTCCTTTAAATGTTTGGAACCATCTGGTCTTAGAATTTTCTCTATGGAAAGGTTTTGGTTTTCTATAAATTTAATTTATTTAGTAGATATAACCTATTAGTCTGATTTTTCTTTAGTGAACTTTAATAGTTGTATCTTTCTAGGAATTGGTCCATTTGGCCTACGTTGTCAAATGTGTTACATGGAGTTGTCCTTCATATCCCTTAACTATTCTTTCAGTGTTGGGGTGATGGTAGGGTCCCTCTGCTGGCATGAGGTCCTTTCCTTCATTCCTGATATTGGTGACTTTAATTTTCTCTCTCTCTCTGTCTCTCTCTCTCTCTCTGTCTCTCTCTCTCTCTCTCTCTCTCTCTCTCTCTCTCTCTCTCTCTTTGTTTTTTTCTTTTTTTTTTTTTTAATCAACCTAACTAGGAGTTATCACTTTTCCAAGTTTTTTTTTAAATCACCTTTGGTTTCATATATTTTCCATATTCTTGTTCTGAGTACAATTTCATTGAGTTCTCATGTTCTTAAAGTAACCTAAAGGGCAATAAATGTAGGGGGGAAAAGTATAGATAGCAATGATTCTGAATCAAGAAAAGATTCAGCATATTCAGACTCTGAATTTGAAGAAGTTTCCAGGAACACCTTTATTTTAATATTGCTTATTTCCTTCAGCAGATATACAAGCATTATAGTGATATTGGTTGGTGCTTAGGGTAATCCACAACAGCTTTTTCAATATATACAAGTTGATTCTAAGTCATATGGAAGCATTATGTCGTATTGTAGTAGGTGGTGGGTAGGTTGGTTTGGGTTTTGTTCTTTTTGTTTGTTTGTTTTTTGGTGGTGGTTATAAAATAATGAAGTATCCTACAGTAGATGGTATTTTTGAGTCGATGACAAGTGGTCTTGTGTCTTTAAAAGTCTAATATGACTTGCAGTGAGGTGAAAATCTCTAGAGGAATCAAGGCCCAGTGGTCTTAGAGCTCAGGAAGAAAGCAAGGAAGTTTGTGGCTCAAACTCGGGCTGTTGAAGGAAGAGAAGAGGGGAGGTGGGCGTGCCTGAGACCGAGTGCTGAAAACGTGTTTGGGAGGGTGTGTCAGCCAATCACGTGGAACCCTGAATGCTGAGAACCTTTGCGCTGCATCCTGCAGGTAACAGGAGGAGAGCGAAGCTTCATGGGGAGTTACGTCCTTCAGGCACATTAACCCATTAGCAAGAAGGAAAAAACTAAAAGTGAACACACCCAGAAAAAAGGACACAAATGACAAGGGAGGCTTCCAAGGGGGAGGTACTGAGCATTGTGACTGAACCAGGGAGAAAAATGAGATCAAAGGGGCCCTGAGGTCCGGAGTTTGAGAGAACAAGGGATCATGTTGACACAACAGATGCGGAGGCGTGATCTGAACCAGATCTGGTGTTGGAGGTGAGACTGGAGGAAATGAGCAGGGCAGAAGGCACTGCGGTGAGAGGACTCAGGCTGGGCAACCTACGGACCATCCCCAGAAGCCACATGGCCCCTGGGCTGCTGTAAATACAGGCCTGGAATTGAGGAAGAAATTCTGAAGTAGCGATACAGATTTGTGACTTTTCCACCTAGGAGTGTTGTATAAAGCAATGAGATACCAACATGGAGAAGGGATAATGAAAGTGAAAACATCAATCCACACCAACAAGTTTGAGGCCTTCCATGTATCAGACAGCAACCTGGTGCTCTTTGGTTATTAACTCAATAAGTTCTCAAACCCAGGAAGGAGATACCATTATGGTTCCCATTATAAAGATGGGAAAACAGAGACACAGAGAACTCAAGTTACTTGCAGAAGGTCACCCAGCTGGAAAGTTACAGAGCCCAGACAAACACCCAAGTAATCTGACTCCAACCTGCTCCACAAGGCTGGCTCTGACAAGAGCGGCAGGGATCCTTATAGAATGATATATTTGGGGGATAAGTGAGCTCAGACACAGAGACAGAAAAGGAGCAGTCAGAGAGGTACATTGTGACACAAATGTGCTTCTGCCATGAGGATTATAAATACGCACCATGCCAGATGGTCCTTACAGAGAGTATGGGAATGAATGCCACGGATTTGCTGTATGGATTCTATTTAAACCATTTTCAGCCACCAAGTCATCTATGTTATCCATTTTTAAAATTTCGGGATGAGTGGGATCAGTTAAAAAAAAATAAACGGACTCATTTTCGAAGCTGTGGTTTCATAGATGGTAGATGCAAATGGCTCGGAAATTAAAAATAGCATTCTAGAACAATGATTCTCCAAGTGAGTTACTGGGATGGGAAGTATCAGCATCCCTTGACAATTTGTTTAGAAATTCAAATTCTCACGCCCCTCCTCAGACTTACTGAATCAGACACTCAGTGGGTGGGACTCAACACCCCATGTGTGACGAGGGGGTGACGAGCTGGCCAGGTGATTTAATGTATGCTCCAGTTTGAAAACAACATTCTAGAAGATGAGATGATCTAGGTGTGAGTGACAGATCTTTAGGCCCCTTGACCCAATCAGAGAGGCTGTGAACAAGGCCATCCCTGTGGTCCAGTTCTAAGCAGGCTGCTTGATTCTCAGGGGAGTTTATACTCTGGTAGAGCCAGTGAGGTGAGAAGTCCTTGCTTTCTGTTGCCCCGTGTCAGGGAACAAGTTCTTTTGCTCCTTGTTATCATCATCTGGAGATGTGGAGCGGAATGCCCTCGGGGTTGCACAGGCTTTCACCAACCCCATTGCTACAGTTCAGCTCTTGAACGTCCCCCAAAAGTCATGTGTTAAAGGCCCGGCTCCCAGGGTGGCGCTGTTGGGAGGTCCAGGGAATCTTTAGGAACAGGGGCCTTGTGAGAAGTCCTTAGGTCATGAGGGCATACCCTCTAAGGGGACTGTGGGCCCTCACCTCTTCCTCTTTCTCTCTTTGGCTCCTGACGTAAGCAGTTCTGCTCTGCCACGCATTTCTGCCCTGATCAGATATTTTGCCACAGGCCCAAAATAATGGAGTTAATCAATCATTGCCTGGAACCTCCAAAACTGTGAGCCAAAATAGACCTTTTCTCACTTTAAGTTAACTCTCTCGGGTATTTCATTATAGTGACAGAAAGCTGACCAGCGGAATCTTCACAGGAGGACATCGCCCAATTTCTCCAACCTTGAAGTCGACACCGTATTACCAACCAACCAGAAAGTGCCACCAGGAGGCAGAGCCAGTTTCAGAGGCGGCCAAGAGGCTGCCAAGGAAGTCAACAAATAAATAAATAAATTTTTGAAATCTTTAGGGTTTACATGTGAAGTTTAGTCCTCAACTTGCAAAATAAATAAATAAATACATAAACCTCTTAAGCCTCCTATCTCTGCCAGGCTTAACCCCCTTCTCTGCATTTCAGTAACATCCGAACTCATCCTAACCACTTGCCCTTCCTCGCCACACATCCTGCCAGCTTATGCGCGTCTGGCTGTCTGTGTCTTGCGGGACTCTGGATCTGCCATCCACACACACATACCCAGCGAACTCCACCCACCAACCCAGTCACCCTTTGGGAAGTTTTCCTTCCCTTGAGCAATACACATCCCCACTGGTAGAGACAGCTACACGGTTTGCACCTGAATTCCATAACCAGTCAGTCAAAAATGACAAGCAGCTATCTAGGAATGGAGTGTTAACCAGAGCTAATGGAAGGGAACAAGAAGCAGCAGAAGGACACCTGGGTTTCCCTGTTGGGGACAAAAAAATGGGAGTCGGGTTGGCTTATTCAGATGTTGGAGGTGAGACTAAGAAGATGTTCTCTCCTGGGCCTCTTGGAGAAAATGCCCTTCCCCACTCCCTCCCACCCTCCAGCGTTCATGAAAGTTAGGACCTTGACCTTTCTACACATTATTCACCATAATGTTCTGTTAAGAAGACTTTGTTCCATTTCCTTCTATTATTTGGGGAATCCAACTTAGAATTGCTGGACCATAGCAAGAGGTGGTCGTCGTTCCTGGTGAACAAAGTCAGGAGAAGACCACAGAGGCCACACTGCCCCAGGCTGACCTGCATCCTTCCATGGTCTTGTCCTGCATCCCACAGACAGCAAGCACCCTGCAGAAAACCCTGCCTTCACCTTCACCTTCATCTTCTCCGTACCCTGCACGAGACCATTATCCAGCACCCACGTCTGGCCTCTCTGATGGCGGCTTCTTCAGCTTTCTTGGTCAGTTCGGGGCAGCCCTGAAGAGCAGGGGCTATTCTTCTCTAGTGAGGGGGGCAGCCGTTGGACAGATACCCCAGCTTTCCATCTTCCATATGTTTCTTCAAAGGGCCGCACAGGACTGAGCCCCAGCGGGGCTCCCTCATGACTCTTCCTTCCTGCTGGCTGCGGCCACTCTGCAGCCACAGGGGCTCCCTAGCTAATCCCCCAATAACCTCCTTCCACCAAATCTCAGGGTCTACTGGTTGGGAGGGGAGGGAGGAAGGCACATTATGATATGTATACCTACAGGTTCACCCAAGGAAATGCCTCAGGGGTCCCTACCCTCTGCCACCGCAGAGGGGACCAGATGTTTCCATGGTAATATCTTGCTAAAACTTACAAGTAAAAATAAATCTATTATCATGTATTAAGGCTGAGGAACTGAAAGGAAAACGAAGGCGGAGCCCTCGTCCTTCCAGGGCTCTCCTGATGGCCTGATACCAGCTGGACTCAGGCTGAACCTCCTCAGGTGCAGACTGTCCCTGGTCCTTCATGAACTGGCTCAAGCCCCCACTCCCGTGCATGCCCAAAGTGGACCCACAGAACCTGTGTGGAGCCACGGAAGGGGATTCCAGGAGCGACCCTGCCCACATTCGAGACACCCTAAGGGTCTGGCATAGAGGCGGGCTCAAAGCCTGGCCACTGCCCCCATTCTGTGCTTTCTCGGGGTCTGCTCTTCGCCTGGTTTAGCCGCTCCCTCCTCTGGGAAGTCTCCCAGACTGGTCCTCTGTGTCCCACTGCCCTGTGACTTTGGGTCCTGGGGACCTATACTCCCTGTACCTCTGTGTTGGGCACATTCTTAACATACAAATGATGATGGAGGAGACCAGAGAGGACAAGATTATTCTACTTTGGATTAAAACTGGAGTAAAAAAACAGGAGTGTATTTAAAGTGTACTATAGTTATACATAACAGTGGGGTTCATTCTGACATATTCATAAATGCATGTAAGATGGGTTTCTCCATTTTGACCCCAGGTGCACCTCCTTCCCTTCTCCTCCTCCCTCCCCCTGATCCCCTTCTTCTACTCTGCGGGTCTTCCTTCTTTTTATCTCTTTTCTAATTGATGCATTACAGTTATATTCAAAAGGCAGGATGAACACGCACAGAGGTAAGGTTTCAAAAAGAACACTAAACTGCGAAAATACTGACTTCTCTCCACTGCCTCCTGGCCTCACCCTCTGGAGGGCGGTAAGAAGCTCGGGCTGGAAGCATATTTAGAACAGGAACATCGAGAATGAGCCCATAACGCAGAAATTCAAAGCCAATCATTCTGCACTATTCAAATGCACTGGGGCAGGGAGGGCTGATTCATGCTGGTGCTCTCCCTCCTAATTCAGGGACTAAATCAGCCTCAGAGAAACCATAAAAATAGTCACTCTTTTCCCTGGAATGTCTAGCTGAAATCGACCTGAGCGCTGCTTATTTTGTCGTGAAAGAGGAATTCTAGAATATCACAATCAAGTCTACTGGCAAAGATCAGATCTACCCATGAGATTCCTTCACAGATCTAAGAAAACCAAGAGAAAAAGTCACCATGGACCACATGTAAGAGTGGCTTTTTTTTTTTTTTTTTTTGCAGTGCTGGGAATTGAACCCAGGGTTTCATGCTTGCAAGGCAAGCACCCTACCAACTGAGCTATATCCCCAATCCTGCAGTAGATATCTTAAGACGCTTTATGTGGTAGATTTCCAAGATGAGACTCTTCAGAATTGCTTCCCCTGAGTTTCCAAGGTGAGAAAGTCATGTCGCTCTAGTTAACGTATGCTTTTCCCAACATAAAGCACCTGCAGCAAATTTCTATTTAGTAGTTTGTGCTACCTACTTTCCAAGAGGAAAGACTACCACCCAATCTGAATAAAAAATACTCCGAGCAGTACTATCCCAGGTAATCCCCCCATTCAATGGAATGGTTGTAATCAGACCTTCACAGCATTCCTTAGACATCTGAGGTCCCCAGGAGCTCAGGCCTTACCTGCCCATCTTCTGCTCCTGCTCCATCTTCCACTCCATGCGCCTTCAGCCAGGGTGGGGCCCTGAGGACAGCAAATCCTCTATGAACAACACAAAACTCTCATTAGTAAACGTGGCCTTCCTTAAAACTGCACCATATGCATTGTTTAGATGCCTCCAATAAACTTGTGCTTCAGTGTCCATGCAACAGGGAAGCGACTGGGGCGAGGCGGTAGCAAGGTGGCAATAGATGCTGGTGGAGGAGGAGGTGTCCGCCACGGTGGCCAGTGCACAACCTGGCCAGACCCTCTCTTACGAGGGGCTCGGCAAGGGTGAGTATCCATTCTGGGGGAAGGTGCTCTGCACACTAGGATAAATGCGGCCAGCTGCAGGATGCACGCCAGCAAGGATGGATGCTCAGGTGCTTGTCGGGTAGGAGGGATGGCATGGTGACAGTGTTTACCTTGGACGGCTCTCCTCTGAGGGCATTTCTACCCCGTTGGAACCCGGGAGTCACGCTTTCCAGTTGAGGAAGAGAAGAGGGTGGCCATAGAGGCACGGCCGTGCTGGGGTCAGCTCTGTCTTGTCCTCCTTCAGCTACAGATGAAACTTCGGGGTAGGTGTTGAGGAGACCGTGTGGACACACGTCAGGTTAAGACACTCAGGAACGTCCACGACACACACATCTTCAGGCCTCTGCTCCCTTCTTCACACAATCAGGGCTTGCTGTGCCCTAGGCTTTGCTTATTATTTGCTCAAATTCAAAACTCTACAGCTGCCAAGCACTTGGCGATTTCAGACCAATTTCACATGATTATACCTCTACCTTCCAACCCAAGTCCCTGGCAGGAAACATCAGACAGAAAAGACTCCAACTTGAAGCCCACGGTTCTACTCTGTGGCTGATGACTGATTTGTGCATCCACAGTCCATACCTGGAGGTTTGGGTACTGGGAGAAGGCCGTGTTGTGAATGTCAACACACATGCACTAACACCCGTGAGGAAAGTTTCCCGAGATCCCAGTCAGCACCCGGAAGAAGAGCAAAAAGGTAACACCTTCCCTAAAAGAAAGACAGTTTCCTTTCCTGGGTTTTCGGACTAAGGAGATTTTATGAATGCTCCTGGGGAATTTTCAAAACATGCCCAGTCTGAAGCAGTGAGGTCACATCCGTGCTCACAAAGTGCAATGCTGTGGGCCAAGCCCGTCCCTCAGGCTGTGCTGCACGTGTCCATGTACATAAGTTCAGGTAAGACAGGAATCCGAACCCATTAAATAAGGGAAGCAGAAACCTTAAAATAGATTCAATTGTTCACTCTCTAGAGTTTGCAAATGCAGGTTTTTGTTGGACCTGGACAATGTGCTATAAATCTGCTGCTCACCCTGGAAGCACAGCAAAGCCACATGTCACAGAGACCACGTGTCCCCGGGACCCTGCATGGAAGCAGATTCGTTACACAACACCTCCAAGCAGTGCAAGAAGTAAGCTGAACCCTTTACAACCCAGACTCCACAGTACATTTGCATTCTGTTGTTGAGGAGAGGGTTGTTTCAGGTTGTTGGGAAAGGGCCAGCCCACCCAGTGCGCTGGATTTATTTGTGTATATATTCACAGCCTTCCATGTTCTAAAGATGGCTTAAGTCACTTCCAATGTAGGCAAAATTTACCATGATAAATAAAGTAAAAATAAGTAGGTGAGGAAATCAAAGTAAAAGGGGGAAAAAGTCAGGCCACATTGGGCCTACGGAGTAAGGACATGGGGGCTGCTTGTCCCTGTCCAGGGCCAGCCAGGCAGGGCTGCTCTGAACAGAGATTCACAGTGGCAGAGAGCCCAGCAGGCCAGGGGGGCATGGCCACTCCATAGCAATGCAGGTACTCTGAGTAGAAAACACGTTCCCCATCCATAACCCTCTCTACATGACGTGGCATGCCACCCACGCAGGAAATACAGTAACAAGGTGCAATGGTGGAAATGAGAGAATCGCAGGAGGGGGGTTTTCAATGAGGTCTACACGACGGCCACGTATGCAGGTCTCTGATGTCAAACTCAAGCCCAGGAGGGTGACCAGTGTTTATAGCCACAGTAGCCAGAATAGAAATCCCATGACCCAACTCAGATAAAAGCAGAGGTCTCTGACTGACCTCCAGGTAGGGAGCCTGGGTTCACCCCACTGAGGGTCCTTTCCTCTGTTGGGGTGACACCAACCTGAGTTTCATCTCTCTAGCCCCCTAGGGGCTGTACAACAGGCTGAAATCTATCAGATATGGGAAGGAAAGGGGCCTCCCTCCAGTCAGCTGAGCAAGATTAGAAAGCATCAGAACAGCCAACTTTTACTTTTTCCTACAACAGGATTTCTGTACAGCCTTTAGTATTCTAAAGTACATTGCGAGTCTACAAAGGTGTGGTGGGCAGTATATTTTATGCTACATTTCAGAACTGTATTTAACAAGAGCTACTTTCAGGAAACAGCTCAGGTAATCTGTCCTCTGCTGAGTCTGGAGACCACGATTTTCTTCCAGGGAATCTATTTGTTCCTCAGGTGTATGTTTCTGTTCTCAGGGCATACTGTCACAAATCCTGAATCCCTCTGTACTCCCCACCAGAAGGCTGATCCGAGGGAAGCAAAGGCTGCCAAGGGCCACCATCAACACAACCTTGGCTGATGTCCTGCTTGTGGAAACTTGTTTGGGGCCCTGTGATCTCTGTGCTAAATAAAAACTGAGCAATGAGAACAGCGTTTCCTCTTTTGCAGGCCTTGGCCTGTCAAAACAGTCCTGTTTCCCACTACAACCATGGAGGTGGATATTATCTGGACAGACTCACTACTCGGTGTGCAAATCAAGGCTGAGTTTACACAGAAGAACATTGGCAGAACTGGGTCCCCCAGTCATCTCAACACAGTGGACAATGATTCAAGTGAATGAGTCAACAAGCCACCTGGACCATGGTCTTAGGGGTAGAAGGCTTTTAATGACCACTGAGGTACTAGGTACATAAACAAAGGCAACTTCATTGGGTAGTTTTAAAAGTTATCTTTTGATAAGAAATCAGTAATCCATGCCTAGTGCTTTTGAAAGGACCTCAGTAAATTTAAACTCAGATGTCAGGAACAAAATAAAACTAAACCAGTCCCGAAAAAGATACATGACATAGCTGTCAGAGCCTCCAAAATATATCTGGATATGATTTTTAAGTTAGATCCAAAATAAGTGAGAATTTTTTTTTATAAAAATAGACTATTTTTTGTACTGGGGATTGATACCAGGGGTGCATAACCACTGAGTCACATCCCAGTCCTTTTATATTTTATTTAGAGACAGGGTCTTCATAAGTTGCTTAGGACCTTGCTAAGTTGTTCAGGCTGACTTTGAACTGGTGATCCTCCTGCCTCAGCCTCTAGAATCACTGGAATGACATGCATGTGCCACTGTGTCTGCTAAAAAGACTTTTTAATAAAAGGTGTGGCCTTTGGAAACATGTTTTCTTAGTGCCTGTATAATTTGATCACAACACTAGATTTTCCTGAAACCTTCCAGGAATATCTTTAGTGTGTAAAATAAACTATGACAGTAAAGTTGAACCACTGGCATGTTTAACACTTAGTTATCACTGAGACCTTAAAAGCTCCACACTGCACCACATCTACAAGACATTTGTGGAGGATTCATTTCATGGATGCACAGGGCTTCCTCTTGATGTTGATTCATCAATATTTTTCCTTTGTGTGGTCTCTAGCAATTAGCTACAGTAAGAAATATGTCATATCAGAAATATAACCCATTGTAGGGACAAGCAAATATGTTTTTTCAGAAAGTCTAATAAAACCCAAGGAAATTCTGTACAATCAGAATTCAACACCATGTTTCTGAAGTCCAATAATGATGCTCCACTTGCCTATTATGTTGCTTCCCTTTTGTACAGATCTAAATGGAACAGGGCTAAAGAAAGAAATCCAGTCTCCAAATCCACCAATGTCTGTTCCACCTGCTTTCTTCCACAATTATTATCACTTCTATCCATTTAGATTCTAATCCAGAGATCCCCAGGAATCTAATCCTCACCAAAGGTAAAACTGGAATTATTCACTTGTTCCCCCACACCACCATCCCCAAGGAGCAGAACTTGGTCTGTGTCCCTTAGATGCTCCTCAATTATTTGTGTATATACATTTCTCCCCAACACTGGAAGGCCAGGCAAAGCAGACAGCTTGTGTTGCCCAGCATGTTGTGTACACACAGAAAGCATTAGAGCTCATGAAAATATCAGAAGAATTAAAATGGCATGAAATCATCTCAGAAATTCTAGCATCTATAATAAAGGGAATTCAGTAGAAATGATCAATAGTACTCTCTCCATCAACTGTCAGTCCCTTAAAAGCAAGAACTGTGCAAGAGATGTGCATGGTGCTACCCAGTTCTCATATTCCCCAACAATGGCAAAGTGCTTTGCCTCCTTCAAGGGACTGTGTGACTTTTCATGAGTAGGGTGAATGAATGATTTAACAAGGAAAACTCAAACTTTTCTTTTAAATGCTTTTGCTTCAAGATGCCATTCCTTCTCCTTAGAAAGTTTTGTGAACCATTTTCTACAAATATATAGGGACAGATTCCTTCTTCATTGTAGGTAACTGGTATTCATACATTCCCACCATGTGTCTTGAGTTGTCTCAGAGAGAAGGGCAGCATCAACTCTTGACCATGAACTTCTTCAGTGAGGAAAAAGTGTTATTAGGCACTTAGAACTGACATGTGTATATTACTTAACAGCTCATAACAATAACTTATTTTACATTTTAATCTTTAGAATTTGGTTTGCTCACTCAAAGATACATAACATAGTGGTTTGAGTGAAGTAAACAGGAAGTTTATTTTCTGAGGTCACTATTTAGATTAAGCAGTTCCACAAGTTCCACACAACATAAATTCTTTGGCCATAGAAATGTAGTCATTTCATAAATAGCTGTAGTTCTCTGCAAGACGACTTGAAATTGGCATTTTTCTAAAGGTATAAGCTCTACCAGGAACTATACTAGGCTATGAAATTTCATAAAAACAGTGCTCAAATACTGGTCTTCAAGGAGTTTAAAATCTAGGTGATGGTGTAGAATATACAAATAATATTAAAAAATCACTGACACCTTAAAGAATTGGTCCACTTCCTAAATGACTTATTCTCATGAATGTTTCTACTTCCAGTTCTATGCAATTTCTTCTCTCTGTGTACTACTGGAGATTATCTCTTGACCTCTTGATGTTCTTTTTTTAAAAGGAACACAGTTCAGTAAATTTTAAAATTGTCAATCTCATATTACAGGTTTTTTTGCATTGAAGAAACAAACACAAGACTCATGTTGCTACATCTATCTGCAGCTTAATATTAAGTTTGGAAAAGACAGGGTGTTCTTTGGGATGCATCACAGACAGAGACAAGCACATGAGATACCGTGAGTCCTGACTCACTGCCACCAGTCTCCAACATCCAGAAGGGTAGTCTTTTCTTCCCAAAGTTTCTAAGCTGTAAACCTCTGAGACATTTCCTTTTTTGGTAAAAGTGTAGGAATCCACTTTCAAGAGGGCTTACCTGGTAATTTGTGTTCTCGTGCTGAAGTCAAGAGACCTCATTGAGCGTAGAACTTCAATGCACCCCAAGTACTGCAAGAGGAAGAAACATAAATCATGAGTTCTGGGAACTGAGATGCAGAGAAAATTTCTAACTACAACAAGGAAATTTTTTGGAAGCAATACACATTTCTTAAATCACAGTTTAACTCAGAATTCTGAGACTATATTCTGTTTCTATGAAAGCAATAATTCAAGCCCATAAGGGAGTATCATGAATACTTAGATTGGCACTACACTGATTTTCTAAAACCTATTAGAATTGTCATTTTATTTAGATGCACATTCTTCAAAGTTTTTATTAGGGTTTAATTTACACACTGTAAAAGGCAGAAATCTTACATAATAACTCAACATTATCTAAATACATATTTGCCATGAAACTGCAACTGAGACCCCATAGTTCTAGTTCTTTTTAAGAATTTAGGAGAAGTTAAATTTTTTAAAAATTTTATTGGAGCATGATATGTGTAACATAATAGTGGAATTCATTGTGGTTATTCCTATGTAATGAAGCAATTTGATGATTTTCATTCCCTAGCACCTCCCCCTCTTTCCTCCCTAAATCTCCCTCATCTATTCTACTGGTCTTCCTTCTATTTTCATGAAACTTTTTTTTTTTTCCTTTTTCTCTCTAGCTTCCCCGTGTGAGGGAAAATATATAACCCTTGACTTTCTGAGTCTGGCTTATTTAACTTAACATGATGCTCTTCAATTCCATCCATTTTCTTGCAAATAGCATGATTTGTTCTTCTTTATGAATGAATTAAAGTTCATTGTGTACATATACCACATTATCTTTATCATTCATCTATTGATGGACACCTAGGACGGTTCCATAACTTGGCTATTATGAATGGTGCTGCTATAAACATGGATATGCATGTATCTCTATGATATGCTGAATTTAATCCATTTGGATAAATACTGAGGAGTGGTATAGCTGCATGATATTGTGGTTCCATGGCTAGTCTTTTGAGGAACCACCATTGTTATGGTTTGAATGTGAGGTGTCCCCCAAAAGTCATATGTGAGACAATGCAGGAAGGTTCAAAGGAGCAATGATTGGGTTGCAAGAATCTTAACAGATTTTGTATCTCCCTCTGCTTCCTGATCATCATGTGAGCTGCTTCCCTCTACCACACTCTTCTGCCATGATGTCCTGCCTCACCTGAGCCCCAAGGAATGGAGCCTGCTGTCTATGGACTAAGACCTCTGAAAACATGAGCCTTCAAATAAACCTTTCCTCCTGTATAATTGTGCTGGTCAGATCATTAGTCACAGCAGAAAAAAAGCTGACTAAGACAACTACTGCCTTTCAGAGTCATTATGCTAATTTACATTCCCACCCACAGTATATAAGAGTTCCTTTTTCCACACATCCTTACCAGCATTTATTGTTATCTATATTCCTAGGGTTTAAATTTTAAAGAAAGAATGAATGAAAACACTACATAACCAACACTTTCATTAACATTAAACTTCATTTTCTAATAAATATATTTTGGAGGTCTATGAGTAAACTCAAGGTGGCACTGATTTACAGAAAGCCTTCTTCTGCAATATTCACCATAAATTTTCAGAAGTTAAAATTTATCCATCTCAATGTGTAGCTAAATTTTGATCAGCTTCACACATGAAAATGTACATATGGATATAGGGACGTAACAAAAATTATGGATAAAATGCTAGATAGAACATTTATGTTCTTCAGTCCTTGGGGAGTTTGAAGGTGTAGATGTTATAGACAAATGCTTTTAAATTTAGATACTTTAGACAAATGCCTTTAAATGTAGATTTTGTGGGAAATCCTCACGGTATGGTACATAAAAAACTGTATTTGAATTATTCAGAAAATCTGAGTTTGAACTTGGCTGTGTCTTGTCTTGTTATGTAGGTTTAAGCAAAACTTTATACTTCTCTGAACCTAAACCTCTACACCCCATAAATGTGATGGTTCCTCCTGCCACTGTGTCACCACCAATGTCATAGAACTATTTAAATACCATCACTGTCATCCCAGTTACGTGAATTGCATGGCCAATGCCACAAAGATACATGACTTATACTACCACAGACACTACAGAGTGACATGACTGTGACAACCAGCATCACCAGTTCCTGTGACTATCAGGGCCAACGTCACAGAAGTATGTGACAACCTCCACCGTCAGAGTCACAGATCATACAAACGCCATGTGCACATTGCGGAGTTATGTGAAAAACACACCCAGTGTGACAGAGTTACATGAAAACCACAGCCAGCCACACAGAGCTATGCAAATGCCATGCACACCGAGGTCCTGAAGTTACGAAATACCACAACCACCTTTGCAGAATCACATTTATACCACAGCCCAAACTGCAGAATGGTGAGCTGGAACTCTAGCACATCTCCTTGTAGAGTTCCACCAGGAGGTGGTACAAGTCCACCATTGTAGAATGATGTAAATTTGATAGCAATGTCACAGAGTTATGAAGAAACTATGAACAACAATGAGTTACATTCATACAAAGTTATATGAATATGTTCCTCATCACAGGTGTATATTTACATGAACACTATGACCAAGTCTGAGTTACACAAGTACTACATCTACCATCATAATATTATATGAAAACCATAACTGATGTTGCAGTTATATGACCCACATTTCCATAGATGCATTTTTCTTTATTGTGGTAGAATACTGTTTTACCACAGTTTTTTCACCACTGTGACCAAAAAGACCTGACAAGAACAATATTTGGGGCTAGGCATATAGCTCAGCTGGTAGAGTGCTTGCCTCAGTCACATGCACAAGGCCCTGGTTCAATCCCCAGCACCATCAAAAAAAAAAAAAAAAAAAAAAAAAAAAAAAAAAAGGACAATATTAGAAGAGGGGAAGCTTATTTGGAGCTCACAGTTTTAGAAGTCTCAGTTCATGGATGACCACTCTATAGCTTTGGACCCAAGGTAAGGCAGAAAATCATGGCAGAAAGGTGTGACAGAGGAAAACAGCTAGGACATGGTACCAGGAAGCAGAGGGAGACAGTCCAACTCTCTGCGAACAAAATATATACCCCAAAGACTCACCCACAGTGACCCACCTCCTCCAGCCCTACCTGCCTACAGTTACCACCCAGTTAATCCCTATCTGAGGATTAATGCACCTGTTAGGTAAAGGCTCTTATAATCCAAACATTTTACCTCTAAACCTTGCATTGTTTCCCACATGTGTTTTTGGGGGAAACCTCATATATAAACTGTAGCATTCTGCCCAGAACTCCCAAAGCTCACACCCATCTCACAATGCTAAATGCATTTAGTCCATTTCCAAAAGTCCCCATACAGTTTCAGTATTTCCCAAAAGTCCAAGTCCAAAGTTTCCTCTGAGACGCAAGACAAACTCTCAACATGAGCCCTGTAAAAACCAAAAGCAAATTACACCTATCTAATATATAAAGGCACAGAGTAAACATTTCCATTCCGAAATGGAGAAATAGGGGAACAGAAAGAAGGAGTAGGACTAAAGCAAGACCAAAACCCAGCTGCTCAAACAAGTTCTGTAACTCCATGTCCAGCATCTGGAGCACATAACATCATGATTCTCTCTCAAAGGGCTTGTGCCACTCCATCCCTATGGCTCTGCTGGTTGCAGCCCATGTGGCCTGTCTGTTGGATTGTCTCTGCTCAATTCTGCAGCTTTCTTTGGCAGATGTTCCATGGTACTGGCATTTCTTAATCTTGGGGATCTCTTGGATAGCCTTGGTATCCTCACATCTGCACACATTGCCCTCTCAGAGGCAGCCTGCAGGGACTCTGACCCACTGCATTTTGCCTGGTCTCCCAGGCCTTCCTTGGAAATCTCAGTGGAAACCTCCGTGACTCCCTAACTCCAGTATCCTGCATTCCTGCAGAACCAGCACCACGTGGTTGCTGCCAAGGTCTGCAACAATCTCAAGCAGTAGCCAAACATCCAGGGAGCCTGGCTGCAGCAGTCTCTGAGTGCCTGAATGGCTGAGCATGGTGAAACAACTTCCTAGGCAACCCTGTGCAAAAAGGATGCCCCGCTGGTCTCTTCTCAAAAATAATTTCTGAGCCTCAGATGGGTGCAGTCTTGCCAATTCCTGAGATGCCCTCGAGCCTTCTTTCCCATTGTCTCTGTGCAAAGTACTTAGCATCTCTTTAGTGACTATGTCTTTAACCACTGCACTTCCTTAGTCCCAATTTTAGTTCCACTTTTCAAGTCCAAATTTTAAAAAATCTTTCTGTTCTGTTTTCTGTTCCTGATTATCACAGTAAGCTAGGCTTATTTTCGGGGCTCCCAGAAGAAATTCAAAAAAAGATCCACACATGGAACTGCAGTGGTTTAATATCAGAACTAAAGGATCAAGAGAAAAACATTCTTAAAACATTCCACAAGTAAAGAATTAACATTAGACTGAGTGGAGAAAAGCTGGAAGCTTCCTCTCTAAGATCTGGGGCAAGACAAGAATGCCCACTTTCACCACTGTCATTCACACAGTACTGGAAGTCCCAGCCAGAGCAATCAGACAAGACAAAGACATGCAGGGCATCCAAACTGAGAACCAGGAGGTCAAATTCACACTGTTTGCAGAGGATGTGATCTTATACACATAAAACCCAAAATACTCCATGAAAAAGCTTTTAGAACAAAGTTGCAGAAGACAAAATTAGCCTACATTTCTATACACCAATAGCAACTTATCTGAAAAAAAATCATGAAAGCAACCTCCTTTACAATGGCTGCAAAAAAATAAAATGACAGGGAATATATTTAACCAAAGAGGTGAAAGATTGCTGCAATGAAAAGCATAAAACTTTTATAAAAGAAGTTTAGAAGAACACTAGAAATAAGGAAAAACATCCCTTGTTCAATGTTTGGAAGACTAAATACTGTTTAAAATGTCCTTACTACCCACAGCAATCTACAGATTCAAAGCAATCCCTACCAAGTGCCAAAGATTTTCTTCACAAAAATAGAAAAAAAAAAATCCTAAAATTCATATGGATCCCCCTCCCCAAAAGTCAAATAGCCAAAGCCATCATGAACAAAAAAACAAAAATAAAAATGGACCACGAAGCTGTAGTAACCAAAAGTGCAACCACTCTGGAAAGCAGGATGGAGATCCCTCAAAAACACTAGGAATAGAACCCCCATATGACCCAGCTCCTCGGGGTTTATCCCAAAGAACTAAACTCAGCATACTATAGCAATAGTATAGCCACCTCAGTGTTTAAAGCAGCTCAGGTCACAGTCGCCAAATGATGGAATCAACCCAGATGCCCATCCACAGATGAATGGATCAAGGAAGTGTGGGATACATACACAAAGGAGTCTTACTCAGCCATAACAAAGAATGACACAGTGGCATTTATCAGTACAGGAATGGAAATGGAGAAAATCACGCTAAGTGAAATAAGCCAGACTGAGAAAATCAAGGGTCCAGTGTCCTCTCTCATATGCGGAAACTAGAGTCAAATAAGAGAAAGAACGTGGAGGTGGAGGAGACCAGATATCGTAAAGATGGAGGGTAGAAGGAGGACATCCAGACAGGGAAGAAAGATGAAATGAATCTAACAAAATCATGTTAAATACAACATAAAAGTACCTAAGGGAATTTCACCTTTACACATACCTAGAAAGTACCAATCAAAAATAAATAATAAAGGAGTGAAAGGAAGACCAGTAGAGTAGAGGAGGGAGGTTAGGGGGAGGGAGGAAGGGGATTGAAATCCAATTCCTTGTATGTATAATTTTGCCAAAAGTAACCCAAATGCTATATATAATTACGATATTTTAATTAAAAAAAAATAAACAGCACAATATTGACATGGCCACAGACACAGAGACCAAAGGAGCAGAATAGGGAGCACAGAAGAAAACCCACATGACTACCACCAGCTGATCATCAACACAGGTGAAGAACAAGCTCTTGAACAAAGGGCACCGGGAAAGTGAGGTCCAAATGCTGAAGAATGAAGCTGAAGCACTCTCTCACTCTCTCACTCTCTCTCTCCATATACAAAAATCAACTCAGAGTGGATTAAAGACTTCAAAGTACAATAGGAAACTGAAATTTCCAGAAAAAGAATGATAAAATACTTCATGACATTATTGGTCTGGGCAAGGACTTTCAGATAAGTCACCAAAAGCACAGGAATCAGAAGCAAAATTAGATGAATAGGATTATATTGAATTTTAATATAATTCTGCACAGAAAAGGATATAATCAACAGAGTAAAAAGATAACCTGCAAAATGAGCGAAAATATTTGTAAACAATACATCTGATAAGAAGTTATATATCCGGAACATATAAGATATTCAAACAACGAAAGGGGCTGATTTAAAAATGGGCAGTAGACCTAAACAGGAATTTCTCAAAAGAAGACACACAAATAGACAACAGGTCCATGAAAAAGTGTTCAGGGAAATGCAAATCAAACCAACAATGAAATATCACCTCACCCCAGTTAGAATGACTATTATAGAAAGAAAGAAAGAGAGAGAGAGAGAAAGAGAGAGAGAGAGAAAACAAGATTTCTCAAGGATGTGGAGAAAAAGGAATCCCTAGGTACTGTTGGTGGCAATGCAAATTAGCATAGTCATTACAGAAAACAGTATGAAGATTCCTCAAAAAATAAGATAAAACTACTACATGATCCTGCAATCTCACTGCTAGATACATACCCAGAGGAAATGAAATCAGTATGCTAAATAGACCCCTGCACTTTCATGTTTATTGTAGGAGTGTTCACAATAGCCCCCAAGGGGAAACAACTTAAGATTTCATCATCTGATGAAGGTATAACAAAAATATGGCATATATACAAAATGGAATATTACTCGACTATAAAAGGGATGAAATCCTGACATTTGCAACTACACAGATAGAACTAGAAGACATTGTGTTCAGTGAAATAAGTCAGACACAGAAAGACAAATATTACATGATCTCATTGGTGGAATCTAAAAATATTGATGTTACAGAAATAGAGAATCAAATAATACTCTCCCAGGGGCTGGGAGAGTAGTAGGAGGGAGTAGGAAGAAGGGTTGGTCAGTGGGTACTGGAGAAATAGGCTCTGGTGTTCTGCTGCTGTTGGGTGACTACAAATAATAATGCACTGCATATTTTCTGAAAGTTAGAAGAAAGAATTTTGAACATTTTTATGACAGAGAAATTATAAATGTTTGAGGAGATAGATGTTTATCTTGATTTGAACAATATACCATATATAACTGTGTCAAAACACCACCCAGTACCTCAAAAAGATGTGTGATTTCTGTGTCATTTAAAAAATACGTATTTTAAACAGCTTTCATGAGTGAGGGGTGGGGAACCAAGTTACTTACAAAGAAAGAAAACGCAGAACAAAAACAATGAAGTTCTTTCAGCACCAAATACACGGAGACAAATAACATCATCCAAAACCTAAAGACAAGACATATCGAGGCAAGAATCTTATTTCCACCCAAACTAGCACTCAAGTGGGAGGGCAAAGCAAAGACTTGGGAAGTGAACCACCCACAGACACGCTCTGAAAGAAACATTCTAGAAACATAATGAATGCAACAGAGAGGAGCTTGTGGGCTTGAAGAAACAAAGAGGAGAACAGAGTCAACAAATGTTACAGGTACATCTCAGGCTTCAGCAATGAGCACAGTGTCTCACGTGTGCCTCGTGCATCACAACCAGGGATTAACATCTCAGAAGACGTCAACATGGGCAGCAAAGTGTTCGAAGGACTATTGTGTTTTATCAAGGTGGGTGCAGAAAAATATGTAGGTAGCCATTAGAAAAATATGTTTACGTGTGTGTATATGAGATTATCAACCAGGCTGGGGTTGGGGATCAGTGGTACAGCACTTGCCTGGCATGTGTGAGGCACTGGGTTCAATCCTCAGCACCACATAAAAATAAATAAATAAATAAAAATATTGTGTCCATCTACAACTAAAAAAGTCTTTTAAAGAAAAGATTACAAATCACTGTAAAAAGAATAGAATGATCAACTTTCAGATCACTATGGAACCAAAGGAACATCCAAACAAAAATGTCTGTCGGTAAAAACAAAGTATAAAAATAGAAAGTGCACAAATGAACCACAAAGGACCTACAAAAGTCAGGAGCAGATGTTTGTCTAGGTTTATCCAAACACCTCAGTGATCACATAATCATGAATGGATCAGACCTGACAACTAAAGGTCACAGCCTTACACACTGGTTAAAAATACATGTGTGTTAAATACAGTCACAAAGGAAATATTAAACAGATAAAAATGCCAGCAAAAGAAAACAAGTATATACTGGGGGAAGCATCTCTTTCAAATGGGCAAGAAAGAAAACAGCATGAAATAAATCTAACAAGAAATGTGTTAGACCAAATTGAAGAAAGACTTAAGGAAGGAAGGATGACTAAAAGAAAACCTTCTGTCCTGGTCCATTTTGTATTGCTATAACAGAACACCTGATGTTGGGTAATGTACAAGGAAAAGAGGTTTCTGTGGCTCCTGATTCTGTTGGAGGATCTAACTAGCATGGTGCCAGTGTCCTGGTGAAGAGCCCTGGCTGGGTAACATGGGAGAGAAGCAGGAAGGGGACTCTGTTACATGCAGAAGGGGCCAAGGAATGGGGAGGTCTTGCTTTTTAAATCTCGCAGGAACTAAGTCACTTCATGAAATCAACAGTAATCCATTCATGGGTGGTGTCCCCAGTGACCTGATTACCTCCCACCAGGCCCTGCTTTTAAATGTTCCACCACCCCAAAGTGGCCATACTCACCGGGGACCACACTTCCAACCATGAACCTTTGGGGAACACACTCAATCCATATTCAAACCACAGCGTCTGCATTTGTGGAAAGACAGGCCATGCTTCCTGGGTTGGAAGGTTTCATCTTGAAACACACCCGCTCTCCCCCTAATTCATTCACAATTTTACTGTGATGATAATAAAAGTCCTAACAGGACTTCAGTCCAAGAACTGGGAAAATTAATTCTAAAGCTTACAGAACAAAGAAATTTCTGAAGAAGATAAAAGTGAAAAGGAAAAGGGGAAAATTCCATGATATTGACATGGAGGGAGGGAAATCATGCAAGGGGTTAGGATAGGGTCCAGAAGAAAGCACACACAGGGGTAGGAGTCACTGAAGAAGATTAGTCAGTCGATACACTTGAGGTTGTTAGTAGCTGTACATTAGAAAACGGTAGCTGGAGACATCTCCGCCAAGGGCTGTTGCCATAAAGCATTATGCAGTTCGCGATGTGGGAATTGTACACCCTTTCCAACAAGCCCACCTTACCAATACACACAAAGCCTAAAAGGGTTAAAGGGCTGAAGTTAAGAAACACAATTATAAAATCATACAAGAAAACAAAGAATAACATTTTTATTACAAGACTAAAAACTCAAAAAGCTGCAAGAGAATTCATGAAAAACACTAACTTTTGTAGAACAAAACAAATAACATAATTAACATGAAAAGTCAAGTAAAAACTGAGAAAAGAATTCAATAAGTCACTGAAAACAATTAATACCCAGGGTATTCTAAGAGTTTCTGTGAGTTGTTACATCAGTCCATCAACTCAATAGGAATAAAATGACCAAAGAACACAAGGGGTAAACTCACAGGAGAAAGACAGTCAGGACTAGTGGTCAGAGAAATTAAAATCACCAGTGAAGGAGAAACAATTTTTCACCTAGAAGAATAGCCAGATTTGGTGAGACAAAGGAAAATGGCCATATCACACAATCTTGGAGAGAATGTACTTTAAAGAAAACCTTCTTGGAAGACTAGTCGGAAGTCTCTGTGGATATGAAAACTGTGTTTGCCCTTTGACACATTCATTTCACTTGTAGAAGTCTATTCACATTCGAGCATGTGAAATCGTGTGTGCAAAGACAGTAATGACTAGGTCGCCTGTTTAGAATGAGATTCTGAACTCCCTCCCAAAATGTTTAGCAATATATGTGTAGTTAGACACCTAGGTCACAACCAAACCGTGGGTCCCAACACAGCCCCTGTTTTAAACAAGGCACACACAGATCTCCAAGAAACACTGTGGGTTAAAGCAAGTCGCAGAGTCAGGAGATCTAAGGGCAAGGGCCATCCCAGAGTGTGGCTGCAAGGAGACTTGGTTCCTGGGCCCCCCTTGGAGACATGAGTGCACACAGAGGAAAGAAAGTTGGAGCAGATGAGGGAGGGAGAGCAGGGGAAGGGAACAGGGAGATGCTTGAAACTCTGAATGCTTTTGCAGCCCTTTCATAAAGAATGTGTTCACTTTTTACTTGCATAATTTTGAAATAATGGAAAACTTGTTTAAAAAACATCAAAAAAAAGAAATAGGTCATGCTTCATAAAATTGTTTCCCCATGGTCTGATCAAAAAATGACCGATGGGCTGGGGAGATAGCTCAGTTGGTAGAGTGCTTGCCTTGCAAGCACAAGGCCCTGGGTTCGATCCCCAACACCGCAAAAAAAAAAAAAAAAAAAATGGCCAATGGACCTCAGGTGACTCAAATTACAAATCCCTCCTCATTGGGCCTCTTAAGAGTCAGATACTACTACCGTGCCATGAGGAGAGAAGAGGAGACAGGGCAGCAGCCACCCTCTTCCTCAGACAAGACTCAGCTGGGCTGGACCCCTGGTGGCCTCCAGGGAGACTAAGTCACTGAATCCCGTCCTGATGGCCCCAGTGATTGGTCAGGGATAAGTAGGTGATCCCAGACAGGCCGGAACTGTCCACGAGTGACAAAGTCACACCCAGTTTCTGAGAGCAGCACAACTAATGACAACAGGTGATCCATCCTCCTACTGTTCACCACCAAACGTTCCCAGACAGCGGAGGTCTGGAGAAGGTATGAATACTTAACCCTAGTGATTTCCACCCTCAGTGGCTATTTAGAGACCTCTTCTAACATTCATTTGGAAATATGATGTGCCTAGGAAATATGATATGATATTTTCAAGCATATCCCACAAGGAGGAATCTAATCCATGCCGGATTTGAAAAAATCATCATAACTTGGATATTTTATTATTAGTATACTGAGAGTCTTGCCTTTTAGACTCTGGTACTGAGAAGGAAAAAAAAAAAACGTGTCTCTTCCATGATTGTAAAATACTTAAGCAATCATGAAATTTTAGCTGTTAATAAGATCACACTTGTTTTATAATAACAGGTAAAACTCTCCTACATCACTCAAGTCATTAATTAATAAATATGTGTCTGCATCCATGAGAATGAACTGGGAGAAAGAAATGGAATCTGTCTCCTATTGCTTAGAATTTATTAGTCAGCCTCTGAGAGTTTAATAGTCATGCCTGTGAGTTCTTACTGGTCATGCCTATGAAAAAGCTACAAGTGGAAAAACAAAGAAATGCGCCCAGCTGAGATTAAAGACAGATTGCTGGGAAATCAAAGATGGGAACCAGGTAGTACCACACCTAGAAGCTATAAGTCTGAAACTACCGATCCCCACGAGTGGCCCCCCGGCCAGCAGCAGCAGCAGCACCTGGCAACTTGTTAGATATGCAAATCCAAAACATCCCACAGGCTCTCCAGAGGATGATACTGTCCACTCAAGTTTGAGATTTGTCTGTATGAGGACTGATCCACATTCCCAAGTTTTCTGTGTCACATTAGTATTATTTATAGGCTATCGAAGTTCAAATGTTGGTTCTTCTACTTAGTAGCTTTAACCTTAGTTTTTTAAGGTGGTTTTTAAATTGTCTCTTTAAGCCTCAGTATCTGACAATAGCTATTCCCTGGATATCTCACTCAGCTCCTGGAACACCACATAGCTGGGGATTATTGTTTGTCCACTTAATCCAGGTTCCTAGGGGCACCTTTACCCGTATCTGAGGATTCAGTTACAGTTCACACTTAGCTAAAAGTGGCTTAAGTTTCAGTGTTGTTTCATTTCTTCAAACTTGTTATAGTTTAGCTATGAGGTGTCCCCCAAATGTTCATGTATGAGAAAATACAAGAATGTTCAGAGGAGAAATGATTCAATTATGAGAGCTATAACTTAATTGGCAGATTAATCCACTTGAATGGATTTTCTGGGTGGTAAGTGTAGGCAGATAGGGTATGTCTGGAGGAAGTGGGTCAATGGGGGATTGCCTTTGAGGTTTACAATTTGTTTCTGGTTGAGCAGAGGTCTCTCTCTCTCTGTCTCTCTCTTTCTCTCCTTCCTAAATGTCATGAACTGAGCCACTTTCCTCAACCACACCCTTCTGCCATGATGCTCTGCCTCACTTCAGATTCAAAGCTATGCTGTTGGCTGACCTTGTACTGAACCTCTGAAACTTTGAGCAGAAATAAACTTTTCCTCCTCTAAATTGCTCTTGTCAGATATTTTGGTCACAGTAATGGAAAGCTAACTAAAACAGAAATTTATATCAAGAAGTGCAGTTAGGGCTATGACTATGTTCAGCAACATTTGGAGTTGGTGTTTGTGGAAGAAATTTTGAAAAGTTTAGAGATGTGAGCTGGAAAAGCTTTAGAATGTCTTAAGTGGAGCTTAATGAGTGATTCTGGTTGGAACTCAATTAGAAAGAACAGTAAAGACTGGGCTCATGAGGTTCCAGAGGGAAAGGAAGAAGCTATTGAAAATTGGACAAAAGTCCATTTGTGTTACATTCTGGCAAATAAGTTGTCAACATTTTCCCCATGTCCTGAGACTTTTTGTGAGGCTAAATTCAAAGGATTAATCAACTAGTTAATCTGGATTAACTGGATAGTGACCATAAGCAGGTAGGATGTGATTGGAGGAACTAGATCAATGGGGACATGCCTTTGAGATTTATATTTTGTCCCTGGTGAACAGAACTAACTCACTCTCTCTCTCTCTCTCTCTCTCTCTCTCTCTCTCTCTCTCTCTCTCTCTCTCTCTCTCTCCCTCCCTCCCTCCCTCCCTCCTTCCCTCCCCTGTCTTCCTATGTTATCAATTAATACAGCAGAGGAAATTTCAAGGCAGCACAGCATTCAGGTGGTGCCACGGATATTGCTAGTGACTTTTAGCTAAATTTACTGTGATCATCAGGAGCAGAAAAACAGATCAGAAAGATTGGAAAAATATGCAGTACAAGTAAAACTGGGCCAAGATGATGCAGTTGTTAAAGAGATTACAGCCATTAAAGAGATGCTCAGTACTTTACACAAAGACAATAGGAAAGATGGTTTGAGAGCATCTCAGTAAGTGGTAAGCCCACACCCATTACTGGCTCAAGAGTATAAGGTAAATTTTCTTTTGAGAAGAGACTGGAGGTACCCTTCTTGCACAGGGAGGCCTAAGAAGTTCTCTGACTATGCTCAGCTGCCAGTCACTCTGAGATTGCCGTAGTCATGGTCCTCAGAGGCTTGGTTACTACTGAATTGGTGGCAGACCTTGGCATCAATAACGTGGTGCTGCTTCTGCAAAAATAAAGAATACTGGAGTTAAGGGATCATGGCTTACACCAAGACTTTGAAGGAAGGCCTAGGAGGCCACACAAGGCAGCCTCTGAGAGGGTGATGCATGAAGATTTGAGAAGGAAGCTAAAGCTACAGTGTAGACCTCCCAAGATTAAGAGATGCTTGTAACATAAAACTTCTGTCAAGGAAAGCTTCAGGAATTTGGGAAAAACAAGCCAAGAAAGAGACCATTGTGGTTTGTCTCAAAAAAGTCACAAGGGCAGAGCTACTACACAAAGCCTCTGGAGAGAACATCACAATTCCATGTGCCCCAGATTACCAGATGTGAAGCTACAGGACTTGTTTACCTAGCTGAATTTTGGTCTTGCTTTGGGCCCATTCCTTCTTTCAATGCCCCTATTTGAACCTTGTGGAATGAAAATGTTTAGTCTGTGTCATGTATGTTGAATACATGTAACTCACTTTTGATCTTTACAGGGGAAATCACTCAAGAATTTCCCTTGAGTCTCAAATGAGATTGGACTTGGACTTTTGGGTAATGCTGGAACTGTTAAGAATATGAGGACTCTTGGAAATGGTCTAAATGTATTTTGCAGTGTGCAATGGGCATGAGCTTTGGGGGGGCCAGGAGAAGAATTCTGTCATTTAAATATCCCCCAAAATTTCATGTGTGAGAAAATTCAAAGAATGTTAAGAGGTGAAATAATTTGATTATGAGGACTATAATCTAATCAGTGGATTAATGCACTTGAATGGATTCACTGGGTAGTAATGTAGGCAAGTAAGGTATGGCTGGAGGAAGTGGGTCAATGGGGGTCAATCTTTGGGGTTATATTTTGTCCTTGGTGAATGGAGCTCTCTCTCTCTCCTTCCTATTGGTTATGAGCTGAGCAGCTTTCCTTCATCATACCCTTCTGCCATGATGTTCTGCCTCACCGTGTACCCAGAATTATGGAGTTGGCATGGACTGACCTCTGAAACTGTGAGCCAAAATAAACTTTTCCTCCTCTACATTGCTCTAGTCAGGTCTTTTGGTCACAGGGACACAAAAATAACTAAAACGGAAACCAAGATGACCTTGCAGATTCCCAAACCTTATGGCTTTTCAGTTCCTTCTGCTTCCTACACTAAGCCCTGGGCACACAGCTCTCAGTTAGTGAATCCAAATTCTTCCCAGGCTTAGGAAATTGATGGCACAACAGTGGTAGGTGGACTTGGTGAAAACCCAAGTCCACAATATTAAAAAATAATGACTCCAATCAAGCTTCTGAAAGATTTCTTTGGGAAATAGATGGAATACGGTGAAACAGTGCTGTTATTAAAAATAATAACTCAAGGGCACAGAATAAAATTAGCTTTCTGAATGAGAACCGTTAAAAGCAAAAACATGTAGGGGTGGAGACAGAGTTCCTGCAACAGAAAGGAGAACGTCACCGATAGAATAAACTGAGCTAGCTTGCTAAAGAATTCAAAGAAATAATGGGAGTGTGTAGGCAAGAAATAAAAGCCATCAGAAAAGAGCTCAATTTATAAAGACTCGAAAAGCAAACTCGATTCATCGGGGGCAAAAGGAAAATAAATGAGAAATGTTGCTCCTTCAAAGCATAAGAAAAGAGCGATAACCACCAATGGCAAGACAAAAGCCATTATTCTGTAAAAGAGTCATACTCTGCAACTACTGAGTATGAGCAGCAAAGGAGAGCTGGGAAAGATGAGTCATAGCTGTCACCAGCTGCAGACTCTGAGGGCTCTTGCTTCACCCTGGGAAGCCTTGAGCTGCCATCTCAGGGATCTATGGATCTCTGGGAGGCACCAACCAGCTGCAGCCATGAGTGGCCTGATGACCATGGTAACAGCATATCTGTCCTTCCACCTGTCTCAGAGGGTGCAGGGATTGGGGAATGCATTCTTGAAGCCAGATTTGCAGAAGATCCCATGGGGACCTGGGGAAATAAGGGAACACAGGACCAGGATCAAGGACAACATGTCCTCAGACAGGTCCATGAGTCTCGGAGAGCTGGGATCTCTGAGGTGGCTTCCACTGCAGCTCTAAGTTAATCCTGCTTTTGCCTAATGCCAGGAACCTCTGGGGCCCCAGGGTACAGAGGCTTCAGGGTTAGTGTGTCCAGGTGCTTCATAAACCACAGTGGATGGTACTCAAATTTAAAAATATGTTCCTCACTCCAGAAAAAGGAAGTACCACACAGCACCCTTCCACCCCTGGGACATGTCTGGACCCCACAAATATCCTGCATCCTTTGTGGGGTTGCATTAGTTCCTCTTGCAGCATTGTAGTGAACTACCTGAGGCAGTCTACCCTATTTGTCTAAGAGGCTTAGTTGGTTCACACCTTTGGCGGTTGGAAGCCCACACGTCATCAGGCAGGTTTTGGGGAGGGCTTTCCCTGGTCCGTGTCCCCTCGTGGCAGATGGCAATGGGGGAGCATGTGTGGGAAGAAGAGGTCACATCTTGACACAGGAAAGCCAGAGACTGGGTCCCGCCATCCCTTCCAAGGGCACTCCCTCAACTTGACCTAAGCACACTGATGGGGCCTCGCCTCTTAAAGGTGTCACTTCCCAACATCAACACACAGAGAACTAAGCTCCCAACATGTGAAACTTCGGCCAACACACTGAAACCGTATCCAAACTACGGCAGGGATGGAAAGGCGATGGTGGGGTCTCCTGGGCCCTGCTGGTGAGCCTTGATCATGAGTTTTCACAATGGGGATTCCTACACATGAACCTGAGAACTAGCAGTGTAAGTCACCATCAAAGATGCGTGTGTGTGTGTGACAAAAAGAAGGCCTGCAAAACCAACGACCGAGAGGGGCTCTAATGCACTGTGAGGAGAGGGGCTCTTGGTTTTCACTCTGCCTACATCTTACAACATTAAATATTGACAACAGGAATATGTCCATGTGTTACTTATACAATGATAAATAAGTTCATTGCTAAAGGGTAGATAAAAGAAGTTGATGCTTAGCTCCTCGGGTCTCAAACTTGAGCATGAATTAGAATCCACTGGAGACTTGTCAAGCCCAGGTTGCTGGACCCCACCCCAGACCCTTGGACTCAGGATTGCTGGGGTAGGGGGAGATTATCTGCAGATTTTCTAAGAATCAGTGCCTTTGGGAGGTGAAATGTTGAGCTTGGAATGTCACTGAGGTTCTAGAACTTCAATCCAGACCACCTCACACCACACATGTCATGTCACAGCGGATGAGGCATCCAGCAGGACAGGGGAGCAGGACAGAATGAGTGAATCCCTAACTACAGCCGGAAGCAGAAGGGGCATGTGGGTAGAGCGGTCACATTAAGGTACCACATCACATCTGGACCTCAAGTAGCTGACCAGAGCTCTCTTTGTGTGACAGGATTGGGGGAGATTTGTTTCTTGACCATTGTTGTCAAAATATATTTCTTGGATTTCTAAATAAAAAAATCAATTCACCCTGAAAAATCCTAAAACTATACTTTCTGCATTTTCCAAAGTTGATGAGTATTTATTATTTTGGTAATTTTTTAAAAAGTATGTCACGAGACTCCTTTGCTCAGTGAAGTGTCTACCTGAGTCGGGGACTCCTGTTGCAGATGTAATAGGACTCAGTTCAGCAGCCATGGGGACACCCTCTCTGCACCACATAGGCTGGCAAGGACCCCTCCTCTCCCCAAATAGCAGGCATCATCCTAAAACACACGTACTTTTGATGAACCCAAGGAAAAATCTATGCCATGATTGAGGAAGTATTTTCTTCTGTTTAAAAAACACATCAAGGCCCAGCACAGTGATGTATACCTGTAATCCCAGCAACTTGGGTGGCTGAGACAGAAGGATCACAAGTTCAAGGTCAGCCTCAGCAACTTAGGGAGACCCTATCTCAAAATTTAAAATTTTTAAAAGGACCGGGATATAGCTTAGTGGTAAAGTGCCCCTGGGTGACATCCCTAGTACAAAAAACAAACAAACAAATAAAGGTTCCAGATGAAGTTGGTGACCTGCATGCACACAGCACCCTCCCCTCCACTCAAATCCCCAGCAGTACACAAGAGCTAGAAAGAATAAGTGGATCCCTAAGAACAATGGGAAGAGAAGGAGGGGTGCACTGGTGAACCAGCTACCACAGGGCACCCCTAAAGGAGAGAAGGCCAATCAAAATAAGGACAGAAACACTGCACCTGGAGCAGACTGACACAGAAGCCCACAGGGTACTAAGAAGACCCAGAGAGAAAGTCACCAAGAGAATGCTTTGTGACGATCAGCTTCCTCCTGGTTCCTGAACCATGTACAGTGGGGATGTAATTACAGTGATTTAGAGAAATCTAGGGCACCCCTAGAGAGGGTACGCAAGTCCCAAAGCAGATCACACAACTACACGATGTGAAAGGACATGGGTCACGGCCCCAGGAGAATGCTCTGAAAGGCACAAGTGGATAATGAGGTGAGACGGGTGAAAGAAAACTTAAGAGACAGGAAAGGTGGATCCAACATCCCAACACCCATCAACCATGAGGTGCAGACGTAAGATTACAGAGGAGGCAATAGAGAAAATTCTTCCAGACCTAAGTCCTCATTTGAAAAGTTGCACCAAATGCTAAACAAAGTTAAAATAATAAATGAACAAAAATCTCCCACGTCCTGGTGTAATGTCAGAACAGCAATGATAAAGAGAAAACTAAAATATTCAGGGGCAAGGGGGAAGTATTAGATTACTGAAGAAAGAATGAGACAGAATCATGTGAAGGAATTTAATGACACAGAACTATACACACAAAAAACTACTTAAATAGGGCATTTCATGTTGTACCTGCTTAATCATGGTTTTTAAAATATATGTTAATTATTTTAAAATAGTGAACAATGGATGATGGATTTTTCATTAGCACCTTCAGACAAAAGAAATGGATCAACATCTTTCAGATTCTGAAGGAAATAATTTTTGAACTTAAACTTCAGCACCCAGCTAAACTAACTGCAGGGGTGAGGAAAAAGCAGAGAACATTTTCAGATATGCATAAAGGCATTTACCACCCGGGAACTCTTCTTGAAAGAATTCCTGAGGCTGTACTGAAGCAGAAGTTCATATAAATCTAAAAGAAAAAAGGATGAAGGCAAGCAGCAATGTGGAATTGCTGTGCTGTACGTGAGCTTCGGTATAGAGATAGTCTGAAAGTAGCATCCCAGGTCAATGTGGAAGATGGAATGGCAGGGGAGAGGCAGAACAGCAATGAAGAGAAATGAAAGGAGCTGTGGTTTGTGTCCCCTCTGGACTGGGACACTGGCTAACTTCAGATATTAGGACCAGTATTTAAAAATACTAGCTTTGCTGGGGGTGATGATACACACCTGTAATCCCAGCTACCTTGGAGGTTGAGGCAGGAGGACTACAAGTTCAAGGGCAGCCTGGGCAACTTAAGGATACCCTGTCTCAAAATGAAAAGGGCTAGCAGTGTAATTCAGAGGTAAAGCACTTGCCTAGCAGGTGTGAGGCTCTGTGTCCAATCAATAGTTCTGGGGGGGAAATGGTTTAAATTTGTGCATTGAAATATAAGGGGATTTGAAGTGGCAAATATACGAAGGAAAGGTGCTCACTGCACAGGACCAGGAGGGGACAGTGGAAAACGCAATATGAGTCAACAAGTAGAGTGAGGATACAGAGCAACGGGGACCCTCGCTCACTGCTGACTGGAGTATAAATTGGAGAAAACACTTTGGAAATCTGATTGGCATTTTTTTCCCAAAGGAGAACATGAGCAATGTCCTATGACCCAGAAATCCACACTGAGAGAAATGAACCCATCCCGCCACCCAAAGAAGTGTGCAGAAATAGTCACAGTAGAACCATTCATCACGACTTCCAACTGGAAAAGAAGCAAATATCCACCCACAGCACATGAATAAACAAACCACAGCATATCCACGTGATATAACATCACACAGCTACGAAAATAAAAGATCCTCACCCACGTGCTGCAGTTGATCTCTGTAACTGGCAACAAAGGATTGTGTCAGTCAGCTTTCCATGACTGTAGCAAATACCTGAGATAATCAACTTACAGAGAGAAAAGATTTATTTTGGTTCACAGTTTTGGAGGTTCCAGCCCACAGTCATTTGGCCCCGTTGCTTTTGCATTGTGGTGGGGAGTGTGTGAAGGAGCCAAGCTGCCCACCTCATGGCCAGGGCACAAAAAGAGGAAGAGGAAGAGGCTGGAGTCCCACAATCCCCTTTAGGAGCATGTCCCCACTGACCTATGACCTTCCAACGCCCCAGCTCCTAAAGGTTGCACCAGCTTCCAACAGCCCAAGATGGGGACCAGTCCTGTAATACATCGGCCTTGGGGGAACATGCCAGATCCCAACTGTGAGCCAGGCCCTTCCAGCACACAGTATTCATTCAGCTCATGTTGACTGAGACTCACCGTGTGCCAGATACTCATCTAGACGCCAGGCAGGACACCAGGTCCCAGATGAGTAAGGTCCTCTACTTACTGAGGATCCATTCGGTCAGGAAAGTACGTTGTAAGTCTGAATAGATGATCAGTCTAGCCTTCGCCTTCCTTTGGCACTTCCTGTGCCAGCTGCCTGCCCATACTCCTGCAGAGCCAAATCTGTCAGCCCCTTCCTGTCCCTTCACACATCCTGTGTCTGCATATGTGATTTCTCCTGCCTGGAATCCCTTCTTCTCTGGTGTGCCTCCTTCCTCTCGCCCCTTCCTCCCTTCTCAGATCCTTTCCCATGATCTCGAATGATTCATGCCCAGTATCACACAGCCAACAAAGCCCCCTCACCCCTCATGCAATAACCCTTATCTCACAAGAGGACCCTCAGGGTTCCATTTACACTGACCTCGCTGCCTGCTTGCACGGATGCCTTTTTTCAATTTTTTAATCATACCAAATGCTTGGCACAGAGAACGTAAGAAATCCATGCTGCCAAAACTCAAAATAGAGAAAACTTAACTGTTTAAGGCTGTCTGGCATCACCATCTCCTTCCTCCCTACTGATACACTGACACCCCAACTCTCCTCCAAAATGCTGAGCCGAGGCCCTGCGCCGTCCCCCCAAACACCCAGCCGGGGCTCCAGCTCGGGTCCACACATCTTGTCACTCAAGCTGCAGAACAGTGCCTCGCTTCTCTGCACATTCCCGAGGCCTTGCATGGGCTGGGCACAAAATAAGTGTTTGCTGAACGTCTTCACCAGGGGCTAATGAAGTTAAAGAAGCTTCTGACAACCCCCCAGAGATTAGGACTAGAAAGATGATAGCACTTCATTTGATAGTGCAGGGATCTCATGAATCATAATTTTTTCATTAACTTTTTATTTCACTTATTAGCACCAATTTGTATTGGTTTGTGATATGTAAAGTACTTGAACATTCCCTGACAGTGTTTCTCTCAAATTATTCTGGGATTTAGACACATCAATGTAAAATAAATAGGCCTTTCCCCCTCAGCTATATTAATCCAAATAATGTCTGAGAGCGCATACGTCGCAGTTAAAGAGCAATGAGGGAAAAGGCAGGGTGGGAGGTGAGCTCAGCAAAGGAAGAAAGGGGTAAAATGTGTTTTATATTTGTAATGTTCTGTGAGTCTGTAGCCATTTCAAAATGAAATAGTTTTAAAAATGGGCTGGGGGACTGGAGTTGTGGCTTAGTGGTAGAGCACTTGCCTGGCATGTGTGAGGCCCTGGGTTCGATCCTCAGCACCACATATAAATAGATAGATAGATAGATAGATAGATAGATAGATAGATAGATAGATAAAATAAAATATCTATTGACAAACAAGGAGGCTGTGGGATCAATGCCCAGTACTACTATCCATCCATCCATCAATCAATCAAGGGAAAAAATTGTAGCCTATCACATTGATATGAATTTCAGCATTTTCTCTCAGTTTACCCATGTGCTTTGTTTTCCTGTCTAGAGAGGTGTCCTGAAAATGAGAACAGGTCACTTTAATTAGGATCATTTTCTAAAGATCGATTAAGTTGACACTTTCCAAATTGAATAACATGCTTAGAGTTTCCCAATGATTGATTATAATATTAAGATGAATGCATATTCTATACACTGATTACCTAATCTTTAAGGGTGACTATTAACTGGCATGTGCACTTTTGAGCTGAGTCTACCACAATTATGCCATTCGACATTTACTAAATGTTTCCCTGTGCCAAGCACTCAGAGAGAAAAGGGAAGAAGTAAAAGCCACCGACTTCAGATTTCACTCTTTCTGTCTTCTGTTCTTTTTAAAGTATGAGACTTTCTATAAAAAGCATATGTCACTTTGCCTGGACTGGAAAATGACAAAAGTCCTATAAAATGTACATATATTTCTATGTTTTTCTTTATAGAAGACTAGAGTGGACTTTGGAGTCATATAGCCCTAAATTAAAGACTCACTTCATGGCTGACTATCGTTGCGAACTTCGACAAACCCCTGGACCTTGTTGAGTCTCTGTTTTCTCGCCTGCAGAATGGGTCACAGTAAGAATTCCATGAGAGGTCACACTTTAGACAAGGGACCTTGCACTGTGCATCACCAGTCTTCTGGACATTGACTATTCATCCGTAACACTTTGCTGTGCTGTTTCTAATTTCCTTTTTGCTATGCTTTGAATGCTTTGAATCCCACCCAAATTCATATGTTGCCATCTAATGCCAATGGCATTAGAAGTAAGACATTCCTCAATGTCATGAGGATGGAGCCTCAGGAATGCAATATAAAAGAGCCCCAGAGAGTTCCCATGTCCCTTCCACCACATGAGGACACAGTGAGAAGGCATCACTATCAGGATGAACCCTCGCCAGACGCCAAATCTCTTGGTGCCTTGATCTGAATTAACCTCCAGAACTATGAATAGTAAGTTTTTATTTTTAATAAATTATCCAGGCTCAGGTATTTTGTTGTGACAGCTGAAATGAACTAGGACCCTAACTCTTTTACCTAACATTTTGCCAATTCTGTAATTATGGGTGATTTATTTTCATTTTGCTTATGTATCCAAATATCACTTTATCACATTAGAAATGAAATTTAATGTAAATGTTAATGCCCAGTCTCTTTCATCTAATCTAAGGAAATAATAAGCATGAAAGAAAAAAATAGCTGGTCCTTCTCCACCCTTCTTCCTAAGACCTTTCCACCCTGGATATCTAGAATACTTTTTCCTCCCTTCTCCATCGAGGTAATTGAGATCTATCTTCAGACCTCAGATCCTTGATGAGGTCAATCCCCACTCACTCCTGGTTCATTTGCTTCAACAACGGCTGTATTTTTGCAATTATTTTGGAGACATTTTATGGGATGAATGTATTCTTCCAAAATTCACATATTGAAAACATAACCCTCAAATTCATAGTCTACTGTTATTTGGAGGTGGTGCCTTTGGGAGGTAATTATGATTAGATGAAGTCATGAGTTTGGTTCCCCATGATGGGATTAGTGGATTTATAAAAACAACAGGAAGATAAAGAAGAATAAAATTATGGCATTTGCAAGCAAATGGATAGAGTTGGAGAATATCATGCTAAGTGAGATAAGCCAATCCCCAAAAACCAAAGACCAAATGTTTTCTCTGATAAGTGCATGCTGATACATAATGGGGGTGGGAAGTGTAAGGGAAGAATGGAGGAACTTTGGATTGGGCAGAGGGGAATGAGCTGGTGGAACAAGATGGACATCATTACCCTGTGTACATATATGATTGTTTGAACAGCATGACTCTACATCATGCACAACCAGAGAAATGAAGAGTTGTACTCCATTTGTGTGCAGTGAATCAAAATGCATTCTGCTGTCATGTGTAACTAAGTAGAACAAATTTTTTTAAATCCCCAAACTATCACACTGGAAAACATAATTTAAAAAAAAGCGATATTTGACTGAAAAGCCTAATCATTGCAAAGGTTAGAAGAAATTTCTAAGTCTGAAACAAAGGTCCTTGGACAAGGAGAACTCAAGGGGTCCATAAACAGATGAAGACCAAGTAGACCAAGAAGGCAATGTTCTGGAGCTTTCGGAATGAATTCATATGGTGTATGGCCTCATCTGAGATGATGCTCCACTTTAGGATCCACTCTCTGCTTATGTACGAATTTTACTATGGAGTATAGGACTGTTTATGTTTGTACACAATAATTCAAAATAAAACTTCTTGGTATTTTATTTAAAAAAAATAAAAAGAAGAAGAAGAAGAGGAAGAAAAACTGAGTTTGCACAATCCTACTCTCTCAACATGGGATGCCGGCCATATGTTTTATGATACAGCAAGAAGACCTTCCCCAGATGCAGTCCCTAGTCTTAGACCTCCCTGCCTCCCAAACTAAGAGAAATAAATCTATTTACCTTATTAATTACTCAATCTCAGGTATTCTGTTGCAGTAAAACAAAACAAATTAAGATGAGGCATAATTCACAAGCCATGAAAATTCACTTTTCAAGTGCACAATTCAGTGATTTTAGTAAATTCACAATGTTATACAGTTATCACTACTGTTTTATTCCAGAACCTTTTCATCACCCCAAAAAGAAACTCCAGACACATTAGGAGTCATTTCCCATCCCTCCCCATCCAGTTTCTGGCAAGCCCTGATCTCTACGGATCTGCCAGTTCCACACATCCTACATAAGTGGAACCTTACATACGTTTCTTTTTATTACTGGCTTCTCTCACTTAGCATAATGCTTCAAGGTGCACCATGTTGTAATGTGTGTCTCAGCTTCGTTCCTTTTTATGACTGACTGCTATTTCTTCATATAGAGGCCACACCCTCTATCCATTCAGAAGTTGATAGAGTTCGGGTGGTTTCCACTTTTTGTTATTATAAATCATGGTGCTGGGAACATTCAAGTGCATGTATTCATGTAGACATGTAATTTCAGTTTTCTGAGATAAAAAGCTAAGAGTGGAATTGCAGGTTTAACATTTCCAAGCATCACCAGATTGTTTTCAACAACCGTTGTGCAATTTTACATTCCCTCCAGCCATGTAGGAGGGTTCTAGTTTCTCCATATCATCACCAACTTGTATTATTGTCTACCTTTCCTCTTCTTCCTCCTCCTCCTTTCTTATTCTTCTTCCTTTTCCTCCTCCCCCTCTTCTTCTTCTTATTTTATTATTATTATTATTATTATTATTATTATTATTATTATTATTATTATTATTATCAACCCGAGGGCAAGATACTGCTTCATAGCATTATTTCACTGTGGTTTTGATTGGCATTTCTCTGAAGATGCTGAGCATCTTTTTATGGGATAATTAGCCATCTATGTCTTCTTTGGAGGACTGTCTTTTCAAATTCTTTACCCAGTTGTTAATCACTCATTTTTCTTTTATTGCTGAGTTGTAAGCATTTTTATGTATTCTGGGTGCTAGTCTCTTATCAGGCATATAATTTGCATGTATTTTCTCTCGTTCTGTGAGTTGTCTTTCCATATTCTTGTTAGTATCCTTCAAAGCACAGAATTTTTAAACTCTAATGAAATCAAATTTATCTAAAGAATGCTGTTTGTGTTTATCTAAGAAAGTTACCAAAATAATCCGAGGTTCCATAATGACTGGATTGATGCTAAAGTTAAAATTGTTATGAATGTTTATAAAGTTAAGATTGTATGAGTAATATATAAATACTTGAGAAAAGGAAAACTTTGATTTTGATTAATTAATTAATCTATTGTATATAGGATTTGGTATCATCAGTTATCTATTTAAAAGTTTCCTCTAAATAATTGTCTTGAATTTGTCTAAAAGTTACTATCTATGCTAACTACTGTCCCATACTTAATAGTACCAATCCCTCAGCATTGTTAATAGTTTATTTAAAAGGTCATTGATATAAACTAATCAATGGTGGCAGAGTAGTCAGAATATTCTGAAAGACATACAAGAAGCTTCTGGGGACTCTAGGAACATGCTTTAGATCCTAGGCAGATGGTGTTTGCGTGGCTGTGTTGTGTATAAACATGTGCTCATTGAGCTGAATTTTTAAGGTTCCATGGTCTGCTATGTATGTTGTCTTCAATGAAAAAGAATGAAAGATCATTTGTTTTAAGAGAGCCCTTGAAATGGCAGGAAATTTTGGAAGCTACAAACACATATTAAAAATCACTTATAACCAATTCACCCAGAATAACCTGATATTATAATAAATGTTTTCTGAAGCCCAGAGCAGCAGAGGTTGGCAAGCTCTTTATTAAAACCATTGACTGGAAGCTGGAGTCCCCACAGACACCACCCACCCCTGATGGCTGTCCCCTTGTCCATGCTGCTCCCATCTGAAGGACTTGAAAATTATCATGGGTATTGCTTTGTCCTTTGCTCTCCATGAGGGGCTCATACTGTTACTGCTGTGACCCCAATGCTCACTATCAGGAGCTGTGAAGAGGAGAACCCATGATCTGGACCAGGAAGGGCACTCGGCCACTTTCAGTTTCCGTCCCATCAGTCTCAACCCCCTGTCCACCTCAGCATGTCGTGCAGAATGGATTTCACACAAGTTGAGAGGCTGATCTGACACATGACTGGAGTCACCATCCTGTGACGTAGAGTCATTGTCTCTTGAATAAGTGTCATGAATAATCAACCTCCTTAACCAAAGGCAGAGGCTGGCCTGACTCATGGAGCTCCGAAGAGGCTCAGAGCGTGAGCACCTCTACCACTTGCCAGGTGCTCTGCGGGTCCTCCACAGTGCTCTCCCGCCGTTCCTCCTGATGATCCTCTAAGGACAGCGCTGCTGTTGACCCCATTTTATAAATAAGGTACTTGAGACTCAGGTACATCTCCATACAGCAAGCATCATCCCAGGAAGTGAAAGATCAGAATTAAGTGAAGTTGTCCATGTGTTCAGAGAGCCCAGGCACCTGTGACTGAGGCTGAATCCTGCTCCGTCAGTCTTTCTAATCTATCTTGTGTAGCCACCTACAAAGGCATGTGGAAGGGGCTTCCCCAGGACAGCCCTGTGGGAATAAGGGGGCTGGTGTGGCAAGAGGTGCCAACCCAACAACCCACTTCAGTTTTCCTACCTCCTTTGCCAGACTTTTCCCAACTCCCACCCAGTTCATTCAGGGAAGAAACTAGTCATTTAGCTACATCCTATTCCCACATCTGTTTCTTCAGTTAGTGTGACAACTCTTCTCTAATCTTCTATTTCACACAGAAAGTTGTATTAATATAAATGCCATCTAGGTGTTCATCAAAAGAACCAGGAAGCCTTTATGAACACTAGATGGTGGCGTGTGTCATCGGCCTCATTACGATGAGGAAGCTGAGTCAGGGAGGAAGTGTTACTGGGGTTTGGTTAAAAGGAAACCACTGTGCTGGATTTCTTCTGAAGAATCACAGCAGTACAATAGACTGTATCTGCCAGTCAGAGTCAAAGGACGAAAGTGAAGAAATATTCCAAAGATACATATTCATATCCAGCAAAAGCCACATTCTAGCCAATGTGCAAGGGAGGTAAAGCTGACCAGCCAGTCTTCCTCTACTGCCTGTCCAGTTACCATCTAGTCAGTCTCCCTCTGACATGAGCCTGGCTGCTGAGTCTTAGAAAATTCATTCTCTTCCCACAAGCACTGATTTTCTCCAACCTCCCAATAATAGGGTTATGAGCAAGATGGTCCCCCACAATATGGCCGGAGTAGGTCTTCTCTGCACAGCCGAAGCCAGGGCCAACAGCCCGTGTCTCTATTCTGTTTCTGGTTAGAGGGAGCATCCTCTGTTGCCTTTTCTTGGACCCCTGTCATTGAATTGGAACATATCTGGGAATAGTTAGTTTTGTTTTGAGATGGAATCTCACCATGTTATCCAGTCTGGCCTCAAACTCCTGAGCTCAAGTGAAGCTCCTGCCTCAGCCTCCAAGTCAGCTGGGACTGCAGGCACATGCCACTGCATCCAGCTGGATGGGACCATATCTGAAGTGTGACCTGTGTTGTCCCCTGAGACACTGTCCCTTAAGACCACAACCTTCTTCCCTTCTCACTCCTAATGAACCACCGCTCATTCCAGGACCTGGCTGGAATGATCAGGAATAGAACCAGTCATCTCTGAAGGATGAGCCACAGTGCTGGTCTTGGGGATCTCAGCACCCTCATTCTGCCATTGCTCTCCAACTCATGGTTAAAAAACACCCTCTTTACAGGATGCATATGTATCATCTGGATCTCATGAGACTGCTTCATGCTAAATCTCCTAAAGAAATGTCAGCACAGTCTTGCAGCCACCAGTCAACATGCTAAACTGGATCTGGGCACCACTGAGCCACCCTAAACAGTTATGCTGGAAAAGCTTTGGGCTCTGGCCTCAACTCAGCCCCTGAACCACATCTCATATACAAATCATCATCTCCCTGCCCTTCCATGGAGTCACCTTCACGCATACCACCATCCCGTGCCTTAAGATTTTCCCTCCTAAATCCCTACTGAGGGTTAACCCAGCTCTGGATAACTTGACTCAGTGTCTGAGGGTCACTCAGTATAACCAGACAATAAATTAATTCATGCCCAGGTTGGGTAACCCATCCCATCTGCCTCTTTGTAGATGAAAATTGTTTCTCTTAAACTTTCAAATTTCATTTTTCCTCATCAATGGGGATGATCCTTATTCTCATCCAGGGTCTTTGTGGGGTTCCTTCCAATCCGAAACCCATGAATCTCTACCCATGTGTGTATCTGAAGCCTCCTAGTTCCATGTCTTTATGGAGTTCCCTCTCCGGCTGAATGGCGATGACCAATGTGTCCAATAGAAGGATGTGAAAGTTATGACATGTCCCTTCCAAGGTTAGCTCGTAAAAAAAAATATTACTGCCTTGATCACTGCTCACCGTGGGGCAGACCATCCCCGTGTGGTAAGAACACCCAAGCAGCCCAGTGGAGAGGTCCAGAGGAACTGAGGGGAAACTGAGGTCCTCTGCATAGAGCCAGTACCAACTGGCAGCTCTGCGAGTGGGCCACCCTGAGATGGCTCCTCCAACTCCAGCAAGTCGTCAAATGCAGTTGACATCTGATAACCTCATGGAAGACTCCACGTTGGAACTTAACAAATGTGTTAAGCTACTGTATGTTAATTTGTAATGCAACACAAATACCCAGTATCATGTGTTTCTTTCTTTCTCCGTGATCCTATAACTTTGCAAGGACAGAGGTATATACATATGCACACATACTTTCTGAATTAAACTTGGAGTTTTGAGATAAGAGAAGATTTACATGAAGTTGCGAGAAATAATTCAGAAAGATCCCAGTTTTTCCCAATGGTAACATCCTGCAAAACTATGTCAGAATATCACCGTGAGGATACTGACATGACACATTCACAACAGAGAACAGCTCCATCACCACGAGGGTCCCCCACCTCGTCCCTTTGTGGCCACACCCACCTCCCTCCTGGTTCCCCTGTGTTTAATATCTGACAACCATTTATCTCCTTTTCATTGCTACCATTTTGTCATTTCAAGAAAGTTAAATACATGGAGTGATGCAGCATATAAACTGAGTAATGGCTGTTTTCATTCAGTGTGATTCTATGGAGAGTCATCCAGGTTGTTCTGTGTATCAATAATTCACTTCTTATTATAGCCAAGTAGTGTTCCATGAAATGACTGTTTAAACATTCTTTCTTCAAAGGACATCGCTGCCGTTTTAATTTGAAGCTGTGATGAATAAAGCTGCAATGAACATCTACATGAAGGTTTTTGTATGAACATGAAGTATCACTCTTTAGCTAAATGCCCAAGAGTGTAATTGCTGCAGTTGCATTTTTAGTTTTTTAAGAAACTTCCTGGGGTAAGAAGAAGATATTGAGATCCTAATCTCTGGGACCTGTAAATGTGAATTTTATGGCAGAAAGGACTCCATGATTAAGGATCTTGAGGAGGAGAGATTTCTCTGGAACATAAGGCTAGACCATAAATGTTATTGCAAGTGTCCTTATAAGAGGGAGGCAGAGGACACTTGGTCACAGTTGAGAGAAGGGCAACGTGATCATGGAAGCAAAGTCTGGAGTACCGTGGTCACAGCTGAAGGAGTGCTTGCAGCCCGCAACCTCAGAAGCTGAACAACACAGGAGGGAGTCTCCTCTGGAGCCTCAAAAAAAAGCAAAAAACAAAAAACAAGAAAGCCAGCCCTTGACTTTAGCCCTTGATTTCAGACCTCTGGCTTTCAGAACTGTAAGACAATAAACTAGTGCTGTTTACAGCTGTTGTGTAGTACCTTCTTAAATTGGCAACAGAAAACAAATACACTGCAGTACGTTTTTATTCTGGATGTCATTGGGCCTGTGATATCACCTAAGTAGCCACGCGGTGTCCAGGGTGGCCGTGCCATTTTATGTTCTCATGAGTAACACGTGACTTATTTTCTCCACAACCTTGCCGGCATGGACTACTATTGCTATTTTTTTAAACCATTCTGCTGGGCATATGTAATAATACTTTTGTAGCATTAGTTTGCATTATGGCTAATGATGTTAAACATATTTTCATGTGTTTATTTGCCCTTGGGTGAAATATCTTTCAGGTCTTTGTGCATTTGCTAATCAGATTCTTTTTGATTTACTACTATTTTTGTTGTTCATTACTTATTACTGGCTCTTATTATTTATGATTGTTTCATGTGGTTTTCATGATTGACTTCTTGAGTTTTTTAGATTCTAGATACTACTGCTTTGTCGGACATGTGGTTTGCAAATATTTTCTCTCACTCGGTAGTTTTTCTTTTCTTCCACTCATCAGGGTCTTTGGAGAACATATGTTTTTTTAAATTTGGATGAGATCCAATTCATCCCTTTGTCTTTTTAAGGACAGTCCTTTGGTGTCGAGTCAAACTCTTGAACTAGCCCTGAATCTCAAGGATCTCCTCCCGTGTTTTTACTGGTTTTATATTTTGCATTTTATGTTTCAGTCTATGATTCATTTTGAGTTGATTTTCACATAAGGCATGAGGTTTGGGTTAAGATTTATTTTTTGCCCATCGGGGTCGCTTGCTCTTGAACAATTTGTTGAAGAGGCCATCCTTCCTCCACTGAATGACTTTGGTATCTTTGTCAGCAATCAGCTATCTGTATTTGCACGAACTTATTTTAGGGTTCTTTATGCTGTTCCCTTGATCTGTGTCTCTTCCTCTATCCTCTTGCAGGAGCTGGATTACAGTGTAGAATAGGTCTCACTATCAGGTAGAGTGATTTCTTCTCACATTATTCTTCATTTTAAAATGTTTTAGGTCTTCTGGGATCTGTGCCTTCTACATAAATTTTAAAACAAGATTTTCCATGTCTATAAAGTTCCTTTTGGGAATTGTGATAGGAACTGAATTAAAACAATAGTTTAATTTGGGGATAATTAATATATTTTCTATCTTGAGTCTTAGTTTTACAACATGGAACTGGTCTTCACTTACTTATATCTTTTTTGATTTCTTTCATCAGCATTAAAATTTTTTCAGGAAGTATGTCCTATACATGTTGTGTTGGGTTTATATATGAATATTTTCCTTTTCCAGTGTGTCTGGTATTTCTACATGTTCACTTTTAGCCTTCAGAAATGGGATTACTTTTGTGTAAGCCTCTTGGATCCTAACTTTACTGAACTTATTAGATTTTTAAGAATTGTAGCCAATCCCAAAGAACCAAAAACCCAATGTTTTCTCTGATATATGAATGCTAAATCACAATTGTGGGCGGGGGGTGTAGGGAAGATTAGAAATACTTTGGATTAGACAAAAAGTAATGAAGGGAAGGGAGTGGGGGGATGGGAGTAGGGAAGACACTAGAATGAAATGGGACATTACTTTCCTATGTACATGTATGAATACACAACTAATGTAATTCTACAACGTGTACAACCAGAAGAATGGGAAATTATACTCCTTATAGGTATAATATGTCAAATCAATTCTACTGTCATGTATAACTAATAAGAACAAATACGATTTAAAAAGGAATTGTATCACAAATTCTCTAGAATTTTCTACTAATCATGTTATTTATTGCTTACTAACCAATCTGTGTATCTTGTACTTCTTTTTCATGCTTTATTGTAGGGGCTAAAACTTCAAGTGCCATGTTGAATCAGAATGGTGAGAGCCAACACTTTGTTTCCAAACTTGAAAGCATTCTGTCTTTCCTTGTCAGGTGCACTCTTAGCTATATGGTTTGGTAAGTCCTCTTTACCAAGTTGAAGAAGTCCTTCTTACTCCTAGTTTGCTGAGGACCCCTATAAGGAATGGCATTGTTCTTGGTAAATACTTTTTCTGCTTTAATTGATATGATCATTTGATTTTTCTTATTGAGACAGCTGATTCTATTGGTTGATGTTCAATTGCTGGACAACTCTTTGAATACCTGGAATAAATCCCACTTGCCTATGGTATCTAATTCTTTTTATATATAGTAGATTTTATTTGCTAATATTTTGTTGAAAATTAAGTACTTTAGTTTGTGAAAGATGTTGCTCTGTAATTTATTTATTTATTTATTTATTTATTTATTTATTTATTTATTTCTCTTCCCTGCCCCTCCACCCACCTCCTGGCTGGGTACTGGCTTGTGGCTTGTCTGGTTGCAGTACCAGACTAATATTGCTTGCATAAAATCAACTGGGAAGTGTTCCCTCTTCTATTTGCTAGAACAGATTAAGTAAAAGGAGTTTTAATTCTTTAAATGTTTAGCATTATTCTCCAGTGAAACCCTGTGGGTCTGGGGACTTCTTTTTGGAGAGCTTTCTTGTTGCTAATTTGATGTCTTTAATGGTTGTGGAACTGTTCCAGTTGTCTCTTTCAACTTGGTTGATTTGGGATAGTTTGTGGTTTTAGAGGAATTGGCCCACTTCATCTAAGTTGTTGAATTTATGAGCATAATGACATTCATAGTATTCCCTTAATATCTTTTTAATGGTTGCAGAATCTGTTGAGATATCCCCTATTTCATTCCCACTATTAATGATTTGTGTCTTATGTCTTTCTATCTATGTGACTCTTGCTAGGTTTTTCAATCTTATTGATTTTAAAAAAAAAGATTTGGGGTTGATTTATTTTTCCCCATTCATTTCCCATTTTTAATTTCATTGATCTCTACTTTTATCTTGGTTATTTCCTTCATTCTGTTGACTTTTGATCTTCTTTAGTTTCTGGAGGCAATTAGATTATTGGTTGGAGAACTTTTCTCTCTTCTGACGAAAGCATTTGAAGCTGTCAATTTCCTTCTTAGCACTGTCTTAGCTGTGACCCACATATTTTGATATGTTTAGTCTTGTTTCCATTAAATTCTATGCATTTTTTTAAATTTCTTTGGAAATTTCTCCTTTGTCCATGGATTGCCTACAGACATATTATTTAATTCCCAAGCATCTGAAGACTTTCCTGTTGTCTTTCTAGTATTGATTTCTAATTTAATTCCATTTTAATGCAATTCCATCATGTCCAGAGTATGCAGACTGTATGATGTTCATTGTTTTAAATTTGGTTAGATTTGTTTTACAGCCAAAGATGTGGTATACTTTGGTAAATGTGTCATGGGCATGTGCAAAGAACATTCGTGGGAAACAAACCTTGCTCTTTCTGAATGTTCTTTGGTGAATGTGTCGTGATCATGTGGAAATGTTTATTCTGCTATGGTTTCATGGAATGCTCTCTGTGTATCTGTTAGATCCTGTTAGTTGATTCTGTTTTTAGTTTTGATATGTCCTTGCTGATTTTCTGCCTAGCAATTGCTAAGAGTGGGCTGTTGAAGTCTCCAACTATAACTGTGGATATATACATTTATTTTTGTCGTGTGAAACAAGAATGGATTCATATTGCACATGCTTTGCTGCATCAAGCTCTTGTCAACTCACATTGCCTCATGAAAATCTTCAAACTAACTGTAATGGGATTCTAATTCACTTCGTTACATGACTGTATATCGTTCCATGGTGTAAGTGTACCAGAATGTAGTCTATTTTTCTACAGTGATACATTTGCTTTGTTTGATGGGTGATGTAATTTCTAATCACCATTCAACTGGCCTTCTCAGTTGATGGCAGAGGCTGATGGGTGGAAATTCACAGTTATGAAGTGGCCCCGTGGTATGCAGTGGGGGCTGAGGGAGGAGGGTGGAAAGGAATCTATAGTGAGCTCTTTGATAAAAGAAAGCATGACTTTGGAAATCACCAATCACCACTGCTTGCAGATTTTTTAAAAATAAAGAAAGCTTTATCATCCAATCATCCTTTCTTGAAAAAAGAGGAGCAGTATCTTAGATAAAGATGAAGTTATATCTCAGTCATGCAAACATAGGAACTAAAGACCAGAAATATTCTTCAGACAGGACAGAGTTCTTAAAATAAAATATACACCAACCCTGGCCAAAACTGCAATTCCACCATATTCTTTACTCCAAGTAGGGTCTCTTAAATTTAATTCACAGACTAGAATGTAAACAGATAAGAGAATCCCAGATACAGTGGAATCACTATGGAAGGAATGAGCAATGTTTGGCTTGGAGAAGAGAAGGCGAAGGAAAAATCCACCTTCGGCTACCCTGAAGGCTGTCCTCTGGTGAGGAAGGAGCTTGGGGCTGCAGAGGGCACATGTCAGCCAGACGGAGGAAGGTCAGCAAGCATGGGCACAACGACCAGAGATGCACTGGTGACTCCCTTCCACAGGAGCTGCCAGTCATCGAAGGAACTTGAGCCTGATTCTAGCCCTGGCGAGTGTATTCCAACTCTAAGAGCCTACAGCCCATCTTAGGAGCAAATGACCACGGACACCCAGTGCCGGGCTTCCCTCTAACCAAACCAGGCTGCATCACAGGCCTTTCCCACCCCCTCAGCGGACACTGTTCTCACTCTGGCCTCCAGAGAGATCCCCGCTAGCTCTCCGGCCCTAGCACCCACCACCCTGCCACCCAGCTAGATTTGAATAGTCTTTTAGGACTCCGAATACATCCTGCCTCCTCCCCTCCTCCCTGAGGCCTTTCCTGATAACTCCAACCAACCACTGACCTCTTACCATGAAATTGGCCCCTTTTGGAACACAGAGTTTTTATTGTTGTTGTTGTTGTTGTTTTCTCCTTGTTTCCTTTTTGGAAAATCATGCTGCACCTCTCACCACCTACCATCCCTTCCACAGGGCAAGGTACACAACTGAACCCATAAAAAAAGATTTGTCGGTCCATTTATTTCCCCCTTTCCTTTTCATAAATTCATGTGCTTTAATTAGAGGTGGGTCCACGTGGAGGCATTAAGGAGTTTGGCTTTCTGTTTGGAAACATCCTGGCTGTACAGTATTTTAACATAATAATGATCTCTCGTGGCTCTCATTAAAGTTGAGCCTCTTACTGAAACTCTCCTAGGGTTAACTATAAAGAAGAAGGATGGCAGGGTGCAGAATTCATGGGTCTGCTAATTATGCTTCCCATCCGATGGAACAGCCTGCAAAGGCTTGGGGTGGGCTGCGGTGGGCACGCATGCCCCTTGAGGAATAAGGATCAAGGAATCTGCAAAGAGCACAGAGTTCAAAATGAGCTCTCTAGAGTTCCCGTCTTCCTTACTCTACATCTAAATAAGTCCTTAGATGAATTTCTCCAGCAATCACTTTTCTTTTTTTTTTTTTTTTTTTGGTACCAGGGATTGAACTCAGGGGCACTCAACCACTGAGTCACATCCCCAGCCCTAGTTTGTATTTTATTTAGAGACAGGGTCTCACTGGGTTGCTTAGTGCCTTGCTTTTGCAGAGGCTGGTTTCAAACTTACAATCCTCCTGTCTCAGCCTCCTGAGCTGCTGGGATTACAGGGGTGCGCCACCATGCCCAGCCTCAACCAATCAGTTTTGATCTGTCACATTCCCCACTACCCTGCAGCCACCTGTATTCCTCTGTCCTCACATATTGCCTGTTTGTCAGGGAGAGCTGCCTGTTGTGGTTTGACCCCTCTGACACTCACATCGGAGTTTAACTGCCAGTGTCCCGGTGGGGAGGTGTGGAGGTCATGGTCACAGAACTCTCAGGAGAGCCATCTACCAAGAGTGGGCTAGTTCTCCCCTTCACAGGTACCAGGAGAGCAAACTGTCGGAAGGAAGACAGCCCTTGGGGCTTGGCCTCCAGCTCTCCACCATGAGTTAAGCAGCACCAGGCCCTCCCTGAGGGTGGCCTCTCAAGCTTGGTCTTTCCAGTCTCCAGAACCAATAAATCGCTTTTCTTTATATATTGCCTGTCTCAGGCATTCTCAAAACATCTTAAGACAACCAGCTGCCCACCTCTCCCATAATCCATGGCCTTACAGCATCTCTTAGTTGGCTCAGGCTGCTATGGCAGGTGTACGGTACACTGGTGGCTCTAACAACAAACGTTTCTCATATTTCCTGGGGCTGGCAACCAAAGTCAAGGTGCCAGCAGATCCAGTGTCTGGTCTAGGCCCTCTTCCAAGCGTGCAGACAGCTGTGCTCACATGGCAAAAAGAGAATGAGAGGCCTCCCTCCCTTTTATAAGGGTACCGATCTCTTTCATGCTTCATACCTAATTACCTATGAAAGACCCCCAACTCCTAAAACCATCACCTGAGGGCTAGGATTTCAACATAAGAATTGGGGGGGACACAAACACACAGACCAGAGCATATCATATAATTCATGGCTAATATCACACTCCATTTAATTCATCTTAGATTCTCAGGCCCCTGGCACCAGCATTTAGCAGACACTCATGTACAGTGGATTCGAAAGTAATAACTACAAAGAAAATATGTGAATCTGTGGAGACCCTGAGCAATGAGTCCTTGACTAACCACATGACAGAGGCAGGAAAGATTTATTGGGGCTGAGCCTGAAAGGCTAAAGAGCATTATCTGAGATCAAGGTGGGATGGAGAGAAAGAGCCCCAGAGGGGAAGAGTTTGGGCCAAACCCAGAGGTACAAGTAGTATCGGGAAAAGTTGTCCCATGTGGTTGAAGGACCAGGGGACAGGAGATAAGAGATGAGGCTCAAGAACCAAGATGAGGCCAAACCAAAAGCTTTCATACTCCTAGTAAGGAATTTGGATTAAACTCTGAAAGTGTGGAAACAGAGATATTTTATTTAAATGAGAAAGATGAGATGACAGACAGGAATTTTAGAAAGATAAAAGATGCACCACATTAACAGAAAAAGGTAAAAAATGCACGTTTATCTTACTAGATGCCGATAAAAAATGATTAAAAATTCAACCACCATTTCAGATGTTTTTGAGTATGAAAACTAGAATCCCCCCCAAAAAAATGTCCAACTTGTGAAAGTATATATAATAGCAAAAGTCCTCTTTTATGGTTGAGTACAGAAGGAAAATCCTTCACTTTGTAACCAGAAGCAAGAAATTAACCTCCATCAATAGAATTCATCATTGTTCTCCAGACCCTAGTCAAGGCAATAAGAGAGGAAAAGACTGATAGGAGCTGAAACTTATTGTGCATACAGGCAAAAATATTTCCCTAAGTGGAAAAATGAATACAGAAGAATGTGCACTATTGTATTATTGTAAGAAATGATAAACTGTCTACGTGTCTAACAGGGAACCATTGGAATAAATTTTAGCCCAACCATAATTTGAAAGTGAACTGAATACCAAAAAAAAAAAGATGAAGCAAGATTTTAGGTACTAATATTGAAAGTTCCCCAAGGCATAAGAACTGAAAAGAGAAGTCACAGAACAATACATCCAGAATGTTTTGCTTTGAATAACAGAAAGGAATAAGAAAAGGTAAAAGAAAGGAAAAGAAACAGTTGTGACTCTGTGTGTGTGTGCGCGTGTGTGTGTGTGTGTGTGTGTGTGTACAGGAATGTGCATGCACACCCTGGAAATTTAAACAGCAAATAAATGTAGCAAATTATCTCCAAGAGGAATAAAATTATCAGCATTGAGAAGGGCAACGAGGGGAAACTTTCTCTTTTCACTCAGTACGTTTGTCTATGGTTTGAAACATTTCAGAAAGACTATCATACATTTGTCTCTAATTTAATAAAAAGAGTCTCTCCCAAAGCAACCATCTGGCAGGACCAGTCGTTTGTTTCAATAATCAAGGCAAGGAATGGTGAGGCATGCGTCAGAAAGAAGAGGAAGCAAAAGGAGTCAGGTCTGATGTGCTTTTGAGGTCGAGATGAGAACTTCCTGTCTGAAATGAGCTTGGAGAGAGGGAAGTATTCAAGGATGATTTGGGGGAGTGGGTGAACAGCAACACATTAGCAAGAGACAGACGCAGGAGGGTAAGGCTATCAATTCAGCTCAAGGCACACAGCAAGTATGAGGCCCAGGAATCAGAGCCCCCAGTCATGGATGCAGATCCCAGCTACACGCACACCTTTAGCCTGTGACACTGGCCCCAGCTGCCATCATCTCTCCTAATTATCACCTGATTACCTCCACTCTCATTCCATCTTTTCCAGTTGGTTCTCCTTATAGAAGATGGAACCATCCTTTGGAAACTCTCCGGGGGCTTCCCACTCTGCTGGTCCAGAGGGCAGCAGGTCTGACCTGGCCTCCCTCCTCCCCAGTTCTATACAGTCCATCCACACAGCCTCCCTCTGCTTTATCATGCTGACTCCTGCACACACATACTGCATCCACCTTCCAGACTGTTCCACCCAACACTTAAGTCTCCCTTTCAACATCATCTCCTGGGAGTGGCACCTTGATTCCCATGTCACCAGGACCAACCTGGTCCCTCATGTTTCCTCTCCTCTGCCTCCCGCATTGGCACCAAAAGGACAGGAAGTGTGTCCAAACCACCACTTTATCCCCAACTCCTAACACAGCTCCCCCCAGAGTGGAAACTCGATAAAGACCTGTTGACTTAAAGAATCCATTAAATTGTTGGAGGAACACGGGAGATGAATAGACGGAGAGGGGAAGACAGTTCCAGAACAATCCTGAAACCAAACCGAGAAGACAAGAGGGTTGCACAGGAACCAAAGAAGAAACTTCAAGGCGGAGTCTGGGAGTCCTCTAGAGAGAGGCTGGGGGTCAACAGGGAGGGAGGCCGAGCTGGCCGAGGATTGGAGGAGGCTACAGGGTCCACCTGGAGGGGCTCCAATGAGCCCTTTCCAGGAAGCCGGCAGCGGATCGGGAGAAGCCTTCACTGCATGTGGATGTGAACAAGAGGAGAAGTGCAGCGGGGCGGGATACTAAAGGAAGGAGGGACGCTTAATGGGGAGGCAAGAAGAAGAGAAAGAGGTTTTAGTGTGGAAGAGACTTAAGGAAGATGCTGATGTAATAATATTAAAAAATAAAGATCATAAATACCCAACACTCAGAATTTCCCAGTTATGACGCTGCATTTTGCTGTTGTCCACAGCTTGAGATGGAGTCCATCGGATCTGTGTGGGGTACCATGAAGCAAGTGCACCACCGCACACCTCTTCCCCACTCCTCCTGGCAACAGAGTGGGAGCGCTTCACCCCACCAACACTGGCCAACACCACGGAGCTTCACTTCCACTGAGCCGGTCATTCACCACATCCAGCACGCCCCTGCCCTGGTGCAGGAGTGGAGGTCCTAACCGAGATAGTAAACAGCAGCAGCAGGAGGGAGAGAGTGGGACAAGGGAGGCGGCTGGTGTCCACCCTGGGAAATCAGGGTCATCCCTGTGACCATCATTTGATGAGTACTATTTTCTTCTCCCACCTGGGTTCATAAGTCACTTTGCAAACAGGGTCGTGATCTATTACTGGAGTTGCAACTTCCAGGGAAAAAAAGCACAGCTCAGTTCTTCAGCTCGTGCAGTCAGTCCCTCTTCAGAAAACAGCAATCATTTAGAAAGCAGTTGCTCCTTCCTGAAACCAGAGGAGACCCTGCAGAACTCAGTCCTAGGCAGGAGTGAACGTGCCAGGGGCCACCAAGAATCCAGGAGTCTTCAAGATGTGGGCAGTCAGAGGGAGACAGAGATTTCTTGGAATGTAGGAGCAGGAGGGGTTCCAGGTAAAAGGATGTCCCATCCCCTGCCCTGCCCAGCTTCCTGAAAATGCGCCCCACCCCCAATCTTCTGCTGAGCTGGCTGTGGGGCTTCTGGCTAGAGGGTTCCTGAGACTCTTGGATGAAGAGGAAGCAAAAGGAGATGTTCTAAATCCTCGGCAGCAAAAGGGATCTTTGGGACCTGACGTAGGACACCCCAGTGGCCCCTGAAGGAACTACACCGTGAGCTTGCCATGGGCCAGTGTCTATTTCTGACAGCCGGAAGTACCTTGTGAGAGATACCAGTGGGCGGGAGGTGCACCGAGTCCTGGAGAGGCGCCTGCGCAATTCACTTTTCTGTTTAGTCATAGAAAAATGCATGTTCTCGGGAAAGATGGGATGCACAGAGCCCTCGTAACTAACTTAACTTTGCCCATCTCCAGGTAGAACAGTAAGTCACCATGAGGAGCTGGCTCTTTCAACCAAACACTTAAAATAGTTACGATTTCCTTGAATCATGGAGCTGTGAAAGCTTTCAGTGATCCCTCCTTTGGTGCAAACCATAAGGAGCCCCGATTTTCCAGTACCTCTGTTAACAACAACCCCGGGGGCTACTTCTTGCCAGCAGAGCTGGAACCCTGTTTTGGTTTTTAGTTTTGTTTTTCTTTTTCCATTTGGACTCTTGGCTATAGAAATTTTTAATATTTGCAAAGTAAAATCAATAGTATTAAACATACTGTCAGTAGGGCCCTCTAGACTGCCAAGTAATTATACTTAGTGGACTTTGATCCGATGGAGTTTGTCAGAATGATCTCAGCAGAGAGCATGGCTCATGTGAGGCTGGGTGAAGGCCAAGTTCCGTGGAGTTGGAAGAGTTGGTTAAAACGCTTAAAATTTGGGATGGAATTTTTGCTTCTTTTTCTGCCTATTCAATGGTTGGAAGGGTGGAAGGACTCTGTGGAGGGGCCTTCTGCTTTGGGAAAACATTTCAGATGACACCCCAGCATGATTTCAAGTCCAAAGTCAGCAGCATTATAACCATGAGCTCTTAAAACATGTTTTCTCATGAAGCCTCAGCTTTGAAGATTGTTGGACTGTTCCCACGACTACGTGGGTTTCAGGAACCCAGGAACTCTAACGGTCAAGGGAGGCACCAGCTCAAGCAACATCATCAAAATTCCTTTTCTGCAGCTTCCAAGTTTCACTGCAGTTCCTCCCAGGAGCCTGGGATCATAGCTAAAGATTCAAATCTTCCCCCTAGATTCTGGTAGGATTTGCCAGAGGACCTCTGGAGCAGGGCGAGGCAACTCTGAGTCCAGAACCCATGGATCAGCCAAGCATGGCCCCACTCTGTCATCCCAGCAACTCGGGAGGCTGGGGCAGGAGGATCAAGAGCTCAAAGCCATCCTCAGCAATTTAGTGAGGCCCTAAGTAACTTAGCAAGACCTTGCCTCAAAATGAAATATGAAAAGGGCTGGGATGTGGATTCAATCCCCGGCACAAAAAAAACCAAAAACATGGATCAAAGAAGCCACAGATCTAACAAAGCTGCCATCATCTACCCTGGCAAGAGCTAAAGGCTGATTAAGCCAGAGACACAGTCCAGGAGCTGAGAAGATGCCAGATGGCCAAGGGCAGCAGATGATCTCCTTCTGGACATGTCAGGTAGAGCAGGAAGCTTGAAGTACACCTGGCATTTCTTTGCTGACTCCACTCGCGGAGACGGAGCAGCACTACACAGCCTGTAACTATGGAAACACAGCCTTTGGCCCCTGGAATCTTGTTGGAGGTCAAGTGGTCCAAACAGAGATGCCCAGTTGCCCCTGACTTAAGAGGTGACATCTGTAACTGTTCTGAAAGTCACCAGTCCGAATACTGGGAGGCAGGGTCTGGTGCGCACCTCAGTGGGCCACTGCTGCGCTATTGTTTTGGTAGGGAGAGGAGGATGTGAGATCACGATGGGAACAAAGTGGTTTGCTTTTTTACCCAAACTGGAAGCCAGTCATGAATTTATAGGTCCAAAAGCATACTGCAAGTGTTAGGGTGTAGCCTTTCATACAGCTGCACACTCCATCCCTCTAGTGTGCAATTACACATCCACATGCTCCATACATCACAGTGTAGTTATATACCTACACACTCCGTCCATTCTGGAGTGCAGTTACATATACACACGCCCCAATGGCCAACATCCATTCTAGTGTGCAACTGCACACACACACAAACTAGGATCAAATCCACCCACTCAGTGAGCTGTTCCTATGCTCAATGCCTTCCACTGTAGATATTCTTTATCCAGAACATACTGCACATATCACAGGTAAAACACAAAATGAGAAACAGTCTCAAATACCAGGAAATAATTCACCCCTTTTCTGATTGTTCAGATCTCCTATAAATAACTCATAATTTTCAGTAATGGGTAACACTCCACCAACCAAAACCTATCTAAGTTTGACAGAGCTGTCACCAAAATTCATGAATGGTATAATCCACTTGCTCAGTAAATGTTGGCGATAGTATTAACAGCTCTGAGCAGTGTGCCCTTAAACCCTTGCTCTTAAATTAGGCCTCCTGATTTTTGACATTTGCCCTTGGGTCAGTTCTAAATGTGGTCACTTCTTGTTGTGTGTGTGTGTGTGTGTGTGAGAGAGAGAGAGAGAGAGAGAGAGAAAGAGAGAGAGAGAGAGAGAGATATGCTGGTCACTAAGTCCAGGGCTTTGAGCATACTGCGCACATGCTCTACTGGTGAGCTACAACCTCACCCCATGAGCCTTTTTAAGTCTATGATACACTCCATAGAGTCACCTTTCTTGTGGGCCTACCATGGGGCCAAAGGTTGACCTAATACAGCTCATACAGTGTCACCTTCTGGCTCTAGCCTTGAACCTCAGGCTTACTTGTCTTCTATGATTCTTCTACATCAGCCTAGTGGCTCTTTAAGAATGAGTTCCCATGGGCTGGGGCTGTAGCTCAGTGGCACAACACTTGCCTAACACGTGTGAGGCACTGGGTTCCATCCTCAGCACCACATAAAAATAAATAAGTAAGATAAAGGTATTGTGTCCGTTTACAACTAAAAACATTTTTTTAAAAAAAGAACTAGCTTCCCTCCACTCCCCTGAACTATCACATCTACCTTTCCTTCCTAAGTCTTCCTTGCACAGACCTGAGGACCAACATATTGCCTTCAAATCTACCAAAATCCAACAGCAGCTGCAGGTGATTGGGATGCTAGCCAGCTTTGACTTTAGGGCAATAAAATTTAAAGGTGAGCAGCACCATAATCAATATTCTTTTGTATTTCTATTAGTCTTTTAGGTCCAAATATAAAATAGGTTTTAAATAGAAACTTAATGAAAATATGTATTGATCTTTGCCATTGGATTTTTCTTTTCTGTCTATCCAAGGCATATTTTCTTGTTCTTTCTCTGTCACCAAAAGGAAAAAAGCAAGAGTAGGTACACTCAGAGGTGTGAAAAGGTGTTGGTGAGAACTTCCTGACATGCATACAAACCTTGAGCCTTCCTCAAGTACATAACCTCTTGCTGTTAATAAACAGCAAACTCAGTGGTGGCACAAAGGACAGATTAAACATACCATGAGCTTTGGATTCTAGTGTTGCTCAGAAATTTTTTCCAGTGTTAAATTGTGATTCTTCATTAATTAATATTACTGCTGAAATGCTTTGATGCCTCCTAAATGATCAGAACCCACCAGACTTGTGTATTTCACAGTCCTTCTCTTATGTAAGAAAGTCAAGTTGAACTATTTGCTGATTATCATTCTGTGTGCAATATCCTGATATTACCTGTCAGCAGGTATTTCTGAGAAGCAAAATCTATTATGATCCAGTATATGAATTTTCCTGAAAACCAGAAACCATCCAGGGTTTCCCTTAATTTAGAAAAAAAAAAAAAATTACATCAAAGAGAATAACAAGTCCTTTCTCAAACTCTAAACCTTTGGACTTTATAATTGATATCCAGTCATATGATAAAGATTGCCCCTTTCTATCTACCAGAAATCATTTAAAGGAAGGATGTCAGCAGAACTATTTACAAAACAGTAAATAACACCAAATTAATTTTTTTTCCATTTTCACAATTTTTTAATAAAATTAATTGGTGGTTGAACCGTACATGGGCAATGTGGGAATTTGCACATGTGCACCAACAGAGGGCCATGTGATAATTTGAATCAAACATGCACACAAGGAATGAAATTGTCCTTTAGTGTCTGACTTTTCTTTCTGCGTGGTTTTGAACTTGTCCAAGAAAGCAGGGACAACGCCAGCATTTATATTCACATGACGCTGTGGTTCACAGCTGCTGATGATGGGGGGCAAACCCAGGACAGTGCCCAGCACTCATTAGTCATGCTATGTGACCCCTGGGTCACTGCAACCCACAGGACACAGATAGGTTCCAGATCTAGCCAGCCCTCTGACTCTTCGAGTACCATCACTGAGGGTAACTCAAAAGACAGTCAAGCAGAGCAGACTTATTTTAGAATGATCATCATTATTTTGCCACAGCTGACCTTTAGAATTGGACAGCGACCTTCATCCTAACACAGAATCAAAGCCCTAAGCAGAGTGAGACTTTTTAGAGAAAAACTTCAAAAGCCTCAGTTTGACGTTATCCTCAATTTAAAAACTACCCTCTCTGTTTGACGCAACATATATAAAAAGCTCTGTCAAGACATATTTGTGTATTTCAAATGCAAGCTTTTAAAAAAATAGCAATTACTAACACTCTAGAAGTGGTTAATACACTCTAGTGTCACAGCGTAACCTCAGAGTTAGTTGTTAGGGTTTTTTGTTTAGTTTTATCTTTTTGGTTTTGGCCCCTGGATGTATGATTTAAACAAGCAATACAAGAACATTCATTTTCTTTTAAGATGAACTCAACCAAGTGTGCATACTACACTCTGATCTATGTCCCTTTTGGTAAAATATAATAATCCATATTCAGAAGCTAAGAAGCAGGTCAGATTAAAATGCAGACTCGAACAAGAAGGGGCCCAGTTTTAAACACCAATGGTCACATGATTTATAAGTACTTCTCATAAAGGTAAAGATAACTCATATAATAATCTGTTTATTTGGAAATTTTAGTTCCAGAACTGCCAAGATACTACATTTTACCGGAAGATGTGTTCTGCTGAATTTTTTAATTGGATCTGCAGCCAGTATTTACAGACCAGATAGTCCCACTGGTTTCCCAATGTTATTAACACAGGTGGGGACAGAATGTGTGTCCCATTTCTTTTTCACTAAAAAACCATGTCTTGGATCCAATATAAGTCTTGGATCCATGTCTTGGATCCTTCCCCTCTTGCCCAGGGGAGTCTGACCCCCTCTGGACCTGCTGATCCACTCACTGCCTGGCAGGCAGGAGGAAATAAGCATTTGACAGATTAATTGAACTGAGCTGAGTATTTGCTCCTTAAATATCACAACTTGTTTGCATAAAGAAAAAAATCTATTAACTACATCCTGTTTTTATAATTATCTGTATTGGAAGAAAAACTCCTTTCCAGCCTGTGGCTCCAGGCAGCAGCACCTTCGTACCCTTTGAGCCCATTTAAATGGAAGACTACAGGCACTGGGGAAAGAGTCCCAAATTCTTTCTCTACTGCAAAGCAAAACCATTGGGTATGGAAAGAAAGACTAACGAAAACCTTGCTACACAAGAAAGTAGAAGTCGTCTTACAGAAAGCAAGACAGCGTTTGACCCGCCCTGCCAGGAACTGGAGAGTGTGGCTGTGGTGGGCAAGAGATCGCCCACCCCGCCGCCAGGGGAGGACACAGTAGAAACAGTGACATTCGGTGCAACTCTCAGCCCGCAGGGGACTGCCCAGGTCTAACAAGTGTGTTTCATAAACACTAGGTAGGCCAGACCCCCGGTCCCACGGATAAGCGCCAATGGTGAAAGGGGCACTGGCCAGACATTTGGTGAGGCCAGGTGGCAAAGGCATGCCAGCAGGGTGGAGCCCAGGGGAAAGCAGGACAGAGCCAGGTCACGCGATTTTTCAACCTTTTCCCAATGGACGCGGAGAAGGCGCATTTGTAGTTCGCTCCTCACCGCTGCCCAGCTAACTGATTTCTAAGGAGTGCGCATCTCCTCGCCTCTAACGTGACAGCCGCGGGTGTTCCCCGCACCCTGGGGCTTCAGGAAAGGGCCTGACCTCGGTTGGCCCTCCCACCCGACCTCCAGGACCCCTACCAGGACGGCCCGCGCCAGTACCCACCTTGACCACATAGGTGACTCCGGGTCCCAACACCTGGTCGCTGGCGTGCGGCGCCCCCCGCGGGGGCCTGGGCAGCGGCTCCTCGCCGGGCCGGCCCTTCTTGGCGGTGCTCATGCTCACCGCCGGGGCGCGGGGCGCCGGGGGCGCGCTGCCGTCCGGGGCGGCCAGGCTGGGCGCGCTGCAGCTGCCCGAGAGCCGCGCGCCCGCCCGCTCCCGGGCGGCCGACGACAGGCCGCGGAGGCCGGAACTGGAGAGTTTCAGGTGGGACACCTTGTGAAGCAGGTGGCCCAGGCTGCCGGGCCCATCGTCGGGCGCCTTGCGCAGGGCTTCGCCGGACACCAAATAAGGGGCCGCCTCCGGGGTCGCGCGCGCCGCGGAGACCTTGCCGCCTCCACCGCTCACCGACAGGCTGTGGAGAAGGTCATCGACCGATGTCACCGAGTCATTCCTGAAACGGTTGTACTTGGTGCGTGGAAGCATGCCCCTCTGTGGGCTCGCCGCATCCGCCCGGGCGCTGCTGGTGCCGGCCCCCGCGCGGGCTGCCGCGCATAGCAGGCGAGCCGCTGGCCCCGGAGCGGGACGAAGAGCTGGGGTCCCAGGACAGCCTTCTGGAGAGGAAGAGCAGAGTCAGAGGACGATGCACTCCCACCATTAAAAGCCAGCACAGCAGCGGCCGCGCAGCCCCGGCCCGGGAGACCGCTGCTTGGGGTTGAACGTTTGCTTTGCAAAAGTCATAGTTGCCTGTGATGGAGAGCCCAGCTGCTTGGGGCTGCTCACAGCAAAAGCATGACTCACTCTGAGAGGAGACCCTTCTCAACAAAGGCTCGGTGAGCACTGCAAATCACTTCCTGTAGAAGAAGAAAAAAAAAAAAAAAAGGAAAAAAAAAGAAGCAAAAAACGACATCCACCCGCTGACAGCAACTGGAGCCAATCAATTCTCAAATTTCCCTTTTCTACCTTCCCAGATTTTTCCTTCCAACCTTTGCTTTTTCACTTTCCCAACCCCCCATTCCGCAATTGTGCCAAAGGTAAATCCAATTCCTTCAAATGATCAAATGAACTTTCGGAAACCCATTATTCCATGTTAGGTTTTTCTCTTCCCTGCTTAGCTCATTTATGTGAGCCCTAAAAGTGTATGACGGCGATGCCTTAAAATGTGACGAAGGCTTTTTAAGAACAAGTCTTCAGCGAATCCTGATGAATTCTGACTAGGAAAGCAATAAGATTTTTTTTTAAAGAAAACAAAAAGAAATATTCACCCCCAGGTGAACATAAGATGCCAATTTCCTGGGTTTTCCTCTTTCTTTTCAAATCAACAGAGCAGCCATGATGACTCTTTGTGGCAATGCAGTTCCTCCAAAAAAAAAAAAAAAAGAATCTGCATATGAACTTCTGCACAGTGTGCTCAAGGGGTCTTCCCTGCTAATTTACAGCAGTCTTTCTCAGCCAGGGTTAAGTTGAAAATCTACTTCCAAAAAAGAAATGCTTCTTCGATGAGTGGCAACAGGCTCCAGAAATCCATTCCAAAAAAGGGGGGGATGCGTTTCAAGTTTTATTCCAACTGAATGTGTTTAAGCCCTGGAAAAATGCCTGAGAAATGCTACCAATGCATTACAATGTCCCTTCAGTTGCTGCCTGCAGCCCGGCAGTCAGGAGGAAAAAATTCAGCTGCACATCAAATCCACAAGGGGGGGGGGGGGGGGAGCCTTGTTTTCAGGAATCGGGCTCAGGCTTGCAAAGAAATGTACAGGCCTTCTTCCTCCCAGTTAGGAGAACAGGACGTTGGCATCCTCCAGGTCTGCCCTACACTCTGAGACCCACTGTCCCCTTCCCCAGTAGCCTCTGCAAGTCGGCCTCATGCATTAAGATAACCTGCCCCACCGTGAAACACTGAAAGTTCCCGGCCAACTTCGGTGCGAGCAAATGAATTCACCTCTGGCTCACGCTCAGGTCACCCTGAGCCTTCTCCCGCCTAGGACTGCACATGTGTGGCACATGAGGTCCCGCGTTTCTTGTGGAGCAGGGTTTAAGGAGCGCCACTCATGGCGGGCGCGCGGGTGAGGCGGGTTCCGAGGACGCAGGAGCGCGGAGAAGCCGCGCGGTCCCGGCGCAGGAAACGCGTCCCCACAGCTCTCCTCCTGCGCCGCAGCCCTAGCAGAACAGCCACTCGGCACTCATTTTTTCTCTTCCCCTCTCTTGCATAGCAACAGCAAATGCACACCCCAGAGATGATTTTGATGGTTATCAGAGTCTCCCTCAAATCGGAAGCAAGACAGCCCTATCATTCCCAAACCGTGATCTTCATTAGAAGCAGACAAAAACAGCAAAATGTGAATGAAATGCTGTTTGTGTGAATGAAAGGGCTAGCGAGCGAGCCAGCGTTTCTGTGAATGAAGCCGGGCCTTGCAGCCGGTGCCAGGCAATCCCCTGGGCTCCGGAGGCCTCAGCCAATGAGCGGCCGCGCGGATGACTCATTCAACAAAGGCTCGCTCAATAGTGGAAGATTCCATTTCAATCAAGGGCGGGATCTTTTATCCAACGGCAGTGTGGGAAAAAAAGAAAGAAGGGGAAAAAAAATACCACCCAGCTCGATTACAAAGATGCTGGGAGGAGAAGGACAGCTGTTCATGGAGAAAGGAAAAACTAGCGTTTCAAGGAAATTCAAGATCAACGGGTCAGGTCTCAGTGTGAATAGAACCACTCTCTTGGAGGTGAGCTCTGCCCCAAAGTTTCATTCACCAGTTCGGTTACATCAAGGAGCAGCATGAATGTGCCTTTCGGTTCAGCTTTTATTATGAATGTACGTTGAACGCACATTCAAAACCTAGGTTCCCCTCCCTTGATTCTCTTTTTGATAAGGGAATAGAGAACACCTGTGCATGCTACAGTCTCCAAGGCAAGAAAAAACCCAATGCTACCGAATTAACCCTTTAGCCAACAGGAGTCTTTCGAGTTCTTTTATTATGATGAGGCCAGTAGAGGGAAATGGGTTATTTAAAAACATAAATAGCAGTATCAAGTTGCTACATATTACAGGATATAGACTCAAAGAGGATGATTAATGTTCCAAAATCATAATCGTGCAGTGAATCCACACTTACGCAAGATGGTATCGACATTTTGGAATATAGGAGAAAAGCAGGAAAGAAAAACCCAAAGGAACCTGGCATAGGTCTGTAATCCCAGCTACTCAGGAAGCTGAGGCAGAAGGATTGTAAGTTCAAGGTCAACCTGGGCAACTTAGTGGAACCCTGAATCAAAATAAGATTTTTAGAGGGTTGGGGTTTTTATCTCAGTGCAAATCGCTCCCAGCTTCAATCTCCAGTACCACAGAAAGAGAAAGGAGAAGCCAAAGGTCTCAACATCAGAACAGAGCTGCCCAGCTCATGAAGAGAGCTGAGGTACCTCACGCCCAGGGGAGCCCTTGCTTCCCTGGGGAGCTGTGAATTCTTATTTTAGGCTCGGTCCCCCAAAGCCCCAGTATCTGGTTTATCAGTCTGCAACAACCTAGAGATGAGAAGGAGACTACTAGGGTAGGAAATGCTAAATTTAGATACAATTTTCATCTGTGCTATGACTTATATATGATTTGTCTTTTCTAAAAACTGATGTTGAAATCTAATCCTCATTATAAGGTATTAAGAGAGTGGAAACTGAATCCAACCATAGTGCTTAGAGGTGGACTGTTTGGGAGGTGATTTGGGTTAAATAAAATCAGCAGGGCCGAGCCTCCATTATTGAATTCCGGTGACTTTATAAGAAAAGGAAGAGAGACCAGAGGGAGGATCTCACACACACACACACACATGCTTCCTGACTCTTGCCACGTTAAGCCCTATGCCACCTCAGGAAACTGCCAGGAAGAAAGCTCACCAGATGCAGGCCCTTGACCTTGGGCCAAAACTGGAGCCGAAATAAATCTTTCTCCTTTAATAACTCACCCAGTCTGTGAGACTGTGTTATTAGCAACAGAAAACAGACCAAGACAGTCTGACAACACAGAAGAAAGCACCCTGCCACTGAGGCCCCCTGAAGGTGCTGACAGTGAGACTGCTGGCCCCTTGTAACCCGCAGCCCACCTTCTTCTACTGAGAAGAAAGAAAAGTGAAGCCCACGTTTCTGACCTGAATTTGCAGGCTGAGTTGAACCTTATCCATCAGGATGAAGAGTGCAGGAAAGACGAGGTGCTGGATGCATAGGAATGGGGTCTCCCACATAGAGATGCCCAGTGCTGGACAGTCAGGGTTGAGACTCAAACTTGAGGATCTTATTTTGTATGAAAAGAAGCCAGTGGTCAGAGGGCTTACAAAATATGCCAGCTTAGTAATTGGTAGAGTGGTCTGACTCCAAAACCTTGCTCATGACCTTGCATTTTCCTCATTCAGAGAGTCTGTATGAGATACCTGCTGAGCTCTCTCCTTTGCAGGTGGTGATTATCCATTATTGTGTTACCAAGGAAAAACCTAAATAAGCCCTCTAGCCTCACTTGCTCTGAGTTGGCTTAAAATCATTACTTTTGGAGGTCACACAGCTAGGCAAAACATTATTGATCTCCGACTAGCTCTGCCGTAAGTAAAACCTCTCGCATGTGGGGTTATGATGCTAACATCTGCCGAGGTTACTTTTCAGGGATGTAAAGGCCACTCTTGACCGCTCTTCACTTGGGCTGGCAGATGTCTGATGGGTGACTGGAATGAGATGCAAATCTTAACATCTCTGTCTCCTTTGTTGCCTTAAAGGAGGCAGAGTCTACTCAGTACTGCCTGTAAAAATATTGATTCCTTGAGAAATATTCTGTCCAAAATCATAACACAGGGTTAACTTGACCTAGACATGCCGTGTGTGTGTGTGTGTGTGTGTGTGTGTGTGTGTGAGAGAGAGAGAGAGAGAGAGAGAGAGAATTCAAGGCTAAAGACTTTTACCTGCTGCCATGACCAGAAACACCAGATCATGAAAGGAGTGAGAATTGACACCCAAGTTCCTGGCAGATCTCCACTTATCCCCAGAAAAGACACCAACACCCCTCCCCTTTATTAGCCTCTCCCTCTCCCTTGCTATTCCCATCCTGTATCTGTACCCTCTCAACCCTCTGAACTGGAGAAGCTGATTTGCGAGCAAAACTCCCTCGTCTCTATTCTTTGGCCACTGAATGAAACCTTTCTTTCTCCCCAACACTCTTCTCTTAGACATGGGTCTTTCCAAGGACTGAACTTCCGGACCTGGGTTTGGTAACAGTTGGACATCTTAGCAAGGAAAATGATGCCAACTGAATGAGAAGATCTTACTTTCCAGAAGATGGAATGAAACAAAAAGTAAGATATAATGCAATAGAGAGAAGCACAGCAGACTCAGCAAAGTCAGTGACAGGAGGTTTCGAATGTATTCAGAGGAAGAGACTAGAGCGGAAAGAGAAAAATTAAGGTACGGGAAAGAGGGAGCGAGAAGAACAACAGGAGGAGCTTTGATCCTCTTGCAGAAGGTGGAACACTTCATCCATGGAAGGGAGAGAGAATTGACAAGCAGATCTTTTAGGGTCCAGGTAGGAAAAGAGTGCCCCCTCCCAAATGGTTCCAACATACAGTTTCACGAAAAGAATGCCTAGAGAGGTGGTGTTAAGTCAGTCCCAAAGGATGGTGATACACCAAGGATTCCTAAGAACCAGAAGCCATTTCTACCTTTAGAACAGGAAGGAAATGAGTCACCCTGGAGCCAGTGGAATTCCACTGGAACTCCAGGGAGAAGCTACTGGAATTTGGGGGGAGGACTAAAGTTACTGACAGAGAGCAAGGAACAGGGAAGAAATACCCAGTCTCTGCCTCTCCCTACTCTGGTCTCCTGGGAAGCCAGAAGTCCAGGGAGCCTGGTGAGGGGTCCCTGGGAGGAGGCAGCCCTTGGCACAGAGCTGGTGAGAAGGGATGAGGGAAGGCAGACAACAGCCAGCTCCATGGGTAGGTACACTTGAAGGTAAGTTTGTCCAAGGCCATTGTAGGAATGCAAAGATTTTATGCCTGATTGGGATGTGACCCCTGATTTTCTCTGTGAATCAAAAGCAAGGTTTTACTTTGAGAGGTAGAGGGTCCATTTAAATATAGAATCTGAGTTAAGGGTAAATGTTTACAATCTTCTGAGGGGAGTGAAAAACCACCAGCCACTAGATTGAGATAAAGGGTGGAACTGCCCCATGGCATCAAGGACCAGCCATGATTCTGAGGTGTCCCGGGGCGGAGGTGTGAGTTTCTCTGTAATTGTGCATCTGCCTATATGTGAACTGAAGACAGTGAGTTGTTATAGACAATTTCCTCCAGGATAAAGGCAGAGGCAGCAGGTGTGGAGGACTCAGGCTACCAGAATCAGGAATGGGTTACGGAAAGGAAGAAGGCTAGAGGAGGACCTGGCCACCAAAGGAGCAGATTCAGGCCCAGAACTCTCAAAACCCCAGGGAGCCAGGCATGGGGGCACACTCCTATAATCCCAGTGGCTCAGGAGGCTGAGGCAGGAGGATTGCAAGTTCAAAGCCAGCCGCAGCAACAGCAAAGCACCAAGCAACTCAGTGAGACCCTGTCTGTAAATAAAATACAAAATAGGACTCAGTGGTTGAGTGCCCCTGAGTTCAATCTCTGGTCCTCCCCTACACACACACACCAAAATAAAAAGCCTCAGGGAGACCAGAGCCTGGTCCTTAGGGATATCCACAGAGGTGGACAGACAGAAGCAGATGGTCCCTAATCATATCTCTCGAGGCATAGGCGGGGAGAAGGAGCAACTGCACTAAAGGACTTGAGGTGAGGGATCCAGTTGTCTTAAAGCCAGAGACTGATATCATCAAGGAGAAGCTGGGGATAGAAAGAAGGGAACTGTCTCCCCACAGCAACATGGGAAGAAGTGGAATGACCAGGCACTAGGGAAAGAGTAAAAGAGAGCACACATTGTTTATCAGGAAAGAGTTGAGAGTCATACCTTGAGTGGCTATTGGAGGAAAATGCCCTGTGTTAGTCAGCTTTGCTTCACTATAACAAAATACCCGACACAGTCGGGTTTATTTAGCATGTGGTTTGGATCCAGTGGTGAGTGGTAGCTGGTGGAGCACATGAGGGATCCAGCAAGTGAATACTTCTCAACCCAGGTGCACAGAGGGTGGTTGTCCCACAATCCCTTCTGAGGGTAGTGCCTCCAGCGACCCAAGGACCTCCACCAGGCCCACCTCCTGCAGGTCCCATCACTTGCTGAAACTGCCACCCTGGGGAGTAAGTTTTCAACACGTGAAACTTTGGGTGGACTCGAATTATATCTGAACTCTAGCAGGACCTCAGGCCTAGTGACAGACGTGCAGCGACCTGTGGGTGACTGTGTGGTCATTCCCCACATAGGGAGAGGGTAGGCAGGACTGGTGTTGGGATATGTGGTGAACACTATGGGGCAGGTCACCCAACTGTGGGACCCAATGGTTCAGTAACCAAGAGAGTTCTCTAGGACACCAAATCTGGTCCTGGCTCCCTGTTTTCAGAGGCAGACCTTGAACCTTGGCCAGCAACAAGGAAAGGTCAGAGAAAATGGCTCCCTAACCTCAGTGCCTCTGCACAAGTGCTACATCTCTTTTTCTCTCAAGATCACTGCATTGCAGCTCTGGTTTCCCACACCCATTGAGTGACAGCACAGGAGGGCCAGTTTCTCAGCGTCTGCTCAGTGGGCCCAGCACGATATCTAAGCCCTTCCTGCCGGCCCACCTAAGCGTCAACACCCTGCCACGTTGGCCTTTTTATGACCCCATTTTACAGATGAGGACGCCGAGGCCAGGAGAAGCTAAGTGACTTCCTAGCATGACACAGCTAACAGGTGGCAGAACCGCAATTCCCAGATTCCAAAGCCAGCCTGACTCCAGCACCCCCACAAAGACAGTCCTACAAACAGGGCAGGGGTGTCCATTCTAGGTCTGCCACTGTTCTGTTTCCACCTCCAGGGAGAGAGATGAAAACACAGCCTATCACTGTTGCCATGGTGACCAGGCAAAGCTGAGAGCACACGGATTCCGCATGACATGTTTTATTATGGTTGCGGGGAGATGGACGGGTCACTGCCAACCTTACGCTCAAAAAGGGGTGCAAGCAAATGCTGAGGAAAGTCTAGCAACATGTTGGCCTAGTTAGGGGAGGTGAGAGGGGGCATTAGGGTTAGGGTTGGGGTTTGGAAACAGAGATGCAATAAAGCCAACAATACTGGGAAAACAACTCTTGTTTCAAACAGAAGAAACCCAGGGAGCCATCCCTCAGAAAAAGGTAAGAGAACTACCAGGATTTACACTCCACAGTTTATCTCTGAAGCTCCTGTGTGCTTAAAAATAGTTCTTGACTAAAATATGTAAGAGCCTCGTTTCATTTACAAAATTATAAATTCTAGCTTTTCCTAAAGAATTAATTCATTTAAAACATTTTGAATGAAGTTTTGTATTCCCTTTAGAATCTTTTGACTCTAGCTTTATGTAGAAACAATTTCATGTTCCTCATCTTTTCTCCCAAAGATTTATTCTTAGAGACTTCTCATATTACAATACAATCTCCATAAATATGTTTCATCCTGAATAGTATTCAGTGGAGTTGAGACATTATCATTTCCTAACACCTCCTATCACTGGGCACTTCAGTTGATTACAAGATGTCAGTATCATAAACTTTGCCATAAGAGCCTTTGCACACACGACTTTCTTGGTATCCATTGAATTATTTCTCAATATAGTCACAAGGGAAGGAAAATGTCTATGACTCTTGATTGATATTGCTATGTTAGTCAGTTTTCCATCACTATACCAAAATGCCTGAGATAACTAGCTTATAAAGAGAAAAGGGTTATTTTGGCTCACAGTTCTGGAGGTTCTAGTTCAAGATGGGTGAACCCATTATTGCCTTGGGCCTCTGGTGGACCTGCCAGATGTCTATGATGGGCAAAGTGTGGAGGTAGAACCAACAGCTCACCTCATGGCCGGAAAGCAAAAGGACAAGAGGAAGGGGCTGTGGTCTGACAGTCCCCTTTGGGGGCATACACCCACAACTTAAGGCTTCCCCGAGAGGCTCCGTTTCTTAAAGGTTCCAGCACCTCCTAAGAGCACCCCCTGGACTTTGGGGGATTTTCCAGATCCAAATTACAGCAGTTGCAATGTTCTATCAGTTTTCACTACCCGCAGTAATCACCAGGAACCTATTAACTTCCCTGCCACTTCGGCAGCTTTGGTTGGTGTTATTTTGGGGTTTTTGTAAGAGTCGGTGTACCTCATATTGAATAGTCACAAGATGGCTACTGAAGGGCTTGTGACTGTGGTTGCGTCAGACTCCACCTGCATCCTGACTGGTTGGCTCCAAGGCCAGAGCAGTAAGATCTGCCAGACCTCAGGAGGCCAGGTGTGTGTGGACTTGCACCTGCAGACCTTTACCTCCACCTGCCATCAAAGGTCCAGGCTCACAGCTCTGGACTCGTCGTCACCTTTAGTTACTTTTAACTGAATTATTTCTGCCTGATTCCATGTAGATGTTCCCTATTGTTGTCAAATGTTTATCATTTTAATATTTTTATGATAAATATTTTAGTATATATATAATTTTCATAGCATATAACACTAGATATAAGTATTTTTTGTTATTTGAGTATTTATGTACTCTTTATTATGTGTTATGGTTTACACATAATTATACTAATATATGCATATTATTTATGTTGGTATGATATTGTGTGTATTAATTATATGAATTATTTCTTATCTATATGGATAATATATTTTGACTTCTATATAATTATACACACTAATATATGTAAGAATTCTTTATCGGTACAATATTTATATATATTATAAAAATACTATTTTCTATTATAAATACTATTTCTCATATTTATGTTATGATTTATACATAATTATAGATACTAGTATGCATATATAGCCTATATTTGTGTAATATTTACATACATTAATTATACCTGCAGAATCTGAGTCAAGTCAGTGGTCAATGTCGTCCTGGCAAAACTGTCAATGAGGTGTCTTCCTGGAGCTCAGAACATTTTCATGTAAATCCATCGTGAGCAGAGTTCCCAGCCCTGGCTGCCCATCAGAACCACACTCAGAGTTTCCTAATCAAGAAAGCCAGGACTTTACACCAGGAAACCTCCAAAATATTAATAATCACTAAAATACAGAGCAGAACCTCTGTTAGGTACTTTAAGCAGGATTTCATTCTCATAATGCAAGTAGTATCATTATCTCTGTTTCATAGATAGGGAAACTGAGGCAGAAAGAGATTAAGTAACTTGGTCAATTCACAGACTAGCTGGAGGCAGAGCCAGGACCCAACTTCAATCACAATGGCTGCAAGTCAAGCTGTGACCTCCACAGTCTTATGAGTTAGCAATGCCCAGTACCCAGGAAGAGTGTGTGAAGAGGAGGTAGATACAATAAAGTGGCTTGCTTGGAAGTCTGCTTAAAAAGTAGATGGATTGGGCTGGGGATGTAGTTCAATGGTAGAGGACTTACCCAGGGTTCTGTCCCCAGCACTCAAAAATAAAGCTTGGTCCCCAACTCCCTTTCCCACGCTACACATCCAAGCTGTAGCTTCTTACCTGCCCACCAGGAGACAGATACGTTTGCTCTGGAGATGGTAGATGGTGGATCTGTACGGGCAGATACCAGGTGCAGAGAAGAAAATGGGGATTAGCGAAGATATTTACTATGAGCACGCAATAGAGTTGGCTGCTTCCCATGCTGGCTCCCAGGATAATGCTGGCAGGGCCTGCTCCTTCCAAACTGGACAGAGTGGGTTCCTTCTCTAGGGAACTGACCAGGCCTGACAGAGGCATTATGATGAGGCCTATCACTGACAAGCATCCCCAGGCACTGCCCCACGTAGCGCCCCCAGCAGAAGCAACATGCATCTAGAGACAGAAGCAAAGAGGAAAAAAGCAGCTTGAAGTCAGGCATGGTGTGTGCCTATAATCCCACTCAGGAGGCTGAGGTGGGAGAACCACTTAGCCCAGGAATTTGGGCTAGTGTGGGCAACTGAGCAAGACCCCGTCTCAAAAGAAAAAAAGGAAGAGGAAAAGGAGGGGAAAAAATAATCAGGGAAACAACAAGAAAGTGCCCCAGAACAGAAGTGCTTGCACATCAAGATCACCGGGAGCATGAGACAGTCCTTGAGGACCTGGGGACAAAGAGACCATTGGATGCAGGCAGTCCTTGGTGGTAGGGACACAGACGGTGAGAAGCAGCTCACAGATAAAGAAGCAGGCATCAGGAAGCCTGGAAGTTTTAGCGAGCCAGCCTCTCAAATCCTGAGATTTTGTATACAGGCAGAGTCAATGAAGGACAAAGGAGAAGCAAAACAATTTTAAACACTCAAAGTACTCATCCCTTTTCAGGTAGCAACTGCAAAATGTATACCTCGCAGAGGAAGGCATGGGACCCGAGAAATGCATCCAACTCAAGAAGAAGAGGCGACGTCCAGGGTGAGGATGAAGGGGACCCCAGGGTGCCACCAGGAGAGCAGGTGGATGTGCCAGGGGAGTGTTCTCAAAGTCACTACCTAGAGTGAGAGGCGATTTAGACTCTGGCAGGGGCTTGGGGTTCTATTAATGATAGGTACGAAGAATACCAAGCAAATAAAAAAGGCAAACTTTAAACTCCATGACAAAATGTGCAGAAAAGACAAAATAATCTTAGGGTGCCATGTAGACTAAGTTCTAAGTAACATTTGCATAATCAGAATAACATAAACACTGAAAGTTAACCGAGCCAAAATGCACCGCAGAGTTGGCCCTTCATATCTGAGGAGCCTACATCCACAGACTCAACCAACACTGGATTGAAATGATCATTTTTTTGTATTCCATAAGTTTACCAAAAACAAAACTTGAATTTGCTGCGTACCAAGTACTGCCTTGAATCCACAAGCGAAGTGATGGGTACATGCCGTGCTAAATATTGTCAGTAATCTAGAGGTGATTTAAAGTATATGGAGGATATGCGTACATTGTACGAGGATCCTACACCATTTTGAAGAAGGGACTTGAGCATCTGCAGATCTGCAGAGCTACCCAAGTCCTCAAACTGATTCCCCTCAGATAGACAGAGGTGACTGTAAGCGTGCAGGAGGATGGGAAGTTGGGAAGTGGTTATGGGTGGTGTGAGAATATATTGTAAATTTCATGGAATCACCTGATTCCAAAGAGCAATTGAAACTCATTGCTGCTGGACCATGAGGCTTAGGAAGAGAGAATCAGGCTGCCATTTCTCATGACGGGCCCCATAGAACTAATGAATCTGCAGACAATGTGCACACGTTAGCCCACAGGTTTGTAGATCAGGTGCTGGAAGAGAAGTTCCACCAGGAAAAACTGTCTCCTTTGAGGCTCTGAGTTTGACAGTTCTGTGTCTTGTGATCCTGCCAGTAAGAACCGGCTGCAAACCGTTATTTCCAGATATCTCAGTGAAGTGAGCTGTTGGATCACATTCCTCATGATTGTCTGTCTGTGTGGTGAGAGTCTGCCAACACCCATGGCTGGTTCCATTGCAGTTGATGCTGGTGGTTCCACCTGCTGCTTGGGCCACACACCTGCTGGCTATGTTGAAGGCCTTCTGTCCTCAGGACAGGGAGGATGTCCGTCTTACCAAGACCAGGCCAAGGGAATATGCAACTCACTCGGTGAAAACCTAACTCAATGGGAATGCAAAATGGTATGGCCGCTTTGGAAAACAGTTTGGCAGCTTCTTAAACTGAGGGCTTGGATTGTAATCAGTGGTAGAACACTCGCCTAGCATGTGTGAAGCCCTAGGCTTGATTTCCGACACGCAAAAAAAAAAAAAAAATTAACACAGATTTATTCATCCACCCAACAATTCTACTCCTGGGACTCTAGCCACAATACATTAAAAAAAAATGTTGTCCACAGAAGACCTGGGCCCAAGCATTCATAGCATCATTATTCACAATAATGGGGTCCACCCAAATGCCCATCAGTTGCTGAATGGAATACTACTTGGTGATAAAAGGAGCAAACTATTGATGTATGCTACAACATAGATGAACCTCAAAAACATTATGCTCAGGGAAAGAAAGCCAGACACAACAGCCCACCAGCATGATTCCATCTGTGTGAAGTATTCACATGAGGCAAATCTACAGAGACAGGAAACAGATCGCTGGATGTCTGGAGCTGGGGCCTGGGGGCCAGAATAGGGACTGACTAAAAATGACACAAAGGAACTTTTGGCTGTGGTGAAACCATTTTAGATTCAGATCATGGTGATGGTTGTACAGCCTGTATATATATTAAAATTATTGAGTCGCACTTGGATGTTAATCAAGCCTAGGGAAAAAATTTCTCTTTTAAGAAAAGTACCTGGAAATCTAGTTTTTGATAAAAAATAGAAAGACATCCCTTTGTATAAAGGCGTTTGCATTCTGATGTGCCCAATACTGTTATAGGTCAGCTCTTGAAACCATTTGTTCTTCATACAAGATGCTGTATCAGACCCGCTCTCCTGCACTAAGTGGGTGGGATGGACTAAGACAGGGCAGGAGAAGATCTGACAAAATGAAGAATCTGCAATTTGAGCAAATGAGAGAAAATTATTGTCACCTTTAAAACTGGAGTGTACCATACTTTGAAGTCTCTCTGAAGAAGCTCTTCCCATGACATTAAATTTTGTAGTAAAAGATCTTTTTTAGGGCACCTCCCCACCCTAGGCAGCAATGGGGTAATGACTCCCATCTGAAGAGGGTGCGGAAGTCCACCGAGATGCAATGATATTTGCAAAGGTGCAAAGTGGAGAGAAATAATTCACATCACGATTATTGAAAACTGGTGCCCCATGTTAGTCTCTGATCTATTAAAAGTCGGTTTTTAAAAAAATATGTTTTAAAAGTTGAATGATTTTTCTGACCTTCTCAGAACTGCAGATTTCACTGGTTCCATTTGGCTTTCCTGGAAATTTTTATCAAACCACCCAAGAATGATGTGTTGAAAGAGTTAGGATGGGTCTAAGGGGAGGATGGCTGCCCACGGCTTCCCCTGAGAGCCATCTTCTGAGCACACAGGGCATCGGAGGACTGATAATAATTGATACATAAATAATATAATATGACCAGAGTGATCTATAATAATACTATAAGTGAATAATATAAAATAACCTGTAATACTGCACATGAAACACTGTACATGAGCATTTTCCAGCCCTGAGCCTATGACTGCCATTTAATAATATTTAGCTGTGATTACAGGTTAGTTTTGCCCTGTTAGTTCCCTCCCTGAGTCAGACGTCTACTCTAGGGACGTGACGCAGGAGGAGACAGCCATTAACTTGTCTGGCAGTATGCCCCGCCTATAATGGCACAGTTAACTGACAGAGGGACAGAACATGCAGATCCACAGGCCTGGCTGGTGATACCAGGATAGACCAGGTTATACTGTGATCACAAAAGACCCCCCACACCTCTGTGGCTCCTTTCCTGGCCTCTTCACACATGAGCCCTGGGTCAGTTAGGGCTCTGTTCCCTGCTGTCTACCCTCAGGGACTCAGCAAACAGAGCAGCCTCCGTGGGGGCCACGGCACTCAACTGCATTCAGGAGGAAGGGTGCTGGCGATATTTTATGCAGACCTTCCATTTCCCACCAGGAAGTGACACCAATGAATCACCGCTGCTGGCATTATACCAGCCAGGGCAAGTCACAAGACCGCGCTGAGTCAGCAGGGTGGGGCTGCGCCAGCCTCCCAGGGAGAGAGCGCTGGCTAGTGAATGCTAACCGGGTGTCCCACTGTCACCCCACGGCATCTGCATCTTCAGCATCTCCACTCTGCCCAGCACGTGTCACAGGCTCACTCATTTCTCAGCGAAGACCAACCCAGTGAGTACTCAGATGAAGGAATGATTGAATGAAGACTCGAGAATAAAGAGAAGCCCATGCAGGAATGGCTCCTGCCATGCTCAAGAGCAACAGCACCGGGCTGGGGAGATAGCTCAGTTGGTAGAGTGCTTGCCTTGCAAGCACAACGCCCTGGGTTTGATCCCCAGCACCGCCAAAAAAAAAAACAGCACCTGTACCATGATTCCCATGACCCAGAGGAGGTAAGCATGGAGCAGGCCATCCTGAGAGTGCTGTCAAATGGACCGGACAGGGCTTCTGAATGTAAAATACAGACATGCAAAAGAGGAAGATAAACCACTGCTAACATTCAATCCACTCTTTCACTCTCTGTCTATATTTTTGCACATAAATAAAATCACGTTGCTTTTGCTTAATGATAGCATGAACATCTACCCTTACCAGCAGATATTCGTCTAAGAAAACAGGATTCTTAACCTGGTTCCATGTAATTCAATGGGGGGAAAAAATGAATCCTTGTAACTTGGATTTACTGCAGGCAACAGCCTCGGTAGTAGTTTTCACAAACATTTAAAAAAATTCTTTATGTTTCTCACTATCTCAAATTATAATAACTACCACCACTCACTCTATCTGGATATTTTATGAAATAATAAATAAACATCTATATTTGTATGTGATGTGTATTTTTTTAAAATATAATTGGTTGCCTTTGTAATTTCATAACTTTGATTTTATGCATTCAAAAACATCATTATGTACAATTATATGCTGTCTTTTTTTCATGCCAGGCAAACATTCCAACCTGAGCTACATCCCCAGCCCAAGAGACTCACTTACGCAATGTGTTGAAAGTGAAAGGAAGAAAAGACCTTTCATCCAAATAGTGACCTGAAAAAAAGTGAAATAAAAAGGGTTATGAGAAAATACTATGTATAATCACACACCAACAAATTGGATCAATTAGATGGAAATTATAAATTCCTAAAAACCTATGGCCTACCTATCCTGAATCATAAGCAGTAGAAAATCTGAGCAGACCTATAACTAGTAAGGAGATTGAATCAGTAATCAAAACCTGCCAATGAAGAGAGCTGAGGACCAGATGGTTTCACTAGTGAATTCTTAAAAAAAAGTCTAAAGAATCAGCACCAATCCCCCTAAAAAATTAAAGAGGAGGGAATACTTAAAGCCAAAGAAAAAGGAAACCCCAGATAAATACCCCTGAGGAATACTATGCAAAATTCCTCAACAAAATACTAGCAAACAATTCATTATCTCATTAAAGAATAATACACTACGGATCAAGTGGAATTTAGCTCAATATACAAAAATAAGTAATGTGATACATCATATAGACAGAATGTAGGAAACATAACTCCACATAGTCATCTCAATTGATGCAGAAGAAGATTTGACGAAATTCAACACCCTTTGTGATTCAAAAAGACAACAAACTAGAAAAAAATTATATCAACATAATAAAGACCACATATGGAAAACCCACAGCTAACATCATTTTCAATGATGAAAAAACTGAAGGCTTTGTTTTTAAGATGAGAAACAATACAAGAAGATCAGCTATTACCACTTCTATTCCATATAGCACTAGAAGTCCTATCTAGAGTAATTAGACAAGAAAAATAAATGAAAGGTAAGAAATGACTAGAAAAATTAACTGTGCAAATGACATGATCTTATATGTAGAAAACCTTAAAGATCACACACGCATGTGTGAGCATGTTAAAACTAAGAAATAGATTCAGCAATGTTTTAGGTTACAAAATCTACCTACAGAATCACTTATAGCCAGGAATGGCAGCCCATACCTCTAATCCCAGCAACTCAGGAGGCTGAGGCAAGAAGATTCAAGTTTGAGGCCAGTCACAGGAATTTAGCAAGACACTGTCTCAAAAATAAAAAAGTACCAGGGCTGTAGCTCAGTGGTAAAAGCACTTCTGAGTTCGATCCACAAAAAATCAGTTACCTTCCTGTGAAAGTCCAACTTCTTTCTCATGGGTGTCTGACTTTCCCAACACCATTTGTTGAAAACACTATTCCCCTGTGATTCTTGCCTTCTTTAAAGATAATTTTCCTCTTCATCTCCAGTCCACGTAACAGAAAAGGGAGTTCCAGAAGGTATATGTTATAGGTTAAATCGATTGGAAGAGACTACAATTTTTACTCCACTTCCAAATATTGCTTTTTGAGGTTGGTTGGTTTGTTCACAGCGGCTGAGGAGGAAACCTGGGGCCTCAGCCACACCAGACAAGTGCTCTACCTTGAGCTAGACCCACAGCCTGAAATACGACTATCTTCATGGACCACTTCTCAGTGTTCACAGGGTTGAGGTCACTTGACTACTGAGGACTCCTTATGAAATCATCAGTTTGATCAGTATTTATGAAGCATTTCCTGGCTACCTACTAGTGTTCTGGACATAGGGGTACAGCAGTAGCCAAGGCAATGTCTTTGCCCTCAGAGAGTTTTTATTATAATAGACACGGGGTTGGAGAAGTCAGGGTAGATTCAGAAAACCAGTTAGAGCATCCAAGAGATGTTCGATACAGTAAGTAAACACTGTTTATTGTTGCACGATATGTGACTTGTGCAAATGCCCAGGACCTTTCATGTTACGACCTGTCATCGTATGTACTACCAATTTTTCTTTGTGGAGTACTGTGGCTTGAACCCAGGGTCTTGTGGATACCAAGCAAGTGCTCTACCACTGAGCTACATTCCCAGACCTAATGATGAATTACTTTTAAGAAGAGGATTTATTTGACAGATGAATTAGTCCAGATTATATTTCAATTATAAGTTACATAAATATGACTTCTCAGTGAGGATAACTTTTTTATAAGGTAGAATCGAATATATTTTAATAAAACTATATAGCAAAATAATTGATGTGTTAACTTTTTGTCACCATTACAAATTTCTGAGATAATCAAAGAGTTTGATTTTTTAGTACAGTTTTGGAGGTTTCAGTCCATGGTTGATTGGCCCTGTTGTTTCAGGTGTGTGGTGGCACTTCGTGGCAGGAGAGGGTGGCAGAGCACAACTGCTCTCTTTATGGTCAGGATGTGAAAAATAGGAAGAAAGCAGAGTCTCACAATCTCCCCGATCTGAAGACCTCTCACTAGACCCACCTCCTAAAGGTTCCATCACCTCCCAGTAGTACCACTCTGAGGATTAAGTCTCTAATAGATGCAGAACCTTCCAGACCAAAACTATAGGAATTAGGAACCACAAAACAACTAAATTAGGGAGAAATTAACTTTGGCTGGAAAAAAGCCACAAGATCAGAGCATTTCAGTATATGCTGGGTGGGTAGTGGGGAAGGAAAAGCAAGGCAGGGTAGGAAGGCATACCTGCTTGTAGGAAACACTTGTGCAGAGAGAGGCATGGAGTCTTCATAGTGGGTTGGGTCTCTACCCAGGGCAATGTGCAGGTGTTTATCTGAGACATCCTGGAAGGATCTCCAGATGGCTCCATAGGTGACCCCAGAGAAGACTTTTTCCTGGAAAAGTGGCACTCTCATGTGCATGCTGTGTTCTGAACAGATGGTGGCATATCAGCTGGTGTCGAATCTCAGGTTCAGCATGAGGGCCAAAATGATGAGCTTCACCTTCAGACCTGGGTGGAAGTTTTCTTTAGGAAAGGCATTTCATTATCCCGAGTCTTTGTTTCATCATCTATGAATTCAAGAATAGAATCAATCTCTTGAAGTTGTAAGGAGGCATTTGTTTTTTCTTTAAAAATTCTAATCATTTATTTTATTACCAGGTAGGAAATTGGACAGATTTGACTATCTCTATTTCGGGCAGTGTCAGCTGAGGCAGAATGATGGGTGTACTCATTTGGTTAGCATCATGGTGCTGGTTTTTGGCTAGTAGCTCAGTTGTAACTTGTCTGGGGCTTTGGTTCCTCTTCATGTGGGACTCCACACTACTGCTTGGGCTTCCCTACATGATGGTCTCTGAAAGTAAGCATCTCAAGTAAAGGAAACACTCTCTCTCTCTCTCTCTCTCTCTCTCTCTCTCTCTCTCTCTCTCTCTCTCTCTCTCCTATCTTTCTTTCTTTCTGAATCCCCTCATGCCACCTCCCTTTCTTCTACCCCCAGCCCTAAGCATATAACCAATACAATTCTCTGAGTTCGTAGTCATTTGACTTTTATGAACACATTCCTCCCCTCTGATATCTAACCTGGCATTAGTCTGTTCTCAGCTTCCTGCTCTGGCTGACATCTTTCTTGACTCCCTCAGTCTGGATTCCTGTTATTTATCTTTGGCTTGTCCCCAGTGTCAGCTACATTTTGGCTGGTAGTTTGATTCCCTCCCTAACCCATAGTTTTTTTGGAACTGATCTAGTTTACTATCTGGCTTGATTCTATGCACTCTTCCTTCCAGCAAGTAGTTTCTGCTGGTTCTATGCTTTCGTTTTGCATTACTTATGTGGTGCAGGAGTTTGCAAACAACAACAACAAAACAGTGGGGCAGTTGTGAGTAACAGTAGCAGAAGGAGCAAGGATTCAGAGTTCCAGCTCTGGGATTTACTTGTCAATGTGCTGGGCAAGACATTTACACTCTTTGAGCCTTGATTTTTTTTTTTTTTTCATTTTAAAATGAGTCTAGATTGTGCTTAGACAGGAGGAATAACTTCTAATATTCTGTAACACAGGAGGATAATGATAGTTCACAACAATTAATTGTATGTTTTGAATAGCAGAGAGAATTTGAATATTTACAACACAAAAAATGATCAACCTTTGGGGTGATGGGCATGCCAGCTAGCCTGATCATCAAAACAGGTGTACATTGCATACATGTATTGAAATGCCATACAGTACCCCACAAATATGTAAAATTATATGCCAATTAAAAATAAAAAACAAAGGTCCTAAATACTAATGACTATAACAAAAAAACAAAATGAAGATGATAATAACACTTTTGCTTGCTGTTATGATGATCGAAGGAGATAGTGCATGGTGGAGGTCAGTGAGTATTCAGTTCCTCCTCCTTTGCTCTCTCCTCCTGGCACATGGAAGAACCAAGTGCTGCCTGCGGGTTGTTCTGGTCAATGGTGTCTGCATCAAGGGTACTTGCTGGTGTGAAAGTGGGGAAGGTGTGGTCAAGGCTGAGCACAGGGAGGCAGGAGTGCCACCCAGAAGAGCCCACAGGGTGTGAGCATGGGTCTGACAGTCAGCTAGGACTCCCAACCAAGGTTGCAGACCTGGAAGTGGATGCGGCCATGACGGCACTGAGGTTGGACTCCTGCAAAGCAGGATGTGAGCACAGTCCCTGCATCCTGGCTAATGAGGAGCTCAAGTTACTTCAAGCCTCACCGGGAGCCCTGCGGCATCAGGATGCATAACTCTTCATGTTGCTCACTAGAATGAGAAGAGTGCTCTGATAGTTCTTCCTGAAGTTGAATTGGCACATCAAGTTTGTTATTGCAGGTTGTGAGAGACTCTGAGGGTGTAGGAAGTTTCCAGTCCTCCAGTCTGATGACTTTGGTAAAAGAACCAGTGGGGAGATGATTTGTAAGGTCAGGAGAAATGAAGACATGGACGGTCCTTAGCAGGGACTACATTATTATTTTGAAATCTTCTACAAACGATTTTTTCTACATCTCACTGTAAAACTCAGAAAATAAAGCCTAGCAAAAATAGAAAATAAATATTATCTGTATTTAAATGTTGATTCATACATGACCAGTGAAACTCCACATCATGTTCAACCACAAGAATGGGATCCTAATTGAAATAAGTTATACTCCATGTATGTATGATATGTCAAAATTCACTCTACTGTTGTGTGTATCTAAAAAGAACAAATTTTTAAAAATAAAAAATGAAAAAGTTTATTTACAACTTTCATTTCTTCTACCTGCACACACACACTGCACATACATCCATGCTATACACGTCACATCACACACACGACATGCCCATCATCCACACACATGCCACCTCACACACACACACATATCATGCACCACACACCACATAATACCCTACACACCCACCACACACTCTCACACACATACCACATACCCTATACACATACACTGCAACACACACACACACACACACACACACACACAATCTTTAAACCAAAATGAGATTGTATCAAGCCTACTATTTTTAAAACTGCATTGGCCCTTAGTGACTTATAAGGATGACAAAAACTCTTCTGTAGCACCATTTTAAATGGCTACATAGGATTTTGTTATATGAATTTACTTAATTATTCATAATTGATTTATTTATTTACTTTTTGTATAAAATTTATTTAACCAACTCTCCATTTTGAACATTGTATTTCCAGGTTTTAAATATTCCAAAATATGACTCTTGAATATTCTTGTATCTGAATCTTAAAGCACATCCCTGATCATTTTCTTAGAATAAGCTCACAGAATTAGAATAGCTAGGAAGGCATTTGATATCAAGTGACAAAACACCATCCGCATGGTTGGACTCATTTATATTCCCTTCAGCAAAGTGTGAAGCTGTCAGTTTCCTGATGCTCAGACCACCAGTTAATTTTATTAAAAGTTTTTCTCCCCAATTTTTGGGTGAAAAATAGCATGGACTTGTTATGGATGGAATTGTACTTTGCCAGAATCCATGTCAAAGCCCTAACCCTCAATGTGACTATATATGGACATGGGGCCTTTGAGGAGGAAATAAAAATTAAATGAGGCCATGAGATCAGAGCCCTGATCTGATAGGGTTTATGAGAAGAGGAAGAGAAACTAGAGTACTCTGTCCCTCTCCTTGTTTCTGTGTCTGTCCCTGTCTCTCCATATGTGAGGAGAGGACAGGAGAGAAGGTAGCCATCTGCAGGCCAGGAAGCAGGCCCTCAGTGGAACCCACCCATGCTGGCAATTTGATCTTGGATTTCCAACCTCTAGAACTATGAGAAATAAGTACCTTTGTTGGAACCACCCACCTGTGTTGTGATATTTTGCTATGACAGCTTGAGTTGACTAATACACACCTTTTTTTATTTGTATCCCTGTATGTTCATTATGTTTTTTGAATGCTTTTTCCTATTTTTCTCTGTCACATTTATTCATGATTACTTCACTGTAAGAATGGCCTAAGATCGATACTTTTAAGCAAACTTTTAAGAGGTGGGGTCTTGTGAGAGGTCTTTGGAGCATACCTTTGCAGGAGGTGATGAGACACCAGCTCTTCCTCTTCCTCTGTTTTCTGCTAGCTGTGAGCTGAGCAGCTTTGCTCTGCCATGTGCCCCTGCCATGGTACGCTGCCCAGCAACAGGTCCAAAAGCAGCAGGACCAATCCATCATGGTCTAAAAGCTTCAACATGTGAGCTGAGATCTCAGGCATTTGTTGTAGTGACAGAAAGCTGGCTGACACGTTGCGTAAGGCAATACATTCACAGGGTCTGAGGACTAAGAACTGGACACATTTCGGGTGCTCTCGTTTAGCTGAATAGAGAGAGAAAGGGAGGATGAGGGAAACAGAGAAGTACCTGGAATCCTGTGACAATCTGGAATGCAGTCCAGCTCAGCACTGGGGACCTCCGTCCAAGGCACTAAGTTCACTCTTCCTCCTGTTCTTAATCATAGATTATGTCGCCTGCCATCTCAGCATGTTTGGGAGAGTGAAGATGATCAAGTTCTAGAGGCATCTGGCCAGCACATGGCCCAGACCATTCCTCCAGAACTGCTCTCAACCTGCAGAGAATTACACCCAAGAATACCCTCTGAGCACTGCAACCACCAAGCAAGCCCAAGTTATTATGGTGAACGTGGACTGACCCAGGGGGTAGAGAAAAAAAAAAATCGTTTTTAGGACTTTCAAGTGGATATTTGTTTTTAAACTGAATTTTCATTTAGCAGAAAGGCAGTGAGTTCAAAATCATCAAGTGAATGATTTCTGTTTAGAAAACTCATTAAAACTGTGTTTACAATAATGCATTTCAGGCTTTAATCCAGTCTGCTATGTTTGGGGGTGACTGGTGTTCCTGCAGACAGAAGCCACACGGACGCCTGGCACTGTGCCACCACCCCCTTTGGACACCCTGCTGAGCACAATTGAAAAATGCCTTCACTCCCTGCTGGGCTCCTCCATGGGGGTAGTAATGGCGTTGGAGGTGGAGTCACCTACCTGCGGAGCCATGCCGGGACTCTCAGGTCATGCACTGGCCCTGTGGCCAGGCAACTGACTCTTCTCTCTGGAGCCTCCTGCTGTCACCTGTAGATAACGTGGCATAGGGAGAAGAGAGAACAGAGGAGGTACTCAGGACCTGGCTGTGGTCTCCCTTGCTCTGGACTCATCCTCCTGAGACTGTCTCTGGTGACATTTTGATGACAGTATGTCTAGAAATCACATTTTTCCCCCTTTAGATTTAAGAATAAACACATACATGCACACGCGTGCTTGGGTACATACAGATGAACACATATGCACACACACATATACACACACTCACAGATGTGTACACACATTCCCTCACCCATGCCCACGCTCACACACAAACAGCAACACAAGACCTGGGACCCAGATTCTGATTTAACGGATTGGACTGGATCCTGGGTAATATTTTTTTTAATGGAACATGCACACAGATAACCCCTGGACACCATGAGTGTCACGGCAGACACTCCATCAGATGCAGAACTGCAAGCATCATTTCACATTATTCACAGATGTTTCTCACAATCGATCAGCAGGGGACACCTGAGAATTGCAGATGTTTGTGTTTGGTGGCAGCCGCCTCCCAAGAACCCACTTGGTTGTGAGCGTGTTGAAACTTTTGGTGAATTAAATTCATACTGCCTGGACTTACCACTGCTTAGAACACAGAACACAGCCACGCCTGAGCCACACCTGTGTCCCCACCTGCCCCTCTGTCCCTGAGCCATTCTTCTGTGGGCTTAGCAATGGGGAGCCCTGGAGAATGGGAGACAGGAGAGGGGATCAGGATACCACAGCCTGGCTGGGTCCCTCTGCTGCTGGTCCCTGCTCTCTTTTTAAGGGAAGTCCTCTTTATAAGCCCCTCCTCTTGAGCCCAGGGGTGTTCACAGCAGCACTGTGGTGTCCTCAGGGTGTTTCGCGCCAGTCCCCGTGGATTCCCTAGGCCATATATTTGCACACATTCTCTATTAAACCTTCCTCCAGTTACCCTCATGGAAAACATCTCATCCACTTTATGCAGGGACTCTGACCCGTAAGATTGACTGGAATGAAGGATGTGGTTGGCCTTGTCCCTGAGACCCACTGCGGACTGCATGTCCAGAGGAATCTGCATGCAGGTTGAGAAAGGGGCATGCAGAACACTGCTCAGGGTGCTGGTAGTAGGATGAGGCAGTGTTTTGATCTTGGGGAGGAAAGATCATCAAAATAGAGAGGGTGCATATTTTTAAATGCATGGGGAATAATTTTTTAAATGTAGTGCCCAAAAGGGAAAGCCAGAGGGGAAAACCTGAGAACCATTTATATGAATGAACATGCGCATGCACACACACACACACACACACACACACACACACACACACACACTCACGTGAATACACACATAATAGCGCTACAACAGAGCAAGCACATCTAAGCCTAGGACACACTCCTCTAGGAGGTGTCTGAAGTGGGCAATGGAGAAAGAAATAGATAGGCAGGTAGCTCTGAAGAGGACAGCAGCATAGAACCAGAGAAGCTTCTTCAAACAGATGCTATTTAGACCCTCCACATTAAAGAGTCTAACAAACTCAATGCACTTTACTGGAAGTTCAGAACATGCATTTTATAAAGATAGGCGAGGTGCTGCTTTGTGGTAGTCCATCAATCCAATCACAGAATACCTGTGTGATTTTCTTACAGAATACCTCTTCCAATATTTTCATTGTCTTTGTTTTTTGCAAGAGGCTCAATTTTGCCCAAAGAACCTGGAAATAATTCCTCCACTCTGTGTTATGGCAAAACATGTGTTACCATGGTTTCTTAAAACAAAATTTCAATTAGCAGATGGAGCTACCGAGAGGAAAGTGTCTTATTGGTGCAGAAATTTGGAACAGAATTAAAGCTAAAATAAACACATTTCAAAAAGTCCTATCATTTAGGTTCACAATGAATGACTGCCAACAGTATGGTGGTATATTAGTTATTGTGTTAAGCATTCTTAATTGACATATATCTCATAAAAATTAGCAAAGTCAGTACTGAAGTTTAGTTTACAATATGTTTTATTTTAGTCAATAATATTTTTAAACTTAGAGAATGTTGGATGGAGGTAGATAAAATGCAGGAACTTATTTAGAATTCACTGTGGATGATTATAAACCATTGGAACATTTTGAAAATGTTGAAATGAATCAATGGAGATAATCTAAATCATCATCAGAATTTCAATTATTTTATCTTGTAAACTATTTTAAGCATTCAGAAATTACAAGGTGAGACTTATAGTCAGTGGTTTGTTATCATGCAAAATCTGTTCTCACAGAGCAATGTAATTTTAGCTGAACACATGGCTATTTAGAATGAGGACTCTGTTTCCCAGCTTCCCTTGCAGTTACACGAGGTCATGTGACTAACCTCATGATGCAGGTCAGGGCCCTTCACCTTCTTAGTGAAGCAACCTGTGCCTTTGGCTTCTTTATTGACTTCTCCTCTTTGGTTTCTTGTTGGCAGGTGCTGCTCATGCTTCTGGGCTTGGCTTCCATGTGAGGAAAATCCACTTCTACCTACAGTGAGCAGAAGTTACTGGAGTCTGCTTGTCACTTACAGAGGTGCCTAACTCTAACCATTGCAAATTCCTTCATATATTCAATAGGGTTGAGAATGTAAAGGAGCAGCTGGTGTACTTAGCAAGTTCTCTCAGAAGAATATGATTAATATTGCAGTTCTGTCAGTGGTGAAACTCAGACACCCAGTGTTCTGGAAAAAACCTGGCCCCAGTGTATAAGCACCAGCCCAAGTTTCTATGAGACTCGAGAGGATCCAAGATTGCACAGGATGTGATTTAATGGGGAGACTCCATGAAAGAAGCAAGTCTTGGGCAGGAGCAAGACAGGTAGGTCCCTGTGATTTGCATCAGAAGGACAGGGATTATAAAGTACTCAGGACAGAAGTGATTTCATCCAAACTTGAATGTACCTGGTTTATCTTAAGCTAGTACCAAAGACATCAGGCACATTCCTAGTTGAAGTCACCAGGGTCCAATTTGTTGTAAAGTTCCGTGTATCACTCCAGTGGTTTTGCCAACTTATGGGTTGCCGGGCGACTATACAGGGAAAACAGCACTCCTAGGAGCACACGTGCTGGTTACGGCCCAAGATGGCTGGGTCAGGTCAGCCTTGACTGCTGCATTGCTATGCCTGGTCAGCGTATCCTCACTCTCCCCCCATCTCAGTCACCCACCAGGAACAGGAAGGAGCATGATTATGGGGTACAGGTTGAAGAACTGGGTGGGAAACACGTAGCTCAGAGTTCAGGCAGTCGTGTTTGGTGGTTCAGGGGTCTGGATTGGTGAACAAGATGAACCTGTGTCATAATGACTCAGCGAGGAAAAGGAATTTCTCATATTTAATAGAGTCTGGTGACATGTGCCTTCTGCAATGGCCCTGCAGAACCTTTGCTTCCCTGCAATACTGAAGCCACACTTCACCATCCCAGACTGGTCCCCTCCAGTCCACTCCCGCCAGCACAGGCTGTGGCCACTCAGTCAGTGGGGCAAGCCGAAAACCCAGAGCTCACCCTTGACCCTGACTGGTCTGCAAGTTTCCCCTACTGCACATCGTGATTCCCCTGAAACAGCTGCCTTCTCTCACTTACAGGCTCAGGAGCTGGCCCAGGGTACCCCAGACACGGACCTGGGCTTGGCCTCCTGACAGGAACCTGTATCCTCTCTTGTTCATCTCTGACCTGCCTCCACACACCACACAGTGACCACATCACTTTCTGTTCAACAGCCTTGGGAGGCTTCCTCTTGCCACCCAGATCACACCCTTCAGTGTCCATAGGCCCTGCCTGGCTTGCCCTGTGGACCTCTCTGGGACCCCTTGGCTCTACTCTCACTTCCTCCCTGCTCTTTGGTCACATTGGCCTCTTTCAGTTCTGCCTATGCCTCAGGTCCCTGCCACTCAGTCTTCACACGTGCTTTTCCCTCTGCTGGGAATCCTCCTCTCCCAACCTTCAGAGCATTCAAACCTCATGTCCAACATCACTGCTTCAAGGACCCTGGTCAGTCCCTCCTAATTAGTAATTTTTAATCAATAAAATGATTAAAATAATGAGGGTATAAATTCCCGCCATCATCTATCTACCTACCGATCGTCAACCTACCTTCCTACCTAGCTGTCATCTACTTACCAGCTATCTAGACTCTGCATTTATCATCCACCATTCACCCACCATGTCGGTCACCTATCTGTCATCTAATGTCACCCACCCATTTCTACCATCTACCTACCTACCTGTCATTATCACTAGCTTTAAAACAGATTCCAAAGTAAAGACTAGCAGACCCAAGGGAGAGGAGACACCTCTCACCTCTTCTTCAACTGGATCCTTTTCCTGACTCCACCTTCCTTTCTGGCCACAACCTCACCCTGTATATATCCCTTCTTAGCTTCACACTGTAAAGTCCATAGGAAATACTCTTACAAGCTTGGTCTGCATGTTTGTAACTCCTGTTCTCTTGTGAACCCAGCGCAATCTGCCTCCATCTAGGTCACCGAGGATCGTTCACATACCCCGATCCTGGGATCCATTCTTGGTTCTCATGGAATCAAGCACCCCTTGAAAGTGTAGATTACTTTCTCCTCCCCACTTGCATCCTTGTTTCAGGAGTTCTCCCCAAACCCTAGCTGGTGGAGTGCCCAATAAACTCAGGGTAGAGATTTTGTTTTCTTTTCTGTACACACTCAGGACTTGGTCTTATGATTTTAAATACTGCAGATAGCCTAATGGTTCCCAAAGGTTCATGCTTTGTCTTTCCTTCTCCCTTTAGCTTCTTACAAGCAAAGTGCACATCTCAACTTGTAGCATGGAGCATGGATGGGTGGAGTTTTTGTCTTGCGAATTTGAAGAATGAAATCTATAAACACAAGGGAGAGAGAGCAGGATGACAGAATTTATTAGAGTAATAGAAAGAAAGCAGAGCTCCTGAAGAGGGAAGGGTCCCCAGAGAGGGGTACCAATGGCGTCTCTTGTCTGGGAGTTTCATGCTCTGTTGATGAGGAGCTGACATTCCATTAGAAGGCCCCTCTCTAGATTGTTCCCTTTATCTAACCCAATTGAAAGTGTACAACTTTAATTTCTTCTTCCCATAATGGGATGGCTTAATATCTTCGTTGACCTGAGTTTGTCCTGTACTTGTTCCTTAAAACAAAAGCATTGTGACCCGCAGCCGCCGCCGCGGGGCTCAGCGCGAGCCCTCCAGCCCCCGGAGCCCCCGGAGCCGGGAACCGCAGCCACATCCCTAAGCAGCGCACCCCGTCGGGCCCGCGCGATGCCCTCAGACCGGCCTTTCAAGCAGCCGCGGAGCTTCGCCGACCGCTGTAAGGAGGTGCAGCAGATCCGCGACCAGCACCCCAGCAAGGTCCCGGTATCATCGAGCGCTACAGGGGTGAGAAGCAGCTGCCTGTCCTGGACAAGACCAAGTTCCTGGTCCCGAACCATGTCAACATGAGGAGTTGGTCAAGGTCATCCGACGCCTGAGGTTGAACCCCACGCAGGCCTTCTTCCTGCTGGTCAACCAGCACAGCATGGTGAGCGTGTCCATGCCCATCGCCCACATCTATGAGCAGAAGGATGAGGATGGATTCCTCTACATGGTCTGCGCCTCCCAGGAATCCTTCGGCTTCCGAGCCAGCAGTAGGGGGGGAATGGCCCGGGAGTTGGGGGGGGGGGGGGGGTAGCGGGTCAGGCTCTGCCCAGGGAGCTCCTGACTTCTGAACTGAGCTGCCTCTGCCCCTGGGGGGCTGGGCAGGGGTGTGGCCCCTAGTTAGGGGGCACCAACCTGCCTACTCTGCCCCTGGGTGGGTTCTGGGCCAGTCACCTTAGGGTTGACCCCCTGGGTGCTGGCTGGGTTGGGGGAGGGTGGGGAGTGGCCCCCAGCACCCCTGCTGTGTGGTTTATCTTTTATTTTTAGGCCCCTGCCTGTCTGCCCACCTGCCCCTCACCCATTTGTGGCTCTGCCCCACTGCCTGGACCTGTCCACCCCTGAAAGACTGGCCCTTGGCTCCCCCATCTCCACATGGTGTATGGATCTGTGGTCATTATCCCTCTGCAGAATAAAGATTGTACAGGCCTTAAAAAAAAAAAAAAAAAAAAAAAAAAAAAAAAAAAAAAAAAAGCATTGCTTAGGGTTTGGGAACCCAAGTATGAGTGGAACTTTCCAGTTGGGCAGCCAAAAAACAAAAAACAAACTTTAGTCTAGGGTTTCTATCTGCGTGGAGGGACCCCCATTCTCTGAGGTGCCCATTTCTGTCTGCCTGTATTCAAATCCATCTGTTGCCTTGATGTGTGAGCAGCTCATAGAATTCCCATACATTGCAACTCCAGGGCAGCCAGCACCAGGTGGAGAACTAGAACTCGGCCAGCCCCCCAGGACCCACAGACCTCTTTTCGGTTGTTGACCTCATCACCCCAACACTCTCCCAACTTCTAGCAGCAATCCTTCTTCCTGTTTTTAAATTCTGTGCCAGCAGAATCAGGCAGGGTGTACATTTTGGGGGGTCTCAAATCCTTGGCTTTCATTGGAGGCCCACTAGACTTGAGCAGGGGAGCTAGTTGTCCCAATTTGGCCAGAACTGAGGGGATCCCTGGCTCATGGATCTTTATATTTTTAAACTGGTTTGGTCCTGAGCAGATGGCATGAATAAGTCACCCGAGGCTTAAACCAGTCGACCATGTGTTCAAGCGTGAGACCAGAAATGCCATTAGAATCACAGGTGGTAGGTTGGAAATATCTTGCAAGTATGTCTACCCTTGTTCCCTGTCACTCTTGACGCTCGGAGAACGTGGGGCTGAGGGCTTTGATATTTGCCTGGCGTAGATGTGGGCATTTCTGAGAAAGCATTGTGTTAGGCAGTTTTTCGTCACTGTGACATAAACAACTCTAAGGAGGAAAGATTTATTTTGGTTCATGGTTTCAGAGATTTTTCAGGCCATGGTCAACTGGCTCCGTTGGTTGTGCTTGAAAGGAGACATCACATTATCTTGGAAAGGCATGAAGGAAGAAAACTGTTCGTTTTATGGCAGGAGAGAGAGAGAGAGGAATAGAAAGGGATGGGAGACAAAAAAATACCCGTCCAAGGTATGTCCCAGAGACCTACTTCCTCCACCACGCCCTACCATCTCCAGTACCACTGACTCCCAGTAGTCCATGCAGCTATCAGTGGATTAATCCAGTGAGGACATCAGATCCTCATGATCCAATTCCTTCTCAAGAGCCTTTGAACACTGCTGCCTTTGGCACCAAGCACATGAGTCTTTGGGGGACCATCCAGGTCCAAACCATAATAGCACTGCATGTGACACAATGAGGGTGGCTTTTCAGAGGCAGGGCCTGCCTAATGGGGTGCAACCTGACCTTGATGTGGACCCTGAGAGCCAGGGAGCCCCAGCTGCTTCTGCTTCATGATCCTGTCCCAAGGGCAGGGGTTTGAGTCAGAGCAAGTCCCTTCTCTGTGACAGTGTCCATCCTTGAGAAAAAGATTTCTTCTGATGAAGTGCGCTATGGGATTCAGACTTTCAATTAGGAACATGATTGTTCTGTAGAAACCTTTTTTTCCCTCCTGACCTTGAAAGGGATGGAGACAGTTCTTGCAGGACCCTAGTTACTTGTCTTGAGAGGAATGCTACAAAAATCATGACGGACTCTTCCCTGGTCCTCTCTGACTTCGGGTCTCATGGTGTCTCCCTGCATGCTCTCCTGCTGCGATCCCACCTGCCATGATGTAATGAAGCCAGGGGGGCCCTGGCAAGAGCCAGTGCCATACTGTTCCCAGTTTCCGACTCCCAAACTATGGGATAAATGCATGTCTTTATTTTACAAAGTATCCAGCATCAGGTGTATTTTTATAGCAATGGAAAATAAACAAATACACCCTGATTTAACGAGTGTCCTGAATAACTCTCTTTAGCTCTGGCTGCTAACAGTTTGGAGGGATCACTCTCTTAGTCCGTTTTGTGCTGCTGTGACAGGATGCAGAAGACTGGGTACGTCATGGAGAACGGATACTTATTTCTCACAATTCTGGGAGCTGAGCAGTGCGAGGTGGAGGGGAGCACCTCTGCAAGGGTCCCCTAACTGTGTCATCCCCTGGTAGAAGGTGGAAGAACAAGAGAGCAGGCATCATGAGTGGCAAGGAGGAGTCAATGAGAATAAATTTGGTCCAAATCAATTGGTTTTTATTTGATGCTGATCACACAATTATTATAGTTATTCTAACTTTAGTCACACCAATATCACACATTACTTAATCACTAAATTATTATAAGCCCCGAATAAGCAAGACTCACTCCTTACTGAGACCCGTTCCTAAGGTCCACTCCTGTGTGACGTGTCTTGAGTCGAAGGGCAGCGACTCCCAGAGGTCACTCAGGAAGACAGCTCAGGAGGTCTCACTGGGGAGCTCCCTCCCTCCGGCTGGAGTCCTGATCCGGGAGGACGGTTGGAAGGCGAAGGAGGACATCGAGGTCACGGCAGACAGGCCGGGTGGAGACGTCTTAGGTGGGATGCACACGGGCAATTCCGCTGTCATGGAAGACGAGGCAGCTCCGAGGTCACCTCCACAGGAACATCTGGGTCACAATCAGGACGACGGATATTCCAGCAAGCGACGAGCAAGTCAGTGAGTCTCTCCAGGCCTGGCGCAACGGTGGCGTCATTGGTGTAAAATGGGGACTGGAGCTAGGCTCAACATGAGTCCTTTTAAATCCTTTTTATCAGACCCTGCCAGCCGGTCTTGGTCGGGGGAAGTCAGTTATCTTACTCAGGTCCAGCTTGGGGCAATGTCAATCTTATCCTGGGGCAACACCACCTCATTACCTCATTACAGCACACAGCACTCAAGTTACTTTTTGCAAGTTACACAGCACACAGAATGTCACACATTTAATTTTGCTCCTTAGAGTAGACCAGGCAGAGAGTCTGGAGGCTGGGAGTCAAGTGCAACGGGGAACCAAACCCACTTCCATGGCCAGCCCATTCCCCATGTTTAACCATCCATGAGGACGAAACTCCTCCACCTGGTCCATCTCCCAGCACGGTTGCATTGGGGATTATGTTTCCAACATGTGTGCTTTGGGGGGCACATGGAAACTATAGAGATCAGGAACCCGACTGCCTTTTCATAAACTCATCCATCCACTGAGGGTAGAAACAGGACGCTGTCCAATTGCAGCTAGAAGCACTTGTTCTTCACTCTTGTTCTTTTCACCTGCTGGGTGGGAGGTGGGGGGGGGCCCATTCTTGCTTTTAAATCTTCAAGCTGGCGTTTGCATGGTGAAATGGTTTCCTCGGCTACCGTGCAGTGACACAGCTTGGTAAGCTATGCAGGCCATGAACACGCGTGTGTTAATGAAGATTAGCAATGAGTGTGAACGATACAAGTTGAAATGCCCTTATTAAAAGCCTGTGAGCGATGTTTTAAGACTGCAGTCTGAAAACTCTTGGTAGAGCATTACTTGTTTTGTGGGTATCCGGTGCAACCCAACCTGGAGTTCCTTTGACAACTGTATGTTTTTTTAAGTGGGTTAGAACATAAGACTGAGTCTTGGAGATGATTTTATGTATTTGGAATTTTACTCTTTGGTGGTTAGTAGTCGGTGTAGCAGTTATGTATTCCTTGTTTTAATTCCCTAAAAAAGTTTTCTGACTGGACAAAATGGGAGACAAATAAAAGCAGATGTGTCAGATGTGTCACCGGGGGCATGTTCCCTCGCTGCCTCTTGCCATTCTTGGTCCAGCCCCTTAGGAGAGTAGAGCGGGACCCAGCAGGCGAAGGTCCCGAAGGCCTTCCAGCCGGTGTGGACTTCATGCACCTTGCACACGTGCCGCTGTGTGTCTAGTTTATACCTTGATGGGATCTATTTTTCAGTGATTGCATCAGCACTTACATAATCAAGGCTATTGACGTTCAAGGAGGCATTAGGAAAACTGCATTTTTTTATTTTAATAATTTTCGTGATTTGCCAAAACATTTTCAGAACAGGTTGATTTCTTTTTCCTTTTTCCTGCCCTCCCTCTCTCTTCCTTCCTTGCTTATTGAATATTTACCAAGTGTCAAACAAAGCATATAAAATGAACATGATTGATTTTTTGCTTCATCTTGATCAGGCTGTGTTTCCCAGTTTGGGGGTCAGGCATCCGTCTGGATGTCACTGTGGAGGTGTTTTTAGTGAATTCACATATAAATCACTTGGAGTGAAGCAAGTTATCCTCTATGACATGGCTGGCCCTCATCCAATCAGTTGAAGGCTTAAGAAAAAGACTGATCAGCCCTGAGAAGGAGGACATTCTGCCCCTAGAGAGCCTTCGGATTTGAACGGTAGCACCAGCGCTTCCCCGGGTCTCCAGCCTGCCCTACAGATTTTGGATTTGCCAACTCCACAATCATGAGAGCCGATTCCTTAAAATAAATCCTCTATTCATCTCTGTGTCAATTTCTGTCTCTGTCTTATGCACATACTATTAGTCTGCTTCTCTGAAGAACCATGACTAATAAAATGAGTGAATTCAATTCCATTAAAAAGCATCTTTCATCTGGAATTACCCTGGACTCTTTAAGGGTACATGCAGCCAGGGAACAGACCATCACAGACCAGCGCGATGGGTACACAGTGTGCAGAGCACCATGGGAGCTCCTGAATACAAGTGACCACACTGGCTTGCTGGTAGGAGAAACTTCTAGACAAAGGCATCAGGTCCGGTGCTGCGTTGGTGCTTGTGTCATATAAGAGCACCAACTGTGACCTTCACGTAGAAGTACAAAGTGAATGATGGCTGAGGGGGCCCAGGGGGCTGGCAGAGGGTGATATTGCTTGGTACGTGGGAGCTTCACACACACAGTGGATGGCTGCCTTCAGAGTCAACCACCTATCAATCCTGACCCTCTAGTGTCCGTGGTCTTTTGCAAATGAACTCACTCTAGCTGGTGTGGACCCAGGATATTGGGCAATACGCTGAGTTCTTGGGAAGCACAGCTGGCCATGGCCTACTGCTACATGGGGCAAAGAGTGCAGCAGGCAGAAGTGCCCACCAAAGTGTAGGCCTGCCCGGGGACAGGTCTCGAGCTCTCTCCTGGTCTCACCTTCCTGGACACACCTGCCCCATCCTGATCACCTCCACCCTCCTTCTGTCAAGCATTCCCCACTCTGTAGAGGGAAACCATGACCCACGGTGAGGGAGGGGCTGTGAGAGAGGCTGTGTTAGTCAGCTTTCATCACTGTGACGAATATACCTGACAATAGCAACTTAGAGGAGAAAAAGGGTTGGGGGGTTCAGGGTTTCAGAAGTCTTCGTCTGTGTTCAGCTGAGTTCATTGCTTTGGGGCTGATGAAACAGAACTCCATGGTAGAAGGGCTTGGTGATAGAAAATTGCTCTGCTCATGGCAGCCAGGAAGCCGAGAGACAGAGAGCACACAAGTGCATCCATGAGGATCCAGGGACAAGATATAGTCCCCAAGGGCACGCGCTCAGTGACCTGGCTCTTCCAACCATACCCCACCTGCCTATGTTACCACCCGGTAGTCCATTCAGCTATGGGTGGATTAATCCAGCAACTGTATTGACAAGTTGATTCGTTCAGAGCCCTGATCATTGCCTAAAATCCTACCTCTGAACTTTCTACTCTGGAGATAATGCTTTTGAAGAGCTTGTGAGGAGACACTGCAGATCCAAACCATAACCGAGACTGTCCACAGTATGTGTGTGTGGTCTTCCTCACACTGACTCAGTGACAGCCAAGGCCACAGCCCTGGTCCCATAGTCTCCTTTTAGGTCTTGCTCCATATACAAGCCCAGCAAATGCTACACAGCACAAGTTCTGATTCTAGGAGGAGGTTGGCATTGCAAAAATAAGTGCCTTAGGCTACCCTTGGAAACGGGTTAAAAGCAGTCTTGTCATGTAGCTGCTGAGCGTGCTCCAGCCCAGCAATCCCTGCAGACTGCATTAGGGAGGGATTCCAGAACACCTAAGGGAGACTCTTATTAGACATGAAACTCCCTGCCAAATACAGCAGAAATAGATGCTATTAAAGCACAGAAAACTTTTGTTCCTAATTCTAAGGCACTTTATCTCCATTGATTATAAGTTCTCATTTTTTCATAATGTAAAATTTGAATACTACGTAATTCTAGTGATTTAGTTATCACCAGAAAATTGTTTCTGCGGATGCATGAGTTCATCTATTTTTTATGTCTAGATGCTCCAGCGCTTATTTATTTATTGAAGTCTTTATACTTAGGTGCCATCAGGTCCCAGTACGATTTCAATGTCACAGATTGTGTGTTCCCCTGTAGCAGACATCTGCCAGGTCTTCCTTCTGGAAAAGGATCCCTGGTCTATTCCAGGGAATACTGGGCTAATCACATGCTCCACCTTCCCAGGTGTGACATGAAGCCTCAACAGGCCACACTGAGTTATCAGTGATGTGGCTGCTGGCAGAGAGAGGGTTTTTCTCCTCTCTTTGGAGGTTATTAATTGTAAAGAGTAGGAACCTGGAGTTGTCCCTGGCCATCTTTGCTCACACATAGAGAGAACTGGCCTGAAATGAAGGTGAAAGAAAGGGTAGCAGATCTGCAGATATCTGAAGACATCCTTTGAACCCCTGGAGCCAGCCACACCTGACACAAACCCATTCCAAGGTCAGCCAGTGAATGACTTCCATTTTTCTTTGCTTAGGGTAGTTATTTTATTACTATTAAATTCAAAAAAATTTTAGTTATGATAAAATATACATAGCATCAAATTGACCATCTTGACCCTAAAAATGTGTGCACGGGTACATGTGACCTTGTCATTCAGTCACTCACCGCCCTCTGTCTCCACAACTCCTTTCATCTAGCAAAACTGAAACCCTGCACCTGGTATGGTTTGGACATGAAGCTCCCCCAAACTCATGTGTGAGACAGTGTAGGGCTGTTCAGAGGTGATACCATGACAGCTGGGGATGAATTAATGATTTGAAAGGACTCGTGTACTGGAGGTGAGGCGGGCAGGTCGGGTGTACGGGAAGAAGCAGCTCAGTGGAGGAGTGCCTTTGGGGTTCATGTTTTGTCCCTGGTGAGCTGAGCTCTCTCTGCTTCCTGGCTGCCAGGACCTGGGCAGGGTTCCTCCACTCCGCCCTTCTGCCATGATGTTCTGCCTTCCCCGGGGGCCCAGAGTGACAGAGTTGGCAGACCGTGGACTGAACCTCACACACCGTGAGCCAGAGTGAACTTTCCCTTCTCTAAGTTGCTCTCGTCAGGTCTTTTGTTCAGAGCAATGAAAAACTGACTTCAAACAGTTCCCACTAATCCACTCCCTCTTCACTCCACCCTCAAGACCTAGCAAACACCGTTCTACTTCCTACTACATTTCTGGGTGCCTCTGATCGGAGGAGTCAGACAATATGCATCCTTTGGGACTTGGCTTATTTCACTTAGCATCATGTCCGCGAGATTCATTCATGTCTGCCATGCACAGTGACATACTTTTATAATACCAGCTTCTGGGAAAGCTGAGATCAGAGGATCACAAGTTCAAGGCCAGCCTTGGCAACTTAGCAAGACCCTGCCTCAAAATTAAAAAATAATAAAAAAGGACCTGGATGTGGCTCAGTGGTAGAATTGTCCCTGGGTTCAATTCCCAGTATTGGAAAAATTTTTAAAAAGGATTCATCCATGTTGTATCATGTGTCAGCAATTTTTCCTTTTTAAGGCTAAATAATATTCCATTGGGTGTCTATACCACATTCTATTTATCCATTCCTCAGCTGATATGAATCAGTGGCTTCTACCTTTTGCCTATTGCAAATAATGCTGCCACAAATATAGGTGTCTATTGTTAAATTTTTAAATTATAAAGATCATTGTAGACTTGCATACACTCAAAAGAAATAATCTAGAAAGATCCTGTGCATTTTCTACCCAGTTTTTCTTAACGGTAATATTCTGGCAAAACCATCCAATAATATCGCAGCCAGGATTATGACACTGATCGAACCCCTTGATCTTACTGAGATTCTCTTGGCGTTACGGGGACTGATTTGTGTGTGTGCATGTGTGCATGTGTGCAATTTCATCACAGACCATGAACAGTTCTATCACCCCCAGGAGTCCCAGGGTCCCCTGCCCCACCAGCCTCCCTCCCACCACTGTCCTCAGTACCCAGCAACCTCTAATCTGGTCTCCATTGCTAGGACTTTCTCACTTCAGGAATGTTACACAAATGAAATCATACAGTAGATTATCTTTTGGTGTTGACTTTCTTTTTTCAATGGTACAAGAATGTTTGTAGCATCTTTATTTGTAACAGCAAAAATTCTGGTAAAAATCCTAATGTCCTTAGTGAGCAAATAGATGAGTAAACTGTTGTATATCCGTGTCACACATTATTACTCACCAACAAACAGAACCACCAGGATGGGACTTAGGATAATTTGCTTAAAGCCCTCAAAAAGGTACATGATATACACTCTTATTTGCATAACACTGCACTAACAAAAAAATTATAGATATGAACATATCTTATCACCAAGGGTGAGGGTTGGAAGCTAAGCATGATGGCATATCCTGGACATTCATCCAAGTAATTGCTCATAACAGTTCTTTTTTTTTTTCAATTATGTAGCATTCCAGGGTTTACCGAATGTTGCCTCTGTTTAATTTACTCATTTAATGACACTTGAACTGTTTCTAGGTTTTGGCTATTACTCATAAAACTTTTATAAATATTAATGTACAAGATTTTGTGAATATATTTCTCTGAGATACTGTCCAAGAGTATAAGTCGTGGGTCATATGATAACTACATGTTTAGCTTTGCAAGAAAATTCCAAACTGGTTACCAAGGTATTTGTGCTATTTAATATCTCAACTAGCAAAAAAAAAAAAAAAAACAGTGACCCAGTTTCTTTTTTATTTTCAGATTTAAGTTGATTGCATTCTTTTTTTATTTGTTCTAATTAGTCACACATGACAGTAGAATGCATTTGAACACATCATATATAAATGGGGCATAACTTCTTGTTCTTCTGGTTGTTCATGATGTGGAATTACACCAGTTGTGTGATCATATGTGCACATAAGGTCATAATGTCTGATTCATTCTACTATCCTTCCTACCCCAGAACCCCTCCACTCCCTTCACTCCCCACTGCCTAATCCTAAGAACCTCTATTCTTCCCAAGCATACCCTCCCTTATTTTGAAGTAACATCTGCATATCAGAGAAGACATTGGGCCTTTGGTTTTTGGGGATTGGCTTATTTCATATAGAATGATAGTCTCTAATTCCATCCATTTTTGCCTGCAAATGCCATAATTTCATTCTTCTTTAGGGCTGAGTAATATTCCATTGTGTATATGTACCACATTTTCTTTATCCATTCATCTGTTGAAGGACACCTAGGTTGTTTCCATAGTTTGGCTATTGTGAATTGAGCTGCTATAAACACCCATGTGACTGTGAAGTGACCAAGTTTTTCTGCATCCTTGACATAGTTTGGCGTTATCAATAGTTTTAAAGTACTCTGATAAAGTTTCTTTTTTCCCCTCCCTCTTTTCCAAATTCTTCTTTCCACTCTTAGTCTCTCTGGAGGTTTCCTCCTGCTGGAAGAATGGAGTGAGTAGGGAAGTGGTAATATGATGAAGGGGAGAATCTGAAGTAGTAGACTTGACAATTACGTATGTCACATATATATATATGACAATTATATATATTCCTGCACATATTAATTACATAATTAATATGTGGAATTGAAATTGCTGTCCAATGTACAGAACATCCTGGGCAGGAAACTTAAGGAACTGGGAAGAGTTGGTGCCTGGGGAGAGAAACTGCAGGATGGGTACATAGATTCATGATTGAATTATTCTTTGTGATATGCTACTTACTTGTAAAAATTTCTGTCTCCTTTTGTGTCTGTCTTAACAAAAGCAGAATTCAGCTTCCAAACAAATATATAAGAAAAAGAATTTGAAGAAAATGTCACCCGTGTAATAGAAAGTAGGGTACATAGAAAACCACATCAGAGATCTATGTATATGTATAAATATATATATATATGTGTGTGTATATATAGATATATGTGTATGTATATATATATGTATATATACATATACATATATAAACATATAAACATATATCTGTAACCATAATAAATGAAAACAGACTAAATGAATCCAACAAAACACAGAAATTTTCATTCAAATAAAAATCGGGGTATTTCAAGATGGCAGACTGGAGGGAGGCTGTGTTCCTTGTCGCTCCATAACTCCAGTTTCAAGCAGAGGATATCTGTTTCTTGGTGAGGCAGTTTTTGCTACTTATCGATCCCCTGCTGTTTACTCCATTTGTCTGCTGTGATGACCTGCAGTCTGCCAGCATATCGATGCCTTTTTTGAGTGCAGATTGCTCACTGTCAGGTGCCTATCATCCGCAATTTGCCTGCCTCTCGCCTGTCCATCGCCTGCCTGCCTTACACCTTTCCATCACCCAACGCAAGAGGTTCAACTCCTGATCGTCCAACAAAGTCAGCAAGCTGATCGCCGACCGACAGTGGAGCACCAGCTCCCCACTGTTGCCTGGAAGTTCACTGTTACAGTACCTGCAGGTTTGATTACACGTGGCTGCTGCCATTTTGAGACAACAATTTAAACAGATCAATATCAAGCAATGAAATAGAAGAAGCCATTAAAAATCTACCATCCTAGAAAAGCCCAGGACCAGACGGATTCTCAGCCAAGTTCTACAAGACCTTCAAAGAAAAACTCATTCCAATACTTCTCAAAGTATTCCAGCAAACAGAAAAGGAGGGTACCCTACCAAACTCATTCTATGAAGCTAATATCACCCTCATACCCAAACCAGTCAAAGACACATCAAGGAAAGAAAATTTTAGACCAATATCCTTGATGAATATAGATGCAAAGATCCTTAACAAAATATTGGCAAACCGTATCCAAAAACATATTAAGAAAATCGTGCACCATGATAAAGTGGGGTTCATCCCTGGAATGCAAGGATGGTTTAACATCCATAAATCAATAAACGTAATCCATCATGTCAATAGACTTAAGGATAAGAATCATATGGTTATTTCAATTGATGCAGAAAAAGCGTTTGACAAAATACAACAACCCTTCATTCTCAAAACACTAGAAAAAATAGGGATAGTAGGAACATACCTGAACATTGTAAAGGCTATTTATGCTAAGCCCATGGCCAACATCATTCTTAATGGAGAAAAACTGAAACCATTCCCTTTAAAAACGGGAACAAGACAAGGATGTCCTCTTTCACCACTTCTATTCAACATTGCCCTCGAAACTCTAGCCAGAGCAATTAGGCAAACTAAAGAAGTTAAAGGGATACGAATAGGAAATGAGGAACTTAAGCTGTCACTATTTGCTGATGACATGATTCTATATTTAGAGGATCCAAAAACCTCCTCCAGAAAACTTGTAGACCTCATCAATGAATTAAGCAAAATAGCAGGCTATAAAATCAACACACATAAATCTAAAGCATTTTTATACGCAAGGGACAAAACAGCTGAAAGGGAAATGAGGGAAACAACTCCATTCACAATAGCCTCAAAAAAAATAAAATACTTGGGAATCAATCTAACCAAAGAGGTAAAAGATCTTTACAAAGAAAACTATAAAACATTAAAGAAAGAAATTGAAGAAGACCTTAGAAGATGGAAAGATCTCCCATGTTCTTGGATAGGAAGAATTAATATTGTCAAAATGTCCATACTACCAAAAGTGCTATACAGATTCAATACAATTCCATTTAAAATCCCAATGATGTACCTTACAGAAATAGAGCAAGCAGTCATGAAATTCATCTGGAAGAATAAGAAACCCAGAATAGCTAAAGCAATCCTTAGCAGGAAGAATGAAACAGGGGGTATCGAAATACCAGAACTTCAACTATACTTCAAAGCAATAGTAACAAAAATGGCATGGTATTGGCACCAAAATAGACAGGTAGATCAATGGTACAGAATAGAGGACATGGACACAAACCCAAATAAATACAATTTTCTCATACTAGACAAAGGGGCCAAAAATATGCAATGGAGAAAAGATAGCCTCTTCAACAAATGGTGCTGGGAAAACTGGAAATCCATATGCAATAGAATGAAACTAAACCCCTATCTCTCACCCTACACAAAAATCAACTCACAATGGATCAAGGACCTTGAGATCAGACCAGAGACCCTGCATCTTATAGCAGAAAAAGTAGGTCCAAATCTTCAACTTGTTGGCTTAGAATCAGACATCCTTAACAGGACTCCCATAGCACAAGAAATAAAAGCAAGAATCAATAACTGGGATAGATTCAAATTAAAAAGCTTTCTCTCAGCAAAGGAAACTATCAGCAATGCGAAGAGAGAGCCTACAGAGTGGGAGAATATCTTTGCCACTCATATTTCAGATAGAGCACTAATTTCCAGAATATATAAAGAACTCAAAAAACTCTACACCAAGAATTCAAATAACCCGATCAACAAATGGGCTAAGGATATGAACAGATGCTTCACAGAAGAAGATCTACAAACAATCAACAAATATATGAAAAAATGTTCACCATCTTTAGTAATAAGAGAAATGCAAATCAAAACTACACTAAGATTCCATCTAACCCCAATTAGAATGGAGATTATCAAGAATACAAGCAACAATAAGTGTTGGAGAGGATGTGGGAAAAAGGTACACTCATACATTGCTGGTGGGGTTGCAAATTAGTGCAGCCACTCTGGAAAGCAGTGTGGAGATTCCTTAGAAAACTTGGAATGGACCCACCATTTGACCCAGCTATCCCACTCCTCGGCCTATATCCAAAGGACTTAAAATCAGCATACTACAGAGATACAGCCACATTAATGTTCATAGCTGCTCAGTTCACCATAGCCAGATTGTGGAACCAACCTAGATGTCCTTCGATTGATGAATGGATAAAGAAGCTGTGGTATATATATACAATGGAATATTACTCAGCCATAAAGAATGATAAAATTATGGCATTCGCAGGCAAATGGATGAAATTGGAGAATATCATGCTAAGTGAGATAAGCCAATCTCAAAAAACCAGAGGATGAATGATCTCACTGATAAGCGGATGATGACGCATAATGGGGGGTGGGAGGGGGGCAAGAATGGAGGAAGGAGGGACTGTATAGAGGAAAAGAGGGGTGGGAGGGGTGGGGGGGAAGGAAACAATAACAGAATGAATCAAACATCATTACCCTATGTAAATGTATGATTACGCAAATGGTATGCTGTTACTCCATGTACAAACAGAAACAACATGTATCCCATTTGTTTACAATAAAAAGAAATTTAAAACAAAAACAAAAACCAATAAAAATCGACCAGCTCTATGGTTTGTAATAGAGACACCTAGAACATAAGCCACATACAATGACAGTGATGTGAGTCAAAACTGTTTCTGTTAATAACCAAAAGAAAGGTGATATAGCTATATAAATTTCAGATTAAGTAAGCACTGTGGGGGAAAAATCTTGAGAACTAATAAAAGTTGTGTTAGTCAGTTTTCGGTCACTGTGACAAAATACCTGAGATAATCAACTTAAAAGGAGGGAAGGTTTATTTTTGTCCATGGTTTTAGAAGTTGCAGTTCATGGTCACTTGGCCTTGTTGTTTTGGGCCAAGTGGCACAGTACATCCTGGCGGGAGCCTGAGGCAGAAGAGGCCTGTTCACCTCATGACTGGGTATGAAAGAGAAGGGAAGAGGAGGAGCCGGGGCCCTGAGAGTCCCTTCAAGGGCTGGTCCTCAGTGACTGGAAGACTTCCTTACTAAAGGTTCTGCCACCTCCCAAGAGTGCCAAGCTGGGCACCAGGCCTTCAACACACGAGCCTCGGAAGACACCTGCGCACCAGGGCACGGGTCATTACTTCATGCAAAAGGAATCACATACTCCTAAAACTGCGTGACGACCCGACTCACCTTTGGCTTTTCTAAGCCCCAATATACGAAGACGGCGGCAGATCTTAACGAGTCTTTTTCATGGATGGACATATCAATAGACAAACATTAAGTAAAGACACAAATATTTGAAAAACAAAAGAACAGAAAATAAAGCACATTCTTAGAGCCCTGCGTCAAATAAACAATATCCGCTTAGGTTTGCGGACAGCTGCCCCTGAGCGCGGTGCTGTTCTAAGCGCCACCGCGATCAGCTCACGTTGACCGTGGAGGAAACCCGGGTGCAGGAAGGCGGATGGTTCACCCAGGCTCGCTCAGCCAGGCGGTGGCAGTGCTCGTGTCTGAGCCCAGGTTTCCAGAACGCAGCCCTTGTCTGCTGGTCCGGAGGTCAGCCAACTTTTTCTACCCGCCGGTATTCTAGGCTTTGCAGACGGTGTGGTCCCTGTCACCCTGCTCAGCTCTGCAAACAGAGAAAACAGGTGAATGGACTGGCGTGACGGGCGCCCGGAGAGCTTGACTCACAAACCTGAGACGCTGGCCGCGACTGGCGCGGAGCCGCAGTTCAGCCCCTGCACTAGACTCTCGCCCGTTGTACGGCGTTTCAGTCTTTGCAAAACAGCTACAGAAATGGAGGACACGTGGCCCACGCCCCTAATACCAGCGGCTCAGGAGGCTGAGGCAGGAGGATTGCAAGTTCAAAACCAGCCTCAGGAATTTAGCAGGGCCCTAAGCATCTCAGTGAGACCCTGTTTCTTAATAAGATACAAAAAAGGGCTGGGGAGGCGGCTCAGCGGTTAAACGTTTCTGGGTTCAATCCCAGTACCAAATAATAATAATGGTGATAAGAATCAAGAACATGCTGGATGACCTGAGGGACCCGAAGAGCACAAAGAATGAACCCCAGGAGCACCACATTCACTGACCATGGTGTGACGTGTGACTGCCTCTGTGTGTGAGAGAGAGAGAGATACAGAGGTAGCTAAGAAAACTCCATACCTTCAGAAAGTAAAGGCACATTTGCGAATAAATCAATGCTGGAGAAAAAATTATTATGGGAAGTATGAATATTTTGAACCACAACAAAACCACAAACTAAAGACCAAATGTTTTCTCTGATAAGCGGGTGCTGATCCATAGTGGGGGGCCGGTAGGGACGAATGGAGGAACTTTGGATTAGGGGGGCAGTAAGGGAAGGGGAGGGGCGGCGGGGATGGGAAGGACGGTAGATGGAGACAGTCATTGTCCCCTACGTACATGTATGATCACACCACCGGTGTGACTCAGCAACAGGTACAGCCAGAGGAATGAGAAGTTACACTCCATTTGTGTACAATGTGTCAAAATGCAGTCTACTGTCCTGTAAAACCAATGAGAACAAATTTTTAAAAATAAAAATTTCATTTTTTAAAAAACTGCATATCAATATTTGCAGAGGTCATGTATAGTCAATCATAAAGGAAAAAAGTTAGATATTAATAAGCCAGTCACACCACCCAAGAAGGAGCAAATACAAGAGTAGATCCAACAGAGAGGAAATGAGGAGACAGTAAAGGTCAAAGTGCAAAATAAGGGAAGAGAAAACTAATCAACAGATGAGAGAAGATTGACAAAATTGGATTATTTCTGAGCAAAATTCATAGTGTAGAAAAACATGGCTAAACAAAATCAGAATTTAAGAAGCAGAAGGCTTTCAAACATTTCAAACATTTAAGAAAAGGGATATAACTGTTAACATATAAAAGAAAGACAGAAAAGAACAAGAGAATACCAGGATAAAACTTTGCACATATTTTTATAAACTTGAAGGAAATTGGCAACAACCAAATGACCAAAAGTCACACAAAAAGAAAAGAAAAACTTCAGTTGGCCTATAAGTGATTAAGAAATTATGTCCATATGGAAAAGTCTGCCTACCACGTTCAAGTTTCACCCTCCACCCAGGGAGAGATAATTTTATGATGATTTTTCCTTATTAGCATTAAGGAACATCCCATTCCTATTTTATAGAAGCAGTTTTGGAGAATCCAAAAAGAACTGCTGTTCCCTAAATCATGGGGTTGGTATACAATCATTTTCTTTAAAAGACATAAAAACTTAGCTATTGTGAAGTGTGCTGCTATAAATGTCGATGTGCCCATATCTCTATAGTATGCTGATCTTAGTTCTTTGGGCAAGTTATGGAACCAACCCAAGTGCCCGTCAACAAGTGAATGGATAAAGAAAGTGTGATGTGTACATACACAATGGAATATTACTCAGCCACAAAGAAGAATGGAATGATGGCACTTGCTGATGAATGGATGGAATTGGAGACTACCGTGCTAAGTGAAATAAACCAGACTCAGAAAGTTAAGGGTCAAATGTTTTCTCTCATGCACTGACACTGGAGTAAAATAAGCAGAATAAAAGGAAAGAGGAGGATGCCATAAAATAGAAGGGAGATGGGTGGAGTAGAGGAAGGGATAAAGAGGGAAGGGAGGAGAGAGAGGCAAAGGGAGGAACTGCAGAATGAAATGGACCAAGTCATGCTGTGTACTTATGGGAACATACCACAGTGAATTTCACCATCATGTATATCAATAAAACATGAATTTTAAAACTATAAACAAATAGAAGGAATATCACAAGAGTGGGTGAAGGAGAACAGGGGAGGGAGGAGGGGAGGAAAGGGGAAGTACTGGAACTGAGCAAATTATATTCCATGCATGTTGGATTATGTCAAAATGAATCCCAACGTCATGTATAACCACCATGCACTAATAAAATAGAAAAAGCAAAACAGACACACAATAAACTGTTTACGGCACAGACTGGACCAATTTCCCCACATCCTCACCAACACTCCGCCTGGTCATCTTTTAAAATGGTGGAGCGTCTAGTAGGTGCGTAGTGATATCTCACTATGGTTTCGTTTCCCTGATGGTTCATGTTGCTGAACTTCTGATGTGTTCACGTGCCCTTTTTATTTTTCTCTGTGGGAAGGATCTATTCTAATCTTCTGCTCATTTTTTTTGTTAAAATGTTTATTTCTTATTTACAAAATCATGATCACAATCAAATGGTTGCGGTTTTATGCCACTAAGTTCTGGGGTATTTTTTGTTTGCTTGGGTTTTTTTTCAAAATTTTATATTCGCATTTCTAATTCTTTTTTATTAATATTTTATTTGTTTTAATTGGTTAGGCAAGACAGTAGACTGCATTTTGACAACTTGTACACAAATGGAGAGTAACTTCTCCTTCCTCTGGATATACATGGTGCTGAGTCACACCAGTGGTGTAATCATACATGTATATGGATAATACTGTCTCATTCTACTGCCCCACCCCTCCTCTCACCCCCCTCTGAATAATCCAAGGTTCCTGCATTCTTCCCTACCCACCCACCCCACTATGGACCAGCATCTGATTGAGAAAACATTTGGTCTTTGGTTTGGGGGGATTGGCTTATTTCACTTAGCATGTTATTGTCTAATTCCATCCATTTACCTGCAAATACCATAATTTCATTCTGCTTTAAGGCTGAGTAATATTCCATTGTGTATATGTGCCACATTTTCTTCATTCGTTCATCTGTTGAAGGGCATCTAGGCTGGTTCAATAGCTTAGCTATCGTGAATTGAGCTGCCATAAACATTGATGTGGCTGTGTCACTATAGTATGCTGATTTTAAGTCCTTTGGATGTAAACTGAGGAGTGGGATAGCTGGGTCAAATGGTGGTTCCAATCCAGGTTTTCTGAGGAATCTCCATACTGCTTTCCAGAGTGGCTGCACCAATTTGCAGTCCCACCAGCAATGTATGAGTGTACCTTTTCCCCCACATCCTTGCCAACACTTATGCAGCAATAGTAACCAGAACAGCTTGCCAGGGTAGAGGGTAAAGAAGAATACATTCATCTGCTATGGGTAAGAGTGCAGCAGCCTGGGGCTCCCAAACACTGGGACGGTAATGATCCCTCTTCTGGGAGTCAATGAGAGGGTACCACCAGAACCTCAGGATAGGTGGGAACAATCTGGGAAAAAGTCACACAGTCAGGGAGTTAAATTAGGAGGAATGCAGCAGGGTTCCTGCTTAACTTCTCTATTAGTCCATCTTTCATTACTGTAATGAAATCCCCGAGGCAGGCTAACTTTATAAAGAAAAGAGGTTTACTTAGCTCACACTTTTGGAGTCTGAAAATCCAAAGGGCATGAGTGCAGGGTCTCTATAGGGTACCCTTTGGCTGTATCAATTCAGGATAAATGGCAAGGAGGGGAGAGTGTGTGTGAGAGACGATTCACACGGTGAAACAAGAAGTCCAAGAAGGATTCAGGGTTCAGCCTCAGGTTTGTATTATGACTCCCTCTCAGAGAATCTCACCTTGGAACAACAGTTCTCCCTTTGGAGGGCACTGCTCCCAACGATCTGAGGACCTCCCACCAGGCCTCACCTCTTAACGTTCCCAAGAGCTGCCACGCTGCGGCACTGAGGGCCAGCTTGCCCGCACATCGGCTTTGGGGACCAACAACATCCAAATCACAGCAAGGGCATGAAAGTGCTCGTGTGAGCACAGCCTGCTCTAACTGAGGACCTGGGCAGGTTTATTCCTCTCAGTTCTGGGGGACGGAAGTCTGAGGTCAGGAGCCAGTACGACGGGGTTGTGATGCGGGCCTTCAATCAGGGTGCAGACTGTCCTCGTTCCAGAACCATCTGGCCCTCGCGCGGGAGGACTGGCCCCCAAGGTGCTGTGAGACTGAAGAGAGAGAGCCCAATCCGGAACGGCACACAGGACAACGTATGGGGGACTACCTGCCAAAGTGTGGTCCCCAGTGGCAGCCAGACCATCGAGATCCCTGTGACGTGGATCAGAAGTAGGGACAAATATATCATCCAAGACAGAAGCGAAGTTATGAGCGGGACCTCCTGGTGCCCACTGGGGACTCCAGCTACTTGAGAAGCTGAGCCAAGAGGATCTGCAGTTTGAGGCCGGCCTCCGCAACTTAGCCAGATACCACCTTCAAGTGAAAAAGGTCAGAGATGTGGCTCAGTGGTTGAGGGCTTGCCCAGCACATGTGAGGCCTTGAGTTCAATCAATCCCGGTACCAAGAGGGGACAGGGGATTTGATCCAAGTCTGAATACACCAGGTTTGTGTCAGGCTAATACTGAAGAGTCCGGCACATGCTGGTGCTAATGGTACCAGGCTCTGAAGCTAGAATTGGGGACAGGCAGTTAGTGTAGAAATAGGGGATCGGGTCAAAACGAGGAAATGGAGGCCATGAAAGCCATCCACCTTTGGAGACTGCCCCTGGGAGAATGGAATGTCAAGGATCTCGGGAGCCCAGTGATTACCAAATTTACCAGCCCTTAACAAGGACTGCAAGCAAGGAGCTGCTAATTAATGCCCCCTGGGCCCTTGCCTGCCTGAGTCACCTTGGCCTTCCCCCTGCCCCATCCATTTCTCACTTTTTGCATCTCATCTGCAAAACCAGGCCTCGTCTTGTAGGCAGGAAGGAGAGATAAGTGGGGAGAACTGGAGAACTAAAGAGACTTTAACCTATAAAAGATGTAGGGTGCGCTCACTTCTGAGGACTTAGAACATCAGCCATGGCCCCCTTCTTCCTGCCAGGAGAAGTCTGTATTATTACCATTAAATAAAACCTGCTTAATATGCTTGCCTTGGCGTGCTTCTCTAGTATTCAGACTTCAATATTATAAGGAGCAGAACTCGTCGCTGGCAAACTGGTATCAGCTCTAGTCACAAAGCGCCCTATACCACCTCGATGGTTTTGTCTACTTAAAGTACGCTGGGAAACTAGGCAGGAAACCAACCAGGCGATCATGGCGGTCACACAAGGAGCTGGCTGCAAACAGGTCAAGCGGGTCCCTACCTTCCACACACGGCAGAGAGCAGAGAGGGAAAGCAGGCTCCCTCCTCTGCCCTTCTACCTCTTAAAATCCCACCTCCTAATCCCATCCCACGGGGGTGGGAGGAGAAGGCAGCAACATATGAACTGGGGGGACACACAGACATCCAGGGTGCATTTGACAGACACCAGTCCCAGAGCAGACAAAGCCATTTTGTGACTGTTTCCTTAAGAGGGGGACTTGTGCACCTGGCACCTTCCTCTGGCTCAGTTCAGAGAGATCAGAAAGAGCCGCTAGCCAGGGAGAAATCAGCAACAAGCAAGGAGGAGGAAGGACGCAGCTCTCTGGCAACCCAGAGCAGGGAGCAAGGATGGGGCCAACAAAATGAGACCACGCTGACCACTTAAAAGGACCATAAGATTATTTTGTAACTTGGACGCAGCCAGCAAGTTTAGGGCTTGCTAGAGCAGGGACAATGTTGTTGACTATCCCCACTGAATAAATACGCAAACAGAAAACAGGAAAGCAAAGGCGAGCTGCATTTTTGTTTCATCACACGCTTGGGCTGGTTGGGTGTGTTTTGTAGCCCTGTGTTGAACTGCATGCATTTCAGTAGGGTCCCTAATACCCAACACACAAAGGAATTGTGAAAGGCGTTTACTACCTATTTAGGGCTGGCTGAGTAGGGCACAGCAGGGACCGCTTGAAAGCAATTCTTCCTCCAACAATTCTCTATTACTACTATTTCTATACATGCAGTGTTTTTATTTTCATATGGTATTGCACGTGAGTTGTGAAGGGACACCAGTTGCCATTTCTCATTATATTGTGGGAAGGGGAAGTATAGGGGGATAGCGGAGGGTCCCCAGGGAGATCCCGGAGTAGATGTCCTCAGGGAGGGAACAAGCAATTTGCAGGAGGCCTCCGAGGAGGTAGGAGAGGAAGACAGGGAGAACAGTGATCCAGGTGAGCTTTAGGAGAAATGGCATCTTCCTTGGAGGCCTGGGGCCAAAACTGGGTCCAGGGGAGAGCTGGGATCGTGAGTGGCAAGTCTCAAACTGGAGGAAAGGCACTTCCAAGAGCCCAGTGCAAGGAGCAGGATCCAGGGCTTGCAGGCCAGACCACCTGAAAGTGAACTTTAGAGGGGGGAAGAAGGTTAGTGGTACTGTCTATCTACCCTTCCCAATCTGTCCCTCTCTCCCGGTCCCTTCTTTCTATCTCTGAGAATTTGTTTTCTTTTCCTTTTTTTTTTTTTTTTTTTGGTACGGGGATTGAACCCAGGGGCATTGAACCACAGAACCACATCCCCAGTCATTTTATATATATATATATATAAAATGATACATATATAACTTTTTTTTTCTTTTTTCTTTTCTTTTCTTTTTTTTTTTTTTTTTTTTTTTTTTTTTGCAGTACTGGGGATTGAACCCAGGGCCTTGCAAGCACTCTACCAACTGAGCTATATCCCCAGTCCTTCTTTTTAATATTTTATTAAAGATGAGGTCTCACTGAGTTGCTTAAGGCCTTACTAAGTTGCTGAGGCTGACTTTTAACTCGTGATCCTCCTGCCTCAGCCTCCTGAGGAGCTGGGATTATAGGCCTGGGCCACCAAGCCCAGCTTGCCTCTGGTAATCTCAAGATTAAAAAAAAAAAAAAAAATTCAGCATTCACCCACTCCATTTTGTGACAGTATTGCTATGCTTTGCTATTTTCCCAAACATTCCATATTTGCATATCAGGTACTTAAGGTGCTTAATATCAACAGAGTGTATGGTTCCACAGCTTCCTGTGGCAACACTGGAATGTTCCAAATCACATCACCAATAAATAAACATGGAAACTCATGTCTCTGCGGAAGGAGAAGTTTGATGGAGGAGTTTGCATTTTTAATCGCTCATCTTCTAGGAAATCCAGAGAAAAGATGCCAAATATGATGATGAAGATGTTACAGACTCCCACAATCTTCACCTCTGACAAATTCTGTCCTTCATAATCCATTTCCATTGAAAATTCTGCTTCAGCCAGGCACGGTTGCCCACACCTGTAATCCAGTGAATTGGGAGGCTGAGGCAGGAGAATCACAAGTTCAAAGCCAACCGAGCAACTTAGCGAGGCCCTAAGCAATTTAGCAAGACCCTGTCTCAAAATAGTAAATAAAAAGGGCTGGGGATGTGGCTCAGTGGTTAAGCACCCCTGGGTTCAATCCCTGGTACCAAAAAAAAAAAAAAAAAAAAAAAAAAAAAAAAGGAAGAAACAAAAAAATTCTGCTTTACCAGATGAGAAGACCCTGTGATCTAGATACGATATCTAGGTAGAAAGAGACTACTGTGATTTGGGAAAATTTTACTCCATATTTGCAGCTCCTGTATTGCAACATTAGATAACCATATCAGAGCCACGGGTGGCAGGGAGGCGTGCAGCCTCCAGCTTCAGTTAGTATAGGGAGGCTGAGGCAAAAGGATCGCAAATTCAGAAGATTTTAAGTTCAGTTAGTCTGGACCACTTAGACCCTATCTAAAAATGAAAGGGTCGGGGATGTGACTGAGGAGAAGAGCGCTTCTCCGCAAGAGGGAGGCCCTGGGTTCAAGCCCGGGTTACGAGGATGTGGGGCGGGGTGGGAGGGTCTCCAGAAACAGAAAACCGCTGTGAAACGTGGTGCCATTTCTCCCAGGAGGAACATTGAGAATGGAAGCGCATCTCCAACTTCAGAACTGAATTCCCTCCCCGACATTGACCTTCTCCTCTTTCACCTTAAAAAAATAATAATAAATAAATAAATAAAATAAAGCAGATTTTGACCCATGCCTGCGGTTGGGGTGGGGTACTGCGTGCGCTCCCGGGTCGCTGGATAGACCTCAACGGATGACCTTGATCTCTGGGGAGATGCGCTCGCGAGATGACGGGCAGATTTCGCTGTGTCACAATCCCTGCTCTGTGGCGTCAGTCGCATTCGTCGGCACCTGTGGGTGGCGTGTCGCCGGTCTCCGGGGTTTCTGTGGTTCTGGGCACAGGGAACGCACTGCCTTTCCGCCTTTCCGCCTTTCCGCCTTTCCGCCGCGGACTTGCAGGTCTGCACTTGGAGCGCCGCGCTCTCCGCTGCCCCGGCGCGGCAGCCTCACGTGCGCCCAGCCTCCGCCGCCAGCCTCCGCCGGCCCCGCCCGGCGCGTCCCCAGGGCAGGATTCCGCGGTTAGGAGTAGTCACGACTCGACAGCTTAGTCCCACGCAGGTCGGGCTGCATTTCCATAACAACCCGAGACCAACCACGCCTGGAGCCGGGGATCCCAGGGACACATTCGCGCCATGGAATGACAGACTGGAGGCCAATCGGAAGCCTGCAGGAATCAGATGAGCCCATCCTGGTGGAATTAAAATGGATTTAATCCTCATGCTAATGAGGACTTGGGAACGGTAATGCTGCAACAATTCATAGCCTGCTTTGTGCGATGACATGAGCAGTGACATTTCAAGAAGATAATGGTGGATGATGCGGAGAAAGCAGTCGCATCTTCCCACTGAAGCCCGGGTTTAATTGGCTGCCGTGGGGTGGTGTGTGTGAGCGCCGATGAGGAACAGCAGCACAGACGTAGAGTGGGCTTTAAAAACATTGCTGTCTTTTCCAAAATGTAACTAGCGTATACTAAAACCAATATGCATTTCCGTGGAAGACATACTGCTATGCGCAGGAATAAACAGTTTCAATTTCTTGCAAGTAATTCAATTAGTTTGCAACCTCAAGTTTCTTCTAAGGAAGTTCGTAAGACCATTTTCGACAATGACTTAACAATAGACGTTTTGAGAATGTAAAGATGTACGTGTGACTGTTAGAATGTAGTGCTATAAATAACTTTTTGAATTTTTTATGATTCTAAGGAAAAAATTCTCATTTTAATTCTGAGGTTAGTTTGTTGGTTTGGCTAAAAAGAAGCTAAGTAATATATTAAAAAGTGTCATTTACATAAAACAGTCTGTGTAGGTAGATATGAAAAACCACATATTCTATTAAGATGAAAGGTTTACTATTATGATTTTCCGTGCCTGGCAAGGAAATCTCGTAAGGATCAATCTCTATTGGATGGAAATTTTCATTCTTCCTCAGAATATTTGACTCTGTTTGTTTGTTTGTTTGTTTAGCTTATTCACATGAGATTTTTAAATTCTTCAAATCATAAGAATCTTTCAAATATGAAAATAGATCTTTTCTTAAATATGGCTAAAACATTTTAATAGCTTTAAGTATATTACAGAAAATGTCTTAATTTGAATTTGGATGCCAGATTCAAAAACTAGCTGACTCTGGTTTTCTAGAACTAGCCCTAGGGAAACTTTTATTTGTCCTGCTGCTTGATAATTCCCTATATGTCCACAGAGAATCTTTCCTTACAGGTAACTAGGACATCACAGAAAATAGAGCCAAAGCATTTTGACAGATCTTTTAATTATTTATCTGTAAGTTGTTAATAATTTTTAAATCCAGTACTTGCCCTTCAGAGGTTGACTTATATCTCATTTATAGTAGTTTTAAGAAAATTATCTGAAAATGCTACCTATTCTTTTGTGTGTTGGATATTGGAGACTCTTGAACTGTGCCTGCTGTACATGTTTATAAAATACACCCAACAAGCACAATAGGTGCAGTGTAACAAAAATGTGACTTTATTTTTTTTTTTTCATTGTCTCTGTAAGAATTTACTCGGTAGGGGCTGTTCCTTTAGACCTTATGAGAAGTAAGTGTCAGGATTACTAGAGGTTCATCCTTGGCGTTGCATGAATCAGTAACATTCCTTTGGGTTGGGGGGTCTTCCAAGGCATGGATATATCTCAACCCTACACACTGAAAGACATTTGCATAGTTTCCTGTTTTAAATTCAACAAATACAGTTACGTTTCTCTAGCACCCTTCCACCTGTTCTCCCCAGCCTCTGATAACCACTGGCCAAGGGATACAAAATTATAGTTAGTTGCAAAAAGTTCTGGCATTCCAAGTCACATGGGAGGGTGGCCATAGTAACAATTATGCCTTGTATATTTCAAAATAACTACAAAATTCTGAATATTCTCACCACCAAGAAATGATCGCTGTTTGAGATGACAGATATGCTAATTATCCTGATTTGATCATTACACAGTATTTACATATATCAAAACATCACACCATAAACATGTACAATTATGTATTGATTTAAAACAAAATAAAACTTTTAAATGATTTATCGTCAAATGACAAAACAAAACCACTGCTATGAACATTTATGTACAAGTGTTCACATAAAAATGTTTTCAGGGGTTGGGAAGATAGCTCAGTCGGTAGAGTGCTTGCCTTGCAAGCACAAGGCCCTGGGTTCGATCCCCAGCACCCCCCCAAAAAAAATGTTTTCATTTAGCCGGGTGCACACCTGTAATCCCAGCGGCTTGGGAGGCTGAGGCAGGAGGATCTCAAGTTCAAAACCAGCCTCCCCATTGGCCAGGCTAAGGTGCTAAGCAATTCAGTGAAACCCTGTCTTTAAATAAAATACAAAATAGGACTGAGGATGTAGCTCAGTGATCAAGTGCCCCTGCGTTCCATCTTCAGTACCAAAATAAAAATAAATATATAAATAATTTTTTCATTTGCTAAAAGTGTAACAATTCAGCTGGGTTGTTTTTTTTTTTCCCCAAAATTATTTGTTTCATTAATTTTCTCTATTGTTTCCTTATTTTCAATTTCATTAATTTCATCTTTCCTGCTTTCCTTGAAATTTGTTTTTCTGCCCTTTTGTAACAAGGACTTAAAGGCGGTTTTTGCTGAAACCATGGCCTCTTCACTGAGCTCTTCAGATGTTTTATGGGTTAGAACCCTGGCATCTCCACTCTGATATCACATGACTCATCACTGCCTGAGACTGGGGTCAGAGTCTTGCCCAACTCTGCAGATACGTCTCCTTCTTGCCTTCCTGACTTTTCTTTCTGAGTCATTCTCTACTGAAGTCGCCTTAGGTCCCAGCAACAAGTCTAATGGAGAACCATCTGGTGACCAAAGTAGAATTCCTCATCAGGCAGCAGGAGCCACTGCTCATCACCATCATGACCCCATCTGACCAATCCTAAAATAATGATCAGACCATGGCCTGACCAAGTTTGGTGGCCACGCAACCAATCCTTACTGTATAACCCCAAGACCCTTGTTAGTCCCACAGGGAAACAGACTTACAATCACCAGTCTGCTGTTTTTCTCCCCAGGGTGACCACGCAAAATAAATGTCTTTCCTGCCACCACCACCATTTTCTCTCTGATTGGCCTTTTGGGATGGATGGTCAGAACTCGTCCATTGGTACCCCAGAGTCAGGTTGCTGGCCTAGGTCTCCGGTTATACTTTAACTAGTTCCTTGAGGTAAGAACCCAGATATTTTATTTATGACCTATTATAATTTCCAATGAAGCCATATAAATTTAACTCTTGGTTCGGTGTTGGTTCCACAAATTTGACAAGTGATTTTATTTTGTTTCTCCATTGTCTCTTTAAGAATTTATTCAGCATGGGATGTTCCTCAGGACCAAGCAAGGAATAAATGTTCAGGATTACCTAAGATAATTCATTTTCATTCAGTTCTCTCTGTGTGTTGTGTGTTTATTTCAAGACTTCTCCTTTGTCCCACGACTTACTCAGAAATGTGTTTTAAAATTATAAGTGTCTGAAGATTTTCCTGTTTTCTGTTAATAATTTCTAGTTTGATTCTGTTCTGATCCGAGAATACATTCAGTGTGATTTTAATTCTTTTAAACTTTAAGATTTATTTTATGACCTTGGATATAACTATCCTAGTGACTCTTTCCTAGGTACTTGAAAAGAATGTAAATTCTACTTTTGTTGGGTATTCTGTAATTTCATTACATTCTGTTGTTTGAGGCTGTTGTCCGACTCTTCTGTATTCTTGCTAATCTTCCTTCCAGCAATTCTAGAAATTGCTGAGAATGTTAGTCCCCAGCTCTAATTACAAGTTCTTTCCTCTCAATCAGTTTGTGCTTTATGTGTTTTGAAACTCTGTCGTTTGGTGCACACATGTTTAAAACTACTATGTTTTCTTGGAATACCAATCCTTTACCATTGTCCTATGCTATTCTTGCTCCATAGTAACTTTCTTTGCTCTGAAGTATGTTATCTGATGTTAATAGAGTTACTCTTTCTCTTCTAAAAATCAATGTGTGTATCTTTGCCCACTTTTTGTTGTTATAACTGAATACCCAAAACTGGGCAATTTTATAAAGAATAAAGAGTTATACATCTCATGCAACTCATCCTCCTGGAGGCTGGGAAGTCCAAGATCAGGGCACGGGCACCTCCTCAGCATCTGCTGAGGGTCTTCTTTCTGCATCATAGCACGGTGGGGGGGCATCACAGGGCAAGACCAATCGAGCTTATGAACTCAGGTGTCTCTTCCTCTTCTTATAATGCCACTAATGCCATCATGGGAATCCGACCCTCATCTTCTCATCTAATCCTAATTATCTCCCAAATACCTATTTCCAAATACCATAAACCTACGAGTTTGGGGATTAAGTTTCCAATGTATAAAATTTAGGAGGCATATTTGAGCCATAGCAGTGTGATATATCTTATTCTCACCTTTTACTTTTAAGCTACCTATACCATTAATTTGAAGTTTATTATAATTGCATGTACTAATAATGGTTTTTAATCTACTCTGACAATCTCTGTAATTTTAATTGATGTGTTTGGGTAATTTACATTTGAAGTAATTATTGATAGGACTGAAGTGGACCATTCTGGTTTTTTGGGTTTTTTGTTGTTGTTTTTTGCTTTCTGTTTATTCCTTCTGTTTCTCGTTCCTGCTTGGGGGGGGGGGGTATTTGTTTCTTTGCTTTGTTTTGTCTTGTTGGGTTTGTTTTTGTTTGTTTTTGAGTTTCAGTGCATTACTTGAATTCTTTGCTTCCATATTGATTTGTTTATTAAAGTTAAAAAAATTTATATCACTTAGCACAATTTACTTAGTGATTGTTATAGGTAATTTATCTCAATTCACTGTCATTGGCACTTTCCTAATTCATGGGAAGAAAACTTACTTTCGTTGAGGTACCTTTACCCTCATCAATCTCTAAGTATAATTGCCCTAAATTTCCCTACATACTCTGAGCACCACATTGGATGGTGTTATAAATTTTGCGTCGATCACAAAACATGATCCTCTTTTCTCAAAGGATCATTTTATCCAATATTGGACTCACAGTTGACAATTCTTTTCTTTCAAAACTTGAAACTTTTGTTCATCTCCTTCTGGCTTAGTAGTTTTGTATGAGAACTCCCCTGTCCTCTATAGAGAAAACATAGTTTCTCTGGATATTGTTGATGTTATTTACTTGTCCTTCATTTTCAAGTCTATGATGTGTTTTGATATAATTTTATTGACTATTGACAAATTGAGATTTTGCTCAGCTTCTTGAAGTGTAAGTATATGTCTTTTGCCAGATTTAGGATGTCGCCAGTCATTATTTCTTTGAATACTTTTTCATACTATTTCTTCAGAGATTTCAATAAGTTAATTTTTTTTTCTGTTACTGCCTCACAGATCCCTGAAGCTCTGTTCACATGTTTCAGTATATTTTATCTCTGCTGTTCAGGTTGAGCAAATTCTATTGATATGTCCTCAGGTTCATTGTTTTTATCTTGTCATCTCTACTATTGAGTCCATCCAGTCAGTTTTAAAGAAATGATCTCTTGTGTTTTGCAGTCATGTAATGTGGACTAGATTATATTTATAGATTCTATTTATATTTAAATATATATTATATTATATTATATTATATAAATATATATTATATTTATAGATTATATTTATAGATTCTTTGCTGAGATTTTCTATTTTAAAAAAATAGCTTCAAGATAACTGGTAATTATTTTCATCTGGTTGGAGACACTTTGGTTCTTAGGCTGGGTGGCTCTTGATCCTCTGCAAGCCCTTTCTTCTCACAGATGGTTGTCCTGTTTGATTTCAGTGTGTGGGTTCTTCCTACTTTCCTGGGCTGTAGTTCCACTGGGAATTCTGCCTCCAGAACTCTCACCATGTTATTCTGGTTTACCTCATCATTTGGTGCTGCTGGGACTCCCACACAATCCCTGTCCTGGTCACCTGTAGGGGAAGAAGCCTCCGCCACAGTCTGCCTGGTATGCTGGGCCATTTTCTGAGTTCAAAGTGGCCTCTCCTGGGCCTGGGTCTCTCCTCCCACTGACTGGAGGGTCAGCAGATGCTGGGCCAGCAGGGAGCTTGTCCCAACCCTTGTGTTCTAGTTATGGAACAAGTGGGGCTTTGAAGCTGCCACTGGGTACAGATTGGCCAAGGACGCCATGAGGGTCTCTTTAGGGAGTCTCCATTAGGTCTCTGTTGTGTTTATCCTTTCCTGGGTTTTTAGCCAGAGAGAGAAAACGGTCTATCTTTATCTTTTATTTTATTATCTTTGAGAGAAAACAGTCTATCTTTATCTTTTATTTTGTTATCTTTTTTTTTGTTTGTTTTGTTTTGTTTGGGGCTATGCTGGGGTTAGTCAGTGTCTCATCACTGGGATCAAAATACCTCATCAAAACAACTTAGAGGAGGAAAAGTTTTTTTGGGGCTCACAGTTTCGGAGGTCTTAGTCCATGGCTGACTGGCTTCATTGCTCTGGGCTTGAGGTGAGGTGGCACATCAGGGCGGAAAAGGGCCACTGAAGGAAAGCTGCTCATCTCATGGCACCCAGGAAGCAGAGAGACAGGAAGTGGCTGGGGCCAGGGAGCACAGGGGGCACATCCTCGGTGACCTCCTTTGTCCAACAAGGTCCCGCCTCCCAGCAGTCCACTCAGTTATCAATGTGTTAATCCAGCAAATGGATCCATCCACTAGTGAGATCAGAGCCCCAACCATTGCCTAAAACCCCTGACTCTGCCTTGTTGCATTGAGGGCCACTCTTTCAACACACGGGCTGGGGGAGTGGGGAACATTCCAGATCCAGGCACAGGCCTCTCCAGCACTCAGTCTGGGATCCAGGGGAGAGAAAAGGCAAGCCCAGGGGGAGTTACCACATTGCCATTCCTCAAGCCCTTAGGTTTGCAGTGAGTTTCTTTCCTTATTCTTTTAGAATCCTTTTATAGCTAATTAATAAATTACTTCCAGAGATTTTAGTGGTATTTAGAGGGGAGATTTAGGGAAGAGTGAGTCTACAATATCACCTAAAAGCAGAAGTCTGTAATTGACAGTTTTAAAACCTAGATTACTAAGCTCAATAATGTGTCCAATTGAGTTGGATTTTTTTCCAGGCCATAAAAAAATCCTTTAAAAAATAGTAGATTCTTCTGAATGGCTTATAGAGCCAATCCCTAGGCTCCATTTAGGTCAGGGATCCTGGTAAGTAGCAGGTCTGGATCCCCCTTCAGATGGGGGCATGGTGCAGGTTCTGGGAGCTGCTCCTCTTTCTCTGACACTGTAGTGACAAAAATAGGAGAAAGAAAAGGAAGTAGCAATGCATACACATGTGCTTCCTGCTTGTTTTATTTTTTTTAAGGTTTTCTTTCTATTATCAGAAGTTTTATTATTTTTATGGCAACAGCCCACGCATTGGGAGGTCAGGTGTCAGTACTATCATTAGTGGGAAAGGCAGAGAACTGAATTAGTTGGGGTCATACCTGCAAGAAGTTCTGGGATCGCTTCAACCAGGCTATATAAATCAAGGGAATTCATGGAGGGAGGGAAAGACATTGTGTAAGTGAAGAAGAAAGGGTCATCTGCTGACCCAGAAAAAGGCGAACAAGTCAGCAGGCTTTAGAGAGAAGTGAAGGGAAAGGACAGATGTTCCCCTGTGGGAGGCTGGAGGGTCACATTGTCGTGACCACATGCATGATGGAGCCAGAGTCCAGGCCGCCTTGAGCAGGCACCTGCTAGGTTTCCCCAGCAACAGGGTCCTCCCTTCCCTCCCCTCCAGCTGTGATATTAAGATCTGAAAAGCTACACACAGATGAAGCAGATGAGCAAAGAGCCTGCCAGGATCTGAGTCCACCTCTCAGAGAAGGCCCTGGGATGCAGCAATCCAGGAGGATGCAGATACTGGAAAACTTGAGGAGAAAGGACGGGGCTCTGGAGGAACCTGCTCAGCTCCTCTGACTTCGGTGGGGACACGGATTGGGTTTGTGATGCCACCTGGTCTGGTTCGGTCATGAGGCATGGACAGGAGCAAGAGGAAGCAGGACCAGGGACTTCAGGCCACCCTGAAAGGCAAGATCACTGTCCTCATTTATAGAAAAGGTGCAGCTGAAGCAGACCACCTGGCCACAATGGCCAACCTAGCCAGTGGTAGACAAGGACGCCTTCTGGAAATCCACACCTGTCCTCGCCTGTCCGTGACACCGGAAAGAGAAACAGAAAGCCTATGCCTAACCCCCGAGCACTGTTGTGTCCCATGTGTATGGACAGGCCTCAGGCCATCCTCCCAGGCCTATGGTCTCCAGAAGCAGAGGAGTCCAGCAGGGGCAGTTGGCGGTGTCTCAGGTTGCGTGACTGAAGGCAAGGGAGGAGGCGGACACTGCAGGACTCCTCCAAGGGGAAGGTGGAGACTCCGGCTGCGCAGCAATGTTTCCGTGTAAGCTACAAAATTCTGTGACACCAGAACATTTAAAGAGAAAATCCTCAAAGACAAGGAAAGAGCACAACCAATTACTCATGTCTGAAACATTTTCTTCCATTATATGGCCTTCCATTATAGGGAGCGGGCGATAAATAAATTGTGTCCATTTCCCCCGCTGAAAATATGATAAATCAAAAAATCAATCATGATTCATGTCCATGAGGACTGTGGAACCTACTAAGAATGCCACGTGCCCAGTTAGTATGAGGATGTAGACTCTACTCACCAAGGATACTGTCCTAGTGAGGGACAGAAGGGCCCAGGATCATTTTTTGGCAGCCGGGGAGAGGGGAAGGTGTTCCTGTTTGCCATTCTCATAGTCCTGCAAACTTTGTGGGGTTTGTGGCATGAGTCCAGTCCTGAGCTATCAGGAAACCCACCTTCTGGGGCCTCAGTGGTTAGCTTGGAGTCTGGCCTGTCACCCATCCCAGACCCATTATCATCTTCCCTAGGAGTTTAACTCAGAAAAATCGCTCCCTCACTCTGGCAGGTAAGAACCAAAAGGACTCGCATGAGTCAGGAGCTAATGAGGTGTCTGCTTCCACATAAAGAGGACCAGCCTCAGAATGGGACCAAGAAAAGTATTGGAGGGAGGGTAATGTCATCATTTGAACACCTGGATCCAGGTGTTGCCCTTAAAACAAAGACTTGTTTGAATTGGGTTTCTGTCACTTCAGGATAGGTATGGTGTGCCCACCTGAAATCCTAGTGACTCAGGAGACTAAGGCAGAAGGATCACAAATTTGAGGCCAGTCTGGACAACCTAGTGAGATTCTGTCTCAAAATCTAAAAAGGTCTGGGCCTATAGGTCAGTGGTAGAATGCCCATGAGTTCAATCCCCAGTGCCGAAAAGCAAAACAAAAGAAACCCTAATGAGTTCTGATAAGTACTATTAACATAAAACAGAGAAATATTGCTATTCTGCTGAGAGGGCTGTAATTCTCAGGTGGGTTGACCTCAAATCGACTGCACATCAGACTAAACACACAACTTTTCCATGAAGTCCCATAGCTTGGTTAGCTTACTAGGGTTATGATAATTCTGACCACAAGCTAACAGCAAGAGGACAACGGACTAATGAGTGGAGTGCTGCAGACTGAATTGTGTCCCACCCCTTTCCCAAATGCATGTATGGAAGCCCTAACCCCTGATGTGGTGCTATTTGGCAGTGAGGACTTGGGGAGGTAATTAGAGTTAGATAAGGTAGTGATTTAGATGAGCCCCATGATGATGTTAGTACCCCGTTAAGAAGAGATGGGAGAGTTTGCTCTCTCATGTCTCCTTCTCTATCAACATAGCAGAAAGGAGTGATCTGTAAACCCAGAAAAGATCTCACCAGAACCTGACCATGCTGGCCCTTGATCTTGAACTTCCAATCTCCAGAAAGCTGAGAACTAACTGCTGTTCATGTCCTCAGTCTGCAGTTGCTTGTGAGAGAAGCCCTAGCAGCCTGAGACACAGAACTCTGGGAAGACTCAAAAATGGGAACTGGCCTCTTAAATTCCTGATATGCAAAGTCCTTCACTTGAGGAAACCAAGTCCTGCACTTTAGAAAGGAGGCTTCCTCCCCACGACATTGGACTTCAGTGTGGTGGTGTGAGCCGTTCCTTCCCAGACACTTTCCATTGACCATTCCCTTCCGCTCCATCTCCTTGTGTTGTGGTTCCTGCAGAGACGGAGGAGATGACAGGAGCCAACATCACCAAGAGAGAGGGAAAGGAATGGGGCCAGTAAGCCGTCTGTGACGTCCATCCAATGATGATGCCCAGGCCCCAGAGATGTGAGAGCCCAGGTGAGAAGTCCTGCCTTCCTACACTGGAGGAGCTTGTCCAAATCTCCTGGATTCCCAGCATGCTTTTTGGCATGAAGTGTCCTGGGAACAAGCAATGTACTGGGTTTGCTCTCCACTTCCCTCACAGGGACATCTGCCCTGGAGAAATATAATCAAGCATCTACCCCATTGCTTGGGATAGAGCCGAGCTTGGCAGACCTTTTGGTAAAGAGACAGATAGTAAATGCTTTAGGCTTTGTGAGCCACACACTTGCAATCATTCAACTCTGCCACTCTCACATGGATGGTACACAGATGTGCAAGGCTGTGCGCCATTTGAACTTTGCTAATTTGAATTTTATATAATCGTCAGGCATCTTAAATAGTGTTATGGTCTGAATGTGGAATTCCCCCCAGAATGCATGCATTGAAAGCTTGGTCTCCAATGCAGCAATGTCCGGAGGTGGGGCCCTGGGGAAATTACTGGATCAGGAGGACTCTGAGCTCATCAGAGATTAACCTATTGATAGCCGAATGGACTACCGGAAGAAGGTGGAAGGTAGGCAGATGGAGTGTGGTTGGAGAAAGTAGGTCACAGGAACAAGGCCCTGGGGACTTTATCTTGTCCCTGGCCCTTCTCTCCCCCAGTCCCACCTTTCTGGCTGCCTTGAGATGAGCCCCTTTCTTTCCCCAAGCCCTTCCACCATTATGTTCTACCTTGCCTTGGGTCTGGAGCAATGGAGCCAGCTGACCATGGACTGAAACCTCTGAAACTGAGCCAAAATTAATCTTTCCCCCTCTAACTTGTTCTTCTCAGGTATTTTGGTCACAATGACAAAAATCTGACTAACACAAATGTTATTCTTTTGATTTTTTTTCCCCAGCTATTTAAAAGTGAAAACCACTGTTTCACAAGTTCATGACATTTCTGAGACTTTCTTCTCTTAGTTTCCATCATTTCCTCCAAGTTGCCTGCTCCTGCTGGTTTCCTAATCTCTGTTCATTGACAGGCTTTCCCCAGATGTCTCTGGCACTGGCTGAGGCTTACTTTGAAGAAAGGGCCATTGACAAGATGATCGGGTGCTCTAGATCTTGGTCTAGAGCAGTTGCATATGTTGCCACCTGAGGACTTGGTGAGCTTTGTGGGGGATCCCCACTGTCAGCATCAGTCTTGGTCCGTTTTCTGCTACTGCAACAAAATACTTATAAAGGGAAAAGATTTATTTTGGCTCTGACTTGAGGTTTCAGACCCTGATTAGTTAGGCCAATTGCTTTTGGGAGTGTGATGCCCCTATGCCTCCCTACTAATCTCCTTCCTAGAATATGGTCCACCTGAGGACTGGGTGCTCAGTCTGTGCCACACTAGGGATGGATTTTGGGGTAACCTTTCCCCACCGCCCTGTGTTTACATCCAACCAGATGCAGGAATTCCAGAAAATGACACAGAAGTGTGTGTATGTGGGGTATGTGTATGTGTGTGTGTGTGTATGTGATGTGTGTATATCTGGTATGTTTATGGCATGTGTGTGGGTGGGCATGAGGGGTGTATTGTGATGTTTGTCATGTGTGCTCTATACAGATGGTATCTGTGGTGTGTGTATTGTGTGTGTTTATGTATGCTCCATGTGTGGTGTGTGTGCATTTGTGCGTGTAGGGTATACAAGTGTGGTGTGTAGGTTGGTGTGAATTTGTGTTAAATATGACAGTTATGCACGTGGGCTCATGACATCACCTCTGGACTTAGGAGCTGTCTGGGATTTGGGGCCATCACTTTTTGGAGAAGGAAGGATAAGTCATCTGAACCTGGAAACGCTGGCCGGCAGAAACGCGGTGATATTGTTTTCGCAGTGGTGAGACTCTGTGGATATCGATTCCATGCTTGTTATGTGCATCACGGGTAGGAACAGTCCTCGGCATCACGCCGCTTTAGTGTGGCTTGCCAGCTCACTGGTCCTTTGGGAGCTAATCTTAAGGATGGGAGGGTCACCTGGAGACAGGGAACTATTGCCCTTCAAGTTGCTAAGTCCACATTTGAGCCCCAGCCACCTCTTAGGCTGTCCTCATCAGCGGGCAGGTTCCTCCTCCACACGCTTTCAGATGGGTGGCCGCTGCCCTTTCAGCTTGTGAGATTCCGGGAGGCAGGTGTGTGAGGGGCTGAGGGGCTTGGCAGACTTGCCATGTGGTGGGTGCTTGGCAAACAGTTGCTGTTTTTAGTTTTATTTTCAGGGCTGGTGGCAGGGGGGCTCATGAAACTATGAAAAGGGTGAGACCCAAACCCCATGCATCATGACGTGGGGCGGCCATGATGTCCTCTCAGCCAGCCTTTACCCTCTCATCAGGACACGGCCAGTCACCATCCTATTCCAGGAAATGCCATCCCTATGGTTTTCTGTCGAGAACGTTGTCCTCACACAGATCAGCAGGGATGGGGCTCTTGTGCAGGGCCTCCCCAGTCATTAAGCATCTGAGGTAACCAGGGCACATAAGCCAGGGCCAGACAGTGGATACCAACCCGGCGGCTTGGCCTTTTGCCTCCCAGGGGCTTGTCTATGTGACAGGTTCCCCACGGTAACACACTGAAAATATTTTCCTTTCACAAATTAAAAGACCAGATAATTAAAAGGGAAACACTCAGGAGATTCATTTTCACTCCGGCCTGCATTCAGTTTTCATTTTGCAGCTCTTTAGATATTGAGTCCAGTGTGAACCTGAACAGACTCTTTCCATGTGAAACTGGAGAACGACCACCCAGAACTGGACAGGACTCAGCTGGAAAGGAAGGCCAGGACCGATGGTAAAATTGTCAGCTCTACCAGGCAGATTCATTCAGCAGCATGAATCAGAGGAGCTTTTCAGGGTCTACTGGATGGGGGAGTTTCAGGCACACTGGGTTGGTTAGTCACTGTTATGGTTTAGATGTCAGGTATCCCCCAAAAGCTCATGTGTGAGACAGAAGGTGAAATGATTGGGTTATAAGAGCCTTAACCTAACCAGTGCATTAATCCCTAGTCCTTAACAGGACTCCCATAGCACAAGAAATAAAAGCAAGAATCAATAACTAGTTTTAGATTCAAACTAAAAAGCTTTCTCTCAGCGAAGGAAACTATCAGCAATGTGAAGAGAGAGCCTACAGAGTGGGAGAATAACTTTGCCACTCATACTTCAGATAGAGCACTAATTTCCAGAATCTATGAAGAACTCAAAAAACTCTACACCAAGAATACAAGTAACCCAATCAATAAATGGGCTAAGGATATGAACAGACACTTCACAGAAGAAGATCTACAAGCAATCAACAGATATATGAAAAAATGTTCAATATCTCTAATAATAAGAGAAATGCAAATCAAAACTACCCTAAGATTCCATCTCACCCCAATTAGAATGGCAATTATCAAGAATACAAGCAACAATAGGTGTTGGAGAGGATGTGGGAAAAAGGTACACTCATACATTGCTGGTGGGGCTGCAAATTAGTGCAGGCACTCTGGAAAGCAGTGTGGAGATTCCTCAGAAAACTTGGAATGGACCCACCATTTGACCCAGCAATCCCACTCCTCGGCCTATACCCAAAGGACTTAAAATCAGCATACTGCAGAGATAAGCCACATCAATGTTCATTGCTGCTCAATTCACAATAGCCAGATTGTGGAACCTACCTTAGATGTCCTTCGATTGATGAATGGATAAAGAAACTGTGGTATATATATACCATGGAATATTACTCAGCTATAAAGAATAAAATTATGGCATTTGCAGGCAAATGGATGAAATTGGAGAATATCATGCTAAGTGAGATAAGCCAATCTCAAAAAACCAAAGGATGAATGATCTCGCTGATAAGTGGATGATGACACATAATGGAGGGTGGGAGGAAGGCAAGAATAGAGGAAGGAGGGACTGTATAGAGGGAAAAGAGGGGTGGGAGGGGTGGGGGGAAGGAAAACATAACAGTGAATCAAACATCATTATCCTGTGTAGATGTATGATTACACAAATGATATGCCTTTACTCCATGTACAAATAGAAACAACATGTATCCCATTTGTTTACAATAAAAATAAATTTAAAAAAAAAGAGCCTTAACCTAACCAGTGCATTAATCCCTAGTAGGGATTAACAGGGTAGTAACTGTAGGCAGGTAGGGTGTGGCTGGAGGATACGGGTCCCCGGGGCTGTGCCTTTGAGGTACATGTCATGTCTTTTTGAGCGGAGCTCTCTCTGCTTCCTGGTGCCATGTCCTGAGTCACTTTCCTCCACCACACTCTTGCACCATGATGTTCTACCTGGCCTCAGGCCCAGACCAATGGTGTCAGTCATCTATGGCCCAAGACCTCTGAATCCATGAGCCCCCAAATAAACTTTTCCTCCTATACATCGTTCTCGCAGGTCTTTTGGTCACCACGGTGAAAACACTGACTAAGACAGTCACCCAGTGGGCAAATGCCTTGACCTAACTAGCTCTTTATTCTTCCCCAAACTTTCTAAGGTCCCACTGGATATAGGCATGCAGGAATGGGTCCCCAAGCAGTAGGGAACAGGGTGGAAGGAACAAGTGCCCAAGAGCTAGTTCATTCTGAGCCAAATGAGGCCCAGAACTTTCATCTACCCTGATATTCCTCGTGTCTCTGGCTCGCCCCAGCCTATGGTAGCCACCTCTCCTGGCCTCTTCTGTGGCACCACACAGCCCTGGGCAGGCTCCTGATGAAGAGGTGCCCAGCTTGAGTATTGCAGTGTGCTGTCTATCTCCCTCCTGCCACTCAGGGGGCTATCAATGGAGGGTTGGAGGGATAACCAACATGGCTGCTGCAAGGCAATGAGTGTCCGAACAGCCGGAAGCAGCCAGCCACCTCCCAACTTCACAATCTCTCCCATATGGGCCAGAGTGACGTTAGCATAGGGCTTTCTTCTTTTTGTTTTGTATTTTATTTTATTTTGTTTTATTTTGTTTTGTTTTATTTATTTTTGGCCTAGGACAACCACCTGGGTACCTTCAGGAATATTCTTTTTCTTCACATGAAGTCAGGAGTCATACAGAAACAGGAATCAGGAAAGGGGCTACTTTAAGGAATTATCACTTACATTAACAAAACATGTCCCCAGCACATCAATGAAAGTTGGCATGGTAGAAGATTCTGGATTCCAATCAGGATTTCTGATGAACTGTTACAATCTGCTTGCCAGAATATGATTTCAGAGACATTGAAAGGGAGACTTCAAAAATATTTTGATTTGCTTCATTTGGGGCTTTCTAAACATTTACTGTTTAAAATCTTGCCGATTAATGATTCAAAATGCTGTTTATTTCTGACAACTTATGTTTGGTGTATACTTGCCATTTATAAATGTTCAACAAAATCAGTCTCATGTGGCATTTTGATAATGTTGGTAATTGCTGTTACTGTTTTTGTCTTATGATTACTAGTATTTAAGTGACAGGAGGATAGGGGAAGGTCTTCAAGGAAGGTCAATGCAATTGGAAGTACATAAAAGCTCAGAAGAGAACCAGGGAAGGGTATCTCCTTCTCCCTCCTACGGGGAAGACCTCTAACAGTTTCTGGTGGATTCATTGCGAATAGATGGAGGAAAACAGTCCTAAATTAAATCTAAATATTCCAGCCAACCCTGCCTCTCAGGCTAACACCATCTCCAAGCTGCAGATAACACACTGATGTACTTATGGGGTCCCCCCTTAGCAACAGAGTTGCCATGGAAACACATTGTGAGTCTCTGAGAGGAAGCAAAAGAGAGCAGGCCAGAGGAGTTCAGGAATTTCTCATTGAAATAATTACAGTCGTTCTCAATGTGTTTAAGAAATGAATACCCCATGAATGTTTTAAATTATTTTTCAGTGCGTGTTTCTGACCGTCTTATATCCAAAGAGTTTAACTCCAGTGCTTACCATTTTAAATATAAATCATATTGTATTTTTTGCAAAGCATTTTGGAAGCTCTTGGCAGCCAATTTTTTTTTTTTTTTTCTGGGATGCAAGGAGTCCTATGCATTTAAATGTTCGTCATCCACATAAAATCCTACAGGGGGACTGGTTATGTATGTGTGAGACAGAAAGACTGTGTGACAACTGTTTTATAGCAAGTTCATCAAGCCAGGAGTAGTGTGGTATGCACCTGTAATCCCAGGTACTTGGGAGACTGGCACGTGGGGTCACAGGCTCAAAGACAAGCCTGGGCAACATAGCAAGAGCCTATTGCAAAAAAACAAAAGCAAGTTCATCAAATATTTGATACAATTTTGTGTTAACCATGTACCCTTTGGGTTTTGGTTAATCACTATGCATAACAATTTTTTTAAATTTTTGGTTGGCCCATTTATCCCAACATAACTAGCTCCGATCAGTGCTGTAACTTCTGAATGTCTAGTCATTTAGGAAATTCTAGGGCCGCTATGGGAGATCTTGTGTGTATTTAAAGAATGTCAGGTTATTCTCTGTATCTGAACCAAAGGAATAATAAAATGCACTTAGTAAGTTATTCCTAATATTTTGCACCTATTTTTATTTTAAAACTAGCCTGTGATTCTGGTAGAAAATGTTGACATCTTCCTGATAGAATTTTTTACAATCATGTTCAAAGTATTTTAAAAAGTCTGAGGACTGATTCCCAGAAATCTCACCCTTGAAGACTAAAACATCAATAAGATGTTGGCATTCTTCCCTGAGTCCTGATTTTAACCTTTTGTGTTGTTCATTTGGGGATTTTTGTTTTATTATTTCTGGTGTTCTGTGTTAGTCAGTTTTCCATGGCTATAACAAATAACTGAGAAAATCAACTTCAGAAAGGAAAGGTTTACCTGGTTCATGCTTTTTGAGGGCTCAGTCCACAGTTGGCTGACTCCATTGCTCTGGGCCTGAGATGAAGCAAAACATCATGGTGTCAAGAGTCTGTGGCAGAGGCGGCTGCGCACCTCATTGCAGCCAGGAAGCAAAGAGAAGGAGCAAGAGGAAGGGGACAAGGACAAGAAATGTCCCCAACTAGGTGCTGCCTCCTACCATTTCCATCACCTCCCAATCGTTCATTCATCTATGAATCTGTCAATGGATGAACCCACTAATGAAGTTAGAGCCTCATGATCCAATCACTTGCCCAAATCCCCACATCTGAACATTGCTGCCTTGGAGATGTTATTTAGATATGAGGTGTCCCTCTAAAGCTCATGAGTGATTCCATTATGACAGCTGCAACCTAATGGGTGGATGCATCCATTTGTTGGATGAATAATTTGAAAGGATTACTGCGTGGTAACTGTAAGCAGGTCGTAACTATAGGTAGGTGGGGCATGGCTGGAGAAAATAGGTCACTAGAGGCATGGCCTTGGGAATTACATTTTTTGTCCCTCTTTCTCCTTCCTGCTTCCATGAGTTGAGCAGCTTTCCTTTGCTGCGCCCTTCTGCCATAATGTTCTACCTCACCTCAGGCCCACAGCAATGGAGCTGGCTGACCATGGACTAAAACCTCTAAACTTGTGAGCCAGAATAAACTTTTCCTTCTCTAATTTTTTTCTTGTCAGGTATTTTGTCACAATAACGGAAAGCTGACTAACACAGGGATCAAGCCTTCAACACGTGAGCCTTTAGAGGAACTTCCAAACCCAAACCGTATATCTACTTCTCTGTAGGTTTCTTTAAATAGCATCCTTGTTTGGACAATTTCAGCCCAGCTTCTGTCTTCCACTCAGCGTCTCCATCTGGAGGTCTAAGGGATGCTCAAACCTACCTCTAGATCTTCTCTCTCCTGATGTGTCCTTCTTCCTGCTTCCTTCCTCTTGGTGCATAGAACACCTATCCACACAGGCACTCATAAAAGAAATTAGGGGGCAGCCTGGATGCCTTCCTTTTGGGCAAAACATCTAACATGAGTCAATATGGACTTGTGAATAAGTAGAGGTAAGAACATTCTAGAGTGGCAGGGGGCACGTAGAGATGACTGTTCATTCCACTTCACAGGGCAGAGCAGGTCTGCCTCCTGCTCAGGCCTGAAGCCCCTTATGCAGGGATCTCCAGTCCACCCTCAGTGACTCCTTGTGAGCACTCAATTCACGCCTGCCAAAAACCCAGAAATTAGAAAGGGGTTTTGGCCTTTTTTATACTCTTAGAATATCACTCTTTTGCACTGAATTTCTTCTTGAAGAAAGAGCAGAAAGTCTGTAATCCTCACTAAATTTAACACAAGGGATATGGCTATGGTTTGAATATAGTTTATCTCCTCTGAAACTCATGTTGAAATTTCATAACTATTAGAAGATTTTAAGAGTGGGACAGGTGAAACTTTTAAGAGGTGATTAGGACTCTGCCCTCATGCACGAATTAATCAGGCAATTAATAGATTAACGTTTTTGAAATTTTATTTATTTTTATTCTTACAGACTGCAGTTTGATTCATTATACACAAATGGGGTACAACTTTTCATTTCTATAGTTGTACACAATGTAAATTCACACCATTCGTGTAATCATACATTGTACATAGAGTAATGATGTCTGTCTCAGTCCACTATCTTTTCTTCCTCCACCCCCTCCCCTCCCCTCATTTCCCTCTACACAATCCAAAGTTCCTCCATTCTTCTCTTATCCACCCACCCCCTGTTATGTATCATCATCCACTTATCAGAGAAAACATTCGGCCTTTGGTCTTTTGGGATTGACTTATTTCACTTAGCATGATATTCTCCAACTCCATCCATTTACCTGCAAATGCCATAATTTAATTCTTCTTTATAACTGAATAAAATTCCATTGTGTATACATACCACAGTTTCTTTATCCATCATCTATTGAAGGGCATCCAAGTTGGTTCCACAATCTAGCTATTGTGAATTGAGCTGCTATAATAGTTCATCTGAAGAGTGGGTCTGCTGTAAAAGCCATTTTTTAATACCCATGCTCCATCTCCACCTTGCTCTGCACCACCTTGGGACCCTTCCAATAAGAAGGCTAGCCCAGATGCAGGCCCTCTCCCTTGGACCAGAACTGTGAGCCAAAATAAAACATTTCTCTTTATAGTGTACAGGAATCAGACTAAAACAGACATGAGCATTCAAAAAAAAATCAGAATGAAATTTCTAGTTTCCTGGAGACATATGAAGGCAAACAAATTCATTATATTTTAAGGGTTGGGAAGTGAAATTGAAAAATGTAGTCATTGTCCCTCACTCTGTAATCTACAAAGCACTTTGGATTCATTGTTCTCATTTAGGAAAATCTAAAAAGCTCATGGGGAATGATTTGTGATTTTCATTTTATAAATAAAAACAAAGTTTGGAACAGTGAAGAAATGAGACAAGCCCACCTGGGGAGCGGCAGACAGGCAGTGGGGTGCTGGCAAATGCCATAACCAGTTACCTGGAAAACAAACCCACCCCGATTGGTAGCACTGGCCAGTTTCTGGGATGTAAATGTTCTGCCACCACCAATTTTAAGCTATTGATTTAACACGAAGCTCACAAAATACAACTGGTTCTTGTGAACCGGACCAGTACCCACCATTGCTGGGCAGAGTCTGTGCTGGTCTCCTTCTTTTGGACCTGAATGCTTCCCATGGCACCTCACTGCCAAAGTAAAGTTAGGAGTAACGATCTGCATGCAGAGGAGGCAATGGGGAGGTGCCTAAAACTGATCGGAAAATCCACAGGAAACGCAATACTGCCTGGGCCAGCGTTTCCGGGGCCTTCAGGTGCTTTCTTCCACGTGCTCTAAGGCTGTGGAATGGTTCATTTATTCGAGTTGTGTGGACCCTCTCTTGAGAGATGCTGATGACACTTTTGCTGTATCTGTGGTGTGGACTTCAGTCTCTATTTCCCACATTTCTAGGAGCCCCCTTGGAGCCTGGAAGGTGGAGGAGGAATGTCTGGACCTCTTCCGAGGCTCTCATGGCCGGTTTGCTGGCTGCACGGAGCTGCTGCCCATCCCTGTTTGGGTTTGGGGATGCTGTGGTGAGCACGTTGCTAGGGAGACCACCAGTTGGAGGGAGGCCATGGGAACCATTATTCAGAGGGGCAGAAGCCAAGGATGGCAGGACATCCTGTGGTCAGCAGGACCTCTGCCGTGGAGATGCAAGAGGTGAGGGACTAACCGCTGGGATCCTGGTGTCCCTGCTGCATGGACATGTGAGGCTTGCTAGGTGCCCCCCAGGCTCAGATCCTCCAGAGGGAAATTCAGTATACCACTTCCATGGGACTTTGACCCTTCAAATGGTATTTTGGTATATAATGTCATTCTTAGTCCCCCTTCTGCCACTTTAGGAAGAACAGAGGTAGTCAATCACTTGTGCTTACATTTCCAGTTAACCTGAGCCCCCATTTGACTTCCTGACTACACCCTATGCATCTGCTTTTTTTTTTTTTTAACCAGGAATTGAACCAGGAGTGCTTAACCACTGAGCCACATTCCCCGTTCTTTTTATTTATTTTTTTATTTTTTGAGACAGTCTCGCTAAGTTGCTTTGGGCCTCACTAAGTTGCTGAGGCTGGCTTTGAACCTGTGATCCTCCTTCCTCAGCCTCCTAGGCCACCGGGATTACACACATGTGCCACCGCTCCTGCCTGCTTCTTTTGACAAGAAGTTGTTGTTTCAGGCTTTCCCTCTTTCAATACGGAGCAGGATACACCACAGAATTAGAGTTTTGTGGGAACACAGTGGTTGTGTTTCTCAGGGTTCTCTAGACATAGAATCAGTAGGAAAGCTGTAGAGATGCTCTTTGACTTATGATAGGGTTACATCCCCAAAACCCAACAGTTTGAAAATACCACAAGTCGAAAATGAATACCCAGCCTAGAGAATATCATACCCAGCCTGACAAACATGCTCAGAACAATTAGCCTATAGTTGGGAAAAATCGTCTCACATAAATCCTCATTTACAGAAAAGTGTTGATCTCCTATAATTTATTGAATACTATACCAAAAGTAAAAAACAGAATGATTGCGTGGGTGTTCTTTTGTACCATCATAAACCATCTTAAATTGGGGGTCATCTGTGTACATGTGCCAAGTAACAACATTTCAGTCAATAATGAACCCCGCATGTGCCAATGGTCCCATTAGAGCAAAATGGAATGAAAAATTCCTACCATTGCTGGACGCGGTGGCACACGCCTGTAATTCCAGAAGCTCCTGATGATCTCAAGTTCAAAACCAGCCTCAGCAACTTAGCGAGGCTCTATAAGCAACTTAGTGAGACTCTGTGTCTAAATAAAATATTTTTTAAAAGGCCTGGGGATGTGACTCAGTGGTTGAGGACCCCTGGGTTCAATCCCCAGTACCAAAAAAAAAAAAAAAAAATTCCTACCTTTTAGTGACATCTGGCTGTTGTGACGTCACAGTGCTACACAACACCAGTGTATCTTTGGCGATGCTGCTGTAAACAAGCCTACTGGCTGCCAACTGAATGAAAGCGAGGCACATCCAATTATGTAGAGTCTGTCATACTTAATAATGACCCTGAACTACTGTTACCTCTGGTGTTTACTGTGACCTCATTTTCTCTTGTTTTTGATTTAATCTCATCTTGTGTTGTTCATCACAGCTCTCGGTGCTATAGAGACACTTATTATGAAAATTGGCTCTCATGTTTATGGACACTAAGAAGTGCCAAAGTATGCTGGCCCATAAGTGGGAGGCCAGGAAAGCTGGTGGTATAGTTCCAGTTCATCCAAAGGCCCAAGAACTAAGAGCCCGAGGGGCAGGAGTAGATGGATGTCCAGATGTCCCAGCTGCTCAGGGAGACAGTGATTTTACCCCTCCTCTAATTTTGTGTTCTTAGTGGATTGGATGGTGCTTATCCACACTGGTGAGTGTGGTTCTTCCCTCCTCAGTCTACCAATTCAAATGCTAATCCTGCCAAAAACATCCTCTGAGACACACTACACTCAGAAATAATGCTTTACCAGCTACCTGGGCATCCCTTAGCCCAGTCAAGTCAATACTTAAAATTAACCTTCACAGCAGTCTCGCAGGTCTTGATGTCTGAGTGCTGTATCCAAGTTGCCAAACTCTTTTCATTTCCCTTTCTGTAAAGATGCAGACAATACTTCCAATCTCACACAAGTTTTATGTATGTGGACATTAAACGAGTTTCTCCAAATAAAATACTCCCCATGGTCCTGGTCATATGTTAAGCCCTTTACCAATACTGGTCCAACCTCCGCACCATATTGCCAGGGGTGGTTAACAGTGCACACGCCATAACCATAGGATCCGCACACATCTTGCTTCAATGTTGTTGACTTGATTCAGTCCATACAAATTCTCTCTCTCTCATCGTAAACCCAGCCCAACCATTTGGCAATATTTCCACTGCTCAAAATCCATTGTCCTTACCTTCCTTTCCATGACAGATGCATTTTAAAAACTAAAGTGATTTAAATTAATTTAATTTTGACAACTTGTTGATGTCATAGCACCACTGAAGACACCCGAATCGTGCTGGGCCACACAAACATAATGATGATCAATGCTTGTTAATGTATGATGAAGCAAAACTACTATGTCCTCTGAGAAATATAAACACAGGGGACATGAAGCATCTCCTACTGTTCCTTGGACTGCACTTGGAAGACAGTTATTTAAGGAGCAAGCCAGGTCATCCAGAGGAGTGTCACTTGGAAGTGAGGGTATTTCTAGGGCAAAATTTGCTATTCTAGGCAGTAACCTGCATGTTTGCCCAAAGAATCAGCACTTATAAGATGCATAAAAACAAGTTTCAATTCAGTGGGTTTCTGTTCCTGACCCGGGCCATCAGGAAAGATCAAGGTTAAGTGGCATTTGGAGTGAGGTGTCTGGGGACCCTGACTGCACAGGAGTAAGAAGGCACACTTTTGCTCTCCACCCTTTCACAAAGTGGGTCCAAGTTAGAGATCCAAGAACAGGTTGAGGGACAGGCCTCAGGGCAGGTCTAGGAACCGAGAGCAGACCAGTCATGACTCCTCACTGCAGTTGGTTTGCTTCTAATTTCCTTACTCTCTTCCCCTAATTCAATTCTCGAGATAGAGCATTGTGATTGGCTACTGGATACTGGGAAGCCTTTGGATTGGTTCCCTGTGAGCCAATCAACTATTGCCAGGTTGGGGGTTCGGTCAGAAGACAGGAATGAGAGTCTGTCTCCCACCAGAGCTGCTCCCCATTTCCTTAAGGTGGGCCTGAGCTCCTGCGCACAGTTTGCAAGATCCTTCTAGACCTGTTTGCTGCCCATGCGTTGACCGCATCACGTGCACCCTCTTTCCAGGGATGGCAACATAATGTGCAGGGCCCAGGGCAAAGCGAAAATGCTGAGCCCTGTGTTCAAAATGCAGGAAGACGCGGGTAATGGCACACCGAGAGCTTCTCCCTTTCTTCTGTGTTCCTCCCCACCCTCTGCCCCCGCATTTCTAATGGCGCTTCTTACTATTTAATGTCGTTCTAAGGAAAACAATAAAAGTTTAAATTGTCATCAGCTTTATTATTTATCTTTATATTGTACAATGCTAGCTTTACATGCAAATAGCAGAGTACTTAAGTGGTACACAGAATCGTGGAAACGGAGGGCTGTTGTTTCCTGGCTTGTCCTGGGCATTTCTCAGCTGGTCAGAGGGAGGGCCACAGTGAGACTCTGGGAGGTTGGAAGCGGCCAGAGGGGATCCCCTGGCAAAGAGCCAGTTCAGGGTACCCTCCCCTGGACCAGATACTCCAACCTGGACCTCAGGGTGCGCTGGCACTGCCACAGGCTGATGGCTGCTAGTTCCCTGCTGGGCAGCTGCTGGGCAGATGCGCCGTGCCCCAGCTGCAGGTAGCTCTAAGGAAGCAGAATCAGGCAACTCCTATTCTTCTGGGACTACCCTCAGGAATTATTATCTGGATCTTTTCCAACCCAGGGGTGATCTCCAGCTGACTGCCCACTGGTGTGAGGTGGTACAGTCAGACTGCAGCTGTGTGCCCCACCAAGAGGGTACATGTAATGTATAAAGCTGCTCCCTCGCCCATTCCATTGCAGTCATTTTCCCCGCCTCCCAACCACTTGTCAATCTGTGAACATCCTAGCTAGCTATTGGTTCATCAGTCAGCTTCCAAGTATCCTTCTCCGTTATTGGTCCCCTGTTAGCCTGATGGAATTCAACTGCCATCTTTCCCTTCTTGCTTTTCTCTCCTACACACTTGTTTTTCCTCCTCCTTGCTTTTCACTCTCTCTAGCCCATGCCCTTTCTCTTTTCTCTTTCCTTTCTTTTCCTCTCATTTTACCCTACAGGGTAAGAGAGATGTTTACTCTGTTTGCTTAATGTTAACTCTGTTTGCTTAATAAATTCCCTTATGTGATTTCCCGTGTCTGGCGTGGTCTCGGTGGGATTCCTGGGAGGTAGTCAGTGATCCCAGAGGGTGGAGGGGAGAGATGGGTCAGATCCAGCCCAGCACTAGGAGACCAGGAAGCAAGCAATCCAGTCTCCCCTAGGGAGAGAGCAGCAGGTGGTAAGATAGAAATTTGGGGAGACAGAAAAATAAAGAAAAACTGAGCCTTTAAACAGAAGCTCCCAGGAGCCCATAGGAATGTAGGAAATGTCCAGGCACCTTTGGAATGCAAAATAAGCATTCCTGAACCACCCAGACTATGCCCTTGACCTTGAGCCTGTGAACTGAGGCCACTGCTCAAGTACTAGAAAAACTGGTTAAAAAAAAAAAAAAAAAAAAAAGTACTAGAAAAGAAAAATTGTGTACCTCTGACCTGTCTCCACCTCTAGTTCAGCCCCTAGCAACTCTCCCTCTATAAATGTTAACACCCCACCAAGGGGTTGCTCTCTCTCCCTCTGGAGATGGCCCGTATTCTCCCTTGAATATGAATTTCTCACTTTACCTGAAAAGACATCCCTCCCTTGATATAGCCTGCATTCTCCCTTGAAATGTGCATCCACTTGATACCTCTGGTTACCTTAACAAGTTCTGCTTCCTCAGGTGTTGAAGTATAACACCAGAGAAGCACACCGAGGCAAGTGTAAAGTAGAAAGTAGGAAGCTTTATTAAAGAAAAGTAAAAGCAGACTTCTCCCGGGTGGAAGAAGGGGACCCAAAGGTGAAATCCATGGGATGAGTAAATCTTGTCCTTTTTATAGGTTTTATTCTCCTATTCTTTCCCCCTTATCTCTTTCCTTCCTGCCTATGTGACTAGGCCCGGTTTTGAAGGTGATATGCAAAAAGTGAGAAGCAGATGGGGCAGGGGGAGGGCCAAAGTGATCCTGGCAGGTAAGGGCCCAGGGGGCATCAATTAGCAACTCTCTTCCTGTACTTCTCCATAAGGACAGGTAGATTTGGTAATCATTGAGCTCTGGAGGTCTTTGACATTCCATTCGCCCAGGGGCAGTCTCCAACTTCCAGATGCAGATGGTTTTCATGGCCTCCATTTCCTCCATGTAACAAGATCCCCTATTTCTACACTAACTGCCTGTTCCCAATTCTGGCTTCACACTTTCCTAAATAAATCTGTCTGTCTGACTGGTGCATGCTGTAATTCTTTTTCTGTCACATATGCCAAGTACCTCACTTGTCCTGGGTCTAGATTGTCCTCTCCAGATGTTACAGAGCTGGGGCCTTCTGGGAAATTGAGGCAACACAAAGACCCCTCCTTCAAACCCCAATTCTTACTATCAAGTCGGAAAGACTTCAGACGGGTTGCTCAAAATAACAGGAATGAGTTTATTAAAGGGACAGGAAAAAGGAAAGGAGACACCATAAAAGGGAGAGAGTGGGTCCTCAGAGAGGAGAGGAACCATATGCCGCTCCTGCACTCCAGTTTTATTGGGGATTTCTGAGATGATTCCACAGAGTCCCACCCAGGTCCAACTCTTGACTTTTGACTGACAGTATGATGTCATCAGATTTTCAAGTCCCCACTGCCATGACAACTCTAGGTCACCTGGGCCCATGCTGACCAGTTGGATTCTTAACCATAAGTTCTCATGGACATTATGGTTAGGAGGAATTATCCTTATTTCCCCAAGTTTCAGCATCTGGTCTATGAAAAAAGTCACAAAGTCTCCCCCTTCAGGGTAACTTTGGTTCCGTTTATCAACATTACTTGGGCCTGCCTTTATCCTGCAAATAACAGGTAGTTTGCTGAACAATGTGACATATCCTGTCCACCTGGGCCAGGCAGGGGTGCAGGTAAATTGCTTCTTAGAAAAGAAAGCATGTGATGTCAGCACAGTGGTTGCTTATTGTAATGTACACAGCTGCTCTCCCCGCCCTTTCCGTTGCAGTCATTTCCCTGCCTCCCAACTACTGTCAATCTGTGAACATCCTAGCTAGCTATTGGTTCATCAGTCAGCTTGCAAGTATCCTTCTCCATTATTGGTCCCCTGTTAGCCCAGTGGGATTTTTAAAGATAGCTTCACCGCCATCTTCTCTCTTGCTTTTCTCTCCCCTGACTCCCTTTTTTTCTCCTCCTTGCTTTTCACACTCTTTCTTGCGTGCGCCCTTTCTCTTTCCATTTCTTTTCCTCTCATTTTCTCTCTTACTCTGCAGGGAGACACTCTGTGTTCTTAATAAACTCCCTTATGTGATTTCCCATGTCCAGCATGGTTTTCGTGGGATTCCTTACACTTATTATAGAATTATTCTCTTAACCTCGAGTTCCCACCATTCACATCTGTCTGTCCCCTGTCACAGACACTCCTCTGGTTGAGGCAGGGTAGCTTAAGGACCCTGTCCCAGGTCCCATGCCACCTTGATCAGCAGAACTGACATGAGCCGCAGGACCTGCCCTTCATCCTGCCCTGTTGCATTATGGGAGGAGCTAACTTCCCTGAAGTATGAACAAGATTCTATTTTTCAAAATACTGCCCAACCATTCTGAGCTTGGGCAGAGACCCCCAAGTTTGACCTATAGTAACCTAAGAAGGAAAGCCTCTGTTAAACCCCACACACGTAACTTGCAACTAATGTCGAACCCAAGAAAGAGCATTCGGCATGTGTGCAATAGGCATTAAGGGCCAGGCACAGGAGTCTGTCAATCACCCCTCATTTGGCACAAACCACTACTAACAAAAGGCCCCTCGAGAGCCAACAAAGAACTCAGAAGTGAATATAAGCCCAGACCCCCTCTGAGGCAGGTCTCTGTCATGGCCTTTCCTTCAAGAAACTCTCTTAACTACTTCTCTTTGTCTTGATGAATTCCTCTCACTGTGTGTACACTGGTCGTCACCCAGGTCCCATGACTCTGGTGACAGTGGGACCTTGTGAATTAAGATTCCAGGTCCCAAGGGAAGGGTTATGGAAAATAATATTCCTACAAGACAGCACCCCAAGAAAAATGGAGGGACAGTGTGACTCAGGAGGAGAGAGGGGAATCTAGCCAAGTATTAACCTCCCAGTGAATCCTTTCCTAATAACAATGGGCCCTGAAGGAAAGGGGTGGATACTGAATGCTGGGCCCTGAACCTCGAACTTCCCCCTTTGCAAATTAGTCCTAAAAGGAGCCACAGCAAATATAGAAACTCTGGGAAACAATGGATTCCAGAGAAAGAAAAGCTATGGGCAAGATTGAAGTACTCATCCCTCAGGATCTGGACTCCTATCTACCTAGACAACAATGAGTTTCAACCTTTTTACAACCACCCTCCTAGGTTAAAGTTTTAATCTGTACGACTAGCCCCTGACTGTCAAAACTGCAAGTCCGCAGTCTCCAGACTCCTTCTGTAACCTGGGGACCATTTCCATACCCAGAAAATGGGAGCTGCTGTGCCTGAGCAATTGACTTCACTGCAGAATAAAGGAAAGCTTGCTGATCCAAGGTTTGCTTCCCGTCTCTGGCCTCTGTCATTTGTGGGCCATGAGCTTACACCAAGGACTGCTCTATCGGCTCATCAGCCTCACTCACAAAACACACCAGGATAAGAGTAAACATTTCAAGATGGCGCCCACGGAGCACTAAAACTCCAACGTGGGCCTTTCTGAGATGGGCCTTGTGCTGCAGCACTGGTTACAGCCCAGGAGACTGGTCCGGTGGTAACAGGGGTCCACTTTGTGCCTTGAATATAGCCCTTCCTGCTCTGCCACTGTGACATTTTTTAAATGGACATGTTTCTTTCTCTTCCTCTCTCTGTCCTCCTTAATCTCTCCCCTCAAGGGAAACAGGATCACCTTTCTTCCCCATTTTAGGAAGATTTATCTGTCCTTGAGCACACCCACCACAGGAATGAAGGAATCTGGACTTTGGGGATGGCACCAGAAGACCTCAGAGATGACTATCCCCAAATTAACCAAGTGAATTACAACTCCAGACCCAGAACATGTGGAATGGAGCCTTTGAGTCACCTCCTTAAAAGCCCCCTGTTCCTGCCAATAGGCAGAATCACAGTCTCTGGGACAGGTGTGCCCTATGTTTCTCCTTTGCTAGCAAAGCAATACATCTTCTCTTTCGTTTTTCTCAAAACCGTGTCCTTGTTATTGGATTGGCATCGGGGACAAGGATGGAGCTTTGGGTGACACTGCCTTCCTCTTGCTGCAGTCATTGGGATCTCTGCCACTCCGAAGCTGGAACTCGCTTCACTTTGGCCAAAAATGAACAAAGTCAGACACTAAAAGTGTAAGGAAATCCCACGGAACCACGCTGGACATGGGAAATCACATAAGGGAGTTTATTAAGCAAACAGAGTGTCTCCCTGAAGGGTAAGAGAGAAAATGAGAGGAAAAGAGAAAGGAAAAGAAAGGGCGTGTGCTAGAGAGAGTGGAAAGCCAGGAGGATAGAAAAAAGTGAGGACAGACAGAAGGAAGGGAAAAGCTGGCGGGGAAGTTATGGTAAACAGTTGAATTCTGCCAGGTTAACAGGGGACCAATATCGGAGAAGGATACTTGCAAGCTGACTGATGAACCAATAGCTAGCTAGGATGTTCACAGATTGACGAGTGGTTGGGAGGCAGGGAAAATGGCTGCACCTGATGGGCGGGGGAGCAGCTTTATAAATTACATTCCCCCGTTTCTGTTTTTATAAGAAAATCTTTTACTCTCCAGTTCTTTCTGAAGACTTCTCTCTCCTTCCTGCCTAAGTGACTGGGACTGGTTTTGCAGGTGAGTTGTAAAAAGTCCATTCTCCTTCCAGACTTCCTAAGGCAGACGATTTTCATGGACTTTATTTCCTCGATTTGACTGATCCCCTATTTCTACACTAACTGCCTGTCCCCAATTCTGACTTCATTTACCCCTCTAATTCTAGGAACTCCTTTGCTGTAGGGAAAGTGGGTCGATGACCACTCTGGCTTCTTCGAGCTGGAAGGGGACAGCGAGGGGCAAGCAGTTTGGAGTTCCCTTTTTAGAAATCGGGTCAATTGAGGGGTCCAAAGTAGAAGTCCAGTTGGGAAGAGCAGGTTGTAAAGGCATCTGGGGATGGGGTGCTTCTATGAGAGAAGAACAAAAAAACATGAGTACTGAAATGAGATTAGTACAAAGTAATATTGCAGAATCTGGAACATGCCAATGAATATCATAAAGATGACAGAAGTCAATAATTCCTCACCAGGGGTTGGAAGAACTGAGAAGTTGTTCCCATAACAAGGCCTAGCAAAGGCTGGAGAGGACAAGGCCTTTATTTGGGAACTTTAACATTGTCTAGGTTATCAGGAATGTAAACGCAACATTTAGTAGAGATACTAGCAAACATAGATTAAACCTACCTGTGTCTGTAGGCCTTAAACTGACTAAAAACTTCTGACTCTGGCAGTTTCTCTTGATAGTTATCAGGCACATTTGCTTAAGAATCTCTCTTTTGTAGCTTTTAGTCTTTATTCTAGTGGGCTAACACAAGTGTACATCTTAAGTTACATTTAAGTATTATTTCTTTTAAATGCCCAAGAATGGCTATATTTTGGTTTTAACTGTTTTGCTAGGTGTTTAAGATCAAGCTGGTCAAAGTGACCTGTTCCTGTCTGTTAAAGAGTCAGCTGAGTTCCCACAGGGGTCACTCATAGAGAACTTAAGAGCAGCTTCTTAGCTCCATTAGTGCCATTGGTTAGGCAGCGTCTTCTCGATGAGGTGGCTGCTCTTGGAAGCATTAGGGGTGTCTCCCTTTTTCCATGACCCTCCTCTGCAGCAGGTGCACTGAGTGGTTTTTCCTCTAGTGGCCTCGTCAGTCTCCTTGCTCAGGAGGTTGTGTGACCCAGAGTTGCAAAGTTCCTTGGAGAAGTCCTCTTATTCCCTGGGTTCAGGCTGACTTTGAGGGCAAGACTCAAATATGAACTTTTCTTGACCTCTGTATTTAATCTCAATCTCTAAGTTTGAGCTTAACCATCAAGCAAGTCAGTCTCACCAGTCATAAAGTAAGAGTATTGGGCTTTAGCTTCAATGTCTATAACTTTACAGTTATTTACCCCCTTTTATCTAATTGGGGTTTACATTATACGGTGTTCACTCTTGAAGCAGTACTTCTGCAAAATATTGATAAGGCAACAATTACAGTTTACAAGGAAAATACAAAATGGAATCACCAACAGTAAAACATTCAGTTTGTGCAATAGCTATCTTGAATTTTGGCTGAGTTCCCATTTGAGATCACAGTAATCTTTACAACAAACATCAGACTTTTGAACACAACTTTAAATGAGTTAAAGTCTGGCTTACTTTGGAGCCATTCTAATGTGCAGTAGGGTTATGAGGCAGAGCCTTATCCCAGGTAAGGCGGGGCTTTTCACAAATCTTAGGTAAAATTTTCTAATCCTGAAGCTAATTTTTCCTCTTTTGCCCATGACCAGCATGACCAAATTCTCAAGTTCAATGAGGGGCAAAAGAGTATTAGAAAATAAAGGGTTATAAACACAGATTTTGAAGATTAAGCTGAGATCAGATGGAGTTCTGTTCTCTGATGGAAATGCAGATCTAAAGAGTTATGTCAGCAACATTTATATATGTATGTAAGCATTAAAGAAAAGCTGAGAGAGCTTTTAACTGTCCTCTCAATAACTTTTAGAAATACATTTAACAAATTTTATATATACCCTATTGATGGCAGGTCCTATAGTAGAACATTAAATGATAGGTTTACCATTACAGACAAGTTTAATTTGGAGAATAGCAGCTTGATAAATTTTCTGTTTTAAAGGCTTCTATACCTGGAAAATATGAACACATTTAATATACAAAGAATAATGTTTTTAAATATGTTACTCCATGGAATAACTTTGTAAATTAATTAGATATCTCTAACAAACACATTTGAGTAATCCCATACATTTCAACTTTAATTCACTCATCTTATTGTAAAAAAACAAGATATCAGACAAGTGTAAAAAAACAAGATGTCAGACAAGTGTAAACACTATTTGCCGTCTCTTTCCTGTTGAAGAAAAGTCCTAGAAAAATTGATGTTAGACATTTTATAAACATTAATATTTTATTAGTATGACCACTTAGAGGCTTGTGAGTTAACTTTAAAGACATTTTACTTTTATTAGTTTACCCAATTTAAATTGAACCTTTTTAAATCACGTGAATTAAAAATATTTGGATCCATTTGTAAAATTTTAATTTTTATGCATGCTTATATTTAACACAAAAGCAAAGGCCTTGTAATGCTCATCTCCATTGCAATGTAATGGATGTTCAAAAATAACTCTAGAGTTGGATAAAAAGAACTGATCAAAAATCATTAACCTAGGTATGTAGGATCAAAATTGTGAGCTCAAAAATATAGCATTTAAGAAAAACAAAAGTCCTAGAAGAAAAATGATAATGGTCATTAATTATAGCATGAGAAAATGAGAAGGAGAGAAAAGGTGAAAGGGAGAAAAGTATTGTGAGTTGTAGCCCAGGAGAAATTTAAAATGGACACTTTTTTTTCCCCTTGGGTTTGAAACTGGTCTCCCACTGCACCTTCCTCCAGTAGTAGGTAGTAGGTAAGGGAAGTCGGCAAGCTGGATCCATAACTTCAGGTTAAGGATTGGCTGTAAGGGCTGGGTCCCTCGGGTTGGGGCACAAAGTGGGGTTGGGCGTGCAAAGCGGCTGGATGAGGTGTTGCCACCCCCTCCACGCTGGGGCACCTCCCCGACCGGGCCCAACCCCACGGCCCGCTCCCCCGCCCCAACCCCACGCAGCTCCCCCCATTCCCCCCCTTCTCCCTCCATTTACATTTCAATGTAAGCCTTGACTGAGATCTGAATCCAAAAGGGGCTAAAATGTTCTAGCCGAAACTTGATGCTTAGGTCCTTTTAATTTAGGTTTGGACGCAGAAAATTGTCAAACAATTATCTCCCACTACTTGTGGTGAATGAGGCTGCTTATATTACACGGGGAAGCAGGGGAAGACGGAGAAGCAGGGTCTGGAGGCACTTGAGCCTGCAGGAAGAACCAAGAAGCAAGAAAGAAGAGACTTGAAGATAAGGAATCCCTTTCCATCTGCCCGCTCGCTCACGGAAGCTGTGTGCCATTACACAAATGGATTTTGATGGCTTTAAGTACCAGGGGTCGGGCGAAGTGTTCCCAGGGTTAAATATGCCAGATTGGAGGACCCAGATTCCATGGTGGGGACTAATACAGCCGAGTCTGTGGCCAGGGCGTCCCAAGGCCAGAGTACTGGGCTGGAGATGAGGGGCAGCACATTGATTGTGTCGTCACACAAGTACCAATGTGTGTGCCGAGCAAAAGCCAACATGAGTTGAGGACCTGATATCAGGGTTTTCGAGTGCAAATGTGAGTATGAGATGAGCCTCAACCCTGACAGAGATCTCCACCATAAAATCAGGAATCCACCCAGCAGATAAGACCGACTATAGGGGCCAGCCATAACTGTAAAAGTTGTGTCTGGGGGTTCCCCCACCCCTCAGCCGCCTCGAGGGTATAAATCGGCCTAGGGGACAGGCCTATAGGACTCACCATCCTGAAGTCCAGTGATAAATGCAGAGCAGAGCGTCCGGGCAGAATGGAAGGTGGAGCCGTGTCCGGGGGCACTGGGGTGTCAGATGGTGTTCCACTCATTTAAGAGACAGTGGAAGATCCCATCCCAAGTCACGGCACCACTGTAAGGAAATCCCACGGAACCACGCCGGACATGGGAAATCACATAAGGGAGTTTATTAAGTAAACAGTGTCTCCCTGCAGGGTAAGAGAGAAAATGAGAGGAAAAGAGAAAGGAAAAGAAAGGGCGCACGCAAGAGAGAGTGGAAAGCCAGGAGGATAGAGAAAAGTGAGGAGGACAGACAGGATGGGAAAAGATGGCGGGAAGCTACAGTAAAACAGTTGAATTCCACCAGGTTAACAGGGGACCAATATCGGAGAAGGATACTTGCAAGCTGACTGATGAACCAATAGCTAGCCAGGGTGTTCACAGATTGACAAGTGGTTGGCGGGCGGGGAAAATGACTGCACCTGATGGGCAGGGGAGCAGCTTTATACATTACAAAAAGTGAAAGTGGTGAGAACAGATTTGAATCAGTAACAACCACTGCAACAGAGAAAAAGAGTATGGTGTGAATCGAATGCCATGTGGAGGTGATGGGGCCTCTGAAAGGGAGCCTCAGGGGATGGGGAAGGGGGAAGCAGGACCTCAGCAGAGTCAGGAGCATGAAATTACAGAAAGCAGAAAAGGAGCCCACAAGAAACCCATCTGGATTTGCTAAAACCCTTATGGAAGTTAGCTCCTGACCTCCCACAGAGGCGGGGGAAAGGAATCCTGTCCTTAGGTTTTGCTGGAACAAGCAGCCAAGTATTTATATAGCCTTGGTTATCCCAGGCAGGCCCTTTACTAGTAGTTAGGTCCACCTAAAGGTGAGGTCTTCAGTGGTTAGAAATGGTTAGTGCTGGTTCAACGCCCCCTGGTTGAGAAGGGCCTGCCTAGACCTTGGTCAAAGAGGTCTGTCACCTCAAAGCACCTCCTGCTTCGAAGAATTCCCATCCGACTCTTCCTCCACTGGCAGTTTAAATGAGGCTTCCTTCAGGGGGTGTGTCCTGGCCCTCTCAGGCTGGATTAAACCCTATGAAATAGGAATTTGGGGACATAGGGAAGGAAATACTGAGTCTCAAAAGAACCAACCCAAAAAAATGCACCCACAGAATACAAAGCATGCAAATCACGAGCAGTCATGTCCTTGGCTTGTGCCCTTGACCTATACCCTTGCCTGCAAAAAGTAGCCTGAGGGCGATGAATGAGCCCTAAAAACAGTCCATAAATTTGCATTCCTCCTCCCTGGCTCCACCTCCAACCCGGACCCTAGCTACTGTCCCTCTGCAAATATTACATCCCCAGACCTGGGAGAGGATTCTCCCTTGAATGTGCCTCTGCTTTCCTAAATAAACACCTATCTGTGTCTCTGACTGGTGTGTGCTGAAATTCTTTTCCATCACATACATTGAGGACCCCAGCTGTCCTGAGTGGAGGACACCTCTCCAGGAACCCCTCAGTCCTCTAGTGACACCTCAATTTCCCCAAATGTGGATGTAGCTGCTTCTTTCCTGAGTTATGCTTGCTCCTCTTCCTCCCAGGATGCCCAGCGTGTAACTGGCCCATGGAACTCTGGGTAAGAATTGCCGGATGAATGAATGAATGAATGAATGAGGGTGGCAGAGGATGCAGGGGCAAAAGAATATGACCTGTGGCCAGAATGATCTGCCAGCACCCGGTCATTAACACAGGAGCATGACTCTGGAGATGCCCTGGTATTTATATTCTCAAATTCTGGGGTCCACACCCTTCTTTGGCTGGACCATAACCCATAGAAATAAATTATTTCTATGATTTTTTTTTCTTGTATGGTATGATGAAAAACTCAATGGTATTAGTTAAGAGGGATAGTTTATGTTTTGGCAAACTACAAAGATCTGTATAGCCTCTAAATTAGATAGAAAGAATCAAAGCACATTTATGCCAAAATGGCACCAAAATAAAGTATCAACAAATTTGATTCTAGGGGGGCATTTTTGATGTTTTGTACAATCTTTCAACCTTAATAACTTGCTGTTATGGAAAATTATAAACATACAAAAATGCAGAGAATAATATGATACTATAATATATATGCTATAACGCAATGTTCCTATAATTGAGCTTTCTCCCTTATCAACATTTTTCCAATCGAATTTCTTATTACCCCCCAACTTTGTTTTCCTGGAGCATGTTCAAAGAAATCTCATACTTGGTGTCAGTTCACTTAAAAACATTTCAAAATAAAACTCTGATAAGAATATTTATTTAAACAACCACCAGACTATCAATACATATCATGACAAAAATCCTCAGTAGCACCTAATAAATAGTCTGCTGTGGCTTAGATATAATTTATCCCCCAAAGATGTGTGTCCTGCAAGCTTGGTCCCCAATGCAGTGCTACTGAAAGGTGGTAGCTGGAAAATGTGGAACCTAGTGGGAGGTAATTGTCCCTGGGGACACGGCCCTCAGAGGGATCTGTGACCATTGCAGGAGTGGGTTGGGTCTCACAGGATTGGATGGGTTACCACAAAAGTAGATTGCTATAACGTGAATTCAGCTTTCTCAGCTCACCCTCCCAGTCCTTTATATCTACTAATTATTTCTTTTTATTTTTTTGAGTCAGAGTTGCTGAGGCTGGACTTGAACTTGCAATACTCCTGCCTCAGCATCCAGAGTTGCTGGAATTAACTGTGTGCACCACTATACCCGGTTTCTCAACTCATACTCTTGCTCTCTGTGTCTTCATATGACTTTCCTTTTTGGTATGCACCACTCACACTATGTGACACAATCTGCCATGTGTGATGTAGGTAGAAGGCCCTCACGAAGGTCAAATACATGGGTTTCCCCAATCTTGGACTTTCAGCCTCCAAATCCAAAAACTAAATAAACCTCTTTTCTTCATAAAGTACCAAGCTTTAGGTATTTTGTTATAACAACAGAAAATGGACTAGATATAGCTCAAATTCAGATTTCTTCAATTAACTCAAAGTTGTCATTTTTGCTTGTTCAAATCAGAATCACATTGGTCAATTTTGTTGGAGGATGAGAAAATTGACCCTAATGAATTAAGAGGAGGTTGTGTTAGTCAGTGTTATGATTTAGAGATGAGGTATCCCCCCAAAATTCATGTGTGAGACAATGCAAGAAAGGTTAGAGGTGAAATGATTGGTTTATGAGATTCTTAAACAAATCAGTGTATTAGTTCTGAGTGATATGAACTAACTGGGTGATAACTGTCGACAGGTAGTGGGTGGTCGGAGGAGGTGGGTCATTGGGAGTATGTCTTTGGGGTATGTATTTTGTCCTTGTTGAGTGTAACTATCTCTGCTTCCTGGTGCCATGTCCCTTGCCACCTTCCTCCACCACAGCCTTCTACCTGATGTTCTGCCTCATCTCGGGTCCCAAAGAATAAAGTCCACCATCTAAGGACTGTGACCTCTGAAACCATGAACCCAAAATAAACTTTTCCACCTCCAAAATTGTTCTTGTCAGGACTTCTGGTCACAGCAGTGGAAAAGTTTACTAAAACAGTCACTGTGACCCAAAGACCTGAAAAAAACAATTTAGAGGAGGAAACGTTTATTTTGGACTCAGGGTTTCAGAGTTTAGTCCGTGATTGGCCAACTCCATTGCTCTGGACCTGAAGTGAAACAGAATATCATGGTGGAAGGGTAGGGCTGGGGGAAAGTTCTCAGCTCACGGCAGCTGGGAGATAGAGTGAGGCGCCAGGGCATGTCCCCAGTGACCTACTTCCTCCTTCCTCCCTCCTGCCGACAGGTATCTCTTTTTGATTGGTCCATCAAAAAGATTAATCCACTGATGATGTCATAGTCCTCATGATCTAATCATTTCACCTCTGAACATTCCTGCACTCTGTCACACATGAGTTTTCAGGGACATCTCATATCTAAACCACAAAGGGGTGCTGCTTTGAAGGCGACTACTACAGAACTTTAGACTTGAGAAAGAACTCTCACTCTGCTCTTTGAGCTTGTCCTGGACTTGACCAGGAGCCTCTACATCCCAAGTGGCTCATTTAGATCACAAGATGATTCATGCTTTTCTCTTCCTTTATTTTTTGGACTGTGGATTAAGCCTAGGGGTGCTTAGCCACTGAGCCACATCCTCAGTCCTTTAAAATTTTTTTTTTTTTACCTAGAGACAGGGTCTTGCTGAGTTGCTTAGTGCCTCAAAAAGTTGCTGAGGCTGGCTTTGAACTTGCCTTGATTGGTGATCACTTATACCTCTATTTGCTGAACAAAGTCTGTACGATTGTATGAAACAGTATCAAACGGGTAAGGGATTACCTCTCTCTCTCTCTCTCTCTCTCTCTCTCTCTCTCTCTCTCTCTCTCTCTGTGTGTGTGTGTGTGTGTGTGTGTGTGTGTGTATTATATCCCCAGTGGTCCTAGGCCTGGAACCCAAGGCCTCACACACGGTAGGCAAGTGCTCTACAACTGAGTCACATCCCCAGTCCTTGGATATTACTCTTGCGCTCACGTCATTCGTATTTCTGAATCTTATTCAGGACTTTAAAATGTGATCATTTTGGATACAGTCCAAATTTGACTACAAACTAATACATCCATCACGTGTGTGTGTGCATGCGCGCATGTGCGCGTGTGTGTGGTGAGAACTTAACATCTACAGCCCTAAAAGTTCCGAGCAGCAATCTGTCATTGTTAACTCTGGTCCCCACGCTGTACGTCAGCCACTCATTCTACATAACTGTTGCCTGTACCTTTTGACCTGCTTACCCGTCTCCCCCCACCACAACCCACCTGCCCCTGGTAACCCCATCCTACTTGGATTCATTTTGTCCTTCTTAAACGACAAAGGTAGTAAAATATACGATCTAGACATGATGAACTTAGGTTGTGCTGTCCCTCACCCATGCCATTGTCTTTCCCAGGCTGCCAGTTTCCTCCTAATGCAGGAGCATAGCGCACCCATGAGCCCACCGTTGCTCATAGTGCCATTCAGGTGGTGGCCCTCCAGGGATGAGAAGCAGAATGAGAGAAAGCCACTGGAAGCACAGGTAAAGCAATTAACCGAAGCCTCTTTAACAGGTTAGCACTCTCATTAACGAGGTCCCAGGGAGCTCCTTCGCCATCTGAGAACCGGGAAGTGGGTTCTCACCCGCCGTCAGATCTTCCAGCACCTTGATCGTGGACTTCAGCATTCAGACCTACACGGAATACATTTCTGTTGTTTAAAACCACAAGGAGGGGCTGGGGCTGTAGCTCGGCGGAAGAGCCCTCGGCTAGCATGTGTGAGGCACTGGGTTCCATCCTCAGCACCGCATAAAAATAAAGGCAAGCTGTCCATACACAACTACAAAAAAAATTTTTTTAAATAATAAAATAGTATTTCAAAAAAAAAAAAAAAACACACAGAGTAGAGGGAAATGAGAGAGAGGGTGTACGAAAAATGGTGGACTGAGAGATATCATTACCCTATGTACATGTAAGATTACACGAATGGTGTGAATCTACATCGTGCACAGTCATAGAAACGAAATGATGTACCCCATTTGTGTACAATGAATCAAAATGCAGTCTGTAAAAAATAAATAATTAATTAATTAATTAAAAAAAAAACACACGGAGTTCCAAATTATATTGTTTTGCTACAGCAGCCCAAACGAAGACCCTTCTCTCCTGCTCCCCCAAACTGTTCTGCAAAACCCCAAGTTCTGCCACCCCTTCCTCCTACGCAGAATGATTATTCCCTTTGTTCACCATCTTTGCTTGGTTCTTACCACCTAGCACATGGCGGCAGTATGTCTGGATTTGTCTCTCCTCAGCTCCAAGGTGAGGACCCCTCCCACCGTCGCTGTCATCCACTAACATGCTGCATAGCCTATGATAGAGGTTCTAAGAATGTCTGCTAATGAGTAAGTGAAGTCATTGGAAAAAAGAAAAGCTGGTGTCACAGTGGATACAATGTGCCCATGGGGTGCTTCCTTCAGGTCAAGCAAGCCAAAGGTCCGGACAGTGCCATAGTCTAGTCCTGCTTAGGCAAATTTAATGTGTGAAATCAGCACTCAACATCTTTTCAAAAGAATCCCGTTACAAACAGGGGCTGTTCAGCAGTGGTACTTTACATGGAAAAATCTGCTGGGCACATCTTTAACGGAAAGCTAGAACAAGCTTGGCTGATACAAGATCTACCAGACATAGCGAGACCCTCTGAGATCGACAGGCCACCCTCGTTCTTGGGAAACACGCTGAAGAGTCAGGGGTGAAGTGGCATTATGTCTGCAGTGTGTTTTCAAGTGGCTCAAAAATAAGCCCAAATAGTGAGAAGGACAGCCAGCAAATGTCGCACCATGTAAACAAGCGTGAATCTGGGCAAAATTGACGTTTGCTCATTGATAGGCCCTTCTCTGTGTCTGAGAATTTTCAGAATAGAGACTTGGGATGAGAGGAGGCAGAGAAGGTTTTGGGATGTCTCAGGAGACAGGCTGGCAGGTTCTCCAAAACTCAGAATCTGGCCCGTGTTCTGCAGACCAGGAGTTCCAGGTGCAGGTGAGACACAGCCTCCTCTCCCCGTCTGGCCACTGGTCCCTCCTCATCCCCTTCTGGGATATGGCAGGGGTGGACTCTTCCTGGGTGTCATTCTGCATCCAGTCTCGCCTGTCCCATGCAGTCTCCATCCTGCTTTCTAACACTGGAAACTACCTGCTATAGTTTTGATCTTAAATTTCCTGCATTAAAAGTGTGGTCTCCAGAGTGACACTATTATGAAATGGTAAAACCTTTAACAAAAGGGGCCAGTGGGAGATCTTTGGGTCACTGGGGATGTGTGCTTGAAGGGGACAATGGGAACCAGTCCCTTCCTCTTCCTGTCTCTTTTGCCTCATGGCCAAGAGGTAAGTGGCTCTGCTCTTCCATGTATTCCCACCATGATGGGATGGATGCCTCAACAGAGGCCCAGAGCAACCAGCCAACCAGCCGTAGACTGGAATCTCCAAAACTGAGCCAAAATGAACCTTTTCTTCTTTAGAAGTTAATTATCTCAGGTATTTTGTTATAGTGGCAGAGAACTGACTAACATTCTAGTCCTGTGACTAGATGCTTTATGCTTCTGAACGTTCCCCTTAACCATGGAGATATGCAGATCCTTAGCTCTACCTGGGGGGGTTTCCAGCCCCACTCTCCATCCCTTCCACCAGCATGCAAACTTCCCTGTGACTTGGATTCAACATTTGGCTCATAGGCCTGGTCACCTTCATTCTGAAGACCTTGTCATGTCTTCTTGAGGCCTCTGCTAGACCTGACCTTCCCCCAACCAGCACAGCAGCTTGCCCCTCCCCCCATTGTGTCTTCCTCCCCTAAAGTCCTTTGTGCTCTCTGAAACCCCTCTGCAGATGCCCACCCCCTGCAGTGCCCTTACCATGTTTCAGTATGCCAGACTCTGTGTGTGTTTCCATGTACGTAGTGCAGTGTCTGCACAGTACAGAGGCAAAGAGGTCAGAACCCTAACAGTGACATTTCAAAGGAAACTATGATGGGCATGTCCACTAGTGCAAGGTTCCCTGGGCCAGCACCTCCTGCTCCTGTAGGGAAACAGCATGGATACTTAAAGAATGTGCGTCATTTTTATACCAACGTTTTGTATCACTTTGCATATCCGTTCAGCTGTTGATGGCCTCCACCTTTTGGCAAAGATGAGTGATGCTACAGTGGATGTGGGTGCACAGATAACTTCTGGGCTTCCTGCCTTCAATTCAGGAAGTGGAATGGCTGGGTCATATGGTAATTTTGTGTTTAATTTTTGCAGGAACCATTATCCTCACCAACACTCATTTTCTGAATAGATAGATAGATAGATAGATAGATAGATCTCAACCATCGTAAGGGGTATGAGGTGGTATCTCATTGGGAAATTTGCCTTGCATTCTCTACTGATGACTAGTATTAAACAATTTCTCATGTGCTTATTAGCCATTAGTACATCTTGGGAAAAATAACTTTGCCTATTTTGAAATCATATTGCCTTTTGTGTGTGTGTGTGCTGGGGATTGAACACAGGGGTGCTTAACCACTGAGCCACATCCCCATCCCTTTTTATGTTTTATTTTGAGACAGGGTCTTGATAAGTGACTTAGAACCTCACTAAGTTGCTAAGGCTGGCCTTGAACTTGTGCTTCTCCTGCCTCAGCCTCCTGAGCTGCTGAGATTACAGGTGTGTGCCACCATGCCTGGCTAAAATCAGATTTCCTATTAGTTACTGTTGAGTTGTAGGGGTTCCTTATATGGTATAAATATTAGTATCTAAAAGACATCTGGTTTGAAACTATCTTCTCATTCTATGTGCCATTTCACTGTGCTGAGTGTGCCTTTTGAGAAACCAAAGTTTTTCATTTAGAGGTAGTCCAATTTATCTACTTTTTTCTTTGGTTCCTGAATGTTTAATTTAACATCCAGGAAATAACTGCCAAATCTAATGTCATGCCGCATTTCCTGCCTTCTATTCTAAGAGTTATGTCTTTTACATTTAGGCTTTTGATCCTTTTGGAGCTAATTTTTGTGTTGTGTTTATTAGTCTGTGTTGTATTTCTATAGACGGGGTAACTTCCATAAAAAGTGAGGTTTAAGTCTAGGGGTACAGCTCAGTGATGGAGCATTTCTTTAGCATGTGCAAGACCTTGAGTTCAAATCCCAGCACCACAAAAACTAATATTTGTTTAATTAAAAAGTAAAATAAAATGAGAAGTTTATTTTGTCTCATGGTTCTGGAGGCTGAGGTCCCAGGTTGAGGGGCTACATCTGGTGATGATCGTCTTACTAGCAAAGTTCCAAGGTAGTACAAGCAGCATCTCATGAGAGACAGCAAGTGAACATGTGTGGGTCCTTAGCGTCCCCTCTCTCTCTCTCTCTCTCTCTCTCTCTCTCTCTCTCTCCTAATAAAGCCACCAGAATTCAATCCTGGGGGTTCTACCCTGATGGCTTTATCTAATCCTAATCAACCCCAAAGGCCTTGCCTCTAAATGCTACCCTCTTAACACCTCAAGATGGGGATTAAACTTCAATGCGTGAACCCTTGGGTGACACTCCCAAACAAGACCCAACCATAGCATGGTGTGAGGTGGGGGTCAGCTTCATGCTTTGGTCTGTGGATATCCATTTTCTTGACACCACTTGTTTAAAAGTCGTATTTTCCTCCTTTTGTGGAAATATTTCTGAGCTCCCTAGCCTACATTTTTGTCTTTAAGCTAGTACAACACTTTTTTTTATTCGTTCTTTTTAGATATACACAGCACTTTTGGTTACTATAGCTTTGTAATGTGTTTTCAAATTAGAAAGTGTGAGATCTTCCACTTCGTGGTTCTTTCTCAACATTGTTTTGGCTCTTGGGTCCCTTGATAGTCCATATGAGTCTAAGGAAGGGATTTTTCTGTTTCTGCAAAGGCAAAAACTAAAATAACACAATTCCCCCTTCAAAAAAATAAACAACAACAACAAAAAAAAAATGGCCAGATGCAGTGGCAAGTGCCTGTAAGCCTAGCAACTCAGGAGGCTGAGACAGGAGGATGCAAGTTCGAGGCTAACCTTAGAAATTAGTGAGGTCCTAAGCAACTCAGAGAGACCCTGTCTCAAAATTTAAAAATTTTTTAAAAGGGCTGGTGATGTGCCTCAATAGTTAAGCGCTCCTGGTTCAACCCCTGGCACTCCCTCAATCAAAAAAAAAAAAAAAAACCCAAAAATGTCACTGAGAGGTTGAGCATGGTGGCACATGCCTATAATCCCAGCAACTCGGGAGGCTGAGGCAAGAGGATCACGAGTTCAACACCAGTCTCAGCAAAAGCAAGGTGCTAAGCAACTCAGTGAGATCCTATCTCTAATTAAAATACAAAAAAGGGCTGGGAGGTGGCTCAGAGTCAAGTGCCCCTGAGTTCAATCCCTGGTACCAAAAAAAAAAAAAAAAAAAAAAAAAAAAAAACTGTTACTGAGAGCTTGGATAAGGATCACATTAAATCTGTAGTTCACTCTGGGTAATGTTAACACCTTGACAATATTATCTTCCAACTGATGCCCAATTTGTGTCTTCGCTTCTTTCAGTGACACCTATACTTGTGGTGTACAATTCCCTTACCTCCTTGGTTAAGCTGAGTCCTAAGTATTTTATTCTGTTCCAATACTGTCTGAATAGAATCATTTTCTTAATTTCCTTTCTGAATTGTTTGTTGTTAGTTTCCTCATCTTACACCTTAGACTCAATTCTACCAGAAACCTAAAAGAAAGAGTTAAAACTATAAAATCTCTTAGAAGAAAATATAGGGGAAAATCATGATCATAGCATTGGTTTTAGTGAAGATTTCTTGAATGTTAAAAAAAAATCATAATAGTAAGGACTACAAAGAAAAAACTGATAAATTGAAACTTTGTCAAAATAAAAAAATTTTAGTCACCAAAGGACACTATCAACAGAGTGAAAAGTCAGCTCACAGAATAGGAAAAAAGTATTTATAAATCTTTTATCTGATAAAGGATTAGTATTCAGATTACATAAAGAACTCCTACAACTCAACAACAAAAAGAACAAATACATGATTTTAAAATGGCCAATGGACTTAAATGGATGTTTCCTCAAAGTAGATATACAAATGGCAGTGAGCACATGGAAATGCGCTCAGCTTCACTAAAAATCAGGGATGTATAAATCAAAACTTCAGTGAGATAAGAATGGCCACTCTATCATCCTTAAAAAAAAAAAAAAGGAAGACAGACACCATGTCCCTGGAACGTTCCTTAGTGCCAGCAACATGGCCAAGTCAAGGGAGAAAGGAGAGCAGACCTGGGTCAGGAATGCCCGGTAAACTGGGACACACTTCCTCCCACGTGTGCTGGCCAACTTGGTGTGATCTGCAGAGAGCTGTTTTTGGTTTGTACACCAGGACAGCTGCTGCTTGGGATTCTGGTCCTACAAGTAACAAAGCAGACTGTGCTGGTGAAGCCACTGCGTCTGTAGCCTGGGTGATCAGCCTCTCTCCCTGTGATGACTGGTGTAGACCAGAGAGCCCAGGAAAGGGAAGCCAGTATCCAGGCAGCCACCCCTGGACACAGCGCGGAGAGGAACAGGAGGCGCTATCTTCTGGCAAAGTACCAGAGATGCTGCGCGGAGCAGAGGTGCACCTGTCCTGTCCACCGTCCATCCCCTGTAACGGCTTTTCAGTGAACCCTGTGCTGCACTTCCTGGCTCCAGGTGTCTTCCCTGGTCTATTGACAACCTATCCCATCGTCCCAGAAAAACCAAGTGGTGGATGGTTCAGCCAGTATTAGGAAGGAAGGAAGGAAGGAAGGGAGGAAGGAAGGAAGGAAGAAAGGAAGGAAGGAAGGAAGGAAGGAAGGAAAGAAGGAAGGAAGGAAGGAAGGAAGGAAGGAAGAAAGGAAGGAAGGAAGGAAGGAGGGAGGGAGGGAGGGAGGGAGGGAGGGAGAGAGGGAGGGAAGGAGGGAAATACCAAGTGTTGGTGAAAATATGGAAAAATTAGAAGCTTTGTGAACTGCTAAGTAAATGTAAAATGGGGCAGTCACTCTGGGAAGAGGTATGGCAGTTTCTCACATCACTATATGATTCTGTGGCTGCACATTGGCATACATGCCTGGACATATTGAAAGCAGGGACTCAGGGCTATGTGTATGTCCCTGTTCCTCGCAGCCCTGCTCCCAAATGCCAAAAGGTGGATTTACTCCAAGTATCCATCAACAGAAGAATGGATAAATAAAATGTGACAAGAAACCTTAAAAACAAACCAAGTTTTGACATGCTTAAGACGTGGAGGAGACTTGAAGGCAACATGCCTTGTGGAATAGTCACAAAGACAGATCTTATGTGATTCCACATATATGAGGGACCTGGGGTCTGAAATGGAGGTTTCCAGAAGTTGGGGTAGGAAGGAATGGAGACGTACTCTTCACTTGGGAAAGAGTTTCCATTTGGAAGGATGACAAGGTTCTGGAGATGGATGGTGAAGACCATTGAAGGACAATGCAAATGTGCCTAATGCCACCGAACTATGCTCTAAAAATGGCTAAACTTGTCCATTTTACATTCTGTATGTTTTGCCACATTTAAAAAAAAAAAAAGAATCAAGGAAAGCAACAAAAAGAAGACAAATTTCTGAAGCATTCGAATCCTTGGTTTCAAGCTGGTACAATGGTACTCCTTCTGGGGTCACTTGTCCAGGGACTCAGGAGGCTGAGATAGGAGGATTCCAAGTGTGAGGCCAGCCTCAGCAACCCATGTAGGACCTGGGAAACTTACTGAGACCCTGTCACCAAACAAAAAATAAAGAGGAGTAGGGATGTAACTCAGTCAGAAAGCATCCCTGGGTTCAGTCCCCAGTACAAAAAGAAAAAAAAAAAAGAAAATATCCTTGATTCCAACTGTATTTCTGCCATCTGATTCTCTTGCTTGTTTCTGTTGCTTACAACTAAAGTAACTGTAAACCAGACACAGTGGCATATGCCTGCCTGTAATCCCAGCTATTCAGGAGGCTAATAGGAGGAGGCTATTAGGACGACGGCAAGTTCAGGACCAGTCTCAGAAACTTAGTGAGATCTCAACAACTTAGCAAGACCCTGTCTCAAAAGGAAAAAAAAAAAAGTTGAAAAGACTGGGAATGTAGTTCAATGATAAAGAGCCCCCCCACTACCAAAAATAAATAAAGATTTCTAAGACCCCTACTGAAATCATAAGGATCTAAGAATATGAATCTATTTCACCTTTTAAGAAAAATGAAAAATAAATAAATATTAGAAAAGGAAGAAAAGATTGTCATTCTTACAAGTTCATCTCTGTGTTGGTCATCTTATACACTGTCTGTATAATAGTTCTTTTTATATATAGTGAGTTGGTTGGTTTAAGGGTGTAAAATAAGAGATAAGTTCATACAAATTTATCTAGAATACAAAGAATGCTTTTCCCCTGAAAACTAGCTACTATAGTGTTACAGTAACAGAGATGGAGCTGGGGAAAACATTTTAGCACATCTGCAAGTTGGCACCACCTGAACCCCTCTCAGTTACCATGGTAACTACTGATATGTGGGTAAAAATGAAACAAAGGCATTAACTTTTAATGCCTGCGGAGCTAGTTTAACCAGACTTTGCTGGAGCATCAGATGTTTTTGCGAAAGGAAGGAAGGAAGGAAAGAAAGAAGGAAGGAAGGAAGGAAGGAAGGAAGGAAGGAAGGAAGGGAAGAAGGAAGGAAGGAAGGAAGGGAAGAAGGAAGGAAGGAAGGAAGGAAGGAAGGAAGGAAGGAAGGAAGGAAGGAAGGAAGGAAGGAAGGAAGGAAGGGAGGGAGGGAGGACTAAATCATAGAATCTTAATGAAGCACTGTGAACTGCAGCCAAAATTCGAAGCTGTGGATCATTAAAACTAGTGCATTTCAACCTTGAACCAATCAATAACATGGACCCTGAAGTTTACAAAACCAAGTAATTTCTCAGGCAAAACTCAAATAGAACATTAAGAAGGATGAGCACACTATAAATGAGAATACAAACTGAAGTTATGCCATGGATTAAAGCTGTGTTTTAACCTTAAAATGTTTGCCTAATACTGGGAACTCTGAAGTAATAAAAAATAGAGATTTTATAAAAATATCTCAAAGCCCAATGCCCTCTACCCTGAAAAGCAATTGCTTCAAGATGTAATAGTCAGTTCTAAGGTACTGGCAAGATTTTAGTTTTTAAATTGAATGTCAGGAGCATACATTACAGTCTGGATCTGGATATGGTTTGTCCCCCACAGGCTTACGTCCCTGGTGGAGCAGTGAGGCAGTGGAACCTTTAAGAGGTGGGGTCTGTGGAAGGTAAGTAGACCATGGAGACTCCACACTCAGGAGTGGATTAATGCTGGTTTCACGGACTGGGTTGGGTGTCCCAGGAGTGGTGTAGTTCCTGAGACAGTGTACTGTTATAAAAAGATTAAGGCTGCCCCGCCCCCTGAATCTCTTCCTTCCTACCTTTGCATACACATTTCCACCAATATGACACCATCTGCCATGAGGTTCTCACCAGAGCCAAGCAGATGCCAGCACCATGCTCTTGAACCTCCAGAACTGTGAGTTAATTAAAACCTCTTTTCTTCATAAACTACCCAGACTCAGTTGTATTGTCCAAGCAACACAGAATAGACAAAGATAATATCTTTTGTCATTTTGATCATAGCCATCCTAACACATATGACTTGGTATCTGTATGGTTTTCATTTGTATTTCCCTTGTGATTAGTGATGCTGAGCACTTTTTCATATACCTGTTAGTCATTTGTATATCTTCTTGGAAAAAAGTTTATTTAGGTCCTTTGCTATTTGTAATCCTTTTTCTTTTCTTTTCTTTTCTTTTTTTTTTTTTTTGCTATCAAATTAGTTAAGTTCCTTATATATGTGGATATTATCCTTTATCGGATTTGTGATTTGAAAAAGTTTTCTCCCGTTCTATAGGTTGTCTTCTCATCCTGTTGATGGTTTTCCTTTGCTGTGCAGAAATTTGTAGTTTAATGCAATTTCATTTGCCTTAATTTTGGGGGTTATGTCCAAAATATGATTGCCCAGACCAGTATCATTGCCCAGACCAATAACATTTTCTCCCAGAAGTTTCACAATGTCAGGTCTTAAGTTTAAATCATGAATTCATTTTCAGTTAATTTTTGCCTACAATGAGATAAGGGTCCAATTTCCTTCTCCTGCCTATGAACTTTTCCCAACATCGTATATTGAACAGACGCTCCCTTCCATATTACACGTTCTTGACCTCCTTGTTGAAGATTGGTTGGCAGTAAATGCATGGATTTTTTTGGTTTATGTGTCATTTTTTTATTTATTCTTTTTAAAAAAACATTTGTGTTAATTTTAATGATAAAGAGGGCATAGGAGAAAAAACCTGCTGTTTCACTTATATTGCATAACAAGCTAACCAAACTTGTCATGGAAGATCAACTATAAAACAAATTATTTTATTTGTTGTTTTTATGACTTTTTCTGCAGATTTCTGTCTTTCAAATAAGGCTGAGGTATAGTACGTTGGCAAAAATAATAAAAGGCAAACAAAAATAGTGCTAAAGTAAGAAATACTCCAAACTGAAGTACCATGCCTGAAAATGTCACATAGTAACCATTTATCAGATTACAGCAGCAAGAGAAAGTTACTTCCAAGTCATAATTATTTTAGTGGTATGTGTCAACTTCTCCATGGTAACTTCCCAGCATCATTCTTCATTTGTGAAGTAGTAATTCATGTCAAAAAAGGAAAGGGAGGTTTGAGGAAGTCAGTGAGTTCACTCTGATAAATTACCTCTCGTTTTTATAAACGTGCCCATCAGCACAAAACTGAGCAATACCTAAGACTGGAAGAGACTTGGTTTAAGTTATGAAGAAAATGAGAATGGAAAAATACAAGAAGCTAGAACCAGTGGGCTTGAATAAACCCCTCCCTGAAAATCTAATTAAAAAAATAAAATCAATGAAAATAAAAAATAGAAACGAAACTCAGTACAAACTAGCCTGAGTGGTTTAATGGACAGAGCGATTGGGTCAACTCTCAGAGTTTTTATTTATTCTTTTTTTTTTTTTCTTATAAACTTAAAAAAATTTTTTTTTAGTTGTTAACTGATTTTTTTTTTTTTTTTTTTTTTCATTTAAATGTGGTGCTGAGTGTGGAACCCAGGGCCTTCCCCACCCCAGTCAAGCACTCTACCATAGAGCCACAACTCCAGCCCTTTTTTATTTATTCTTAAATGCATGGATTTATATTTGGGCTCTCCAGTCTGTCCCACTGGTCTGTATGTCTGTTTTTATTCCAGTACCATATTGTTTCTGCTACATTCTTCTCGCTCAAGATTGCTGTGTCGATCCAGGATATCTTATGGCTCTGGGTCAGTTTTAGTATTTTTTTTATCTCTGAAAAAATGCCATTGGAATGTTGAGAGGGATTGCATTGAATCCATATCATCACTTAGGAAGTAGGGATATCTTAACATATTAATTCTTCCAATCATGAACACAGAACATCTTTCCATTTATTTGTGTCTTCTTCAGTTGCTATCATCAATGTTCTATAGTTCTCAGAATACAGATCTTGCACCTCCTTGCTTAAATTTATTCCTAAATATTTTGTTCTTTTTGATGCTATGGTAAATGGGATTGTTTTCGTATAGTTCACTGTAACTGCCTGGAAACACAACTGATTTTTGTGTGCATTGATTTTATGTCCTGCAACTTTACTGAATTAATTTATTAGTTCTAACAGGTTCTCTTGGTGGAGTTTTTAGTGTCACCGACCATGTCATCTGCAAAGAGATAAAATTTTGCTTCTTTCTGATCTGCGTGTCTATTTCTTCTCACTGCATAATTGCTCTGGTGAAAACTTTTATCCTATGTTGAATAACAGCAGGAAGGGGGACTCCTTGTCTTGTTTCTGGTCATAGAGAAAAAACTTCCAGCTCTTCACCACTGTGCGTCAATGTGTTTGTAGCTATGGGCTTGTCATGCAAGGCTCATACTGTGATGAGCTACTGTCCGTCTATACCTAATTTTTTGAGAGTTTTTATCATTAAATATGTTGAATTTTGGGGCCGGGGATATAGCTCAGTTGGTAGAGTGCTCGCCTCGCAAGCACAGGGCCCTGGGTTCAATCCCCAGCACCACAAAAAAAAAGAAAAAGAAAAAAAGATACTGAATTTTGTCAAGTGCATTTCCTGCATCTATTGAAATGACCTTCAATATTCATCCTTCTTTCTCTTCTTGTGGCGTACCTCATTCCCAGGTGTGTGTGTTTTGAACCACGTTTGCAACCCAGGGATAAATTCCTCTCAATCATGGTGTATGATCCTTTTAACACACCATATTCAGTTTGCTAGTATTTTATTGTGGATTTTTGCATCCTTGCTCATCAAAGATGTTGGCCTTTAATTTTCTCTTCTTGTAGCATCCTTGTCTGGGTTTGGTATTGGGGTAACTGACTTCATAGAATAAGTTCAGAAATGTTCCCTCCTCTTCAACTGATTGGAAGAGTTGGAGAAGAATTGGAATTAATTCTTTTTTTAATGTTTGCTAACATTCACCAATGAAGTCACCCAGACCTGGACTTTTCTTTGTCAGGAGGTTTTTGATTAGTGATTCAATCTCCTCGGTCATATAGGTCTGTTCGGATTTTCTATTTCTTCATAATTCAATCTTGGTAGGTTGGGTGTTTCTAGGAATTTACTCACTTCATCTAGGTTGTGTGAATTTTTGGCACATAGTTATTCAAAGAAGTCTCTTAAGATCATTTGTATTTCTGTGGTATTGGCGGTGATGTCTCCTCTTTCACTTATAATCTTTCTTATGTGAATCCTTTTTCTTAGTCTAGCTGAAGATGTGTCAGTGTTATTGATCTTTCCTCTTGTGTCTGACTCAATCATTTTTGCTCCAGTCTTTATTTCTTTTCCTGTGCTAGCTTAGCTTGTTCTAGTCTTTCTAGTTACTTGAAGAATAAAGTCAGGGTTGTTTATTTGAGATATTTCTTACTGTGAACATTATCACTGGTAACTTCCTTTTTAGGTTTCTTTTGCTGCATCCCATACATTTTGGTATGCTCAGGATTTATTTTTGTTTCTCTTGTGCTTTTTTTCCCCCTTTTTTCTCTGCTGGGAACTGAATCCAGGGGTGCTCTATCCCTGAGCTACATTTTTTTTTTTTAATGTGGCCTCACTAAGCACAGGCTGGCCTTGAACTTGTAATCCTCCTGCCCCAGACTGCTGAGTAGCTGGTAGCTGGGATTATAGGTGTGTACCTGACTTTATTTCCCTTTGGATTTCCTCTTTGACTCATATGTTGTTCAGGAGTATGTTAATTTCCTTTTGTTTTTAATTTTTCACTTTCTTTTATTTATTTCTAATTTCATATTGTGTTCAGAAAACATACTTGATTTCAATCTTCTTAAATTTGCTAAAAACAACCATCTGTGAATTGATGGCCCAACGTACGATCTCTCCTAGAGAATGCTGTGCGTGCCTGAGAAGACGCATCCTATTACTGAAGCCAGAATTAAGGACAGGTAGTTAGTGTAGAAATAGAAAATCGGGTCAATTCGAGGAAATGAAGCCATGAAGCCATCTGCCTTTGGAAGTTGGAGACTGCCCCTGGAAGAATGGAATATCAAAGATCTCCGGAGCCCATTGATTACCAAATTTACCTGCCTTTATCAAGGACTGCAAACAAGGAGCTGCTAATTAATGCCCCCTGGCCCTTACCCGCCTGAATCACCTTGGCCCTCCCCCTGCCCTTGGCTTCTCACTTATGCAAAACCGGGCCTAGTCACGAAGGCAGGAAGGAGAGATAAGGGGGGAAAGAACTGGAGAACAAAAGACTTTAACCTATAAAAGATGCAGGGTGTGCTCACTTCTTGGGACTTTAGAACATCAGCCATGGCCCCCTTCTTCCTGCCGGGAGAAGTCTGTATTATTACCTTTAAATAAAACCTGCTTAATATGCTTGCCTTGGCTGCTTCTCTAGTGCTTAATCTTCAACATTAGAAGAAGCAGAACTCGTCACCGGTAAACGGCGGTATCATTACTACTAGGTGGAAGGTTCTGTGTGTGTCTGTTCCGCTCGCTTGGTCTAGTGTTATTATTCAAGTTCACTGTTTCGTTATTGATTTTCTGTCTTGATGATCTCACCATTGTTGAAAGTGAGGTATTGAAGTCCCTACCATTCCTGTTTTGTTATTCAGTCCTTAGATTCTGTCAATATTAGCTTTACACATTTATGTACTCTGATGTCAGGAGCATATATATTTACAATTATCACACCCTCTTGATAAATTGGTCCCTTTGTTGTTACATAATTACCTTTTCTGTGTCTCCTAGCAGTTTTTGACTTGAAGTCTGTTTTGTCTGATCCAAGTACAGTATTCCTGTTCTCTTTTGTTCATCTTTGCATGGAAAGTCTTTCTCCATCTCTTTACTTTCAACCTATGTGTGTCCTTAAAGTCAAAGTAAGTCTTTTGTGGGTATTAGGTTGTTGAATCTTTTTTTTTTTTTGGTACCAAGGATTGAACTCAGGGCACTTAAGCACTGAGCCACCTCTCCAGCCCTATTTTGTATTTTATTTAGAGACAGGATCTCACTGAGTTGCTTAGTGCCTTGCTTTTGCCAAGGCTGGCTTTGAACTCGAGATCCTCCTGCCTCTGCCTCCCAAGCTGCTGGGGTTAGAGGTGTGTGCCACGCCCAGCTGTTTGTTGTTGAATCTTGTTGTTATTGTCCTTTTTTATTTTTCCTCTCAGTCATTCTATGTCTTTAAATCAGATAATTTACTCTACTTAAATTTGAAGTAATTACCAACAGGAAAAGACTTCCTACCCCACTTTGTTAATTATTTTTGTTCTCCTTTGCTCCTCTCTCTCTCTCTACCTCTCTCTCCCTCTCTCCCTCTTGCATGCTAAGTGTCTACTCCAACACCCTCAGCCCCTTTCGCCACTCTTGAAATGCTCACTGGTGATTCAATGGTGCTTTTTTCTTTTTTTGTCTTTTTTTCCCCCCGGCGGTAGTATTCGATTCTTTTCTCTGTATCTTTCATGTATCCACAACGGAATTTTTCTTACATTTACCATGAGGCTATATAAAACATCTTACAATTATGATAATCTACTGTAAACTGGTAACTTAATTTCAATTGCGTACCAAAACACTACATTTCACTCTTCCCTGTACCTACAATTTATCTTATTGTTTTCATAATTTACATCTTATCATATTGCATATCCATAAATAGTTTTGTCTTAACTTTTATGCTAATGTTGAAAGTGACTTATGTAACCAAACTTATAGCATGAAAGTACTCTGAACTTGACTATAAATTTATCTTTATCAGTGAGTTTTAGACTTTTCATATTTCATGTTCCTAAATTAGCATCTTTTCATCTTGAAGAACTCCCTTAGCATTTTATACAATGCAAGTCTGGTGATGAACTCCCTAGCCTATTTTTCTGAGGAAGTCTTTATCTCTTGTTCATTTCTAAATGACAGCTTTTCCAGGTATAGAATTCTTGGTTGGCAGGATTCTTTTGTTTTTGTTTTTGTTTTTTTACCATTTTGGATATATTACCCCACTCTCTCCTGGCCTGCAAGTTTTGCTGAGAACTCTGATAGCCTTATAGAGATTTCCTTTTTTTTCCTATGGGATGTTTTTCTTTTGGTACTTGGGAACTCCTCTTGACCTTTGACCTTTGATAATTTGATTACAATATATCTTGGTATAATTTTATTTTGAGTTGAATTTATTCAAAGAGTTGTGAGCTGACCTAGATGTCTATATTCCCCCTCCTCATAATGTGGGGAGTTTTCAGTCATTATTTCTTTAAGTAAGCTTTCTTCTCCCTTCTCTTCCTCTTTTCTCTGTGGAACTTCTGCAGTGCATACCTTGGCTCATGTGCTGATGTCTCAGAAATCTTACAGTATTTTTTCACTCTTTTTCATTCAGTTCTTTTCCTTCTCTGACTGGTTGATTTCAAATGGCCTTTCTTCAAGTCCATAGCCTCATTCTTCTATTTGATCCAGTCTGCTGTCGAAGTTCCCTTTTGCATTTTTAAGTTTTAGTTATCATATTGTTCAGCTCCAGAATTTCTGTTTGGTTCCAGATTTCTTTTTTTTAAACTGGAAACTGAATCTAGGGCCTGTGTATGCCAGGCAAGCACTATATCGCTGAGCTATACCCCCAGCCCTTTTTAAATTTTTATTTTGAGACAGGTCTCACTAAACTTCCAGGTTGGCCTTGAACTTGAAATCCTCTTGCCTCCATCTCCTGAGTAGCTGGGATTATGGGCATGTGCCATCACACCCATTTATTTGATTCTTTTTAAGATTTCTGTCTCTTTATTGAACTTCTAATTTTGCACATGCACTATTTCCATTGTGTTCTCTATTTGTGTTCTCCTATAGCTCACTGAGCCCCTTTAAAGCAATTATTGTGAATTATTTGCAGGCAATTCGCAGATCTCCATTTCTTTAGGGTTACTTATCGGGGACATTACTGTCTTTCTTTGGTGACGTAAGGTTTCCTTAACTTTTCCTGTTTCTTAAAGTCTTGCTTTGCTATCTTCACATTTGAGAAAGGAGACGTCTCCTCTATTCTTTATTGATTGACTTTGGGAAAGAAAGACCTCTACTCATGAGTTCTGCTAGGCATACTGGGTGTCTCTCTGAACTTCTCTGTGTATCTGCCCACTCCACATCTCTGCGTCCGTTCTCTCGGGGGGAAAAGGTTCAGTTTCCTGAAAGCGAGCCAAGTGCTCAGAGACCCCTGATTATTTTCCTCTGACTGTGCTCTGAAGTGCTCGGGGCTAATTGTCTTCTCCCAGTCCCATGGAGTTGAGCTGTTCGTCAGCCTGTGCTTCTGCAGATCTGTGATCTGCAGAGACACATGCACACCACCTGGAGGGGTGCACAGAAAACACCAGCTCTTGGGGACTGCAGAGTCCTGGGGGTCCACATGGGCTATTTGAGGGGGGCTTACCAGGGGTGCATTCTACGAGGTTTTGGGGGGAGGGCTCTTGATGCAGTCTGCCGGGTGGTTGTAGAACTTGTCGAGTTCCATGCCCCAGTTGCTGTAAGCCCCGTCCCTTTTCCCTGTTCCTAGTTAGGCCCAGACTAACACTCTCAGTGTCTGGGTGGGGAAGAAGGAAGTGGGTCTCGGGCGCAGGACCCCGTGTGCCAGGGCAGCCATGCACTCGTGATGCTCCCACGTCCCCCATGAAAGAAATCCCCAGCTTGTCACTGAGGTGTGCCATTGGGGTGGGTTCAGCAGGTTGGCTGCCCCTGTTCATCGTCCCCTCTTTAATAGGTCTGTTCTCTAGTGGGTCACGGAGGCCTGTCCCCTGAACTCCCAGCTTCCACCAAGCTACTCTGACCATGGGTAGAAGCCAAAATCAGCGTGTGGGGGGCGGGGGGCTAACATCACCTGTTGTGTCAAACACTGTCATTGTCCCTCAGCATGCAGGTCTGCAAATGATGAAACCAATACCATCCCTTAACTTTCGCTCTAATAGTCTGCCCTTAATTTTCATTTTTATTTTGGCTTTAGTCTCACAGGCACCTACTCTTCACAGATCGTTAGAAAATCAAACAACTAAAAGATTTTTCTTTTCACCCAGCATGCTGAAGACTTTGTTTTTATATGGAAAGAAGAAACATATCGACTATAACAAAATAAAAAAACATTCCATTCTCTGAAGTTCTTCTGTTGATTTGGCTACTTATGGAGCCACTAACACAAAATCTGAAACAGGTCTAATTGTGATAAGTTAAAATGATTTTGCATCTTATTAGAAATAAGTGCGTATGATTCAAGGTACTTATTCCCAGACAGGGCATGCAATTTCCTACTAAATATCCACACTACTCGATTAAAGAAAGGTATCTTCTTTTTCTGTTTTTCCAGCTGTCTCTTAGTATTTCTTCTGAACATTTTATTTAGTAGTTTAAAAGTTTTCCACGAGAAAAGCCAACATTCAGTTTTTCGGGTTGTCCTGTCCTATGCATGGCTGTGCTCCCTGAGAGCGTCTGCTCATCTTCTACTACGCCCAGTTCACTGCCTGCACCCCACAACCTGTGATTTGCTGGATTGCTCCAGCCAGACCTGCTTCTGCCAATGGTGAGCCTATTGCCGAGCAGTTGGTGACTGGGAATCTGATACTAGGGGAGTATCAGAAATCAGCAAATGTTATGGGGTTTTCCTCCATCTCTCCAGAGCAGGTTGTTAAAATGTGAACTTAGGACATCACTGCCTACAAACCCAGAGAAGGAGACCTGCTATCGCTAAAGAGGCTGCTTATAAACATTGGAAGCAGCAAGCCCCCTCGTGGCCGTTGTCAGAATTGCAGGGGATGAGAGGGTAAGGTTAAAAGATGATTTCTCCCACCTTTTACATAAGGTGCACTGTTAGAGGAACAGTACTGATTGTTGTAGGTCAATGTCACCTGCCTCCGATCACTTAAATGTCATTAAACCACTTAAATGTCATTATCAAGAGCCGTAAACATCTTATTAGTATAATTTTCTTTGTCTTTGTTTAGCAGACATTTCTTTTGAAGATCATTCATTTTCTCTGGTTCTCTGGGGACATGGCTACAGGAAAGGCAGCATGTCCCCAAATTGTCTAAGTCCCTTAGATGTACAGCTAAGCCATATGAGAAAAGCTAACTGTACTAAAACACAAACCACATAAGGACTCCTTCCTGATTAACACTGTGCACTTGCTTCCTTTTGTATCTAAAATAAGATCTAAATTGCTCACCAAGACCCCTGGGTCCTGGGCAGCCTAATTCCTGCCAGACCTTGGATGTTTCTTCCCCTGGCTGACCCCTTTCTGTTATGCAGGTGTCAGCACAAAGTCCTCTTCACAACAGGGCTTTTCCTGGGCACCTGCTCTATACCAGTGTCCACCCACTTGTCTGTGTATTGGTCACATCAGCAGACTTGATTTTCTTCAGACCATTTATCTCTACCTGAAGCCGCCCTGTCTAGAAGCTGGAAGCTCAGTGTGGACGAGGCCCTGTCTGTCTTACTCTTAGTACCTTTCCCACAACAGACCTCTGGTATGAACAGATGTCTCCAGTGAAAACAATCGAGAGTCCTGCACCCATCAGCCTTCCCACCAAAGTTCTCATCCTGGTGTAGAGTGACCAATTTCCTTGGACAGTCCCTATTTTGGCACTGAAAGTCACCATTCTTGGAGATTCTTCAGCCCCAGGCAGAACTGAAATGGTCGGCATCTTAGTCTGTTTTCTGTTGCTGTAACAGAATACATGTGACTGGATCACTTATAAAGGAAAGAAGTTTGTTTGGGCTTACAGTTCTAGAAGTCCAAGAACTGGCATCTGCTTAGCTTCTGGTGAGGACATTACACTGCTCCATGCGTGACAGAAAGAAAGGCAAGCAGAGGAGCAAGAAAGAGCCAAGGAAAGCCAAACTTACTTTATAACAACCTGCTCTCTGGGTAACTACTCCAGTCCTACCAGAGCAAGAACTCAGTACAAAAGGCACTGATCCATCAAGAGGTTCCTCCCAGTGACCCGAACTCTTCCTGCAAGGCCCCACCTCCCAGCACCGTTGCATGAAGGAGCTAAACCTCAATGTAGTCTTGGTGGGGACAACAGTACTCAATGGCAGTTGGTCACCTTGGAACTGGTTACCTAGAATCCCTTGTGGGATTATTTTGAAAAATAGCTAAGGAGCATTAAATTTTTTAAAATATCAATAACACCCTCTGAATAATAGAAGTCAACTTGCATATTATCCTTTATCCCTCTGGGGACGGGTGTGGATTATTTCAATCAGCAGAGTTAAACTATCTTAGCACATTCATTTGTATTAGTCTTAAAAATTCAAAATATGCAACCTAATATTTCTTTAAAAAGGATCACATTGCATTTTGCAGGTAATGTTTTTAATATGAACTGTCTTTTCAGATATAATGTGTTACAAATACCACATGCGTGACTCATTGCTAGTAAGGTTAGGAACTTCCCACATGAAGTCACTTAGACTCCTAAAATAAGTTTATTCATGGTTTTTTTTAACATCTTCCTGATTAAAAAAAAAAAATCAATGGGGCTGGGGAGATAGCTCAGTTGGTAGAGTGCTTGCCTTGCAAGCACAAGGCTCTGGGTTCAATCCCCAGCCCCACAAAAAAAAAAAAAAAAATCAAAAACCGAGTTTTCCTTGTTTTATTTGCAAACATTTCTATTTCTCCTTGAACTTGAAATCGTCATCAAGAGACGTCATTCCACTAACAGTGGCTGAGCTACCACAGACGTCTAAATTAGGAAGGGATTAGGTAGTCCTCAGTTGGCATTTATCAGAATGAGTCAATGAAGGAACAAAACATATCAAAAGATGAATTTTAAATCTATTTAGGGAATTAAAATGCAACATGTGCTGAGACCATCCCCAGTGTACAGAAGAACCGTGTTCTCTATGGTGATGCCAAAGGGTGGGTCCGCCATGTCTGGTTGCCATATTGTCTAATTGGCAAGAAGACAGCTGACGAGAGAGACAGGAGGCCACATGCTCTTTCCAACCCCCATTCCCACCCTTGTCAGAATGTCCACCTGTCTTCTGAAATCACCAAGAGCCAGCGGGGAAGGAAAGGTCACAGCTTCTCTGTGGCCAGCTTCTGCAATCCATGCCAATGACCGGTGTTGGAGGGCAACCTGCGGGTCCCCTTATTTCTCATCCCTATCGTTGTTGACAATATTCCAAGACCAACAGGGAATCTGTTGAATTCAAGACCAAGATCTTGAATTGAAATCCCTCATGTCACCCACCTGGTTCACACCCATGGCACTCCTGAAAGTGTGGTTCAATACATACCACACCCCAAAATCATGTGAAGTACTTATTAAACAGACAGATTCCTGGGTTCTACTAAGTCAGAATTCCATGGGGTAGTGGGTAGGAGCTTGCGTTTGTAACAAATCCTCTGGTAGTTCTGTTCTGTATCAGGATTGAGCTCAGTGATTCTCTCCTGGTGTCTGAGCACGTTCCCCAAGTCTCACGTTTTGGGAATTTAATGCCCAAGGCAGCAGTGTTGGAGGTGGGCCCTAACAGGAGGGGTTTGGTCATGAAGGTCCTTCCCTCATAAATGGACTGATACCACATAAAAAGAGATTGCTGAAATGGCCCATCTTTTGCTCTTCTGCTAGGTGAGGAACAGAGTTCCTGTCTCTGGCCCTCCCACCTTCCACCACGTGAGAACACAGCAAGAAGGCTCTCCAGCAATGGCCAAGACTTGATCTTGGACTTCCGATCCTCCAGAACTGTGAGAAATAAGTTTCTGTTCTTTATAAATTACCCGTCTTGGGTATTTTCTTATAGTAGCACAAAACAGACCCAGACATACTTGGTCTTCTAAGCAGAACTAACTCTCAGACTCCCTCTCCCCTCTAGAGAAATCTTTTCAGGAGAATTTCTGTCCTAGGTATGCCCATGGCAAAGCCCCTTCTAGACATCCTTCTCTTTGGAAAAAAATCCATGAGCTCTGAGGATTGAAATTAAGTGTACGTGAAAGTGACTTTCCAGTCTTGACTCCCGCAAAGCAAAGAATGACCCACACAAACATCACAGGTAAGGTCTGTCTTCTGAGGAACTTCACCTGAACTCTTGCTTTCGCTTGATTTTGAGGACGCCAGACCTCGGGTTTGCCTTATGCTTGAACCTGGTTTTCTCTAACAAGCAATGAGCTACTGGTCAGGTCCAGAGCTGTGGTTAAATGTCTCCTCCAAAATTTGTGAAAAAAATTAGTTTCTATTGTAAAAAGCAATTAAACTAGCAGGTGAGATCTTAATTGGTATTTAGATCATGAGGTCTCCACTCTTGTGATGGATTAATGTTTTATCACAGGAGCCAGTTATTTACCATAGGAATGAATTCCTAGTTCTCTCTCTTTCCCTCTCTCTCTCTCTCTCTCTCTCTCTCTCTCTCTCTCTCTTTCTCTCTCTTTCCTTTTCTCTCTCTCTCTCTCTCTCCCCCCCCTCTCTCTCTCCCTCTCTCTCTCTTTCCTTTTCTCTCTCTCTCTCTCTCTCTCTCTCCCCCCTCTCTCTCTCCCTCTCTCTCTCTTTTCCTTTTCTCTCTCTCTCTCTCCCCCCTCTCTCTTTCCCTCTCTCTCTCTCTCTCTCTCTCCCCCTCTCTCTCTCCCTCTCTCTCTCTCTCTCTCTCCCCCTTTCTCTTCCTCTCTCTCTCTCTTTCTCTCTCTCTCTCTCTCTTGCCTTCTACCATGTAATGACAGCAGGAAGGCTCTCACCAGATGTGGTCCCTCAATGTGGAACTGCCCAGCCTCTAGACTTTGAGTCACATAAACTTCTGTTGTTTCTAATTTCCCAGGCTGTGGTACTCTGTGATAGCAGCAGAATATATACCAAGACATCCTGAAATCCCAGGCCGTGGGCACTGAACTGTCCAGGTGGGTTAGTCTAACTTAAAGCGAACTACGACCTGCTGGTCTCACAGCCTAGTGGATGTTCTTCATTTCAGCAATATCCTAGTAGGTAGTTTTAGAAAATAAATCTTCCCTGGACACACCAAAAGTAAATCATTAAGTATAATTAAGTAAATTAATAGTAACTGATTTATTATGTGTAAAACAGCCAGAATAATACAACATACTTTGGAATGTTACATAACAGTTGTGTCAGTTTTATGTCACTGTGAAAAAATACCTGAGAAAAACAACTTCATGGAGGAATAATTTTATTTTGACTCATAGTTTCAGACGCTCCAGTCCACATTCTGCTGGTCCCACTGCTGTGGACCTGTGATGAAGCAGAACATCATGGTGGAGGGCATGACAGAGCAAAGGGAGAGAGAGGAGAGGCAGGGGTGGGGAATGAGGTGTGTTTCCAAGGACACACCTCAAGGACCTGCTCCCTTCAATCAGGGTCGCAATTCCCACAGCCCCCACCACCTCCAGCGGCCCATTCAGCTGTCAGTGGATTAATCAACTAATGGGGTCAGATCCTAATAATGCAATCAGCTTCCCAAAGTCCTACCTCTGAACACTGCTGCATTGGAGACCAAGCCTTCTTCACACAAGCCTTTTGGGGACACCTCACATCCAAACCATAACACTGGACATTAAAATGCAAATATGGACCTAGATAAAAGCACTGGGTACAAATACATTTCTAAATACATATAATTTAAAATACTCCATAAGCAGGACATGATGGCACATGCCTGAATCCCTGAGACTGGAAGGCTGAGGCAGGAGGATCTCAAGTTTGAGGCCAGCCTCTGCAATTTAGTGAGGGCCTCTCTCGAAATAAGATAAAAGAATGACTGGGGATGTAACTCAGTCACCCCTCCATTCGATCTCCAGTACACAACACCAATAACAGTCATAATAATATTCTAATGATTACAAAGAGGAAATGAGTTATTATCTTTTTAAATAGCTCCTACTTTCTCTTTTTACTATTTTGTGGAATCATGTTTTAAACAGACAGGTTCCTGGGTTCCTGGGTCTCTAAAGACTTCAGCTGCTCCCTGAAAAGCAGTGGCACGTGCCTGTCATTCCAGCGGCTCAGGAGACTGCGACAGGAAGATCGCAAGTTCGAAGTCAGCCTCAGCAACTTAGTGAGGCCCTAAGCAACTTAGGGAGACCCTGTCTCACTGTTTGAGCACCTCTGGATTCAATCCATGGTACCAAAAGAAAGAAAGAAAAAGCAATGGACGGCAAGGAAGATGTGCCCAGCTGAAATCAAACCTTCCCACCTGCCTCCAGGACGCTCAGATGATTGACTTCTACGGGCATCACTGGGCATTCCTTCAAGGGTCACTCCAAACTGGAAGGATACCTTCCCCGCAGGGCACCTCTCTCTTTTGACTGCCTTTTGGCTGTATAACACATGCAGCCCCAAACTAGCTCACTCCAGTCCGAGAGAAGCTGTAAGGCAAGAGCCCCAACAATGCTCTGTCATTCCAAAAGGTTTTAGTTTTGCAACTAACCATTATGCTGGTAGAAATTCAGAGTAGACAGCATCTGGAGAGTAAAATTAACTGGTATAAAGTTCTTGTGCCTAACCGTGTAACCTTTCTCAGAGCGTTCTCACTCTTCTCGCCTGGTTTTCTGGGGCCATTTCAGATCACAAGTAGCATTAGAAGGAAAAGCAGAGATGGGGACAGAGATAACCACTTAAATTACAGACAAATTAATTTAGCAATGATCAGGGGGAAAAAAAAAAAGAACAATTAGTTGATGCAATTAGGAGCTATTCCGTACCTGCTACAAATCCAGCTTTGGACTGGGTCTGCAGAACAGAATGAATGATACCCTGTTGGTGCTCTTATGACGAACGTGATCTGTATGTTAAGACCAGTATTTAGTGACTAACTTCAATATAACTATAAAAGTGTCAATGGTAGTTATTTTGCACAAGTATCAATTGCCCTAACTTCAGGAAATAAAGGTATTTGCTGGAAGCATTGGACAACTTATGAAATTGTCAGTCTGAACAAGAAGGCTGCAGAAACATCAGGAACCCAAAGACGACAGTGAGAAGAAGTCACACACTCTTCTTGTGGAAGAGTGAACCAGGAGTAGAGACGTGCAGAGATTGGGGACAGCTGGAATCCCAGCACCCATCTGTGGCTGTCTCTACTCGAGAGTCACTCTTCCACAAAAAAAAGAGATCTTGGGCTGGGGATATAGCTCAGTTGGTAGAGTGCTTGCCTTGCAAGCACGAGGTCCTGGGTTCAATCCCCGGCACTGCAAAAAAGAAAAGAGGTCTTGCTCTAACTTGCCTTATCAACTCCAGTGCACAGGGGAACAGTTACATGAATCAGCAGCCTGAGAATGACACAGAGTGACTACTAACTTTGGGACATTCCTTGCTTTGCTGTACACATAGAACTTTCCAGGCAGCTATTCCCAAGAGACCTTTAAGCACATTGCAAATACCACAACTATGGTGTAAAATGCTGGTCAACATTGAAAATTCAGCAGTCCTCTGTTCCCCAGTGGAACATAACCCAAAATGATATCTAGCAATCACATCCAGAGGTAAAACAGGTGCCAAATTAGAGGTTACAGACTGGATTGTGTTCCTAACAAACTGGATTCTTGGTTGTGGCCAGGTGAGTCTTATAAATAAGATGAGTCTTCCATGTTTTTGTGCCCAAGGTAGCAAAAGAATACTTTCATAATTGGTCGCTATGTTAGCTTTCCATAGCTATGATCAAATGCCTGAGAAAAATAACTTAGAGAAGTAAAGATTTATTCTGGCTCACAGTTGCAGAGGTTGCAATCCATGATTGGCTGACTTCCTCACAACGGGCGTATGTTGAGGCAGAATGTCATGTAGAAGGGCATGGTAAAGGAAAACTGGCAGTCAGAAAGCAGAAAGAAAATGAGAGGAAGGGGCTAGGAACAAAATACAGTTCCCAGGGTCACACCTCCGGACCTACTGGCTTAACGAGGCCTCACTTCTGTAGTTTCCACCACCTCCCAACAGTCCCCTCAGCTGTCGGTGGATGGATCCACTGATGGATCCTGCTCCCTCCACTTCCCCAGAGCCCTGTCTCTGAACATGACTGTGTTGGGAACCAAGCCTTCAACAATGAGTCTTTGGGGGGCACTTCATATCCAAACCATAACAATCACCCAGTCCCCATAATTGCTAAGTGTCTCCGTGGTATGCTACAATATATTTGCTCTGTGTCCCTGATTCCTGGCACAGAGCTCCTAAAACCCTGGGAACTTCCTGAGCGCTATGGTTTAGATATTAGGTGTCTCTCAAAAGCTTATGTGTGAAACAATGTAAGAAGGTTTAGAGATGAAAGGTTTGGGTTATAAGAGGTTTAACCTAATCAGTGGATTAATCCCCTGATAGGGATTGACTTGGTGCACCCTGTAGGCAGGTAGGGTGTGGTGGAGGAGGGAAGTCCCTGGTGGGGGTGACTTTGGGGTGTATATTTTGTGCTTGGTGAGCAGAGCTCTCTCTGCTTCCTGGTGCCATGCTCCTGGCTACTTTCCTCTACCACATCCTTCAACCACAATGTACTTCTGCCTCATCTCAGGCCCCAGGGGATGGAGCTGGCCATCTATGGACTGAGATCTCTGAAACTATGAGCCCCTAAATGCTTCTCCTTCTCTAATTGTTCTTGTCAAGTCCTTTGGGCACAGCAGCAAAACAAGGTGACGAAAACACTGAGTGATTGGAGTGTCTTGTTATTTATAACAAGCCAATTTCTACTCTACCCAAGTCTATGCTAATGAGTTGACTTAGGGTGGGGCCCCTGGCTATCCCCAAGGTGGGACTGATCACCAGAAAGACCAAAGTTGTGATTAGCTTACCCACTGACCTTCCAGAGACTAAAGGAGAGGTTGAGGGGGTTATAAAAAATCTTGAAGGCTCTGTAATCCCAGCTACTCGGGAGGCTGAGGCAGGATGGTCACAAGTTTGAGGCCAACCTTGGCCCTTGGCAAGACCTTGTCTCACAATAAAAAATAAAAAGGGCTGGGATGTAGCTCAGTGGTAGAGCACCCCTGGATTCAACCTCCAGCACCACACAACTCTTGAAGGATAGCTGATGGGCTTCTGGGTGGGTTGGTGAGCTCACCGGGGTGCCAGAAGGTGGAGCACCCACAGAGGTGGCGGGAGCCAGGTGCCCGGCACTCGCCCCATTCATTTCCTTTCCTGTACATCTCCTCTCTTCCACGAGGCTCTTCCTGAGTTGTAGGCTTTATCATAAGCCAGTAAACGTTAGTGAACTGTCTCTCTGAGATCTGTGAGCAGTTTAGCAAATTATGAACCCTAAAGCAAAGGTTGTGAGAACCCCTAAATTTGTAGTCATCCAGGCAGAAGCATGGATACTCCAGGCACCTCTTTGTGGTTTGCATTTGAAGCAAGGATGGGAGCCATCTTGGGAGGTTGAGTCCTTAACCTGTAGGATCTGTGATAATTCCTAACGTTAGTGTCAGAATTTCATTGAATTGTTGAACACCACGTTGGAGAGCTGGATCATTGGTGTTGGAAAATAAAGTCATCTCTTGAAACCCAGGTGACTGGATTCCAGGACTCCCCTCCCAACACACATACACAATCAAAAATCTGGGAATCCTAAGTCCCTTATATAAAAAGCATAGTATTTCCCTAAAACCTAGGCACATCCTCTCGCACGCTGTAAAACATCTCTGGACAACTTACAATACCCAATACAATCAAATGCTCTACAAATAGCTGTTGTTCTGTTTTGTCAAGGGAATAATGACAAGGAAATAATAAGCCTGTCTATGTTCAGTACAGACGCAATTTTTTTTTTTTCAGATATTTTCCACCCAAGGTGAATTGAATCTGTGGTTCCAGAACCCACTGATACAGGAAGCTGATTGTACACCAATATTTGATATCAGGAGGAAAAAACCCTCACACATTCCTACAGTGAGGGACTTCTGGTTACATTCAAATTGAGGATTGAAATGCTTGGATTCTGGGCCCGTCCCACGTGGTTTAGCCACATATCCCTGCCTTGGGTCTTCTTGCCACCAGACCAAGCTTTGGTCTTTCCAATTACCTGACAGTTGGTAGGACCAGAGTAAAAGACTAAAGAACCTGACGGTGGGTGCCCAGTTTCCCCCTTGCCCTCTTCTGCTGCCTCTTTGCCCCTTGAATTCTCTTCTCTTTCCCATGAACTTAGGCTAGCCAATAAGCCACAAGGCAAGGAAATGCAGAAATCAATAAAGTCATGATGCTTAATGATGGGAATATCTCTGAGAAATGGTTACTAGGTGACTTCCCTATTGTGTGAGTACCACAGAGTGTACTTGCACACACTAAAATCACTGTGATGGCACTGGGTGACTTAACCTTATGGGGCCACCATCATGTATGATCTCACATTGAAGAAAAATGTGATGGATGACTGTACTGTCCAGATGTGATTGTTACCAAGATTGTACAGGGCAGAGCATTAGTTCCATGTTATAGCACACGCTTTACACGTGTGAGGCCGTGTTCAATCCCCAGCACCACATATGCACATGTGCATGCACACACACACACACATACACACACACACACGCATGCATGCACACACACACACACACTGTACCAAACAATATCATACTCCCTCTGGGCCACTCTTCCTAAAGGTTGTATCTCCCAATAGCACTAAGCTGGGAACCAAGCCTTTAACACCTGTACCTTTGGGGAACATTCAAATTATAGCAAAGTCTTCAACCTCTCTCTAGTCTCTTGACTCATTTTCTTTTTATACCAGAAAGCTCTGGCCATCTTGGTTTGCAGACTGAGTGGATGCTGAGATTTTCTATTCAAAACCGATTCTACTTGGAGGACTTTCTCCCTTCTCTTTGTCCATCAGACCCTGTGTGTGGGTTGAGGGAGAGATGGAGGAGTAGCAACACAGGCACCCTAAAAGGTGAGCAGGGCCATCCCGTGACTTCTAGATGGTGACTTGTGCTTTCAGGAACCTACCAGACCCAGTTCAGTACTGACCACCTTCACGTGATGCTGCAGTATTCCAGACAACTGACTTCCTGGACAGGCCAATCAACGGAACCTGATTAACAAGAGGTAACTGGACCACTTGGATCCATGATCAGAGGGGACATCTGCACTCACAATATGTACATATATGCATGCCTTTATTCTGATGTTTTAAAAGACCTTCCTCTACATTTTATGCCAGGGTTTCTGGCCCCATAATGTCACTGTGCTTGACTATTTGATATAGAGTTGAGATAAATGATTAGAATTGTAACCAGCTGCAAGTTGGCACCTTGAAAGCAGAACTTGTGGTGAGGACGTCCACATAACCTACGTCATCCCTACCCAAAATCAGGTTGTGCCCCTCTTAGTCGGCTGCCCTGAAAAATCACTTTAGTCAACTATAAACTTGTGAATCCTTGCAATTTCTCCTCTTTCTTATCCTGATTATGTAGTTTACAAACGCTCGCGTGCATGCTCACACACAAGCAGATGCACATGTAACACATACACACACACCAGACAGTGTGAATCAAGTTTGAATCCTGGTTGTCAGTTGAAAGGCAGGTGGGAGCAGGTGGATCATGCTTGGCTTCGTCTACGTGGGAAAAGACTTCCTTCCCCAAGCTAGAGAAGCACAGGGGAGGTGCTATCTTTCGGATCTGAAGTGTTCCCCAAAGGCCCATGGGTTAGACTGTGGTTCTACTCAAAGGTGGCAAAAACCTTTAAGAGGTGGGGCCTAGTGAGAGAATATTGGTTCATTTGGGGCGTGCCCCTGGATATTGGGATGCTGGCTCCTTTTAATGGCAATGGGTTGAGCAGTTTTCTCCAACACGTGCTCCCCGCGATGATGGGCTGCCTTGCCACACAACCAAAGGCAACCAAACCAACCAATCATGGACTGAAACCAGGAGCCACAATAAACCTTATTTCCTTAGAAGCTGATCATCTCAGGTATTTGTTAGAGTGACAGGAAGCTGACTAACATAGGAGAGTTACACCAGGGGGATCTTGAGACTCACGGTTCTCCGGAAGTTCCAACTTGCCCCAAATAATGCCAATACCAATTTCGGGAACTCATTCTTTCCCAGTCAGGGCTGAAACTTTCACCTAAAAACCCTGGAGAGATAATGAGGTCAACTTGCACTTTAATTCAAGAACCTGCAGAATCAATCTCAGACTGGTTTATCAGAGAGGTCAAGGTCAAAGTTTTACAAGGAATCTGTGGGGACACCAGGAGAAATCCCTGAGATGTACTTCAAGGCCCACAGGAGCATTGAGATTCCCAGTGTTCTTTTCGTACTAGAAATCACAGACTCAGGTGATCTCCCAGTTCCCACCTCCGTTAAGCCATCTATAAAGTAATTAGCTGGGGCTTGGAGCTGTCCTTCCAGAAGCCGCAGAGCTCCAGGCAAACACAGGCAATAAGTTGACAAACTTGCTTAATCGTGAACATCTCAAGTGACTCCTTTTATAGCCAGAACCTCATCTTGCAGCTGATCTCCCCACTTTGGTCAAGAAATTCCAAACATCACATCCTTCCTTAGAAGTGCCACCAGCTGGTAATCCAAGCCTGGCCAAGTTCAAAACTCATTATTCTTGGGGTATTTGTATAATCAAAGAGAAAACTAGAATTTAAGAACAGGAACCAGGGCGGCTCAGGGGTCCTGGAGAAGGACAGCCGTAGCCCATTTCTCTGAGACACTACCTTTGGATGACTCAGCTTCAGTCACCATCAGCCCTGTGTCACCTAACTTGCTCAGTTTGTGCCAGGTACTCCTGCAGTGGCTAACCATTTCCCCACTTAGGTGGCCAGTGGGAATCCAGTGGGCAGCCCCCAAAGGAAAGGATGCTCTCAAGTTCAAACTGAAAGGCATCCAGGAGAGGGTCACTCCAGGGTGAAGAGAAAGTAAAAAGGAAAGGAGAGAACACAATGATGTCAGATGGGGAGAGAGAGGCAGAACTGAAGGATGCTTCATGGAGAAGGGTGGGAAGGGCCACACAGGAAGTGTTACAGAGCTGGGATCTTCCAAGACACTGAGGCAGCGTGAAGACCTGCCCTTCAAACCCCTATTCTTGTGATCAAGTCAGAAAGATTTCAGACATGTCACTCAGAGTAACAGGCATGAGTTTATTAAAGGGATAGGAAAAGGGAAAGGGGAAGCTTCCAAGGGAGAAAGCGGGTCCTCTCAGAGAGGAGAGGGACAGGGTGCTTTTTCTGCACTCTGGTTTTATTGAGATCCCAGAGAAGTTTCCAGAGAGTCCCATCTTGACTTTTGACTGACAGCAGGGTGACATCAGACTTTCATGTCCCCACTGCCATGACAACTTTATGTCACTTTTGCCCATACTGAGCAGTTCTAATTGGATTCTTATCATTTTTATAGGTTCTGAAATCTGGCCTATGCAAAGTGTCACAAAATCTCTCCCCTCAAAGTAACTTGGATTCTTCTTATCAGCATTATTTCCTGCCTGCATGTCCTGGCAGATAACAGGTAGTTTGCTGAGGAATGTGACATAGCCTGTCCACTTAGGCCAGGTAGGGCTGCAGGTAAATTACTTTTTTGCAAAGAAAGCATGTGGGGGTCAGCCCAGTGGGCCCATTTTATAGAATTATTCCCTTCACCTCCTGTTCCCACCATCCTCCTCTGTCTGTCTCCTAACAGGAAGGAACTTTTGGGTCAACATAATCCTCAAAGACAGGCACAGTGGTGCATTCCTGTGATGGTGATCCCAGAGATTCCAGAGACGGAGGCAAGAGGATCACAAGTTCAAGGTCAGCCTGGGTAATTTAGTGAGATGCCATCTCAAAATAAAAAATAAAAGGGCTGGGGATGTAGCTCAGTGGTAGAACACTAGACTAGCATGAGTGAGGCTTGGAGTTACAACCTCAGCACAGAAAAAGAAAGAAAAAAAGAAGAAGAAAAAGAAAGGAAAGAAAGAAGGAAGGAAGGAGAGAGAGAGAGAATGTTAGTCGAAAGGACAGTAACCCTGGGGCCATGTGCAATAGTCCTCAGTAACTATAAAGATAGTGATCAAAAGGAGTTGTAGTCAAATTATACACATTCCCCATGTGGTGTCTAGGTTTAAGGTGAAGCACTGGCTTTGGTTCCCCTAGACTCGTCCAGTGTCAGCATTCCTTGAAGTTTCCTTGGTCACTCACTGAAATAAGGACTGTGCTGCAAAGGAAACGACAAAAGTGTGAAGAGCGAGCCTACGGAATGGAAGAAAATCTTTGCCAGCTACTTTTCAATCAGGAGATTAATAACCAGAACTCAAAAAACTTAACACCAGAAAAACTAATAATCCGCTCAATAAATGGGAAAAAGATCTAAAGAGGTCTTTTTTTTTTTTTTTTTTTCCAAAAAAAGAAATACAACAAATGGTCAACAAATACATGAAAAAAACGTTTAGCATCCTTACCAAGTAGAGAAATGCAAATCAAAACTGCATGGTGGGCTGGGGATGTAGCTCAGTTGGTAGAGTGCTTGCCTTGCAAGCACAAGGCCCTGGGTTCAATCCCCAGCACCGCACAAAAAACAAACAAACAAACAAAAAAAAAACTGCATTGAGATTTCATCTCACCCCAGTCAGAATGGCAGCCTTCAAGAATACAAATAATAACTGCTGGCAAGGATTGAGGAAAGGGAACACTTATACATGGCTAGTGGGACTGCAGATTGGTACAACCACTTCGGGATGCAGTATGGAGATTCTGCAAAAGACCAAGAATGGAATCACCCCACATTTTGAACAGTGCAATTCGCAATGGCCAAGTTATGAAATCAGCCCAGGTGCTTGTCAACAGATGAGTGGATAAAGTAAATGAGGTATGCAGTTTTATTCAGCCACAAAAAAGAATGGAATGTTGTCAGTTTCTGGCAAATGGATGGAACTGGAGAACATCATGCTAAGTAAAATAAGTCAGATCCAGAAAGTCAGGGGTCAAATGTTTTCTCTTGTATGCAGAAGTTAGGGAGGAAAAAAAAGAAATAAAGGGATCTCACAAAAATCAGAGGAAGAGCAGTAAAGTAGAAACAGGGGGTCAAGGGGATTGAAAGGGAAAAATTGGGGAAAAAAGCTGACCAGATTATGCTATGTGCATGTGTGAATATATAACAATGCATTCCAATTTTATATTTAACTATAATGTAGCAACTAAAAGATAAATAGGTGGAAGACCAATAAAGTAGAGGAAAGGGATCTGGGGGAGGAAAGAAGACAGTACTGAGGATTGAAATGGAGAAAACTATGTCATATGCATTTAGGAAGGTCAAAATTAACTCCGCTGTTATGCATAACTACCATTCACTAAAAACAAACATTTAAAGGAAGAAAAAATAAGTACTATGCTGCCTCCAACTTGGGTGTCAAAGCACCCAGCTAAGGAAAAGTGGTACGATGAGAAGGGTTCTTAGGAGTGGTATTTTAATATGTAATTTTGGGGGTTTACCCACAGTTGCTGGCTTTTGATTTCCTAGCACTATAAGGATATCTTTTGTTAAAGTATTTGTTTTTTCCTATTTGGCTCCTGAAACAGCTTCAGAAAAGCCTCAGAACATAAAGGTAAAACACAGTCTTTTATTATGTACAACATACACTTTCAAACACACCTGAGTTGTGTTAATAAAGCTATTTCTGGAAAATCCCCAGATAACCACTGATAGGGGTTTGGTTGCTAGAGGAACCAGTCTATGCTCAGAAGGATGGAAGTTTTGGCCCCACCTCCCAACCTCTGGGAACCAGAGAGGGGCTGAAGGTTAAAATCACCTATGGCCAGGGACTTAATCAATCATGGTTACATAAAGAGGCTTCCATAAAATCCCCAAAGAAAGGACAAGGTTTGAAGGGCTAGGAGCCACCCTCACACTTGGGGGCTTCCAGGCAGTGAACAGTGATACCCCTAGTTATGGGTGACGAGTTCTGCTTCCTCAAATGTTGAAGTTTCAGTATAAGAGAAGTACAACAAGGCAAGCATATAAAGCAGGATTTATCTAAAGTTTCTCCCCGGAGGGAGAAGGGAACCATGGCTGGTGTTCTGGTATCCCAAGAAGGGATAGTGCCCTGCCCCTTTTATACATTTCACTTTCTTTGTTCTCCTGCTCTCTCCACTTATCTCTCTCCTTCCTGCTTTGTGACCAGGAGATGCCTGTAGGGTGGTCAAAAGGTGAGAAGCAGATGGGCAGAGGGAAGGACCACAAGGAGCCATCTAGGAAGGAAGCAGCCCCAGGGGCATTCATTAACAACTCCCTGTCCGCAACCTTTTGGGAAGGGTAGTACAGGCAGGTAATCTTGGTAATTGAGCCTCTGGAGGCATTGACATTCCAATCTCCCAGGGGTGGTCTCTAAATTTCTGGATCTAAATTGGCCTCCATTTTCTCCATCTGAAGCCCTGAGAGCTCAGGACCATTGGATCCTTCCAAATCTCTCCCTGTGTGTCTCTTCATCGGTAAACTTCAAGATATCCTTCATAATAAACTGGTAAACTTGTTGGCGTGAGTTCTTTTTTTTTCTTTTTCTTTTTCTTAGTTGTCAATTGACATTTATTTAATTTATTTATTTACTGTGGTGCTGAGAATTGAACCCAGTGCCTCCACATGCCAGGCAAGTGCTCCACCACTGAGCCATAACCCCAGCCCCTGGCGTGAGTTCTGTGAGCGACTTTAGGAAATTCATCAGACCTGCAGAGGGGTTATGGGAACCTTGACCAACAACCCGTCGGTGAGAAGCACGGGGGAAACCGTCTGGGGCTTGCAACTGGCATCTGCAGTCGGGATTGGGCAGACTTGGCTGCAGTCCTGGGGACTGAGCCCTTCACTGTGGGATCTGCTGTGCTCTCCAGGTAGATAGATGGTGGGTGTCAGATTTGAACTGGGTTAGAAGGTGCCCACCTTGTGTAAGCTGCAGAATCATTTGCGGGCTTGCTGGTGGGGTGAGATCCCCACATGTAGGGCGTTACCGAAATATTTCATGTTGATCATTGTTGAGTAGGAGTACCGGAGGAGCCGGGCGCCTGGAATCCCAGCGATTTGGGAGGCTGAAGCGGGAGAATTGGAACTTTGAGGCCAGCCTCAGGGATGTAGCAAAAACTTTTCTCAAAGTAAAAAAAAAAAAAAAAAAGAATGTTTGGGGGTGGGGTTGGGATGTAGCTCTGGCAGAGCATTCCTGGGTTCAATCCCCAGTACCTAGTGGGGAAAACAATGTCCGGGAGTGTTAGCTCATGGCCCACAAATGACAGGAGGCAGGAGACGGGAAGCAAACCTCCGAGCAGCAAGCTTCCCTTTATTCTGCAGTGAGGCCCATCGATCAGGCACAGGAGGGCCCATTTTCTGGGTATGGAGCTGGCCCCGAATTATAGAAGGAGTCTGGGTTTTATAGTTTCCTTGGGGACTGCGGACGTGCACTTTTGACAATCAGGGGCTAGTCATACAGGTTAAAATACAGGTTAAAACTTTAAGCTAGGAGGGTGCAAAAAGGTTGAAACTCACTGTTGTCTGGGGAGATAGGAGTCCAGATCCCCAGGGATGAGTACTCAAATCTTGCCCATTGTTTTACTTTCTCTGGGATCCATTGTTTCCCAGAGTGTCAGCATCTGCTGTGCCTCTATTTAGGACTAATTTGCCATGGGGGAAGGTCAAGGTTCAGGGCCCAGCATTCAGTATTTGCCTCCTTCCTTCAAGATGCACTGGGATTAGGAAGGGGTAAAAGTTTGCTTTGGTGGAGACGCTGGGGATGAACCCGGGAAGGGATGAAAGTTGACTTTTCCCCTCAGGGACCATTGTTATTGGGAAAGGGTGCCCTGGGAGAGGTTTAATGTTTGGTTAATTTCCCCTCCCTCCTCCTGAGCTACATTGGCCCTCCATTTTTCTTGGGGAGCTGTCTTGTAGGAATATTATTTTCCATAATACTTCAGGGAGGAACTGAGGTTGAGATTGGATTTTTACTGTAACCACAGACTAAGGATTCCAAGAGGGATCTGAGCAGATCGAGAAAGGAATGAACCAAGACCTTTCTGTCCTTGAACTCCTGGTTTCTTATGAAGACATTCCAAGGAAGTGGGGAGACTTGGGGAGCTCCAACTTCAAGTAGAAAAACAGAAAGTGCAGAAGAATCGTTCAGCTGCCAGCCGGGAGAGGAGAGGCCTGGACACACACCCACGCACATTACCCTGGCCAACCAGGGCAGGCCGGGGCTGACGGCAGGACCCAGGTTTTGGTGAGTGTCCCCCATGGAACTCACTCTGCACTCAAGCAAGAGGCTAGGCTTCAGCGTTGGCTGGACTCCACAAATACTTGAATACTCAAATTGGCAGGAAAATAGGTTTTATTCAAAGTCAGCATTGAAAGAAGATAAAAGAAACTTTTATGCTTCAGATTTCCATCTTTGGAGGCTGTGGGGCCAGGAAAGCTTTTAAAGAGAAAAGGCAGCCAGCAAAGTGAGACAAAAGGCGGGAGATTTACATACGCAGATTTAGATAGCAGGTGCTGGCAGGGCCAGGGACCATCTCCATTCCAGCTGCCTGGGCCTCCCCAGGCCAGGCAAGGGCAGCCCTTAAACCTTTACTGTCAGTCTGTGGAAATGCACGAGGCAGAGAAACAGTTATCAGAAAATCATTTTTCATTTCAAAGGACTGTTTCACCAGGCAAGTAGTACATACAGGTAAAATTTCCCCAAACCTACACCAGTTTCCAGGTAGGACTTTCTGGAGGCACAATATGGGAACTTGATATTTTTATAAAACCATGCTTACATACCAATTCTGAAAAGTGTCTTATTTTGAAATAATTTCGGATTTACAGAAAAGTTGCAGAAATGGTACAAAGAATTCCCATATCTCTTTTACACTAGATTCACCAATATTTCACATTCTGCCACATTTACCGTTGTGTTTTCTCTCTCTCTCTCTCTCTCTATATATATGTATATATATATATATATATATATATATAAAATCACATATATAAATACATATATGTGTGTGTTTGTGTGTGTGTGTGTGTGTGTGTGTACTCACATGTGACAGAATGCCCTTGTTAGGAAATATGCTATATATGTATATACATGAATAGTGATTACTACCTATGTAATATCTAACTGCAGTGAAATAATACCTGCATATTTTGAACCATTTGAAAGTGGGTTACAGACAAGATGTGCCTTTACCCCATAACACTGAAGCAAGCAGTTTCCTAAGATCAAAGACATTCTTTTACCCAACCATAGTAGACTTTTCGAAAGAGAAAAGTTGACATTGACACAGAACTTTCCCTACTCCACTACCATTTAAAGGGTATCTTTAAATCGAATCTCCTTGATGGCAATTTTTCTTTTTCCTAGCACAGGACCACACATGGCATTTAGATGTCCTGTCCCTTTGGTGTCCTTTAATCTAGACCTGACCTTATCCTCGCCTATGTCTTTCATATCCTTGACATTTTAAATATCACCATTTATCTTCTCCACACCCCTTCACTTGTTTGATATTTCCTCACCATTACATTCATGTTATGCATTTTTTTATTTTAATGACTGGAGATGTACGTAACCAACCTCAGGGTCTATACACATATGAAGATGCCAGATTTTCATTCACTCCACGTAGTATGAATTTTGATTACATATTAATTTTGATTACATGGTTAGGGTGTTGTTCAGTTTCTCCTCTTTATAATTATGATTATTTTTCTCCTTGCCATTAAGACACTGTGCCAAGAATTGTCACACTTTTTACCTAACTATCAGAAAAAGATTTTTTTATATCTTTCTGCAACATCTTGTCATACAAAAATGACTTCCTTAAATATTTAATGGAATCAGAGATGGGATGTGGCTCAGTGGTAGAGTGCTTGTCTAGCAAGGGAGAAGCCCTGGGTCAGAACCCCAGCCCTACCAAAATAAAATAAAATAAAATAAAATAAAATAAATGAATAAATAAATAAAAGAATCAGAGGTGGAGACATTGTATCCATGTTGCAGATTCCCGGGGACACAGTTCTTCCCTAGCTCTGCATTTCCAACATCTTGGAAAGTTCAAATACGTGACTGACTCCTTGTTCCTCCTCGTACTTTCTGATGAACTTCACGTGCCACTGTAAGGGGACAGACAGATGAGGATGGTGGGAACACGAGGTTAAGAGAGTAATTCTATAAAATGAGCCCATGTACTGACTCCCCACCTGCTTTCTTAGCCAAAAAGCAACCTGCCTGCAGCCCCACCTGGCCTGAGGGGACAGAATATGTCACATTCCTCAACAAACCCACAAACTGAGGCAGGGGTGAAGGTCTGGTCTGGCAATCGGTGTAGATAATGAATGATGGGGGTCCAGAAAGGATGATGACCGGTTATCACTGGTTATCAAACAGAGAAGACAGTGGGTTTCTAACAGCTAACCTCCGGGATCTCCCTGCCTAAGCCTTAAGCACTTACACAGAGAAGAAAGAGAAAGGGGTGTGTGTTTGGGGGGGGGGTCTATAAAAGACACACCCACTCCCAGGGACACCCAGCTGTGGCACCCCTTCTCTTCACAGAAGTTTATCGTTATTATTTATCTTAAATGAGACTTGACATTATGCTTGCCTCCGAGTTTTCTAGGCTGTTTTATCTTCAGTACCTGGGGAACAAGGACTCATTCCTGATCTCCAAGACTGGTAATCACTACCAGCTGTTGTGACCAGCATAATGGAAAATATTTCTTTATTTTTTTAAGGACTTTCAAATAGAAAAGGAACTCTAGAAGAAAAGAAAAAAGATGATTGTCATCTGAGAGCTTCTTCACTAGGTATCTGATATCACAATGAAACGACCAGCGGTAACCGAAAGGCAGCTGTGTGAAGGACCCTGTGAAGCACCGCATTCATTATTTTACTTAATCTTTCACAATTCTGTAAAGTAAGAACAAGCTCCATAAAGTTCCAGACTATGTTCGGGTCACAAAGCTTGTGAGCCCACAATTGGGTCCAGAGCTGGGCTATGCTTGATTTGCAAACGAGAGCCATGTCCAGAAATTAATTTTCAAATTGTTAACTTGGAACTCATTTTTCCCAGAAGATTTCTCATGAATCAGTTTTTCTACAACTTAATAGAGACCCTATTAAAGGGAAAAATAACTTTGCGAGGATGCTTAGAAATGCACATTCCCAACCCTACAATAGACCCTGGTTTGAGAAGCACTGACTTAGTCTATAAAAATGTCTCATAGGCACAATTTATCATCATTAAGACTCAGAGATTTTAGCCCATGTAGGCTGGGCATGGTGGGGCACTCCTATAATCCTTGTGATTCAGGAGGCTGAGGCAGGAGAATCACAAGTTTGAGACCAGCCTCAGGAATTTAGCACAACCCTGTTTTAAAATAAAAAATTGGTGCACACCTGTAATTGCAGCAGCTCAGGAGGCTGAGGCAGGAGGATTTGAGTTCAAAGCCAGTCTTAGCCACTTAGTGAAGCCCTAAGCAACTTAGTGAGACCCTGTCTCTAAATTAAATAGAAAAAAGGGCTGGGGATGTGGCTCAGTGGTTAAGAGCCCCTGGGTTCAATCCCTGGCATCAAAAAAATAAATAAATAGAACTGAGGATGTAGCTCAGTGAGAAAGTGTTCCTGGGCTCAATCCCCAGTACCATTAAAAAAGGGAGAGATTTTTGCCTGTATGACAGATAAATCTATGTATATATTTTGGTTCTCATCAAAATAAATGCACACTAAAAGCGCTCTCACAGATCTCTCAGATTCTCAAGTATGTATCCATGGACTCTAGGTATTGGGGACTGCCATTTGAATACACAGTTTAGACATGGTCTTACTCTGCCAGAACTATTAGTTATCATTACTTTTGATTGCAAGTAGCAAACGCTGGGTTAGAGAGTCTTATCCAGACAGGTGCTGATTTTCCTCATCAGACAAGAAACCCAGAAGTGGTCAACCTCAGGCTGATGCAGCTGCTCCAAGATGTTGCTAAGCCACCGTCCTTGTGTGATTTTCGGAGTTACAGAATGGTGGTTTCACATTCAGGTTTTGCATCCGTATTCCGGGTAGAAAAACTGTGAGACAGATACAGCTCAGAGGCCAGAGCTGAGATATGAGCCTATCCCTAGCTGCAAGTCGGGTGAGGAATTTGAGTGATTTAATGCTCAACCTCCAACATTGGAGAAAAGCAAGGAAAATGGGCAGGTTAGCCCATAAAATCAAGCTAACCCAGGGATTCTTGTCACATTTGTGCCTTGTGCCCCTTTGTCAATCCAATGAAGCCTATGAACCCTTTCTCAGGAAATTACTTTGCACAAAATAAAATGTATATTCAAAATGAAACCAATTGAACTGGAATACAGTCTTATTAGTCAGTTTGGGCTGTTAAACAACACAAAATTATTTTCTCACGATTGCGAAGGCTGGAAGACCAAGATCAAGGTGCTGGAAGATTTGGCTCTTGGCTAGAGTTCTCTTCCTGGCTTCTGAACAGCTGCAAGTTGAATCCTTCAGCATATGTGTGTGATCTCTTTCTTTTGTTACAAAGTCACAAATCCTACCAGATTAGGACACCAGCCTTATGACCTCATTTAACCTTAATCACATCGGAATCACATCGGTAGAGTTCTTATCTCCACATACAGCAACACTGGGGGTAAAGTGAAAGAAACAAATCCATCACAACAGTTAAGAAAATACTTAAAATTCAAAAGTAACACAGTAAGAGTATCTGTGTTTCTTGCACAGATCATATAACTAGCAGCATCAAAGAGTCAAATAAGTATTGTAAAATAGTGATGAGTGCAAATGGGATCTTCTCAGCATGTCTGAACAACTGTGGAACAATGTAGCTAACGCTGCTGCGACTTGTCCCTGTGAAAGTTATCAAAATCAAACAGAATCACTCACATTGTCACTGGAGAAGAGGTATCTTGGGGAGAGGGTCCTGAGGACTTGGAGAAGGGATGGAGCTCAACTCAGGACTCCTGGGGTCCGGTGGGTCCTTTAAGTACCTGATGGAAAAGAATTTCAGCACTAGAGGTGCCTGCAGAGATTTCTTTAGGAAAGTGAGGAGTCTGTTGAGGGAGAGTGTGGCCAGCTCCAGAGGAAGGGACGAATTTGCAGGGTACCCAGCTCTTCTGTCAAAGGAAACTTGGTGAGGGGTGGGTGTGGGAGGTGGGTAGGGATGACATCAATCTCAGAGTTCTCAGACTCTTTAAGCTGACATAGTCTTTATTCTCTGATCAGTCAATAACATCGGAAAGTCCCCTAATGATAGGTTGCTTAAAATATCATCTCTCTCTCTTTGCTTAATCTATTTACTGGTGAGCTAATTAACAGTACACAAAGTAATTATCACAAGTTAATGAATTTATAATAACTAAGATTTACAGATTTTCCAGAAATTTGGGAGCAACAGACTTAGAAGAGAGACTAACTTGATGAGTAACAGGTCTGGAAAAGCATACAGGACTTAAAATTATATTTCCTTAATCCTTCTTACCTTTTTTTCTTCTTTTTAATTTATTTTATCCTACCTCAGTGTCAACTGTAACAAAAGAATAAATGAAGTCAGGAAGTTATGTGGGAAGGGTTTTCCTACATAATTGCATGCTAGTAACCATTGCAAAAGACTCTGCCTGTACCACAACCTTGCACAAAGACCACCATAGTCTGCACCAAAAATACTTCTGCCAGGAATGCCCAGTAGCTATCTCTCAACCTCAGACTCTTGTTTTGATCTTTGTGGCCAGGCATTGTTTCAAGGTATCTTACATGATTCCTTGTTTTTGTTTTTAAAAACAACTTGCTTCAACCTTCTTGAATACGCACATTGCTTGCTATGTCACACATATTCCATTGCAATTCTCTGCTCTGCCCAAATAAGTGTCATATTTGGAGAATATCTCTCTCCGATGTTTAGATCGACATTCCCAACACTCGTAGTTGAAGAAAATGCTGAACTTCAGTCACTCTTGGTAAGACCTGTGTGGGTTGAAGTGTCTTGCAAACCTCTTGCACCAGGACACTGATTACAATTATGTTTTGTAGAAATACAATTTTTTTTTCTCTCGTGCTGGGGATTGAACCCAAGGCCTTGTGCTTGTGAGGCAAGCATTCTACCAACTGAGCTATCTCCCCAGTCCCAGAAATATTATTCTCAAAGTCTAATCCATCACCTATTTGCCTCTTAGCTAGGGTCACATAACTATCCTGCTTCTTAGGATTCTAGGGTCATGAAGATGTTTCCCATTTTTATCTTTTGACTTTATAATTTTTTTCATATTTCCATGTATTGGAATAATTTTCACAAAATGACATACTTATCCCTCCATATGTGGTTCCATGCTTATCAAATATCTAATCCCCATATATACTTGAATCTATTTCTGCACTACTTATTCTGTTTTATGGTTTTCCCAAGTTCCTTTATCATTAAAAAAAATTGATTTAGCTATTTATGACCTTTATTCCTCCATATAAATTTTAGAATGAATGTTTCAACTTTCTCAAAAAGAAAAAAAATTCTCCAGAATTTCCACTGGGCTTGCAATGGAATTAGAAATTAGAAATTTACTCGGGGAATACTGACATCTCACAGTATTACATTGGCAGTACCATATACCTGTTACATCTTGATATTTGCACAGGTTATCTTTTCTTTTCCCTCATTGTTAGTTTAAATCTTACTTTGTAGCCATGCTTGGATCTCTTTCACTCGTGGTTCACACGGAATATTTGCATGCAGTAATAGTAGGCATCTTTGTATAGTCTCAATCTTAAAGTGGACATGGTTCTGTTATGGCAAGTGAGGTGTCCACCAAAAGCTCACATGTGAGACAATGCAAGAACGTTCAGAGGAGAAATGACTGGATTATGAGAGTCTTAACCCAATCAGTGAATTAATCCCCTGATAGAGATTATCTGAGTGGTAACTGAAGGTGGGTAGGGTTGGGCTGCAGGAGGTGGGTATGGGGGGTGTGGCTATGGGGTGTGTATTTTGTATCTGGAGAGTGGAGTCCCTCTCTGCTGTCTGATCATCACGTGAGCCACCTCCCTCCACTATACCCTTCCTCCATGATGTTCAGCCCTGAGGAATGGAGCCTGCTGTCTATGGGCTAAGATCTCTGAAACTATGAGTCTTCAAATAAACTTTTCCTCCTCTACTATGTTCTGATCAGTCACAGCAGCAAAAAAGCTGACTAAAACAGGTTCTCTATTTAATATGTGCTGGCTGTAGGGTTTTGTATATAGTTTCTATCAATAAAGTTTTCTTTTAGTCTGATAATTTTTATTACAAATCAGGGTTTGACTTTATAAGAAGTTTTTCTACCTGTATTGACATGCTACTTCCTTTTTCTTTTGTCCATTAACGTGTTCGGTACATTGCTAGATGGGCTCATGGTCATTGAATTCATTGTTATTAAGTTTTTGAGATACATCCTTGACAAAGACAGTGTTGGGTTCAGTTAGTGAAATCCACATCTGTATTTAAAATCAAGAAGACTCCACTTTGGTTTTCTTCTATACTATTTCCCCTCTCTGATTCTGGCATGAGATTTATACTAGCCTCATGAAATGAGTTGGACCATTTTTCCTCTTTTTCTAGTGTGTAAACTGACTCCCTTGAAGACATATTTTGAATAGGTTTTCACATTAGTGTATAGTCTAAAAGTGTGTCTTTTTCATGATCTATTTCAACACTCTTCCAACGCTACAAAGTTTGGAAAATGAAGAACATTTCATGGATTTCAGTGCTGCTGTGATTCTGGGCGAGTAATTACAGGGTCCCCCAACAGGTCTACTTCTGTAAGACTTGAGTTCAGCACAAAGATAAAGGGGGGATAGATCAGAATTCTGTTGCTGCTTAACAAACTACCTTCCCAAATTAGTGACTTAAAACAATTGATTCCTTCTCAGGCTTCTGAGGGCTGGCGGGCAGTTTGGTCTTTGTTCCCCTTGGCCCCACTTAAGGCCTATGCACGTGTTTTGTAGCTGTTTGGTGCTAATTGACCCCTAGCAATTCCTGATGATCAGTCACCTTCCGAGACAGCATTCCAACAGGTAGAAACTGCAGCGCCTCCCAAGGACTAGCCCAGGAAGCTGCTTAATGTTACTTCACCCATATTCTACTGGTTACAGGAAGTCACAAGACCAGACTGGAGGTGAAGAAATTGATTTCACCTAAGGAAGCAGTGGTGAATTCACATTGCAAAGGTCATGCACCCTCAGAGGAGGGGTATTTGTGGCCAATACTTTAAAATGTACTCCAAACAGGGATGTGGTATTTGAAACTTCTAATTTTGCTACTGCAGATGGCAGTAAGAACAAAGCAACTGTAGCCAACGGTTCCTAATCTCTTTCCAATTACTAAAGTCATCAGTAGCTGTGAAGTTAAGTACCTTAGCATGTGCCCCTTCCCTCTGACCCCCTCTGTTCCAGCAATCAGCACTGCAATTTTGCGGGAGGCATGGTGTGCAAGCCTGTAGTCCTAGTGACTCAGGAGGCTGAGGCAGAAAGATTGCTTGAACCCAGAAGCTTGAGGCCAGCTTGAGCCACAGAGTGAGATCCTATTTCTAAAAGTCAAACCAAAACAAACCAAAAATTAATAAAGCGTGGGGCTCTCTATCCTGCATGGATGAGAAAAGAGTTAACTGCCAGATGTTGGCTATCAATCAATTACCCATAAACTTATCTACTCAATAAACACACAAGAGCCAATGCTCTTTTTAAATGAGAGGGGGCATGGCCGGTCTGGTCATACCAGCTCTGGCCTCTAGCAATATGGAGTAGCCCAACTCTTATTTATAGACAGACAGGTAAAGGGGGCAAGACCAGGAGGAGCTGCTTCTATGATGGACAGGATAGGGTGGCATTAGGGGAGCCATTCTCTTAGGGGGAACATTCCAGAAGGAGACAGAGAACCACTTCCACTCATCGCCACATGATTCCTGGCAATCTGGGACAGACCTCCATGACTGTTAATTCCTGGAAGCCAGGCCTCTGTGTCCCATGGCTCAACCTAGTCTGTTTCTGCTAAATAAGGATGCCTTCCCACAATAAAGTAGATAAATAAGTATTTAAATTCTAAAAATAACAGTTTGCCTTGTTTCTGCATGAACATAAGCATCATTTTACATCTGTGCTTTTTAAAGACTATATGGGTAGTGAAGCACAATTATATTGGAGCAATAATATTTTAGAATTATGAATATAAGTTTTAAAAAAGAGAAGGAAGGCTATTAGTAACTGCAGTTTTAAGGAAGTCTGCTTTATTTCCATCCCCCTACCTGCCCCATACTGGGGATTGAACCCAGTGATGCTCTACCACCAAACAATCTCCCTGGTCCTTTTTATTTATTTATTTTTTTTGACACAGGGTCTCACCTCACTAAGTTGCCAAGGTCAGCCTTGAACTTTTGCTCCTCCTGCCTTGACCTTATTTCCAATATATTTTGCATTGCCGTCTTGTATTTATTTTCACTCTTGCATTCACCACTTTGTGAATAGTAACAATTTCCTTCTTGAATCCAGAGCTGCTTTTCAGATTGTCATTGCCACTCTATTCTGGTTGCTTTGTAGGTGACCTGCAATTTCACCTTGGGAGCTTTTAGAACTTTCCTTGGTCTTTGATCTTCTGAAATTGCACTATCATCTTCCCATGGCTATATTTATATTTTTTAGCTATACTGTTCAGCACTCTATAAACCCTTTCAATCTGAAGTCTTTTATCTTTCTTTAAAACTCGGGAGCTCACAGTCATTCTTTGTGAAAGTATTTCCTCCCCTCTATTTTTCCCTCCCTCTGGGACTCTTCTTGTAGGGACAGTATCACTTCTACTTTTAGCCTGGTTTTTGACTTTCTGGTTTCCCTCTCTTCTCTTCCTGATGATTTCTGCATCTGTTAGTCAACCTGATCTAGTTCACTAATTTGTTCTTCATTTGTATCTACTGTGCTTTCAGTCTACCTATTAAATTTTTAGATTTCAACTATTTGAGTTTTCAATATTTCCATGTGACTCCCTCAAGACTGCAGTTACTAATATCCTTTCATCTCTTTTATATTTTGCCATTGATATCCATAACTCAAAGAATTAATAAAATATAAAAAATAAAAATATTTAATGAAATACAACATCTATTTATGATAAAAATTAAGCAAACCAAGAATGTAAGATCCTTAAAATGATAAAAGGGACCTATCACAAAGCTACACCATACAGAGCTATTTATTCCAAGTCAATCTATCAAGTCCCACATTCTCTTGTTTTATATAAGCTAGTGCTGCCATAGGAATTTATGGATATGAGGGAAAAAAATATACTGTGTCTTAAAAGAAAGCTCTCACGCTCTGTTGGAATGCAAAACAAGCAGCTCATGAGCAGCCTGGCCCTGGTGCTTGCGCCCAAGTCCTCACCTGTAAAATGTAGCATGGTGCCAGGGTAGTATTCAGCCACAAAGAATACTGGCATGGAGTTACTTAACTCTGCCCTAGTTCCACCTCTAGCTCAGCCCCCAGGTACTGTACCTCCATATATAAAAACCCCACACTAAGGAATTGCTTCTCACTCTTCACAAAGCCTGCATTCTCTTTCCCTCCAAGTGCATGGTCCTTACTTTCCTAAATGAGTCTCTGCGGCACAGTATCTGACTCAAGCTGAAAATTGTTTCCATCATGTATGTCAAGGACCTCATCATCCTGAATTGAGGTCCCCTCCCCTGGACCTCCTCAGAACCTCCTCAGACCCTCCTCCAGTGACAAAGCCACACTGTGTTTGGTACTGCAGCTTTTTAATAAATCATGCTTTCAGAGTCCACTGAAGTCTCTTTGCTCTTCTTGTCTCTTTTGAGATCAATTAAGGAAGTTCCTTGAATGGTATTATTAGAATTGTACTGGCGGATGAATTTGGAGAAAATTTATGTCTTTACCATATGCAATGTTCATAAACATGAATATATTTTTCTATTTATTCAAATCTTTTATGTTTCATGAAGTTTTATAATGTTGACTGTTAAGGTTTTGTGTATCTTTTGTTAGGTTGATGCCTATGTTTGTGACATTTGATACAAAAGTTACAGTATTTCTTTTTAAATATGCTTTCTAGCTATTTGCTTCTGGTATACAGGAATGTAATTTACTTCTTTTTTTTTTTAAATTTTGATCTCCTACCCAGAGACAGAGACAGTTAATGTCAATTGCAAATGACAGCTTTATTTATTCCTTTCCAATTATTATTATTATTTTTTCCTTTTTTGTGCTGGGGATTGAACCCCCAGGGGTACTTACCACTGAGCCACATCCCCAACCCTTTTTATTATTTTGAGACAGGGTCTCACTAAGTTGCTTAGTCTCCTTAAATTGCAAGATTCTGGGATTCCAAGTGTGAGCCACACAGAGCCCCAGGCCCAATTATTGTGCTTTAAATTTCTTGTCTTTAGGGTGCTGGCTAGGACTTCCAGTTCATTCCTCAATATAATTGAAGCTAAAGAAAAAATTAAAGGGAATGCCTCTAATGCTTTCCTCCTCCTAAGAATTATGTTATGTTAACCCTTACTTTACAGACACCATGACTACGCTAACAAACTTTCCTCTTACTCCTAATTACTAAGAATGTCATCATCAGTTAACAGTGGCTTAATTAAGGGTTTGTACTATATACATGTGGTAAATTTTATCAATTTTTTTTGCATCAATTAAGATAAGTTTTTTCTCCTTTATATTGTTCATGCTGTGGATTACATTGTGATATTATGAAACATATATTAGGTCTTAGTTCCTTATCCCTGGCATAACTTTCCCACCAAAATCCTTGGAATCTCTGAAGAGCTGGTGTCTTTTTGTATGCTAATGATTGACTGCTGACCAGCAGCCACTCGGTAGCTTCAGAATGGGGGCTGGTAACTGGAAAGACTGAGGCTGGATTAGGGGGCCCAGGCATTCCTCCAACAACCTCCAGGGGAGGAAAAGAGACTGAATGCTAAATTGGGCCAGTGATTTTACCAATCATGTCTTTGTAATGAAACTTTCAAAAACCCAAAAGGGCCGGTCACGGCGACGCATGCCTGTAACCCCAGCAGCTCCGGAGGCTGAGGCTGATTGCAAGTTCAAAGCCAGCCTCAGCAAAAGTGAAGCACTAAGCAACTCAGACCCTGTCTCTACCCAAAATACAAAATAGGGCTGGGGATGTGGCTCAGTGGTCGAATGCCCCTGAGTTCAGTACCTGGTACCAAAATAGAAAAGAAAAAGGACAGGGGTGCGAGAGTTTCAGGACAACTGAACACATGGGGTTCCTGGAAATTGGTGCGTTCCCGGAGAGGACTTGGAAGCTCCTTGCTCTTCCTCCCATGCCTCCTGGGCACACCTCTCTACCTGTGTGTGTCAGTGAAGCCAGAATTAAGGACAGGCAGTTAGTGTAGAAATAGGGGATCAGGTCAAATCGAGGAAATGAAAGCCATTTGCCTCTGGAAATTGGAGACTGCCCCTGGGAGAATGGAATGTCAAAGATATCCAGTCACTAGGCAGGAAGGAGAGATAAGCTGGGAGAGAACTGGAGAACAAAAGAGACCTTAACCTATAAAAGATGTAGGGTGCGCTCACTTCTGGGGACTTAGAACATCAGCCATGGCTCCCTTCTCCCTCCCAGGAGAAGTCTGTATTATTACCTTTAAATAAAACCTGCTTCATATGCTTGCCTTGGCGTGCTTCTCTAGTGTTCGGACTTCAACATTAGAGGGAGCAGAACTCGTCGCCCATCAATGGCAGTATCATCAGGAACTAGTCAATGTAAGTGTTCCCTTGAGTTCTACAAGTCCCCTGATCAAATTAGTCCAGTTCCCACTTGGGCGGGTGGCAGGTCATAAGAACCCAGATTGGCTAATTGGGGCGGAAAGTATGAGAAGCAGTACTGGGGACCTGTGGGGGCTGACACTGTGTCTAGGTGAACAGAATCAGAATGGAACTGAATTAGGAAACATCCAGCTGATGTCTACTACCGCAGAAGGGCTTGCTTGCTAGTAGGAGGACATTCCCTCACCCGTGAAGTCACAGAATTCTTCTGTGTTGACTGTAATGATGCTGTAACACAGGTCTTGTGAATGCTGAAGGGTTTTAACTCACACTCCCAAAGAATGAAGTATGCATGTGATGGAGGGTGAGAATTCAACAGCAGATTTATTAGGATCAAGCAAGGAAAGTTCCCACAATATGGAAGGGGACCCAAAGAGGATACCGTCATTGACTCTCTGTCTAGGGGTGTTTATACTCTTTTGATGAAGAACCAACCTTTCAATGAAAGGTGTTTTTTGATTGTTTTCTATGACTCAATTGAAAGCATACGTTTTTAATTTCTTATTCTCAGAATGGGATGACCTTAACGTATTTGTTAACCTGAGTTTGTTCTGTATGTGTTCTTTAAAACAAAGAACTGCTTGGGTTCAAAACAGTTCTTTGGGGTTGACTGATATTAGTCAAGGAAACCTGAGGCAACAACAGATAGTATGGGCATTCAAGTGAGGCTGGCTTTCCAGGCAGGCAGCCAGAAAAAAGAAACCAAGCTTTGGCTGGTTGGTCCTGCCTCATTATGAGTGGGTAAATCTGCGATAACAGAGCAGGCATCATCTAATATTGTACATTCCTTTTAAATTAGTAATAAAAATAATTTTATTTCTGTAACTTTAAAACAAAATTGAATAAAGCATACTAGGAAGAGTGCTATGATTTAGGTGGGAATTAAGTTTTTAAATTAAGAGTTATATACAGATGTACAGTAACATATTGAACTACAGTGGGTGCTGTCACTGAAAATGGCACGAACAGGGAAGGAAAAAATGACAATAAATCAAACATCATTACCCTATGTAAAATGTATGATTACATGAATGGTATGCCTTTACTTCATGTACAAACAGAAACAACATGTATCCCATTTGTTTACGATAAAAATAAATTTAAAAAAATAAATAAAATAAAATGAGAAGTTTGAAAACAACAAAAAAGAGAAATACAAATCAAAACTAAAAAAAAAAAAAATGGCACAATCTGCTTCTCCCTCACGCATAGCTGTTAGCTGAAAATCAAATGTGACACACAGTTTGACTCTGTGTGTTGATGGTTCTGAATTAGTTCATGACCTACCTTGTACTGCCTACCTTAGTAGGGAAAAGTAATTATGTACTTGATTTACTCCTTACACATAGAATTCCCTGTTATAATTCACTTCTATTGACTTTTTTTTTTTGTACTAGGGATTGAACCCAGTGACATTTTTCTCTTTAGCTATATCCTCAGCCCTTTTTATTTTTTATTATTAATTTTTTAAACAGGGTCTCACCAAGTTGTTGATGCAGGCCTCAAACCTGTGATCCCTCTGCCTCAGCCTCCCGAGTTGCTAGAGGTGTGTGCTAATGCCCTGGCAATATTTTTTATTATATATACACATGTAAAATTTTATCTTATGTAGATTAGGAAGCTTTAATCAAAGAAGGCTTTATAGCTGAACTTTTATGCACCCTGCCCACTTTATATGACTGGTAGAGGTTCAAATGGACATTAAAAATTTATGTAAAATTTGAAATGCCTTCTAGAGAATTAACATTCTTATTAGGAGCAGCAGAATCAATGCTATTCCCAGGAATAAAGCTCTCCTAGGACACTGCCTGGCACTGTGCTTAGTATTTGCTGAATGAATATGGACCAGCTGGGGATGCTTTTGCCATTGGCCTCTTTATCACTAACCATCTATCTGCTAGTGAGGTAGAGAAGTTCCAGTTGGTAGGCTGAAGATGTGATCACTTGGGCATGCTCTAATCTTCGTTTAGGAAGGACCAATATTATCTCAACAGATAATCAATTGAATCCTAAAACTAAGAGACCCATTAAAAAAAAAAAAGGCAGCAGGCGGGGCTGGGTACATAACTCAGTGGCAGAGTACTGGCCTAGCATGTTTGAAGACCTGGGTTCAAGCCCCAGTACCTCCCTACACACACACACACTGCAGAGAAATCTAATTCTACTGGAAGTAGATCTGCCCTTTCCTAATCAACCCTGCTGTCATGATGGAAATCCTCATTATGATTAAACATTCTGCTAACTACCAGAACTTCCTAACAGGTATCACCTCTAGTTCCTTCCAGTAAGTGTTCCACATTCCTCTCATCTTTATCTCATCTGATCTGCCACTTCCTTGCTGAGACGATCAGAAGGACCCACAGTAATTTAAAGAACTAAGTTTCTTTTTTAAAATATATTTTTAGTTGTAGATGGACAGAATGCCTTTATTTTATTTGTATATTTTTATGTGGTGCTGAGGATCGAACCCAGTGCCCCACGCATGCTAGGAGGGCACATTACCACTGAACCACAACCCCAGCCTCAGGTCTAAATTTCTTAGCAGGGAGTGTAGAATCCTTTCCTAGACTGACCCAATGCATTGTCTTAGTTTACTATTGTCATTTTAGCAAATCACCATGGATTCAATGGCTTAAAATGAGTGTACAGTTACTAGCTTATAGTTCAAGAGGTCAGAAGTCCCAAACAGGTGTTACCAGGCTAAAGTCCTAGTTGTCCAGAAGGAAACTAGGGGAGATTCTGTTCCTTGCTTTTCCCAGCTTCTAAAGGCCACCTGCCCCTTGGCTCATGTCACATCACTTACTCCTGCTCAAGTCACAGCACTTTCTCTGACCCTCCTGTCTTCCTTCCATAAGGACCCTTGCGATAACATCACCCACCTCAAAAATCCAGGATAATCTTCCTATCTCAAAATCATGTCTGGAAAGTTCTTGCTGTCTAAAGTAACATTCACAGGTTCCAGGGATGAGGATGTAGACCTCACTGGGCACCTTTCTACCACATTGGTCCTCCTAGGTTCACTTGACATCACTCTCTCCACGATCTCCACATCCTATTCCCTGTCTCGGTTCATTCTCTCATTTTCTTTCTCTCTCCTTTTTTCTCAGTACTGGGATTGAACCCAGGGGCACTCTAGCACAGAGCTACACCCCTGGCCCTTTTTATTTTTTAGTTCCAGACAGAGGTCTTGTCCATACTGGCCTTGAATTTGACATCCTCCTGCCTCATTCTGAATAGCTAGGGTTACAGAAGTGTGCCAACACACCCAGAGCTTGGCTCTTTCTGGTTTTCTACCTGTGGAATTCTAAGAGACAGTATAGAGTAAGAAGCATAATTCTGGGCTTGGGATGTAGCTCAGTGGCAGAGCACTTGCCTACAACATGCTAAGGTTTAGGCTTAATCTCTGTCAGGGTTTCCAGGACCCCCAGCCTTGGGCACGGTCAAGATGGCGCCTGACGCTGAGCCAAAAGCGGCCAGCTATACAGTAAACAACCAGCGAATTCCAATGATTGGCTAGTTAACGATGTGATTAGAGCATGCCCCCCTCGTTTACCTATTCTACACCTGCAGCTGTCCGCGCGTTTACCTCGTGTGCTCTCCCCTGATTGGTTGAGGTGTATATAAGCTTGATGGGTGGGAGAGTAGCGGAAGGTGAAGCTGGGGGGCGCGGAAGAAGCTGAGGTGCGGAAGAAGCTGAGGGAGAAAAGAAGCTGGGAGTGCGCAGAAGCTGAGAGAAGAAGCTGAGAGAAGAGAAGCTGGGAGTTCGCGGAAGCTGGGAGTAAGAGAAGTGTAGGAGAGGGACTGTGCATCATAAACTTCCAAAGCTTCAGACGTTTGTCGTGTCCCTCTCTGCGGCCAGAGGGAACGCGATAAATCTCCTTACTCCTCTTACTCCCTAGCACTGCAAAAAGGAAAAAATAAAAGGGAGACAAGGTCTAACTTTGGAGCTAGACAGCTTGGGCTCAAATATGAATCTACTACTTACTAGCTATATGGACTTTTTCTTTTTTAATACTTAAGTACCTGACTATAAGAAATACAGGGAATATGCTAGGTGCAGAGGTGAACACCTGTAACTCCAGCTACTCAGGAGCCTAAGGCAGGGGGATTACAAGTTCAAGGCCAGCCTGGGCAATTTAGAGAGATCCTGTCTCCAAACTTAAAAAAAAAGTGGAATCAGGGAACATGATATGGGAGGTAGTTCATTCAGTACTTGCCTAGCTTGTGCAAGGCTTGGGTTCAATCCAAGTACTACTAAAAAAAGAAAAAAGAAAAACAGAGGATAGAAACAGTAAATTATACAAGAAATAAATACAAAAAACCAGACAGTGGAATGCTTTGTAGACAGATGACCTAATTTGATAAATTGATACTTGGTGGTGTGTGTGTCTGAGATTTTTGAATGATTAAAAGAGACAATAACCAAATACAATGCATAGGCGGAAGTTTGGATGCAGATTCAAACCAATTGTAAAAACGTATTTTGTGAGATAATCAGGGAAACTAAATCCAAAACAGCTATCAGAGAATACAAAGAACTCCAAACATAATAACTGGTGGGCAAACATTTAAAATTTTTTCTTGAGAGGTACATAAGTAGAGATATAGCTGAAAGTATTAAAAATTAAATGACCTAGCTGGTATCGCTTTAAAAAAAAAGCTTCCCATGATTGAAAAAATGTTAATGGCTGAAGCTGAGTCATTGGTATATGGAGTTGATTAATGAAATTTTCCACAATACACACCTCTCTCTCTCTCTTTTTTTAGTACATGGTGCTTTACCACTGAGCCACATTCCCAGCCCTTTTTATTTTTTCTCTTGAGACAGGATCTCATTAAATTGCTTAGGGCCTTGCTAAACGGCTGAGGTGGGCCTCCAACTTGCAATCCTCCTGCCTCAGTCGCTGGGATCAGTGCCACTATGGCAGTGATCTATTTCAAAATACTTCCCCAAGAAAACTTTTCTTTTCCTGGTGCTGCAGAGATTTCATAATTTCTTTATCTCCCTTAACGGTTTATTCATACTTTACGTTCCCAGTACATGATACCTATTTAGACATATATTACTATACCTAAAATTTCTTTAAAACTGAGTGCTTATGCGCAATTGACTCTGGTATTGTACTAGGCATGAAGACGGAAACAAAGCAGGTATGTCCTTTATAGAGGACACAGGGTGAGTATATACAGTACAGACCAGGACAAACAATACCTAAGCAAACATGCAATTACAAATAATAAACGATGGGCAAGAAACTCAGAATTCTAGCAACAGGAATAAAGGGAAAGCAAGGTAATCAAAGAGTGTGATTAAGAAAAACATCAGAGGAGAAATTCTTAAAAGGAGATGTGAAGTTTTTGTTTCCTTTTTGGTACTGGGAGATTGACCCAGGGAGGCTTTACCACCGTGTTACATTCTCACCAAATTGGAAGCTAGTCTCAAACTGAACTTGTGATCCTCCTGTTTCAGTCTCTCAAATCGCTGGGATTACAAGCGTGCACCACCACATCCAGTAGGGACCTTAAATTGAGTATTAGGGACCGTTATGCGTCACGTGCATATTAAGACCCTAACCCCGCTGCCAATCCCAGGTGATGGCATGGGAGGTAATTAGGATTTCATGGGCATGCATGTAATTAGTGTCTTTATATGACACCAAGAGGCTGCTTCCTCCCTCCTTTTTCTCCCAGTTAGAAGGCACAGAAAAGTGGGCTGTGTGCAACCTGGAAAGGCCTTCATCAGAATACACCCTGGCACCTGCCTGTCACCAGCAGGGTGAGAAAAAAACTTGTTGCAGCGGCCTACAGTACTTTGCCCCGCCGGCCCGCCACAACGTGTGTGAGGACAGCAGAGCGGGCACACACTGGGCAAAAACCCACGTTTCCTAGAACTTCAAGTAAAACTGCAGCTAATATTGACACACGCTCGCTGCGGAAACTGTGAAAACCACTTTAAGTTATTTTCTGTTACCTAAGAAAACCACTATGTACACCGCGACGTGCTTCTTACCCCACATGTACACGTGTTTTAAAATTAGGATTCACTACTGAGTGGAGAGGCATCTTTAAAATGACTTTCAATCCCATTAGCCGGTCCAGCGTGCTGCTGCTGTGGGCAGCTGAGAGCATCGTGCTCGCTCCATTTCCTACACTTGGTCTCTGCTGGGAGTGAGAAGGCCAGAGGGAAGGCCAGAGGCCACTACGGGCCTCCGACCGTGTCCCGAAGAGGACGCCCCAGGTCAGCTCTCTCAAGGCCGCGCCGACGCCCGGCTCGGACCCGCAAGCACACCTGGGGGCAGGTGAGCCGGGTCGGCGGCGCAGCCTCCTCAGAGTCTGTCTACTGCCCCTTAACGCTTTTCAACCAGATTAAGCGCGGGAGGCCGGGAAAAACCAGCTTCACCCAAAGGATCCGCTCAGAGCCCCGCAGACAGCACTTCCGGTCCCGCCAAAACCCGCGAGACCTCACCCACCCACAGGCCTGCGCCCAACGGCTCCGCTGCCCTGGAACTTTCTAAAACCCCGCGCACGCTCCCTGCAGCTCTTAACGTCCTGGTTCCGCCTTCCTCTGGCCACGCCCCTGCCCTTCTGGGCAGCCCACCCCGCTCCTGACCAACCCTTCATTTCTTCCCTTGGGTAACCTCGCAACAGGTCTCTGATTGGCTGATCGGAAGAGAAGGCCGTCGAGAGAGAGCAATGATAGGCTAGCCGATGGCCCCACCCTCTAGCGGCTTGATTTGGGAGGTGATTGGTCAGCGCTGCTGTCCAATCGGCGACGGGCTGTCGGATTCAAATCCAGAGCGTTGGGCCTGCGGTCGTTGAGTTAGTCGAGTCGTTGCCCTGGGTAGAAACGGACGTGCGTTCCGCTTCGCTTGTTCTTGCAGTCTTCGGTTTCCGCCCTGTTGTGCGCCGGCAGTATGGCCCACAAGCAGATCTACTACTCAGACAAGTACTTCGACGAGCACTATGAGTACCGGTGAGCGGCTTTCGGGGACCCACTTGGCCTCTTCGGCGGGATGGCGTGGGCCGCAGCGTAGGCCCGAGGTCGCGAAGCTGGACCGCGGCGGGATGTGGAGGACCGGGGTCGCTCCACGGTCCTCGCCGCCCGGAGTCGGGGCGCGTGAGGTCGCCTTTGTTCGCCAGCCCTGAGCTGGAGGAGCGGCGCTGACTAGGCCGTGTTTTGTGCCCAGACCGGAACCGGCCTGGGGTCCTCCGCAGCGCGGAGTCGGGGGTGGCGGGTGGCGGGTGGCGGGCGCGCGGTCCCAGTAAAGGCTGATCTCAGCTCGGGCTTCCGAAGCAGGGCGGGCTCGACCCAGGGGCCGCCGCGCCCCCTTCTGCTTTTCCGGGAGCAGCCGTTCAGCGGCCCCGGCCGGGTCACGGCGGAGCCTGCAGCTCTGTCAGCTTAGACTGCGACTCCAGGCCTCTTTACAGATTAACACTTTTTTCTTGCTTGCTTTTGAAGTTAGTGGTTCTGAAAATTACGAATGAGCCCGACGGGGATTTGGGACTGTTGACTGGGAGTGACGACGGAGGCGAGTGTGCACAGCATGGCGATTGGGTGTATTAGAGACCTTCGTTTCAGGATCCAGTGGATTTTGGGCATTTTTTTCTCCTGCTAGTATACAGTGAGCAAATTGAGGCGGTTTTTGTGTGACTTGTGAATTCTGAAGCCATGCACTAGAAAGCAGTGGCTCAACTTGGCGCCAGTACGATGGAGCAGATTGAACCGTGGGTGGTGGGGACGCTTAAAATACATTGGCCTTGTATCGGAACTTCATTGGGGCGTGGCTTCAAAGACCAGGCAACCCCTTGTCCTACTTGGTCGTAACTACAATGCTGCATTCTGGGAAATGACCAAGATGTAGGGGTGGGGAAGCCTACACTGCCCTTGGCCAAACAGTGACCTTGTTTTCTGTTTGCCTTCTTAGATAAGATTGCGGAGAATACCGTTTAAGGAAGAAATTTACGTTAAGAGTGGGTGCCCTCGATGATGTTAACCAAGAGCCTAACCAGGGATATCCAATAATGGACTGAATGTAAACTAGTACCTTTTTAAAACTTGGCAAACTCTAAGTTTTGGGACAATCTGGACCCAAGTGTTTAGAATAAAGTTTTATGGGTCTATGCAAATTTCTCTTAGGGCATACTATTAAAATTAGACTAAGATACTTCTCTGACCTCTGCTAGTGATCTCTTCGGTTTTAATATACTCACATGATCATCTATGATAGGCACTAAGCCTCATTTACAAAGTTTGTGATAATGTATAGAAGAATATCTTGTTTGAAATAATTTATTCTAACCCAATATAAATTAGGTTTCTGGTTTGTTTTGGTGATACTAGGGAATTGACCCTAGGGGTGCTTTCCTACTGAGCTATACTCAGCTATTTTTTGTTTTGAGACATGTCTCTCTAAGTTGCTGAGGCTGGTCTCAAAATTAGTGATCCTTCTGCTAAGTCTCCCCAGTCGGTGAGATTCCAGGTGTATACCACCAGCACACCAGGAGGAGCTGATCTTAATTAATGGAGCCACTGAACCTTAAGCTAATAATCTCCACAAAGCTGGGCATGTGTACTGACAATGCACCACTGAGGTGTGAGTCTAGGGTGGTTTGTATGTAGTAGTGCTACATGCATTGTAAACCTCAAAGATTTTTCTTCTTTCTGTGAGCAATCTATTTTTTCTTCTGTATTTGCAAACTTAATTTCCTAGTCCTTTCTCTTGTGCACTCTGTAAAGGCTATAAAGGTGGGTGGCATGTCTTCTCTAGTACATGGGAGTCTAGCCTTTGCAGGAGGAAAACTGGGGATTATTAATGCTTGGTAATTATTACTTGGGCTGGAATATATTTCAGGGGTAAAAACTTGTCTCACATGTGAAGCCCTGGGATCTATCCCCAGTGGCAAAAAAAGTGATACATACCGCACTGTTTTGTATTTCAACTGAAGTAAAAGTTGGGTGCAGTTACTATCACCATGTAGTGAAATACAGGTAATCATTATGTGGGCTTAAGACTACTTAAAAATTTTGTCTCTAATTTAATTCCAGTGAAGGAGAGCCAGTTTACATGGCTTGGAAGGTTTGGAAGATAAGAGTTGGTAACTTCTATTTAGATAACTCTGCATTAATGTAGATATTCTGTTCCTGAAAGCAAGTGTACAAAAGCATTCGTTTTCGGAGACTAACCAACAATGTGCAAGATACGAATAACAGGGATTTTGTGAGCCTTAAAAATTAAGCAGCATTTGAAGAATGAGTGGTTACTGATGTGTACTAAGAATCTCCATGTAGTTTACCAGAATTGTGGTAGTAAGCATAATCTGTCTACATAAAATTGTTCTAAGGCTTACTTTCGCCTTGCAAATAATACTAAATTGGTACTTAATTAACTGGCCCCCAAATTAAGTTGATGACAGTTTGGTGCTTAAAATTGGTTATGGGTTCAGTTTTTTCATATGCTAAAATGTGACTACATTGTACTTCTCACCTAGCCAGCTGACTTAAAGGGTAGCTATCTCATGTGGTCATAAAAATAGGTTAGTGATTGTGGTTGGTTCTGTATACAACTATTAATATCTCTGGGAATGGTAAAATGGACCTGAGGATTATGTCTTTTGTAAAGGCAACCTTTTTATGGAAATTAAGTGCTCTAAGAGAGCAAGGGGTGTGGTTTTGTTTTTAAGAACTTCATAAATCTACAGTTGTACATATTCTTGATTTGACATTGAAGACTTTCATGCCTGTTTAAACTGAATAAATTTTGGTTATAAGTCAGTAACATTGGAAAGCTGAAAGTCTGTATAAGTGGCAGATACATCTATAATTGTGTTAGAATTAGTATTTTTTTTGTTTTTAATTTTGAACAAAGTACTTGAAGTACTGAAGCAATTTCTTCAGTGTACAAGAACTCTACTACTGATCTAGTAACAGGAAACACAATTTAACTACCTTGAATTTTTGTTTCCCCTAATATAAAAGTCCAGCTTTACTGTCAGGAAGCAGGCTTCTCACCTCTTTTTGCTTTAGCATCCACCCTCTCTTCCAACAGAAAGAATTGGTTATGTCCTTTTCCTCTTGGAGGATATTTATCATGAATTGCATGTTTTCTGCCTATTATCTATTGGTCAGAATTTGGTTTCATGACCAAAGCTAGCTGCAGGAGAGGCTAGGATATGAAACCATGTGATTTAAATTTTGGTGTTCTGTTACTGGAGAAGATTGACTTATAAGCAAGCATTCTGTTAGAAAATTTAGCCTGAAATAAAATGTATTCTGCTTTGAAATAGCATACTCTTAACTACTGTACTCAAGAGTGACGTCAGTGACATTGTAACATAGAGCCGCTTTAAAGAATTCTGATAGTTTTGAGGGCAAAAACCTCATGTTTTTTAGTGATGCCTGTGGATTGTACCCAGGGCCTCCCCTCATGCCAGGCAAACACTACTGATGAGCTACACACCCAACTCCCCCCCCCCCCCCAATTTTTAATAACTTAAAGGTACATGTATAAAATGATAATTGTAGGAGAAATGCAAAGCACTGATACTGGCTATCTCTTTTAACAGGCATGTCATGTTACCCAGAGAACTTTCCAAACAAGTACCCAAAACTCATCTAATGTCTGAAGAGGAATGGAGGAGACTTGGTGTCCAACAAAGTCTAGGCTGGGTTCATTACATGATTCATGAGCCAGGTAAGTTTTGCTGCAAAGTGGTTAACTGAATTTAAAATAGTGACTATATCAAATTTTTAGTAACATGAACATTCAGTGATATCTCAACTCTGATAAACTCGACTTTTTTTTAAATGACTGAGTCCTTCTCTCCCAGGAGATTTATTCCTATTCCATAGGAATAAGAATATTACATTATTCCACCTGCAAGAATAATTTAAATAGTTCTGTTTTAATATTTTTCATTGTTAATAATATTTAAAGTATTTTTTCATTACCTGGAATTCCTGTGACTTTTTTTAAACTAATAATTTGCCACATTAAGGGTATATTAGATAGCATATGGTCACATATGTGCTACCCATGTTAATAACTTCTTGGTATGGTATTGGGGCACATAATCAAAGGGGTCTTTCCCCAGAAAATACAAAAGCAACTGAGGAACTGAACTGCAGAGTCTTGGGGCTCCATGTATTGAAAATTGGTTCTATGGGGTGGATTTTCTGGGTTCATTTTGTTTTTTATTTTGAGTACTGGGGATTAAATCCCAGGGAAGCTTTACCACAGAGCTACATCCCCAGTCCTTCTTAATTTTTTTGATTTCAAGATACAGGGTTGCACTAAATTGAGGTTGGCCTCAAACTTGGAATCCTCCCCTCTCAGCCTCCTGAGTCTCTGGCATTATAGGCGTCTGCCATAGCACCTGACTCCTGGCGGTTTTCAATGTACATTAGTATGAGATCCAGTAGCTGATTTGAAGGGAATGTCCTTTCCCAATAGAGATAAAATTTTTCTTTTCACTGGAATGAAAATTGTAAAGGTAGGATATAAAGCTTCTCTAATTTTGTTTCCAGGGTAGGTAAAGCTAAAATATTAGAGGACTGTTCAAATTGTCAGATAAGTTTTCCTTCAATTACTGTTAACAGTGACTTTGAAACAAAATTCATTATAGATACTATAAACCCATTAATAGTTGAATTAGTTTGTTTTGTTAATTGTATTAAAATATTTTCTTTTCACAGAACCCCATATTCTTCTCTTTAGACGACCTCTTCCAAAAGAGCAACAAAAATGAAGTATATCTGGGATCATCAATTAAATCTTTCGCAAATTTAATGTATATGTGTATATAAGGTAGTATTCAGTGAATACTTGAAAAATGTACAAATCATTCATCCATACCTGTGCATGAGCTGTATTCTTCACAGCAACAGAGCTCAGTTAAATGCAACTGCAAGTAGGTTATTGTAAGGTGTTTAAGATAAAATTTCTTCTAGTCAGTTTTTCTCTTAATATAAGTGCCTGTTTGACATTACCTGTTACTTTTGTTAAATAAAGTTTGTATGTTGCATTTACCACCGTTTGAAGTTACTGAGGTATATTTTCTTGGTTAATTTGGGACTATTGAGATTGATTTTCATTTTATAATTTTATCCCTGAGGAAATAAACTTACATGAAAGAAATATCAGATGGGGGGATGATACGATTGAATTTGTGAAGAGACTAAAAAACCAGTAGATGTTGTACCTTTGTCATTCGTCTGTGTAGAATCTCCAAGTGAACAGAAGTCCACCTCAGTACTGTTTGGGTTCTTTCCACATTTCTAAAAAGTGCCACTGCTGATGGGTTTGCAGAGAAACCACTCTCAATTTGCCAAGTGGGGATAATTTTTTTTCCCCCATATTTTTTACTGGTGCATTGTTAAAGTAGGATTTATTACTTATTCATACATGTATACTGGGGATAACATGTCCTTGGTCAGCATTTATTAAAAGTTAAAGCACCTTAAAACACCTTCATGCCATATGTATTTTGCATTTGTTTACATGGCCTTTTTAACTACTAGGAAAATATCTGAGTTAAAAGCAGACAGGTCTTAATTGATGTGCTTAGCAGTAAGTTGGCCAGTAAACACAAGGCATTTCAGTTTAGAAAGTGTATCTGATGAACAATAAATGCTAGCTGAGAGGGAATGGTGACAGCCGATGGTGACTTTTCAACCGCCAGCACAGATTGCTGTCAGGCTTGGGATTTTAATTTTAACGGTCTATCTATGTAACCTATCTGGACAGAAACTTGAACAAGAGCTGGAGCTGCCTGCATTTATTGCATGAAATAAATACCTGGTATTTAAGTCTACAGGGATCTGCCTCAATTTAGTTAGCCCCTCAGTCCTTACTAAATGGTCTGCATTATAGTATAGGCAAACTTTTTCTGATCCTTAAGTAGCCTGCAACCTCTTCCAAACTTCTTGAGCATCTTTTGAAATCCACACTGTAGACTGCCAGTATGTTTCCTGTCCTCCCTGTACTTTAAATTTCTGTGTTTAACACATTTCTCTTGTGGAGAGCCTTTTATCCATCCTGTACAAATAAATCACTTTTCCATCTATCTTCCCCTGGCACATTTTTAAAATTGTTCAACAATTGTTGAAATAGCAATTTTGAGGTTGAGTTCCTTATTTTAGCGGGGGGAGCGGGTGTGGGGCTGCGGTACAATGAATTGAACTCATGGGTGCTCGGGGCCATTGAGCCTCATCTCTTCCAAACTGCTAGTTTTTGAAAATTTAGGACACTGATAGACTTGTAAGCCTTCGGTCTGTAGGCCTCTTGGGGGGTATGCGAGTCTTCAACCTAGAGATGCGGGAGGTCACCGTGGTAAGGGGCCTTTCCACGGTACCCTACCTAAGGAATCCTAGTCCCAAGGGACACGGGTAACCCACGGCTTCACCCAGAGTTTTCAGTCTCTGCAGCCAGGTCAGAAACCCGCGTGAGAGCCAATGAGGTTCCTTTATCTTACACTGGTGCCACGCCTCCTTCCAGCCCCAGGCCACTCCCACTGGCGGCTTCCGCAGGCCCCGGGTCTTTAGTTCTTCCGGCCGGAAGGAGGTGAGGCGCTGTCGCGTTTCAGTGACGCATTTCCTGGCGCCGCCTGCGAAGTGGGAAACGCTGAGTGGTGTAGGCCCTGTGGCTGACCTCCCGGGGCCGGGGCTCTTCCGAGCCCCTGCCATGGCGTCAGAGGGGCAGCGGGAGTCTGAAGGCGAGGTAAGGGTCACGGGGGACTTCCCGCCATGGCGGGCGAGCTCTCGGCGGCCTCAGCAGGTCGGCCTGATTCCCTCGGGTTCTCAGTCCGGAGAGGACGGGGTGGCGGGCGGGAGCGGGCAGCTGGGATCCTTGGTCCGCCCTTGGGGTGGCAGCCACTTACCCCGGTCCCCCGGTGGTCAGCGCCGCGACCGGGGTGTGATGCCACAGAGGCCGGCGTACTCCACCTTTCCCCGCGACCCGGAGGCGAGAGCTGGGGACTTCGGCAAGCTTGTCGCGCTCTGGGGAAGGAGTAATTGGTTTTCTAGTCTTGTGGGTTTTCTTAAGTCTCGGTCTTTGCCTTACACACTCAGCCTCTAGACCGAGCTCTGTCAAACACGTAAATTGGTTTTAGATTTATTGAAAACCCTCGTTATAAAGTTTTTGGTGAAAGTAAGTTTCTTATTGCTCGTCTCAAAAATCTCAAAACAAAAAACCACTTTATTTTAAATTCCAAGAGCTCATGGCAATAGGATAATTTTCTAGCATATCAAATCTTGTTTTTCCAATGAAGCAAGAGACTTAGTGGTCGGCTGAGTAAAAAGCAAATGTTTTGTGTGACTTTTTTGAGAAATTTAATGTACATTAGCTTAGGCAACAGTATTGTGAGTGCTACTGTTAAGTATTTCCTGGGTATATTTGACAGCAGTAAGTCCAAGGAGGCTCTCTGTTATACCTAATTAAACTGATAGGTAAAGTGTGCATATTCCAAGTTTAAAACCATAGAAAGGATAGTTGTCCTCATGTAGGTTTTATTTACTTCCACTTTAATTGACTTTGCTTATTTTTTACTTTTAATATTTGAAAGATGTTTTTCTAATAAAAAAAAAGCACTGAGGAAAAATTGTTAGCAAAAGTTACTAGGGAAAAAAATATATATATATATATTTTAACTGTATTGGGGATTGGACCTAGAGGTGCTCCACCATTGAACTATATCCCCAAACCTTTTTTATTTTGAGAAAGGATCTTGGTAAGTTTCTCAGGCTGGCCTCAAACTTGCCATCCTTTTGCCTCAGCATTCTGAGTTGCTGGGATTATAGGAGTGTACCAGGCACACACCTTGACGCTTGACCTAGGCATAGGGTTTTAAGTAACAACTTTGGGGTTGTTAGAATGGAGCATCTCTTTGGATTTTTGTTTGTTTGCATTTGGTTGCTCTTAGAATGTATGTAGCCCAAATCCACCTTTTTCCACAGGGCAGCATCAAGTTGTCAGCAGATGTCAAGCCTTTTGTCCCAAAATTTGCTGGGCTTAACGTGGCATGGTCGGAGTCCTCAACATGTGTTTTCCCTAGCTGTGCAGCAACTTACTATCCATTTGTACAGGAACCATCAGTGACTGAGTATGTATCTTCTAAATATCTTGTCTTATATAGGGGATTATTTCTTGGATTTAATGGTGATTAGATTTTCATATATGCCACAGCTACCACATTAAAGTTCTCTAGATGGTGAGAGAATGCTCTTTAGACAAAAAGCATCTGAGCCAGTAGTATAACTTAACTGTATACCCTGACAAAAACTGGAACTTTACCTCTGCTCTTCTTCCATACTCAGTTTGTTATTTTAGGGGCCAAGGATGAATGGAGACTGCATTGCATTTATTAGAAAATATAGTTTCACTGTTCATACAGTCTGAAAATATATCAGGTATCTAGGGGTTGGGAGTGTAGTTCAGTGATAGTGTGCTTGGCTGGCATGTACAGGATCCTGGGTTTGATCCCCAGCTCTAGGGGGAAAATCACTTATCTGATGGAAGAAGAAATGGAAGGGACAGTTAAGAAAAAAGACCAAAGGAAAAACCAAATAGATATCATGTTCTTCTTTTTTAAGTGTTAACATCTTGGTCAGGGAAGGGGTGAGTGGGGGTTGAGCAAACCCCCACCAGCCCCCATGGCCGCCTCTATGTGAATAGTTGTTGTTTTTTTTTTTTTTTTTTCTTTTTTAAGAAATTTCTGGCTTTTGCTTTTAATCATTTTACTTTATATACATCCTACAATTTATATATACATTTTACTTTATATACATCCTATATAAACCTACAATTTTACAAATTGTGGTTTTAAATTCTTTTAATTGAAAGGTGGCTTATGTTTTTCTTTAGATTCTCCTTTTTCTCCTCAAAATTCATTTTCTTGGTAATTACCAAAATGACTTTCATTTTTTTTCTGGATTTGGACACATAATTGTGTCCATTTATTTGTGTCTCTGTTTTCAAGGGCTGCATCAGCTTTAGTGCTTATGTACAAATTCTGTGCTTTATAATCCTTTTAAACTGCATCCAAATTCCAGAATTAATTTTCAAGAATGAAAACTGCAATGATTAAGAAAATCATTGATTTATTCTGCTGAATTTAGGAAATATCAGAAGGTTTAGTTGTTGACAGAAGTTGAAACTTAATGTGTTAGAATTGGTCTTTCGTGAGTATGTTATTGTTCTCCAGGGAGACAGATTTAGCATTTAGTTCTTTTGGCTTGAGTTTAATAGTAGTAGTTTTCAAAATTGCTACTACAGTTGGCAGGAGTTGGTTGAGCATTTTCAGCATCTTGTAGTATACTTTGGAAATTGCAGAAAGCACTGGCTAATGTGTTTAATTAAAACCAATCAGCTTGAGAAGAACTTGCATGTGGCTTAGCAATATATAACAGTTGAACTTTGCTTTGTAGAGATTGGAAGCCTACATAGTAGTACCACAGAAAGGTTTAGGTTTGTTGGGTAGGAAATCGAAACATTTGGTGGTGTTTTGAATGGGGTTATAGTAATGTCTTCTACTTCAGTTTTTAAGGAAGAAGGGCTTGAGGATTTTAACTAGATTCCAGAGAAGAAACTACTTAAAGCCTGCTGAAAGAAAAACAGTCTCCATGATTGTCCATATGTGTATGTGTGTGTGCACATGTATTTGGTGTTGTTTTTGAGACAGGGTCTCAATAAGTGCTCAGTTTGACCAGGAATTCACCTTCCTCCTGCCTCAGCCTCTTGAGTCCCTGGGATAACAGGTGTGAACTACTGTGCCTGACTTCTATACATGTTTTGCTGAGAAAGGTATAAGCCTATGCCCATCGTCTTATGAAGAATAGAGTCTTCACCTTCACTTGCCATTAATTAGATTTTCATTATTGTTTTTCCCTTTTCCTTTTTTTTTCTTTTTGGTATACTGGGGGTGGAAGCTGGGGCCTTACAAATGCTAGGCAAGTGCTTTTCCAGTGACCCACACCCTCAGCCTTTTCATTAGATTTTCTGAGGTACAAAACAGAATCAAACAGAATTCATAGCTTGTAGGTAGTGAGACAAAGATTTGAATATCCCTCTTTTCTGCAAAGAACTAGTTCTTAGTACCATTTGAAGCAGCAATAGGTTAGGTGTTCTGTGGTACAGAACAAGATCAGTAAGAGAGCTTTTTTTGGTTTTTAGTTAGGAATATTTCATTATTAGAGATAAATACCTATAAATAAATAAATACCTATAAATAAAAGCTCTTACCAGATCTACATTTATTATAATAACATGAAGTTAGTGCACAGTGATACAAGATAATGTGTACTGAATAAAAGGCTAAGTAGTAAAACTCATTCATGTGTGATAGATAGAGCTTATAATGACTCCCTTTCTTACTCCACATAGTCTCTCCTTGCAACAGGTACATGTTAGATGTTTCTAATAAGTGGTGCCTACATTTTCTTACCTCCTGACAAGGAAACAGGAAGACTGCATATGAGGGTTATGATTAGGCTTGGGTTTTTCTACCTTTCATCGTGGGAACAAGGAGGTTGTGATTTGTATTGTAACTGTCTGCTTAGCATTTTGTCATTGTATCATCTTTCTTTGGAAAATAATTGAAATCTCCAGTCTAACACTAAAGTTGTTTAAATCAGTGTTAAACTATATTTTGAGGGTTCTCCACACTACTTTCCAGAGTGGCTACACCAGTTTGCACCTCCACCAGCAATGTAAAGTGTGTCTTTTTCCCCACATTCATGCCAACATCTATTATTGTTTGTGTTCTTGATAATAGCCATTCTAATTGGAGTAAGATGAAATCTTAGAGTCGTTTTAATTTGCATTTCTCTAATTACTAGAGATGTTGAACATTTTTCATATATTAATTACCTCTATATCTTCTTCTGTAAAGTGTCTGTCCAGTTCCTTGACCCATTTATTGATTGGATTCTTTGTATTTTTGGTGTAGAGTTTTGTAAGTTCTTTATAAATTTTGGAGATTAGTGCTCTATCTGAAGTGTGTGTGGAAAAGATTTTCTCCCACTCTGTAGGCTCTCTTTTCACATTATTGATTGTATCCTTTGTGAGCAAAACTTGGAATGGACCCACCTTTTGACCCAGTTATCCCTGTCTTTGGTTTATACCCAAAGGACTTAAAGTTAGCATACTGTAATAATGCAGCCACATCAATGTTTATAGCAGCTCAATTCACAATAGCTAGATTGTGGAAACAATCTAGATGCCCTTCAACAGATGAATTGATAAAGAAACTGGTATATATACACAATGGAATATTTTTCAACCATAAAGAAGTATAATATTATGGCATTTGCAGATAAATGAATGGATTTGGGGAATATTATGCTAAGTGAAATAAGCCAATCCCAAAAAACCAAAGGCTGAACATTTCCCTGATAAGTGGATGATGATATATAATGGGGGTTGGAGGAATGGGGAGTGAGAGAAGAATGGAGGAACTTTAGATTATGTAGAGGGAAATGGGGAATGTATGAAAAATGGTGGAATGAGACGGACATCATTACCCTATGTAGATATGATTTCACAAATGGCATGAATATACATTGAGCACAACCATAGAAATGAAATGATGTACCCCTTTGTGTACAATGAATCAAAATGCAGTCTGTAAAAATAAAAAAAAAATTTTAAAAAGCTATATTTTGGTTTAATCTACCAGCTTGAACAAATTGACAAAATAGCGGTTTTCAGAAATGGCATCCATATTGTTCATAGGAAGTGTGATTGCTGACCTCAGTGCTGTTCCCTTTATATTCTGACCCTCATAGTCAGCAAAACAGTGTTATGGAGCATCAGAACAGGGAAGGACTGGGGAAAGATGATCTGCAGGAGCCCAGGAGGGAGGCCCACTTGCAGGCTGTTGAACAGCCTCTCAGCAGAGGGCATGAATTTTTAGCCATTTTGACCAGAGTTGCAGAAAGGCTTTTCCAAGTACTGGACAACAGGAGAGTGGAAAGCTGCTGGAGCGTGTTCGGGCTGTCTTAACATTGCTTATGGACATCTGACTGATTAGTGAAAAAGGCATAGAAACAGGTCACATCTTTATTTGTGAAATGAGGATTTTATCTGGCTTTTAATTAGGGATAGTCCAGTGTTAAAGTGAATGATCTAAAAACTTATTAAATGTTTAAGTGAGTTTATTATGAAATTTTAAGCTCCTTGGTTTATGTTATGAAATCTTAACTGAAATGTATACTTTCTAGACAGAAAATATATACTGAAGAAACAGCCTTTGGACCTTCAGCGTTTCCACCTCATTATTTATCTTCAGAGATAACTCTCCATCCATATGCCTATTCTCCTTACACCCTTGAGTCTACACAAAACATTTGCTCAGTGCCTGCCTCGCAGTATGATTACAGCCAAGCCAGCTGTTACCAAGGTTTTCAGACCGTAAAGCCCCGAAATGAGCACAGAGGCCCCCTCCCACAAGAAACAAAAGCTCTGCTTAAGGTGAGGAAAGCTAAGGTTATGTTGTATCCTTGAGTTGGTTGCTGTAGTGTTTAAAATATAAGGAATTGATATATTTTTGATTGGTATTTAGGCAGTACTTATCGTCTTTTTTTTTTTTTTTTTTTTTTGGTGCTGGGTATTGAACCCAGAACCACTTTACCACTGAGCTACATCCCCAGACCTTTTCATTTAAATTTTTTTTATTTTTTAAAATTAAAAAAAAATTTTAAATACAAATATTTTTTTAGTTGTAGAAGGACACAATACTTTTCTTTTATGTATTTATTTTTATGTGGTGCTGAGGATAGAATCCAGTTCCTCATATGTGTGAGGCAGGTGCTCCACAACTGAACTACAACCCCAGCCTGAGTTTTTTGAAATTTTGAGACAAGGTCTTGGCTAAGTAGCCAAGGCTGTCCTTGAACTTGAAATCCTGCTGCCTCAGCCTGAGTCACTGGGATTACAGGCATGTGCCACTGTGCCCAGCACACATATCTTTTTGTGGTATTTAGCCTTTTAAGAAATGAACCGAAGGACTGTAGATGTAGCTCGGTAGAGTGCATGCCTCATAAGCACAAGGCCCTGGGTTCAATCCCCAGCACCGCCCCCCCCCCCCAAAAAAAAAGAAAGAAATGAATTGATGTAAACGTTTTAAAAATGAATTGTGACTGCTTCCTAATTTACTGTTTTAAACTTTTTTTATGGTGGTAGTTTTCTTATTTTATGTTGCTTTTAAATCTCTCCTGCAGAAAAAAACCTATGATGTGCAAAAGTTTAACAGTAAAAAGGCCGATGGTACAATATCATCTGAAATAAAGTCAGCAAAAGGTTCCCATCATTTGTCCATTTATGCTGAGAATGGTTTGAAATCAGGTAAAAATAAACTCTGTGTATTGTCAACATAACTCCATGTACCTCAAAATATCAGCTGTTTCTTTGGACTTGTTCATTGTGACTGTTCAAGAAATGAGACCTGGAACGTGATACAGCTGAGGGCATCAGACTTCCTGTGATATTCTGGAAGTTTTTCCTCCCAGGTGGGGGATTACTGTGTGTTATGTGTTGCCTTGTGTACTCAGGAGGGGACTTCGCTTTACACATGAAGAGCTTATCTGAGATTGTGTGGCAGTTAGGTGATAACAACATGCTTTGAAACATGCCCTTAAATAAAAGCAGATCACAACCTTATCCTTGATATCGTTTGACCATATTCATTCCTGATGTAGCTTCTCTGGTGTTCTGGGAGACTTAGTTGGTGGAAGAGGTTTTGGCTAAAATTCTATCCTAAATAATACCAAACCTGGGCATTGTAGTTATTCAGAGGGCACAGTTTTTAGTTATGCCACAAATCACATCTATTGTGAGCTTGAAAACTTCTGTTCCAGTCTGACTGAAAATGAGTGATGAGTCATTCTGTGTGGTGTCATATTCTTATATAAGCTTTCTTTTTTCTTTTTTTTTCATTGCTGGGGATTGAACCCAGGACCTTGTGCATCCTAGCAAGCACTCTACCATTGAACCACACCCCCAAACTGTGGTGTTGTATATTGTTCCTGTACTAGTACAGTTTGCTTATACGCGTCACCATTTATATAATGACATAAAACTTGTAATTACGTAATTTCTGAGACTGCCAATTTATTCATGTGTCATTTATATTACCTTATTTGTAAATTTATCTCTTTTCATTGACTTCACTCATAAACTACCTGGCACATGGAAAGGTGAAAGGGAAGTTTTAACTGTAGTAGCTCTGGCCTCACAGTTCAGTGAGGAGCTACATGGTGCTGCAGTCTACCTCCCCAGGGCACTTAAGGAAAATGATGGGGAAGAGGCTGTAAGTTTCATGCTGCTTGCAAACTGAAAGGTAGAAAGTTGATTACTTAAAGGCTTATTACTTAGGATCTCCTTAAATATGCAAAATTCTAAAATACATGTTATGAATAATTAAAATGCTAGACTGTGCAGTCAGGTTGAAGTAACTATTTCATTAGCTTTAAACTTATTCCCCACATTTGAAGTGCATTTTACTTTTCATTATGGTGTTGCAAAAAGAAGATCCATGGTACTAGTCATTTGGGTTTCATACTACAGTAAAGAAAATAAGCAACACCACCAAAGTTAGGATATTCTGACAGCAGCCCAGTACATCAATAGTGATAGATAGACTTTCTGCTCTGAAATTTAAGCTCAAGTATTAGTCATCAATTTATATCTTTTCATTTCGTAATTACAGATGGTTATCATAAACGAACAGATAAGAAATCCAGAATCATTGCAAAAGGTGTGTCTACTTCCAAACCTGAATTTGAATTTAGCAGATTGGATTTTCCTGAACTGCAGGGTCCACAGAATAATATGTCAGAGATCCAAAAACAACCCAGGTGGGGACCTTTCCACTCTACCTCCTCCAATATCTCTCTCCTAGGAGAAGTGGGAAAACCAGTTGCAGCAGTGTCACAGGTAAGTTGGAGGGGGTCTGTGTCTCTCTCTGTCCTCAGTACACACCTTTGCATCACTTCAGACACTACACAGTAATCCTAATGAGAGCTGTGAAGTCCACATCATTCCGGAGGCCTCATCCTGCACTTAGCTGACCTTCTTTGCTATTTGAACTCTTTACAGTGAGGCCACTACCTTTTTTAATTTTCTTAAAGAACCACCTAAAATCTTTTTATCTTGTAAATAAAAGGTATTGTAGTGCTTCAAAAGGAAAAGTGTCTGGCTTAGTGTAACTGCTTTGACAGGCCATTTTAAACATGCCATCTCTAGCATTGAATTCTGATAGCCATTTTCCAATAGAGAGAAAAAGACTTTTTTTTTTTTTTTGGGTGCTGGGGATCAAACCCAGGGCCTTGTGCTTACAAGGCAAGCACTCTACCAACTGAGCTATCTCCCCAGCCCCGAGGAAAAGACTTTTTAAAAGTAATACTTAAAACTGCACAGTGTAACTTCTGAATTTTCAGACTTTTTATCTGCATCTGTGTCTTGCTAATGATACAGCAGATTCAACAAAAGTCATTGCATTAGAGCCGGGCACAGTGGAGCACACCTGTAATCCCAGCAATTTGGGAAACTGAGGTAGGAGGATCACAAGTTTGAAACACAGCTCAGCAACTTAATGAGGCCTAAGTATCTTCGTGAGACTCTGTCTCAAAAAAAATAAAATAAAAAGGACTGGAAATGTAATTCAGTGGTAAAGCACTGGAAATGTAACTCAGCGGTAAAGCGTCCCTGGGTTCAATTCCCAATACCAAAAAAAAAACAAGAAAATAAAAAAAGGTGCAATAGGTGCTTTCAGTTTACTGCTTTATAATTTTAAATTACATCATATACAACATTTGGTCTCAAAAGTTTAGTCGACGGTATTGAGACATTTTCCTTGAATGGATTGATTTCAGACTTCCAGGAAAAAATAGTGTTGGGTTAGTATTCCCTAAAATGACTTTTGATAAATTTCCACTGAAGGGAGAGATGGAGTACAAATCAGTATGAAAACAAGGAGAAAGAAGAAAGGTAACAAAGAAACAGATCATTCATTTACCCTTTGGAACATAAAATAAGGTCCATCCTTTTATGGAAGCAGATTTACATACTGATTGCCTCATTATCTTGAATTCTATATGTTCTTTTTTTTCTTCTAAAAGAAATCCTTTTTTTCTGATTGTATCAGTAGTGTCTGTCAGTGACAAAAATATTAAGTAAAAAAAGAAAATATAAGTGTCTGAAATTGCACAGCCAAGAGAAAAAAACATGCTTAGCACTTTATTCTATCTTCGAAAAATAATATAAGGTGGAAATGGAAGAGCATTCCCTTCAATTTGGAAGTATATGTGTACAGTCTTAATTTTTAAAAAAATTTTTGGTAGTTTTTTCATGTCATTAAATATTTTTGCAAACAGTTGTTGCATTGGGTCTGTCCTGTTGATAATATATTTAAGCCTTGCACAGGTAAGCCTTTTTTTTTTAATTGGTCTTGGTGAGCATAAAAGTTATATTTATTAGAAGAACAGGCTGTGTTTTGTTTTTAGGTGCTGGGTATGAAACCAAGGACCTCTTGAATGCCACACTGAGTTGCATCCCCAATCCCAGCCTGTATTTGAACAACTACTAGACTTAAGTAATAAATAACAAGTGTGTAAATTTCTGAAAAAGCATATGAACCTCAAAAGTTATTTTAAATTTATTGTCTACTTAATCATTTCACATTTGAATTTATCCATTTACATTTACCTGTGGTGCTATCTGGTGCTGAGGTGTATCTTAATGCAGTCACACTCCTGTACCACACCACATCACCACATGGTTTGAGTTCAAGGTGTGAGGCAGCTTTCTTTCTTCATAAATGAAAGCATGCCTTACATTCTTCCATTTATTCATGGGCCTTTTGATAGACCATTTTGGACCAGTATAGGCTGGTAAATGATGTCATTTGAGACCCTGTCTCAAAAGTTTAAGAAAGGACCGGAGTTCAATGGTAGAGTACCCCTGGGTTCAATCCCCAGTACTACTGACTTAATTAAATAAAATATATATATAAGTACATGGCTGGGGATCTAGCTCAGTGGTAGAGCACCCCTGGGCTTAATCCCCAGTACTGCAAAAATTAAGTGAATAAGAATTGGACTTAAATCTTTAGAGCAGTTTTAGGTTCTCAGCAAAATTGAGAGGAAGGGTCAGAGCTTTTCCACCTACTACCTGTCACCACAAATGCACAGCTTCCCCAGACTATCAACATCCCCCTCTAGAGTAGTATGCTTGTTACAGTTGATGAACCTACATAAACACATCTTTATCACCTCATATCCATAATTTACTGCAGGGTTCTCTCTTGGTGTTGGACATTCTGAATTTAGACATGCATAGTGACATGCAGCCGTCATCATAGCATGCTGTGTAGTGTCCCTGGCCTGAAGGTCATCTGCTCCACCTATTCATCTCTTTTCCCATACCCTGCCAGCCACTGATATCTTCATTGTCTCCATACTTTTACCTTTTCTAGAATGTCGTATAGTTGGCATCTTACTGTATGTAGTCTGTTCAGACTGGATTCTTTTCATTTAGTAATATGCATTTAAGTTCTTCCATGTGTTTTTATGGCTTGATAGTCATGTGTGAGAAACTATCTTCCAAACTATCTTCCAAAGTGTGTTTTGCATCCTCTCCAATGAATGAGAGTTCCTGTTAGACTACATACTCCTGGAGTTTGGGGTTGTCCATGTTGTGGATTTCGGCCATTCTAATAGGTATATTATAATAGGCTATTCTAATAGTGGTATGACATTTTTATAATTAGCTTTTCCCTGATGACATATTTTCTTATTAGGGTGAAGTAGTGCTGAAAAATAATAATCCAAGTGAATATGTAACTAATAATGCTGCTACCAATTCCCCTTCGTGTACAACAGGTAAGAGTGCCTGCAAAATATTATTTTAAAAAATGTGTATATTTTCTGAGCTCATTTTTAATTCTAATGCAATGAAAGGTTTTTATTGCCCAACTAACAGTGTTGGTTTAGAAAATTTAAGTAAATGAGATCCAACATCCATGCACAAGGAGTGTAAAGAGACGAGAATTCTATATGAAATATATATGCAATCAAGTGAGAAATTTATGAACTCAGAGATGATTCCTTCTTTCAGTATTACCCAATTCCAATTTTTTTTTTTTTTTTTTTTTTTTTTTTTAATCTCAGGACTCCCAATTCCTTTAAAAGGTGAGGGTCCCCAAAGAACTTTTCTTTATTTGGGCAATATATGTCAATATTTACTATATTTAAAATTGAAACAAATGTAAACATATTAATTCACTTAAAAATAACGAGAAATGTGTTGTGTTTTCACATAGCCTGTGAAAATAACTATTTTCCAAGACTTAAAGTCCAGTAAGAGCAGCCTTGCATTACAGTTTTGTAGCTCTTTAGCATCTAGTTCTCCAGATCTGCTTTGACATTTCCTGCTCCACAGCTGCATATCACACAGCCTTTGGAACACAGCAGGGTATTCTTGGGAGAAAGAGGGAGAGTGAGAAGGCAACTGATGCTTTCCTACTATTAGGACAACAGTTTTGACTTCTGTGCTCCTCAGAACTGATCTGTCCTAATCTTGCCAAGAAGTAACATAGTCAAAAAGTTTAAGAGTCTGCTTTTGAAATTTTTGTAGTAAGCTTGTCCTAACAGAAAACCTGAATTTATTCATTGCTGTGTTTTCTTTTGCTTTCTTGTGTTTACAAATGTGCTTTAGTATGGATCTTCACTCCTGAGGCTGCTCTGAGGATGTGTAGCTCTGTAGTGATACAAACAGCCTCCCTTGATGGTAGCCACAGCTGCTGACAGGTGTTCATCTGCCCATGTCCTGATGGATGTCCTTTTGTTTTGTCTGTGTATAGAGTTTCATGGGCACCTAAGGAGTAGTGTTGCTGTACTTATACCTCTGTTCTAAAAGAAATAAATTACCAGTTATTGTGATAGCTGAAGTCTAGTGATCTTTGACTTCTGATGTTAAAGGTACACATCAAGGTTAGTAGGGCCAAAATTTGATCTTTAGCTCTTTTAATTCTGTGTGTTTGCCACGTGGATGTTCTTGTAGATTCTTTTTAAACCAAAACTATTGTTTGTCTACCCACCTCCATCCCCCTAAGTTAAAAAGCTAGTTTCTAGGAAAATCAACCTTACAAGCTTAAAGGGGGAAAATTCATCATGCATGCTCCCAGAAGAAAAACAAGTTGAGTCAATACTATAGTTTCCAAGGGGATATTTTGGACAATAACCTAATTTTAATTGTTCTGTGAGCAATTACCTCATGTAATGCATGTTTGAGTAACTATAAAATTTTTGATTTACTGTTGAGGTTGTTCAACAATTTTGGTTATCTTTGAGCAGAGTTATCTTGGACACCAATGGGTTATATTGTTCGGCAGACGTTACCTTCAGAACTGTCAGCAGCTCCTAAAAATGTTACTTCCGTGATAAACCTAAAGACGTTTGCTTCATCAGCAGATCCTAAAAGTGTTAATTTGTCATCTTCTGAAATTTTATCTTCGGATCCTTCCTACAACAAAGAGAAACACATTCATCCTACTGAAAAGGTATGCAACACAAGAGACAGAAAGCAAGGTGGTTGCCAGGGTCTGTGGGGAAGAGGAATGGAGAGTTAGTGTTTCTTGGGGACAGTTTCAGTTTTGTAAGAGGAAAAGAGCTCTGGAAGTAGAGGGTGATGACGGTTGCACAACAGTGTGAATGTGCATAATGCCTCTGGACTGAACACCTAAACATGGTCAGGGTGGCAGATACTGTGTTATGAACATAAAATGAATTGGAAACTAAAAGGGATGTGTCACATTTTGATTATACTAATCTATGCCACTGGATGATTACCTATCTCAGTCCTAACTGTGAAAGTGCTTCATTCCATCCTGTATTCACTGGTCCGAGCTTGTTTTACTTGCATCTTGAAAAAAGAATGATATTCATCCAGGAATTCAAGGGATAATTTTTAAATGTGAGAATCCACATTTTAGAACCAAAGTCTTAAAATGTTTGGGAGCTGTTTTGAATTCTTTTTTCTTTGTTTAGTGCTGGGAATCAGACCCAGGTCCTCACAGAGGCTAAGCAAGTGCTGTATCACTGAGCTGAACCCAGCCCCAGTCTGGATATTCTTGGTTTTCATTGTGTAGAAGTATGTGAAGTTGAAATATGACCTTGTCTAGTAAAATATAGAAGAAGTGCAGTCCTTTTGAGTATGAGGATGCTTTTTGATATCCAAAAATGTCTTTAGATTCTCCCACATGACGTCGAGCTGTGTGTATTTATGAGGCCTTTACAAAGAAATGTAATGGTGACAATTACAACAGTGTCAAAGTGCTTATTTGACACTGCTCTGTGTAGAGACCTTCCCTTTTATGCATACACAGAACTTGCCTTTCCTTGGCACCCTTGTCCCTGTTTCTGAGTTGCTGCAGGTATTAAGCACCAGACAGCAGCCCACTGTCCACTTCTTGGCTGCAGCTTCTAGGTTTCTGTGTAAGCCAGTTTTCCTACTGTGCAGTTAACTTTCAGAATCAACAGCTCTTTTTTATTTTTCTAGAATCTTTTTTTAGAAATACTTTAATTATAGGTATAAGAAAAGTTTATTTTAGAAAGCCTCTAAAATAAAAATAAGAAAATTAAGATCTCCTGTAATCTTATAACCCAGATGGTTTTGCAGTTTTCTTCTGAAACTCTGTGTACTATGAAATTTTATTACAGAAAATTGGAATGTAGCACTACAAGGATCTAGTGATATAAAAGGTATTCTTTCCCATTCCTCTTCACACTTAAGTTTTTATTACTATTTTTTATTTTTTGGTGCTGAGGATTGGGTCCAAGCCCTTGTGCATGCTGAGTGCCCACTCCCACTGAGCTACCACCCAACCTTTCTCCCACATCTCTTTGATTCCCACCTCTTACAGAGCCCCACATTAGGAATCCACTATGCTTCTGCCTCAGACTTGTGAAAACATAAACAAATTGAGAGAGGGTTCCATTGTTTTGGCTTCTACATTTTTCTTTCCTTTTTGGGGGGCGGGGAAGCAATGGTGGTTTCTACCACTGAGCTATACCCCAGCAAGTTTTTGGACAAAATACAATCATGTAGTCCACATTATCCTTAAAATATGTCCTTAAAATATATTAAGAGCAACCCCTCTAGGTCAATGGGAAAGCTTATTTTCTTTCTTTTTTCCTAGTACTGGGGATTGAACCCAGAGGTACTCCACCACTGAGCTACATCCTTAGCCTTTTTAAAAATTTTATTTTAGACAGTTTCTCACTAAGTTTCCCAGGTTGGCCTTGTACTTGCCATCCTTCAGCCTCAGCCTCCCAAGTAGCTGGAATTTAAGGCCTATACTACTGTGCCCATTAGACTGAAAAGCTCATTTTTAATAGCTGCTGACTCTTTTTTACTCCTCAGGGATAAATTCCCCCTGGGATAGAGCAGGACCCAAAAACATAAGAAGTCCCTGCCCTTGTAGATTGTTCCGATGAAGAGAGTCTTAACAGTATGCAGGCAGGTGTGAGCTTGTCGGAGAGTGGGTAGTGGTCTCAAGGGAAAACCAAGCAAAGTCAGAGGACCACGAGGGAAGGAATGGGTAGAAATTGGGTGATGTTTACCTTAATGAAGAAGTCAGAGATATCATCACCTAATCTGAGTGTTAAGTACAAAGGTCCTAAAACCAGAGCATACCTGCCTTGATTGTAGAAGGGGCAAGGGCTAAGGGACCTGTGGGAGTCAGTTCAGCACATCCATGCTGGGTGGAAGGGTTCAGTCATGATTGTGACACACAGACAGACCAGGTTAGGAATCCCAGGCCTTGCTGACAGAATGGATGTATGAATGAGCTCAGGTTGGTATTAGTAGGATCACTGATAACCTGACCTCAAGATGGAAACTAGGTCATGTCCAAATCCACAGTTTTCAGAAGGAATTGGCATTACAACTATTCCCCCAGATTTTATTTCTAAAGATACTGAATCTTTAGAAAATAGGGATAAGGATAGAATTCTTTTTCAATTCAAATGGAATTGACATGGGTTTGTACAACTCAATATCTTAATTTAGTTCTTATGTTTCGTGTTAAAGATTCTATTGGATGCCCTAAAAACCCACAATTTTTACATTGTTTTTTGTTCTAGTCCAAAACATCACAAGGTGGTGACCTTGAACAAAATGAAGCCTCAAGAAAGAATAAGAAAAAGAAAGAAAAGTCTAAATCGAAATATGAAATCCTGACAGTTCAAGAGCCACCAAGGATTGAAGTACACTTATGTTTATTATTTACCTTGCATGATATAATAAATGGGTCTTTCTTAATAGACACGTGGGGTCATTACTGGTTTCATAAGTGAAAATCTTTAACATTTTCTTAATGATCTTTTTCCTAGTACTAAAGAAAATAGTCACTCATTGTCCTCACATGTTCCTTTGGGCTCCCCAGCTACCTCATGGCAGGCACTCAGTAAACATTTGAGTGAGTGAGTGGTCTAAGGAGGTAAAGCTCCTTGTATGGGAATGTAATAATTGGTGTGCCATGTCATTAGTATCTCCCCTCAGTTCTCTTCTCTTTCTGTTGTTTTCCTTGCTTTAGAATGATGACTTTTGCAGGGCCTCCTTTTCTATCCAGAAATCTTGTAAATGTTGTATAATGGAGAGAGATTTGAAATACTCTTGATTCACTGGGCTCAGATATTAGGAGAATTCCATGAGCTTCCAGAAGCGCTCATTGTTATCCCAAGATACTCTAATGAAAAAGGGGCCAGGTCTGACTGTTCCTCATGGGCCGGGTTGTCGTCTTCACACTGCTCTACCAGACTCAGGCATTCTGGCAGTTGTGCAAGCACAGGTGTCTTGCAGAAGTGCTGCCCAGGTCCAGCTTAGGGTCAAGCCCAGGACACTGCCACAAACCTGGAGGCTTTAGGGACATTCATTTGAGAATAGCGTTTGTGTGTTTAAAAGACTACCTGCTGTGGCAGAGCATTGTGGTTGGACCAATGAGCAGTTCCTATTTCTGCTCCATATTTCCCACATAACTATTTCAAAGGCCCCTAAAATATTGACAAAATGTCCTAAGATGTTTTCAAACAATTTAAAAATAGTTTCTTAGCAGGCTTAGTGGTAGGCTGGTTCAGCACAAATTCCAGAATACTTAAATCTACCAAATCTAGATCTGATGGTTTCTCTAATGAAAAACATGCTCTTTTAAAGAACAGGTTCTTAGATACTCTGATTCTAACGTTGGGTTCAACGTCAATTCTGTAGATCCTTGATGTTATTCTCTTTCAGGGACAGGGTTTTTGGAACTGTGTTCTTTAAATTTGCTCTAGGAGTTAAATAAAGCAGAAGCTCTTATGTTAGCATTTTGGAGTTGTTTTGTATCACCTTTAAGAACTTTTGTGGAATCTTATTAAAAAAATATAAGTAATGAAAAGATTGCACTTGTCATATTTGCATTCTCCTGATGAATGAAGAGCTAAAGGGGCGTGTGGTTTGCTTAGGATGCGGAGGAGTTTCCCAATCTGGCAGTTGCATCTGAAAGAAGAGACAGAGTAGAGTCACCGAAATTTCAATCGAAACAGCAGCCACAGGTAATTTTTAGATTGAAACCACAGTTGCTTTAGGCCTAACTTTTCTTGCTAAACTAAACTCTTGAGAAAATCTCTCTAAACATCTTCCTGTACTGACAGGTGGTTTTGTTTTGATTTGTTCCTTCCTGGGAGAACTGTATCCCATGTGTTTGAAACAGAATTGCTCCTAAGCTGAAATGTTTTTTCCCTTTTGTATTAAAGTCTGTTGTAACTGCAGTTGCTATGACAGAAAGGAGGAGGAAACAAACTGCCTTATGAGACTGAAGGAAAAAGAGTTGGCTTAGTTTATTCAGAAAACAGAATTCTTTGTCAAGGCAAAATGTGTGACAGAAGAAAAATAAGCGGCACTAAGATTTCTAAGTCAGTACAAGCTGAAGGGAAGTGATTCTCCTTGTACCCCAGCCCCTGCCTGTCCATTCAGAGTTGTGACTCATTATTTAAGTGGGAAACTTTCATACTTTGGGGGCATTTAGATTCTAGCGCATTCATTGTTTTATCTTTTAAAGAGATTCTGTGGAAATAGTTTTACATTTATTATAAAAAGACATTCTAAATCATGTGTTATTTTACACCTTTGTGTGAATTAACTTTGACTTCTTGTGTTGCAGTTTACTGGTCCTCCCTCCCTGCAGTAGATTTCCTTACCTGTCTTTGTTGCATTGTGTGCTCTTCCCTGATTCGAGCCTTCAGCCAGTAGGGTTGTTGGTGCTGGGAAGAGAACACTTGGCAGGAGAGCAGGAGTGGAGGTGCTGGAGCAGAGGGTAGGGTGTCTGAGGAATATCAGGGGACTTTCTTGCATTGCCTTTTTTGGGGGAGGAGGTATGGCTTTTTTATGCAGTCTTAAGATGCAAATCACTACTATTTCAAAAATAATATTTGCTTAGAGTATGTTAGATTAAATTTTGGACATACATTTAGTGTTTATGTGCTGGGCAGTTTGGATCTATGTAGACTTTTGGTCATGTCCCTATAATTTCATGGCAGTTTGTTGGTTCATTTAAGTAATTGGAAAAAGAATGGTACTAATAAGAAAATGATATTAACCAAGTAACCTCACACATAAACTTCCGTAGCCAAAGACTTTCTGTAAGCCTTGGTGTCCTGTCTGTAGATGTACACTGTTAATTTACAGTGGAGATGGAGACAGAAATGTAGATGACTCAGTATAACTCACTGTTCTAAAAGAAACAGGAAATAACTGCAGTAATGTTGGCAAATAACGTGAAATTGATTTTTTCCTTAATTACTTGGTTTTAAAAATTTTTAAGGCTTTATAGTTGGAAGCAGTGGTGTGGGACTGTAATCCCAGCTATTTGGGAGACTGAGGCAGGAAGATGGCAAGTCGAGGCCAACCAGTGGGATTTATCAAGACCTTGTCTCCAAATAAAAGGGCTGGTGATGTAGCACAGTAGAAGAGCACGCCTGGGTTCAGTTCCCAGTACTTCAAAACCAAAAAGGACGTTAGTTTCTAAGTCTGTTCATTTAATCTTTAGTTCCATGAGTTATTTTGTAAAATGAAAAGCTCTTGCCTCACAAGCCCTGTGTTCAATCCCCAGCACCACAAAAAAAAAAAAAGAGAGAAAAGTTCATTGTATAAAATATAAAATATAGTAGTATAACTTATAACTTTTGAACTTTCCAGAATAATTTTAAAAATAGTGGAAAGAAGAGCCAGATTCCAGTGCAGTTGGATTTGGGAGGCATGCTGGCAGCTCTGGAGAAGAAGCAGCATGCCCAGCATGCCAAGCAGTCCTCCAGACCAGTTGTGTTCTCAGGTAGGAGACTTTGCACCTCTGCAAGGGGTCAGCGGTCTTTTTCAGACATTTATTTTTGTAAATATTTTCTCTTGTAAGCAAAAGTTATTTCTATGTAACACAACAGTGTGGTACTAGAATAAGTACAGACTTAGACCTATGGCATAGAATTGAGAGTACAGAAATAAGCCCATGTTCAGTTGATTTTTTTTTTTTTTTTTTTTTTTTTTTTTAATTGGGGGTTGAACCCAGGGACCCTCTACCTCTGAGCCACATTCCCAGCCGTTTTTATTTTTCATTTTGAGATGGGTTCTCACTAAGTTGCTTAGGGTCTCACTAAGTCCTGAGACTGGCTTTGAACTTGGATCTTCTTGCCTCAGCCTTCTGAGTTGCTGGGATTACAGGCATGTGCCACTGCACTTGGTGGTTAATTGATTTTTGACAAAGGTGGCAAGTCCATTAAAAGAACAGAGAATGGTCTCCTTGGAAATGATGTTGGGACAATGGGATTTCTAGGTGCTAAAGAATAATCAGACCCATACCTCACACCATAGAAGAAAATGAACTTAAAAAAAAAAAAAAAATGGATCTTTGAGCTCTAAGTATAAGCGTACTTTCCTAGGGCTTTTAGTACAACCTTAAAACGTGTGGCTGCAGGTGACTCTGGCCAAATTGCAGCACCTGTGGCACCAGTGGACAGTGTATCTCAAAAACCAGCACCTCTTACATCCTGTGTTCCTAGGATTGCCTGCATAGGTACCACCTGGGTACTGCACCTGGGTAATACAGGTTCCAGGCACACCTAAGAGCTGCTCCTTAGAACACTTGGAGTGGAATCAGGCAGTAGGCATTTTAATGACTGCATAATGGAGTGTTTTATCTGGTCTTTGTCTTCACTTTGCTTGTGTGTACTTGCGTGCACTGTACTAGGGATTGAACTCAGGACCTCACACATGCTAGGCAAGTGCTTTGCCACTGAGCTGCATCCCTAACCCCTCTTAAAAATTTTTTTATTTTGCTGGGTATGGTGGCACATGCCTGTAATCCCAGTGACTTGGGAGGCTAAGGCAAGAGGATCACAAGATCAAGGCCAGAGTTGGCAACTTATTAGACCCTAAGCAACCCAAGGAGATCCTGTCTCAAAAAGTGCTAGATTTGTAGCTCAGTGATAAATTGCTCCTGGGTTAAATCCCCAGTACCAAAAAAATAAATAAAACAATAAAAAATAATTTTTAAAAATTTTCAGATAGGTTCACTAAGTTGCCCAGACTGGCCTTGAACTTGTGATCCTCCTACCTCAGCCACCTGTGTAGCTGCAAGTACCTATATGTGCTACCACATTAAGCTGTTTTTCACTTTTTTATTATGGAAAATTTTAAACCACCAATAGAGGAAATATAATGTACCCTCCCAACAGATACCCATTACCCAGCTCCAATATTTAACCTTGGCTAGTCTTGTCTCATCTGTATGCTGCTTTTTTCCCTTAAATATTTTAAAGCAGTTTGTAGGTAACTTGTCATTTCACCTATAAATACCTCATCTGCATCTCTTACGGTGATTTTTTTTTTTGTAACCATTTGCTGTTATCCCATCTAACAATGTGGGTAAAATCTGTGCAAATATTCCAAAATTTGAAAAACTCTAAAATTTGAAACATTTCTAGTCCCAAGCATTTTGGATAAGGGATACTCATACTCAACCTCTACATTAACAACTGCTTATTTTCTTTCTTTTCTTTGGGTGTTGGGGATTGAACCCAGGGCCCTTTACCACTGAGTTACGTCCCTAGCTCTTTTCATCTTCTGAGTTAGGGATTCACTTGCCTAGTCTTGGGATCAACTTGAACTTGGGATCACAGCATTTCACTTTTTTAGTAGATAACCACAGGCTGTCCCACAGTTTCACTTAAGGTTGACACTGATGGCTCTGAATTAAACTGCACAGTTTGGGCTTGGTTTCATAAGACTGCCCCAACTTAGAGGGCAGCCATACTCCAGGCTGTCACCTGTTTGTGACCGACCAGCTCAAATTTGGGGTTCCTAGGGACTCCCTCTTCAGGTTTGATAATTTGCCTATGACAGTTCACAGAACTCTGAAAAATAGTTTGCCCACTAGAATGTTGGTTTATTACACAGGGTGCAACTCAGGAACGGCTGGCTGGGAGAGAGGCATAAGGCAAGGTGTGGTGGAGGTGAGCGGAGCTCCCATGCCCTCTCAGGCAGCTGTCCTGCAAGCACCTCCACATGTTCCCTGCCTTGGAAGCTCCCCAGACCCCATCCTGAGGGGTTTTATGGGGGTTCTGTTATGTGGGCACGGGTTAACTAAATCATTGGCCATCAATGATAACTCAGCCTTCAGCCCTTCTCCCCTTCCCAGAGGTCCAGTTGGGACTGAAAATTCCAACTCTGTCACTTAGTTGGTTCCCTGGCAATCAGCCACGTCCTTAGGCTATTCAGGACTCCCCAGGGAACAGTAGTGACTGAATTATATCGTTATGTCGTGTGCACATACAAGTATGTAATGACAGATTCCACCATTCTGTATGATTACCGTGTACCAATAAGAAGTATGGGAGGGGGAGAGCCACTAGTCGTCTCATCACCTGCAGTAAGACAACACTATGGTGCTTCCAAGGGTTTTGCGACCTTTGTGCCAGGCAATGTGAACAAAGATCAAGTATATATTTCCTGTTATGTTCCAATCTAGAATTCAGTCTATATTTAAATTTCCTTGATTATCACATTGATTTTAGTAATTTTATTCTGATCAAGTTTTCATATATTATGTCTGAGTAATTCTTACACCAAAACTTGAGACTGCCCATCCCCCTGGGCAATTTTCCCTGAAATTTACCGCTCTCAGCTCCACCTCAGTTTGGGAAAAGCGAAGAGTGCTGTTACTGGCATCAGTGTTTTCAGACAATCCAAGTGCTTTGGTGAAAGTTGATTTTTACCTGCTGGTTACCTGTGGGCAGAAACAGTTTTTCCTCAGTAACACTCTTTGGTTTTTTCCCATGGATTACAGCAGAAATGGCTTTAACCTAGATGTTTTTCAGAGCAATTGTTTTGAGAGCCTTTCTTACACTTAGAAAAGTCTGGAAAGTGTTCTTCCATACTGTGATTCTAAATAACATAGCTTCCTGGGCATCTGCAGGAAAGTGTCTTGTTGCATAATGTTCGTGGTAAACCTCATAGAGTTTTTGGTGTTGAGTAGTTGAACATTGAGGAGGGGTTGTTGCCCCACTTGTGACCATAGCCCCATTGCTGGGAGTGTTGGATCATAACTAGCAGTGGGCAGAGGGTAAAGCCAGTGGTATCCAACGTCTCCTCTGAGCTGGGTTTTATCCTAAGTTTGTTTGGGACTTTTAAGGGAGCTAACGCTGAGATTGGTTTTATACATTAACAGTAGAGACAGCATTCCTCTCAAGCAACCCAGTAGGTCAGCTCCCAGGGGCCAGGATCTGGAGTGGGGCATGGCAGTGCCAGGTGGTCCTCTGTCTGGCAGATGTGTCCTTAAGGTGATAAAACTTCGGTAACAATGTAAGATGGAGTAATTTCATCTAATGCCTGAGAATTACTTTTGACCAGGGTTCCATACCTCTAGTGGAAGATGAAAGTAAGGAAAGGGGTGGGTCTATCTTTGAGGATGTAGCAGGTTTAGGCTCAGATAGGACCTTTCAGGTGACATAAGCACTTAGTAAAGAGTGGGAGCCCTCTGTCAGAACATTTTTTAAATAGTTTGCAATATTTTTTAAATAGTCTGGGATTTTGATAGCACAGAAATAATAGTTTAGACCAGAGATCCCAGGGGGACCCAAATCCTAACCTGCCCATCACCTTTCCTTTTGAGGTCCCTAATGGAAGCATCCTTACAAGGAAACGTAAAAATTAGCAAAATGGAATTCAGGTTCCTTTTTATTGTTAGTTGAGCTAGTGCTAAGTGCTGCCTCCCTGTGCATGGTGAGGTCTGGAAAACACTGCCCCAGAAGCCTTCCTGGAGTTTCATCTTTCCTTAGCCCCTCTGGGCCTTCTGCGTAGTTGGCCAATTAATGGAAGGATGGGGGCGTGCTTACCAGGGTGAGCCCCAGTAACCTAGCAGACAGGCTTCAAGTCTAAGGCATGTGACTTACGCAGATAGCAGATGATCGATGATCGGATTTTTCTTTTTTCAATCTAGTCTGTATTTTGAGTGTGTGGTTTATTCACATTTAATGTAGTGGTTGGATTTACATCTGTTCTTTTACTGATTTTTTTTTCATGTCACTTGTTTCTTCCCCCTCTAATGTTTACTCTGTGTTAAATATTTTTAGAGTGCCATTTTGATTCCTTTCTTGATTTCCTTTTTACTTTAGTTTTAAAAATTATTTTCTTAGTGTTGGTCTAGGGATTATAAGACATCCTAATTTATATGTGGGAGAAACTTTAAGTCAGTGTACCTTCCTTTTCTCCCTCCTGCTTTGTGCTGCTGTTGTTAATGGATGTTATAGCTAAGAGTGTTAGAAACCAAACGGTATAATCTTTAATTATTATTTTATATAGGTATATCTTTTAAAGAAGAGAAGAAATGAAAGAAAAACAATCAGTTTTCTGTAATTTTTGGTGTTCTTTATTCCTCAATTTGGTGTCCACTATTTTTTCTGAAGGGCTCTCTTTAGTATCATACACAAATTCTACTGGTAATAATTTCTTTCAGTCTCTGTTTATAAATGTCTCTTTAAAATTCATTTTTCTGAGGCTTACTTTACTGGATATTCTTGAATGACAGTTTTTCTCTTTCAAGGCTCCTAATGAGAAGTTAGATGTGAACATATTTTTAGTCTACTTTATGTAATTTTTTTTCCCCTTTATTCCATATTTTCTCTCTCTTGATTTTCAGGAATTTGTGATGTGGTTAGGTAGGGATCTCTCTTTAACCTATGTGGGGTTGGTTGTGGTTTGTGACTTTATAGATGTATATTTTTGTCAAATCTTGGTAGTGCAGGGATTATTTAAAACTTTTTTTTTTTTTTTTTTTTTTTTTTTTTTTTTGGGTGCTGGGGATCGAACCCAGGGCCTTGTGCTTACAAGGCGAGCACTCTACTGACTGAGCTATCTCCCCAGCCCCCTTAAAACTTTTTTTAAAAATTTTTTTGGTCATTTTCTCCTTGCCTTCTGGTGTGCCTGTTGTATTCATATTGGTATGCTTCATGTTGCTTCACAGGTCTCTGAGTCTCTGTCCTTTTTTCTTTAAGACTTGTTCTATACTTTCTTTAAACTGAATAATTTCCATTGATTTGCCTTTGTTCTAGAACAGCTGGCCACAAGGCATAAGAACTGACGCCACACATTGACAGACTGAAGAAAGAAAGTCTGACAGATCTAGGGTTGAACATTGCAGTTTTTTGGGGGACTTACTGACAGAAGTGTGGTCCTGAGTGGCAGCGAATCCCCATGATCTGGGTCAGAAAGAAAGGTGTATATATGGCTTAGAACAAAAGTGATTCCTTCCAAGCTGAATGTTCCTGGTTTATCAAAGAATGAAGCATGCTTCTGGTTGTCAAGCTCCACATACAACTCTAATGGGTTCGTTTGTTTATAGTATACTGGACAACCATAGGAAAATCCAGTCAGGGGCTGGCCATGGTGGCACATGCCTGTAATCCCAGTGGCTTGGGCTGCTGAGGTAGGAGGATCTCAAGTTTGAGACCAGCCTTAGTAATTTAGCAAGACTGTGTCTCAAAAATAAAAAAGACTAGAGATGTAGCTAAGTGGTAAAGCACCCCTGGGTTTGATCCCCAGTGTCCTCATCCCTGCACAAAGAAGAACCAGCTAGGGTTTCTGGGACTATCATGGTAGTTGCAACTCATAAACTGGCTGCAGTCATGTCAAGCCAAATTCTTATGCCAAATCCTTATGGTCTTAAAGTTTACTGATTTTTTTTTTTTTTTTTAGGTAGTGAGGATTGAACCCAGAAGCATTCTATCACTGAGCTATATCTCCAACTCTTTTGATTTTTTGATAGGTGGTCTCCAAGTTGCCCAGGCTGGCCTCAAACTTGTAATTCTCTTGTCTCAGCCTCCCAAATAGCTGGGATTACAGGCTGTACTACTGTACCCAGCATCAAATTCACTGATTTTTCTGCATCTCAAATCTGTTGAACCTATCTTCTGTATAATTTCTATAATTTGTATTTATTGAAATCTCTTCAGTTCTTTTTTTTAATCTTTTTTTATGTCGATAGACCTTTAGTTTTTATTCATTTGTTTATATGTGGTGCTCAGAACAGAACCCAGTGTCTCACACATGCTAGGCAAGCGCTCTACCACTGAGCCATAACCCCAGACCCCTGTGTTCAATTCTGTTCTAATGGTTGCCTTAAAAGTATTGGTCTGCTATCTAGGGCAATCAGATAGTTCCTCTTAATTGCTCCCCCCCCCCCCCCCCGTATGGGTTACAGTTTCTTGTTTCTTTGAAGACCTCAAAATTTTGTTTTGAGTTCTGAAGATTTTGTGTTAATATACTACAGCAATTCTAGATTCTGATTTATTTCCTCTAAAGGTGGATGATGGTACTATTTTGATGTTTGGTTTATTTTTTGTACTAGGGATTAAATTCAGGGGCACTTTGCCACTGAGCTACATCCCCAGCCCTTTTTATTTTTTATTTTGAGACAGAGCCTCACTAAGTTACTGAGGCTGTCCTCAAACTTGCCATCCTCCCGCTTCAGCCTCCCTCATCACAGGGATCATGGGCTTGCACCACCGTTCCACACTTGTTTTGTTTTTTTAAGTAACTGGCCTGATCTAAAACTGCAGTCTGCTTTCCTCACAGAGTGTAACTGCTGCTTTCTGCTCAGTTACTTTTTCTTATTTTATTTTTTTGTCTGTCTGTCCATGAATGTCCCCCATGTATCTACCTGGCAGAAATGGGTTACAGGCTGTGTTCCGACCTCCACTTCCTGTTGTGTGTGGACTGGGGTGCATTCAGCTCTCAGGTTAGTTTCTCAAGCCTGCCAGCTCAGTTCCCCCCAGGCTTGCTTACAGGCTTTATTGTTGGCTGGATGTGTAGGTGGCTGGGACTTCTCTTGCCCATGCACCGTGCACACTCTGGGGTCAGCCTAGGTGTATGGAGAACTGGTCCCTCTGGCAGAGTCTCCTTGAAGTCCCCTGCTGATCTGCTGGTGCCTTGCCTACCTGTGGAGATGGCAGCCTCAGGCTGACCTGGCTGGCTCCCCATCCCTGCTTGCTGTAGCCCAGTGTGAATGAGCATGTTTTCAGTCCAGCAAGCCCTTTTTTGGCAGTGACAGAGGAACTGCTGGTGTTCAAGGCCTTTCCACCTGTGGATGAACCAGAGAACAGGGAGAAAGCCAAGCAGCCTGCGAAGAACTCCCAAAACCTGAAGCCCCCACCTAAGGCTGCTGATCTCAGGAGTGACTGCTGCTTACTGCTTGGGTGGCTCTAAGGCTTTAGTCTCTTTCCAGAGGGCTGACCTGATTGTTTGCAGCAGTTTTGTCCAACTTTGTGACTGCTTTGGGGGAGGGGGTGGTTGATGGCCTTGCTACTGTGGGAGCAGATTCTGCTCTGCCCATTGATGATGCTGTGTGTGGAGCTGCCTGGTGGTTGCCTGTGGGGGCTGCAGAACTGGAGGGCCTGGTGGCAGGTTTTGCAGGAGCTCAGGCGAGGGGCTGAACTTGGTGGTGGCGTTGGGTACCAGGTGAGCAAGCAGATTTGAGCAGGGGCCGAGCCAGACACATGTATGTTTCAGACACTGTGCAGGAATGAGGCTCTGCAGATGCAAGCAGCTGTGCTGTAGCTAAGGCGAGAAGCAGTCTCGGACAACTTGTGCAAATAAAACGATTTGCACTGAAGCAGGGAATTGTACAGGTGAGATTTTAAGGACATACTTTATTGACAAAACACTAAATGTGTATAAAAACACATGCTAAAATAAAAGGGTGGGTAAAAGTACATTTGGGAAAATAGTTGTGGTTGTTGAAGCTGGATGGTGGATACATTGGGTTTCATTGTTTACTGTCTTTTTTGCTTTGGTGTGTATTTGGAAATATTTCTAATTAAAAAGTAGAGGTAGGACTGGGGGATCTACTCAGTTGTAGAATGCATGCTAGCATGCTTAGCATGCTCAAGACCCTGGGTTCAATTCCTAGTACCAAAAAAAAAAAAAAAAAAAAAAGGCTATAGCTATTACATGTACAGATACTAATCGCTAACTTCTGCACAGGCAGTCCTAGCTGGCATGTGGTGGAGGGGGACTGATTCCCAGTAGCAATAGTAGGTGTAAACTACTAGAAATATCCTGAGTCAAAAAAATACAATCTACACATTGTTAGAATTTATTGAGAAGCAGCAAATTTGATTATATGGATAAAAGGCAGGTCTTCCCAAGTTAATTGATATGTTTTTGGATCCTATCCAAAAAACTATTTAGAATCACTGCCAGTGAAAAGAATATGTAAGAGGTTGACAGAGATGAGAAAGGCTGTGAGGTTAGGCGGAGGGTGGCCCAGGAGGCTCCTTCAGATGTCATGGACACCGTGTCTGAGAGCCCGGCCTGGCTGCTGAGAGGTAACCATGCAGCACTTGTCCCCCTGTGTTTGCAGTTGGAGCTGTGCCTGTCCTCTCCAAAGATGCCTCCTCAGGGGAGAGGGGCCGCCGCTTCAGTCAGGTGAAGACTCCTCACAACCCCTTGGACTCCAGCGCCCCCCTGATGAAGAAAGGGAAACAGAGGGAGGTCCCCAAGGCCAAGAAGCCCACCTCATTGAAGAAGGTGTGTGGAGGATTTCCATCGCAACAAGGCGCACTGGCTTCTTCCAGCCTAGATATTTAGATTTGAAGGTTTATATTACTTGAACATGTTGCATCAAGTTCATGCTTCTCTAACAGATGCTCCTTCACTCTCCCAGTGTGACATGATGGAGTGTGTGGAGCAGGAATCGCTTGAGCTATATGGAAGGAAAATCTTTTTTTAAAATTTCACTTTGCAGTGATGTGGATGGAAAACCAGAAATGGGGGAAGTTCCGTTTCCCTCTCTCACACATTCTGCCTTGGCCTCAGTCAGCTGACTTGTCTGAGGCCCAGTCAGGGACTTGTGAACACTAGTGTGCAGACCTGCAGGGAGGGTTGCACGGGGCCCTGTGGTGTGTCCTTGTCCCCCATGGTATGCGCCTGGTTAGGTGTCTGCTCAGAATCATCTTCAGAGTCCTGGGGTGTGCTGCTCCCACACCAGAGCAGGGGAGGTTTGGGCCATTCCCCAGCAACTGGAGAGCAGGTTCCCCACTCCAGAGGCCTGACAGCTGCATTCAGCAAGCTGGACTTGGGGGAGTTAATGTTGCAGAAGAGTTTATCTTTTCGGTACAGGTATTTAGGTGTTTTAATCATTTATTTGATTTTTAAGATTATTTTGAAAGAACGGCAAGAGAGAAAGCAGCAGCGACTTCAAGAAAATGCCATTAACCCAGCTGTTGCTGGTGATGACACACCAGATGTAGAGAGCAGTGCTGATGACCAGACCCCCAATCAGGCCAACCCCACAGGTACTAATTTCTGTGTGTTGTACCTGAAAGAATCCTTCAAATGGGAACAAAACCATGTGCAGCAGGCCATCTGTCACTTTGCCAGCTCCTTGCAGCTTTGTGGTAGAATGCAGGTTGATGTTGAGCCTTGGGGATTCAGAAGTTTTCAAGTTCCCAGCTTTTCATTGAGAGGCAGTCCCATGGATAGTTATGGCAGCCGGGGCCTCTGTTTCTACATCTGTGATGGGTAGAGGTGATGAGCACCTCCTTCCCTGAGTGTGACCTGTGTGACACTGGATGTTCCTTTAACTTGAAGTGGCCATGAGAATATATAAACTGACTGCAGCATTGCTTACCAACGGTGTATGAGACGTGGGCCCGTAAAAATGAGCATTTCAAAGAGAATTTTTATTCAGTTACACATTTGGAAAAGTATAGAGCACAAGTGTACAGCTGGAGGACTTTTCAGAAGTGAACACAGCACCCAGGTGGGAAAACAGAACAGAGCCCAGTGACCCCTTACCCCATGCCCTCAGGTCAGAGGTCTCCCCCAAGGCCCACTGTCCTAATAGCAGAGCCACCAGCAAGATATGAGGGAGCTTTGAAGTTGGTGCTGGTGGAACCTTACAGCACGTTCTGCTCTTCTGTGCCTCCCGTCGGTGTTTTTGTGACAGGGAGGTGCAGTTGATCATTAACATGTGTTCAGTTGAATGAACAGGCCACCAAGGCACTGAGGATGGACCCTGACGCAGGTTCCTTCCAGCTTAGAATGAAGGTGGTCATGGACCACAGGAGAGCTGTTATGGATAATATGAGCTCTTGCTTCTGCAGATACTTCCCCAGAAGTGGAATTGCTTTAGCAGTTCCTGCCACACAGGGTTCCAGGGTCCTGCGAATTACACCCTTAGATGAGATCTGTGGGTGCTCCCACTCTTGCCAGCCATGGGCATTGTCTTCCTTGTGCTTGCCACCCCAGGGCTGTGGTGTGTTCTTAAATTCCTTTCCTTGTGATCTGTTACCTCATTTGCATTCTGGTCGTCTATCGAAGTAACTAGTTGGGGACAGTGAGCTGTTTTTGAACCATCCTGCTGAGGCCCTCATAGGTATGTTGTTTGTGGTGCTGGGGATGGAACCTCCTCCTTGCTAAGGCCAGGCAGGTGCCATCCTGCCATCCCCCTGAGCCTGTATCCCCGCTTGAGGCACTCATACTTCAGATGTTTGAATTTGGTTCTTACTTAGGGATTGTTTGAAAAAGGAATAGCCTCCAGCATTTAAGCCTCATAAACTGAGAACTCTAACCTTGGCTTTTAAAACTTCCTGATCCAGGATTGTTCCAATTGGATTCCAAAATTAAAAGAAATTTGGCTAATGAATTGCATACTTATTGATTATTAAAATAGTAACTTTTCTGTGTATATTGTCCCAGTGAAAATGAATAAATGGATTGGGAGGATGCCCACATTCTGGGAAGACCAGAAGTGGTCCTGTCTCCACCTGCTTTCCGAGTTTTTCTGGAGGCTGCATTTGCTGCCCTCAGTGCACTGCGACACAGCATTGTCTGATTTGGTACTCTGTATGAGCACCAGTTGCATCTGGGCTGGCACCGTCTGCACACAGGCCCCTCTATGTGCACAGGGCCCTATGGAAGTGAGACAATGATTTTTATCTCCATGAAGGTCCAGAGGAAATGGAAGAATCAGCCTCCTCCAGTCCTGCGACCGAGTGCAAGTCAGAAGAGCCCCTTGACACAGAGCTCCAGAAGGACATGGATGCCTGCCTGCCTGCCTCCAACCTTGCTGGTTTCCCCAAGATCCACAGCCGGAGATTCAGGGAGTGAGTGAGCACTGACCCGCCAGGGCCAGAGGAAACAGGGTGCTTGGGTTTGGCATTTATTTCTCCTACCCTTCTAATGCTTAGCACCATAAATCCGTGTAGTTGGGTCACACACTGCTTTAGTCTTCATTGTTGAAATGGCAGGTACCTAGGTATTTGGGAATGGCCTAATCCTGGAATTTGTGTCTGGGTTTACTGTAATTTCTGTCCTGGTGGTAATAATGGAGGAGGTGCCGTAGTCCTGGTTTGAGGTGGGAGATGGGTAGTGAGGTGGTGGTGTTGGCATTTGGCTCCCCTTTCATGGTTGAATTTCTCATGTAGTGTCTTAGGAGGCAGGATATTTGCAACTCATTTGCTCGCTCTTCCCTCTATTCTCATTTCTCTTCTAGATTGATCAGTCCAGGTATTTGTGTTCGGGACAGGGAGATATGCAGGGGAATAGCCAAGATGGGGACGTGTGGAAGCTGTGGTGGAGGGTGGGACTCAGACGTGTTTTGTTCCTTGCAGCTGGAAGTGGGGGAAGGTGCCCTCCTCTTTCTGCAAAATGAAGTCAGTTCAAATTTCATGGTTCTTACCAGTGTGATTGTGACACTGGGATTTCCTATCTGGTGCTGTCAGTGTCTCCTCTCCCTGCGGTTGGATGGTCAGAGGGCCGTGGTATTGGAGCCAGTGGGCCAAGTCCATGGTGTCTGATGTCCCTTTCAGTTACTGCAGCCAGATGCTCAGTAAAGAAGTAGACGCTTGTGTCACAGACCTACTGAAGGAACTGGTCCGCTTCCAAGACCGCATGTACCAGAAGGATCCAGTCAAGGCTAAGACCAAACGCCGGCTTGTGCTGGGGCTGAGGGAGGTTCTCAAACACCTGAAGCTCAGGAAACTGAAATGCATCATCATTTCTCCCAACTGTGAGAAGATACAGTCGAAAGGTAAGGGCACCCCATTGTCCTCCCATGGCACGTGAGTCTTTGCTGCAGTGCCCAGTACACTGCCTTCAGTCATGTGCCCGGTTGGTGGACCAAGCCACACCCCGCAGGCCTTGGCAGCTTGTTCTCTTTTGTAGTTGGGTGATTGTTTCTCACCAAGTGCCCCATGCTGTGAGGCAGTGGGTTGTGTAGTCCTGTGTGTGGCCTTCCAGCTGGGGTGTAGCTGAGCAGTAGAGCATTTGTGTAGCATGTGCAAAGCCTGGCTTCCATTCCCACACAGGTAGGTGGCGAGTGCCACCGCTCACACACACGGCTTCTCTATCTTGTAGGGGCTGGGGAGGAAGAGGGAGCGTCTCTGAACAGACAGCCCTTCCCTGGCCTTAATCCTTTCTGCTGCCATGTAAATGTCAATTCAGGTGAGTCCAGATCCTGGTGCTCAACCCTGATCTTCTCCAGTTAATGTTTCACATCTGAAGTCTGGAGGTTTCCCGACATGTCTGAGGCCCCCAGAGGGCAGCAGCAGCAGCTAGACCTCCTCATCCTCATGCTCAGTTAGTGGCTGTTCCTCTTCTCGCTTGGTTTAGGTCCGGTATCACTACTGACCAGAATATGACAGGACTTCAGTGACCTGTTATCTGGCTGTGCTTTTCCAGATCGTTGGAGAGGTCGGGCCACATGTTTTTGTTAACGTCGTCAGTCTCCACAGTTAAAAAGGTGTATAATTACATGGGTTTGTTAAAGGAGAAGGTAGTCAGTGGGCTTCTTGTCTTTCTTAGATACTCTTTGGCCAAATCTCGGGCTATTTCCTTCCATATCTCTAAATTTAAAGTGTCTGGTGACTACTGCTTTGCTCTGTGAGCTTCCCAACAGAGGAAAGGGCTTTTACTCTCATCCCCTAGCACCCTAATGCATACTGTGACTTCTGCTTGTTAATTTGTGGTCCTTGCTTTATTTTCATTAAGAATTTTTAATATTATTTAATATCATTTTTAATATTTAAATACTATATTTAACATTCATCAGACCCACCGCCTCGTGGGGCCTCAGCTGCCTCAGGCAGGTGCTTCCAGACAGGTTGATGCATCCTGGGTCTGCTTTTTTGCCTGGTGCAGAAATACTCATTTCAGCTCTGTGCTGCCCAGTGGCCATCACCCTGGGATGCCTTGGTTTCCACCCTGCTCCTGTTGGGGTACATCATTTACAGAATCCGGTTGCCACCCCTTTTTTGTATGCACTCTTGTTTTACTGGAGCGCATTCTCTGGTGATTAATGAGGAAAGAGGGCACAGGAGGCACGTGTTGGAGATTTTGCTTGAAATCCAGAATCTGTTTTTTGTTGTCATCATTGTTTTTAGGTTCTGGGCCTTGTGCTTGCTAGCAAGTGTTCTACCGCTGGGCTACATACCAGTCCCCAGAATCCTATTCTGAGTTCCTTGCCTATGATCTTTTTCTCTGTTTCCCTTCCTTCTGGAACCTGATCGAAGGGAACCTGGGTTCTGGGATGTGGGGCAGTTTGCATCCAGCACCCGCGGCTCTGGCGTGGTTGGTTTTCCTCTGAATCCTCTCCTCACTCACTCAGCTCCTCAGGCAGCTGTCACACCTGGCCTCCTGGACTGGATCTCATTCTTTGGTAGTTTTCGATTGGAATTCTTCAACTATCTCTCCTAAACTTGCTACAGATTTGTTCCTTTCTGGGAGCTGCATTTGTTCTCTGAAGACTGCTTTTTGTTGCTGCACTGCTGTCGCCTCTGGTAGCTGGCCTCAGAGTTGCAATGATGCCAGGTTCCTGCCTGTGTGGAGCCTGCATCTCCTCCGTTTTGTTTGCTCTATTCGAGTCTCATGATGAGGTTTTCCATAGCTGTCCGCTGGCCCTTGGTCATCTGCTCCTGTTTGTAAAGCATCTGAATATGTGGCTGGTATCCCGAAGCTCTGAACAGCATTGTGGGTGGTGGTTCAGAATCAACCAGAAGGCTGGCAACACACAGATCTCAGTTTCTGCCTGAGCAAGGAGTGGGGCTTTTAGGGAGCTCCTGTGCTGCTGCCGCTGCTCCACGGAGCCTATGAAGAACCTCTGCTGCAGGCTGGGCTGCTGTCCTGTTGGAAGTGCTCTCTGACAGCTTTGTCTCCCTGGTGAACTGATTACAGGACTCTGGGCTTCCCCTCTGTGAACCAGTACTCATGACCCACCCACGGAGGTGTGGCACTGGGGTCCTGCAGGCCTGGCCCTCCCTCACCAGAGGCTGCACTTGAGGCTGCTCACGAGGGGCTGGACACCCACTCACCTCCTTCCCAGCATTCAACTTGTCCTGCCCAGTGCTTCACTCTTGGGTTGCCCTTTGCTGAGCTTTGGGGGATGCTGGGTCCGAGACTGGCTTCAGTCAGCTCACTTAGTCGTCTGCTGCATTTTAGCTTTCAGAACTTTTTCCTGTGGATTTGTGTCTTTAAAAGGTGGCTGGTTCTGGCCCAGGCCCACAGACCACTGCCTTCCTGGAAGCATTCTCCCCTTCTCTGATGGAAGCCTGGGTTTTTATTTGATTGTGTGAACTGCATTTTTCCAATCTTCAGTTTCTGGATTTTTCTGCTTTTCTGCATAAAGAACTTGGTTATGTATTTTATAAACTTGCTAATTGGTTAAGATATCCAATAATTTGTAGTCGTTTTAAAGGTAAAAATTAATAGTACTGGCTTGAACTGTTACAGTGTACTGTGTTTACCCATTAGGCATTTAACCTAATAATCCTGAGTTTAAATGGAAGTTATATATCAGGGTGGATTGTTGTGCTTGCTTCAGCTGCTCTCCCTGGTGGGACTGCACCCATTCGGCCTTGGAGTGAGCGTGCTTTCATCTCATAAATAACTGTGACTTGGAGGTTGAGCAGATGGCCTGGACTTAGCTGCTTATATGATCCATAAGCCTAGGACCACCCCAGGCTCAGTGCTCGCGGGCGCACCCTCAGGCTCCACTGTGCAGTCATGCCCAGGGCTGTTTTTATTGTGGCAGAGGCTGCAGAGCAGCAGCAGTGTGGGAACAGACACAAGGGTGGGGGTGGGGAGAAGCGGGGCAGGAAGTGAGCTGTGACAGCGTGTGAACTGCTGTCTGCCAGGGAGGCCTGTGCATACGCGGGGCCCAGCCACACAGGTACCCTTTGCCTGGCACACTCTGAAGTTACACACTGCAGAGGGGGAGTGCAGCAGGTGGGGAGCTGAACCCACACATGGAGGACCAGGGAGCCTAGCTATCAGGGTGGGGACAGCCCTCCCAAAGCCAAGTTCACACTCCAGCCAGGGCCACCCTGACAGGTAGGCCTTCAGAGGATCAGGCCTGCAGTGTCAAGTCCCTTCTCTACACTGCCCAAATGGCATTTGTGACTCCCAGGGGTTGGCCAGACACTGGGCAGAGAGAGACCCTCCACTGAGAGGCACACATCTGACATTAAGGGGACTTCATCTGTCTCTCCTGATGAGTTGGAAATATCCTCGTTGTGGCATTTCTCAGGAACACAGCCATCCCCTACCTCTGCCCTCGCCTCTTGCCAGCCTGACCAGAACTGGTGTGCTTCCTCATGGTCCACAGACAAGCTGCCTCCTCTCCAGGCTCCGGGTTCTTCAGGTGCATCCAGGACAGGGTGGGTGGAATTAATGAGGGCCGTGGGGCGTCACAGTTAATTCAGGTTCAGCCCAGTGCAGAGGTGACATGTGTCTTGGAGGAGCTCCTCTTGACACTGAGATGAGCAATATGTAATTAGATTTCTGGTGAGACTCTCACACGTGTAAAAATTGAGGCAAACATTTGTCATTTTTAGAGTTGTTTTGTAAGAATCATGTATCTTGTAGGTTCAGTATGTGGCATAAAGGGCATCCTGCTGCCTCCCAGGGGCCACTGCCACCCTCCCACAGCAGCTGTGTGTGTCCTCCCCACCAGACCACACCAGCCTCGAGGGGGAATTTTTATTAGCATTTTTCTTAAGAGGGACTGTCAGCATCTTCTAAGAACATGGTATTTTCTGTGAATTATTGGTTTACGTTCTTTGCCCATTTGTCTTCTGGAGAGTTGTTCTTTTTATTCATTTCCTCTTTTTTTTTTTAATATACTTTTTATGACCATGTGGAGGTGCTGTAAATATTGGTATTTTAAATTTTTAAATTTTTTTGCATCCAGATTTTCTTTTATTTCTCAACCTGCCCACTCTGAGGTTATGAAAGAATTTAAAAAAATTTTTCTAATTGGTTATGCAAGACAGTAGACTGCATTTTGACACATTGTACACAAATGGAACACAACTTCTCCTTCCTCTGGCTGTCGGTGGTGCTGAGTCACACCAGTGGTGTAATCATACATGTGTATAGGGTAATAATGTCTGTCTCATTCCATTGTCCTTCCCAGCCCCACCGCCCCACTCCTCCCTTAAAGAATTTTTTGTTTGTTTTGTGTTTTCCCCCTTCAGTGATTTTATGTTTAGGTAGACTGTATTTCAGTCTAAGATGTGAAGTATGAGTCTAACCTGGATCTTTCTAGAAGTCTACCCAGTTGCCCCGGGATCTTGTACCCTCTGATTAGAAATGCTATTCACATACTCAGTTTGCATGGATGCTTTTTTGTTTGGATACTCTGTTTACTTAGTATGTTATTCTGTAAATCTTTCATGTTGCTTGATAAGTTTATTCCTGCTCACTGCATGTTTTCATCACTGATATAAATGAAAGGACTCATCTCTTCCATTGTAACCGGCTGCTGTTGGAGCAGAGAGATGTGTGCCCAGGGCCCTCATTTTCTTCTTGTGTGTTAGGACTGCTTTTTGTGTGCTGTTGGCTCCAGGTGGCCAGGTGCGTCACCTACATGCAACAATCAGTGCTCCTTCCACCTCTCTGCTTCACTTGGAAGTGGGCCCAGGTGGTAGGGGCAGTGAACCTTCAGGAGCCAGACCTCTGGTCTGACCAGAGGTGCTCTGTGAGGTGAGGAACCGTCCTTTCTGGACCTCTGGTCCAGAATCTAACGCAAGTGAATCAGTTGATCTGTGGCCTGGCATGGAATAAGTAGTAATACTAGCTAATGCCTTTTGTTTCCCTTTAGCATAACACCAGCTCTAGGTTACCATGTTACAGAGGTGACTCTCTTAGAGCTGAATCTTCCGTGCAGCTGTGACTTATTCTGTCTTGGTGAAATTTGGCAGGGAACACTGACCTGAGTAGAAAGTCAGGTGGGGCGTGTTTCTGTCTGTAGACTCAGTGTCAACCCACGCTCCATGTGCTATGTCCTTGTCCTCTGACCAGGTGGACTGGACGACACCCTGCACACCATTATTGATTACGCCTGTGAGCAGAACATCCCCTTTGTGTTTGCTCTCAACCGCAAGGCTCTAGGGCGCAGTTTGAACAAAGCAGTTCCTGTCAGCGTTGTGGGGATCTTCAGCTATGACGGGGCCCAGGTGAGAAGGGGCCCGGGCCTCATCAACCCCTGCCCACTGGAGGAAGTTGGGGAACAGTGGCCCACATATCTACCTGCAGGACAGTTCTAAACCCCTGGTAGGTTGGCACTAAGCAGCCACCGCTGAGGTAGAACCTTCTCATAAAGCAGTGGCCTCTGGCTCTGGGCTAACTGCCAGCATAGAGGCACCTCAGACAGACGTGCAAAGTCAGCCTGGCCCACTCTTCTCTGAGCAGAATCCCAAGCACCCACAGGCACAGAGGCCACACTGCCCATGTCGCCCCCCTCCCCTGTGGAGGGTTCTGTAGAGTATGCAGGGGACCAGCAACCTCTGAGTACTCAGGGGACATCACCTGTGTACTTTTACTTTGCCCAAGGACCAGTTCCATAAGATGGTCGAACTGACGATGGCGGCCCGGCAGGCCTATAAGACTATGCTAGAGAACATGCGGCAGGAGCTGGCTGGAGACCCCAGGCCTCAGACCCCTCCCAGCCCACCCTCACAGGGCCCCTCTGCCCCCACTGGAGGAGAAGAACCGCACTACAGTGAGTGTTTGGGGATGCTCTGGTGTTGGGTTGAGCCACCTGGAAGTAGTCTGTCAGCTTTAATCAGGGTCCTTGGGAAAGCGGCTTGGTACCAGTGCTGTCAGACCTCTGCAGTGGGGTGTGGGAGGTCCAGCCAAGACCGAGAGCAGGCCATTGCTTGAGGTGTAAATCATCCAACTTTAGAAGTTGCTTCAGACAGGCTTCCAACCAAAAGTCACCTGAACGGCAGGGGCCTTGAGGGAAGTTCTTCGAAGACCGCCTTGGGAGGCTATTTCTCAAGGTCATCATCCACTGAGATGTGCTCCCTCTGGGTACCACTGGCACCACTCCTTGTTGGGGTATTCGGCCCAGCAGGCGGGAAAGAGTGAGGTGGAGCCTGTCAGATTCTCACCTGAACAAAGTGAGCTGCCGGCAGCGTCTGTAACTTGCTCTGCCACGCTGATGGCTTCTGATGGGGGATTCTGTAACTTGTCATGTCTGATCATCATTTGTGCTATTTTCCTATTTTAGTTGAAATCTGGAGAAAACATCTGGAAGCATACAATCAACATGCCTTGGAATTAGAAGAATCTCTGGAGGCTTCAACCTCTCAGATGATGAACTTGAATTTATAAGAAGAGAGTTCTTCCTTGTGTGTCTTTGTGTTTGGGGCAAGGAGGGAGGAGGCTTGAAAAGACTTTGCGGCTTTTTCTTCTCAGTTTTCACTGACCCAATGTATTTTGTATGACTGTTGAATCTGGAAATTAACTGGCATGAAAGTGCATGTGAACCAGTGGTCATAGGGCCCTTGCAGCAGTGAATTCCGTCAAATGGATGCTCAGGTGTACTGGCGGAAACCTTTTCTAAAAGCCTGGTGATGCAGCTCTGCCTTTCTAAGCATACTGTGGATCTGGATGTACTGGAAAATGGAATACTTGAGTACGTTGGCTCAAAGGAAACTGCATTGCAGCATAACTGAGCCGAGTGGGGCCTGCAGCAAGGAACTGTTGGGCTCTTGCCTGCAGGGGGCCATGGTGAGGTGACTGGAGGGAGATGCTGACCCCCTCATAGGGTCACTGACATAGGAGCAAGAGGGCACTGGGGAGGGGCCCTTTCTCAGGGGATGTAGCTCTTCAACTTAACGATATAGAGGATTTGCTAAAATGAGCCTCAGAAGGAAAATTGGTTTTCTAACCTGTGACTTTTTGACATGAATTATTCCTTTTAGTCTTTATTTTCCAAAGAAGCAATGTACGTTGAAGTTCCTAGTTTCAGTTTAACAATCTACAAATCTTTCTTAAGTGAACATATTCTGAATGTGGTTTCTGTTGTAGAGGCCAGGGAACAGAGCTTACTTTCATATTTTCCCTGTAAGAAAGAGGGCTTATTTATTTTGAATAAAGAGTGATTATTTAATCTTGTATCAGATTCTGGTGATCTCAGGCTTATCAGTGGGTCAGTCTTAACTGACCGTTCCTTCATCCTGATTTGTCCCTCTTGGACACTGGCCTCTGAACTGACAGGGCCAAGCAGGGGGAGCCTGGTCCCCCGGCTTAGAAGCAGTGTCTGCCAGTCTCATTCCGGTTCACACCCGCAGGGAGAGGTGCTGCTCAGCCCCACTCCTCCCCACATGTGTTATTTTGGCCAACGACAGTTAAAAGGCTTTTTCTGCTTGTCAAGCAAATAGATGTTATTTCGACTCTGAACAGTGTCTTCATTGAAATCAGTTGTGCCCAACATCAAACCTCTGAGAAGTAAGTGGCCGTGACGAGCAAGTCAGATTGATGGAGTGAGTCATGCATGGCAGGCTCAGGCCGGGCTGGCGGCGTCTGCCTGCCCTGCCAATTGGGGAGCTCATGGTGACCATTCTGTGCCCACTTGTTTGCACGTTTAGTGTTTCCTGTGGGAAGTGGATGTGTTTGGCCAGGTCAGTAGGGACAGAGCAGGGGTCTCCTGTGTCCCATGTCAGTAGTAGCAAGTTGATTGTAGTGGGTTTGACTATTTGAGAATAAAACCCCCAAAATTAATTTGTGGGAAAAAATTTAAATAGCATATCAACTGTAGTCAACAGCAAATTTTTAGATCCATCAGAACAACATCTTAAAATCTCTGTTGGAGACAAAAGTCCTCTGTCCAGAGGCCCTTCTTGGTCTCTCGATCTGTGGCACTTGCTCTGCTGACATAGGCATAAATTCAGGTACAGTGGAGGAGTGGGTGGATTTTACCATCTCTTGGCTTCCAGAGGTTTCCTTCTCATTAGATTCAACCAGGTTCTCGCCTGTGGAGTCCCTTGGTATGCCATTGCTTTCCTGGTAGAGGAGGATTCCATCTGCAGCCAGCAGTGCAGGTGACTTCAGCTGATGGCATCATGGAGGGCGCTGGGAGCTCTAGGACTGGCACCAAGCTGATCAGACACGCAACTGCTGACTTTGTTTCAACAGTGCAAGAAATCAGATGCTTCCTCGTAACCACGTTTCCCAGCAGAACCTCCACATTCCCCTAACCTAAACTCCTGACCACGGGGAGACACAGAAAACAGCACCAAGCGGGGGCCCAAGCTGACAGCAGTTTGTCATGGTTGGAACCACAACCCTGCATGTGAATCACAGCAAAAGCAGATGAAGACCACAGGATTTTAAAATTCCATATTATGTGATTTAAAGTTTTGTATTCCGATGGTTCTGCAAACAAGATCATTGTTGGTCTGATGGGCAAGCAGGTGCCCAGGCAGCATCTGGCCCTCTCCACTCCACATGAAGGAGGGGGACAGGGCACGTGGCAACCTGGGCACGGACCTGAAAAGCTGTCTTCGGGGTCCTTGTTCATGCTGGATTGTGAAGTAGCTGCCTGGAACATGTATGCTGATCTGATAGAAAGACTGTTCCCAGACTCATCAACTCCAGAGAGGAGGGACAAAACCAGCTGTGTGGTGCAGCCAGGGTCTCAAGAGGAACACTGTTTTATTTTTAAAGAGGTTTTGGTTTATAACAGCTATGAAAATCATCATCTGCAGACAAGAATTGACACATCTCTTGAGATGAAAGGGCAAGCAACTTTAGGGCCAGGCCTTCACAAGTTCACTCACAGCGACAGGCTTCAGGGATACAGCTTTAATAATTAGAGGCCTGGAAGCAGGTAGAACAAAGCACTCCCATGACTCAGACTTCTGTCAAGAAAATTTAATGTGGCACCAGGAGATTTGCATAATTGACCAGTTTGGCTTTCTACCTGAAACAAGCTTGGTGTCCCGCTGAGCAGCAGAGTACTTATGGGTAAACACGGGCAGGAACCACAATACGACACGTTAGAAACAGCCCATATTCTGAGGGTAGTGAGGAACGGCTCAGGAGGTGCAGGTCCACCCCAGCTCCGTCCTCATCTCTCAGGCCTAAGGGTTCTCCCTCAGGCGCTCACCTTCCCATCTGGAGAGTGGGCCTTGGGGTTAAATGGCGAGGTGTTTGGGTGGGCACAGCCGCAGGCTTGGCTTAATCTGTAAAACCAGTGGTGGGGGCAGGGCACGAGCGGGCCAGCTCTTGGGTCACTGGTGTCCTGTTTAGAACCAAGTCCTAGGGATCTCGTAGGGGGGCCACTAGGGGGAGGAGCAGCCTTCACACTTGGTGTTCTGTGACAGTTGCCTGGGTTTGTAATTTCTAACCATCCTGGTCGCCTGTTTCTGCCAGATCCTAAGCAACTTACTAAAATTAGGTCCTGGTTACAGTCTGAGGCCCACTTGGGGTTCAGTGCTTCTCTACCATCCAACCTCTGGGAGGGACCAGTCGGACAGTGGCCTGAAGGCTGTGTGCATAGCTGGTCAGGATGCTGGGGCCTTCTTTAGGGTCCAGCGTGGCTGGCGGCAGCAGGATCTGCTCAGGGTCTGTGGTGGGAACTTCCTCGTGACTAGAAGTTATCCTCGCTACAGCTTTCCTGAAAGAATAAGGTGGTCTCTGAATTCCTAGCAGAATGCAGGGGTCCCTCCCTGCTGTGTGGCCTGCTTTCTCCCACAGTCACAGAGCTAGTTGTGAACGCCTGACATTGGTGAGATTCCCCCTTGGGGTCTAAGGATTGGAGCACTAAGGAGGGATTTTTCCCAGATGACAGAAATCCAAAGAGACTGCCATTTGTTCCAATTCCCAGTCCTGCTTCTTCAAACAGGCACTCAGTGCAGCCTGGACTGCTCACCCAGATGTCCCAGAGGGCTGGGGGCAGGGGGCACCGCAGTATGAAAGACCAGCTGTAAATGCCGTCAGTTCTATTGGCGACAACTGTGGGGGGCTTTCAGCAGCCATTTAATCCATAATACTTGAAGACCCTTGGCCCGTGCTTGTGGGAACCTCACCTGTGTGGCGGCATATCCAATAGTCAGCCTCTGGCTTTGCCTCATGTTGGCAGCCAGTAAGACACGGTGACTAGAAGCAGGGGCCAGACAGCCACTGCCTATGGGGGGAGTGGGGAGTCTTGCCAGGGATGCCACTGTCCCACTGTTGCTGCAGCTGTGGTTCTGGGGACTGACCCTGCCAAGACTAGGTATGGGACACACCTCTCCCCGTTCCCCAGCAAAGAGCCATGGGAGGCACCTCAACATGTATAGTCTGCTGTCATCAAAGCAGCTGAGTGCCCTGTCCATGGGGCAGCCACTGGACTTAAGGGCCAGTCACTTTAAGGGCCAGTAGGTCCCCTGCAGTCTCAGTGACAATATCCATGGTTGCAGTATTCAAAAAGCAGAACAATCTGCAGGCTGAGGGGAAGCAAGAGCCGCCAACGGACAGAATGGGGGACCCCGTGGGACCCTTCCTGTGGCCAGATACATACCCATGCCTTCCTCCAGCCCCGCATCAGCCGGTCATGCTCCCCCACCACGGCCCTCCAGGCCGCCAGCTCTCTGCTCCACTTCTCCTGTTGGGCTGCCTCTGGAAGACAAGCAGGCCAGTGTCACAGCTCTGCGGGCCTTTGTGGCACTGTCAATGCTCACTCACTGACCCAGCGGAGCTGGCTCATGGGCTCAGTGGCATGGGTGAGCCCAGCTCCGACCTGCCCCAGTGGCCCAACCCCAGGGGAGGCCCCTCGCAGGGTGAGCAGACTCCCAGTGTCCACTGAGGGCCAGCGCGTCTTGGGCAAGTTGGACCTTGCTTTCCTCCCCTGCCTGGTGCTGACCACAGTTAGGGCCTCCACCCAACTCTAGGCCACAGCTTTGGTAGCAGCTGCTCTCCAAGGCCACACTGGCCCTGTCCACCTCTTACATGCCACTTGTTCCTGCACGCCAGGCCTCATGAGCCAGGGGACTCTAACTGGGAGGCCTACAGCTTCCTCAGTTCCCCCAGGGGCTCAAAAATCAGTTCTCACCAAAACTGACAGCATCTCAGGCAGCCTGCATGGCTATGGGTTTGAGAGACATGGGCCCCTGGCCACTTGCTCTCCACGGCCTCCCAAGGGTGCGGGCTTTGTTCTGGATCCTTTATTTATTTTTTTGGGTGCTGGGGATCGAACCCAGGGCCTTGTGCTTACAAGGCAAGTACTCTACTGACTGAGCTATCTCCCCAGCCCCTGTTCTGGATCCTGAAACAAGTTCCTTGCAGGATTGTCTTGGTGACAAACCTGACAGCCATGCAAGAAAGAACAGTGTCATTTCCTTGGACTACTAACTTGACGTGGACTTCAAAACCAGGTTCCAGGAAGACGAGTCCTTTAGAGGAGAAGCAGAACAGCCTAGCAGAGCCCCAGTGGTCAGCCCGAGTGCCAGGTGCCCCTCAGTCTGCGGCCCAGGCCTCCACAGAAGGACGCAGCAGGTGGAAGAAGTGCCCCCTCAGCAGTCTCTAACTCAAAAGGGCCCTGCAAGGACGACTCTGAAGCTAGCAAAACGGGTAAGCAGCGGGATGCCCTCCCGTGTTTCATTCTGTTGAGAATACTTCCTGTTGTGACAGTTGACTTCCGCCCCTGCCTCTCGTGTGCTTAGAGTAATTGGGTGTGAAGTTGCCTGTGTTCAGTCTCGTCCTGCTCTGTGCTGGCTGGGGCTGCCCTCGGGCAAGTCCCTGGTCTTCCTGGGCTTTCGTTTCACCACTGCGCATCTTCACAAGAGAAATAGGTCTCCCCTCCTGCGGCTCCTCATGGTGACTCGTAGCCATTTGTTGACCACGTTCATTGCCCACCTGCTCCTGAGCGAGGTTGGCCCCGGTGAGTCCTTTTCCTGCTGACTCTGTCATCCTGACAGTAGCCTGGGGTGCAGGACACACGGGCATTTCACAGAAAGGGAGCAAGCCCCTGCAACATTTCTCCCAAACCTCCACTAAAAGGACAACAAAGGGACCTTTTAAGTGTGTGTGTGTGTGTATGTGTGTGTGTTTGAAAAAGGGTGTGTGCAAAGTGACACAGTAGACCCTAGGAAGCAGGGCGCATGGCCAGCCGTGGGGAAGGAAGCTGAGGCTGCCTCATAGCAACGCCCAGAGCCTTGCACTACCAGTGGGGAGAAGTGGGTGCTGAGGTGCACATGGCTTCGGGCCTCAGCTGCAGCACCTGGACACCTAGCCAGGACAGAGGATCACTGGAACGGGTACAGAGCCAGCAGGTGCAGTGATCACTTCCAGAGGAGTAGGTGTGGAAGTGCCACTTGAGTGGGGCAGCCTAGACCCTGCTGGGCCATGCCACTGGCCCCGTGTGGGCTGCTGTTGCTTAGAAGTGCTGAGTCCCCACTCCAGGTCAGACTGGTCTAGCAAGAACCTGGGGAGTAGAACAATCTGAGGTGGAGAAGAGCTGGCCTCGGCTCCCTCGGTATGCAAGGGAGTCACCTGTAGAGGACCCAAGCCCCTCGCCACAGGAGCCAGAGACCACACTCAGGGGGAGATGAGGGCATCATTGTCCCCTTTTCAGTAAAATCAAGGATCACATGACACCTTGAATACACAGTCAAACAAAAAAGCAATGTGGAGAGAGAAGGAAACTGCAAAACAACAACAAAAACCCCGGTTAGTTCAGTATTCTCAGTAAGAGAAGATGCTGTATCCGTGAAACAGCACAATACAAAGGACAGAATAAACGCTCTTAGAAACCAAAATGTGATCCTAGAAATGAAAAGACTCATGAAGGTTTGGAAACAGGAAGTAGAGGAGAAAAGCAGAAACGACAAGAAAAAGGTGGAACAGCAGAGGGCAGCTGAGTGGTTTCACGTCTTGGAAGTTCCAGAAAGAACAGAAGATGAATTGAAGAGTAGTAACATATTTGTTAAAACGACCCAGAACTGAAAGCCAGGGGCTGCTACATTTAACTGGCAGGGCAACAGCACAGAAAGACCAGGCCAGCACGAGACTCACAGTACTTGAAAAAAGAGATGACAAAACCCCAGAGAAGAAAAATGGACTCCCGGAGAAGCACCAGGCACCTGAAAGCATGGAGCAGCATCTTGGACACTGCAGAGTGGTGACTTGCAGGCCGGACTCAGGTGAGGGTGGCCATCAAGGGTTCACAGGCTCTTGAAACACTTTCATGTGCCTTTTCTGAGGTGTTCTGGAAACACACCCCACAAACAGTGGAGTAAATCAGGAAAGGACACTTGGGAAACCCAATACCTGGTCCAACAGGAGAGCACGGAGCCTCAGGCAAAGGAATCCCAAGATGTACCTGGCTCCTGGTGCAGCACACAGCAGTCGGATAGGCTGACCAGGAGGTTCTAGGGAGGCTAATGACACTGATGTCACTCATGAAGGGATTTGGGCAACTGCAGAATCTGGTGTTGAATTCATGATTCAAGCAAATGGAAATCAGCACAGTGATTAACAGGAAATGAAAGGCAGGCCTCGCAGACCCAGGGATCCTGATAACAAACACAAACTCCCATGTGGGAAAAGGGGAGACGGGCAGTGGGCACGTGTGTGTGTGCACGCATGTAAAGGGGAAACAGGCTAAATAGTCCCCGTGGAAAGCCAACAGGGAATTGCAAGCGTGCTTATAGAGACAGGGGCAAATGGGGGAAAAAGTCCTGCAGTCAGCTGCAGTGGGCACGGGCACCACTCACCGTGTCTCACCACGGCGACCCGTACTTTGGAGGTCTGGTTCCCCGCCGAGGAGAGGGCGGAGCAGCGGTACTCCGAGCTTTCCTGGATGGCATCCCGCAGCCAGCTGAGCACATGGGCCCTTCCATCAGGCAGTGCGTGGGTCTGCATGGGCACACACGTCTCCAGGGCACGCCCATTCTTCTCCCAGATGAAGCGGACATCGGCTGGACCTGTGGGTACGTGACCATCTCCACCTCCGAGCCCCAGAAGCCCCACTAGGAACCTATAGGAGTGGCCCGGCAGGGTGTGGGCAGAGGTCACCCAGATGAGGGGCCTTCTTTGGTCCTGGCCAGATCAAAGGTGAGAGGCAGCTTCCCATTCAGTCCCCGGGCTTCCCTCACGCCAGGTGACCGGTGGGGAAAAAAGGGCTGCAGGTGTCTCAGCTTCCCTTCCCCACGCGCTTCCTGCTATTCACCCTGATGTCTTTATTCAAAGCAAACCCGCACAGCCTGTGTACCCCCGGACTCAAGGGGGCAGTCATAGCCTGGGACACCCCCCATTTCTGGCTGTGTCCCCCATGTACACTCCTAGTGGCACGCCTGGAGGCCAAGCTGGGGTGGGGCTTTCCATTCCACAGACGGTCTGAACCCTGGAATGGCATCCTGCCCTTCCTTGGTCTTGTGGTCACCTGTACAGAAAGACCCCAGAACTGCCATCCCCAGGGCCACAACTGTGCTCTGTAGCACTGACAGGCCCAGAACCTGACCTGCCATATGCAGGGAGCTCAAAGAGGGGGTTGGGACTTATCACCAGGGTACTGGGCAGGGACCCTAAAGGCCTCTCTTATCTAAAGGAGAGACACCAGGGCCTTGGGGAGGGCTTGGAGACACTGCTGACTGCAGAACTCAGGCCTTGGTGGCGCTTCCCCTCCACCCACTGGGCTTCCCACTCTGCAGGCCTGGGACTAAGGGAGAGCTGGCCAACACAGTCACCTCTACCCCAGAGCTCTTTTTCCCTGTGGACCTTTTATCTTAATTGCCTACTGAAAAAATAAATGAAGACTAGGGACACCTATTTAAAACTCAGGTTTCACCCGCCCCAGGTGGAGTCCCCAGCACTAGACAAGCCGACTTCAGCCTCTCTGATGGGCAGACACCCAAAGAGTGAGTAAGGCAGGGACAGCAACCTTGGCCCAGCCTCACCTGTGGAGGCTGCAGGTGGGGGGGTTGTGATCCTGAATTGGGAGGACTGAAGCCAGAGACCAGGCCGACCTTGAGAGGCCACCCTCTGACCTCCATTCATTCCAGGTCAGCCAGGGTGGGAAGCCATGAGCAAGGTCCAGGCTCTGATCCCAGAGCCAGAGCCCACAGTGCCCTCAGTAAGTCACCTTCCCCATGTGTCCAGAAACTCCTGAGGCTAAGACTGCTGGCTATGCTGGGACAGGCCCCGCTCCCTGCTCCCCAGAGGAAGCATGCCAGGGCCGGCCGGCTGCAGCTCAAGACTGCAGAAAGCGAGGGCTGAGGGCCCCTTGGAGCTGGCCAGGTGTGAGCGGAGGCCGAGCTCAGCTGGTGTGACTGGGAAGGGCCAGGCCCCACAGGCGACCCTGTACAGCAGTGCAGGAGTCACTTCCAGATGAGGTGGGACCAGGCTGCAGCTCATGCTGCCTCTCACGTGCACAGCTGCCTGGATTAGGCCGGGTACCCCAACAGTGGTCAAGGGCACCTCTTCCCCAGGGCCCTGGCTCCCTGATACACCTACTCTTCCTCTGCACCTTCCCACTCCTCAGAGGGGCTGATAGGTCACCCAGACCAGTGCAGCCATGCAGGTCCTGAGGGTGACCGCTCCTTGACCTTAGCACCTCATGAGGATCAATCTTCAGAAATTGGTTTCCCTGGATGCCTGCACACCTGGAGTGGCAAACTGGTATCATGGAGGATATTCAGCAGGGAAGGGAGGAACTGTCTACCTGTAACTGAAGCTCAAAACACTAGGCAGGAAAAACATCACAGAGAAGGATTTCTGGTGTCCTCAGGTGTGTGCCAGGTGGGTAGTGTGGGAGGGCAAGCACAGGTGTCCAGAGGTGGGAGGACTCCCACTTCCCATTCTGGTGCTGGGTTTTGAAAAGAAACAATTTAGCCAGGCATGGAGGCACATACCTGTAATCTCAGTGACTTGGGAGGCAGAGGCAGGAGGATCACAAGTTCGAGGCCAGCCTCTGCAACTTAGTGAGGCCCTAAGCAGCTTAGCAAGATCCTATCTCAATGAAAAGGGCTGGGGATGTGGTTAGTGATTAAGTGCAGCTGGGTTCAATTCCTGGTTTAAAAATTTTTTTCTAAGTTAAGTAAGGTTACTTTTGTGATGGATTTTCCCGTTTTACCAACCTCGGCATCTATCCTCCTTTGTCCTGTCCCTTCAACGATCCCCCACTCTTCAGGATCGTCGGAGCATTTCCAAAGTGCCAGACCAAGTGCAGACACCTAACTGGACCATCTTAGGAATGGATTCCAAGGCAATGATGGGAACATGGCCCCCAAGGCCCACTTCCGGTAGTGAGGAGTTGGAAAATGTCCAGCGAGGAGGGGGAGCATCAATGATGTGAGTCAACCACACTCATTCATTGGGAATCTCATGTAAGAATATTTTAAAACAAAATCTTATAATAATGTGAAATGGGAAAATGTGTTAAGTGCACACATGTATGTGTGTGTGCACACACGTGTCTGTGCATTTGTTGGTGTGGGTACATTCATGTGTATACACACAAAAGGCCTAAACCTGGCTAATGACCATGGTGGTGGCTGCCTCCGGATGGCTACATTTGGGGTATTTAAATTTTTTTCTTTATGTTTTCCTGGGGTTTACAAATTCACTACAACAGATACTACTAGAATAATCATAGTCAATGCTAATTTGAAAGCTAGCCATAAGCTCTGAGGGAAATTCTGAAAGGTGTTCCAAATGTGTTTTATACAGCAGCACATCTGACCAGCCCTTGTGGGCGTGTGTGTGTGAATTTTTTTATCCACTCAATTTTTTCTAATCAAGTGTTTTGAACTCTAAGCCCAGGTACCTCTATTTATAAAAGTAATCCATATCTATTCATGCAGACACACTTTTCTCTACATATGTAGATGCCCATCAAGTGGGGAATAGCCATATTGTCCCTCAGTTTCAGTGGGGGATTGCATCCCGAGGAAGCCACAATGCACAGCCACTCAAGTCCCTCCTAGAAAATGGCAGAGTATTTGTGTATTACTTGTGCACATCCTCCCGTACACTCTGAAGCATCTCTAGATCACCTATAAAACCTAATCTGAACCTTGTGTAAATGACTATTATATTGCAGTTTTCAGGGCATAGTGACAAGCCTGTACCTGCTCAGTGTAGAATCCACTTTTTTCTGAGTTTTTGTGATCCACAGTGGGTTGAATGCACTGCTGTGGAACCTGTGGACACAGCTGACTACTTCCCCAACAGCTGGATGTCTTTCATGATACCACGTTTTACCCAGCCAGTCCCCCCAGCACCTAGCTCAAATCTAACTCTATGAAACTGATTCTCTGGAGGTTTGATGATCAAATGATGAGAGACTGTTCTTTGAATATCACACACTTAAGTCAGTTCTAAAAAGCCCAGTCTTCTCCCTCATCCATCAGCACCACACTACAGTGAGGACAGGGTCTTCTGGAAGGTTCTCATGACCAAACCCCAGAGATGAAGAATCCAGGCAGCTGAAAGGGAGCACATCCACTGCTCAGACCCCACGGGTGGGGACCTTCAATTCCCCAAAGACCCACACTCCTGGGTGTGAACAGGGACAGCAGGAAACACGCCAGGTACATACCCTGCCATCATGAGGACTGTCTCTCTAGATATCACTTTAAAATGTTCTCAACTGTGACAGGAAAGACATGAAAGAAGTACTTACGTTCCACTCATTCCTTTTAAACTAGCCACCTCAGTCTGAGTGCAGAGATCAAAGAGAGAGGGAAAGCGAGAGTTAAAACCAGCCTGCAGGACCACCCCCTGCACCACGCCATGCCTGGCACTCTCAGGGGCAGGGCCCATCTTTCTCACCCCTCCCAGCTGAGTCTGCTGAAAGCACCACCCTTTTCGCCTTGGACCACATGCTCTGAACTCCCCCATCCCCCAATCAGCTCAAGGTCAGCCAACCTGGGCGCTGTCTCCGTCCACCCCAGCCGGCCTCTGAGAAGTGGGTCAGGACCCAGCAACCTGGACTCATGTCAGCTGTTGCTGGCAGCAAGCCAGTGGATACCGGTCATCGACCGACCTTCAAAGGAGGGACACTGCTCTGGCTAGGAGGGATCTGAGAAGGGATCTTGAGGTCAGGCGATGGGTACCTGACCTGTCCCCAACGTGACAAAGGCCAGGCTCAGCCACTCCAGCTTTGGAAAGGCTCATGGAGCTTCCCGCATCCTCGGGCCCCAGCACCATCACCCTGTGCCCAGCCTGCCTGTGCCACCCCATAGGACTGTGGGTGCTAGGGGCACTGTGACTTCAGAGCCTTTTGGATGTGACTGGAAGCACACAGCAGCTTCTACTGCCACAAACCCCCGGTGTAATAGCCTCCCTGCAGGAGGCTGATGGGCCTGGAGCTCTGTCCGAGTCCCTGGACGGGGGCCATGAGGGATGCACCCTGTGCCAGAGTTGCTGGGGCCACTCCCCCAGACAGTGGCCCGCTGCTGTTCTGTGTGGCACCTGTGCCCTCCCAGGGGTCGCCTTGTATGCAGCCCACCCTGTCTCCCACACCCATGTCCCAGTGGCCCTCCTGCAGGTAATGGGGTTGGCTGCTGCCCCCCAGAGGGGGCTGTCCTCTGAGGACCCAGGGCAGGTTCCTGAACTGTGCCCACTGCCCAGGGCAGCCCTGACACGTGCTCCCCCTTTCCTCGAAAACCCTGCGGCCTGCCTGGCCCACTCCTTGGGGCAGGTCTCTTCCTTTCCTGGGCAGGGATTCCTGTCCCTCCTCTCTTCCAGACCCTGCTCTTGCCAGCGGGTCAGCACTCCTGTCCCCTCTTCCTTGGATGCCTGTCACTGCATCCTGTTTCATCAGGCACGCTCTGAGCACTTCTCAGGCAGCCACACCACGTCGGTACCAGCTCTGTTTTGTGGAGTGTGCGCCACCAGCTCAGATGTCACCTTGTTTTGTCCTTGGCAGGCTAGGGTTTGGAGATACGCGTCAGTCCTGAACCCCATCCCAGGTCAAACACCCGTTATCCCCAAGAGGATGCAGCCCAAGTCCCGAGTGTGGGGCCCTCTGCAGCCTTGAGGATGGACATTTCCTAGAGGGACGGCCCTGAGCTTAACCCTCCCCTGAGACACTAAGCTTCCACCCAGTGACAGGACAGCACCCGGTGGTCCTGAGAGGTGGTGGCCAGCCGTCAATAGGGATTCCTGGGGAGCCTGGACTCTGGGTCCAGAGAACACCTGAGGACCAGCAGGCACACTGTGCAAGGACTGTCCAGGCTCAGACCCTGGGTGACCACAGCACACTCCTCAGGAACATCTCTGACTCTCTTGAGTGTCTCTCTGATCTCCGTGAAGTTAATTCAACCAACAGGTAGCCTGGACCCAGGCATGGGTCCCTGTATCACAAGCCAGCAGATGTCACCAGGCACCTAGCCCAGAGCCACAGGGCAAAAGCAGTCACATGATCTTTACCACCTCCCAGTGAAGGAAAAGAAAGGGGGAGCGCCAGATGGCCAGAACACTTGTCAATGGCCAGGGCCACAGGGTCCTGGACGGGGAGGGAACCGGGAGGGTGCCTTCCTAGTATGCCCCTACCATCCTTGAGAAAGGGGCAGAGGCACAAAATGACCAGGTAAGGGGCAGCAAGGATGCTGAAGTTCCAGCCCACCCGCCTGGCTGCTCAGAGGCCTCCGTGAGTACTAAGGACAAGGTGGGACAGGGACCCACAGAGCTTCTTCAGAGTCTGGGGTCTAGAGCGGGCCAGTGGGGAGAAGGGGCCTCTGTCCCGGTCTCCACTGCCCCCGTTCCTCAGCCTTCCTCAGCAGGGGGGGTCTCAACCCCTTCCCAAACTGTGTCTTGAGGCCACCTGAATGATGACCCCAGATACCGGGGTCCTAGTTCCTGGAGCCTCATATTGGCAAAACAACTTGCAGATGTGATTCTGGATGTTTCGCGACAGACGTTGACATCATCCTGGACCACCTGTGGGCCTGGCTGGGTGGGGCGCGGGGGTGTCCGTGGAGTGTGTGTGTTCCTTCCAGTCCGCTATGGCTGGGGAGGCGGTCACAAGCCCGCAGCGCCTCTGGCCATTCCACAGGCTCCTGGGTCTCATTCAGTGCTTTGGGCACGGTGGCCACTGTGGCTGCTCTAGGGCCTGTTGCTGCCCTGGTCTCCAGGGACTCGGGCATGAAGGCTTAGGAAGAGCAGCGCCTCACCCTGCCCAGTGTTCCTGTCACTAAGCCCAGAGGCCACTGGGGGCTCTGGGACCATGGCTGGACTCATTCTTCCAGGCGCCAGGCCTGGGGTGACTCTGGAGTCACCTTAGACTACCTGCCCTGGTCTCCTGAGGTGCTGTGGAAGGGGGCACTGTAACTGCCTGTCCCACCACAGGGGCTGTCCATGTACCCTGCCTGTGCAGCTGCTTCTCACGGTGCCACCTCCATGCCAGGCCTCCCTCACTGGCGTCCCTCCCCTCCCATACCATGGGGCATCTCAGGTGGACTCACCCTGACCCCATTCAGCAAGGCTTTGGTCTGCCCCATCCCACATGGCTGAGTCCACAGGGATTGTCCCAACCCCTGGCCTGGAGCATGTTGGGGCAGGTGGGAGTGTCTCCCAGGTGTCACACAGGCCCTGGGTGGGACCAGGGGGAGGCCCTGTCCTCAAAGTGTGGGCCTGACCTCTGGTTGGCGAGACACTCCCTGAGAGGAAGGGTCTCCCAGCAGAGCTGTGGGCGCCAGGAAGCAGCCTGGGAACTGCAGATTCCTCATTCGCCCTCTGGACGGTCACGTCCTAGAAACTCTACTAGGCCTTTAATCAGACAGCCTAAGCACTTCTGACAATTTACACAAAAAAGCTGTTTTGGGAAAGGGAAATCCTGTGTCAGGGTTCCAAAGCCCCACCCCCGAGGCAGCAGGGGGAGGCTGGGAGAAGGCTCTGCACAGGGAGGCACGCTGCAGCCTTCAGAGCCCGGGCCTCACCTGGAACAGCAGCTGCCACCTCCTCGGGAAACTGCCAAAGGCAGAACTCGGCATGGCTCTGATGGCTCCTGAGGCTCCAGGTAGGGTTCAGTCTGTGGGCCCCACAGGCCCCTCTGGGTGCACCACAGGCCACCTGCTCTGGCTTTGACCCCTCTGCAGAGGACCAAGACCAGCCGCCCCTTTCCAGGAGAACCTCACAAATGTAGCCACGTGGAACAAGGGAACAAAACAAAGGTCCCAGGTGAGGCCAGATGTCTCTGGATAGGAGGGCAGAGGCAACTGGGGGGCCTCAGTTTCCGGTCTGGTTTGTCCATCCCTCCAGGTTAGGTGCCTCCATCCCTCGGTTCTCAGCCATGCTCTGGACACTTCTGATCACAGCTGCACCTCCCAGACACCTGTCTCCAGGACCCCTTGCCAGCAGAGGGGGCTGCAGGTTCTGAGTCCCAGCCTCAGTGGCTTGGCAAGCGAGGTGGGGTAGCGCCATGTTCCTTCTGCTCATCCTGCTCATCCTGGGGGTGGCTTCCTGCAGCTCTTACATTTTGGGGTAATCCAGCTGCCTATTCTGGTCCTAGCCTTTCTGTCACCTTTGTAACCAAGCCCCTGCATTACATTCTCCATGTGTGAAACACCTGGAGTGGTTTCTGCTAATGTAACACAAGGCCCATTTTCCCCAAGGCATCCATTTTTCATTTTCTCCCAAGCCCAGGTGCTCATATCAACACCTGGCTGACAAGAAACAACCTGAGAACCTCTCCTTTCAACATATAATGGCCCTTGGCCACACAGCCCGCCTGCATCAGTCAGTGAAGGAGCCCTGGACCCTCTGCCATGCTGTATGGACCCAAGGCCGAGCTTCCTCTGCTTCCCTCCACCAAGAAGGATTGTGAGCGCCTGTGAGGGCTCCACTTCTGCCACAGGATGCAGGCCCCACAGCCACCCGAAGACTCTTCCATCCTGCCTGTCCTGAGGCTGAACACCTGACTGAAGGGCAGGTGTCTAAGTGCAGGTTTGGTCCCCAGCACTAAGCAAGAGAGCCTGCCTCACTGGGTGGTCCCTGCTGGAGGAGGCGGAGGTGGGAGGATGGCTTCAGCCCAGGAATTCCGGGTCAGCCCAAGCAAGAAAGCAAGACCCCAACTCAAAAAACAAAGAAAGAGCTTAGACTATAGGAGTCAGTCAGTCAAAGATCTGTCCCTACAGGACCGAATAACAGGCAAGACCTACCCCTTACCTGTGGCCTGTCAGCGCCATCCGCTGAAAACTGCCATGATGCATTCACAGCAGACCCAGGCCACCCCAAAGCTCCCAGAACTTAAGGAGTGGATGACAGCTGAACACTGTATAATTTGTTAAAGAAGTTTTAAAAGGTAAACTGGGTTTGTTTTCCTTTCTCACTTCTCTCTTCCTCTCTGTGCAGGGGCCCAGTCCACCAGTCATACAAGATCAGAGCACTGGGCACCACCAAAGCCCAGGCACGTGAAGCATGGCTTTAGCCCAACTATCTTTCTAGATGTCCCATCAGAACATTCTCCGACACGGGGCAAACCCCTCCTGTCTGTGGGTAGGACATTAATTTTCACTATTTTCTGCTCTTCCATCCTGTCCGCCCCTGGGGAGTGCCGTGACTAAGATTGGGGGTCCCTGACTGCTTCATGGCTGTGGTGCACCTGCTGCCTGGGAATGTTTCTGTGCAAGGGTACAGGATGCCCGATTGCTATGGTGACGCCCTGCCTGAAGAGGTGTGTACAAGAGTCTTATCAGTTTCACCCTTGATCTCAGCCACATAGTTCCTGGGGACACAAGAATTCTGAGCAGGACAAGGCAACCACAATGTTTCACCAGCGCTGCTACTTCTGAGCCTGTCCACTTAACAGCAACTTTGTACAGTGGGCTTTCTGGGAGCCACAGGAGGCCTCACGCATTGCAACAGTGAAATAGCTACAAGAATGTTTCTAGCCCTGTAACTTCCAGGTGCACAAAGAACGATGCCTCTATAGTCCGTAACTGCTTGATGATGAGACTCTCCATAAATAAACTTGCTGGGCCAGCTCTTGGACACTGCTTCTCCATCAGTCAGTGTTCCACCTGATCCCAGCTTTTCTTCATTTCTCTGGGTGTGTGTTTTTCTTAATCTCCCATCACCCTTTGCTGATTCTTTGGGTTCCGCTGTGCAGATGGTGGCATGCCCCCAGTACAGATTTAGCCCACAGCACTGAGCCCAGCTACCAGAGAGGTGGAAACCTCATGGAATGAATCATTAACACAACTCTCCCCGTGGAAGATCTAAAGTCACTTACTAAAAATTTCCAAATATCTCCCATTTGTTGCTATTCCATACACAAGCTGGCAAGCTGTGGCTTCTGGGCCAAATCTAGCCCACTGCTGCATTTTGTAAATAAAGTTTTATTGGCAGATGGCCCCGCTAACTCCTTATGAATCATCTATGGCTGCTTTGAGAGTTTAAGAGCTGAGGGATCGTGACAGAGACCCTGTGGTCCAAAAAGCCTGAAATAGTTAACTCTGGCCCTTTATGGGAAAAAGCTCATTGACCCCTGCTGTATACCAGAAATAACTTCATGCCAATTGTTTGCAATTGGTCTCAGGCTCAACCCACCATAAAAGCATGACAGAGCCACAGCCAGGAAGGCAGTGGGCTGTGAAGTCAGAGCAAGGAGACTCAGTGGACGTGGAGGAGGGCCCGCCCACTTGCCTCTGGGAAGACAGGGCAACAGATGGGATGACCCCAACTCACCTGTGGCCTGGCAGAAGAGGTGGAAGATCCCCAGCGCATTCACCTGCTGTGCCTGGTCACTCAGGAAGGGCGGCAGCAAGGCGACCCGTGTGCGGCTGTCAGGCCCTGAGCCCAAGGCTGGCCAGGGACTCCGGGAAGAGGAAGATGAGTCTGGACCCAGACAGGACAGGGAGGAGGAGCCAGGAGGAGGGAAGGGCTTAGGAGATGAGGCTGTGAGACAGAGAGGACAGAAAAGAAAGGGCACTGAGGCGGAAGTCGTCAGGAACACATCTCGTGCTGAAGAACATGGAAACACAGCAGGAAACAGACATGGGGATAAGGCAAGAAAGTCCCCAGGGTGACCCCACCAGGGCCACCCCCAGGGAGAGGACACATGGCCTCAGCTAAGTCACAGCCTGCCCAAATCAATGATAGAAGCTTCTCATTTATTCGGTTATTTTCCAAATGTATACAGTTGAAAGTAGAAAAATAAAAACAAAGTAAATTTTATAAAACACAAATGTTTACACCAAATGGTCAAATCATAGCATGCTGGAAGATGAGACTGTCCACACAGGCACAACACAAATCCAGAGTTTATTGCTCTTTGCCATGGAAAAAAAAAAGCCTCTTCTTAATGGGTATTTACAAAGCAGGGAGGTGGAGTGTAAGAAATGAACGCTGAGATCGTACCGCCCATTCACATCTTTACACAGTGGCAGAAGCCGGTCTGGAGTGGCGGCCATGTGCGCCAGTGGCTGGGATCACAGCCCGCCTCTGTTCCAGGGGTGGCAGCTCTGTTAGGCCGGTGGGAAGCCTGGGCAGGGCAGTGGGGGTGAGATGGAGGCAAAAAGAGACAGGAGGTGATCAGAGAACCGAAGACGTTCTTGTGAAGGTGCCATTCGTCCAGACAGGAGGGCTCGATCGGCAGCCCTGGGCATCGGGTTGTAAAATGCTCTTTCCCTCATGGGCCAGCCCGGTCACTGCCAGGAGCCATCGAGCCACCTTCCCTCACTCAATCCTGCCTCATGGATGTGGGACAGTCCTCCTCTTCAAGAGTGAAGGAAAAAAAAAAGGTACAGAAACAATCTCTCTGAAAGTAATGCCTCCCTCAAAGAATAAAGTAAAAAAAAAGTGTGTTCAAGTGATGGTTTTAGGTCTACATTTCTAAAAACAGAAAGAATGCATTTAGCAAAAGTAAGTCTATCCCTGAGAATCTTAAGCAACGTAAGCCATATTTTATCCCAATATATAACAAAATCTGGAAGATGCACATCTTCTAAATATTAAAACATCTGCTTCAGTAATTTAAAAAAAGACCTAAGACATTAATACAATCAAAGCAAAAATTCTAAAAAATAAATGGAAGAAAAGGTTCGTGCCAATCTGGACAACAGGCGATAAGTTACCAATCTGATAAACTAAAACGTCATTTCCAATCTGGAATTAAATTATCTTTTGTGGCTGCTACAAGGAGGGGACGCGGAGGGGACGCTCTGCTCAGCCGACACAGTCCAGCCCAGCCATCTCTCTCCCACGGCACTCAGGGCTCAGGTGAATCGGTGCCGCCCACAGGGACATCTTAAAGCTCCAGGCAACTGCGGGACTCAGACCGGGACGTGACACTTGTTGTTTTCCAAGAGAACAAAGAAACAAGTCACAGACTCAACCCAAGAGAAAACAGAGGACTGAGGTTCGCTGCACGATGACAAGACTCAGCTACTGAACGGGTTAAACACAAGACTCTCCACGTGGGGACTCGAGACATCAGCGGGGACACGGCCGGCCTCAGTCTCCGTCTGCGTCCGAGTCAGCGAACTTCAGCTCACACTTGACGTCAAACGGTTTGTCCCTGGCAGAGAGTTCGTCGATCTTCTGCGAGTCCTCCCTGTCGGTGGGGACCTTGCTGGTGATGGTGTCCTGCTCCGTCTCGTAGCCAGTGTCCAGGGCTGGCTTGGGCTGCTCTCCGTTCTGCTGGGAGAAGCTCCCTGGCTCTACCAACGTCTCCTTCACACTCTGCTCCAGGTCGGAAAATTCTGACTTGGGTTTCTTCTTCCCAAGGAGCAGGGCTGAGCGGAACTTCAAGCACTGTCCGGGCAGGTAGCCCTGGTAGCAGTTGTAGGAAACGAGGCAGAGGAAGAGGACAAAGATGAAGAGGAAGAGGGACATGAGGAGGCGGTTGTCGCTGGACTTGAGATACATGGTCTTCTCCGAGTGGAGCTGGGGGACAGTGTTGATGACAATCTTTGGCTCACAGGATGTGCTGGTGGGTGCAGGCTTGGGAGGTGGGGTGACGGCCCCGGGCGAGGTGGCCCGGACAGCTGGGGTGGGAGGAGCAGACCCTGGGGTGGATGCCACTGACACTTTGGGGGAGATCCTACTACCTTCTGTCTGGGTGGTCTGCAAGGTGGGAGCGGCTGGGGTCCGTGGAACCACCTTCACCTCCAGGACGTGCTTGGCCACCACCTGGGAGACTGTCTTGTTCCTGACCCTCTCTTCTGACAGGCACTGATATACCCCACTGTCTCCTTCTGACAGGTTGAAGATGAGCAGGTTTTTCCTGCCCATGAGACCATACTTGGGGCTCTCAGCCTTCAACACGCTGTTCTGGAACTTCCACACCACCCGGGCCAGGTTGGACTTTAGGGCGCATCTGAGTTCCGCTGTGCCACCATGCTTGAAAAAATGCTGCCGGTAACTTTCTTTAACTTTATCTGGAACATCAAAATAAACGTGCACAGCATCAACAAAATGTTTGTTTACCCAACTTCTTTTTTAAAAATAGGTCAACACCCACAAGACGGCACAAGAGTTTCACCCACTGGAGCAAGATGGAGTCTTCCAGAACAACTAAGGAAATAAAGACATGCGTGACTGAAAAGGAAAGATGAGCCCCATAGGGCAGCCCTGGGGGACAACGGAAACCGAAGACAGCGCTGAGCAGCAGAAATCCCAGGAGAAAACACAGCAGGCTGCGGGGGCTGGGCACGGGCCAGCCTCACCTGCCCCAAACACCAAGCTTCCGCTGGTGGCTGCGGGAAGGCCGGCTGTCAGTGCTGCCCGGCCCCCTCCACGCTCACCCTTCTTTATCTGAGGAGAGCTCCCTGGTCAGAGGTGGAAGGACAGGTGGGCGGGACATGCCGGCCTCTGGTCACAGGCTGGCCGCCGCAGTGGGACCCCCCAGGGGGAATGCCAGCCAGCCCAAACTAATTCTAGGCTGTGTGTCTCTCATCTGAAACGCTGGGGACCAGAAATGTCTCAGGTTTCCTCTTTCAATTTTGGACTACTTGCATACACATAATGCGGTATCTTGGGGAGGAGACCCAGGTCTAAGCGCGAAATTCATTTAAATTTCATATGCACCCTACACACAGCCTGAAGGTGATTTTACACAACATTTTAAATAACTCTGCATGAAACCAAACTTTGTGGTATGACATTTTCTTCTATGGTGTCATGTTCGTGCTCGGAAAGTTCCGAATTTGGGGTTTTGGGTGAGGGCTGCTCAACCTGTAACCAGCGGCTCCTTTCTTCCCATTCTGGAAGTTCGGGTTCTGTTTAATGAACCCCACGCTAAACAGAAGAGAAGATGGTCTGGGATGGAGAGTGCTCCCCTCCCGTCAGCCGAGACGGCCCCGGGCTTCAGCACCCTTCCAGCGACCCAAGGGACAGGACGATGACGGCCCTCTACAGACACTCCACCCCTGTTCTGAGCAGGGAAAGGAAACCGAAACGCACACTAAAAGCCACACAAAAGCTCCTCGAAATGGTTCCGGGACCCGGCCGCTCCTGAGGGGACGGGCACTGAGGACCCACTCACCGGGACACAGGGAGGCGTCGCCACTCATCTCCTGAATCCAGCCCCTGCAAGACAACCGGCACTCATCACTCACCTGCCCGGGCACAGGGCACGAGCACAGGTGCGCCCGCCTCGTACCTGTGGGGGCCCTCGGCCTGGTGCAGGGCCATGCAGGCGGCCGCTGGTGGGCTCCAGGCACAGTAGGGGTCCCGCGCCAGCACGCAGTCCTCGCAGCTGCTGTGCTTTTCACAGAAGGCCAGGGAAGCCTGGACCACGCCCGAGTTGGCGCCCGCGTAGACAAACCTTCTGCCCTGTGTGTGGGAGACAGAGGTGGGGGCAGGCGTTGGGCAGAAGCGCGACAGCAGGGGCTGAGCAGCTTCACCAGCCTCTGGGAGCGCGACCGCATCTGCGAGCACCGCCTCAGGGAGGAACCAGAGTGGGCCGGGGAGGTGGGAGGAAACCGCCAAGGACAGATAAAGGTGATTCCACCTTCGAGCCGAATCCAGCTGTTGCTCTGTGTCCCTCCCACCCGTCTAGGCACATGCTGCCCACCTGGGTCCCCCCCACTTCTCTGCACCTATCTCTTTTGGGGGATGAAGCTGCTCAGACTCCCTCCAGGTGCCCCTGCCTGTGGAAGGGGATCCCCCCACGCCTGACGCTCCAGGTCACCCTCCTGGTCTCAGCATAGGTGAGCGGCGGTCCCAATGCTAATCTTAGTTCTTCCTGCTAGAAGGTGAGCACCTGCAGACAGGCAGGTGTGAAGGAGATGCTGATGAGCGCCATGTGAAGAACTCAGATCACAAAGGGAGGCCGCCATTTGCTTTCCACACATCGACACTTAGAAGGAAGAAATGCCCTACCGAGCTCAGGGGTAGTCACGCTCAGAGCAGGTCCAGCAGCCCGCCTGACACTGCAGAGCAGCCGCACACAGAACTCAGCACAACGGGTCTAGGCAGGGGTGGGGGCTTTACCACTGAACCGTATCCCTAGCCCTTTTAATTTTTTATTTTGAAATAGGGCCTTTATTGCTGAGGTTGGCCTTGAACCTGGGATCCTCCTGCCTCAGACTGCCACTGAGAGTGCAGGACTCTATCACTGCACTCTGCGGTTTTAATGAGCCGCAGGGAGGTGCAGCAATGCCTCACGGGCAGCATCCTGTCTTTTCTCTAAGCGGCCTGGGAGTTTCCATTTCACACTAACATCCCGCAACACCTTTAGGTTAGCACCACAGATTCCCAACATATTCAAGACGGCACTTTAGAGTTAGATGGAACGTGACCTTCACCCTCAGAGGATGCATTCTGCATCAGCCGCAGGCCGGCTGGAGTTTGTGGTCCCCAGCGCTGACCCAGGGCTCCTAGCTGGAGGTCTCTGAAGGTCCCAGGCCACACGCCCCGCCTGAGCAAGCACAGAGGTGCACACGCCCCGCCCCCAGGGACAGACTATGAGGACAAGCTGCCACAAGGGCCTGGCCTGGCCTCAGCTGTCCCCATCATGGCAGGCCTGTGCGGATGTGACCACGTGCTCACCACCTAACAGAGAGTATGGGCCAACTCCCAGATCAGCCTGGGCATCTCCTGAGACATGAAATCGCAGAAGTATTTCTCAGGGCAAAGGCCAGGTTGAGCCCTGCCTGAGCTTTCACCCCAGCGAGAGGCAGGAGAGGGCCACAGAGGATGGGGTGGACTGTGGAGAGGGTCCACAACAGGGAGCTCCTGCCCTCCCTGCTCCCAGGACGCTCAGTAACACTTCTCCCTGATGGAGCTGGGCTGTACCCTCTGAATCACGCTGCATGGAGTCCAGGGCGTGAACAGGGAAGGAAGAGAGGCACAGAAGCTCCACAGGAGAGCCAGCGCCTCGCCTGCTGCAGGAGGCGAGCTGAGCAGGTGAGAGGAGTGTGGCCGAGTCTTCCCTCCTGAAGTGCGGGGGGCTGGCTTCAGGATCCCCTCCGATACCGCAAATCTGGGGATGCTCCAGTCCCTTATGTAAGAGGGCACAGTATTTGCAGAGAACCCACACCCGCTCCCTGGATGACTCAGAACACCCACGACAAGGTGAGTGCTCTGGAAACAGTTGTTTTGTGGTACTGTTTGGGAAATCCGGACAAGAAAGAGTCTCTCTACCTGCTTCTCACTTTGTTTTGGGTGTTTCTGACCCGAGATGGGCTGAATGCACACAGGGAGCAGCAGGCCCTTCATGCACGGATGCTGGGCCATGCAGCACAGACGTCCATGATCTGATGGCTTATAACTCACTTATGATTCATTTTCTTTCCCTTTCAGAAGTGGAGGGAATAAATGCATCTTAAGTGGCTGAGGGGGAGGGGGGTGGCCAGGAAATAGAAGTTTGAGAACCAGGCCCAGGCTTCCCAAGCTTGACAGACTCAGATGAAGGGGAGAGGACGGGAGACCCTGAGGGATGCTGCACGGGAGTCCTTCCTCTGCCCGCGGCTGGGGACGAGTGGGCTGGTCCCTCCCAAGCGGGCAGAGGTCCTCGGCAGGAAAGCCCTGGGAGGCGGACCTCAAGACCCCGTGCACGTCCACCTACCCCTGCCCGGGGCTGCGGGTAAACTGCAGGGCAAGACAGAGTCCCAGTCTCAGAGAAAGGTGGCACACAGGTGAGAGCTTGGCTCGGTAGGAAAGCTGGGCTTTGGAAATGAGGTGCAGGCAAGTTGGGTCACGCACCAGGGCCAGCGTTGTACCCTGCAGTGTGGCCCGGGGTCCATCTGCTCAGTCGGTCACAGCAGGGGCCTGCCCAGCACCCTAACCTGTACTGGGCTCCATCCTCAGCGGGTCATGAGGTTCCTGTAACCCTCAAAACGACTAGCGAGGAGGGATTTTTGCTCCCACACTCCAGCAAGGACCCCGGGCATAGAACAAACAACTGGCCTGCCCAGGTCACAGCCGCGTGCAGTGGTCAGCATCTGGATGGACCAGACCACATTCTGCTTCCTGCTCCATGCCAGCTGCAGAACAGAGCGGCACCACCTCCCAAAGACACTGTGGACATGTGACAGGGAATGGCAAGCTACAGCCAGAGGGTGACGCCAGCCCCCGCCCTGGCTGTTTCTATTGCGCTCAGGGGGTTCACGTTTCCAAATGGTTGAGAAAAATCTAATTACTGTTTTGTGACCTATGAACATTTTAGGATGTGTGAAGTGCCCCCAGCCGCGTCTTAGCTTCTGGCCCACTGCCACCCTGAGGCGGGAGGAAGCACCTGTGGCCGTGGAGGGAGAGCACGTGGAGACCACCTGTCAGCTCTTCTGGAACTCACAGCAGCACCAACGCCACGCCCCGACATGACCTGTAACCTCGCAAGCATGGGGCAGGAGAACGTGTTTTACAGGCAGGCAGTGCCCGCTCCGCACCCTGGCACAGTGGACGGGCAACAATGAGGCAATGAAATTTCATCTCCCAACTGGGCCCTTCTTCCTTCCAAAACCTCAGATCTGCTGCTCATGGACTGACCGACTGGTAAATCTGAAGGCCAGTTCATCTGAGCCAGGAGACCAGGGGTCTGCCCATCCCCAGGCGCCTGAGCCCAGTCCAGCCAATCGCAGATGACAGAGATGCAGAGCCTCCAAGCAGCACGGCCACCTAGCTTGGCTGCCCAGGTCACTCTACCTTCTTGGAAGACAGTAGCAGAGTCTGGACGGGCTCGGAGTCCGGGAAGAGCTGGGTCTCCTCAATGATGTGCACCTCACTCTCTAGGCTCACGGCTTTGTGCAGGGCACCCCGGTCTGCAAGGTCAAAGCCACAGATCAACGAGACGCCCCGAGGACCCACCAAGGACACCACACCCAGTGGCAAATGCCCCTCTCTGTATTCTCAAATCACTCCCTCTACAAATGTGTAGAAAAGCTTGACATTAGAAATACATTTTTTAAAAGGTTTTGGCAAAATAAACAATTGGAAACCCAGGTCATGGGTTATTCCGACTTTCTGATGAAGAATAAAACCCTGTTCCAAGCTGGGTTCCAACAACCATGACCCTCGGAGGCGGCTGTGACACTCCCCCAGCCTCTGGTGGGGGCCAGGCAAGGTCAGCTGCAAAACTCCAAGTGGGGGCCACGGCACCCTGCCAGTAATCGTGGCTCTAGGCCACTGTCCCCATGCCACAAACACTTGCTTCAGAGCCACAGGTGAGGGGAGGCAAGCCTCCCGCAGCAGGTTCGGGCATATCTCAGTCTGGTTCCTCACAGGGGGCAGCAAGGAGGTCTCTCGCAGCAGAAAGGACAGGCCACGCTGACGGCTCCTTCCAGGGTGGCCACAGCACCTGCGGTTGGCACAGTCATCACCCCAGTCCTGTGACAGCAGGGACTCCTCTGCACAGCCCAGCCTGGATGTGGGTCAGGACTCGCATCGTTAATGAGTGTCCCAGATGACCTGAAGGTCACAGATTTGGAAGCTGAGGACTGGTGACTTCTCAGAAATCCTTTTGCAAACGGCTTGGGCCATCTAGAGGTAGGTGCTGTATCGACTTGTAAAATATTAAGTGCACTTTCCAACTTTCTTACCTAAGGACACAGACGCACTCCGAATGTCAGGCCCTCAGGACCCACCTGTGCTGACAAACATGACGTCATAGGTGGTCCCATCCAGGGCCTGTGTCCTGTCCACCACAATCTGAGTGTAGTTCACATTCTGTTTGATCAACTTGGGTCGGTTGTCTATTGGGGATACGGAGTCGTCCATCAAAGGGTGGTCCTTGACGAACTGCAGCGTCTTGTCTGGTAAATTCAGAGAGCTGGTGTAGTTGGCGGCCCGTGCCTCTCTGTCAATGCACTGCGGGATAAAACCACCTGAGGTTAATGTGCACGCCGCCGCCGGCCCAGCTCGGCTTCCCGTGGCCTCGGCGCTCACGTCCGGTGCACAGCTGGGGGCTCTGAACTGAATTTCTAGAAAGCAGGACAAGGTGAGGTACGGAGGTGGCCTTTTCCAAGAACAGGAAGACACAGTTGTGTTTTATGATACCAAGTCAATGGGGGAATATCTGTTTATAAAGGGAAAAGCTTAGCTTTCCGCTCAGAAGAAGAGCACGCTAAACACGGCTAGAAACCAGCCCAGGTCGAAGCAGCAGCACAGACAAAAGGCAGGAAGGATTTTTTCCTAGTTATTGCTGCCTGATGTGCAGAAACCAAAATTTACGACAAATGACACTTTACTGCACAGAAGCAATGATGGTGTGGGCTGAAGGCCCCACAGAGGGGCTGGCGTGGGGGGTTGGGGCTACTAGGTCAGCCTCAGCCAAGAGCCGTTCACAGACCTCTGAGTCACCATGCGGGTGCACAGAGCAGACTAGAATTTTTATTTTTTTATACCTAAAATTTATTACTTTAGAAGGGGGAAAAAAGAGACCCCTATCAATCAGTGGACAGTGCAGCTCATGAGGATAGGGAGGCCTTTGCCAAGAAATTGCATGAAAATGAAATAGACCGAGCTGTATTGTGCAATGTCTACGCTCCAGAACAGCCCGTGCCGGGGCCACGCCTCTCATTTGGGCTGCGTGAGGCAAGAGCTGTTGCACAGCCAGCAGGAGAGAAGAAAACCCAAGGGCGGGCCCCTTGCCTCCCAGGCTGGTGGACGCCTGGCCTGGTGAGGCAGACTCCCGAGGCCAGGTGACCCACCTGCGAGGAGGCTCGGGCACCTGTGTCAGGCTCACGCTCTAGGCCTTGCACGCTGAACGGAGGGAGCCCTCCCGGGACCCCGCCTTGCTCACCGCTCCGGGCCGCGGGCTGGGCACGGGGCCGTTGTAGCGCACCCACTTGGTGTGGGACTGCTCCACCGTGGCGCTCTGCATGTACTTCCCGCGGGAGAAGACAGCCTCCACCGTGGACAGGTTGTAGGCGCACACGGCCGACAGCCCCACGTTGTTCCTGGGGAGGGGAGGCCGTGAGTGCCTCGCAGGCGGGCGGCAAGGAGGGCGCACACCCCGCCTGCCCAGGCACTTACAGCTGCGGGGTGAAGAGGGCGTAGAACACGGGCTCCTTCAGGCCCGCGGCCCGCAGCACGAACACGTCCTGCAGCACGTTGAACACCAGGCCGCTGTCCGGCCGGGAGCAGATCAGCCTGGCCTTCAGGAAGGAGGTCCACTTCTTCTGCAAGGTCCTCAGGCCGCCCTGGTCCCCCTGAAACCCCAACAACAAGACGTGGAGGGAGCGCAGAGACCACCCCAAGGAGGCCGTCCCCGGGCAGGAGGGTAGTGCTGGCAGCGCTGCTGAGCCCCAGGAAAGCAGGCCTGGGCAGGGAGGTGACCTCGGTGCCACTTCTGCACCAGTCGGAAACAAAACACGGCCCCTGCCCCTGAAAATGCACTCGATGACGGCAGAGCGACATCGGGGAGTGGCTGAGCGCAGGGCTCCCGCCTGTGCTGGCCATGGCTCCCATTCGTCTGCCGCTTGTGACCCCTCGATGACCCCCTCCTCCCACTCTGCAGTGCCGGCCCTGAAGCCTGTCCTGGGGGACCGTGTGGCTGTCCCTCTGAGAGACTCGATCCTTTGCTCCCTCTCTCCTGCCAAGTCACAGCCAGAGTGCTTTGCACCTACGAGAGGCTCCTCTTTGGGCTGATGGTGGAGAGACAGGGATGGCATGTACGTGACCATGTGTGGCCTGGGGAGAAACCGCGGCCCAACTCGCGGCCTCACTTTCCGTGGGGTGAGTCGCCCGTAGTCAGCTGCGGTCCACAATGTTAGGCTCTGTTTTGACTCGTTTGGCAGAAAGAAATCGTGTTCACGTACTTTAATGACAGTGTGGTTATGATTCTTCTACTTTATCAAGGTCATTTTTGCTAATCTCTTACTGTACTTAATTTATTTATAAATAACTGAAAATTCGTATGGATCTGGTACTATCTGAGGCTTCCAGCATCTCTGGGGGTTCTTAGGATGCATCCCCGCATGGTAAGCGGAGATGACAGTATGAACCCAGGCCATCCGAGTGCAGAAGAACGTGACGAGGAAAAGTCCTGACTTATTTGGCCCTAATGAAAATGCTCCCCAGTGCACAGTGGTCTGGACTGTGATCGCAGAAGATGAATTTTCTTTTTCGTGAACTACTTCATTTTCTCTCTTGATGTTTTACCAAAGGATGATTCCAGTGTATGCAGGGCCATTTTTCTCTCCGGTTTTCAGGTTCTGAGGAGCAGCCAAAGGGTCTGTGCCCAGGGCAGGAAGGCCAGGAGTGGGGGCTCAGTCCAGCAGGGAGGACAATTGTGGGAAAAGCACAGGAGTCTGAGGGCTCGACAGAACTCCACCTAAGAGGCTGGCAACTTGCCGTTGCGGGAGGGGAGGCAAGACGCTGTTCCGTGCACCACTGGATCCTGTTTACAAACCCTTCTGTAAACTCCCCAGTGTCAGGTCACGAGGTCAAGGTCAAGGTCAGTCTAGCTCAGTTTCCTGCAGGCCACAGAGCCCCTCCCAGCACTGCTGCAGGCAGCGTGTGCACACTGAGGCAGCCCTGCCGGGTGCCTGCATCAGCCTGCCCTGGTGCAGGGCTTTGCCAAACCTGCCCCCAGGTCCGCAAGGTGAGGGACGAGGCAGCCGAGATGGGTGACCACTGGGGAACAGGGTCGGGCAGCCCTAGCTGGAGAAAGCCCCAAGATGCTTGGTACACATGGCACCTCCTCTACCTTGCAGGTGGGAGGCAAGGAGGGGCATCCAGAGCACGCGTGCTGGTGTCCCCACTGCAGTCCCTCCACAAGAAGGCCACGTGGCAACTGTGTGTCCGGTGATTCCATGGGGGACAAAAGTCCACCAGCTCTGCACCAAGCAGCCAGCCATGACCGCTGCTGTTGTCTCCCACGGTGCTGGGCGGCTCTTTCCCAGGCCTGCCACCCTGCATCTGGGAAGCGGCCACCTGAGCCACCTCAACATCTCCTAAACCGGCCCCAAGGCAGTCCTCTCGTGCTCGGCACCTGCTAAGCTCCTGGCCCCTGGACACACACTTGAAGCTTTGTATCTGGCACACAGTTAGTGCCAGTTCTCGCTTCTTAACTGAAAGCCCACGGTCACCCTTCCCCTCGTAGGTTGTGACAGAGAAACAGTGAAACTCCAATTCCAAGAGAGTCTGTGAATACGTTCAACAAAAGCTGGCTTTTCACAGCCTGGGGTGGTCTGGGAAGGTGCGTTAAAACCCCAAAATCCCCGAAAACTGCAGGCCAATCAGTCACACGTGGGGTCCCCAGGGAAACCACCAGAATTCCTAAGCTAGGAAGGCCTGGCACCCGAGAGGCCCGACCATTGGTGGTAACAAAGGGACACAGTGGCAGGGAAGGTGGTGAATCTGACCACAGCCGGAGGGATCATGTCCAGGCGTGCTACCCCCAGGCGGGAGCCGAGGGGCCGCGGGGGCGGCGCGGTGCTCACCCTGCACACCCTCGCGACGCGTGGGATCATCAGCTTGAAGACAAACTCGTACTCCACAGACGCCTCCGTGAAGAAGAAGTAGACCCTGTCGTCCTCGCCCTCGCTGGGGCTCCTCCGGATCACGTCGGCAAACACGAAGCTGGGCTCTGCAGGGACACCATGCACTGGGTCACCTTGCGCTCCCAGCCAGCGACGCCCAGAGGCGAGGCCTCCCTCACCCACGGCGGGAACAGGCGCGTGCCTGCGACTCCAGCCAGGGGTCCAGCACTGCCCTGCCCTCCCCAGCCTGGGACAGGGGCCGGAGGTGGCTCCACAGAGCAGCTGCCCGGGTCCGCCCTGAAAACCCAGGTTCACCCTGTCCTGAAGCAGCCCGGGGCTGCACAGAGCCAGACCACCTGCTGGTTTAAACAAGTGCCTCGAGAAGGCAGCCTCTGCCGCCAGGAGCAGTCAGCAGACAGCCTTGGTGTCCGCCCTCAGACCAAGAGACCTCAGAAGAGCCCTGGGGTCCACAGCCTCACCCTCAAGAAAGGCCCATGAACAGTCCCCCACCACCAGCACCCCAAGGCCGGACATGAGACAGGCACGGTCCGGCAGATGCAGGGCGGCCTGACCCTTCTGACTGGGCTCTGGAGACAGGCGTGAAGGCTCTGCCTTTAATGTCATGCTGGAAATTATACCACGTCCCAACCTGAAGATCTGAGCGCTCCATTTACTGTCAGAATCTCACTTTTGGGGGCGGGGGCAGTACTGGGAGTTGAACCCAGGAACCCTTCACTGAGCCACCATCCCAGACCATCTTAAGGAGACAGGGTCTCACTAAGTTGCAAGAATGGCCCGAACTTGTGGTCTTCCTGCCTCAGCCTCCCAAGGTGCTGGGATTACAGCCGTGCGCCACCGCACTGAGCTCAGAGTCTCACTTTTATGAAAGTCTCCAAAATCTGTTTCCCCGATACACCAAGAGAGATGCCCTGGACTCCAGCACGGGTTCCGAGAAGCCCTGGAGATAGCTCCACTGCCCAGGCTGACTCCAGCTGGGGACGCCCTGGCTGAGGGACACAAGGAAGAAAGGGAAGGGCACACGCCTCCCGCCAGGCAGCTGAGCCTCTTACCGTTGAGCCAAGGGATGGCGTACTCGGTTCTCAGAGGACTGTGGGAAGAGTTTCGGGAGATGATGGGCTCACTTCCCAAAAAATTATACGACGTCCCAGAATAAAGCTCTCCATCTGCAGCAGCCGGGAGAAAAGAGGAGAAGGGAGTCAGACCCCCTGCTAGGCATCCAGGCCCAGGCCAATCCCCAAAGCCATTTCTCGGTACCCTAAGCAAGCTCCCCTGAGAACAGGAGAGAGGCTCCCCAACTTCCGGGAAGCCTGCCTGCACTTCCTATGCCTGGCGCTTTTCCCTCGCCCTGGACAACTGCAGGCACCACCTTCAGCTGCATTTTACGAGTTAAGAGGTGGTAACTAGACAGGCGAGAATTCCCTGTATCCAACCAGTAGCAAAACGCAGGCACTCCCGGATTTACGGCGGGGCCACCTCCTGATAAGCCACCCTGAACCGAAAACATCCTGTGTTTTTAATCCACCTGCCCTGCCAAACCTCACAGCCTCACCTGGCCTATCTCACATGCGCTCAGAACGCCGCGTCAGCCTGCAGCTGGCGACGTCACCTAACAGACCCCCTTGACAGTGAGGTGCTGCACCCCTGGGTGCCCGCCCGGCTCCCAGCCCTGGCTTTGGATGCAGGAGACCCCCAGGCAGCGTGTGCTCATGGTGACCCCACTCCAGCAGGAGCATCCACGCCACCTGCCCAGTGACGCACATAGCACGGCGGTGGCTGGTCAGGAGCCTCAGCACCGAGCTCTCACGCAGGCGTCTGTTCAGTGGGGACGACAGGACAGGGAAGGAAGAGGAGCCGAGTGTCCTGCTGGGGGCATAACACGCCGCCACAACCTGTGGGGGTGAAGGAGCCCGAGTGGCAGGACTTACCGACCATGACGGACGTGTAGCTGTGTGCTGGGTCAAAGGGACACCTTCCTTTGCCATCTTCGTTTTTCCCCAGAAACTTAAAGGATGCTAAGTCCTGAAATTGAATAAAAAGAAGACGCATCTAAAACATGGGACTTTCCACCGGGATGACATGGTCTGCTAGCATTCCATTTGGCAGACCGAGAGGGCACAGCCAACGGGTGCTGAGCCCGAGGGTCCCGCTCAGGTCTGCACACCAGTGTCTCGGGGCCCTGGCCTCAGCTGCCTCACCTGTGAGGCAGGGTGAGCCAAATACAAGACGCACTCCCAAGTGGCCAGAACGCCACGGGCAGAGTGTTAGTATCAACAAAGCCAGGAAGCTGGGCATGGTGGCGCACGCCTGTAATCCCAGGGGTTTGGGAGGCTGAGGCAGTAGGATCACAAGTTCAAAGCCAGCCTCAGTAATTTAGTGAGGCCCTAAGCAACTTGGCAAGACCCTGCCTCAAAATAGAACATAGAAAGGCCTGGGGACATGGCTCAGTGGTTATGCACTGGTACAAAAAACGGTAAAATAAAATTTAAAAAAGGAAGAACTATAGTCTCCAAAAAACAGGTTATATGGAACCTCTCCCACCTTCCCACCACAACATGAAGCAGACGGGTCCATCTCTGAATATTAAGAGCAAAACCAGGCTGCTGCACAAGAAACTTAGGCAAGAATTACCACCTCAGGACAATCTCACCTCACCTGACAAAGCCAAACCTGTAGAAGGCAATGACAGATCAACTACACAAGAACTGGAGAGCTGCCAGGCATGGTGGCACACACCTGTAATCCCCACAACTCAGGAGGCTGAGGCAGTAGGATCGCAAGTTCTGAGGCCAGCTTCAACAACCAAGTGAGGCTCTGAGCAATTTAGTGAGACCTTGTCTCAAAATAAATAAAAAGGGCTGGGGATGTGGCTCAGGGATAAAGTGCCCCTGGGTTCAGCCCCCAAAACCAACCAAAACCAAAACCCAGAAAGCTCTCAAACAGGGAAAAACAGAACAATACGAAATGACAAAGTGCGGGAAATGCCCACAAAATGACAGACGAGGCGTTGCCGCCTCTTCACATACGACGGCATGTAGAAACAGGAATGGGAGGTCACTCGGGCGAGAAGCAGGCGGAGCGGCGGCTGCCTCAAGAACCACTGTGGGTGAGCCTGCCGGAAACCCAGGAGCACGCAGAAAATCACAGAAAATCAAAGTGGATGTCACCGTGAGCCAGGAGCCCGCGGAGGCTCAGGGGGGCCTACACCGCCCAGAGGGGCTGGGAGCAGCCTGTCCCTGCAGAGGAGGCTGGCTGGACACCGCTGTCACCAGTGGGGACAGACGGTCTCACGGCACGTGCGAGCTGCAGGCCTGCTAACACCATTCAGACGCTCACTCTCAGGACAGGACACAGGAGCTGGGGCCACGGCAGCTCACTGGAGGTGACAGAGTATCACCTCTCCAAAAGATGCCCAGGGGCTGCCGGGGAACTCTGAACAGGGACCGGAGGTGGACAATGCCGGGCAATTACTGTACCTTTTCTTAGCTGCTGTGATAAAATCAGATTTGGGCAGGACAACATCATTATCTTTAAGAGAAGCTTGTAAAGGCACCTGGAAGACCTGGGTCATGGGTTAGCAAGTACATGCACCTGCGCACACAGCCACGTGTGTGCACACGCACATTCCACCTGCCCCGCCTGGGTGGTCAGTGTACATGAGTGATCTATTCTTCTACTGGTGGAAAAATTTTATTGGAAGTATCAGGAAAAGCTACAGGGTTAGCTTTAAACACACCAGTCCCTTAATTCAGCCACAGACATCGCTACAGAATGCACGTTTCAAAGACAGTACGGCAAGCTTCTGAGGAGCTAGAGGTTAGCCAGGAAACTCACTGATGTGCAAAATGTTGCTAGAACATTAAAGCAAAAAAAAAAAAAAAAAAGTTATCTTTTAAGACTGGGGAAGAAGCCCCTGGCCCCCACTCCATATCCCTCATTGTCAGCATCTGTGGGGACAGCCAGCGAGACAGACCTATTCTGTGAATCTCGCTCAGACGTCTCTGTAGGAGTGCCAGGTTGCCTGCGTGAGTTTCTCACGAGTCCAAGCTTTGTTTTGTTACTTCTGAGTCAATGTTGGAGGTTTTTGGTTTGTTTTTTGTTTTTTGCAGTACTGGGGATCAAACTCAGCGTCTCTTGCAGACTAGGTAAGTACTCCACCACTGAGTCATGTCCCTCAGTCAGGAAATTTTTTTAAAAAGTTCCAATAGCAAATGAAGCTTTTCATTACAGTGGCCTCCCCTCGCCCAGGATCTCGCCTTCTGCAGTCTTGGTGCAGTCAACAGTGGCATTCTGAGGAGTGAGGTGAGAGCCACACCGTTTCACTGTGTCCAGCCCAGGGTGTGAATCACCCCTTTGGTGTATCCACCCTGTATAGACAACCACCCATTAGCCACTTGTTAGTCCACTTGGTCATCAGATGAAAACTATATGGTTTCATCACTGGAGGTCACAGGACTACATCTGGCAGATAAGGGGAAACTACTGATTAGCATATTTTTATATTTGTCAAGTACTCATTCATCTAGGACTATCACTAGAAAATATGCTTAGTGTCCAGTTCTTCCATGTACTTACTTAAAATGCTCCTTCTTATAAAGAGACAAACCCACATGGATACAGCCAGCTGATCCTTGACAAAGGTGCCAAAAACATACATTGGAAAAAACACAGCCTTTTAAACAAACGGCATTGGGAAAACTGGATCGCCTTCTGTAGGAGAAACTAGATCCCTATCTCTCACCCTGCATGAAAGTCAATTCGGAATGGATCAAAGACCTAGGAGTAAGTCCAGAAACGCTACGCTCCAGCACACAGGCACAGGCGCCGACTTCAGCAGCACTCCTAACACTCGGTAAATAATACCAGGAGCCCACAAATGAAATGGCATCAGATTAGAAAGCTTCTACCTAGCAAAGGAAATGATAATGTGGAGAGAAGCTACAGAATGGGAGAAAACCTTTCCCAGTTACTTGTCCAATGGAGAATTAACATTCAGACTATGGAAAGAACTCAAAACAATTAACACCCCAAAACATAACTCATCTAATAAGTGGGCAAATGAACTAAAGAGACACTTCTCAAAAGAAGTGCAAATGGCCTATGAATCTATGAAATAAAAGATCAATATCTTTAGCCACCGGGGAAATGCAAATCAAAACTGCACTGAGATTTCATCTCCAAGGAGAATGGCAGCCACCAAGAATGCAAATAACCATCAATGCAGGTGAGGATGCAGGGAACAAGGATTCCTTCGCTGGAAATCAGCACAGCCACCGTGGAAATCAGTGCGGAAGTTCCTCCGAGTACTAGGAACTGAACGCCACGTGACCCGGCTATCCCGCTCCTTGGTGTTTGTCCTTGAGAATTAGAGCCAACTTGCTACAGTGGTGCCCAGTTCACAACAGCCAAACTATGGAACCAGCCTAGGTGCCTGTCAACAGGTGAAGGGGCAAAGATAAAGTGGGTTTTACTCAGCCATAAAGAAGAATGAAATCATGTCATCTGCAGGAAAATGGATAGAAATGGAGAACATCATGGCAAGTGAAATAAACCAACTCAAAGTCAAGGACTGCAGGTTTCTCTCCTATGTGGAAACTAGGGAGCAAAAACAGGAGGAAAAAAGGGATCTCATGACAATAATAGGGCAACCAGCAGGGTAGATGAAGGGACCCAGCAGGTGGGGGAAGAGGAGGGCAAGGGGAGGTTCTGGGGAGGGAAATCGGTCCAACATGTCACAAGCACATCTGCACATGGCCCACTATCCTGTATAATCACTATGTATCAATAAAAAAATTCTCCCTTTCTTTGTGATTATTATCCAATTGCTCATGGGATCACCTGAATAAAAGAACTGCTTCTAAAATAATGAGATGTGACAGCTTAATCTCCCCCTGCCTGGTGACAAGGAGTGAGGAAGGCCCCCGAGGACTTACACCCATGGGAGGACCAGGTGCCAGTCTGGGCGGAGGCAAGGACGTGGCGCAGGGAGGCCTGGAGGGCAGTCCTGCCTCTTAACCCACCCAGAGTGGCGGATCCCAGGAGGGCTGCTCAGTGGGCAGGGGACACCAGATGGTGACATCCCAAGACCCACGGATACACCAACCCAGAAGATGCACAATCCAGGAGCGGTAGGTTGACTTTCACATGACCCGGACCCCACCACAGTCAGGTCTTCCCACAAAACCCACAATGTGAAGAGGAGAGGCAGGTGCTGGGCCCAAGGCACAGGGCTGAGCGCACCTGCCTGCAACACACCTCTAGATGTCTCTCCACTGTCTGCTCTGCACCTGCACCTATGTCTGCTACGTGCTCTGCTCCTGCACAGACGTCTGCTCTGCAGACACCCACGTCTGCTGCCTGCTTTGCACCTACACCGACGTCTGCTGCACACTCTGCACCTGCACCGATGTCTGCTCTACACCTACACCGACGTCTGCTGCCTGCTCTGCACCTGCATCGATGTCTGCTCTGCACAGACACCGACGTCTGCTGCCTGCTGCCTGCTTTGCACCTACACCGACATCTGTTGCCTGCTCTGCACCTGCACCTATGTCTGCTGCACGCTCTGGTCCTGCACCGATGTCTGCTCTGCACAGACACCGACGTCTGCTGCCTGCTCTGCACCTGCACCGATGTCTGCTCTGCACAGACACTGATGTCTGCTGCCTGCTCTGCACCTACACCAACATCTGCTGCACGCTCTGCTCCTGCACCGACGTCTGCTCTGCACAGACACTGATGTCTGCTGCCTGCTCTGCACCTACACCAACATCTGCTGCACGCTCTGCTCCTGCACCGATGTCTGCTCTGCACAGACACCGACGTCTGCTGCCTGCTCTGCACCTGCACTGATGTCTGCTCTGCACAGACACTGATGTCTGCTGTCTGCTCTGCACCTACACCGACATCTACTACATGCTCTGCTCCTGCACTGACGTCTGCTGCCTGCTCTGCTCTGCTCTGCATAGGCACCGACAGCTCCTGGCCCTCCCTGGAGCCCTGCCTCAAGCCACACCCTTGGCCATAGACACCAAGCTCAGAGGAGCCATGAAGGCCACGTGCTCTTGACCGCAGCCTGGTCGGGCTTCTGCAGTGCCAGGAGCTGCTTCCAAGTCCTCATACAGCTGACCTGAGAAAATCCTATTGTTTCTGGGGGGCAGAGACTGTCTCTTATGCCCACCCAGGGCTCTCTGCTCTGCTGTACACTGACCAGGCTGGCCCAAGGTCATCTGATTCAAGGGATGAGTGTGTGGCCTTACCAGGTGGTCACAGGTGGGCTGGAACGCGTTGGTCCCACACACGTACAGGGTGGTGGCGCTGAGCGGCTGCAGCACCCGGATGTAGTTGAGACATTCTGTCTGCGGAGAGAAAAAGCACAGCTCACAGCCTCCGGCCACAGCTCCCGCTCTGCAGCCATGAGCTCCGCCCACTCCCTGCCCGGCCTTGCCTCCGGGTCCTCCGGGCACTCCCCTTCACACCCTGGGCTGCCACAGAGCGGGGGTTCACTGACACCCCAACCCGACCCCTGGCACACCTACACCTCAAGCTGGCCTGTAATTTCATCTCTGCAGTGTCCAAGGGCTGTTCAGGTGCCAGACGGAATTTAGTTCAGTCCTTAATTGACACTCTGCAAAGATCTGGCAACCAAACAAAGCAAGGCGAGCTGACCTCAAATGGTCCTGGGGACACCCACTAGAGAGCAATGCATTTTCCTCTCGCTAAACACATGAGGACACTCCACTGACGCCCTCTGCCTTCCTGGAGAACCCACCCTCTGCTCCCTGCACGCAGGAAACTCGGAAGACCGTTTCTTGGGATCCAGGCCCAACCATCCATGAGGGGAGAGGCTGGACCAAGGGGGGGGGGGAAGCCAGCTTGGCGTCAGAAAGGCCCCCTCAGGAAAACAAAGGGACATTTAAGAACCCACGAACTATTTTAGGGCGATAAGTACTTGGATTCTATGTGCCGCAGCCTGAAATTATCTCAGTTCAAGGAAGTGTCTTTAGGCCACGACTGTTTTTAAACTGGGGGGATGTCATTCACAATCTCCCCACCCGAGCCGGCAGGGCTCCGTCCACTGTCAGCCCTCGGTCTCATTCAGCTCTAGAAGGTCTCCTGTGACACCTGTGATCTGTCACAGTGCCCGCTCTCCCTCGTTCCCTGTGAACGCTGTCTGTGGAGACAAATGACTGAGTAGGCGTCTAGCACTTTGCTAAGGAAAAAATGTTGAGCAAAGAAACAAAAACAAAAAAATCTCCTTTGAAAAAGAAAAATTTTGTCTTGAACCTAACCAACAACTGCTGAAATTTGCCCCAATTCCACTGTCACGACCAATGATCAGGATGACTGGGCTCTGGTCATCTGAGTCTGGACAGCTGCATGGCCCCAGGTGGGGACACAGAGGCCCAGAGATGGCGAGGGTGGCCCAGGGCTCCTGGAGGGAACGGACACTCACCCAGCATCCCCTGCATGGCCCCTTGCTGAGGTGCCCAAGCCACGGACACCTGCCAGAAACCCCAGATCCTGTCATCTCTCCAAACCCGAGCCTGTGGGCCACGGGGTGGCCGTGAGTCCCACACCTTGTGCCATTTGCTGGCCACTGGGGACATTTTCTCTGGTCAAAATTTCAGGCCATATGAATAAATTCGATTCACATAAACTAAAAATGTATTTCTTGAATGACTCCCACGTCTGGTGCTCACTCTGAGAGCTGATCCCAAGGCCCAGGAACAAAGGAGACGACGTAACCCCGGCGACCACTCAACCTGCCGCCACGGCAGCCTGCAGGAGGCCACACCGGGAGGCACGTGGGGCCGTCCTGCAGCTCATGAAGGACGTACCTGCTTGGACTTCCCCTTCTCTGCACATTTTGCTTTCTTGTCTTCTGAGACCTTCCAGTACACCTGTGAGGGAGGAGGAGAGCCCATTTCACTGAATGTTCTCCTGTGAGGTCCCCAGACAGATGCCAAAATAACAACAGGCCAGCCGTGGTGGTGCATGCCTGTAATCCCAGCTATTCAGGAGCCTGAGATGGGAGGATCACAAGTTCAAGGCCAGCCTCAGCAACGTAGCAACATCCTGTCTCAAACTAAAAAAATTAAAGGGGCTGGGGATGCAGTTTGCATAGTATGGGTAAGGTCCTGGGTTCAACACCCAGTACCACAAAAATGATAATCATAACAACAACAGCAGGACATTTCTCATGACCCAGGGTCTCACAGATGTTGGGGGTCAGCATCCTGGGCAGAGGGGAAGCCCAGGAGAGGTGAGCTATCACCCTGAGCTAACTCAACAGGTTTGCACTACGTGCCCATGTGGCAAACACATGCTCACAGGTTGGAATTTTCAAAGCAATTGAGTCTTAACGAGGACACAGGAAAGCAGAACCCAGTCCCAAGTGAAAGGGAACCTCCTTCAGAAACGCCCCTGCGGACACAGTTCATGGTTGGCTGGCATGAACCCACAAAGGCGGGGGACTGTGAGCTCAGTGCACCCCATTCACACTGCCAAGGAGCTTCCCTGCAGCCTGGCTGGGGTCCCTCTATCTTCTCGTTAAGAGGCACCTAAGTCTCTCCGCCGCCCTAGGAGCACAGAGGCCGTTCACAGACAGTGGTTGGTGCTCAGTGTCCAGCTGTAGCCCAGCTCGCACTAGAATCCATGCTCCCCCAAGACAGTTCTGAGAGGACCAGGAGGAGACGGGCCCAGAGCAAGGGATCTGCTGGACCACGGGGAAGGGGCTCAGCAGGAGGTGAGACCTCGGCACTCTTCCACTCAAGTGACTTCTGATTACAGCCTGTGCCTTCAAAAGATAATGCTCAGGAGCACATCTGTGTATCAAATGAAAATAAAAATGCTAGACACCAAAAATGAAGAGAAAACAAAACAGAGTTCTAGGGCAGACACGGGCAGACATGGACAGCACGTGCCTGGAACTGCCTAATTCCAGAGACAAGAAAACTCCCCCAGACAGCCAGGGCTCGGGAGCAGCCCAGGGGGCTGCCACTGGCCAAGAAGGGGACGATTTGAGCATTAAACAGGGACAGGGGCTGGGGGTGCAGCTCAGTGGTAGAGCGCTTGCCTGGCATGCACGAGGCCCTGGGATCTACCCTCAGCATTGCAAACAAATTTTTTAAAAAATTCACCATGACACTGACAATCAAATGACTTAAAAACTCATTCTTGCCCTCTGTGTAGAATTAAATCACTCAAAAAACTGGTAAACAGCAGCAACAATGCCCAGCGTCTGTCCTGCCCTGGCATTCCAGGACCCAAACAGGTGGCACTGGGCACCTGTGGCTGATGGATGAAAAAGGGAAGGAAGAATCAAAACGCTGCCTTTTGCAACACTTGATGAGACACTGGACCTTGGCTCAGAGGGTCACGGGCCTCTGAGGCCTGGGAGGGGGGGCCCCACCTGCAGGAGTCTCTCTCCCTGGCCTGCATGGACAAAGCTCTGGCCCCAACATTCTCTGGCAGAGAATGTGCACAAAGACAGGTCCATGCCAGACGGGAGGTGTGGCGCCCTGGCTGGGGCACCAGCCTGCTGCATGGAGCAGCTTTCCCAGGAAGGAAACTGAGGCTGGCCGCCAGAAACGGAGGCCACTGGACAGAACGGCCAGTCAGTGATGGGGCTGACTTCCATCCGTCTCAAACTAAATGTTCAAATGAATAAAAAAACGCCCTCCACAAGGCCAGTCTTAAAGTCTGAATGCTGAGCATGGCACCACAGGAAGTTTGAGGTATCTGATTGGATAAAAAGGAGCCTCTTCCCTTAACAGCCACACAGATGAAGACTGTGGTACTGGGATTTGCCTCAAGGCCACCAGAGCAGAGGGTGTGTCAGGCAGGAGTAAAAGCCTGGCTTTCCAGGAGCCACCAGGAGGAGGGCCCTTGCTCGTGGGTGTGGTAGAGACTTTTCCCTAATAAAAAGTTCACGAAGAAAAAAGGAAAAGAGGCAGGTCCCTGGGCGAGTTGCCGTGGACGTGCGCCAGGGCGCCAGGGGCCGGGAAGGGCGCCAGGTGTGCGGAGCCCCAGGACCTACCTCCCGCTGCTTCCTGGAGATGTCCGACGCCTCCAGTGCAAAGACGGCTTCCCGCGCGCCCACGTACAGGGTGTCCCCATCCTCGCTCATCAGCAGGGCCGAGTAGTTGTAGATGCCTGGCTCCCGAAACTGCACCAGACCCACCTCTGCGGGAGGCCAGGCGTCAGCGGGGGAGGGAGAGGAGAACCAGGGAACCATGAATGTGACAGGGAGCATGTGTTCCCGCAGTGGGCAGACCCGAGACCAGGTGCCAGGACCACGCCCCACGCCAGGGGCCTGCCCTGGAGCTGTGGCCCGGCTGCTCACCTGCCTTCCCTTCCCATCCCTCAATACCTGCCAAGTGCTGAACCCCCATTCAGTGGTCTTCCAGGAGACACCAGGCCAGACACCTCCACCTGCCCACCCACTTCTCTCCTAAGTGTCTTTAATTACCCACAAATAAAGTTTAAAAAATTACAACCTTTTTTTTGTGGTGGTGGGGATTGAACCCAGGGCCTTGTGCTTGTGAGGCAAGCACTTACCAACTGAGCTACATCCCCAGCCCCACAACTTTTTTTTTTGGGCGAGGGTTCGAGGGATTGAACTCAGGGGCACTCAACCACTGAGCCACCTCCCCAGCCCTATTTTGCATTTTATTTAGAGACAGGGTCTCACTGAGTTGCTTAGTGCCTCCCTGTTGCTGAGGCTGGTTTTGGACTCTCAATCCTCCTGCCTCAGCCTCCCGAGCAGCTGGGATTACGGACGCGCTCCACAGCACCCGGCTAAAAATTTATAACATTTTAAGATGTTCTTATTCAGGAAATGTTTTATTTCAAAATCTATTTTTAAAAATCAGTTTTGGAAAACACAGCCCTCAATCCAAGATATTTCCGGTAATCGCCACCACAACTCCCAAGACAGACAAGGAATGTATGTCTCTCTACTTGTCAGGTAACCGCGTCCAGGGCCACTGAGCAGCACGAGCTCCGTCCAGCTGTTCAGGACCCAGACGCACGTTCTGATACTGCTTTTTAAGGAGCTGTTGTTTCCTTCTGGCTGTCCTGGCATCAATCTGAGGGAACTTGGCTTTCCACCTATTTATTACTGAGTGTGCACTTTGAAGGTCGGGGGTGCTGGAAGGGTCTGCAGTTCCTGATGGCACCTGACCTCCAACGGTGCCTTTGAACATACCATTCCCTCCACCTGGAGGCCACTTAAGGCCTGTGCCGCACTCGTCCTGGGCATGTCCCTCTCTGAAGCTGGGACTGATTTTGACAGAGCAGACATCTCCCTGTAGCTCAATCATGTGTTCTCCTATGATCACTGCCCATTCAACCATGTGCCCTTGAGAGCAAAATGGCACTTGATAAGGTCCCCCAGGACCTGCCGTAGTGCCTAGCCTATGGTAGATGCCCAATAAACTATCACTAAGATGCAAAAATAAATAAGAGAGAGCCTGGTGCTGTGGCGTGCACACCTGTAATCTCAGCAACTTGGGAGGCTGAGGCAGGCGGATCCAAGTTTGAGGCTAACCTCTGCAATTTAGCAAGGCCCTAGTAACTTAGCAAGGCCCTAAGTAACTTAGCGAGACCCTGTCTCAAAATAAAACGAAGGGCTAGGGTTGTGGCTCCATGGTAAAGCATCCCTAGTACCTTCCCTCATCTCTCTGAAAAAAAGAGTCAGGTGTCAAAACACTTCCTGATCTTCTGATTTTTCCGCTGGAAAGAAGGGCTATGCACACATAGGACGCAGGCCTGCCTCATGCACAGACGGCCTGTAAGCAACACCTAGCTCAGCACCCAGTGCTTAAGCCCTCCACCCACCGAGCCAGAGAGGGTCCCGAGACACCTCTCTCAGGGAGGGAATACCTAAAACCAAAACCAGTAACAGCAACTGAAAGTCACTGGTGGGCCGTGGCTGCAGCCCGTCCTCTGCTGCCAGGGGCTCACACGCAGCCTGGGCCCAGCCTCCCATGTCTTCAGGTACGAGCAGGTGAGCTTCCCCTTGGGGGTCCCAGTTCAGACACCACCTCAGGGGCCTGAGCCAACCCTGTGGACGCTCCAGTCACATCGCCTGGGGCTGTCGGCCCACACAAAAGCTCCAGGGGCAGAGAACCCAATAAACCAAAGCACCCAGCCGCCCACCTGCGTCCCAGCGCGGGGTCACTCTGGCAACACACAAGCCTGAGTTCTCACCTCTGTGCTCCCAGGTGATCCGGGGCATGGGTGCGAAGGCCGCCGCCGTCCCAAACACCAGTGCCAGGGCCGCAAGCAGCCCCCCGGCGGGGGCGTGCATCCTGGGGGCCGTGGGCCTTCAGCAGCCAAGGGGCATGGGCAGCAGGAGGCTGCGGGAGGGGGCGTCCACTGGACACTGCTCAGAGCCCCAGGGCCACGGCCAGCAGCACGGCCCGGAGCCAGGGGGCAGAGGGGCGCCCAAGAGGCCACATCTCCCTGCTGGCGGCAGGCAGAGGGCCTCTCACCACCTCGGCATCAGGGCCCGGCGCTTCCTCGCAGACTCTGGAAGGAAGGCTGGAAGAGAGTGCAGAGAAGGGTCACTCTCAGGACGGGAGGCCACCGCGGCTCCACTCCTGCCACTTCCCTGCCCAGGAGCACGGAGGGTGACACAGAGGTGGGACAGCCTGGTGCAGAAACAGACAATGCTGGACCCGCCAGGCACCAGTGTCCCCACCCCTCGCAAGCCAGCCAGCCTGCAGCGCAGGTCGCGCCTGGCTCGGCGTGGAACCCCAGACTGAAGGCGGTCAGTTGCCCGGCTTCCTGCCCGTGTGGCTTATGCTCAGCTGGTGGTGATGGAAACGGTGGAAGGGAACCCATTTCAGCTACCCCAGGGTCTTTGCTCCCCGTTCCCGTAAGGCTCACCGAGGAAACGGCCAGAGAAAGACCAGGCTGCAGGGCAGGAACACACACCTGCGAGGAAACGCCCGTGTGCACACACACACACAAGCATCGGCACAGGTGTGCACACACTCCTGGGCCCAGTCACACACGGTGCATGAGTACACACGTGCACAGACACAGGAACACACTAACCCACAGAAACACGCAGGGCGTCTCGCCAGGCAGGAGGGCCGACCTCCCCAGGGACACGGCTGTCCCAGAGGGGGCCCGCTGGGAACGTTCCAGCCTCACTCTGAGAAGTCCGCGCTCCGTGGAAACGCTGGTACTCACTTCAGACCTGCCCCAGAAGCAAGCGCCCTGTCGGAACAGGCTGATGCCGTTCAGCAAAACTGCGGCCGGACTGGAAGCAGGTGAGCCCGAGTTCCAGACCCCATCCCTCCTGTCCCCAGCACACTCCAGGGACATGGCGGGCTTTCCACGCTCAGCGCCTTCCCTGGGTCCTAACTTGGCCGAGTGGAGCACAGGGAGCTACCAGGGAGCCACACCTCGGGGGGAGACGACAGGGGCCGCAGGGACCAGACAGGGGCCAGCGTCTACCTGGCCGGGACCTCCCCTCAGCCCTCTGCACTTCTTCGCCCAGCCCAGGACACAGGTCAGGCCGCTGCTGGCTTCTCTGTCCCCAACAGGCCTCCTGGTCTCCATGGAGATGTGATTCTGAGCGCCCTGAGGTGGGAAGGCTGCGATCCTCCTCTTCCTCCAGGACGGAGCGTCCCAGGCCACGGCTGGGCTGGTCCCTTCTCGTGGGTCTGACGTCACGGGTGAGCTGTGCAGGTTCGCAGACTTGCTAACTGGAATCAGTCACAGGACTGGCCCCTCGCCCGCATTCCTGGGACGGCCATCCTGGTCTTGAATGTCATTCTGGCTTGTTCCTGACCAACGTGTTTTGTCCCCAGGTCCACAGGCTGGAGTCACTGAAGTGCCCTGAGCTGGCACCTAAATGATTGGGTGCTCTCATGTCACATTTCATTCCAAACCACAGGATGGGGTTCTGGGTCCCCTGTCCCCTTCCTCCCAGGGGCCACATGAGGGTCACAGCACATGCACCTCCGAGCTCCAGGCTCGGACCCCCACATGCTGTTTTCCTGCACCTCCATCAGACCAAGCCAAAGCAAAGCCTTGGTTCCGCTGACAGCCATTCCTGCACTCCACATCCTGGCCCCAAAAAGGGCACTTCCTGTCCCTCCATTCTCAGTAACAGAATCCCGAGCTTCCTGGGGTTGGCGGTGTGCCTAGCCCACCACAGTCCCAAGCTTTTCTGCTTCTGGCTAGAGTGGTGTAAATGGAAGTTAAAAGACAGGAATTCCATGAAAGATCTTTAAAGGAGGCTGACTCAGTTAGCAGCTGCATTCTTGTCCTCAGCCCTTCCTCCTCTTGCGGCCTGGAATTCAAATTCGATACCTGGCGCTCTGGCAGCCATCCTATGATCATGAAAAAAAGGGTCTCGTTCTATAAATGGCCCAGTGGAAACCCACAAGAGCCAGGGACTCTGACTACACAGCACAGATGCCACGCCTGCCTTTTACTTTCAACGGTCCGTTCCAGACTTGTTAATGAACGGTTAGGCTCCGTCAGTGATTTGTTTTCAGATTACTGAATCGATTCCGAAAGGACACAACCTTCCCCAGTGCATTGGCCCAGCAGCCGAGGCCAGGTGCCGACTCCACTGCAAACCGGATCGTGTCGCTTCCCCAGGGACAGCGCCTTCCACCTCTCTCCTGCCTTTCAGGCTGAGGACGACCTTGCTCCTCCTGGTCTGACCTCTCAGGTGTGTGCCCCGCCCCCACCTGGACACCCAGAGTGAGCCCCCTCTGCAGGGCAGGTGACAGCTGCCCCTTCCGCCTGTCACCGACACTCAGAACATTCCTGAACGCATCCATCTCGGGGGTCTGTGTGAATGTGAATCCACATTCCTGGACCTGAGCACCGGCTCTCTGGGTGGCTGGTCAGGCCTTGGCCACTCCGAGCTCCCCAACAGGCAACCGTCCCGCCGACGCGCCACACGAGCAGAACTCACCCAGCTTACGGGTCGGGCTCCTTCCTAAGTGTCAGGCGCACCCGCAATTCCTGGACGTGATGGGTTCCTCTCCCAGGTTGGAGAGAGGCAGGGCCACCAGGCCACCAAGTTGTCGTGAGGACGAGCTGATGTTTAATTATTCATCAGAAGACATCGAACTCTGACATATAATCGCCACAGCGCCTGCGGCTCCAACCAACACGAGTGGAACTCGTGTGGGATCTACAGCCCTGAGCCCAGGGAAGCCGTGTCGGAGGAGCAGACCTCATGGAGGCCAGCAGCCCAGGGCCCACGGACACCCTGCGGACGGTCCTGCTACCTTTCTGATAAGTTCTTATCCCACGCGATGCCAGATACGCAGAGGTGGCAGAGATGAAGAGCCGTGCGCAGGGCTCCGAGGTTCCCACTACCTCCCGCCCCCACCCTCCTGGAACCACCGTCCCTGGCCTTGGGGGGCAGGAGACTCTCTTCCCAGTTTCTTGTGACGGGAACCCACAGCATGTGGCCCACGGCACATGGCCACACAGGCCTGTCCCTCTCAGTGACTGAGGGTTCATGCAGGTCCTGGCAGGACCGGAGGCCGAGGTCTTTGGGGATTTCTGGTTGCAAGCGGAACCAGGACCCTGTGGTCCGGGAGGGATGCACAAAGTCCAAGCCATGTTTGCCCCGCTCTGGGCGGCAGCCAGCACCAGCCCACGCTGGGCGAGCTCCGGGCAGCAGCAGAGAAGCCTGGCGGTGCGTCCCCAGCAGGGCAAAGGTCACAATCCAGAGAGGCTCCTAGTGGTGCAACGAGTGCAGCCGCTGGGGACCACGGCCTGGGACGGGCGCTGGGGGAGTCGGTGCCAGCGTGTCACAGGAGTCCAACATGATGACGGCCAGAGGCTGGCAGCCGACAAATCACCTGCACTCGCGCCAGATGCAGGAATGTCACCCTGCACCAGAGAGAAATGCGCCACCAAGACTCGCAGGGCCCCATGCAGGATGGGGTGAGAGGTCTGAGGGACCCAATTTTAGGGCATGCAGCAGCAGCTGGACCCGCGGAGAGGGTACGAGGTCAGGAGAGGGGAGGGTGACGGGAGGAGCACGGGGCTCTGGCAGCGAATCCACTCTGCGGGATACACATGCGTGTTCTGATCCACAGGCTGCACCACACCAATCACGACCCTGGGGTAGACCTGCGGCTTTAGCAGTGACGAGGTGTCCATGCAGGGTCTTCAATGCTGACAGATGGGCTGCTCTGGGGAGACTGTGTGTTTGTGTCGCAGCAGGGGATACGTGGGAACTTCTGTGTGGTTTTTTTTTGTTTATTTCGTACCAGGGATTGGACTCAGGGGCACCTGACCACTGAGCCACACCCCCAGCCCTGTTCTGCAGTTTATTTAGAGACAGGGTCTCACTGAGTTGCTTAGCACCTCACTTTTGCTGAGGCTAGTTTTGAACTTGTGATCCTCCTGCCTCAGCCTCCCCAGCGCTGGGATTATAGGCGTGTGCCACCACGCCCGGCTTTTCCTCTGAATTTTATGCTGAACCTTAAACAGTTCTAAAAAAAACACAGCCTATTAAAAAGGACAACGGGGCTGAGGTGTAACTCAGTGACAGAGGCTTGCCGAGCGTTTGCAAGGCCCTGGGTCTGATCCCCGCACCATGAGACGCGGACCACACTGATGACACATAATGGCCCAAGGAGGTCCTAGGGCATCAGACAGGGAGCGAGTGCAGGGACACCTAAGCAGGCCTGGCCACGGAGCCCACGGGGCTGGATCTCCTCAGCCCAAACACCACAGAGAAACCTGGACTCTCCTGAAGGGAGACGGTGTGCGGAGGGCTGATTCCTTTTTAGGCCCCTCAACTCTGGGGGTTCCACGGCCTGAGCTACGGCTGAGCTCAGAGCCCAGAGCTAGGAGATGAGAGACTGTCTCTCCTGGGAAACTGGCTGCTCACCTGTCCCCTCCAATCCAGTGAAGGGACACTGGAAAAGGAAAGAAGCTGAAGATACAGTGGAGGAGGAGGCAGCAGCCCACAGGACGTTAACGGACTTCAGAAGCTAGAAAGAAAACAGGTGCGTGGCCACCAGAGGCGTGCTGGCAAGCGGAACGGCGGGCTCGCCCAGGGCCAGGGTGCCCTGCTCTGGAGCAGGGGCCGATCCTGCGGGGTAAATGCTACTGTCACGTCCAACGTGAGGACAGGACGGGGCACCCACTGCCCACCAGGGCCCAGCATGTCCACCACACAGCCAGAGCAGCCAGAGAGCACGCCTGACTGCAGACAGCGTGAGGAAGCCTGCCGCGATTCTCTGCACAACTACTAGGAAGCCCGAGTCCGGGCCACTTCACTTTGCAGTGAGCTCCTTCAGCCCTGGGCCCGCACAGCTTGACCTTTGATGACCTTCCCCAGCAGCACTCGCACACTCCTGTGCTGAACGACTTTTCAGGTCAGGTTGAGCCGAAACCAGAGCCTGAGAGGGGAGCGGTCCGACGAGCAGAGGAGGCTGACCTTAAACAAAGAAAATGTCCCACTGAAAGAATGGGGGTTCCTGAAAGTTAAAAAATGCTACCTGAGGACAGTAAAGACCAGAAGACCACAGAGGGCTGACTCTGGAGCCCCCAGTGTGATCAGCAGTGGCAGAAAAGAGTGTCAAAAAATGAGGATTTCTCAGAGAAAGAATAAAAAGAAAATAGCCAGGACAGCAGGGCCGAGTTTTCAGAACGGAAGTACCCAGCAGCCCAGAGAGAAAAGGTCACCCGGTTAGACTTATCACGAAATCCGAGAACCCTGGGAGGTCAAGAGAGGATCTTCCAAAGGCTTCCGGAATGAAAACTGGTCACGCAGAAACCACCCGTGCTGAAAGCCAGGAGGCAGAACTGCCTTTAAACCCGAGGGCAGAGGACGTCTCACCCAGAACCTTGAAGTAAAGGACTGACCCGTCAGGAGGTCACACAGAAACCCGCTTCGCACCTCGAGTTCTCAAACATTCTTACCTCTTCCATTCTCTCCCAATTACTGAAGGATTTGCTCCAACGAAACAAGGGAGCCGTGTCTTTTCAGAAATCTGCTTCACAGAGGACAGGCACAGACCCTGGGGACTGGCGGGTGGAAAGACAGGGACCTCAAAGGGGCACTCGATGGCTTTCTGGTCCCTTCCCTGGGCTGTTTACTGGAATGTCTTGACTCGGGAGGAGTCTAAGGATGAATTAGTAATAGATAACACAGATTAAAAAAAAAAATGAAGCCACACACACTGAAAAGGAGCAATTAGTGACCCCAGGGGAGGCAAGAGCAGGCCACAGGTGGAAGTGTAATCAGACGTCTTATCCTGGCCCAGCGTGCAGCCCCAGTGACAAGAATCGGGACCAACGCCATCGAGAGGGCAGCAGAGAGAGGGGGGGCAGCAGAGGACCAGAGGACACGACCCTCAACCTCCCCCTAGCACAGCTCTGAAGTGGTCACGTCAGGAAATTGGTGACACCAATCCTGAGGGAGAAACCAAAGATGGTGAGAACAGCTGACACTCAGGGTCTCGGGGCAGCAGGGGTCAGGGACAGAGGCGGCGACACTCAGGGTCTCGGGGCAGCAGGGGTCGGGGGACAGAGGCGGCGACACTCGGGGTCTCGGGGCATCAGGGGTCGGGGGACAGAGGTGGTGACACTCGGGGTCTCGGGGCAGCAGGGGTCGGGGGACAGAGGCGGTGACACTCGGGGTCTCGGGGCAGCAGGGGTCGGGGGACAGAGGCGGCAACACTCAGGTCTCAGGGCAGCAGGGGTCGGGGGACAGAGGCGGTGACACTCGGGGTCTCGGGGCAGCAGGGGTCGGGGGACAGAGGCGGCCACACTCAGGGTCTCGGGGCAGCAGGGGCGAGTGCCACTTTCCCTCATGAACTCTCCTGAGGACAGAACATGAATTTAAAAGGAAACCAGTGGCCACCACAGCGGGGGGGGGGGGGGGGCTCCTCCCAAGGACAGGAAGGGGGGCAGAGCAGGCGCATTTGGAGAGCAGGGTTATTGACCAGGCAGCAGAACGTCTGGGCAGCAGGACAGGATCTAGGGTGGAGTGCCAGCTCCTGGAGCAGCCTGCGAGGCCCGAGTGACCCGGCCTTGTCACCCCAGAACTTACACGACGCCGGGCCCCTCAGAGCAGCCTGTCCTCCTCAGGGCCTCTCACCTGCGGCTCCCACTTCCTGAACATTCTTCCCCCGGGGCCCCTGGGGTCTGGCTCCTTCCTGCAGGGACCCTTTGCTTGGAGGCCACCCCCTGCCAGCCACCCCAGGCCGTCCTCCTTTTCTGCTCTGTGGCTCCCACTGCACGTGGCACTGGACTTGGGAAGTCTCCACACTTCCGCCCCTCCAGAGGCAGGGCAAGGCCACTGCTGCTTCCAGCCCCGCCCAGGTCCGCAGCACATTTATCTCACCAGCAGAGACTCCGGAAGGTCTAGCCCAGACCCTGTGGCTCTTCCCTAAGGGCCTTTCAAACAGGCCACCAAGGTCTGGAGAGTTCCAAGCCACACGGGCCCCCCAACCCTCCAGGGAGCAGGAGGGCTGCACGACTCCCTTTCTGAGGGCGGAAGCAAACTGCTCCAAGCAGGGCACACAACACAGCCACCAAGCCGCAGCCTCCGCTCGCCTTCCAGGAACAGGGCTCCGTGGCCACTGGGGGGATGTCACAGGCAGGACCCCGCTCTCAAAATTTAAGTTAGAACAACTGGGTAAGAAGCCCATCTGCGCTGGCTTTCTTGAGCTTCCCTGAGGTGGAGGCGTCCCACTGGGAGCTGAGGCTAATGAACGTGCACTTTGCAGTGACAGCGTGAAATTGTCGCCCTTTGCATTCAGAAAGAATGGAACCTGACAAAGGAGCCCATTAGAGAGATGGGGTTACAAATGTCACTCCCATCTCACACGCGTAATTGTGCTGCTCACGAGGAGCGCACTAGCCCACTTTAAATGTCAGAGGATGGAGCGCCAAGGGGGCACGGAGCCCCTCCATCCCCGCCTGTCAAGACCTGTCAGATGGCAGGGCTCCACTTCGAGGACCCTGGAAGTCAAACAGGGGCTGTGGCAGAGAACAGAGCAGCACCAGAGGCCAGCAAGGGACAGAGCAGCACCAGAGGCCAGCAAGGGCAGGGCCGGACCACGGAGCTGTGAACACGTGTCTGCAGGGATGCCACACGTGCAGATCTGTGCATGGAGACATGCACCTGTGTTTGTGCCCATGTGTGCACGCATCTATGTGAGCAGGTGCATCTGTGAATACGTACGCACACGGCTGTGTGCACCTGCGTGCACTTCATGTGCACGTGCATGGATACGAGTGGGCATCTGTGTGTGCATACGCGTGCATCGGTAGGTCCTGCATGCGTGCCCATCTGTGTGCCCATTTCCATGCCTCATAAACTCTGACCTGGCATTGCCTCCTGGACACGGGTCCTCCCTGGGACCTGGAGGTGAATGGACCACAGAGGGACATCCATCACTACCACTCGGGAGCTGTCAGCGCTCCCGCAGGGGCAGGGTGCTATCCTGATGTGAAAGCACCCTCACCCACATCCCGGGGAAACCGTGACAGGGGACCTCGCACCACAGACGGGCTGGACACAGGCTGATGTGAGGAAGGGGGCTTAACTTGGACCCCCAACCTTGCTGCAGACACCAGGCTGGCAGAACCTGTTCTGGTCCTTATTCACCTCCTTGGTTTGCCCAGACAGAGCGAGTGAAGCTCACACCCTTCTGAGCCCTGCGGCCAGGACAGCGGAGGACACATTCACCACACCTTCCTGGAGCTGGAAGTGGGTGGCTGAGCGTGGGGCGAAGAGAGCGCCACAGTCCTCCCCAGACACGCCCTGCCAGGGCCGGGACCTGGCAGCTCTGCCCCACAATGCCCTGCCCAGCTCCCCTCCCGCTCCCAGTCCTAGTGCTGATGTCTCCATTGTGCACACAGAGGATAAGAAGGGCCTTGTCTCATCGGGACTCAGGAAGGGGTGCCGGGGGCTCCCTGAACTGCGAGCTAACAGCGTATTGTTCCAGCTTCGGTTTTCCCAGAACTTAGAGCAGATCTCTGGAAACCCACACTCCGGCTCTGCAGGGACACGCTCAGCCCTGCAGCTGCGCCGTCCTGGACACACCTAGCAGGGCAGTTGGCCAAGACCATCTCGGGGATGCCCGCTCAGCTCAAGCCGCCTCGTAGGCGCGAGCAAGCCACGGCAGGCATCTGAGCTGCCTTCGCCCGCGCTCCCACCCCAAACCCAAGCACCCGCACTGGGTGCCACGCCGCACGGGAAGCCAGGGAAGGAGACTGGCTGGAAGGAGGGCTCGGTGTCCAAAGGCGACGAGCAGAACAGGCTGCTCTGGGAGTGGCAGGAGGCTCCTCTGAGGCCCCCGCTGCAGAGAAGCGAACGGTCACACCACCGACGTGGCACCACCTGTGCCCTGGGCTGGACGTCGACAACCCTGTCTCCAGGGTGCGAGTGGCACAGGGACGTGTCCCAAGGTGCAGATGGGTTAGCGCTCAGAGAAGTAAGAGCCAACTTCCGCTGGCCTCACGCCTCCCCCAGCCACTGTCCAGCAGAGCCAACAGAGGTTCCAAGCTCAGCCATGGCTCCCAGGGACAGCGTGGGTTTGTACTGGGAAAAATGGCTGCCCGACCCTCAGGGAGGATGGGGGTAGCCGCCCGGCCTGGATCAGCAGCATTGTATCTTTTTTCATTCTTTTCTCTTGTGTGTGTGTGAGTGTGCACAGTGCCAGGGAGGAACCCAGGGCCCAGTGCACGCTAAGCAAGCACTCTACCACCGAGCTACGCCCCCAGCCCCTGTGGTCCCTTTCAGTGGTGGCTGCTAGGAATGTTCATGTCACCCCTTAAACTCATCCACTGAATCCTAACCCCAGTGTGATGGGGGAGCCTTTGCTGGGTGATTAGGTCGGGAGGGAGGAGCCCTCACCAATGCTGCCTCACCCCTCCCATCCCAGGGACGGCACAGAGAGGAAGTGCCACAGACCAACCAGGAAGTGTCCCTTGTGAGATACCAACCAACCAGTGCCTTCATCTTGGGCTTCCAGTTTGCAGAATGGTGGAGATAAGTTTTTGCTGTTTATAAGCCACCCAGCCTAGGTGCTGGATTACAGCAGCCTGTTCTGAATAAACCCTAACAACCCAGGGGTGCTGGTGCCTCGGGAGCTCAGTACCAGGCACAATACACCCACTGGAGATGTTTCTAGAATACCCGGGGACAGTGTTCACTCAGGAAGGTCATCTGAAATGTCACTGATAGGGTAAAATTATGGAAAAGATACCATGCTTAAGTATGCTTTAATTGGAATTTACTTGCATTCTTAATTTTCCTATATTATGAAACTTTTTGATCTTCAAAAACGACTCCACTAGCTAGACACAGCGGTGCACACCTGTGATCCCAGACACCTGGAGGCTGAGGCGGGAGGACCACCATTTGAGAACAGCCTTGACAACTTAGCGAGGCCCTGTCTCAAAATACAAAACAAAAAAAGGGCTCAGGGGTTAAGCATCCCTGGGTTCAATCACCAGTACCCTCCCCAATTATTCCATTCAAGAAACGCAAACTAAAATAAAAGACCACTGATGATCCACGAGGCAGACAGAAATTTAAGACCTCTACCTGCTGCCCTGGTGATGGTGTGGGATGATGGATTTGTGTCCCCATCTGGAATGACCCCACCATCACCCACATTCCCATCCTGGCAGCTCTCGGGCTGCAGCCTTACCAAGCATGCAGAACTACAGGCGAGGGCAGCCGGGAAAAACCACAACCAGAGCTGATTCCTCAACCGGGGCAGGAGCTGCATGCTACGGGGACAAGCCGCAGCTGCAGACGGGCAGGTGTGCACGGACCACACCCTTGACCGTGGGCTGAGGAGGGCACTGAGCACCGAGCACCGAGAAGGGATGGCCCACACTGTGTGGAGAGAAGCTGTGCTACTGCACGCACACACACATGCACACACACACAAGGATATGGACACCACACACAGACACACGGAGATGCCAGACATGGACACACACAGGGACACATCCAGCTGGTAACAGACTGTCCTCCAGGGCAGAGAAGGAAAAGCCCAGGGAACTCACCTTGTACATTTGTGTTTTAAGACCAAATTACATTTTTGTACGTATTGCTTTTGTACAATAAAAAATTCACTAAAAACGGAGGCCTCTCTCAACTACACGGAAGTCAGCTCGTGGAAAATCTACACCCAGCACAGGAGCCTGGGGAGCGGCCTGCAGCGCCATCTCCACCTGCAAACCTGTTTCTTGGTTCTGGTGACTATTTCCCGCCATGTCTTTGGCCCTTGTGCATTTATTCAAAAAAAGAGAAGTGCTCCTTTTCTCTAAATATACCTCATGCTTTTTATGCAACACAGAAAGTATCAGGAAGGGCCACTCCGCCCGGCCCCCACTGGAACCCTCCCCAGTTGCACGCAGCGCAGTGGCCCCGCCTTCAACGCCCCATAGCTGAAGGTCCCAGGTCACAGCTTTAACATAGAGGCCAACACAATTCAAAGACAAATGACAAGTAACACTCCTTGGAAATAAAGTGACCTCCCACTCGGATACGACATAGTGACCTCCCACGTACCAGACAATTTATAAAAAAAAAAAAGAAGTGCGTATAACCAGTCGATATGCATCAAAATTCCGGTGGTCTCCCTAGAGGTGAGGGTGTGCTGGTTAAAACCACCCCACCATGCTGGGAAAACGTGCTCTTGCTGTGATCCCTGGTGGACCAGAGCAGAGCCTTCTGAGAGCTGGCAGAACCCACAGTCCCACCACCACAGAGGAGGAATACGGTGGCCAGGGTGGTGGCACACGCCTGTAATCCCAGTGGCTTGGGAGGCTGAGGCAAGAGGATCCAAGTTCAAGGACAGCCTCAGCAACTTAATAAGGTTCTAAGCAACTTAGTGAGACTCTATCTCAAAATCAAAAAATAAAAAGGGCCTGGGGAGCAGTTCAGTGGTAAGGCACCCCTGGGGTCAATCCCCAAAAGGAAAATAAAAAACTGAGGCCTATGGAAAAAATGAGGGAAAGACAGGGCAGGGGACTTCCTTTTGCTCTCATGCACGGAACTAGCTGTTCATCTTTGCTCCAAAGCAGAATCACGTGGCTGAAATGGACCCACATCAAGATCAATAATAAAATGGCCCCCATCCAGGAAGGGTGTGATCAGGAGCCTCCACTGACTCCGTATGGGGCAACTACCTCCCTGCACCCCAAAGAGGAGAGCGAGCTTCCTGCAGCTCCCACCAGGGGCCACCCTGACAACAGCAGGATGGCTGCTGCCACCACCCAGCTGGGAGGAGCTGAGAAGGGGACCTGAAAGAAGAGGGTCGGGAAACATCATGGGAGAGAGAGAAAAAGCAACGGCCGGCCTCGGGCCTCCGTGCCCAGCGCCCACCCAGCACAGGAGCCAGGCCTGAACCTCACCCCAAGGGAAGTGTGGGTACCAAGTACCCACCACCCCTCGATCCAACTGAGGCCTCTACAAGCTGCCCATCTGATAAAAACAAAGCGACTTACCTGGATCTCGTGCCTCTGGAGACTTCCCACTTCTAGAAAGGAGTACTCAGAAACCTCTGCTCTGAAAACAATGGGAAACAAAGAGAATTAAGTCCCTGAATTCTCCAACCATGAAAACCCAGCGCCCCTTCTCAGAAGGCACTGAAAACAAAATTCTTACTACTCTGTAAAACTTCTGGAGCCCTAGGCTGACCTTCTCACCCGGGACCCACCTGGCCCTGTTTGCAACAGGGAGGTGGCTGGGCAGCCCCTTCACCAACTGAAGGGGAAGTGTGGTCACCTGGCGCAACAGCCCTGACCACAGCAACTTTCTTGCAAAATAAGTCATTTGACTGTGACCACCATCCAGCAGAGTTCAAGCATCAAACCGGCATCATCTCCAGAGGGGACATAGCTCAGCACACAGAGTGCTTGCCTCACATGCACGAGGCCCTGCGTCCAATCCCCAGCACCACAAAACAAGCAAGCAAACAAAAAACCATCTCGTTGTCAACTGAGTTCAGATGTGTCTGTTACGATTCCTCTCCCTATGGCCATCAAGGGGGAAAAGTCAAGACATGTAACATGTACAAGAACTGAACTGGCGTCCCTCTTCCTTTTGCCTATTTGTCTGTGGTGCTGGGGACGGAACCCAAGGATTCCAGCAGGCTGGGCGAGTGTTCTGCCTCTGAGCTCCGCCCCAGCCCTGCCTTTGTTTTTGATGGTAGTTTTTCAGCCAAACAGAAAAATGTCCACCATGAGGCAGGCAAGGTTTCTGGAACAGGCCTGCTGCCCTGCTCAGTGAGGGACAGAGTCCTCCGAACAGGGGTCCCCGAGCCCGGTGAGACCACCAACAATCAGATCCAGAGGACTGATATCCGCTTTGCGAAACCGGAGGCCTCATGCAGGCCGGAGGCGGTTCAGAGGGGAGGCCTCATGCAGGCCGGAGGCGGTTCAGAGGGGAGGCCTCATGCAGGCCGGAGGCGGTTCAGAGGGGAGGCCTCATGCAGGCCGGAGGCGGTTCAGAGGGGAGGCCTCATGCAGGCCGGAGGCGGTTCAGAGGGGAGGCCTCATGCAGGTCGGAGGCGGTTCAGAGGGGAGGCCTCATGCAGGCCGGAGGCAGTTCAGAGGGGAGGCTGAGTCCCAGCCAACGCTCCCTGATCAAAAAAGGGCATTTGCTTTGCCTCAGACTCAGACACCAGCGTTCCGCGGCAGGTGGGTTTTTGGTTTTTGGTTTTTGGGTTTTGGGTCTTGCTTTCCAAAAGCTCCCTTCCTGAAGCCCATGGAGGAAGAGGCTCTCCTGAAGGCACAGGTGACAGCCCAGGCCGCCCACCCAGACCCCTCACTCCAGTTCCCCGGGACCCTTCAGTGTCAGCAAATGGACCACAGGGCAGTGTGCAAAACTGGCCACCATGCATCCGCTCCCAGGGCTGCCAGAGGTGTCCGAGGCCTTCCCTGCAGCAAAAGCAGCCTTTTTTTTTTTTTTGATAATGGGGATAGAACCCAGGGGGAACTGACCATTGAGCCCTTAACCATCTCCGGCCCTTTTCTCTTTTGAGACAGGGTCTCACTAAGTTACTTAGGACCTCCGTAGGTTGCTGAGGCTGGCTTTGAACTTGTGATCCTCCTGCCTTGGCTTCCCAAAATGCTGGGACTGCAGACGTGCACCGTCACGCCTGGTTAGCAGCTGCCTTTAAAGACCAACTGCAAAGCCAAGGTATCCTCCCCAAGCAGCTCTGCAGGAGCCCAGGGAAGGCCACCGGCACCGCCAGGGGGACAGCTCTGCACCACTGCTGGGCAGCACAGTGAGGTCCACCCCACCGTGGGCACTGACAAAGGCCGCACGCTGACCCACCCAAACGGGCCTTGCTGTCACTCAGGCAGGGAGAGGGGCGACAGCCAACTGAAGGAAGTGCCAGAAACACCTCGAGGGGAAAAAGGAAGGGACTCGCACACCAGAGAGGTCCAGGTACGTAAGGTGAGTGCCGCGAGCTCCGCTACGGAAACACTTCTCAGGAAATCAAGTACACGTCTGTCACTTTAACAAACGAAGGCCCAGGACTGGAGCTGCTTGTGGTGCACAGACACGGGGCACATTCTTCATGGTTGCACAGTGGAGGAAACAAGGGACCAAGGACCAGGGAGGCTGGGCCGGGAAGGCCCTGAGTTCCACCCCTGCACTGCAGACACATCTGCACCCCCGGGCCGAGTCTCTGCACGGGCATCTAATTCTCCAGAGGCTCACAGGACCCGACCTGAGGCCTGGCATCCTCACCTCCCGTCCTCCAGCCCCGTGTCTGTGTCAGGCCTCCAACTCCCGCGTCCAGCCCGAGTTTTCTGGGCCGCAGAGCACTTCCGGCCTGGGTAAGCCACCCAGGCCCCAGGCTCATCTTCGCCCTTCACTCAGACGTTTTCTGCTTCCTCAACATAAACCCCACAAGCTATAATTAGCCATCATCCCACCAAGAGCAAGAAACAGCAGAACACATTCTCTCCGCGTAATTACCCACCGCAGTGTCTAACTCTGCACCTCTTGGCTCTTCGACGCACTTGGAACAGCATCCCACAGTCTATTCGCAGGACGAGGGCCAGGCCCCGGGCCCAGGGCGAGCTGGCCTGTGCTCTCCCAGCACCCGCAGGAGTGCAGGACAGCAGCACTAATGACCTGGCTGATGGCAGCGCCTTCACCTGTCTCTACTCTGCCAGTGTATGCCCTCCCACCCAACCTGGGCAGCCAGGTGTTCTTCAGCACCTGCAGGCGGGACGGGCAAAGCGCGGGGCTCTGGGGTCAGGACGGCCTGGGCTCCAGGTCTGGCTTCTGCAAGCTGCGAGCTCTCCTGGGGAAGTTCCTGGGGCCTCGGGGCCTGTTTCCTCATTTGGTCGGTGGCGTAAGGATCTGAGATTTTTCTACATGAAGGGCTTACGCGGGCACCAGGCACCTGGAGAAGCACTGGCCAGCACTGACGGTGGTGCACACGCAGCTGCTGACACCTCCCTGCCAAGACTGAGCCAGGTAGTTTTTAAAACGCAGGGTTCAGCTGTCAGCTCGCCTGTCTCTGTTCCCAGTGACCAGGGGCCCACCAGCCTCCACCTACTCACGTCGGGTTCCGGTGCTGAGGTGGCCGGCGTGCATGCCCAAAGCCCTGGGAGCACGGCTTAGACACACCTCTGCTGGCCAGTGTGACTGCGGCTGTGGCTGCCAGCCCCTCTGCACAACTGCTTCAGCCCAGCCAGAAATAGGTGGGAGGTCCCAGAGCAGGATGCCACGGGGGACCCTCCCCTGTGACCAGCACTCTAGGGGGTGAGGGTCTGCACACTGGAACACGCTGCTGCTTCTCACTGACAAGAAGGGTGACCTTTGGGCAGACTGGCCTTAAAGAGCAAGGTGAGGGGTGGGGACAGCATCCCCATGCCCAGGGGGCAACATCTGCCAAGATACCACATCTGCACCCTCTGACCGAGCAGCTGTCCACCAGGACACACCCACAGGGGCAAGAGGCCCTAGCAAGGCTACCCAACAGGAAAACTCCAGAAACCTCTAGAAGTTCATCAGCACATGTGTGTCACACAGGCCCGACTTACCAGGGTTCAACTCTGATTTTCCAACTTTATGACTGAACAAAAGTCGCACGCATTCAGCAGAACCATGCTTGGGATTCTGGTCTTTTCCTCAGTTTGCAATAGGTAGGAAATCCTCTCCTAAGATGCTGGGCAGCATCTGCAAGTCATGGCTCCCTGTTAGTCACCTGATCACGAGGGGGGTGGGGGACACTCCACAGTGTGCTGTGCAGCTGAGCTAGGAAGTTCAGCAGGTTAGGCGTCTCAACTGCATCACTCACTCACAGTACTTTCAACTTACGATAGGTTTATCCAGACATAACAGCATCATAAGGCATGGGGCAAGTCCCTCTCTCTACAATGTATTCACACTTTGCTTTATAGGCAAAATCCCTGCCAGCCCTAGGATGGAATACTGTGCATTGTAACAAGAGTAAAGTTGCCGTGGAGAAGAAAGGGTGCCGAGATTGCTGTTCCCACTGGTGTGTGTGAAGGTGTACGGTGGGTGACCATCTGTGTGTTCAAAAGAACAATTTGTTAGATGAAAGCTGAATCGAGGACGTGCTGGCAAGGGCGACCAGAGACCGCAGTAGGTAGCACGTCGTCTTTTCATAATTTGGATTTTTAGAACTACCTCAACTCTTCCCTTATGCATAGACTTTTCTAATGAGAATATTTTAAATCTGAAACCAAGTGCAGGGGTACACACCTGTCATCCCAGCAACTCAGAAGGCTGAGGCAGGAGGATTGCAAGTTCAAGGTCAGCCTGGGCAATTTAGCAAGACCCTGCCTCAAAATAAAAAAAAATAATAAATAAAACGGGATAGGGATATGGCTTGGTCATAAAGTGCAAAGGGCCCCTGAGTCCAACCCTAGAACAAAAAAGGAATATTTTAAATCTGATACCAAAAGTTAAGAGTAAATGCAGAAAATTTTAAAAACTCAGAAAAGGCCAGAGAAGAAAACCTTTCAGGCAAGGTTTTCCTAAGAAACAGGTAATAACTATTTTTAAAAAAAGGTGCATTTCTTGCACCTTCCTGAAGTAACTTTACTAAGCGGCTTTCATCTGAATGAAGTTTGCACAAACGGTAGGTAGACGTCCATTTCTGGAGGTTTGAGATCCTGCTGGAATTTCTCGTTCTAAGAAACTAGGGCATGGCTCACGTGCCAGGGTAAGAACATGCCAGCTCAGATGCAGATGGTAGGACCCCAGCCCTACCCGGGAAGGGCGGTCCCAATGCTCACCCTGGATGGCAGGACCCCCGCCACCCCACTGTATACAAAGGGCAGTTTGCGGCCACGTAGGTGCAAAATGGAGGCCTGAAGTCCAAGAAAGCAAGGACTTGGGGCCTGAGGGTGGCAGGAGGGGGGTGGGACCCCGTGGGTGACATTAGGTTCCGACACGGCTGTGCCACACGCCCTCCCCGTGCACCCCGCTGATCACGCAGCACCCCTCAGCACTGTGTCATGGCTGATATTCCACCACTAAAGAGGACAGTGCTGGGCATTCAGACCATTTCCAATTTTTCACTTAAAATTCATTTTTAGGGACTGACTTGAACCACCAGCAACACTTGACCTTTTCTATCCAGGACGTTCCAAGTGACATTTACAGAGGACACGGGGCAGGTCACAGGGTGGATCCTGCTGGGCAGTGACCCAGAGGCTCAGGGCTTTTGCTCACCCTGCTGCGGGCCGGCTCCTGTCTACAGGCGAAGGCTCAGGCACAGTTTCCATCACACATTTTCATTCCGCTTTCTTCTACATTTTTCCAGTTGGTTGAGCGAAAATAATTTTTGCAAATAGAGCTGTGAAGCGCATGGCGCCTGGCGTAAATATTTTTTATTCTTCTTTCAAGGCCGTTGGTCACCTTGATTAAGTGCCTGTTCATTCTCTCCAGGAGTGGGAAGGCATGACTGCAGAGGGAGCTCCAAGGCCCCGCCGGCTTGGACCACCTGCAGCCATGGCCCCCTGGGTGACCCATCCTACTGTCCCCCAGGTTACTTCCACACACCTCCCCTTCCCCAACACAGCCCCTACACCAGCACCTCCCCCACCGGCTACTCCCTCTGAACCTCCACTCCCCCCAGCTGCTCCCTCGGAACCTCCCCCTCAGTCAGCCACGCCCTCAACACCTCAGTCTCCCCCAGCACCAACCCCCTCCCCCAAAACCCCCTACCCCGTTGTGCAGCATCTCCCTCCCTCCCCCAGCTACTCCATCAGAAACTTCCCATCCTCCAGTCACTCCTCAGCACCTCCACCTTCCCCAGCTGCTCCTCCAGAACAGAGAAGTCGCAGCCCTACCTCCAGGGACGGTACTGCACAGCGAGGAACGTAAAGCACATCCACGCAGACATTAGGTGTTAACAATGCAACGCGCAACAGCACTGTCCCCCACGACCCAGGGGAGGCACCCGCTTGGGGAAAGGTCCGGGCGGAATCTAGATGGCTGCACCCCAAGGGAAACAAGCCTCGGGAGAAGATGGTCTTCTGCGGCCAGCGCTGACCTCCTCCCTGGCTCTCGCCCTGTGATCTATGCCTACGTTCTAAGTTTCCCTTTTAAAGCTCATGGTCATGACATTAGCTTTGCTCACTCCCCTCAGCTCAGCACGTCTCAAACAGCTTGGACCAGGCGGGTCCTTGACTCCCAACTCGCCGAACCCTTCCTTCCAGAACCACCCACTCCACAGGCCAAGAGTGTCCACTGCTCTCTCCTCCCTGAGTGCTCACAGGAGGCTCCCCAGCAGCCCAAGGCCGTGGGGTCCCCATCAATCCCCTGGGGTCCTCTGCTAGCTCCCCTCTCCTGCACCTGCCATTCAGAAGGCCAGTCATGGTGGACAGTCGGCACCTCCAGGCCACACAGGCCTGAGGTCCCAGTTCAGTGAGGACCAGGCGTCCATTGTCACGGACCTTCCCAAGCGCCTGCTTCTCGATGGAGACCTTCCGCTGACCTACTGAGCAGCCTCGGCCCTCCTTCCAGGACCCCTCCTTCCAGGACCCCTCCTCCCGTCCTGACCCCAGCTTCCCTTCCCTCATAGCCAGGCCCACCCCCAGCACCTGCCACCCGCCAGGTCTTCCATGTGGAGCCTCCGTCTGGTTCCTGCTACTGGCCGGGAGAATGGGCACGGCTCCAGAGCAGTTCCTAAGTCCCCTGGCCCCACGTCACCGTCCTTACAGGCTGGCTTGTGTCACACAACGCCTGGCTCAACCCCTTCCTTGTCTCCAGAGCCTGCAGAGGGGCCCAGCCTCCAATCTGGTGTCCCCAAGGGTGCCCCCTAATTCACCAGGCGAATGCTTGTTCATCCTTCCTGTGCAGCTGTGGGAACACGCCACCGTCTAGACCCAGCCCCCAAATACGTGACTAAGCAGCGTCCTGACTTGCCCAGGGTCCGCATGACCGTGAGCAGCCCACACAGCCAGCAGCCAGCACGGAGAACCAGCCTGTGCCCCAAAGACCACTGCCTCCCTGCCACGTGACGTCCCCTCCGGCCACCACACCTGCTGAAATCCCGGTGGCTCAGCTCGCAGGTCAGGGCCACCACTGACCTGCCCTCTAGAAATCAGTCTCCCCTTGGCCGGCTTTCAGTGAGCAGGAAGGACACTGGCATCCGCCTTCAGGGAAGGGGACCAAGTGACAGTGACCTTTCACGAGAGAGCTCGGCAGGCACCCTGCCGGATTCTGCGAGTTGGGCTGCCAGCCACCTCAGCGCCATGTGGCCCGATGAATGAGCTGTTCCTGACTCCCTGGGGCATGCAGGGAGCAACGCAGCAGTTGACGGCTCAACAAACCAAACCCCAGGACTCAAGCAGAAGGCCACAGCCTGCCGCCCCCACCTGGGGGCCGGAGTGCGAAAGCCCCACCGTGAGGCCACCCCCAGGAGCAGCGGCAACCCGTCCACCACTGATCCAGAGTCCCCACGGGACAGGTTTACGGCACTCCTGAGAGGAGGGAAAACAGGCTCACAAAACCCCACTGTGACCTTGAGACCTCGAGCTGTGGTGGGCGCTGCAGCCTCAGCACTTCACGGCTCGTCCCAGTCAGGGAGATCCCGCCCACAGCGATGGGAGTGGGGTGGGGTCAGCGGAGAAAAGCCCAGAAACTGCTCACTCGTCACTGAAACTGCAGGAGATTTTCTCTCCTGCTGGGTTTTGAGCTGATCCCTGCAGCCCCCGCCTCAGCCAGCAGCTCCCACTCCCTCCTCCAGGGACACCTGGGCAGAAAGACACTTCAGAAATAACTCCTTCTGCAACGTGCTGGCAGCATAAACATCACAGAATCTGCTGGGTGTGGTGGCACACACCTGTAATTCCAGTGACTTGGGAGGCTGAGACAGGAGGATTGCAAGTTTGAGGCCAGCCTCAGCAACTTAGCAAGACCTGAAACAATTAGCAAGACCCTAACTCAAAATAAAAAATAAAAAGTGCTGGCGATGTGGCTTAGTGGTTAAACACCCCTGGGTTCGAGCCCCAACATCCCCCCAAAATCACAGAACTCCCAGGGCCACCCAGAACCACGGCCTGGTCCAGGGCTGTAGGCCGCCTGGGATGGCTCCCCAAGGGGCTCCTGGTGCCCTCCTTGCTCCACGGGAGGAGTGAGGTCATGCCATTTCACCCGCACAGCCAGCCCAGCCGCAGGAGTGACCAGGAAGCCTCCCCTCACACCATGGCAGGGGCACACAGAAGTGGGCAGGCCCAGGCCAAGCGGGGACTTCTTTTTTTAAGTCTCGAAGCCACAAAATGCTGGTCTTTCATCTTTAGCAATTCCTTAAAAGTATGAAGCAAAATTACACAGTAAGGCCAGCTGGACCACGAGCTGCAGCCAAGACTGGGCGGCAGGGGCCTGAGCCAGCACGGGGCCTCCCTCCGGTACCCGCCCTGGGACATGGCACCCCCATTAAACACACCTGCTCCGGCCAACGCCCGTGACGGCCCCCGGTCTGCTGTCTGCTCTGTCGGGAGACAAAAGAACATGTGCCACTGTGGTGGCCAGGTCACTGGCTTGGTGCCAACTTTTAACTCAGTGACACCATTCTGTGTCACCTCGACCAGCTCACTGGCCCCTGCCTCTCCAAAGTTCACAGGTTCTGTACCTTAGGCCTTGGTATGGGGGGTGCTTCGGCATGGCTCGTCATTTTGGGACTGTGTTGTTTCTTTGTTTGTTTGTTCATGGGGCCTTGCCAGATGCCCAGGCTGGCCTTGACCTCCTGGGCGCAAGCAATCCTCCCACTCAGCTTCCCGAGTAGCTGGGGCACCAGGCACATGCCACTGCCCATGCTGACTCCTGACCACCCTGAAACCAAACCAGTCCACCGACAGCTCAGCCGCCTCCAGCCCCGCTGTGACGGGAGGTGGCCACGCTGGCCCTGGGGAGGCCCACGCCTTCCCCAGCAGGGAAGCCAGGCTCCCTCCGGGACCTAAGAAGATGACTGTGCAGCTGGTGCCCTGTGTACGGCCAGAATTTCAATTAGTTTCTAGTTTCCAAAGGCCCACGTGACTCTCCAGTGAAATGCTGTAAGCCCAATATTGGATTAGAGGGTGATTCGCTCTAATCCTGTGAATTATGACCAATCCTCTTATCCAGTTCCCCATTACCCTTCCTCCTCACGGTTCCCGGAGCTGATGCTTCTTCTTGACTCACTCCCCAGGGAGTCACAAGAGGCAGGGGACAAGCTGGAACAGTAACCATGACCCGCAGGGGTCCTATAGTCTGCCTGCACCCACGGAGTGCTAGATGCTGGGACAAGGGTGGCTACAGGTGGATGGGGGCGGTAATGAGGAAGCCAGCTCTCCGGGGACAGCAGGAAGGGCCAAGGCAGGGAGCTCTGCTGGCCCCCCCAGCGGGAAATGGAGCCCCTGAGGAGGAATTAACCCCCGCTGCCATCAGGCGGATCACGGATTATGAACCAGGTGGACCTCAGTTCCAGGAATCCACTCTGCACCCTACAAACAGGGAATCCCAGAATCCCCACCCTCACCCGGTTGATGGCGACTGGCAGGTGTAAGTGACTTCCTTCCAATTAGATGACTATTCCACTGGGGGTGAGGGGTCTCCTTTTCCTGAGCCGTGTCACCTTCCAGATGATTCAAAGTGAGAAGGATGGCGAGTCACTCGGGGTGGCAGGGGGAGCTGGTGAGTCACTGTCACCAGATTCCAACAGTCATCTAGGCTCAACAGCTCTGGCAGGCCAACCTGCCACTGCTCCATCTCTTCCAGGGCTCAAGAAGGAGGCTGGACTCACAGTTGAGGACAGGTTAGGAATTACACATGGATAAGGCAGAGCTGTGTCCTCAAGCCAGAAGCATCAGCCTTGGAATTCAGAGGAACCCACCCTTAGGAAAAATCCAAAGAGATTCTAGAACAGTCTTACACCAAGTAGGCCAGGCTGCACTAACAGCTGGACAGATGACCTGCCACCTGGTCCCTGCCTCAGGACACTGCCATGACCCTGAAGTCCAACCAGGAACCTCCCCCTCCCCAGCCACCTTGCTGAGCCTGATGCAGGAAGCCTCAGGTCCAGGCTGCACTCACAGGAGACAGCATCTGAGGAGCACGGCCTTCCCATCAGAGCAGAAGCCCTGTCAGGCCGGGAAGGGGAGCAACGGGGGCCTCGGGGGACAGGCCATGCACAGGGTCCACAGCGGGTCAGGCAGCTGGCAGGTCGGGCAGCTGGTGTTGAGCATCACAGGCACGGTATGAGCCCAGAGCCAACAGGTATTCTCCCGATATGGCTGAAGCCATAACGGCCATCAGCCCTGTCGTGTGGGTAAGAAACCATGGCCATGCAGAAGCCACACTGCCCCAGGCTCGCCCGGCAACCCCAGAAGCGCTCGGCTCTCCTTGTCACAGAGGATCCCTGGGGGCCAAGTCAAGTCATAAACACAATCTGGTCTCTTCCTCAAAATCTCGAGTTCGCTTCAAGTTAGGAGTCCCGCTGGGAACTTTCTAAAGAATCCATTTCTGGGCCTCGGCTGTTAACAACGGCGGAAGCAGAACCTCCAGGCTGTGAGACAAGTACCTGGCCTTTGAAGACGACCTTTGTCCACCCGGAAGCCCAGGAAGCAGACTTTTCTGAATCAATGCCTGCTGCTCCTTAGGCCCTAACAGAATGTGCCGTATACAAGAAGCTGGTTCAATTCCCAGCACTGGCCAAAAAGGAAAAGAGGAAATCAACCCATTCACAACCTGAGGTGGACCATATTCAAGTTTCCCAGTGGTCACTTTGCCCTGACCTGCAACTCTGCAGGTGGGACAGGTCACAAGACTGGCTGAGAGGAACAAGCTGAGCGGAAGAGGCCAGTACCACACACCAGAAGCGTCGGCCAGCGACAGAAGTTTCTGGAAACATTTCAGCCTCGGGGAGGGGGATGACTCACAGGTCAGGAAGTACCACACACAATTTCAGAACCAAAGGAAGTTTCTAGTCCTACTTTCCCAACGAGCAGGCCAGAAGCACCGAGCGCCTGCCCCAGCTTGTCCTGCAGGGCAGCGTCTCTCCTCCACCAAAGAGCTCCAGAGCATCCTTCGTGACGCCGCCTCACGCGCACCTCACACACCTGTGCAGGCGGCTCGGGCACGGGCCCTGCCACCCAGGCCTCCGAGAGGCTCCAGGGCCTGTGTGGGAGACAATCTGCTGAGTCTGCCACTCGGGGTGGTGCTGCCCAGCCTCAGGGGCGAACAGGCCGCATCTTCCCAGGCAGAGAAAAACCAGCAACTGGTGGCCCAGCAGGGAGGGTGGAAAGGGGCCACTGCTCTGGGGGGACCTCATGAGGTCTGCCACACGCACTTCCGTGGCCCAAGCAATCCCACCAGTTCCCAAGGAAGCCGGCTCCAGGATGCTCGTGGCCAGGGTGCCTTCAAGCACATCGCGCAGACACCAGCCATCAGGGTTAAGTGAGTAACAGCAGAGCAGGTGACTCGGGAGCACAGACCAGGCCAGCCAGGTCCCTTGGCAGGTTGGGATGAGCACAGTGTTTTGTTAAATGCAGAGAGAAGATGAGGAGTCAGCACCGAAGTACAGGCTGGCTCACGTCAAACCAGTCACAGGACCCCAGGGGCTGGGGAGGGCCGGCCAGGGAGCAGTCCTACCAGCTCCTCCCCGCCCTTTGCAGGCAGCCAGCAGGGAACACCTGGGTCTCAGGCGGGGACACCACCACCCTCAGCGGGAGGGAGGGCATGGCGCCAGCAGTGCTCAGTTCTGGGAAGTGGAACTTGAGAGGCACTTAAAATTCCTCTTTTGACTTCCCTCTGTCTTCTTTTGACTGTAGTAGTATCCTCCAACGACAGCGGCACCTGCCTTCTCTCTGTCTCATCACCCAGGCACACGGGGAAGGGGGAACGGGCCCTGCATTCCCCACAGAGCACATTATTCCTTGGGCGCGCACACCGGCACCCTCGACGCCCGAACGGAGCTCTGGTTCACCCCGAGGTCTTCTCTCCCTTGGGTGTGAGCCTCAGGTCTCTTTGTAGCTGTGCTGCTCTGCTCTGCCCGGCTCTGCCCTGTCCGTTACTCCACCACGGCAGCCACAGACCACGCGACCTGGTTCCAGCGCTGGGCCCACCCACACAGCGGGGCAACCGGGTTGGCATGTTTTCTGTTTATAAGGTGGCAATGGCCTCCGGCAGTGCCCAGAAGTTATCGCCACTTGGCACCATAAACGTTAACTACTAATATTAGCAATATCACATCAAAATCAAGTGCCATGGAGCGACCTGGGTCAGTAACTAAGCTCGACTAGATCGTCCTGCCCTTCCAAGGGCAGCCACTTAAAAACCGACTCTCCCACGGTAGACAGACACCTTGCTCTCTCCACAATGACTAAGGAGAGAAAGGAAGAGGCTGCCTCTGTCCTCGGGCCCATGGAATCCACGTCGACACACGGCCCCATGGCTCCAGCCTTGGCCTCCTGCCCTGCTGTGTCCAGGCCAGCAGGTGACCACAGGCACTGTTTACTGAGCACTGGTTCCTGCAGGGAGACCACTGAGGAACCCGTATGCCTGCTCACTGGGCTCTGAAGGAGCTAAATCCACATTCCACACAAAGAGTAAGAAGACCCACAGAGGGAAGAGCGAGCCCTCAGTCAGGGTCAGGTGGAGCCACCCCAGGGGTGCAGGACTTTCTTCCCGAGGGTCTCTGACACTGAGAGCTCCAGCTCATCTGCATCCCTGTGGTCAGTCTGGAGTGAGGTCCTCAGCAGGGGACAGGAGCTACTGTCCCCGCGGACACCTGCATTCACTTGGTGATCACTGCATTGATTTAACTCTTTAAACTACTGAATCACCAGAATGAGCCGGCCACTGTCAAGCAGATGGTCCTCTCCAGCCAGGTGCAAAGGAGCACCCCAGGAATCCCAGCCACCAGAATCCCAGGCAGGAGGATCACTGAGCCCAGGAGTTCAAGGCCAGTCTGGGTAATCCAGTGAGAACCCCCATCTCTAAAATGAAAAAAAAAGGGGCCCTCTCCAGTCTCAGCTGTGGTTGCTTCCGGGTAACTAAGTTTTTCAGTAGTTTGAGTATGAGTTTCAGAGGACAGGAGCAATCAGAGCCCATCAGGGAAAGGAAATGGCCGGGTCATCTGCCCAGCAGCCAGGCACAGGGGCTGCTGGGCCAGGGCCCAGATCTTCTGCCCCACCCTGGTCTGTCCATCCCTCCACCTGGCACCTACCAAGAGCCCACCGGGTGCCAGCCCATGCCACGTGCTGGGGTTCGGTGGGAAAACAACACACCCACTCTGTGTGCCCTCCAAGACACCAATGGTCTAGGGGTAAAGACACGTGGTCAACCTCACACAGTCTGCGGGTGGCTGCTGCACGTAAGCTCTACACGGACAGCAACGTTGCTGTGCTTCTCTGGCGGGTGGTGAACAAGCCTGGACTTCTCCAGGGGACTTGGGAGCCAAGATCTGAGGACGAGAGGCTGATAACTGGTGGTGAAAGTTCAAGACCACTGGACGGCCACAGGGAGAGCCTGACAGCCCACCCCGGAAGGTGGGTCTGCAGGGAGCCCGTGCGCTGCCCAGGATCCCTCCCTGTGGCCTGCCTCGAGCCTCCGGTCACCAGGGCAGCAGAGCACAGCGCTGGGGGACTGGCAGGTCTGGAGCAAGGGGACAGGGTCTGGTGTTTAGGGAGAAGGACACCATGTGACAACGAGGCCAGCATCCACACGGGAGCTCAGTTAAGAGGCAGGCACCTGCCTAGCAGGCCTGGGGGGCTGCGGAGGGCCTCTAGAAGGCCGGCCACCAGCAGAAGGGGGCTGGTCCTCTCAGGACCATCTCCACCAAGATCTGCTGCCCTCCAGGCTGACGGCCAGAAGAGATCTGAGGGAGCAGAACACAGCCGTGTGCACGCGTGCACGTGTGTGTGTGAGGTGTACATGGACATGGTGTAGGAGCAGTGTGGGCTGGGCACGGTGTGTGGCCCATGGTGGTGTGTGGAGTTCATGTGTTGCACGTCTGCACACAGGTGCAGTATCTGTGTGTGTGTGTGTGTGTGTGCGTGCATGTGTGTGCGCGTGCGCAAGTATGTTCTGAAATACAGGTGATGAGCACCTGGGAGCCCAGGGTAGCTGCTGGACACGCCTGCCCCACAGCCTGCCCCACGACCTGCAGGTGCAGGAGGGGCATGTGACCCTGCAAGGTCCTGACCCAGAGGGCACATAGGGACCCAGCCAAGGTGACCCTGAGGAAGGCAGCCATTGTCCTCGGGGTGAGGAAGCCCCACTGCTCTGAGTGCGTGGAGCCCACTCCCACCTCAGACAGGACTCAGCACCCTGCTGACCAAGCAGCACACCATGGACACCCCAGGAAACGTCCCAAGGAGCCGAACACCCACCCAGGGAGGACAAAGGACTTGACAACAAAACCCAATCTAGGGCTTGGGCTATTTGACGTGTCTGGAACCCACACTGCTGGGCCTGGGTCTCCTGGAAACACAAGGTCAGGAAGAGACGCACACAAAGCCCTGAGGGTCGGGGGTCTCCTGTTCGCTGGGACAGGGTCGGGGACTGGCTGAGCTGCTGCAGGGAGAGGGAGGGGCACGGGGGGCAGGGCCTGGGTAGGGGTCCCCGGGACTCGCGCCTCCGCAGGCCAGGATGCGCTCAAGCCATCAGGTGAACAGGGCGGCAAGCCTCCGTCCCCACTTCCTACAGTGCTCTGCAGAGAGGCCCAGGGAAACGCCCTTCCTGCCCCTCTGACAGTGCCGCACACGGCAGCTGGGGCACCCCGCACCTGAACCTGTGCCACCCTCAGCAGCTGACATGCTCACCAGGCCTCCCGGGAGGCCCCACAGGAGCGTGAGAACGGCCTCCCCTCCCCTTTTGCACTGACCTCTGCGCTGTGCAGGCCCGGGGCCTGTGGCTGCCTGCCTGGACCCAGAAGAAGGCGTGACCGTGCACACCAGCGGGTCCCTGGGCCAGAGAGCTCGCTGGACAGGGGACGCAAACCCGGCCTGTGGCCTCCTGCCTGTCTGGCCAGAGTGGTCACTTTTTAAAAGTATTCAGTCTTGCTCTATTTCCCAGACTGACCCTGAACCCCTGGGCTCCAGCGACCCTCTGCCTCAGCCTCCGTAGTGAGGCGGCAGCAGTGAGCCGCTGGGCTCAGCTTCTGGCCTGACCACCTCGGGCCACACCTGCCCCCTTGGAGGGTCTCTCTCAGTGGATCTGAGGCCAGGAAGAGACCCGGCCATGCTTCTGCTCCCCTCCCAGGAGCCCCCCAATATGCAAACCGTCCCCCTTCCTCCTGCCCTTAAATCCTGCCCATCCCGTGCTGGCCGACAGACCACCTGCCCTCACCTATTCCCTACAGCACCCGTCGTCCTGGACCAGCGGGGCTGCCCCCCGTGGACAGGCTCCGTGCCAGGTCCTCCAGGGAACCCTACAGCGCTGAAGTCTGAAGGGCCCTGGTCTCTGCAATGCACTTGGCACATCCGACACCTGGCTGCTCAGTCCCGGATCTGCCTGCTTGTCCCAGCGCTGGGAAGCTCCTCTGCGGGCAGAACCGTCTTCAGGAGCTATACTGGTTCCCAGGACGGCTGCAAAAGGGGACCTTCAACTGAGCAGGGGTGCTCACCAGTAATCCCAGCTCCTCGGGAGGCTGAGGGAGGAGAACTGCCAGTTCCAAGTCACCTCCGCCAACTCCACAAGACCCTACCTCAAAACTAAATTTAATTTCAAAAAGCTGGTCATGTGGGTAAGTGGCAGAGTTCTTGCCCAGCATGTGCAAGGCCTTGGGTTCAGTCTCCACCACTGCCAGCCAGCCAGACAGACAGATGGAGAGAGACATACACACATAAATGGGAACATGGATGTAAACAGATAAACAGATGGATAAATAGATAAAAAACAGAAAGATAAAAATGCATAAGTAGAAAGCCAAACAGATATGTAAACAGAAAGATATAACCAGATAGATAAACAGAAGGATACGCAGGTAAGTAGATGACCCAGCTAGAAAGACAGAGAGATGGATAGATGGAAACCACAAACTCAGTGGCTTGAAACAACACAAATATATTATCTTTCAGTTCTGGAGGTCGGACATCTGGCAGAGGGCTGTGCTAAAATGTAGAAGTTGGCCGTGTTCCCTCCGGACTCCAGGGGAGGATCACTTCCTTGTCTTTCCACCTTCTGGAGGCTGTCTGCATTACTTGGCATCTGGTCCCTCCTCTACCTTCAAAGCCAGGAGTGGGATTTGAATACGCCAGGTCAAGAGGTTCCACTTTGGCATAGGAATTATCTTCAGCTGAAGGCAACAGCAGGCTCAGGGAGAACTCTCTGCCCTCCTCCTTTCTGCCTAAAAGCCGGCTATAAATTTCCTTGTATCAAGTGCTTCTCATTTCCACACCAGGGAGACGGGCGACAGTACCTTCCCAAACAATCTGCACCTACCATCAACTTCCTAGCCACACTCACACAATTTACCACCCCTGGGAGCACAAACACCCTTTCCTTTGTCTAGTTGTGTCTTTGCAATTAATTGCCCTTTGTTAAAAGGGTAGCTAAACCTGAGTCTAACCACTTTGGATTTTCACATCTCTTCTGTGAAGTAGATACATATAAAACATTAACATCTGACTGCCTAATCTGTTAATCTGGTTTTTGTTATATTAATTCACAGGCCCCAGGAACAGAACCTAAGAGGGTAGAGGATACTTTTTTTCTCTTCTTTATTCACAGTGTAGCATCTTGCCTTTTCCCTCCTGCCTCTGTCTCATCAGGACACTTTTGATGACATTTAGGGCCCACCTGGATTATTCAGGATAACCTCCCAACTCAAGGGAGGCATCTGCCAAGTCCCTTCATTAAGTCACAAAACACATTCACAGGCTCCTGGATGTGGGTGTGTTGGGGGTAAGGGACAGTTAGCCTCCTGCAGACCCCTGCATAGTGTTACCATGAACCCCTGAATCAAAGTTTAGGGCCCAGTCAGAAAAGGTGACAGGGAGACAGGCCAGCTGAGCTGCGGTGGATGACAAAGAGCCGCAGTCCTCTGCAGAGGGACAGCTGCACCTTCCAGTCTTTGGGAATGTGGCCCGGTATGGGCACAACTCCTGATGCTTTTTCTAGAACACTGGTAGAGACGAAGTCTCCTCGTGCTGGGAAGTAATTCTTAGGATATTTTTTAATGCCGGGAGGTCTGCACCACACCTGCCTGCCCATCTGAGGCCAGAGTTAGCCCTGGCTAACTGGGGAACGGGGGCCGGCCCTGCAGCGAGTACACCAGGGCTGTACCCCTTCAGTCGGGTGGAGGCAGTGGAAGGCCAGGGGACACCCACGTTAAGAATGCTGGCCGAGCAAAGATGCAAATGACCCTCAGGAGCACTGGGAAATTACAAGGAAACTCACATTCCCCAGGAATCCTGACTTGATGGCTCATTCAGATGCAAATTTTACCCCAATTTTGGAAGGATTACAGCACCCCATTCACAGCCCCCATTCCTATGTAAATTCTAGTCTGGGGACAGTCCCTCAGCAGTTCCCAGCTCCTGCCTCTTGGCTCCAAGGTTTCTGCCCAGGGGGTTCCTAGGCAGGCACTGCAGTTTCTGGTTTGTCCCTGTCCCCTGTCCCTGTGCCCCGCCCTCCGGGACAGCACCTTCCCTAGGTCTGTGACTTTCACACACCTGGGCTACCCAGGACCCGGTGCACAGCATGCAGAACCCAGCGGCCAGCCCTGGGGCCACCTCAGGTCTGCGTGTCACGGAAGATCCTCAGCAGCAGCCACGCCGTGGCTCTGTGCACAAGCCCTGCAGTTCCACCACGCCTGCCCGCTTGTCAGTCCCTGGATGGCCAGGTCTGGGCAAGCCCTGCCAGGAGCGTATCCGCAGGCGGCCGGCCAGGCGCCCACAGCCACCACCCCTTCCCTGCAGAGCTCGTGCCAAAGTGAAAGACCCAAGGAATGAACAGGAAGGACAAGAGGCAGCCAGCCACGCTGTGTCCACATGGATGGTCACGTGTCCCGGTGGACGCTGACCTGTCCCGGGGAACAGAACCAGGCGAGCCCTGGAGTGGCACCTGCCTCAGCCTCTGGGATGCTCAAGGCCAGCTGTGTGAGGAGGGGCTGCTCAGAGGGGGTCCAGCTCCCCTGCGGCCCTCCAAGCACAGCCCCAGGCAGGTCCCAGGACACTCCTGTCTCCAGGCAGGTAGGCCACAGGGTCACCTGGCTCCGACCCCTTGGGGCCAGAAGGCTCATGATCAGCTCACTGTCACTCAGTCCTGGTGCTCGGTCACAAGGTCAGCTGCACAAACAAGAAGGAAGAGCCGAGCCCCCACCGCTGGGCTTACCTTTCCCGGGGTGGCTCCCTGACCCCGCACTAGCCAGCGTGTCCCTGGCAACGGGAGGATGGGCGCTCAGGACACCGGCTGGTCCGGCCGCTCTATCCTCACGCGGGGCCTCTGCCTGCCTGGGACGTCTGTCCTTACTCAGGGGTTTCAAGGGCTCTGTTATTGTTTGGGGCGCAGGCTGGGATGGGGTGAGGGGACGTGCCGTGGACAGCTGGGCTCACTCAGGCCACAACAAGGCGCCCTTCAGCAGCCGGGACAAGGCCCGTGGTGAGCGTTCTCTGCAGGTCCTGGAACAAGCCCGGCTCCATTCTCTGCCCTGTAAATAGCAGGGCTGTTTGCGATGTGGGCCCGATTGTCTCGGCGCGTGGGACAGGGCCTGGCCCCAGGGCTGAGGAAGGAGGAGAAAGGCAGACATGCGGCTGGGGAAGGGGTCAGGCTGGGGAAAGGGCTGCTCAGTCCAGCACCCAGGCTGTGCAGGCCACTGACCACCAGGCAGAGGTCCTGCCAAGAACCGGTCCTGCCCATCCCGAGGACCACCCAGGCCTGGCTGGGGCACCGCGGGGCACCCTGGGGCGACCACGGGCGAGTCGCCCCCTCCCAGCTCCCTGCACTCAGCCAGGGGTACGAGGGCTGGAGGAGGCATCCCAGAGGGGCAGGCGTGGCCAGTCCCTCAGCCCCCGAGCACCAGGGGCCAGCCCTGGATACAGTGATGACTCCACACCTTGGTCAAGCAGGGGTTGAGGTCAGATTCAGGTAATGTGCACAGAATGCTGGCCACATGGGCAGAGTGACCACTGCAAAGGGACGCAAGGCCCACACACGATGGCCTCTCTGCTGCGGCTGTGGGCTTTGTTGCTCTGCCTGCCGGCAGGCTGCCCACATGTGGGGGACACCAGTGGGCATCACAGCACGGTGAGGAGAGAGAGGGTGGGCGGGGCTGGAGGGCTCCAGCTGCCCTGCACTGCTGGGGATCCCGTGGGGCAGCTCGGGGTCCCCAGTCTGCCAGGGAGCACAAGATGGGAATGCTGCCCAGCCGCCCTCACGCCCCACAGCCCCTCTCAGACAGTGGGACAAGCACATGCTGGGCAGAGGGCAGCATGAAGCTCCCACACAGCAGCTCGGCCTCCAGACTCGGGCTGCTGCACCCACCCCGCCCCACTCCTTCCCCAACCGGCTGCAGCAATGGCAGCCCCTCTGCTGTGGAGGGCCATGCCTGGCCTCAAGGGGAGGGCACAGGCCAGGGACACAACTGGTGCCCATGCCCACCATCGAGGGGTGCAGGTTCTGGTGCCTGCTCTGGTCCAGCAGTCACCCTATGGAGGTTTGGCTGATGTGTCCAGCTGCTGAAGGAAGCCTGGACAGGTACAAGTGATAGTCACATAAAAGTCTTTAAGCCTTGGAGGTGACCAAGACAAAGTCCAGACAGCTAGGACAGAAACCAGCTTGGGTTTAGAGTCCTTCAATTGAGAAACGGTGTTTCATGCCCAGCCCCCGGACGGGAGCGTCCAACCTGCCACAACAAACTGCACACAGATGGCTGCCCGGCACACAGCTACCTCCTTCTCACTGGAGGCCTTTAAAAAGTACCAGGGCGAAAGCCGCCAGGCCAACCGGCATCAGATGCAGCAACAATCGAGAGGAACAGGAAAATGCATGCAGCTCTGCAGAGAAGGGCCCATCTGCGACGCTCTGGGGACCGTCCTTCCCTCTTGTGAGCCGTTAGTGAAATGCAACCAAGTTTTAAGTGTGGGGACAAGACAGGCGGGGAAGGCCTGCAGGACTCCACTGCCCCCACTCTGTGCTTGTCAAGCTTGATGGCATTCACCACAGGAGCCAGGGCCTGGGACTCCGGCTAATGACAGGGCTGGGATCAGGAAACCGGATAAAAGATTAATCCATCGCACCACAAGCTGAGAGCTGTGCCCATCAGACACACATTACCCAAGCATTTCCTTCGTCATTCATCAAAGATGGTTTCTAGCTTTAAAGAGATTCGAGGCATATGCCCAAGTGTTCTTGCACTCTCTGACCAGAAGTGAATGTAATTTATGTACCTTAAGAACTTCTGTGAACTCCATGATATGCCACGCAATGTCAAGGCATGTTTACAGATGTATAATCTCGTTCAAAGAACAAGATTTCCGGGCTGGGGATATAGCTCAGTTGGTAAAGTGCTTGCCTTGCAAGCACAAGGCCCTGGGTGAAATCCCCAGCATCCCCCACCCCTACACACACACACACACACACACACACACACACACACACACACAAACAAGATTTCCTCGAATCCTCTTTCATGTTAATCTGAGGGCAGATGCTAGAGATGACTCTACCCTGTAAATTACCCAGCAGGATAATTTGCCCTGATGGCAGTTTTCTTAAAGCAACTGTAATATTACAAGAAACTCCATACCTAGGACAGAACACTTGGGTGATTAGAGATTTCACATGAAAAATATGAAGGTCTTTAATTAGCCACGGAGAAGCTAATGGTTTCAAACACCAGTCCACACCACCTGCATAAATAATACGATGCAAAATTAGATTCCATTGTCTAAACGTGGATCTAGAGAACCTGGCCAACCTAGACCCCAGAATGTAGCCACAGGTCAATCTGATTTATGCTAGAAAGAGCAACTTTTCTTTGAGCGTTGAGGAGTTGAACCCAGGGCCTGGAGTGTGTGAGCACTTACCACTGAGCTGCATCCCTGGCCCACAAGTGTCCATTTTTAAAAGCCCATTTACAAGTAGTACATGCTGTTTTTACAAAAAAAAAATATCAGTGATGCCTTCACTGCACTGCACAGATTGGCCAAAGGAAACCTGGCTGACCCATGGTTGGGCTCATCCGTTTCCATTTTGAGCATAATCCACCCCAGTTAGCCCAAGCGCACGCTGGAGGACAATTCTGGGTGGGCACACAGCCCCTTGTCTCTCTCAGTAGAGTTGTGTGGTGGACGTTCAGAAGGGCCAGGCCACGATGCCCAGGCTGCCCCAGCCCAGGAGAAGGAGCAGGGGGTCAGGGGGCAGACGCCTAGCAGCTCCTCAGGACTCTGGGGTCCCCAGCACGCTGCCTCCATCTCCCCTCCTGGGGACTCAGCTGCTCTCTCATCATTTCAGCACCAACACTGATGCGTCTGCTTTGCTTCCAGCTTGGCTGCCTGGGCCCTGGCCTCCGAGGGAAGGAGAGGCCAGCACTGTGGACAAGGTGTGGAGGCCGAGGGCGATCCTGTGCAGGATGAAAGCCCCCCCGCAGCCGTCCTCCCGCAACTGTGTCTCAACAGCTCCTTCCCAGCTCCCCAGGAGGCCCTGTTCTTAACACCCGACTCCTACACGATGTACGGGTGGGTGGACCAACACCCGGCTAGCTGCAGGCTCAGCAAGTGGTGTCATGAGGGTCCTGGGGGCTCTCGAGGCCCCCAGCCCAGCCCCGCTGGCCCTCCTGCCTGATAAGGAAGGAGGTAGCTGCCTGGTCTCTCCAAGCTGGCAGGCAGTCTCCAAGAGTTCTCTGTTCAATGCAGACGGCTCTGCAAGGGTGGCGTGCGTGGACCACGCTGCTTACGTCACAGGAGCACGTGAAGAATTATGAGAAAGTCAGGTGGTAGCAAAATCTCAGGAGTGCGATGCTCAGCAGCAGGGAGGAGAGGAAGGGAGGCAGGGTGGGCCTGATGTGACCAGGGTACAGAGACAAACCACAGCCCAGCAGGAGTGGCCCTTCACCGGCTGCTCACGGTGAGCTCGGAAGAGACAGGCGCTGCTGCTCCCGCAGGCCGCACGAGCTGGCGGAGTCAGTCCCGAACTCTGCGAGCAGTCCCAGTACGTGCAAGGGAGGGAAAGGGAGCAAGCCACCAGGTATGCAGCCCTGGGGCAAGGGTCTCGCCGGAGGGAGCCCACAGGGCCCGGCCCTTCTCCCTTCCTTCTTCACCCTTTTCCAGAGAGAAAACACAAGACCCCCGGCCAATGCCAGTGTCGCTCAGGCTCTGGGCAGGCATGGCAGTCTCAACCGCAGCTCTGGACCACCGCCTGGGCCAGCCGAGGAGGGGCCCTTCAGCTCACAGACTGACAGGTCAGGGCCCCTCCGGGCTGAGCCACATCTGATGTGCTCCATGCTCCACGGCAGGCGGCGTCCCTGCAGCTCCTCTGCACAGCCTCTGCCGGGTCCAGGACTCGTGCCCCAGGAGGAGGCCGGGCCCTCTTCCCAGGACGCGCCTCTCAGCCCACACAGCCTGCTGGTGCAGGGCCCCACCTGCCCCTCAAGCCCCACAGGGATCGCCACAGTGCTTCACAGTGAGAATTCCTGAGCCAGGTCAGGAGCAGGACCGCCCACCCAGGACAGAGCCCAGGACGTGGGGGCCCTGAGAGGACGGTCCGCATTCCACAGGTCGTGTGGCAACCAAAGCGAAAGACTTCAAAGGGAACATCCCGGGGCCAGGGTCCACTTCCCCTCCACCTTCCCAGGGACCCGGCCATGCCGTCCACCTTCCCAGCTGGCCTGGGCATCAGTCTACCTTCTCGCTGACCTCAGAGCAGCTGTCTCACAGTCCAGTTGTTCCTGTGGAGCTGCCAGGTGCTGAGAGGACGGGTCCTCCCTGCAAAGTGCAGCCTGAACCCCACCCGCCCGTAACTGCCGCCGGTGAAGCAGGCTGGGCCGGCAGTCGCTGCTGGGGGAGACCCTGCCCAAGGCCGCCAAGTGGCCGGATAGGCCTGGCTCTGCAGCGCCTCAGCCAAGGCCCCACCCCACTTGGAGGTGCTGAGCCAGTTGTTAGTCCCGACTGGGATCAGGCACCTGAAACTCTCCACACCTCCACCTGCAGCACGGGCAGGGCCAGGGTCACAGGCGGGCAAGGGCAGGCCCTGACCTCACTGTGCTCCCAGCATGGGTGGGGCCCGCCCGCCCAGCACGGGCAACACAGAAAGTTTTTGGAAACCAGAGGCACCAGCTGACAGAGGGGCCCCAGCCGTGCCCAGATGTCCTGCTGGGAGGGAGACTGGAGCCAGGTAGCCAAACGTCAGGCACTGGCCTCCGACTCAGGGACGTGTCCACCCACCATCTGGACATACACCACACTCACACCCCTGCCAAGGGCAATGGGGCATGCCCGCCCCACACACGTGCCCACGCGCCTCGTGGGGTCAGACCACCACACCCAGGAAACCCGAGCCACGGGCAGGTCTCCAACACGAGTCTTATCTTTTCACTGCCTCGCGTGACGGGCTGGCTTTCCACGTGGTGCCAGACACTGCCGTTTCCCTTGTGATGATCTTACACAAGTGACCCCGACTCAGGCGTGACTCTGCACCCTCGTGGGGTCTCTGTTCCCCCTCTCCACCTGGTCCATTCCTGGCCTCCTCGTCCTCCTCCATGGCTGTCCCTCATCCTCCTCTGCCCAGGAACTGTGGGCAGCAGGTTACATCCTCCAGGCACGTACAACCTCGCCTCTGATCACTGTGCTGACATTTATCTCATCGTGCACAAAACACAGCGAGGGGGTCCCTTAGCCTGCAGCAGCAGATGCTGGAAAACTGCTACTGACGTGGCTTGGGCACACAAAAAAGGCGATCGGGCCAGCAGCAAAGGGTAGAGGCTCCCGGACAGAGTCCAGCTTGGACACAGCCCAGCTTACAGGAGAGCTCACAGGGCCGAAGTTCAACTCACAGACCAAGGATGGGAAACGGACTCACAAGGGCCAGCTCCCTGGAGGGGAATAAGATTGGACTCCCTTCCTTCATATACTGTTTTTGGGGGACGGGGGTGCTAAAGAATGAATGAAGGACCTCAGCCTGCTAGGCCAGTGCTCCACCTGTGAGCCACATCCCCGGCCCTCCATCTGAATTCATTTTATGCAAAACATAAACATTTTTTTTTTGTGGTGCTGGGGATTTGAACCCAGGGCCTTGTGCTTGTGAGCCAAGCACTCTACCCACTGAGCTATATCCCCAGCCCCATAAACATTTTAACTCATGTTATGCAAAACGATTCTACACGCACTGGAAGAGTTTAATTCAAACATCCAGAATGATAAAACTCTTGCCAGAAAAATCCAGGGGCAGCCATGTGTGATCTTAACAAACCCTGGGACCTACCAGCCTTAAGAGCATAAAAAGATACTTTGGGCAGTGAAATGAGCTCACCTGGATGGAAACGGATGCATTAATAAAAGTGACCAGCAAAGAGCACAAGTGGGCAAGACGGTTTCAAAGCAGAAGCAAGGCAGAGGCTGGTGCTTGTCTCTCTCTCTCTCTCTCTCTCACACACACACACACACACACACACACACACACACACACGCAGCCCTGCAGAGGAGGAGAGAGCAATGAAGGTTCTGAGAGGAACCAGCTCAAAGAATACAAGAGGAAGGAGAGTCACAGAAAGCCCCGGACAGCTGCAGAACACTGAGCACAGACCGCACACTCACCAGGACTCGGGGAGACCGATGACTGTAGCGAAGCTGTCCCTCTGCCCTGCTGGCAGATGAATCGAAAAGCACCTAACGCCGCCGCTGAGAGAGGTTGCTGGGAATAGACAGGCACCTCCACGCAAGACCAACCATCCGTCTTGCTTCAGAAACTCATCTGGCGACATCTATCAAAGAGCCACACACCCGGTGACCCAGCAGTGCCACACCCTGACATCCCAGTCCCTGAATGACAGCTCTGACACTGTGGCCGGGTATTTAGGGAAGTGCTGTTTAGACGGACTCCATTGTTTTCCGGTGGCAGCTCTAACCAAGGACCACTAACTGGTTGGCTTAAAAACAACAGACGTGTATTCTCTGCAGCTCTGGAGGCCAGAAGTCAGTTTCGCTGGACCAAAGTCAAGGGGCTGGCTGGAGAATCCCGTCCCAGCCTCTTCTGGCCTCTAGTGGCTTCAGGTATTCCTTGGCTGGCCGGGGTTCTCCAGAGAAACAGAACCAAGGGGCTAACTTAGAGACAGAAATGTATTATGGGAACCCATTCACGTCTGACTGCAGGGACCAACAAGTCCCCCCCAGACCTGCTGTTCGCGAGCTAGAGGGTTCAGGGTGGTGAGCAGGGGCATCCGCTCTGACTACCTTCTTCCGGTTCTGTTCAGGCCTTGGGTGGAGGGGTGAGGCTTCCTCAGTCCACCGAGTCACACGCTGACCTCATCCAGAAACACCCTCCCAGACACACCCAGAGCAATGTCTGGCCACGCATCTGGGCCCCCCAAGGCAAGGTGACTTTATATAAAATTCACCCTCACGAACGTTACTCCAGTCTCCCCGTCTCTTCATTGTCTTCCGCCCTCTGCTTCCCTCTTACAGGGGCACTAGCGACTGCACGTAGGGCCCCGTCAGGTAATTCAGAACCATCTCCCCACCTCAAGCCCTTAACATAACCTCTGCAAAGACCCTGCTTAGAAGAGGCCACACGCACAGCTTCCTGGGATTAGAGCCTCAGGTATTTGGGGGTCACTACTCAGTCAACTACAAGGGATAAAAACGAAAACAAAAACCTGAATCTGAGTGTCTCCGAGGGGGGCCAGCCCAAGGCTGTGCCCCTGCCTTGCCCCTGCAGGCTGGCAGCCACTCTGAACCCAGGCCCCAGTCCCTCTCCAGCCCTGTACACCTGCATCGCTGTCCGTGACGGAGGCCCTCTGGGGGCCAGTCCACCCTCGCGCCAGCCACTGGCCGGCACGGGTGCAGGAGCAGGTTCGAGCCTGTCTCCACCTGACAGATGGGTGAGGAAGGACATGCCCAGCGGGACCGTGCTCAGGTCAGGGAGAACTCGCTAGGACGCAGCCCTGGGGCCAGTCCTGGGGCGCATCCCCCACGTCCTCCCCTGAATAAGCAGCTCCAGCTTCAGCGTCCTGGCATCACGGAGCCTGAAGCTCAGACCCCTCTGCCAGAGCCAGGCAGAGGCCTGAGCAGAAGGGCCACCTCTCCAGCTGCTCAGGTCACAACCCTAGGGCAGCCCAACCCCACAACCCACTCCAGGCGACCTAACCTGCTGCAAGTCCTCGGACCCCCCTCCAAACACACGCCAGCAGCCATCTGCACTGCCAGCTGCGGCACCCCACCTCCTCCTCCCCAGCAGCCTGTGCCCCTCCCCACTTCCGCGTCAGCATCCCTGAGCATCAGATTCCCCGCCCAGGCATCTTCTCCCGCCCACACCCTCCCCAAGTCTGCCTGGACCTAGAGACCCGCACAAGATCCCCTGAACACGCGGCCCACCCCCGCCTGCCTCGGGGGCTTTGTGCCTGCTACTTCCTGTTTGAGGAACACTCCTCCCCCACCCAGGCATCGGCTGATGTCCCTTCTCAGCAAGGCTCCCGGGTTGCCCTTCCACTCACGTGGGACCTAGTGACCCTGCTGGGGTTGGTCTTCACCAACGGTTTGGTGAGGCTCCACTGGCCCAGCATGGTTGGCCACGGAGGCCCCGTCCCTCCCTGGGTGAGGGGTGCCACGGGTAGAAACAGGTGGGCGGACGAGCCCACGGAACGGGTGGCCCTGGGGGCTGCAGAGCTGCAGGCGGAGACCTGCCAGCCCAGCGCACGTGGGGGGGCGTGCGGAGAGCTGCTCCATGAAAGGCTCGCTTCATGGGCTCCAGTCGTGTGCATGACGGCACCGCAGCATGTCCACCCTCCGGGAAGAAGAACGGGGCCTTTGTGGGATATTAATAGCCCAGCCAGATGTGGAACGCCCAAGGGTCTTTCCCTGGGCAGGGCTCCACGGGGTGCCCACAGCTGCGCAGGCAGCGGCCCCTTCATCCGCACCCCAAAGGCTGTCAGAGCAAGTTCACGTGGCAGGGTGGGGGGCTGCCTGGTGACCCTCCGTCCCCGGGGCACAAGATGGGGTGCATCACCATCATGACACGCAGGCTGAGCATCCAACCGAGGCGCTCAGGGCAGGTGGAGTGGAAGATCAGCTACACACAAACTCACGGCACACCTCCTGCTGACAGAAAGCAAGGGGGACAGAGGCCTGGGCAAGGAGGGGCCGTGAGAGCCGGGCGGGGCTGGGTGCCCAGCAGAGGAACCGCCAGGAGAGGGAGAAACGCTTTCCTCTGTAAGACCCAGCAGGCTGCCAGGTAAGGGCTGCAGGAATGCACGTAAGGCAGATTTCAAGGCACCCTCAAGGCCAGCCAGGAAGGGAGGGGACTCAACCCAGGACGCCCAGCTCTCTAGATCCACACGGTCCCACACGCCAGGAGAGCACTGCGTCCCGTGCAGATGTGCTAGAGGTTGAGCTATTACACAGGAGCAGGTGAATTCATGTCAGTAATGCAGCTCACCAACCTGACACACAGGCAAGACGCAGTCCTCCCACCTGTAGTTAACACACAGGTGTGGAGAAGGCACCTCGGTCCTTTCTGCATGCCAAGTCTTCACAGCGTGCTGCACATTTGACACTGAGGCACCTCTCAGCTCTGACCACCCCCGCTGCCCACGCCCCAGGCCAGGTGTGAGTCCAGTGCAGGACCAGGCGGTGCATATCTGAAGTGCAGAGAAGCAGCATGGGCCACACACGTAGCTGCTGCAGTGAGGAACGGGCTCGGACCTATGCAGGCTGAGGGCATGGAACCTTCTGGTCACTAGAATTGGACCCTCAGCTTGTGGCCCAGGGCAGAGTCCTGAGTCAAGGCTGGCTGCATCTGTGCTCCGGCTGCGTGGTGCCAACTCTCCACGCGGCCTGTCAGGTGAGAGCCACGGCGCGCACTGTCTCACCAGCGTCCTGACACCTGCTGACCCGATCACACCAAGCGACTGAAAGACAATACGTGCAGCTGATACCACGCAGACCCACACCAAGGTCGAGGCTGCTTATGTGGATTCTCTAGGTTAGTGAACCCAGGAGCCTTTAGAGCAGCACCCGCAGGACCCTGGACGCCCCAGGGGAGGGTCCTGGGCATCCTTCAGGTGAGAGCCTCACGGGATCAGTCGAGGACCAGAGAGACCCTCCCAGGCCTTCTGGAACATGCAGAAGTAATTACCTCCCACCTCGGCGTCACTTAATTAAACCGACAAGTGTCCTACCCTCAGTTCTGAGCTTCCTAGACGCCTGCTAAAAATAAAGCACCTCCTTACAAGCCGGTCCCAGCCCACTGCAGGTGACACAGCCCTGGGGGCTGGGGCTCTCTCAGCCTGGGGCAGCGCAGGGGCACCACACGGTGTGCTTGCTGAGGTTACAGCACTGCTTTCACCAGGGTCGGGAAAGGGGAGGAGGAACCTGAATGGCCAGCAGCATGGGAACGACAGCCCTCAAAGCGATTCCCTCCCTGCACTCGGCTTCTGATGAGCCGGAGTCCAGGAAAAGCAATGGCCGGCCTGACACAGCCTTTATCCGCCGCTCTCCATCGCCCAAGAGGGTGTCCCAGGGAGGCAGGCCCTCCACCCTGGGGCCTCAAGGCCCTGAGCCATCCTGCCAGTGTCCCCAGCACTGCCCAGCAGGCTGCAGGAACACCCCCAGGACCCCCAGCACCCAAGGCCTCCCAGAACTCCGGGGTCACTGCCGTCCCTGTGTGGACACACCAGCTCCCTGCAGAGGCCACCCTTCCATTCTTGGCTGAATTTCCAGACGGTCCCATGGGAGTCATGGGAAGGACAATGCCTGCTTTGTCCCCAAGCCAAGGACTCACCAAATGCAAAGCCCTCTGTACGGACCACTTCACACTGGAAACAGATCCCTGAAAAGAGTTATTTTTGCTTCCACTTCACTGCAAGTTCTAGAATATATGTCTTAATCTTCTCAAGTATTTCCTTTTAAAATGGCCTTTTACATGCAGACCACAGTCATCCAGCCTTATCCGCAGGGGGCCTGGTCCAAGACTCCCGGTTGATACCTGCAGTATGAATCCCACATCCTCTGTGCTTTTTCCTGTAGTAAATGACTGTAAATTTATAAATCGGGCACAACAATAATCAGTAATAAAACTGAACAATCACAACACAACTCTGTAATAGAAGCTGTGTGAACGTGGTCTCTCTTCTCTCTCGCAAAATACCTCACCGCTCTGTACTCCCCGCTGGCTGACCACAGGTAACTGAAACTGCAAAGTGAGATCACAGACAAGCGGGGACTGCTGTGTTTATGATGTGAAAGGCAAAGCCAGGGGCGTCTCTAGGCACAGAGAGAAGGATCTGGAGGGCTGAGCCGCCCGTGGGCGGGAGCTGCAGGGCAGGGGCCGTGCCAATGGTCAGCAGCACAACCAGGCTTTCTGCACAGGACACAGGACTTGAAGATCCTGCACGTCACAACCAAGTCACATCTGGAAACTCCTTCTAACACAGACGCGCCTGCCGGAACCTTTCCCCCGGCCTCCGGGAGCACGGATGGCTGAGGTCTGAACGGCTGGTCTCCCTACAGCTATTTCCACAGCCAAGGACGTGGGGCGCCGGCCCCACCCCAGTCCAGCAGAGAGGCTCCCTCACCCTGGAGCCCTCCTCTCTTCTGCTCCATCCCAGCAACAGGACACGCCAGAAACAGGACGACCACCCGGGTGGCCCCAAGCGGGAAGCGATGCATTTCTGGGGCCGCCACAGATGCCCACTGACAGCTTCAACTCCAGTTTCAGTGAAAGGCCACCAAGGTGACTGCAGGCGCGAGGCTGAGAATAGAGCCTGGGGCTCCTCGGAGGCTGAGGCCCTGCTGGTGAGGACGTGGGTCCCTTGTACTGCAGCTACCATTCTGCTGTCTCGGGGAGCTGTGATCCTGCATGGGGACATGCCCCAGTGGCTCCAGATGCCCTCAGGGCTGTGAGGACAGAGGAATGGCCCTCACGCACTCCCCAGCCAGCCCAGGCGACACTGACCCCTCCCAGTTCACAGGTGAACAAACTGAAGCACCAGAGGTGAAGGACTGGGCCCAGGTCACACAGCACCTGCAGGTGGGCAAACCACAGCACATCGGGGGTGGCTGACAGGGTCAGAGAGGGCCCCACAAGTGGCTGGGCACCTCGCTTCCTCACACCAAGCCTCGGTGTCCTGTCTGTGCCCGGAAGGCTGGCCGCCTGCCGCACGCCTGTGTGGGGGCCCTTGCACACCAGCACTCTGCACCTCACGCACAGAGACCCCTGCTCTGTCCTCCACCCTGTGCATGGAGGGACAGGAGTGAGGACAAGAGCCCAACAGCCAGAAGCCTCCCAGGCCCCTGGGCCCTCCCCAGACTCCCCTGACCACACTGCAGGGCTGCGAGTTGGGGAGACAGAAGAGAAGCAGGGCCACCAGCTCCTGCACATCCCCAGGGCGGGGAGACACGGCAGCTTCCAAGACCCAGGCCGCTCGCCCAAACATGCTGTCCTCAGGGAACCGCAGGAAGGGTCCCAGGCAGGGCGCAGACTCGCAAGCTGCCCCTCACCCCCCCAGCCCCTTCCCATGCTGCCCGGGAACGTCAGCGCTGACCCCAGGTGCTGGGCTCACCACCCGAAAGAGCCTGCCCCATGTCACCTCACTGGTGGCCCCTCCCCGTCCACATCCAAGCAGAGCCACTGATGTCCTCTGGGGTGCACCCCCAGGCCGTGATCCTCCAGGCAGGAATGCCTGAGCTCGCTGGGGCAGACATCCCTTCTTAGCTCTCCAGTCACCAATGGGGTCAGGCACAGAGGTAGCTGCTGACTGACAGGACGGGACACCATTCAAGGACAAGACCTTCTAACAGCCCATTCTAAAGGGGACTGTCACCCACAGGCAAGTCCCTCACTTACCTAATAACCAGCGTCACAGAACATTTCAGCAAGCGAGACTCGGCTTCTTCCCAGTACTGCCTGGTACTAGTGGAGTCTGAAACAGAGTCAGAAAAGGGGACATTTTAGCGGGACCACCTTTGAACCAGAATCCTTCGCCATACTGACTCTGACAAACTTCATGCTACAAATGCCCCTATGGACTCTGCAAAAGCACTGTCCCCTCACCTGGCCAGGTGAGACCAGAGAGGCACTGGAGTCAACAGAGAGTCAACAGCAGGCACCGAGAAGGAGGTCATCGTCCCCACCTTCCCTGGTTGCCCCATCTCCCCTCCCCTCTGCTGCTAAACAGGAGCCAAAATAGCAAAGATCAGATCATCCCTGAGCTTGGAAGAGTACAGGGAAAGAGCCAGGGTGGTCAAAGGCTCACCCAGAAACACTGCAATCCAAACCAATCACGGTAAAGAAGGACACTGTCGCACAGAGCTTCCGAGCCAGGCCCTCGGAGAATCACATCCTGAAACGGCGGCCGTGCTAGCACGTGGTATTTTGACAATTTTTAAGTTTCAAAAGGAATTATATATTTAAAAACCAAAATCAGAAGAAGAGGAAGTGGCAGAGGAGAAAGGCCAAAGAGAGATAAAAAGAAGAAACAAAAAAACAGAGCAGCATTTGTGGGTTTTTTAAAAATAATCTTAAGGTCGCGGAAGGATGACTTCACCTCACAGGGACGGCAGACGGGAAGCAACTCACAAAAAACACAAAGCGCTCCTGGGTCCCCAAAGCCCCCCACCTAGGGCACAAAACTGCAAATATCAGGGGAGCGGGCTGTTCAACGCCATTTACAAAGAAAGAAGGACAAGTTAAAGCAAGACGGGCGCGTTCATCTTTCAGACGGGCAGTAACGTGGAGGCTGGTCACTCAGGGCCGGCGACGGTGGGGGGGCTCGGAGGACCCCACCGCGGGGGAAGGAGGAGACCGAGGCCACCTCGCCCAGCGCTCAGAGTGCTGCTTCCAGCTGTGTGTCTGCTGTGATCCCAGTGTCCCACCAGAAGTCACGGGTGGAGACCCAGCTGCCACCGTGGAGTAGAGAGCAGAAACTCAAGCCCCAGTTCCATGTTGAGGTGCTGGGAAGAGGCATCCTGGGGACAGTCAGGGTCAGGTGAGGTCCCCAGGGTGGGTCCCCACAACGGCACTGGTGGCTTCACAAGAAGAGCGAGAGCGCCCAGCTGGCACGCCCACTGCCTTGCCCGGTGGCCCCCTCTGCTGCTGGCTGCCCCTGCCTGGTGCCAGCCTCACGGCCTTGGGCTTGGCGGGCCCAGCGCTGAGTCAGCCTCCACTCTTCATAAATACCCAGTTAATGTAACAGAGAGACCCAGACATACCCTACTCAGACACCAAGATGGGTAAAGGACATCCCAGCATCACAGTGAGACGTGGACAGGTCTTCCAAGTCCATCAGCAGCTGCCCAGAGGGGGGCTGCTTGGGTCTGTCCGGTGCCTGGATCCTAGGCAGCTCCTGTGAAGAAGAGCCGCATTCCTGTGTGGGGACGGAACTGCCCACGGCAGAAGGAAGGGGTGGGGGTGGAGGGCCAGCAGGGTCTCCGTGTGCATCTCCATACATTGTCCAGGAGGAGCCAGCACCTGGGGGACGGTCAGGAAGCAGCGACAGGTTTTCACGCTGTGGAGTGGCCTGGGGGTCCGAGGGCAGGGTGGTCACCGTGTGCACACACTCTGTCGGCGACATTTCCACCCTGCACACACCGCAGCAGACGCCTGCCCTGGTCCCCGGCTTAGCAGCCCCCTCTTCTGTCTTGAGGCTGCCGATCAGACATGGAACGCGCAGAGAAGGCCAGCTCGAGGCTGGCCACACAGCTCCCTTCCGAGCCTCTGAGAGAACTCGCCCACCGCACAGGCACCACACACACACAAACCTAGACACCCATGCAGACACACACGTGTACGCGCATCTGCCCGCAAGCCTGGCGCACACACACACACACACACACACACAAGCCCAGTGCACACTCACATAAAACATGCCAGCATGAACACACGTGCACACACACTGTGCGTGGTCCTTCCTACCTCACACACTGACTCTCAGATACAGATTCTGATCGATGGCTGCTTCCTGGGGACCCCCAGAGCCTCTAGTAGGTGGTCATCACAGAGAACTCGCAACAGAACGCAGGACAGGTGAATGAAAAGCCAATCTCTGGGTCAGTGGGAGCCCAGGTCCTGCAGAGCTGCAGGGTGAGCCCAGGAACATGCATGTCTCACAGGCTCCCGGGTGAGGCTGCTGTAGGTCTGGGGTCACACTCTGGGAACCACGGTTCCTGAACAGCACGGGGTTGCCAGGGACAACGTAGGGAGACTTAGGGAGTCAGAACTTAGGGGACAGAGGAGATGGGTGGTTCCATCAGTGTTACCTTGTGCTCCTGGTGTGCACCAGGCTGCAGCAAAGTGGTTCCCTACCAGAAAACTTCATGCTAAGTGACATAAACGAGACTCAGGAATCAGGGGTGAAGGTTTGCTCTCACAGGTCGAAGCTAGAGGGAAGGAAAAAAGGAATACAAAAGGGACATCATGAAAACAGAGGGAGACCAACAGAGCAGAGGAAGGGATGGAGAGGGAGGCAGGGAGGGAGGGGCTGGGAATGACGGCTACCAAGTCATGCTGTGGTCACGTTCGAAGGTACCACGATCGAAGCTGCGTTCACGTGTAATCATAATGCACTAATTAAATGACAACAATAAAATAAACAAAACAAAAATAAATGAAAATAATCACAGGCATGGTGGTGCACACCTGTAATCCCAGAGACTCAGGAGGCTGAGGCAGGAGGATTAAGAACTCAAAGCCAGCCTTAGCAACTTAGCAAGGCCCTAAGCAACTCCTTGACATCCTATCCCTAAACAAAATACACGAATGGGCTGGAAGCATGGCTCAGCAGGTAAGCACCCCTGGGTTCAATCCCTGGTACTGGGGTAAAAATATAAAAGAAAAAACCAAAAATATAATAACAGAAGGAAGACCAGTAGAGTAGAGCAAGGAGGCAGGAGATGGGGCGGGGCGGACAGGAGGTAAAGGGAAGGTAGAGGCAATGGATGGATGCAATTATGTGATGTACATACAGGAATACGGCACAGTCCCCACTATTATGTATAATAGTGACACCAGGAAGATAATTTTATTTATTTATTTATTTATTTTGTATTGTAAACAAATGGGATACATCTTGTTTCTCTGTTTGTACATGAAGTACAGGCATACCATTTGTGTAATCATAAAAATTTACATAGGGTAATGTTGTTTGATTCATTCTGTTATTTTTTCCCTCCCCCCTACCCCTCCCACCCCTCTTTTCCCTCTATACAGTCCTTCCTTCCTCCATTCTTGCCCCCCTCCCTAACCCTAACTCTAACCCTAACACTAACTCTTCCCACCCCCCATTATGTGTCATCATCCGCTTATGAGAGAGATCATTCGTCTTTTGGTTTTTTGAGATTGGCTTATCTCACTTAGCATGATATTCTCCAATTTCATCCATTTGCCTGCAAATGCCATAATTTTATCATTCTTTATGGCTGAACAATATTCCATTGTAGAAGATAATTTTAAAAAGAAACTGTATGGCGCCTCAAACTTCGAGATGATTTTTAACAGCACAAGAGGCACCTTTATTAAGAAGTCAAGGGGGGGCGGGGGGAAGACTAGTTCATTGGATTAGACAAAGGGGGAGGAAGGCAGGGAGGGGGATGGGAATGGAGGACAGTGGCACGAATGGGACATGACCATCCTTTGTTCATATATGAATACGCGACCAGTGAAACTCCACCTCGCGTACAACCGCAGGCACGGGAAGTTATACTCCACGTCTGCACACTATCTCAAAAGACACCCTACTGCCATGTATAACCAGAAAGAACAAATGAAACAGAAGTCATGGATTTGGCTGGGTGGTGTCCTCTACAGTACTGGCAGACTCTCTCAACGTCACCGTTTTATCTTCCATGGAACTGATGGAGAGGAAAGTGCCTAACTGCTCATGGGTCAGAGGTGAGTCGCTGGCTCACTGGTGGTAATGATCAAAACACCCAGTGTTGACTAAGGTCTGGTATCACCTCGACTGACGACACTGGAAACCCACCTAACACGTTTCCGACTGATGAAATACTGCCAATCTGTAAAATGCTTAGATTCCAAACCACAAATGGATGTGTGTCCGATTGTACAACCAAACTAGAGGACACAGAATTACAGCTTTGAATGAGTCGCCTTGTAACATTAAAGGAAAAGAACTGGGCGGGGGGGGGAGCCCCTCCTGACCCCGCTCCAGGATGAAAGGAGAAGGGCATTTCAGGGAGTGAGACGGGCCAAGGCTCCAGGACACCAATGGGGGACGTGCCTCCAGGGCCCATCTTCTGGAGGAGGCAGGTCCTCCGGGACCCTGAAGCCTCTCACTTCGACCACCCACCCCTCTTCTCCCTGTGCTCAGGCTCCTGCCTCTGTCACTTTCCAGGTCGGACACCACCCTGGGAATGGAGGTCAAGGCCCGTCTGGCTGAAGGAGGGAGGCCAGACCAGCAGGGTCCACCGCCGCAACACACCCCGCTCTGTAGAGACTCTGGCTGACACCAGGAAGCCCTCGCTCACCACGTCCTGTGCCCACAGACAGGGAAAGGAAAGAACCCCCGGACTGCGTGAAACAGCTGCCGTGAGGAGGCCCCTCCCCACATGACGGAGGCTTAGGAGGCCCCCATCTGCCTGGGTACAGAGACCCTCCAATTCCTGTTCTGTGACCTCAGTGACCAGTCACACTGCTGTCCCCACAGATCCGTCACAACACACCCCTCAGGACCAAACCTCAGGTTAGCTTCTCGTTCCCGAAGCCCCTCCTGGGAAGGGGCTGGCCCGCTCAACCCCCTGGGGACTTAGCTCGTGCCCCACCCCTGGCCCCTCTGGGCCTGCTCTGCACCCCCCATAAAGCAAGACCCTTCTGGCCTAACGCCTGTGACACTGTGATCTGACACTCAGAGCGCGGACAGTCCCGTCCCCCTCGCAATCACCCTTTCTGAGAAAGCCCCTTCTTACTAAGTCCTGATTTGCTTTTTATTCGAATGGTTCACAGATCACACACGCTGCACACCCACACGACCGCCTGGGACGCACGGTAAAACCTCTGGGGGCCGCATCCCCGGAAACCAGTGTTCACAGGTGTGGGTGAGGTCCCACCCGTCCAGAGTCCCAGGAAAATGTCAGCACTGGGACCCCTGGGGAGCCCCGCACCATGGAGAACACGGACCCTCAAAAGTCGACCTCGGCACACGGGCATTTCCACACGCCCACACGCAGACCCTTCAAGAGGTGGGCCGGTCAGAGGGGTCCCAGGAGCCAGCTCAGCACGACATCCAGCCATGTATGTGGCCACCACTCACCCCGAGGACAAGGACAGAGCCAGGTCACCTGTTCTCCCACGCTCCTTGCCTTGGAAGAGGACTCCAGGGACAGACAGCCTCCACCACTTAACCACACCACCCCGGTGCTCGGGGCTCCCAGGATGCCCCAAATTCTGTTAAAATGACTAACAAGAGAGCGAAAGAAAAGACTCCTTTCGATGGCAACCAGAAAAATGCAGATTTCAACACAACCACCTTCTCCCGCTACAAGAAGAACAGAGAAACAAAGGCAAAGGCTCCAGGGTGGGAGAAGCTCCGAGCCCCTCCCCACCACGCAGGGGCAGAGGAGCCAGCCAGCCCTGGCATGCCACTCAAGGCTGCCTATTCCAAAGCCCAGGAATCCCGGGACTCAAGAGGACCAGGTGGTGGCTGGAGAGACCAGGGAGGAGCGGGAAAGTGCCAGCAGTGAAAGCTGCACTCCCGGGGGGAAGGGGGTGCCGGGAGTGAGGAGCTGGCCTGCCCTGTGACTGAAAGGAACCCAGGCCCTGGGCACGGGGGTAGAGCAGGGCCCTCGGGGTTTTGTGTCTGACTTTCCACAGCGTCCAGGCTGGCCATGGGATTTCCCAGCCCGTGCCAAAGCCACCGGGGGCATGCGTCAATGGACCAGACACTGGCAAGGGGAGGAAAACCTGGAAAACCCCCCACTGAAACCAAACACTATGAGACCGCCCAGATAGGAGCTCACACAGCAGAGGTGTGGATGCATCTCAGAAGTGCCTTCTCCCTCTGCTATTCTGATTCCTCCCAGGCTCCTGGAGTCTAAGAACCCGCAGCATCAGAGGGGCTGCCCAGGTCTTCCCTTCTTCAAGCAAAAGCCCGGCTCTGGGGAGCCGCAGAGCACCAGCCCCTGCAACGCTTGCTTCCGGTGTGCAATGCACACATGGACCTGGACACCCTAGAGCTTACAGACCACGCAAGCACATGTGTAGCCGCCCCTCAGAGTGCCCAGGTGCTCAAGAGGCCACCTGGGACCTAGCAAGGGTCCCAACTGTCCAGAATACATGCAGTGCATCGCCCAGGGGACAGCCAGCCTGTCTGTGCCTTTCGTCCACACGTATGCAGGGACCAAACTCCTCAGAGCACACCAACTGCCCTTTGTCACAGCGATGCACACACAGCACACAGCAACCACCTGGAGGGAGTGCTGTCCACAGCTTGGCTCTGTTCGCACTCCCAGGTGAGGGCCGCCCTCCTCTGCAGGCAGGTCCCAAGTCTTCACATGATCATGCCAAATGGGAACCCAAGGTCAGTTGCTGGAACCTTCCACCAGGATGTCACTCCATTTCCACAGCACTCTCCTTACTACAGAAGCAGCAGGTTCTATATCGCCAGCTCAGAAGGCAGGGGGTTGTGTTACTCTTTCACCAGCAATCAGAGCAGACGCAAAATGTCACCAGCCTCCTGAAAGATGCTGAATTATTCACCTTCAGAGCGCGCAGCCCTAAATGTGAAACTTAACCAGGGTCCCCTCATGGTTAAGGCTGGGAAGCCTCTGTGGGCAGAACTGGCCACTCCTCTCCTGCACGGCTGCAGCCTGCGCATCCCACCTGCCTCGTTGTGGCACATGCACTTGACCCTGGGACCACCCGCTCCTGCCCTCACATCCCGGCTGCCCACCTCCCGACACGACAGAACCGGATGACCCCAACCCCACCAGGATGTCGAGAAAGAGAAAACACACACACACACACACACACACACGCACACTCACACACACGCACGCACACACACAGACATACACCTCTCACACCTGCCAGATGCCCCAGCGCCCCAAGTGCTCATGGCCGATCTGAGCCAGGTGACCTTGGACACACAGACCTCAAGGGTTCTGCCAACGCAGATTCAACCAACCATAGACTGAAAATATTCAGAAAAGAAGAAAAACACCGTGTATTGAACATACACAAACTTTCCCCCTCATTGTTACTCCCTAAACAACCCAGGATAATGAGGACTAATAGCATTTACATTGCACTCGGTATTACAGGTATTCTAGAGATGATTTTTTTTTTTTTTTAAACTCCAGGGGTACTTTACTACTGAACTATATCCCGCCCCAGCCCTTTTGTTATTTTTTATTTTGAGACAGGGCCTCAGTAAGCTCCTGGGAATGGCCTCAAACTTGTGATCCTCCCAAGTCATTGAGATTACAGGCACGCACCACCACGCCTGGCTTAGAGATGGCTTAAGGTATAGGGGAGGGTACACGTAGGTTATATGCAAATATTACATCACATTACATGAGGGATTTGTCATCTGTGGATTCTGGTGGTCACAGGGGGTCCTAGGTCCAATCCCCACGTGCGTGGACACTAAGGGACAAATGTACATTCAAACACAGCTCTCTCACGGAGGAGCTGATTTTAATTTCCCTCCTTGACTGATTTGTACTGAGTAAACCTGGGCACCTTTAAAACTGGGGGGCTGGGATCATAATTAGGAAAGTCATGAGTCCTCCAAACCCTCACATGGATACGACCGAGGAAGGGGCAGGGAGACTGGCATCTCCCAGCCTCACTCCAGGAGAACAGCCCGACTACCAAGAGCCGTGGGAGCTCCAGCTGGTGTCACCTGGAACTTTCCTGCCTAACCAGACTGCGACGCCCAAGGCACACCTGTGCAGTGACACTGGCTGTGCAGCCCACAGGCGACACAACCACCTGCAGGAAGACACAGAAGATCCAGGACAATCACCGCGTCGGGCCGTCACAGCAGCTTGGCATTCCCCGGGTTCACAGTCCCCAAGGATTTCCAAATCCTGTGCATTTGCGAGACCTACTTTTCTTGGATTGCTCATCAATCACTCTCCTATTTTGAAGCCCAGCATGACACAGATTTTTTAATTAAATAAAGCAAAATTAATCTTCCTTGAAGAATTACCAAAAAGCTGTGACCTTTTCCTTCCCATAAGAAGATGCTGCAATATGTCAGTCGGGAAAAAAATCCATAGCTCTGACATTCCAAAAACTATCTACATCCTAAGACAAAAGAAGAGAACACTTCACAGGGACATGCTGTCAATCATCTTCGATCTCACCAAGTGAAAACAAAACGACCTCCGCTTAAGGATCACACTAAGCACGCCACCCAATTCAGCCTCGGGTGTTCAAATAGACCCACTGTGATCTTTACTGAAAACATAAACAAATCTGCACCGTTAACACACCTGGCAAGAGTCACCTCGAACACCATGACCGAGGGCTGGAAACCTCCTCTACCCTCTAGGACCTCAAAGGCTGCAGATCCCTTTCACGCTGGTACAAAGCCAGGCAGATTCTCCCAATGTGTAACTGCTGCTGGGCAGCCACCGGGCCCTCGTGAAGACACCAAAGCCACGCAGGTCACTGAGGTGCCTGTATTAACTTACCAGTCCTGGACACATGTGCTGCCCCAGGACTTCCTATTCTTTCTGTTCTTCCTATTCTTTTCTATTCTTTCTATTCTTCCTGTTCTTTCTATTGAGCCTCATTTGTTTCTGCCCAGGGAGCCCTGTGCAAACCAAGGGGGTTCAGCCTCCTGAGAATTTGGCAGGTGGTGACCACACTAAACCTAAGGTCCCAGGATGTGAAGACATTTCCAATTCCCAATATCAGGAACCAAAGGAATGATCACTACAGAACCCACAGACATCAAAAGTGAACACTATAAACAAGTCTGTGCAAATAAAATCCACAACTTGGAAAGATCACATTTCTCAATAACTATAGATGACCAAAACTCACACTGATAAAACAAACAACCTCAACAATACTATAAACACTAAAGAAATTGAATATGTAGTTAAAAACCCTCAGGGAAAAAAAAAAATCTGAAGTGACCCAGAAGGTTTTATTACAAATTCTATTCAATATGATAAGGAAGAAATAATAGCAAGTATCCAGAATCTCTTCTAGAAAGCAGGAGGGGAAGACACTTCTCCCAGCTTAAATGAATCTAGCATTATATACTGATAGTAAAGTCAAAGACAGTGCAAGAAGATTCTAGAATAACATCCCTCATGAACACAGATGCAAAAATCCTCAATAAAATATTAGCAAGCTGAATTCAATGATCCATAAAAATAACACACCAAAACCAAAAGGAGTATATTCCAGAATGCAAGGCTGGTTCAGTATTCAAAAGTCAATAAATGCAACCTACCATATTAACCCAAAGAGTAAACATAAGCATATCAATTTATATAGAAAAAAATGTGAAAATTCACAATCCATTAGTGATTTTTTTTTTTTTTTGGTGAACCCAGGACCTTATACTTGCAAGGCAAGCACTCTTCCAACTGAGCTATATCCCCAGCCCTCCACTCACGATTAAAAACAAAAATAACTCCCTACAAGCTGAGCACAGTGATACATGCCTGTAATCCCAGCAACACAGGAGGCTGAGACAAGTTCAAGGCCAGCCTTGGCAATTTAGCAAGACCCTGTCTCAAAATAAAAAGGGCTGGATCTCTAGCTCATGGATAAAGCACTCAGAGTTCAATCCCCTACACCATGGGGGTTGGCGGGGAATTCCCAACAAACTGGGAAGCGACAGGGAACTCTCTCAATCCAATAAAGGGCGTTTATGAAAACCCAGAGTTGACATCATTTTCAATGGTGAGCGACTGAATGCTTTCCACTTAAAGTCATGGATAAGGTGAGGACGTCCTCTCTTATGACCTCTCAGTATTGCACTGGAAGCACTGGCCAGTGAAATAAGGCAAGAAATAAAAGAAATAAAAATAAAAGGCACAGAGACTAGAAAGGAAGAAATGAAATGGCGTACCCAGAGAAACATGCTCACCTATGTAGAAAATGCCAAGGAACTTTTTAGTCAAAAAGAAGCTCTTTGGAACTGATGTGACTTTAGCCAAGTCAGAAAGAACAAGGTTAACAACACAAAATTAGATATATGTCTGTGTGTTCTCTAGTAACAACTGGTAAGTTATAAATTGAACTTTATTAAAATTGTTTTCTCTGTGAGAATTTAAAGAATTAAGAGAATTTAAAGACAAGCTATAGACTGGGAGGAAGTATTTGCAAATCACATGCCTGACAAAGAACTTGTATTTAGAATATATTAAGAACTCTCAGAACTCAATAAGAAGAAAATAGCCCAATTAAATTATGAGCAAAAGACTAGGCATGGTGGTGCACGTCTGTAATTCTCGCAACTCAGGAGGTTTAGGCAGGAGGATCACAAGTTTGAGGACATTCTCAACAACTTAGTGATACCCAAAGCATCTTGGTGAAGCCCCATCTCAAAATTAAAAATGAAAGAGGGCTGTAAATGCGGCTCAGTGGTCAAGCACCCCTGAGTTCGATCCCTAGTACCAAAAAAAAAAAAAAAAAAGAGCAAAAGACTTGAATGGATAGTTTACCAGGACATAGAGATGACAAATAGACATTCTACATTATTAGTCATTAGGAAATTCATGTTAAAACCACAAGACACACTGTGCACATAATATATGTTAAATAAAGACAAGTCGTATCAGGCATGGGGAGGATGCAGAGGGTGCAGAGGAGGGACTGGCCACTGTGGAAGGGATTCGGGAAACTTCTCACGAGTCACACGCACATTTACCATACGACCTCGCCACCCCACTCCTAGGTGTTTATCCTAAGCAACTGAAACCACAGGCTTACAGAGAAGCTTGTGCACTAATGTTCACAGCAACTCTTCAAGAACACAACCGAGAACTACTGAGTGATAGACACCACTCGAAGGAACCTCAAGGGCACGTGGTAGCAGAAAGCCAGAGCCAGAGGGCTCCCTGCTGCCTGGCACCGCATGCTCCGCTCTTGGAAAGGAAAGCTGTGCAGGTGGAGGCAGACTGACTGACAGGCCAGCAGCCGTCAGCAGCCAGGCGGCTAGGAGGGATGGGTGAACACACAGCCAGGCGACAGGGACGCATCTTTGGAGGATGGGATTTTTCGGTGTCCTGACTGCAGCGGGGGGTATACAGATCCACACCTGTGTCAAGACCCTAGAAATGCCTGCCAAAATAATCCCTTATGGATCATTAATTTTATAAAATCAAAGGAAAAGAAGGCAGAAAGTAAATGACAGCATCAATTCAACTGAAATGTCTTTTACATGCCCTTATTTTCGGTGCCATGTATGTCACCAGAAAGGAGCAGATGTGATCCCCTTTGGGTAAATTTCACCTGGGATGAAAGGCATCATAACAGAATCTTACATTAAAACTGGTGTATTTTCTTTTTATAAAGACATATCTACCAATGTTTTTCCTTTAAAGAATAAAATTACCTGTTATGTGATTTCATTCACACATGACATGCACAAAAGGGAAAAATACTTTTCAGTATATTTAACTACTTAACTCAGTACATGCACATACATTTACCAAAAGTCAAGTCTTAATTTTATTTGATATATTCAGAAATAACAAGGAGTCACTTCTTAATCTGTCTACCTGTCTAACCAAAGCCAGGTTCCTTTACCAAAAGGCCTTTTATCTGGATTGAATACACCTGACTAATTAATAAAAATTAAATTGGGTCGTCTTGTATCTGCACTTACAAATAGGGACGTGATTCAATCAAAACCTGACGATGCCTGCACTGGGAAGGCGGGAGGAGAATACGCCCCACTGGCTGCACCCCACTGGCTGCTCCTCGGGAGTTCCCTGAGAAACGGGCGCTATTCCCACTTGTACCTCTGCATCCAGATGCGATCGTATTTTGGAAAAGTAAGTTCAAATTAACATTTGACGATTAAAAAAGAAAAAAAAAAAAAAAGAACTTTTGCTTTTAGCCAGTCACAAAAGGATAAATACTATTTGGTTCCAGGTATATGGAATACAGTCCAAATTAGGAGATGGAGAGTGGGAGGGTGGGAGCCAGGCAGGAGAGGACAACGGGAGGTGTTCAATGGGAGCGGAGCTTCAGTCTGGGCAGATGGGGAAGCTCAGGGCTGCAGTGTGAACACACTTAGCACAACTGAACCCTACTCTAAAGCACAATTAAGGCGGTGCATTTTGTTATGCATATTTTGCCACAGTAAGAACACAACCTTAATTCTTCATCAGAAAAGTAGATTTACAAAATTGTTTGTATATAAAATAAAACAGTTCAAAATGCAAAAAGCTAAAATCCCTTTCTGTCACCCTCTCTAGATAACTGAGACCAGTGGTTTAGGGACACTGTTCCACACTTTATCTCTGCATGTTGTGCTCCTGGCTCAGGTTACACACTGGATAGGGGCTTCCAATGCTGTGATCACACAGGAAACAGAAACCTCCAATTTGTCCAATCCTTTTGTTTTTAAAAGAATAATGCTTTTTCCTTTCCACAGAGACAGAAGCAACCAAAAAGTAATAAAAATATACCCCAGACCTGAACAAGCAGCTAGAATTTTTAGCCATACAGTAGTCTCCCCTTATCTGAAGCTTTGCTTTTTGTGCTTTGTCAACCATGGCCCAAAAATTTTAATAGAAAATTCCAGAGGTAAATAACTCCTAAGTTTCAAAATTATGAACCATTTTTCATGGCATGATGAAACCTCACACCATCCTTTCCTGTCCCCTCCCAGGGTATGAATCATTTCTTTGCCAGTGTATCCACACTGTATATGCTACCAACCCGTTAGTCACTTAGTAGTCATTGTGGCTATCAGACTGTCTCCATATCATGGTGCTTCTGTTCAACTAGCCCTTATTTTATCTAATAATGATCTCAAAGCACAAGAGTAGTGATACCAGCAATTCTCATGCCTAAGAGAAATTGTTCAAGTGCTTCCTTTAAAAAGGTTAAAGTATGTGTATAAAATTAAACCTAAGGAAAGGAAAAAGATCACATGCAGAGATTTCTAAAACGTACAAAGCTATATTTTCAGAGAGAAACATCACCTTCACATAACTCTGATTACAGTGCATTGTTATAACTGGTCTGTTATCATTAGTTATTGTTATTAATATCTTACCATGCCTAATTTACAAATTAAACTTTATCACAGGTATGTATAAAACAATGTGAGTAGGGCTGGGTCCTAGCCATGGTTCCAAGCACCCACTGGGGGACCTTCAAGTACCTCCTGTGCAGATAAAGGGAGACCACTGTACCACATCTGCGCAGACCAGAACCTTCAAAAGGAAATCAGTGCAGACAACGGACCACCAGAAAGACTCCAGGCCAACCATTCAGTTACAGAAGCTGGGACACTTTTCCTCAGGTTTTCCCTAGAGATCACCCAGAGAAATGGGGTGCTCCCCAGGGAAGTGGGGCTTCCCTGCACTTTCAGTGGTTATTTCGGATCCCAAAGGGGCCTGAAGGGTAGGGTCCCTTCCCCAGCACAGGGGAGCTCTGCACATACATAGGCACCAGGTTCCTTCCCACCCCTGGTTCCCAAGGCACCTCACTCCAAAGATGTTCAAGCGCAAACTGCAGATTCTAGACACCTGGCCCCAGTAAACACTGAGGATAAACAGCCTGACTCACTCCCCACTCTGTGTGACCCAGGCAGTCAGCAGTGATTAACCTCCACTTAAACTCCATGTCTGAGGCTGAGGCTAAGAAACCACTAGCATTTTAATCCAAATAAGACAAATAAACATAAACCGATCCTTGCGTCTGTCTCTAAGTTCCTCCTTTCCAGCCATCTCTCTTTGTATACACAGATGCAAGAACCCAGTAAATAATCTAGGTGGATTGCACTTCAAGTGATTTCTCTTCCTTTCTCTACGGTCAGAAGCTCTGAGTTATCTGTGGGACCTGTGGATTCAGAACCTGTGGATTATTAACTTTTCAACGGGGACACTTGATTACCTTTCCAGGTTTTACAATTTCCAGATCATGCTGGCCGAGGACAAGGGCTCAATCATGCCTCACTGTCCAGCTTGACCTACCAGGCGTCTTCTGACCTTCAAAGAGGAGAAGAAAGCCAGGCGGACCATCGCCTCACCCACATGTCCCCCTGGCCAAGACTTTCTGCAGTAAAAGGTCAGGTTAAGGTCAGAGCTGAAGATCCTAGGTTTAAGTGACAGCTGTCCTGCCTTGGAAAGTACCAGAAAGCACTTCCAAGAACAGCAGCCCTCGCATCAGGACCTTGAGGGAGAGGAGCTGCAGGCCTGCCAAAAATGGCCACGCAGACTGAAGTGTCACTGGGCACACACCCTGGGGAAGCTCTCGGGGCCAGGTGCACGGTATACCCAAAGGCCTTGCCAGCACTGCAGGAAGAACCTGCAGACGGACGACAGGCCAGTCACAAACCCCGGCATGTCCCAGCTACCTGGAAAGACCTGGTTTTCTGAGAAACAATGAGACGGAGGCTTGGCAGGAAGTCCCCGAGGCTAGTGAGTGGGTGACGCTGAGGGCTGTGCTCCCACACGCCCGAGGACAAGGACAGGCCTCTGGGGCCCCAAGGCCCTCAGGCCATCAACCCTCGGAGCCTCAGACAGGACAGGACGTGGACCACACACTGACCCACTGCCAGTTGGTGCGCAAGAGCCTGCTCCTCGGCCCACCTGCACAGGTGACAGCCCTGGCATGGGGCCCGAGACACCCACCCCACCACACGGCTAGCAACACCGAGTCCCAGCCTGTGAGCAGCTCCGCCCTCACTCGCTCATCCACTGTCCGTTCACCTCCAGGGTCGAGCTGACGGAGGAGGAGGAAGCCTTCCATCCCACCGGTCCTGGGGCCTCCCACAGCCTCTCTGCTCTGCTCTGCTGGTCCTCGGGCAGCTCCTGTCCAGATCTTCGCTGACGTTGGATGGTCCCAGAATGCCAGGCTATGCTTCTTCTGTCTCAGGGATAATTTATTGTCAATTAACAGTCTGACATAGACGTCTGATAAGAGCGCAGCCGGCAGACGGAGGCCAACTCGGCAGTCCACAGAGGGGAGGGAAATGACAAGACCACCACCTGCATGCATATATTCCCAGAAGAAGGACCCATCAGGGAGGCAGGGCCCCAGGCCTTCTGCGTGGCTCAGCACCGCCACCCCAGCAGGAAGCCGAGGCCAAACGGGGCGGGGGAGGACACCAGGAATCACTCCGGAGGTGCCTACAGAGTTTATCCCTTGTGCCTAAATATGGGAGCAAAGTGACCGGCATGAAACAGCAGACCCAGTTAAGGAAAAGGTCAGCCGGGGTGTGAGGCCCCACTTCCAGCAGGCCCCGGAGGGGTTCTCAGCCGCCACCAGAATGCAAGAAACACCAGCCTTCGCCAACGGCGATGCCATTCGGATCGCCGTGGGGAGGAATTACAAGCCCTGCCTGCTCGGGGACACATTTCCACCAGTGGGCACGTCCCTGTTCTTCAACGCCCCGGGAGGCGCCCGTGCATCTCTCTGAAACACATCTGGTCATGCGGTCCAGGCACTTGGGAGGGTGGACCAGCGTGAGGATTAATGTTCGCGTCCGCCTGGCTGGGCCATGGTGCCTACACGTTTGGTCAAACATCATTCTTGATAATTTTAGGAGGCATTTGTCTAATGAGACGAATATTTTAAGTTGAGACAAAAAACAAAGCCTATGACCCTCCACCACGTAGGAGGGCCACATCTGATCAGTTGAAGGCCTACAAAAAGAATAAAGGCTGGCCTCCCTCAGGGAGGAGGGAATTCTGCCTCCAGGGACGCTGCAGCTCTTCTATGGTTCTCCTACCTGCTGCCCAGCCTGGACCTGTAGCCCCACAATCCCGTGAGCCAGCTCCTTACAATCGATCTCGTCTCTGTAGCACATTCCCTGCTGGCTCCTCATCTGGTGGACTCTGACTAATAAAGTCAATCCATGACCCGACGAAGGCGCCAACCCTGGCTTCCAGAGGCCCCAGTCCTGTGCCCTCCTCTTCATGGCAGAACCTGACCACACAGGGACGTCCCAGGGAACGGTGAGCACAGGGAGCCCCACGGAAGGCTGTGTCCACAAACGATCTGGGCACACGTGTAGCATGTGGCGGGGACACTCAGCCGATGTCACCGGAGTCCGAGGAGCTGACTCCCAGAGAAACCACACGTGGTCTGTGACACCGTGTTATCTCTCCCCCTCCCCCGCCCTGTCGTCGTTCTAGACAAGCTAGGGGCACAAGCAGGAGCAAGGGTGGCTTTTAATCTTTTGGCTGAAAATACAATTCAGACTTCTGGAAAATAAAAGAGCTGCCGCCTGATGAGCAGCACCTTTTGAGTCCAGGAAAACCTTCCAGAACGCCGACTTCCAGCTGGTTGTGCACTGTGGACCGGACTGCGCATGCAGGGGCTCGCACGTGCACACCCACAAGAACACAGTCACGTGTGAACACGCATGCACACACGTGCATGCCAGTTCTGCCACTGACACCAGTTTCTGTTTTTCAGACTATTCACAGGGGCCATTATTATATGTCCCTTGGGCAGGTGGCCAGAAGCTGACCATGCCTGAACAAAAGCAATACACACCAAGAAAAATGGTCGGGGTGTGGCCAACTGGGGACACCTCCAGGGGCTGGAGGGTTGGGGTGCAGGTGCTCCCGGGACCAGGCACAGCTTCCTGCACAGTACAGAACCATGACCCAGTGGTAAGCGACTAAGTAAGCTGCAAACCCCACACCCCGTAACCACTGCTCTGTGTGTGCAAGCCTGTCGGAGTGTGCACAGCTGCATCTCTGAAATGGCGCATGCACGCGTGCACACACATGCACACACACAACCCCAGAAAGGCCCGCCGTCAATGGCACTGACCCAGCACGAGGAGGAAGCTCTTTGCTTTCTTTCTCCATTTTCTAAACAATAAAAATGCCATTAAAATAAAGAAAAAGTGAGTCAGCACATCTCACTTCCTGTCCCACTGAAGATTCAACATGCACTTTTGTAGAGACATGACTGAGAGGCGCGGCCCCAGCCCCCCCACCGCATGGAGAAAAACTGACATGCAGCAGCAGAGAGAAGACTCCTTTCCTGTTTCCCCTCTGAGTCAACGGGCAGCAGTTTCCACGGCTCCCACCGGAGCAAAGAGCATCCACAGTTTCCATTTTCCGGCTGATAAAGCCTGGCCGAGATACCTCCCAGGGAAGGGGCCCGCCTGCCAGCCAGTGTCCCCACCCCCAGGGCCAGCAGTCTGGGCCCAGCTCCAGGGAGGGTTTCCACTGTCTTCTCCTGGGCTGGAGGGAACTGAGGGACAGGACCACAGGCTGTGGCTGCGACCTCACGTACAAAAAGGGTCTTCTGCCGACGTGCTCTGGCAAAGGACCTCGAAACAGACTATCCTGGAGGGCCTTGAACCAATGGCAAGTGTCCCAGAAGAGACACCCAGGATGGAGGAGACAGAGGAGTCGGCCTTGGGATGGGACAGAGACTGCTGTGACGCTGTCGCAAGCTGAGGGAGGCCTGGGGCCCCCAGGAGCTGGAAGAGCCAGGAGAGATGTCCCTTGGCCTCTCTGGGAACCACAGCCCTGCTGATACCTTGGCTTGAACTTCTGTCCTCCAGAACTGGGGACATTGGTGTCCCTCTCCAGCCCCCAGGGTGGTGCTGCACCCTTCTCTCACTGGGAAGGCAACATCCTGCCTGCTGTCCTGCCGGCAGCCTTACAGCAGCCATGGAGGCCCGGGTCCCACCTGCACACCCCACACCACGTGCTCTAGAAGTGGAGGATGGCAGCCAACTGAAGGTCACCAAGTGGCAGGACAGGAGAGTGAAGCACGGGAACACCAGGGCAGAGAGACTGCCACCCGCCTCCCTGGGCTGGGGGAGGTGGGCAAGGTGCAGAGTGTGGCTGAGGGAAGTCTGAGCGCCCGAGGAGAGGTGGGGCCCTCAGGCAGCGGAGCAAGTTCAGAGGCCTGCGCGGAGGCAGAAGGCTGAGAGCGGGCAGGGGACAGGGCCACCTGTGAGCTCTGAGACCAGGGCTGTGAGCACCACCACCCAGAGGCAAGGGGCCACCCCGGAAGCACAGTCATAAACCCTTGAGAGCCCTGCTGTCCCTAAGGATGGAGGACTGAAACCACCTGTTTGCAGAAATACCCAGAAGCCTCATTCATAATGGTCCCAAACTGGAATCCAAACAGGCAGCATGTGTATGCCTGTGTGTGTATGTGTGTGTGTGTGTGTGTGTGTGTGTGTGTGTGTGTATACATGTGTGCATCGCATATAAACGTGCACAGCTGTGGCACACCCACACGATGGGACACAGGTCAGCCTCCCTTGCTCAAATCGCTTGTGTTTTAGTCAGTTGTTTCACTGCTGTGACCGAAAGGCCCAACCAGCACAACTGTAGAGGAGGAAAAGTTTAGTTGAGGGCTCACCGTTTCAGAGGCCCTAGTCCATAGAAGGCCGGCTCCATTCCTCTAGGCTCCAAGTGAGGCAGGACATCATGGCGGAAGAGTGTGGCAGAGGGAGGCAGCTCACAGGGTGATCAGGAAGCAGAGAGAGACCCCACCCTCCAGATACAAAATATGTACCCCATGGCCACACCCCCAATGAGCCACTTCCTCCAGCCACACCCACCTGCCTCCAGTTACCACTCAGTCAATCCCATCAGGGATTATTTCACTCATTAAGTAAAGAGCAAGGCCCAACTGTTTCTCCTCCAAACCTTCTTGTATTGTCTCACACGTGAGCTTCTGGGGGACACTTCACATCCAAACCATAACAGTTTGGGACCAGAAGGGCTTCACATTTCTTTTTTTTTTTTTTCTTTCTTTCAATTTTGGAGTACCTGCACATGCCTAATGAGATATCTTGGGGACGAGACCCAAGTCCGAACACGAAATCCATCTGTTTCATATACACCCTACACATGTGGCCTGAAGGTAACTTTGGACAATATCTCAAGTAATCTTGAGCATGAAAGTTTCGTGCTGTGGAATTTTCCAGTTGTGGAAATAGGCTGGCACTCAAGATGTTTCAGATTTTGGAGCATTTCGGACTTTTGGATTCGGGATGGTCAACCTGTACCAGGTAGTAGCAGAGCAAGATAAAGCCCTCTGTGAGTTGAATGTGAGTCACACTCAGATGCCAAGTGGCACGTGAAGATGTGGCAGAATCTGACGTGCACAGAGTGGAACCAGTCACAGTCAACACTGCTGAGATCGGATGGAGGGCTGGTGGCTGGCAACGAGGGGCAGGGGATAGCAGTGTGTGCCCTCACGCTGGACACCCCACACTAGCCTCTCAGTAGGAAGAGCCCTTGGGCACTGAGACCAGATGCACTCCGGGGGGATTCTGCAGGCCTCTCGGTGTAAGGGAAAGGAGTCAGAAGATGAAAAGGCGGATGTGAAATGATGCAGGAGGGTTTCCAGGCCACCCTGCAGTCTCAGGGTCATGACCTCCCCTGGACCCCAAGCCGGGACAGGAAGTTAGAGAGGCCTCTGAGCTCAAGGTGACCCACTGCAAAGCTCTGGCAACCCACAGGAAGAGCGGCAGACTCAGGCCACTGGAGGAGTAGGCAGCAAGAAGCCACGTGGCCTCTCTCAGGTCAGGGACCCCAGGTCCTGCAAGCTCAGGACAGCCACAGCACCCACTGGACACCACTGCCTCCTGGCTGTCCCCGATTTCTGCTGCTCTCCTGGGATGTGTACGCAGAGCATGTGCACCTCAGAGAGGCAGGGGAGTGGCCACACTGGAATCGCCCTACGCAGCGGAAGACAACGGCAAGGCCAAAATCTTGGACCCCCGAAATTTGCCTTTGATGTCAACTCTGACCAGACTGGTACTCTAAAGCATCAAAATCCAAAGACAAGGAGGCCACATGTGTAAGGCATTATCCGCAGCATCAAGAGTCCGGCTCCAGGGGGATGCGCCCACGCCACTCACCCCACCAAGCCTGCAAAAATCACTTGGCGGGAAACATCTTCTATGTAGCAGGAGCCACGCTCTGCTTCCTGGAGCAACAAAGAGGTCCCCTGCCCAGCAGGTCAGAGAGGGTGACACCAGCAAGAATGGACTCACAGCCAGGAGAGTGGTAAATGCAGCTGTGTCTGGGAGAGCGTCTCTCCATCTGCACCAACCACAAAAGTGCTGGGAAACGCGTCCGCACAGTCCTGACACAGAACCTCTGGGCAGAAGCCTCCGAATGACATCGGCGTTTATTTTCTGAGAATGCTGACGCGGGCTCCTCCAGGTCCCCTCTCTGCAGAGAAGAGGCGGGAGAGCGTGTTTGGATTCTCTGTTCTTCCTTTCTGCAGCGAGATGTCTAAGCAGAGACTTCCATCTTCTCTGCAGAAATGAATGTGCTCATTATTCATGACGGTTTCTTCCAGCTGAAATAAGCCCATGCCCCGGTTCGTGGAATCGCCGAGCAGGTACTGATAAATAAATGGGGGTCTGTAACTCCCCAAAGGCTTTTTCCCTTCCATGACTGGAATCTATTTTAAACATCACATTCTCTCCACCTCCCTGGTTTTACTGAGCTGGCAAAAATCACATCTTGCTGGACAGAGCTGTGGACGGTGGGACCCATCCAGAGAGACCCGTCCTCACCGACATCACAGGAGGTGGCCGCTGCTCACACGGGCAGCCAGAGGAAGCTGAGTCCTCTGGCTTCACAAGAGTTCACGCTTGCAACCTGAGCCACGGCTGCCCGGGTTTTCAAACACACCAGATATCCAATTCCGCCTGCTCAAGGGCTTTGCTCTGACCCAGTTTCCTGCCCCGCTGTGCTGGGTGTGCAGTCCAAACCCGGCCCCACAGCAGGCAGCACGCAGCTCAGGAACCCCAGGAGGAGGGGAGTGGGGGGAAGCCGGGGGAGGGAGCCATGGTGAAGTCAGTCCCCACGCACATGGCACAAGGCACAGCTCCCGCATGCTGACCCCACAGCAGAATTTTAAAGTGTCCACGCAGCCGCTCGGGGCCAGGCACCACCTAGGGCTCAGTGTTTTTCAACTGGGGGTGCAAACAGTTTTTTTCCTGTATAGATAAGGGTGACTGTTACCAACAAATCTTTGCTGTAGTGGTGTGTGTGGGCGAGCGTGCCAACGTGAGTGCACCCGAGTGTGCATGTGCCAAGATGCTGTGGGTCACTGTCAGGCCCGAGAGCCGCCAGCCTAGACACCTACACAGCCAGGCTTCCTGGCTGTCACAAAGTTTTTGCATTCTAATAAAAACGTCTGGGCAACACTCTGCATGCACTGGAACCTCTCTGAGGCTCAGCTCCGTGACACTTCATGTGTGTCCGAAAACAAACTCTGCCAAGAAGGGATATGACAGGAGTCACGGCACCTCGAAGTCCCCACCCCCAGGAGGCACCGGCCGACCCCACTTACCCAGGGGCTTCTGGTCAACCCCAGGCCCGTCCCTAACAGGCCCTGCAGGACACTGGGGCGGGGAGGGGACTTCCCACGGCACACGCCAAGCCCACCTCCTCTCGTGGCACCAGGCCCGCACACTCCTGCCCTCGCCGTGTGTGGGAGGGCAGGTGCCGCTGGCACGCTCCTCACAACGTGCCCTTTAAAGCAGAGTGCTGGCAGATGTCACCCACTCTGCCAACAAGGCTCGTCCGTGTGACAAGTCTGGCAGGCGTGCCAGGACTCCCAGGACGTGTGATGTGAGTGTGAGTGTGTGTGTCTGTGTGTGTGTGCGTGCTGTGGTGCGTTCTGTTCTGTGGTGTGTTCTGTGTGCGTATGCGTGCCTGCGTGTGCCTGCGTGCATGCTGGGTGTGCATGGCGTGTAGTATGCGTGTAATAGGCGTGTCCGAGTGGTACTGGGCATGTGTGCTGCAGTGTGTGTGAAGGGGGTGTGTGTACCTGGGTGCTGTATATGCACAGTGAGTGCAGAGTGCACGTGGTCTGTGCGTGCAGTACACGTACGCATGAACACGGCATGTGCTGTGTGTTTCCGTGTAGCATGTACGTGCTCTGTGAATGGGGTGGTCTATGAACGTGTGCTGTGTGTGGCTTGGGGCACGGGGCAGGGGGCGTTTGTGTTTGGTACCAATGTCTGCAGTGTGGTGTGGGCGGGGGTGTGAGGCGTGCGGATGGATACTGGTGTGTGCTGTGGTGTGTATGTGTATGTGGTGTGGTAAACGTGTGTGTGCATGTGTGTGTGTGTGTGTGTGCAGGGGCGGTGGTGACCTGTGGGCACCATGGGATGTGTATGCTGTGTGACTCGCGTCTGCTGTGTGTGTGTGACAGAGACCTGGAGGCACGCCTATCCGCCTCTTCCTTTGGTGTCTCCCTTCTGATTTCCACAACGAGTGTTCCTGCAGAAAATCTGAGATCCAAGATCTCATCCTGCAGGCGAGACCCAAGAAGCAAGCGGGAGCCCTCCAGGGCCACACCTCTGACCTGCCGGGGTCAGCACAGAGCCCCAGCAGCGGGCCTCACTACTGCTGCTCCATGGACTGGTCAACCGATGTGTCCTGCCGGTTCCCATCCCATGAAGCACACCTGCCACCAGCGTTTTCAAAGACTGACGAATATCGCGGTACCACCTCCTACCTAACCGTCTCGCAGTCGCTATCTGCAATTTCCATCTACAAACACTGAATACTCTTTTCAATAACTGCTTCTTGGCTTCCATGATTGTTTAGGATAAGCTAAATTCGCCTTCATTCACATTTCAATGCCAAAGGGCGCTGCATGCTTAAAACCTCTGTGATGCCCTGACCCGCATCACCACCAGGTATGCGCCGCGCATGCCACACATGGACAGCATGGCTCAGTGCAGGGCTTCACATCATATATCCAAGTCGCCACTGAGAAGCACCAGCACCACTCTGAACACGGACCTCATGGCTTCCGTGTCTGCCCAGACGCCTGGGCAAGGAGGCCGAGGAAGAAGCCGGCCTCGGGGGCCACGATCTGCACGGCTCCCCCCACGTGACATTCTGGAAAAGCCTCTACAGCCAGAAAATGAGCCCGGCTTGCCAGGACTGGAGGAAAAGAGCTACGCCAAAGAGGCCCACGGACACTTTCTGAATTATAGGACGACCCCCATCTTGAGGGGGTCCCCGATTCTTACCGCGTCAAAGCTCACAGGATGGGCGGGAGCGGCACCTGCAGACCCAGCTGCACAGGAGGCCGCCGGGGCCGTGAGACCCAAATAAAAGGGGCCACGCAAATAAAAGGGGCGGCGGATGCAGCTCAGGTAGATGCCCTGGGTTCCATCCCTAGTACTGAAGAGGAAAAATCAATGGGATTCACCCTACTTACAGACAAAACAAGCCAAACCACATAATCATTTCAGTAAACCAGAAAAAGCGAAGGATCAAGCTCGACATCTCTCCACCATAAAAATTCTCAGCAAATAAAAACTTCCTCCACCTCATAAAAAGCTTCTAAGTAAAATATTCATTTAATACCACACTTGACAAAAATAAATAAATGAATGAATAAATTCTTTCTGCCCAAGGTGGGGAGCAGGGAGGGATGTCCACTTTCACCACTTTTGTTAAACCCTGTTCTGAAGTTCCAGACAATCAAGGAGAAGAAAGGGAAGGAAAAGGCATTCCCACTGGAAGGAAAGGAGGAAAGGGAACTCTCAGCATCACGGTCAGGGTCACAAGTGGAAAATCTTATGGGATACAGAAAAGCTACGCAAGCGGATTTGGAAAGGCCAGAGGATCAACGATAACTGGATTTCTACACACCAGCGATGAACACATGGAAAAACTCTTTTAAAAATCCATTTAAAATAACATTCAAAAATTAAGAAGCACTTACAAGACCTGTATAGTTGTCGACCATAAAACTATGCTAAGAGAAATTACGGAAGACTCCCAGTGGCTTTGGAGGCTGAGGCAGGAGGATCACGAGTTCAAAGCCAGCCTCAGCAAAAGTGAGGTGCTAAGCAACCAGGGAGACCCAGTGTCTAAACAAAATACAAAAAATAAGAGGGTTGCGGGGGCTGGGGAGATAGCTCAGTTGGTAGAGTGCTTGCCTTGCAAGTACAAGGCCCTGGGTTCAATCCCCAGCACTGGGGAAAAAAAAAAAAGGGGGGGGGGTTGGAGATGTGGTTCAGTGGTCAAGTGACCCTGGGTTCAATCCCCGGTATCTCCCCCTCCAAAAAAATAATTACAGAAGATAAAAATACGACATAAATGCAGTGATCAATGGTCAAGAAACTCGTACTGCAACCGTGTCGATTTTTCTCCGAATGAACTTGAGGCGTTAATGTGATTCCAGTCAAAATCCAAGCAGGCCTTCTGTAAGAAACTGACCAACGTTTTACATCTAGAGGGAAATGGGAAGGATCTGGAATTGACAATACGATTTTGCAAAAGAATTGAAACTGTCCTATGACCTAACTCAGAGCGTCCTTACAAAGGAATAGTCCTGAGAGGACATGGTCCCCAGCCCCATGGGGAATGAGCCACAAAGAACAGGACAGAATCCAGAAACCAAGTCATACAGATCGCGACAATTACTCTTCAAGAGGATGCCAGGATACTTCAATGCAGACAGAACGGGTTTATTCTAACAAACGGTACTGGAACAACTGGATACTCATGTGCAAAACAATGGATCTCCGTCCTCACCTCCTCGTTAAAAAGTAATCTGAAATGGACAATAGATTCAAACACACAAGCTAAAAGTACAACATTCTCAGAGAGAAACACAGGCGAAAATTTTGATGACAAGGGAAGGGGTTAGGGAAAGATTTCTTAAACAGGAAACGAAACACGTGAACCCTTAAAACGACTGGACTTTCATCAAGACGTAAAGAACTGCCCTTCCAAAGATGGCATTAAGGAAACAGAAGGGCAAGACACAGATCAACAGAAAATATTTGAAATACAAGTATCTGACAAAGGATCTGAATCCAGAACAGGTAAAGAACTCTTGCAACTCAAATATGGACAAATGATCCCACTAAGAAGAGTGCAATAGGTCCGACCAGAGACTTCCCCGAAGAATACTCCCAGCTAATAAGCTCAGGAGAAAATGCACAACTCAAATGTCAGAGGGCAAGCACTATGTCAATCCCACCAGAACAGACGATGAAAAGACGGACAGCAGCAAGTGCTGGCAAGGACGTGAAACCAGAACCAGCTGCGGCTCTCAGGCTGGAAGCAGAGGGAACGCAGGACGGACTCTCTGGGGAGCGTGCCAGCTTCTCACAGAGCAAACCGGGCACTCGCCACAAGATCCTGCAGCCCGACTCCCAGGCAGCCCGACTCCCAGGTAGTTCCCAAGGGACATGGAAACGAAGAGATGCATCAACTTGTGCCTGCGAATGCTCATGGCATTTTTTACTGTGGTAAAATGCACATGAAATTTAACATTTCAAAGCATGCAATTCAGTGGCATCCACAATGTTCTGCAACCACCACCATCAACGGCTCCAAAACACTTTCATCAGCTCACAGGGAAACTGCGTACAGTTAAGCATGACTCCCATTCCATCTCGTGGCTCCCTGGCAATTGTAAACCTGCTTCCCGTCCCTACGGATTTGCCTATTCATAACATCTCATAAAAATGGAATCACATACCGGGTGGTCTTTGGAACACCTACTTTCGCTCAGCAAGATGCTCTCGAGTTGGATCCACACTGCGGCGTGCCTCAGCAGCTCACTCCTTTTTACGGCTAAATACTATTCCACTGGTGCATACACCACATATTGCTTACCTGTCCATCCGGCAATGGACAGGAGGTGGTTTCTACCTCTGGGCTACTGTGAATACTGCTACTATGAACCGTGGGGTGTAAGTTTTCTTTGAGTCCATTTCCAACTCTTTGGAAGTAGAAGTGAAATCGCTGGGTCACAGGGTAACACCAGGCTTAACTTTCTGAGGAACCTCCAAGCGGTCTGGCAAAACGGTTGCACCATCGCCCCTCCCCCTCAGCGGTGCGTGAGGGTTCTGTTTTCTCCACACCCTCATCGACATGCGATTTTCCTGTTCTTATTAACGCCGTCTGGTGAGGTGTGAAGTGGCATCTCGTGGTGGTTCTGATTTGCATTTCTCTGTGACAAACGATGCCAAGCATCTTTCCTCATGCTTCTTGGCCATCTGTGCATCCTCTCTGGAGCTACGTTTACTCGTGTTTTATGGGTTATTTGTCTTTCTGTTGTGGAGTTTCAGCTCATAACCTTTTAATAGGACACAATTCAACCATCCACCAATAAGGGAATAAATAAACCATGGTTCCAACCATACAATAAACTACCATTCCACAATAAAAAAAGACACAAAGTACGGACATACCCAGCAATACAGAAGAACCTAAAGACATCATGCGGAATGAAAGGAACTAGACACAAAAGAACATAAAACATACAGTCCCCGTATCCCCAGTTTTGTTTTTAGTCACCCACAGTTAATAAGGCTCCAAAAATATCAAATGGAAAATTCTGAGAATAAACAATTCATGAGGCTTCAAGTGCACATCATCCTGAGCATCCTGATGAAATCCCACACTGTTCCACCCCATCCACCCGGGACGTGAACCATTACTTTGTCCAGCGTATCCGCCCTGTATACGCTACCCACCTGTTAATCACTCAGCAGCTATTTCAGTGATGAGACCGACTATCATGATACTGCAGTGACTGTGTTCAAGCGCCCCTTTTTTCACTTCATTATGGCCCCAAATCACAAGAGTGAGGACACGAGCAATCTGGACATGTCAACGAGAAGTCATAAAATGCTCCTTTTAAGAAGATGAAAGTTCCAGACTTAAGAAGAAAGATCACATGCTGAGGTTGCTAGGAAGGTATTTTGTCAGAAAATACACATAACTAATATCACCATATATTGTTATAACTGCTCTGTTTTATTATTAATCATGTTGTTTCTGTGCCTAATTCATAAGTTAAATTTTACCATAAGTACGCATGCATAGGAAAAAACAGTACACACAGGGCGTGGTACTATCCATGGTCTCAGGCATCCACTGGGGTCTTGGAACACATCCCCCAGGACAAAGGTGGATTACTGTGTGCTCTCACTCCAAAAACCAAGAAGAAACAAATCGAATTTGTAATAATCTAATCTAAACACATCAACAGTGGAGGGGGAGTGAGTACCAAGGGCAAGAGGGAATTGCAGGGGATGCTCAGGCCGGATGGTCCCTGGGGGCGCCACTCAGTCCTGCTGCAAGGGATCCTGAGAAAGATGAATGGCCGGTTCATCTGACCTGCCAGGTGGAGGCTTCCAAGGCTGCCCTGGATCCTGGTCACAGTGGCTGGCGAATATTCCCCCTCGAGCAGCCCCGCCCCAGGCCTGCCCCTCCCCCACGCGGGCTCCCACTTCCTGAGGGCAGGTGTCCTGGTGCTCTGATTCTTCAACTGCACCTGCAGGTCCCATGAAGCAGACTGCTGGTCCCGCCCAGAACCCCCAGCTTGGCCACGCTGCCTTTCTGATGAGTGCCCACGAACATGATCTGCTAGTTTCGAATCACGCCCCTGAAGCGTGCGCCATCCTCCAGCAAATGCCCCTAGACCACCGGGTCCCGTGCCATTCCCCAGCTCAAGAGCCACCTCAGGTGTGTCCGTCCACTTGATCTGGGCTCCAAGAGAGCAGGGCCTTCTGTCGCTTGGCTCCCTACTCTCTCGCGCCAGTTCCCACGGAACATTTGCTGGGGGAGCAGCGGATTTCCATGTAGCAGGCGACTCCGAGGTGGAAAGACCCTCTGAGGTGCAGTGGAGCCCCTTCATCTCTGGCTTCACTTTCTGTGCTTTCCATTTTACCCACAATCCACCGGGGTCCAAGAGTGATGGACAGCCCCACCAATGACTCACGAGTGTCACGCCAGGTTCAAGACAGTGTGTTGTCACAACAGTCCTGTTTTATTATGTTGTCGTTAATCTCTTACCACGCCTGATTTATAAGTAAAACTTTATCATAGAGAAGTACATAGAGGAAAAAACTCCCCTCCGTGGGATTCGGTATCACCCATGAGGTCAGGCATCTGCTGGGGTCTTGGAAGGTGTCCCCGTGGATAAGTGGGGACTAAATACGACAAAGAGGTCAATTACCAGGGCCCATAGCAGTGAGGTCCTGGGACCAGGACCCCTAAGACTCCCCCGAAGGAGGGGGACTTGCAGAATGGTCTGAATGGGTTAAGAGGCTGCGTGTCACCCGCAGCCTCCCTGGTGACCTTGAGCCCGACCTAGAGGAGCTAAGCTGAGAGCCACACCACCAGCACCACTGCTGGGCCCTCCTGGACCCCAGAAAATGGGCCAACAACAATGACAATGACAAAGACAACAAACAAAAGCTCCCAACACACACTCAGAACGGGTGGCCAAGCGCTGGCCTAACTGGGAACATACTGTCCTTCCCACAAATAGGACATGCACCGACCAAAGGGCCAAGCAGCCAGACTCCAGATCAAAGCAGGTCACACTCTCACAACTCCAAGTTCTTCCATCGGGTGAGGAAAACTTTTTTTTAAAAAAGAAAGAAATCAGAATTTCTAGCGACCTCTGCTCTTCACTCTGCAGACACCTACGCTTAATGCATCTTTTTTTTTCCTTGGTGGTCAGTAGCTTCAGGTCACCCCACAGATCTTCTACTATGTTATACAGGGGGAGCCTCAAATCCACTGAGAAGGCGGGAACAGGCCCCAGGCACAGGATGGGACGCAGAGGACCCAGGCCAGGCTCAGACCTGGCTTTGCCGGCCCTGGTCGACTCCTGCATGTCAGGGTGACACTGTCACTCATTTCAGGGTCCCCATCCCGTCCCCCCTACTGCTGAGGGTAGGATATCAGCAGGCCCACAAAGCCAATAATGACTGATCCACTGATTGCCTGATGTAAGCCAAATCATCCGCTATTAACTGTGTAGGAACACCAGTTTCTACAAACCAACCTCTATTTAAAATCCCTGAGAAAATCAGATGACGTCGCGGAGACGCCTTTCTTAAGATTGATTTTGTAATTACAAGAATAACTCCATGAACAGAAACCGACCGTACAGATGTGTGTAGACGGGACAAGGTACAGGTTCCCTTCCCCCCCGACACACTCACTTGCACATGCGCTTACACACTTACTCCCACTTCCACACGCACACTCCATGTACTTCCACACATTCACGCTTGGTTACAAGCACACACACTTCACCCCAGATCTCACTCACTCACACTCATACACTCACTCTCTCTCTCTCTCACACACATACTTAACCTACACACACTCTCACTCATTCACACACACACACACACACACACACACACACTTTCAAGCACACACACTCACAGCCCCCACCCTGCCCCTTGCTAGCTGTGTCCCTAGAGCCTGGGCCAGGGCCTGGCCCCGGTCCTAGTGCACACAGATGCTCCATAATTACCTGCCCGATACACGGGTGTGTCCTTCCAGACACATGGGGAAGAGTGTGATGTGCACACACGCATGTGAACACTTCCACGCCTGAGTCCCTATCCACTTGCCTGTGAACAGGACCATTCTAGGTATTCTACACCAAGGGGTTGTTAGGGTTTGGATCTGGACTGTCCCCCAGGGGCTCCTGTGTTGAAGTGTGTAGCCATGTCCAGAGGTGGGGCTCTGGGGAACTGGCCGGACCACGAGGGCAAGGGCTGGGACCTCCTCAGTGGATTAATCCACTGGTGTGGACCCGGGGAGGCAGTGGAACCTGCAGGAGGTAGGACCCAGCTGAAGGAAGGGGGACCTTGGGGTGTCCTCAGCCCCTTCCCCGCTCTGCTCTCTGCCTTCTGGCCGCCATGAGACCACAGCTCTGCTCCACCAGGCCCTGCCTGCCATGATATGCCCTCTCACCACAGGCCCGACAGCAGGGGGCAGCCGGCAGACAGGACCCTCTGACGCTGGGAGCCAAAGTAAAGCTCTCCTCCTTTAATTTGTCTTTCCAGGTGTTTTGTCCTAGTGATCAAAAGCTGACTATCACGGGGTGACGTTTTCACTTCACAGATTGGCACATCTTTAAAGAAAAACTTGAGTTGTTTCATGAAATAAAAGATTCAAAGGCTTGTTTGGGGGTGGGGGGACGGGGGTTCCCAAATTATTGTTAACTTTTGACCATGGAGTACTCAAAAGTATATACGAGTGGCCAGAACAGAATAAGGAACCAGGTACTTTCACCTAGACCCCAAACTGTCCTCCACAGACAATCCCTGCCCCTCCCCCGGACCAGGAGTACATCCCCAACACCTCAGAGCTTCCTCAGCAAATGCTGAGATTTATTGCTAAAGGGCAAAGATCATTTTAACATAACCACACTGCTGCCATTAAGGAATTCCTTAGAAGCATCACTCGCTCAACAAACGTCCAGCTGTCTCACAGGCAGCCCAATTCTGAAAGCTGTGATCTTGGATCAAATGTGGATCTGGTCGGGAGCTGTGGGTCAGGCTTTGTCCAGCGCCCACCATCTCACGGAGCCATCTGGAAGCAACACCAGGGAGGTGTGCAGTTGCGCAACCGTGGACTGCACCTGGGAGTTTAAACGGAGTGACAGTACCCTGGTCCCCCAAGGCTCACACCTGTCCCAGAGGAAGTACCCCATGTAAATGCAAATGCACTCAGGGAGGGTCAGCAAGCTGGAAAGGGAGCCACACAAAGCAAAGCAGCCAATCTGCTCATCCCAAAGATCCAGCAGATGGGTGGGCCAGTAACACCACCCTGTCTGTGTTCAGGGGAGGCCGCTGGCTCACCTCCTCAGTAGCCGGGTCAGCAGGTATTTCCTCCTAACAAATCTCTACTTTTTCCTGCATTACCTCTTGACAGCAGTCACACAAGTCCCCAGCAAAACCTGTCCCTAAAGAGTCTGCCCTACCAGCCCTGCTGTTGGGCTACGCCCTGAGTCATCCAGGGGCAGCAATAGCCCTGGATGGAGATGGCACGGGCAGAGCTGCCCGGCTACACCTGCCAACCCCAGGACAACAGACCAAGGCCAAGGCGAAAGAAGACCTTCCTCCAGTGCCCCTGACCCACTCCTCCTCACCTAGCCTATTCTTCCTCGTGGACCTCAACACTAAAAGGGAAAGAACCCGCACCAGCTGCAAACTGCACACCGCAGTCTTTCACCTAGCGAGGATCCTGGAGTGCCAGCCATCGGAAAGCTGTCAGTCTAAAAGAGCTGGGAGCTGGGAAAACGGGGTGCATCAGCCTGAGCAGGGGGACTTGGAGGCACAGCACAGTCAAGCTATCTTCCCAGGAGTCCTCTTAACCCAGCAAATTCGTAACATGAGGGGGGAGGTTGCTATAAATGACAAAACAATCAGGAAGCGACAAGGCATGTCAGAGCTAACCCAGGAAAAGTAGTGACGCCCTGATGGGGAACATGGGTCCCAGCACCAGCCCAGGAGCCTTGTAGCTCAGGGCTCAATACACTGGATAAGGGAGACAGATTGTTCTGCCACCCTCCCAGCCACACCCAAGCCTCTCTGGACAGGCTCCCTTTGGAAGCACAGTGAAGGGATGGAGAAACCATTGATCTTCGCAATGCATTATTGATTGTGCTGTTGCGCTGGCACCAGCCAACATTTCCTCCCTCCTCCCCTCCAGGCCAGCCATTAGTATGCATTCCCAAGCACTGGCCACACACACACACGGCCTGGTATGGGGAAAGAAGTTCTGGATAACATCTGCACCACACAATCCACTTGGACTATCCACAAGTGGATGATGTTACCAAGGACATCTCCCGGGCCCCAGACCCACTGGACAGCTGGGGCAGCATGGTCAATGCATGCACCCCAAACCTTGGCCCAAAGCAGGCCACCACCTGCCAAGACCTCAGCCACCCATGGAGATGCACTTTCAATAGACTGTGTGTGCCAGTCAAGTGGATGGGTTGGTCAGGCGTCCATAGATGGAGGGACTCAATGTTTCTATTTTGGACAGCAGACAAACAGACAAGCTGTTAGGGGGAGGCAGTGTGCTCCTCACAGGATCCCTCACTCCCATGCCAGCTTGAGATCTCCTAACAAGGGGCAAAGGGATGCCAAGCAGAGAAGCTTTATTTCTTTGTCTTACTGGCTGCATGGACTACAGACACTTTTATGGATGGGTCTGAAGGTCTATCATTCCCGGAGGAAGGACAGTCCATGTCCACAGAATCACCACCCCCATCCCATCCCCTCCCCTGAGGCCTGCTTTCTTTTCCCCCCACAGACAACTACCAAGACATGATGTGCACAGACACCAACGGTCAAAGTGACAATCAGGGCATTATCATCTCTACCAAGATCTTCTCCAAGTGCTGACAGAGGCTGCCTATTTCTGGGACACAGTAAACATTCCCAAATAACCTTGCCTGGGCAGCCAGTAGGAAGGCCCCAGGCCTGAGGCACATATGAGGTGACAGGCCACTGGTGTCACTTCACCCCCTGGAAAGGAAACTTCCGTTTGGTGGCGCCTGGTGGACTCAAAAGACTCAACAGGGTCAGATGGCTGGCCACAAGCCCCAGGTCCAGAAGGGCTTGGCCACCCACGGGCCTGGGATGTGCTCAACAGTGAGGTTTTCAAAACAAAAGCAGAACAATTTCATGTGGCAAATGCTCCAGAAAGGAGGGACGGGCTCTCCACACAGGCCTCATCAGAAGTGACCTGACCATCCACCGACTCCCATTCACCCAACTACCCTCCAAAATGCTAAATCACGTAAATAAAGAGGTGAACTGCCTGCTCAACCCTCCTCTGCATGCTCCTGCTGGTAAAACCCCCAGCAGAACCAGCCCCTCGCAGTTCACTAGGCAGCTGCAACAGGTGCAGCCTGGGCCATGGCTTGCGGTTCCGTGCGGTTCTAGAATAATGCAGCCCCAAACCTAAGGGAATCTAAGGCCTGCAGTGCCCACGGCCACCACGGCGGTCGCGGCAGACCTGCCCCACCTGTCTGAGTGCCCGGTGCTGCATCCGGCGCACAGAAGCCGCGGCCTCTGCGACCGAAATAGAAGCCGGCGGGGGCCCTGCGCTTGGCCGGTCGCAGCCGGGCCAGGCGAAGCCGGCCTGACCCCGGGGACCCGACCCCGCCGGCCAGAGCGCGGTGGGGCCTGGCCGAGTGCGCCGCCCCCTCCCCAGTCCGGGTCTGCAGCGCGCCCGCGCCCCCGCGCCCCGGGAGCCACCTGCGCGCCGGAGCCCGGCCGGAACCGGGAAGGGGAGGGATCCGGGGAAGACTCCTGGGGTCCTAGGGTTCGGACGAAGGGTCGGGTAGGAGGCTCCCGGTGGCGTTCCGGGAGGGGCTCGGGGAGGGACCCGGGGAGGAGTCCAGGGGGTCCGAGAGAGCCCGGGAGGGGGCTCCCGGAGGGGTCCAGGGTCCAAGGAGGACGCTCCAAGGAGGAGCCCGGGGTCCCCGGGTGCAGGGAAGGGGCTCCGCCACGGGGCCGTGCGGCCCCCGCGCACCTGCCCAGCTCCGCGCGCCAGCCCTCCCGCACCGGTTCCGCCGCTTACCTGGAGCGCGCGTTCTGCCCGCGGCGGCTCTCGGCGGGGCCCGGCCTGGCGAGCACCGCGCCAGGAATGGCGGCGGCGGCGGCGGCGGAGGCCAAGAGCTCGGGGAGGGGGCCGTGGGCGGCCTGGCGGCGCGGGATGCTGCGGCGCGCGAGGGCGCGGAGGCCGGCGCGGGGACAGAGGGCGCGGGGCGGGCGCGCAGGCCCCTCCCCCGCTCCGCTCCCCGCCGCCTCCTCCCCCTCGCCCTCCTGCCTTCGCTCCCCGCCCCTCGTCCCTCCCTCTCTCCTCCTGCCTCCTCCCGCCTCCTCCTCTCTCCCCCACCTCCCTTCCCCTCCCTCCCCTTTTTCTTGCCGGTTCTCCACCTTCGCCACACTCCTCTCTGCTCCCCTCTGCGCTCACCTCCACTGCCCTCGCCGTCTTCCACCCATCTCTCTCCGGCCCCTCCTTCCTCCCTAACTCCCTCCTTCCTCCCCTCCCTGCAGGCCCCCAGGAAGACCCCAGAAGCTGCCCCCCTACCCTGGTCTGGGTCTGCTGAGTAAAACACCGATTCCCAGCACTAGGTACCCTTCGCTTCCTACCTCATCACCTCCTAACGGACCAGCTTGCTCCTCCTGGGGCCCTGGACTCGCTCCACCCTTTCCAGGCTCTCCCCCAATCCCCAGGGTTTTATGCACCCGGCCCTGGGGCCAGTCCCTGCCTGACCTGGGCAAAGCATGCAGGCACCCAGGACACTGAGCTCTTGACTATGGACAAGAACATTCCAGACCAGGCCCTTTGCATTTTCCCAGAAGAGAGCAGGCACCTCCTGGAGTCTTGGTTTTTCCTGTAACAGGTCATGGTCAGGTGCCTTCTGCCCTGGAGGGAGAAATGGACTGTGACTTACATAGTTACTAGCCAGGAGGGCAGCTCTGCCCAGACGGCCATCCCCTCTCAAAGGGATCCAGTTCCATAACGAACCAGCCAGGATTTTCCCCAAATGTGAAGAATCAGTGTGGCTTGCCACGCACCAGGTGACCACAGGCTGCTTCAGAGTGAGCGGTTAAGGCAGTTCCTAAGTGACCAGATACCCAAGGGCCAGGGAGTTCCCATCTGGAGCTTTCAGTGCAGGGGTTGGGGGTGGTTAGAGAGCAGGACCTGGTCTAGCAAAGGTTAGGATGGCAGAACTGGGATTGAGTGGGTGGAATGGGAACTCACCACTTACCCCTCTGCTGCGTAGGCAAGGCGACCCTCAGGCTGAGGAATCTGGAGGAGGAATCTGACAGCTCAACTGAACTCTTGGTTCTTGCTTCCAAGGCGATCTTGGGTCTCAGCTCCACATCCTGCCTAACCTGGGCATAGGGTAGCCATTGGGGAATGTTCTGGGAACTCAGAGTGGTAGGTAAAGCCGGAAGCACTGTGTGTCCAGCGTTCATTCATGAGGACTGTTACAAGAAAGAAGATTTCTTTTCCAAGATCTCTTCCCGTTGTAGAAGTCCATGGATCCATGCCCCCATCCCATTTGAATTACAATGTAACAGAAACAGATCAGGCCAGGCTGATTTAACAGCCTCGGATGTCCTCAGAGGGGACACACACTTTGGATGTATAATTGCAAGTACTGCTGAGATCTAGGCTCCTTGATTCTTCACAGGTGAGCTACAACTAGAATATTGTGCCCTTGCTTGGTGTCTAAGGCAGCCTCACCAACATATCTGAGATATTAGTTAACACACCAGGAGCCTTCTTCATGTGAAGCACAAGATAGCAAAATCCACATATTTGCAAAATTGTCCCAGGAAGAAGTATTACCCTATAGGATTATGAAGGGCAAAACGAGGACAGATGGGTGGAAATTAGATGAGAAAGATGGATTTCTGCCCACTGTGAGCACTTTCTGACCTATCTTCCTGCCAGAGAAGTCGGCTGCCCCTGCAGGAGCCTGCCCTTCAGGGACAGTGTCTAGACAGATCTGGGGTCACCACAGAACGTCTGGAGGGGACCTTCAGCAGGTGGGCAAGGTGGAGCTTCTCAATGACTCTGGAAACCTGTCCTAACTTTTAGACCCATGTGCTCTGAGCCTGTTAGAGGGCAGCCCAGTTCAGAGAAGAAAGAGGTGGGCTTGGCCATCTGGAACTCATACTTGTGACTTCATGACCTTCAAGAGTCTTAAACCTCAGTAGCCTGTGTTCTTCTCATGTACAGGAGAGACGAGAGGCTCACAGAGGGTTGTGTTCCTGTCCCCTTACTTCAGTACCTCAAATACGGAGCAGTTGGATACGTAGGTCAGGATTTGCAAAGTGTGCTGCCCTTCCCTACCAGAACACCCACATGGCCTCTGTTCAGAGGAGGAAGAAAACTAAAGAGGTAATACTCAAGTCCCACATGAGAAACAAATTCAACTGAGGCAGCTTAAATGGCACAAATAATTCTCAGCTTCGACCATCACTAGAGCGAATGTGCATTGGGTTTCTCTGCTTCTGCTTTCAGTGTGGGCCGGCAGCTGTGTTCAGGTTGCCCAGATGGGGAGCATTTCATGTCTGGAAGAGCTGGCAGACTGTTTCACCTGTGGTTGCAGGTGTAGGTGTCCAGGCTACACCTGAGACAGGGTGAGCACGGTGAGTGGAGAAAGGGGACCCCAGGAGGGAGCTGAGACCTGCTTCCGGAAGTCTGGGGAGGTGTCTTTCTTTCCCTTATTTTTTTATTGGTGCATTATAGTTGTACATAGCATTACATATTTGTACATGTGCACAACATAATAATATAATTTGGCCAGCATTTCCCCTTTCCCTCCCCTCCTCCCTCCTTGGTGTCTTTTGAATGTGACCACCCAGTGCTCTGCAGCATGGAACAGCACCTCGACCCCTGCCCAGTGACTGCTGATACTGTGATGGCCACCCCCATTTCATCCCTGTCCTGCCCTCCCCCCTGCACCAGTTCTCCAAAATAAAGTGCCCCCTGCCAGTCACTCAGGGCCCCCTCAGAACTCCTGCTTCAGTCAGGAGGGAAGCCACAAAGAATTCTGAGGCCTCCAGATGCCTCGACCCACTCTCACCGTGACCCCCCGCAGGCCATGGGAGGCTATTTTCCTAAAAGCCACACCAGGAAATTTGGGGTTGCAACGGCAGCAGAATGCAAATGAAGGCCTGCAGCGTGGTTGCTGTTGCTCTCTGAGCAGGCACAGTGTCTCAGCTGTCAAACCACGGAGTGTAACTGAAGTGGTTAGGCCTATAATCTAGCCCTCAGCACAGTCTACCGAGGCACTTCCCACATCTCTGAGCGCACAGTGTGGGTTAGCAAGCCTTCCTCTGTCAACCAATGGGGCGTAAATATTCCGGAGAGGCTGTGCATTGCCCCCATTCCCACCAGGGGAGACTCTGAAGTCAGTAAGGATGGGACAGGATGCTGCCCTGCTGCTCTCTTATCGGCTCCCTTGGGTCTCATGCTAATTTCATGGAACTTCAGACAGGATGTGAAACCACCCCGAGTCAGACGTGGGCTGCAGGCTTACACCCGCCTCAGGGCACAGTCTCGAATCTCAGAGAACCACAGGGCTGGGTGAGGATCAGTTCCTCAGAGGACAGCTGGGTGCTGAGCAGACAGAACAACGCATGCCAGGTGTGTGAGAGCCAGAGGGTGCAGAGGAATCACCGGGTACTCATTCGGGTGTGGAGTTCCCCATGGTCATAAAGGAAAACACAGTGGTTTGGCCAAGATAGACGTTTTCTTTAGTTCGTGTGTAACATTGCTGGAGGCAGACAGGCAGACCAGGACAGGGGGACAATGTCGCCATCTTTCCTCTGAATGCTACCACGGACCCAGTTAGAAGAGTTCGATCCCTAGCTCCCATAAACCAGGAAGAAAGTGAGCAATAAATTCTATAGACCAGGAAAAGCCTCGATAAATCCCATAGACCAGGAAGAGCACCAAAGACCCTTAAATGAGGAACAGCATAATCAATAGACCAATTATCAGTAGATTTAACAGATAAGGAACAACATGATCAGTAGACCTAGAGACCAGGAAGAGTGGGACTGGTGGACCCAACAGTACCAGGAAGTGGCCCACATGGCTTCTGTCCCATGCCAACAACCAGAACTTGCTCATGAACTCACATGGAGCTGCAAGGGAGATTTAGTAAGGTGGCAACTAACTGGGTGTGTATTCAGCTAAGGGCTTATGATATTAAGGAAGGGAATATAGATACCAGTGGATATTTAGGACACTACCAAACACTAGCATAATCAGTGCTATTATAAATTCAAGTGGAAAACTGTTCATCTATTAGAATGTCCAAAATTGAAAATATCCAGCATTGGCAAGAATGTTGAGCAACTGGGACGCTCATTGCTGTTGGAAGTGTAAAATGGGAAAATAAAAAAGAAGTATTAGGAAAACATTTGACAGTCTAAATATTTTCAATACTAAATGTAAGTTTGCCTTATAACCCAGCACTTTCTCTTCCAGGCACATACCTAACAAAATTAAGTGCTTATGTTCACCAAAAGGCATATACAAGAATGCTCATAGAAGCTTTCATTGTAAAACAATCCATCAATAGTAGATTGACAACACTGTGGTGTATTCACACAATGGAATACTGCTCTGCAATGAAAAATGAACTCCATGCAACGAAATGAGTGGATCTTTTAGACATAATCTGAGTGAAAAAGTCAGACATTAAAAAGCCCTGCTAGCTAATTCTGTCCATCTGAAGTTCTCTAATAGGCAACCATAACCAAGTGATCAATGTCAGAGTAGCAGTTACTCCTGGTAGGTCTGACTTAGAGCGGACTCAGTGGTGGGGAACAGAATCTTGACTTTGTTGATTACCTAATTGCATACACATGTTGAAATCCATTGAGCTCTGCGCTTGAATTTTGCAAGTTATACCTCCATGGAAAAAACACACAAATGCAAGGGAGTAAAGGAAAGCATATGTATTAAAAATGATGCTGCACTCAGCTCTCAACAGAGGCCCTGCTCTTGGTTGGGATTGCCTGCCCCCTATTTCAATATGTTATATCAAACACATTATGTTAGTCAACTTTTCATCCCTGCAACAAAGCACCTGAGAAGATCAACTTATAGGTGGAAAGATTTGTTTTGGGTCACCGTTCCTGAGGTTTCAGTCCACCACGTCACACGGCTCTGTTGTCTCTGGGCCTGCGATGAGGCAGGGTATCGTGTTGGAAGGGTGTGGCGGAGCAAAACTGCTGAGCTCTTTGTGGCCAGAAAGCAGAGATAGTGGAGGAGAGAGCCTGCTTTATAGCACAGCCGCTCCCCACAGACCCATTGTCCACGAATCCACTGACCATTCGTCCACAGTGAGCTGACCCCCGCCCCCCGTGACCTCTCACCTCCCCAAGGCTCTACCTCTGAACACTGCAGTTTGGGGGACCAACTGCACAGGAGCCTTTGGGGACCTTCCAGATCTAAACCAGAACACACATCAAAAACCTACTGGAGCATTCCTGACGGGCAGTGACGGCCTGCAGGCTGACCCCTGCTTCCTGATGGAAACTCAGCTTGCAGAGCAGGTTGTGTGTCCTCGCCAGCTCACAGCCACTATGTGTGCACCCGCCTCAGAAGCTTCTGGACAAACCCAGGCAACAACGGCACGCCCCCCCCCCCCCCCCCCCGCTTGGGGTTAGTCCCTCGACGAGGTGGATTGGCCACCCGTGGGACCTGGCAGCGAGGGTGCCTTGGGCTCAGGAATGGACAACCCAGTGATTCTCGCCCTCCTTTGGTTATGCAGACGCTTGGAGAGTGAGAGAATTGGGTTCTTTGGGGAGAAACATGGAAGACATTTCTCCTCTTTGGGTCTGCTCTGGGGATCAGATAGCCTTCCTCCCGGCATCTTGAGCTCTGCCTGCTCTCTGCTCCAGCACCTCGCTGCACCTCCTTTTCCTTCGGTCAAGATCCTTCATCATGGCCAGGCCTGGTGGCTCACTCCTGTAATTCCAGCAGCTCAGGAGACTGGGGCAGGAGGATCACAAGTTCGAGCCAGCCTCAGCAATTGAGCAAGGCCTTAAGCAACTCAGCAAGACTCTCTCTCTAAATAAAATGCAAAAAGGGCTGGAGATGTGGCTCAGTTGTTAAGCACCCTGGGTTCAACCACTGACACCAAAAAAAAAAAAAAAAGAAGTCCTTTGTCATATTGGCTGGGGCCCTGACCCAGCACCAAGTGTTGTGCTATAGAAGTCGCCTGCCTTCAATGAAAACACCACATGCCCTCAAGTGGCCGCAGCTCCTGCCTGCTTAGGATAATTTATGGAGCATCCTGAGTGGAGAGTCTACTCTGGATTTGGTAGCAGAAATCAAATGTGTGTTCACCTGGGACCACGTCTGAGCATCATCAGGCAAGCCTGCCCCGTTCCTGACCATGCCCACGGGCTGTCCACGGCCCCTCCCTCAGGGACCAGGCCAGCTCTCTTCGAGGCCTGTACTTTGCCGTGATCATCACCGAGTGTACTAACACAAACCCCACGGCCCAGGTCGGTCACTCGACGTGGTCTCTTCATTCAGTCCGAGGCACAGAGGGGTTTTTTGTATGTGCTAGGGATCGACCAAGGCCTCGCCCATGCTGGACAGAACTCTACCACAGAGCCACGTCCCCAGCCCAGCTTCGTGCCATCAAGAGAGGCCGTAAATGGTAGAATGATACTATCCAAATGATGCTATGTACATTTATGAATATACCGCAGTGAATTTCCCCTTCGTGTACATCTATAAAGCACTAATTTAATAAAACTATGCATAAATACAAGGAAGACCCCAGTAGAGTAGAGGAAGGGGAGGAACTGAGGATGAAGTGGAGCAAATTCTGTTCCCTGCTTGGATGATGATGTCAAATTGAACCCCAATATTGCATAGACTCATAATGCACTAATAAAAACAGGAAAAAAGGAAAAAGAGAAGCGGTAAACACAGATGGAGAGACCACTGCCAGTGTGACGTGGCGTACTGATTTACGATAAACTTTTTTTACTCGTAGAAGGAGTACATTCTAGAATAACCATAAAAGCATGTGACCGTATACTACAGTGAATGCTTGTGCGGTTTTTTTATTATCCTTTTCGAGTGCTGTGGACTGTGCACAACTGGGTGTGTCGATGCTTTTATGTGGCTGGTGTACCTTAGGTTTGTTTATACCAGCAGCGCCACAAACGCGTGAGTGACGTGTCGTGATGGGAGGCCAGCAGGGGGCAGGGGTTTTCAGCCCCATTGTGATCTTGAGGGACCACTGTACACGTGGTCCACTGTTGAGTCAAATGTCAAGATGCAGAACCTGACTGCACTGGCAGATACCAACCTGGCACTGGGTCCGGCGTGCATGCCGGTAATCCCAGGTACGCGGGAGGTCCAGGCAGGAGGATTGCAAAAGGTCTAGGCCATCCTGGGCAGCTTTTGGAGACCCTGTCTCAAAATAAAGTTTGATGAGGACTGGGGACATGGTGGGGCCCTTGCCTAGCATGGATGACGTCCTGCTCAATCCCCAGCACCAAAGAAAATGAGCAGCTACTCTCAAGAGTTCGTGTTTCCCACTCACTGAGGGCAGTTTCATTCGATTCCCACTGTGTTAGTTCCCCAGAGAAGCAGAGCCAACAGACAGTCATTGAGAGAGACTGACATGAGGGACTGGCTCACAAGCTTGGGGACACGGACATGGTCTCCCAATTGGCTGCCCACAAGCTGGAGACCTGGGAGAGCAGACGGTGAGATCCAGTCCAAGTGCAAAGGCCTGAGAATCTGAGCCAGTGGTGTGAGTCCTGGTCCAAGGGCAGGAGCAGTCCGCTGTCCCCGGTCAGTCAGGCAGGCAGGAAGAGGACAACCCCCGCTTCCTTCTCTGTGTTCTATTTGGGCGGTTGAGGTACCGGATGATGCCCACCTGCACTGGAGAAGGCTGTCCACTTCCCTGGGTCCCCTGGTCTCATCCTGAACCACACACAGGCACACCCAGAAGTGACGGAAGTGACGAATAAACTGGGCACCCTGAGGCCCAGCCCGGTGCACACAGAACTACTGGCCACACCCTCTAAGTGAGATGAACCCTACGTCCTTGCACACCCGCCCCTCTCCCTCCGTTTCACCTTCCCTTTCCTGTTACCCACTTGTCAAGGCTTGATTTTTGTACATTACAAATTTTCTCTCTTATAATCCTCAATTTAAGAAAGAGAATGACGCAGACGAACCGGTGCGTGATCCTAATTCCAGACATCACTCCCAAGTGAGGCCGCAGGACAGTCCTGGGGAGGAAATGGTATTCCTAGCCACTGACTCGGTGCTCCCAAGAGGACACGACTTCCAACACCACAACCGGCAGGCCCTCTGCTGCTACCTGCCATGGTTGGACCGTGTGCCCGAGCCCACATGGTAAAGGGTGGTCCTCAAGGTTGTGCTACTGGGAGGTGCTGGAACCTCTAGAAGGAGAACCTCCAGCGGGAGGTCTTCAGGTCCCTGGGGTAATGGCCTCCAGGGGGATTGTTGGGCCCTGGTTCCTCCTCTTCCTCTTTTCTTCATGGCTAGGAGGTGAGTGGTTTTGCTCTGCCACAGACTCCTGCCATGATGTGCTGCTTCACCACATGCCCACAGTCACAGGGCCACTTGATCATGGGCTGAAATCTCCAAAACTGAGTCTAAATAAACCTTTTTTCTTTATAAGTTGATCATCTCAAGTATTTCATTATAGTGATGGGAAGCCGATTGACAGATCACTTATCAGTTTCTCAAAACCATGCCATCACTAGGTGATCAACAGCTTTGCTCTTGTCTGAGGCTGGTCATTGCTAATAACCCTGATTCTTCTGGCAGAGCTGCTTGCCTTACTGCTCCCTCTGGCCCTGGAAGCAGGATGCTGGACCTGCTCTCCTTCTTTCCTTGTCCAGTCTACCTGTCCTGGGTTGGAGTCCTGCCCCATGAACCCATGTTGCCATCCTTAGTTGACGCCCTCATTGTGATGGAGCAACTCCTTCAGTGGCCCTGCCAGGAGATGCTCGAGTGGAATTCCAGCTTGGCTACTTTGAAGATCTTGCTTCTCTCTCTCCTTAAAAGTTTGTTCTATTTAGTTATACACGACAGCAGAAGGCATTTTGATTCATTGTACACAAATGGAGCACAACTTTTCATTTCTCTGGCTGTACATGATGTAGATTCACACCATCCACGTAAACATACATGTACACAGGGTAACCATACTCAATACTCATTCCACCGTCTTTCCCACCCCCATGCCCCTCCCCTCCCCTTGCTTCCCTCTGCCCAGTCCAAAGTTCCTCCATTCTTACCTTACCCACCTCCATTATGGATTAGCATCCACTTATCAGCGAAAACATTTGGTCCTTGTTTTCTTGGGTTTGGCCTTATTGCACTTAGCGTGATATTCTCCAACTCCACCCATTTACCTGCAAATGCCATAATTTCATTCTAATTTATGGCTGAGTAATATTCCACTGTGTATATATACCACAGTTTCTTTATCTATCCATGTATTCAAGGGCATCTAGGTTGGTTCCACAGTTTAGCTATTGTGAATTGAGCTGCTGTCAACATTGATGTGGCTGTGTCACTGTAGTGATGCTGATTTTAAGTCCTCTGGGTATAAACCTGGGAGTGGGATGACTGGGTCAAATGGTGGGTCCATCCCAAGGACCTTGCTTCTCTTGCACCTCCTAGTGTCACTGTTGAGAAGCCCAGGGCCATTCTGACTCTCGGAACTTTGCTGGTGACCTGTTTTTCTCTTTGTCCCTGGTGTTCTGGGTTCCATGATGTACCTTGGTGTGAGTGCCTTTTTGTCATTATTCTCACTGTAGGAAAACCTGGTGGCTTGCTTATGGAATGCCACGGACCCTCCAAATCCAGGGGCTCCCTGTCTGGGGACTTCACAGTGGCCCATGGTGTGCTCTGTGATTGGGCCTGCGATGGCTGAACCTGAACCTGTGCAGAGACTGCCCCACATTATTCCTTAAAAAGGCAGAATAACAATTATTTATGAAGCATTCACACCACACTGGCTGCTATAAGTGATCCAGAGATAAATGAACGTCCAGAGTGAAAGTGTGTGTAGGTTATATGCAAATACCATTCCATTTCCTTTGAGGATTTGAGCATTTTATTAAGGATTTGGTATCAAAGGTGGTCTTGGACTCAAATCCCAGCAGGTATCAAGGGGTTTCCTGTTCTCTGATTTCTCTCTTTGTCTACCTCCTGCTCTTCAGATCTTGGACTCTGTGAATCGACCCTTTGATTTTCTTAGCTTTTCTCTTTTATTATCCATCTTTTATGCCTTTTTGTTCTACTTTTTGATGCTCTCCTTTCTCTTCTAGTCTTTCCATTACCTTTTTTCCCCCCTCCAGATATCTGAATTTTAATTTCCAAGAGTTCTTTCTTATTCTCAAAATGCTCCTTTTTCACAGTTACCTTGTTTTCATTTCATGGATACAATTGTGTCTCTTTGCTCTGAGGATCTTCACTGGAGTATTTGGGGAAATTTTTGGATCCTCTATGGCTGTCTACCTTTCTTCTGTGTCTCTTCTCCTGGATGGCTTGATCTCTTTCTTTCAGTTCTGAGGCTTCCCTCCAGGTGATCCTGGGATACTCACAAAACTCTAGAATCCCTGATAGATCGCTGGTAACTTCACTGTAGAGTACTCAGGCAGGAAGAAGAGACTTCTCTGGGACCTTGACTTTCAGTGTCAATCAGTCTTTTCTCCCGGGCTGTGCATTTTCCTGGGAAGGAGTCTTTCTCATTTACTTGAATGGGGAAGGAGGAGTCGCCCCTGCTTACCCTTGCTGCCCTATTCTCAGGCTGAGTGGAGAAGGGGTTGGAAGGATTCCGCCATATTGATTTTCACCTCCTGGACCCTGCCTTCTCCTGTCTCTGGCATCTGAGCACAGAAGAGTGTGCCTTGCACTTGGCTGCACATATTAGAGACTGGACATTAGAGTCTCTTTGTTGCTTAGATTTTCCACCCAGTTTCCCCATTTTTGGTGTCTACTTCATCTCCACTTCCAGAGACCTGCAATTCCAGAGACTTCCCTGGGTGCTGTGTGAGCCCGTCTTGATTCAACTCCCACCTTCCAGGTGCTTCACTCCCTCTGGTCTGCTAAGTTGGAACCCAGCATCCATCTGTTTTTTTAGCTTCCAAAATTTTGTTGACATCTTTCAACGACTGTCGTCTCTTTTTCCCTTCTCCTGATTGCTCATTCCCACTCCTCCAACATTTTACTATGGAAATTTCCAAACAGACAGGAAAGTTGTGAAACTCAGATGGTGAGCACATGGCTACCTATCATTAGTTCTACCACAAGAGTGCCCTCACCTCTCTGTCCATTGGGAGATCCCTGCATCCAGACGTGAATCCATTTCATTCTAAAAAAAAAAAAAAAATACATTCTGAATTGCAGACAACAGTCCACTTTCCTTAAATACTTCATTTAAAAAATAGAAGTTAGTTCTTACCGTTTCTTTTGCAATGTCTGAGGAAATGAGTTGAAACTTACATAACATTCTCTTGTGTTCCTGGAACTGTGGAGGTTTTTCCCATGGTTAGCAGTTCTGCCTGTTCATCTTGTTCCTCTCTCTTATTGTAAGTTTTCCCAGGTGCCCAGTACGTCTTGGTTGACTTTGTTTTAAAGAATGAAGACCTGAGTCAACTGGGCTAGGTAGCTGGCTTGTTCTGGACCGTGGTATGAAGAGTCCCTCTAAATTAGTGTGTTGACAATACCAATGTGACAGGTGGTATTAAGAGGGCCTTAGGAGGTGATCATGCCATGAGGGTAGAGCCCTCCTGGGTGGGATGAGGGCTTAGGGAGCGGAGCTCACTGTCTTCCACCTCTTCTGCCCTGTAAGAACACAGAGAGAAGTCACCACCTTGGAGACAGCAAGCAACCTCCTCCAGACACTGGTCTGCTTTCCAGCTTCTAGAAAGAACTATTATGAGAGAGAACTATTATGTCTAAATTATCTGGTCTCAGGCATTTTGGTATTGCAGCACAGACCAGGGAAATCCACCTCTGCCTTTGAGCCCCTAGGTCTATTTTCCCATAGGGAACGATTCCTGTAGGTAACAGGAGCTCAGTGCAGGTTAAGGGCTGTGGGTTTGGGGTTGGTTTGGGGAGGAGGAGGCCGGAGCTGGCTTTTAGAGTGGGCACCGAGAAAGTACGGAATGGCATGACGTGATGGATTGCTGTGGAGTCCCTTAGCTCGGCTTTTCCACATGGCTCAGGGTAGCTGAAGAGCTCTTTGGTGCTTGAGGGGCAGGCAGGACCCCTAGATTCTGCGTGGCTCGCACATCTTGTCTGGTTCGCTCTCTAGCCTGGTGTGGGCAGGACACTCGCCAGGCCTAGAGGCACTCCCACCATGACCAGGTCCACCCTCAGCTTCTCTGCCCTTTGGGAAAGGTGCCTGGCTATCTCTGAGATGAGGGGTCTCCTCCCACAGGACCCCAGGTTGGGTGGCTGCCTGGGGGTGAGGGGCTCACAGGGGTCCAGGCTTACCCAGAGTCTCCTTTCACATCCATACTCCCAGCCAGCGCCTCCCCTGGGCTTCGGTGACAGCAGCCTCCCCCAGGCTAGAAGTCAGAGTGGACACCACACACACTGGTTATGTATCTGACGGAGCCCGTGGAGCTCTTGAGGAAGTCACAAAGCTTTTAACAGGGCTACTTCTGCTTGTTGTCTTGGTTTCTGTGTTCCTCCTTAGATGGTTGGCCTTATTCCTGTCGTGATCATAATTTAATTACTTAAGTGCCCCTAATGCTCCTTAATGACTCAGGGCGTTTGCCTGTCAGGTGAAACTGGAGCTCTGTTTACCCAGTTGTAAGCCTCTGTCATACTTTGGAAAGAAGAGTCTCGGGCTCCAGCTGCGTCCAGGACTCCTCCCTCTGTCGGTGCTCCTCCTGGGCCTCAGTCACAGCTCAGGCTGGGCCCAGCTCAGTTCCTTTCTCCTCCTGGCTCTGCTAGTCAGATTTCTGCCACTGTAATAAAATGCCTGAGGTAATCAACTCAAAAGGAGGAAAGGTTTGTTTTGGCCCATGGTTCAGAGGTTTCAGACCCTGGTTGCTGTGGGCCTATGGTGGCAGAGCACATCATGGTGGGAGAGTGAGGTGGAAGAGGGCTGTTCTTGTGGTGACTGGGAAGCTAAGAGAGAGGGAGGGACCAGGGTCCTAATAACCCTTCCAGGGCACATCCCCAGTGACCTAACTTCCTTCCACTAGGCCATACCTCCTGAAGGCTCCACTACCTCCCAGTACCACCATGGTGGGGGGACCAAGCCTCCAACACACAGGCCTTGGGGACATTCCAGATCCAAACTGCAGCAGGAGGCTGCGCGCATCCATTCATCCACCAGTCATCAGGAGGATCACCCCATGATGACCACGGACACCTGGGTCATGCACTGAGTTAGACCCTGCATTTAAATATTTCAGTTGTACTATGCCATATTTAAAGCATAAGAAATATTGAAAACAAGCACACCGAGCACTCGTCTGAAGGAGCGAGAGATTGCTAGCACAGTAGAGGCCCCTCTGCTGCCCCCAGCATCCACCTCCACACTCCCTGGGACGTGGCACTTGCTGGACTCACGGTTGCTACGTCCTTGTAACCCCCCGAATGTGTGCACTCTGTTATTTCCCAGGTTTTAAACTTTATAGAATTGGCTAATATGCCTAGCTCAGGGTTGCAAATCGGCACAGTCTCCTAAGAAGACAGCACCGCCTTTAAAATAGACGTTTTTCTATTTCTGAATCCGTTTCCATACCCTTGGCCCTCTCTCCCCCGCCATTCCTATTTAAAATCTTCTGACCTACAGCAAAGCTTGCTGCTTTGATATTGTCTTCTCCGGCCGTTTATGGCTTCTTCTAATTATTGTTCATCGACTCTATTTCTCAGCGTTATGTCAAAATCAGATGGTTATTTTTCCCCATCTGCTGCCACAATCTGTTCAATCCATCACATTCAGTGAGCTTGCGGGAAATCGTCTTGTCCAAAGACAAGAATGAATGTGCTTCAGCCAGACTTCATATGGACAGGGTCTGGGTCTGCAATACCATTTTGGGAATCTTATATAATGTCGAGTTCAGAAGAATGGCTGTTTTTCTCTGGTGCCTGTAGTGTCTAACAGGAAAGCAATGGAGGGAACAGATTCTGAAACCCCTAACATATTCTTTCCCCGAAGCATAATGATATTTAATAAAGGACCTCCCCATTCCCAGGCCTTTCTTTTGCAACCACAAATACTCTTAGCTCAGAGGGGAAATCGAAGTGCTGTATTTATATTACTTTTCAAAGGCTGTAAATGCCACACACCTGAATTTGAAAAAAAAAAAAAAAAAAAAAAGGTGCTGTTCTGGAAGATATTTTATGTGGGCAGAGTGGGCTCAGGGATCTGCCATTATGCGGAAAGCTGTGGCTCCTCTTTCATTAGGTAAAGTGGTTTGCAAAGCCCCGTGGTCATGGGTTAATGGCATCAGGGCTGAAGGCCACCAGCCAAGCAGCTATTTAGCACAAGGCCAGGAGAGTAAAGTGGAACCAGGAGAAAGAAAGGGGACCCTGGTCAAGCCCACCAGTATTTTTTTTTGTAAAATATCTATCTTGGTTTTGTTTTTGTTTGTTTGATTGACACATACTAATTGTACCTATTTATGGGGTACCATGTGATGTTTTGATTCAGGCATACATTATGTAATGATTAAATTGGGGTAATTAGCACATCCATCGCCTTAAACATTCATTTCTTTGTGTTGGGAACATTCAAAAATCCTCTCTTCTCACTAAATAGAAATATAGGATGGGAATTGTTGATTATAGTCACCCCACTGTGGAACAGAGCGCTGGAACTTATTCCTCCTTCCTAACTGGAACTTTTTATTATGCATCTCTGTTCACTGCAGCAGATCCAGGATGTAGTTGCTGGGGAACAAAGCCAGGGGAGAGGGCAGAAGCCCTCGCTCTCAATGTATTTTCCAGGAGAGACAAAGGATGGGCCCCCTGTGTGGGATGGATGGCTCGCTGCTCCCTCCTGAAATGCCTTTTCCATTTGCCACCCCCTCCACCTGGCTTCAGACCTGGAGGCCAATGACGGAGGCCAATGACGGAGGCCAGCAGACCTCAATGCCACGCGTGGGGTATTGTTCCCCCTCATAAATGCCCTTTAGTAATCTATTGCTTTAACTTTTGCAGTAGAAAACAGATTCTTCGGTGGTCGCTTTACACCACCTCTATCTTCATTGCGCAATCGCCAGCTCTGGCTTTCGTTTAATGATGTGCCACTGCTTCCAGCCCAGAGTAGGATCATGGCCCGCTTTCCTCTCTGCCCCTTCCTGCTAACCCTCCAAGGGCTTGTTCTCTTTATCCCTAGCTGAAGGAATGAAGGGCTATGCCATGGTTTGGATCTGGAATGTCCCCCAGAGTTTCATGAAATGAAGTCTCATGAAAGCTTGGCTGTCAGTTGGTGGCACTTCTGGGAGGTGGTGGAAACTTTAGGAAGTCGGACCCTCTTGGGAGGAAGTTAGATCACTGGGGGTGTGCTCTTGAAGGGGATATGGGGACCTTGGTCCCTACTCTTTGCTTTCCAGCTGCCAGAAGCTCCTGCCTTGATCTACTATGCCACCATAGGCCCAGACAAAACCTCTGAAACCATGAGACCAAACAAACCTTTCCTCCTTTTAAGTTCTTTTTCTCAAGTATTTTGTCATAGCAACAGAAAGTTGACCAGCACAGACCCATGCTGAATGAAGGTTTGGTGCTGCTGCTTGTGACTTACACTTGCTTGTATCATGATAAAAAGATCTCTTATTTGGAAGAAGATGTTCACTTAATCCCCTCCTTCCCTCCGCACTGAGTTGGGCTGAGAAACCTTGGCAGGAGGCTGCCAGGGGATGTTCCACCCAGACAGCTCAGCATTCCCTGGGCCCATGAAGAGTTACTGGTTTAGATGGTGCAGCAGTGAATCTTAGGGCTGACAGGAAGGTCTCCACCCTGCCATTATGACTGATACTCCACTGTGAGAAGCTCATTTCTTTAGGACTCAGGTCTAGGTGCACTACGTTTCTACCTGCATCTCACTACAAATTGAATATCCCTTATTTAAAATACCTGGGACCAAAAGTGCTTCAGATTTTGGATTTAAAAAAAAATTTGCAAATACAAAATGAGATATATTAGGAATGGATCCCAAGTCTGAACACAAAATTCATTCATTTATACTGTACACCTTAGATACACAACCTGTAGGCAATTTTAGATCGTCATTTTTAATAAACTTGTGCATGAAACAAAGTTTTGTGGCACAGAATTTCCCATGTGTGGTACCAGGATGCACTCCAAAAGTTGGGGTCCTGGAGTTTAGGATTAGTGATGGTCAACCCATGCTTTCTCTCTTTGAATGTGAATGGTGGCAAAATGGGAGGAGAAGGAGGAGGATGGAGATGGTTTTAGTCAATTTTCCGTTGCTGTAACAAAATATCTGAGATAATCTATTTAAATAGAGGAAAGGTATATATTCTGGTTCATAGGTTTGGAGGTTTCATGCCACGGTCAGTTGACCCCAGTACTTTTGGGCCCCTGGCAAGGTAGCGCATTATGACCAGAGCACATGGTGGAGGAAACCAGTTCACCTTGTGGATGGGAAGTGAAAGAGGGAGAGAGAGAAGAAAGAGAAGGGGGTCCCAGAGTCCCCCTGACAGGCTTCCCCCAGTGACCTCAAACTTCCTACTAGGCCCCGCCTCTTAAAGGTTCCGCCAACTCCCAATAGCATCACAGCTGGGGGACCAAGCCTTTGAAAAATGGGACCTTTAAGACATTAAAGATCCCAGTGGGCAGGGGTGGAGTGGGGACAATGGCATATTCCAGGAGCGGTAAGAGCAGGAGATGGCGGGGCAGAGGGATGTGAGGGCCCAAAACGCCTTGCTCTTCCTTCTCCTGGGAGAGAGAGCCCTGAGGAGTGAGGGACACGGCAGGACTCGCCACTCGGCTCTGGACCTGACTCCTGACCTGGATCCCCGTCCCCTGGCTCTGCCAGTGGGACAGAGTGTCTTCAGAGGGTTTGACGGTCCCTGGGGTGAAAGGGTAGAATGAGGAGGTGAGGGGAGGCTGCTGGGGCAGGTCCCGGAGAAGGGAAGGGCCAGGGTGCGTGGCGGGGACTCCCCCCGTGCTGCCAAGGAAGGGGCAGGACAGGCAGCACATGGCCCCAGGGTGGGCTTGCAGAATGGAAGGATGGAAGCGCCTTCTACACTGAGATGTCGCCCCTCTGGGTCGATACGGTTTGGATGAGGTGTGTCACCCCAGGATCCGTGTGTTGGAAGCGTGGTTCTCAGTGGTAACGTGAGAGGTGGCAGGACCAGGGCTGGGGCCTGGCGGGAGGTGATGAGGTTATTGGGGGACTGCACTTAGGAAGGATCAATGTCAGTCTCTCCAGGAGCTTGTTAGGTTCCTTGAAAGCAAGCAGCTCCAAAAAGCTGCGTGACCCTCCAATGCTTCTTGCTTCCTGTTTCACCACGTGATCTCTCCCTCCATGATGCCCTTCACCATGAGGGGAGAAAGGCCTCACCAGAGGCCACGCAGGTGGAGCTGCCTGATCTTGGCCTTTCAGTCTTCAAAATTAGGAGGTAAGTAAACCTCATTTCTTTATATATTACCCAGCCTCAGGTATTTTGTTGCTGCAACAGAAAACAGGCTAATACATGCATGGATGCCTGATGACTGTCTCACTGTAGACATGTCTCTGCCCTCAACAAGAAATGTGGCCTGTTTCTGACCAGAGGGTTGTTGATCTTTGCGTGTATGCTGTGATAAAATGCTAGACCTTCTGGAAGCGATTATGAAGCTCAAATTGAGGAAGGTGAGAGGATGGAAGGTGATTACCCAGGGTGGGTGGCAGGTGAGGTCCTGGCACATCTGCCCCCAGGTAGGTGTGCCTCCCCCCATTGCCTGTAGGTTAGGGTGGGTGTGGAACTGGGAGATGGCTTGACTCAGACCACCTGTGGAGGCTCCAGGGAAGTCAGTGGTTTCAGTGAAAGTGGCCTTCGAGTCCCTGAGAAGTAACCTAGGCAACTGCTATGGTCATAACCCACAGGTCCGAGGTGTCTCTACAGCTCTGCCAGTGGGAGATCCGTCGGTGATCACTCAGAATCGGTGATTTTTAAAGTCAACTACAAGCAAGTAACTGAAAGCAAGTGAAGCCAGGGCATTTGTTCAGGTTTCCCGTGGGCTTCAGAAACCGAAGAGAGCAGTCTGGACTCCCATCTCGTGGTGGCCTGCAGGCAACCTCACACCCTGGTCTGCCAGGGCCTTGGACTCCACAATCTCGTGGGTGGCCCTGGTCGGTGACAGGGACTTGGGTGGCAGGAAGTGGTCTGCCTTTGCTTCAGCAGAGCCACTTCCTCTGTGGAGCAGAGACAGACACCTGTGAGAACCGCCTGTCTTGCATCTGGGGTAAAATTGCGAGGCTCAGAAGCAAGGGCGGAGGTTTCGGGCGGAGGCTTGGGGTGATGCACTGCGCAGCTGCAGAGAAAGGGCTGGGTGGCCGCCTGCGCAGGCGCAGGCAGGTACTCCTCTGTGCAGGCCCTTCCTAGCCCATCCGTGTTCCCTGGGACCGCCTGGAGCCACACCCTGCAGGGCTAACCCAGAAGTGTCACAAAAGGCAAGCAGAAGCCAGCATGGCTTCGGGGCGGTCACACAGGGACCAGGAGAGATCCTGGGGTCCAGGTGCACTGTGCTGTTCTCCTCTAAGTGAAAGAGGTTCAGTGCTTCCGAAGCTCATGAACTCGGCCAGTGGAGTTTTGGTCGGTTCCAGAGACGGGAAATAGCCACGAGCTCTTGGCCTGGGCATATCCGAGTGGGCCTCGGCCTCCTCCTCCTCCTCCGCTGGGCCGGGTCCATCCGCCTGACAATTCTCACACCAGTTTGAAAGCTGGCGTGGACTCGAATCAGCAAGACGAGGTTGCCTAGCCAAAGGGATCCAACAGCGCATTAAAGTCGCAAGCAGAGAAGCCCTGGTCTCAGAGAAGGCAGGTATCCCACAGTCCTTTTGGTTTGCGGTGGAAATCACCTTTCCTATGCCAATAGTTGTTCTAGGGGACGGCATGGAACACTGTTCTGCACAAAAAAAGGAAAAAGGAAGTCAGATGAGCCTGCTAAATTTCCCTATTGCTGCTTCCTTCCAGTTTGGGATGCTGGTATGATGCCTGGAGCTCAGATAGCCATTTTGTGACTAGGAGGTGACAAGTGTGAAGATTAAAAGCCATTGTGCTAAAAGTGGAAACGGAAGGGCAGGACATGCCTAGCTTGATGGCTTGAGCTATGGCACAGTTCTGACACCCCATGTCCAGACCCCTTCTGTGTTACCACTAATTTTCATTATTGTCAAACCCTTCTAGATGAGCTTTCTCGTATTTGTAAGCAAAACCATTCTTTTGGAAATTTTATTACAAAATTTCAGCCTGAGTAAATGTTACTTTATACAGATATATCCATTCCTTTTTGATGGATCTAAATCCACGTGGTTCTCATTTCTTTCCCTGAAGATCTTGTCTGCTAACAGGCAGGGTGGGGGAGACTGGAGATTGCCCCTTCTTGCAGCCAGGTCCCAGTCAGATGGGCCAGCCCCCCACCTCCGCTGGGCTCTGCAGGGTGCAGACGGGTGTGGTGGAGGGAGGATTGTGGTGCAGCTTGCTCTGCTCTCTCAGGTTGGGCTGGGTCCAGTGTAGAGGGTCCTGCTGTGGCGGTCAGGAGCAGAGGGAATCTGGGCACATTCAACGTTTGGGGTCTTAAAAAGATGCCTCCTTTTAGGAATCCCATAACTCTGGGCAGCTAGGAGGGTGGGCGGCAGTGTGATCTTAAAATAGCTCTTCAGGTTCTTTGACCGTCCTCTGGCCAAGAGGTTCAGTCTGTGCCCTCTTCCACTGAATCTGGGGGTCACACAGCTGGGCCTGCTGCTGTGGCCCACTTGCCATGGGAGGTCCATGCAGGAGGAGTGGATTCTGAGAGGAACCAAGTGGAGAGACCGAGGGAGGGAGGCAGAGAGAGGAGACAGAGAGAGGGAGGGAGGGAGAGGGAGCGAAGGAGGGAGGGAGGGAGGGGGAGAGAGAGAGAGAGAGGGAGGGAGGGAAAGGGAGGGAGGGAGGGGAGACAGAAAGGGAGGAGTATGGGAGGGGAGGGAGGCAGAGAGAGGGAGGGAAGGAGAGGAAGGGAGGGAGAGAGAGGGAGGGAAAGGGAGGGAGGGAGAGGGAAGGAGGGAGTGAGAGGGAGAGGGAGAGAGGGGAGACAGAAAAGGAGGAGTAAGGGAGGGGAGGGAGGCAGAGAGAGAGGGAAGGGAGGGAGGGAGGAGGGGAGAGAAAGAGGAGTGAGGGAGGGAGGCAGAGGGAGGGAGAGAGGGAGGGAGGGAGGGAGCAACAGAGAAAGAGACAGAGACAAGAATAAAGACAGAAGAAAAAAAGAGACACAGAGACAGAGGTAGACAGAGAAAGAAAAAAGAGAAAGAGGGAGACAAAGCAGAGAGACAAACACAGACAGAGGGGGAAACCGAGCTTGCAAGCTCACCGAGGTGGCCCGCCCTCTGTCCAGCCCGCCTCGGGAGCAGGTCCTGTGAAGGTAGCAGTCATTGCCCGGCCGGCCCCGCCCCGCCCTGGAGTCAGCGCAGCCTCGGGCGCGCCCACTCACCCCGCTGCAGACGGCGCCCAGGGCCGGCTCCCCCACGGGGAAGTCGACCCTCTCTGTTTGGAACCGGGCCGTTTTGGTTCACCGAGGTCCCTGGAAGGAGGGCGCAGCACCACTGGGGCAGGGTCCAGCTCGGGCCGCCGCGCTGGAACAGGCACTGGAGGTGCCGGCGCCGCCCCTGGCGCCTTCCTGCGTGCTCGGGATGCTCAGGGCGCCACCGGGGTCCCATCCAGGAAGCTAGGTGCTCGGGTGCCTGGGGGCGTGCCCGGCCCTCCTGAGGCTCCGCAGGCGCCACGCCCTCCTGGCCCGCGCTGCCACCTGGACACAGGTCGATTGCCCCGGGGAGACTTCAGAGAAGGCTCAGCACAGAGCAAAGAGGAGCAGAGAGATGCGCAGAGAAGCGCCAGAGGCAGGGGGAGGAGGCTGGGTCAGGCTTAGGAAGCGCAGGATGGTCACTTGTGTTTCTGAAGTGTCCCCAATACGGACGTCCTGCTGGGCGGCCACCTCTGAGATCTGAGGGCACAGGGCGCTGGCGAGTCTCGGACCTCAGGGCACACTGGTCTTGGTGGGGTGGTGACTTCAAAGCCGAGGTGAACACGGGTCCCGGAAAACGGGGCCATGAGCTGTCTTGTTTCGTCTGGGAGGATCCAGCCCCGGCCCGAAACTCCAGCTCTGTGATCTTCACGGTGACGCAGGCGCTCGGCCTGTTTATTGACCAACAAACTCCCATTAATGGTTCATTATCCGTAATTTCCGAGGAGACCGGAGGACAGCAGTGGAAGTGACCGGTTCCCAGGGTATGAACACCTCATCCAGCCTCAGCTGGGTTGTGAAGCTCATGACCCCATGATTGACGGGAGAGAGGATAGAGGGTGCCGGGTGACGCTCGGAGCTGTGGAGCTGGGTGGGCAGAGCAGGGTTGGCAGACGTGCCACCTCTTCCCCAGGTCAGGCTTGGTACAGGATCTTGCTTCCTGCTCTACTGGTTTTTCTTGCATCTTGAAATATTTGGGGGCTGGCTGACTTCACTCTGGTAACATCTGGAAAGTTTAACCTAGAAGAAAAAGGGGAATGTTCCTTTTTCAAAGCCCCCATGAAATTCCTTGAATTTATGTGTATGGATGTACTACTTAAATCTCAAATAAAATTTAACCTGCTAATTTTATTTTCTTCTGCTCAGATCATTCCTCTAGAGAGAACATAAAAAGAAAACAGATCGGAAGGCATTTGAGGGCTTTTACACTCGGTCCAAATTCCAGAGATGTGGATCTGAGCCTCCTAGGAGCCTGGGGGAAAACTGCAACTCTCAGCTTTCCAACGTGGAGGAAATCTTCTACCAATCCTTTATTTTCCAGAACCTTGGCGGATATTTTAGGGTCCTTGAATCAAGGTGCAGGTGTAGGTCTTTCCCTTCCTCTTTGTTCTCTCTCTGAGGTCATCCCCTGAGGTGGCTGGAGTTTCCCCAGGCTTAAGCTTCCACTGGGAATGCTCTGGGCTGCTCTTCACTGGTTGACACTCCCCCTACCACCACAATACCCCTCTTGGGGGGCATTTGGGCAATTTGTGTATCAAAGTTTGTTCGAGTACAGACACGTTGGCTAGGAATTTCTATGAGTCATTTGAGAATGTGCCCTGAACACTGTATACCATGGCAGAAGATAATGGAGGCCGTCTCCCTGTCCATCAACAGGGACATGCTAGATAGAGCAGGGCAAGCCCACAGTGGGAGACACGCGGCTTCAAAAGAGAAGGCATGGGAAGGTGTCTGCACAGATGGTCCCTGACCACCAGGATTTGGATAAGCATGTCCAAAGGCCCAAGTGTGGTCAGCTGCCTGAGGCACTATTGGGAGATGGGGCCTAATGGAAGGAAGATAGGTCACTGAGGTCATGTGCTTACAGGGGCCATTAGGACCCCTGCCCCTCCCTGTCTTTTGCTTTGTTTCCTGGCCACCAAGAGGTGACTAGACCTTCTCTGCCTCAGGCTCCTGCCAGGATGGACTGTGCTGCCCCAGGCCCAAAGCAACAGGGCCACCAAGAATCGAAACCTCTGCAACTGGGAATCAAAACAAACCTTTTCTCTTTTAAGCTGATTTATCTCAGGCATTTGTTACAGTCATGGAAAGGTGACTAATTCTAGCTTCCAGTGTTTCAACTTAGTTTTTTAACTTCATAATGGTATGAAACTCAGATGCATTCAGGAGACGTCATAGGCTGGGTTTTGAGTTCTGATCTCTTCTAGGCTGGTGAAAATTAATGGTATGAAACTCAGATGCATTCAGGAGACATCATATGCTGGGTTTTGAGTTCTGATCTCTTCCAGGCTGGTGAAAATATGATCCTCTCTCATAATGCTAGGCAGCTGTAGCGAGCTGCAGTTCCCAGTGGATCACATGACCACAAGGGTGAACCCCTCATGCTGTGTTGCTAAGCTACCGGGTTTGGTAGGTTAGGTGTTCTACAGGTGATGCTCACTATTTTTAACTAACAATGGTCCTAAACTGAGGAGTGTCTGTACTAGTAATCCATTGCCACATAACAGCATTTCTGCAGATTTAGCAGCTTGAAACAACCCACACCGATCACCTCACAGTGTCTGTGGGTCAGGGGTCTGAATGCAGTTTGTCAGGGCCCTTCAGAGTCATGACATTGGCGGGCTGCAGGCTCCCCTGAGGCTTGACAGGAGGGACCTGCATCCTCCCTCCCAAGCTGGTTGGCCATGCCCAGTTCCCCATGTGCTGTCGACTGCGAGGGCCTTGTTTCCTGCTGGAAGTGGCAGAAGGGACCCTCCACTGCTTGACGCGTGGACCTTCTCCACACGGCCACTCGCTTCCTCAGAGCTAGCTAGGGCGCATGTCCCCCCTGACATGCCTGTGCTCCATCCCCTGTGCCACACTCTCGGTTAGAGGTAAGTTGTAGGCTTGGTCCACATGCCCGGGGCCAGGGGTTATGCAAATGAATGGTGCCTGGGAGCAGGGATCTTGGGGGCCACCTCCAAGCCAGTCCAGCAAAAGGCCTTAGTGTCATTTTAAATTAAAAAGGTAAAAGAATCAGCATGGCAAAGACAGAGGACTGAGCACCAGAGCTTCTGCAGAACTGCGTTGTTGCAGGCAGCCGCTCCCGGCCAGGACCGTCCTCCGCAGACACTTCCTTCTGTCCAGGAGAGCCACTTGACTAGTGCTCCCTGCTGGGGTGGATGGATGAGTGTCGCTCTGGTCCAGAGGGTTGAGATGCGGGTTTGATGTCCTCACGGTCTCTTTTGCCATCTGCCACTGGATTGGAGGGACTCAGCATTGATGCGGCACCTCAGGTGGAAGGAGTACGCGGGGCCATGGCTCCTGCTCAGAGGAGGAGCACCCCACAGGCACCCACACGAGTGGCGATGGGTGCAAGCTGGCCTCTTGTCCTGTCCAGCTGAGCGTATGTTAGAGTCGAGCCATGAGAGCAGCTAGTGTTGCCTTAAAGGGTACATGTGGTGCGGCACAATCCAGTTACGACGACAGACGTGTGTATGCAGCACATAGCCATGGAAGCTTCCCACTCTCTAGGGTAGCCAGAATTCCGCAGCTTTTATTGCAGAATAAACTGCTTCAATCATGAGAATCACAAACAATCAGCACTTATGATCTCTCAGAGTTGGTGGGGGCAGGAAGTTGGGAGCTGTTCGTTGGGCAGTGGGGGCTGCGGTCTGGTCTGAGGGCCCGGCTGGGGCTGGAGGTTCGTTTCTGAAGCGGCTTCTCACACGCCGGGTGGTTCAGGGCTGGGTGTCGGCAGGAGGCGTCCGTCCCTCTCCAGGTGGACCTCCCCCAGGGCTGCTGGAGCATCCTCATGGCAGGGCAGCTGGCTTTCCCCCGACACAGAGGAAGACGTCCTAGAGAGAGCAAGTGGAGACTCCATGTATGGGCTAGTCCTGGAAGTCACACATTGTCACATATGCGGTGTCCTGTTGGGGACACAGGTCAGCCCTACTCCGTGTGAGAATGGACCACATGGGACATGAAGAACTGACTGGCTCAGTCGCCCTTTCAAGACTGTGACAAAACACCTGAAAGAATCCACCCAAGGAGGAAAGGTTGAGTTTGGCTCATGGTTTCACAAGCGTCTGCGCGTGGTCACGCGGTCCTGTTTCTGTGAGCGCAGCACATCCTGGTGGGGAGGGTGGTGGAGGAGACCTGTTCACCTCATAGTGCAGGGAGCAGAGCGAAAAGGGCCAGGGTCCCAACAGTTCCTTTGGGGGCACACACCCAGTGTCCCAACTTCCTTCCCTGAGGCCCCGTCTCCAAAAGCTTCCTCCACCTCCCTGTCCGGCCACAGTCTGGGGACCCACCTTCAGCCCAGGGGCCACTGGGGGACATTCCAATCCAACGTGCAGCACTGGCTTCCCTGTGGAGGGCAGGGCAGGGAAACAACTGGATGAGGCTCGGCGGGTGGGGGGACAGAAGCTGAGGAAGACAAGTGAGCCAGGCACAGGGAGAGGCTCAGCTGCTCCCTTGAGAGTGGGGCCAGCGGTCACAGTGGCCAGCAGGGCACTCAGCAGACGGATTTGGATGAGGTGACAGCTCTGTGACGGATGAAAACCAGAGCTGGCTTTGCAGAGACGACCAGAAACCAGGCCCACAGACCACTGAACCATTGGGGCCACCTGCTATGTGTTCCCACCATCCTGTGCTGCTTCACCACAGGCTCCAAACAACGGGGTCAACTGACCACTGGAACCTCTGAAAATGTGAATTGAAGTAACCTTTTTCTCTGTAAGTGAATTATCTCAGGTATTTTGTTACAGTGATGGGAAGCTGACCAACCTCATCATGATGGAGTGGAAAGATTCCCACTATCCAGTCAGAAAGCCTCGGAGATGTGCCTGTCAAACCTGGAGTCTCTCCTGTGTGTGGAGTGGGGGTGACAGATGCTGCCCATCTGTAGGTTGTGGCCATTAGAGGCTGAAGTTACTATTGTGTGTAATAAGTCGTTCATGAATGGCAGTCTGAATTTGAGTGAAAAATCTTCACAGAGTATGATGAAGAGGAAATTGAGAAATAGCCTCAGAAGGTGGAGCCGGCCTTGGAAATGGTTCAATCCAGTGATTCTTAACAGCCATCATGTTGTGCTCACCTGTGCTTGCTAGCTTTGTAATTGTTTATGTGAAACACTTTCTCCCAGTCAACTGAGTCTGTCTGTCTATCTCTCTTTTTTAGACAGGGTCCCACAAAGTTGCCCAGGCAGGTCTTGAGCTCCTGGGCTCAAGCAAGCCTCCTGCCTCAGCCTCCCGAGTTGCTGGGGTTCCAAGCTTGGCTTCCTTACCTCTGGTGCAGGGCTGTACTGGTTTCTGTTTTTAGTTCTGTTTTTTAATGGTTTCTACAATCCAGTTTCCCTTTCTTGCTTCGTTTTCATTAGGCGATAGGCTCATGATGTAAAGTCATATTTATCAATCAGAAAAGAAGATGCTTGTCAGTAAATAATCACCCTCACTCATGATGTCCGTTCAGTCCTCAGATGCCAGACTCCAGCTGTCACCTGCGCCACCCGTGTGCGAGAAAAGCGTCTCTTCTGCTCGTGGGGGAAGAGGGTCCACAGTCCCTGAACCTGTGGCTGGGGGCCCAACGGCTCCATCTCGTGAGCTCTGGATATGGGATTGGAGGTGGGGCTCCATTAGACCAGGTGGTGGGCTGGGTTGGTGGAGTAGCCAGGGGGCTGGGAGAGTTTAAGGGGAGGAGTCCAGGATCTTAGGTGTAAATTGCGGTTGTGATCCACTTAGGAGTTGGTGGATCTTTCTGGAAGTTCCTGTCATGAATACTGAAGTTGTCTGCCTGGGCCAGAGGGTCCTGGAATAATAGATGCTAATGGAGAGCGAAGCCCTGCTAAGGAGCCTGCTGAGCGGTAGCCGTGGGGTGTGTGTGAGCGCATGCGCGCCGGGCTGGAGCCCGTGGCTCCCGTTCCCACGGCCTGTATGCCAGCTTATGTTAACATCGCAATTTTCCATGTTCGCTCAGATTGCAGTTGTGACAGCTAAAACGGACAGCAATAAAGATCATATCGGAGGGTGCACACGTTGCTGTCTTCATGCCACGCGATGCTCAAACACCCAGGGCTCCAGGTCCCCGCCCAGGTCTGTCTTCAGGTGGCCCTCGGTCAGGCTGGCCTCTGGTGTGTTCCCGCGCCCCGGCCGGTCCTGCAGCGAGTTCACCCTCCGAGTCCTCACTACAGGGATCCTGCTCCTGCCTCCAGGGACTGAAGCATCCTAGTGGGGTGGGATGCATGGTGAGCTGGGGCCCCAGGTCCTGAGCTGTGGCCCCCAGTTCTGAGCTGTGGCTGCATCTGTGATTGAGTGACGGTCACAACAGTTGCTCATGCAGCATGAGGCACAGTCCTCTGGGGGCCTGGAAAGACTAACTGCTGCGTGGAGCTTTGTGTAAGTTGGCGTATGCGTGTCTGCAGTGTAGAGCTGTCTGCCAGTGTGTGTGTGTCTATGTGTCGTCGTAACAGGCGTGCATGTATGTACGTGCTGTCAGTTGCTGTGTTTGGATTGTGCGTCTGTGTGAGTTTAAGGCTGTGTGTGTATTTGTGAATACCACCCTGTGGATATCTGAGTTTTATTGGAGTTGTGGATAAAAATAAGTGCAGAATATTTAATTGAGAGAGTGAAAATTTTAAGTTATTTTTACATGAAAAATTACAAGTGGGAATGTGGTAAACGTCCTAATTTCTGTTGAACGAGTTGTGTTGTTGGCAGTTGCTGTGCTTCCCATCCAACATGGTTTGGTATCTGAAGCACTGCATGGGTGTTCCGGCCACCTCCCACTTTGCCCCAGGGTAGGAGAGATGTCCCCTTAGGGCTCCCTGGCAGGAGCCTGCCTGGACTGTAGCAGGGGCCCTCAGGGGTCCATTGTCTTCACAGCCCAATACAAACCCACACCCACCTGCCACTTGCCAAGCAGTCAGCAAATGGCCAGCACATGAGGAGAGACAACAGCTCAGAAGAGACACCAATTGTCCCTTGGTACATGAGAGAGGAATTGTCCTTAAAGAACCTGTCACCTCCCGGAGCTGAGGATGTCATAAAGGCGCTCACTTCAAAGGAGACAGATGGAGGCTTCTGGAGGGCTCTGGGGTCCAAAGGGGAGGGGGGAGGAGGGCAGGAGGGAGGGCTCTGAGAGCTGTCCCCAGGCCCCCCAGGGTGGGCCACTGAGGGATGTGCGGTATGGAAGAGGATCTTCATCCATGAGGAATCCATAGTCATTTTTCAAAGCACCATTATGTATCTAAATTTAATGTGACAATCACAGAGGAATGAAAAAAAATCAGGGCAAAACAAAGCCAGCAGTCCCCTGGTCCGGGAAAGCTGTGAGGGTACCAGGGACATCACGACAGAGGTCTGGGGTGGGAGGGTGGGGGGAGGGGCAGGATTCCAGAGTTGGACTCATTAATAAATTACCACGCAGCCACGTCGAGTGGGAGTCACAAAGGCATTTAAAACCATGTTGGAGAATGAAATGCAATGCCCCAAAGATACCCAGGGCCCAGGATTGTGTGAAACTCTGGGCGGTGCGACCCCCTCACCCACACAGGCTTCTCTGTGCAGAGGAGACAGGAAGGAAGTGGAGGAAATCGTTAGAAATGGTTAGATGTGGGAGGTGGGAACACAAGTAGTTTTCTTTCTCTTGTTCCTCCTTTGAAACGTTGGCTTATCTGCCTTTACCTTTTGCTCTTCTTTTTGGCAATGACCATGTAGTATATAACACTCACGTACGTATGCGTGTGTGTGCAGGCATGTGTTTTAAAGAAGGAAAACATTTCGAGACAAGAAGTTTGGGTGATGTCCACTGTGTGCTGACTCACTCTGGCAAAGTTGTGAGGGTACCAGGGACATCATGATAGAGGTCCCCAGGGCCAGGGGAGGGCAGGGAGGAGACTGCCCCCATCCCCAGCCTAGTGGGACAGCGTAAGGCTCAGAGGCTCCTGCTGTCCCAGCTGGCTGGTGGGTAGTGGCCTCTTGTCCTGGTGTGCGGGCCCGGGTCTCACTGTCCCTCCATCCTGAAGGTGGGCTGTGCTCATTTCAGGGAGAGCTCATCGCTGTCTTGGGGTCATTTCCAAGTTCTGGTCTGCCTGATTGCCTGGATAATCTGGAAGCTCCCCAGTGGCTTCAGGCAGGCTCATGAGGGATCTGCAGAGAAAATCAGCAGGGTCCAGGCAGGCAGCCCGGTGGGAGGGTGGCTGAAGGCACAGGGGGAGACTTGTGGCCTTGCATACCACTGGGGCTGGGGCCTTGCCTGGGCTCGGCGTGTGAGTTGGAGCAGGCTCTGGGGACCGTTATCAGTGTTGTCCCCAACCAGGAACAAGCTGCTGAGAGACACTGCATTTCCGAGGGCAACACACGCCTCTGCAGAGTGCTAGGCTGTAATCCAGACTCCTTTGCTTCCTGTCTTCACAGCAAAAGAGAAGCGCAGGAGCTTTCCTTTGAACACAGACCATCGTGATCAAGACGAGAAAGAGGCTGGGTTCCACGTGACAGCCGGGTTCATCCAGGTGGTTGCTCTGGGCCAACTGCTCTTTATTGCAGCATTCATCATGTCGAAGGGGAAAGTAATCCAATTCCTGCTCTTTCGAAAAGCACGAAAGTATGTTTCTATGCCCCGAGGTCATTTATAAACTACAGGAGAAAAGAGAATTTAGGCAGACATTCTTACCTGGTACCTACAGATCAGCAGGCCCTGTCCAAGACGAAAATGGACTGGAACCCGCATGCACAGAGCATTCACATGGACGCCTGTTTTTGCCCTTGAACCGTAATTTTTATGGTTAATGGTAATGACTCAGCTCTCTGGAGAGTGGTCACTAAAAGGAATGGGGCCATTTGGAACAAAGTGGGCCTTTCCTGGTCAATTCAACCTGCATGAGCACCCAGACGCCAGGGTCTTGTGCGCACAGCTGTGGGACCTGGACAGGAGCAGGCCCCCACCCCTGCAGCAGGTTGTGACGAGGGAGGCCAGACTCCTCAGATTTCCTTGGGACGTTAGTCACAGACGCCCACTGCGCTCTGGTGCCTGAGCACCTCGCCTTCTTCTCCTGGACTTGAGGGACTTCAGAGGCTGCGGTCTCAGCTTTTCCTGTCTCGCTTCATGGGGAGAATGCCGTACCCCAACTACATACGACACCTGCTTTGTTCCAGGGCAGATTTGAGGCCGTTCACAGAATTCGTCAGGAGGTGATACGGAGGACACCCGGATTTGTTTTTGTGTCCTTCTTCCAAATGACAGCTACACATGGCTGTCACTTCCCCAGCGTCTGCCCAGGTAGAGAGGGTGGCTGTGAAGGCCGGTTGTGTGGCTGCAGAATGAAAACCAGTTCCACCCAAGTCTCTCTGTAGATCAGACAAGGCTCGATTGGCCCCGTTTGGTGCATGCGCTTCAGTCTGGTGGTGGAGAGAAACGGCCCAAGTCCATCCAAAGCGAAAGGGTTGATTCTGTTGCTGGTGTGAGCCCAGAGGACCCCACAGAGGACAGAGGCTCACCAAGCTCCCTGATCTATATGATGACCACTGAGCTGGGTGGCAGGCTGGCCATGCTGCCCAGACCCGGACCCTCTCCAGCCACCTGCCATAGCCAGTACTGTAGAAATGGTTTCACCGTGAACCTGAAGGACCGATTATCATGCTGTACGACTTGAAAGCATCTTCCATAAAAAACAAATAGCTCCCGACTCTGACATGACCGGCAGCAGAGGGTGTTAGATCAACGATCTGACAGAGAAGGACTAGAAAAGTTGATAAAATACAAAAAGCAGTACTCGCAGGTATCAGAAAGCTGACTCGCAGGTTGGTGAAGAATAACCTGGTCAAGGTCAGAAGAGGCTCAGGCAGCCTTGGAATGGTGGGTCTGGCGACTGAGTCAGCAGGTCACAGGAAGTGAGGTATGGCAAAGGACCCCAATGGGTTCGCCTTGAGAAATAAAGTGACCCTCCCATGCCCACGGCCCAGATCCTATCTCCTACAGGAATCTGCAGCAGACCGCGCATGCCTAACTTCGGCCGAGTGCTTTGCATCCTGTAGTCCAGAGGTTTTTTTTTTTTTTTTTTTTTTTTTTTTTTTTTTTTTTGATTTCTATTGTTTTATTAATCTGAATTGTATTATGTCTTATTAACCTTTTTATACCAGCACCCATTAGGGTTCCTGACTCAGCCAGCACCCAGGAAACAGAAGCCCTTTTGACACTTCACAGCTGTGGCCATTCACAGTATGGTTTTTCTGAATGACAATCTTAGACACAGTATCAAGGTCGTCAAAAGTTACAAAAGCACAGGACCTCTTCTTTCCACTGTCTCAGTCAGTCATGATTTCAATAACTTCAATTTTCCCAAACTGTTCATAATAATCTCATAGGTGACGTTCCTCAGTGTCTTCTATAATGCCACCAACAAAGATCATTTTCAAAGTTAAGTGGGCCGCTGGTCTGAGAATCTTCTCTTGGGACAGCTCTTTCTGGTTCCACAACTCTTCCACCTACCTTGGTCTTCCATTCATGGCTGCATCCATTTCCTCCACAGTGGCATAAGTGACAAACCCAAAGCCCCTGGAGCACTTGGTATCTGGGTCTCTCATTAACACACAGTTCATGAGTGTTCCCCATTATTCAAATTGGCTTCACAGACGCTCATCAGTTTCAGCTCACGTCTTTGATGAATAGCTTCTGCAGATGTTTGGGCTCTTTAGGGGACTCTTGATTTAGACATGATGGCAGTAGGAAGAGAGACTTCAACAACACTTTCTTGGTGGTGTTCATGGGCAAAAATGCAACCTCATCTTTTCCCACTATCTCACTATTGAAGTTTAAGTCACACGGGCTTCATTTTGAAGTGGGAACAATACAAGTTCACATTCTGCCCCAGAGCTTTTACACAGGCTGTTTCCCCTAATCCAGTAATGCTCCTAATCTTTCAGTCTTCTACTCAAAGTAACTACTCCACCTTGATAAACTGTCTATATAGAACACATTTCAGAAGGGTAGGCATGCATATGTGAAGCAACTTGTTTTCACACGTTCTCAATCATTCTTTTATGTATTCATTTCTGATTTTACCTATTATTTTTTAATTCTTTGTGTCTTTATACTGAGAGCAAGTAGACTAGTTTAATCTGTACCATAATGCTAGGGAATTTACCAATAGTTCACAATAGTTTCCAAGGAACTTATTTAATTAAAATTTTACAGAACTCTAGAAACCAGCATTTCTAACAAGCCTCTGATTAAAGTGTGATCTTGAAAAGCAATTTTAACTTTCATTTTATGTCAGATCACATAATAAAATAAAATTAAATGATTTAATTAAACAAAAATATTTATACAAATTATTGATATCTAAACACAATTTGGTTTGGAAAATGAAATGAAATAAAGTGAAAATCATATGTATATAATTGTATTCATAAGTGTGCTAAATGAAAAGCTGTACAACAATGAGAAACATTAAAGGGTCAAATCCAAGTACAAAGGAAGACACTCCTCTGAATTCCCATGTTTCATCGAGCATCAAAAACCACCAATCTTTTGGTTCTTTTCTTGTACATTATTCTGTATCCACATTCTCTGCATCTGATTGGATCCCTAGATTTTATTTCATTTTCTGTGTGACATTCTCCACAGATATATATCATTGGCTGCTGCTTTGGGGGTTGAACGTCCTTCTGGGTGTCCATTCCTAGTACCTCTACGGTAAAGAGACTTTTCCCCGCGTTTCCAAACAGAACCCCAATCGTCCAGGCGTCGCAGTCAATTTAGTCCAGAGTTTAAATGAATTAATAGTGCACCAAGTTCCATAAAATATAAGAAACTAACAGAGTGCAATTCTATTTACCATTCCCTTGCTGTCTCTCAGGTTACTGCAATGACATATTTTACTACTACGAATTTCAGTTTTGATTGATTTTCTTTTTTCACTTTTACTTTCTTCTGTTTTATTTCGTAACTTTCCTTTCTTTGTCATCTTTCCTTCCTCCCTGTCTCTCCTTCCTTGTTCTTCCTGGTCCTGTGGATAACGCAGGGCTTTCTGCCTGCCAGGTGAGTGCTCTACCTGGGCTCCAGCCACTTGCATGGGTAACAGCTTTGGAAGCTTTGTCCCCACAGGGATGGCTGCTTATCTGTCTCCACTCTTCTCCAGTCGATGGCCCATCTGATTTGTAAATCTGATTTCTGGATTCCTGAGTATGATTTTGCAGACTGTACGCACAGAGCACCTTGTCCTTGGATATCATTTCAGTTAGAGTTAACGGACACCTTCCTCTTCCAGTCTGTATCCTTGCTAAAACACAGATTTTAAATAGCCATTTGACACTTTAAATAGCTTCTTATGATTCATGTTTCTTCCCTCGTTCAGGTGTGACAAGCACACTGTGAGATGGGTATTATCTTCATTTTATGGATGAGAACATTCAGGTTGTACCTATAAGAGGCTCATGCTCAGGGCCCCCTGGGGTTCAATGGTAGAGAGGAATAAGGAGCCCAGACTCTGGCTCCTTTGTTTGACTCTGAGGTCTTTATGGTTGAAGAAGAAGAAAAGTTCAAGTTTCAGTGATTCAAATTGCTCCTGAGCTTTAATGGTATTGGACCCACCCAGAACAAAGCCAGTGCCCAATCCAAGTAAGCATTTGTGGGGAAAAAAAAAAAAAAAAAAAAAGTTTTGGGGTTGGGGAGGTAGCTCAGTGGGTAGAGTGCTTGCCTTGTAAGCACAAGGCCCTGGGTTTGATCCCCAGCACCCCCCCCCAAAAAAAAAAAAAAAGTTTTGATGTTTGTTTATGCTTTGCAAAAATTCAGGACAAAATAAATTAGACTTACTGTTTTGTCCTTTTGTGAAGATCAGATCAGTGTTGTGCTAGTAATTGTTTAACAATTGCCTGGGAAGCGGGGCTTCACTGATTTGTGGAGCATTTTGATTTCTGTGGTGAAAATTCTCCCACCATGACTGATTTCAAGCTGTGTAACGTAACTCCAAGCATCTCTGGAGTTGGGAAAAGACGTAAAGTAGCTCACCATCAGAGTATTCTATCATACAATAATAGACATAAATATTGTCAAAGGTATAGACATTAGCAAGATAAACAAGAAGGAATGATTTTTGAATATTTATTACCTTTTGGTCTGACTTATTTCTGTTTATCTAATTTAATTTTTAATAATGGCTGTATTTAGTTATCAGTGTGTCGGATTCCAAAAAATGTAACAGTTGGCCCTTTTAATTCAGTACGTGTGGGCTCCAGGATACTGCAGAATGAGATAATCTCACAATAAATATATGCAAGAGAAAAGACCAAGTCATAAAGGTCTACACCTATCCAAGTGGTCAGGTTTACAATTTGGGTAGATTCTCTGTAACCCACTAAGGTAAACTATAAAAAGCATCTGTCCAGTCAGACATTGCCTGCCGGGGGCACAGCCCAGGGGTCTGTTCTGAGTTCCAGGCAGATAACTGCAACTTCTGTGGTTGCAGTCTCTGAAACACTAACTGTCTCTCTAGTTAGGGGAGTGACATTGCCCTTCTGGAAGGAAATGAGAATGAAGATAACGGACATAGAGATCAGATTCAGAATAGAGATCCTGGAAAAGCCAATTAAGATCCCCGCATCGCAACTTCTGTAAATATTTACTTTACAAGTAGGAATACTTGTCTTCATTATAATGTTGCGTGGAAGGGTTTCACCTGCTGTTTAAAGTGTTTAAAACATTCCAAACCATCTGATATGTTAGTCTTGCAATTTTAATGAGATGCTTAAAAGGAATTCAGTTTGCAATCAATGTTTCAAAGTTTAGGGCCTCTGATTGGATACAGAACGTTTCTGACTGGCCAGCTTCTCTTTCGGTTCCCAGACCGGCTATAGTGGCCCCACCTGGGGACTCAGAGAAATGCATTTTCTCAGTTCCTGATCAGAGCCAGAGTCCAGGCAGCGGAAGAGCCTCAAGGCGTCCAAGGAGCTGAGGTTTGAGCTTCACTGGTCTTTCGTGGAATGTCAGCCACGAAAAGCAAGTAAATTGGATTTTAGATACAGTTCCTGATATGGTATATTTTTTAAGTGCACAAAATCTTTTGGACTGCAAGGAACCCATCAACACCCATCTGGGGTTTTTCCACCAAAAGCTTTGTCCTAAGACCCTTAGGACTGTTTTCCTTTTGCTTTAAAGTCCAGATTAAAGTGAGCAGGCCCCGTGGCTGTTCCCTCTCCAGGTCTGGATGCGGCTCTGTGCAGCATGGTCGGGGGCGGAGCCGGGGGCCGGGCATGTGGGTGGGAATTTTCCGGGGTTCCCCCTGAGCTTCCCACGCCTGGCGCCCTGGGAAACCCCGAGTCCTCGAACCCCTTATCACCTTCTGCAAAGGTGGACAGGGTCTGCTGAGCCAAAGGCTTGCCCTACGTGGTGTGTGGGGAGGGGGTGTGGTGTGGGCATGGTGTGTGCATGATGTACATGTATGTGTGTGTGGCGTGTGCATCGTTTGTGTGATATGGTGTGCATGCAGTGTGAGGTTGTGAGGTTGTATGTAGTATGTGGCATATGGTGCAGTGTGTGATTGGTGTTTGTGTTATGTGGTGTGTGCTATGCGCGGTGTGTGGTATGGGTGTGTGTACGGTGTGTACTGGTGGTGCATGTGGGTGTGTGGCGTGTGGTGTGTATGGTGTATGTGCATGATACGTATGTGTGTGCTGTCTGTGGTGTTCTGGTTACGTGTGCATGGGGTGTGTGGTATGTGTGGTGTGTGGGGCATGTGAATAGTACACGTGGTGTGTGTGTAGTGTGTGTTGTATGTGTATATGGGGTGCATTGGTGTGAGTGTGGTAAATGCATTGTGTCTAGTGCGTGTTGTATGTGCTGTGTGGGACACATGTGTGGTTTGTGTGTGGTATCTGAGTGATTTGTGCCTGTGGTGTATAGTGTGTGGTGTGCATATGGTATGTGTGCAGTGTGTTTGTGTGGTGTATATGTAGTGAGTGTGGTGAATAGGGTGCATGTAGTTTATGTGTATTATGTGTGTTGTGTGTAGTGTGCATTCTGCATGATGCATAAACTGTGTGTGATATATGTGGTGTATGTCATGTGTGATGTGTGTTGCATATGAGTTGTGCGTGTAATGTGCGGTGTGTGTGTTTGTGTATGGTGTGTGTTTGTGGTGTGGTGTTTCTGGAATGTGTTGCATGGTGTGTGTGAGTGTGTGTGGTATGTGTTGTGTGTGTATAATGTGTATTGTATGGCATGTATTTAGCATGTGTGTGTGAGTGGTGTATGTGCACAGCATGAGTATTGTGTATGGCATATGTGTGTGTATGTGGGGTGTGTATCTTGCGTGTGTGTGGCATGTGGTGCATGTGTTTGGTGTGTGGTGCAGTATGTGATGTGTCTTGTGTGGAATGTGTGTTGTGTTATTTCATGCGTGCGTTTTGCATGTGTGTTGTATGTGTGTTGTGTGTGGTATGCATTTGTGATATGTGTGGTACATGGGATCATGTGTGTCAGTTTGATGATTGTGTGTAGTTTATGTGGTGTTGTGTGGTTTGTGGTGTTTATTGTGTGTGAGTGTGGTACTATGGTATGTGTAGTGTGTTGTGTCTGGTGTGTGTGTTGTGTGTTATATACATGTTGTGGTGTGTGGTGCATTGTGGTGTGAAGAGTGTGGACAGTGTGGTGCATGTGGGACATTTATGTGGTGTGTGTGTTTGGTGCATGTACATGGTGTGTATATGTGTGGTGTGGTGTATGTGCTATGTGTGGTATGTCTGTGATATGTGTACTGTGCATGGTGTGTGGTGTGTGAGCTGTATGTTTTGTGTAGTATGTGTGGAATGTGGTGTGTATGTTGTTTTGGAGTGTGTGGTGTATGCATGGTGTGCATATGGTGTGTGTGTGGTGTGCATGTTGTATGTTGAATGTGATGTGTCTTGTGTGCTGTGTGTATGTGGTATATGCTGTGTGATTTATTTTGTGCACATGGTGCCTGTGTGTGGTGTTTGTGAGTTCTGTGTGGTATGGGATATGGTTTGTTGCGTTTGTTGTATGTGTGCAGTGCATATGTGGTGTGTGACATGTGGAGTGTATGTGTTGCGTGCATAGTGTGGGAGAATTGTGTATGTGGTGTGGTAAGTGGAGTGCAGGGTGCATGTGTGTGATATGTTGTTTGTGTTGCATACTGTGTATAGTGTGTAGTATATGATGTGTGCGCTATGTCTGTTGTGTAGTGTGTGCATGGTGCATGTGTGTGGTATGTGTGTTGTGTGTACTACATGTGTTATGTGTGTATAAGTGGTGTGTGTGGTATGTCATGTTACAATGTGTGTGAGCTGTGTGTGGTGTGTGAAGTGTGTTGTGTACAGCATGTAATGTGTGTGGGGTTTGTGTGTGCATGGTCTAAACGTGCTGCGTATGGTAGGTAGAGTATGTGGTGTGTGGTGTGTGTGTGTGGGGGGGGTGCATGTGGTGCATTTGTGTGGTGCATGTGTGTGGTGTATGTGTGGACTAGGTGTTGTATGTGTTGCTTGTAGTGTGCATCCTGTGGTGTATATGTGGTTTGCGTGTCATGTGTGTGATACGTGGGTGTGATGTGTATTGCATGTGTGGTGTGTTTGTGTGGTGTGTATGGTGTTTGCAGTGTGTATTTTTGTGTTGTGTGTGATGTATGTGGCGGGTGGTTCGTGATATATGTATATTGCATGTGTGGCATGTGTTCTATGCATGTGTGTGGTATGCATGTTGTGTGTGGATCATGTGTGTAGTTGTGTGGTGTGTGTAGTGTTGTACTTGTGGTGCATGTTTTGCTTGTGTGTGCTGCGGCGTGGCACGTGTGGTTCATGTGATGTGTGTCCTATGCAGTGTGTTTGGTGTGTGGGTTCGTGCACGGTGTGATGCATGTGTGTTGTGCGTGGTGTGCATGTGTGATGCGTGGCGTGCTGCGTGAGGCGCTGAGCCCCTTGCTGGTGTGCGGGTGGGACCGAGCTGTTCTAGGCCTTGCACCTTGGGACGTGCCTTGGGCTTGAGCGGTCGGCCGGTGCTGGGCTGAGGTGCCCGCGGGGTCCCGGGGCAGGGGACTGTGCGTGGTGGTCGCTGCGTGGTGGGCCCGGGGAGCCGGACTTCTTGACAGCGGGGGCACCACAACTCGGAGCAGGAGCTTTGCTGCAGCCTGCGGGGCGTATGCAGGACTCCTGACCTCAGGCCTAGCCTCCCCGGCCTCTCTCCCTCCAGCCTCAGTCACCCTGGGCGAGCGCCCCGCGCGCTGAGCCCCCTCATTCTCTTGCCTGCTTTTGGACAGAAAGATTACACACCCATTCCAGCTGAAGGCGGGCTGGCGATCACCCCAGAAGTGGTTTTGCGTGGTGGTCGGTAGGGCACCTCCTCCCAGGGAGGAGGGGACTTCATCGCCCGCTGGTTCCGAGCCGTCAGACAGCCCCAGATTCTCAGGAGGCTCGGACACTGTGTGTGTATAAAGTGGGGGCGGCGGGAGGGAGAAAGAAGTGGCTTGCTTCCAGGCTTCTTTGGTCTGCCCGGGACACTGGGGATGGTCCATGTTAGTATTTTTCCTTTTGATTTCTGTATTTAAACATCAAGGAAATGAGCCCCATCCTTTTGTTGCAAATATGTATTTTTGGCTTCTCCTTTGTCTTCTAACTGTATTTGAAATGCATATAATTTTTGTATGCAAAGAGCCTTTCCCACAAATATCAGCATATCTTTTCCTTCTTTGCTTTTGTACTTTTTTCCACATTGAAATTATCTACTTATTAACCTTTTCCCCACTCATCTAATACTTTTTTTATAAAAAAAAAGTATTTTTAGTTGTTAATAGATCTTTTATTTATTTAATTTATTTATATGTGGTGCTGAGGATCAAACCCAGGGCCTCACACGTGCCAGGCAAGTGCTCTATCACTGAGCCACAACCCCAGTCCCTCTAATAATCTTTAAAAAAATTGTTCTAAAAAATTAGTTATACATGACAGTAGAATGCTTTTTGATACATCATACATAAATGGAGTGTAACTTCTCCTTCTTCTGGTTGTACATGATGTAGAGTTACACAGGTCATGTAATCATACATGCACGTAGGGTGATAATGTCTGATTCATTCTACTCTCCTTCCTACCCCTGTGCCCCTCCCCTCTCTTCTCTCGCCTCTGTCTAATCCAAAGTACCTCTATTCTTCCCCAGCGTCCCCTTATTATAAATTAGCATCTGCATATCTGAGAGAATATTTGTCCTTTGGTGCTTTGAGATTGGCTTATTTTGCTTAGCATGATGTTCTCCAGTTCTATCCATTTACTGGCAAATGCCATCACTTCATTCTTCTTTAAGGTTGAGTAATATTCCATTGTGTATATGTACCACATTTTCTTTATCCATTCATCTGTTGTCATTCAAGAGTCTTATTTTGCAGTGTGTGCAATATAAGTCAGATTTTTAAGTTGATTTCTTTCCCTTAAATTCTTAATTTCCCCAACACTATTTATTGAATAATTGTTCCTCCTTCATTTGTATGCTCCACTTATTTTTTTCTAAAAGACAACTTTATTGAATTACACTTGATATGCTATAAAATTCATCCATTTTAAGTGTAGAAGTCGGTAAATTTTTAACATAGACTTGTGCAGCTATCACCTCAATCAAGTTTTAGAACATTTTCGTTTTCCAAAAATCTTATCTAGTCTCTATCTGCCATAAACTTTGTATGCCATACCACCCCTCCAACACACATCGACCCCAGGAAGTCGATGATCTGTTTTCTGCCTCTATGGATCAGCTCTTTCTGCATGTTCCATAGCAATGCAATCATATAGTGTGTGATATTTTGCACCTGGTTTCTTTTGCTTAGCATAATGTTTTTGAAGTTTATCCATCTTGTGGCACTTTTCAGTAACTTTACTCCTTTTCATTGCTGAATAGTATTCCACTGTATGGGAATATATACCAGATTCAATTATCCATTCATCAGTAGATGGAGGTTTGAATTGTTTTCACTTTTTGACTATGATGAATAATAGATATCATGCTGCCATGCATATTTACATATAAATCTTTGTGTGGATGAATGTATTTCTCCAGAGTAGATTCCTAGGAGTGGGATTCTTGGGTCATAGGTAAATTTATACTTAATATTTGAAAAAAACCTGTTAAACTGTTTCCCACACTGGCCACATCATTTCCATCCCTACTGGCAATGTAGGAGGGTTCCAGTTACTGTACTTCTTTACCAACACTTGTTATCATGTGTCTTTGTGTGTGTGTGTGTGTGTGTGTGCGCGCGCCAGGCAGTTAATCCAGGGGTACTTAACCACTGAGCCACATTCCCAGTCCTTTTTATTGTTTTTATTTTGAGACAGGGTCTCACTAAGTTGCTTAGGGCCTTGCCAAGTTGCTGAGGCTGGCCTCAAACCTGTAATCCTCCTGCCTCAGCCTCCTGAGCTGCTGGGATTACAGGTGTGCACCACCTTGCCTGGCCTATTTTTATTTCTTTTTTTTAAAAAATGGCACATTTTAAAAATATTTTGAATAGTTATATGTACCAGTCCTTTTCCGAGTTATGAGTTAAGAGTAACTGTGATTTGAATATTTTCTTTAGCTGTTTCCCTATTCATGGATTCTTATCTCAGGTCCCACTTGATGAAAGCTGATTTCACCTAAAATATAAAGAAAAATTAAATGTTTATTTTCCATTCCTTGCCCAATACCTGAAAAATCATTTGAACTCAGAACCTGGTACATTTTGACTTCGTCCGTTGAGCCTCATGGTGACTCATTTCTTTGGGCTTTGGGGAAGATGAAGGTGTCACGGAACAACCTGCAGGTTTGTGACCCCCGACTCCTGAAGTCCTCAGAGTCCTCTTGGATACAGGCTGAGCAAGGTTGTCTCCGTGCTAATCATTCAGGGGTTCTTCTTCTGATACTTTGCTCTGTGACCTTTACCCCAGATTTGGAGCTCCTTCTTGGACACCCGGCTGTCCCTAGTGCACCCTGGACCAGGAGCAGAGGGCTGGTCTCCACGCAGGAGCGCTGTGTCTGAGTGGCCCAGCGACCCGGCCATCCCCAGCTCTCGCCGGCTCTCTTGCTTCTGCTCAGCAGCACCCCTGGGCTTGCTTGGTCACGGTGTCCTTGAAAACCCTGGTTTTTTCCACTGCGCAGAATGGAATTTTTCATTCTTTGTTATTCCTCCTCCACAGACTATTTTGCCACCTGACTGCAAGTATCAGACATGAGGGGAAAGAACTCCCAGGTCAGATGACTGCCTCTGGCCACTGTTCCTGGCACAGCCATCTCCCCGGGACGTTCAGGCATCTCACTGAAGTCTGTGGAGCACGGGGGACAGTCGCAGAGGGCACGCTGAACTTCACGAGCCGGCGTGGACGTCTGCAGAGTCCGTCCCCGGGGAGCCCAGGCAGACGGACATAAACGGGCCAGTGTTTTTCAATGACAGGTGCTGAGGCCGAGTTTCCTGAGCGCCGTAGGTACTGGAATCCTACTTGGGGATTTGTAGGAAGAATTCATAGAATTCTTTAAAAACAAAAACAACAGGAAAAATCAAAACAACAACAACAACAACAACAGCAACAACAACAACAAAACCCAAACTATTTCATTATCTCTGGGAGTCTTACACAGTTTTCTGTTGTTGGGACGAGTACCTGAGATAAATCAATTTTAAAAGAAGCAAGGTTTATTTGTGGAGATTTTAGTCCTTGGTCTGTTTGGACCATGAATTTTGGGCCTGTGGCGAGGCAGTGCATCGTGGTAGGTGTGCGTGGTGGAGGATGCAGCTCACCTCATGGCGGCCAGGAAGGAAGGACAGACAGGAAGGAAGGATGGCCAGAGGCCGTAGAGCCCTTAAAGGGCATGGCCCCAGTGGCCTAACTTCCTCCCACGAGGCCCATTATCTCCCAAAAATACCACAGACTGCTGACCAAACCTTTAACACCTGGCCTTTACGATTCAAACTACAGCACTAGATGACATTTTCATTTATAGTGACGTTACATACACACGTGAAATGTGTTCTCTGGGGCTTTTGACAGAACCCTGGTCTCTATAACTCATTCTTTGACAACTGAAGAGAGCTGCATAAAGGTAAATTGGAGATTTTCCTTTTGACAATGATTTCCATTATCATTTGAAGGGAAGAAATTCTTCGAACATAGTTTAGAAACACATCTAAGGTACACATTTCAGTACAATCTTATCCTGCGACAAGACTAAACTGTGTCTTTTTAATGATCTAGTGTTGCCACCTGTATTGTCTGTTTTGCATTACCATAATGAAATACCAGAGGCAGGCTACTTTATAGAGGAAAAAAAAAGGTTTATTTAGCTTATAGTTTTGGAGACTGAAAGTCCAAATGGCCTGGTGTAGGTTCTAGGGAGGGTCCTCTTTGGCTGCATTACATCATGCAGGGAGTATGTATCTCTGTCCCTCTGGTCTCTCTCCCCTTCCTTATTAAGCACCAAGATTCAATCTAATGAATCATATTCCAAAGGAAAACCATAGTCAGATTAAATTTCTATCCTTTTAATATCTCACAATGGGGATTAGAAGCCGCTATAAGTTTTGAGAGGATAAAGCATGCTTAACCCATAGCACACTTATTTAAAAAACGAATCCACTTAATCTGTCCTGGAGGAATTTTAAGAATAGTTAAGTATTTATTTACATATTTAAACTTCTTCCTATTGTGAAATATAAGATGCATTTGGAGAAGTTCAGAAGTCTTCTCTCTATGGCTTGATTAATGATTATAAATCAAGCTTCCATGTAAACACCACCAGGTTCAAGAAACGGCCCACGGCCAGCCTTGGAGAGCCCCTCCCTCAGCAGGGTTCCCTGCCAACCCCGTTCTCCCTATGCCCTCTCAGTCTGGCAAAGATATCCCAGTATTTCCTTGGAAGCTGGTATTTTTTATGTCCAGTGTTTGCTGACCCCAAGGTCTTGACGATATCCTGTATTACCTTCTAAAAGCTCTCCTGTTTTGCCATGTAGCCAATGGATCCTCAGGGTATCTGGGTGTGTGAGGCCCAGGCCAAGGGGTTTGGTGGCCACATGGCCAGAGATCTCTCTGGAAAGAGCTCTGTCTCCCTGGGAAACCTAGTGTCCACAGGCTGGAAATGTCATGCTCATGTGGTGAAATTTTGAGCTTCCTAGTCTGTTCTGCTGATGGATATTCTTTTCTCCCTTGTGCTTTCCCATTGGCTTAATCTCAGAGCCTTCCTTATAAATCTTGATGTCTACGGAACATTCCAGAACGCCACAGCTCTTACACATTCATGAATTTTAACCAGCTTGTCAAGTTTCACGCACACACATATGTTGCAAATTTGACTGAAATTGTACTAACTTATAGATCAACCTTTAGAGAATTGACATCTTTACGATACTGAGTTTTTCAATCCACAAACATGGTACGCCTCCCTTTTTTTGGATCTTCCAATTTCCTGAAGTTACTTTATATTTTGCTGTATAGAGTTCTGCACGTCATTGGTCAAACACATTCCCAGGTATTTAATATTCCTGGAGTCTTTACAAACCATCTATTTAAGGATAATTTTCTATTTGTTTCTAGTATGTAGACATATGACTGGCTTTTGAGTTTTTATCTTCATCCAGCAAACTTGTTACAATTTTTAAATTGGAATTATTTTTCTATAACCGTTTTTGGATTTTCATACTAAAATATCACATTATTCATAAGAGCGATGGTCTCTTTTCTTCCTTTCCAGTTCTCTCATCTTTCTTTCTTTCTTTCTTGCCCTTCTCTGTCTCTGGCCTCCTATACAATGTGGATCAGCTGTGTTGGAGTGGTATCCCTGACCCCGCGGGAAATCAGATTCTGTGCCACTAAATGGGATGTTTGTGGTCACCCCGCTTCAGATGAAGGGCCTTCTCCACTCCTAGTTTTCTAGTTCCTAAAAACCCATGAATAAATAAGATTTTATCAAACATTCTTCTGCATTTATCAAGATGACTTTATACCAGCAGGACCATCTCTTATTCTGTTAATGGGATACCATCTTTTTTTTTTTTTTTTTTTTTTTTTTTTTTTTGCGGTGCTGGAGACCATCTTTTGATTTTTGATTGATATTCAACTCATTTGCACACTTGGAATGTGCTCAATGTGGTTATGATGTGTTATCCTTGTTTTATATGCTGCTGGGTTTGGGTAGCTAATCATATGTTGTTTAGAATTTTTGTCTTTATTTGTAAGAGATCAACCTCTTAATGTCCTCTTTGGGTTTGGGAAATGAGATGATACAGGTCTTATAAACTGAGTTGGGAACGGTTTCCTTTTTGGCCATTTTCTAGAACAATTTCTATTCTAAATTTGGAGAATTCTCCAGTCAATCTGGGCAGGGATTTTTCTTTGGGGGAAGGTTTTGGATTATAGATTCCATCTCTTTAAGAGATTTAAGCCTTTGGTGAAGAAAATCAATTGTGTATGATTTATTTCAATCTAAATAAAACGTGAACTTTGTTTAAAAAAGGAAGATTGAGGCCTGTTTGTACAGTTTATTTTTGTGTCAGTTTGGGTAGATTTTTTTTTTTCTCTCTCTGGGGCTGTGTCTTTTCTTTACTATTTCAATTTGGGGGGGTAAAGCAGTTTGTGGGACTGGGGTTGTGGCTTAGTGGCAGAGCACTTGCCTGGCACGCATGAGGCCCTGGGTTTGATCCTCAGAACTGCAAAAAGAAAAAAAGAAAAAAAGAAGAAAGTGGTTTATAAGCTGCTCTATCAACTTCCCACTGGTTGTCAGTTTTCGGCTGCCCTCTGCCAGGTAGCCTCACCTGTGGGCCGTTTGTAACCTGGCTGAGTCTTCAAAGCCACCAGACGATCTTCCTATCGCGCGTGAGTGAGAGAGCCTCCTGTCTTGTTCTCTAGTCACAGAGGGACGTCCGAGAACGTAAAATAAGGTGACTGCCGAGTGGACACGGAGAGAGAGAGAATCCACTTCTCAGCCTTACAGATTCTTCTGACAGGGACAAGTTGCCACGCAGGCCTTGTGCCGGGAACGGAATCTGCCAGAGGGAACCATTTTCCAGAATCTAACAAAACCCCGCACTGGTTTGAGAACCAGTAGGTGGGCCAGTTGGCCTTCACCTGGACTTTCCCAGGGATGGGAGAATTTTCGACTGCTCTGATTTGCACCGGTTGGCCACACAGCTCCATGGTAGAGCATTTGTTTGGCATGTGCAAGGACCTAGGTTCAATCCCTGGCGCTGCAAAAAATAAATTATAGAAATGAAAGAGAGGAATCAGTTGCAGTGGGGCACACCTGTAATCCCAGCATCTCAGGAGGCTGAGGCAGGAGGATTGCAAGTTCGAGGCCATCCTCAGTCATTGAGGGAGGCCCTAAGCAACTAACGAGACCCTGTCTCAAAATAACAGTAAAAAATAAGATAAAATAAAAAAGGGCTAGGGATGTAACTCAGTGGTTAAGTGCCTTAGGGTTCAATTCCTAGTATCAAAAAAGAAAAAAAAAAATCAATGTTTGTTTCTCCCCGCAATTCTCCTTTTTGTTACAGAAGCCTCAGTCCTCCTGAAATTCAGCAGAACATTCACTGGCCCAGTTTCTAAGCTTGGCCTGTGTCCCCCTGCTTTGCAAATCTGCTCTGACCTGAGCAAGACCGTCTTTGCTTTTATTTGAGCGTGGGTTAGCGGGCATGTCCATCTCCCTTGCTGTCCTTTAGCAGCTACTCCGCGCTCAGAGGGAAGGGGATGACCCAGTGTGTGGCTCGTTGGGGTCACCTTCCAGGCCAGAACCCAGGGACACACTTCCAAGGACCCTGCCCTCTTGGGACTCGACGTTCCTGAACCCTGTGCCATCTCTTTGCAAATGTACTGTGGCCACGTTCCCACCAGGGCCTCTTGAAGGTGCACTAATGCCCTGAGCAGGGCAGGTTTGGGGTTGGGTGACCTGTGGGGGTCTGAGATGGATGGACAGCAAGGCGGGCAGAGTGGGCAGTGCAGAGGGGTCAGGCCAGTCCCTGTTTTCTGACGGTGGTGGCCTTCTTGCAGTGCCACAGAGGTGCCCAGCCCTGTCCCTTCTCCCTCCCTGGTCACTGTGACTGTGTGTCCACGGGTGCTGGGGTCCTGGATGGCTATGGTGAGGGTGCTGGCCTGCCCTCCCAAGCCTGCCCCTGGGCTTGGGGGGGTGGTGTCCGCAGGCCGGACCCTGAACAGAGCTGTTTTCCTGATTCTCTTCTGAGGGTTTGGGACACACCCAACGGCTGAATTTCAGAGTAATCCCTCAGATTTGTCACCCTGAGGATGTCTTCAGGGGTCAACAGAGTAAAGAGGTTTCCTTTGTTCATCTCTGCAGATGTACCAAGGAGAGACCTCTTCCAGGGCCCCTACACCATCTTCTTCCTCCCTGGGGAGCGCAGGTGGACCCAGCCCTTTTCCCTCCCTGTTCTGCCTCTCTGATGGATGACCCTTCTGTATCCCTGAGCCTGTTCCCTGGCACCTCCCACTCCAGGGACACGCTTCTTTTTTTTGGTACTGAGGATTGAACCCAGGGGGCCTTAACCACTGAGCCACCTCCCTGGCCTTTTTGTATATTTTATTTAGAGGCAGAGTCTCACTAAGTTGCTTGGGGCTCACTAAGTTGCTGAGGCTGACTTTGAACTCACCATCCTCCTGCTTCAGCCTCCCAAGTCACTGGGATGTGTGCCACTGTGCCTGGCTGGGGCCCACTTCTACAGAAGCCCCTCGCATTCCAAGCTTCGCACACCTCCTCCTAGGAACCTGGGGCTTGAGAGATCCTACCAACGCAGGGAGCTCGATTTCTGTTCTGGGAGGAGCGGGCAGTGGAGGAGCAGAGCTGAGGACCCTTACCTTTCTGGCTATCTGTGCTTGCAGGTACTAAGGAGCACCTTGCCTTGGAAGCACCTGGGAACTGTGGCCACAGAAAGTGGGTCTGTAAGTGGCACTGCAGAGCTGTCAAATGAGTTCAGCAGGTGCACCCCGGCTGCACGGAGCCCAGCCAGCCCTGACGTTGTCTCCCCGAGAACGTGCACTCTAGGTCCCGCCCATCGTGCTCTCTAGGTCCCGCCCATCGTGCTCTCTAGGTCCCGCCCATCCCTAAGCAGTGCGGATCCCAGACCGCCCCCCGGGCAGTGGGCACATGGAGGACTTTGGGAGAACTCCAGGGAAGTCGCCTGGGAATCTCCTGCCTTCCTTCCCCTCGGATCCTCTGTCCCTGCCTTTCTGAGAGGCATCGGCCATAAAATGATCAGCAACAACAGTAACGTGTACTGAGCCTTCATCAGGTGCCAGAAACTCTTCTAAACATTTTACATCTAGTCCTCATAGCGTCTCTGCTCCCAGGTGGAGAGACTGAGGCACAGGGAAGGCAGGCGAGTAATCCATCCACGTCCCACAGCTCTGGAGCCAGGACCCCCAAACCTTGCCAGTGCCCCATCCTTTTCCCTTTCTAGACTTCTTGTGAGCACACCTTCCCCCACTGACCTTGGTGACGCTGTTGGCTAAGATGTCCTGTTGCCATCCTACTTGGCCAGGTGGACTCTGGGAAATGCAGATCTCTGGGCAGCCTTCCTTAGGGATGGTCTGCCCTGGGGAAGCTGCCCTCTGTCGGCTGCTGTGGGACCCTCCCGTTATAGCTTCTGGAATGGAGTCAGGGTCCCAGTCTGTCTCCGCAACCAGATACTGACCGAGCTGCTTTCAGAGAGGGGGCCGGACGGGGGCTGAGCAGAGGCAGCCTCACATCTGGAAGCTAAGGGACGGGGAGGACGGGAGGACCCCTCTGCCAGCCTGATTAGCTGGTGAGTGAGGCCGACCACCTGGGCAGAGGCACCAGATGGCACAAAGTCACGACTCCAGGACGAGGTCATCCCGCCCCCACTGACCTTGGTGACGCTCTTGACTCAAATGCCCTTGAGCTCCCTGCCCTGTCCGTCAGTGCAGGGTGCATCTGTCCACATGGAGATAAGTTCTGAATCCACCTCCTCCCCACCTCCTTCGTCTCTCCCTGGACACTGTAAGAGCCCCGGCTCTCGAGTCCACTCCTGCATCAGTCCCCAACACGCTCTTCTAAAATCCTGTGTCGGATCAGGCCACCTCCTCCTGAAATCCCAGGAAGGCCTCCGCGCTGTGGAAATGGAGCCAGGCTGTCTAGGCTGCCCGCTGCTCCGCTCTGGCCTCCTCCAGGGTCCTGCCAGTCTGCCTCCTGGACCGTCCCAGACCACCTCTAGGGAACCTTGTACCTGCTGGTACTTCCTTACTGCTCAAGAGTTTTAAACTCCAACACGGGGCCCAGGGCCGGTCCTGACCAGGAGCTCTTGCTGATATCCCTCCCTTTTAATTGTCTGTGTTTCCGTGATCGCCTTCCTCTCTGGGATTTGTGTGCTATCCCTCTGTCCGTGTGTACACTGCACAAGTGGGACCTCCTCTGTCTTTACCTCTAGTCCCCAGTCACTAGAGCAGCCCTGACTCACTGAGCGCCCCAGCGAACACTCCGTGAACAGTGCAAGAGTCATCGCAGAGACGCCGTCACGGTTATGGCTTGGTGACTGGGGACAAACGCCTTTTCCCATCTCGGTCGTCTCATCCATGAGATCAGAATCCGAATGTCACGTGGCGGGTCCTGGGAGGATGAGCACTCGGGGTGCTCGTCTCAGACTTAGATGGAGCCCAGGCTGCGTTCATGTTAGTGCAAGGAAACGGCCACGGAGGGGCGACCCGGTGGGAGGGAGCAGGCGTGCTGACGGGGGCAGGCCGGGAGCTGCAGGCGGACTTCCCGGAGGAGGTGGTCCCAGAAGTAAAGGAGGATGTGCTTAATGGATGAAGGGGGAGAGATGTGGGGTCAGGGCTTCGGTGTGGACCCCCGCTCCTAGGGGAAGGCCAGCAGGGAGGCCGGTGGACACAGGGGTGCTGTTTGGATGTGGAAAGGGCCGGGCACACCTGGGCCAGGCATACCTGGCAGGGCTGTTCTGACTCTGCACAGGGGGCATTTCGGCTCTTCTCAGACACCTGTCATGCTAAGTGTGCAAAATGCCTAGCCTGTCCCCGTTCCCAGCTTCGCCCTTCAGTGTGGGTGAGCTGGGCCCCACAGGGAGGAATGGCACCAGAGGAGTGCATCATGGGTGGTTCTGGACATTTGGAGCAGGACCAGGTGCTGCCCCACATCCAGTGAGAGAGGGATCCGGAACTGGGCTGGCTGAGCAGAGGCCATCGGCCTCATGGTATTTCCCACACGTCGGATCGTCCTACAGGCAGCGTCTGCTGACCCTCCGTGTGATGACGTTTCCAAAATGGCGGAGGGTATTTCAAAGCCAACCCTGTAACAGGGATGTACGTTGGTGGAAGTGGAATTTAAAGACTGCAGAGCTGGTGTTCGTTTTCCTGAGAGGCCCCAGCATGGCCTCTCTGCCTCCCCAGAGGCACAGGTGGGCTCTTCCCAAAGGCAAGTGCCACCCTGAGCTCTCACTGCCCAGTGACTCTGAGGAACTGGCTCCTTTGCAGGCACTAGTCCTAATGGGCTCCCACACCTGTGCCCAGCTCCCGACTGCCTCTTCCCCTGGCTTCCCGCTAGAGTGAAATGGAATGTTCTAATCCTTTTGCATCTTGAAGGGTGCAGGTGTCCATGGTATTCACTCCATGAATCTGGGTGAGGAGACACCTCTCTAGAATCAGCCAGCCCCTTAGTCCTGGGGCAGGTGTCAGGGATTGTCTGGTATAGCTGGGATTCAGAGATGAAAAGATCTCCACTAGCATGAAATGGCAAGCCACTTGTGCCCACATTGGTGACAAAACCTTCAGAAGGAACTCGAGCGGTAAGGGAGGTGACTTTCCACAAGAGCAGCAGGGGGGAGCTGTAGAAATGCACTCCGCTTGCCTTCCGCTGACTCTGTGCAGGGAACAGTGCGGAAGGGCCACATGGTTTAGAGAAAACCTCCCGAGGGTGGACGTGGGTCTTGGGCGGTCATTCATGTGGCACATACTTATTGGGCACTTTATACAAAGTGCCAGACAGGCTCCTGAAGGCTGGCGTGCTGCTGTGAGCCAGATGGTTGCCCCAGGGTCCTGCCTTTTTGCAGAGTTGGGGACAAAATAAAATACAAATGAAGATGTTAAATCATGAGATAGAAGATGGCGGCATCAAGAAGACAAAGAAAGGGGTGCTGGAGGGGACCCCTATTCTAAAAGTCCTTGAGAAGGACGGGCTATGGGGAATATGCACACCTGGAAAAGCAGAAAAAAATATTTTTTCTTGAAGACCCTGGGCTCAGAACATCCCCCATGGTGGAGATGTTGGTTCCAGCATGGAACTTGGGGAGGGTGAGCAAGCATGGAGTCTGCATGCTGGGGTCAAGAGCCGCCTTTCCTCCTTGGACATGTTTACAGGTTGAAACCCAGTCTGTCAAACTGATGCCCACGTCCTGGGGTTGGAGTGACAGGAGGCTGGAGAAGCGACTTCATTTTTTTTTTTTTAATATTAAGAACTGAACCCAGAGGCACTTAACCCCTGAGTCACATCCCTCAGCCCTTTTCATTTTTTATTTTGAGGCAGGGTCTTGCTAAGTTGCTTGAGGTCTTCTTAGTTGCTGAAGCTGGCCTCAAACTTGCGATCCTCCTGCCTCAACCTCACGAGTCGCTGTGATCACAGGTGTGGGCCATTGAATCAGGTGCAACTTCATTTTGAAATGTCCCAGGCTCAGGGTTGATCTTCAGAGCTACTTTAGAGCTTTGGACAGTTTCTTAGGTCCATGGAGTGGCATCAGGACCCCAAGAGGACAAGAGGAGGCTCAGGGCTCAGGGAACGGCCCTCCTTGCTAGTCCAGTCTCCGTTCTCAGAACACCCAGGGGTGATGGTGGCGGATTCCTCCTCTCCTCCCAGTGGGTTGCCTTGGGAGGCAGGAGCTGTTGAAACTCTACCGGGAGTGGAGGCTGGGCCCAGGGCACCCCAGGCCCTCCACCCTCCTTCCTGGAGGAACCTGAGGCTCTGCGTCAGTCAACTTCCAAGAAGGTAACTGTTAAAGATTAGAGAAGCGAGTCCTTTCCAGGGGCAGCGACACTCATACAGGATTCTGGAAGACTCCCAAAATTTTGAGCCTGAAAATTTGTAAATGTGTTACTCTGGAGAATTTTAAACATATTCAAAAACAGGTTTAAACTATAACCAATACATGGCCCTATATGCCCACCCCTTCTCCTGCCCCGTACATATAGGAATACATGATATAATATGATACCTAAGTTATGTGACACAAATTTATAATGTATTATATAAACTGTGATTTTAATATCATGTAGCACATGTTATATGGGTTATTCATTGAGATAAATCAAAATCACTTTCAAAGAAAGACACTTACAAATCTCGAGGGTGCCATTTGGGGACTCTGGCAAATGCACACGCCATAACCCAAGCTCCTGTGTAGGCGGGGAGCATCGCCATCACTCTGGTGAGTCTCCGCTTCCCGGGAGGCTGCCCTTGGTACCGCCGACTTCTGTTGCACATTAGGTTTGCCTGTCCTCCAGTTTTATGCAGACAGAATCCCATGCTATACACTCTTTGATGAGGCAATTCTTTTTCTCAGGACAACGATTTTGCCATTTGTTTGTGTGTCCTTTCTAATTTTGCTGAGTAGTATTCCACTGGGGGTGTTCCACAATCACTTTATCCCCTCTCCTGTTCGCCAACACCGGGGTTATTGGAAAATTTGGACTTTTCTGAATAAAGCTGTGAACTTTTTTTTGGTACAATTGTGTGTGTGTGTGTGTGTGTGTGTGTGTGTGTGTGAATGCTTTCCTTTCTCTTGGGTAAAACTGAGGAAGAGTAACGTTTAGTTGGATAAGAAACTTCTGGAAGCTTATCTGAAAGGAACAGCCATTTTGCATTTCGGTTGACAGAGACGGAGTGAGTTCTACTCGTGTTCTCTGATGTCACAGAAGCGGAGCTGCCAGTCATCCACACTCTGGCCTCTCTCATGGCTGTGTGGTGACAGTTTCGCGTGGTTTAAGTCCGCGATTTCCTGATCACTAGTCACACAGCGCACGTCTTCGCATGCTTCCTGGACACGTGTGTGTGTTCTTTTTGAAGAGTTTGTTCAAATCTTTCTCCATTTAAAAAAGTTTTGGTCGTTTGTCTTTTTAGTATTGAGTTATGGAAGTTCTTTATGTCCTTGATACCAGTCCTGGGTTATACACCCTTGCGCCTCTTCACGGATTCTGCATTTCTGAATTTGTCTAACTCCATAAATTCAGTGGTAATCTCCCAATCACTTTGTGATCTTCCCTGAGCTTATGCAGAGTGGCGAAGAATTCAAGTCATGTGACGTGCACACGTCCCCAGCTAAGAGACTGTCCAGCTGAGGTGCACAGACCACATGCTCTGCTCCATGCTTGCTCTGTCCTCTTTCAGTTCATGCTGAAAGCAAGTGTCCTTTGCAAGGTCACATTTTTTGCATTCCTGTGCCTTCTCTTGGGGATTTCACAGCTTGTAACAGCCCAAGCAGAGCGCTAAAGTGCCCTCTGGTTCAGAGACTGCACGCCGCATGGTACCTTCTGGAGAAGACGCGTGTGTTGGAGAAGCTTCGTTCACAGCTGAGTTGCCCAGTAAATGTGAGTTCAAACAGAGTAAACCAACGATGTACGTTAAGCAAGGTGTATTTAAATAGAAAAGCATATACAAAGGTTATGCATTGGCCGATTAATGAAAATGCAATGCAGGAACTCACAGGCACCTGTTTTTCCAGAGAACAATGGTTTGGTGCTCACTCATGTGGGGCATGCACTACTTTATAAACATAACTGCTGCAGAGCCTGAGAATCAACCACGTGTGTGCTGCACATTTTCTCTGAACTGGCTTGCCTGTTCATTCATTTATTTTTTGGTACCGGGAATTGAACCCAGGGGTGCTTAACCACCGAGCCACATCCCCAACCCTTTATATTTTATTTAGAGACGGGGTTTTGTGAAGTTGCTTAAGCCCTCGCTAAATTGCTGGGGTTGGCTTTGAACTGGTGATCCTCCTGCCTCAGCCTCCCCAGTTGCTGGGTTTACAGGTGTGTGCCACCGCACCCGACTGTTCATTTTCTTAACGGTGCGTTTTGGTGAATAGTAGTTTTAGATTTTGATGAAAACTGACATATCAGTGTGCTCTTTTGCGGTTTGCTTTTTCCTTCCTAAAAAGACTTTGTCCACACCCAAACATTGGAGTTAGTCTATGTTCTGTCCAGAAGACTTGCAGCCTTAGCTTGTGCTTTGGGTCCACAATCCCGCCTACATTCTTGTCCATATGGTGTGAGGCAGGGGTCAAAGTTCTCATTTTCCTGGGGATAAAGCCACCTTGCAACAATTCTGTCATTTCACCTGAGTGTAGTTCAGTGTGTATCTCTGTTTTATCTCCAGCTGCCATAACAAAATGTCACAGACTGGGAGTTGAGACAATAGAAATTTATTTCTCACAGTTCTTGAGCCTGGAAGTTCAAGATCAAGGTGTCTGGTGAGGACCCATTTCCTGGTGTTCAGATGGTGGCTTCTTGCTGTGTCCTCACGTGGCAGAGAGTAGAGAACTAGTGAGATCTCTCTCTCTCTCCCTCTGTCTTTTAATAAAGGGCATTAACCTTACTAATAAGGGCTCCACCTGTGTGACCTGGTCACCTCACAATGGGTCTACCACATGGCTGGGGTTTGACACGTGATCTGGGAGTGTGGCCACAGACATTCGCTTATTGTGCTAACATGCAAGACCGTGATACTCCACAGATGCAGCGCTGGCCTGCCCGCAGCAGAGACTTGCTCTGGCTTCTGCCGTTAACCAACTTGCTGTACGCCAAGGCTTAGGGACAAAGAGCCAGGCTGGCCGCAGCTTCAAAGCACAGGCAGCTGCCCAGCGGGTTTTCTCTGAGTTTGCTCTTCTGGCCCCTCACTGGTTTTTGGAACAAATTCCACGCAAAGGAGGTGTCAGTCAAAGTGTGATTTATTTCACAGCATCGGTTATTCTGAGTTCCGAGTTAAGGGGTCCCCTTTCTCCAGATGTGAACACTCTTCTAATACTTAGGTGTTGGAATCATCTTGTGAACACATTCACTGATTGTTATTTATCTTCCATTGTATGCCAGGCACCAATTCTGGGTTCTAAGACAGGTGAGGCACTGGTCATCCTGAGCTCCTTGTTGGGCTTGGACACACTAAGCAATTCATTATTTAAGTGATGGTGACGTTATCATCAAAAAAGAACTTTGAAAGTTAAGTCCAGGGGGCTGTCAGGTTGTTCTGCAAAGGGACTTGACCTTATCTGAAAGGCAAGGAAATTTCTGTGTCTTTAAATTCTGAAGGAAGAGAAGAATTACCTAGATGAGGTCTACATCAGGTTGGAGGCAGGGAGAGGACTCCAAGTGGTGAGAATTGCATGTGCAAAGGCCCTGAGGTAGAAGGAATTCTGGAACACTTGAATTGGGAGGCTGGATGGCAGTTAGGTGTGGAGGGTCATTCAAAGTCTTGTTTTGTCTTTAAATGCAGCATGATCTAACAGAACATTCTGCACTGAGAGAAAATCCCCTCTCCTGAGTGTCTGTCATGGTGGCTTCAGTCCCACATAGTATGGAGTCGCTCAAATGTGGCTCATGTGATTGAAGAACTGAAGTTTAAATTTCAGTTAAATAAAATTTAAATAGCACCTAGAACTTGTGGCTACCACATTGGACAGTGTAACTTTGCAGCAATGGCGAACCATTAGGAGTTCCCAGTGGGAGGATGGTGCCTCAGAACTGCACTGGGTTTTGCTATTTGCTGCCCACTCTGGCTCCCGGGTGGACCTGGTAAGAACCAGTGGACACATTGCGTGTCATTGGGGGTATCGATAATGGCTTACTGACCTCAGGTGTAGAGCGCAGTGAAGTCATGGGCTGGTTCAGCAGGCATTGGGCCGTTAGAGTAGCGGGGGTCTCTGCCGGTGCCCAGGAGAGGGACAGGCTAGGGGATTCCCTGTCCCCTTTCCCAGGGGATGCTCCAGGTTGAGCAGTCTGTCCAGGTGCGCAGCTGTTGGGCTCTAAGGAAAGGGTTGTGCTGCTGGAAAGTCTAAGAAATTTCTAAGAAATATATCAGTATAAAAATGCACCTGAACATCTTTTAAAAGTTCCCAGTAAAACCCCAACTTTCTATCCCCTGCATTGCAGCTCAGCACGGGAATGTGCTCGCACAGCTGTGAAGAGGTGGGAGGGCCTTATGTGACACTCTTAAAAAACAGACGCACACCTTGACTTGGTGAGGGACACGTTTCCACATATTGAACAGAGCACGGAGGGTTCCCGGGTAGGACGCCCTTGGGGTGTCTGCCCACCTCTCTGCTGTGGGCACTGGTCTCCAGGCTCACGTTCTCACGCCCAGCCAGGCCGCAGTCCACAGTCAGCTTAGAAACCTGCAAGTGAGGACCGTGGAAACCACAGCTTCCGGCAGAGGGAGGTGGGAAGTTCAACCAAAGAAACACTGAGAGAAGAAAAAGGCACACAGGAAAACGCTCATTGTGGCATTATCAGTAACAGGGGAAACTGGGTCACGTGGCCGGCATGTCCCACAATGGGGTAGTGCAGGCAAAGGGGTCATGTTGAAGGCCACGGGATCACATAGCAAAATGTCCTGATATTTCAGACGAATTTCAAGCTCACATGAAATGCACACATTTTTTATGCTTATAATCACAGTGTGCAAACTCTGTGTGTGTGTGAGCGTGTGTGTGTGTGAGCGTGTACCAAAACACAAAGTAAATATATCACTAATGCTGAGATGGGAATATAAGTAGTTTATTTCATTCTTTGAAAACTGTCATCTGAATGGTCATCTGGTTGGTCCTTAGCATATGCAGAATTCGGCCAAAGGATAGTAAAGAGCATTATGCAAATTGCTTCCTCTGGGGGACAGTTATTTCCCTGGGATACGTTCACTTGACTCCAGTTTTCTAATCAAGATGAGTTTGAGTTATTTTCTGTTCAGTTTTGTGTATGGGATTGCACTTGGATTAAACGCTTACAAATGTGTTAAAATGGTAGCATCACCATTTTTTGGAAAGGATAGAGTTAAATGAGAAAAAAAATTTAGCAAAAACAAGTGGATACCGCCTCCTGTGACTTAATATGAGGCACACAGCTGACACGGTCTTTACCGTGGGGACGAGGCAGATAGTTCTATTCTGGCTGCCTCACAGGCATGAGTTCAGGTTCCCAGGGGGATTTGTCTGTCCTGATCATCGAACGTCAGAAAGTGGGGAGGGGAGCAGGCGGGCTCACTGGGGACTGACCCTCAGCGCTGGCCCCTCTGCCCCAAGGTGTGCCTGCTTTCTATGCCTCCTGGCTGCCGGGTTCCCTCCTTGTTTCATTGGGGAGGCTCCTCTGGGTTTCTGGAACTCTGCCGGCAGCTGCTCTGGACTCCCAGTGACCAGTCTCCCGAGGGAGACCCTTCCCTTCCACTGTGAGGTCCCAAGGGAAAGGTCTTGCATGGAACATCCGTCCTGCATGGGGTGCTGTCTGGGCAGGTGGTGGGGGACAGGCTGCTCATGGGGGGAAGGGAAGGATGCTGGCCGCATAGCCTGGCAGCAACCCTTGTTGTGGGGTGGGTCCTGCCTTTGAGTTAGCTGTGGACTACAGAAGGCACTGGTGGATAGCGAGCTCTGCTCCCACTGGGACCCTCTGAGAGACTGTGGACACTGACGCCAGCTGCTGTTGTTAAGGATGCTCTGGGAGCTGCTGTTGGCTGTCCCCAGGGAAAGGACCTCAACTACTGGAGTCACATCCCTAGCCCTTTTTTTCTTTGTATTTTATTTAGAGACAGGGTCTCACTGAGTTGCTTAGTGCCTCACTTTTTTGCTGAGGCTGGCTTTGAACTCACAATCCTCCGGCCTCAGCCTCTTGAGCTGCGGATGAATAACCACCGCATGGTCCAGATGCAGAACAATGCTCAGACTTCTCAGTTTCCTCAATACCTCTGGAGTTACCCCAGCCCATCCCAGACCACAGCTGATCTCTGTCACCATTGGCTGACTTGCCCTCCTCTTGATTTTTTTAATGCATGGGATCAGACGCAGGCTCCTTGGTGCCTGGCTCTTTTGCTGATGTAATGTTTCTGAAGTCCACATTTGTGTGTGTGTTGCTCACCTGTTTTTATTGCTGAGCAGTCTTTTTTTTGTAGGGATGTATCATAATTTGTTATTCACTTATGGTGCATGGGCTTTGGGGTTGTTTCCATGGTTTGGATTGTTGTAAATAAATACTTTTAAAAGTGCACAGTACAATTTTAAAAGAAAAAAGGATCCCCCTCCCTTCCCTTCATTCCCTTTTGTCTAATCCAATGCACTTCTACTCTTCCTTCTCTCACCCTTATTGTGTATTAGCTTCCACATAACAGAGAACATTTAGCCTTTGGATCTTTGGAATTGGCTTATTTCACTTAGCAAGATATCCTCCAGCTCTGTCCATTTGCAAGCAAATGCCATCATTTCATTCTTCTTTATGACTGAGTAATATTCCATTGGGTATATATACCACATTTCTTTATCATCATCTGTTGAAGGGCACTGAGATTGGTTCTATAGCTTAGCCATTATAAATTGAGCTACTGTAAACATTGCTATGGCTGCATCACTGTAATATGCTGATTTTAATTTCTTTGGGTATGAACTGAGGAATGGAATAACTGGGTCAAATGGTGGTTCCATTCCAAGTTTTCTGAGGAATCTCCATAATGCTTTCCAGAGTGAATGCACCAATTTGCAGTCCCACCAGCAATGTATGAGTGTCTCTTTTCCCCCACATCCTTGCCAACATTTATTGTTGCTTGTATTCTTGATAATCGCCATTCTGACTGGAGTGAGATGGAATCTCAGTGTAGTTTTGATTTGCATTTCTCTAATGGCTAGAGATGTTGAACATTTTTTCATATATTTGTTGACCATTTGTATTTCTTCTTCTGTGAAGTGCCTATTCAGTTTCCTTGCCCATTCATTATCGGGCCGTTTGTTTTTCTGGTGTTAATTGTTCTGAGCTCTTTATATCTCCTGGAGATTAATGCTCTATCTGGGGTGCAGGTGGCAAAGATTTTCTCCCATTCTATAGGCTCTCTCTCTTCATGTTATTGATTGTTTCCTTTGCTGAGAAGAAGCTTTTTAGTTTAATATCATTCTTTTTATTGATTCTTGATTTTACTTCTTGTGCTTTAGGAGTCTTGTTGAGGAAGTTGGTTCCTGAGCCAACCTGATGGGTAGTTGGGCCTATATTTTCTTCTAGTAGGCACAGGGTCTCTGATCTAATGCCTGGGTCCTTGGTTCACTTTGAGTTGAGTTTTGTGCAGGGCGAGAGATAGAGGTTTAATTTGACTTTGCTACATATGGATTTCCAGTTTTTCCCAGCACCATTTGTTGAACAGGCTATCTTTTCTCCAATGTATGTTTTTGGCACCTTTGTGTAGTATGAGATAACTGTACTTATATGGGTTTGTCTCTGTGTCTCCTATTTTATACCCTTGTCTGCATTTCTGTTTTGGTGTCAATACCATGCTGTTTTTGTTACTATGACTCTGTCATATAGTTTAAGGTCTGATACTGTGATTTCTCCTGCTTCACTTTTCTCACTAAAAATTGCTTTGTCTATTCTGGGCCTCTTATTTATCTGAATGAAGTTCATGACTGCCTTTTCTATTTCTATAAAGAACATCCTTGGCATTTTAATAGGAATGGCAATAAATCTGTATAGCACTTTTGGTAGCATAGCCATTTTGACAATATTAATTCTGCCTCTCCATGGAAGATCTTTCCATGGAAATGTTTTTAGTGGTCACTTTCTTTAACCGATTATTTCTCAGTGCTGTTGTTTGTGGTGACCCACGAGTGCCAGGAACAGGCATGGTTCCAAAAGCCTTATCCTGGAATGTTCCAGTCTTGAGCCATAGGCGTGAGCTCATCTTTCACTGCAGAATCAAGCTGCATTATTCTCTGGGCGCTCTTTGGGCCCTGCGCTGTCTGACTAGGGGTCTTGCAGCTGGATTCAGGGAGCCCATCTCCAATGCTGGGATCTGGAGTGGCCTGGTCCACAGTAGCACCTCCCCCATCCCAGCTCCTTCTGGGGTGCCTGCCACAGCCTGGGCATAAGGAAGTCCACTCCATTAACCCTTCTCCCTGGGGGTTTCCCTCCCTCGGCTCTCTGGCCTTCTCTCTTCCTGATGGAACTGCATGTCTCCAAGGTCCTTAAGTATGTTGTCCCAATGTTGACGCACAGTAATGCCTTGTGTCACTTACAACCTTATGGGACACTGGAGAACTAATGAGGTATTTGCGGAGGGCCTCAAGAGTCAGATTTAGGCTTTGAAAAAGACTGGGATGATTGGGATTCAGGATTACTGAATTCCTTATGGCTACAATGAGCAGTAATAAACTGTCTTTTCCACTTTGCTAAATTCTGTTCCGTCCCTGGAAAGGAGGCCAGGCTAAGGATAACCCCACTGTGGTCTGTCCACAATATTTAAATTCCAGAAGTCCTCACTCCTATTTCATGGCCTCTTTTGGGACAACTTCTCTCCCTTTGTAGCTGCTTGTTTCAAAGCTGTACATGAAATGGAGTTTTTAAGAAAACATTAAAATATGGATCACAACACTAAATAGAAACATCAGGGAACCGGCCACCTTTTCAGGAAATCATGTATGTCCTCTGTTACTTACTGTTTTACATTATTTACAGGCTGCTTGCCTTTCTTCTAACATTTATAATTAGGTTGTTTCTCTAAAAGGTGAATACTGCTGTTAAATTATTAGAAATATTATATATTGCTAACTTTTTTTTTTCTGACTTGGTACAGTCCTGATTTAATGTTTGTCAATCACATCTTGATGACAGAAAGGGATCTTAGGAACAAGCATTGAAGATGCAAGATGTGGCATCTTGTTTTCTCTGCCCCTTTCCTTCTCTCTGTCTCTCTCTGTCTCTCTCTCTGTCTTCCTCTCTCCTGTGCATGCACTCAGAGCCTGGTGGGCTGTTCTGGGGACACTCCAAAGCGTTTACACTGTCAGCCAGGTGTCTCAGCATCAGATCCTGCACGTGCCTCTGGGCTCTGTGTCCTACACCAGAGGAGTGGCTCAAGGCCAGGGGCTGCGGCTTCTTCATGCGTCGCTTTGGGTCCAGCTCCTAAAATGTACAGGGGAGGTGGGAGGAGCTTCATAAATATTAGAGTCTGAAAGAGACGCCAAAGTTGTCAGAACCAAAATGGACTTGCTTGTGTCAACATGAAAATCAGAAGTTGATAAAGTCTGGTGGTTCTGAAGGAAGGGCTCCTCTGCACGGTCACCTGATCGTAACTGTCACAAAGGACGCAGCCCAGCCCCGCGCTTGCGCAGAGACTACCTCTGACAAAACCGCTTCTCCAAGGACACCTGCCCAGCAACCGTCCAACTTCAGACTGATGCTGCTCTTTGATCAGTCGCTGTGGCCAAGGAGGATTGCTCAGAAGATCTGACGTGATCCTCCTCAGGGTTCTCTTTTGAAACCTTCCTTTGCTCAGCCTCTTTCCCTGTGCCCGTGGTTTTATCACGGCATGTGACAGCGCATTGCGATCCTATGCTGTTCCCAAATAAATATTAGTATTCTTTGGAGAGTCGCTCTCTGATGATTATTATTTTCAATTTAGATGGACAAAAGAAAATTGCCAATATCTGACATTTTTTCCCCTACAAAAGGCTGCATTTGGATCATCCTGAGATTGGAGGGAACAAGGAATAGAGAAATGAGTCCCACCCACAGCACCCCTGGCCCAGGACCAACCCGGGGCTCAGGGAGAGGCGCTGGCAAAGCAGGCTTGGGCTTGTCCTCAGCAGGTAGCAGGACTCTCTCCACACAGAACCTGCTGGGGGTCCATCACATGGGAACCTGGACCTCTGGAAGTGGGGTGTAAGCAGTAGGGCCAAATGGTAGCCAGGCCACTCACGAGAGGACAGGGGAAAGACTTCCCACGGTCGTCTCTGCTGCTGTGATGGCAAGGAGACGCCATCAGTCGCTGGGCGAGGAAGCTGACCTGGATGGTCCCAGCCCCTGCGAGGGCGGCTGACCCAGGACGGTGACGCCCTGAAGCTCTTGGGGTTGTCGTTTTCTGCTCTTCCTTGTCAGCACACGGCCACCAGGCTCGGGCCAACCGAGCTTGCTTTGTTTGGAGGCCAGGACGGGGTTGTTGGAGCCCAGGAGGGAACAACATACGGGTACAGATGAAAATGTGGCTTAAAAAACAAAAGTGGCAACAAACCCTTCCTCCAGAGGCCGGGCCGGCAGTGTGGCGCTGAATTCCGCCATCAGCTCACAGCGAGAGTGGCACCGCGCTCCACAGGCTGCAGAGTGGGCGGGCCTGGCTTCTGGGGGCGACTTCCTCCTGCCCGCCGCCCTCGCTCCAGAAGTCTCCTTGTGCGGTGGCTGCTGACCACCTCGGAGATGCCCACTGTCCTATGGCAGGGTGCGCAGAATGCTTTTCTTTAAAATAATAAATAATCACATTTATTCTATACAATAATTACATCACTATAATGATATTTAATGCTATATAAATATAATTTTATTGTTATAATGTAATTATTTTATGTTTATTATAATTTAAAAATCATATTATTATTAATTATTTTATTATCGGAAACAGTAACATGCAAATTCCCTATGATAAATTTGAAATCATGTACTTAAAGACATTTGATAAAATTGGTAACTAAACCAATTATAGCAGTGCAATTCACAACAGTCATTTTTAAATCGTTACAAAGAATGCAAGTTCTAACATATAGTACTTTAGAATGTCAGACCCTCATCATTATCTCTTTAAAGCCCATAAAGCCAATATTCAGAAATTTTACATTGTTAATATTTTCCTTGAACTCATACTTTTATACCAATTTCCTCACAAAATTGACTCCCAATTTTTATTTTAATGTTTAGGGGCTATAATGAGTTGGATTGTGTCCCCCAAGATGTATGTCCAAGTCACTACCACATGACCTGGCTCTCCCACTCCTTGATATTTGTCCTAAAGAAGTAAAGTCAGCATACTATAGTGATACACGCACACCCATGTTTATAGCAGCACAATTCACAATAGTCAAACTATGGACCCAGCCAACGGATGGATGAAGAAGATGTGATAACCATATATATGTGATAATATGTTTTATCATCCATAAAGAAAAAAATGAAACTATGTCTTTCACAGGAAAATGAATTGAACTCAAGAACATTATATTAGGTGAAATAACTCAAATGCAGAAAATCCAGTCCTATATGTGAAAACTTGGGAGGAAAAAGGAAAAGAAAGATGGAACTGTCATGAAAATTAAAGGAACCAGGGGCAGGGAGGAGGGAAGGGAAAGGGGAAGTTCTGGGGAATGATATTGGCCAAATTATATTTTTACATCATGTGCACATACAATGACCCCCCACCATTGTATATAATTATGATGCACCAATAACAAATATGAGAAAAAAAAGGAAAAAAATTCTAATTTATCTTTGTAATACAATACTACACATTGGAAAAAAAGAAAAAAAAAAAAAGATGTGTCCAAGTCCTAATCCCTGTGAAGACAATCCTATTTGTAAATAGGGTCTCTGCAGTTGTAATTCGGGTGAGGCTCTTGATCCTACTTGATTTGGGTGGGTTGGTGGTACAATTGTTAGAGAAAAACAATAAAAATGTGTTATAAACTTTGATAAATATTTTAAACACAGAAGTAAAGTTTTATTGGAAATTAATTTCTTTTTCAGACGGATGGGGCTTACTTTGTTCAATTAACCCAGATATTTACAGCAGAATAGGAGTTCTTCATTGTTCCACACCTCATTTCTCTCCCTCTTTCTCTTTCTCCATCTCTATCCCTTTCCAGGTCTCTATCTATATTTCTTGGAGAAACTTGGTCACGTAAATAAGCACATGTGGATGGAGATAGACCCATTAAGATTCAAGCATCCCCAGGATGGTGAGATCAGCATCCCTTAACCTTTCCTTGGATAAGAGAAGTAACCTGTCCCCATCCAGGGTCAGAGTACACCCTGATGACAAGAGAGAGTACAGGATTCCAGGGAGCCAGTCAGATTCTTTCTCAAAATTTTCCATGTTGATTTGAGATATGCAAAAATGGAGAAGGTCAGAGTTGAGCCATGTGGAAGACTATGCCCAAGAACTGGTTTAGGTAACTTTCTTCTGAGGATCCCAAGTTGGTATTTTTTTTTTTTTTTTTAACTGGGGATTGAACCCAGGGGTGCTTAACCACACACACCACATCCCCAGCCCTTTTTAATGTTTTATTTAGAAACAGGGTCTTGTTGAATTGCTTTAGGGCCTTGCTAAATTGCTGAGGTTGACTTTGAACTCAAAATCCTCCTGCCTCCACATCCCAATTAGCTGGGATTACAGGCATGTGCTACTGTGCCCAGAAGATCCTAAACTTTTTAATGCCCAAGCTGGCCAGCTTTCCCATTACTATGACCTACCAAATAGTCTTTCCATACTTTTGTCTGTTTCAAGCACACCAATTCAGTGTCCCTAACTTGCAATCAAATACCCTGGCTGATATGTGCTTCCGAGTTGATAGCACTTTCACCTGGAGGAGTAATAAGGAGGCACGACACTTGGGATGGGTTTCGGAGGATGCTGTAGTTTGCATAGTATTATGGTTTGGATCTTTAATGCCTCCCCAAAAGCTCATGTGTTAGGCAATGCAGAAATGTTCAGTGATGAAAATGATCAGATTATGAGAGCTGTAACCTCATTAGTGGATTAATCCATTTGATGGACTAATAATTTGAATGAACTGCTGGGTGGTAACTGTAGGCAAGTGGGACATGGTTGGAGGAGGTGGGTCACTGGGAGTGTGGCCTGGACTCTATCTGCCCAAGGTCCCTTCCTCCCTCTCTCTTTACTTCCCGACTACCATAAACTGAGCAGCTGTCCTCTTTCTGGGCTGAGAGCAATAGAGTTGGTCAGTCATGGACTGAACCTCACAAACCATGAGCCAAAATAAACTTTTCCTCCTTTAAATTGCCCTTCCTGGGCACGTTGGTCAAGGAGATGAGGAGCTGACTACCACAGACATGGCTCTTTGGTGTGAGGCTCACGTGCTGGAAGCTTGGACCCAATGTGTTGAAAGGTGGGGAAGCTTTAGGAGGCAGGGCAAGGTCACGGGACTCCAGTCTCATGAATGGGTTAATGTAGTCTTGCAGAAGTGGGCTAAGTCTTGGGTGAGTAGAATAGTTCTCACTAGAGCAGTTAGTTATAAAGCGAAGCCACCACATGCCTTGGCTCCTTCTGTACAGGGACAGTTCCCTTTCCATTTCTCTGCCCCTCTCTAGGACTCTAGCACTTTACTGTTATAAAGTACAAAACAGACATTTATTGGACTTACTATTCTGGTAGTTGATCCGATTTATATATAAATCTCTATTTTATATTTTACCCAGCCTCAGGTATTTTGTTATAGCAACATGAAATGGACTAAGACAAGGAATACACAGAAATTAGCTCTGTACATAGGAGTGGAGTTGGGAATTCTTGACAGTAAGAAAAACAGCTGTAAAATCACATGTATCTTCAGGAGACCTCGAATATTCTACCTAGTTGTCATGTAACTAGGAGAGTGGTTTGTACAGATCAAGGATCAGCCAGGGGTGTAAAGTCCTAAGATAGTTAACGGGACAGTGGACACTGCAGGGGAACGGTAAATGTGGGTGAGCATGTGTGTGTGTGGCAGAGATGAAGCTGGCAGGGAATTCCGAAGTGGGATGAGCCCATGGGAACCCTGCAAAGCTGCGGCTTTTGTGTGCTTTGTGTGGCTCCTGCTGGGTGAGTTTGCCACAAAGTGTGTGATGTCAGTAGCAGCAGAGGGGCAGCTAGAAGCTTCTGGAATCTCTTCATCTGTGTGTTGTCTATGTGTTACCTTCAGGGAGTCCTGGCTGCCTGTGTTCGGGACTGACGAATCTCACGCTTCTCCTGGGGAACGCTGATCTGCTCCCCTCAGGGAAGGGAGCTGACGTGCTATGGTCTGGAAGTGTCCCTGAAGCTCACGTGTTGGAAATTTAACCTCCAAGGCACCCGGGTGGGAAGGTGGGAGCTTGGAGATGGTTAGGCCACGGGGGCTCTGCCCTCATTAGTGGATGGAAGTCATTATGGTGGGAACAGGTCCAGGCAGGAGGATGAGAGTGGTCCCTCTCTCCTCCGCTCTTGTGCCATCTCACTGGGTGGTGCCTTCTGCCACGTTATGATGCAGCAAGCAGGCCCCTCCCTGCAGCACGTCTCCTTCATCCTGGACTTCCCAGCCTCCAGAACTGTGAGCCACATGCCTGTCACTCCATTGTAAGTTACCCGGTCTGTGACTCTGTTACAGCAGCACAAGGGGGACCAGGACAGCTGGGGAATGTCATTCCCAGACGGCCCTCATTGACAATAGGACAATCTGTCTGGCCTTGACCAGACAGACGTGCAGGTTTTGAAGATGACTCAGGCAACAGAATGCATGCTGCAGTGATCGGCGGGCACAGGGCATCCGGGGGAACTCTCCGTCATCTGAGTGACACAGGAAGGACAGCTGGGGAGCAGGAGTCAGAAATTTGTACAGGGCTTGGGAACTGACAAGTTAGCAAGACAGAAGCCTGGAGAACTATTCCCAAGTCTCAGGTGTGGGGTCCCGAAGGAACAAAGGCTTTGGAGAAGGGAGCCTCCCCACCCTGAGGATGGGAGCAGACTTGGAGGGGACCTTGGTACCACCTCCTGGACTCCCAGTGGGGTGAAGCTTGCTCAGGCTGTGGCGAAGGGGAAGGGAAAAAGGTCCTTGAATGGGCATCTGAGGATTGAATTGGAATTGGCAGCACCTTGAGGAGAGGCTGAGGAGGGCTGGGGCGGGCAAGTGGTGTGTCAGAGCTGGAACGGGTACTAGCTGGCAGATCCCACTGCAAGAAGGCTGGGAAGTCCACGTTCACCACGTCTGTCAGGCCCGTGGCAACGCAAGTGGGTGCATCAACTGCCACTCACGATTGAAAATCATTCTCCTTTATTTTCTAAATAGACTCAGCTCTATTAAAAATTTTATGTTGGGCTGCGGATGAATCTCAGAGGAGAGCACTTGCCCAGCCTGTATGAGATCCCCAGCACAAAAAAAAAAAAAAAAAAAAAAAATTAAAAAAGTTGTATATATCAAAGGATGAGATCACTCATGCAGAACACTGAGGCAAACATTATAAGAACTTTCGAGTCATCTGATGAAATTTCAATATTATCGATACAATCCTTGGTTTGCTCCAGGTCCTCAGTGGGGCCCATGTCTGAGCCTTGACTGGATGCAGGAGGCTGCACTGAGCATCTCTTGACTTCCACGTTAACTGATGGACATGGGGGACCTGGGGCTCACTCACAGAGAACTGTCCTCCATGGCTTTGCCCATGGAAGGAACCTGGCTCAGACGTGCTGAACCAACCTCGCAAGTTCATCCAAGTGTGGCTCCCTATGGTGCTGTTCCCAGATGACCAAAGATCACTGAAGATTGCTTGTGGGAAGGAAAGTTGCACTTAGTGGGTCTTCGCCTGATTCATTCTTGCTCACATTCCATCCACAAATGGTTATGCCACCAACTTTTACGATTCAGTAGTTGGACAGAACTTGGAGATCACTTTCATTATCACATGACATATGCGTTTTTGTAAAGCATGTTCAGATCACATCTGGTGGTTTTGTCCTGGAATAGATATTTTAGTTTGCTTGTTTCATTTGCAGTCTCGTAGCCTTTCAGGACTTGATGGATTCTGTTATATTTTTATGCATATATTTATTCTGACTTATATGTTTAATTGCTTTTATTTTTCTTCCCCTTAATCTGTGAGCTCTAACAATGGAGACTTTCTCAAGGCAAGCTAAGTCTCTAAAATAGTTTTCATTTTCCACTGTTTAATTTCTCCCACATCACATTCTTTCCTGGGGTGAATCTGCCTGGTTCAATAGTGCTTTGTAGGTTTACCCTGTGAGCCAAAGAGTTTTTTGGTTTTCAATATTTTAATTCCCTTTCTCTACGTGAATTATTTAAAGCTCTCTGAGGTTTACTTGATAGGTGGCTGAGAAAATGAAGCTTACTGTGAAGAGGTATAAAGGAAGTTAGCAGATTTATAGTTTTTACTGCATGTTTGAGAGATAAACAGATCCAGTGTAACAAACTAAACCAACTTAATTTTTTCTCTACCATCTAGTTGGAAAGCCACAGTTCAGCTGAAATACCACCTTGTGCCACCTAGATAATACCAAACAAGATATCGTGTGAATTAGCTTTCTGTTGCTGTAACAAATTCCTGAGATAAATTGACTTATAATGAGGGGACGTTTATTTTGGTTGATGGTGTCAGAGGTCATGACTGCTTGGCTGTGTTGCTTTGGGCCTGTGGTGACACAGAGCATCATGGCAGAAGCACATGGCAGAAGAGATTGCTTACCTCATGGTAGCTGGGAGAGTGAGAGGAGAGGAAGGGCCAGGGCCTAACATCCCCTTTAAGGCATGCCCCAATGACCTAACTTCCTCTCACTAGGCCCCGCCTCCTAGGGGTTCCACCACTTCCCAATAGAGTCACTGGCTGGCAACAAAGCTTTCAACACAGAGTCCTTAGGGGACTCTCTAGGTCCAAGCTCTAGCAGGTATATATTTAAATATTTCTCTTTGGAACCATGTTTTATGAGCACTGACAATAAAGTGAGATATACTGTTTTAGCATCACAAAACTAGGAAGTTATCTTTAAAATATTTGATTTTACATTTTAAGTAAATTGTAAAAATTTTAATGCCAAAGAGTTGACACTTCCCAAGTTATGACTGAAAATTTACTGTCTTAATGTCATATTTTCCCCATTGTTTTCTTATTTTAGTCAAATATATATTTTGTAACAAGCATTGCAAAAACCGAGACTGCAATGATATGCCCGCATTCGAAATTATTATTTTTAAAGTTTGAATAAATTTGTTTTGTCTGCAATTGCCAAGTTATTTTTAACTACACCATAAAGCTCTTAAATTGTGATGATACCTTGTAAATGTTAATTTGTTACTATTATTTGATAAGCTTGCTTACAGGTGATTTATTATGTTACTGATTCCTGTCGTTAAACATTTTCTCATTGATGATTTAGGGTTTTCTATATTTGAACCATTAACTTTGCCATTGCCTATTCTGATACTATAAATGTATACCACTTTTAATCCATAATGATTCAACTTTTTATTTATTCATTTTGTACTGGAGATTGAACTCAGAGGTGCTTTACCATTGAGCCACATCCCCAGAACTTTTTATTTTTTGTTTTGAGATAGGATCTTGCTATGTTGCCTACGGCTTTGCTAAGTTGCTGAGGCTGTCCTCAAACTTTCAATCCTCCTGCCTCAGACACCCCAACTGCTGGGATCACAGGCATGTGCTACTGGGCCTGATATAGTTCAATTTGAAGTAACAATTGCCTCCAACATTCAAATAAGAACACAAGTAAGCTAATCTCTTTTCTTTATTAAAATTTTTATTTACTTATTTGTTTAATTTGTTCTAATTAGTTATACTTGGCAGTAGAATGCACCATGACACATCATACCTAGATGGGGTCTAACCTCTCATTCTTCAGGTTGTACATGATGTAGAATCCCACCAGTCGTGTGGTCGTCCATGTTCACAGGGTAGTAATGTCTGACTCATTCTACTATCCTTCCTGTTCCCAAACCCCTCCCTTCCCTCCACTCCCCTCTACCTAATCTAAAGTAACTCTGTTCTCCTCTAGTGCTCCCCTTATTGTGAGTTAGCATCTGCATATCAGAAAAAACATTCGGCCTTTGGTCTTATGGGATTGGCTTATTTCACTTAGCAGGATATTCTCCAGCTCCACCCATTTACCTGCAGATGCCATCATTTCATTCTTCTTTATGGCTGAGTGATATGTGTATATACACCATATTTTCTTTAATCATCTGTTGAAGGGCACCTAGGCTGGTTCCATAGCTTAGGTATTATAAATTGAGCTGCTATAAACATTGATGTGTGTCACTGTAATATGCTGATTTTAAGTTCTTTTGGTATGAACTGAAGAATGGAATAACTGGGTCAAATGGTGGTTCCATTCCAAGTTTTCTGAGGAATCTCTGTACTGCTTTCTAGAGAGGTTGCACCAATTTGCAGGCTCACCAGCAATGTATGAGTGTACCTTTTCCCCCACGTTTTGCCAACATTTATTGTTGCTTGTATTCTTGATAATTGCCATTCTGACTGGAGAGAGATAAAAGAGTTGTTTTGATTTGCATTTCTCTAATTGCTAGAGATGTGAACATTCTTTCATACATTTGTAGGTCAATTGTATTTCTTCTTCTGTGAAGTGTCTGTTCAGTTCCTTGGCCCATTTATTATTTGGGTTATTTGTTTTTTTGGTGTTAATTTTTTTTGAGGTTTTTATATATCCTGGAGATTAATGCTTTATCTGAGGTGCGTGTGGTAAAGATTTTCTCCCATTCTGTAGGCTCTCTCCTCATGTATTGCTTCCTTTGCTGAGAAGTTTTTTAGTTTGAATCCATCCTCTTTATTGATTCATGATTTAACTTCTTGTGCTTTAGGGGTAAGGAAGTCATATCCTAGGCTGACATGGTGAAGGTTTGGGCCTACTTTTTTTCTATTAGGTGCAGGATCTCTGTTCTAGTGCCTAAGTCTTTGATCCACTTTGATTTGAGTGTCATGCAGGGTGAGAGATAGGGGTTTAATTTCATTTTGTTATTTTAATTTCATTTTGTTATTTTTACATTTTGTGGATTTCCAATTTTCCCAGCAACAAACATTTATTGAAGAGGTTATCTTTTGTCCAGTGAATGTTTTTGGTGCCCTTGTCTAGTGTTGGATAACTGTATGGGTTTGTCTCTGTAGCTTCTATTCTGTACCATTGGTCTATGTGTCTATTTTGGTACCAATACCATGCCATTTTTGTTATTATGGCTCTGTAGTATAGTTTAAGGTCTGGTATTGTGATCCTCCTGCTTCACTTTTCTTGCTAAGGAGTGCCTTGGCTATTCTGGGTCTCTTATTTTTCTAAATGAATTTTATGACAGCTTTTTCTAGTTCTATGAAGAATGTCATTGGGATTTTAATATGAATTGCATTAAATATTTATAATGCTTTTAGTAGTATAACTACTTTGACAATATTAATTCTGCCTATCCAGGAGCATGGGAGATCTTTCCTTCTTCTAAGGTCCTCTTCAACTTCTTTCTTTAGTGTTCTGTAGTTCTCATTGTAGAGGTCTTTCACCTCTTTTGTTAGATTGATTCCCAATATCTTACTTTTTTTTTTTTTGAAGTTATTGTGAATGGGGTAGTTTTCCTAATTTCTCTTTCAGTAGATTCATTATTGAAATATAGGCATACATTTAATTTATGGGTGTTGATTTTATATCCTGCTACTTTGCTGAATTTATTACTTAGTTCCAAAAGTTTTATGGTGTAATTTTTTTTATCTTCTAAATATAGTTCTACAAGGCCTTTAAGGAAGTATTAACACCGATACTCCTCAATTTATTCCATGAAATAGAAAAGGAGGGAACCCTTCCAAACCCATTCTATGAGGTTAATATCACTCTGATACCAAAACAAGACAAAGACACATTAAGGAAAGAAAACTTCAGACCAATATGCCTGATGAACAGAGATGCAAAAATTCTCAATAAAATTCTGGCACATCACATACAAAAACATATTAAAAAGAGAGTGCACCACAATCAAGTGGGGTTTATTCCAGAGATGCAAGGTTGGTTCAACACACAGAAATCAACAATTGTAACTCATCATATCAATAAACTTAAAGACAAGAATCATATGATTATTTCAATAGATGCAGAAAAAGCATTTGACAAAATACAGCACCCCTTCATGTTCAAAACATTAGAAAAACTAGGGATAGTAGAAATGTACCTCAACATTGTAAAAGCTATGTATGCTAAACTCAAGGCCAACATAAATCTAAATGGAGAAAAATTGAAAGCATTCCTTCTAAAAACTGGAACAAGGATGCCCTCTTTCACCACTGCTATTCAACATCATCCTTGAAACAGTAGCCAGAGCAATTAGACAGGAGAAAAAAATTAAAGGGATTCGAATAGGAAAAGAAGAACTCAGACTATCACTATTTGCTGATGACATGGTTCCATATTTAGAAGATCCAACCACTTTTCTCGAAATTAATAATATGTATCTTTGCATTTTAGGAAATACAAATGATTTAATTGCAAGATATTAAAATTTATCCATATTATGAAAACAAAGGACTGGATTTCCTTTTTTTTTTTTTGTGGGGGTGTGGGAAACCACTGAGTCACATCCCTAGCCCTTTTTTGTATTTTATTGAGACAGGGTCTCGCTAAGTGACTTAGGCCCTGGATAAGTTGCTGACTCTGGCTTTGATCCTCCTGCCTTAGGACTTATTTTTACTTCTATATTCTTCCCAAAGTTATCGAAGACAGAAAAGGCCTGAAAAGAAGGTGCAGACCCACCTAGGCAGAGAGAATAGCAGAGAAAGTGCAGATGCATCTTGGGTGCTGGAGATCAAACAGACGAGGGACAGTGGATTCAGGGTCACAGAGAGCAGGATTCTGGTCCTGCGGTGGGGAAGCCCAGGGATAGGCGGATGCAGAGAAAGTTCAGGACTGTCCATGTATCCCTGGAAGCCAGGGATGCAGGTGCTGCTGGACTCAGGACTGCTGGACAGCTGTGTGGGAAGCCTGTGAACCCCAAGTCCCACAGCCTGGCAGCGCGCTGTGCTGCTGTGACCTGCACAAGTCTGCTCTCTGAGGGCAGCAGAGGTGATGGAGCAGTGGGATCCTGGGAAGGGACCAGCCTGGAAGCTGACCTGCACTGCCCCCTTCCCCAGGAACATGGGCATTCATGCACATCCCTCCAGGTCAGGGGCCCAGCGACCTCCAGAGAAGTTTCAGCACAAGAGGAAAGGAAGTGCTTGGTGAAATGGCCCAGGTGACTGAGTCACCTTCTGGAAGTCCCCAGCCACATGCCTGTCCCCACCCTCCAGGTGTCAGCTCCTCAGTACATTCTTTTAAGAACATACAACCAACAATCAGACATTTGGGGGGGTGGGACAAAAAAAACCTTCTAAGATAGAAACAGAGATCAAATTCAGAAGAAAAAGAGAGGGGGACATAAAGGGAGCAAAGAGAAAAAACCTAAAAATGAAAATAAAAATTCCTAAAATCCATGCTTTTATTGTCAAAGAAATAAAGGGAAATAGTCTCCCTAAGAAAAAAAGGCAGGGAAGAGCCAAAAGGAATAGTCTTAGAATGAAAACAGGTCTTAGGTACTAAAAAGTATGAACACAGAAGTAAAAAGCTGAGTGGAGATGATGGAAGAGGAATGGAGAGCATCTCCTAGTAACTTAAAAAAAAATGAAGGGGAGCAGGAGAGAAAAGCAAAGGATAGGAGAGGCTGAGCCTGGAGGTTTGACCCCGAGCAAAGGATCCTACCAGCAGAGATCGGGGAAACAGAGAGGAACGCATAATAGGAGCGCATTTCCCAGCTCGAGGTTCTGTACGAGGGAACTTGCTGAGTTCGCCAAAAGTGAAAAAGACCCTCCCCAACGCACAAATCCTAAAATGTCAAAATGCAGAGATCAAGGAAGAACCAAAAATCTTACAGGGAGGAAAATGGCGCTCAAGCTAAGAGCCAAGAATCTTAGACATTCTATGTGCATTAAGAGGTAGTGGTTCTCAAGACTGGGAATTCATGTCTCACTGAGACCCTAGTACCAGAAGGTTGAGCATTCAAGGGAGGGGTGAAAAAGATTGTGTTTTCTGCCATGCAAGTTCCTGAGGAGCTCACTTTGCTGAGGAGCTCACTTTGCACATACTTTTTCTCAGAGAACTACCATGGAATGTACTCAAGCAAAACAAAGGAATGTATCAAGAGGATACTAGATCAAGGTCAAAAGCATGTCCCTAAGGACATGGTATCCTCAGGCCTGGGGAGCTGTTGGTCCAAAGGGAGCAACAGGAGAAGTTCCCAGAAGGCTAGTTTTCAAGGGGAAAAAAATGAAACTGATAGAATACTTGGTGTTTTTAAATGTATTAATGAAAGGTTTATATTTCTGGTGACAGGTTTTAGAATGAATTTGTAAAATGTACTAAAAATTCAGAAAACTGCAATCAGTGAAACAGAAAATAGCTATTTACGGAATGAAATAACTTTCTAATTTTAGGAAAATTAGTGTATTATTTTTCTTGTTAATGCATAGGTGTTGGATGCAAATGTTACTTCAAAGTCATTAAAAGTTGAACGTATTAAACACTTTTTATCAGAACGGGCAATTGTATCCTGCTAAAGTTCATAATTCAAACATAAAAAGTTGTAATCATCAATAGGAAAATGTAAGAGAACATTATGAATCAGTTACAAATAATAAAGACTGACATTTACTCTTGGGGAACAACTTATTGAAAAGGATCATTTCAATACAAACGGACAAAATTAGAAAATACCGTCAGAATCTGCAACATTTCTTACTGTATAATTAAGAGTAGTTGAATATTTTAAGGCATGGAATATTAATGTAACTTTAAAGATAATATGGATACAGGAAGTTGATGAACTCAACTTTTTGCCAAATAAGAAAACTATTTTGGGAAAAATTTATGAACAAAGGCAACAAAATTTTTGCCATTACCCACAAAATACCTAGTTTCATAGCTAAGGATTGTTGTCTTGGTCTGCTCACACTGCCGTAACAAAATCTCATAGTTTGGGTGGCTCAAATAAGTGGAATTCATATTCTCAGTTCTGGAGGCTAGAAGTCTGAGATCAAGATGCCAGGAGGGTCCCTGGCCTCTTCTTGGGTTTCAGACGGCCACTGTCTCACCATATGTAGAGAGAGAGAGAGAGAGAGAGAGAGAGAGAGAGAGAGAGAGAGAGAGAATATGAATATGTTCTTGTATTTTTAAATCTTCATCATCTTATAAGGCCACTAATACCGTTATTGGGGCCCCACCATATAAATTTTGTGGGGGAGGTCACAATTCAGTTCATAGCATTTAACCATCTATCAACAGGAGATAATTTCATCGCTATTGGGTGGATGGGTGGGGGAGTCACTGCCTAGCTGCTCCTGGCGTATTGAGGCTGAATGTGCTTACGCCCCCTACCTGGGAAACTGCAGCGTCTATTTCCTGCCACTCCGACACTTGACACGGCTCTGTTGGGATAGAGGATCCGAGGAATAGAGGACTCAACACTTGACACGGTTCTGTTGATCGTCCTCCCTCTTGGGGGCCATAGGCGTGGCATGTCTCCATGTGTAGTTGCTTTTTCATATTAATAATCAATATATCATTAGAAACTTATTGGAAAAACATTGGGAAGGTTTTACTGTATTGGGACACAAAATAGTGCACAATAAAAATTTAGCAGTAATACATAGATAAAATATATGAAAATAAACAATTGTGGCTGTGCTCGAGTTTAAAGGAGCCTGCGATTGCTTTAGTATAATAATAGATGGATAAAGAGGCATTCCTCTGAGCTTGGATGCCGTGTTTAGCCTTTGCTGCTTTCTTAGTTTCAATAGTTGATTCTAGAGATACTTTACAAACAACAACAACATTTGTTTTTATAATAACAAAAACATTTAGGTTAGTCATAAATATAATTTGTGCTTTTCCTATGTTTAGTCTAATTCTTTGAGAATCAGAATAAGATTGTAGTCCGCCATTATATGAAATTAGAATAGACTAAATTTTAACTATAAGTTGATTTCTTTGCCCTTTGTTAATAATAGTAAAAGCTTTTCACTGTTAAACACTGGAGTTCATGGTGGGGGTGGTTTCTCAGAAAATCTAGTGATGTGTTTGTTCTGAAGGTTGAAGGCTGGCGGATCATGGTGCCCTTGGTGTAACTGGGAGACAAGGTTGTTTTAATCTAGCTGGGAAATAAGGTTGTTTGGGTCTGGGCTGTCATACAGAGGGAATGTGTACTTTGAGAAGAAGCATAGATTGTACTTTTGAAGGCTTTTCTTGTTTTAAACTAACCATAAAATGATATAATCATTACTAAAGAAAAATATCTTTAAAAAGACTGGCAGAAAAAATAAAGAGAGACAGCCTCAGAACACTTGGCGTCTCTGTGTGATGTTTCTCCACTGCCCTGACGCCTCCCATCCACCTAGGATCCCCGATCCCTGCTAGGGCTGGACCCCGGCAGGAAACCTGCTCTCAGGTATGTGCACCTGCACACTAGGACAGGCCCAAGGAGTGCTCACAACCCTGCTGTTTGTAATCATAAAGCATAAAACCTCTCTATCCACAGGCGCACAAATGAAGTAGGTATGTGCCTGCAATGGAGGACCACTCACTATTACAGGAACACATTTCCAAAGGGTAGTTCTGTGCCCAAACGGGCAAGTTGCAAATATGCATTCAATTGGATACCCAGAAAACAAAGTACAAAAGAAAGGAAGAAGCACTGGCGCACAAGGTGTTCTGTTACTTATGCATACACATACGTCAAATTTAGATTAACTTCAGTTACATTAATAAGTCTCGACAGTAATTCTGTAACGGTTTGGACTTGAGTACCATAAAACCCGTAAGATCAGTGAAGAGGAGAGACCTGTACTTCCCCCAGTTTTTCCATTAAGAAATAATATGTCTCATCACATGAAATATATTGGTCCCCCATTCAGTGAATTTGATGTTTTCATTGTTTTTAGGATCATAGATAGGCATTTAAGGTATTTTTGTTGCTACTATTGAAAGAATTTTTTCCCCATTTTAAACTTATCTTCTGTGATTTTTTTATAGAAAAAATAGCATTTTTATCCTATAATCTTATATGCAAGATTACTTCATGCATAAGAAAAAGATTCCATTGTCCTCCATTGGGGATAATTTCATTTCCTTCTTTTACATAATTATACATTTTGCCTCTGTTTTAATTTTTTGCTTTGGATGAAACTTCTAGAGAATGTTAAACAGCAATATTGACGACAGTGGGACTTTTTTGTTTGTTTCTAATTGAGTATGACTTTAAAGTAGATTTTGGTTGTTACTCAAAGATAGGTAATGCTCTTCCTTTATTAGCTCAAATTTTTTATTATTAGTAGGTAGTAAATGTAATAAATGTTACAAAGTTAATTTGGAGCATTTAGTGGACCTTTCTTTTAACGTGTAGCACTGGGGTCTTTAGACCACAGTGTTCTTGGGCAACCCCGGTTAACCGCGGTGAGCCAGCGTGATGCGCTAAATACGCGACTCCACCACTAGATGGTGCTGTGTCCCCAATTTTTCTTTTTTGCCTCTTAAACCCTTCCATTAAGGCTTTATTGTGTTTATTGTTTGTAGTATAAACATTTATAATTTATTGTGATCCTCCAATCATTGTCCTCCTTTCAACTTCCGATTTAGTTGTCCCAAATTGGGAATGTGCCTTAATAATATTACTTTTCTCTCTTCAATTTGGGGAGAAAGCTTTATTAGGGTATAATTTATACAAAATACAATTCAGGGGGTTGGGAATGTAGCTCAGTTGATAGAGTGCTTGCCTTACAAGCATAAGGCCCTGGATTCAAATCCCCAGCACCGAAAAAAAAAAATACAATTCAGTAAGTTTTGAGCATACAATTCATAGCTTGCTGGCAAGTGCTTACAGTCTAGTAACCATCACCACAACTGTGATGCAGCCAAATCCATCGTCCCTATGGGTTCCCTCCTAGTTTTTGTATCAGTCACCTGCCTTGACAATCTCCCACCCCCAACTACTGATGGCTCTGGTTACTAGCTTTTCCTCTTCTAGAATCTCATGACAATAGCATTGTGGTGTCTGATATCTTGTGTCTGACTTTCCCTGCCGGAAGCACAGTGCTTTTAGGTTCCATCTGTGTTAGAGGACTCAGTAATTTGTTCTTTTTTTTTTTTTTGTGGGATAGCATTCCATAGTACAGGTAGGCAGCAGTTTGCCCACTCACTCGCCGTTGATGGGTGTTGGGGCTGCCCTTAGCTTTTAATTACTATGAATAAGACTGCTATAAATATGCCTGTCTGAGTTTTCCTGTTGATCTGGGAGTGTTGGAGCAGAACTGTAACGCCAGTTACTCCAGAAGCTGAGGCAGGAGGATAGGAAGTTCAAAGTCGGCCTGGGCAACTTAGGGTGACCCTGTCTCAAAACAACAACGACAACAACAAACACTTAAAAAAAAAGGAAGGGGGTGGCTGGGTTGTAGCTCAGTGGTAGCATGCCCCTGGGTTTAATCCCTGGTACCGAAAACAACAAAAACAAACAAACAAACAAAACCCTAATTTTTTCTGTTGACATATTTTTAATCTTCGGAGTAAATAACTGTCGAATAGCTGTGTTATATGATTAATATGTGTTTAACTTTTTAAGCTGGTTTTCTTCTTAGCTGGTTTTCTAAAGTGACTGCAGAGTGTGACGCTCCCTCCAGCCTGCATGAGGTTCCCAGTCTCTGTGGGCCTTTGCCAGCACTTGGTGTTACTGGTCTTTTTAGTATGTGGTTATCATTCAAGCGTGGTTTTCGTTTGCATTTCTCTAATGTCCCATGATGATGTGGGGCATCTTTTCAAGTGTTTATTTGCCATCTGGTGTGGTATATTCTTTGATGAACTGTCTGTAATTAATGTGTAGCAGCTCTTTATGTATTCCAATAGAAATCCTTTATAAGTCATGAAAATATTTTCTCATAATCTCTTGCTTGCCTTTTCATTTGAGTTAACAGTGTGTTGTGAAGAGCAAATGTTTTTAAGTTTGATGAAGTTTGATTTACTAAGTTTTAATTATAGTTTGTGTTTTTGGCTTAGCCAGGTGTAGCGGTGCACACCTGTAGGCCCAGCGACTTGAGAGGCAGGAGGATCTCAAATTCAAAGCCAGCTTCAGCAACTTAGTGAGGCCTTAAGCAACTTAGTAAGATGCAGTCTCAAAATAAAATAAAAAAGGCTGGGAAATGGCTCAGTGGTTAAGTGCCCCTGGGTTCAAGCCCCAGTATGGAAAAAAAAAATTTGCTTAAATTTATTCCAGCAAGATTTTCTCCTGTGTTTTCTTCTAGAAGTTTCATCATGTTAGCTTTTACATTTACAGTTATGATCTCTTTCAAATTGGTCTTCTTCTATAATGTGAGGTAAAAACTGAGTTTGTTTTGTTATATCTTTGCATGGAATATCCAGTGATGTCAGCAACATTTCTTTGGGACCTTTGTCAAACAAGTTGATGGTATGTGAGTGGGTCTGTTTATGAATCCACTCTTGTGTTCCATTGACCTCTAGGTCTCTTTCCCCAGACTTTGATACCGTGATGTCTTGATGATGTCAATTTATAGCAAATCTTGAAATCAGTAGTGGGAGCTCTCAAACCTCATTTTCCTTCACCAAAAGTATGTCAACCACATACAAAAGTGTTCTGGGTCATTTGCATTCCATGCAGATTTCATAATCTATTCCTCAGTCTTTCAAATATTCTTTGGTATCACCATAAATGGGACTTTACACATTAACTTTGTAATCTTTCACTCTATTTCTAATAAAAGGGAAATACCCAATTTTTACAGTGTAAGAACCCAGAAACCACTCCGGACATGGGAACTCACATAAGAGAGTTTATTAAGCAAACAGGCAGAGTGTCTCCCTGCAGGGTAAGAGAGAATATGAGAGGAAAGGAGAGAGAGAGAGAGAGAGAGCTTGCACAAGAGAGGAGAGAGCATGAAAGTGAGGAGGAGAGAGAGAGAGAGAATGGCAGGGGAGCCATTCTTAAGCAGTGGAATTTCTCAGGCTAATAACAATGGACCAATAACGGAGAAGGATACTTGCAAGCTGACTGATGAACAAATAGCGAGCTGGGATGTTCACAGACTGACAAGCTAGGTTGTAAGTCGGGAGGTGGGGAAATGACTACAGTGTAAAGGGCAGGGGAGCAGCTTTATATTATATTATATACAGTATTTCTAGTATATAAAAATACAAAGGATTTTTTTTTCTTTTTCTTTTGTGGTGCTGAGATTTGAACCAGAGGCAAGCATGCTAGGGGAGCTCTCTACCACTGAGCACATCCCCAACCAACAATGGATTTTCGTACATTGGGCTTGTATCCTACAACCTTCCGGAACTCATTTGTTCATTCTAGTGGCTTTTTGAACATTTCTTAGATTTTTCTATGTAGACATTGTATCTCTGTGGATAAAGTAAGTTTTATTTCTTCCTTCCCAGTCTGCACACCTTTTATTTATTTTTCTCATGAGGACCCCTGTGGTTCACAGAATAAAGGGCCTTCCCCAGTGCTATTCACACTTGAGTCCCCAGAACCTGTGAACACATTGCCTACCTGGCAAAGGAGAAGCAAGGCTGCAGATGAGATGAAGGTTGTCAACTGACTGACTTTATGAGGGTGTTTACAAGCGGAAGAAGTTGGCAGTAGAGGAGGTCAGAGGGATGAATGTGGCAAGGATTTGGCTTGCTGTTGTTGGCTTTTTTTTTTTTTTTTTTGTGGTACTAGGGATTGAACTCAGGGCCTTGTGCTTGCAAGGCAAGCACTCTACCAGCTGAGCTATCTCCCCAGCCCTGCTATTAGCTTTGAAGAAGGAGGAAGGAGCCGAGAACTGCAGGTGGTCTTAGAACCTGGAAAAGAAAAGAAACAGATTCTCCCCTTGAGACTCAGGAGGAACCATTCCTGGTGACCCCTTGCTTTGAGCCCAGTGAGACCCCTGTAGGACCTCTTCCTGCAGGACTCTAAAATAATGATAGATACATGTGATTTTAAGACACTAAGTTTGTGGTAACTTGTTACAGCAGCATTAGGGAACTAATACAGTCTTTGAAATTGGAGAGAAATAATGAGAATGGATGAAAGATGCTTTTAAATGGAGTACATTAATTTCTTTAAAAGTGAAGTTCTTGGGCTGGGGATATAGCTCAGTCGGTAAAGTGCTTGCCTTTTAAGCACAAGGCTGTGGGTTCAATTCCCAGCACCAAAAAAAAAAAAAAAAAAAAAAAAAGTGAAGTTCTTTACAACAGGATCATCATCATCATCATTATTATTAATTTTTATTCTTTTCTGTGCTAGGGATCAAATCCAGGGCCTCAGATAGGCTAGGCAAGTGCTCTACCACTGAGCTACACCTGTAGCCTAACTGGATTATTTTTGATTTAGATTTTGGAGAAAAGTCATGAGAAATCAATCTCACTTAACACAAGTATAGGCCAGTTGAGACATATGTTGCTAGAATCTTCCCAACTCTCCAGAACTTTTTGCCTGAGCAGGCCTGTTGTGCCCTCCAAGCAGATGCTTATTGTGAAACGATGAGTTTTTCAAAAACCAAAGAGTTTATTCATGAGGTGAACAGGTGTGGAGAGAGGAGTCTCAAATCCACCCCTACCTTAGGGAGGCTCTTGGGGTAGTTATGGGCTGAAGCTTGGTGAAAGGTGATTGGATTGAACTTCATCAGCTGTGACTGTCACGATCCGCAATTGGCCATTATCTATAATCAACTAAAAGCAAGTACCTGAGAGCAGGTGAAGGCTAGAGGGATTATTCCAGAACCCAGAGCAGGTGGTTTCTTCAGGTTTTCCTTTGGTTTCAGCAGTACAGATTGATTCAAATCCATCTTTCTGACTGACCTCTTCCCAGGTTGGTCCTTGCTCAGCGTGGGTTTATCGTGCACAGAGTTTTGAAAGTCTAGCGTTTTCTTGGAGTGTATCTGACTCTCACTGTCTCTATGGAGAGATCATTTAAGAGCGCAGGAATGGTTTTAAGTACAGGAAAGTCATCTGGGTCTTTCTCTTGCTCCCTCCAGCGTGGCTCTTCCTGTCTTGGCACCTGGCTGCCACCACCCACCACCCACCAAGTTCTCTGCTTTCCCTCTACCTCCTTCTTCTCACTTGACTTTCTTTCACTGGGCTGCGTAGAATTCTGTGTTTGTATTTATAAGCCACTCTAGTGCCTTTCAGGAGCAAGGCAAATTCATAAGTGCATACATCTTAACCATTTAATTGCCATGCCTGCCTATCCCGGCCTTGTGTTTAGAAAAAGAAAGACTGGCCTTGTGTTTAAAAGAAGAGTTGCAGGTGGAGAGCAGCCTGAGTCACAGCCTGGCATTGGTCTCTGGGTGACTGTCTGGGTCACAGCCCAGCATGGTCTCTGGTAGCTGCTTGTCCCTCAGGCTGGCCCGCCTCACATTTCCACATCACTGGGGAGGGAACTGCATTTGCATCTTCTGTTCTGCAGTGAGACAGGAAGAGCCTGGGCTACAGGGATGCTGTAGCTGCTCCACAGGATGCTCTGCTGCAGGCCTGGCCTTGGGAGAGCTGGTCTCTAGGGATGGCCGCGGCTGCAAACTGCACAGTAAGAGTTGGCGCACTTTGTAAGCCTGCCATGCGTGGAAAACTGGCTCAGATCCTGCTAACTGCAGCCCTGACTGCTCAGGGCTGCTGTTCACCATGCACAGTGACACCAAGCCATGGTTGAAGAGAATAATATCTGAGGAGTTGGGAGGTACCAAGGGTGCCATCTTCACAACATGGGAGTTAAACATCTCACTCTTCCAGATCATTCTTCCAGGGGTGGCAAAGGCAGTTGCATGTGTGCCTGTGTGAGTGGGCAGGTGTTTGCACACACGCACAAGATACATGTTGTGGACACATACATGAACATATGCACCCACAGTTGTGTGTGAGTGTGCATGGATGCATGCATGCAAATACGCATACCTGTGTGTGAATGGACACTCATGGGCATGTGCGTGGACACACACATGAACGCGTGTGAGCTGGGTTGAGTGTGGCTGTGTGTTCATGTGTGTGTGACCGCGTGTGCCTGTGTGTGAGTGGACGTGAATATAAGTGAGAGCACATGGAGCCCCATCTTTAAAGTATGGAACAGAAAACCAAGCCGTCAACCCAGAATTCCGTGCTCAGAGGAAATGCCTTTAAAAAAACAAAGGCGAGGGCTGGGGAGATAACTCAGTTGGTAGAGTGTTCGCCTCACAAGCACAAGGCCCTGGGTTCCATCCCCAGCACCGAGGGGGAAAAAAAAAAAAAAAGGTGAAATAAATAAGCGTTGTATGAGACATGCAAAGTCCAAAGAGCTCTTCTCCAGCAGACCAGACTACATGACACTGTGAAAGGAGGTCTGAGGTAGGAAGAGGGACAATGACCCCAGATGGGAAGGTGGACTTGGACAAGAACCGAAGATACAAGATCGCCTTACAGTAATTGCAAGACCTTCTGATAATTTAAATTTCTTGCAAAGACAAAGTGAATAAAAGTAATAATAAATGTAATAATGCCATGTGGGATTCATCCTGCAGGTGAGTGAACTGTACCACAGACACAGCAGGAAGGGGCAGAGGGCAGAAAGGGAGGCATGCTCTCTCCAGGTGCTTATAGAAAATGCACCATGATGTACTTGAAAGATATTGTCCCTTCCTTTGGTGTCACTTAAAGGAAGTTAAAGATGCATACTACGAGCCCCGAGGCAATCAGCAGTCTTGACTACTTGCTGGGACCATGGGCAAATTTCTTACCTCCCCGGCCTCAGTTTCCCTGTTAGTTGATGTGGTGATGGCGGCAGACCCCCTGACCCTCACAGGGGCACGCCTTCAGAGGGATATTGTGAAATTCAATGACAGGACACAAGGAAAACCTGCCCATGATGTCTGACATGGAAATGCCTCATTAAGCCGGGGCTGGTAGTGCTCACCTGTGATCCCAGTGGCTTGGGAGGTTGAATTAGGAGGATCGTGAGTTCAAAGCCAGCCTCAGCCACTGAGCAAGGCCCTGAGCAACTCAGTGAGACCCTGTCTCAAAATAAAACATAAGAAGGACTGGGGATGTGGCTCAGTGGTTAAGTGCCCCTGGGTTCCATCCCTGGTACCAAAAGAGAAAGAAAGAAAAAAAAAAAGAAATGTTCAATGTTATTATTTTTATTACTGAATGTTTCAGTGCCATGAATGGCCCTTAAAAAGGAAATAGTGACACCAAAGGATCTTTTTGACTTGGGAGAATCTTAGCTCTGATCCGAATTCAGGTGAGCAATGTCAAACTTTAGTGGCTCACGGAAGAAGGACATGACGTGAAAGGTCACGCTGTCACTTTCCAGTAATGGCTTCAGTCCTGTACATCCTGTGATGTGACTTTCAGTTCTTGTTTGAGGCCACAAGCTGGGTGCTGTTTGTGGGTCAGTTCACAAAATGAGAGGTCTGGAAGGAGTGGCCTAAACCCACCTGGTCTGGCCGCAAACCACAAACTGATCAGGAAGCAGTGGCCCTGCTGGTGGCTGCCTCCCATCCCCCAGCCCCAAAGCAGTAGGAGGAACTTGGGGTGGGGGATTAAATCAAGAACAAGCCATGGCTAGAGTCAGGCCTGTGTAGTTCACACAAGGCCGAAGCTGTCCTGTGGTTTTTGGAGCATTGCCAAATTTTTACAAGAATGGACCTGAAAGTGGTGTTTTAAAGTGGTCCCTAGTCTTTTCTGCAGTTCCAACAAAAGTAGGCTCTTCCATCCGTGCATACTAAATCCCACTCAGGTGGCTAGTTTTGTCATTACCTGAAGGGTTCCAGCTGCTAACTTGGACCTGACCCTTGGACCTGACCCTCAGTCAAATTAAGCTGTTGGCTGAGCTGAAGGTGCTGGTAGCAGAGGTCTCGGAGCAGGTCGGGTCTCTTCCCTGCCTTGATGGACAGGTGGGCGTGTCCGTTCTATACACATTTGTGGGCTTCAGGGGATCAATTGGTGTTTCCTGAAGTACTTCTGAAAATTTGAGTTATTGTTTGAAACTGTATCTGTGCATATTCAGATGGAAAATTATGAGGGACTCCCCCAAATATCATACCCTTTGAGTTAAGGGGCGATTTCCAAAGTGAGTCATACAATTCCAGGGTAGAGAGGCCCCTTTTGCCTAGCTGAAACTTTGGAGAATTTAAGAAACCACCAAGAAGGTGCTAGATGGGATTTTATCTTTAATATCCACAAAGCCTGCAAATTGTACTTACCCCTCCCCACTACCAATTAGTTGAGTCAAGGGGTGATTGTCAGGAGCCAGCCCCTGCCTGGGGGTGGAGCACAGGGGCCGCAGGGAGGCCGCCAGCTGGCCTCAGGCTCAGGTTGTCGCCTCAGCATGACCCTAGCAGCTGCCACAAGAGCAGGCTGCCAGGGGTCACCGCATTACTTCTACTTAGTTCGACCCAATTTTCAGCAATAAAAGTTCCATCAGAGCATGCGTCCTGGCGTGTGGCGGTGACATCTGTGTCCCCCGCGGGCTCTGTTTTCCCCTCTGGCTCCAGCACAAGCCTGTGCCTCAGACTCTCCCTGGCCCCTGGCTGGCTCAGCCCATCTGCTCCTGTGATCCTGACCCCAGCCGCTGTCCCTGCATGCCTCATGCCATGTGTGGGGCACTCCTGGTGGTGATGGACAGGCACGAGGGAAGGAAGCAGCCACGGGGACCCAGCACAGGATGCTCGGATTATCTGCCTGAGCTTGGCTTCGTGCCCCAGGGCTCCCACCAGGCCTTGCTGCCATTACAACCAGCAGGAGCCGCCTCTGACATTTCCTTGTAATCCCACGTCTGAGTGCTGAGGTCCCTTTCTCTGGCAGGCACTCGGGAATCTCCTGTTTCTTTGGCTCTGTAACTCCTGGTGGGTCCTCTGCTGAGGCTGTCTGTCTGTGAGGTCAGGGCCTGGGGTAGCCCTGGGGTATGGCCTGGGGCAGCCCATATTTGAGGGCTGGCATTTCCTTTTACACTCCCCTTTATTGGTCCAGCCCTGCGCCTGCGCCTTCTGCCCAAATCCTCCTGGATCCTCACTTGGAATCAGCATCTCCTGGGCTGCGTTTCCACACCCCCTCTCTGTCAAGCTCTGCTCCCTGTTCTCTGGGGGACGGTCCCGTGCTATAGCCCACCACCCTTCCCTGGCCCGCAGGCGGGGTGGGAGTGAAGGGCCGGAGGGGTGTGGTAGGAGCAGCCTCCCTGCACAACTTAGTTTAGGGACCCCGAGGGGTCAATGCTGGACTGCAGAATTCAGAGTGCGGGACCTCACCCCATCCCCCTTCAAGGAGAGATGGTGGAGAGAGTGCCAATAACACACACACAGCCCCAGCGTGTGTTCTCTGGAACCCTCCAGTGATGGGGTTTTGCTGGCAAGAAAGTTTGCTATTGGTGACGTACTAGAACTTTCCCGACAGGTCAAGCCAAATCATAATTTGAAATATTAACACTTTGGTAAATCCTGCAGGAATGAATCACTTGTTGCCTTTTTTCCTTCCACCCTCGAGTGGGGTTCCATCAGGTCTTAGTTCGAGAAGCTTCTCCAGAGCTTTATCTTTCTCCAGAACATGGTGATTGCAGTTTGCTGCCCTTACTCTCATTTTCTGCCAAATCAGATGCAGCTGCATCTCGGACTTCTTGTGTGTGGGTTCACAGGAGCGGTGTCGCTGTCCCTCATGGGTTGCTTTGTGCATCTTCCAGACCCTTCCGTGGCTTTGTCTCCTGGATTTCAGGGTGCTCCTATCAGGGGTGCGCAGGAAGAGGGACAGCGATGATACCTGGTGGGGTTACTGGAGACCCCCAGGGGACTGTGAGCTCCCTGAGGCCGGCACCTGGGCTCCTGCCAGGTCCCCAGCCTCAGCACATGGTATGGCACCCTGTAGGTGCAACAGCGTGGAGGGCTGGACTGTGAAGGAGTAGGAGTCGGCCCTTGAAGAAAGTCAGCGGGGCTACCCCAAGGCCCGTGGGGGTTCTTTGGGGAGAGCCTGTGGATATCTGTAGGGTTCAGTCTGTGGAAACCACTGTCGAAATCAGAAAATGGGCCTCCCAGGAACCTTGTGCTCCCACCTCCTGAAGGTAAGGGTGGGCCTCTGAGCCGGGGAGATGACTTGAACTGGCAGAAGGTCATGCAGGGCACATTGCTTAGTGGACATTCATGGACACACCCATCTCCAAAGACTTCCTGGGCGTCCAGGTTATGGGGGTCCCAGAAGAGGCACACCTGGAAGGCCACGGCTGTCTCTGCTATCCAGTCAGTGGGACATAAAGCAGCACAGGGATGAACCTCCTGATGTTAGGCGCACAGTGCAAGCGAGGTCCTGGTCCCCTGTGGGCTGCTGCTCTTTGCCTTGCAATAATAACACACACACAACCACCACCACACAGCGTCAGCAACCACAGGGACAAGGTCAGGGGACCCACATCATGCTCTGGAGGCTGTGGGAGTCATTGGCAAAAGGGTGATTCGATTAAGGGAAAATCGTGGCCACTCCACCTGTCTGCCATCTTTGCTGGTGGAATGATGGGGTCACAAGTCACCATGAGGTCACAGGCTACTGCTGGGAAACAGCTTGGTGTGAAGTGAAGTGCTGGTAAAAATTCAGTTTACATTTCAAGGTGTGACCTGTAACTGTAGAATTTTGAATAGAGGTTTCCTTGGGGCTAGTCAAAATAGAAATATACTGCTCAGGTTCCCTCCTGAGCTATTAAAATTTTTTTTGAGATGGGGTTTAAGAGGTACTAGTAACAAAATTTCCCATCTATCCAAAATACAAGGGAAGAGGTGAACATAAATATCTAACAGCTCTCATTGAGTTAAAGAGCTTGTTTGTTTCTAAGTTTTCTCTAGCAGAAGCTCAGTCTTTGTATAAATTGTGGTTTGGCAATACTGCTTCAGTGACCTCTGACCTTGCCCTGCAAAATACTCATTAAGTACAAAGAGTAGAATGATCTCTTTATATGAGAGAACCTGGTGGTCACCTTCTCTGTCCAATGATCACCAGCATGCTGATCAATAGGGAGAGGATAAATCAAAGCATATATGCTCCTGGTACAATGTACCCAGAAGGACATGGCATTGCCACCATGGTGGTACCAACCATGGTGTTGGGGGAAACCCCAGAGAGACCCCAATGGAGGGATAGTAGTAGTCAGCTTGCTGTGATACTATACCTCAGAAGATCAACCTGAAGGAGGAAGGTTTTATTCTCATAGTTTTAGAGGTTTTAGTCCATGGTTGTTTGGTCCCATGGAGGAGCATGGTGGAACCAAGATGCATACCTCATGGTGGTCAGGAAACAAAGAGAGAGAGCCAGGCCCAGATCCAATGAGCCCTTTCAAGTGCATGCCCCGTCACCTGATTTTTTCCCACTAAGCCTCGTCTTCTAAGGATTCCATTACTTCCCAAAAGTGTCACAAGATGGCGATGGAGATACTAACATGGTCTTTGAGGGACATTTTAAATCCAAATCCTAACAGGACGTCTACAATATAAGGGGTCTGAACATTTACAAAGATTTCAATGTCAGAAAATGTCAATGTCACAAAGAAACACTCAGGAATGATTTCAGATTCAGGAAGAGTAAAGAGATGCGGCTGCCCAGGGCATCCCACGATCCTGGACTTTCTTGGGCTATAGAGGAATCCTTGGGACAACTGACAATATCTCCATATGTTGAAATTAAATAAGATTAAATAAAAAGCACATCAATGGAAATTTCCTGAACTTGTTTATTTTACTCTAGTTTTGTAGATTTGGGAAAATGTCTGTTTTTAGGAAATACACATTGAAGCATCCAGTGGTAAAGAAGCATCCTGTCTGTACCTCTCAAGTGGTTCAGAAAAAAATATACATTTGAAGGACAGAGAGAAGGATAAAATGAACACAATCAAATGGGGGAATCTGGGCAAAGGGTCATAGAGATACTTCACCATACTATTCTTGTGATATTTCATGATGAAATTTTATCAGAATTAAAAATTGAAAAAAGACTTCCAAAATACAGTGGCTTAAGAGAGAAGATTGTATCTTGCTCTACTGTAATGTTTATAGGGCAGTTGTGTAGAAGTTTGACTCCACACAGCCATGCAGGGATCCAGGATCTTTCCAATGTGGCTGGGTGGTGGGGTCAACTGCTACAAAAGTGGGAGGGAGGAGAAGAGTAAATGACTGGCATTTGACTTCTGTTTGAGCAGGCTCTGTGGAAATTCACACTCTCCTGGCTGGAACTGAGTTCTGAGACCCTCCCTATCCACAAAGGAGGCTGGGGATGTCATCACCTGTGGGAGACTCTGTGCAATGTCAACATGCTATCATGGGGCTGGGGGTGTGGCTGGGTGGTAGAGCACATGCTTCGCATGTGCAAGGCCCTGAGTTTGACCCCCAACACTAAAAACACACACACACGCACACACACACACACACACACACACACACACATGAAAAGCAAACACAAAAGAAAACCCAACCTACCCTTACCACTATGGAACAGAGGCAGGCTGAGACAAAAGCCCACCTGCCACCTCACCTTCTCCTGAAGTCAGAGATGACCTGGCAAGTGGCCGTGGCCTCGGAGGGCTTTAAGTGTAAATGTCCAGTCCCGATTTTCCACATCTGCCACTCATGGTATCCTAAACTGGTTAAATTCTAAAACAGCTTCTCACCTGGCGGCCAAACCTGATTTGGTCCTTTTCTTCTTCACCCACCAACCCCTCAAGATTCGTGGGGGTCCCACTTCCTGCCACTGGCCCCTTCCCCACATTCTCCATTCCTGTCTCTCTCCATGTTTCCTCTCCTGGTGCTCCTGTGTGAGGAGGGGGCAAGGTAATTCCCATCCCCACCTTGTACCTCCCTCGTCTTGGCCTGGCCAAATGTCACACACTCATGGGCTCTTATGCGTCACCTGGGGATCGTGTTAAAATGCAGACTCTAATTCTTGGGGTGGTGGGAGGCCTGAGTTTCTGCACTTCTGAAAAGCTGCCAAGGAAAACTGAAGCCCCTGGTCCTGGTTGCATGAAGCAGCCGAAGTCAATGGGCATCATCAAGAGACTGCATTCTTCAGAGATTAAAAAGCAAAACAAAACAACAACAAGAGAAAAAGCCAACTGTGACAGCTTTCGCCACAGGAGTGTAAGGAATTGGCCGGGTGCCAGTATGCCAGCCAGGCTGGACGGACACCTTGCTGGGAGCAGACACTCCTGCCGGTCCCTTCACAGAGGGTGTTCTCGAAGGAGCTGCAGGCTTGAGCAGTGTTGCCTAGTATGTCCTTCCAAAGCTTAAATTTGCATATGAATTACCAGTAAAAGATAAATAAACCACACACTTCACACCATGAGGTCCATGAGCGCAGTTCAGAGCACCAGAGACCTCGGGAAGTTGGAGTCTTCCTAGTTTGGTAAGGAACCAGGGTGGGCAGTCTGCCTGAACTCTCCCTGGTGCGCTGAGTTTCATGGGGCTGTGCCCAGGGTAGCTGTGTGGCTGTGATCTAATGTCCTGCAAGTGGTACGGCAGTAGGAACATGAGGCCGAGATCTGGTGGACGGCAGCTGGCATCCCAACTCCATCATTAGCTGGGTGACAGTTAGCACGTAGTTTATCTCCTGGAATCTCAGTTTTCTCATCTGTAAGTTGGGCCTGGGTTTGCCGGATGATCTGTAAATTTTCACCCTGGTGGGTTCTGTGCTCCTCTCTGATTCGTCCTCCACATCCCCAAATCACCAAACCCGGCAGAAGCTTCCTCCAGGGGCTGCCCGTCAGTGACAGAGAGGGCCAGAGCCCATTGCCACCAGGGTCTGCTGCTGCTGAGTACTGATGTTAGCAGTGTGACAAGAACCCACGTGCTCACTGGAAACACACCGAAGGGGCCATTCAGCTGCTCTGAAAGGTTTCCACCCACACAGACCTAAAAGTGCCCTCCTTTTATAGCTGGCTGTAATATTCTCTTTGACCACAAGATGTCGCCCTGGGACAGGCGCTACTAGATTTCAACACTCCCAAGGAGAACTAAGAATGTTTCTGAAATATTCCTGTAGATGGGGATCTTGTCCTTGGTGGACCACATAGTTTGTTCTAAAAGCTGTAGAAAAAGTTTTACAGAGAATTTCATCTCTTGATTATGAATAGGAACTCTGGAGCTAGCCAGATGAGGGGAATTCAGAACAGCTTTGTCACCTCTTGGTTAAATGATCTTGGGCAAGTTGCTTAACCTCTCTGTGCCCATTTCCTCATCTGTAAAGTGTTGATACTAGCCCTTACCTAACAGGGTGGTTATGAGGTTTAATTTATGCTTTAAAACTGCTTAGAATAGCTAGGCAGGTGGTGTATGCCTGTAATCCCAGTTACCCATGAGGCTGAGACAGGAGGATTATAAACTTGAGGCCAGTCTCAGCAACTTAGCTAGACCCTGTCTCAAAAAAGTCTGGTAAATAGGATAATTAATAATAATTATTATACCATCAAAACTTGTCCCTTTCATCTCAAATAAATGATCCAAACACTAAAGAATTAAGTCATACCTACAAGTCTCAAAAATAGGCTGAATATATTCAAACATTTAAAATGTTTAGAATTCCCTGATGTGTGGTGTGCACAATGGAAACCATTTTGCAATGCATTGTTGTAATTCATTTCTGGAAAGTAGACATTTTTTGCTAAGAAAGGAATGAAAGATTATTTTAATCCAATGTCTAGGGTACATTTTCCATGGGTTCGTCCCTAGAAAGGTGCATTCCAGGGTCCTGACCCCTGACCCCTGACCCTTCTCTAGTGCATCCAGCACATTGCATGAGAATCTTTGCTAGCCATGCTGGGGTCAACTGCCAGCACTGTTACAATGATGTTTTCATTCAGCCACAGGAGAAGACCAGTGTCAAAGGGCAAGCTCCATCAGCTCCTCCCCAGAAGCAAAAACCCCAGACACGCCTGGCTTCTTGATCTGTTGCCATATGGTCCAAAATCACTAGGCACAATGTTCTAAGTAGGAATCTTGTTGACGATGTCTGGGGCTGAGGTTATGATACATGGGAAGTTTTAATTTGTATTACAGAAAATTGAATTGCAAAATGTCTAATTGCAGACAAGCATAGTGAAGAAAATAAGCAATTGTCTTTTATCTCACCACTTGGAGATCCAACCACCATTTCTAGTTTGATAATTGATACAATGATATTCACATGCAGTTAAAGATTTTGCAAAATTAGAAGTGCATGATTTTGTAGCTTACTTTCTATATGTTGTATCATCATGTGTATCATGTACCTGTTAAATAAATACCTGTTAAAACATTTTTTTTTTCTTTTTTGGTGGCATAATGTTCCAGTTACAGCTCCAGCATGATTTAACACTAATTCTTGTTATGGGCTTTAATTTTTCACTGTGAGATGAAATGAAGGAAACATTTCCTTGCCATGAACATTTTCTAGTGCCATTATTTAGGAGAGCTTAATAAAAGAAAGACTAGGCAAAAGAAAGACAAAAGGGAAAAGTTAGATGTTCTCATTTTTGTTGATGAAATGGATTTGAAAATCAAAGAATGCTAGTGGGGAAAGTACTATATTAATGAGAGACCTTGATAAGTTGGTTAGACATACAATAAAATAAGTAATTTTCCCTAGAAATTACCAGGAAGAAATGGAAATTGGAAGAAATATTCCACTCACTATAGAAACTCACATGTAAAAATATTGAGCAAGACTTTTACAAGAAAGAACATATCTTGGTTGAGTGCAATGGCGCATGCTTGTAATCCCAGTGACTTGGGAGGCTGAGGCAGGAGGATCAAAAGTTTGAGGCCTGCCCTCAGCAATCTTAGTGAGGCCCTAAGCAATTCAGCAAAGACCCCATCTCAAAATAAGGATAAATAAAAAGGACTGGGGATCACCACAGGGTTGAATTATTTTAATGGAAATTACCTTAAAGCTCATGTAGACAAATAAATGTCTAAGAAGATAGTAAAAAATTGTGAGGAAAAAAAAAAAGCTAGGGAGCTTGACTCGTGATATATTGAAACATCCTATAAAACTAGTACAATCCAAACAGTATGGCATCACCACAGAATAAACAACAAAGACCTTCTTTGCTAAGTTCAACCTCCTGCCCTTGGGGGGTAATAACACACTTTTTAAAATTTATCTTTCAAAACAGAAGGGTTTTGGTTCAGAACTTGTGGTCAGGTTACTCTATTACAATCTCTGGGTTCAGTTCCAGAGCAGTGGTCATTGTATCTCGGTATACTTTTTGCTGGTAGAAAAGAAAGTTTATCCCAAACTCAAATGCCCACAGGTGTCAGGCAGAGTCCCCTCTGCCCACAGGCCTGATGTGACATTTGGGATGTGCTTACCATGACATCAAAAATGCATGTCATCCATTTTCCCCTATGCAAACCCACAAGGCAGATCAAATCTATGAGTTCTTTAGGACACAGTCCTCCAAGCCAAACCTCTGTGAGTCACATGGAGTGACAGGGAATAACTTAGAAAAACCCCATAAGGTACTTGAAGGGCAAAGAGTGGCATCTTCATTTCATGGTGGGGAAACTGAGGCCTGGAAGACTTGCGTTCGTGGTCAAGCAGGAAGACAGCATGTCTGCAGCACCTGCAGTGAGTGCTTTTGCGTGTCCCTGCCTAGGGCTGTGACAGATGCTGGGAGCCATTTCCTACTGTTCCTGCAGAAGGGACCAAAAGCTCGAGGAATCTGCAGCCCCTCCCCCCTTATTTCTGAGTGAATGTTAACCTCATGCTGTGTAAAGTGCACACCCAAGAATAACTGTTCTTCCAGAAAGCTCTTGCCACGGATGTCCGGCTTTGCTCTGCAAGGGTTTCCCTTTCTTGGTTTCCTGTTTCCTGCCTGAGATGTCATTTGAAGCATCCCCCACCTACAGATCCACAGTCCTCCTGGGGGTTGGAGAAGGAGGGACTGCACAGCATTGAGGGTGTGGTGGCGGGGGGCGGGGGGTGGGGGCAGAGCGACTGGTTCCTTTAGATCCTGGGATGCATTTGAAAGGCTGCTGCTGGGTTGTGAGTGACAGCTGTGTCCCGCTAGAGGTGGAGTTTCTTTTTTCAGGCGGTGTAGTCTTGTCACTACTGCCCACTTCCATCATTTATGAGTATTTCAAATCAAATAAAATAAATCCCAACACTCTTCTGGAAACACAGGAGCCCAAGGGAATTTGTACTGTCTCAAGAAGGAACTGGACAAGACTGGGGCTGGGGGTTGCAAGGGAGAGGAACTCAGAATCATCTTGAAAGGAGACAATCCAGACTGCCCCAAGAGCCCTGAGCTACCTTGGGAGACATGGTCCTGCAGAATGTGGGACCCAAATGATGACAGACCTCCTTGACCCCATCTATAAGAATCTGGTCCCTTTATTTTGTGTATCAAATGTCAGTTTCTTTTCAAAGATTGAAAACACAAATGCTTAGAGCAGACAGGCAGGCAATGTTCATAAGAAAAGCAGGTGGTGTCTTTACTAGGTCTATGGTGGGGATTTGTGGTCACCTGGTGCCCAATCTGGGGGTCTCAACTCACCCACCAGTCCCTGCTGCTGGTTACCTTTGGGGAGGGCAAAATTAGGTACACAGTGGGCAAATTATCTCATTTGCCAAGAGCAGATAAACATTCATATATATTTTTTTTCTGTGAATGCTGCTGGTTTTGAAAAGGTGGCAATGAACTTGGCTTTCCTCATGACACTCCATAGACCACGGAAACCCTGCCCAGTTGGCATGGGGTTCCTGTGCCGCCCATTTGCATCCTACAGCCTCTGGATGGGCTGTAGTGGATCCTGGTGCATTGCTTGGGTGAAATGAGGGCATTTACCTGCTATTTAATGACAGTAGTTGTGCACTCTCCAAATGTAAACCATTGGAGAAATTGCAAAAGGGAACATCTCATAAAACCTACTGCTTACTTAGAGTCAACTTCCTTATCCAAACGAAGCGGGTCTTTCCATCCCCCACCAACATCCTGGTCAAACCGCGGAAGTTGGAGAGAAGCAAACTTCAGAGAATGTGTTAATAAAACAGGCAACTAGAAACATCTACAAAGGGCCCTTCCTTTCTTCCTCTTTCTCTCTATCTCTCTTTCTTTTTGAGACAGGTTCTTGCTGTATTGCCCAGGCTGGCTTCGAATTCCTGGGTTCAAGGATCCTCCTGCCTCAGACCCCCAAGTAGCTGAGATGACAAACGTGCACTATGCTGGATAGTTTCAAAGGCTTTTTAAAACAGAGCATCCTTTTAAGGCAGTCGCTGGCCCCGAATTATTAAGATTCAAGGGAAGGCTTAGGGGCGTCACTGGAAGCTGAGAGTGACACAACCCTGCCTGGGACTTGACGCCTAAAGCAAATGCAGTTCCTGAGAATTGTGGCCACACAGCCAGGCAGAAGAACATTTGCGTAGCATCTTTGGCATGATGCCAATGTCGTCCCTGCCATCCTGCCTATAGCGTGATCAGCAAATGAGCCACCCAGGCCATTCCAGACCAGCAGCAGCTGTGGCATTGGCTCAAACTTCAGGGTGGATCTGGTGGAAGACCAACTTGCCTCCAAATAAAACCTTTCTTTCCTAATTGAGATGGGCACTTTAGGACCATTTGGCATGGACCAAGGACCATGTGAGGTCATATCCTATGTCAGAAAGGAGGGTTTCCAGTAACCGAATACCTTCAAAATGGGAGCAGAGTAGAATAGCCTCAGGGGTTGTCAATCATCCCTCTTGGTTGAGGCTGGAAATGCTCCTCCCACCCAAACCTGGCCTGTCACAGGTACTGGCCTTTCTGGGTGGGGGACTGAGTGGGATACCGAGGATTTCAGGCCTGGCCTATTTCCTCTGGCTTGGCGGGGACAGATTCCTAGTGTCATGAATCTAAGGGCAGGAAGGGAATGCTAAGATTTCAAATAAGTCTTATTTTCTTTCTTTCTTTTTTCTTTTTTTTTGGCGGGGGCGGCGGGTGATACCAGGAATTGAACTGAGGGGCGCTACATCCTCAGCCCTTTATAAAATATTTTATTTAGAGACAGGGTTCCACTGAGTTGCTTAGGACCTCTCTGAATTGCTGAGGCTGGCTTTGAACTGGTGATCCTCCTGCCTCAGCCTCCTGAGCCGCTGAGATTACAGGTGTGTGCCACCGCTTATTTTCAGCACTTCCTGGGGACCTGGAACTGATACATTTTTTTCCCCAGAAAGTTGAAGAAGATGGAACTTCCAACTAATTTTTTTTAAAAAACTTTTATTTTTTTCCTTAACTTTTTTTGACTGATTTTTTTTAAAAATTCTTTTCATACATGTATATAGGATAATCATGTCTATCTCAATCTACCGTCCTTCCCATCTCCACCCGCCCCACCTCTCCCCTCACTCCCCTCTGTACAATCCAAAGTGGACGGATACATTTTAAGAAATGGTTAATAACTTTTAAAAAGGCTATACCTAAGTTTCAGTCACTCAGAAAAGTATTTTATTTAGGCAAGGCACACAGTCATTTTACCTTCCCCCAAGAAGGAAAGGAGACGGCAGTAAAGACTGGGCCCTGCGATCATGAGACACCTGTGGGTTTCAGAGACGTGGGGGAGCAAGCGCGCCTTTCTTGGAATCCAGGAAGCGCCAGCGTTGCAGTTCTCCTCCGCCAGGAAGCCGCCAGGGGGCGCAAGACGCCAGCACCTCACTAAGCCCTTGGCATGGGCGAGCGCATCAGCCTCCCAGTACAGAAGGAAAACTTTCCTTCAAGAAGATGAGACGTACCTTGTATTCCTTATCCACCCGAAGAAAACCTGAATGAAAAGAAAAAAAAAAAAACTTTCGTTTGTTTTCTCACTTTCGCCCCAAACTTGCGGGTTCCCAGAGGATCTATAGGCCGCCAATTGCGCTGGCCACTCTCCCAGGCCTCACCAAGAAAAGAGGTCTGAAAGGTGACCCCAACACACATCTCCATGCAGCACAGAAAGATGCCAACGCCCCAAGGGCTGCGTTCTGCAAGCACAGTTTGTAGGTCCAAAATGGCCAAATCTCTGAAGCTTCCAAGATTTCTTCCAGTTTTATTATTTTATTACTGGAAAACAACCTTTTTCTTACAATGCATATTTAAGTAATCAAAATATTTCAACATAAGACATGAACTCTTACTCTTTCAGTACAAGGTGGGAGTCTCCTTTCCCCTCCTCCCATTCCTAGGGTAACTCCGACCCCACCCGCGAGCGCTTTGCAGGAGTTACTCAGATTCCCATTAACACGTATTTTGGACAGGGTTCTGCTGCGCCACTTAGTACCCGGGCTGCCACAAGAGGCCAAAGCCAGGGGAAGTAGAAGCGAGTGGGTGGCGGGGAGGTCAGGATCTTTCCGATCAGCCTGTAGGTGGCGCCCTGGGAAAGGGATTCTCAAGCTGTGTTCCACAAGCTCCAGAAGCCCAAGCCACGGGGTTCAGGCGCAGCAGCCGGGTGTCCTTCACAACTCGCTTGGCTGCTCAGTACGCTTGCGACTTAGCTGCAAGCCCAGGCTGCAAACAGCAGAACTGGTGCAGGGGCGGGGGAGTGGCACGCGGCCTCGACCCCCACGCGCCGGGCTCCCCCGCGACCCCCACGCGCGGAGGGGCCCTGCCCACCCCACCCGGCGGCAGGTGGGCAGTGTTGCTATGAAGAGAAAGCTTCGATTGTCCCCACTACAAACTGCCACACGCCAGACCTCCTCTATTGTGCGCCCCCCATAGAAATGCAAACGAGCCGCGTGCGCCGGCCACAATCTGCTTGTCTTCCCCCGCCCGCGCCCTGCAGCGCTCCGCCAAGGGCGGTGTGGTGGGCTCCAAGCTTCCAGTGCCGAGCCTGAAGGGCATTGGGTATGCGTGGCAGGCCTTGCCAGCGCGCTCAGGCAATTGGTGTCAGCTGCAGGGACTGAGCCTATTGCCTTTTGCAAGCCCCAATCTACTGCAGCCTGCTTTTGCTTTAATTTTCGGTTTCAATGCAACAGCCTCATAAAGTTTAAATTAAAAGGAGAGAAGAAATAGAAAGGTAGTAATGAAAAGAAGTGCAAAACAAATTTCTTTTACGTCCTCTGTGCACTTCACAAATTGTAGCATCGTACTAGCAAACAAGGTTTTCCTTTTCTTTTTTTTTTTTTTTTTTAAACTTTTCCCTTTTAAGGACTTAAAAAAAAAAAAAAAGGCGAGATGAAATCTGCAGGCTCCAGTCTGCCTGGTAACACCCCAACAAAAGCGGCAGATTTGAGGCATTGTCATCCCCCGCACCCCTCCCCACGTGGCCTTCTGGCACGAGCCGACTGCCTGCCGCCTCATTTGCATCAGAAAGCGGGCGCCGGCCAATGGGCGCGCAGCCTAGCGCCAGCTGGCGGCGCCTCGCCCGCCGGCCTATAAAAGGGCGCGTCTCCGCTGCCGTCGCACTAGCTGGTGGTGGGCGCGCCGGGCTTGGGAACTGTGTCTGCGCTAACGTCTTCTCTGCGCTCGCCGGTTTGGGGAAAACTTGCTACTTTGACTGCACTATGACACTGGAAGAAATCCGCGGGCAGGATACAGTTCCGGAAAGCACAGCCAGGTGGGTCTTGGAGTGCTGGGAGCCAAGCTGCTATGGGGGCAGTGTTCAGGTTCTCTGGGATGGAAGCCCTCAGGGTGGGTGTCGAGCACCCATGCCGGCGGGGTGCAGGCGCCGTCCGGAGGCTGAGAAGTAGGGAGTTAAGGGCCAGAGAATCAGAGGTGCTCGCGCCAGCTTGGAGCTGGGGAGTCACGGGGATGAGTCCCTGGGTCTAGAGAGTCTGGGTGCAGGCGCCCATTTAGGCTTGGAAACCAGGCGCGCGGGCGCCAGATTGTGGCTAGAGAACCGGTTGGAGTTGGAAATCCGGGACTGGAGGCTGCGCGGCATCCCAGGCGAATCTCAACTCACCGCGCTGGTTCTTTTAACAGGATGCAGGGCGCCGGGAAAGCGCTGCACGAGCTGCTGGTGTCGGCGCAGCGCCAAGGCTGCCTTACCGCCGGCGTCTACGAGTCGGCGAAAGTCCTGAACGTGTGAGTATTCACGCAGCCCGGGCGGGACGATTGGGTGTGGAGCGGCGGGGAGATCTGGGAGCTGCATCCAGGTGGCCCTGGCTCCCCAACCCGGACCTTACTCTCCCCATCTGCCTCTCTAGTGATCCTGACAACGTCACTTTCTGCGTGCTGGCCGCCGACGAGGAGGACGAGGGTGACATTGCGCTGCAGATCCACTTTACGCTGATCCAGGCGTTCTGCTGCGAGAACGACATAGATATTGTGCGCGTGGGCGACGTGCAGCGGCTGGCTGCGATCGTGGGTACCGGCGACGAGGCAGGCACACCAGGCGACCTACACTGCATCCTCATTTCGGTAAGTGGGGCTTCTGCCCTCGTCCCAGGGTCTCCCGCCCTGTTCTGGCCGGCGGCCAGCGTGACTGACCCCTGCTCTCTCCCGGCAGAACCCTAATGAGGACTCGTGGAAGGACCCTGCCTTGGAGAAGCTCAGCCTCTTTTGCGAGGAAAGCCGCAGCGTCAACGACTGGGTGCCCAATATCACCCTTCCCGAGTGACCGCCCAGCGGGGATCTTGGTCTGATCGACGTGGTGACGCCCCGGGGCGCCTAGAGCACTGCTGGCTCTGTGGAGTGGCCGGCCCTTGGAGGGCGCCCTAGTGCGGCGTGGAGGACTGGCAGGCGAGGGTGCCTGGAGAGCGAGGAGCGCGGTCTCCGGAAGAGGTGGCTGGCCGGCGGCGGCAGGGGCAAGCTGGCCCGAGCCGAGTACTCTGCAAGTGGAGCGGCTGCTCGCCCAGGAAGGCCGAGGCGGGGACGTTGGCCCCAGGGCCGGGAAGGACAGATTGGCCCGGCATGCGTGACTCAGCAGCCTGTGCTCGGCACCAAAGAGGGAGAGGCGAGAAGAGGTAGCCTGGACTTGGTACAGCTATAGAAGCGTGATGGACTTAGCAGGCTGCACTGCTTTTTTCAAAATGGATTCGGGCAATGCATTCTTTAAAAAAGGAAGCTGCCGTTGGAGCTTTGAATTTTAACAATAAACTCTTTGAAACAAACTTATGCTTTTTATTGAGGGTAGGGAATCCTTGGGGTTGGGGGTGGGGTAGTGGGGTGAGCTACGTTTCCGGATGGTTGCAGGAACTCGGTGGAGCTGATGCCACCTGTTCCCACCTTCCTGTCGGGCAAGAATTACAGGCTCCTCAGGCTGGCAGTGGGGGGGAGGGGACACCCAGCGTGGAATGGTAGAACTTCAGCTGGGCTCCTGTTCCTCTCCTTTTAGGAACGTTTAAAGATTGCAAGACAGGAGCGTGCTTGAGATAAGGCATCCGGGTGGGTGCAGCAGCTCAAGGCTTGCAATCCTGTCGGTAACAGTGACCTCTGCCTCCCCTAGCTCCCCTCCCCCCTTTCCACTCCTCCGACAGCTGCTTATCTGAACAGCTTGCAGAAGGCCAGCAGCGCCTTCCTACACAATGAGCTTTGCCTTCTGCAACCCTACCCTTTGTGATCCCTGGGGATGGGGGCAGACTGCTGTTTTCAGGAACTTTCTCTTAATTGCTCTGACAAAGCAATGTTGCAAAGGTATTAATATCAAATATGACACCAATGACTGCGTTAAAGCATGAGTCATCATTTTGTCACGGCTGTGATAGAACTTAGAAGATCTGAGCAAAAATTGAAAGGCAGCATGTATATAAATAGGCGTGAGCAATTTTGAGTGGGGTTGGCATCTGCTGTCTCCTATTTTGAGTGTCCTCTGCCCACATCAGAGTTAAGAGGACTACTGCTATTCTCAATTCCTTTTAAAGACTTACAGGAGAAAACAATTTCAAATCTTTTTAAGCTAAGATTGCCTTTAAAGAAAGAGCTGGGAGGAGAATGCCCTGAGTGAATGGATCTTTTTTTTTTTTATTAGACCAGTATGTCTTGATTTCCCTCCCTTGTCTGACTAGTTGCTTTCTGCAGAGGAAGTGCACGTGGGCCATGTCTGCAGAGCAGCCCAACAGCCTTCGGGGAAAGGAGGGGTGGTGTGCTGTTTTTCTAAGAAGGACGTTCTGTTGATTTATCAGCAGTCCTTGGGGTGGCTGATTTGCTTGTTGAGTGCCACTTCTGAAATTCTCTCCACATTGTGGAAGCATTTGCAAGACAACAGGAAAACTGTAAGGGCTTAATTACTCTTCCTATATAGAAAGCATCCTGTCTCCCATTTATCTGCTCTTAAAAACATTTGCAAATTGATGAGGCAGAAACCCAATGAAATAATCCAGCGGTGTTTGTGACCAATTTTCATTAATGTTTTTACCTTTTGATGCCCCAAGTTTGAGTTTTCCTTATCTAAGAGGTCTTAAAGAAGTGAGTCTATCCATACCAGAATGTGCTCCAGCAAAATGACCTTTTGCCACAGTGTGCTGGAGAAAACATAAAGGGGACATGGTTACTTCAAAAATGTACCTTTAAATGAGTTAATTCAGCAGGACTTTGCACCAGAGGAGGCTGGTAGACCCTCCTGAGAGAAAGCGACCCTTAGAGAACATTGAGTTGGCAACTGGTGTAAAACTGGCCTTTCTCTGATTAGAGCTGGCTGTGAGACCACCTGTGAGAAGTCCAGAAGCTAGGAGAATTTGCAGGGGGAAGATAAATGCAGGTTTGGACACAGGGCTGGGTTCAAAGTTTGTGCAGTTTTTTCTTTTCCTTTCTCTTTATGACAAATGCATGTTTAATGTTATTAAAATAAACGAAAGAGGGTGGGTCATTACATGCAGAACACAACATGGCACTGGATACTTGGAACAACCCTGTGTGATAATGCATACATGCTAATCACCACATGCATGTTGAGGTGACGCAGGCGCACTGTTGAGCACCACAGCCTCCAAAGAGCCGAGTGAATGCTAATGATGCTAATACTTAAAAGCTAATGAAAGCCTTTGCCCAAGACCCCAACTGGATGGGTACCAGGGAGTGCGGTTCCAGGGCCAACAGTTACCCTCACACTACCAGGTGCTGGATGGAGTGCTTGCAGGCCAGCAGGCTGATTTTGGAAAGGCTACTTTTGTAGGAAATTTTTTTTACATTTATAAGAATTTTATATATATATTTTATATATATATTTATATTTTATTTTCTTATATATATATATAAGAAAAAACTGTAAAATAGAAAAACATTAGAGAACAAGGTACAAGGACTTGTACCCCAGCGTGGGCACATTTGAGCACATTTCCTTCTAGTTTTTTGTTTTCCCTCTGGGGAGCGTGTCTGATGCAGTCACTCAACAGGAATGGCCTGCTGTCTGCAGGATTTTAAGTGTCACCTGTCTAAAGGAAAAACCTGTGCTGCCCTCAAGGAATGGAAGTCAAGCATGCTTTTCTTTTTAAAAAATGTTTTGCATTCAATCAATGCTGTAAGGATTTGCAGGGGTAAAACTTGTGTCACGAAGAAGAAACGAGTGCGGAAACGACAACTGGAAGTGCCAGGAGGATCGGGCCACTGTTGCTCAGACCAGGCCTTGTTCACGCAGGGAGCTGGGCCTTGTTCCTTCCCCGCTAAGATGACAGGACAAAATGATCTCTGAGATTCATTTCATTTTTAAAGGCTCTAATTCTGTGCGTTCTACATTTTATTAAATTATTCGCCTCAATAGCGCAGTGCATGTTGCTCTTGAAGTCTTCAAAGAACCACTTGAAAAGAAGTGATAAATGAATTTTTCAGAGCAAAAGCAAGGTTGTTGGCAAACAAAGCCAGGCTGGAGAGGTCAGCTCGGTGAGCAGATAGTCATTTTTGCTTTTTTCTTCATAGTTCTTGCATTTTTCAGTTGTTTTTCCAAGGTATGGACTCCTTATTTAGGTATGTCATCCCTCCATGGCCTGAACTGCAGGCTGTCCAGTAGGCATGACTGAGTTTGCGCAGGGCCAGCAGGGGATGGGGGATGGTGCGGTGCCCAGAAAGAGGACATGTGTTCTAGGGCAAGCTTATACTGCCTTTTTGTAAGTTGCTGCTGCTGTTGTTGTTTTGGTACTGGGGCTCGAACCCAGGAGTGCATTACCCCTGAGCTACAACCCCAGTCCTTTTTATTTTCTATTTTGAAACAGGGTCTCATGAAGTTGCTTAGGGCCTTGCTAAATTGCTGAGGCTGGTTTTAAACTTGTGATCCTTTAGCCTCAGCCTCCCGAGTCACTGGGATGACAGGCTTGCTGTAAATTGTTGTTTTTAGGTCTAGCACAGACTTTTCTTCTTCATCTTCTAGAATAGCATTGCTAAGTGATTTCAACTCTCTTAGCAAATGCAAATGTGGGAGGAAGAGCCCCTGTCCGGGTGAAGGCTGCCTGCAAGGGTCTACCTTCCAGGAGGAGGTGACAGTATCTCGGTCACGTGGGCACCTGGCTTCCAGCTCACAGGGCGGCAGAGGCTCCTCCACCCCCTAGCAGTCATGGGGATGGAACACGAAGCCTAGTGGTGGATGAGGGCCTTGCCAGCCCCCCTTAAGGTCCAAGATGCCTTAATTTATCCCTTGATAGACTCATCTGGCCTTGCTTGAGAGCATGTGCGTGCCAGGCACCGTCCTAGGCACAGTCTCCCTGCCGGTCCCTGCGTGCCTGGGAGATCCAGGAAGTGCTCTATGGATGGCCTTGGACTCAGATTCCTCAGGCCCATCCCACCCAATCATTCCCACCTCAAAAACACCCTAAGGAAGAGAATGAGATCCGTGAATGCGCCCGTTTCCCCATACCAATTGTTAATTTTGCGAGATCCCCTGCAGGCCACCTAAAAAATGTCACTGTTTACATTCCACTCATTTTGGCATCATAAACGCCATCTCCCATTTATTTGCATTCTTCTGATTTCTCTCCAGTCCAACCCTTCCCAGAACGTTATCACCTGCTTTCCCAAGAGGACTCGAGTGCCTTCTCTCGGCGCTGCCTCCCTGCCTCAGTCTTTCCCGCCTTTCCCCTCTTCCCTGTCATGGGGCTGCTCTGGACAGGCTCTGGAGACTCCCTCTGCCCCTGCATGCTGCAGGTCACTTGGCCTGGCGTCTGGGATCTCTTCCGCCCCTCCCCCTCCCGTGCTCCCTCACCCAAGCCGCCTCCTCCTTCTGCTCAGTGTTCCCTTCTGGTAAGGCTCTGCCTGCCCCTGTGACTGTCCAGTAATGCCCCATCTGGCCCAGGCTGAGCCCCAGGTCTGCCTCTGCCCTGGCCTGGAGGTCAGGGTCCTTAACCTCTGAGGTTGGCTCTGGGCACAGCAGCAGGGTCTGCGGTGATAGTGAGGAGATTTCCCAGGGAGGGGCTGGTGTGTCTCAGCCTTGGGTGGTCGTGGCTCAGTGCATGTGAACGCGCCGTGCTGGGGACCTCTCTCTGTGAGGTTGCTTGGTGCTCTGTTGGCCTCCCTGACTCTTGCTCCTACCCCTTAAATCCCTTCACTCAGTGTCTGGTCCTTCACCCCACCTGCTGGGCCACCAGGGACTCACATTTTTAGGGATGTCTGGTTTAGGCTGCCAGGTAGCAGGAGGGCTTCTCTCTTCCTTCTGAGTTGAGTGATGTGGCCGTGTCTTGGGCCTTGGCCTGGGATGGGGGCCTGTGGTGGGACACATCTCTGCTTCCTTTCTCTCTTCCTTCCTTTCCCTGTGTCCCTCAGCACCTTTGACAGAGGCTGGCATCAGCTTGTCCATCTTGAATGGAAGGGAAGAGTCCCCTGCACTCCATGGCTCCCTGGGGCAGGTGGAGGGTTGGGTGGGACGTAAGGGTGGGACCTAAGGGTGGGGACCCCCTGCCACCATGCCTAGTCCCTAGGCTAGAGGTATAGGGTGACAAACAGCAGAATGATTGTGCTTGTCTGAAACCAGCACCACATAATAATCCAAGTTGCAGTTTCCTTGTGCATCTCCTCTGAGCTTCGGAAAGGAACACAGTGTTTCTGGGAGAACAGGGTGGGCCGTGGCAGCCCTCAGCCCTTTTGCACAAGAAGGAAGGTGCCTTAGAACAAACCCTTCAGGGGACGTTGTCCTGGTAACTACAACTTGACCAGAAATGGTGGCAGGATGTGTTGAAAACACAGTGTGCATAGAAAGACAACCCTCTGGGGACTTGGCTGCTGGGCTGACTTCTCAGCAGAAAGGAAGAGCATCGGAACTCTGGACTGAACACTGTCAGCGTGCAGATCAGCAGGGCTCACACCAAGGGTTCTTTCCACTGAGGAGCACGGAGATTCTGCAAAATCAGGTCCAGAGATGAGCAGCCTTCCATTGATAAGGATCCTGCAGCTGCCCAGGGGATCTCCCTGAGACTCCGACCCCCCTTCCCCATACTGATCCGGGACCGGCAGTGCTCACCGAGTGGGTCTGTGGCAGCTGGATGCACCTGCACCTGTTGCTGTTTGTATGGCATCTCACTTGGGAGAGCAGCTGACAGGTGAAGCTGTCATCCTCAGCTTAGTCATGTCCCAGGTGACATCTCATTAGAAGGCAGAACTCAACTGTGGCCCTCTGATGGAAATCCACCCCCTGGTGTTACTCCTGTGATGGTGAGATTAAGGAATTTTGCAGATATAATTAAGGTTCCTAAGCAGAAGACCTGAAAACAGAAGACCTCTGCTTTTCAGAGGCCAAACCTAATCCTGTGCATCTTTCAAAAGCAGAGATTGGCTGGTTGTGGAAGAGGGAGCAAGAGAGATTCCAGATGTTGGAGGGATCTAACCCATCACTGTGGGCTTTAAGATGGAGGTTGTCAAGAAGTAAGGAATGGAGTGGCCTTTAGAAACAGAATGGATGGACCTGACAGAAGACAGCAGGGACCTAAGTCTTGCAGATGCAAAAAATGGAATCCCACCATCAAGGACAGATGAGCTCAGAATCAAATTCTTCAAAGCCTCAGACAGGAGCCCAGTGGATCCTACAGCTTGGTTTGGGCCTTGTGGGACCCTGAACAGAGAAGCCCTCTGCATCTGCCTGGACCTCCACACATAGCAGGGTGAGTTTGTGCAGAGTATTGTTTGAAACTGTTGAGTTAATGACAATTTGTTATACGGCACAGCCAGGGACACCAGCAACCTCTCTGGGGCCATTCCCCTCTCTCCTCCTCCACTTCTCATGCTCTGGGCTCGGGCTCCTGAGCCCTCCTGTTTTATGTCGTTTATCTTGTGCACCCCTGTCCTGTACCATCTTCTTCTCTCACCATCCCTGTGTCCTACGGGGCTCCCCACTCCCTCCAGATATCCTTATCCTCCCCTTTCCTACCCTGGGGCCTTGCTGGTCCTGCTGGTCCTACTGGTCCTGCTGGTCCTGTTGGGTGTTTTCTTGGACTGTTTGCAGATAAGCAGTTCAGCCTCAGAGCCCAGCCAAGTTCAAGGAACAGCAGGGAGACTCTGCTGTAGGTGGAATGGACTGAGCATTGGGCATTGGATATGGAGGCCAGTCATGAAGGTGACCAAGAGGACAGCCTGTGGGCCCTAGGCCACCAGGTGGGCTGGGCTTATCTTAGAATTCAAGGAGATGGCCCCAGAAAGAAGAGGTGTCAGTGTCTGGCGCGGGACAGGGAGAGTCTTCCAATACTACCGTGGGGGCCAGTGATGCCTCTGTTTAAGACGCTGGTTCTGCTCAGTCCTGTCAGGAGGTCTCCCCTTCCCGTAGGATACAGCAGTTCTTCAGATCTCTGGGGGTACATTCCAAAACCCCCACTGGATACCTGAAGCCTCAGATAGTACCAGACCCTATATATACATGTTTTTCCTTTACATACCTACCAATAAAAAAAATCTAATTTGCAAATTAGGCCCAGGAAAAGATTAACAACAACTAATAATAATATAGAATAATTATAATAATATAATAAAATTCATTAAAATGTATGAATTTTTTATTTCTGGAATTTTCTATGTAATGTTTTTGAACAGTGCTTGATGGATAGCAACTGAAACTGAATAAGGGGGCCTACTGATTTGGAAATCTATCCTTCACCTCTTCCTGGGGGAATACAAAACCCAGGGGCCACTGAATTGTTGGTTTTTGCCCCCAAAGCTTTCCCTTTTTATGAAGATTTCCAAGCGCCATTAAGTGACGGATGCTTCATGCAGGAAGGACACATTATTTATCTCGAATTTTGCTGGGGAGAAAATGGGCTCAGAGGGGAAGTCACTTGCTGCAGGGGACATTTAGAGGAGGGCCAGGGCTCCTCACCCAGCCCAAGCTTTACCCCCACATCCACAGGATTCTCGTTCTCAATGCTAGACAGGAATGTCTGACCCCTAGAGCCCTCCCCAAGAGTGGCTAGATCTTGCGGAAGGCAGGCATGTTGGCCACAGAGTTCGGGATTCTCCCGAGAAAGGAAGTGGCTGGGAGGACCAGATGAGAACATGGGATCTCCTGTTGCCTGAGACGTTGGCTACTTGGCCTAATTTTCTTGTAATACAATCTTTTGGTAAAAGCAAAGTTCTTTTTGCTGTTGATGCTCATGGCTTCCTATTATGAGGAACAGACTCATTCGTCCATCTCTCTAGCCCCGGGATGTGGGGAAAGTAGATCAGTGAGATCCAGGAAGAGCCCCTGCTTTGCCATCTGGAAGTGAAGTGGACAGAACAGTCAATTATGGGAACACTTGCTAAAAGGATGGAGATGCCTTTTCCCCTCTCAAAGTGGGTCTTTAATCCTACAACCACTGAGCATCTTTATCTCATACCAAGCAATTGATGTGGTTTTCCTTTGTCACTTCCAGGGGTAGAAGGGACTTGCTGCCAGTTTTCATGATTCATTTCTCTGCATTCAGAGCTGGCTGTGGGTTGAGGTTTACAAGCCCTGCCAGTTATGCAATGTGATAGTTCGACTTGATCCCACTTTCTGACACTGTCACTTCACCTATCCCCACCCAGTCATGGTGGCCTGGGGGACACATCCCAGAGTGGGAAAATTCAGGAGGGTAATTTTAAATTTGTTAGATTTTATTATGACTCAGTGCAAGCAACTAGGATTATAAGGAGTGTCAGGAATACAGCAGTAAGAAACAAAATAGAAAGAAAGGAAACAGATGTGCTTTGGAGAAAGTATCTTCTTTCACAGCAAGATTAAAGTGACCTTGAGGGATTCTCAGCAGCTGAGCAATTCATGGAACTCCTTGCATTGAGCAGGAATATGATGCTACAATTCCAGGAAGGAGGATGCCCAGTGTGTGCTCAGCTATCAGAAAACCCATTTAAAAACCATTGTGCTCTCATTTTCTGCCCTTGGATTTCTGAAAAGTCACTTAAGTTCTAGCTCTGCCAGCCCAAAACGATGACCAAGAAACTGCTTAGCTCTCATGTCATCAGAAGGTCAACTTGGGCTGACCAAGGACTTGGGGTTGCTGTAATTTGGATCTGGGATGCCCCCCAAAAGGCCACGTGTTAAAGGCTTGGTCTGCGTTTGGCACTTTTGGGAGATGGTGTAACCTTTAAGAGGTACGGTCCCATGGGAGGCATTTAGGTCACTCGGGGTGGGAGGGGACTGTGGGACTCTCACCCCCTACTCTTTATCTTTTAATTCCTGGCTGTGAAATGAGTGGTTTTGTTCTGGTATGCACTTCCTGCCATTATGTGCAACCTCCCTGCAGGCTCAAGGCAATAAGACCAATACATCATGGACTGGAACTTCCAAAACTGTGAGCCAAAATATATCTTTGCTGTTAAAAGTTGATTATCTCAGGTATTTTCTTACAGTAGTGGAAAGCTGACTCACACAGGGGTCCTGCTGGGCCATGCAGATGTCCACAGTTCTTATGCAGGAAAGCAAGAGTTTGCTTTAAGAGTAACAGGTGGGTGCCAGCAGCTGCTCTCCTGTGGGCATGCTTCACCTCTCTGAAGGCACAGAAAAGACTCGGAAGAAACCACCACCAACCCAGGGGGAGCTATAGCCACTGGAGGGGTGGGTGGAGACTGACAAAAGCAGGGGACCTCTGCTGCAGCCAGCAGCCTTAGCCATCTGGAGCTGGCTATCTACCCTGAGGCCCATGCTTTGAATCCTAATCATGTGGATGGAGAATCAGATCCTGCCCCCTCCAGATAGCCCACTCCAAGGCTCCTCCTCAGACATGCCCAGTGAGAGCCTGGCAGCTGGGCTGAGGCCTGGGGCAGACAATGCTCACCCCCCTCTGGTTACCAGCCACCTGTGGCATCCTTATGTTGTCAACAGCAGCATGCAGCCCAAATGAAACGAGTCAAGTCAGGGGATTTCTGGGGTTAAATTAGGACCAAGGGTGTGCCCCCAGCCTCATCCTCCAAGGCACTGTCCTTGTAGGTACTGGTTAGTGGTCACCACAGGTTCGAAGATCAGCTGTTGGAAGCCTGCTGGAGGATGCTCTGAGTTACTGTCTTGTCCCAGAGTTCATATTGTTGGAAACTTAATCCCTAGTGCAACAGTTTTGGAAGGTGGGTCCTTTGGGGAGGTGTTTAGGTCGCAAGGGCTCTGCCCTTGTGAACAGATTGTATGCTGATTGTAAAGGACCTTGATGGAGGAGGAGTGGGGTCCAGTTTTTGCCCTTCCATCCCTGTGCCATGTGAGGATACAGTTCTTCCTCTCTGGAGAACATAGCAATGAGGTGCCATCTTGGAAGCCAAGAGCAGCCCTTGTCAGACACCTCACCAGCCGGTGCCTCGGTCTTGGACTTCCTGGCCTCCAGAACTGACATAAATGGCTGCTGTTCATAAGCTACTCAATTTGTGGTATTTTGTTGTAGCAGCACAAATGTAGGACAAAATCCAACAGCTCCTGATCCAAATAAGATGGTGGATGCGTCCTGTGGTTTATACCTTTGGTCCTTTGGGAAAGTGTGATGCAATCTCAGCAACCCTTGTGAATGACAACGGCCCCGCCTCCCACTGTGGGTTGGGGGAGCAGGGAGCACTTTCCCCAGAGAGAGGAGGGCAGCATGTGCTGCTGGGGACTTTTCCCAGGAGCGAGGTCAGGTTGGGATTCCCTGACTCCCTGTACCTCCATCTGGAAGCCAGGACCCTGGGGACAAATGATCAGAGTGCCCAGAATAATGCCTGCACAGGGTGGGTGGCAGTGACTGCTGGCCAGGGTTGCCATGTTTTCTGTTGGGGGTTTCTAAGGAGGTGAAGTTCCCCCCTTTCTCTAAAGGATCAGTCCTGGAGTGTTGGGGAGCCCCTCAGCATTCCCTCTAACACAAATAGAGAAGTTTGGTGCTAAATGACAAGCTGTAGAAGACACAGAGCTACAAGCCCCAGGCCAGCTGCCAGGCGTGGCCCCAGTCTCCTGTGGCCATCCAGACCACAGGGCTTTTCCTTCTCTACAGGACCACTGCATGATAAGGCAGGGCACAGGTCCAGAACACTGGCCCAGAACGATGGTCTGGGCCCCTGGCCCTCCTTTAGCCATGGGGCCAGAGCTTGGGTTAGAAGCCTGGTGTGGGTGGGGCTGTTTTGAATTCCTGACCTTCCGCCACTTGCTGGGTGTGATCTCAGGCTCTTTGGTACTTCTCTGAGCTTAATGCTTGTATTTTTAAGAATTCTGACCTTACCCAGTGGTCTCAGAGGTACCCAATGTGCTGATTGACTCAGGATCTGACCTTGGGGTTGGTTGTTGCTGGCCTTCCCTGCCTCAGCACCCAACGGCTCCAGGAACCAGCCGGAAGCCCTTCTGCTTGCCAAGGACTGAGGCCAGTGGGCTCTTCCAGGCTCACCTGGTGATAGGACACCACTTTCCTTCGGTCTTATAATTACCTATTAGCTCCTTCTTCCAACACACATACTTGTGCTGTTTCTCATACCTGTCTACCTTGAAGCCCCATCCTTCCATCCTGTTGGACTCTCCAGTTATTTACTTAGGTCAACAGAATGCTATTCTTTATGTAGAACAACCCAAAGACCTCACCAAAAGACCATTAGAACTGACAAATTCAGTAAAATTGAGGGATACAAACATAATATACAAAAATAAGTAGTGTTTTTATACACCAGTAATGAACTTGCCAACAAAGAAATCAAGAAAGCAATCCAATCATAATACTTACAAAAAAACAAAGCCCCAGGAATTAATTTAATCAATAAAGTGAATGATCTTGATAAAAAAAAAAAGTTGCAGAACACTGATGAAAGAAATTGAAGAACACACACACACACACACACACACACACACACACACTCAATGGAAAAACTTCCTGTGTTCATGGATTGGAAGACTTAATGTTGTTAAAATATCTGTGCTATCCAAAGTGATCAACAGATGCAATGTAATCCCTATTAAAATGCCAACGACATTCATCACAGAAATTACAAAAAAAAAAAATCCTAAAATTCCAAATAGAAGTACAAAAGGCCCTAAAGAGACAAAGAAATCTTGATCAAAAAGGACATGTCGGAGGCATTATACTACCTGATCTCAAGACATATTGCAATGTTACAGCAACCAAGACAGCTCAGTACTGGGAAGAGCACACAGAACAATGGAACAGAAAATAGAACTCAGAAATTAACCCATGGGGGAAAAAAAGAAAGAAAGAAAGAAATTAACCCATGAATCTATAGATTGTTTCTCAACAAAAGCACCAAAAACCTACACTGGAGAAAGAACAACCTCTTCAATAAATGGTGCTGGGGAAACTGGAAATCTACATGCAGAAGAATAAAACTAGACCTCTGTCTCTTACCATATATAAAAATCAACTTGTAATAGATCAAAGACCTACATGTAAGAAGGAAACTGTGAACTACTAGAACTAAGCACAGGGAAACACTTCAAAATATCAACATAGGCCATGATTTTGGGGATAAGACTCCCAAAGCACAAGCAACAAAATAAAAAATAGACAAGTGGGTTTTCTATCAAACTAAAAAGCTTCTACACAGCAAAGAAAACTAAAGAGTGAAGAGTGTCTACAGAACAGGAGAAAACATTTGGAAACTATCCATCTAACGGGGGATAAATATCCAGAACATACAAGGAACTCAAATTGTAGTCTCAGACTCAAACGATCTGATTTAAAAAGGGCAAATGATCTAAATAGACACTTTGCAAAAGAAGATATGAAATAAACAACAAATGTATGAAAGAATGGTCAATACCAGCAATCATCAGGGAAATGCAAATCAAAACCACAACGAAATGATCATCTCACCCCAGTCAGAATGACTATCACTCACAAGGCAAAAAATAACAAGGATTCGGAAAATAACGAAGATATGGAAACCCCTTAACGAAGATATGGAAACCCCTTATGCTAACTGTTGATAGGAATGTAAATTAGTGTAGTCATTACAGAGAAAAGTATGGAGGTGCCTCAAGAACCTAAAAACAGCACCATCATGTGACCCAGCCATCTCATTTCTGGGTGTGTATTCAATGGAAATGAAATCAAAGGGAAATCTGTATGGCCATGTTTACTGTAGCACTCTTCACAATAGCCCAGATATGGAACCAACAATGGGGTCCATTGAGGGATGAATGGATAAAGAAAATGTGGTAAATATGCACAATGGGAACTTGTTCAGTCATCAAAAGAGTAAAATGCTGTCATTTGCAGCAATATGGATGAAACTGAAGGACCCTATGTTATGCGGTGTAAGATAAGCATGGAGATACAAATATTGCCTGTCCTCACATATGTGGAAGTTAAAAATGTTAATTTAAAGAAGAGGGTATTATAGTGGTTACTAGAGCCTGGAGGCAGGTTGCATAATGGGTACCAAAACACACCCAGATACGGAGGATAGGTTCTAGTGTTCTACAGCATATTTGGGGCCTATAATTTGCAACAACCTCATCTATATTTTATGAAGAACTAGAAGAGAGGATGTTCAGAGGCTCCAAATACAAAGAAATGATGAATATTTAAGGAGATGGAAGTGCTAACTATCCTGATATAATCATTACACAATGTATATGTGTATTGAATTCTCACACCAGATCCCATAAAAAGGTACAACCATTATGGGTCAATTAAAAAGAAAAACAGATAAAATAGAAATTAAAGGAAGAAAAAAAGAACAGAGAAGTTCAGCAGTCTGACTTTACCAACTCAGAGGATTAAGGATGAGAGGGGGAAAAGGGAACTGCTGGAATTACCCTTTCAGAGAGTGGCCAAGGTGCCCAGGAGGAAGAGGAGGGCGCCATCTTGATGGCCTGGCAGCCTTCTGCGGAAGCCTTCCAGACAGGCATTGTACCTGGCAACTGGTTAGATGCTGTTCTCTCCATTTTGTTTCATCTTCCCAATCTCCACTTTAGAAGGCCCCTGGGAGTCTACAAGCTCAACTGTGTGTTTATCAGTGCCTATCCATGCTCTTTCTGTCTTTCTTGTGTTCCAACCAGATATGGAACAAAAATCAAAGATGGCTGCAACTTTTTGGTCCAGCTTCTACTCCTTCCCATGGAGTCTCACACCCACCACATAAAAATGCTAGGAGAGAACCCCGTTTCAAAGTGAAATGCTTCAAAAGGCCTTTCTCCATAGGGTAAACCTGAAGCAAAATCATTTCTCTTATAAGCATTCTCTGTCCCCAACACTTACCTTATTTTCTTTTTCTTTTTCTTTTTTTTTTTCCAGGACTGGAAAAATTACTTCAGATAAACAAGGTAGTAAGCAAAAGGAATGACCAGAACACTTGGTTTCTATAAAACGATTGTGTTATGGGAACATTGCACCTTGTGGAATCCCTGGGTAAGGTGATGTGTGTACAGTGGGTACACAGCATGTTCTGTTCTGTGCTGGAAGTTGGTGGCTTCATTCTTTGTTTGGTCTTACACATGTTAACAATTAGCGAAGGAGAACTTCAGCTCTCAAGTTTCTCCGGGAGCCTGTCTTGTTTGTTACAGGACCTGGATCTGGCAATAGAGAGTAAATTTGGGCCACCAGCTACCCTCCAGAGGCTGGCATGAAGAGACCGCTATGACAGGGGGCTGTCCTTCATGCTATCCTGGCATCTCTACTCCCTGCCTTGCCCACTTCTGGGTCCCTGCCTCTCTCCATGCTGCAAAACATGATGGAGAAGATGGAGGTGAAGTGTTAGTATCCAGCAGAGGGCCTCCCCAGAGTAGGCACTTAGCGGAGGTATTTCCTTTCTGATTATGCTTTGAATATGGTGTTTCTTCCCGGAAACCCACACTAGAGTATAATACCCGTTGTGAGGTGTTAATAAGAAGATGCAAACTTAATCCAGTTTGGGGGTTGATTAGGATTAAGTAAGGTCATCAGGAGGGAGCCCCCAGGCTTGAAGATTGGCAAGTTTATAAGAGGACAGAGACATACGAGAGGAGACCCAGGAGGCTGCAAGCTCCCTGGTTCTTGTTGTGTGATGCTCTGCACCACCTCGGTCTCTGCTAGCAAGAAGGCCCTCGCCAGATATGGCCCTGCACCCCAGAAATATGAGCCCAAACAAATCTCTTTTCTTTGTAATTTGCCCAACCTGTGGCATTCAGTTATTAGCAACAGAAGACAGACTGGTCGCTCTCCTCCCTTGGAATGTGACTGATGCTCATTTTCCCATCACGGGATCGAAGCTAGAGCTGCAGCTGCTCCCAGCACCGCTCTTCCCCCCACCCGCTGTGGGATTCATGTTGCGTTCCCTACAATCCCTGGAGGGTGACAGTCCCTACAGCACAGCCACTTCTGCTCCACTGTGCCCATCGGACCACACGAAGGTCCCCAGCGTGGGGATGTGGGAGTCCAGGAAGCCTTTTGGACCTGCATCTGCATCTTGTCACTTGCTCTCCGGGAACATGCATTTTTGAATACTGAACAGCATCACAGGGAGAAGGGCAGAGGAGGCTGCTGGGGACCCCAGCAAATGAACTAGGAGGCAGAGAAGCAACCACAGGAGAAGCGTGGTCCAAGGGTCATGGAGACAGAGCCACCGTCAGCTTCTGCCAGCTGAAGGCAAAGCTACATCTTTTTATAGGATTACGGTCTTCTTGATATGTGTTGAGGTGTTACTTTTTAAAATTAAAGAGCCAAAGTGTCCTCTAGTCACCTTTCTGGCTAATAGTGAATGCCACGCAGCCGATACAAGGATGAAATCACTGAACACACACAACACACACACACGTATTTGTTGTTGAAACACCAAACATCTGCTAAGTCCTCCAATAGGATGAATGCTGGCATCTGGGACGAGCAGCCATAGCCCAGGGCTTAGCATCACCTCACGGTGGCTGACCTGGGCTTTGCCACTGCAGTCTCTTCCTCTGGTGGCATGTCACCCCACCCAGCACACTTCTGATCTGGTGGGGGTGTGGATGTTCTGAACAGCGCAGGGGGGGATTAACGCAGGCCTTGTCCAAGCTCCTCTGCAAACAAGTCTTCTTCCTAAGCAGAGCTAAGCCTTTAATGTCCCAACACTGGTGCTCCATGCCGTGACCCCATCCTGGAAAGAGGAGACCACTGAGGCTCCCCAGAGCATGGCGACTGGCTCAAGGTCACGACTCTGGTCGTGGGATATTCCTGGGGCATTCCTTCGTGGTCATTCCAGAGCATGTCCAGGGATTGCTTACAAGGTTGGTTGCACACTTTGCCAGGAGTTCTGTGTCCCTGTTGAGCTCCTCAGATGACTGCAGGAACCAAGGAACCAGATGAGAGGGAGAGAAATAATTGGAAGTAGAAGGAGAAGGAGCCAGCTCCCTGCAGCCATTCAGGTGAGCGACCAGTGTCCTTGATGCCCTGGCCTGGCCCCAGGGCCCAGTGGTGCTCAGAGGCCGTGAGTGAGCCTTCTGTTGGCAGGACCTCCTGTCCCACTGTTATTTTTATCTCTGTGCCCGGTCGTAGTTTACCTTTATCCTCCTGGTTTCCCATAAACACAGCTTGTGGCCTTCTCTAGCTGCCTTCTTGCTTGGCATATAGTGCAGACACCTGCCTACATTTTGCATCTTTCTGGCAGGATCAGGGATACAGAAAGGTTCTTTCCAGCTGTGGGTCAGGTTGAGAAAGTGCAGGAAAACCAAGTGAGGCCTTTGGGCTCTGAGTTCCTCAGTCTGTCTCCAGTGTGACCCTGCTTTGCTCAGTTGGGCCTGCATGGGCTCGATGCATAAGAACCCAGGAGGGTAATGGGAAGGACTGCCCCCACCCCAGAGGAGGTGAGGATGCCCTTGGTTCCTTATGGCCAGTTGGTTGGTGGCCTGGAGCATTGAGCACTCTGTTCCTTGGAGCGATGACTCTCCTTGGGTCAACTATGCAGTGAATAGCTTTTGACTGCTTTTGAACAGTCTGTTGCTAGCAGCCCACCAGCTTACCCTCTCACCAGCTTACCCTACCCAACCTCCAAAACCTAAAGCAAGACAGACCTCCCAGTAAGTTGACTGTGAGCCTGCTGCTTGGCTGGTGCTCCCTGGGGCACTGCCGCCCTGCTGGTGACATTGTTTATAGGAGGGTGTTTGCCTTGCCTGGGAGTCCCTGCACCGTGCCAGCTCAGGGAGTGCCCGAGGAGCCTTCCTTTGGACCTGCCTTGGAGGGGTGGAGCTCAGCAGTGCGTTGAAAAGACATGGAAGATTGCAGCGAGACCCAGCTCTGAGTTTGCTGCAGGGCGCAAGTTCAAGGCAGTAGTCTGTACTCCATATGTCTTCTGAGAACCATGCCTTTGGAATCTGGAGGGGACCTGAGAGCTCACCTGGTCCTAACCTGTACGGGGCTGTTATCCCTGCCTCCAGCAGCTCGTCTGCAATTTGCCTTGACTTTCAGATGGGTGCTTTGGAGAGAGCCCCAGCCACCTGGCAGGGGCCAGATGTCCTGGTTCCTTGTGGCCCTATTGGCATTTCTTCTTCCAGGACTGTGAACCTTGGTGGGCAGGGGCTGTGGCTCATTCAACCTGATATGCTCTTTGGAGGCAAGACCAGGGCTCAACAGAGATGAGGAACTCCTCCATATTTATAGAGACAAATGAAAATACCCAAAAGGACAAAGCGAAAATCTCATCCTTTATTTTTTCTCTAGATATCATGGAATATTTTCAGGTGGAAGAAAAGGTGGATTGGAGTATCGCCTCCCCTAGAACATCTGGTGGAGGAGTTAGTAGCCAAGGAAGGAAGAGGGGCATGTGGAGGCTGGGACACAGGCCCTCCTGGGGTCTGCTCCTGGAGGTCCTCAGCCTGGGGTGCAGCCGATCTGTTTCCAGGAGATTCTGCAGGGCTTGTGTGCATTTGCCTGTGGATTGTGCCCCTTCGTGGTTCCTCTGAAGGCTTGCCCTTGGTAATGCCTGGAAGCCTGGGTGGCCTCTAGGGGACATTCTGGAGTAAACAGAATTCCCTCCTCCCTTGGTTCATGCTTGGCTTCCACTTAGTCTCAAGGGGTACTCAGACTTATTTCCTGGGGATCTCTCTAACTGGCCACGGAGGGTCATGCTGTTACACTGCAGGTATATGGGAGCTTCAGTTTTGGGGGACTGGGCTGGGCAGTGTGGGGCCTGAGATGGGTCAGAGGGGCTCCTGCCCTCAGGGAACCAAGAATAGCTCTGGTCCAGGGGTAGAGGGAAGGCTCAGGAATGTTCCAAGATAGTGTGGAGGCTGTTGGTCTCCCCCAGAGTCGGATGTGGATGCTCCTGAAGAGGAGCAACCACATGGTCATCTCCAGCAGGCCGTGATCTGCTAGATTTGGGTGTGTAGAGGTGAACTTGAGGTGAACTTAAGGTGGACAGCTGAGTAACCACCACAGCCATTCAGGTAAAGACAACCTGTATGTGAGGGGGACGAAGGTACTGTTTTAGTCAGCTTTTTTGCTGCTGTGACTAAAGGACCCAAACAGACAACTGTAGAGGAGGAAGAGTTTATTTGGGGGCTCAGAGTTTCAGAGGTCTCAATCCACAGGGAGCAGGATCCATTCCTCGGGGCTCAAAGTGAGGCAGGACATCATGGTAGAAGAGTGTGGCAGAGGGAAGCAGCTCACAGGTGATCAGGACACAGAGAGAGAGAGACCCCACTTTCCAGATACAATATATACCCCATCGCCATGACCCAATTCCCACCTCCTCCAGCCATACCCTACCACTTCAGTTATTGCTCAGTTAATCCTTATCAGGGGATTAATTCACTGATTGGGTTAAGACTCTCACAACCCAATCATTTCTCCTCTGAACCTTTTTGCATTGAGCTTTTGGGGGACACGTCACATCCAAACCGTAACAGGTACCCTAAGCTGAGGAAGCCAAGTTGGAGAGATGGAGACAACCGCTCTGGGTTCCCCACTGCCTCACATGGCACAAGGAGCTCTGAGCGGCGTGGATCCCATGTGACTTTCTCTCTTCTCTAGTATTTTCCACTGTTGTTGAAATCAGGACACAGAGCAGCAAGATAATTAATTGACCTTCATTCTAGTGATCAAGAATGGGTGCTGTTTTAGTTAAAAGCAGAATGTTAGCTTTTCTGTCTAATCCTCTCCAGTGGGTCACCGGGTTTCCACTGACCCGAGGCAGTCCCAGCCTCGCTGCTGCCGTGCACTCTTACACATTTGGCTCTACACGCGTTGATGCAGCCCAGCTGACCACATGCTGGAGAAGGGCCCAGAGCCCTGGAGACAGGGATGCCAGCCCACCTGCCTGTTGACATCCTCTAAGCTCAGTGTCCGTTGTGGAGTTGTGTGAAAGGGTGACAGGTTTCTCCTTTTCCAAATGATCTTCTAGAGTGAAGAATCCAACTTAAGGAGAAGTGGGGAGACCAAGGTCAATCATGGGTGGGTCCTGGGAGGGGCTGGAGAGAGATGGAGGGGATGGGGAGCCATGATGGGGGGCGTGGTCCCTGTGAAGATGGGCACCACCCTCCCACCACGCACTCCTCTCATGTACCCTGTGTTCTCCTGATGGATCCTTCCTTATCCATCAGAGACTCAGGAAGGCCCAGGGCCCGTGAGCAAGGGATGGTGGGACCAGTGTACTGCTTCTGGTGTCCTGGACAGGGTGGTCTTGGGTACCCCACTGCACCAGCCCTGATGAACAAGGCCACCAGGTGCCCCAGATGGAGTCCCTCAGGGAGCTGACAGCAGTGTGTGTGTCTTGGGTGACTTCCTGCATGCAGCCCATGCAGTCACCCAGGCCCTGAGCACGACTCGATGCTATCTGTCACCATCTTGCAGTTCTTAATATCTTTGAACAGATATTCACATCCTGCACTGGGCCCCATGTGTGACCAAAGGGTGTCAATGGCCCCAAGGAGACCACTGTGTTCCCAGGTTTGTGCAGTGAATGCTGGTGTATCTCTCTGTCACCAGGACCTTGCTCCTGGGCAGTCTGCTGGGCCTCGTCCAGACCTGGCTTCATGTGGAGCTCTCTGGTTCTGACCAGACACTGGAGCAGCCTTGGGAATCCCTGCTGCAGGACCTGGCCCTGCTCTGGCATGTCTGTCTCCCATGGGCACCGTCCTCCTATAGTTCCACCAGGCTCCTCCCGGGGCAGGACCAAGCTCCACTCCCCACTGTACTGGGGCACCCTCTGCCCCAGTTGGCAATCAGTAACTGTTGGCTGGAAGTCCTGCTCTGTCCTTTGCCTTCAGAGGAAGGGACATGGCCTCGGGCATTTCCCAGTGAGGCCCTGAGTCAGGGTGCCCCGGCCCCAGGAGCCATGTCATGTGGAGTCAGTGGGAGGCAGGCTCTGGCTACCCCTGCCTCTGTGGGACACATTGACTTGGGTCCCACCCTGCCCGGCCCTGTCGGCTCTTTTCAGGAGCTCTTGTGTGCACAGGTAAATCCTTTAACCTAACCGGGCTGGGCTGCCACCAGAGATTCCTCTGCGGCTCTGTGGTGCCGGCAAGCCTGGGTTGGCCAAGGCTGTTTCTCAGCTCCCATTTCTCGTGAAAACCAGGGAATCGTCTGCTCCAGTGAGCCTGTGGCTACCCACAGCCACAGCCACAGGGTGCAACCTCAGCCACCAAAACCTCCCGAGGGATAGGAGCCACAGAACTTCTGTCACCACTCCCGCGTGGGCCCAAGACAGTGGCACCACGTCTGGGTTTGTGGAGGAGTAAGGAAACCTCGTCATGCCTGAGGGACAGGGATCAGCTCAGGCTGCTTCTCCAGGTGACTCCGAACCTCGGGGTCCTGACACAGCAGTTGCCCTGCTTTCCCTCGACACCAGCAGCAGGAAAGCCAGCGGGCACCCGAAACACGGTCAGGACTGGGGACCAGCCGTCAACCACTCCTGACTGTGGTGTGAGTAGCCAGCGATCAGGAGCAGAACGGGCTGGGCGCCAGGCGAAGGGTCCCTGCTATTGTTCGAGTCACCTGACGAGTTGTGTGTGCTGGGTTTACGCTAGACATCATAGACACTCCTGGGGACAGAGCCTGTCCTTGGAGGAATGAACCCATGTGGGATGCAGAATGTACCCTAGAGAGGTGATCAGAGGGCAGTGTGCAATTAGGAAGCGTGCTGAAGGTGGGAAAGAAAAGCCCAGGGTTCTAGAAGAGTCTAGGTTATGGCGGGGGGCGGGGTGCCAGTAGGAAATCTCCTCTAAGAAGAGGACACTGAATTGAGAGTCAGAGGGCCAGGGGTGGGATCTAGGTAATGCTGCATGTACGGTAGGTAGGTGCAAAGGCCCTGTGACAGGGCAGAAACAGCCTGGAGCTGATGTGGTGGTGGTGATGATGTTATCACAAGAGACACAGAGGGTTTAGTGACCTGCCTTCCGTGTGTATGTGCGTGCATGTGTGCACGTGTGTGTGTGCGTGTGTGTAGAACAAGCAGCTGCATGGGGAGAAGGATTTGGAGAGCCTCTGACAGCCACCAAGCAGCAGAAGAGTGACTCTGGGGTCTCCCAGACCTTGCCCTGAGGACCCAGCAGCAGTTAGTGTCCATCAGTAGGTCCCCAGTGTGCCACCGTGGGCTACCAGGGACGAGTTAAGAGGGGTGTAAAAGCTTGAACCAGGCACGGCTGGGCCTCGAGGCCAGCAGCCTTGGCATCAGGGTGTTTCCACGGCTGGGAACACAAGGGAGGCCCCCATGAGAGTGATCAGCAGGAGACCGCAGCCAGGACCTGGTGGGGCAGGTGCAACGCCAAGCCTGGCACCGGCGTCAGGTCACACTCCCCTCCCCTGTCCTCTGTCACTGGTGTGCACCTGGGTGTGCAAGGCCAGCATCTGAGCTATCCAAGGCCAAGTGACATCTGTGCCCAGAGGATGGCTCTCCAGGCCTCTGTGCCACCAACAGCTAAAACGCTCAGTGCCAAGGGCCCAGGAGCCCTGCTGCAAGCTTGCTGACTCTTGCTAAATGGAGTTACAGAACCCCCTGGAGCATTCTCTCATGATGAAATTGCCCCAGATGCAACCCACCAATATGTCTGCTTCTTTCTCATGTTTACAGCTTGGCTTCCCATTTGGGAATATTCGCCTTCCTGATAACAGGAGAGGATGTGATGCTTTGCATGGCAGGAGAACCCTGCAGAGTCCTCCTTGGGGGATGCAGTGGGGGAGCCGGGCTTGGGGAGAGCAGCATGCTTATGCCATCCCTCTGAGGCAAAGCCGGGGGTGACACGGAGCCCCAGAAGGGACTGTGGTCCTTCTGGGCTGCATGGTGGGTCCCTTGGTCTGAAGAAACCAAGGCTGACTGCCTAAAACTGTGCACATCTTCCGTTTCTGTCTTCCGATAGTACTCGGAGCAGTGCAGATCCACAGGGGAGCACACCCTGCCTGTGCCAGGACCACAAGACTGCCTGTCCCCTTCCACTGGACATTGAAGAGGACCATGTGGGGCCACCAGCTGCCCTTCTCAAGCCTCTGTCTCCTGAAGGAGTTGGAGAAAATGGGTGCACACAGGAGTTGGGTGCCAGGGGTGGATTCGGGAGTGAAGTCTGGAAGCATGGGGTGGGAATGTCCACCTATGACTGGGTCCTGCAGGTGGGCAGTGGGCCCAGCTCACAGAAGCCCCCAAGAGACCGCAGGTGGCAGATATACATGATCCCACCAGAAGATATTTGGGGGCCAAGTCACAGGAAGTTTTGACCATAAGGAAGCCACCTGCAAGTAGCTGGGGCAGAGAGCGGTGGGAAGAAGGCTTCTCCTGCAGAGGCTCTCACAACTGCCCAGAGGGTGGGCCGACGCTAGATGGAAGATTCCGTGATCAGAAGAGAAAGTGGGATGGGGCATCCTATGGTCCTTTTATGCTGAGAAGGGGAGGTAAGTGACATTGAATGAGCACCAGTGTGCATCAGGAATGACAAGAACAGGAAAGCCACCTATCCTGGAGAGGGTGTCCTTTAAAGGGACACACAGGTCCTTTGGGGGAGGCTAGGTACTGACCCTGGCTGCTGACCTATGGCCCTCCTAGGCCTGCTGGCTGCCTGGTCATGTTCCCGCCTCCTCTTACCCTGATCGGGACCCTCAGCAGCCTCCTGGGAAGGCCTCTCTCCTGCCTCCCATCCATTTACTGAGTCCTGTCACCCACTGTCCCTGCTCCTGTTTGCTTCTCCCTTGGGCCCCACCAGGGTCAGGCCCTGCGGACTCAGGTTCCTCCTCCCCGCCTCCTGATAGGGTCCTGAGAATTCATGACCCTCCCCTGAGGTTGGGGAAGGAGGGAGGTCAGGGGTCTGAGGCTGCATGCCGGAGAGGGCAGGGGACATCCACCTTCCTGCTCATAGCCCCCAGCCCTCCTGGTTCCCGTGGCGAAGGCCTGGGACCTCAGGAGGGCCCAGACTCGCAGGACACAAACCTGGATTCAGTTGCCAGGAAGCTGATGGAGGACTTTGTTGCCATAGGGAACTGCACCACCATCAGGATTCTGCTATTGAAAGTTTGGGGTGACAGCCTGAACCCACTGAGCAGCGGTCCTGAAGACCTGCGGCTCTAGAGAAGATCAGCAAGGTGGTCCCCACTCTGCCACAGTAAGAAACCCCCAGAAGGAATCCTGGCCAACTGGTTATTGCACTGCCCACCACGTGGCATCTGCCCCGCTCTTCCCCTTCCCTGGGGGCAGGTGCTGGACAGGAAGCCTGCCACTCCTAGAGCTGACCAGCTTGGGTGCAGTGACCACGTCCATCCAGGGGCTTCGGCATCGTTTGGATGATTCCACAGGAGTAGTCGATGTCCTAGGGAGAGGTAGAAACAGGGCAGGGGCCTGAGGGCCTGGGGTCTGGGTTTGGAGGGCTGTTGTGGTTTAGACATGAGGTGTCCCCCAAAGCTGATGTGTGAGACAACTCAGGAATGTTCAGGGATGAAATGGTTGTATTGTGAGAGTCAGAACCTAATCTGTGGATTAATCCACTGATATGGATTAACGGGGTGGTGCCCGGGCAGGTGGGGTATGGTGGGTCACTGGGGGCGTGACCTTGGAGTTTATATCTTATCCCTGGTAAGGGGAGCTCTCCCTGCTTCCTGCTGTCACGTCCTGAACTGCTTTCCTCTGCCATGCCCTTCTGCCATGATGTCCTGCTCATCTTGGGCCCAGAGCTATGGAGTCAGCCGACTGTGGACTAAACCCCTGAAACCGTGAGCTGAAATAAACCCTTCTTCCTCCACATTGTTCTTGTCAGGCCTTTTGGTCATTGTGACAAAAAAGCTGACTGAGACAGGGGCTGAGGGCCACAAGTCTGAGATGAGGGAAGCTTGGTCAGGGTGGCCTGCTCACCGGCTGGGTGCTTGCTAGCCTTGGTTTCCATCTACGAAGCCGGGGGAGCCGGGGCTATTGTGAGAACCTGCCCTCTGTGTGACAGTTTGGCAGAGTGAGCTCAGTCCACGTGGACAGCAGCCATCCTATGGAACCATCAGGAGCCCCAGGTGGGTCCTACCTGGGTGGGGCTGGTTCCTAATGCCCTGCTGCCCTAGGCAGCATGCCCAGCTCATTGACTTACCCAACATCTTTCCTTCAGGGTGGAGTGTCCCCAGTCTCAACTTGTCCCTTTCAGGCAGTTTCTTTCTGGAAAACTTAGATAATTGCCAAAAATAAGAAAGGCATTCCTGGGAATCTTTGAACCCAGATGGAAGTGTTCCTGGAGCATGGGTCCCACTGTCGATCATACCAGGAAGAGCAAAACCCCAATCCACAGTCAGGGCACCCTGGTGGCCTCCAGCCTTGCCTAGGGGCAGTGGTTTCCAGAGGGTCAGGAAGCCCTAGGAAGCCTGAGATCTGCTTGTAAAGACGTGGGTTCTGGGGCTGCGCTGCGGCTCTCTTGCCTAGCATGTGAGAGGCCCCGGGTTGCAACCCTGGAACCACAAACAAAACTACACAACTCTGACCAGACACAGTTTTAGCTTATGTTGGTGTGATTTGGAGTAAGAGCTGCCCTTTACCAGGATCAGAAAGCAAAAAGGAACATCTTGAAGGCTACAGATCTGACCTATGCAAATGACAGATTTGCTGCATGAAAAGTAAGTGTTTTGGTCTGGCAAGAGGTGAATCCACTAAGGAAACACTGGGGGGAAAGTTTTGTAATCCCTGTGAAAGATTAAAGGTTAGTGTCCACAATATGCAAATGCTTTGAAAATAAAATAAATACAATACCAAATGTGGGTGAAAATTATGAAAATGGAAGAGGCCAAGATTATATAAAAAGCAGCTCAGTTTTACCAGGAAAAATGATAAAATTAAAATGAGACGTTTTTCCACCTCTCAGATGGATAAAATGTTTACAGACTAACAGTCTCAAGGGCAGCAGGTTATGGGAATGGGCTCATTCCTACATTGCTGCTGGGACTGGGGACGGTAGCAAACACAGGTGCCCTGGGGGCTTCATTACAATGGAAAGGGGCTGGACGTCCTGACTCAGCTGTCCCGTTTTAAAGGAATTGATCCTTCAGAAATGAATGAAGCTGTGGTCAACAAGTCAAGCACAGGATGTTCTCTGAAGCTTGATGGTGAAAGAAAGAAGCCAAATCTCCTGGGCTGGAGAGTAGGTGGAGATCCAGTCTGTGGACATTGAGTAGCGTTGGAGACAGGCCTGTACCCTGACCTGAGGCGTGCTCAGGAGACACTGAGTTCCGGAAGAGCAGTCAATGTCCGACTGCCCAGGGGGCCTTGCTCCTGGGTGGACCGGGTACATGGGCAGGTGGAGGAAGGCGGGGTATGCAGAACAAACAGGTCAGGACCAGGGCCTGCCGGGGACTCAGGGTGCTCCCTCACGCACAGCAGCCTCAGTCCTAACAGCAACAGGCTCTGCTTTTGTAATGCAGAGTCAACAACTTAAAAAACCAGGTGGTGGAAGGCACAGTCCCTGTGACTACCCCCCTGGGGCCACCCTCTTCCTCCAGCTACTGTTGGTTCAGGCTCCATTTCCATCTTAGACTCTCCTTGCTCCCAGTTCTGGGACAACCACCCACCACAGAGTAAAGAAAGGTGGTGCACTTCTATAGAAACATGACTGGATGTCTCCAGTCTTCCCAAACAACGGTGCTGCCCATTTGGAAGAGCATTGTGTTCATGGGAGGCGGGCGAAGGTGTGATTTCAACCTTTGAGTCTTGGTTGGTTTTTAAAATAACAAAACTCTCAAAACCAGAACATGGGGAAAAGGTGTTCTTTCTTGTTTGGCAGAGCAGAACCCACGCTACTCCATGCGTGTGCTGGCTCCTCCCCCTTTCCTGACCCTGCCACGTGGAGCCAGGGAGTGTTTGTCACCCTGGAGACCAGTCCTGCTGGGGCTCCCCTGAGTATTCCAGTCGGCTCTTTTGCTGTGGTGATTGATGGACCAGAACAATTTTAGGGGAGGAAAAGTTTGTTTAGGGGTTCACGTCAGAGATCCTTGTCCAGAGACACCTGGCTCCATTCCTCGGGGCTCAAGGTGAGGCAGAACATCATGATGGAAGAGTGTGGTGCAGAGAAGCAGCTCACACGATGATCAGGAAGCAGAGAGAGACCCTGCTCACCAGACACAAAATATATACCCCATAGCCACGCCCATGCCCACCCCCTCCAGCCACGCCCTATCCGCCCCCAGCTACCACTCAGTCAGTCCCATCAGGGATTCATTCACTGATTAGGTCAACCCAATCATTTCTCCTCCAAACCTTCTTGCATCGTTTCACAGGTGAGCTTTTGGGGGACAACCTCACATCCAAACCATAACCCTGACCTGAGAGAGGGAGGAGCCATACTGCAGGTAGAGCTCACCATGCTGGGAGGGATTTGGGGTACAGCCTTCCAGAAGCCAATCAGCCTCGGTGGCTGGAAACAACAGGCATTTGTTGAGGTGTGGAGAACTCCCTGGTGACTTTCCTTCCCACATATGACATTCTTGCCCCATCACATTGGCCCTCAACATTCTGCTGACTCACTGTTTGTTTTGGTACAGAGTATCATCTAGCAGCAAGGCTGTGTGACCCTTGAAGAAACTCTGCCAAGCTGGCGCCTGTGCCCAGTGTGCACAAATGGCCATAGACTGGTACCCCAAGTTACAGGTAGTCTCCCATTGGAAAGAGGATGGTCTCTGAAGTGCTGGGCTGGCACACTCTGAACTGGTTGAAAAATGCAGCTCCTGAGTGTCCTGGGGAAGGGTCATCGCTCAACACACCAGATCACAGAAGTATATTGCTCTGGTCCACTAGGACCCCATTACTTTCCTGAGCTAACCTGAAGTCCAACCATCCAGCCACCTGCCAGGAGGGAAGGAGGTACTCAGCCAGGAGCCCAGGCCATGTTCTGAGACCTTCCAGTGAACAGCCTTCTCCGCAGTTCCTGGTGTTTGCTGGTTCTGGGAAGTGAGCCACAGTGCTGAGCCATGGGAGGAGGGACTTTTATGAGGCTGCTGGGCCAGGTTGGGGTGATGCCAAGTTAGGCGTGGGGAGGATCAATGCCCTGCTCGGGGCTGTGTGGATCGCTCCTCTGTAGGTGTCTGTCTTCCACATCTGTAAATTTGAGCATCTTTATAAATTTAGGGAACATTCACCCCAAAGTAGATGAATAATAATCACATGATTGTAGCTCTGGGTGGGGGTAGGTTTTTTTTTTTTTTTTCCCTGCCAGGGCTGGACTCCTGCAGATCCTTCTTTTTCCCTTTAGACAGAATCCCAGGCAGAATCCCAGACCTGGAAGCTCACAGCCCAGGTCTGTCTGGGATCCAGTGGCGTTGTGCTTGCACTGTGGGAGTGAGGGTGTTTCCTCTGAGCCCCTGCAGGCTGCACTCTGACATTGCCCTGCGCGCTTTAACAAGTATAGTGCTGGCCCAGGCCCCTGGCTCGCTGCCCTCCTTAGGAAGGTGGAGGCAAGGTCCGTGTTCCAGAATCTCCACCAGCCATGGAGGCTCTGGCTGAGCGGCCTGTGTTTGGGGCTTCCTGAGCCCTCTTAGGATGTCTCCTAGGTTGACGGGAAGAAGGGAGTCACCTTTTACGAAGGGGATCCCTCACAAGTGTGCTGTCCAGGGTGTCTCGCGTGGGTCCCGACTGGCCATCAAGCCCTGACTGCCTGGAATGTGACCCCTGGTAGACAGCAGATAGCACCGACATTCTGCTCATAGGGTCTTTATGAGTCTAAGCTTGGAAACCACGCAGGCGCGCAGGGTCTCAACGGCTGTCTCGGGGGCTTTCTGGACACACTCATCTCCCCTCCTGGGCTTCAGTGGTTGACAGCTGCTTTTTAGCAGCTCGTAGAAAGAAATCTTTCTGTTTTACAAGAAAGTGGAATGTTGTCTGTGAGAAGTCTTTAAGGACCAGCCAAAGGGACATCGCAGACACCGGGGGGCTGCAGACTGTTGATCCCATGAGACGTTTGTTTAAAGGGTTGTGTAAACTTCCATCTCAGGAAAGGCTGGGAGGATGCAGGAGGCTCCGGCTTCCTCTTATCGGAGGTCGTGAGAAGTAAGAGGCTCACCAAGGTCTCTGGCTTGGGGGACCAGACATGGCAGGGTTTGATTTTTGTGGTGCTGAGGGTGATTCCCATGGAAACCTACCTTGAGAAGGAGATTCTGGGGGTACTCTTGGGATGAACACATGGGGAAGGGCAGCCTCAGGGAGACTCAGCAGACCTGGCTGATGGCCCTGCCGAAGTGTCCTGAGTGAGGCCAGTCTGGAAGAGGACAGGCCAGCATGCTTCAACTGAGGCTGTCACTGGAGAGGTTCTTAGTGGAGAGACCTGCAGGGAGAGGTTCAAGCAATGGGGCTTCCAGTCCTTTATTCCATAAGGGGGCTCTAGAGTTAGGGCGTGGTTAAACCTGTTGCTTGGTGGAGGATCACCAAGCTGCAGTGGATTTGGGTGCAGGGATGGTCCAGGTGGACCCAAGCTTTGAAGGGCCTGGTGCATCCAGGGTCAGGGCAAGCCATACCAACTACTTGCATTTGACTCCTCACCTCCAGGTCTGCTTCTGAAGGAACCCAAAGAAGATAGTGCCTGTCTGAAGAAGGATTGTTCCTGAATGAAGCCTCGCTCAATGCCACGGTAGAGGCCTCTTCCCTGGCCTCAGGAAGGCAGTCTTGGCCAGGCCTCGTCTCTCTGACCTACTGATACACCATCTGACCTAGAAGTCCAGGTGCTTAGAACGGCCATGAGAGGGTCTGCCTGACTCCCAGGCTTTCCCTGACCTGCCTGACACCCTGGGGGGCCTTGAACCAGTACCCAGGGGCCCTCCACCTGACATCGGGTGAGGAGGCTTTGGAAAGACCTCCCTTTAGCACGGAGCTGCTTTCACAGTGCTGGGTGGAGAGGCCCTTTGATGTGACACTTCATGCCTTCTTCCTATCACATCATCGGGCAGTCTGTCTTGGACTCCATGCCAGGTAGAGAGTCTTGGAAGCCAGATAACTCCTCGACCAGTCCCCACCAGCACACTCCTTGTCGTGGTGGTTGAGTTGGGCAATCTTCAAAAGATATGCTGATCTTCTCCTCCCCCAGTACCTGTGAATGTGACCTTATTTCAAAATAGGGGCTTAGCAGATGTAATCAAGTTCAGATGAGGTCATTAGGATGCACCTGAATCCAATGACCTGTGTCCTTAAGAAAGAAAAAGACACACAGGTGAGGGGGAATGTGAAGTCAGAGGCAGAGATTAGAGGGATGCATCTCTGAAACAGGGATGCCAAGGGTCAACATCACCCACAGGGGCAAGGAAGAGGCAGGAACGGTCCTGCTCAGTGTCTTAGAGGGCTGTGGCCCTGCCCATGTCTTTACTTCTGACCTCAGGCCTGCAGATCTGTGAGGAAATTCATGCTGTTGTTTTTGCTGCCTGGGTGAGGTGCTTTGCTCTGGCAGCCCTAGCCAACTAGACCCTGGGAGATGGCGTGTCCTTGTGTCCTCCCGGATCATGGTGCTTGTCACTGCCATGCCTGCCTTCTCAGCTCTTCCCTTCCTTAGCTCAGCGGGTCACTGGTTAAAGGCCAACCTGACTGCCCAGTGCCCTCTCTCCAAGTGGCTTGAGCTCCTGCATCACTGGGCCAACCCTCAAGATGACCGGGCTGGGTGCGTCATTGTCCTCACCTTGCAGAAGAAGCAGAGACTCAGAGGCACTTGGTTACAGATTCACAGAAGCACATGCCTCGGTCTCTGCCTCTGTCTTCACACGACCATTTGCCCTGTGTGTCCTTTTCTCCACCAGTCACTGGGTTCACGCCTACTCTGATGGCTTCGTTTGAGCTGGGTGACGTCTATTTCCTAGACTGCACAGGCAGAGATGGGACTCTAGGTGTGTGCTTACATCTCTGGCCTCCTGAGCCATGTCCCCTGGGCCTCTAGACTGAACTGAGAAGAGCAAGGCACTGGTATCAGAGGCATCCCCTGCGGGTAGGAAGAGTAGGACTTTTGGAGTCACTCTGTTCTCATTTGGATGTTGAGCATCCCCCTAAGTCCACCTGGAAAGGCTTGACTTCTGAGGTGATGCTGTTGGGGGGTGTTGTACACAACAGTTGGGGTCTTCTGGTTTCTTTCTACTCCAACCCTAAATGTGACCATTTGCTCCTGCCATGATATGCCACCATTTGCCACACTTACCAGTGGCCAAACCAATGGGCCACCTGATTTTGGACTTTGAATCTCCAAGAATGTGAGCTCAACAGACATTACTTCATTAGCAGCCTGCGTCAGGTGTTTCACGGTTGTGACGCACAGCTGATTCGTACGTACATACCTCTGGATGTTCGTACATTAGCTTCTGGAGTCAGCTGAGGCCTGGGCCTGTGCTGACATCCTGAGATTTGATTCTCCCTTCTGGAAAACTGGGGAAGTACCCACTAGTTCCTGGCACCTAGGACGTGGAAGGTCCCATGGTTGTTGATAGCCTTCATGGTACTGTGCTTCAAGGCTGCCCTGTGATGGCTACTTGTGCCGGTTTTGTTTAGTGGGTGAGGGAATGGACAGTCCATGAGGCCAGGGTCAGCAGGCATGGATTCCTGGTCTTTTCCTAAAGTCCCCGGGACATATGGACTCATGCTGTCTATATGTGTTGCCTGCTGTTTTCTCAATCACTTCTTTTCTGTTCAAGGCTCCTGGGTCCCCAACACACTGAATTTATCAAGATAACAGCTGATGGTGGCACTGATGACAGGGACCCTGATATGAAATCAGTGTGAGTGACAAACCCTGACCTTTCCTCAGCCCTGGAATTGATGCCCAATGTTTGTGCAATGTGTGTCACCAAATGGCCTCCTTGACGCACCCCCTTGATAGATGAGGGATGGAGGCATGGGACTGTTGGTGGCTTGTGCAGGACCTCACAACTTTAGGAGAGCTAAAAAGCATTTCTGGGTTCCTGGGGCCTGCAGCCCTGTCCCCTAAGCTAACTCACAGTTGATAACATGTGGTGGCAAAGGCTGGTTGTGGCTGGGAGAGAGGCCAGGAGGAAGAGGCTGCAGGGTGAACCAGATCCCAGAGTTCACAGGTGCCTCGCTCCTGGCAATGCTGGGGACACAGGTGGAAGGGGTGGCTGGAATGAGAAGGCATTTGTCTGACCTTGGGAAGGACTCTTGATAAATGCTGCTTGTGAGACAGAAAAGAGCAAAGTGATTTTGGAAGTGAAAAGAGGCCCCTCTGGTCTCTCTTCCTTCCCACCTGTGTTCGGTCAATGTTCATGGCCAAGGTCACGGCAGAGATCCACCCTCCCTACTGCTTTACTTTGCACATACCCCAGATAAGTTCCAGATCCTCTTTAGCAGTATGATCAGCTGATCTTGTTTTTCTATCTTCTTTTCTTTTTTTTTTCATCCTGAGACAAAATTAAATGCTATAGTATGCAAACTCTTGAATCCTACATTCTGCTGGTCAAGACAAGTGGACATTGCCAAATTTTTTCAGTTCATCTTTTCTAACACTTCCAGTGGGGGAAAATAGGTGAAATTTTAACTTATGATGTACCAACATCAAAACAATAAAATAAACTCATCTATCTCTATGGAAAAATTTTGTAAAGACAGAACACAAATCTAAGCAAGAATATTAACAATGGGTTTGTAAACTCAGGGGGCCAAGCATCCTTTGATTGATTGCTAAAAAAATGGGAGGACAGAGACCAGAATGTTCTTGGGCAAATCTTGGGAATTATATTTGCAACTAGTTTGAATAGTCCTCCATAATGAAGTCCAAAACATGAAGCTGCTTACCCAAAATAGCAACAAACTTTCCAGCCACTTCATGTTCTTTCAAAACTGCAAACCCCAAATCCCACAATTATCCATTGAGAAACCCTCCTGCCCCACCTTAATTTCTCATTAAAGCTGTGCCATTTACATTAGTCACTTGGCATGTTCTAAATAGAACAAAGTAGGTAAATTTAAAAGAGCTTACGAGGAAAGAGCTCCCCTTTTCCATTCCAGCCTGAAATGAGATTCCCCCGCACCTTTTGTTCTTTCGGTGGGAAGGAGGAGTAAGGGAGAAATTGCTGTGATCAATTACCAGATGGCACCTGTTGGCAACAGATATGTCTTTTCAGAAAGCAACCCAACAACTGCAACTCTGCAGGGAGAAGTAGAACAGGAGCCACTTAGAGACCTTTGTGGGAGCAAGAGGGAAGGAATTGACCCTGATGTCTGGGGAGGGACATGCCAATTCCTCTTGAATGGGCCAACTTACACATGACCCATCTGTAGGCCAGGTCTTGCCTGGCCATCTGGTCTACCTGCCATGTTGGGGTGAAATAAAGTTCAGGTGATTCATGTCACCCTGAGTGTCTGTAGGTGGCTAGAGGGTCTCAGCTTTGCTTATTCCTCAGCAGCCATCCAGAGGAGCCTCAAAAGTAGCATCCAGGCCAACAGACCTATTCAAATTAGAGGAACCTAAGTTAGTCTTTGTGGGCAGCATCTTTTAAGAAGACATGATCAGGAAGATTTTATGACTTTAATTGGTGTCAAGCATTTCAGAGTCCAGACCATAACTTGAATCCTTTTGCAGCATCCTCATTTTGCTCCGCCACTGGAGGTGCTGACCACATGTACCCAGAGAAATTCTGAAAGCTCCATTGTGGCTTGGTTGCTCAGGTGGCTCTCTGGATACCCGCTACTCCATGTATGAACTGGGCCAGTTCTCCAACTGAGTCAATTGCCATTCATTTATAGACTTTGGTCTGCGTGGCAAAATGCTTTACAAATTGCTTTTCACCTGGTGGCTACATAACTGCACAATCAGCCCTCCCTATCTGTAGGTTCTGCATCCACAGATTCAACCAGTTGTGGAATGAACATAGTAGAAAGAAGAAATATCTGCACAGAACATGTACAGACTTGTTTCTTGTCAGAATGAACCCTAACAACTACTTACATCACACAGTGCACTTGGCATTATAAGTAATTTAGAGATGATTTGAAGTATACAGGAAGATGTGTAGATTCTGTGCAAATACTACCTCATTTTCCATAAAGAATGTGAACAGATTATCTGAGAATACCAAAATCTGTAGATACCTAATAGATCCAATTACTTCCGAATACTGAGAAATGACTGTACTTGGAATGTGGACCAGCTGCCCAAAGGTGAGTGATAGTCCCCAGGATGCATGATGGGAGGCCCACTCAGATTTGCTTTAATTTGATCCATCACCCTAAGGAAGTTCAACATGCCTCCTCATTCTCCCGTGGGCTTCCTTTACAATCAACAACAAACTACTCTCCAGTAGATAGATATAAGTGAGACACACTTTGGACCAAGAATTAAAGAAACAGAAACAGTAGGATGCTGATAGGTTACTTTCTAACTATCCCTCAGTACTTGGCAATCACTTATTAGTTTTGGAGTCCTGGCACCATATTGGTGCTTGAAACCCTGCATTGGCCCTTCTGGGAATTGTTCCACATCTGCCATTGGCTTTGCCAAGTGTTGAAATCCCCAGGGCCTTTCTCTCATCTCACAGATTCTTGTCAAGTTCTCCCTGAACAAAGGGATGAGAGCCAGCCCTGCCCTCTGAGAGCTGAGCTTCTGCCAGCTCTGGAGTGTTCCCGGCTCCATCAGGGGACACCTGCTAGACACTTGCTTAAGGGCTCGTGGAACCAGTGATGTCTTCGATGAGTTAGAGAATGTCTCCTCCTTCTTGTAATGTATCTATCAGGCTGTTAGTTTTGTGCTGATTAGCTTAAAACTGCTTCTAAATAGTCCATAAGGTAGAGTTTTTTAAAAAAAAATTCCCAGTTTGTTTCATATGCCCAACGTTAAGAGAAGTAAAACTATTTCCTAGTACTTAAAATATTAAAAATATTTCATTTGAGTTTTTCAAATTTGAAGGGCTTCCTTTCTGCACCTGCAGATGGTAGACCTTCCTCATGCTGGACCTCCATTGTACCTTGTGATAGCCATAAAAGAGCAGATGATCTTGGAGCAGTTAATGGCAATCTCTGGGCCGTGGAGAAGGCTTTCCATGAACAGGCTGCTATAGGATGGATTTGGAATGTTACCCAAAGGTCTATATGTGAAAGACTTGGTTCCCAGTGTGGCACTATTGGGAGGTGGTAGAACCTTTAAGAGGTGGGGTCTAGTGGGAGGTCTTCAGTGGGGGCATGCCCTTGAAGAGGATAGTGGGAACCTAGCATTTTCCCCTTCCCCCTTTATTACTTCCGGGTCATGAGGTGAGCCAGTTTGCTCTGCCACAGGCTTCCACCACTATGTGCTACCTTGCCACAGGCCCAAAGCAATGGGGCCACCGAACATAGACTGAAATCTCTAAAACAGTGAGCCAAAATAAACCTTTCCTCTTTACAACTTGATTATCTTGGTGTTTGTTACAGTAACAGAAAGCTGGCTATCATATAGGCTTTGGGCTTCCTCTATGTCTAAGATTGGCAGGAAACATGTGGTTCTGGGACAGTGCATCTAGGTGCTGTTCATAAGGGAGCCATGTGTTTGTGTGTCTTCTCTGGTACCATGAGGTTGACCTCTATGTACCTCTATGTAAAATTGATTCCCTCATTTTAAAGATAGGCCTGGGACGTTGAGACATTTTCAGGTAGAACATGCAATGGTTTCATTTCTAAACTGTCAGCCACATGTTATCTAAATAGATTTTGCTTGTCTCTTTCTAAGAGTGCCAAGAGGGTGGTTGGTAGTGGCCAAGTGGCAGAGTGGGGGACAAAAAGCTTTACTCCTGCTTTTTGAAGAGGCCACTGCTGTGAGTGTGGTCTGACCCAGAGCCCAGAGTCTGCCCCGTTCTCTCCCAGATTTGGGCTCCACAGGATTTGGCTCCTTTTAGGCCCCCCTACCTCCCCATGAAGCCGGCCTTCATGTGTACCCAGGCCCTGGGCTGTCACTGCCTCCTGCCTCCTTCCAGTCACCTCCATGGAGTTGGAACAGACCTAGATCAAGATTGTTCTTCCAGGAAGTCAGAAGCCTCCCCGGGAGATGGAGGACACAAATCTACTTCCAGGCAAGTTTTTAAATCAATGCTTATTTCAAGCATGTTCCCTGTCATGTCTTCAGAGAGGCAGCGCCTTGTCCTCCGTACCCTCCACCCCTCACCATGGTGCCCCTGGGATTCTTGCCTAAGCACAGGGAGCACTGGAGGTGCTAAAGCTGAGCCGGATGGACATCATCAGTCCAGATTCATCCGGGCCCATGGCCCTCCCTACCTACGGCTAGATACGATGGTGCCTTCTGGAAGTGGACGAGAGGTTTCGTTCACACAGGTCTGTACTCCAGGTGTGGCTTCCCTTGGCACCATCACCACACACAGTCTGAACTCTGTGTCCCAGAATCAAACCTCGGGGCTGCTGTAACTTTCAGACAGCATCTCTTGCACAGTACGTCTCGGGCTGCTGGATGAACACCAAGCCTCTCCGCAGGCTTCTCCTCATCCCTGCTTCTTGTTGCTGGTTGGTTTCCTGGGGGGCCTTCCACTGGAAGGAGGCTCAGACTTCCCTTTCTTGGTGGAGTCCACTTCCCTGAGACCTGCCCCCGCGTCCTGAGCCCACCCTGCTCTGCTGATCCCCACCCGGCCGCCTTGTCACCAGCTGCGTTTCCTCGGGACTCACCTCCGTACACAGTCCCTTATTCACCGATACTTCCCCTGCTAGCACATGGACTCCCTGAGGGCAGGCTTGTTTTGTTCAGAAAGAACCCTGAGCTTAGTTCACTGGCACATCTGTCATAAACATCTGTTGGGTTGAATCCACTGCAAGTTAAGTTCACCTTGCCTGAGACCACATGGTGGCCCTGGCGGAGGTGACTCTGGTGGTCTGGGATCCACCTGGGGACCTTTGCATGGTTCACCCATCCCAGCAATGACTTCCTTCTCCTTTTCCTTACAACACTCCCCTGCAGACCTGGTGGAGACCTGGGGACTGTGAGCACGGGAGTGTGGAAGTCTGACCAACTGCCATCTTCCTGAGTGGGACACAAGGTCTCAATCCAGGTCCCTATCTCCAGCTGTCTGGTCCTGGAACAAACTATGTCACTTCTCCATACTTCAGTTTCCTCATCTGCCAACAGGGACTATAAAAGAAGTGCTTACCTCCTAGGGTTACCCTGTGGTTTAATGGGGAAAATGCAAAATGCTTAGGACAGGGGTAATAAACGTTTTTAGCACTCAATAAATGACTGCCGTCAGAAGGACGCAATAAATGTCCATTGTGCATTCAGGGCGATAAGGGCTCTTGTTACATTATTCAAGAAACAGTGTGGGGTGGAGAAAGATGCACAAAGGTGGCATCCCTGGAAGGTCCCGTGACATCTTGTGGATACGTCCTCAGTAAGCACATAGATGTTAAGGATCTGAGTCTCAGGTTTTCTTGCTTTTTTTCTTTCTGTTTTTGGCAGTGTCTGCAGTTCTTTCTCACGTCATTTAATAGCTCTGGGTTTGCTGGGTGAACCTGCCCTAGAAGCTCAGTTTCCTCTGCAGCTGCACCTCCACTGTTGGGCATTTCCCATCAGTGCTGAGGCATCTGCTCCTGCTCCTTTCCTCTCTCCCACCCAGAATCCTCTGCAGCCCCTTGTGAATTTATTGACCTGCTAAGGCACTTAGTAGGGATGCTGGGACCTCTGTCCCAGTCCTTCCAGATCTGGGGTTCAAGCATCGCTAATGATGCTAACCTGCCTATGAGGCCCTAGGACTGCTGGCCCGGGGACCAGATCGGGCTCAAAGTGCAAGCAAAGGAGGGCTTGGATTTCAGAAGAAGCCATCTGGGAGTGGCCACAGCCAGGATGACTTCACGCATGCTTTGCTGCAGCTCTCGGCTCCCGGTGCTCCTGGGCTTGCCTCTAGAAGCTTTCTGGCTGCCATCACGCTGGTCATTGCCTCGCAACTCTGGCAGCACAGGAGCAGACCTCGCTCCCACTGCCTTTGACTCTCTGCAGTGTGGAGCTCCTTTCTTGTCCCAGGCAGGCCCTGCTTTCTAAGCAGCCCTGTTGCCAACAGCTGGAGTCTTTTTTTAGGGACAAGCCGACAGCCCAGCATTTGTACCAAATGTTCTCTGCCGGTTTGGCCTGAGCCTGGCAGGGGGTGGGGGAAATGAATTGCTTCTGAGGCCGGAGGTTTGCGGACGTTCCCTTGGCTGCCTGAAATTCACCAAGCAGCTGCCGTCCCAGTCCTTCTGTCTTTCCTTCCTTTTCCCCTGATGTTTTCATCCCTACTCTCCTGGCTTTTTAAATCCCCATCCTGGCCTGAGGCACACTTACCACAGATCACCCCCAACAGAGGTGCAGAGACCTTTCTCCCACCTAGGGAGTCACAGATCGGAGCCCAAGAGCAAGCTTGGGTGGGTGAGGTGGGCCTCCCAAGGTGGGGAGGTGCGTGGTTTCGGGGACACACAGATAAAGATCTCCAGGAGACGCTCCTTCCATCCGAGGTCCACGTGGGTCTTTGGGTTCCCCAGGGCCTCTGCCTTCCGGCCTTTACTGTCCACTGGTGATGAGGAGCATCAGAACTTTTCCCACTCCCTGGCGAGCGGGGACTGTGGGACCACACACCGGAGACAATCCCATTCCCCCTGGAAGGCACGGAGTCTAGTCTGAGTCTCTTGGCAACAGCTCCTGCAGCAACTCCAACTCTTCTCCCCTCCAGCCCTCTGGAGGCCTTCAAAGCAGTGGGCAGGGCTGGGAAGAGGAAGATGGGACTCAGAGGCCTGGAGACCTCCCTTGGTCAGCCAGGCAGGTGTGGGTGAAAGGACGACCTTGTCTCCTGAGGCTAACCAGCTGGGGACTGCCTTGGGCACCACCCCTGGGCTCCTGGGAGGAACCTAAGGCCCACTTCTGGCCCCTGAAAGGCATATCTTCCTGCACGGCCTGGGACCTGCTGTCCTGGTGGGATCTTCACCCTCCTTCCCAACACAGCAGCCTCTGCCAAGACCAGAGTAGGATATGCTTTTGGCAGCTGGACTTCCTGTCCTTTCTGGCAGGTTGGAGCATTACCTATGATCAGGAGCTGTAGGATTTGGAGACAGACACAGGAGGGCTCTGCCAACTCAGGTCAAGGAGGAGTTTTTGCAGAGCAACATGGAAATGTGGGTGGCCATTGGGCATCTGGACTGTCCCCCAGGTGCCTGTTCCCTGGACGTACTCAGGACAGGCTGGGGATCATGCCTGGACATGAGCTGCAGAGCTGGGCACAGTCTCTCAAGCTCTGTTTCCCTGTAGCAGGAAGAATCTTTGGGTCATGGCCTTGCCTCTGCATCAGGGCCGCAGGCTGGGGTGTGCTTGGCCTCCAGGAAGGGAATTCCAAAGGGCTCAGGCCTTTGCCACAGAGCTGTGTGGCCGTGCCTTCAGCCAGGCGTGGCAGGACTCTGGTCCTGGCTCAGCTTGGGTGGAAAAGTCAGATCTTGTGTTCGCCACATCTCAGAGAGTGGAGGTAATCCGCAGGTAGAGACCATGACACTGTCCTCCCCAGTGCCAGGAGCTGCTCGGGTGTCATGGGTCTCTGGGACAGAAGGGCCAGAGATCAGGTTGACCAGAGAGCAGGAAGATGAAGAAGGGGTGGAAGGACCTGCTTGTCCTGCCTCGCCGGTCCCCGGGAACGGCACAGCACAGACTCAAGGCTGCAGAGCTGTTAGTCAACAAGCTGTTATTGGAACGAGTGTTGGTCAGAGAGGCCTGTCAGCCCAAAGTCCTGAGCTCTGCCCGTTGAAGAGCAAGGAAAAGCTCCAATCCTGGGGCCACATGAGAGAACATCTAGAAGAGATCGCAAACAGGCCTTCATCCAGGGTCTTCTGTCCATGTCCATTCCTCAGGATGCAGCTCCTGTCCCTTCCCTCCTAACCACAACTTGCCTTGAAAATCTCACTACAAATCAGATGACAGAGGCTTGCCTTGATTTTTAAGATCTGAATGTTAATGATAGTTGCTGGCAAGAGGTTTCTGAGCCCCTTTCTTGGTCCTGTACCCAATGGCCATAAGAGTTTCCAAAGTCCAGTTGAGTGGTGGAGAAGAGGGACAGGGCTGGAGGATGAGCTCTTGGCATAGGTGGACTTCTTACTGCTCGGAGGCACACGCTCTTCCTGGGACAGGGGAGGAGGGTTCCGGCCACCGTATTCCTTGAATCCTGAATCTTCTTGATTGGTAGGTTGCTGGAGGCCTGAAGTCAGAGTTCTCTTTCTGAACGTTATTTCTCTCCCATCCCCTTGAGGCAGTCAGACATTGAGAATGTCCCTGGGACCTGAGAGAGAGGCACAAAGGGCCAGGTGCCCAGGTCACAGACGTGCAAGGGCGAGGAGCCAGTGCTTGCTTCCCTGGGACCTTGGGCTGCTGCTGTTCTGCAGCCCTCAGCTGGCAATGTTTTTCACTCCATCAAAGTGGGCAAGGTTAAATTTTTTCTCTTGGTAATCAAGCATTATAGGCAGACCTTTGACCAAGGCTGGAGGCGGGGTTGAGGGTGGTTGGTGGGCTCTGGGATTGCTGTTATTGATTATCGTATTATTGTTATTGATGGTGCAGGCACTAGCTTTTCTGGGAGGCTTTCTTAGCCTGCATCTCATTTCTTGGTATTGGACAGAATGGACTTTGACTGTCTCCAACTCAGGGCTCACCATTTACTGTGCAGCCTAGAAAGCTACATTAAAAGTAGCCCCCCTGGGGGAAGAACTTTCTAGCAGAGTGCTGGGGAAGGTCTCTGGTGTCAAACTCACTTCCCTCTCCTCCTCTGATCTGAGCTTAGCGGGGTGATGTCGCCTTTCTGAGCCACTATTCTCCAAGGCTTAGATAAGCACAGGCTTTGCTCACTGGGCCCTGGGGATGATTGTGTCTTCCAAGGTCACTCCTCCCATCCACGTCCCCTCTCGCCAGCTTTTCCTGCAGTGTGACTGTGACCTCCTCCACTGAGAGGCAGGGGCTCTGTCCTGTCTCCTGGACCCTGCCTCCTCCAGTAGACCATGATGGGGATCACTCTGAGCTGTGTCTTAGAAGGCGGCACAGATTTCAGATGCCACCTGCCTTGTTCTCTCTTGCTTCACTTGCTCTGGAGGAAGCCAGTGACATCTGTGAGGACACACAAGCAGCTCCAAGGAGTGGCCACCAGCCAGAGGAACCTGCCAGCACAAGTGCTTTAGCCCCGCCCTCAGGGGACCTGAGCCAGAGGCCCTGGGGAGTCACCATCGAATTCCTGACCCCTAGAGACGGAAAGAGATGATGCGTGCCTGCTGATTTTAGCCACTGGCTTTTGGGGTGCTCTGTTACTTAGCCACCATCCCCCGAACAGGCCTGTGGTAATAAAGAGGAGACAATTATGACATCATGAACTTCTAGAACCTTCCTAGCTTGATGATGTTTCTTTCCCAAACCCAGACCTGACGCTTCACTTAGTGAATACCACATCTGCTGTGCCCATTAACCATTCAGGTGTCAACTTCTATGGTTTTGGGGTGTGGCTCTCATCTCTGAGAAGACTAAAAACATATTTGGGGCAGATACGGTGGAACTCTACCTATGCCTTGGCATGCACGGGCTCTGGACTCCCCGCTCATTTCCCTCCCCTTCCAACCAAAAAGCACTGACAATAACATGGAAGAGGTCAAGGACACACATGTTTGCCTGGACAGCTGGAAAATAATTTTAAATATTTATACTTTTGCCTTGGAAAGCTTTAATATTAAATGATTAGATCCACTAGAGTGAAATACACACACACACACACACACACACACACACACACTCACAACTCTTCTTTGTGGAGGAAGTATTTTGTATGCCTGCTTTAAAATTTGCACTGTTTTGGTTAAATGTGTGAAAAATAAATGTACTTGCTAAAGAAAATTGTCAGAAGACAACTAAGTGATTGAAATGGAAGGCTGTCCTTGGACGTGGAGTTTTAATGATAAAACATAAGGACGCGTGCAAACTTCCAGCTGTACTCAGGGTTCTGATGCGGAGGAGGATTTTGCTTTGAAGAGCCTGGGAGACTCTAGGAGCAGTTGATGGTGGAAAAGTGATTTCTGTCTCCTGATTGGGTCAACCAGAGACTTCTGTGTGTGCATTTAAACAGAGCAGGAGTGCCTGTCTTTCTTGTGTGGGCACCAGCGAAACCGCTTTGTTCCTCAGCCTCCACAGAAAGTGGATGTGGCCCCGGGGGCAGAGCTTTATATGTGGAATGTGGGAGGAGGTGGCTGGTCCCTAAATCTGTGGTATCTCCCTTTAGGTTCTCTCCCTCCCTCATCTATGACCTGATGAAGACAATCTAACAGCCTTTGAGGCCCTAGAGGTGACAGGGTCATTGGGGAAAACAAAATCCCTGGGTCCCTGCATGTCTGTGTGGAGCAGATATCTTCTCCTCCAACCTGTGCTGGTTGGGGAGGAGGGACAAATTTCATTCTGTTAAGTCACCAAGAGTTGGGTGTTGTTTCCACAGGCTTTAAATCGTCTCTGTTAATACACCTATGAACACTTGTTAGTTTTCTTTGTCTTTGCAGAGTCTAGCCGGAGATGGATGCATCAGTGTTTGTGGAGTGGGACATAATTGTGCCTGTACTGGGGCAACAGGGTGCTGTGCGTTTCTTTCTGTTTGTTTTTGTAAGATGAAGACAGAAGAAAGGAGCTAAAATCAAACACCGCTGTGGTCTGAATGTTTGTGTCCCCTCCCTCCCCCTCCATGAATGTGCTTAGACTAAGTCTCATGGTGATGGTGTTAGGAGGTTGGACCTTTGGGTGGAGGTCAGTGATCTTATAAGAGGCCCAGGAGACCTGCCCTGCCCTCCTACGATTGGATAGCTGCCCTCTACCAGGAAGAGAACCCTTACCAGGTACCACACACCAGCACCTTGAGCTTGGATGTTTAGCCACCAGAAGGGTAAGAAAGAAAATTCTGTCATCCTTAAGACAACTGGTCTATGGAATTTTGTTACAGCAGCCCAAATGGACTAGTAAAAATGCCTTGAATGCAAAAGTGGGAACTTCAATCTCTTAGCATCTTCTTATCTGTTTATTAAAAAAATAATGCTCTTAAGAGCATTTTTGCCTGTTGCCAAAAAAAAAAAAAAAAAAAGAAAAAGTTTCTGATGCTGACTCAGCCCTCTGCAGTGGAGGACGTGGAAACAGGGACTTATTTTCTGTTTGTTCATCTTTAAAAACCTTCTTTGGGAGCTCCATGCTTGCCAGCCCTGCATCAACTTCATGGTCCTACGTACTTGTCTTCATCAGTAACCGTATCTAGTGGGGAAAGAATAAAGGAGTCAGGAAGTCTTATAGGACTGCGTCTTAAGTTAACTGCTTTCTTATGAAATCAGGTTGTTTTGGAATTGTGGACGAAAATCAAGAAAGGAGCTAAAATCAAACACCGCTGGGAAAGGGCCTATGTCAAAAGGAATTTCCACATTAGTCTAAACTTGTAAGCTTGGAGAAATGACATATTAACTCTTTTGTGTATGTATTTTTGTAGATGGACTAAATTTCCCTCCCTCTGGGCACAGAAATGTAATTCCAAGTACCTTAACCTATAGGCCACACCAACCTGTTCAGAATCAGACAGGCAAGAGCGCTCACTGTGTTCATCTCCAAGCACCCTCGAGGTTAGCAGTGATAGACAACCACCATGTTTTAATGGAAAAACAATAGGGAGAGGAACCTGCAAGATGTCATGTGGGACACAGTGACCAGAATCCATTTTTAGAAGCTGACATATTTGCTCTAACAACATACCAATTAGATGTCCAATACCCTAAATGACTGTATCATGTATCTTCATGTCAAAGGGGGATTTTTAAAAATTGAGGATAGGCTCAATTATTTCCACATGCTGTTTACCTTTTGCTTAATTGCAGGCCTGGCTTTGTGCTTTGGTCAGCATATTTGTTCCTACACGAGGTGGATTTCACTAGAATTAGGGGCTACAAATACCCAATTTTCATAGGTAGATTAGAAGGCTCTTTGAAAAATTGAGCAAATATCCTCTACAGTTGGAATCCAAAAGTGTTTGTGTGTGTGTATGTTTATTTTGAACTACAAGGGTGATCTGGGTCCAGGTGACTGTAATCCAAGCAACTTGGGAGACTGAAGTAGGAAGATTCCAAGTTTAAGACCAGCCTCAACAACTTAGCAAGGCCCCAAGCAGCATAGCAAGACCCTGTCTCAAAATAAAAAATTAAAAAAGGTTGGGGATGTGGCTCAGTGGTTAAGCACCCCTGGGCTCAGTCCCTGGTACCAGGAGTGGCAGGGTGTGGGGAGTGATCTTGGGCACGTCTTGTGTCTGTTTAGTGTCCTAGGTTTGATTTAAAGCTTTTATTGTCCACACGCCCTGCCATGGATGTTTGCATCTGCAAATAACAGGATGGGAACCCAGCCACAGAAGGCCACATTTTAATTTGGATCTTTAGTAGATTAGACTTTAATGTGGCTCATGGGAATCCAGGTTTTCTTGTAAGTCTTTTGACATGTTGTGGGGTCGAGGATTCCAAGTTTATGATGGTGTTTGTTGACTCCTTCTGCCGAAGACAGATTCCTTTCTGAGCTGTGGCGGTGCTCAGGGGGACGATGTGGCTGTGGAGCAAGGCCTGGCTGTTTCTGGTGGAGACACTTGTTTGTGTCAAGCTCTGGATAGCGGCAGGCGTGGGTGGGGTGGGGGCAGTGCTGATGACCAGTGAGGTTGCCTCGCTCCAACTTCTCCTCTCCATTCCCTTCCACGAGATGGCAGTCAGCAAACCTGAGTTAACCGGAGCAAGAAGACAAAAGCTCCCAGCCTGGGCCAGATGAATCGGAGACGAGGGCTGACATCTTGCCAGGGTCAGCAGTCCCATGGGCCAGGACTTCAGGGGTACTTGTGGCATGTGGTGCCTTTACAACATGGCTCCAAATACTCTAACACTCTTCCCATTGTCCTGGGGTGGTCTTCACAAGGCCTGGAGGGTGAGCCATGGGCCCAGCTTGGTGCACAACCCTTTGTGGCTCTAACTAGTGACGGTCTCCTTGGTTACTACCCTGTCCCACGGGGGAGGCTGGGCTGCCTGCCTGTGTGTAGGGGTACAAATGTCAGGCAGGCAGTTCTTAGATGAGGGAAGGAAAGGATATGGGCAGCGGCCAAGGAAGAGGACCTGGAGGAAGGAGGCAAGGCATCCCAGGTCCAGCAGAATCTCTTTATTCTGTGTGTCTTAGTCTGTTATGTGCTGCTATAACAGAATACCTGAGGTCGGTTCATTTATAAAGAAGAGATTCATTTCTTACAGTTCTCAAGACTGGGAATTCTAAGGCCAAGGGACAGGCATCTGTCTTGCAGGAGTCATCTTGCAAGAAGGCCCAAGGGCAAGAGACTTAGAGGAGGAGAGAGTAAGAAATGGACCTTGTGGCAGGTGGAGCCTCATGGCCTAAATACCTCCAAGGCCCCACCTCCCACACGGCTGCATCCGGGACTAAGTTTCCGATGCCACCCTGGAAACCCAGCACCTGCTAACATTGGTCACCTTGCTGTCCCAACCTAAGCCTTCCTGCAGGGGAGCCTGTGGGTTCTCCTGTTGCCCCTGTAGCCTCTGCCTGGAAGCTCAGTCCTGACTGGCGTCAGGATGTGGCTCTGCCATGCCTTCTGTTCAGGAGCTCACGTCCCCTGTGTGTGCTGCCCGCACAGAGCCGCATCTGCCCCGAAGTCTGAGGTTGGAGGTGGTGCACCAGGGAGGGTGATGGGCTGTCCCTGAGATAAAAATGTGGCTAAGTGATTTATTTGGATGTTGTTCCAGAAAGTTCTGTCAGAGAGGGAATAAGAAAGAGGAGAAGGAAGGACACAGAAGATCTCAACTCTGGCACCTGGGGCCGGGGCTCTGGGGAACTTGTCAGCTGCTGGGTCTGCCCTCCCGCCCCCACCATCACTGGCTCCCGGAGGCATCGGCTCCTTCAGGCAGATGGGAATTCCTGGACTGTGAGGTAGCCAGACACCCACAGCGGCCAGTCCTGGGGGACCCAGTACGACCACAGCCCCCCTCAGAGTCAAGAGGGGGAGATGATGACCTGCCCATGTGGCTCAGCTTCGAGGAAGGGACAAAGGGACTGTGTGGGGTGGGGGTCTCCAGGGTCTGTTCCCTGCTGTGGACAGCCCTGGCCTGAACCATGTGGCCTGGGGCTGTAAGGACTTGTGTCTTCAGCACCAAGTCCAGTGAGGATCCCCGGGGCCATCACAATGGCCCACAGGATCTGCAGGCAAGGAGTGGGGACCTTCCTTTGGCAAGAGTCCAGCTCGCCTGGTTTCTACCGCGGAAACCCTGACCCTGCAGAGGAACGGCGCAGAAACTCCGTGCGTCTTGGTGGGTGTGATCCGGGCCTGGGGGCAGCTCCTCTCCCTTCCCCGAGGCTGTGCCGCTCTGAGCACCCCTGCTTCAGGCCTCGGCAACAGACTCGGGCGGCCTGTGGCCCAAACCAGGCTCTTTCAAGGGCTTCTCTGGCCCTGGATGGTCAACGACCCAGCATCCTACTTCCATTTTTGCTATTTTTATGACCCTGCAGAGTTTAAGGCACAGTCCTGTGTGCCCGTCACTGGTCCCACGGTCCCCTCGGCTGCACAGACAGAAGCTCAAGATGAGGAATGGAGGCTGGGAAGGGGGCGGGCTGCACCCACCCCAGCGCGGACCACTGGGCTTCCACCATGGGGCTGCCGCGGTTCCCGGATTCGGGGCTTCACCTGGGCGGGGAGGTGGAGAGGGCAAGCAGACAGCCCGCGAGCGCCCAACCACCACACGGTCCTGCTGCTCGGCCTGTGTTACCAAAACGGTAAGAGCCTCAAAGAAACAAGCCGAGGTAATGACACTTAAAACCACGTTCGGCGGGATGACTGTGATGTCTGTCTGGACTGATGGATGGAGGGCAGGTGCGTGGATCTGAGAGGATGCAGGCAGGTTAGCCGTCTGCCTCCAGGGGTCCAAGGCTCCTGCAGTTGCAGACTGAAAATTAAAGAATAAAGTCACGAACTTCCTTTCCTGTCATTATTTTCTAGAAAACGCACTAGAGCAAACGCTCCTACAGCATTCCTGTCGCATCCGGTGTTGGAAGTACTCAGTGATTTAACGTCCGTGGGAAGGTGTGTGGGGTTATGTGCCGATGCTCTGCCACTATGTATAAGGAACTCAAGTGTCCCCAGGTTTGGTATCCACACATTACTGGTGCCATTCGGGCTGTGGGGCTCACTCTCTGCACTTTTCTCTGTTAGAACGTCCATGATGAGGGGCGAGGAGGCTTGAGAGCTGCAAGTCCCTCGGGGTCACCTGCTCATTTCTCCATCCCATACTGATCAGAGTCTGGACCTGAAGACAGAGACACTGACCCCATTCGAAAGGCCTATATGGTGGAAGGCCAGTCGCAGCTTGCAGGGAATCAGCAGCCCTGGTCTTCAGGCCAGAGAGTTGCCTTTAGTCACTGAGACAAACTAGGGCAGGGTAGGGTGGGTAAGTGCCCCTGCAGCTCCACATGGCTAGTCTAGGCTTTGGAGGCACAGAGAGGGTAACCTGGTTTAGAGAGGACACACAGCATGAGCGGTTACAGCAAACTGTCTAGGACCCAAGTCCGTTATTCTCTTGCTCCTCATAAGACTGTGAAGGCTTGTGAGCCAGTCCTGTGTGCTCCGCAGCCCTTCTTCACACTGGGTACCATGACAGGCACCGAAAATCACGTGGCTATGCTTTTCTCCCCAACGAGGTCATGACTCGGTTGAGAGGGATGTGCTGGAGTTGTTTTTCCAGGAGCTGTGACAGATTTTGCTGACTCACGCACAGCAGCGTGGATTGGGACGAAGCTCCCGGTTTATGGATGTGGTCTGTGAGCTGGGGACGGTGTTTTCAATTTAAAGTTACGGATCTGAGGACAACAAGGATGGAAACCCCACCAGTTCCTGGCCTGAGCTCACCTGACTGTGGGTGGCAAGTCCTGGGGTGGCTCTGGGAGCCGCGGTGTGGTCAGGCAGGGATTGGAGCCAGCAGTCCAGGTCAAGTCTGGGCCTCGGCTGGCCTGCCGCCCCTCCCCCTGGGAGCAAGACCCAGCTGGCCTCTCAGGCTGCCCGCTGCCCTTTAGTAGCAGTTGATGCTTGTCTGGTTTCGAATCGGGCTTTTCCTTTGAGTTAGGGTGAGCTCTGGACACTGTGCGTTGTGACAGTGTTCTCATTACATATGTGCAGGAAGCCACAGGAGGACACACACACACACACACACACACGTGCACACACACGTGCACGGCGCTGGTGTTCCTGCTGAGACCCAGGATGGTGCCGGGCACACCTGTTTCCCAGGTTCTCGCCTCTGCTCACCTGAGGTCATTTTAATTCAGAGCATTGCGAGTTGGCTCCGGGGTGATGTATTTAACAGCGCTACATAAAAGGTTGCTGCCCTTCCTGGTCAGGACTGGCAGGGGATGGTGCCTGTCTTTCCGTGTTCCTCCTCAAGTCCCACAGACTGCAGTAAGTGACTGGGAAGGCGTAAGGCCACAGGGCGGTGGGCTGTGGCCGGCAGCTGTCACACAGTTGGGGAAGATGGAGAGTAGGTGGCTGTGTGCACAGCCTCTGTGACAGCAAGCCTGCGGGGCGTGTGGGGGCCGCGTGTGAGTAGTGTGCACAGGGCATGCACATGGCAGGTACCGTGTGTGTGATGTGTGTGTGGCGTGTGTGTGTGTGTGTTCTGGGTGTGAGAAGTGTGTGTTGTGTGTGGAGTGTATATGTGGTGTGTGACGTGTGGTATGGGTAATGTGCACATTGTGTGGGTGAGCATTGTGTAGTGTGGTGTGTGTATGTCAGGGGTGTATGTATGTGATATGTATGTAAGGCCTGTGGTGTGTGTGTGTGTGAGATGTGTGATGTGTATGGTGTGTGTATGTGATGTGTTTATGTCTGGTGTGTGCATGTGTGGTATGTGTGGTGTATGTACGTGAGAGGTGTGTGTATGTGAAGGGTGTGTGTATGTGAGGGGCATGTGGCACGTGGCATGTGGTAGGTGTGTGGTGTGGGTGTGGTGTGGTGTGTGTATGTCAGGGGTGTATCTATGTGATATGTATGTGAGATCTATGGTGTGTATGATGTGTGATGTGTATGCTGTGGTGTGTGTACACAAGGGGTGTGTGTATATGATGTGTTTGTGTCTGGTGTGTGCATGTGTGGTATGTGTGCTGTGTGTATGTGAGGGGTGTGTGTATGTGATGTGCATGTGTTGTGTGGCAGATGTGAGGTGTGTGGTGTGTGCATGTGATGTGCCTTGTTGTGTGGTAGGTGTGAGGTGTACGGTGTGTGTGTGTGGTATGGTGTGTGCATGTGATGTGCATTGTGTGGTAGGTGTGAGGTGTGTGGTGTGTGTGTGTGGTATGGTGTGTGCATGTGATGTGCATGGTTGTGTGGCAGGTGTGAGGTGTGTGTGTGTAGTATGTGGGGTGTGCATGTGATGTGCATGGTTGTGTGGCAGGTGTGAGGTGTGTGTGTGTGGTATGTGGTGTGTGCATGTGATGTGCGTGGTTGTGTGGCAGGTGTGAAGTGTGTGTGTGTGTGGTATGTGGTGTGTGCATGTGATGTGCATGGTTGTGTGGCAGGTGTGAGGGTGTGTGTGTGTGGTATGTGGTGTGTGCATGTGATGTGCATGGTTGTGTGGCAGGTGAGGTGTGTGTGTGTGTGGTATGTGGTGTGTGCATGTGATGTGCGTGGTTGTGTGGCAGGTGAAGTGTGTGTGTGTGTGGTATGTGGTGTGTTACTGGTATGACTCATGGTGTAACAGAAAGGAAGCTCGTGGTTGTTCTGGTTCTCGCTGGTGCACAACAAACGGACCCAATAGGGGAGGGTGATGGTTGGAGGGTGGTCGCCTGACCCCGGGCAGCCTTCCCGCAGGGCCCGGTAGGCTGGCCCAGTCTGCCCCACCTGCGGGGAACCTCATCTGGGGAGCGGGGAAGGCTGAGCTCAGTGGTCACTGTCAGCCAGGACCCCCAGGTGGCCTCCCCTGTGGCCAAGCTGGGCCCCCCAGCCTGGTGGAGAGTGCGCCAAGGCAGCACCCCCTGCTCCAGGAGGCCGTGCGTGGGCTCGTCCGACCTGCCTCAGACATCTTGCCACAGACCTGCCAGAAGTCGGGGAAGGGCCTGCAGGCATCTTCCGATGGGCGACATCAGAGAAGTTCAGAGCCACCATCACACAGAAGCCCCTAGAGACGTGAGCACAGAAGCACAGGCACCGGGCAGAGCAGGGGAGGCCGAAGGCTGTGGGAACTGGCCAGGGACATGCTGAACCAGGATACCGCCGTCAGTGCGAGGACGGGAACCCAGGCAGACGGCAGGGGAGATCAGTAGCCATCCACTCGCCAGCACTCAGACCCCTCCCCCCAGCTATCTTTCCCTAGGTGGTTTTGGAAATGCTGCCACCAGGATCTGCCCTTTAGGCACAATGTCCAAGGAGCCTTCTTCGGTGGAAGACCTATGGGACTGACATCTGTGGGGTGAGTAATGAGATGGCCAGGCGCCTACCTGACCATCCTCAGGAAAGCGAGCCCATGGCAAGCTCCACTCACGCAACGGAGCTTCCAGCCAGCATCCGGGCCTTAACTACCAGAGACCCGTCCTGATGTCTGAGCAGGGCGAAGGCCTCTGTCAGGGAAGATGGAAGCCAACAAGCAAGAACAACAAACAGGAAATGAACCCAGAGAAAAGGGACAACACAGAAAGCAGAGACAGCGGAGGACATTACAAAAACAAAGAAATCTCCAGGAGCCAGGACTGGTGTTCAAACGAGGACATTTGGAGCATGGGAAAGAACTCCTAGAAATTTAAACTACATAGCACAGGAAAAGAGAAACTTAATGGAAGTTTGGAAAACGGGCGTTGAGGAAATCTTCCAGGAAATAGAACAGAAAGACAAAGAGATGCGTGAAGAGATAACGAAAAGAGAAATCAAAGAGGTACATCTGAAAAAAGAGGAATCCAAAGAGACAAAGCAGGGAGAGGAAATGACTGCAGAAAGTGGAAGGACAGGAGTCTCCAGACTGGAAAGAGCCACCAAGTGTGTCACACAAAGACCCACATCAATGCATATTACCATGAAATGCCTCAAGACACCAGAGATACAGAGAAAATGTACTGAAAGGGGCAGGGGATGGCGGGCGACATGACCTCAGGGGCGCTGGGAAGCCTGTGACAGTGGAGTGACTCCTTCCACACCGGGAAGGACGAGAGCCGCAGCCTGGAATTCCATACCCAGCCGAACTATCTGTCTGATGGAAAACTTGAAGAGCACATTTGCTGCTGGAAACTCGACTGATTGCATGTAAAAATGCCCGCCTTCTTCCTGGGTTAGACTCCCACGGACGTCCTCAGGCAGGAACTGCAGCTTCCTTTATTGTCCGATTTATCCCAGGTTTGCACCTGCGTTCCTGACCGTCCTCCCTTCCAGCAGCCCCCGAGTCTGCTTTCCTCTCTAGCCAAGCTTCTTGAAAACATTGTACACCTCAGTGCTTCTGACTTTGTTTTGGTCCCATGGCTACTCTGCAGAATGGATTAGAGCTACCTCTTTCAGAAAAGAAAAAGAAAGGTACAACTACCTAGGTGAGATTTTGCCCAACACTTCAGAGGCCCGTGGGCCCCTGGGCTTACCAATTCTCTTTTTCTCACATCCATTCTTTAAATTCTTTACATACATTGTTAGATTTAATTTTCTCAACTATCTTATTATTTCTTTTCCTTAGTTTTTATTACAATGCAATGCAAACTAATATATATTTATATATAAACATATGTATTTCTGTATATGTATATGTGCATTTTCGACAGATGAAGTACAGATTTATTGACGGTGAAGTGAAAGTATCACTCCATAAGGTAGAGCAGAGTAGGCTGAGTGACAGAGAAGCTCAGGACCGTAGGTCTGGAAGTTGATGTCTTTGTGCTGGGCTGTGGGGTGTTCTCTTCCCTGTAGGGACCTGATGGAAGACCACACTCCTTTTGCTCCCATTCGTTGCCTTAGGATACCTGATCAGAATACTGCCTACTTTACTTCCATTAGTTATTTTCAAATACTGAACCTGAAGCAGGAATTATCAGGGTGGTAAGTCCCCAGCGGCGGGAGTTGTCATAGTAATGGTACGTATCGCAAAAGGGACATGGCGACTCATCTCCCTGTCTTGTCCTCCAGGGGCATTTTTCTTGTATTCCACCTCTGCCACCTTGGCATCCCTGAAAGATATTTTCAAATATCTCTAAAATTGTGTGCATGTACCTGTGGGCCTGGGCGGGTTCATATATGCATATGTAAATCATATCAACAATTTTGTAGTCACGTGATGTATTTAAAAACCTGTCCTTTGTGTTCATTTTTTGGACCATACCATAAATGTCCTGGTGTTTGGTTTCTCACATAATAAATCAGAAGCATTCATCCAGGTTGACATATGTGGATTTTCCTCGTTGATTTTGTACTCCTTATAATTAGTAGGCTTTAATTAGCTTAAATAATTCCTTGTTTTTAGCCATCTATCTATCTATCTATCTATCTATCTATCTATCTACTTTTTTTAGGTACTGGGAATTGAATTCAAGAGCATTTTACCACTGAGTCATATCCCCAGTCCTTTTTATTTTGAGACTGTTGCTGAGCATGTTGCTAAGTTACTGAGGCTGTCCTTGAACTTGCAATCCTCCTGCCTCAGTCTCCCGAATTATTTCGATTAGAGACGAGCATCACCACACCCACTTAGCCATTTAATTTGCTCGATCGTTTTTGCCTATACAAACAGTGCCGTGATGAAATATATAAAAATTATATATCAATGTGCAGGCATGATATGTAAATACTTATATCAGCAGGAATGTTTACAGAATAGATTCTCAGAATTGCTAAGTCAAACATGTATATTTAAACTTTCTTTAGTTATTGCCATGTGATTCTCCAACCAGATTGTTCTCGTTTATCCTTCTCCCCATGAAGTTCCGAGCACCTGTTTCTCAGATTCTTTCCAATCCTGGAGGTGTTGCAATATTTAATAAACGTCGTGGGTGGATCAAAAACAGTGTCTCAAGATTGCTTTAGATCGAATCCTTTTCATACTAGTGGTGAACATTGTCCCCTGGGAGTTGCTGGGTCCTTCCTATGTTAATCAGGCAAGTTAATGCCAACAGGGACAATAAACAGAATTCCAAAGGGGAGGTGCTCACGTGGCCCAGGTCCATTTCCCACCTACTCCAGGTCACCCCCATCCTGCAGCCACACCATGGAACGTGTGGCCTCCAGGTTGACTGTAGCAGAGAAGGGAGAGACCCGGGGGACAGAGGGGCTTTGGACTAGTCCATCTCCACTGTGGCTAATGTCACTGATGCTCTGTCCCCATTCACTGGCCAGAATCGGTGGGTCTCTCTGTCACCTGCCGGGGAGGCTGGGAAACCTTTATTGCCACCAAAGCTTTGCTTTGCCCGGATTTTTCCAGGTTGTCTTTTTCCTATTAATTTGTGAAGACTTTTGATGTATTGTGGACATTAACCCTATTTTTGTCATGGGAGGCTTATGGATTTCCCTGCACTTTATTGCTTCGCTTGGAAGCTCTGTTCTCATTCCCCGTGGTTTTCGGCTTTCTGCTCTTCTGGCGTCCATCTTCCCCTGATGGTTTTGCTTGGGAAGGCCACCGCTGGGCCGAGGTCAGAAACACCTCCCACACTTCCCGATGGCAGTTCTACGTTTAATCCAGCCAGTGCTTATGTGTGTGTACATGGTAGGGGACGTGGAGCTTTTGTTGCGGCTCTTTCCACTTCTGCTCGTTGTTGGGGTGCTGCTGGTTTCCAAGCGGTCAAACCCTAGGGGCGTGTTTGGGGCACACCTGGCTTCCTCTTCGTGGCCGTTGACTGACTCCCACGCCTGCCTAGCTCCTTCATGGGCTCCAGCAGTGGAACCCGCTTCTGATGCTGCCTGTCTTCTGGGACAGCTCCTTCCAGAATCCTGCCCGACTCCCCCTCTGTCCACCCTGTGGCGGAGACGACTGCCTGGCCTGGAGGTGGCCAAGCCCTCCCACCCTACCCTCTCTCCAACATGATTCTGAGCCCCCTCCATGCTCCTGCCTCCTGTCCACGACCCCAGCTTCCAATGCCTTGTCTTGCTCCCCATGATGTCTAGAGACTCTGCCTCCCAGATTCCCATACCCTCTGTCCCCCTAATGATAGAAAAACCCCAGGACATGTCCCATCCATTCTGACCCCACCCATCTTCCTCCAACTGAGTCCTTGCTTCAAGGGACCTTCTAGCTTCTGCCCCTCCCTTTTCCCGGTGGGTCCCTGCTCCAGATCACAGAGCCACCAGGCTTCTCTCAGTCCGACACCTCATAGCCTTGTGACTTTGCAGGGGCCATCCCTTCTGCCTAGAAGGCCCTGCCTCGATTTCCCTGTTGGTTAGTACCCATTTTTCCTCATCGCCCAGTTCCATTCCACTCTCCTAGCTGCCTGGGCACCTGGGCTTTCCTCTGTGTCACCGCACAATCGGGCAGCCCCTGTACACACCCACCTGGCCTGCAGCTCTGCGATGCTGGTTTCCTGCTGATTTGTGTAGAGACCTCGAGTTTCCTGGGACCAGACTCAGATCCTACTGTCCTCACCCTGGGGCTTGGTGCCTCACCTATGGCAGGACTGTGATGAGAACAAACCCGTGGAACATTCTCTGAAAGGCGAGGACAGGTACCACGCCTGGTACAGGACAGGTGGGAATCTGGAAGGGTGGGTGCCAGGTTTCCTCCGGGGATAGTGAAGAGGCCAGGCTGCCCTGCACCACCCTTATCAGCAGCTCAAGGGCTGCAATAAGCCAGCTCCAGGCTGGAAGCCCTGCCCGGCCCCTTTGCAGCTGCGTCTTAAAGGAACATATTATATTCTTCAAATACCAAAGCCCGTGCAGCTCCAAAAAATGCTGGCTCCCAGAACTGTACTGTCATGCATGGGGCTTCCCAGCACCCCTCGGAGGGCAGGGCAGCTGATGGTGGAGATGACTTGGGAAGGGGACCTCCCAGAGGGCTTGGCATGCCACTCCATGTGGACGCACAAGCCACTGGCCATGCTCCCAAGGCCCCTGGAGGGAAAGCAATGCCTCATGTCCTCAGCCAGCAGCAGGGCTTGGTTTCAGGCCTGAATGTGTGTGGAGTCACCCCGGGCTGGCTGCTCGGGGAGCAACGCTCTGACCTGGCTGGAGGCTCAGGGAGGGTTGCAGGCAGGGTCACCTTGGCCCTTCATCCTTTCGGTGCAGAGTGACTGAGAAAGGCCAGCTGTTTTCCAGCCTTGGCGGCTGGCCAGTGTGTGGTGCAGGCCCTGACTGCGGTGATGGGGCTCTCTCCGTAACGCCTCTGTCTATCCATCTGAACAGCAGCTCCCAACACCAGTTTCATCAGCCTGGATGGCAAGGTCCACCTATGCGCTGCCAGGACTTCCTCCTTCCTCCTGGCAGAGGCCAGTAGCTCATCTGGGGCTTTGTCATAAGGCAGCCTCAGAATCCTTCTCAACCCTTGATAAGACCTGCCATTTGAGGCGAACCCTCTGGACCACAGAGCTGCTGGTCAGTTGTGAAACATCTCACCAGGTGACTTCTTGCGCTGACCCATGTCCACAGGGATAATCATAGACAGTCAGCGCCAGGGTAGGAGGGTATGATAGGGGTTTCTAGGTCAACTCTCTGGTTTTCAGGATGAGGACATGGAAGAACCGAGAAGGTTAGTGCACCTTTCTGAGCATCCTCCTAGTGGGGAGTGGTGGGGAGTACATGTCCTGTTTGGAGACTTCAAATTCTGGGGCTTCCCCCCAGGGATCACGCACGTATCCGATTGGTATTAGAGGCTGGTATGAGCTGGGTTACCTCGGGTAGTCCTGAGTTCCTGTTGAGGACAGAGCACGTGCTTATGGCACGTGGAACATGATCCAGGTGATGACCACGTTTCCCCACGCAGTCCTGAGCACGGCAGAGGGGGCCCACACTGACCGCAGTTGCTCATTCTGGGGCTTACTCAGTTTTCCCTGATTGGTAACAGAGCAGAAGTGGGTCAGCTCTTCCCTGTCTTTCTATCAGAGCTGCCCCAAGGGTGACGGGTACACACCAGTCCTGGATTCCTCTAGACCTCCTCAATCACTACTGGGGCTGACAAGTGCATTTCTGCTGCCAGAATCTCACACTTGGGACTGTGTTGGGTCCAGCCAGGGTTCCAGTCTTCCATATACGGTTTGTAGAACATGAAACACGTCTGTATTCGTCAACTTTCATCTTTTGTCTCAGAGTTTTGGAGATTCCAGTTCATGATCAATTGTACTGTGGCTTTGGGTGTCTGGTGAGATAGCACATCATGGCAGGAACACGTGATGAAGCTACAAAGCAAAGAGAAAGAGGAAGAGACTGGGTCCCACAGTCCTTTCAGGGGCACACCCCCAATGTCCCAAAGGCCTCCCACCAGGCCCCACCTCTTAAAGGTACCACCTCTTAAATAGCACCACCCTGAGCACTAAGCCTGTAACCTGCAGGCCCTTGTGGGACATTTATGATCCAAATTATAGCAACCTTCTTGAGTGGGAAGCTGTTCTCTTCTCCAGGCAAACTAGAAACAGTGCCTGGTACCTATGACAGTCAGGGTCAGTGTTGCCTGAAAATCAACTGAAATTGGTTACATTCATCACTTGGCCCAAACAAATTAGCCTGAGCACGTGTCCTGCGTGTGTTTGGGTGCTGGAGACGGGTTGCTGACACCAGGTAGCTTTGCTCTGACAAGGTCACCTTTCCCCCGGTGCAGTGCCAGGGGCCCACACAAACATGACATCATTGCCACCTCCTTGTGGTAGCATGGTGCCACTGGCCCACAGAGGTGACTGAGAGTGAAACAGGAGCTCTGGTCCCTGTGATATTGCTGCATATACACTCTCCCACTGTCGCTGCTATGACCAACACAACTGTAAAGGAGGAAAGGTGTATTTCAGGGCTCACGGTTTCAGAGGTTTTAGTCCATAAAAGGCCAGCTCCATTTCTCGGGGTTTGAGGTGAGGCTGAGCATCATGGCGGTAGAGGGTGGCAGAGAGAAGCAGCTCACATGGTGATCAGAAAGCAGAGAGAGAGACTCCACATACAAAATATATACACCCAAAGCCGCGCCCCCAATTCCCTCCAGCCACACCCCATCACTTCAGTTACCACTCAGTCCCTATCAGGGGATTAATTCACTGATTGGGTTAAGACTCTCACAACCCAACCGTTTCTTCTCTGAACCTTCTTGCATTGTCTTACATGTGAGCTTTTGGGGTACACCTCGCATTCAAACCATAACACCCACATTTAGAGGTTTAGAGCAATGATTATTTTACTGCAGCTCATGATTGTGTGGGTGAGGCATTTGGACAGGGCTCCTTGATCTTTATGGAGCTGGTGGACGTTACTGGGGGGTACGCCTCTAGCAGGTGGGCTGGTCCAAGGGGTCTCAGGCAGCTTCACTCACAGGCCTCGATCTTGATGGGGGTGGCCAAGAGTTGGACTCGGTGGGACGTCCCTCAGAAGGCTCAGCCATGTCTTCAGAGTGGTGGCTGTGTGGTCTGGGACTTTCTCTGTCACTATTCCTAAGAGAAGAGGGGGAAGCTGTGAGGCTTTCCAGAACCATCCACAGATCAGCTCCGGGGTATTTCCCACTGTTTCCCTGGGGAAAGCAAGTCAAGGAAGTCAACCCAGATTCCAGGACGGGGAAATGGGCTGCCCTTCTCAGTGGGAGAGGAACGAGGGTGCTGGGGCCATCTTCATCAGCCAGCATGGGGTGGTGGCAGGGCCATCATGGAGTGAGCAGGGCGGGAGTGGCTTCTGCTCAGTGCACCCTGCATCTCTCAGGGGCTCCTCCAAATTGGCCCTGTCCTCTTTGTGAGCTCTGTGTTCCTTGAGGCTGGCTCCTGTCCCAATATCCCTCATCTTGGGACATTTCTAGTGATTCCCCCTCCCCATCAGCCCATATTGAGGACACATTCCTTCCTGAGTCTTCTGTCAACTGCTTGCACATGACACCTATTTCCCAATAGGGACCTGACCTATATAGTAAGTTAAAAAATGACTTAATGGACCCTACTTTTATAATAGAAGAACACAGCAAAAATTTTGTCATCTCTTAGTAGTAAAACAACAAATGATAAAAACAAAAAACAGGTAAGATTTGTCTTTTTGCTAATGCCTAAGGTGTGACTGCTCAAGGGTCAGAGTCACCCACTCTGTAGAAGTGACTGTTCATCTCACAAGTACCAAGGTTTCATGCTGCTCCTTTCCAGGTGCTGTGAGGTACTCTGCCTGCCGGTCTCTGAAATGCTCTGTGTGACAGGTGCTGTCCATCCACCAGCGGGGTGCAGCCCTCGGAGTGGCCTACTGGCAGTGGGTCCTGCATCAGGCATCAGTCACTCTGTGTGTGACCTGTGCTCCTCCCCTCTTGGAGGGCCTGATTCCTGAGTGTGGAAGGAGGTTCCCAGAGGAGGAAGTTTTAGTGTACAGTTGGTGGTTAATAAATGCCCTCCCCGCTCTGTGTCAGTGGCGTGGTTTGGCAGGTCTTGAGGATCCATGAGTCTTGGAGTAAAATAGCATTCCGCACCCCATTTTTTGGGTGGAGGTGGTAGAACCCTGAGCCAGACTCCAGGAGTCCCTGATGTGGCCATACCTGTTCACAGGGATGCCTCAACTTTCCTGATTGGGTTCTCCTAGTGGCCTGTGAGAATGGTTGAGTGACTGGTATCACAGATTACCCATGGAGGAAGCTGAGACAGGGGTGTTAGGCCTCTTGCCAGAGCCCCAGGTTAGCTGGGAAGAAACCAGGCTGAGGCATAACCCTGCATATCAGTCCTGGGAGAAGGCACCATCTCCCGCACGAGACCCAACAGATGCTAAGATGCAGGTGGAGGCAGGCTGAGGGGTGTCTTGGAATCTGGGAACCCTGGGTGTGGGCTCCAAGATCAAACAATGAGGGAAGGAATTTCTACCTTGCTGCTCCTCCTGGACCACAGTCCGCAGGCTCCTCTCTGGGCCTCCATTTCTGCTGCCATCTTGACCCGGGATGTTCACACAAACCCACATTGCAGCCAGTCACACAGGAGAGGGGGCTGACCAGGGCTCGGACAGTCTGCGCTGAGTCTCCTAGGCTGATTCCATGTTGATCTCCAAGCAGTCCATCCATCTGCTCTCTGAAGTTCAGGGAGCCGGTAAGCCCCAAGGCCTGTGGGTCTAATTAAGAAAACGCCATGTTTAAGGAAGAGAAGCCAAGCGGCCAGAAAAGCAGCTTTGTAGTGGGGACAGAGGCAGAGCCACTTCCTTCTGGTGAGGACAGTCTTCCTCCTTGGAATGGGCTGTGCTGAAGGTGCCTGGGGTCACCACGGCAGACAAAACCTCCCGCCCCCTGGCTCTGTGCTATTAGAAGCCACCTTCTCCAGGCAGAGAGATTTTTGCTCCTGTCTTCTTTTTTTTTTTTTTTTTTTTTTTACATAGGGCAATGATGTTTATTTTTTTCCCTTCCCCCCCACCCCTCCCACCCCTCTTTTCCCTCTATACAGTCCTTCTTTCCTTCATTCTTACTGCTCTCCTTATCCCTAACCCTAAACCTAACCCTAAACCTAATGCTAACCCCTCTCACCCCCCATTATATGTCCTCATCCGCTTATCAGCGTTTGCTCCTGTCTTCTATGAACACCTGAAAAGTAAAGTCCCATTGTTCACGCTGGAGATCTCTCTTCCCTTGGCGCTCTACCCCCAGGTGGCTCTGCGTGGAACCCAGTCCTGCCCTGAGAACAGGCTGCAGAGAAGCACCGCGTTCTGTTGTATGGCTCCTCTAACACTGGCAAAGGCGTCCAAGGCCATGTGAAGACTCTGTTATGCCAGAGCCTCCTGTGGGCTGGGCAGGGGATCTTCTGCCCACACGGATCTCCCAGATCCCACCCACTTGTGTGTGGCTGGGGACAGGAGGCTCTACATGGTCTGCTCAGAGGCTATCAACTCTTCTGCTAAAAGATAGTCCCTGGGAAGCCCCTGGGCCACCTTTGTGTCCTCTGGCTAAATTCTGAGTGCCATTGGCGTGACTGCCCTCACCTGTGTCATTTGCCCCTCTCTTGGACCCTCTGGTTGCTCAGCAGGGCAGGGTGGCTTGTGGAGGTGAGCTTGCTCCTTTTCCTACTCCCCAGACCCTCTACACTCTCACAGGCCAGGAGGAGGGAAGTGGAAACTTCCTGACCCTCAGGTGGGTGTAGAGCCCATGAGCACAGCGTGAGGCAAGAGGTCTCAAGGCTGAGAGCGGCAGGTGCCATTACTAGAATTTGTTTTACATAGTCACCTCCCCTTATCTATGAAGGGTATGTTCCGAGACCCCCAGTGGGTGTCCCAAACTGCGAATTGAATTGAATCCTATATTTACTGTTTTTTTTTTTCTCTATGTTAAAAACCTGTGAAAAGATTTAACAAGTCAGGCACAGTAAGAGATTAACAGTAATCGCTAATCAGGGAATAGAACAATAATAACAACATGCTATAATAAAAGTTATATGAATGTGATCTCTCTCAAAATATTTCGTATTCTTTCTCGGGGTTAGCTGCAGGTACCCAGACTCCTCTCAAGCCTCTGAACTTCCAGCTTGTCTATGGACTTAATGAACTTCTGGAAAATTCCATTGGTCACTTTTGAGGAGAATTACTCCAAAAAATGTGGGCTATCAGTTAAAGTGTATTGTGTATTTGCAAAACCTTTTCCTCCTGAGATAGAGTTCTGTGGTTGATCAGAGATTTGGCCCTCTTATTCACCTCCCACTTGGCAAAGACAGTAAGGTTAAGCATCAGGAATTCATCCCCGAAGCAATCAGACAAAGCAAGACAGCTTTTGTCTGTATTACAGGCCTAAAATCCTCCTGTAGCAGTTAGTGAAGATATTTGGGGTTAAAATATATAGTTTGAATTTGCACTAAGAAGAACCTCGTAGAGGTAAGAGTTTCCTCCTTCAGTGGAAGGGTTGTGGTTTGCTCTTGAACCACGAGAGGCAAGGAGCCAGGAGCTGCCGGGGGCTGAGCCCCACCTGATGGCTCCTTCTGGCTTTCGTGCTGCAGAGAAAAGATCTTCCGTGTGTTTTGTCATCTGCAAGCAGCTGCCACCATGATGCAGCCTCCATATGCTCTTCCTCCATGCATGCCAGAGAGCTTAGCACATGGCATTCATTCCACAGATAGAGGCACATGGGACCAGAGGACACAGCCCAGGTGACAAGCAAGTACAAACATACAAAGGTGGGCCTCCACTAGGAGACTGCCAGGCTCTGAAAGAAGCAGCTTTTCTTTCCCCCGTCTCTTCTCTGTACATGAGTCACGCAGAATGGCAGAGTGACTGCGTCCATTGGTCTTGGCGGGGCTGTGACTGGCTCCATCTCACTCTTATGGACAGAGCTTGGCGTAACCTCCTGCAGACCCGAGGGGCCTCTCCCCATCGCGATCGTTAGGTGTCATTTTGTTGTGCTAAGCCTGATGTTTGTCACCAGTAAAGGGCTCTCAAAAGTGTATTGGCACCTCTGAACAGCCTGCGAATGCGGAGCTCTCAGTAGGGACACGGATCCTGCCCGGTTCCAGGACAACTTCTCAGTGCTGCTGGGCTCCTGCCAAGTGCGAGCTGTGCTGGGGCCCTGGGTGACCTAGATCTGGAGGACAGCTGAGGAGGAACGGGATCCTGATGGAGCAGCTTCTCTCCAGGACAAGAAGCTCACAAACAACCTGGGGAGGAGGGAAAACAGGCCCTCGGGCCTCCCGCCCCCTGCAGGCAGCCAGCCACCTCCTCTGCTAATTGAAAACAAAAAGGGACACTTGTGAAATTCTGCCCTGAGTGCCATCGTCACCTCCTGGGGCTCCTGGGCCCTTCACTGTGTTTATGGATAAATCAGCACATGCTGTTTTGGCCATGGGAGAGAGGTCTGGAGCAGCAGACTGCACCCCCCAGAGAGGGAGGCCAGGAGCACCACACAAATTGCACAACACAATTCTGTCATCTGTCCCCTTAGCCGAAGGCCCCCAGGAAAACAGAGGCAGCTGACACTGGGTGGGAAGGCCATCTGGTAGCAGCCCTGGGGGGTATAAGCCATCCTCAGAGGTGCTGTTTGGACTCCTCCGATGCACAGGGGACGACAGTGTCTTTGTGACCGCTGGCCTCAGTTCCCCTATTTCCAGGGCACATCAGCATGCAGAGATGAGTGGCCTCCTGGGACGCTCTGCCCTGTCCTGTATTTTCAGTCACAAGTTCTCATCTCCTTTACAGATGGGAGGCCGACCGAGTGGCTGCTGTCTCCCTGTGTCCCCCTGGCGACTCTGGCCTCTGTCTGAGACTGTGTCGAAAGGGATGCTTCAGCTGTCCCAACATGGCATTGAGCAATGTGTCCCCTGGGCTACTTGTTAAGATCTGGGGACTGTGTGACCAGGTCTCACCCGGCACCATGCAGGGACAGGCCAGCTCAGGCCCCTCTCCTGTGCCTTCCTCCTGCTACACGAGCTCCCTGCATTTCTAGAAGAGAAGCCAGTGGAGTACCTTCCTGCTCCTGTTCCCACTTGGTTCTTGAGCTGCCCCAAGCAGTGGCTTTGGGACCCTGGGGACCTGACCCTGTGCGGCAGCTGAACAAACACTGTCAGCTCTGTGCTGAGGCTAGTGATGCCCACGGGGGATCCCTGCTTGGCCTGAAGACTCAACATGTGTCCAAGTGTGAATATTCCTTACCCATGGATCTGCTGCAGAGTTGCCCCTCGGGGTGCCAGGAGTAGGGGAGTCATCGAGCAGAGGGACAAGATGTGCGTGGGATTCTTGAGCAGCCCTTCAAGAGGGTCCAAGACCAGCTGGATGACCAATAACCCAGTGACTAACCTCAAATTCACCCCGCAACAGTACACCCAGAAAATGGGACTGGGAATCCTTAGGATAGAACTTTGAGGCCCGTATTCTCCCCTTGCCTGGTCACAAGCTGTCACCTTCCTGGTATTTCCTTGAGTCACCTGGGCACCTTGGAAGCCCCTGGGTGGGGTGTCGTCCTCTCTTCTCCCCTCCCCAGGTTCCGACTGGCTCACAAGGGAGGGGCTGGAGGGCAGGGCAGGGTGAATGGGCTCCCCACAGCCCTGATGAAGGGTGGCTTCTGGGTGTGCCATGTCCCTCTTGTGTGGGTGTCCACTTGGGCTCTGTGCCCAGGCCTGGGTAAACACAGGGTTGTACTCTTACCCCTGGCATGAGGTCCTTTAGCATTGCCAATTTCCAAAACGAGAGCATTTCCCTTGAATTCCAAGCATTTTGGGTTAAGGACACACTTGCAGGGATCCGCAGAATCTGGATTGCCCTTCCACTACCAGCTGTGTGACTTTGGGCAAAGCATTTAATGTCTCTGGGCCTTACCCCTGGCTGGGGTGCTATCGCGTCCTTCATAGGTTGTTTGGTAAAATGGGATTCTCTGACAGTGTGAAAGCATGAAGCCAGTTTCTACATCGTTGGCCCCTGTCTTTCTTATTCAAGGGGGAACGTGGGTGGAAATGGCTTTGAAGAGCAGCACTTTGAAGAGGGGAGCGGGCGTGTGGGCTGGGGGCTCCTGCAGCCCTCTGATGTGAGCCTGAGAGCAGCGGCATGTAAGAAGAGGAAGCTCTCTTCTGCACCCACTTCGCATGCTTGGGTGCTGGGCTAGGCTGCAGATCCCCAGCCCAGAGCCCTTTCCCCAGAGCTGACTGCCAGGTGGAGAGTGACATTTAGGTGATTCCTGATTTTGAAATACAGGAATCAGTCAAAAGCCAAGCTCACTAGTGTGAGTGGTTTAATGAGGGCCGGTGCCATTGCTGGGTTTGGAAATCCACAACAGGATGCTCTGGAGACTGGCATGGGGCCAGTCCTCTCCGGGCCTCTGGAGGAGGAGCCAGGCTGTTGGCAAAAAACAACAAACAAACAAAAAATAAATAAAGAAAACAACGGACCCCACAGCTCTTGCTTCTTGCTCTGACTCTTCTGGATGTGGATGGTAATGGCCGAGGTGGCATTCAACTAACTCGCGGCAATCTTTCAAGGCTCCTCAGGTTGTATTATCTCAACACCCAGGAGGGGACACCCCGATTCCTTGGGATGCACATGACCCACTTCCTAGAGGTTGGTCTGAGGATCGTAGCGTTAGTGTTATGGGGGTACCTCCTATAAATACAGATCCCTGGGACCCCCTCATAGACAATTTGGTTGGGTTCGGTTCTGGGAATCTGCTCTAAACACAGATTCCCAGGTTCACCTTAGCTAAACAAAGAATGAGGAAAGGCGACCCCCTCTGTGAAATGTAGTGATCGGGGCCTCTGCTGGGGATGCCTTGTCACATTTGTCCAGACTCCTCCTGAGCTGGGGACCCAGGTCCTCATTTCGCAGATGCCTCCCCTCGGAGAAGAGCTCAGAGGAGAAGGCGCCTGGCCTTGCTTTGAGCTTGTCCTCCCTCCGACTTGGAAAAAGGCAGCCACTTTAACCCAATAGAAGGTAACTTGCTTCTTCCTCTGGCATACACCCAGTCACGCTTGGGGACACATGAAGGATACACCACCCACATGCTGAACCTGGATTGTGCGCACAGTCCTCCACGACACAGCTAGGAACAAAGTGTTCCCGGCCCTGCATGCTCAGCCCCTGCCACCGGGAGAACCTGTTTGCTCACTCTTGGCCCAGAGGACAGGAGCCAGCAGGGCTCACCAGAACAGCACTGCCGCACACCTGGGAAGGCCTTGCCCTGGTTCGGGTGCACTTGGAAGGCTACTCCAGCATCTGGATGTGCCCATGGTGCCTCCCAGCCTGAGGGTCACGGCAGTCACCTGGTGCCTCACCTTCACCATCCTCCGCACCCCCCACCCCGGGATGGGTGTGTCTGCACTGTTCTTGGACTTGTTCAGAGGCTGAGAGGATCAATGCCAAAGAGGCTCGGGAACATGAATATGCTTGTCATCAGGGGTCAAGGACACTGGATTCCACCTAATGAGCTAGCAAGTTCTGGTCCGGTGTTTCTGCTACCAGACCAAAAAATATCCCCAGACAGGGTAATTCTCTCTCTTACTTTCTTTCTTCCTTCCTTCCTTCCTTCCTTTCTTTCTTTTTTAAACTCCTATTTACTGAAAAGGAGACTTTAGCCCTTATAACCCTTCCACCTTTGTATCCCATACGTCATCTTTCTTTGTCCCCAATAATAGTAGTTTCCAAACTTGTCAGAAGTACAGATCTTTTCTAAGTGCATGTGTGCACACGTGCATGCACACACACACACACATGCACACACACACAAGGAAAAGTAACTCTATAGAAGTAAGGGCAAAAGACAGGAAAAGACATTCCGCAGCAAAGAAATACGAATGTGAAAATGTTCATGAAAAGCCGTTTAACTGTATTCATTAACCGATGAATGCTAATTAAAATTGAATATACCATTTCATTTCTCACGTCAACAAAATCGAAAAGTTTTACCATGTTCTCTTGGTAAAGCTCTGAAGAAACCAGCACTTTTGTTTACTGTTGGAGAGATAGCAAGAATCTCTATGTGGGACAACTGAGCAATATCGCCCCAAATTATAGATGCATTTATTTCCCAGTGAAATTTCTATAATCAGTTCTTATTTTCCCCTTTAAAAAATTCAGTGTGCATTTACAGACTCCAGGAAAGACAGTTATTCCTGTTTTAAATATTAAGTTCATGAGCAAGTCACAGGGAGGGGCTCCCGCTGGTTCATCAGCTTGCTTTATGTTTGGAAGAGACCCAGGTGCATCCTCCCAGAGCACGCTATTTCTGTCTGTATACTGATCTTAGTAAGGAAGTAATTTGAATAGGCTATACATGCCAGAAGAGTCAGTGTATAAATCCCAGCTCTTAAAGATACTAACTTTAGGGCTGGGTGCTTGCCTGTCATGCAGGAGGCCGTGGGTTTGATCTCCAGCCCTGGGGGCGGGGAAGGTACTGACTTTATTGGTCCACAGCAACAAGAACACTGGTCTCGGAGCTCTGCCTTGTGATCTTAAATAAATGATGTTGGTCTTTACTTGTGTGCACAGAGGAAGGGTTGTGTCATAACCCGAGAGAAAGAGGCCAATGTGGGCTGGTTGGGTTGCTTTGGTCCTGATGGGGCAGGAGACCTCCAGCTTACATCATCCATTTCTGATGTTCTGGGGTCTCCAGAATGAAGACACTGAGCACCACGAGCAGGCAAGTGAGAAGAAAGGTGCAAAGCAGATGGTTAGTGATTCCCTGGGGAGAGGACCTGTGTCTTTGGGGTCTGACCCGCATGGACAGCTGGACGGAGGAGGTCCCCCTGGCTCTGCTGGAGAAAAGCCCAGGAGCTCAGGCAGGGAGAAGGCCTGACCTGCATTCCACCTGCTGCATCGCGAAGTTGATTTCTCTCCCTATTTGCTGACGACATGATTTATATTTAGATGACCCTCCAAAACTCCACGAAGCTGATTTCTCTTCTTCCCACCCCAAGGAAGGCTGCTTTGGTTTGAAAGTGCCCACCCCCCAAATTGGGGGTTGGAACCTTAATCCCTAATTCATATGTTGGTGGAATTTGGAGGAGTGGCCTTTGGGAGATACTCAGGGTTAGATGAGATCAGGAGGGTAGGACCCATGATGACGATGGTGGCTTTCTAAGAGGAGAGAGACCTGAGCTGGCACCCTTGGTCTGTCTCACCAGGTGCTGTTCTTACCATGTTATGACGCAGCAAGGAGACCCTCTGCAGACACTAGCCCCATGCTTTTGGACTTCCGGGACTTCAGAACTGGGAACCAAATAAGCCTCTGTTCTTTATAAATTACCTGGTCTCAAATATTTTGTTATAGAAACAGAAAGTGGACTCGGGCTGAGGAACAGGAGTGGACTTTGGAGGTCGTAGCTCAGGTGATTGTGAGGAGGCTGGGAACAGTCTGGGTCTATCTGATCTGGCTCTCTGGCTGCCATTTGTCAGGTCTGGGCTGGCCCACCTGGCTCTGCCCAGCCTGTGCTGTTGCCTGTGACGTAGAGAGTGGCTTCCATTCCCTCTGTCCTCTCAAAGCCTTCCTGTGAGTGGGGCATCTTCCCTCTCCATGCCTCACATGTGTCCTGCAGAGGTGAGGAAATTCATCCAAGCCTCATGACTACTGTCAAAAGACAAACTGGAACAAATCTAAAGATCTTAACTGGCTTTTGTTTGCAATCCTAGAATTGGGCAATACCTCACCCTATGCAGCAGGGGTATCCTACCAGGCCGAGCGGAGGAGGTTGATGCTACAGACCCAAGAAGGCAAAGAAAGCAGAAGAAAGGAACAAAAAGTGAATCCGTCATTAACAAAAGTTACTTTCCTCCTAGGGCAAAAGCAGAAGGGACTTCCTTGTCTTGCTGGGTCAGGGAAACAGGGCCTGTTTCCGGCCGTTGTTTTAACCTGGTCCATTTCAGACTCCAGTTTGAGTTTGTGGTACCTATCACAAGTAACTCCATTCTGGTCTATTCTGCGGGAACCTAATGCTGAAGCTTAGTCCCTGTACACTGGCTTCCTGTACATTTTATTTAAAACTAGGCAATGGCGAAGTGGGACATAACACCAGGCCCACCCTACCTACAGGTAGGGCTTGATCAACCCTGCCCATTGTCTGCCCAACATGGGAGAAAAGCAGAAAGAGGGGTCAAATTCAGGCATCAGCACTTGGGACTGCAGCGGGAGGGAGGAGGCTTCCTGTCCAGACCTGTCATCAATATGCAATGTTACGGTTTGCGCATGAGGTGTCCCCCAAAGCTGGGGAGTATGCCGTGGGGATTCTATGTCTTATGCCCCTGGCTCCTCCTTCTCTCTCTCTGCTTCCTCTCATGAGTTGAGCAGGTTTCGTCCACCATTCTTAAACCAGAATGTTCTGCCTCACCTCCAGCCCAGAGCAATGGAGTTGGCCCACAAAGCCGAGATCTCTGGAACTGTGAATCAAAATAAACTTTTCCTCCTCTAAGTTGATCTTGTCAAGTGTTTGATCACAGGGACAACGAGTCTGCTCACAAATGAACATCTTAGGATCTAATATGGAGAGCAGGGCTGGGCTTCGACAGGGACCTGGCCACACGGGTAGAGAGGATGACGAAGGGGGCTCAGGGGCCGTGGGACACCCTGCCCCAGCAGTCTGAACTTCCATGCTCCTGTCTTGGGAGCTATTATGGGGTGTGAGTAGTTGCTGGGCTCCAGCCTCACTCCACTCTGGGCTTGTTTCTGTCCCCAGAGTCAGTTCTCAGTGGGACAGTTCTCAGGGGGGCATGCTGGAATTGTTGGGTGTTGTTTTGGTTGTTTTTGGCTGATGATGGGGACTACTGGCTGCCTGTGGACAGGGGTGGGGTGCTTGAAGTTCTCCAAGGCAGACAGAGCCCTGCACAAACCACACCATAGCTCGCTTTGACCCTCGATGTCGGCTCAGACGGAAGTCCTGAGCGTGTGGATCTGCTCTGTGCCCATCTCTCGGGTGGCTGCAGGAGACATGGAATTTACCAGAAATGCAACTGTGATGTCGATCAAGGGAGGGTCTAGACTCTGTTTTGCTCTGAACTTTGTCAAGCTCTCATCATTCTGGAAGTCTTGAGCACTAGTGAATTCCACCCAGGGCCTTCTTTCAGTAGCCAAAGCAATGCCCACTCAGGAGGCGTCCTCAGAAATCCTACCTGATGCCCACACTGGAGGACTTGATTCGCCATCTAAGGCAGCTGTGCCTAGACATTTACTATCAAAGTAGATGTTATTGTAAATTATTTTCTTTTGGTTTTCTTTTATATCACTGAAGGCATTACACATACTACTTGTTAATCCATCCTGCCAGCTATCTATCTATCATCTATCTTTTCATCCATCCATCCAACCATCCATCCATCATTGTCTATTTATCATGCTCTTAAAAGTATGTATTATCCAAGAATTTCACTGCAGGATAATGAGTGTTCAATTTATTTGTTTTCAGAGGTGACTGATCTAACACTTCACTTACAGATTGTTGCTGGAATGGACCCATAGCCCAGCCTCCCACCACCAGGTTCCAGGGTCTGGGACCTTGGGAAAAGTCACCTGCATCAGGACAACCAAGCCCCTGCTTGCTCTGCCTGCAGCAGCCTGATCTGACCTCCAGGGGAGTGGGCTCTGGCCAGGTGCTCCCTCGACCGTCAGGGGCCTGCATCTGCAGGAGCTGCTGGGCCCTGGCTGATACACCTGCTCCCCGGGAAGCCTCGTGCCCCGCGAGTTCCCGGAGGTGGCAGAGTGTTTGCTTTTGGGACTCTTCAGGGTTGTTGGGAAATGTGTGTTGACACAGGCGATAACAAGGCAGGACGGGAAGTGGGAAGGGAGGCAGGCTCTGGTCAGCAGGCAGCTCAAGGGCCAGAGGACTCCAAGATCCTTGGATGCCTGGGTTCTTCTCAGTGTTATGGGAAGACAGCCCAAGGGATGCCCAGGGCCCCCTCTTGAGTGTTCTGGAAGCTGTCTCTATGATCAAGTGTCAATACTCAGCTGTGAACTCCTCAGCTATCAAAAGCTTCCAACTTTCCCCTTTCCAGGTTCAAAGAGCTCGTGCATTCACCTGAAGTGCCCAATGCCCTTTCACCTTCCACAGAGGTGAGCTCCCGTCCTGTGGTTGTCAGCTTCCCATGTGGCCACCCGCTGGGCCTGGGACCCCTCTGTGAGAGGCCAGGGCTTTGATGTGCGGTAAGGAGCCGCCGATCTTAAGCAATCATTTAACTTCAGCAACTGCTTCCATGTCCTCGTGACAGGTGTGCAGTGAGCAGGTTTCTTTGTTGACTCTGAAATTACCTTTGAGAACAATTCTCGAAATTGAAAAGGGGATCCCCAATTGGAATAAAATCCTGGAAGGCAGTGCAGGTCCCTCCCCAGGAGCCTCTTTGTCAGACAACGAGGCTTTGGTTGTGGACCGTTTGGTGGGTTTGGTGACAAGGGAGGGAGACACCAGATGCAGAGTCCTCATACTCATGTTCTGGTTTATTCTGAGCTGAGCATCGCGGATGCACACTACTTCTGGTTGCTAGAGTCCTGACGACTGTTGTTCTGGGGAAACCTCTGATATGGAGGGTGCATGTGTGTCTGTGTGTGCCCAGGAGCTGTGTGTGTATGCGTGCACCTGGGTACATGAGTGGTGTGTATGTGTGTTTGCTTATGTGCGCGTACGTATTGGGAGGGACATGGAGGGGCAGGCGGACGATGGACAAGCTGCCAGCAGACCTCTGCAGCTCTCAGCGATTTAGTGGGATTTACAGGAACTGGTTCCAGCATTGAGAGACATTTGGAGGCCTCCATCTATGTCTTCCAGAAACTTCTTAAATTATGGACAAGCTTGCTCCCATTTGAAAGAGGTGGACACAAACTGACATGACAATCCCTCTTGTATCTTTGCAGGCAGACCTGGGGCTTTACTGGCACATCTGTTTACTCCCCCATGGTGTGTGTGCATGTGAGTATGTACAAGTATGAGCCCATGAATACGTGTGTGTGTGTGTGAGTGTGCACGTGTGCATGTGTGTGTGTGCCTTAGTTCCCCAGGCCTTCGGAGGGTGGGGAGGTCAAAGGATGATCCCTCCTTGGACCTGCTGAGGTGCCCAGCTGCCCCACAGCTGGACTTGAAGCCGGTGGCCCTGTGTGTGCCTTGGGATGGGGGACAGGTTGGGTGCGGGGAGGACAAGAGTTCTCTGTCAGGGTGTCAGCACCCCACTGTGTGCCCACCCCCTTTCTTTCTGGCTTTAGATGCTCAGTAGCTAACCCAGAGGAGATGGGAGGGGGTGCTCCTGGGAAAGGGCCTTTGGGGAGGGAGGGACCTCCGGTAGGAATGGGGGAAATGCCCCCTGCTCCCAGGGAGGAGGAACAAAGGGTGGGGAGCTGATAACCTGCGGCCCACAGGGACAGAGAAAGGGAGGAGCACACAGGGAGGAAGGCTGGGGGCCTGGTGAAGAGCTGACCACCGAGCCCTTAGACTCTGCCCTTAGACAGGTCCGGCAGTGCTCTGGGGGTGAGACGGAGCCTCCCTTGTCCCTGTGTGCCATGCTTTGCCCCTGGGGCCTGGGCCAAGCCTCCCTCCCATGCTCAGTGACAGAAGCATCCTCAAGGGAGAAAGCAAGAAAAGAGAGACTCCTCCCCTCTACCACAGGGCCCAGGGAAGCAGGAAGACCACAGAGGGAGGGTCCTGTGGGTCCCGACACAGGGACTCTGGACGGCCACTAACTGTGTTTCCTAGGGGGCTGTAGGCATCCATGGTCCTGACTGGGAGGGGTCTCCTGGGTCTGAGATCAAATTTCCTATCTGTCTACATGACAGGCAAGATCCTAGATTTAACTTTAAGTGAATTTAAACACAAATAATGTAAGGCATTTTTGTGCAAACTAAGATTCGTGTTCACTGTGGGGACTGCCTCATCTGTGCCAAGGAGCCAGAAGCATCTGGGCTCAGGACACAGGCTCAGTGGCTTGTTGCTGCAGGAATGGCTCAGATCCATGACTCCCTTTCTGGCCTTGACAGAGACGGAGCGGGTGGGCCTCCCAGGAGGGATTCACTACTCCAGAGGCACTTCTCAGCCTTTTTCGTAGCTGGAGATTTGAAAACAGACTTACAGGTAAATCTGAAGTGCAGGGAACACACCAAAGGGTATCTGTCACTTATATGTACAGATGGGGTAACTCCAGTGGCAAGGGACCAGCACCCCAGCTGCTCAGGCCTCTGAATGGTTCGGTAACCTTCTTCCCCACTCTCTGACTTTACCTGCAACGACCAATGGCCTGAATTCTGTGACCGTCATTACCTTGTGTAGTTTAAAGTTTTACTGTGTATGTGTGAGTCAATAGGCAGTGGATTGCTAAATTGTGCCAGCTGTTGAAATTTTTTTGTTTCCTTTTTCTATAATGCTGGGGATGGAATCCAGGACCTGGTGTGGGGTGGCCAGCACTCTACCCCTGAGCCCCAGCCCAGTGTTTCTGAAGGTTTGCAAACAAATTCACACTGTGTAGATTCTGTATCTTGTTTTTTCTGCTCATGAGCTGAGTGCATGTTGAGGCAGACATCTGTTGATGGATAATTGCACTGTGCTCCCTTCTAGAAGTTATTCAGGACATGTCCAGGCTTTTGCTGGAGACAATGTCCATCTGAATATCCCCTAAAGGGAACAGATCTCAAAGCCTATCTTCTGTGATTCAAATCCTGCCTCTCAGCCCTTGCCTGTGGGTCTTCTGTGCTCCAGGGTTCTCAGCTGTAAATTGCAGATAACAGTGCCTGCCTCAGAGGGCTCTGAGGCTGACCAAGCGAGTCAATTTAGATAAAGCCCTTGAAATGGCCATTTGCTTGGGATCAGTTTAAGGTCTAGATACAGTGGTGATTGTGATGATGGTGGTGATAATGGTGATTGTGGTGATGGTGATGATAATGGTGATTGTGGTGATGGTGGTGATAATGGTGATTGTGATGATGGTGGTGATAATGGTGATTGTGGTGATGATGGTGATAATGGTGATTGTGGTGATGGTGGTGATAATGGTGATTGTGGTGATGGTGATGATAATGGTGATTGTGATGATGGTGGTGATAATGGTGATTGTGATGATGGTGGTGATGATAATGGTGATTGTGATGATGGTGGTAATGATGGTGATTGTGATGATGGTGGTGATTTCGGTGATGGTGATGGTGATCATAATGGTTATGGTAAGGAGAGTGAAGGTGATGATGGTGGTGACTTTGGTGATGATGGTGGTGATGGTTATAATAATGGTGATGATGAAGATGCTGATGGTGGAGGTGTTGGTGGTTGTAATGATGAGCACTTCCTGGGAATTTATTAGAACCAGCCTTTATAGGTGTGATCAAGTTAAAATGAAGTCATGGTGGTAGACTCTCGACTCCTAGAGGACTGGTTCTATGTCCTTATAAAAAAACAGGAAATTTGGGCACAGATACACACTCAGGGAGAATGCCACCAGGACCTGAAGGCAGAGATCTGCAAGCGAAGGAATATCAGAGATGGCCAGACATGCTGGACGCTGAGAGCCAGGCCTGGGACAGGTTCTCATAGCCTCAGAAGGAAGCAACCCTACCTGTGATCTCAGGCCGCCAGCCTCCACAGGAAACCTGTTGTCGAAGCCACCTGGTTTGTGGTGCTTTGTTACAGCAAACCTTGCAAGCTAACATAGTAGCATTGTGAAGAGATTGATTTTTTAAAAAATAGTTTTATATGTTATTAAGCTTTTATTGAAATAATTTGCACTATTTTAGTATTCAGTCTAAAAAAGGGGAAACCTAGAGGAAAACATTTTAGGTAGCACTGTAACACAGACACTGTGCAAAGGACTAAGACATCAAGGGCCAGACTCAGGAGGGATGGGTTATAAAGAGTGTCCTGCTTTTTTTTTTTTTTTTTTTTTTTTTTTTTTGGTACTAGGAATTGAACTCAGGGGCACTCGAATCACTGAGCCTCATCCCGAGTCCTATTTTGTACTTTATTTAGAGACAGGGTCTCACTGAGTTGCTTAGTGCTTCACTTTTGCTGAGGCTGGCTTTGAACTTGCGATCCTCCACCTCAGCCTCCCGAGTTTCTGGGATTATAAGGCGTGCGCCACGGCGCCCAGCTAGTGCTCTGCATTTTTAACCACAGTTGTTTAACGTTAATGTGGATGAACAACGGCTATTCTTTGTGGAGCCTTAGCATGTGTCTAGTGTATGTATTATTTTGTAGGCTGATTTGTTAAGAAATTGGCTGAATTAAATCTGTAACATACACAGAACTATGTTCTTGAAATACTGTTTTTCCAGCATGGAGAAAGTGGAAGATGGTAAGGCAGCCACGGTAGAGAGTTGTCTGCTCAGAAGCAGAAGGCATCACATACCCATGATGGATTTTGGTCATGAAGCTTAGCTTCAACTAAAAAGGCTATTGCAGATCAGAAACTCGACTGTGCAAATGGAGACATTCCAGCTCTAGAAAGTACCAGATGCTGCTGGTGAACACAGATTTTCAGATGACGCCAGATTCTCTGCTTCTGCTGGTGAGAAGGGTCTGAGCAAATTACAGGTCTCTGCAGCAGAGAAAGCCCGGTTTAGCATGAGCAGCTAATCACAGCAGGGAAATGCCTGCTAGCATCGGCTCCGTGGGGTGCAGCCCCCAAAGCTGGATTCTTCTCTGCTACCACCACATGTCAGTTGTGGGCTGCGCCCCTAGGACTGCTGCAGACCCCAGCAGCTTGCTGCCCTTTTCTTTCTGGATTCTTGTCTCACGAATTCGAAGAATGCAATCCATGAACAATGAAGAGTGTGTGAAGAAGGGTAGGATTTATTCCAGGGAGAAGAAAATAAGCAGAGTTCTCACTCAGCAAGAGGGATGTGATAGCAAGTTTTCCATTTAGATGTGCTAGTCTAGGGGTTGAGAAAGCAACCGGGTAGAGTCAGTTAAAATCTAGGTTACACAGGTATTGGGAAGGTGCCAAGCCTATTAAAATCTATGCTAAAAAAGTATTGGAACAATTGAAGGCTATTGGTTCACCTGTGACCTTCTGATTGGCTGTTCTCTTTTTAGAAACTTTCTATTCTGGTCCCCCTCCAATTCTGTTTTCACGCTTCCCCAGGACAAACGCCCTTTTCCTGCCTCTGTGGGACAAAGGGTTACCTGGGATGTTTCTACAGATTAATTTCATGGAGTGAGTGACCTTTACATTTTTAAAATGGAGCCCATTACCCTAACTGCCTGGCTTATTCATTGGGACCCTCTGGCACAGGTCACTAGAAAGATGTAATGGAGACTGGAGGCAGACTAGGGAAGAGGACAGGGCTTCCTAGCCTCCTTGCCTTGGTTCTTGAACCACCCCACAAAGAAAGGAGGCTCTTCCACAGATACTGGTTGGAGGTGTGTCCTTCCATGGGTGGTGATTCACGGTCCCCCTGGAGCTGAAGACAGCTCTGGGTGTCACAGGGAGTGGAAGTACCCTTGGTCAGTGTGCATGCCCCCGGTGTGTTCACCTGAGTGGGCACACGCCCACGTGGACTTCCCTGCAGGGTGCACTGCCCCAGTGTGTGCATCTCCCCAGTGTGCACACGGGGGTGCAGTGTTCACACCCCACAGTGCATGAATCCCCGTTTGCACGTCTCCTCGTCACATGCAAGGTGCCCAACCAACTTTTCCAACGATGCCTCTACAGGCTCCTCCTCCAAGTCCATGTTAAAACAGTTCAGCAGACTCCAGAGCTACCTGAGCAGAGGTGGTGAGGGAGGACTGATCAATACGGGTATGTGGCCCCTTCTGGGGTCCACCCTCATCCCTGTGATCGCGGAGCCCAGGTTGGTGAGGGCCTGGCTGGACAGAGCTCAGGGGTGGTCCCAGGCAAGTGAAGATGCCCCAGGCAGTGAAGATTCCTGGGGTCACAATGGGGGTCTTTACACCTACAGGTCAGATTGAGATCGCAGGTCTCTCGCTCCCAGTCAAGGGCTCCAGGAAGTTCACAGCCCAGAGCACTGGGCTGGACAGCCCTGCTGGGAGGAGTCCTAGGCTGCCTGCTCCTGCCTCCCCCACCTGCATCCTGAGTTCTGCCCAGCAACCAGGCCACCCTCCATCTGCCGTCTGGGGTAATGAGCTAACCCGCTGCTGCTGGCACAAGCGACTTTCATTCTTCTTTTCACTGGGATAACCCTTTCAGCTCCTCATTGTCTTTTGCTAATGGCCTTAAAACGTGCCTGCCTGTTACCTTCCCCAGCCTGCATCTCCTCCAACTCCAAGGGTCTCCTCTGCTTAGTCCTGGCCAGGGGTAGAGATGGAGGTGGGGGCTGCAGGGGCAGGAATGCAGGCCTGGTGCACAGGGATGCGCGATGGCCACCCGCCTTCAGCTGCAGCCATTAGCAGGGCCTCAAATGTCACAATATTTTATGGGGTGCCCCTCCCTCAGCGCCCTGGCCGGGTCGCCACATGGCTTGTCTTCTGTGCCTTTTCAAGCCCTACCATCAGAGAGTGTATGGCTGTCCCTGGGCCTGGACAGATGGCCGAGGTGCCAGAGGTGGGCTGGAAGCTGCGGCTGGCCCCAGGCCCTCATAGGCACTCATTCACCGAGATGACCCTGTCACCCCCTGAGGGCAGAGGAGACAGGCTGCACTGGCTGGATTGGCTTTTAACCCTTTCGAGGGTGAAGGGCAGGGATCTTCAGGGGCAAAGATTTCATCAAAATCAGCCCTCTATGCTGGCCCTCGTTATTAGCCGTTTGTGCAGCAAAAGGGGAGCGAGGTCTCGAGTTATTTGTACTGCATCTGGTAAAACGGATAATTCACTTCTTTTGGGGGGTTTGAAGGCTCCATGGTGGTGTGTGATTACCAGCATTAGGAAGTAGTAGCCTACAATAATGAGAGCAATACACGGTCATTCATTTCCTTTTTTGCTTAACTAGAGAGATGGATTAAAAAAAAAAAAAAAAAAAAACAGCCATTCTTTGTCTGTATAGGAAATGTCTAAACAGAAATTATGGGGACAAGGTTCTTATTGAAACCTTGGTGGACCCAGCTTCCCAGAAGCACTTTAGCATCTGTAGGGGGCTACAGGACACAGGCCAGGGGAGCTGACCCCCCGAACCCCCGGCACTACCCTCTGGATAGCCAGCCACAACCTGGCTGAGGCTGTCACTTATGAGTGCAATCCATAGGCAGCAGTTCCCTGAGGCTTGTGTGTGCCTGTTCCCCTTGCAGGGCCCAAGCACGCGTCCCAGACGGGCTGCTGGCTTTGTCATTTGAGGCACAGCTTTCTCCAGATTTTCCAATCTTCAAAGCAATGACATGCCGTGTCAGATCTGCCCATAGTCCAGGCACGTGGCAGGCGTCCAGCATGCAAATGAATCGGACACTTTGCCCACAGCCTGGGGCACCCAAGCCAGCCAGCCCACACCCTTGGGAGGCCCAGCAGGTGCCCGCACAGGCAGGTGTGCAGCTCACCATATGCTCTGGTGAGCATCAGGTTTCTGCCAGCAACTTTCAGTTGCCCACCAGGTGAGATAAAGTGAGTGGAGAGGGGCCGCCACCAACCTGTGGCTGCTTGAAGTCCTGCAGGCAGGGACGGCCCTGAACTCCCAGCCACAACAGGCAGAGTGACAGATGTCAAGGTGGGGATGTCCAACTGCAGCCTGGCTGGCAGAAATCGTCAAACCAGATCATTGTTTTCAAAATCTGCATTTCAGAAAGAGGGAGCATTTAATAGCCAAGAGCCTTCCAAATAAATGCACAGGGAAGCTCAGACTTGGGGCAGGAAGTCTAGGGTAGGAGTTCTGGACTTTGCCCCCATCAGAGCCACCTGGGAAGCCTTAAAAATGCCAATGCTTGGGCTCCTCTCTGGAGCAGTTAAATAGGCCCTCTGGAGTCAGGACCCAGGCATTTGCAAATTTTGGTTCTCAAAACCCATGAGGTTTCCCACTTCCCAATACAGTAGCCACTGGTCACGTGGCTACTTAAATTCACTGAAATGATTTTTTTTTTTTTTTTTTAAAGAAAGTTTGTCAAGTTGCATCAGCTGCATTTCCTGGGCTCCGGTGGCTGCATTGATCTGTACACATGAACCTTCCATCACTGAGAAAACCTGCAAAGGGCAAGGGTCTGGAGAGAATCCCCACAGTCCCTGCTTTCCTGGCGGGGGGAATGACACTGCACCGGGGAGGTAACATACTGGTTCAGGGGGACTGGTTCCCCTGCAGCGCAGGGGAAGTAGCTAGTGTCTTGAATCCTTATTCCCCAATGCCTTAGGCTTCTGGGGTGCAGGTGTGCCCAGACAAAGTCTCCAGACCTAACAAGGTGCCACTCAGTACACAAGCTGCCCCCCAGATGCCTTTGGGGCACCCCCTTCCCAGTCCTAAGTTAACCTTGTTTGGTCCAACCAATGGGATCCTCTTGTCCCCTAGTCATGCATGCACGGGGACACCCTTCTCCGGAATCAGACTTATTGCTAGAACTTCTAGAAAGCGCTGATGCCACTAAGCAGCCCCTGATCCCGTGGATATCCCAGGTGCCAGCAGTCCCAGGTGGGCACACACTGGCACACGGGCTCCCGTGTGCCTTTGCCTACCTATCTGGGTCTCACTGTGACATTTATCAGATGATCATTTTTGTAGTACAGCGACCATGCCACACGTCTGGGATCTCTGAAAAATTGTTTCTCCAAATGGCCCAAGTGCAAATCAAAGCATGTGTGGCAGTGAATGGGTGCAGACAAAAAAATGCCTTTGGGGGGTGGGGCAGGGCGGCTTTTCTAACAGGGCAGGATTTCACAGCACGTGCTGCCAACTGTTGCAAAAAAAAAAAAAAAAAAAAAAAAAAACCTAAGAAGAAGAAAGAGAGGGCGAGATGCACATATTCCTGCAGCCCTGCAAGCTCCCTCTTCCTCCCTCATTGTTCCCCGGAGCAGCAGCCGGCCCGGCCAACAGCTGTGCGTGGCGTGTATCACTAACAGCTGCTTTCTCCTGGGGTGAAATTAAAAGATTAGGGGGTGTGGGCACGTGCTGGCCTCCGGAGCCCAAACAATGCTTGATTTAGGGTGAAACTAGTTGGGGAGGCTGACAAAGGAGGAGGCTCCAAGTTGGCCAGGGGTCAGCAGGGGGGTGGTGCTGGCTTTGACAGAGACAAAAGGAGGCAGCGGGCGGGGGCAAGGGCGCGGGGAGACGGGCCCGTGAAAAGAGGCCTCGGGAGCAGCTGCTCCTGCCCCAGAAATTTGAGACGGGTCTTTTCACAAACACAAATGCGGGAGAAGAATGGGGAGCCAGGCTTAGCTGAAATGGCTCGTTTGCAAATGAAAGGGAGATTGAGAGCCCCTTCCATTTTCCAAGTTTTACCTAAGAGGACGGAACATGATTAGGGCAGCGAGACGTGTGCCGCCGAGCAGATGGGCGAGCCACCCCGGCGCAGGGCTCCGTGTTTACATAACAATCGTGGCCGGGCGGGGCGCCGCCGCCCAGCCCCCTGCACAGCCAGCGTGCGCACTGGTGCCCCGGGTTTCTACGGGTGCAGTGCCAACCGGGGCCCCGAGGGAGGCAGGTCTTGGCGTGAACCTGCATGGGCCTGGCTAAATTAAATGCACTTCATAGCCTAGGAGTCTGCCAACAGGAGTCAGCGGGCCAGACCACGGGCACCCAGGCAGGACGTCTGTCTGACCACTCCAGCTTGCTGCTTTTCCCTGGTGACTGATAAGGATCCGACTGGCCTGGTAGAGGGGGACCGTTCTTCATCAGTGTGTGACCACAGGGTTTTCTTTATAAGAATATGCCAGGGCTCTCCCCAAAGCCCCAGGCCACAGATGCCACCAGACAAAGGATGGAAATAACTATCGGTCGTAGCAGTAAAAGCACCCAATGGGCTGCAGTGGCTTCCCACGTACCTTGAAGGTGGCAGGGAAGTTTTGTGGATTTGCACTGAAAAGGTGAAACCTCACTTCTGAGGATATTCCTGCCCCAAATATGCAGACTGAGCTAAACCTGAAGACACAGCTGACAACCCTGCATGACCTGTGCTCCCCATGATGCCAGGGTCCCGGAAGACAGAGATGGGGGGGACATCTCTGTGCAGCACTGAGCCAGGTCAGCTGTCTGTGCCTTCTACGGGGCATTGTGGAAACAGCTGGCAAATCTGAATAAGATAAGCAGATTGCATGATAGTGTGGCATCCCTGTAATGTCCAGGTTTTGCTGATTGTGCTATGGATATGTGGGAGAAGACCTCTGGTGTTTCAGGAAATATTCAGTGAATATTTAGGAGAAAAAGGCACATCGTGCCTTTAACTGACTCTCGTGGCTCAGAAAATAGTGCATCTCTCTTTATGTACAGTCATCCTTTCATATCCAAAGGGGACTGGTTTCAGAATCCCCTTGGATACCCAAATCAGAGAATGCTCAAGTGCCAGATTTGCACATTACCCTAAGCACATCCTCTTATATACTTTAAATCACCTCTAGACAACTTCTAATACCTAGTACAGTATAAATGGTAGAGAAAGAGTTGTTGTGCCAGAAATAATGACAAGAAACAAAATTTTTACATGTTCAGTACAGATGCAATTTCTTCCCCTCCCTTCAGATAATTTCAATCTGAGATTGGAGAGAGGAAAAGAGAGAAAAAGTCAACGTGGTAAAATGCTAACATTTGGGAAATCTGGGTAAAGGTCATCCGGTAATTCTTTGCAATATTCTTGCAACATTTTCTGAGTCTGAAATTATGTCCAAGCACAAAAACTAAAAGGAAAAAATGTGGCAATTGAGGTACACAGCATGTGAGTGGTCATTCTGGCGCTCTCCCAGGTACAGGTACACCTGGAAGTCTGCCAATCATCAGGGCCCAGGGCAGCTGAGTGAGGCCTGATAGTCTTAGTTCCTGGTACACCTGCCATGGGGCCCACCGTCCCCCCATGTGGATTGTGTGCAGGAAGAGGCGGTGCTGCTCTTTAGGGGCACCCTTGCGCTCTTGGGCCAGCCTGAAAGGTAGGATGCCCTCCAAAAGTTGACCTGGTGGGGATGCTTGAGTCTGTGCTTTGCGGTCCTAGAAGGCTGTGCAGTAACTGGGTGGGAAGGCTTCCACAGGCCAAGGGGACAAAAGCCTACAGCTGAACGTGGACTGGGGCCAGGGGGGCTCAACCAGCTAACAGGAGGGAAAGGACCCACGACTCAGAGATATTTCCTGCTCCCTCAGTGCCAGCTATGTCTCAGGTGCTGTTCCTGACAGTGAGCTGTTCTCTTCACCCACAGAATTGTTATTACATTATTGTAATGTCTTTCTCTCGAGGTCTCAGCTGACCTTCCTACTGTTTTGGTTTGCCTCCTGTCTATAAGTAAGTGTCACCTAGAGAGATTGTTAAAACATGCCCAGGCTCCATCTCAGAATATCTGCACCTGAATCCCTGGGGATAAGGAAGGGAGAGGAAGGGCCGGGCACTGTCATGTTGTGCAAAGTCCTTGTAGGGGTTGGGTATGAACGTGTGTACCCAACTGCAGGGGAGTCTGGACCCAGCGACCTAGATTTGTCCTTAACAGGAGTGTGTACATGGCTTTCTGCACTCTCTCCTTGCTGCCTGAGTCAGGTGTGGGTGGGGATGCACCCGCCTGAGGCTTCAGAATAAGCCACCCAATGACATGAGGTTGGAGTTACAGAGGAGTCTATTCCAGTCCTGGCTGTTGGCAGGTGCTGAGGTGTGTAGAAACCATGCAGTTGTGTTGTGGGTGGTGTGGTGTGAAAGCATGTGCATCAATTGCCAAGGTGGGGAAGGTGGTGTCTTCTTAGGGCAAGGAGCCTGATGGCGCAAACCTGGAGGTTTCTCCATGACTCCCACCAAAGCCAGTCATCAGGGCCCCAGGGCTGGTGGTGACACAGAGTGAGAAAGCTGCACGGAGGCTCCATAGCCCTGTCATCTCAACCTACAGAAACGAGGATGCTTACTTGGGCGGTTGAATTGCCACTGCTTCCTCTCTCTGGTGTTATGACTTGGATCTGGAACGTCCCCCAGAGCTTGTGTGTTCAAAACATGATCCCCAATGCAGCAAGGTTCAGAGGTGGGGCGTTCAGGCAATGATTAGAGATCTGACCTCCTCATTAGATTAATTCATTTGCAGAATTGATCCATTTGGAGCTGAATGGACTACTGGGAGGTGGGGCCCCCTTGGATAAATAGGTCACTGAGGGCGTGCCCTGGAAGGGTTTGTCATGTCTATGGTCCCTTGCTTTCTCTCTCTGCTTCCTGGCTGCCACAGACAGAGCAGCTTTCCTTTACCACACATCTGCCATGGTGATCTGCTTCACCTCTGGCCCAAAGGAGTGGAGCTAGCCGATCATGGACTGAAGTCTCTGAAAATGTGAGCCAAAATAAACTTCTTCCCCTCTGAGTTGCTCTTGTCAGGTCTTCGGGTCACAGTGATGAAAAACTGACTAGCACGCCTGGCATTGCAGGTAGGTGGCATGTAGGTACCACCTTTGCCTTCTGTTCAGAATGTAGCAGGCTCCATAACACGCTGCCATTGGCTGGGTGTGTTTTTACACCACATCAGATGTGTTAGGATTGTTTCCAAAACAGATGGGGGACTGGGAAGACAGAGTGGACTGGTCAGTTATCCTCCTGGTCATGTCCATGACCAGTACCCACCCCCACTCTCTGCAAAGTGGAGGAGATGCCAGGAAGACCTGAGGGAGCCATAGGATGCCACTTTGGAGTAAGTGATTTAGAAAGGAACGCCTCCAGGGGTATCGGCATCAGCTCTGCCTCTGTTCTGAGGAACGGTGTGTCTCTGGCTCCAGAACTAATGAAATGTGCTCTGTATCTAGGAAGGCACATGGAAGCCTGCCTACTAGAAGCTCCTTGGCTGACACTTGGCTGCACTTGGCTTCGGGTCCAGTTGATGAAAGGGAGCTTGCTGGTTGTGTCCCAACTGATATCCATGCAAAAACAAACCTTAATTTCATATATCTTCAAACAGGGAGGTAGAGAACAAGCAGACTGGAGAAATCTGTCCACCCGCAGCACATCCAGCCAGCTGCCCTCCCAGCTTTGGTATGAAGGCGCTCGTGGATGGTGGTTTGAGCAGAGGATCTGCAGGGCAAAGATGCTGGATGTTGAAGAGAAGTTACTGACTAGAAGAAAATTCTTTCGGTGCTCTTTGGTAAGGTCATTTCAGTTCTTCTCTGAGTCTTCAAATACTTGACTTTCAGCGTCATAGAAAACCTAGAAGTTTTTGTGGGTTCCTCTGCCACATTGGAAATCTCTCTACCTCTCTCCTTTTTAATAGTGCCAGGAGGAGCTGTGTGTTCACCGCAACTCTTCAATCTAGAAAAGGAAATCCTGTCACTGTGGGCAACATAGAGGAACCTGGTCGACATTACCTCAGGTGAAATAAGCCAGGCACAGAGAGACAAATGTCACACAACTTCACTCATTTGTGGAGTGCAGAAAAACTGAGCTCATATAAATAGAGTCTAATGGGCTGGGGTAGAAGGGGACCGGGGTGATGTTGTTCAAAGGGTACAAAATGTTGGTTAGATGGGAAGAATAAGTTCCAGAGCTGTTGTAAAGCAAGGTGACTATCGTTACTATCGGTAGTATATACTTGAAAATTGCTGAGAAAGCAAGTGTTCTTTACACACACAGACACACACGCACACAGACACACACACACAGACACATGGTGATAGATATGTTAAATAGCTTGATGAAGCCAGTTTACAAAGTATCCATATATTGAAACATCAAGTCATACATCATAAATAGATACACTTTTACTTGTAACTTAAATTAGTAAGTTGATTTAAAAAAATGAAAAGAAGAAACAGGACAAGTCAAGAGAAACCTGCCCCGACCTTCACTGTGCCTCCGCAGATTCGGTGGTGGCCTTAGTAACAGGTTGGTTTCAGGGCAGCCACACTGCCTTCCTGGTCACTGGGAGCTGGCATCTGCCTCCTGGGCTGGGGGAGGGCAGCAGGGGGTCAGGGGCTATTGCGGATCACAAGACACCAGAGGCCTTGACACAAAGGCCCAGCTGCTGGGATGACAGCGGCCTGAGGCTGGCTGTGAGGCTCCTGCTTCTGGCGTCCTGGGAGGCGAGGCAGGTGAGGCGGGCCAGCCCTGAGGCTTGCTCAGTCCCTACAGATGCAGGCAGCTGCAGTCATGTGAGGCCGGGTCAGGCACCTGCTTCCCATTCAGACATGGCCTGGAGGGAGGATGCCGGAGGGATCTGATCTTCGCGGCAGAGGGTCGCCCTGTAGGCAGACTCCACCCACTTCCTCCACGAGCCCATCTGAACTCTCTCTGCCCCGTGGTATTTGTGCCACCTGAAAGCTTGATGGCGCGCTCATTCTTCTTTTGTGCTAATAACCCGCAGTGAGTCAGTATAAAATTTAAAACCAAGCTGGGTTTTGGCAAGATGGCGCAGACCTGTGAATCCAGTTACTCCGGAAGCTGAGGCAGGAGGGTCACTGGAACACAGGAATTTGGGGCCCCCAGAGGCACCACAGAGAGACACCCCCCCCCACACACAGAATAAAATGCAGAATCCATAAAAGAGAGAATTCAGAAATGGTACATTGTCCACAAAATGGTCCTGAGGCAGGTGAGTGACTGACTTGGAGTCCTAAAGTCACCCTGTCTGAGCTTTCGTTTCTTGATCTCGAGTTAGGGGACAGGTATAGCCTCACTGCTCTGTTCCAGTGCTTGCAGGCTGCCTAGGACCATGCTTGTCTCCTAGAAGTACAAGAAAGAGTTCTACTAAAACTCAATGCTGTTCCAGAGGATCTTCAGTCACTATATTTTCATACATGCGATTTTCATGTATGTAAACACCAGTGGGACTGGGGAAGGGAACCACAAGTAGACTCAAGTTAAGGAAACAGCATGCTCATCTGATGCACTCACTCACATGTCCTGAAAGCTCTCTCCCGACTCAGCCAACTCCCATGAGGCTTGCTGTTGGTGGCCCAAATCACCAGCATCCCTCCTAGTCCTGACCTTACCTGAAGCAATGGAGAGCGGGTCTGGCAAAATGAATTCCAAGTGTCGTTCTCACAGGGGGGCCTTGGGAAAGGTATGGGAGAGGTCAGTTCTGTTTTGCATTGATCCTGGGTTTCATCTTTGGGATAAGCTCCTCGCTCCTGTGTTTGAGTGTCAGGGAAGTCATGGGATTCAGCTGTGTGGCCAGGCTCCTTGCAATGTGGAGAGGGGAGGTCAGCCAGGGGCTGCCTGTGAGCAGAGCCCCGCATTGGTGATTTCAGGGTGCAAGGTCTTGGAGTCTGAAGAAGAGACCCCAGGGCATCCAGGGTACCTGAGTGGGGAGCAGAGGCCTTGGCAACCTGCAGAGAGCGCTTGGCGTCCTCCTCAGACTGACCAGGCCAGGCTTTCGAGAATGCACCACCTCTTTTGCCAGGTGTCTTCTCTGAGGCATGCAAATTCATTGACTCAACATCTACCACACGTTTAAGCCCTAAGTCCTCAAAACCCACAGATATCCAAAGGTGCAGCTGAATTCACCACAGGGGTGGGCTTGAGAGTTGGAACTTCGTTCTCGTACTTAAAACAAAATCTTATTAAATTTTTTAAATAAGAAAGCACATACTGTGTTATTTCTTAGCCTCAGAGTCAGAGGCTAATTAGACTCGAGTGTCTCCATTGTTCCCAGGAAAGCAAAAGCCAAATGTGCTCCTGGCAGAGGAGGGCAGCAGCGGTGCCTGGTGGGTATCCCCTTTCTTGGGGGCACGGTGAGTCTAGCCAGCAGCTTGGCATATGCTTGGCCTGAGGGCGAGGGGCTGGCAGGGCTCTGGGAGGGGATCCATGTGACACATGCTTGATGGGGGGGTGTTCTCACAGTGAAGCCTGCTTTCTCTTCCAGCACTGCCTTTCCCTGAGCATGCTCTGCTGGGCTGCAGAAGCTCTGGTTCTCTTTGTGCCAACTTCCCCATACAACAGGAGATGAACTTTGCGCATTGTGTGCGGTCTTTGTTGAACTGCAGTGTGACAGCGTTAAAGTACACCTGTATGTTCTTTGGCACCTCTTCCCTCAAGTCGTCTTCAGCCCTGGAGTGGGGATAAATCCTTAGCTGCTGAGAAATGAAAGCCAGCATCCACTTTAACTCCTGTGAATCACCTTAAGGACCAGTGTGTCCATAGCATCCAGCAGAAGTGACTGCTCCCAACCCCTGAAGCAACACCAGGGTGGCCACTGTTCAGTGAAGAAGCACAAGTGGCCCGTGGAGAGTAAGGTCATGGTGAGTACTCAGGCTGGTGATGAGATGCCTGCCTAGCCCCTGGCAGCTCCAGCCACACTCTGATCACACCACAGAGGGTCCTAAGCCACAACCACCCGGATGAGTCTTCCTGAAACTGAGTGACTAAAAAGAAAAAAAAAAAATGTGGTCGTTTTAAAATACTAAGTCTTGGGGTGATTTATCACACGGTGATAGTTGATGGAAACACTCACATTATCCTTCATACTCCAGACCAGGAAGCTTCCTGCTTCCCTGGATGGCCAGGGGACACTTAGATGGCCCAACAGTTCCTCTCCTGCCATTTCCAGCTCACAGCAAGGCCTCTTCAGATTACTGGGCATAAATGCCAAACCCCGTGCCTTGCTTATTTACAAGTACCTCCTTCCTTACTCTCAATTCCTCCCCTGCTTCCAAAGGACTTGCAGGTGCCTTGGCAGGCTCACACAAGAAGGTAAAATGAAATCAAGGACACCGCAGATGAAGAGACAAACGGGAAGAAAAAGAAATTCTGTACATCAGGAACCTGAGATAAAGTGGAATCTGGTCTCATTTTCTTTGCAGCTAAGGATTTTTTTTTTTCCTTTTTCAGAGTTCCACTTCTTGATTTTAAAAAGGCAGCTGAACAGTTCTTCAGGACAGGCAAATTCCTGAAGTGGCATTTTTTGGGGGGGTAGGGGGTTAGGGAAATTAAGTATTTGAACATAAGGATAGGAAGTAACATAACTGTCAATGTTTCCAGGGTTAGTTTGTTTTTTCAAGAAAAAAATTCTATTTTTTTTTTTTAACGTGGTAATTTTTAGTGCCATTGCATGATCCAGACTTTGGGCAAAATGTTTAATTTTCTTCTGGGCACAACATATCTGGTGGCTGGATGGAGCCCAGGAAAGCTGGGAGATAGAATCTGTCTGGGAGGGCACATCCCTGGTGGACCTCAGCAGCCCTTGCTGTGCTTTTGGCAGGAACAGGGTGCAGTCCGGCGAATGCCAGGGACAGATTTTCCGTGCCGTGGATGGAGGCTGGGTCCACGTGCCCTTACAGCCTCCAGACACCGCGAAATGCTAACAGTCTGTTCCTAAATTCTGTCTGAGCTCTGACTCAGGCAGACAGCCCGTCGGCGCTGCTTCTCCCGGAGCAGTTTTGCTGGGCTGGAATAGTTCTGGCTGGAACCCTGTGGACTTGAGCAGGGTACGACCCGATCCGAACTGGCAACTTGGTGACTGTGCTAGTGAACAGAGGGGCAGGCGGCTTGCGGGGCCTCTGAGCGCCTGGGTTTATTCTGGGCGGTCCCGGGCCTCCGGGAGCTGGCCACGCCCCCGAGTAAAGGCTCTGCGTTCTCATTGGTCACCGCGCTAATGATTTCATTTCACAATAAACGGCGGCACCCGGTGCACGTGTTTGTCTCCCAGCGCGCACATAAATCTTCCTTTTCTGACCTGCCTTCCCGGGACACAGGCAGGCACAGCGTCCGGGTGCAGCGCTCCCCATCTGTAAGGGTGTCATTATGGAATTAAACATGTTTTGCCTTTGTTTCTGTCTGATTCTTCCAGCCTGTGCTCACAGAGGAACTGGCACGGGGACTCAGCTAGTTCCACTGGATTCCAGATGTCTGTAAAAGATGTTTGTGTGTCCCCCACCCCCTGTCGCCCCCAATCAGCAAGAGGCTGTCCTGTCTCTTGGAGATTCCCTGGGGTTTGGCTGGAATGGGGTTTGATTGTTCCACCTGGGGCCTTCAGCATCCTCAGGGGACACGAGCCCCTCCTGGGTCTCTGGGGAGGTTCTCCAATGGCCTGCAGAAAGCCCGGGAATGTGAACAAAATCTGGGGAAGGATGGGGGTGCCCCAGGAGCTACTGAGACAGAAATTATCACCTGCATGGTGTGATCTGTAAGGTGGTCCACTTCACCTTTTGAATATAGCTCTGAGGCTAAGTTTTAAAAGGGACCTGCTTTCCTTTTCCTCTTCTCCCTCTCCCCCTCCCTAACCTGGGGGCAGGGAACAAGATTAACTTGAGTTATCTGCTCTAAGGAAGGAGATGTCTGCCAGAGGTTCTAGGAAGTGAATATCTCCCAAATCAACAAGTGAATGTTAACACACCATCAGGGCACCCTGGGACCCCCTGTCGGGACACACCTGGAATGGAGCCTTTGAATAGTACCTTTAAAATCCCCTTGTTCCTCCAGATGGGCAGAATCACAGCCTCTGGGACAGGAGTCCCCTGTGTTTCTCCTTTGCTAGCAAAGCAATAAAACTTCTTTTTCTTTTTTCTCAAAACTGTGTCCTTGTTATTGAATTGGCACTGGGGACAAGGACTGAGCTTTTGGTTACAGATCCAGCTCTTGATCTGCAGGGAAATGAAGAATATGCAATTTTCTTCTCACCTGAGGTTCACACCAGCCACAAGAGCATTGTTAAATTCTGCTGGGATAATAAAAATGCTCCTTTCCGCTAACTATATGCACTCTAGGTAATGCACACCTAGCCAGCTGCTGGCTGTGCCTCTTGCAGGAGGCTCAGACACTAGTTCTAACAACATTATTGGGGTCACTTTCCTGGAAACTGAAGCCTCCCTGCTGGGTCCAATATTAAGGGTACCAGGCTTGCTCTGTCCATCTCTCCATCTTTTACCATAAAGGAGCAAGATTACTGTTGGAAGAGATACGGAGACTTGTCTGTGATCTCAATTCCTCTGTGCTGACTGAATCATACTTCGGAATTCTGATTTGATCCTCAGCAGAGCCTTGAGCCCAGCCCAGGATGCAGATGTCTTCCATGTCAAAGGATTCCCTTGTACATAGGCTTTGTACTGCCATCTCTGGATGCTCCAGGTGACCCTCATCCTTAGGGGACATCTGAGGGACAGGGTAGAGCTGGTGAGGCTCTAATGGTTGTTCAGAACCACATACCCAGGCACCCCCCAAGAGGGATTCAATTATAGCTGCTTTTTCTCATACTTCTCCATGTTCATGATGTGACTGGAAAATGCCTCTTCTCTAGGCAAATCAAAGTTTCCTTGATGATTGGGTTATGAGAGTCTTAATCTAATCAGCAAATGATCCCTGATATGAATTAACTGGGCAGTAACTGTAGGTAGGGTGTGACTGGAGGAGGTAGGTCACTGGGGTTGATAGGGCCCTTTAGGTTTATATTTTGTCCCTGGTGAGTGGAGCTCCCTCTGCTTCCTGTTGCCATGGCCTGAGCTGCTTTCCTTCACGATATCCTTCCGCCATGATGTTCTGCCTCACCTTGGACCCAGAGCTGTGGAGTCAGTCATTTAAGACTGAGCCCTCTGAAACTGTGAGCACCAAATAAACTTTTCCTCCTCCAAAATTGTTCTCGTCAGGTGACAAATAAGCTGACTAAAACACTTGGTAAATAAGATATCAGATGCAGGGTACCCAGAGGGCACTCAAGAAAACTAGTCTACTGGTCAATGATGCTGTGCACTTTCCTAGAAGAACTGGACGCACCTCTAATCCCTCTTCAGGGACTTGTAGCTTGACTGTGGGAATATGACCCGCTGATGGCCCTGAGCTATTCCCTTCTAGGATCAGGATGGCCTCAGCTTCTGGAGCCAGTCTCATCCCTTTCATCAGTGGCCACATCCAGTGCTTCTAGAGTCAGGGGTACAGGTCCAGTTACTTCCTGACAGGGGTGAGTCTGCAGTACCTTCCAGCCCTGGAGCTGCTGCAGGACCAGTCAAAGTGGATGTGGAACCTGCATTCTGCTGTCCGCTCCAGCCCTACCATGCTGTGAATTCCAGAGTACTCCTTAATCTAGCCGTGTGTGCCGATTCATTAGGAGCCTGCTGGGACAGGTGCAGATCAGAGCCGGGTGGCCCAAGAGTTCCCTCCTCCTCCTCTTTCCACAGCTGAGGGGGCTAGTGTAGAGGTGGAATGCAGGCCCACAATGATTCCTGACTTCAGCTCTACCCACCTTCTGGAATATTCACTGGGAAAGGTGGTGGGCACCCATGGGAGGCTCAGCTGCTAGTGCTTCTGATAAAGTGCAGCGAGGGTTAAGGAGACTGTACAGTTGTGTGCCATATAAGGACACTCTGGCCAATGATGGACCATACATAGGGTGGACACCTCATGGGATTATAATGGAGCTGATAACTCCTATTACCTGGTATTTTTCTGTACCTTCTCTTCCTTTAGATACACAAACACTCTCCAGTGTGGTACGGTGGTCTACAGCAGTCAGCGTGGTAATGCACTTTACAGTCATAGCCTAGCAGCAGCCAGCTGGGCTATGTACCCTGGGTGTGCAGTAAGCTAAGTTAGGTAGGTTTGTGTAGGTTACACTCTATGGTATTTGACCAGGACAAAATCGCCTAATGACACATTCTCTGAATATGTCCCCACCTTTAAGTGACACATGATTTTGTTTCCTTCTCCTTTATAAATTGAGAATACTGGTGTGGCAATCCCAGGCCCCTTCCCTCCTCAGGATGCCCTGTTTCTTGGCTTGAGTCCCAGAGGGCAGCAGGACTGAGGTCTCATAGAGCATTCTGGAGTTCCCAGAGGAGGCTAGCAGGCCGCCCCTCCCATCCTGTGTGTCTGTGATTTTTGTTCCTAGTTGATGACTTACCCACATGGCTGCAGTGTGAACACGTGCCCCCGTGAGTGACCAGGGTGGCTGTAGCATCCACCTCCTGACTTCTGCCAAATTTCCCTTCTGACTTCTGCCTTGTCCACGTGACTGAGAGGGTGTACAAACTGCCAGACCTCAGATAGCAATCGGACGTCGTGGTCTGTCCTGTGCTGGCATGTGGGAGCATTTTAGGGGCTGTAGTCCCATCCCTCTTCAGAGCCCCCCAAAGAGGAATTGCTTTCTTGGGGCACAAGGTCAGGCCACTTGCATCTCCCGGCTGAAGCTCAGCTGAGTTATATTCTGAAGGATGCTTGAAGACAAGGCCAGGGAGAGAGCTGTCCAGGGTTAAAGAGGGCTCCACAGAGGAGGAATTGTGGTTTAGGATCTGGAACGACGTTAAGACTACAGTCAAGACAAATACACACACACACACACACACACACACACACACCCAAAACCAAACAAACACAAATAAACCTAGCAGATAACTGAAAACAGGGCAAAACAATAAGCTCCCAAGAAAGTGGTACAAATTCAAAACAAATGGAAAAGCATCATGCAGTGAAAATAAGGAGAGATGATTTGATGTAATGCTCACAGTGTCATCGCTGGCCTGGAGCGTGTGAGACTGGTTCTGTTGAGAAGGAAGGCCAACCCCAAGGCAGCTGCTCTTGGCTCAGATGGAAGAATATTTTGTAGTTTAATAATAATAACAACATAATAATGATAATAATAACAATATAAAAGATATCCATCTGTGAAGCACACAATGTTTATTTGTCACTAATGTGAAAATGAGAACTGGCAATGACATTGACAAAGTCCAAGTAACAGGTAGTGAGAGGGGCCCCCTCCCTTCAGGAGGGTGCCGGACAGCTGACTGACAGGCGGGAGATTCGCTGTTCTCATGGGTAAGAGGTGGAGAATTCCTTCTGAAATCTGATGTAAGGAAAGAACTAGGCATTTAAGAAGGTCGTAGAGCTGCACACAGTGAGCCACATCGAGAAAAGAGGGTGGCATAAGTTATCAACATCATTGTGTTCAACTGTCAGGTCTGTGGGTGGCCAGAGCTGCTAACTTGTGGGAAGAGGTGCCTAAGGCACAGGAAATCATGAATGGCTGTTCCGGAAATGGGTGCAAAGCTTCCTCTGGGAATGTGCAGGCTCCAGCCTTTTCACCACAAGGTCGTCTGTTTTGTTGGTTATCGGCGATGTGTCGACTTGAGAAAAATAAAAATGGAAAAAAAAAAAAATTCTTAGTAAAATCTTGGAAAATATAGAAAAGTACAAAGGGAGGCCTGGGGTCGTGGCTCAGTGACAGAAGAGCGCTTGCCTAGCGTGTGTGAGGCACTGGGTTCGAGTCTCAGCACCACATGTAAATAAATGAATAGAATAAAGGTCTATCAACATCTAAAAAATATTAAAAAGAGAAAAGTACAAAGGGAAATATTAAAGAATTAAGATTCTATGACTCAGAGTTAACCCTAGATGATTCTTATCATTGGCAAGTTCTATTATATTATAGGCACTTCACTGATGACATCAGATTTCTCTGTAAACAAGATTTTAAATAGTTATTATACCCATCATCATATGTACCGTAATTCATATAGATCCCCAGTATTGGATAGTTAGATTGTTTCCCACATATGCTATTATGACAAATTCTAGGGCAAACTTTTTTAAAAAATATAAACCTTAGTATTCCTAAGAGATGTTTCCAGAGAGGGGATTACAGGGCCAACACGTACAAACCTCTCCGAAGCTCTGTGTTGGAAAATTGCTTTGTAGTAAGATTCTCCTTCTCCTTTTCTTTAGAGACCAACTGGTCTACCCTTTGTCATGGCTTGTATTCTTTGAACCTACAGGATGTTTGAAAGTTGATCTTATATTTATCTACCGTTTGAAACTTTACCGGGAGCAAGTCTATCAGTGTCTAGCATTGCTAGCACACGGTAAATATTGACCTCTGTAACTAGGTGCAAAACCACAGGATTTGTGAACTCAAACCACTAATGAGTCCTGAAGTTCTAGGACGAAGGTTAGAGTGGAATCTGTCGTGCCGACAGCAGGAGGGAAGTTCTGCTGATTCTGAGACTGTGTATGGCCCAAGAGGTGCCTGAGAGCAATGTGGACCAACCATGGACCATGAACTTTACTAACTTGTTTGCTTTTCTGTTTCTTTTCCTTCCCTTCCCTTTGCTTTTTTCTCTCTCTTTTTTTCTCTTTCTTTTCCCCTCTGGCCACCCCTCGATGCCTTTCATCCTCCCATCTAGTTGTCCATCTGTCCATCCCACCAAGATTTAAAAAATTTCTTCAAAATAAAGGAGAAGCCAGCCTCTGAGTGCCTCAGCGGGTCAGAAGTGCTTCATGATCAACTGTTATGAAAACGAAGGACTCTGGGACATTTAGCTGTCGAAGGTTGTCACACACAGTATATCCCAGACAACACGGGTTGCAGACAATGTTTGTGGAAAGACTGAGAAATGCTCCCACACTTCTGAGAAATTCTAATATTTAAAAAATTGTAATGAAGAAATCAGAAAGTAGTAAAATACAAAATTCAGATCTTGGGAGATTAAGGGGACTGTGTAAACCAAATCCTTTATTTATTTATTTGCCTTTTGTGGAGAATTCTGGATGTACCCTCTTGCTGTGCAGAGTTAAGAATTTGATAGTTGCTTTCATTCTTTTTATGGGATCTTGGTTTTGACTCCTCCCTGGGGTCCAGGATAGCTTCACTGGGGCATTGGCTTCCTTCCTGCCCAGAGAAGGGAGACTCTGCACCTTTATCTGTTCTTCTGGTTAATTCTTCTTTGGACTGATGGTTCCATCAACCAAATTAAATACTACGGAAGATGCTGCCAAGGCCTGTCTTCACTGTCATTTTCTGAATCCTCTTGGACTGACTATCCTCTGAAGTTGGCACAGGTCTTCAAATATTTATAAACCCAGGGCGTGATCCAGCAGGGCACCCTGCAGTGTCGCTGTGTGCTCCACACTGTGCAGGGTGCACCAAAAAGAAGGACATGATCCTGGATGTTAGGATTTGTAAGCTCATTGAGGTGACTGCATGTGCTTGCATGAAAATACAAATTAATCATAACAATAGATTATTACTCACTCAACCTTCCCTTTGGGTATAGTGGGCCACATTCAGGGTGAAGTGCTTGATAGGCCTGAGCACCAGGGGTTTGTGCATTTGGCCTAGGGCACGCGGACCTCATTGGGGCTTTTAGAGTTAAGAGTAAAGTGACATTTGTGTCTAAAATTAGACTAAACTTCTTTTCCAGATTCCAAGAAGGGAAGACAAGAGATATAGAGTCCATCATAGAACACTGAGTGAAGAATAATTACTTCAAATTCCAGTAGTCTTATTTACCAATGCTGCCATATTGATCATGAAAGCAAATACCAGAACTGGGGTCGGTACAGTTAATTGGTCAGCTCTATACATCAAAGAAGAATGCTGGATGATATTCCAGAAGGACTACTGAGCCATCTTCAGGTGGAATGTTCTTTTTTTTTTTTTTGGGTAAAAGTCAAACTTCTAATCAATTAACAAATTAACACTGACAAAAGATTTTTAAATCTTGTTGGCCATTTGATCCTCACTATAAAGCTATGAATAAAACTCTCAGATATTTGACCCTCTGTATAAACCATCTTTCGTAATGCCTGTCGTACTATCACACAATGAAATTAACAGATAATACATCTTCAAAACACACAAGATATTCTAAATGATAACTATAATAAAAGAAAATGATTCAAAATTGTACAAGGCCATTAATGAGGGTTGAGGAACTCAACTCCCAGTTATTTTACAGTAACTGCCATGATTGTTCCAGAGTTCTTGAGTTTATTTTAAAAATCAAAGGCAATTAAAATTAATATTTAGGCATTTCTTTTTTTTATTTTGATTCATTGTACACAGATGGGGTACAACTTTGTTTTCTCTGGCTGTACATGAGGTAGAGTCACACCGTTTGTGTAATCATACATGTACATAGGGTAATGATGTTTGTCTCATGCCATTATCTTTCCTTCCCCGCTTCCCCTCCTCACCCCTCAGGTGGAATGTTCTTTTGGTCAGTTTCTTGAGCAACATGGAGACATAAGATGGAGGGCGGAAGTAGCAAAGAGTGGCCTGAAATTCATGGAGAGAGAGGCTGCCTTGAAAAGCAATGGGAAGGAGTAAGTAATAAAGCTGAGCTGGACCTGTTTTTTTTTTTTTTTTTTTAATGGAAGGAAACATAGAAAACTAAGAAGAAAAAGAAAAGATATGTGGCTGAAGTAAGACCACAGTGATAAAGTGGGAAGAGCTGGGGTGGGAAAGGAAACTGGGTTAGCGCCTCCACGATCAGAGAGGTGAGGGTGTGCTTTGGAGATGCACTGAGAGCCTAGAAATGAAACAAGGTCTCTGTGGAGGTGGAAAGCTGAGGGGGAGGACGTGGAGACGGGAGGAAGTGCAGGGTAGTGGGGTGGAGTGGCATGGGCGTGGTGGGGCAGGGCCGCTCACCATGGCTGATGTTCCGTCTATTTCTCGCCTGGCTTCTAGGTGGCCAGTGTGATTTTGCAGGAGATGGGATGTGTGCTAGGTAGGGCTCATGCAGATATCCAGCCTGCGGACCCCAACGTGGGAGGCTAAGGCTGTACTATCAGGGGCACGGGATAGCTGGATGCAGCTGGGTGTGAGTTTGGGGCAGAAGACATCAGATACATCCATGTGTACAATGGCTGCCTTCCTCTTGGTGTACTAGGAGGTGCAGGGGGGAACTGCTGCCTGGAAGAGTGTCCCTCCTGTCCTCTCTAGGCCTTCCCAGGCAGGGCCTGGGCGGCGCTGTTTTCTTAGGTAGGAAGGTTGCATCCAGGGAACCAGTGAGGGAAGGTGGGGAGCTTTGGAAGGAGAGTCAGGACTCTGGAGTGGGGAAGGAGGGGATGCCTTCCTGGGGCTTTCTGCAGGCCTGGACGTTTCTAAGTCTTACCAGGGGTCATGCTCAGTGGACTGGCCATTCTTACATGCCAGAGGAACAAAATTCAGCATGTACCAGAGACCCAGAAAAAAAGTTTATTTAGAAAAGGAGAGACACGTTCAAGGGAGCACGAGGGCTATCTACAGAGGGAGAGATGGTAACCTGCTGTTGTGGGGTGTTCATATTTATAGAAAGATGGTTTCTAGGGGCTGGAGTAGAGGGGGCATCAGGGTGGAGTGGCACAATTTTATGCCATTGTCCCTGCACTTGCATGTTGCTCTCATGTTTCTTTGGCAGGCAAGGACTGGACCAAGGACTGGTCCAAGGACTGGACCAAGGACTGGTCCAAGGACTAGACCAAGGACTGGACCAAGGACTGGACCAAGGACTGGATCAAGGACTGGATCAAGGACTGGACCAAGGACTGGACCAAGAACTAGACCAAGGACTGGATCAAGGATTGGATCAAGGACTGGGCCAAGGACTGGATCAAGGACTGGGCCAAGGACTGGGCCAAGGACTGGACCAAGGACTGGACCAAGGACTGGATCAAGGACTGGACCAAGGACTGGACCAAGGACTGGATCAAGGACTGGACCAAGGACTGGGCCAAGGACTGGACCAAGGACTGGATCAAGGACTGGATCAAGGACTGGACCAAGGACTGGATCAAGGACTGGGCCAAGGACTGGGCCAAGGACTGGACCAAGGACTGGACCAAGGACTGGATCAAGGACTGGACCAAGGACTGGATCAAGGACTGGGCCAAGGACTGGACCAAGGACTGGATCAAGGACTGGGCCAAGGACTGGGCCAAGGACTGGACCAAGGACTGGATCAAGGACTGGACCAAGGACTGGATCAAGGACTGGACCAAGGACTGGACCAAGGACTGGGCCAAGGACTGGACCAAGGACTGGATCAAGGACTGGGCCAAGGACTGGGCCAAGGACTGGACCAAGGACTGGATCAAGGACTGGACCAAGGACTGGATCAAGGACTGGGCCAAGGACTGGATCAAGGACTGGGCCAAGGACAAGACTAAAGACTTGATCAAAGACTAGACCAAGGACTGGGCCAAGGACTAGGTCAAGGATTGGACTTAGGACTTGTTAAGGACTGGGTCAAGTAATGGACCAAGGGTGCAGGCTAAGCACATGCTTTGGGTTGCTCACAAATGCTTCCATCAAGGTTCATGGGCACTTCTCATGAGAAGATCTCTTTTCCATTTTGTATCTCCAAATACCTATCTCATGCTTATATCCTAGGAGAGCTACCTACTGTCAAAGACAAAATTACAACTACTTAAAGATCTTAATCACTTTATTTTCAATTCCACAATTAGACAACATTTTACTTCATAAAATAGAGTAAATGTTCCACTCAGCTGAGCAGAGATTGGTTTTATAGAAAGAGCAGAGGAAAGCAGGATCAAAAAGCAAACAGTAGAGTAGTCATTTCAAAGTTACCTTTTATAAGATAGGGAAAGGGAAACAACAATAAAAAAATAGCTGATTAGTTGACATCTCATTACTTTTTTGCAAGGATAAAAGCAGAGGGAACTTCATTATTACATTGATTGAAATGATCATATTTAGAAAATTTGGTTATTATCTCTTTCTCTCCTAATTTCTTGGAAGGTCAGGATAACAACTTGGTATCAGTTTAGTGATGTGGAATGTTAGCATAGTGACTCCATTTTGATCTTTAGTCTAGTCTGTTGGAGTCTAGTACAGGAGACTAGTCCAAAACCATGGCCTCCTATAACTTTGATTTAACATTTCCAACACAGATGCTGAAAGAAGAGGGGAGAGCTCAGAAAATTCTTCATTCTAGGCCATGGGGTCACTGAGGAATGTGTTATGGTTTGGATATGAGCTGTCCATCCCAGAGTTCATGTGAGACAATGTGGGGATGTTCAGAGGTGAAATGGTTAGATTATGAGAGCTGTAATCTAATCAGTGGATTAATCCATTTGTGGGACTAATAATATGACAGGACCACTATACTTGGTGGTAGGTTGGCTGGAAGTGGCAGGGTGTGGCTGGAGGAAGCAGGCCACTAGAAGTGTGCTTTTGGACAATATTTTGTCTCTGGTTCCTTGTGCATCTGCTTCCTGGCTCCCGAACTCTGAGGAGACTTCTGCTACGGCATTTCTCCATGATATGCTGCCTCACCTGAGGCCCAGAGCAATGGAGTCCACTGACACAGACTGAGACCTCTGAAACTGTGAGCCCCAAGTAAACTTTTCCTCTTTTAACTTGTTCTTGTCAGGTGGTTTGTTCAGAATGATGAAAATCTGATGAACTCAGAGGGTCTATTCATGGATGTTCATCCTCTGACTCTTATCCTGAGAAGTAGCTAGGAATCATCATGGAGCATTAAGAAGGGTCTCTCCATGGGTGATTTATTTGGATTGACAGATACACAGCTCTATTGAGCAACCGATGGGCAGATAGGCACATTCATGTCTAGATGGCATACATGTTGAACACACATTTTCCATAGGATGTTTTGTTAACAATTGGTAATCATTAAGTGCCTACTGGGGCATTATGTTGACCACTTCACATTTAGTCCACACAATAGCCTTCTGAGGAGGCAACCTTAAACTAGCCTATAGTATGGCTTGCTATGCTGATGTCCCAGAATCTGAGCTCCTGCCTGGGTTCTCCTGGCCATCATGGGGCTGTACAGCAGGCCATGTAGCTGGGGTCAGGGCTCTACCCCTCCCTCTGCAAAGCCTCCCCCAGATCAAGTTGCATCTGATTTCCAGGTTTAAGGCAAATAGGGACAGTGGGTGGGATGGAAGTGTGTTTGCTATGATGCTTTGGCAAAGGAAGAACAATTGAATCATGCTGTGCTGTGGACAGTTATGTTACAGGCAGCCAAGCCAGGGAAACTGCTTGGATTCTGGCCGGCTGGATTTAGTTGTCTGCCTGCATAAGAAAATAAGCAAATGATGTAAAAAGGAAAAAATGAATTTACTTGCTGTTTTGGCTAAAACCGGAAGCAACTAAACGGCTCTCGCCACCCCTTGTCCCCTCCTAAAGAAACAGTTACAATTTATAGAAACAAAAGCCAGGATACATGCATCTGCAGATTTAGCTAGGTTGTGCTAACCAAAGAGCATGTCACAGTTTAGTTTCTTTGGTTCTCTCAGAGGCCAAGGGATAGCTTTTCACTTTTCAATCTCAGCATGAAGAAGTTCTGGGAGCTAAAATAATTCAGAGTTTTTAATTTCAAAAGGGCTCTGTTTCATTATCAGTTCTCAGGACCCTTGGCTGGGGCTGAAATGTTCTGCTTGAAGGTGAAGGACTGGGGAAGAGGATGCCTTATTCACCCCCAACCCTTTATCATGCAACTCCTCAGTAAACCATTTTTGAGTATAAATCTTATGTATAGGAGACATGTAAACATATAAAGCAAATTCCTAGAGTGTTTTTTTTTTTTTTTTTTTTTTTTTTTTTTTTTTGATGCTGGGGGATTTGAACCCAGGGCCTCATGCTTGCCGGGCAAGCACTTTACCTAATCAAGCCACATCCCCAGCACCTGGAGTGTTCTTGTCGCTGTCGCTTTCTCCTTGTGCATCTAATCTCAGGGGCCACATATACGTACCAGGGCATCCAAGAGCTGCAGAGAAGTGGAACACAAAGCATGATCCTGATTTGTTGGTTCTGGGGCTTGCAGAGTAAAAAGGGAGTTTGGTTAGGAACAAAGATAAAAAGATTTATGAGCTCTCTGGGTAAGGATCAAGCTATGACCCTTGATGTGGTGCATCCACTTTCAGTAAAGCTTGAGCTTTGGGGAGCTGGGATTTTGATGGAGATGGTCACACAGCTTTGAATCCAACTGTCCTTACTGTGAATCTGCATGCTCTAGAGCCAGGGAGTGACCCGTACCAACTATGAGGAGGGGCTGTGGGAGTGGGAGACCCCAAAGAGAGGATCAGGGAATGGCTGCAGGGCCACTCTACCAGTGGAAACCCCAGAACCTGCAGCTGCTCCCTGCTGTAGGACAGCCCCCAGGACTCAAGACTGCCATCACAGGTATAGTCTACCTTTCTATGCCGGGTTGTTATCAGCATTATTAGCCTAAAACTCGCCTGTAGTCTAAGAGTGCTGTGCTCAGGGATCCTCTGGTTCAGCCAGGCCATGGGCTGCTACAAGGTGATATGTAAATTTATGCAAATGAGAGGTAAATCAGCATGGGGCTCAGAGTCAGAATCTCTTTGTTCTTGGCTCCAGGGACTGGCTCCCTGGGCTGAAGCCAGCAGTATTGCTCTGTGACTCTTGCCCTCTAGGGCAAATAGACTCTCAGACCTTGACTCTTTCTGAAACTTTCTGCCAGTCTCTGCCCTGGCTGAAGCTAATTGGAATGATAATTAACTGGGACAGAGCACTGAAAATTAAGTTCATCAAAATTAATTAACTTAATAAAGAATGAATCCTTTTTTAGTTCCGTCTGGAACTTGAATCTTTATTAGGGCCCTGGGTGCTATGTTCTGGTATTCTCTCGCCCCAGAGGATGCCGATCAGCTGTTGGCCTTCTCTGATGTGCAGGAATAACGCATCTGTGAGCCCCTCCATATCCCAGGATCCCGTAAACCTAGGATCAAAAATGTAGTTAGGCTTATGGTAGTGATTGCATTTGTAATGAATGAGTACAGACTTTTTCCCTGTCATTATTTCCTCAAAAGACACAATCTAGCAATTATTTCCATAGCATTCACATTGTCTTGGGTACTCTAAGTAATCTAGAGATGACTTAAAATCTACGGGAGGCTGTCCGGAGGTCATGTGGAAATTCTATGTCATTTTCAATACGAAACGTGAGCCTCTGAGGCTTTTGGTATCCCTGGCGTGTGGCAGAGTCTTGGAACCCATCCTCTGTGAACACTGAAGGCGACGGCAGCCTCTGTCACATTTCATATACACCAGGGGTTTAACAGGCTGCCACCCTGAGGCAAGGTTGGTACCTTTAGACATTCTAGGTTCTACTGAAAGAAGTTCCAACTGAGTGGGCTACAGTGGACATTCTGGGGGCCTCAGCACTTACCCTACTTGGCCTGTGGTGAAGTTTGCATCTCACTTGAGGCCTGAGTTACTCCTCAGTGATGCGCATAATTCAGTCATCTTTCTTCTCCACCAGCTGCTCGGCCGTCCTCAGATGGAACCTACAGCGCAGAAAACTGGGAGGGAAAGGGGCTCACCTCCTCTTTCTGAGCACTAATGGAAAAATGTGACCCACCCAGTCCTCTTGCTGCCGCAGGAGCAGGCTCATTTTCTATGGGAGAAGACTGAGCTCAGAGGAGTATTTCTGTGCATTTCTGGGTAGAACTGTATCAATGGTACTTGGCAGAGAGGCCTGGAGCCCAGGATCCTCTCCAGGCACAACCTGAGCCCTTCCCAAAAAGCTGCACCTTCCTTGCCACCACAGTGGCCCAGAAAGGAGAAGTAGCCTAAAGAAGGTGGTGGTGTTTTGGGGCAGCAGCTGCCTGATTTCGAATCCCTGCTCTCCTACCAGCTGGGTGTGTGCATTGGCGTGATGGTCCCACCACTTAATTTTAATTGTGTCAACTAATTAAGAAGCCCATTAATTAGTCAATTAATTTTATGTGTAAACTTGACTGGACTACCAGTGCCCAGATAGTTGGTCACACATTGTGGCTGTTTATATGTGGGACTTTAGGATAAGGCTGATATTGAAATCAGTGGACTTTGAGGAAAACAAGATGCCCACTCATTGAAGGTCTGAATAGAAGAAAAGGCTGACCCTCTCTGGGAGGAGAGGGTTCTCCTCCCCATGACCTTTGGCCTGCACTTTGGCTCTTCCCGGTCCTACTGTAAACAGCCTTCAGGCAGGAACTGCAGCATCAGCAATCCTGGTCTCCAACCTGGCAGCCCATGCTGCAATTTTGGGCCTGCCAGTCTCAATCACATGAACCAATTCCCTCGGTATCCATACTGTGTCCTGAAGAGTCCCGACTAACACAGTTAGAGTGAGCTTTTTAGATTATTCTGGTCCTCAGTTTGGATTCTGAGCTCAGAGACACTTGAGTGTGTGGCAGATGAAATAGGATGAAAGAGGCTGGTGGTCCTTAACAGTTCGGGGGTTTGTGAAAACACAGTCACTGGGCCTCGGTCTGGGAGAGCTTTCTTCCGCAGGCCTCAGAATGGAGTTTGCACTGCTTCACATTTCCCAGGTGATGCTGATGGCCCAGGGAACACACTTTGAGAAACACTCATTGGGGACAGTCCAGTCCATTGAACCATCAGTGGCCGCCATGTTTGTGAATCCATATGTCCTGGGAAATACTCCTGCCACTCCAGTGCTGGGCTCACTTGGTGTGAATGGGGCGCAACTCAGAGGTATCCCCAAGTTCATGTGCTCCAGGATTGCTCACTGTATTGAGACTTGGAGAGAAGAGCCTGGGCCCTCGGACCTACCAGATCAGGCTTGCTATTGTTTCCCCACACACAGTACAACTCTTCCTGGATGGCAGCATTTGGGACCCCTATCCTCGCAGACCAGGAGGCGGCCTGCAGTGTGTGCCCCGGGTACCTGAGTTTCCAGAACACAGTACCAGCCATTGAAAAGTGCCTCCCGCTCCTCCACCATTAATGCTCATACTCTAAAAACCGAGGTGAGTAAAGTTTAGTTTGACTTTGAAGATTTGAAATTTTTGCATTTGGCACTTTTTGGCATACTTGAGTGTATGTTAAAGCCCTGGTCAAAAATTCCAAGTGCCATCTGGATGGCATTATAGAAGGAAGTCAGGGAATCAGATAGGCAAATGTTGTACACGGCAACAATCCCGCGGATATTTGCTACCACCTGCAGCAACAATTGCGTGGGTATTTATCGGAGGTGGACTGGAAACTGAGCTACTTCTATTATCTTTCTCTTTAGTGCGCTGCTTTCTTGCTTGTTCGTTAGTTTATAGAGGAAGAGAGGCTTACTTGCTTTTAGAGGAAGTTTTAGAGGAAGACAGGCTTTGTTTAGAGCTTAGAGGAAGAGAGACTTTGCTTATCAGGAAAAGAGACTTGCTACGCTTTCAGAGAGGCTACTATTATCAGAGGAGCTATTTCTTAAAGGTCTGCTGCTTCTTCTTAGAGGTAGGTCCCGCATCCTGAGATCTTCATTCTGCGAGCTGCAACCTGCATTCTGCAATCTGCCATCATCAACCCGCAACCTAGAGGTGTCTGCTTAGTCTTCTGCCCAGCAATCTATCAGAGGTGCTGCTTATCCTCTGCCCAGGATCTAGAGGTGTGGCTTATCTGAGGTGCTTCCTATAGGTGTGTGTCTTATATACCTAAGACAACCAAACAGCTTAGGATTAGCACAATTGAGGCATGCCCCTCGGTACCAATCAAGAAAGAATGAGGAATATCTGTTGACCACTAGCGCAGAGGAGACATTAACTGATCAGGCAAAAGTAGATCACGCCATGCTAACACTAACTATGTGCCACCTCTTGGCTCAACGCCAGCCACCATCTTAGGGTTACCCAAACATGTCTTCTGCAAAACGTAAATCTTTAGACTCTTTAGGGATTGAGAACTAGGGCTAAGGGTCCCAAAGTCAGAAAAAGTTCTTTTGAGATTACATGTTTATTTTAAGGTGACTTTGTCAAATTCAATTGAGTCTGAGAAGCTGTCACCTGCCTCCCAATGATGGGGTGCTACCCATGCTGACTGGGTCAGACCACGCTGCCCTTTGGTCCCAGCCCAGCCCACAGCAGACTCGGGCAGAGATGAGCCTGGGAGCCAGGCACCCTGAGGTGAGGAGCTGGTGGACAGTGTGCGTGGGCAGAAGCGGCCTGTAGTGATCGGAGCTCCTTTGCCCAGGACAGTGTGCTTGACTCAAGGGCTTGAAATTGAGCCCACTGCTGGGGACAGTTCAGGAGCCTCGAGTTCATTTTCACTTCTTTCTACTTCCACTTTCTCCTTACCCAACACCCATCCTGTGCCAGTTGGTTGATGGCCTCTTGGCACTATAGCTTGTGTCCAGTTAGTCACGTCCTCAATCTTTCGACACCCCTCCCCACCTCCTGATATTTTTACCCATAATTCCATTTTTGAAGACACGTGCTTGCCATCTTCCCCTGCCCCTTCTGCACTTGGGGTTCCAGTCATCTCGTCACCTAACTGCCGCCAGCACTGTCCTGTGCCAGTTCTACACTCCTGCTTCCTCCACTTCTGCTCCCGCCTCACCTTCTCCATGACCCTGTTCTGGGTGGCACCAGGTGGCTACTCTTCTCTTCTGCTTGGGGATCTGTGCTCACCTTCTTCAGCAGGAATCAAGATGTCTTTATTTTCTCTTGGGTGTCTTCCCACATTCCTCTTTACTGCTTTCTTTTTGAAATGGGAGGGCCCTTCGCACCTGTGTCTCTCCAGAGTGTTCTGTTCTCTCTGGTGGCTTATAGACATGGTGCCTGGAGAAATTGCCCTGCAATTCTGACTGTCTGCCATCTGCTCCTGCTGGTCTCCCTTAATGAAAGAAAACAGGAGTGTGTGGTGCAGCTATCTGGCTGCTTTACACTTACCGTGTGAATGCAAACTCCCTGTTTCCTGAAAAATGACACCACCCCCCTCAATGAAAAACACCCCCAAACCTGTCTTTGGCCCCTACAGAACAATTTACAACATGGCAGAATTATTTTGTAGCATTTGCATAGTAAGTGGATGAGAAAATTTTGTGTTTTTTTTTTAATTTAAATTCATCAAATGTGTCTCTGGTTGGAAAATAGGAAAGTGCCTCCTTGGTGAGAAAAATGACCTTTAGAAACTAAATGCAAGAGGATAAACTGTGTGGTAATGCTCAGTTAGCATTTAGAGTTTACACTGACCATCCACAGGCAGTTTTCAACCCTACCGAAGCTCCCCATTGAGGTTTTCCCCATCATTTAAAAGGTGTCTTAGTCAGCTTTTTGTTGCTATAATCAAATACCTGAGACAGGCTAACTATATAAAGAAAAGAAGTTTCTTTAACTCACTGTTTTGGAGAGTCCAAGATCAGATGGCCTCACTGGTTGGGTCTCTGGTGAGGATGTCATGGTAGACAGCGTCATGTCCAGAGTATATTTGAGAGGAAGAGATGACATCTCAGACTTCTATGGCAAGTTGCTTTCCTGGGAACCCACTTCAGAAGACAATGCCCCCATGACTTGCGGACCTCCCACGAGGCCCCACCTCTTAGAGATCGGGCTGCCTCTCCAGATAGCACCACCAGAGGTCCAAGCTCCAACGCACAGACCTCAGGGAACAACCACATCCAGACCAGACTTACCAAAGGGAAACCCGAAGGCTTAGAATTCTCGGATTTCATTAGCAAACTCAGAGGTGCTGGTGCTGAATCTCTCTATCAGCCTAATGGCTTTGGGCCCTGGGTTAATGAATCGCCCTCTACTATTCTTATAGCTGATTTTTTAGGATGGCCAACACTGCGTCCACACCATTCTCTAACTCTTTAAATGTGGAGTTTGAAAAGGGGCGAGGACACACCTCAGACCAGGGGCAGCCACCTGCCTGGTGGTGTCTTGCTTTCTTTCTGAGTTAGTGTTGGAGCCACAGAAGAAATCAGGGAGGCATTTTCTGTGCTGCTGAGAAGAGCAGGAAGTGGTAAAAGGTACATGAACCAGAAAATGCAAAGCTGTGTAGAGGCGGTGTCCAGGGGCTGCTCTGTAATTTCCCCAGGGAAGATCTACAGAGCCCTTCTTAGAAAACCTCTGAGTGCACCGGGCCTCAGGGCCTGGGAGAGTTGAGCTGGCAGGTGGGAGGGCAACTTGGCCCTGCAGTACCCACGGTGGGTGGCAGCTGCCCAGGTGTCCCATGTGGGTGTCCAAGCCTAGTGGCCATTCCCTGGTGGTGGCTGAGGTCACCATCTGGATTAGCCAGCTTGGAGGGCCAGCTGGTCCCCCACAGATCAGAAGGCTCGTCTGCCCAGGATGCCCACTCAGGCAGATGGCCCAGGTTTGAATGATTGCTTTTGGACTGAAATCGGCCTTGTGGCTGGCTAACTCCTATTTCCTGATTTTATTGCCTGCTACAGGGTGGTTTGGATTTGAACTGACCCAGGGGATGTCTGAGAACTGAAAAGTTTCTGGACTGCTTGAGAGTGGGGTAGCAGTGCAGGAAGCTGAGTGGTGGTTCCTGGAAAGACCAAGTAGGGGAGTTTGGGTTTTTGTGGGCCTGGCTAGGAGCTCACTACAGGAAGGAACCTGAAATTACAATAAAGACTGCCCGTGGCACCTGCTTGGAGGTGCAGTGTGAACCACCAGAAGTCTACACCCCCTCAGTTCAACCCCTTACTTAGAAAAAGCATAATGATGATTATCTCTGGGGAAGTCTCCTCAGTATCTTGGTGACCTGTGGAGGGAGGTAGGGGGAGATCTTTGAAGCCTAGTCATCACTCAGTCATGGAAAGTTCATCATGCCATTGCTAGTGACATGGCTCTGGAGCATTTCAGAAGCACTGATATTACTCTATTCTGGCCATGACATTGATTTTAAGATAATATTACCTTACATGATGGTGTATAACAATACTCAAGGGAAATAGATCATTGAATGAATATTCACACATGATTTCATCATTTCACATAATAGCTATTCTTTTTTTCTTAGTAGGAATGCAAGTTTAAGAATAATTGTAGAAATAATCGTGGAATATGCTTTGGGCATGAATGCTTGTAGTCCCCCGGAATTCAGATGGTGGGAACCTAACTCCAGTTGTGATGGTATTAGGAGACGAGGCCTTGGAAGATGAGGTCAGAAGGGTGGAACCCTTATGAAGGGGACTCCACAGAGCTTCCTCTACCCTTCCACCGCATGAGGACACAATGAGAGGCTGCCATCTATGAACCAGGAGGGAGCCATCACCAGACACTGAATCTGTTGGCACCTTGATCTTGGAGTCTCAGTCTCCAGAACCATGATTTCCTGTTACTTACACATCATCCAATGTAGAGTTTGTTTGTTATAGCAGCTCAAATGGACTAAGAGTGAGGAAGATCTTTCTAAGGAAGACATCAAACCCAGGAATGATTGACACACATACAAAATAGAATGATGTGGGCACATTACACAGCATAGACCAAGTTAAAGACAAAAGAAAGACTGGGAGAACATTTGCAACTCCTAATGTAGACAAAGGGCTAATTTTCCTAAGTTATAAAAACTCCTGCAAATGTCTAACAAAATGGCAATAGCCCTGAAGGATAAGAAATGAAAAATATTAATAAATAGCTCTCAAACGAGGGCATACAAATGGTGTTTAAGCACCTGAAATGAGACTCTACCTCCTTCAAAAGAAGAAACATACAAATTAGAAGTAGATGGATAATTTTAAAGAGCAGTGTTTTTTTTTTTTTTATTAATTAGTTTTACTTTTTGAAAGTTGACAAACTGATTCTAAAATGCAGGAACTCCAAAGGACCTTCAGAGAGTCAAGGGGATCTTACAGAAGCAGAATAAAAGTGGAAGATAGCCTACCAGAGGTGTGGTATTTTCACAGAAACATCAATGTAACAAGAAGCACTGTCTAGGGACAGTTGTGCATGGTTACACGGATGTTCGCTTGGTTTAGGCAAAAAGAAGAAAAAAATCACCGCATTATAGAGGAAAAATTTTTTCCCCATTAAGTGGCATTTATTCAATTAGATATCCATGTGAAAAGAATTAGTCTTGACCCCTACCTCCTTTTAAACTCAGAATGAATTGCAGATGAATGACAGTTCTAAGAACAACAGGCAGAATTTATAAAGTTCAGGAGGAAACAGAACATTGGCATGACCTTGGAGGAGACAAACATTTCTCAAAAACAGACAGAAAAGGTGTATACAGGGAACTTGTAGAACTCCTATAAGATAAAGCCTGTCTGTTTCTCAAAAGATGACATTACTGGAGAGGAAGGGACTCTTAGGAAGAGAGAAGGTATTTGTAATATGTAGATCTGGCAAAGAACTCATGGCTAATACATATAAAGGACCCTCACACATTAAGACCAAAAAAAAAAAAAAAAAAAAAAAAAGAATCACTGGGAAAGTAGACCTGCTCAGAAATGTCCATAAGCCCATGAAAAGGTGCTCAACTTCCTCAGTCATCAGGAAAAGCCACAGAGTGACGTAATGATTCACAGTGACCAAGTTGGCTAATGTGAAAAATAAAACCAACAAAGGCCAGTGTTGGGGAGGATCCAGATCAGCCAATCCTCATGCACTGCTGGTAGCGGGATCCACACAGGCCCAACCAATCTGGGGAGCTGCTGGGCCTTATCTTCTAACAATTAGCACAGACCTAGCACAGGGCAGGGTCCACCAGGCCTGGTTAGGTGGGTGGGGTAGCTGGATAGAAGCAAGGACATGACATGAATGTCTTCACCCTGTGCCTATTTCACTGTAAGATATACTGTGTTTTGTTTGTTTTGGCTGGTGCTGGGGATTCAACCCACAACCTTGTGCGTGCTAGCTGATCTCTAGCGCTGAGCTGCATTCCCAGGCCCCTGAGTAGAAAATACTGCAGTGAAAAGTTTGAAAAATAAACTATAAGGAAGTTCCTGAGAAAAAGAACTTCTCATTTCTTTCTGGTTGGAGTTTAAAAGAGTGCATCATCTGAGACAGGCAGCTTGGCATTCCCTGCTGAAATCACAAATGCAATTCCATCTCTGGTTTCCACAGAGAGGCTTGTGCAAGATGACGTTGCTTTGTGCGTAAAATGAAACTTTGGAGATGACTCCAGTGTCCCCTGTTAACCGACTTGTTACCTATGCTCTGGTATGTTCATGTGGTGGAGGAATCCATGACCACACAGGCCAGGTGGTACACTTCGTGGTATATGAGCACAATCTCCAAGGCAATGGGAAACGTTACCATGTTCCACAAGCCCTTGCATGTCTTTGAATCACATGGATGTATCACTTATTGAAATGCATAGGTAAGTAAAAATTAAAAATGTGTGATCCTAGAATAATAGAATTTTGTATTATTTTCTCACTTGCAGTAGTATCCTATGGACTTCTCCAAGGTCCTCGTCTTCCTGATTGCTTAAAGTTCTGGCATCTTACACTTGTTATTTTGTGGTTGAATTGATGTGCCAACCAATCCCATACTGTGCCTTTAGGGTTTGCACCTGATTTATTTCATCTCTTCTGATTTATTTTCTGCAGACTGTCCTCTTAGTAGTGGACTCGTGGCTCTGTCCATACAGGTGGTTATAACAAAGTACCAAACCATGGGTGGCTTGTAAGCAACAGAAATTTATTTCTTACAGCTCTAGAGGCTGGATGTCTGAGATCCAGGTGTCAGCATGGATCCTGGGCCAGGGTGTCTTCATGGGGTGCCAAGAGTAAAGCTGCTCTCTGGAGCCTCCCTCACAAGGACAATAATCCCATTCCCCAGGCTCTGCCCTTGTGAGCAAATCACCTCCTCATACCATTATCTTGGAACTTAGGAATTTTGGGGAAGACACAGCCCCCATCCCTGCCATAGCAGGCTCTCTTTGCAGGCTCAGGACTCTTGCCTGTGTCTCCCAAGGGGCTCCTCCATTGCCAGTGCTTGGGCAGGATAAGCCCCTGCTGGTTTAGCAAACTCTGGCCGGTTTTGGGTTCAGGACAGGATCAGGAGGGGTGAAAAGGGGAAAAGCAGCTGTTGCTCAGCTGAACTTGTGAGGACAGCGGCAGGGGACAACTCACAGGGACTGGGCAGGAGCATCCTCCAGGAGCTCTCCGGGGGAGCTTTTAGACCCAAGGCATTGGTGAGGACTTGAAACTCAGGTTACCCCAACTTCTAACTCCTGTCACAAGGGCTGCTTGAATATGGCTGTTCTGCTGTGGACAAGGACTGTCCTTATCCCCCTCTTTCCACACGGGTGGACCATGCGGACACGTAGGGCAATGGACTTTATAGTTTGTATACATTTTAGTTCCTCTCTGAGTAGGAGCTGTTCTGCATCCCCGGGGCCTGCAGGGACTCGCACCTGCTGTGTCTCAGCTCTGTGAATTCCGCACCTGTGTCGTCACGTCACTTTCCCACATCTCTAAGGAAGAAGAGAATCATTCCCTGGTTCTCCATGGTGCTCCTACTTGGGAGAAGGACCTGGCCAGGCTTAGCTCGTATTTTATGTTATTTTATTTTGGGTAGACTTCCTGTAATCACAAATGTCTTGATTCCGTGGCCCACCGTTCTCTAAAGTTTACAGAAAATTTAGTGAATTGCTACTCCTTCTTTAGTGAGTTGAGAATATTTTTATGCTCATAATTATAAAAATACCTCAGTTCTATAAACAAAAATATGTAAGCCAAACAACTTGTTAAGGAACCTCCAAGACTTTGAACATATGTCTGTGTGTATGTGGTTGAAAGATTCCTTTCCTTGTAAAACGGAATGGTTTTCAGAGATGTAAAGGCATTCGTTTGTAATTAAAACATAATTCTTGCATATGTTTTGGTTGCAAGAATTTGTATTGTCTTTAATTTTTTTTAAAGTAATTTGGGGAGTGACAGGATATTAAATATTGCAGAAAAATATCTGGGAAACATTCAGCTGACAGGCATGGGTCGATGGGTCCCCAGGGCTGATTTCAGGGTAGGCACCGCCTATAAATCTAGGATGCAGTTACTGCTGTTGACACATTTAGCCTGAGTTGCCACATTGGAAATGTGTCTTTGTGTCCCTTGTGATTTGCATCTGGCTTGTGTTGGGTGAAATGCTCATTTTCACATGTGAAAGTTCCTTGGGGCAAGGGTGGGACCGGGACTGACACTGGAAGGGATCTGCTGATGGGGTGGGGGACAAGGTGGTCCAGGCTCTACCAGGGGCGAGGGGTGAGGTGGACTGGTTGCTCCCCCTCCTTGGGTTGGACAACGCCAGCTCAGGCCCTGGAGGAAATAAACTTCTCCCTCTCCTTACTCTGTCGGGGCCCAAACAAGGTGGATGGGGGAATCCTGGTGGTACCAGCTGGTGACCAGCTGTCAGGACCCCACCTTGCAGACACCAGTCCCAGCCAGCTGCAATCCAGGACGCCATCCTAGGGGCTGAATCTCCCATCCCTGCCATCCCTGGGTCTTCCAGAACAGGGCTTTAACATTTCTGGCTGAGGATCATTAGGAGGATGTGTCCGGTACTTTTGTGTTTGTATTGTGTGGGAAGAGAGTCAAGGAAATGGCTCGCATTGGTACTTTGCACGACTACATTCATTATGATGAGCTCTGGGTGTCAAGGAATGTGCATTTCTTTCTGGGGTCAGAGAGAAGGGTTTTGTAATTTTTTTTGGTACCAGGGATTAAACCCAGAGGCCTTAACCACTGAGTCACATCCTCAACACTTTTTCATATTTTTATTTAGAGACAGGGTCTCACTAAGTTGCTCAGGGCCTCTCTAAGTTGCAGTAACTGGTTTAGAACTCGTGATCCTCCTGCCTCAGCCTCCTGAGTGAGCCTCTGGGATTACAGGCGTGCACCACCGTGCCCAGAGAGAAGTTTGGAAGGCCTCCCGAGCATTTTGTTCAAGGAGATAACCTCTCTGAGAGTGAAATGCAAGAAGCCTCAAGTTACGAGTGTCGGTTCTCGGTGGTCAGGCCTGCACTGAGGACGTGCGCTAACTGCACATAGACCTGCCTCTCACGCCTCCGCGGGAGAGCATCGCCAGGGAGCAACTGCATTTCTCTTTAAACAAGCAGTGACATCACTACGTGGGAACACAGTGGCCTTGGTGGCACAGGACTTCTGCTTTTCCTCCTAGGGAGGTGTCAGTGGTCCCTGCAGAGGGCCTGGTGGGCTCCGCCCTGGAGGACAGGATGTCCTCCTGCAGGGAACATGGATCAGCTTGCCCAGTGCCTTGGCTCAGAGGCTCTCTGGAGAGACAGCTCCCGAGCAGCCAGTTCAGGAACACTTCTGTGAGGAGAAGAGGTTCCTCTGCTGTTCCCTTGGCTGCTCCTGTGTGGCTCCTCTGTCCCCATCTCCTCCTGATTTCCAGGCTGGCCCTCTCTCCGCTGGGCAGCTGAGTGGCCAACACATCAGGTCCCTGCACTTCCTGCCTAAAACCTTCAGAAGTCTCACTATTAGTTTAGAATGTTTGTCATGTGACTCAGTCCCTTCTGTCCCCTTCTGTCCCCTCTGCTCTGCCCACAGCTGCCTGCGATGGCCAGCCCCCTGCCCAGCACATGTGCCTGAGCGCCTTGCCCTCTTTCCATGCCCTTCCCCAGCCTTGGCATGCTGGCTTCGAATCAGCTGCCTCTCCATTCATTTATCATGTCTTTAGAGAAACCGACCCACCTCCCACCACACCTAAAGTCCTGTCCTGTCCCCTCACTGTTTCTTTAGCCTGTTGATGCCTTCTTTCTGTTCTGGTTGTCCAGCACAGCACATAAAGGCTCCCAGAAGCTGAATGGCTTCCAATAGCAGTTCATTCTTCTCTCCCATGGTGCTGGGGCTGACCGAGTTTAACCAGGCGGTCCTCACGTGGGGTCTCTGGTGCAAGGGGATGGTGGTCAGGTAGACTCTGTGGAGCAAATGCTCTGGTGGCTGTCTTCGTCCACACATCTGGCAGCAGGCGTGGCAGTCAGCTCCCTCTGGTGACCTGGATGGAGGGCCTACAGTGTTCTCCCCAGATGGCTTGTGCTTCTTACTGTGTGGTGGCTGAGTCCTAAGAGGGGACATCTCAAAGGCTAGTCCCAGAGTTCACAGGGAGCGGCAGAGCCCCTTAAACCCAGCCTGGGGAGCCAGGACTACTATTGCTTGAGCAAGTCACCAGGTCAGTCCAGATTTGAGGGAGAGAGACTGGACACCTCGAGAGGACTGGCCAGGCCCAGGGGCTCAGGTACAGTGGGACAGGAGAGCATGCTCAGGCATTGCCAAGTCCATGGCCCCGAAACCTTCCCTGAATCCACGTTTATATTTCTGTACTTTCTTGTCCACTCGTCTGGATGGACAAGGACCTGGTCTGAATAGCTCACAGCCGTGTCACAGCACCTGAAACAGCCATGCTAAAGTGAAAAAATAAATTAATAATTCCCTGGTGCCTTTTGACCAGGAGCTCAAACTCTATTGGATCAACGCCAAGGCAACGACATTTTAATAGAGGAAGTAAAAGTATAAGGAGCCAGGGCAGATGGCTCGTTCACCTTCATTCAGATTTTTAAAATTTAATTTTAACAGATATTAAATGATATTTCTCCCACGTGTCAGAAACAGCCTTCAGTACAAGGGATTTCGCCAAAACACGTGGAAGACTTCCACCCCCACTCCCAGAGCTCTCTGTTGGTAAATTTCCTTGTAACCTTAGGGAGCAATGTCACCCTTCACTGAACACACGCCCAGTGCCAGGCATTGCACCAACCCATGTACGCAGGTCGCCTTCTCAAATCCTTAAGGCAACCTTAGCAGTTGACTGACAGCATTCCAACTTGACAGACACGGCCTCTGAAGTTCAGAGAAGTCCAGCCCCATGTCTGTGATCCCAAGCTCAAGGTCTTCCCATCGCAGTCTGCGGCCACCAAGTAGCAGTCCCTCCATTGATGGAAGCTGTTGGCATGTTGGGTTCTGCCACAGTCACGCGGTCTCTGCTTTTGGCTCCTGATCACACGCTCCACATCAGCAGGACTGGGAGGAAGGAGGTGAGCGGAGCTGTGGAGCCCAGCCTGCTGGGGGGTCCCCTGTGGGCTCCTCAGTTGGGAGTCAACAGAAAATAAAAATATGTCCTATGACTACGAAGTTAGCAAAGGCCAGGCAAAGATTTGTGTGAAAAACTAACCGGCTCGGTGCCAAGTTTGCTTATTCTTGCTTAACAATGACTTCCTGTTTCTAAGAAGAGAGGCCCCTGGTGGACATAAAACTTTTCTTACAAAGCAACTTTTGCTGAGCTCAGGCCTGGTGACTCAATGACATGTGGATTATATTTCCTGTAACATGCTCTGGGCTGCAGAATCCAGGGGAAACGTGTTGGACGGAGGCTTGGGGAGGTGGTTGTCCCCAGTGTAGATGGGGCCGTCTCCCCCACCCCTTCCTGTGGAGATGCAGCCGCCAGGCAGGGGGTTCTCGGTGGGGAGGGCGGGAGATGATGCTTTCCCTCTGGGCTCTGGGGCCTCGGATGTTGGCACAAGTCAGAGGCTTTGTTGCTTCTTCCGGAATGATACACATTACTTGGTGGTTGTGTTCATCTGCTAGGGCTACTGTCACAAAGCACCACAGAGCAGCCAGCTTAAACAACAGAAATTCATCATCTCACAGTCCTGGGGGCTGCAAGTCCCAAATCAAGATGTCGGCGGCAGGGTCGGAACCTTTGAGGTTCCAGGCCTCTCCCCTGGAGGCTTGCTGGTGACCTCTGGCCTTGCTTGGTGTGAGGACATTTCCCCAGTCTCTGCCTACATCCTCACGTGGTGTTCTTCCTCTGTGCCTCTGCATCTGAATTTCCTCTGTTTAAAAGGATCCCCATCACTGGGAGTAGTGGTGCATTCCTACCTGTAATCCCAGCAGCTTGGGAGGCTGAGTCAGGAGGTCGCAGGTTTAGTCAGCCTCAGCAATTTGGTGAGGTCCTCAGCAACTTAGGGAGATGCTTTTTCAACTATATATATGTAAGTATGGTATATAAAGGACTGGGGATGTAGCTCAGTGGCTAAGTGCCCCTGGGTTCAGTCCCTGGTACCAAAAAAAAAAAAAAAAAAAAGGACACCCATCCTATTGGATTAGGGGCCCCTCTGATGATCTCATCTTAACCTGGTGGTCTGCAAAAACCCTATTTCCAAAGAAGGTCCCACCCACACCAGGTAGAGGTTAGACAATTCAGCCCATGATGAGTTACTTTGAATGTTTTCCTTTCTAATCTATTTCCCTACTGTACCCCAAGTGGTTCTGCAAACAAACTCCCCAGCCGTATGTATGAGTTAGGGTATGGAAGAAGCTGCTGTAACAAATATCCCCATGCTCCAGATGGGCAGTACCCTCTCCTGCACACATGTAGCTGTCAGAGATGCACAGTCCAGGGCTGACAGAGTCATGAGCTCCATGCCCACCAGCAGGAGCCCCGAGTGCTCAGTTTTCACTTGTCAGGTGTAAGGAAGGCCTTCTGACCTGGAGCCAGCGTCTGTGTCCCTGGAAGGATTCCTCACACACAGCTTGCTGGTCTGACTGAGCAGTCTTGCCCACGCCTCTCTGCTGGCAATGGAAGGTGTGGTCTTAGGACTGGATTCTTAGGTAACAGGATGCAGGGGAGTATCTGGCCGAATGCTTGTCTTCCTGGACCCCATGGCTGTGTTTTCTGTTGCTCTGACTATCTCCTGAGTGCTGGTCCAGGACAGTACCGGCCCTGCCAGGTCAGGCCTTGCTGCACCCCTAGCCTAGGGTTGGGTGTGGCTGGCGCTGCCCTGTGACAGCTGGGTAAATGCCATGTCTGTGAGCTTCCGGGCTTTGCTGTTGAAGGCAGCGCCTGTAACCCTCATAATGGACTTGCCTTTGGGATGCCATGTCAGCCCTTTTACCTGTCCCTGCACAGATCTGGAGATGACGAGGTTCCTTTGCTCAGGGTGGCCTATAGCCCTGGGTTGCCTGGTGTGGATCTGAGCTTCTCTCCCTTCCTCAAAGGGACTTCAGGGTGCCATCAGTACTGCAGTGTAGGGTTGGTTAAGGCTGGCACTCTGCCTGAACTTGCCCCCTGGCCACCTGCCCGACCCCTCCTCACCCTCCCCTATTGGTGCTACCCCAGGAGAACATCTTTAAGAAATGACACGGATCTACACTTCAGCTCTGCTCCCAGGACCCTGGCATGTTGGCATAGGCACAGAGCCCAGCGTAGAGCAGGTGTGGGGGAAAAGCCAGAGTGAACCGGGAAGTGACCCTTCTCGGGACACTTGATCTCTGCCAGACACCAGGCTCACTCCTACCACGTGACTACTGGTGAATTCCCACAGGCCTGCAGGTGAGTGGTTCCGACACTCATTACAGAAGAGGAACAGGAAGCCATGTGAACAGGCCAGGGCAGACCAGGTCTGTGTCACCCCATAATCTGCACAGCTGTCCCCATGATCCTCGATGAGGAATTTGACTTCCCTGGGACATTCCTTGTTTGTTGTTTGTGAAGGTTCAATGCAGGTACATAGTGCAGCCAGGCCCGCCCACACTGGGAAACACAAGAAGAAACACACATGTGTACATACTCACTTGCACACCCATGAACACACCTACACGTGCAAGACACACCTGCCTGCACATGTGCACTTGTGAATGGGTGCTCACATATGCACACAGGCACACACGTACACACACATGCACACACGCAGAAAGCCACTCGAACACCTGTACCTAGGCCTACTTCGTGCTGGAGAGTGACTGTCTTTGTTTGAAGGAAGTTCAGTGTCATAAAGATGGTGTCACAAAGCCCTGGGATCCCTTCTCCCACTGCGGTCAGGTTGAGCTCTGGCACCCGCATCTCATGGAAGGCCAACAAGCCAGCCCTCTGCACGGTGCAAGGGCTCCCAGGATGGCCCTGGTTTGGGGGCCGCTCTCTCTGCATCCCTGTGGCTGCCACTGGCTTCTGATGGCTTGGGGACCAGTGTTAAGCACTTGGAAATGTCTCTCCAGTCCTGTCCAGGGGCTGACTCCTGCTGGGGGTGCTTCAGACCCTGGGGCAGAGGGAGAAACATCAGCAGATGTCCCCTCTGCCTCTGCCAGATAATCTGTCTGGCCTGGTCTTTTTATGGGGCTGTGTCAATCTCCAGAACCAGATTCCTCTGTAGCGGGGTGGGAAACGAGCTGAGGGGAGAGATGGCTGACAGGAGGGACAGAGCTCTAGGCAGGCACAGCTTTCCCTATCACGGCGGCCTGGCCCTTCTCTGGCGGCATTTTATTTATTTTATTTTATTCGTTTACCACATTTTTTAAATTGGTGCATGTATAGTCATACTTCCTGATGGGATTTGTGGTTATATATTTGTACATGCACATGACACAACAATATAGTTAGTCCCCAGCACTTGCCCCCGGCCCTCCCACCCACTGGCCCCTTCCCTCCCACCCACTGGCCCCTTCCCTCCACTGATCTCCCTTTGATTTTTAGGAGATCCGCCCTCACCTTTGTTATCCTTTTTCCTCTCTAGCTTCCACATATGAGAGAAAACATACAGCCCTTAACTCTTTTCTCTTATCATGACTGTGACTTATTTCGCTTAACATGATGGGCAGGGGGAACAGCCTGTGGCAGTCCCGCAGGGGGAGGTGAGAACTTTGCCAGCTGCCTCTCTCTGGCAAAGACCCCCAGCATTAACATCTCTACACTCTTGCTGAGGAGGCTGCAGCCCAGCGGGTGGCCTGGGGCAGGGCAATGCCAATGGACACATGCTCTGGTCTCCTAGAATATGGAGTGACAGCGGAGTTGGTCTGGGGCCCACCAAGGCAAGGGGTAAGCATGGCTCTCAGATGCCTCCTGGCAGTCATGGGATGCCAGAAGCCATTGTCGTCCTGATTCTTAAACACAGATGTGCAGGAGAACCGCATTGGTCCCATTCTGGAAGTTCTGACTGGGAAGGTCTGGCCAGGCCCTTGAGCTTCACCTTAAATAAATGCTCACTGTGATGCTCACTCCAGGTGATGCTGGACCTTGGCCATTCCTCATGCTCAGGGGGAGATGATTCCATCACCTCTTGCTGGTTCACTAATTACCCCTGATCTTGGTGGCTTGAAATAACCATGGTGCCTCTGCAGATCAGGGATCCGGGCATATACTATGGTGGACAGGCCTCACTGGGCTCCCTGCTCAAGGACCCTGATGTTTTAGTAAGGTTTTTCATCCTTGTGACCGAAAGACCTGCAAGAACCACATGGGGGAGGGAAAGTTCATTTGGGGCTCCAACAGTTTCGGAAGGCCTCAGTCCATAGATGGTTAACTGCATTGTTGTGGGCCTGAGGTGAGGCAGAACAACATGCCAGAGGGTGGTGGTGGAAAACCGCTATGGACACGGCAACCAGGAAGCAGAGACACTATTCACCAGGGGCAAAATACAAGCCCCAAAGACATGTCCCGTGCTCGTCTCCTCCAGCCACACCCCACCTGCCTACAGTTACTACCCAACTAATCCACATCGGCGGATTAACACTACGAGTAGGTTTAGGCTCTGACAACCTGATCATTTCGCCTCTGAACTTGCTTGCATCATCTGACACATGAGATTTTGGGGGCTAGTTCACCTCTAAACCACCATACTGGGGATGTTATTGGAGTTGTGATCATGCTGCTGTTCGGTGTCTCTAATGGTTCAGTTCAGGTTGCCGTAATGGAAACAGCACAGACAAGGTGGCAGGAGCGGCAGCTTCACAGTTATCTCTCACTGTTCTGGAGGCTGGAAGTCTGAGATCAAGATGCTGGCAGGGCGGGTGTCTGGCGAGGGCCACTTCCTGGTGCAGAGATGTCATCTTCTTGCCCTGTCCTCACAAGGCAGAGAGGGTGAGGGAGCTCTCTGGGGCCTCTTCACCAAGACCAAATCCCAGTCCCAGGGCTCCACCTCTGCACCATCACCTTGGGTCAGGGTTTTAACATGGATTTTAGGAGCACAAACATTCAGCCCATTGCATTCTGTGTCCTCACAGGGAGGGCCAGATCCTTCCAGGCCTCGCTGGAACCTGCTCCACTAGAAAAAGTCATAACTTCACATCTCTTTGAGGTAAGGTTTTCTCTACCTTGGCCTTCACTAAGACAGCTGTGGGACAATATCGATAAACCTCGTAGGGATCCTATTGTTCGTGGAGAGGAACTTTGAAGTCCATACCTAATCTCTTCAAAGGCCCTTGGTAGTATTCTGATGCTTTGAACATACTGAGGTCGTAGCAAAAGATTGGAGAATCACATTATTAGCTTTATTTCTTGCCCAGCTTTGAATGTTGCTTAGATATGCTTCTTAATTTAAGAGTCTTTTGCCATCTAAAGGGGTGTTATGGTTTGGATGTGAGGCATCCCCCAAAAACTCACGTGTGAGACAATGCAAGAAGGTTTGGGGGAGAAATGATTGGGTTATGGCCTTAACATAATCATTAAATTAACCCCCTGATGGGATGAGCTGAGTGGTAGCTGGAGGCAGGTGGGGTGGAGCTGGAGGAAGTGGTTCAGTAGGGGCGTGGCTATGGGGTACATGTTTGTATTTGGCCAGTGGAGTCTCCCCCACCCCTACTCTCTGCTTCCTGATTGCCCTGTGAGCTGCTTCCCGCCGCTACATTCTTCCTCCATGATGTCCTGCCTCACCTTGAGCCTCAAGGGATGGAGCCAGCCTTCTGTGGACTAAGGCCTCTGAAACCGTGAGCCCTCAAATAAACCTGTCCTCCTCTACCTTTGTTCTGATTGGGTCTTTTAGTAACAGCTGCAAAATAGCCGACTAAAACAAGGGAGTAGGAGTTTTCTTTCCTTTTTGCTTTTGGTTTTCGGTACCGTGAATTGAACCTGGGGGCATTTCCTCACTGAGTTATATCCTGAGTCTTTTTATTTTTTAATTTTGAGATAGGGTCTCACTAAGTTGCTGAGGCTGGCCTCAAACTTGCAATCCTTCTGCCTCAGCCTCCCAGGTTGTTGGGATTACAGGTGTGCACCACATCAGGGTGGAATTTTCAACACCATCCAGCCTTGGTGTCTTGTTTTGACAGATCTTCTTACAATTTATCTCTGTCCTCACACAGTCTATTATAAGTGACAAGAAACCAGACAATGCCTTCCCATTTTGTTTGAATGGTTCCTGAGACCCCACAGTATGTCTTGGACATGTTGTGCTTCCCACACAATTGCAGTCGACAGCGTTGCTGTGCTTTCTACCACACTTGGTGGGCTCCTCCATCCTCCGATGTCCTGAAACACCTTCCTCCATTTCTCTTGAGTTGCTGGCTGTGTCCTCAACCCCAGATTTCTGCCTACCACCTGTTCAAGGAAATGTGGGCTTTCTCCATCCAGCTTTTGTCTGATGCCCAGTTCTGCAGCCTGATTCACAGCACTGATATGGAAATCGCTCTTACTTATGTATTGCTGTACAATCCTTTAACCCAAATACATTGCCCCCTACAGCAACGGCATGATGACCTCAGTGTCCGCAGCTCAGAAATTGGGGTGAGACTGAGCTGGATCCTCTGCTCCAGGTCCCTCACAGCTCCAGCACATTGGCCACAGCTCTGTCATCTCAAGACTGGGGAGAAGGATCTGCTTCCACGCTCACTCAGACGGCCGGATTCATTGCATGGCCTGCTGAACTGAGGTTTCAGCTCCTTGCCGTGCGGGACTCTCCAACATGACAGCCTGCTTATCCAAACAAGCAAGTGGAGAAGGCAAGAGAGTGGGAGCAAACCCAGAGCAGTCTCCTCCAGGGCGACCTTGGCAATGACCTCTTGGTATCCTTGCCATATTTTATTAGGAGTGGATCACTAGGTGCAACTGTGTGCATACACACATACGCACGTCCACTCACCTTTATTCAATATACACATATGTGTATGATCATAAACACATATAGTGACACACGTGTGTACACACGCACACACATGCACATGCATGCATATGTAGAATGTTGTCTATAGTTAAGTGGAGTTCTGACCCCAGGCAGGAAAGTGTCCTTGGTAATTCTTTTGGGGTCACAGGAAAATGAGAGCATTTGGTCACTAACTGTCCAGTTTTGTCCTGCTTCTGAGACTTGTCCTCCTCCAAGACAGTTGGGTGTCCAGGTAGCGGCTAGCGGGTGAAGGGCTGTCCTCAAAAAGACATGAGGACATCAGGGATGAGGTCCTGGGTGGTGCAACCCACCTTCCCTGCCTCCTTACACCTGGAGGTGCTATAACTGCACCCCTCCCATGAAGGGGGAGGCCCAAGACCACCTCTGAGGCCACGCCCCCCAGCCCTGACCAGAGTCTGCTGTGCTGTCTTGCTCCCCTGAGTGGCCTGGTTCCTGGAAGGTGGTTTGCAGATCACAGTGGGGAGGATGCTGTGCTGCAATGACCCTGGAAAAGCTCTCGGCCGACAGAGAAGCCCTGGTGGACTCTGTGAGACCAGGATGGGCAGAGACGGCCCGGGCCTGGGCTGAGTCCTGAACGTGGGCTGCTGCTGTGGCCCAGGATTGAAGACTGTGGCTCACCATCAACTCTCCCCAAATTCCATAGACTTTGGAGCTATTGTGTGGTGAGCGAATCATTGACAAAGCAGACGGGGTTGCAAAGTAGGATTCCTCAGCACAGGCTTTGGCTCCTTCGCGTCTCCTGCCTCTCCAGCTGGGCTCCCTGCTTCCTCCACGCTCCTCTCCTTCCCCTCTGGCTTCAAGGCTCTGCCCTGCTTCTTTTCAACCTGCTGTGTGTCCCTCTTAGCATTAGTTTTCTCAAAGCATGGTGGGTGGGGCGGGAAGCCCTATCTGCATTCAGGAAACTGGGTGAAGACTTTTTCTCATTCTGTTCTTTCCCCAATTAACTTGGGGTACTTGGATTTTGATATCTCACTGTACTCTGTTATCACGCTTCGTCAAATGACACAATGTGAACCAGCTCTCCATCAGCAAGACTGTGGGATCATTGAGAAATACCCACTGGTGGACGAGCTCGGTGCTGGAAGGCTGGCCCGCGTTTGCCACGTGACCCTCACAACCATCGAGCCAGCACGTGGAGAAACCAAGGCGCCGAGATGGAAGCGTGGTCCAGTTCATGCTTTGAACACAGTCCTCGCTGCTCTGCCACTGAGGCTTATTTTTAAAGGGACATTTTTTCCTCTCCTCCCCCTCCCCCTCCCTCACCTTAGGGGAAACAGGATGACCTTTCTTCTGCATCCTGGGGAGAGTTATCAGTCCCCAGCACACACCCACGGGAAGGGGGATGGCGCCAGAGATCTAAGAAAGGACCATCTCCCAAATTAACAAGTGAATTACAACCCCTGCCCCCCAGGAATGCAGCCTTTGACTCACCTCTTAAAAACCCTCTGTTCCCTGGGCAGGATCACAGACTCTGGAGCAGGAGACCCCTGTGTTTCTCCTGTGCTAGCAAAGCAGTGAAACTAACTTCTATTTCCTCTTTCTCAAAACCGTGTCCTCTTTATTAGATTGGCATCATGGACAAGGACCAAGCTTTTGGTAACAGAGACCCTAGCCATGGTCAGTGACCAGCACAGATATTCCTCGACTTACAATGGGGCTATGTCCCAATAACCACCCAGCAAGTGGGAAATCTCGCAAGTGGAAAATGCATTTGGGGACTTAACCTCCCGAACATCCTCACTTGGCAGCTCAGTGCCCTGTAGATTGTCCTTTATTCTCCCCCAGGATCACAGGGATGACTGGGAGCTGCCACTTGTCACTGCCCAGCATCACAAGTGAAGATAATAGTGCCTATTGATGACCCAGGAAAAATCCAAAATCAAAATTCCAAGTGCGATTTCTACTGAATGTATATTTTGCATCATTATAAAGTCGGCTGTAAAATTGGCCAAGAGCAGCACTTTTAGACATGTCTGCAAACCCAGGGATGCGGCTGCCCAAGGTGCACGACCCCACGAACCATCTTCACACCCTCCGCCTCCCAGCCACCCCCACGGCTGCTGGGAGGGCAGGGACCAGCTGTCCCTGCTGGGCCCTCTCAAACTGCAGACTCACAACAAAATGCAGATTGTGAGTATTTTAGGACCGCATTTTGGGGTAGTTTGTTACCCAGCAATAGGTAGCCTCAGTGCCAGGGTCCTGAGTCTTTGGGGTCCTTTCAAGAAGAAGATAAAATGGGGGCTGGCACTGTTGTCCCTATTCTATCTAGGTGTCATTGACCCACTCACATCAAGCGGGTGCCCCAGTGGCCTGTGGTTCCTACGGCTGCCTGGCGCTATTTCCAGTGCTGTGCGGCAGCTGCTGTGACTGACCCCTGCCTTTGGAACTGTTTGTCTTAGGGTGCTTCACCCTCATCTTTAGAGGTGACTACAGGCACCCAGTCACACCACTGTGAACCTTGAACTTGGGAGATGGTATTATCTTTCCACCCCTGCTGCCACTCCGGAGATGCCAACGTCTTGGGGTACTTTGTCTCCTGCGGGAACAGGAGGAAGCTCCCTGATTCCTTGTTGCACCTCTTTCCTTCACAGTTGCCAGGCCTTGGGCTATTGCACTGTGCACCTGTTCGTCAGAACCTGGCTCTGATCCCTGGTTAGTGCTCTTGGACCAATCACCTGAAAGAGATTGGAGACAGACACCCTGAGGCAGCGGGGCATTCGGGGTTGCTGAATTCCACACTGTCCGCACCTGACTGACCACGGTGGGTGTCTTGGTGTATGCGATTTTAGTTCCAAGAATGGACAGAACCCAAGCACTTTTGAAGGCCAGAGACAGAGATATCGTACGTATGGGTCGCATTTTTCTAGTTTTAAATTATGACAAAAGCCATTTAACCACCTTAATTCACCACCTTAGCCATTTTTAAGTGTACAGTTCAGTTGAGTTCACACGGTTGCAAAGGAGGTCTCTAAAACTTTTTCATCTTACAACTCTTGGATTCTGTACCTGTTAAACAATAGCTCTCACCAAGAGTGGCGGCCCAGGCCTGTAATGCCAGAGGCTCAGGAGACTGAGGCAGGAGGATCATGAGTTCAAAGCCAGCCTCACCAATTTAGTAAGGCCCCAAGCAATTCAGTGAGACCCTGTCTCAAAATAAAATATAAAAAGAACCAGGGATGTGGCTCAGTGGTTAAGTGTCCCTGAGTTCAATCCTGATATCAAAAAGGAACAAAAAACAAAAATGTAACAACTCCCCATTCTATGTTGGCAGTCACACTCTACGTTCTGTCTCCGTTATTTTGAGTACCCTGGGAACCTCATGAGTGGAGTCATGCACTGTTTGTCCCTTGGTGCCGGGTCCATTTAACTTAGTATAATGTCCTCAAGGTTCTTCCATGTTGTAGCACATGTCACAGTTTCCTTTTTAAGAATAAATAATGTTCTGTGCAGGGTTTGTTTGTCCACCCTCGGGTGGATACTTGGGTGGCTTCCCCTCTTGGCCATGGTGAGGAAAGCTCTGGAACATGAACACATACAGGGCATTTTTCATGTTCTGAGAGACCGTGGAGACGACTCAGGGTACCCTGAGTCCCCCAACAGCTGGCTGCTGGAGGTTCCCAGACGGAGGCCTTCCCTGCCTGAGAGATGTGCAGGAGATCTCTGACTTCCCTTGAGAGGTATGTGGAGTGAGCTGGGCAGAAACCAGCTCAGCAGCTGTCAGACGTCCTCACTTGCACGAAGCCCAGGTGCCACCAGATACAGCTCGTGAATCATCCCTAACTAGTTCTCTGACGGCCATAGTTGTGGTCCCACCTGTTGCACCAAAAGGAGTCTCAGGTTTCCTTGGCTAGCCGGGTCTAAGGGTTTCCAGAACCAGGATATGCAGATTCGACGTGGGGTGTGGTGCTCCTGGCCTCCCGTCAGATCGTCTGCTAAATCCGCAGTGCCAGGCGCAACTGACTGAAGAAATCCTAAATGGAACAACCGAAGAGAGTACTTAAAGAGGCCAAGTGTACTGGAGACAGACCTGCGACTCCTCCTGGTCTGGGCCAAGAGATATCAGGCATAGTGAAGAACTGGTCATAAAATTTGATGGCGTCTGGGGCTTGCAAGACAGATGGGCTGGGATGGGCTGGGCGGCGAAGGTGAGGGAATGGGACCCAAAGGTCATGACCTGGGTGGTTTTTGGACCCATGTGGCGGTCTAGGCATTAGACACAGGATCGCCACCCAGGAGCCCTGTGACAGAGGAGACACAAGGAAAGGACGGATTGCAGGGTGGCCACCCTGATAAGCGGGTGAGAGGATGGAGCAGGTCGTAAATCCCGGGGTTTAAGATGTGCTGGGATGGGAAGACTGGGGGAGAAGGAAGAAGAGTGTGATTGCGTTTCCCATAAAATTATTTTTGTAGCTCTTAAATCAATCTCAGATGGCAGGCTCGCAGCACACTGTGAATACTGGATTTGGGGCGGTGACCTGGAAAGGGTCTATAGCTCCGACGCACACTAAACAATTCGGAGACAAGATCGATGCTGTCTGGACTAGAGGAGATCTCACAGGGCCCGGAGGCCAGGCTTGGTTACCACTCAGTCCATGCAGCAGCCCTTGAGATAAGGCTCGGGGTTTGTGAGTGGGAGGGTGGGGGTGGGGCAGAGGTGGTGCCAGGTCACTGGCTCTCACGGCCTCTCTGCTTCCACAGAGACCTGTGCTGTCAGCCTGCTGTCTCTGTGCTGGCCTCGTGGCTTCCATGACCGAGTGGTTGAGAGCCATTGTCCATGCTGTGGGCTCTCCCTTGATCTTGCCTGGGTCCTCTGAGTGGGGTACCCTAAACCATGGCAGGTCCTGCCAGCTCCCTTGTGTTCCCTACGTCTTCTGTGAGTATCAGTTTGGATTTAAACTGATTTCAGCAAGAGAAGATAATCCAGAGGAGCTGCGGTTCTGCCTTTGTGAGCAACCAAAGGGCTGGATTTCCACAAGATTCTAAATGACTTTCGTTACAACGAAATCAAAGAAAATCAAAAGAAATCAAAGCCAAACCCCGTGTGTTTAGAGGTGAACAGAAGCAACAGAGCTATGTATTAGAGCACATTAGAGAGACTGAGTGGCTCTTGGAGGACACTTTCTAAACTAAAATTATTGAAAAGGAAACAGACAATCTCAAAGGTTTGACCCAAGTACTTAGCCACAAGGCTAGAAAAGAAAAAAAAAAAAAAAAAAAAAAAAAAGGCAAAGGAAATCTAAAGGAAAGGAAGAAAAATGAATGCAGTCGTTTCTGAAACACTAAAGAAGTGGAAATAAATCCAGTAACTAAGGTCCAAGAAATCAAAGCCTGATGCTTTAAAAATAACCTTTCCCTCCCCAGCATGTGCGCATGCGCGTGCACACACACACACACACATGCACACACGTGCACACACACATAGCAGACATGAAGGTCCTGCAAATCTGATGGCATGAGGAAGAGGGAGGATGCAGTGTTAGAGCTGTGAAGATTTCAATCAGAAAAGCCGATATGTCAATTTTATATTTATGAGTTTGGAAATCCAAATAGAACATTTTTTTTTAGAAAATGCAACCACACTTGTCTCAAAAAAACAGAATAATTCTGAATATAGCCCAAACTTCAGAAGAAATGAGCATATTTGAGTCCCGCCTCTGTCAGAGGCAGTTTTATAGACTGATGCAAGCTTGGGGTGGTTGATCACCACATTCTTTAAAATATTTTTCAGGGATGAAAAAGGAAGTTTTGCATGTAATTCTTCAGAGAGGGAAGCATGCTGGGTGAAAGAGAACTGTATTCTAATCTCACTCAGGAATATGGTCAGGTGACCACCCTGCTGTACCCAGCAGGAAAAAAGTTTGCTTTTTGCAGAAATGAATCGGGAAAGCTCTGAACTTGGGAACTCTGGCCCAGATGGGGACAGTGAGGGAGGAAGGGCATCCAAGCACAGGGAGAGACCTTCACTACCCTGCTGGGCTCTGGGATACTGGGTCCAGGCTCATACCTGTGCCCTGGAGGGAGACTGGAGAATTCTTGAGAGAATCTCACCCAAGAGAGAAAATACCCCAGACATTGACATTTAGGGTGTTTTAGTCAGCTTTTCACTGCTATGACCAAAAGATCTAGCAAGAGCAACATAGAGGAAGAGAAGTTTATTTGAGGCTTCCAGGTTTCAGAGGTCTCAGTCCATATTCAGCTCCATTCCTTGGGGTTCCAGGTGAGGCAGAACATCATGGCGGAAGAGCATGGCAGAGGGACGTGGCTTACGTGATGATCAGGAAGAGGAGAGAGAGAGAGAGAGAGAGAGAGAGAGAGAGAGAGAGAGAGAGAGAGAGAGAGAGAGAGAGAAAGGGAGATTCCACTTGCCAAATACAAAATATAAACCCCAAGTGCACCTCTCCAATGACCCACCTCCTCCAGCCATACCCTACCCACCTTCAGTTACCACTCAGTTAATCCCTGTTGGGGGATTATTCACTTCTTGGGTTAAGGCTTTCATAACCCAATCATTTCTCCTCTAAACCTTCTTGCATTGTCTCACACATGAGATTTGGGGGACACCACAAATCGAAACCATAACAAGGTCTCCCAAGAGAATGGCCAGGGCCTTACCAAATTCCTTAGAATTCCATCTATTTAAGACAAACACACATATAGGGGTTTTGATCCCTATGTATATCTTCTTTGAAATATAAATATTTTTAAAAGTATATAAATAAATACAGTGAGTATTTAGCGATGACATTTGGGAAAATTTCTATTATTATCAGAGAAAAACTGATGGAAATCCCACTATAATTATAAATCTTCAACATTGGTCTTGAGATCCTAGCAAGAAGTGGAAAAAAAAAAAAAACCATATAAATATTTAAAAGGGAAAAGGTAGAATTTGAATCATTTGCATGTAGAAGATCCAAGATAATCAACTAAGTTCACTTGAACTAAGACCGTTTAATTATGTAATTGGATCCAAAATGAATTTACTACAAATTATCGTTTTTCTGAATGCAAGCCAACAGGGAGCTGCAGTTTTCAAAAGTCCTATTCACATTACTGTTGAAAACTTGCAATATCTTATAATATACATAAAAAGATACTTGTATCTACTGCAATGAATGGAATTGTGCCCCCAAATACAGACGTTGAAGTCTTAATTTTAGGACTTCACAATGTGGCCTTATTTGGAAGTGAAGTCCTGCAGTTAGTAAATTAGTGACTTAAATTAAGATGAAGTCCCACTGCAGTAGTGTGGCCTCCAACCCAACATGATGGGTGACCTCATGAAAAGGGGAAATTTGGACACAGACACACCAGGAAGAGTGACATGGGAAGATGAAGACAGGGATTGGGTGATGCTTCTACAAGTCAAGACATACCACATATTGCTCAGATTCCCAGAAGCCAGGAGACAGAGCAGGGACACTCTCTGTCCCAGGCTCAGGGGGAACCAAACCTACCACACCTCGATCTGGAACTTTTGGTCTCTGGAACCACAGGAAAATGAATTTCTGTTGTTTAAGTCAATCAGTTTGTGGGACTTTGTCACATCAACCTCAGCAAACAAATACAACTACATATAAAACATAAAAATATTTTCCTGAAAGATCTAAAAGAAGAGTTGAACAAAGGGAGAAATGTACTGTCATCTTGGACGAAAAGACTAAAACTCTTAATATAACTTTTTTCGCAATACATAAAAAAAAAAAAAAAAAACAGCAGTAACCGTAGATCTGGGCAAATGGTCACTTTTTTTTCTTTTTTCTTTTTGGTACTGGGGATTGAACCCAGAGGGGCTTAACCACTGAGACATATCCCCAGCCCTTTTTAATATTTTATTTAGAGACAGGGTCTCGATAAGGTGCTTAGGTCCTCACTGAGTTGCTGAGACTGGTTTTGAATTTGCTATCCTCCTGCCTCAGCCTCGGCCTTCCAAGTTGCTGGAATTACTACTGAGGGCCACTGCTCCCTGCTGTGGTCATTTACAGTGGCTCCTTGTGGTGTGCACTTTGTCCGCAGACTCACAACTGAAACTTTGCTCACCTTGCGTGCCTACCAATTCCACTGTGAGGACTCTATTCTTTAGAAAGAAATGCACCTGATAGCAGAGACTTAAATTCAAGCTGGGCCATGCCTGTTGTCCTAGTGGCTCAGGAGGCTGAGGCAGGAACATTGAGAGATCAAAGCCATCCACAGCAATATAGTGAGGCCCTGAGCCACTTAGAAAGACCCTCTCTCAAAATAAAGAAATAAAAAAGGGCTCAGTGGTAAAGTGCCCCTCTGTTCAATTCCCAGTACCGAACAAAATAAACAAAAACCAAAAAACAAACAAACAAACAAACAAAAAAACAGACAAATTCACGAAATTCAGAGTTTGGTCTGTTCTGAGAAATAATTGAGGGGGAAACACAAATAAATGTCAATAAAAGATTGATAAATAAAATGATGATCTTCACAGAGTCTGAAATTCAAGTCATTGGTAGAGGTTTCTGCATATGTAATGACTTAGACAACACAAGACAGCCAGGCGTGGTGGCGCATGCCTGTAATTCCAGTGGCTCAGGAGAGGCCAAGTCTGGACGTTCTTGAGTGCAAAACTAGCCTTAGCATCTCAGCGAGGTCCAAACAACTCAGCGAGACCCTGTCTCTAAATAAAATATAAAAAGGGCTGGGGATGTGGCTCAGTGGTTAAGCACCCCTGGGTTCAATGTCCAGTACCAAAAAAAAAAAAAAGAGGACCTGGGATAGAATTTTAAGCCATTGAAACAGACCTGCAGGAAACGTGAATGCTGTCACTAACTTTTCCATAACATGAACTTGAGTTCGCAAATGCCAAACTGACAAGAGTCCCTGTATCCCCTCAAGGTATGTGCCACCACTCCTCTGTGATCCAGAAAGCTCCAGGTATCATGCATTCCAAACAAAAGCTTTGCAGCTGGCCACTGCCTCCCAGAGACAGGACCTCGGATCCCTCCAGCTGCAGTTGTCCTGGCTCCACCTGGTGTTGAGACTGAGGTCAGGGGTCTACACTGGGGTGACGTTTGCCTTGCCTAGTTTCCGGCTCTGGTCCTCCCAGTATGGCAGCTCTTGCTGAACTTTGTTTTCTTCTTACTAAGCTCATCTGCACAGCTGGGGCCAGCTTAGGTTGTGTGCTCTTTGGGCATCCAAGTTCCCATGACCCTCAAGTTTGGAAGTGGGTCACCCATGGTCTCACCCTGTCCACTCCCTGCTGACCTAGAGGCAGGGCATGCCACCTGGGCTCCCCTATCCTTCAGGCTGGTAGCAGGGCCAGGGCCATCGCTTCTCTCCCTGAGATGGGAAGCTTATTTCCCAGCCTAGAAGGAATCTTTCAGAATCTAAGGCTCATTTATATGCTGCTTTAGCTCGGTCACATTGCCTGGAGATTTCTTTCTTTTGGGGACCTTAAGCACAGAATGCTGGAGTGTTGCTGTATATTTTGTATTTCACACCCTCACCATGAGTCACCTTTGCCCCCAAACTCTGGAGGCTCTTCTCTTGCTGAAATACAAGTTAAATATTTATTTGGTAACTTTGTTACATATTTGAAAACAAGAAGCAAAAAGTAGGCTTTGCTGGTTTTTGCTAACCCAGGGGTTTTAAATAAATGGGAAAAGGTCTGAGCAGATGGTTCCCTCCTTTGGGCAGGGACTATCAACTCAGCCCTGAGTCCCACTCTCACCGCCTTCTTCAAGCAGGACGCGAGGACCTTGGTCCACCCTTCTGAGAGACACTGTGATGAATGGACCCTTTGAGGAGTTGGGTGGAGGAAGAGCCTGGGGTCAGGGAGTCTTAATGACATCACTTTCATTATCAGCCTTTGGACACTGGGGTTTTCTGTTCCTAGTACCAAGGGGAGGGAGGATGTGCAGGCCAGGTGGGCTGCCAGGGCGTGCTGTGGCTCCCGTCACCCTGCAGAACCTTGGTGGTGCTCGGAATGGGCTGAGCTCACCGAGGAGGCCGTGGCCTCATTACCGGAGGACATATTTCTTGCTTCCTGAATTACCAAGATTAGCTCCCTATCTCTCTCCATTTTTCTCATTAGGAACCACAGAGCTGCCTGTGATAGGCGGATCCTGTACATGAGTGGCTCTGCAGGGTTTGGACTGAGTGAAAATCCCCAGATCACGGTCACTCGGGTTGCCCTGGCCAGCTGCACCCTGTGTGCAGGGCTGTCACTGCCTGTTGAGGGGTCCTCCCCTCACTCCAGGGACTGTGAAGGTTCCAAGCTGGCTTCTTCGAAAGCCAGGACTTTCAAACTTCAGGGTTGCTTGCTAAGACGCAATTTTCTAGACCTTGCCTCCTCCTCGTGAGTCTAGTGTGTGATATACGTGGTGCTGTGTGTGTGGTGTGGTGTGTGTACGTGTGTGGCGTGTGTGGAGGAGGAGGCAGGAATCTGTTCGCAGCCAGACCCCCCCTGCAGATGTTCCAGAGTTCATTCTGCCTCAGTGAACTTGGGAGAGGGCTAGCCAACGTGCAGCGTTGTTTACAGGTTACGTAGGAGTGTAGTTCCACCGTGGCGAGAACAAAAGCAGAGCAGAGGGCGCTTTCAAAGAATGAGTCCCACATTGAGTGGGATGTTAGGCCTGAGTAAACTCTGGCTCGTCCCACTTCCTGCCATCCCGTGAGGAGTCCCGGGTCTGCTCAGTTACAGCTTGAGTCTGTTTACCCGGCAAGCAGGATTTGTACAGTTTGGTCCAGCAGCAGGGCTGGCGGGGACACCCCCACTGTGTGAGGGCCTTGTGGGTGTGAGTGGGATTTGCTATCCCCCTCCCCTTTTGTCAACATGGGAACATTTGTCCGCTGCCAGCTCCCTGGGGGCTGCTGAGGGAAGCCCCCGGTGGTGCGGGAGGACCACTCCGGGCTCCTTCTGGCTCATGTCAGCAACTCCAAGTCTCGTTTGGCTCAAGGAGTGTTTCTAGTTAATTTGACTCTTGCAAATGGCTGAACGTTTTTTACCCTAAGAAATTTCCAGTACTGGTGCTGAATACTCGGCCTCTGGAAATGGATGGCATTACCTTTGGGTTTGTTTATCTAGGCCCCAGTGCAAGACTTTTGCAGGAGAGGGGGTCTCTTTTGCTATGATACAAACAGACACACATATACTTTCTCTCTCTGTATCCACCCACCTCTGGATTCATGGGTCATGTATACTGTTACCCAATTGCATGTAAATCGGATAACCTATTTTCTCTCCCCACCATCTCTCAGGTCATCTTCCTGTGCAGATATCTTCATTTCACTGAGAAGGGATTCTTGATCATGTCTCAAGTCAAATGACTAATGCTCCCGTTTCATCCGTTTGCGACGTCTGACCTTAGCATTGATCTTGCCTTTGGGTGCCGGCTCAGCTGGTGGCTTGGAGTACATCCAGTCCCCCACAAGTCCCCAAGGTAGCTGGGCACTCCTGCGGCCACCTGGCCTTTCCCTTCTCTGGTGGGGAGGAAGCTCCTGTCCTCCACAGTCACTTCCGCCTCGTGGCCACGTTCCCTCCTCGAGCCCCTTTCCTGGGTCCTCTCTCCCTAGGGCGAGATCCCAGCTCTAAGGAAGGAATGGAACCTTTTTTTTTTCCTGACGCTCAAACTGCAGGTGCTCCCTCCAGCATGCTCCTTTCTGCATCCTGGTGGGCTGTGTTATTGCCAGTGTTCACCTGGGAACCCCTGAAGTCCCTGCCACCTTCCAGTCCTGTGCGTTCAAGCTCCTGTTTACCTGCAGAAGCAGTTCCCTGAAGGCAGAGCTGAGCCAGATGCAGGAGGGGCAGGATCCAGAGACCCACCCACATTGGTGGTGGGCTCCTTTAAGTTCTCACATCTCCCATCAGCAGGCTCCGGGCAGCTTTGCCAGACTCCTGGGTCCTGGGGCAAGAGGTTGGGAAGTCTGAGGACTGGGTCTCTAACCGAACAAAGGCCCAAAGGATCTCTTTCCTCTGTGGCTTCAGGAAACAGGGTTGGGATCAGGTTTCTGTTGGAGAGGAAAGGATTCTTTGGTTAAAATGTCTTTTGTATTTGCTCTTCCTCTTCTCTGTGTTTTCAGGGAAGGCTGACAAGGAAGAAGTAGTTTTGCTTCATTTTGACAAACAACTGTGCGCAGGTGGAGGAAGGACTTGGCCCAGGAGACAACAGCATGCTGCCAACAAAGCCGGGTCTGTGGAGAATTCCTCTCCAGCGTGACTCAGGGGCCCGGGCCGCCCGCTCCAACCATCAGAGATGTACCGGTCTCACTTTGGTCATGGGAGCCTTGCAGAAGAAGCTTGTCATTATTTATTCTCCTTTCCTCCTTAGCTCTCAGGAGACAATGGGCTGTGTTTTTTTGATTGCACACGGTAGCCCACTTCACAGCTGATCTGGAACACAGTTGTCTCAGTCTGTGCTTGGAAGACAGAAGGGGAATCAATAATTATCCCATTTGTCCTATGCTCCCAGATGTGGAACACCTGTAAGAATTTAAATGTAGTATATAACATATGACATAGCTATATAATAGACAATATAATTGTATAATAAGAAGATAATTATAATATAATTATAACAGATATTAATTGCAAGTAATTAATATAATAATGCATAAAAGTTCTTGATCACAATTTACAATGCATTTTAATGAACTCATGTCAAAATTTGTTGTATTATTTGCAGAATTGAAAACTTGGGACTTAACAGGTCTTGAAAAAAAATTTTTTTCAGTACTGGAGCTTCATCCCTGCTAGAAATCACTCTACCACTGAGCTGAATTCTCAGCCCCTTAAAAGGTTTTAAAAGGAGCTGGGTCCTGCCTGGACGCTCCATGCAGGCTGAGGTCACCAATTGGCAGATTCTGGCTTTCAGAGTCTGGGTGAAAGTCCCACATTTGGAAAAATGACCCTCTTTTCTGAAAACTACCATGGTTTGTGGGGAAAGAGCAGGTTATGTGAACCTGTCTAGAAATTGTGAATCATTTCACTGGAATTCATTTTCCAGATAATTCTGATGTCCTTTGGCTTTTGGAACAAGGAGTGTGATTTAATGTTTTCCAAGACTGTTTTCTTGTTCCTGGGCCCTGGGCCACATTCTGTCTGCATTTCCTTTCTCTGGCTCTATGTGAGAAGGATGGACCATGGAAGGTGGGCTCTGATGGGGACAGCGGGCTTCATCAGAGGACCCTGGGGTACTGAAGGTCAGAGCTGGGGCTGGGGAGCTTTGCAAATGTTCCCTCTGAGGGTTTGTGAGGGCTGTGTTCCAGGGCCTTTCGTTATCACTGGGGACACCTCCAGGTGAGGATCTTTCTGGGTCTGAAGGCCTTGGGCAAATTCCCTGACTCCCCATGAAATGAAGAGAGGAGGGTCCAACACTGTCTGAGTTCTTCCCAATCTTCCTCTTCCTTCTTCCCTTATTTCCTTCTATTTGTATAAAAATGAACATACACAACAGGATACCCAGCCTCCAGTCCCTTCAGGGGAAGCAGGCTGCAGTACAATGTCACCTTTCCTGGGGACGTGGGATGTCACAGCCTGGGAGGACCATGGATAGAATCCAGGAGCTTCATGAACATGTATGACAGAAAAATGAATCTTTATTTTCATTAATTTCTAACTGGACTTTAGCATCTCTGACCTCTGACCTCTCACAGAAGGTCCTCTCAGGGAGGTTGGTGCAAATGTCTTAATGTTTCATCTGTGCTCAGCACAAGTTTGTATGGCAGTTAATGGACCAACCACTAATTGTTATTTGGTATCCTAATGAAGAAGTTTGTTTCCAACCAAACCAAACCAAACCAAACCAAGCTCTTACTTGGTTGAGTGGGTGTTCAGAGTTACTCTGCATCTAAGGTATTTCTGACTGTAATGAAGGGGACATAAAGATCCCACAAGGGATGTAACTCCTTATAGATCAAATGTAGGGAGGGAAAAGAGGGCAGGGTTTGGGTCTGACTCCAGGGCCCTACAATCTTCTAAGGTTGGAGGCCACCAGGATAGAGGAAGAATGTGACGGGAATGTCCAGCTAGGTTTTGGGGCAGAGCAGGAGCATCTGTGGGGATTTCCCACTTTTTCAGTGCAAGCCTGGGAACCATCAGGAGCAGCCCAGATTCAACATGGGCCATATTCACCATGACAGTATCTGGCCAGCTTGGCCTCAGGCTGTTGTCAGAGGCCTTGCACATCCAGAGAGAATGAGTCTTCCAGGACTGCATTCCAGGTGTTGACTGGGCTGTGGTCTTATGCGATCTGGTGGCTCGACTGGAGAAGAATCCACCACCAAGCTAGCGCAGATTGTTGGCAGAGTTGAGCTTCTTGTGCTTTGCTGGCTGCCAGAGGGGGTTTTCTGGCTCCTGAGGAACAGGCATGTCCTTGCCCCCTGGCTTCTCCATGACTTCTCTCATATCACCACCACTTTTTCTGCAAATCCTGTGCCTGGGAGTCTCTCATATCAGGAAGGGTCCCAGTTCTTCTCTTGAAGATTTTCATCCAATTAAGCCAGGACTTTTCAGAATAATCTTTTCGTTATCTCTAACTCAATGGATTTAGGATTTTAGTGATAACCGAGAACTTCATGGTTGCCATCTCCTATTGGCAAGTCCCAGGTTCTGCCACCCTTACGGAAAGAGGACACAAAGGTGTGGATCCCAGGAACTGAAAATTACTGAGGGTTCCCTGGTCTGTCTGCCACCCTCCGTTGGAGGTACCAATTCAGTTGTCCCCAAAAGAAGCTTATGCAGGATGTGGGCATCAGCAGTGACACTGGGGTCTTTTGCTTGAGGCTGGTGTAGGAGGCCAGGTGCACACTGTCTTCCAGCTTACTCTTGGCCCCCACAACAGTCCACTGGCTTCCCAAGTCCTGGCCCAGACCCCTGTGCTAGTTCATGGTGAAGGCTACCAGCTCCTCTCATGGGTCACTGGTACCTTCAAGGTTGGAGGGGCTGAGAGTCAGATGTGAGTTCCATTTAGTTTGTAGGAAGCTCCTGTTTGCCTTTCTGGATCCTCTTGGGCCTACTCTTCCCTCCTCCCATCTGGCAGGTTGACCTATGGAGATGTCAAGCCCCAGGCCAGAGGCAGGATATCAGCCTTGCTTAGACTCTTGTCAGCTCCACCACCATGGAAGCTCCAAACCTATGGTCCTTGCTCCCATTATTCTCCCACCACTCTTGGCCATTCTGCCTTGGAGAGAATCATGCTGGACACACAGCATCAGCACCCCGTGGCCAGGATCAGGATGGCAAGGACAGGGACTGAGTCTTTGCCAGACCACTGCTCATCCCTGTCTTCTTCAGAGGCTGGTCTCCAGCTTCCTCCCATTTTGTACGTGGAGGAGCTGAAGTACAGGGAGAGTTACCTGGTGGTTGAGAAACCAAGCAAGGATTGGAGCCACACAGGCTGGTTTCAAACAACCTCCCATGGTTATGAGGTGTGGTATCCCCCAAGGCACAAAGGCTCAGGAAAACTCACCCCCAGACCTCTATGAGGCCACCATGGTATCCAGAATTCCTGTGCTTTCAGGTATTCATAGTATACTTGCTAAATAACACAGGGGAGCTTCCTGTTACCCCCAACCTCTGACCCTGCAGACTTATGACCCTTTTCTTGTATTTTTTTTTTTCACTTTGTGTGGATTTTGCACCAACCTCAGTTATAATTGCTGGTTTGCATGCCCCCTCCTAGCTAGCCAGCGACCCCTTGCAGATAGAGCAGATTTTCATCTTTGCATCCCCAGCACCTGCTCCATCATGGTACCTGGTGAATGTTTGTTGAATGACTGAATGAAAGAAACAGAGCGCCCAAGACATGAAATGAACTTACTCCCTCAGAGACAGAAAGGCCTGAGTGTCAGAGATGGAATAAAACTTGGGTATCCTTGTTTATCAATGGAGTTAAAATTTGGGTCTTGTGCTGCTCTTGGTCCCCCCTAAAAGAAGAAGTCTTTGCTAGTACCTGAAGATGAGAGCCACAAGCCCCTCAAACTCTTTCTAGATCTTTATGAATCTTCTAAGATAGTCCTGGTATTTGCAAAAGGTATAAGAGGTGATTTGAGCTGAAGGCATGGACTCTGGGGTTGGTCAAGCCTACACTTAAATTCTATTTTAGTCACTAACCAGATGTTTGACCCTGGGGAGGTGACCTGACCTCCCTGGGCCACAGTTTACTCATTTGTAAACATGGCTTTTGGGGCAGCTGTGAGCATTAACTTTGCGAGGATTGGTGAGGCTGGTATCCCTTCACCTTTCAGAGAGCACTTATTGAGCTGTAATAGGCGGCTTGCTCTGGGCAGGTGATAAAGACCATGAGGGCTCAGTTGTACAGGGCACACCAGACATCCAAACAGAAGATTAGACTATAAGGTGATAACAGCCCCTGTGCTCCTGCACCAGGGCTGGTACAAGGCCCATGTTTCAGTGGGAGTGATGGAAAACCACGAAGCCTTAAATAAACCAAAAAGCTGGGTTTCATCTAAGTCTTAAAGATGGGGGTGGAGTAGATATGCTCAATATATACGAGGTTTTCTTTGCTCACGGTCATTCATTTATTTATAATCAAGTACAGCTAATCCCGCACTTATGCAACTGTTCCATCCCAAAAGGTCTTTCTCAACTTGAACTTTGCAAGAAAAAAAAAAAAAAATCCCAAACAAAACACTACTACTCATTTTTTTTTTTTTAAATGTTGCTTTGGATTTAAAGGTGGGGAATCTTTTTATTAATATGCCCCCCATGACATCTGCATACGAATTCAGAGAGCTTTTTGGCACGGAACCAAGCTGAGCTGGCATGGAGCCAGAGGGAGGGTTTGGTCATGTTCAGGCTTTAATCTGCTCATCGCTTCTTCTGAACTGATCTTTTGTTTGTGAGCAGGTCCTGCTCTTTCCAGTGTGACCTTTTCCAGTTGTGTCCAGGATGCAGCAGAGTGCAATAGGTCTCTGTAGGCTGAGAGGGCAGGCCCGGGACAGATAAGGAAGCCCCTAAAAGGAACGAGCCAGCCCAGTCAGCAGCCCCTTATCCCAGGGCTGTCTCTCTGCCCTAGCCTGACCTAGACCTTTGTCCTTGGGTGGCTCCACTGGTCAGATGACCCCTTCCTGGCTCTGAGACGTTCCAGGTGCTCTGCTAGGGATCTTGCTGTGCCTTCTCCTAGCCCGCTCTCCCTGTTCCCATGCTGCTCCGTGCCCCTGAGGTTGTGCATGGACAGAGTCAGGCAGCTCCCCTACTCTACCCTCCTTTTGGGGTATGTTACAGCTTATGGTTTTGATCTGGAATGTCCCCGCACGGGCTCATGTGCTGAATGCTTGGCCCCCGCAGCAACGTTCAGAGATGAGGATTGGTATGTGACTGGATTATGAGGACTCTGACCTCAACAATGGATTAATCCATTGAGGGCTTCAGAATGTTAATGGATATTGGGAGGCAGTAGAAACTGGAGGAGGTAAGACCTGGTTGGGGGGAGGGCTCCTTGGGGGGCAGACCTTGGAGACTATATTTTATCCCCAGTGCTGCCCCCGTGTTCTCCTCCTCCTCCTTCTTCTTTTTCTCATTCTCCTCCTCCACCTCCTCCTCCTCCTCCTTATTCTTCTCTCTCTCTCTCTCTCCCGGTCACCCCACTTCCCAGTTGCCATGAGATGAGCCGCTTTGCTCTACACCACGCCCGTCTGCCATGATGTTCTGCCTCACCTCAAGTCCGAAGCACTTAAGCTGGCTGACCATGGACCGAAACCTCGGAAACCATGAACCAAAATAAATATCTCCTTCTTTAAGTTGCTTTTCTCAGGTATTTTGTCAGAGTGATGAAAAATGAATCAACACAATCTGTGGGAATCTCTGGCAGGACACCGGCTATTGGGAATGTGAGGTCTGGTCTCTCTGGGTGGCTACGGCCCTTCTGTAAAGGGCCCTTTTGTTGGGTGGCATCTTGAAGAAGGCTCACTGAGGGTCTTAGTAGGACTCCAGCTGTTCGGCTTTAGGCTTGGGAGGTAGATAGTGGTCCTTTCTCCCTCCATCTTCTGTGGTTTCCCTGCAGCCTGTCTGTGTGCTTGCGATATTCTCTTCTTTAACCTGCAGCCACTGGGACCCTCACATGCACCTTGAGAAATAATTTGTGCATCGTCATCCTATTTATGGAAGAGAAGCATAGGACCATCTGGATGAAACCCGAACCAGGCTTTCTTCATGGTGCTCCCCGATGGGCTTCTGTCCCCAGACTGAACCACTCTCTCCATTTGAACTTCTCAGCACACTGCTTTCTGCTTCCCCAAAGGCCAAGTCTCCTCCCTCCACACCTCTTGCACTTACTGCTTATTCCCCAGAAAGCTCTCATCACCTCAGACTCCTCCCTCATTGGCTCAGGATCCTCCTGCTCGGGATGTCCCTGACCACATCTTAGCCAGCGTCTGCCACACTGGAGGCTCTCTCCAGTCTGGAAAGCTCCACCTTGGTGACTCTTGGTGACCAACCCAAGTGGGCATTGCCCTCTGGAAGGCACATCCTGACCTGCAAGGTTTCATGTAGGGTCCCTGCTCCTCCCCATCCCCTCCTCTCCTACTTCATTGTCTTTGTTTGCAATGGGATCTGTTTACAGGTGTATTCCTGTTCCCCAGCAGGACAGCTTGGCGAGACCAGACACCTTTTCTGTCTCACTGATGAAACCTTTCAACCTGGAGCAATGTTTAACCCCCGCTAGACCCTCCATAGCAACTCCCCAAGTGTGTGAATGAATCGGGTGTCTGTTTGTTTCCTAATGCTATGTGTTCTCATGACTGAAACCAAGGAACTGGAAACATGAATAAGAATACATCGAGTTTTAGTTCAGTTCCTCTCAGTGTGAATCTGTTCTGGGTGGGAAAGGGGGAAAGAGCCAATTTCCAGGCGAGTGAAGGAACACAGAAATGCCAGAGTGAAAGAGAAACCCAAATGACCATGGAATTCCAACCCCTGTGGCCATAGGGAGTGAGGCTTCTCTCTGCCCTGCTCACTCGCAGGACACTCTCGTGCAGGCTGGAGGATCCTGCCCGGCTGTTTGCTTTTCAGCCTTTCTTCTCATTTTTTCTGAGCACTTGTGATGTTCACATGAGTCATGGTTTGTAGGACGAGGCAGGAGAAGGTGGAGGAAGATGGGTTTCCTGCTAACCTCTGGCTTACAGTATCCAGTCATCTCTGTGGGTCAGTGTGCCAATTTTGAGTCCTCTGTGGCTTTCTTCTTCAATTCTTGAAGATAGTAGTAATATGCATTGTTATGCATTTTTTCAAATCATCTGAGATAGAGTGCAATGACAAAAATCAGAAAATTCAGGGTTCTGGTAATGATAAGAATTTTCCTTCCTTGGAGGAGCCAGTGGTTACACATGTCCTTGTTCTTCTGACTTCTGATGATGCAGCAACATAAATGGCTGCCTTGGACCCAGAAGGGTAATAAGGTGCTGTCACTTGCCTTGGAGAAAGGGGGCAGGTGCTGGACCTCACAGGGCAGGAATGCAGGGCTCAGCAATGGAGCAAGGATAAGGACCCAGGACTTGAGGCTTGGGCTCAGAGTTCCTTAATATGTTAGGCTTGTAAATAATTTGATGTATTAGCAAAGGGCTCTGCAGGCACTTGCTCATGGGTTGCTATCTGTCCCTAAACAGAGGCACACAACTGGACCTGGGTCATGTTCTGCTAGAGAGAACAGAAGACTAGGTGGTAGCTGTTGATCTAAAAATAGGGCTTCTGATTTTTTGGGGGGTCAGAAATGCTGGAGAAAGTGGAACTGAAGGTGATAAGTTAGCCATGAACATATTCATCTGGGTGAGGCTATTCTGTGTTTTATTCCTTGATTTTGGAGCTGCCTCCTGCTTCATTTCTGAAAAAAAAAAAAAAAAAAATTGGGATCTAAATGTGCTTCAAAAAGTACATCCAGGCTGCTTGAGACTGGAGCAGACCCTGGCAGGCAGTGTGGACAGTGGCATTACGTGTGATCACCCAGAGGCAGAAATAGTCCAGAGCCCATGGATGGGAGAATGGATAAACAAAATGTGGTCTCTCTGTGTTTTCTGATGCTTTGACATGTGAGCCTTGCTGGTCCTGGGGAGACTGAACCCAGCCAGTTCCTAGTATAGGACTCTTGTGAGAGACCTTTCATAAGCAAACCGTCCAATCCAGATCCCACCCCAAACCACCTTCTGTATCTGTCTATCACACTCTGAACCACTATCCACCTCCCCTCACCATCTCAGGGCCAGGTACACACCAGGGACCTCCCAAAGGCCCCCGAACCTCGTACAAAGATGCAAACTAGCAATCCTAATCTCACCTCTCCTGTTCTTTCCCCACTTCCCCCAGGACACCCTCAAGACGTTTGCCCTGTTTCCTCCATTCTTGTGGTTTCCCGACTCGCTCCGGTGCTTCCCGCGTGGCCCTGTGTGGCATGGCCGCCTCCTGCTTCTAGGGATCTGCGAGTGTCAACTTGGTCCTTGATGACAGATATTTTCCTTGTCTACATGTCTTTCCAGACCTGATTAAAACAAATTCTGGACACTTTTTGACACATTATCCAGTGGAATATCATTCAGCCACACACACACACACACACACACACACACACACACACACACACTGAAGTTCTGACACATCAAAACATAGATGAAAATTTTGCTAAGTGACACAGGCCGGGCACAAAAAGGCAAAGCCTGCATTCCCACATGGGATGGGATATTGGTGTGTGAGGAAATGGGGCAGAACCCACACGTGCGATAACCTGACTGAGCCTCAAAAGCATTAGACTGAGTGAAAAAGGCAACCTCAAAAGACTACGTGCTGCACAGCTCTATGTATAGATGTTCCTCGACTTACGATGGGATTACGTTCCTGTAAATCCATCAAAAACGAAAACACGCTGAATCCACATCACCAGACAAACATCCCAGCTTAGCCGGGTCCAACCTAACATACTCCGCACACCTAGATTAGCCTGCAGCTGGGCATCACCATCTAACACAAAGCCCATTTATAGTAAGGTGTTGAGTGTCTCATGGCGCGTTGACTCCAGCACACTGCAGAGCACAGGACAGGCTGACTAGCCTGTGCTGCTGCTGCCGGGCATCGAGAGAGGATCAGGCTGCATGCCACTCTAGCCTGGGAAAAGGCCCACACTCGAAAGTCACCATGCAGTCTCCACTGGCTGCATATCACTTCCATGCCATCCTAAAGTCCAGACCTCCTTAAGTGATATGGGCACAGCACGCACACCTGCAATCCCAGTGACTCTGGAGGCTGAGGATCACAAGTTCAAAGCCAGCCTCAGCAATGTAGCAAGACCCTGGCTCAGTGGTTAAGGGCCCCTGGGCTTAATAATTGTGTTAAGTCTAAACCATCTAAAATCTGGACAGGTTGTACGACATTTTTGGAAAGGTCAATTAAAGTGATAAAAAGTAAATTAGTAGATCTAAGTGATGGGCGGGAAGAATATATGAATAAAAAGATAGTGAAGGGGAGTTCTTTGGGTGGGTGGGATTTTTTTTCCTTCTCCGAATTGTGATGGTTACACCAATTTATACATGTCCTACAAGTCACAGAATTTACACTGGAATAATTAATTTTATTTGTATGTTAATTGAAAAAACAAAGAAAAAAGGTAAAATAACTGCACCAATTTGATTGCAATGTCTTTGAAAATCCCTTTATTTTTATCCAAATGCAAAATCCTGTATGCTGTATGACTTCTCTTGTATGGGGCCCCTCGAGGGGTCAAATTCATAAAGACATAAAATGGTTGCCAAGGCAGAGGGAGGGTGTTTCAGTTAGTTTTTTCGCCACTGTGACTGAAGGACCCAACCAGAACAACTGTAGAGGAGGAAAAGTTTATTTGGGGGCTCATGGTTTCAGAGGCCATGAAGGAAAGGCTGGCTCCTTTCCTCAGGGTTCAAGGTGAGGCAGAACATCATGGCAGAAAAGTGTGGTAGAGGGACGTGGCTTACGTGATGATCAGGAAGCAGAGAGAGAGACTCCTCTCTCCAGATACAAATATATACTCATGGTCACGCCCCCAACGAACCCTTTCCTCCAGCCACGCCCCATCTGCCTCCAGCTACCACTCAGTTAATCCCATCAGGGATCAATTCACTGATTAGGTTAAGGCTATGGCCCCATCATTTCTCCTCCAACGTTGTATCTTCTCATATGTGAGCTTTTTGGGGACAACATATCTAAACCATAACAGAGGGAGGCAGGGAGTTATTATTTAATGAGCACAGAGTTCCAGTTTCAGAAGATGAAAACCTTCTGGAATGGATGGTGGTAAGGTTGCACAACCCAGTGGGTGAACTACGCCACTGAACTGTGCACTTACAAATGGGAAAGATGGTTTTATGTGTATTTTGCTACCAAAAAAAAAAAAAAAAAAAAGAATATCTAGGCTTTGGACTGAGGCATCCACCAGTTTGGTGGAGAAGTTCCCGAGGGCAGGAACAGCCACCTTTGCCTCAACCCACCTCTGGCAGGTGCTAGATCTGGGTGCCTACAGTGGACCCCGTTGTTCTTGGTTTGGCGTGAGCGCTGCTCACCCAGAACCCACTTTGCCTGGTCCTCACATGTAATGGATTTTGGGAACCTGTCTTGTCCAGTGATGGTCCAGGGGCTTTGCTTTGCTGTGACCAGTGGCTGCTAAGAGTCCTTCTATCAAACCAGAAGCATCCAGTCTGTTGAGGATCACGAGGGATATTTCCCATCTGAGAACTTTCCAGATTGCCTGGGTCTCAGGGAGGCCAGGCCCCTGGTTCTTTGGGGTGGGGTGGGCTGGTCTATGCTGCAGCTTTCTGCTGTCCTGCTGCTTGCACATTGGCATTCATCTGGAGACACCCCCACCTCACCTGCAGAGCCCCAGAGCTGGTACACAGGACCCTGAGTTCCCAGGCGGAGGAGAAGGCTCAGGTAGCAAGTGCTGGTCCAGCCATTTGATGCACAGCAAGAGAACCTGCCCTTGGGTTTTGATAATTCCATCCTTAACAGGATCCAAATGAAACCACAATCCAAACCCCAAATGCAGCGCCCTGTGGTTGCTGTGTGCCTGGGAAACGGCCAGCCCAGAGCTTTTCTGAGCACCCCTCCCCCACAGCTCACCCTGCTCCCCGCGCCCCCTCCCACCCCTGCCAACCCCAACCCACATCACAGGCCAGGGGAACATGGCCTCCAGGCCTGGGGATGCTGAGGCCATCTGTTTGCTTTCTTTCAGGCCTTAAGGCAGTTTTTCTTCCCCTCCCTGGTCCTGCAGGTTCTTTTGAAAGCCCCAGACCCCCACTTTCAACTTCTTCCTCTGGTCTCTGATAAAAGGCACCTTAAGAATCACTTCTAACAGTTTCACTGAGAGCGGAGGCTTGTCTGCAAAGCCGCGACATCAAAGCACAGAGCTCAGGTGCTGAGACGGCGGGTGCAGGTGGGAGGGAGCCTGTGTAGCCTCCAGAATGCTGGCTCTGGTGGCCCGCGGGGGTCCTGGCCTTCCCTCAGCTGTAGCCCCCTGCCCCAGGTCTCTGGCCATTGTCAGACTGCGCCTGGCCTCTTGGCAGACCACAGAAAGTTGACTTAAAGCACAAGCCCCAGCAAACCCTGCAAACAGCACCGATACCCGAAGACAACATCTTAATTGCCCTGTGAGGAGCTGTTTGGCTGGAGAATCTCTTCTGTGGGTAGGCACGGTTTGAACTTCAAAGAGATTCTCGCCTGTTTCAAAATGTTTATAGCAGCTCCAGGAGTGACAGGATAATTTTGGTGTCCTTGGAGAGGAGGCTTGGCAGGGCTCCTACCTCTGCTCTGGTCTATGAGCCTCAGGGGCGCCATGGCTTGTGGGACTCGCCCAGTGCAGCTCTCTCCTGCTCTGGGAAGCCCGCCAGCTCTGCTTTACCGGCGCCTGTGACTCCAGCTCTGGCTTAGGGTGTCCGCCACAGGGTTGGAGCCAGGGTTTGGGCTGGCAGGCCTGGCTGAGCTCGCTGGCCAGCCCAAGGCATCCTGAGGCCTGAGGTCCTCTGGGGCCCAGCTGGTCATGGCTGGGGGAGTGTGGAGGACCAGTATGCCCTTGTCTCATTCCATGACTTCTGCAGCCGTGAACTCTGGTGGGATGACGGCGACTCTGGAGATTTGTTTCCTTTTTCTCGACTCTGGGCTCCTTGGGGAGAGGGTGTGTGGATTCGTTCCCTCACTCTTCATTCATCAGTTGGGGCAATCCCTCACCCATCTCAGGTTGACCTGGCTGCTCAGAGCCTGGGAGGTAGATGATCCCTGCAGGAGAAATATGGGCTTGGATTTTCAGTGATTCCGTGCAGAGTCTCCACCCACCCCACATTGAGGATTTTAAACAATACCCATTTCACTGTGCTGCGTTCCAGGGGTCAGAAGTTCACCCAGAAGGATGATCCCACAACCAAGAGCCACCATGTCCTGGAGTGGCTTCTGCTGGGCTGGGCTCCACTGGGCCGCTAACTGGAGTGCCTCTGTATGACTTGGGCTTCCTTCCAGCATGGCAGCCTCAAGCTACCACACCTTCTTCTGGGGTGGCCACTCCAGTGAGTGTCTATGGACAAGGTAGAAGTTGCGTGGCCCCCGGGATCCAGCACAGAAAGTACAGGTACCCTTTTGACCACATGCCCTTGGAGGAAGCATCTGGCCTGCCCAGGTTCCAGGAGTGGCCCAAAGACCCCGCTCTTCGTGGAGATCACACCACACTTATTTCTCACTCGTCACAGGAGTACAACATTTTTCTTCATTTTATTTTCATTTCCCAAAGAAGTTCCTGGAGGTGTGAAAAAACAACTTACTCACAAGTCGAGAGATGTAAATCCTGGGGTCAGACCCTGCTGGCCCTTGAGTGAGGCTCAGGGGCTGCCAAACTCTTAACCCATTTCCTTGTCTCAGCAGTGAGAGTGATGTCATTACTGCAGTGACGGTGACACCATTGAGCATTTTTGGGAGAACAAATGTCCGTGGCCAGCAGTTCCCCTCCCCATGGAGTGCGGGAGCTCTGAGCATCCTCTGCCTCATGCTCGTGGCTCTCACAGAAATGGTTTCTGACTAGGGTGTGGGGTGTGCAGGGAGGCCTGGGCAGAGTCATGGAAAGCAGCTGCTGGGAGAGTTGACCTGGACCTTGTCCAACTATGACGGGAATGTCAGCGTGTGCTCTTTGGAGTGGGATGAGTGAACAGTCATTTTTAGCAGCCATGCTGCCCTGCCCTGTTGGCCAAGTCAATGGGCTAGGTGGCTCTGGGCCATGGCTCTGGAATTTGCCGGGACCACATTGTGCTTCATGGTAACAACAGGAGACGGGGTGGTGAGGCCTTGTTGATGGGCAGAGAGGAGAGGTGATGGGGGCGGGAAAGAGAGGGTACCACTCTTTCATGGTGATGCTCCTATCTGTGAGTCCAGTGGATGGAAGGCCACGGCCAGAGGGGAGACCTGTTGCTGGGGACAGAGACCCTGATGCCTGTCCTGCAGACCTGTCAATCATCTTAAAGAATTCCCAGGGCTTGTTCAGAGACATGCAGCCCTGCTGGAGCTGCAAGGCTGGTCTCAGAGTTGCGTGAAGGGTGCTTGCTATCCCCACGTCACCCTGCTGACCAGCCTCCTTGTCTGCGGCATCAGGCAAGACAGAATTTTCCACGTGCAGCCCACTTCACCTCCTGCACTGGTTTATTTTATTGTTTTCCTGATGGTTTGGGAAAGGGCTTTTTGGGGAATTTTTTTTTTTTTGGGAAGGGGTTGTGAGGGCTGTGGCAGAGGTCACTCTGTGAGATGGCAGGACAGGACCTCAGCAGTGAAACTCAGGGTTCTCATCTTAGAAGAAAGGGAGGGGGAGCCCCGTTGCCTCCCCAGGCTGCAACCCTGCGGAGGGCAGGATTGTGTGTTGGATGTCACCTTCTGCCCTGGTCCCCAGCAGGAAGCCCATGCACCCAATGGGGCTGACGGCAGGGTCCCTCTTCCAGTACTGAGGGGACAGAGGGCAGACTGGCCACTCCCTCAGACTGTACAGGAGTTCCCTTCTCCACCTTCTGTACAACTCCTTCTCTTCCAGAGCACCTCAGCCATCCCTCCCTCTAGGTCCTACCCCAGGAGGGTTCCTTATGCTACAGATGTTGGCAGGGCCCTGCACGCCCACACCCCACTGCGGGCCTTGCCCATCTGATGTGTGTATGTCCCCCTCCTCTCTCAAGATAGATAAATTGATAATGGGAATTGGTTCATGCAATTATGGAGACTGATAAGTCTCGTATCCTGTGTCTGCCAGCTGGAGACCCAGCAGTGATGTGGGTCCTAAGTGATGTCCAAGGGCAGGTGGGGTAGAAGTTTCAGATGGCATACAGCAAATTCATCCTTCCTCATTCTTTCTTTGTTTGAGCCCTCTGTGGACTGAGGGTGCTCACCTGTGAGGGTGAGGTAGGATTCTTTGCTTCGTCAACAGTTTCAAATTCTAATCTCTTCCAGAAATTTTCTCACGATATGCCCAGAAATTATGTTTAACTCCCTCTCTGGGTATCTCTTAGCTCAGTAAGTTGACATATAAAACTAACCTTCAGGCTTGCTTATTTGGGGCCACGGCAGGTAGAGGTGACAGAAGTCGTCTCAGGAGTTCTTCATCTGATCCTCCCAGAGTAGAATACAGTACTCCAACCCCCCGTTGCAGGGTGGAAGTTCTTAGGATTCTCAGGCATGGGCTTCGCACGGGCCCTCCATGAAGTGCGGTGTGTGAATGGGTGCTGGGTCGCGTGTTGCTACTGGGCAAAGAAACAGAGTCGTTAGAAGCTTTCAGAGCAAGAGGTCACAGCAGAGACATCCAAGCTCACGATCATCTTAATTCATCTCTCAAGATGTATTTCCTTCAAGTGTCAGCCTGTGATGAATTGGTTAGAACAACAGAAAACACCCTGTCCTTCCCTCTGGGGGGTGAGAACATGGTTTTCTCCTGTGGCCTGCAAGCCACTGCAGGAGTAAGTGCCAGGGAACTCACTGTGTCTTCCGGGTCTGGTGCACTTGCTGATGGCCTCTGTTGTGCCTCTTTCTGCAAGTTCTGTTCTGTGCAGAGCTGGGACCTCTGGGCCAGGGCTGTGACTTCCTGGCATTCCCTCCTCAGCACCCCGTGGCAGCAGCCCATGATAGAAAGAAGGCTGGTTTCCTTATGGCATGCCAGATTGTCCTGAAAATAACAGGACGTGGTGTCCCTTGGCTGGTTTCTAGAGCAGTCTCCAGGGAATTGCTTCTTGCTTTCCAGATGTGATCTGGGGGCTGAAGACGCCAGCCTGTCCCTGCTGGCCATCTCTGCTTTCAAGGGCTGCCCTGAACCAGGACAGAGGCCCAGCCAGGTCCAGGAAGGGTCTGGGAGGTTAATTTGCGTCATGGGGGTGGGAGCAGGGAGGGGAAGGTAGATGAACATTGTCAACTTTGCTTAGGGCACAGGGTTGCCTCTTTCCCATGGAAAAATGAAAGATGGGCAGAAAGATAATCAAGCAGAGTAAACAGCTCTTGAAGAGTGGGCAGAACCATCTCCAAGGCCATGGCCTTTTTCAGAAAGTGAAGGAAGCCATGAACTCTGTCCCTGGGAGATGAATGTGGGCGTGCAATTTGAAAAACCACAAGTGCACACATAGAGCCCTGGGCACACGGATGTGTATGTGTGCATGGGGAACTCTCACGTGTGCACATACGTAGATACACATGCACTTGGGACTCTTGTGTCACAGCCCTGGTATTCAGCACTTAGAGGTCCTGTTTTAAAAAGGAAAGGAGGGTGGGGGAAGAAACTGCTAGAAGGAAAAGGAAACCACAGAAAGGAAATCAAAACCCCCGAAGATTGTTCAGTTAAAGCGACAGGGAGCCATTTCCAGTTGCTTACTTGCAAACCGGCACTGATGGTTGAGAGACAGCCTGTGGAATGGGGTTGACCTGAGTCTTGGGGAACATGGCTGCCTCTCCCCCAGTTAGCTCCAGCAGAAATGGATAGGAATTTCAACTGCAGCACATTCAGGTATGCACACTCCAAACTAAAGATGAGGAGCCTGGCTCTTCTCTCCAATAACAATGCCTCCAAGAAAACCCTCATGGCACCTGTCCTGGGCTGATTGGGCACTGCTGGGGAGGCTCCTGACCTGGAGAGACAGAAGCATATGGCTACATGGGCTGGGCCCAGGCTTGTCGGGGACAGGGCGGAGGAAGTTCTGGTTGTTTCTGCCCAGCAGGAGAGAAGACAAGTCAGGCCTCTGGGCTGAACCCCCAGAGCAGAAGGTGCCCCTGAGCCTGAGGGTGTCTGGAAGCCCGAGTGACCCTTCTCTGTGCTGGAGGCACTTCAGGTGTCATAGAGTCCAGGCTGGAGAGGAGCCCTGCCTTGGGCAGCCCACACTCAGGGTCAGCGCTGGGTCACTCTAGGACGTGTGTTTCCCAGTGTTCCTCCTGGCCCCCGCACACACACGCACACTAGGAAACCCAAGGATGCCACACACGTGTGCTGACCTCCATGCACATGCCCATGCTAGCATCCAGGAAAGGGGTGCCTTCTCCACCTTAGGACTGCTGACCCCTTTATTCCTCCCGCAGCAGGACAGAGCGGTGGTTCTCACATGGGAAACTTTTACACGAAAATGAAGCTTGATAAGGTGACATTTCCTGAGGCCACATGGTGAGTGGTGGTGCCTAGGGATTCCAAACCAGGTGGTCATCCTAACCAGGTGCATCCTAGCATTGTCCTGCCCATGTCCCTGGTGACCCCTCAATCCCAGCATGCAAGGACAAGGCTTAGATGGATGTGGACTGGACAAAGCCAAGCCATCCAACCAAAGTGGAGCTAGAGCGTGAGGGGTACTGATCCTCAGGCCAGGTCGGTGCTGGACCAGAATGAGCGAAAGCCTATGTGGCACCTGTCCTTTGACCATCTGCTCAGTGAAGGTGACCAGGTCCCAGTTGCCAGGCAGCTGCCGTCGAGGGAGGTCCTGGAGACAGGGTGGGCACCAGACGTGGTTCATGAAATTGGCAAGACACAACCTCTGCTCCGTCCATTACTGCCTGTGACTGAGGAACACCTGTTGCTTCCAGTTGGACGGGGTGCCCAGCCTTATGGACCTGCAGGTTACTCAGGCATTTGGAATGAATGATCTTGGGTCTTTCAGTACTGGACAGACTTTCAGCAGGAGGGCCATGCTAACGCTGGAGTCCCAGAGGCCAGCATCTGCCCTGGGAGGTTGGTGACCATGAACCTGGCCTCTGGGGAATCCATCTTCCTCTGTATGGAGAAAGTCCTCCTTAGCTCTTAGGATGGTTGTAAGGATTGAGGGGATAATACATTTCCATGATGGCTTAGCACAGCTCTTACCAGGAAGACGGAGTTATTTTCATAGCTACTGCCTGGGACTTGCCTGAATTTCTAAGTGCTAATACTAACCTCCAGGGCATGCTGTGATGGGGTGGGGCCTATCTGTATTGAAAAGGGACCCTTCCAAGCACGAGGATACTGTAAATCTGTGGCCTCCCCACTCTGTAAAAGAGCTGTTGGTAATGTGGGGTGATGAGCTCCTTGAAAACAGCATCAGAAACAACTAAGATCACTGGTCCTGTGGCTTAGGACCACATGGTGGGGTAGTTCTTTGTATCTTTCTCATGCCTGGGGCCTGGGCTTGGACATTTGAGTGGTCATTCACTGGCCAGTATGACAGACGAGTGGGCTGTGGACTGGAACCTCAGTTCCTCTCTGCACGGGTCTACTTGGGCTTCCTCACAGTATGGCAACTGTGTTCCCATGCTGTTTCTGACCTCATCTTGTTTGTCCCAAGGCATCTTTCCCACCATACTGCTTCCACACACATTGGTCAGGCTCAAGGGTTGGGAGCAAAGATGCCTCCCTCTGCAGAGGAGGAGTGTCGGTTGCATCGGGAGAGGCATGTGGGTATGGAATGTGCACACATATGCAGACACATGCACACAGGGTTCGCCATCTTCGAAAAAGAAAGTCTGTCCCAATGTGCTATGAGGGTCTTCATGAGGAGATGGACAACTTCTGGACTCTCACTCCTTTAAAACTTTTGCTAAGGGTCTTTCTGAAACAGTGTCACAGGCTGTGGGAATCCGAGAGGGCAGGGTACCCTAAAAGAGGGCATCTCCTGAATCTAGTCCCCAGATATTACAAATAAGTAGAGGAAGCCCAGGTAAAGCATAAACATATGTGATAAAACACCTGTGTGACATTTTGAGGTCACGAAACAGTTGCACATTAATCATGCCAGGAGCTCTCTGCTCCAAGTGACTTATTCAAGGTCTGAGGGAGTTTGTTCTCATGGACTGAAAAGCTGTGACAGCTAGCTATTTCTTATCAGTCGTTTAGATTAATTTGTTACCACTGAATTTTTAAAAATGTCCACACTGGGCATAGAATTTAAAGTCACAATTATTTTTTATTTGAAAAGCACAGCACTTAAAAACTTGACAAGTAAAAATAATCTTTTTTTTTTTAGGCCCAAAGACAAAGAAGTCAACATTGTTTTCATCTCTGTTAGCCAGACTGGGTGGCAACCGCAGTGAGTAGCTTGGTGTGTATTGTTCATTTATTTACTTTTAAAAGGTAGATTTTAATCTTTTGTTTTTCTTTATTGATATTTTTATTTATTTAGCAAGTGTTGCCAACAGCAAGGTGGGGGCACCAGTTGTATGAAGGCTGAGCAGGCTGCATCTGAAGTCCTTGCTGGGTTAGGTGTCCCCTTCTGCTGGGTAGTCATGAGAGTGGGAAATGACATTTGGTCTGGTCACCAGTGGAAAGGCTAGGGACCAGGACAGGTGGATTGGGGCCATTACAGAAGTGTGTAAATATGTGAACAACTCACGTAGCACTTCAAGCACCAATCGACACTCTTAGACCACTATGTCATTCAATTTATTTGCAGCAAGTGTTTTCAGGGATGGTTCCCAGGTTCCGACTTATGGAGCATTGCATTTTGGGGGAACTCTGTATTGAAGTTTATCTTCCATATAGAAAAGGGCACACATCATGCTTATGCAGAGTGGCTGAATTTTCACATGGTGAACACACCTGTGTTCATAGCTCAAGAAATGGCATTTTGGGCCTGATGTGCTGGTGCATGCCTGGAATCCCAGAGACTCAGAAGGCTGAGGCAGGAGGATCACAAGTTCAAAGCCTGTCTCAGAAACTTATGGAGGTCCTAAGCAACTTAGTGAGACCTTGTCTTAAAATAAAATATAAAAAGGGTTGGGGATGTGGCTTAGTGGTTGAACACCCCTGGGTTTAATAGCTGGTAGAAAGAAAGAAAGAAAGAAGGAAAGAAAGAAAAGAAAAGAAAAGAAAAGAAAGAGAGGGTATTTTGTGTCCCCAGATACTCCCTTCCAAGTTGCTAAGCCTCAGAGGATCATCACTGTCTTGACCCCTAACACCACAGCTTTCTTTCCTCTATCTTCTGTCTTTGAATTTATGTAACTATAAGCATACAGTCTGTATGAGTTTACTTCTGGTTCCTTTAAGTGCAGCACCATGTTTGTGAAATTCAAATATCGCATTCTTCTCAACACCTGCATTGGGTCTCTTGGACTGTGTAGCCACTTGCCCATTTGTGGAAGCCACTAGTATTGGTGTTAGTGTTGTTTTGTTTTGCTCCCAAGGAGGACTAAAGCTGCTCTGGGACTTCCTCCATAGACAGTGCAGAAGGAGGTAGAAATAGCCCAGGCAGTTTTGAAAAGGGAACTCCTATAGCCCCAGATATTCCCAAAGAAGAGCTGGACTGATGGTTGACTTCATGGTTCTCTGGCTTGTCCTTATCTGGCTGTACCCCAAGCATTTGCTAGGCATCAGCATCAACAGCCTGTGCAGTACACCATACATGTCAGGTCTTGTTGTGTTGCCATGTCTATTGCTCTCACTTTGGAGTCTTCCATATCTGCACCCCAGGACCCAGGATGGCCTACAAACATGAACAATCCAGTGTAATCAACACCTCACAGTGTGATCTGTCCTGTTCCAGGACTTGCCTTCTACCATGCTGAGTCCCAGGGATTGGCTGGCAGCCCTGGCAGAAGTTGCTGTCTCACTGTTTTCCCCTCTGGACCTGGGTCTGTGTGCTGTGTGTGTGACCTCTGGCAGAGTTCCTGGTCTAAAGGTCAGGCAGGCTGGGCTGGAGGTGAGGCGAAGACATGGAGTGTTGGTGACTGGTTCTGTTTTGCCTACTAAAACAAATTCAGCTCCCCCACTTCCCTGAGCCAGGCTATGTTGGGAAGGGGCCTGAGAACCTGGCCCAGCCAGCCTGCCAGGTGAGTCTGTGCCCCCCATTGCATCCCCCCTTGTGTGGCAGAGCAGAGTGAGCACAGGACTGGACGTGTCACCTCAGCCTCTCAACCTTGCTGTGGGCTGAGGAAGTCTCCAGGCTTCTTGCTCCAGGGACCAGCAGAAGGGAGTTCTCCTGGTCTGTGTCTGGGTCCCTCAGTCACCAAATCAGAAACTGGGTAACAGATTATAGGAACTGAGATTGGTATTTGAAACTCTTTCCTGATGTTATTTGCCCAGGTGGATCCACATCTGTGGCATGGAGCTATTTAATTCCCAGTCCCCTTACCAGGAAATCTTTAAGTTTTCCTGGTGACAAAGTTTACAAAGTGCCTCGTAGGTGCCCAGCAGATGCTAGGATGAATTTATTCAGTGTGGTCGGCTTGACCAACATCCCCAAAGCCCAGCCATCTGCCATAGTAAAGGAGAATTTTCTGCCCACATCTTCATGGAGAGCAGGCTTCAGGATTGGCAAGGAGACCAGGCTCCAGAGGGTCATCCAGAGATTCATGCTCTTACGATGGTATAAACAGGCCATCTTCAAGGGCACTGGGGGTTTGGGCCAGATTTCTCTGAATCCAGGCAGCAGATGAAGAGAAAGAGGGAGGAGGATCAGGTAGATGGTTTTGGGGTCATGCCTGAATGTGATGCGCTTCACATCTCTTCTCATTCAACTTGCTAGAACATTCATATATCCCCATCTAGCTGCTAAGGAGGCTGAGAAATGTAATTGTGGGGTGTCCCAAGGGTTCAAGGGACACGTGACATTATCTGGACCACCCATGGGAAAGAGCGAGTCTGTTAGATCAAGCCTCTCAGCCATCAGTGACTCATGGTCTAGTGAGGAACATGGATCCAAACCCACCCTGGTAACGCTGCAGAGTGGTGTGTATCCTCGATGTGACAGCCTCATTTCTTCATTCCCAGGTCAAAACACGAATTTTTCCTACTTGAAAATCTTAGAAGATTCTACAGTTAATTCATACTTGATTGTTTATGTGAAATATTTTCTCCCAGGGTTGTGCCTGGAGAGCTTCCTGGGGAATCCATGGCAAGCTGTCCTGTGGTCAGGACCATCTAAGACCCTCAGAGTCCCCAAGCTAGGCGGGGGACTGTGTGATTCTTTTTTTTTTTTTTTCTTTCTTTCGTGGTGCTGGGGATTGAACCCAGCTTGAGAACCTTGTGCTTGAGATTGAACCTTGTGCTTGAGAGGCAAGCACTCTGCCAACTGAGATATATCCCCAGCCCTCTGTGTGATATTTTAGGAAGGACTGTAGGGACCTGTGTTTCCCAAGGTTAGGGGACCAGGATATATTTAAAAAACAGAGCTCCCCCTTTTTTTAATGTGCAATAGTTCCCAGTGCAGCTTATAAAAAATATGGTTAAGATTCATTTTTAATGAAAAAAATGGAATTGCATCATTGGAAATCTGAGCTGCAAGGTTGGGAACAGATGAAGGAGATGTGGGGCTACCCCATGGGTAGGGACATTGCATTTGGCTCAGGAAGGCTGTGTCAGGTCTGGAGAAAGGATGGAGAAGTGAGGAAGAGTTGCAGGCCAGTACGTCTACAGGGCTGCTGGGGGCAGACCAAGATCTCATCAAATCAAAGAGGTCATGGGCACATACCTGTACTGAGTCTATTTTTCATTACTGTAATGAAATACATGAGGCTGAGGAGCTTTAAAAAGAAAAGAGGTTTATTAAGATCATAGTTCTGGGAGTTCAAGGGTATGGCTCTGGCATCAGCTTGACTCCGGTGAAGACCTTCATGGCAGATGGGACCACAGTGACAGGAGTGTGTGGGAGAGGGAGAGATCACATGGTGGGATAGGAAGACAGAGTAGAGAGAGTCCAGTCTTGCTCTTTGTATGAAAACCATCTCTTAAGAATTAACTCAGGGTCTCATGAGAACTATGTTAATCCTTTGTAAGGGCAGCACCCAGTGACCTAATCATCTTCCACAAGACCCACCTCTTTTTTATTAACTTAGTCAGAAATATTCTTTTTTTTAATTGGTGCATTATAATTATACACAATAGTGAGATCCATTGTTATGTATTTGTACATGCACACAATAGAACAATACAGTTTGGTCAGTTTTATTCCTGGTACTTCTCCTTTCCCTCCCTTCCTCCCTCCCTATAATCTGCTTCCTCTCCTCTACTGGTCTCTCTTCTGTTTTCATGAGATTCCCATCCCCCTCTTTTTCCTTTTCCCCCTCTACTACACCAGAAAAAACATATGGCCCTTGACATTCTGAGTTTGGTTTATTTTGCTTAACATAATGTTATCAAGTTCCATCTATTTTCCTGCAAATGACACAATTTCATTTTTATTTATGACTGAATAAAACACCATTGTGCATATATGCCACATTTTCTTTATCCATTCATCTGTTAATGGACACCTAGGCTGGTTCCATAATCTGGCTATTGTGAATTGTATGACTACAAACATGGTATTTATGTATCTCTGTAGTATGATGACTAATTCTTTAGGATAAATACCAAGAAGGTATGTATAGCTGGGTCTTATGGGGGTTCCATTTCTAGTCTTTTGAGGACTCTCAATACTGATTTCCAAAATGATTGAACTAATTTACAACCCCAACAATTTCTAAGTATTCCTTTTCCCCCACATTCTTTCTAGCATTTATTATTATTTGAATTTTTAATGGCTGCTGTTCTACCTGGAGTAAGATGAAATCTTAGTGTAGTTTTGATTTGCATTTCCCTGATTGCTAAAATATTTAAAAATGTTTTCATTTATTTGTTGGCCATTTTTATTTCTTCTTTTGAGGAGCGTCTATTTAGTGCATTTGTCCATTTATTGATTGGGTTTTTGTTTTTTTTTTGGTGGTGGTGGTATTTTGAATTCTTTATATATTCTGATCAGAAGAGGATAGACAATTAATATCCTCTGGCAAAGATCTTCTCCCATCGGTAGTTTCTGTCTTCTCTCATTTTCTCTGCTGCACAGAAGCTTTTTAATTTGATGTCGTCCTATTTATTCATTTTTGGTATTATTTATTCATTTTTGGTATGATTTCTTGAGCTTTAGGAGTCCTGTTGAGGAAGCTGTTGCCTGCACCTCTATGTTGGATTGTTGGGATCATCTACTTGGAGTCGACTTTCATGCAGGGTGAGAGATAGGGACATGGTCTCATTCTACATATGGATACTCAGTTGTCCCAGTGCTATTTGCTCAAAGGCTGGCTTTTCTGCAAAGTATGTTTTCGGTGTCTGTGTCAAGGATAAGATGGCTGTAGCTGTGTGGATCTGACTCTGTGTCTTCTGTTCCATTTCATTTACTTCTACATCTGTTTTTGTGCCAGTACCATGACATTTTTGCTACCATCACTCTGTAGTATCATTTGAAGTTGGGTATTGTGAGGCCTCCGGTATTGAATTTTTTTCTGTCTAAAATTGTTTTGGCTCTTCTGGTTCTTTTATCCTTTCATATGAATTTTAGGACTTTTTTTTCAAGTTTGGTGAAGAATATCATTGGTATTTCTATGGGGATTGCATTGAAGAAGACCCTACTTCTTAGAGGTCCCACCAACTCAACACTGTCACGCTGGGTCCGAGCCTGCAACTCATGAACTCTTGGCGACTCACTCAAACGCCTCCAGACCACAGCAACACCCAGACAGCTGGTTTTTCGCCACGTGCCTCCCTCTATGGAGGTGAGCTCTGGCTGCCTCCGTACCTCAAGCATTTATGATCCTGAGGTTCTTCCATGCTTAACTGAAGCTGCAGGCAGGAGTTTATTCATTGAAAATTGATAATTTGTCTAATATGGCAAATAATGAGAAAATGAGCAGACAGGATGAGGGGAAGCAAACCAAAGGCATTTGTTTTTTGAGGGCATGAAAATGCCAACTATTCCAAGGCGAGCCTCTTTGCTTCATAAGGGATGCATTTACAGAGAAATCTTAGAAACAATCATTTGCTAGCACTCTAGATCTAAAGGAGTTGATTTCACTTGAGAGATATTTACACCTGTTACCTGAGAGTGCAGAGGACACTTTGGGGTGCTTTCTAGCCTCCAGATCCTTTCTGGAACTCATTTACCTTGAAATCGTCCTGAGATCAGGCAGGTTCTGCAAAATCCTGGTCAGTTTCCCTTTGGGGCTGAAGTTTGTTTTTACTCAAAAGTCAAATTCCTGACCGTCTCTTCTCTTAGAAGCCTTTCCATGGACGTCCAGCCCTCAGGGCAGTACATGGGGGCTTTGCTTAGGTGACAGTTGCTACTGTTGTCCTGTCCATCACTCCCTCCACTCTGGTTGCCCAAGGAACCAAAGTAGTGAGAGCAAAACATGGGCCTGGCCAGACAAAATAGCATTGTGTTTACACAGTGGCACTGTAATGACTATTTTTGCTTCTGTGTTCAAAGGTGGTGATGCGACTTGAGGAGGGAGGGAGAGCCATGTCTGCTCTTGCCATGTGAGCCAATTGCTGGGCTCACAGGCAGCACTGCACAGCAGAGCAGAGGTGGGCGGTCACCAAGAAAGGACCAGAAATATTTCTATTGCTATGGAGTCCTCCAGTCAACAAGATCATGTGTGTGCCTCATCATGAGAGGTTTTACACAATTGTTTTATGTTGAATCCAAGGAGCCAACACATCCCTGGAGCATTGGGTTGACAGTTGGAAATGACTGGGCGGGTCTCAGGGGGCAGCAGTGTCCGAGGTGTGGGAGCTGGTCACGGTGCCCCTCGTGGGTTAAGAGCAGGGTAACTTGAGGTATGTGAAGTAGAGGGGTGCCATTGCTTAGGATAATGACAGCCTCATTTCACTGCTCACTGTTATCATGGCAGCAATAGCAAGGTTCTGAGGTGGATGGGTTACCTGCAGTTGAGTACTAGTGTAGCACACGCTGACTTTGGATTAGTCTAGATCCGGGTTCTTGAGTGCTGTGTTGCTTTCCAGAAGCAGCTTTTCTGATGCTTACAAAACAAAAGTAATGTACGACTCCCATGTCTGCAGGCCTTGTCAGAGGCTGGCTTGGAAGAGGTCACCACGACACTAATTCCAACACCCAGCTCGATCGTGTTTGACTTTGCTCTGTGGTCAGGTGAGACCTCTGAGGGGCCCTCCCACTAGCTTTTCCGGTCCGTTGTACTGAGGGATGTGTCTGGCCTGTCTTTCATCAGTCCGTGTCCGTTTACCTCTCCACCTGAGTTTTCTCATAGGCCTTGCCCCGCCTCTGCCCTGGTGACCCCAAGGTGCAAATCTGTCAGGTACTAGGGTTGCCTGCATGTCTCTGCTCCATTGGAACAATTCTGTCAGACGTGGGACAGGTGTGGGTTGTCTCTTTTCTACCATACTTGTCTCTGTACCTCATGGGGTCCAGGGCTCATGGAAACTTTTGGAGACATCTCCTATCACACTGGTCCCTGTTCATCCTCTGCATAGAGCTTGAGAGCCAGTGCCCTCCCCCAGTATCTTCTCTCAGGTATTTGTCACATAATCCTTTCTCCTTTCTGCCAGGAATTAAATGAATTTTAATTTTACATGCATAGATATCTGTCCACTGGCTCCTCTGTTGGCCAGAGTGGAAATCCCTGTTTGGTTTCAGCTGAGAAATTGTTACAGACATCTACAAAGCTCTTTACAATGACAACGGTGGGCACAATTATCTCATTTCGTCATCACACAAACTGGGTATGATGGCTTTATTTTTGTTGTAGGTACCTTTTGCCCCCATAGCTGAGACTACTGAGGTGTGGAGGAAGATGAACCCAAGGCCACACCTCCGCGGCCCTTCCAAGCAGAGCCGATCGGTGTGCATTTCATGAACCTTCAATTCCTTCATAATTTTTCACAAGTGACCACAAATAGCACTTGAAATTAAAGTCTCAGGTAGGGGAAGTGCCCGTTTCATGGGAAAGGAAGTCTGCATAGATGCCTGCTGCGTGGATGGAATTTGGTCTCCTGTACTTCATCTTAATCCCATAGACACTTAAGCACTGAGGCTTCAAATACTCGGATGAAGTATTTGTATTTGAGAAGAGTCCTTCGATGCATCTCAGAGGTGGGAGATTCAGAAGCTGGAAAATGGCAGAAAGCAGTTGCCTTGCTTACTGACTCTATCCCTGCCTCTTGCCTTTAAAATTCTAGATGTGAAACTGAGGCTGTTGCATGTGGGGGCCATATTTCTTCTTGCTACTGCTCCCAGAAACTTAGATGACAGCCCTCTAATTCTTAAAGTCTCATGATAGTATCTCTGTATGATGAGGGCCCCTGCCCAGGCTGTATCTGGTGCTAAAAATCCTTTTCTAACTAGCAAAGCCATTTTTAGTTTTTTTCTTCTCTCAGCATTTATCAGCAAGGTCTCAGGCACATATGTCCACTTGGCACTGAGTACCTCCTGAGTGCAGTCCCCGCACAAAGTCTGTTGCTGCAGTGGTCCCCTCCGTACGTGGGCATGGCTGTCGGCTTAGGTTCCATGGAAAGGCGGTATTAACAGAAACGATAATGCCAGCAACAAATACGGTAAGTTAATAAGGATCAAGATGGAAATGATCCAACAGTCGAGCCAGAACCTCATAGGTACAGGAAGCGGGGGCAGGGAGGGGCCTGGTTATGTTTGGTGGGTCAGCAGACACCAGTCTGGGGAGGGGCCCCTGAAACTGAGCTCTCAGGCCATGGGAAGAAGACTCAAAGCAAAAAGGATGTCATAGACACAAACTCTGTAGTGGGAAGGTACCTGATGTCATTGAGGACCAAGCGATTCAGGGTAGAAGGAGGGAAGCGGGGGCACCAGAGAAGACTGGAGGGCAGGGAGTGTCCCCATCATGGGGCACTCCCAGACCATGATAAGGAATGTGGGCTGCATTTAAAATGAAGAAAAAGTCACTGATGGATTTTAGATGGATGGTTAGATCTGATCTGCATTTTAAGGAAATCAGTAGCTGTTGGGTGGGGAATTACTGGGGGGAAGGAAAGAGTAGAAAGAGGGTAGAATAATTAAGAAGGTTCTACAAGATTTCGGAGATGAAGGTTGCTGGATGAAGGCCAGGACCATGTAGGTGTGTTCCAGACTTGTGTGTGTGTGTGTGTGTGTGTGTGTGTGTGTGTGTGTGAATCAGGGAGAGAGGGAGGACCCCAGGTTTGAGGTTTAATTAACTGGAAAAACAGTGTTTTCATTTACTGAGATAAAGATGATGGGGTTGAAACAGGCTTGGAGGGGAAATCAGATCTGGGGTGGATAGCCTTGGCATTATTTCCCGGTGCATAACATATACTACCCAAAAATTAGTGGCTGAAAATAGCAAATCATCTGTGGATTGACTGGGCAGGGATGGACAGTGCTGCATTTGGTCTACTAGGGCCTCTTTGTAGCCACAACCTGTTGGCATTTGGATCTGGACATCCAAGTTGGTTTTGTCACAAACTGATGTCTTTGTGGGGACAACAAGAAATCCAGTGTGACTGGGGTGTGGGGTTGACTGACCGTGTCTTTTTGTCCAATGGGTCTCTGTCCATGTCCTCTCCAGGAAGATAGTTAGACTTGCTACATGTTCCCAAAGTGCCTCCACTCTCACCCCCACCCATTCTGTTGGTCAGAGATACTCCCAGGTGCATCCCAAACTCCCAAGGGAGAAGTGACATGGGACATGAAGCCCATGGACCTTATTTTGGGGGGATCACCTTTGTAGGTTGGCGATGAATCAGCTGGGTGCTGAGGTCAGGTTGGCATTTGAGCATGTGAGACAGAGTTTGGGGAGACACCTGGGCAGAAGATGTGCCTCTGGAGGTTGTCCATGTCTTGAATCCCCGGAGTGAACATGATCCTTTAGGGAACACCAAGCTCTGGGGGAAGCTGGTGCCTAGGGGCTGGGAAGACTGAAAGAGTCCAGGAAAGAGCTGAGCACCCTGCGCTGGATGTTGAGGCAGAGGGACCAATGGGGAAGGAGCAAGGTTCAAGGGAGCCTAGCTAAAAGCCAAGAGAGGGAGTGTGTGATTGGCCATACTGAAGGCAGGGAGTTTGGGATAAGAGGAGGAGGGAGAAGACCCACTAGGTCTGGCAGCGTGAGAGTTACTGGGCATGAGTGGCCTTGGCTGGGTTGGGCATGCAAACCCAGGAGATGAGTCAAGGCAATGCAGGGCTGGGCAGAAGAAGCTGAGGACTCAGTTCTTCTGAACAGTCCAGGAGTGGCAGGCCCCAGGACCCTTTCTGTGACTGCGGGCAGCATGGGGCATCCTCTAGCTCCTCCTATTTCTCCCATCTCACTCTTTTCATTTGTTTGTGACCCTTACTTGACATTGCACAACTGATACCTTTGCTGTTATTTACCTTGTCAAAGACCAGGCTGAGTTCTCGGTGCTGCCTTGGTCACCAGCTGGCCAGGTGCATTGGGGTTGTCAGATGGCTGCAGGGAGAAGGTGGGGAATAAGCCTGAGTCTCACTTGGATCTGGAACACGGGGTGGTGGTGGAAGGAGCAGCACGAGAGGGGCACCGTGACATGGGAGGGGCTGGATCGTAGAAACCTGTTTTCTGCCTGTTGCCTGTCCCCAGCTGGGCTGCAAATACTTGAACATGACTTCATTTCCTAAGGAAGTGATTGAATGGTGATTTTTCTATTTTAATAAATATAAGTCTTCAAGCAGAATTCCATGGCCAATAACACAACAGAGGCACAGCCTGGCGGCTCAGGTTGAACCCGTGGCAGGAGGTGGTGAAGCAGGGAGACTCTCTGGGGGTCTCCAGGGGCCCCACCTGCTCAGTTGCCCCCTTGTCTTTCCCGGGTATCCTCAAGCCTGAGAAGAACCTCTCAGAAATCAACGCTTTCATGAATAAGAGAATTCATTCTATTCTGACTTTATGTTTTCCAAAAAGAAATACCTTCAGGTAGAAGGACTACCATTCTTTTAAAGAATATCTAAACCTCTGTCATCGGGAAGAGCTTTGCCTTTCAGTCTGAATGAGGAGGTAACACTTCTCAGAAGGCGTCTTCCCCTCACTGCGTCATTGCTCTTGCTTCATTCCGAGGCTCTGAAGTTGAACCTTCCTATGGCCTGATGTAATCGTGATTATATCCTCAATGCCAGTGGTGGCTAACAGCATCAGTAACTGAGGCTGAGAGGTGGCTTTCTGAAAATCCAGATTAACACAGGGACAGGCTTTGACAACAGAGGTGTGTTCATCAGCTTTCCCTCACTATCACGTATACCCTAGATAATAAATTCATTAAGAAAAAAGGTGTCTTTGGGCTCAGGGTCTTAGAGGTTTCAGAGGTGACTGATTGGCCCTGTTGCTTTGGGCCTGCGGCGAGGATCGCATCATGTTGGAAGCCCATGGTAGAGCAAAGCTGCTCATCTCAAGGCCAGGAAGTAATAAAGAAGAAGGAAGAGACTGGCTCCCATCATCCTCTTTAAGACCGCCCACCCCAGTGATCTAAAGACCTCCCACCTGGTTCTACCTCTTAAAGATTCTACCACTTCCCAGTCGAGTCAGAGGCTGGGGATCTTTAAGATCCAGACTGTAGTCATAAGGGACTGGGTTGTCAACGTGTCCCTTGACTGCTTTTCTCAGATGCTGGACATCTCCAGTGATATTCTGGCCTGCAGTGGGTGGCAGTATTCATGGCTGAGCTCTCATGGGAGAGCCCCGAGTGCTGGTATTTGGGGGATGATGAAAGGGGATCTACCTGCTTCAGACAGCAGATGGGAAGCAGATTGCATCTGCTTCTTCCATCCAGTGTAAGAGTCTGGCTTCTATTCCTCTCCAGAGACAAGATTTTCATTGACTGTGCCTCTGCTGATGTATGTATTAATATGCCTCCTCTGCAGCCACAGATTCAATCAGCCATGGATCAAAACTATTAGAGAAAAATTGCTCTGGGCTGAACAAAACTATTAGAGAAAAATTGCTCTGGGCTGAACATGTAGAGACATTTTTTCTTGCCATTATTCCTTGAGAAATACAGTATAACAACTATATTAATAGCATTTACATTGTATTAGGTTTTATAAGTAATCCAAAGGTGATTTAAAGTCCACGGAAGGATGTGCACAAATACGATGCCATTTTACAGAAGGTGCTGGTGCATCTGTGGGTTTTGGTATCCTCAAGAGATCCTGGAAGCAACCCAGAAGGCAGTTCCAGTTCACTTAAACACTTACAGATGTGCTGAGGAATAATTCACAAAAGGCTCACCTACCTGAAGTGTACAATTAAAAGACTTTAGCAAATTTACAAGGTTGTGCACATAACCTTGGTTCAATTCAGTATCTTTCAGTTATCCCCAAAAGATCACTGAAATCTCTCCATGGCCAACCACTCACCTGGTTTCCGTTTCTGTGCATTTACCCTTTATGGAAATTTCATGATTGATTCCAATTCTATTCCATTATCTGACCTTTGGTTTGGGATTTCTTTGGCTCACCATCCTGTCCTCAAGTTTCTTCCACGCTGCCCCCTATGCCAGCCTTAACTCCTTTTCATAATATCCCATTGTATGGACATATTGAATTTTATTTGTCCATTTGCCTATTGATAGTCAGTTGGGTTATTTCCATGTTTGGGCTACTGTGAATCATGCTGCTGTGTTTGGTTGATATTTGTGGTTTCTACTTCATGGTTCAGCTATTCAGCTGTGGCTGTGTGCCTCACTGCTGTTTGTTAGAAATGCCAAGTGCTGATGGCTAAACTGGAAATTCCAGAACCCAGTCTAGCATTTGCTCTTTTGATCCTGGGGCTAATTACTGCCATTCTCCCTGAAGGTGTTTTAAATGTCTAGTTGAAACTTCCAAAGAGAATAGCAGCAACAGTGCAGCAACCAGCAAACTACAGCTGATATGTTGGATTTTTTTTTTTTAAACAGAGAAAATATATCTTTTGAAATTGCAGTATAATATGACATAAGATTTGCCATCATAACCATTTTTTTAGTGCATAGTTTGGTGGCATTAATTACATTCACATGATTGTACAATCATGTACAATCTCCAGAACTTTTTCATTTTGCAAAACTCAAACTCCATACCCCTTAAACAACTACCTATTTCCTGCTCTCTTATTTTCTCCCTTCTATTTTCTGTCTCTATGAATTTGACTAATCTGGATACTTCATGTGAGTGGCATTGTAAAATGTTTATCTTTTTATTCTACTTAACAAGTCTTCAAGTTTCATTCATGTAGTTGCATGAGTCTGAATTTCCTTCCTTTAAGGCTAAATGAGAGTCCATTGTATGGCTAGACCAAGTTTTTCTTAACCATTTATCTAATTACAGACAGTTAGGTTGTTTCTACGTCTTGTTTATGTGAATAATGCTGCTGTAAACGTGTGTAAAATATCTGTCAGAGTCTATAAATTAGATATCTATTATTATTATTGTTTTTGGTACCAGGGATTGAACCCAGGGATACTTAACCAGTGAGTCACGTCCCCAGCTCTTTTCTATATTTCATTTAGAGATAGGGTCTCACTGAGTTGCTTAGGCCTCACTAAGTTGCTGAGGCTGGCTTTGAACTTGTGATCCTCCTGCCTCAGCCTCCGGAGCAGCTGGGATTATAGGCGTGTGCCACCTCGCCCAGCTAAATTAGATATCTAAATAAGTAATATACATCTAAATAACTGTTAGAGTCTCTGTTTTCAGTTCTTTGGAGTTGTATACCCAGAAGTGAAATTTCTGAACCATATGGTAATTTGATTTTTAAATTTTTGAGGAAAAAGGATAGGGTGAATTTCAGTGAGCCTTCAATTTCTGTTTGTGTTTTCTTCTTACTGTGTTTCTTTTCTGTAGTCTATATTCATTCATGTAAACATTTAAGCTTAATCCTTAGAAGGGCAAGGAGTATTTTGATTACTGTTCTTTGTGTTGAATAGAAATTTTGGCAGCAAAAGCAGGGTGATAAATACCTCAAGGCATGTGACAGTCTTTATTTCGTGATAGTAATGCATTTAGAAAGTTCCTTCCTTCGGGGTTAAGAAGATCCCCATATCAGGTGCTTATGGGTTGTTCACCCAACGTTACCCCACCACGCCATGGTATTGGTGAGGGAACCATCAATCACACCTTGCTCTGGGGTCAGTGGCTCTGAAAATCCTTTGGGTCCTCAGGTTCTGCCATAGGGAGTACATTGTGTCAACCTGAATGAGACACAGATTCTCCATGGACTATGAGCCTAGGAACAGCAGGGCTTGGCAATGGGAACGCACCAGCTGTCATCCGACCATGGTCACATTCGTGGTGACTGAGGAGCAGAACTGTTTAGAGATGCAGCAAGGAAGGTTACGTAAGATACTTTGAAACGGCCATCCTTGGTTGCAAGGATCACTAACCAGCATGGCACCAGGCCAGGTTGGACCGGCAGTGGTTGGACAGGTGTCCTTGCGGCAGGGTTTTCTGGGTGAGGTCCTGGTGGCCTTTATGCAAGGTTGTGATTCTGGCAGAGACTTTTGTGAAAGGTCTTGTCATCGGTCACGTGTGTGTGAGATCCCCTCTTGCACAGCTTCCTGGTTTTATTTGCCTTCCTTTTTTTGTCGGGGCTTGACGCAAATGACTCCATTTTGATTCTGACAGCTTTTGCACTGGGTACCTTGCTGTGACTTGGATTTAGCGTCAGTCACACTTCCCAGAGGTAGACATCTGGCAGGCTACTACTTAGGTTCACGTCTTCCAAAACAGCCTGGGTGGGAAGGTTACATGAGGAAGAGGCTGGCTCCCCAGCGGTTGCGGAACGCTTCCTTGAAGTGTTCCAGTAAAGGAAGTGAGAGTGACCGCTGACATCTGCTCCTGCTCCGATGGTGAAGAAAGGAGGCCATGAAGAGATGCCCCTGGAAAAAGGCATTGGTGCCGTGTGGCCAGAGCCTGGCTTCCACTGGGGACTCTGTGTCCAGGCCACCGAGGGGCAAAGCCTGCCTGTGCCTTGTTCAGGAGCAGGGCAAGGTCTGATTTCCCTTCACAGTCCCTCTCCTGTGCTGCTGTGAGGTCAAGGAGGCGGGGTGTGTGAAGCACCTGGCAAGGTGACCCAGACAGTCATCCCTTCCAGCAATGGTCACAGGCGCGATCACTTTCTGTGTCAAAGTGCTCAGGCAACTCAATCTGGTGGGGCGGGTTGGCAGCCAGCAGAAGGGGCCGGATGTCCTTTGCAGTGACCATGTGACCTATCTCGACTAATGGTGTGCAGTTGGGACGCGTTCAGCACGTCTAAGTTGCATGCTCTCCACGGGGAGAGGGTACATGCCAGGGTTATTTAGAGCAGGCCTCACATCTCTGGGGCTGGCTGCTGGGCCTGAGGGCGGCCATGTTCAAGTGTAACTGTGTGAGTTCCTGTGTGTGTGTGTGTGTGTGTGTGTGTGTGTGTGCATGAATTTCCAGGTGTGATACCTGTGTGTGTGTATGTGTACGTGGCATGCATTCAGATATCCCTGTCTGTATTTGTGTATGTACAGATATGTGTGTCTGTCTCGGTCAGGGTTGGCCAGGAAGAGGGGACATCAACAGCTGCCAGCCTGCCTGGTCTCTGAACACAACAGCTGCAGAGGTTGGAGAGCAGTGTGTGTGTGGCGATCAGGCTGGGGCTGAAGCGGGGCTGGTTATATGCAGGGACAGGCCTTGCTCCAGGCCCTTCCATCGTGGGTGGGGGGCTGGGATAGCAGGGTGTTGAGGACAGGAGGGACCAGTGTCAGCCTGCAGCACTTTACCATGGCTACAGCCGTCACACAGCATGACCCGGGAGGCAGGACCCAAGGCCAGCAAGCCCAGCTCTGACAGACTGAGGGTTCCAGCGTTAGCCTTTCCCTATGTGGGCGACTATGCCTGCCAAAGTGCGTGCCATCCCCTCCAGGAAACAATAAACACCCAGGAAGCATCACCATAGCCTGGAGAATGGTCCCAGTGGCTTGCTATCTCCCCCCAGCGTCACACACACCCAGATGACTCACAGTGTGCACTTTACTCCAGGACCCCCAAATCTTATTTAAACACTAACACTGTTATTGCCCTTGGAAGTCAAAGACCTCTGTTCATCTTTTGGGTGCCTGTAATCCCAGCTACTAGGGAGGCTGAGGCAGGAGAATTGCAAGCTTGAGGCCAGTCTGGGCAATTCTGTGAGACTCTCTCAAAATATTAAGGGCTTGGGATGTAGCTTAGTAGAAGAGTGCTTGCCTAGCATGTTCCAGATCCTGCATTCAATCCCGATACTGTGAAAAAAACAAACAAGCAAACAAAACAAGAAGGTCAGAGGCTCCCAGGAACATTAAGTGACTGAGTCTTCTGGGGTTTCTCGGTGTCTAACTTCAGCTGGGAGCTGGCGAAGGTGGCTAGGGGGAAGCAGAGATTTGAGAATGAAAGACAAATGACTGTAGGTTGTCCTCTCTGAGTTCCAGTGGGAACACAGCTTTATTCACTTGCACAGATAGGAAGCTCTGACAGGTGGTTGGGAGGAGTGGGGTGTGTCTCGCTCTTACCAAGTCCTTGCCCAAAGGGAACTGCTTTCACCTGTTTCTTATAATTCCTTCCAGAGGAAAGCACTCCTCAAAGTGGTCACTGCCTCCCCCTGCTCTCTGGGACCCTCCACTCTGCTGTTTTCCACACTCTCTGGGGCCTTCTGGGTCTCCTTTGCTTGGGTTCATTCCTCTGGCCCATCCGTGTCAGAAATGGTGGGATTGGTGAGCCTCCTCCTCATGCGGGATGCAGGTGGAGTTCTAGCCACTCCCAGCTCTGGAGGGGAGGCTGCTGGGATTTAGGAGGATGGTGGCATCCCTCTGTGGTCCTTGGCAATGTGCAGGTGGTGACCAGAGCCCATTTCCCTGTCCTTGATTTTAATCTGGCCTGGGATAGGCCCAGACCAACATGTGCAGCTGAGTGAGGTGGTGCCTTTGCTAGGCCAGGCCCTCTAAGGACTAGGGGACTCATGCTTGTGGTCCCTGGGCCTTGCCCTGTTGGAGGGAGAGGGTGTCTCAAGGGGACCAAAGATGTACTGTCCAAGAACTGGAAGTGCAGCCCAGACCTGTGAGTGAGGCCACTTCGGATTTCCAGACTAGCTGAGCGAACCCCACGTGGAGCAGACAGCTATCTAAGACAGCCTTGTGACAATTTCTGAGCCACAGCTTGGAGGGCCACAAAATCATCATTATGTTAAGTTACTCCATTTTGAAGTGACTTGTTACACAGTAGTAGAGGCCCCGAACAACAGCATGTAGGATCCGTATCCAGCCACAAGTAGCCTGGCACCCATAAGCTGTGGCTTGCATGTGCAAACCATCCATTGGACAGGAGGCAGGTGCCAGCCAGAGGGTCCTGACTCCAGGATGCACTGCTAACTCCATGGGAACCTATATCCGCCAAATGGAACACCTCTTTCATCAATTTCTGTTTTTCAATGTAATCAAAGAAAAGTTTCCAAAACTGTGAAACATCTCAAAAATTAGATCACTGTGGAGTGTACAGCTTTTCCTCCACTTACATCCTAATGAGAGCATCCTAAATCAAAAATATCATAAATTGAAAACGCATTCAATAAACAGCCTACTGAACATCACAGTTGACAACGGTGACCGGAGAGTGTCAGGTGTTCAACCTTGTCTCTTATGACTGACAGGGAGCTGCAGCCCTCTGTCCAGCACTGGTAGAGAAGATGGCGATGCCTATCATTAACCTGGGAAAAGGACAAAATTCAAAATTCAAAGTCCATTTCTTCTGGATGTGTTTCACTTCTGTATCATAACGTTGACAAATTGTCAGTCAAGTCATTGTTCATTGGTGATCTTCTGTATTTGTGTTCACTCCAAGTTAGAGGCAAAAACTTTCAGGGGTCTGTCCTGGGCATGTTGTATGAATCCTCATGACCCATTTTAATTGCTGCGATCCTGATTTACAGATAGAAAACTGAGACTTGTATCAAGTAGGTTGTGCTCAAACTTACACAGCTGGGAAGAATTGGAAGAGGGAACAGAATAACTCTGGGCATCCAGCACATATCACATCTCCTACATCAAGGGCCTTGGCAGTTACTTTAAATTACAACCTTAAAATGTTCTCTAAATTTATGTGTCAATGAGTAGGTTTCTTCTTGGCTGAGTTCCACTTTATGATGAGTAAGTTTTTCTCTTGGTGTGCTTACAGGGCTTTCATACCAAGGAACACAGGACCTAAGGATGCTGAAGTCTCAGCTTTTTAGGGAAGAGATTCATGCCATGGGGTGTTTAGCATGAGGGAGTGATATTAACAGGGCAAGGTCCCTCAGGATTCTTTAGGGAAGAATGGTTTGGTTCATTGGAAGAATGCATCCCTTTTAAGGACATCTGCAACATGGGGCACTCCTGATGGGAAGGATCTGGTCATCTACAACTGACCAAGCCTGTAGCTCAGTATGGAGACACAGGTTCTCACCCACTAGCTTCAAAACCTGGTGCTCTAGCCACATTTTTCCTCAATTAGCATGACTCAAACATGGCGCCAGGATGCCTGTAGTCATGGCTCCGGCAGTGTCTCCTTCCTAACATGGACAGCTCCAACTTTCTTTCTGATTCTTGCCATTTTAAAAAGACACGGGTAGGTAGACTACCTGATTCACTTGTCTCAGTTGTGTTTCTTTTCTGGGTGTCATGGGTATTCAAACTGACTAGGTTGAGCAACTACAGAGATCACTGAGATTATCACTGAGATCTGTGCTCAGATTTTTACTGGGTTATAAAACACAGTCATGCAGACTCTGTCTCATCTGATATGGGGGTTACAAGGAAGGCTTGCTGAGTGGCTGAGTCTACTGCAGGACTATGTGGAGGCTAAGGAGTGGGCAAGGTTGTAGCTAAAACTGGGCCTTTTCGGACAGAGGGGACTAAGACCTCAGAATCCAGTGTCTGAAACCAGTGGTTCACCTAGAAGGTGGCTGGCTGACTTGCAACCTTGGGGAGAGGGCTTCCCAGGCAGGGATGGTGTCCCAGGTATGGGACTGACAGAAAATTCATGCCTGTCATATGGAGCATGGTGTCTGAGAAGTCATTCTGTTGGAATTGAGGAATCAAGATTGTACCACACTGACTCTACAGATGAGAGAGCGTGGGGTCAGCCTGCCCATTCCAACCTTTCCTGGTGACCCTGGAGTATAGTCTTGGCAATGCTGCTTCCTGAGGTCCCTCCAGCTCTCTAGATCAGATCTGGTGTTCAGTTTCAGTGTCCACAGTGTCTGGACCAATGTCCTTCCTCTAAAGGCTATCTTCTGCTGAGTCCTCTGCTCCCACGGGGAAGTCAACTCTGGGCCTCACCTCTGCTCCAAAGACCCCTGTAACTGTGAAATACTCACAAAGAGCGAGCAGCCATCCCCAGGGATTTGTCCTCCACCAGGGTCTGCATTCCAGTAAACAGCAGCAATCTAGTCTGACATGCTTCCTAGGCCTGGTGGGCCTGGTCAGCAGAAGGTTGACCACAAGAGGTCTGGTTAAGAGGCCAGGAGCATGACCTCTGACTGCAAATCCTTGCTCTTCTTAACCTCTTTCAAACTCTGGTCATGAGTTCAGCAAAAATAATAGTAGTCCCTTCTTGTAGGTACTAAAAGCTACAATACTTCTCAGGGAGGGCATCCTGGGAGTGTTGTAGTTTGGATCCCAAATGTTCCCCAAAGATTTGGTTCCCAGCCCAAGTGCTGTTGAGGGGTGGTGGAGCCTTTTAGAGGTGGGACCTAGTGGGAGGTCTTTGGGTCATTGGAGGCGTGCCCTTAAAGGAGACTATGGGACTCTCATCTCTCTCTCTCTCTCTCTCTCTCTCTCTCTCTCTCTCTCTCTCCTTTTGTTTCTACTTCTTAGCCACAAGATGAACAGCTTTGCTCCACCGTCTGCCCCTGCCATCATGTGCTGCCTTGCCACAGGCCCAAAACAGTGGGGCCAGTTGGTCTTGGACTGAACGCTCCAAATCTATGGGCCAAAACAACCCTTTTCTCATTTACAAGTTGATTAATGCAGGTATTTTGTCATAGTGTCAAAAAGTTACTAATACAGGGGAGTATCATTATGTTCATGCTATGGCCCACAAACAGAGCATCATTCAGGCTAGGTCTGCCCATCCTTCCTTTTCCTTCCTTCCCTTTTCTATCCAGCCCTGAGAACCACTCAGAGGTCAATCTCCCGCACACACCTACTAATAGTCTTGGTTTTTTTTTTCCCCTCTACCATTGTGGTTTGTCTGGACCTGTGGCTTCTTGGACTCTAAGTTGCTCATGAGATGCTCCTCAACTGTGCATGAGAACTCCCGACTTCCCCGTTGCTCCAGGGAGGCTCTGTTCAAGGCCTTCACAGCTGCTAGAGCTGACACTGAGCCTGGTAGGAACAGCCCATGGCTGTGGCCTGCATAGAACCCACAAGCCTTGCCAGGCAGCGGGGTGCCTCTCGTCTTCCTGCCGGCGCTGAGATCACTTGAAGACAGGTTCTCTGAGGACTACAGCTTTACCAGAGTTCCTGCAGCCAATCCACCCTCAGAGCTGCATGCAGGAGCAAAGTGACAGCTCTCCTCCAGCTCTTCAAATGCATGTGGCCTGCTTCTGCTTGGGGAAGACTCCCTCTCTGGACATGTCACAGAGGTGAGGTTTTCCCCCTATCCCCAGCAAGCAGGTCTCAGGAATGTGCAGCCCCCCTTACTTTGGGGTGCGCAGTTAAGGAGTTCAGTTTTGCTCCATCCTAGAAATGCGTCTGGCTGTGGACCAAGAGAGCAGCCTTCTCTCAGTTGGCATAAAGCAGACACAAGCCCAGCTGAGACCCCAGAGGCTCAGTCCCTGGTGGGGAGAGGATGACCAGCAGATGCTCCAGGACAGGCTATCACTGAGTCCAGGCTGGCCTGGAGTCTCTTAGGAAGCTGCTGAATTCTAAAGTTGCCTACTTCATGAATAAACCAACTCTAGGTGGAGACCGGAGGATGTGTAGCCAAGCACGCCAGTGACCCTGCAGGGAGGATGGGGCAGACAGATGGTCTGGACTCTGTGCTCACAGGGACAGACCCCAGAGCTCACCTGGCCTTAGTACCTGCCTGCAGAGGCACTTTCTGTGGAATGCAGTGAGCCAAAGATGAGCACCAGATCTCCAGAGCAATGCTGGCTCTTTGAAAGTGGAAGAAACATGCAGAAATTACAGAAAAGATAAAGTGTCATCCAAATGCAAAGTATGATTTTGGGCCATGGGTGTCCTGGATGTGGGTTTGACACACAGGACTTGCAGAAACAAGAATCCTGCCCATCCAGCCTCTTTGCCTGAGATGGTCAGCAAACACTTTGGCCTGTGGTGCTCAGCAGAATTCAGGTGACTTGTCTGTTTCCCAGGTTAGAATTAAACCATGGATAAAGCACGGGAGACATGCTGGTGATGGGACGGAAAGCAATGTTATCAATCTTGACAACAGGAGAGTCAGTGGGCAGGGAGTCCCCTGGCTTCTCCCATTTCACAGAGCTCAGGATACTGGGAGAAAGACTCAGGGGAATTTAAATATAGTATTACCTTAAAAAGAATAAAAATAATGAAACCCATTAGTACTGAAGGATAAAGGTCATGAACAAAATCATCATTGTTCTTGCAAAGTCATACTATCCTGACCAATAAGTCTAAAAATGGTAAATTAGAAAAATGGAAGAAAAGACAGCGTTCTGAGCATGGAGATGGAGCCAAGGAGAGACACCAAAACCCCACTCTGCAGAGTCAGGGTTGGGGGATGTGTTACCTTTATAATAGTGAATTTGATGATGAAGAGGGAGGAGGGACAAGAAACGGGAGGAACTGTGGAGTGAAATTGACCATATTATACTATGGAAATATACCTCAGTGACTTCTACCTTTACATATATCTATAACCCACCAATTAAAAAAATAATAAATAAATCAAAGGAAGACCTGTAGAGTTCATTAGGGAACAGGGACAGGGAGGAGAGGCAGGAATGTGGAAGTACCTGAGGACTGGAATGAGCAAGTTATATTCCACACACATATGAAAATGTGAAAATGAACCCCACTAATATGTACAATGGTAATGCACTCATAAAAATATTTAAAAAGGATAAAAAAAAAGAGATGTGCAAGCTTGCATAGAGCAGAAAGGCTTATGTTGATAATTTATACAATTTGGTGATATTTTAATAAATTAGAAAATCAAATGAGAGTGTGAAACTTAGAGCTGAACCTCAGAGCGAGACACAAATGGAGAGAGAGTTGAACAACGGGAGGCTTGGCAGCAATGAGGAGCCAACATCTGGCAGGTGGGAGTCTCAGGAACGTTAGGCTGAGCCAAGGAAACCAGGCACACACAGAGACCGTCCCTGGAGAGTCCACTTATATAAGATGCAGTCAGGCAAAGCCACTCCATGCTGCCGGGTGTCAGGGGAGTGGTTTCCTTGGGGCAGGCAGTCAGTAGAGGGGACTGGATGTGTAGATATTGTGTCATGATCTCCTTGCTGGTTACTAGTTGAGCTCATGCTTGTGTGTGTGTGTGTGTGTGTGTGTGTGTGTGTGTGTGTGTGTGCTAGGACTGGGGATTACACCTAGAGCCCTTGTCTATGGTAGGCAAGTGCTCTACCATTGAGCTAAATCCCCAGTCCTTTAAAAAAAAATTATCTCGAGACAGGGTCTGGTTGACCTTGAACTTGGGATTTCCTGCCTCAGCCTCCCAAGTGACTGGGCTTATAGGTGTGTGCCACCATGCCCAGCCTCATGCTTGTTCCTGTATGTATACTGTAGTTAATGAGTGATTAACACGTATCCTCAGTAAATAAACCAATACTGATGATGATAACAGTAGCTTAGTGGTTTTGCATCTGGCTCTTTCTACAGGTCTTTTTGGACACACCCCCAGCTCTTGTGTGCACCTAGAATCTTCTCTCCTCATCTTCTTCGCACTACCCAGCTCTCAACCTGCTCTTGACCATAGTCTCTGTTCTGATTTCTGCTGGACACCTATGAATGATCTCTGTATTTCCATGTCCGTCATTTATTGGTTGACCATTTGCAGCCAGCGCAGGCTTTTACAGAACACAGGGTCCTCGCTCCCTTTTGTCCCTTCTCCAGATCCTGGAGAGTGCCTGGTCCCTAGTGGGGAGGACGCAGACTCTTCCCTATGGCTCCCTTGTTGTCTGTCCTGTCTTCCTCTGAACCCGTCCCTCTTCATTCTTTCCCTCCCAGCCGAAAGGGCCTCTCCGTCCTCCATGCGTGCACGCGGGCTCTCTCTGCCTGGCCTCTTCTCACCGGCTCTCTCCCCTTCCCTCATTGACACCGCTCAGCCTGGAGGTCCTACAGAGATATCACTGCTCTGAGGAGGGTCCTGCCTCCAGGCGGGGTTGGAGGCCCTTCCAGGTGCAGCCTTGGCACCCAGGGCTGTCACTGTTATGGTCTGAATGTGAAGCGTCCCCCAAAATGTCATGTGTGAAATGATGTGAGGAAGTCCAGAGGTGAAGAGAATGGATTTTGAGAGCCTTAATGTATTCAGTGTGTTAATCACCTGATAGGGATTAACTGGATGGCGACCGTAGGTAGGTAGGGTGTGGCTGGAGGAGGTGGGTCAATGGGGGTGTGCCCTTGGTTTTTATATTTTGTACGTGAGGGGAACTCTCTCTCTCTCTCTCTCTCTCTCTCTCTCTCTCTTTCCTCTTCCTGGTATGATGTCCCCAACTGCTTTCCTCCACCACGCACTTCTGCCATGATGATCTGCCACATCTCAGGCACAGAGCAATGGACTCAGCCATCTATGGACTGAGACCTCTGAAACCATGAACCCCCAAATAAACTTTTCCTTCTCTAATTGTTCTTGTCAGGACTTTTGGTCACAGCAGCGAAACACTGACTAAAACAGTCATGCTCAGGGGTTGAAGGCTATCGGGTTAGAACACAGGTCCGTTTCTGTCTTCTGAGCCAGGTGCCGCTGGGCAGACTGGGTCTGTCATGGGAGAGCCAAGCAACCCTGCGCTGCCCTCTTGTTTTATAGGACAGGTGAGAGGCAGCTTTGCAGGAGGTGGAGGGAACCTGAGTTTCTGCACCATTTCCCCAAGAATTGCTGGGGAAGTCAGCTCTAGGCTCTGGGGTCTTGGGGAGGTTGAGGACACTGAAGTCTCATCTCTAGTCACCTGGGAGGGTTCTTGGTGTCATTCATGGGGAAACCTACTTGATTTTACACCTTTTTTTTTTTTTTTTTTAAGCAATTATTACATGCATTGCATTTTACTGGTCTTGCCACTGGTCTGAAAGGCTTTTGAACTCCAAGCTCCGTTTTGTTGCTGGTTTGGTCTCTAGCACCTTACCAGGCTGCAGATCCTCGGTGCCTTTGAGTAAAGTCAGGAGTGAATGACAAACCTCTGAGATGACCTGGGAGGAAAGGAGGTGTCCCTCAACTTACTTACCAGGCCCCTCCTGATCGCTTTAAATTTATCTTGGGAAGCTCTGAGAGAATGTCCTGGTGGTCTGAAAACCCCGCTAAGAGCCATGTGAGAAAATTGGAAAGATGGCAGATTGCCTGGGTGTTACAGGGGTGAATAATCCTATTCCTTGTATTCCCCAATTCACAGGCATATGCAAATGTTTGCGAGCGTGAAGGCGTGCACCTGTGCACATCTGCGCATCACTCTCTGCTGCCTTAGGTCACCACTGCAGTTGAGGGGAATTCCACATGCTGGAACTCAGATCGAAACCAGAGCAGGAAGCTCGCCAACCTCGCACGTTGTCTCGGAAGGCATGAGGATGGCCCCTGTAATGCAGCACAACCTGCCTGTGAATGAGCTTAAGGCTTCTTTCCAATATCCCGAATTGGGGGACAACATGCTGCTGCCTTTCTGGGTGCTCATTGGATGAATGATGGAGTCATGGCATCAGAATCAGTTGTCAGAGTTAGTTATAAGAATGCAGCAGAAGTAGGTTCTTTGTGGTCCCTCTTTCTTTGTCCCGAGACCTGAGTTCTATCTCCCTTGGGTGGGCTGAGCAAAGCAGCACATCCCTGGAGCATTGGAGAAAAGGATTGCGCTGAGCTTTCAGGGTGTTCTCTTCACTTTGTTATGAACCTGGGTCTCCATCCAAGGCTCCTGCTGGTGAAGGAGGACACAGACCAAGAGAACCAGGAATTCAACCAAAGTTGGCCAGTGGAATCTCACAGAAGAGACCGTGTTATGTGAAGTCCTTTCCAAAGAAGGGTCCATCTGCGAATGGACCAGTGGGGTCCTGCCTACATCTTCTAGATTCAGGACTTTAAAAAAAGGATGTTTGATTTCATTCTCTGTTGAGAAAAAAATAAAAGAGGTGTGCTTTAAATTGTTTCGTGGGAAGATACACTAAGTGAAAAACGATCACTTAGATTTCACTGGTATTTTCGTTAAATAAAAAACGAAATTGCTTTATGAACTCAATCGCTTTTGAACTTGAAACTCTAAGTGTTTTGGAAAGGCACTGCATTGTTCTTAGATGAGGTTACTCGGTTCAGTTAGAAAGCTTTGACCTTCATGTGTCACATGGGCTTCCCACTGTTGATGGGCTGATTTCTGCAATGTGGGTCTTAGCCCAACTCAACCAGAACTGCTGAATGTTGTACTTGGGAAAGCTATTTGTCACTTATTACAAAAACGTGGACCACAGAGGCTGCCGATAATGAGTTCCACAAACACGAAAGACTCTAATAAAGTGTTGGTAACTTGAAGTGCTTCTCTCCAGGATTTGTTAGATGCCTAAATATTTAATACAGAGACACCCAGAGGATATCAGATGCATCATGACAGGCAGTGAGCATATATCTGCCTGGGGAACATGCTTGCTGGCTGCCATTGGGTTGGTGGTACAGAGGAAGTTTCCCTTGGTCTCAGCTTTTAGAAAGGGGAGATGACCAGGAGTAATGTACCCAACCAAACTGTGAGAATAGTTCTGCTTGACCTAGGTTTGTGAAAACTGTTCTATCAGAAGACTAGCATAATATTTAGCAACCCCTCAAAATGCTTTTTCTCAGCATAAAAGTTAGACTGTACAGCTTATTCAAACTAAACGCAGGTTGAGGGTGAGGCAATCTGTAGAGAGAAATGAACCGATATTTCAGTCTCACAAATTGAGAGACAGAAATGACTATGCTTTTCCTTTACCCCTCTGTGCAGAGCTTTTCCGGAATATTCTGAGTTTTTCTTTATTGGTTGGTCATAAAGGATTGGAGAGACTGAGCAAGACTTTTGGCCAGGAATACATCCATGTGTGCTTTTTATCTTCAAACATTTGAACTTTAATCGGCGGAAGCCACTTTCCCTAAACCATGAAGGAATCCTGGAAGTCAGCCTCTCTCTATCCCTGGGGATTTTTCTGGCCCACATCTTTCACTTATAAACGTGAAAAGTGAACTTGAGAAGTTTGACATATCCATTTACTGAATCGGGGAGGGGAAATGAGAACTTAGTCATTTTGAGAGATTATTTAAGTAGCATTGCGTTTGGAGAATTCAAGAGTAATTTTTATTTAGCCTAAAAGGAATTGGTTTGTTTTTAGATTGCCAAAATGTATATTTAGAAGTGTCCATGGAAGTAAGCAGATAGGATTGCTTTTTTTTTTTTTTTGGATACTAATTGATGTTTATGCTGCTATTGGGGTCTCCCTGGTGAGGGAGGGGAAACTTCTCTTTCCCACTCAGGAGCGCCGTGGGGGGCTGGTGCCCATGCTCTGGTCTCTCTTGCTCAAGGAGCAATGAGTATCTTATTGTGCTTTAGGACTGAACAGCCGGGACTCCTGGAAAGAAACTCAGGCGGGTTTATTTGGGGGAGTTCGGGAGCCTGGCCAACTCAGATTGCAGGCTAGCTGGTGGGGAAGCGGGAGGGGCAGCTGCTTTGAAGGGAAACCGAGGGTGGCTTGGCTTTCTATTTTTCCTGGGCAGTGTAAGAACCAAACATCCCACGGGGCAGGGAGGGATCCATATGATGTGATTGAAGCTCTTCTTCCCACTTGATAAGTGGGGGCTTGGAGCCAGATCTGATTTACTTTAGCAAAGATAAAATATTTCTTTCATGTCAGGAGGCTCAGTAACTTCTTTGGACTTTTCATCCAGTGAATGTACTAAATAAATACATCCTACATGCAAACTGCACAGTCCACTGGTAAATTCCCTAAATTCCCCAGATGAAGAGTGGGGAGAGGGAGAGGAGACATTTCCTGGTATCCCTGCTTCTCCGCGCACAGAGCCCAGTGTTGCTCCACATGGCTACCTGGCCACCAATGAACGGCATTTCCGAGCTGCCATTACTACAGTAGGTGAAGGAGAAGGTTAGATCCACTGGAGGAACAGTCCTTTTTTTCTCTCCTTCCCCTGGCAGGAAACTATTTTTGCAGCTTGGTGCTGCAGCAGCCTCCTTGGATCATGAGGTGAGCCCAGATGCCTGAGCTTTAAGGAGAGAGGACCAGAGGGTGGAAGCTGGGGTCCTTGACCATTGTGGGGTTGCCACCCCACTCCCTGAAGGAGAAAATACATCTCATTCTTAAGACTCTGAAAAGCACATTTGGTTGATGGTGAGGGATTAACAGAGTCTTGCCCAGGATGATGTGACTGCAAATATATCTGGGTCACCATGAAATACACACCCCTGGCCTGGCTCAGGGAGAAGTAGGTGATCACACGAACACACTGGATCCCCCCATGCAGGCCTGAGGCTGCCAACAAGAGGCGAGCCCAGCCGGGAGGACAGTTGGGTGGCACAGACGACGTTTGTGTTTTGAAAGCTGTCGGCGTTAATGAGCCTGGTGCTCCCGGGGAATAAGGAGACGCAAGATACCCCCACCCCGACTTTTCATTTCAAGGGTGCACAAGTGCAGGGCAAAGAGATGTGGCTGTTTATGGGCAGGCCCCATGTCAGCCGTTCTCAAGAGCTAGACTTGCTTTCTTGCAGGGGACCTGGTGCAACCCATGCGATTCATGAAGCCTTGTTTCCTGTCAAGGACGGCTGCTGCCGACTGCTCTGCCTTTGCCCTCTCCTCCTGTCTTCTCCTTCCAGTCTCTGCAGCTGCCTGTGGTTTTGCTGACACCTCACAGCCGTGACCCTCCCCGTGGGCTCTGCTCCGCTGCCTCCCTGGCGCAGGGTGAACTCTGCGGGGATCCCACGACCCTGACCTCCTCTCTCTGCCATGTGAACATCTTTCATTTTGACACTGAACCTCCTTGGTCCAGTGCACAGCCTCCCTGCCTCCCCGCGCTGGGCGTTCTCTTAGATCCTTTGATAACAGGTGAGTCTCCTTGATCTGCAAGTCTAGCGTCCTTCCAGAACTTCTTTGATCCTCAAAGCTGCCAGCGGAGGGGCTAAAGGGCAGATACTGGAAACCTTGACACCTTTCCAAGATGGCTTTAAGGCTGGGCTTCTAAGGGAAAAGGCGACGTCCCAAGTTGTAGGGGCACTATACCCATCCTTACCAGTGGGGCTCTAAGACCCACAACAGTGGCCACCAGCGCCTGGCAGGATCCATGCTGCAGTCCTCTGGGGAATCCCCAGAGGAGCACAGTAGGCAAAGCATGTGCCGTAGCTGCCCTGCCTTGGGAAGGGGTTTTCTCCTCCTGTCTCCCTTGCAGGGTCCCGAGACAGCAACACATTAGCACATCAAAGTGGAGCCAAAGGGAACAGCCAGGTTCTCCGGCCAAAACCTGTTTGTTTCACAGATGGCTGAGAAGCCCAAGAAGCAGACACCTAAAGCTGACTTCAGTGGTGGCCCCTGGGTGGAAATAGGGTGCTAGGAGGAAGATGAGAATATCTTTTAGAAGTGGAGGAGCAGGGAAAGCAGACAGGTTTCCAGCGGCATACTGAGGAAAAGTTTGGACTGGTGGTTTGATGGTAATGACCTTGTCCCTACAGCCTTTCCAAAAGCAGTTTCGGAACCAAGGAGTACAGACTTTTACTGAAGGGACAGCGACAGGGTTTATATCGCATACCAATAATAAAGCTTGATGAAGGCAATTGTTAAATTCTCGTGTCTCTCAGTGAAGAATTCTTCTCTGTTAGAAATCTTCACTCTCCTCTCTTTTATAGGAACTAGGTCATGAGATTTTCCCTGTTATCTGACGTGTCCAACTCTTGCCTTTAGTTTGGCTTTCCAGTCAGCAAGACCCAAGGCCTTGGCCACATAAGCACCCAGCACACAGGCAGAAGTCCAGCCCCTGGAGTCCCTTGCTACTGACGTTCCAAGGCACTTGTCCAGGAAGACAACAGGCCCCTGCAAACTAAATGAGTTCTCCTCCCCTGTCTTAACCCATTACCTCATTGAAATGGATACTTCATTGAAACAATGTGCCCTGTCACTAGTAACGGTCACCATAGCCCAGAGAGGTGGGTGAAGATGAGAAAGCTGAGGGTCAGAGACATTCAATACATGTCCAAAGTTGCACAGGGAAAAAACAACTGTCAGATTCAAAACTCACATCGGGGCCCGGTGACTTCTTTCGCTGATCTCTCCATCAGCAACTCGGGCTTCATTATCATCTGAGTGCAGAGTGTTGTTGTTTTTTTTAACTTGGAACTATGAGGCTATGAGTATTCCAGGTCCTAACCAAAGTTATAATGACTGAAATTAACAATTATTTGTGCCACGTATAGGGTAGGAGTGCAGCGATACTGACATAATGCTACTTAGCACTTCAGCTAGAAAGCTACCTGATTTTTTTTTTTTTTTTTTTTGTACTAGGGATTGAACCCAGAGGTGCTTAACCATTGAGCCACATCCCTAGCCCTTTTTATTTTTTATTTTGAGGCAGGGTCTCACTGGGTTGCTTACAGCTTTGCTAAACTGCTAAGGCTGGCTTTGAACCTGTGAACCTCCTTGACTCAGCCTCCCGGAGCCACTGGGATTACAGGTGTGCACCCTCATGCCTGGCTTAAGTGATCTGATTTTAAAATTACAAAGAAATGTGGACTCTATAGAGGAGTAAGAGGGGTAGGAGGGGTGGTGGGGAAGAAAAAAAAATAACAGAATGAATCAAAAACTATTACCCTAGGTAAATGTATGATTACACAAATGGTATACCTCTACTTCATGTACAGAGAAACAAGATGTATCCCATTTGCTTACAATAAAAATGAATTAAAAAAAAAAAGAAATGGTGACTATTGTTCTTACGTGCTATCATTTATCTCAGCCCAGATGTAAACCCATTGTTCATATGCAAATGTGTTTGGGAAGCCCAAACGTGCTATGATCATGGTAATTAGTTTCCCCCCAGGTTTCAGCAGTTTAGTTTTAGAGTTACATTTATATGTGCTACTTCAAGTTGATTTTGTGGCTGGCAATAACGCCATGATGAATCTGCATTCACCTGTGCAGTTGGGACTCACATAGCTTAAGAAACTTGTTATCAACCTAAGAGCTAAGACACGTAAGCCAGGTCCCAATCCTCCATTTGCGTACTCAATTGCAGCACTTTTATGTATTTCTTCTTTCTTTCTATATTTCTTGTACATTTATGTTTCCTACCATTCCCAGGGACTGAACCAGGCACTGGGAGAACATCCTGAATAAAGCATGTCCTCATCTTTGGCAGATCTGACATTCTATCAGGAGGAAGGACTGAGTACTGGTTGGGCACAGTACCAAGGACAGATGCTAGGGTGGTGACATGGACCTTGTTGGGATTACTGGTTCTGCTGAGGGAGACAGGGAAGCATCCCTGAGCTGGAGGCATTTTGATGGGCAAGCGGATATGGAAAGGCCTTTAAACAAACAGTACTTACAAAGGAAGCGGCCTTTTGTGGCTAGCAAGAAAGACAGTGTGTTAGGAGCCATGGAGGATGGAGCATGGAGCATGCAGAAGATGGAGGAGACAAGAAAAATAACAGGTCATTTGTGCTTATTCAAGGTGAGCCACACATATTACGCTTAGAGATTTAGAGTTTATCTTGCAAATCTGTGTTTCTCAAACTGAGCTTTACAAGATACTGGAGACATATGGATCTATTTTCAGAAATCTGTGAGCTCTTTCTGGTTTTTAATGTCGAGGATGTTTCAATATTGCAAGGTTATTCTGGATCATCAGGAGAGCCAAGGTAAACCATGTGGACTTGGACTTCTCATTGAAACTTGGTGACATGGGGCTTTCTTGTTGAGGATGGCTCTTAGGTTAAGTAGGGAGGAGTGATGTCTGAAGTCTGACAGATTTTCACTGGAAAGGATGGTGATCATACACCAATTCTCAGGTTACGAGATATCTGAGTTATGAGAGGATTGATAGCAGCCATTGCAGCCATTATAACATATTCTAAGAAGTAGTGCGAACATTCTTAGCACAAGTGGAAAGACATGTTAGACAGCTTTCTATCACTAGAACAGACACCTGAGATAAACAACTTGTAAAGAAAACAGATTTATTTTGGGTCCTGGTTTTAGAGGTTCCACTCCTCTGTGGGGGCCAGGGACTCATTACTCCCATGGAGGGCACACCCTCAGTGACCTGAAGATCTGCCACTAGGCCCCACCTCTTAAGAACTCCACCACCACCCAAGAATGTCACCCTGGGGATGCAGGCCTTAGCACATAGGCCACTGGAGGACACCTCAGATCCAAACTCCAGCAGATAGGAAGTCTCAGCAGAGAGACAGACGTGTAGAAAGAGAATTAATGGAAATTTTAGAATAGAAAAGTACAGTAACAGAAATTTTAGAAATTCACTAGATGGGTTCCATAACAGAACAGAGATGATAGAAGATTTGATTTGAAGATTGACCAATAGACATTTTGCTTCATAAACAACAGGGAGAAAAAGCTGAAACAATGAAATACCTTAGAGATCTGTGGACCATCCAAGGTCCAGTCTTCATGTCAGTCATCCCAAGTGGACATGAGAAAAAGGGTCCTATAGAAAGAACATTTGATGAAGTAATGAATGAAAACTTCCATATTTTCGTAAAAGATACAAACTCATAGACTCCAGAAACCAAATGAACTCAGAAGAGGATAAATTAGGAAAATCCACTCTCAGATACATCATAACCAAACTTGAAAATCAAAGACAAAGAAAAATCTTAAGAGAAGCCAAAAACATAACAAAATAAAACAACCTCAAACAACAACAACATCAACAACAACAAACATCACAAAACTCCACACTATGTGTGAGGGAAAAAATAATAAAAAACTCACAAATTTTATTTTTTAATCAGACTAAATGTGAGTGAAATAGCATTTTCAAAGTACTGAAAGAAAAGAACCATCAACTCAGAATGTCATATCCAGCAAAAACATAAGGATATTAAAATAAAGTGGGATTCTTGGATGAAAGAAAACTAAAAGAATTTGTTACCAGCAGGCTTGCTCTAAAACAGATATGGTGCTATTGAAATTTAGAATTGGATGGTTCTTTGCTGAGGTGGCTCTTCTGTAGCATGGAATATTCAGCAGCATCCTTGGCCTTTCACACAGAGGCCAGCAGTACCCTCCACTGCCCAAGTTATGAGAATAAAATATGCTTCTGGACACTGCTCTTCATAGGCAAAATGACAGGCTTTTGGGAATTGCTACTCTGTAAGAAATGTCAAAGTCACTTCTTCAGCTGGAAGGAAATAACAAGGGAAGTTTGGAACTCTAGAAATGAGAGCAGAGTGATCAAATCATTGAATATCAGAATCAATGCAATAGACTATTTTGCTCCTTGGAAGTTCTTTAAAATAAGTTTGATGACTGAAAACAAAAATGTTTATGTTGTATAATGGGAATTTTTAGTGTACATAGGTATAATGCATCTAGCAACGACAGCACAGAGTAGAGAGAATAAAGGGCTATCCATGACCGTGATGTTTCTACATTCCATTTCAAGTGGGAAAATATTAGTTCTAAGTAGACTGTGGGTAATTGGTGTGTGTGTTGTAACCCCTGGAACAACAACTGAAAAGACAGCATGGAGAACATAGTCAGGGAAGCGACAGATAAGCTAATGAAGATTGAATTCTAGAAAATGTTTTAATAATTCAAAGGAAGGTAGGAAAGGAGAAACTGAAAAGTGAAAATAAAGTGGGACAAACAGAAAATGATAATAAATTATAGACCTAAATTTAAACATATCAATAATTACATTAAACGTATGTGGCTTAAACACAACAACAGAAAAAAGAGTCAATCAAGTATGTACAAAAACAAAATTCATTTGAAGCATAATGATAGGGAAATTAAAAGCAAAGGGGCTGGGCAGAGGTGCACACCTATAATCCCAGTGACTTGGGAGGCTGAGGCAAGAGGATTGTGAGTTCAAAACCAGCCTTGGCAAAAGCAAGGCACTAAGCAACTCAGTGAGACCCTGTCTCTAAGTAAAATACAAAATAGGGATGGGCATGTGGTTCAGTGGTTGAGTGACCCTGAATTCAATTCCCAGTACCATGCCCCCATCAAAAAAATGCGAAGGGAAGGGGAAAAAAAGCCATTAAACATTACTATTGAACAAAAGAAAACTGGGATGGCTACATTAATATTAAACAAAGTGGAAGTCAGAGCAATGTAATTAACAAGGATCAAGAGAGATGCTACATGATGATAACAGGATCCATGCATTAGGAAGCCAGGGCTAGGCATACATAGGCATCACTACAGAGCTTCAGAATATGTGGGGCGACGTTGATGGAACTGAGAACAGAAGCAAATTCTCAAGTACAGTTGAGCACATCACCATTCCTCTTGCAATTGATGGGCCTTCTTAACAGAAAATCATCAAGTACATAAAAAAAAACTGAACAATACTTTCAGTCAACTTGAACAAATTGTCTTTTACCAATCACTCTGCCCAACTGTGACTGAAAACACATTTTTTCAAAGTCACATAGAGCATTCATCAAGATAGACTATATTTTATGTTGTGAAACTAAGTTAAATGAATTGAAATACTATAAAGTAGAAATCAACAGAAAGATCAAGAAAATCCTCAAACACTTGGAAACTAAACAACACATTTCTGTTTTTGTTTTCTTTTGCTTTTATTACAGGGCTGGAGATCAAACCCAGGCCTCCACACATGCTAGGCAAGTACTGTACCACTGAACTACATCCCAACCCCTAATCAACATACTTCTAAATGGCCCATGAGTCAAAGAAGGTTAAAGGGAAATTAGAAGATATTTTGAACTGAATGAAAATAAAAATATAACCTATCAAAATGTGTGGTGCAGCTAATGTCATGCTCTGAGGAAAATTTGTAGCATAAAAATGCATATAGCAGAAAAGGAATGTCATAAGTAGAGTAATGGCCTTCTGAGGACACCTAAATTAATCAGAACTGTATGGCAGAGTAGGCATAACTCTGTAGACATAAAAATATGCACACCAATTATTCAGAATTGCAAATGTGTTATTGTAATGGTTAATTTGATTGTCAACTTGATTGGATTAAGAGATGCCAATGATTAAGAATGTGTCTGTGAGGGTGTATCTAGAAATGATTAGCAAGTGGGATAGGTAATTGAAGTGGAGCCTTCCCTATATATGGGCAGCACCATCTAATAGGATGGTAGCTTGTATGGAATAAAAGTTGGAAGAAAAAGGAAACAGTAACAAATGCAAGCTCCATTCTTCTTGAATGGGTTCTTGATTTCTGCTGTGACCACCTGAAGATTTCAGGATTTTATCTCTTCATCCTTTCAAAGTGGACTCTGCCAGTGATTCTCTAGGGAGTTTCCAGAAGTCTTGGACCTCGGACTAGGGTAGCACCATTGATTCTTCTTGTTCTGAGGCTTGGACTGTGCAGCTCCTGGTTCTTCCAGTTCTCCAGCCTGCAGACAGCCATGGTGGACTATCCAGCTTTTGGTTGCATAAGCCAGTCAAATAAATCCCCTTTTTGTTATCATGCTTCCTGTTGGTTCTGTTCCCCTAGAGAACCCTGACTAATACAATTATGGTACAAAGTGAGGAAGATCAAAGTAGCAGATGGAATTTAGGTTGCTAATCAGCTGACGGTGGAATGGGGACATTATGTTGGATGATCTAGGTATCCCAATGATATCATCCTTGTAAATGGAAAGATGAGACAGAAGATAGAACTAGAAAGCGGTAGGATGAGAGGATTTGTCCTGATGTTACTGCCTTTGTAGGTAGAGGAAGAGAATGGCAAGTCAGGCAACGTGGTGCTCTCCAGCAGCCGGGGAAGGCAAAGGAACCCCTTCTGCCTGGAGTCTCCGGAAGAAAGGCAGCTCTGACCACAGCTTGATTTTAGCCCACTGAGATACACTTCCGGACCTGACCTATATTGTTTGAGCTACTAACTTTGTGGCAATTTGTTACATTGGCAACAGGAAATTAATACAAGAACAAAAAATATATATATAATGACTTCTGTGTTCACCTTACCAAAACTAGAAAAGAACAGCAAATAGAAGGGGCAGAAAGGAATGGACAGGAAATAAGACAATGAGGAGATCAATAAAGTTGAAAGCCAGAAAAACAGTAAAGAAAGTCAACGAAAGTATCATCTGGACTTTAAAAGAGGTTAAGTATATTGCGACAGCAAGCCGTCACTGGGTTCTTCATCATTATTCATGCACTCTGCACTGGCATTGCCTGCAGCTGAATGCATCTCTGGTCAGCACATAATCAGGGTAACTGCCTAAGCTCCTTCATTCAGAACCAGGGGTGACTGGACAACCAGGGGAGACACTCACTTGGGAGGAAGACTGACAAATGGCATCTAGGTGTGACCGTTTCAAGCTTGGTAACTTCTCTGGATGAAACCCCTGTTTCCTCATTTCTCTGATGGCAAAACATGAGATGTCCTTAAAAACCTTTGCAATTGAGAATCCATATTGCCCCAGACATATAAATAACCACAGGACGTGGTTTAATTATTAAATTAGCTCTAGGTCCTGGGCATGCAATGCATTGAACACAGTTTTGTGGAATAGATTGGGACTACAATGATCCTGCAGTACTCAGTAGTTATATGTTTTTAAAGTTAACAATAGGATTATTAGCAAATTTTGGAGGCATGAGTTATTTTTATCAGACATGATGTTGAGTGTGTAGGACACCTGATAAGATCATTAAAGGATTTTAGGAAAGAGACCCTGAGGCTGGAGAAGCTGGGCAGGACTCATGAAAGGTCACTGGGAATGAGTGGAAGGAAGGAGCTGAGGGGAACTTCGGTTTCTAACCTGGTGGCTTGGGAGGAGGAAGGGAGGTTCATCTTGGGGTTTCCGGAAGAGAAACAGGGCTGAGAGAAAGTTCATCAGTTGGAATTTGGACATGTTTTTACGATGCTGGTGGTGTCTACCAGGGAGCGAGATAAAATGACCTGAGCTAGGGGAGCTTGATGCACATCTGGAAATGATGAGAATCAGGCATTGAGAAATTAACTAGAGAAAGTGAATGGAGGGTGAAGGTGAGCTGGCCCTGGGGGAAATGCCAACATTTAAGGGGAACGCACAGAAAGGAGTTGCAATGACGAGGGAGAAATGCTGGAGGAGGATGTCTTCAGGAAGCCAAAGGTGGGGGACTTGTGAAAAGATAGCAATGGTGCCCAGGCTGATGTCAGGGTGTTAATTTAGGTGGATGCCGAGCCGAGCCCACTGGGAAATGACAGCACGGGGAAAAACCACTGTTTCCTAAAAGAGTAAAAAGTGCAGTGTGTTAGTCAATTTTCTCTTGCTGTTACAAAACACCTGAGAAAAATCAACTTATCAGAATAGAAGCTTTGGTCCATGATCACTTGGCTCCATTGATTTGGGGCTCGTGGTGAGGCAGAACATCATGGCAAGAGGGCATGGTAGAGCAAAACTCTTACCCCGTGGCAGTCGGGAAGCAAAGGGAGAGACATGAAGGGACTGAAACCAAGGATCCCCTTCAAGGACACAACCCCAGTGACCTAACTTCCTCCCACTAGGCCCCACCTCCTGAAGATTCCACCACCTCCCCATAGTGCCAAATTGAGGACCAAGCCTTCAGCACTTGGGGGACATTTCAGATTCAAGCCCTGATGGGCAGGATGTGGGCTGTCAGTGATGGCAGCATGTGTGACTTGGGGACTTGCTGGGAGTCGCCAGTGCTTGGGAAGGAGGAGGTGGCCTTGGGCTGCAGCAGGGAGGTTGGGAGGAGTGGAACTCTGCAGTGCCGGGCTTGGGAGGAGTGTGGGTGTCTCGTCTTTGTCTCCCACCTCAAGGTCATTTTGTGCCCTCCCTGCAGCTGGGGCCACCACCAGAGGACAAGGGTCCGTCCTAGCGCCTCGGAGACTCTTGGTTCTGCTCTCTGTTGCTTTCTTGCTTTGCCACATCATGGCACTTCTGTCATTTCGTTTGCGTTTCAGGCTGCAGGAAAGAGAGAGAGAGGAACGAGGTGACTTCCCTCAGTTTCAAAGAGACTTCCTGGATGGTCCCCTGACACTTTGGTTTTGCATTTTACTGACCATGATAGTCACAAGGTCACACTGGGTGGTAAGTGAGATGGAGAAACATATAGGTGTTAGAAGAAAATCAAAAGGAAGGGGAAGGGGTTTTGCCTGAGAGGAGATTAACCAGGGGTCAGGCCTGCCGGGGCTCAGGGCCTCCCCTCACCTGTGCCCGTGCTGCACAGGGATCCTGTCTTCCCTGCTCACCTGGGGGGCCTCCTCGGAGCCCCGTGGCCTATCTGTATGGCTCCCTGTGCCTCTGGACAGTGGAACTCTGTGAAACCTGGGCTGCACCCCTCCGGAGGACTACCTTGCCTGATGGCGGCTGAGCAGCCCCGGAGGCTAGCTCGAACGTGGGCTTTGATCTGATAACTGCTTTTCAGATGGTTTCTGCAGAGGCTGGCACTCCTTTACAGATCCTCAGAGGTCTCCAGTAAAGACAGGCCCAGTGGGCACTGGGGGACAGGCAGACCGCAGGCCTCCACCTCGTCCAGTCCAGGTCTAATTCCCAAGACGCAGATGTCTGTGTTCAATTTCCAACAAAAGTCACTGGAGAACTGCTCTTGCAGGAGGAATATGATTCCCGAGTGCACAATTGTAATTGTTTTTAGAGGGAAACTGAGGCCCAGATACTTCCCTAAGGTTGCAGAGTCTGAGGGATCGAGGGCTTGAACTGAGTCATTGGATATGCCTCCTCTAGGCTCCAGGATCTCACCTATTTGAACTTGTCTCTCTGCTTTTGCCTGTGGGCCTGTGTGAATCTGTGCCTCCATGCTTGTTGTGGTGTGTGTGTGTGTGTGTAAATGTGTGTCTGAGTGCATGTGTGTGTGTGACACTGTGCTTGTGTGTGCATATGTGTGCCTGTGTATGTGTGCTTATTGCATGTATGGGTTTGCCTGTGTGCATGGGTGTGTGTGCTTGTGTGCATGTGTGTGTCTCTGTGCATGTGTCTCTGTGCATGTACTTGTGTACATGTATGCATACATGTGCATGGTGCTTGTGTTAATGTGTGCCTGTAATGCATATGTGTGTACATAAGCCTGTGTGCCCATGTACATTGTGTGCAGATGTGTGTGTGTACACGAGTGTATGTTTGATGGTTGTGCTCGTCTTTACCCAGGGAACCTCTGACCTCTGAGGTTTTGCAGGACCGGTGGGAACGGCTCAGGAGGAAGGGCCTGCTCTTGCTTGGTGGATCTAGAGGGCTGGCTGGCTGGCCACCTCACTGGCTCCAGCTTCCCCAGTGACTTCCCAGGTGACGGGCAGGGCTGGTGTCAGATTGCACTTGAGCCGCTCTGACCAGAGCCCTGTGTGACCTGTGCTTTCGAGGACCCAGCTCTCCCTCTGGCCAGGTAGGATCACTCTGGGAGGGTGAGCAGTGACAGAGTGCCTTATGCCATGGGGCGTTTGCTTGCTGGAGGAAATGTGGGCGTTCCCTTTCTGGGGCTTTGGGAACTGCTCTCGGGGAACCAGGTCTGACTTCCCCCCTGAGAATACTTACTTCTCTACAGTTACTTGTAGGCAGATGTCACATATGGACTTGGGGACCAGGTGGGAAAAGTCCCTGGCACACCCCCACCCAGATACATTGCCTTCCTCTCCCCAAATGCACATGCATAATTTTTCAGAGGGAAAAATCATCCAGGACTGGAGGTGGGGTCCGTGAGAGGTCAAGGGTGAGCAGTGTGTAGGGCTTAGCAGGGTCCCCACCCTCTTTGATGTGGCTGGGGAGCAGGACCTCCTGAGAAGAGAAGGGGCTGTCTGAGTAGAGCTGGGAACTTGATGCTGGCCTGCAGGGGCTGTGGTGGCTGCTCCCAGCCCAGGTCCCAGGTCCCAGGACCCCGTCTGCCCCTGTGGGCTTCCACCCAGGCCAAAGGCTGGCTAAGGGCAGGGTGGGGCAGGGGGAAAAAACCCAGGGCTGCTTCTGTTCCCAGCCGCTGAAAGGTTGCCCAAGGGTCCAGAGCTCTTCCTTAGGCAGCTGGAGAATGGTCAGTGACGCCTTTGAGTTAGAAGAGCAGTTCCCAAATCCGAGGCTCTGGGCCAGCAGTGCCGGCCTCCCCTCTAGGGTGGAGGAACTTTAACAGGCCCCCTAGGACGGGAGCCTGGGTAGCTGCAATCTGAACATCACCAGGATTTGATTTGGGGTCAGGGAGGGAGTGAACTCCCTCCTCTTCCAAGCTGAGTGGTCGCAGAGACCCGGGTCACCCCCCCCTGTCCTGCATTTCTGAAACAGTGCCTCCTGGGCAGACTCAGCAGGGTTCCTGGTGGCTCCACCAGACACTCCAGTTGCAAGACACGCTTCCCTTCTCCTCCGGGGCTCCTGGCCCACAGTCCTTGGACTTCTTACTGAAGTACTTACAAAACAGAGAACCGATGGGTTGGGGATCCCTGCCCCCAGAGACCAGCCACAAGCAGAAAGCTTCTTTTGTTCTTTTTTCCTTTAACGTTCTGTCCATTTTCAAAATGTGGACCCATTCCTAATACTGTAGTGGAGATTTGTTTTACTCTAAAAATAACCTTTGACTTGACGACCCCATAGCACATCTATTGATGTGTGTTCCTTTGGTGGCTTAGGCCACAGGGGTGGGACTGGTGACCAAGCTGACAGTACTTGCCTGGTCACCACAGGGGCCTCCCATTCTGCTTTGGTGGAGTAGGAGACCTGGACGTCACCACCACGGCCTCTCTGGGCCTCTACAAGGAGGAGATCCCTTTCAGATACTCGTTTCCTGAATTCACTTCTCAAAATGGCTGCCTTCTGTTTCTGGAGGACGATGGAACAGGGTGCGGGTAGAGATGACTGTGTGAGGTCACAGCAATGGCCAGGACAGGTCCAGGAGCTGGGTCCAGCAGAGGGCTTTCCCAGCAGAGGAGGCCTTGAGCTGACTTGAGCAGAGATTCCCAAATTTAGTCCTGAAAGTATCAGAAGCAGCGTCCCTCCAGGACTTGTTACAAATGCAAGTCCTCGGTCACCCCCTAAATGCATCAGGAACTCCAGGGTGGGACACAACAATTTGTCAGAAGAATCGAATCTCCGAGGGATTCAGATACCTGCTCAAGTCTGAGAACCACCAGCATACAAAAAAAAAAAAAAAAAAGGCAGTATTTGCTTTTAGCAGAGTCAACATACAGATTCCTGGGAAGGGACATGTCCTCAGCCAAGGCTGTCCCCATTTCTTCCCCCAGAGTAGTTCTGCAGTGGATCAGGGATCCACCTCTGGATCACCCAGCCACCGTTTTGTGAAGCAGTGTGAACCCCACCCATGCAGGGGCTCCTGGTTGGGGCTGCCTTTTCCTCCCAGGTGAATCACCAGCACCCAGATTGGGAGGGGTCTCAGGGAAACCAAGACACACGCGTAGACCAAGAACAGAAGTGAACTCCATGACGGATGTGGCGTGGCCTCTGTGCAGATACAAACCAAAGGCATCTATAAATTGAGAGCAAACAGACTTTAAAACCTTGAAACCACAGAGTCAACCGGACGGTATTGATTGATCATGACAGATGAGTCATTGGTGGCCCTGGGTGGCGGGTGGCGGCGAGGCCGTGGTGCCACTGTGCCCTATGGCTGTCCTCAACCGAGGGCCTGGACTGGGATAGCTCCTGACCTCCCGTGACTTTGAACCCTGGGGAAGATGCACTCATGCCACTGACCAGGAGTGTCCTGTGGCATGGGCATCGCTGGGTCACTGACCTCTCACCTGTGCCTCGTGCATTCCTTTTGACTGACCGTGAGTCATGCTCTTAGGTTCTGTTCTGAGTGGCCGCCAGATGCAAATGCACACACGAACTGCCCAGGACTGTCCACTTAGGCCACAAAGCCACAATTCCCTCCTCCCAGTTTTTTTTTTTTTTTAAATAAAAAATAGTGGTAAAATGCACATAATATATAATTTACCATTCTGGCCATTTTTAGGGGTGAGTTCTCTGTAAGTCCATGTGCATGGCTGTGCGACCGTCCCACTATTCATCTCCAGAATGTTCTCCTCTTCCCAGACAGAAGCTCCACATCATTAAACCATGGCTGCCCATTCCTGCTCCCCACAGACCTGGTAAATTCGAGCACCCTGGCACCTCACGTAAGTGGAAGCACACAGCATCTGTGGTGTTGTGCCCAGCTTATGTCACTCAGTGTAATGGCTTCAAGGTTCATCTGTGCTGTAGCAGGTGCCAGAATTTCCTTCCTCTGTAAGACTGAATGACATTCCAGGACAGACAGACCACGTTTTCACTATCCGTCCGTCCATCCATCCATCCATCCATCCATCCAGGGATCGTTGGGTCATGTCCATATCTTGATTATTATGAAAGGTGCTGCTGTGAACAGGTCTGCCCCAGTCCCTGCTCTCCCCTCTTTTTGGGGTACCTCCAGGGGCAGAATTGTGGTAACTGAACGTGTTCTGAATAATTTTTAAAAGAGTGCCGTGGTTTGGAGTAGGGTGGTGTACACCTGTAATCTCAGGAGAATCTCAAGTTCAAGGCCAGCCTCAGCAACTTAGTGAGACCCTAAGTAATTTAGCAAGACCCTGTCTCTAAATAAATAAATAAACAAATAAATAAATAAATAAAGGCTAAAGATGTAATTCAGGGGTTAAGTGCCCCTGGGCTCAATCCCTGGTTAAAAAAAAAAAAAAATTGTCATAGGGAATCTAACACAAATCTAGAATTCCTCTTCTGATCAAAGGCTCCCTGGAGACTGAAGTAAGGACAACCACATGTCCTGATGTCCTGGTTTGGGCTCTCACAGAAGCAGGCTTGTGACGTGGGTGCAGGGATGTCACTCAGCATGTGACCCTGGAGAAGACTGTGAGGGGTAGAGGCACAAGGCCCCAGGCAAGGCCGTGTGTCCTTGGGGTGGTGTCCCCAGTCCCAGCTGCACCACTGAGCACAATCTTGGCTCTCTCAGGCTCCAGTGGCCTTGGGCAGAGGCACCAAGAGGAGAGCAGGGCGGGGCGGCCACTCCTCCCCTGGGCCATGAGGGTGTCATTGTCTTCAGTGAATCCCCAAGCAAAAATCAGGCTAATGGTCTCTCTGCTGTTCATTGCCACCATTTACCAGTGGCTTTGAATGACACCAGAGTCTCCCCAGCAAGGGCCCCTGGGGTTACTGCCGAACTTTAACAGTAGATGCATAAGCCCAGAGTGCTTTAATAAATATCACACGGTCATCCCCCTTATCCACGGGGGACCCCTTCCAAGATCCGCAGTGGATGCCTGAATCCTCCAAAATGGGAACCGCGGAGGAGGCCGGCTGCTTGATTCTGCAGACGTTCGCTTGGAAAACTTACAGTTAGATGGTGGGCCAGACACGTGAGTGGCTTCCCAGGGGACGTTCCTAATGGCTCAGGGTTCTTTCTGTTCACTTGGGGTGTGCTGTGTGATCCACCCCCTGGGGTCACATCTGTCCCTGTGTTTAATCAATGTTTTGAAATAATAGCAACCCAAGGGTTAGAGAGACAAAGGATCAGACTCGGTGACTGCAGTTCCGTCCCTCTTAGAACCCTGGATGTGACACAGTGTGTACACTCTCAGGTGGAATAGTTTGGGTCATAAGTGCCAATCAGTCTGAGCATGAGACGGATTAGTTTCATTTCCCGATTCCTCCTGACAGTTATCGCAGAGGACGGAATGGTGAGGACGGAATGCTCACGTCTTGACCCACGTCCTCCCCTGTGAAATGGGCTGTGGCTGGTCCTCTCTCCCAGGGCTGAGAGGCAGGGCATCTGTCCGTGTGGAGCCTGCACCCCAGCTGCAAGCCCAGGGGCCCTGACTGACGGCAGCTGCTGGTTTAATGCAAACCTGCTGCCTCGTTGGGGTGTGTGTGGAGGAGCCTCGTGTCAACTGTGAAGGGCAATGCACTTGTCCCGGGTGACAGGATTGAGGAGGGTGGTATTGAGGAATGTGGCTTGAGTGTGTCTCCTAAGGTTTCATGTGTTGAAACTTGATCCCCATGGTGAGGTAATAAGAGGGCGGAGACTTAATCCAACTGTGGTGTTGGGAGCTGGGGTCTTTGGGAGGTGACTACAAGTAGATAATGTCATCAGGGTGGAACTCCCATGATTAAATACTGGTGGCTTTATTAGAAGAGGGAGAGAGAACACAGGAAACATATCACTGTTGCCATGTGATTCCTTGTACCGTCTTGGGACTCTGCCAGCAACAAGGCCATGACCAGATGTGGGCCCTTGAACCTCCATAACTGTGAGCTAATAAACCTTTTTCCTTTATTAAGTAGGCTGCCTCTGATATTTTGTGATACTAATGAAGATAGACTAATACACATCTCCAGAAATACATACTCCAATATTTCATTTTTATGAAAATGAAATTGTTCCTTCAACAAATACTTACTGAACTTCAGCCACGAGCCAATCATTGTTCATAATATAAATGTAACTTGGATGCAGAGCAAATTGTAATGAAAACACAGCTATGCATTTTTCTGTGCTATTAATTTAAACTTTCTCCAGGAGGGGAGGGGATAACTTCCCTGTGAGGATGAAGAAGAGGCCAGTCCCTGACCCATCTATACTCTTTTAGATTATAAACTATTTTCAGTAATTTTGACAAGTACATTGATCTATCTTTACAGGCTAGAAGTTGGCAGTAGAAATCTAGGAGGGGACTCTCTCTCTCTTTTTTTTCTATTTTTCTTTGTGGCCTCCTTCTTCACCTTCCCCAGCCCCTAAGTTAGTCCAAGAGTTCCAAGATGGCTGGAGGGAGAACATGGATGGAAAACAGAGGCCTTCCTTGCACTGGCCCTGTTGGAAGAGCTTTGGTGGCTGCCGGAGGTCCCCATCCTGCTTTCTGGAGTTGGTTTGGTCTGATCTGGTTCTATTCTGATTGGTTGCTGACCACTCCCTCGACAGCCCCCAGGTCCATTGCCCCATGGGATTGGACTGTAGGCTTTTCATCAATGGCTCTATGAATTTCTCTTGGCAGGGCATCGTCAGACCCAGGCCACCAGATCCCCAGGCTGTTGGGAATCTGCGTCATGTTTTCAGAATGGATCTTGGAGGCCTCTGCCCTCTTGGTCTACCCACAATGGGGCTGGACTGAGGCAGTCCTGGCTAAATCCTCCTGCCGCTCAGAGTAAGAATGGCTGTGCACTGGCTTCACCGCTGTTTCCTGTGGACGTTCTGCGCAGGTGGCAGGAGAATCTTAGGACCTGGGTGTTCCCTTCCTGTTCCATCTGGAACAGGGTTGGAAGCTTAGGTCTTAACATCCTGCTATTTTTGGAGGGAGACATGGTTGATTTTAAATGGATATGATCCCAGGTGGACTGTGCTTGGAGACTAAGGAGTGTGGACAGAGATGAGGAAGACTGTTCCTGCTGGTCAAGGCCAGGGGCTCTGGCTGGCCTTGAGATGGACACACAGTTGTCTTCAAGGGGACAGAAGGCAGTGACTGGGGAAATGAGAACCATTGGGGGAAGTCCTGGGACAGGTCCCTGCCCCTGCAGCCTTGCTGGCTTCTGCTGGGGTCAATGCAGTTGGTGGCTGGTGTCTCCCATGCGATGGCCCCACACTGAGCAAGGACTGGTCAGGAGAGACATCCTCTGCCTCAATTCTAAGTCACACATTTCCTACCAGAATGATTGCTGATGACCAAAACTTCCTGTCCTTTAAAAGCTTCCAGAATATTCTGAGCTCCTTGGAATAAAGAGTTTGTGTCAACTTAGAGCGTACTGCTTTTATTAGAAGAGCTAAATGAATGACCACTTTCACATGTGGACTTTCCAAAGTGCACGGCACTTCCAAAATTCAAATCATGCGAAACATTTTAGTGAAACTTTACCTTTGTTCTCCTGCCCCTTGCTTTTTATTCCTTTATTTAATTATCATTATTGTTGTTTGGGAAATGGCTTTGAAGTGTCTCGGAGCCTTGAGGTGGGAAGAGGTGGAATTCCTCTGTCTGGGAGCACAAGTCTACCCACCAGAGCAGATGGATCTGGTCGCTGGTAACAATAGCAGCAAATGTAGCAGAGTCCTTTCCTTTGATGTGTGAAGATTAAACATCATGTCAAGCTCGAGCTGCAAGCTTGACTGAAATGTGATAATATGGAAGCCTGATACCTTCAGGGCCAAAGCTCTATAAAGATAAAAATCAGATTATTAATGACAGTTTCCAGTTTAAAAAAAAAAAAAGAGGTCTTAAGATGTGTTTGCTCCGCCCCCATGGGCAGACACGCAGCTGCAGACACGTGTGAACCACATGCTGCAGAGGGGCAGGCTCTTGGCCCCGACTCCACCTTCTCATCACGCCCACGAGGGGCTCAGCAGCCAAGCAACCTCAGCTCTTCTGGGACACTCTGGTCTCCCTGGTTTCCCTGCAGGGTGACTTTTTTTTGACAGGCGTCCGGAACCCGGATGCTGGGTTCCGAGCTGATTTCAGTCCCTGAGCTGGAGGCTGCTGGTGAGCCGTGGGGATGTCTGCCTGTATCTCATTTGGTGAGGAAGTTTCTGCAGCATGAATCGCTCTCCATCTTGTGCTTGAATGGCAGGTGGGAAAAGTTGCAAATGCCCCCCAGAGTTTATCTAAAGGGTGGAATGAGGACTCAGATGTAAACAATCCCCTAGAGAGTTGCTCAGGGCCCCTCCTGGACCTGGGAGCTCCCATTCAAGATGCATTCCTTTTTAAATTTTTAAAATTTAAAAAAATTTTTTTACAGACTGCATTTTGATTCATTGTACACAAATGGGGTACATCTTTTTGTTTCTAAGGTTGTGCATGACGTAGATTCACACCATTCCTGTAATCATACATGGGGTAATGATGTCTGTCTCATTCCACCGTTTCTCAAGCATTCTTGAGAGGACTTTGTCCTCTCTTCAAGCAGGATGAACTCAGTTGCATGGTGTTTTACACAGGTAGGAAAACCTCACTGAAATGGTTATTACCGTGGGGCAGGGAGAGGTTTTTGACTGAGCTTAGCTCCTGACAGGCATGTACCCTGGGACAATGTCTTTTGTATTTAGGCCCCAGTCTCCTCAGCTGTAACCGGAGAGGGCTGACTCATTTAGCAACTACAGCACCCTGTAACTCTAACCCCTGGTGGCAGCCATTAACACCTTAGTGTAAAGTAGCCAGGGAATCACTTTCTCAGGGCGGGACTCAGTACTGACGTCAGAGATGATGGATGGGATGTCAGGGAGGTTTCCAAATGTGATGATCTCTCTGGGCTGGGGGGTTCTTGGGGAACCCTGGTCAGGCAGCAGGGGGGCATTGAGGGCTTGGCTGGAAGTTGACATCAGGGACCGCAGAGGGGCTGGAAGGCAAAGAACACATGCCGGGTGTGGGGAAGAAGGGCTGAGGTATCAGGGTATTTCCTTCTCAGAGCCTCGCGGGAGCCTGTGGGACTCTGGGCTCTGTCTCCATTTGTCTTTGATAAGGATAGAGGTTGCCAGAGGTGGCTCCCCTCTGAATCAGGATTTGGACCCAAGCCTTTCGACCACAAGCCAGGTACTTCATGTGTTATTGGATCAGCCCAACTGCAGAGTCCAGGTGCAAACTCCTCATTCTTGGCCCTCTGGAAATGCAGCCTGGACTAATAGGGGTCTGTGAGGTCCAAGGCGATCCATTCACCCAGAGGACAGGCACAAGCCCTTGAAGGGGCTTTTGAGAGGTCAGGGGGCAGACAATAGCCATGCAGGGCCTCTGAGGGCAGAGGATGGGGTGCGGGTGTTGCGGAGTGGGCTTCAAATCCATCTCAGGTCTCCATGGGGCTTCCTTCCTCTGTCTCTGGTCATCAGGGGAAAAGACCAAGGACTCCACCTTCCCTGGAAGTCTCTGGAGGCCCTGAGCTCATGGAGGCAAGAAGCCCGCCTGGCCCCGGGATGGGACGCACGGGCTCCCATGGTGGCTGCCCTCACTGATGGTCCCCGGGGCGGGTGTGTGAGCAGAGCTTGGAGGCCCGGTTCAGCGCTTCCTGCGCGTCCGCCTTTGCAGGCTGCTGGGTTTGCCGGGAGCAGCGTGGCACTGTGCCCAGCTCTGTCTTTAATACGTGCCTGCTGCATAATCGTCCTCCACGGAGGCAGACGCGGAGCAGGCCCGGGGGGAAGTGATCTCCAGCCCCCACGCCCACGCGCCACAGGAGGGCAGAGCCACGGCTTTTGTGTGTGCCAGTCTCCTGGGGATGTGGGAAGGTGAGCAGGGACTGAAGTGCCACTTACCAGGCTGTGGTGACTCATCTGAAGGAGGGACGCGCCCGGCAGAGGCAGGGCGGAAATGTCGGCCCTGTGCATCCTCTGGGTTTGAATTTGACCTGGTGAGGATTTAGTTTGCTTATCCATCTGCAGGTCGTTTTCATTTCTGTGAAATCATGACAAAGGTGAAGAAAAGAGGTCTAAATGGTCAGGTCCCTCAAGGGTTGCCTCAGGGGGTCTGCCCGGAGTCCTGGGCATGGGGACTTTGCACAGCTACCCAGGACGCTCGGGTGGGAACCGAGCTTGGGCATCTCAGCTCCAACTCCTGATATTATAAGGTACAAAGAAGCAAAGATGGACCAGTTCCTGACTGTGGCCGCTGTATTGCTCTCCCGAATGCCACGGCATCAGGTTCCACAGCTGGAGGATTTCACTCCAGCCAGGAATGGGGTCCTCGAGACATGCGATCAGTCTCTAAGGTCCGCAAGCAGCTAGACCAGAACTCAGCTCTGCTCAGGAAGAGTGCCTATGTTTGGCCAGCAATTGTTCCTGTATTTCTTCTTAGGCAAACAACCTACCTGAACTTCCCCTTAAAGTCTGAATCCAACTGTGCAAATCAAGACTTGTTTGCTATTTTCATTGTGAGACACTGGAGGAGAGAACTTCATTTATGTGGAAGTGTGTTGGGACTGTTCTAAAACTCCTTCATGCCTGTTTATTGAGAACACGCACACACACACACACACACACACACACACACACACCCAAGAATACAGTCCCTCCTACAGTGTGGAGATACTGGACTAGGTATCAGTTGTACTGACTGATGGTTCCCTGAGGAGTCGCTGGTCACGGTCCTGGACCCCTCAGCCTTCCGGGCAGAGCATGCACCTGTCGGAGTGGAGGGAGGTGGTGCTGACTCCTCAGGTCTCTGGCGGTTCACACTGAAGCTCCAGCTGGAGGTCTTCCTGTGTCAAAAGGGGGCCACGAATTGATGGCAGCGCAGGACAGTATTGTCATGTGGATGCTGGCCCATGCCACAGTGGACTGTGAGCAGCGTTGCCTTGGAACCACCCCGTCCACGTAGATGCTGGGGCTCACATTTCCATGACATTCGGCCCACTGACGTCCGACTCAGCTCTGCCCCTCACCCTACTCTCTGCCCACCTTCCCTGGATGCTTTGCTACCCATCAGGTCACATTTTGACCATGAGGAAATTGCACCTGTGGATTTTCTCATCTTAAAAATGGAATACCAGATGGGCGTGGTGGCACATGCCTGTAATCCCAGCGGCTAGGGAGGCTGAGGCAGGAGGATTGAGAGCTCAAAGCCAGTCTCGGCAACAGCCGGGCTCTAAGCAACTCAGTGAGACCCTGTCTCTAAATAAAATACAAAATAGGGCTGGAGATGTGGCTCAGTGGTTGAGTGCCCCTGAGTTCAATCCCCGGTACCAAAACAAAACAACAACAACAACAACAACAACAACAACAAATGGAATTCTGGAAGGCAGGCATAACTGGGGCCATTTTGCAATCCAGCACAGTCTGGGACTGCACAAAACTCTATGCATCTCTACCCACAGGCCTCAGCCACCCATAGAACATTCTGACACAGAAGTTGTTTCTGGGGGCCAGGTCTGCTTCCAGATGCCTGTGGACTTGGGAAAATCTTCTGATATGATCAAGTCCTTTCCCTTCTCCATTCTGAGCCTCACGGCTAGTTTATGGCCAATATTGCAGATTTGCAGATTTCCCACTCAGTATCAAAAAGTGACAACCCATTTGCCTCCAAGAGTCCAACAGCAACAGGCTCAGCATCCCTTAATGACAATTAGTCTAATTTTGGTTTCAGATTTTCCAACATTGGCTTTTACTAGTATTTGATATCACCAGTGGAACCTACAACTCAAGATAGACTTTGCTTACAAAAATAGCATTCCATTTATTTCAAAATAGTAGCATTTGCCCTGTTAACCACGTAGCTGGCCAAATATGGAAAGAGAAGCTCTTTGCTGAGCCCGCTTTGGGCCTTGGAACAAAGCGCTCTCTGTGATCATCCCTGGTAGGAACGTGTTCTTCTGGGTGCCGCGAATCATCTGTGCGTAGGTCTTTCATCTCTGCCGCTGCCAAAGCCCTTGGCACGTGTCCGCCCCGTATGGTCTGAGGTGGCAAGCGCAGAAGGGGTGGGTTTTCCCATGAATAAGAGTCAGGAAAGAGGTGGTCTTACAGCCAGGGACTTGGAGGTGGGGAAGGAAGAGAGGAGAGGGAGGAGAATTGGACACGGGTGCCTTTGCTTCTGGCTGACAGTCACCATCTCTCCGTGGACCCCCTGAGTGCATCCAGCCTCCTGGGAACCAACGAGAACCCAGGTGGCATTGGGGATCAACGTTCAGGCTTGAGTACAGCGTTTCCTTGGCAGAACCTGGGTGGGCATGGCGTGTCTTTCCCCTGAGCGAGATTGTACTTCCTTTCAAAAGCTCATTAGAGACACTCTCTCCCTTTGAACAGCACAGAGCTGTTTCATGTGCCGTTTTCAATTTATCCATGATGCTACTCCAAAGAGCTAGCGACTACAACAGAGTGTGCCTGTGAAACTGGAGTCTCCCTGACCGCAGTTCTGGGGACAGCCTCGCTCTGAGCTCAGGATAAAGGAGTGGGGCAGGAGCAAATGACAGGACACTGCTTTTAATCCTCAGGGTGGCTCTGCAGCTGAATGTGTGTGGCGTTCACCCTATTCCAGGAGGAATAGGAAGGTCAATTTCGGCACTTTGATGTTGCATTAAAAAAGTAGAGGAAATCAAATGCAGACTTCTGAAATATTAGCAACCCCAGGGTTTGTGTTGCGTTGCTTTTAAGTTTTGGAAAAGATGATCCGAGAAAACCAGGGACGTGAATATCCTTCTCCTTAAGCTAATTAACATTTCCTTTCTCCCCTTCTTCCTGCTTCCCCCCTGGTCCCCCGGCCTGGCATGGCTCCTGCCCCGAGGCTGGGCTGTCCTGACAAGTGTCTGCAGCTGGGAGCAGTGGAATCTGGGCCGTGGTCCCAGCTCCCCTTCCCTCTCCCCGGGGCTCTGATGAAGTGCTGGAGCCTGCGTGAGCAGGTTGTTTGTGTGTCTGTTTACCTTGGCGTCCTCACTAGGCTTCCCTGTGTGAGAGTCCTTGCAACAAGCTTCTGCCTGTTTCAGCCTTCATCGTTTGCTCGCATTGGCGGTTTGCTTCTTGGAAAGTGTGATACTGTGGCTGTGTTGACCTGGCACAAAGACCTTTGTGTTGACTGAGTGGCAAGGGGACCTTCCTGTGACTGGCAAGTGACTCGGTTTCCCATGTGTTGCATCATCTTTTGGGGGCAGGAGGCAAGTATGGGAAGCTCAAAGGGGGTCAAGTCCCTAGGGAAAGGTGCAGAGCAGTGGCTTCTGAGTCAATATTCTTTTAAGCTTGTGCCCAGTTTGCATCAGATAAAAGGTTGTGTCCCAAGGTGGGTAATCAGTGAACTTGGAGATGTCACTGACCTATCTGGAAGGTTATAACCTCCGTGACAGTCACAAGACTGCTGGGTATCTGGGATGATGGCTCAGGAGAATGGCCTAAACTGACCAGGCATGAGTTCTTCATTAATTATTACCTTAGTTCATTTTTTGTTGCTATAAGAAAACACTTGAGATTGGGAACTTTATAAAGGAAAGAGGTTTATTTTCAGCTCATGGTTTGGGAAACCCAAGAGTGTGGCGCTGGAATCAGTTTCTGGTGAGGGCCTCATGGTGGATGGCAGCACTTGGGGGGAGCATGTGAGAGACTGGGAGGTCACATGGAGAGAGAGAGAGAGAGAGAGAGAGAGAGAGAGAGAGAGAGAGAGAGAGAGAATGAGCCAGAGAGGGAACTGAGGAAGCCAGGCTCACTCTACAGCCGCCCACACTGGAGGAGGCTCCTTCCATCCAGTCTCACCTGGAGAGAGTGACCCAGGCTCTGGAGGAAAACATCCATCCATTGATGAAGGTGGATCCTCCATGACCCTGTGTGTCTCTTAAAGGCTTTTCCAGGTTCTTCCAGTTCAACCCTGTTGAATTGGGGAAAGAAGCTTCCACATGTGTTTTGGCAGGGGCAAACCACACCCAAACCACACCACACCCAAACCACAGCAGCCGCTGAGGCGATAGGCCTCGGGAGTCAGAATCCAGGAGCCTGGGGGCAGGGAAGCCCTCCGAGCCAGCCACACAGCAGCACATGTCCCACAGGGGCTGGGCGGATGCCAACCTACAAATGCTGTTCCCCGGGAGCCATGTCCCTGGGCTGGGCTCGGGTGGGAAGGATTCTTCTCAATAAAAAGCAGATTTAGCTGAGATAGCTCAATTTCCTCTTCAGAAGTGCTCACAGCTCCAACCCCTACATCTGGGGACTACCCAGAGGTACAAGAGCTCTTTCGGTACCCAGACATGTGCAAGGTCCCCTGGCTGGACACCTATCCATCCTCATTCCTTGCATAGCCGCTCTTTTGATCCAGAACTGTGGGTTTCACTTCTCCACTCCAACAGAGTTCAAGGTCTGCTTGGAGAGTGCAGGACCAGTCAGCTGCATGGTTGGAACAGAGAGGCCAGACCCTTTCTCTGGGAGACCAGCATGAAAGAATAAAGTTGTCTTTATCAACAGTCATCATTTCTTCATCTTTACACTGAGGCAAAGAGAGGTTCATGGCTCATCTGAGGTCTGTCTCACTCTAAGTTACTGAAGAATTCTAATTCTGTGAGTAACTGTGCTTCATGGGCTGAGAGTCGGAAAATAAATAGAGCTCTTACATTCTCAACAGTCCTTTGAAATGTGCCCTGAGGTTGAGAGCAGAGCTCAGACCACTACCACGTGAACTTGGAACTGTGACTGTGCAGTTGACACCTCAAGGTGTGCACCCTGAGACTTGACTCTGCAGCAACACAGACAGCACATGGACTCAGTCACCAGGGACCCCAAGTGAGATGAGAGGACCTGAGGTGTTCCCATTATTTTTGGAAAGAAGAAAGTGGCCTAAGGGAAGGCAAACAGGAGGTGGCCTAAGGATTGACACATGACCTTGCTCAGGTAGACGAGTGTTCTACCTCTGAGCCACACCTGTGGCCTGGAAATTTTTATCTCAGTGAAGAGCCCAGAGCCTCTGTGAAGTTATTGATGGTTCAGAGGAGATGAGTTCATGCTCAGGATACCATGGATATAATAACCTGATTTTGAGTTTATTTAAAAAGAGTTGAAATGGAAAGTTGTGTTGGTTTTCTTTGTTTTGTTTTGCTGCTATAGCTAAACCTGGGGCAAGGTAGCTTTATAAAGCAAAATAGTTTATTTAGCTCACCATTTGGATGCTGAGAGTCCAAACAGCATGATGTAGCTTTGGTGAGGGCCCCCATTGGCTCTATCACCTCATGGCAGATGGCTATATCAGGAATGTGTGCAAGAGCTTGAGATCACATCGTGAAACAGGAAAGCACTGGGAAACTCGCTGGGGTTTCACAATCCCTTCCAAGAGCAGCAGCCCCAATAACCTAAGGACCTCCCACTAGGCCCCGCCTCTTAAAGGTTCCGCCTCCCAACATGGCCAAACTGAGAACCAAGTTCCCGACACAAGGACCGGGGAGGACAAACCACATTCAAACAACCACGGAGGTGTTTTTGCATAATTGTCAATTAAGAAGACAATGTATCGGCCAGTGTCAGCAATGTTTTGCTATTGTATTCGGATCAGTGTGGGTTTTCAGGGGATGGACATTTTGGAGGCAAGGACAGTGCAGATAATTTATGTCACCTTTTCCAAGAAAAATGGTGTGGCTGCTGTGACCCTATAACATTTCAGGGGAGTCTAAATTACAGCACCGACATGTTTGATTCCCAGGGTAGGGGACCTTCCTAGGCTGGCTGGCATGTGCCACGGCGGGAACCCTGGTAGCAGAAGCCGGTTCTGACCCAGGGCTTTGATAGAGCATGTGTAAAGCGGTATTTTCACTTTGGTTCATGGTGACTCACTGGAGACGTTGGGGCACCTTTTCTATTTCATGCTAAAGATTTATAGGATAAAATAAGCCAGAAGATGATTTGAGAGGACAGGCAGGCATCAAAAAAACAGAAAAAGCATCGGCATCCGCCACAACAAAAATTAACGAGAAACCCTATGCTCCGACCGTCGAGGCTGCCCTCTGTCCCGGCCTGGGCATTGAGGTATGCACAGCCACACGGTGGCTTCTTGATGCCATCGGGGGAAAACGCCGACCGAGCTTGCCCCACGTCTGGAGTTCCATTCAGTCAGATCCCCTGGCCGTCTCATTAACATGGTGGAATTCCGTTTCCTCGTCATTTGGAGATGTTTAACCGTGACACATGGCAGGACTGCGAGCCAAATGAGAGCAGATTAGTCCGCGCCTCCCAAGCGAAGACTCGGAGAAGACGTGTAATGCAAACCTTTTGTGAACTCACAGGGACAAAGCCACGCTTTTATTTTGTTATTTCTTGGCGGTGACCACACATTTGATTACATCTATTTTTAGGTAGAAATATTAACAAAACACCAGGATAAAATAATGAGATTGTCTACCATGGATAACCAGTTGCGAATCCGCTGAGAATCACTCTCGGGCACCATCAACATGGACCCGACAGGCCTAGGAAGCTGCCAATGGACATGGAAACACAGCCTGGCCTGACAGGACGGAGCTCTGCTGTGCAAGGCACACAGGGGCTTAAAACTCCCTGGCCATTCCAGCTCTCCAGCAAAGACTGCCAGGTGAATGGCCAAGGCATCGACTTACTTCAGTGGCAGGGGAAGGGGACCAAGAAATCCAGCAAGAGGGGAAAAGGCAGCTGAGAAAGTCCTGAGAGACGGGGTGGGACTCAGACGACCAGAGAAAAGCTTCCCAGGAAAGAGAGTGGGTGTGGGAAGTGACATGGGCATGAATGTCTGGGGACATGTTTGGGGACACAGCTGCCCAGGGAACCCGGAGGTGACTAAAGGAGGGGCTCTGTGAGTCAGGACCAGAGGAGGAATGGAAGGGGAGTTGGCTGTCATCAAGGATAGTCTGGAGCATTCTAGCTTTTTTTCACGGACCTGGGAAGAGCACAGGGTGTGAAAGGACCTTGAGACCAGAGATGCTTAGATTGGGACCATGCTTTGTTGTATAATGAAGAACCTCTCTGGCCTTTGTCTCTGGTTCCTGAGAAGGATTCTCTAATCCTTGGAATTTTGCAAGGGATAAGGGTATCTTTGTTATCCTGGTTGACCCCTCTGATCCCAGCTGAATTTGTGACTCAAGATGCCGGCCGATCACACCAGAAAGACAAACTCTGTAATTAGAGGGTTGGATCTGTGAGCCCCCAGCTGACTCTGGGGAGGGAAGGTAGATGGAGACTGAATTCAACCACAGGGCCAATGACTCAAGGATACATTCCTAGGAGGTCCCAGGGGAAACTCTGGACACCTGAGGCTCAGGCCAACTTCCCTGGTTGGTCATACACTGGTTGCTAGGAGGGCAACACTTCCTGAAGACTCAGGGACTATCTTAGAGACTCTTCCAAACTTCACCCTCTGTGTCTGTTCACGTGACTGGTTCTGAGTTATGTCCGTTTTCATAAAGCTATGGCAGTAGAATGGGGCTTCCTGTATCATGTGAGTTATTCTAGAAAGTGATTGACCGGGAAGGGCTCAGGGGGACTCCTGGATTTGCAGCCAACTGGTCAGAAGTGCAGGTGGCCTGGGAATCTCTGAGTTCTCAGCTGGTGACAGAACTGAGAGGAGCCTTACCTGTGAACTTGACCTAATTCTGCATGGATAACTCCAGGGTGGCACTGCAGACTGGTGAAACCCTGTGCACCTATCTGTGCCTGCTGTCCAGTCCCATGTGACTGGTGCCCATCAGTATATCAGAGAATAAGGCGAATAGTCAAAGTGACCTCTTGCAGGTTGCTGACCAATTGGAAGGGCAGTGGCTTCAATTCACTGTGAGCCCTTAATGTCTTCCCACTTCCCCTCCCAGAGCATCATGGGAGCTGAGCCAGGCGGGCTTGGGGGCTCTCCTGGGTCCCAGGATGGCTTGTTTTTTTCCCCCTGCAGCCTACACCCGTGTGTCATTTCCTGACAGAGAAAACCTAGAGAATTCTTCGTCTGTCTTTGTCATTGTTCAAAGTCCTGTAAAGAACAGAGCGTCTCAGCCTCATTTCACGCCTGGCTTCTTGTTCTGTCTCTTTCTGCTCCTAGTCGGCATCGAGCAGAGGCTGACTGTTCAGGAAGAGGGATGATTAGATACCAATGTTGGTTCTGCTACTGCCTCTCGGGAACATTCACGAGTATCCTCAGCCCCACGACCTCCCTCCTCGGCTGTTTATTGTTTCGCACTATCAAATGTTCCGGCAGCTGTGGCAGCTGAAGTTCAAAGCTGTCCCTTGCAACAGTGTGTCCTTGGAGGGTTTTCTGCAGAGCCGATTAATGCTGACGTGTGGTTCCTTGTAGGCAGCGGCCCTCTGCTGGGTTCTTCAAGGCGAATAAGAATCTGCCAGAAAGAAGTCATAAATCTTACTTTGCACGGTGCTGTCAGCCTTGGGGCTTGCAGACTTGCTTCTGCAGAGCCAGGAGAGTCAAATAATTTGAGTGTCTGTGCACCCAGAGCGGTGTTCCTGGGAGGGACCGCTGAGTGTCTAGTGTAGTCTACACTGGGCAAGACAGAGGCCTGCGGAGGGGAGTGAGCGGCCTGGCTGTGACCTCACCACTTCATTAGGGACAGCAAGCAGCCTTGATCTCCTGTCTGTGTCACCCGATCCCACAAACTGACAAGCAGTGAGGAATGACTCCGTGTTGGAAGCTGGGGACATGGCAGAGAGTCTGTCAGAATGGAATTTTCGCGGCCAGACGCAGCTCACTGAAAACGGCAATTAGTGGGTAGACAGAAGAGCCTCGTCACCTGGGGCCTGGCTTGTTTTGCCTCTGCTGAGCCGGGCCCATCACACGGGAGCATCACAGAGGCATGAGCACAACAGGCCCCACACCCGCGGGGAGGGCGACTGCCAGGCCCCTGTGGAGATGGGGAGGGTGGTCCGAGGGAGTAGCCTGGCTCAGATGGAGTTCCTGAGGCCGCTGCCCAGGGTGGGCCATCACGTGGGGTGGCCTGGGCGAGCCCTTTCACCGTGCAGCCCCTGAGCGTGGTGAGGCAATTAGTCACGACAGCCTCTCCGGATGCTGGAGGAGGAATTCCGACTTCTTGTCAGCGGTCATTAGCGGAGAGAGTGCTCAGCAATAATTCCAAGAGGGGCTACCTTGAAGAAACTGGCTGTTTACTCTCTCTCTTTAAGTCCCGGATGTGAATTCTGGAGCAAGCACAGAAGCGCGTGCAGGACAGGAGGCGGCGGGCCTCCCTTAGCTGGGTGGAACCATAACAAGCACATTTTCTTGATGTAGAACTGGGTTTGGAAGAGAAATGGAGGAAAGGTTGCCAGGCGTGGTAGCTGCAGTGTTGACTGTGTGAAGACAGAGGGTCCTGCCTGCCCCTCACGGCGTAGATTGCGTCCCCACTGGTACCACGGTATATCCCATCCTCCACAAAAGTGGACTGTTTTCCTGACTTTGGAGTCAGACTGCCATCTTATTCCATAGAATATGGCAGAGGTGATGGCCTGTGCCTTTTGTAACTAGATCCTGAAAGTCCTTCCAGTTTCTGCCTTGGCCTCATGGCTCTTTCGCTCCTACAACAGTTGCTTTTGAAACCCAGTTGCCATCTTGTGAGGAAGCCCAGGCCACAAGAAGAGGCCACATGGAAGTGTCTCAGCCAAAAGTCAACTATTGGCTTAGACCACCAGACCTGAGGGACAGGTCTTTAGAGGCCCCCATCTGAGGCCCTAGCCCCATGGAGCAAAGCAAGCCCTTTGCTGCTCCTTGTTTGACCTCCTGGCCCACAGGAACCGTGGGCAGTGTAAAGGACCATCGTTGTTTGAGTGTTCGAGTGTTGGGTAACATGTTACACGGAAGGAATTCTAACTCAGTCACTGACCCTGTGTTTGAGCGTGACTTCATCTTGTATGTTGTTTAAGGACAATGCCCAGAGCCCAGTGCATGGCAGGGATTCAGGGTTGCTTTATTTGGCCCCATGGCTAGTTTTCAAAAGTGAGGCAGCAGTCAGGTCCGCCTCTGGGGAAATAACAAAGAAAAATCAAATGGCAGGGGTGGGCAATCTCTGAGGAAAGAGCACAGATGCATGAGTGCAGGATAGCAATGGGACCAGGGCAAAGCACCTCTAGCGTGATTTTTTCCTAGATCCTAAATATTTCTTGGCTTACTGCAGGGACAAAGGGACTGGATTCCTCACTGCATTTTCCAGGTATTTCTTTCTTTTCTTTTGTCCCCCAGGATCAAAATGGAAACTGCTCCGGCTTTCCAAGGCAGGGTCTTGCTCTCTCCTCTAGCACCTGGCTTCAAGCACAGGTTTCCTGGAATGCGCCCGGGAAGTGTGAAGAAGTACGCGAGGCATCCGACGCCCGAGAACCTACGATCACACGTGCTTGACATTTTTCTCAACTGTAGCTCTCCACAGTCACAGGATGGATGTTATCAGTGCTCATAGAGATGACACCTTCAGCCCCATCCAGCCACTACGGAGTGACACCTGGAACGTGGGTGAAGGATAGAATAACAACTCTGAGATGTGCTGAGAATCTGACTTAAAAAATGAGTAAGTCACTCAGATCCTCAGCCAGGCATAGGACAGGACGGAGGAGTCTGGCTGCTGAATCCCGTGTGTGTGGGGGACCATCTCGGGGTGATCTGGGATTCAGTCAAGTGAGGGGCTCCCTGCTTGCAGGAGCTGCAGACCTGAGTCAGACTCCATGGGAGACCTTCACTTCATTGGGATGTAGCCAAGGTGTCCAAACAGAGGACTCGGAGCCTGGGCTGCCCCGTGGGTGTCCCCATAGCTCTGCTCTGGCCCTGGGCCTCCTCTGTGAGGTCGCTCAGTGAGGACGGGAGCCCAGGTTGCTTTTCAACAAGGTGACATGCCACTGAAGGACTTCCGGCAGCCACCCTCTGTCCATCCTCCAGAGCAGGGACTGGAATCTGTCCTGGGGACTGATGCTCCTTTTCTGGGAAGCGCCTCCAGCAGCTGCCCTGCCAAGCTGGGGAGTGGCAGCACTAGGGCCTGACCTCAGGGAGGTGGCCAGTGCCCCAGGAGAGCTGAGGCAGGAGTGGACTCAGGAGGGAAGCTGAGGTTGGCTGGGGGTCTGAGAGCTGGAAGCAGAAACACCGGGAGGGACAGTTGTAGACTTTACAGGGAGGGGCAAGCTGGCCAGGAGTGGGCCTCACCTGGGGGGGGCAGCCAGTGGTGGTGCCCATGGAAACCAGGTCGCCCTCTCACCAGGGCCATGGGCCACAGAGAGCAGTAAGGTCCAGAAGGCTGGAGAAAGACCCCAGAGTTCCCCACATCAGAGCATGGGCAAGGCTAGCCCTGGGGACAGCCTGGGGGAGGAGGTGTGCGGGGCAGCTGGCTGGGGTGGGAAAGGTGGGGTGGGGAGGTGGAATGGGGGATGGGTAGGAGAGAGGGAAGTGGATGGAGTGGGAAAAGGGAAATGGCTGGGGTGGAGGAGGCAGAAAGAGGGTAAGAAGGTGGTGTGGGGGAGGGGCCGGGAGTCTGGGAGCCTCAGTCCTAGGCAGGTGGGGAGTCCTGGGCCAGACTTGGTGATCCCTGTCTCCTTCCTGCTCTGATGTGCTGTGACATCTTGCTTTTTGTCTCTAGTGCTGAGGAGAAACACCCACCCACTGGGAAAGCGTTGCAAAACCCTCAGGATAGTGCAGATGGAAACAAAATGTGCATTCTGTGACCTCCCTGTGCGGGAGGAAAGCTCCCCTGCTCAGCGAGGGGGCCCTGCAGGAGGAGCGGAGGCTGAGTCAGCACGTAGCAGCCGCCAGAGCCTGAGCTGCACCCAGATTCCAGGTCTCCAACTCCTCCAAGCAGGCAGCTCCTCTCTTGGCAGGCTGCTTACGGTGCTCCTAAGCCCAGTCTGCAGACCTCAGCGTCTGCACCTGGGAAGCCACAGGGGCTAGAGCCAGCTTCATCTGCCCTCCCATCTGGGTTCTCAGGAGACCCCCTCTGCACACAAGCAGCCCCAAGGAAATGCCCCCTTGCTGCCTCTCTCAACCTGTCAACCCCCATTGGAGACGAAACCTAAGTCACAGGATCTGTAACATTATCAAAGTCTCCTTTGCAGGGTAAATTCCCCTCCCTGGGTGGAGGCTGAAGCCTCCACTGCCTGGGTGTTGACCTCAGTTATCCAGATGGAAGGTAGGGAAGGGCCCCAGGAAAGTAGTTTGGGCAAAGGCCTAGGGGGAAGGGCTCTGCGACTCAATCCTTCAGACCCCTGTGAGGCCGGAAGCATTTATGCAGAGTGGCAGAGGCTCCTCAGGAGCCACGGATGTTTTGCATTCCATAAAGGCCGGCACATTCCGGAAAGCAGCTGCTGAGGGTGTAGCAGCGGCAACTCTGGCCTGTGGCTGGCATATGGTCAGGGATCTGGTGGAGCTGCCCTCTGACCTCCGGGTTCGGCCGGGCCCGGAGAGCTGGATGCTGGCTTGGGTTGCAGTCATGTCAGGTGGAAACATGGCTCAGGGCTGCACCTGGTAATGCATTGCTCCTGGTCTGTCCCTGGCGAACGGGAAGCTGAATTTGTCCAGTGCAGCTGAGCCGGGTGAGGCGGCCATGGTGGAGGACCTGCAGCTTCCTAGTGCTGCATGTGGTCAAGGGCTTTTGGTGGATGAAGCTGCTCCGGTATCAGGGTTTGCAGCACTGAGTATGCCCTGCTATTCTTCAGGAGGCCAGTGGTCTACATGGCCCTGCCCAGAGCATGGCATTTGGGGCATCCTGTGTCCTCTCCCATACTTGGTATGATGGCGTCAACTTGGCTGAGTTACCGGGTGCCCAGATATTTGGTCAAACATTATTCTGGGTGCATCTATGAGTGTTTCTGGGTGAGCTTAACATTTTAATTTGTAGACTAAGGAAAATGTTGGATCCTCCCCAACAGGGGTGGGCCTTGCTGGAACACAGCGTTGGAGGAGGAGGGAGCGTCTCCTGCCTGACCACCTGCCCTTGGACTCGAACTCAAATATCATCTCTTCCCAGGTCTCCGCCTGCTGGCCTTCAGATGGAGCTGTACCACCCCCTTTCCTGGGTCTCCAGCTCACACACAAGAGCCAATTCTTCTTTCTTGAATGCACATCCTCTGACTTCTATTTTTCTGGAGAAGCCTGATTCACACCCTCAGTCATTTCCATCACCGAGATTCATGGCCCTTATTCCTCCTCCCTGCCGGAACTTTGAGATGAATATCCAAAAGGTTCCCTCGTGTTCATGTATAGTGACGGGACTGGGTGTCACCATGAACTTTTCTGCATCTCCCCAAAGTGGGCGTGGCTTTCCACGGGAGGTTTCTGCAGGTTCAGTGAGGTGGGAAGCCCCCCTATGTGTGTAGGGCTTCCAAAGCGTTTCAAATCCCTCTCTCTGGTGACACCTTATAATTCAGAGTTTTCAGGAGAAGGCTAAAATACTCAGGGTGATGAAAAATTTGAGACGTGTTCAGATGGAGGCCTAAGATTCCCTCTGCCCTTCTCCAGCTGGAGGCCTGAGCTATCTCAGCAACACCGCTTCCTGGAGACGCTGCGAAAGGAAGACAAAGATTGGCCTGAACTAAAGTTTTTATTTTCAAGAGGTGCTCATGCACTGTGAGAGAATGAGATGAAAGGTCTGTCTAGATAAACCAATAAAACAATAGAATCTGTCATTTTTACCTGTCAGTTGGGGTGGCGGGCACAGCAGCATTAACATACCCTTTCAAAAGAATCTCCCTCCTCCAGACCAATTAATGTCAATATTAAATTCCTGAAAACCTTTCAAATTTGCAGGTGCCCAATGCTCCAAGGTTCAGGGCTTCCAGGCATCTTGGTGTTAAAACCTGACTTTGGGCAACAGGCTCATATACCGGGTGCTTTTGGGACAGGATGTGAAACTGGGACACTTTTGGGGGTTGTACCAGGGTCAAACCCAAGTGAGCAGAGCGCCCCCTGTGCGCTGCGGAACTTCAAAGGGAAGGCGGGGTCCGGGTCAGCCTCTTGAAGGTGGATACGCCCTGTGCGTTTCCGTAGCTCCGCCTCCCGCTCTGCAGCCACTGGGGACAGGGGCCACCACCTGAATGCTGGGCACGCTCCTGCTTCCCTGCCAGGAGTGTAGCTCACACTGGCTGACCAAGGACTACAAGGCCTCCTTTCTCTGAACTAGAATCAGAAGGAAGCATGACTTGGCTTTGGTGATTCCCTCCCCTGCACTTCCCCTAACTACCCACGAAGTTCCATTTTGCGTGGCTCATGGTTCCTGGTGTGAGCCACCCAGTCCCCCTGAATAATTTATGAGAAATACGAGCAGAAAAGTCCAGTTCCTGGAAAGCCAGGGCAACGCTTCATATCTGGGCTGGTGAGATCATCGATCCCAGGAAGCCACCGGGCCCTTTATTCAATGCGTGTCCATCTCATTACCCGGAAGCCACGTGTCCAGTCTCCTGGAGACACCGAGTGGGGAGCTTCGGGTTGGTTGGCTTATCTCACATCCACTGCCTTCCATCGCCCGACATGAAAATCAGGAACCCAAGAGGAAAATGAAGAAAGGGGACATTAAGGAGTCACAACAAACTGGTCAGGGGGCTGGGGGTGGGGGTGGACCAGCAGCCGCGGACCTGGGAACTCATGGTAAGTGCGTGTTCTTGGGCCCGCCCACTTGCTGTAGCAGAAGCACCAGGGTGGGGTCCCCCCTGGGTGTTCAACAAGCCTACCTGCTGATTCGTGCATGTGGAATCCTGAGGTCCACCACTGGACAGGGCAGTGAGTTCAGGGTGAGACCTGCTACTTACTGGCTCTTCCTCCTCCCAGAATACCTCCCCTTTGCACACCAACCCCTTTCCTGAAGAACTTCACTGACTGTCTAGTTTGTTTTTCAACACTGCCTTCTTTCTTTGAATCTCCATGTTTTTTTCACAGAGTTTATCCCAATGCACCTAGATTTTGTATTCACTCCTTCACTGTTTCTCTTAGGATCATCAGTTTCCAGGGTGCAGGTCTCTGACATGTGTGGTGACCTTGCATTTCTTTACATAGGCAGGAAAAGCAAAGTGCTAATATTTGGGTGCATCTTTGTGCTGGATTCATTGGAAACTGAAGAACCTCCAAAGGACACATGCCAAAGCTCCCCGGCATGATTGGGGCAGAGACTCCCTCCCTACAGGTGGAGATGACTCTGAAGGTCATGCTTGCACCTTGACCTGCCTATCCTTGGCATCTGTCCTTAGTTCACAAGGCATCAGGGTCTGCTTTCGGCTTATCTCTTTGTGAAATGACTTGGGATCCTCCTCCACCTCTGCAGACTCCACTTATCAAAGCATAAGAACCTCCTTGGTTGGAACAAAACTAGATTTTAAAGAATGGTTTGGGCACTTCCGAGGCAGTGGATAGTAACGTGGAGTGCACAGTTAAAGCCACTGGGCCAGAGAGGAAACCTCTGCTGGAAAGCCCACCTTGACAGTTTTAAATTTAAAAATATGTAAGAAATGACACTTGACAAGCATTGAATGTGGACCCTGGTTCCCACTCTGTGTTCAGAGGCACATGTGGGTTTGGGGGTCGCGTTTGCGATTTTGCAGGGGATGTGTGCTGGGGGTCCCGACTTACCTTGCTTTAGCCAACCTGCACTGGCCGAGTGAACAGTTTGTGATACTCTGTGATGATCACAGAGGAACCAAGTACTGAAGATACTAACAGCGCAAACCTAAGAAATTGGTAGAAATGGCGGCTTCAAGCTCCCAGGTGGACAGCTGTCAATCTCAAGAGGCTGAGAAAACGATGATCCAACCAGATCTGTAAAAAGTCAGCCCTGACTATTTGGAAATTAACAAAATCAGCAAAACAAAAACAAACACAAAAACAAACTGCGAAATAGGGATTTCTCACCCCCACGTGATTGCAGGCAAGTACCTGGAAGTCATAACAAACACTGGTATGAAGTCATTGTATCAGCCAGACACAGAAAATATTGATTATTTAAAAATATCTAAAAATACTTCTTTTTTTTTAGCCTTACTAGAATTTTTTTTAATTGGTTCTTTTTAGTTGTACATGGCAGTTGAGTTCATTTTGATAAAATTAACATAATTCTAAAGACAGAAAGACTGAAAACATTCCCTCTAAAAACTGGAATAAGATAGGGATGCCCTCTTTCACCTCTTCTATTCAATTCTATTGAATTTCTGGCTATTGAAGCTCTAGCCAGAGGAATTAGATGAAAGAAATTAAAGGAAAATTATAGGAAAAGAAGAGCTCGAACTATCTCTGTTTGCCAGCAACATGATCCTACATCTAGAAGACCCAGAAAATCCCACCAGAAAACTTCTAGAACTCACAAATGAATTCAGCAAAGGAGCAGGATACAAAAGTAACCCCTACAAATCATTTGCGTTCCTATACACCAATGGTGAATTAGCTGAAAGAGAAATTAGGAAAACTGTCTCATTCACAATCACCTCAAACAAATTAATTAAACAAAAGAAATACAAAACTTGGGAATCAATTTAACAAAAGAGATGGAACTCCTCCACAATAAAACTGCATAACTGTAAAAAAAAGAAATTGAAGGCCTTAGAGATGGAAGGATCTCCCACACTCTTGGATAGGCAGAATTACTATTGTTAAAATGGCCATACTGCCCAGAGTGCTCTACAGAGTCAATGCAATTCCTATTAAATTTCAATGGCATTCTTCATAGAAATAGAAAAAGCAGTCATGAAATTTATTTGGAAAAATAAGAGACCCAGAATAAACAGAGCAATCCTTAGTGTGAAAAGTGAAGCAGGAGGCATCACAATTCCAGACCTTAAACTATACGACAGAGCTATAGTAACAAAAACAGCATGGTATTGGCACCAAAACAGACCTGTAGACCAAGGGTACAAAATAGAGGACGTAGAGACAAACCCACATAAATACACTTATCTCATGTTAGACAAAGGCCCCATAAACATGCATTGGAGAAAAGATAGCCTCTTCAACAAATGGTGTTGGGAAAACTGGAAATCCATATGTAATAGAAATTAACCCCCTATCTCTCACCCTGCACAAAACTCAGATCAAAGGGGATTTGGTTTTGATCACATCTTACCACTGAAAAATTGAGGCAGAAACAGGTTGGGTCATTTGTCCATGGTCACCTGGCCGATAACAGAGGATAAGAGAGGGATTTGGGTCCAGAGTTGGGCTCAGGAGACCACTTTCTCAAACATCACTCCCCACTTAACTGCTTCCCTGGGGTGCTGGGTACAGAAAGGCAGGAGGAAAGAGGGACCCGTGACAGATTTTGTCAGTGGTACAGCTCTCCAGTATTTGGTTTCTTTTCTTTGCTTTTTTTTTAAATTTGTTTTGCCACTGATACACAAAATATCAATTGTACTTTTTAATTTAAAATTTTTTTTTGTTTTAACTACTTGTGCTTATTAATGGTACCACGTGTTGTTTTATACAGGCATCCATTGTGCGTTGAAATCAAGGTAAACATATCTAGCTCCTCAGTTGGGTACCATTTCTTTATGGTAAAAACTCTCAAAATCCTTTCTTCTAGTTTTTAGAAATGGACACTATCTGATTGTTATCTATGGTCTGTCTACTGTGCAATAGCACACCAGCACTTCTTGCTCCTAGCTAACTGTGACTTCGTTCCCACCAATCAAATTTCCCCCATCTCTCCTGCCCCTGACTCTTCTCAACATCTGGTATCTGATATTCTACTCTCATGTTCCATGAGACCCACATTTTTAGATTCTGCATTTGAGGGAGATTACATGGTACTCTTCTTCCATGTCTGGCTTACTTCCTGATCTCCAGTTCCATCCATGTCGTTGTAAGTGACAGGATTTCATTCGTTTTTTAGGGCTGAACAGTATTCCATTGTGTATATGTAGGACTTGGCTTCTGTACTTGGATTTCGCAACACCTCTACTGTCAGGTCACAGAAAATAATTTAATATATTTGGTGCAGGTCCTGCATTTGCGATCCTTCTATCTTTCTACACTTTTATCTATCTATTCTTCTACCTTCTCTGTTTTTGAGCAGTGCTGCTTCATAGACTAAGGCAATATTACTGCACCCACTGAATGGTGCCTCCTTACCCCTGATCCCACTTTGAGGCTGGGCACTGAGAAAAGTCCCCAGGGAGCCTTGTGTGGCCAGTAGGTGCAGGTTCTCTGGAGGTGGGCTGTCTGGCGCGGGGCCAGGCCCTGCCACCCAGGAGCCAGCAACGGACACCCTTCTGTGCCTCTGCCTCCCATTTGGAGAGTGGCCATCAGACCTCCTCTCTCTGTCCCGGGGCTGCTGCCAGATTGCCCAGGGAGTAACCACGAAGGATCCAGAGCGGGTGGCCTGTGCTGAAGGCTCCTTAAGACGTCAGCTGTCTGGAGCGTGGTCCTGCTGGTGGGCTCGTGGTCTGGGGTCCATGGAGACCCCAGGCCAGTGTGAGCAGCATGCAGAGGCCACCAGAGAACCAGCCAAGCCGGTCTCGAGAGCACAGGCTCCTAGGGTGCTCTGGACTCCGGAGTTCCCGTCCTGGTGGGAAGGCCTTCCTCACCGCTCCCCAGGTCCAGGCGTTGGGGTGGAATCCTGTCCGCCCATAGAGGACCTCCTGGAGTCCTCACCTCCCGATCCTCCCGAGGTGGCCGGACTGGGCTGGCAGGGCTGCTGGACATTCTCCTCCCTGTTGACGTTCCCGTGACCGGTCATGCAGCTAGTGCTGCCTGCTCAGGATGGGTCGCTCTAGAACCAACAGCTGCAAAAGCCAAGGCTTCGATGACACCCAGCTTGGGGAGGACGGGGCCCCCGCGGAGGGTCTCTGCTGCCCACGGGGATTGGGGCTGCTATCCCCATGGCCTGCTGGGCGTGCGTGGCTCCCCCTGCCGAGGCGCTGGTGCCCAGAGTACTTGTCCTCAGACACAGGGCAGAGCCGTCCTTTCCTGGGCCAGAGCTGCCTGGAACAGGCACAGTGTCCCTCCCTGCCATCGTTGATTGCTACCCACTCACGAGCCTAGGTCAGGGGCAGGGGAGATAGGGTGCCCCACACTGGGGCAGGGACAGAGCGTCTGTGGTTCCAGTGAAACTGCCACACACCACTCTTCAGGTATCGTCCTGTCTCTGTCTCAAGTTCAGCTCAAATAACATCTAGTAACCAGGTCCCTGGTGCCTACTTTATGCCCTTTGCACTTTGGAATTAGGAGAGGGAACAGAGTTCCTACACCTAAGTCATTAAATAGCAGGGTCCTCACCTGCTGTGTTTAAGCTTTTCTTATTTGAAAAACATCTCAAAGAAAGGTCAACAGTAACACAGGTTGAGATGTGGGACAAAGGGCAGGCTACTCCCTGGGTTCCCTTACTCCCTTGCTCTGCCCCTCAGGAAACTTCTAGGCACAAACACTGGGTTATTGCAAGCTCAGAGATTGGGGTTCAGATCCTTAATCTGCTGCTTCTGAGGTTTCCCTTAGGGTGAGTCATTGAACCACTCTGACCCTCAGTTTCTTCTTCTGTCAAACAGGGTAATAGACATGTCTCCTTTCCTAGGTCAGCATGAAACACAGGCACAGTTGTGCATGGAAAGCACAGCATTAATTTGGCACTAAAGGCTCCCTACCCCCCAAGTCTGTGCTACAGTCTAAAATGGTGTACAATTCCAGAAATGGGAAGACCTACGGTCCAAAGTCCAAGCTGGACTTCGAGGGCTGGGGAAGACTGAGATGTGAGGGTGGGCAGTGGAGCGGAAAAGAAGGCACAGCCAAGGGGAGCAGCATGCAGAGCCAGAATTTGGGCTAAGGGTGCCGTGGTCAGTGAGGGCAACCACAGGGGCATGGGGTTCCTGGAGGCTGGGGTGTGCGGTGGGGAGTCGGCAGGAACTATTCAGAATGGAGACCCACGAGGGACCCTGAGAGCGAGCTGGTGGTCCAGGAGGGGGATCTGTGGGGAGTGTGGGAGGCGTCTTGGGTCACGTTTGAAGACACCATCTGGCAGAAGTGGCCTTGGTGACGCTGGTAGGAATGCAGGGGGAGGTGACCCGAAAGAGCCTTCAGAGAAACGAAGGACAGCTCTTCAATCTGAGAAACGGGAGGAGGAGCAGCCTCAACAGGGGCCACTGAGCGCAGCGGCCCAGGCTGGGAGCACCAGGCTGCCGGCGGGGGGCGACTCTGGGGGCTGGAACCCACCGGGGGCCTGTGTGGAACAGGACTGGATGGTCGTTGAAACATTCTGGAACCTTCTGCACAGAGATTTGGATCTCTGGAACAACTCTTCTCTGCTCTCACTTCATCATTTCTCCCAAAACCACAAAACGTATAGCAGCCTCTCAAATGAACCCTTGGACTTGCAAATTCTCAGTCCTTGTCATGCTCGCTGGGCAGCCCTGGCCAGCCTCCTCCCAGGCCATTGTGATCTTTACCACGTTGAGACTGTCATGAGGTCTAGACGGAGATGGGACTTAAGAGGCTGCTGGTCTCCTCTCCTGGCATCAGTCAGGATTTGACCCAGTCAGGAGAGCGTGCTTACGATTTAACAGATGAAGCAGCAGCAGGTTTTCAGGCCACAGCGATCGTGACAAGATGCATTTTCAAGTCTATTTTTTTCTTGTCTTCGGTGGGGTTTTAAAAGACCTATAGATTTTTAAGGGGTAGAACCTGAAACTTCCAGATCTTCACCCAAATCTCCTTCACTTAAATCCAGTGGAGAGTTGCTTCAGTACACTGGCGACCTGGGCTTTCCGAGACAGATCACAGAGGCGAAGGGCACAACCTGTCTTTGTGATGCTGACTTTGACCTTGACCTTCTAGTTGAGGAGACTCTGTTGGGTTTCTCCACTGTGAAGTTACCATCGCCCCCTCTTCCATTTCCACACTGTACTTTATGGGAATTTTGCTCATTTCTTTTTCTTATTGACTTTTTTTTTTTTTTGGCGGGGGTACTGGGGGTTAAACTCAGGGGCACTTGATCACTGAGCCACATCCGCAGCCCTATTTTGTATTTTATTTAGAGACAGGGTCTCACTGAGTTGCTAGTGCCTCACTTTTGCTGAGGCTGGCTTTGAACTCAAGATCCTCCTGCCTCAGCCTCCAGAGCTGCTGGGATTACAGGTGTGCGCCACCTCACCTGGCTGACTTTTGAGAGTTCTTTATCTATGCTAAATAAAAGTCCTCAATCAGGTGTATGAATTGCAAATATTTTCTCCCAGACTATGGCTTGTCTTTTCATTTTTTAAAACAGTGTCTTTTGAAGAACAGTTTTAATTTGGATGAAGTCCAATTTATGAATCTGATAGTCCAAGGCTACACAGATTTTATAACTTTATAGTTTTAGGTTTTAAATGCAGATCTGGTTCATTTTGAGCTTTTTTTTTTTTTTTTTTTTTTTTTTTTGATATGTCATGGCGTACGGATCAGGTAGAAGCTCACCTGTGTGAACGTAGGTGTGTCTGTGTGTGTACATACGTACCTGTTCAATTATCCTCCATTTGTTGAAAAAACTATCTTTGCTCCAAGGGATGGTGTCAGAATTGCCTTTGCTGAAATGCACCGTGCCCAGGTGTGGACTGACTTCTGGACTCAATTCTGTCCCTTTTGCTGTCTGCTCTGATGCCACACCACACCCCCTTGAGGGCTGGAGCCTCACGGTAAGTTTTGAGATCAGGTAGCTGTTGGTTTCCTCTTCATACCTGATTGGCTAACACGGGTCGTTAATCTTAGAATCAACTTGTCAATTTCTACAAGGTGGTCTGCTGGGATGACATTGAATTAGGGAGCACTATCATATTATTATCCAGTCTCCTGTCCTAGGATTTTGGTGTATCTCTCTATTTATGTCTTCTTTAGTTTCTCTCAGTGATATTTTGTAGCTTTCAATGTGTACTTTTTTTGTGGGGGGAGGTGCTGGGCATTGGACCAGGGGCGCTTTACCATCGTTATGGTTTGGAGGTGAGGTGTCCCCCAAAAGCTCACGTCTGAAACAATGCAAGGAAGTTTGGAGGAGAAATGATCAACCTAATCAGTGAATTGATCCCTGATGGGATTAACTGAGTGGTAACTGGAGGCAGGTGGGTGTGGCTGGAGGAAGTGGCTCATTGGGGGCGTGGCCATGGGGTATATATTTTGTATCTGGAGAGTGGAGTCTCTCTCTGCTTCCTGATCACCCTGTGAGCTGCCTCCCTCCACCATGCTCTTCCTCCATGATGTCCTGCCTCACCTCTAGCCCCCAGGAATGGAGCCGGCCCTCTATGGACTGAGACCAATGAAACCGTGAGCCCGCAAATAAACTTTTCCTCCTTTACAGTTGTTCTGGTTGGGTCTTTCAGTCACAGCAGCAAAAAAGCTGACTAAAAGAACCACTGAGCTACATCCCCTGTCCTTTTTTTTTTTTAAATATATATATTTTTAAGTTGTCAATGGATCTTTCATTTTATTTATTTGTATGTGGTGCTGAGTAGTGAACCCAGGGCCTCCCACACGCCAGGCAAGTGCTCCACCGCTGAACTGCAACTCCAGCCCCTCCCCTGTCCCTTTTGTTTTTTATTTTGAGATGGAGTCTCAATAAGTTGCTGAGTGTCTCTCAATTGCTGAGGCTAGCCTCAAGCTTACCATCCTCCTGCCTCGGCCTCACAAGTTGCTGAGATGACAGGCCGGTGCCACCTTTCCAGGCCTCAGTGAATTCTTTTAAAATACTCCGTACCCGAGCCAATTTGATAAAGTTAAGTATGATTTTAAAATAGTGTTTGGATGAAGGGAACTTGCTGGACACACTTAACATGCTCTTGGGGGGGGGGGGGTGCCACCCCAGCTGTTTAGCTTTGACTGTGCGGAATGCTTCCTCTCAAGCACGTTGGTCCATTTGTTAGAGCCTGCCTGTCTCCTGGCATTTACCTGTAGCCTGACTCAAGTTTTGTTGAAGCTGAATCGACTGTCCCCTGTGTGACGTTTGCTGTGTGGGTGACTGAGGACTTTCAGTGCTGCTCTGTAATGCAGGAAGCACATTCATGCTTCAGGATCTGTGGGGCATCTGTTTCAGGACACGTCCTCCAGACCCAAATCCACTGGGGCCCAAGTCTCTCACATAATATGGCACAATATCTGCTTAGAACCTACACGCGCCTCCCATGTACTTGAAGTCATCTCCGATTACTTATAATACCTGATACCATACAGATACCATGTACATTAGTTGTTACGCTCTATGGTTTAGGGAATACAGACAATAAAAAACACAACGCTCGTCTTTAGTATAGACACAATTAAAAAATATATCCATCTGCAATTGGTCGAATCTGCAGATAAGGACACCTGGATTTGGAGGGCCAACTGTATACCCTGAGCGGTTCATTCAGTAAGAGTCTGCGGGGCCTGCGGGACCATGGACGCTCCCGCAGAGGCAGGGGGGCTGGGTTAGAGGTGGTGGGGTTGGGTAGAGGGAGAGAGAGCCATGCGAGGCAGGCAGGAGGTAGGCACAGCCCGGTCAGCAGTGGCCACCTGGGCACTGCGAGGTGAGGAGCCCGGCTGGCGAAGACCAGAGGCAGAGCTTCTTCAGGAAGCCTCAGCTTCCTCCAGCTGTGAATTAGGCAAAAGATCCCCGGGTGGGGGAAGTGGGCCTTCTCAGCCGTGTCGGCAGCTGAGTCTTGGTCTGAACGGATGTGTCGGGGACAGTGCATGCTCTGAGGGACACACCGTTGGTCTCTCTCCTTTCAAGTACAAGTACCGAAGTGGGACACGGGTGCAGAGGCCTCATTTGGGCCTCATAGGCAGAGTAGCTGTGAAGAGCGTCACCTCTCTGCTCTGTGAGCAGGTGTGGACCTGACACATTCTCCCGTGTCTGGGGTCAGGTGACTTTTGCATTCTTAAAGTTCGTGGCATGTATTCCAGGTACATGTGTTTGTTCCCGTGGATTCTGTCAAAATGTCCTGCGCTAGTTACCAAAACTGCAAGGCTTTAAAACACAAGATAACACACACACATCCCATCGCCTGCCAGAGTGACACTGTCACACATCCAGGGGCCTCTGGAAGGTCAGCTGCACCTGTGCACACCTGTGTGTGGAGAGAGTGGAGGGGACAAGTCACCTGTTCATCAGGAGGCGCCTCTGACCTGGCCCCACCTCCGGGGCCTCTCACCTTCAGGTTGGATGAAGTGCATCTAGTGCCAGCCACACCCACCATCTTGGGCTGTGTCCCCCGGGGCACAGTGGGACAAGCAGTTCCTTTCTCCTTGGGGAAGTCATGAACTGCAGCCCGTGGTGCTTCGTGGTCACGTCCTCTGCACCCCAGGTTCTGAACTACTTGAGAAAGCAGACATGGCAGGTGGAACCTAATGTCATCTTCTGCCTGACAAAGGTTACTTTGGATTTTATGGCTCTGGGTAGCAGCCAGTGAGCCTCCAAAGGGAACCCCAGAAAGAGGCGGTTCTGCTGCAAGATTGGAGGTGGGACCAGGCCAGGCTGCCCTGCAGGTGCAAGCCCTGTGGGGACAGTGGAACTGCCTATTCCAGAGTCAGTCCCAGCATGCCTGGGGTGCCCACCCTCCACCACTGCGCAGGGCCAGGTGCAGGGGTCGAGGGTGAGTAGGAAAAGCTCTCTCTCCATAGACCAGGAGCAGGGAGCAGGAGACCCAGCCTGAAGTGGTTCCTAACTGGGTTCCGAGGGGTTGCAAAATACTTTCTCAAGGGGCCAGGATTCATTGAAGTTACAAACTCATCCATTCATGTGCTTGGGTGTGTTTCTGAATTGAAGAGAAGACTCCACCAGCTCATCCCAGGGCTCTGTAAAGATGGGGCGCTAAAAAAATACAAGAAAGAGACAAGGTTTCTTCCTCCCCAGGTCCACACCAAGGCCTTCAGTGACCCCCGGAGGGAGGCTGCCAGCATTTCTCATCTCCCCCGGATCCACGTTTCAGAGGCTAAATTCCAGGTGAGTGCAGCCAAGAGGCGGGGGCTCCCCCCACGCTACTCATAGGGAGAGGGCCCCACCTCAGACTGAGGCAGCCTGAGAATACATGGGGTTCAAAACCTTGTCGCAGGGTAGAAACTCCAGCCCAGGAGAGGCAAGCCAAGTCGACCAGAAGCTACCTAGTGCCTTGCATATCAGGCTGAAATGTCACTGTGAGACCGTGAACCACTGACCCCATCTCAACACGGGCAGAGGCTCAGAAATTCTGCCTAGAGGAAGAGGCAAGCAGCAAGAAGAGATGTCTGAAGCTCTCCTTGCAGAAATTGCCTTTATTGAGAACCACAGTGTGAGAAGTCCAATTGTAAGAGTGCTTTTGAGAAAACAATGGAGATTTTGGTGGTAAGCAGTTCAGAGCAGACTAGCAAGTTGAGAGGGGTAAGAAGCTGAATCATAGGCCAGCTAGTTCATGAGAAAAAGAGGCAACTAAGAAGAACCCTCTCTGGATCAGGAACCTTAGGGATGGTCTATAAAGGGAACCGAATTTAATGGGACCAAATTATAAAACAATATATGCCACCGAAGTACTGTGGAAAACAATAAAACAATCTGCAGAATGAGCTGGAGGTTACTGGAGGGATGTGGCTTCCCATAGAGCTTGCGGACAGTCATTCCAAGACAGCCTTGCTAAGACCACTGTGACCCCAGAGTGATTACGCGCATGTCCGTGGTGTCACACCGTGTGTGACAGAGGCCTCTGTGGAATGACATCAGAGGCTCCACGTTGAAGGGAAAGTGGAACAAAATACTTAAGCCACTAAATAAATTAACAAGCAAACGAAAACAACCATTAGCTTTGATGTGTGTTGGGGGATGATTATCTGAACTAGATAATAGAGCATATGATCTAAAATATCAAATATTGACAAAAAATATCAGACACGCAAAGAAACAAGAAAATATGAAACATACATATACAAAAAAAAAGAGCAGACAACAGAAATTTTCAGTGGGAGGACCCAGGTGTCAGGCTTAATAATGGCAAGGACTTCAAAGCAGCTATTAGGAATGTGCTTAAGGGACTCGAGGAGACTGTTCTGACATTAGCAGAGGAAGGTATGCAGACCACGTCTCACTGAAGAGAGCACGTCCATGCGTAAAGAGAGAGAAAGTACAGGAAAGAACCAAATGGAAACTCGGTCAATGAATACTATAATGACTAACATAAAAAATTCATTAGAGGGGCCCGCATGCTGAGTAGAACTCACACATGCAGCAAACTTGAAGACAGATCAACGGAGGTTATGCAATTCAAAGAACAGAGGGGAAAAGAACGAATAAAAATGAATACAGAGCGGGACATTGTGGTTCATGCCTGTAATTCCAGAAACTTGGGGGACTGAGGCAGGAGGATCCCAAGTTTGAGATCAGCAACTTAGTGAGACCATATGCCATTTAATAAGAACTTGTCTCAAAAAAAAAAAATAATAATAAAATAAAAAGGCTGGGGATGTGGCTCAGTGGCTAAGCATCCCTGGGTTCAATTCCTGGTACAAAATAAATAACTAAGTAAATAAAAAATGAATAGAGCTTTGAAGAAATGTGGAACACCATTAAGCACAGGTTTTCATCACTTTGATCAAAATACCTGGCAAGAGAAACTTGGAAGTAGAAAAGTTTATTTTGGGCTCACTGTTTCAGAGATCCAGTCCATGGTCAGCAGACTTCATTGCTCTGGGCCTGAAGTGAGGAAGAACATCATGGCAGGAGGGTAGGGTAGAAAAAGCCTTCCCAGCCCACAGCAGTCAGGAAGCAGGGAGATAGAGATAGAGACAGAGACAGAGACAGAGATAGAGATAGAGATAGATACATAGCGAGAACCCAGGGATAAGATATAATCCCTAAGGGCACACTCTTGTGATCTATCTCCTCCACCCATGCCACACCTGCTTACAATTACCATCCAGTAGTCCATCTGAATCATTCATCAAATGGATTAATCCACCCTAACACATGAGCTTTCGGGGGCATTTCTAGATCTAAACCATGATGGCATACAAACATATACATTAATGGAATACCAGAAGGTAGAGAGAAAGAGAAGAGGCAGAAAGGATACTAGAGTAAAGGATCATTAAAACCTTCCCAAATCTGATGAACCAAACACAGAGATTTACATCCAGATGCATAATAATAAAAATGTTGAAAGTCAAAGACAAGAGAAAATCTTGAAAACAGCAAGAAAACAAAAAACAAAAAACAAATAAAACAGCTTGTCATATACAAGTGACTCTTCCCCATAGTCTAAGAGTTCATAGTCTAAAGTAGTGAATGAGTCACCCACAGAGCTGAAAAGAAAGGAAAATCAAAAAAATACCTGAACCACAGAATCTCATGTCAGCAAAATTGTGGTTCAAAAACAAAGGTAAAATAAAGAAACCCCTAGAAAAACACTGAGAGAATTCATTTATTCCTAGAAGAAAGACTAAAGGAAATTCTTCAGCTTGAAAGAGGAGACCCCAGATGACAACTCAGATCTTCACACAGAAAACCAGAGAATACTGGTGAAGTTTTTCATGTAATTGTAAAAGACAGTATAATGTATATTTCTTCTCTTTTACTCTGTTAAATTTTTTAAAGCAGTGTGTGAACTAAAATGTATGTCATGTTTTGGGCCTATTCCATATGGAAATCAAATACACTTGAAAACAGGTGCAGAGAAGGTGTAGGCTAAAGACTCGTGGAAACAAATGTCACCACATTCACAGGAAAGAGAAGTAAAAGGTTAAACAGAAAGGTTAATTAAGAAGGTAATTGTATGATGACCTTCATTAATATATACTTGCTTCCCATTTTAAAACCAAGAAAAACATTTGATTACACATTCCTCCAAAGAAGATGTAAAAATGTCCCTAAACACATAAGAAGTGTTTCACATCATCCACCCACAGGAACATGCACACCAAAACCAGCTTGAGACAACACTTCACGGTCACTAGTGTGGCTGCAATCCAAAAGACAGACAGCAACAAGTATTGGTGAAGAGTGGAGAACTCAGAACCCTAGACCCTGTTGACAAGAATGGAAGATGGCGCAGCAGCTTTGGAAAGCTCTGGAAGTTCTTCAGAAGGTTCAACATGGAGTTAATGCATGACCAATCCATTTCACTTCTAGACTATGCCCGAGAGAAATGAAATCACGTCTCTGGACCAACACGTGTTCATGTGTCCACAGTACCATCTGAATAGCTGCCAAAGAGTGGAAATGACCAAATGTCCATCAATTGATGAATGAATAAATAACATTTGGAATGTCTACATAATGGAATATTATTTAGCAATAAAAATTAATAATGCATTGAAATATCGTCTGACATTGATGGATATGAAGAACATTTTGCTAAGTTTGAGGAGTCAGTCAATGCAGACCACATATTAGCTAGGCTCTGTGTTGTGCACCTATTGTCCCAGGCTGAGGCAGGAGGAGGACTTGAGTGTACAAATTTGAGCCCAGCCCAGGCAACATAGAGAGACCCTACCTCCAAAAAACCAAATTATATTAGATAATTTAACTTACATGGAGTGTCCAGGATGGACAAATCTAAAGAGATAGAAAATAGAATAATGGTTCTATTTTGGGGGAAAGGGGAATTTAGGGAGCATAATGGAGGGGCTAATGCCAATGGATATGGGGTACCCTTTTGGGTGATTGAGAATATTCTAAAATTGACTATGATTATTTGCATACATCCATGAATATACTAAAAGCCATCTACTCGTTCACTTAAAATGTGTGACTGATATGGCATGTGAGTTATCTATCAACAAGTGGTTGCATATATATTAACGATAATAAGCTGACACAGAGGATCTTAAATGCACACTAATGTGCTACACAAAGAGGTTTTGGTAAACAGCATGCTGTGTGCATATGACAGTGGTCCATCAGACCATGACCATGTCACCACGTACCCTCCACGATGTTCACACAGTGAAGAAAGGGCCCAGTGGGTGCATTTCCCACAATGTGTTAATCAGAGTGTCACTGCATCAGCCTCACATTGTCCTCATGACAAGTTGCTGAAATCAGGACAGTTTCTCATACACATTCCCTCATTGTTGGATTTGCATTTATATCTGTGAACCATTTTTCTCTCTTCTTCTTTTTTTTTTTTTTCCTCAAGTGTGCTATTGGCAGTTATCAGTATAATTCAGCCCTTAGATGATTTCAGGACACCAAATCCTGGGTTTCTAAGGAACCAGGTGAAGCGTGAGCGTCACTCAGAGCGTCTGATGGGACTTAGGTCTTCTCTTCCGGGAGCGGGCAGGTGTGTTTCCCTACATCTGAGGAGAGCCGAGTTCGGGTAGGAGCAGATTGCCGGAGTGTCGTTTGGAGGGTGATGCTGTGCAATGAGATCTGAGGCTGTGCATGATCACTCGGGCTGCACGCCCACACTCCGCTGTACCTCGGAGACAGGACAGCGCATACATGCCTCTGAGCCTTTTCCAGGCAGCCTCCTGGATTTGCTTTAGGTTTGGGTGATCAGAGGCCTTGGCCTCGGATTGGAAAGAAGAGCGCTGCTGCATCTGCTGTTTCTGCTCAAAAACGTGGTGGAGATGCTGATTTGCCTCTGACAGGAGGAAGGGAGCCCGGGCGCAGGCTCAGGGCCGGGACGTTGACAGGCGACTTGCGGACCATCCATTGCACTGGACAAAGAAAGGGTGCGCCTTCCTGGCGCGGAGCGTGGTATCTGCCGTCAGGACACTTCCTGATTGCAGTGACTCTCTGGTGGAGGCAGCTTCTTGGCCCGCTGCTCTGCATCTTGGCAGGAGCCACGTGATGCCCCAGCCAGGTTTGCTGCTTGCCGAGCAGGGAGAGAGTGAGCAGCCCTGCTGGCTTGATGCAGAGGAGCTGCTTCGGGGGTGTTTCCAAAAGCTCATCCTGGTGTCTGTTTCCCCAGCCCCACCTACGCTCCGGGAGCCACGCAGCACCGCGTCATTAATCTCGTTCCGCGCCAACTAGTGAGAGAGGATTCTATTGTTTGTCACTGAACCCTGACCGATACAGTGAATTACATAAATGGGATTTCTTCACACAGAGCCATTTTTGCATTTCTGGAATGAACTCAGCTTGGTCATAGTGTATTCTCTGTCCAACACACTGACGAATTATATGGGCTGATACTTCATTAAGATCTTAATATTGCTTTTTTTTTTTTTTTTAATGTAAGGCTGATCTGATTTCTGTTTCATATTAGTTGCATTTTCATCTCAGTGTTTTTGCTGGCCTTAAAAAAGGGAATCTGGAAGTTGTCCTTCTTTGTTGTGTTCTAGAAAAGCTTCTGTGTTAAAATCATTTTTTTTCCCCTTGAAAATTGTCAAGATTTCCCACAAACTATCTGAAAAAAGGCAATTTGGGGGTCAGGGTAGCTTTTTTAAATAGCTTATTCTTTCCCCATGGTTATCGAATGACTAGGTTTTCTATTTCTTTTGAGGTCAAATGCATGTTTACCTATATAAAATTACATGCTAGAATAGAATATTGATCCATCTCATACAAGTATTGATTTTTGTTTAGTAATATAAATTGTGAATAATTAGTGAACTTTTTCTGGGCACTGTTTTACCTGTTTGCTTTTGTAACATATACTTGGGTTTTTGCATGAGTCTAATCTGAGCTTTTATTGTATGCAAATACATTTATCTCACATTTATAACTTATTAGATAAATTTGGCTTTAAAGTTGTATTCATTGTTCCTTTAAAAGTATTTCTTAACTATTTCCCTTGCTATTTTGTTTCTCGTTCTGTAGTCTTTATTTTTCATTTTGTTTACTTTTGGTGATTTAAAGGAATTTTTCTTACTTTGGTTATCTTAACACATTTAAATGATGTCTAAATGTTTAAGTTGGAATTGTTACTGTTAGCAATAGACACCAAGGAGTCCATTGATCTTCCCACTTAAAAAAATTGAGCAACCCAACTCACCTCTGCTTCCTCTCCTCCATTTTTTTTTTTTTTTTTTCAGTGCTGGGGATTTAACCCAGGGCCTTGTGCCTTGTGCTTGCAAGGCAAGCACTTTACCAACTGAGCTATATCCCCAGCCCAAAAGAGTTTTTTTTTTTTTTTTTTTTCTCCTGAGGCACAGGGGATTCGAACTGCAGCCCTTGTGCGTGCTAGGTGAGCACTCTACAAAACAAGTCACTTCTTCAGCACCCTCTCCCCCATTCTTAAAGTGCTGACTTTTGTCCCTGTCTGGCATGGATATGTGTAACATGGATAAATTTTGAAACCATGAGTATTTTTAATTCCTAATATCAATCATATTCTCTTATGATCCTTATGCATCACTATTTAACTGCAAGTCTGATTTACTAGGAAAGGAGATGATGGTTCCATGCGAAATACTGAGGAAAGAGGGCAGCCAGGACATAGCAAAGACTCCATCAGACAGAACAAGAATCAGCAGACCCCATTCCAGGAGAACCGGTGGTCAGATGTGCATTTCCTAGCTCTGTTCTTTTCTGAACCTAATTGCTACATGTTGTGGGAGTTCCCAGAAGAGTGGAACCTGAGTCCCGATTGCTAATTTGGGTCTCTGGGAAGCGACTGCTCAAGGAGGGCCTTGTGCACTCCTGGGAAAACATCAGTAAAGGAGAAACACTGGTGTGGCATGTTTACGCCTCAAGAGACAGCATAGGCTGCACCCACCCCTCCTCCACTGTACCGCTGTCCCAGCCTCAGGAGTGACTTCCAGAGGTTTTCCTAAGTTCTGCTTGGGAACAGAAAGATCAGCTCAGAGTTGGAAGTCACCAGCCTGTGGAAGGCTGCCTTGACAAAAGGCAAGGTGACCTGGCAATACACATATTTAAAAAAAAATGTACTGAAGTACAATGTAGTTCAATGAAATATTTTGAGAGAATGAGAAAGACCATGAACACATAAGTTCTATTACAGGACATTGTTATGCTTGTTTATTATCAGTCATTGCTATTAATCTCTCTCTGTACCTAGTTTATAAATTAAAGTTTATCCCTGGTGCATGCGTGTATACCAGTGACTGAGGTATATGTGAACAAGCTTGGCATCTACAGGTTCAGGTACTTCCCATGGTTCCAGGTATCCACTGGAACATATTCCCTGAAGACAAGGTGGGGGATACTGCATGAGGCATATTTGTAGTTGTTTTATTGTTATTGATTTCTAATTTCATTGTCTTATAGGCAGAGAATATAATCTGCATGATATTTATGATAGAGCATGGGTGGAGCTTCTTTAGTGATTAGTGAGTAGTCTACTTTAGGCAATATTCTGTGCACACTTCCAAAGAAGGTGCATTTTCCATTTGTGAGACCTAGGGTTCTGCAATATCTGCTAGACCAACTTATTTCATGTTGTCGAAAACTGAATTCTACATCCATCTCTTTTGTGCGATGGGTGGGGGGAGTCTATGCTATGATTTACATAATGTTTTATTCCCACCAAAACTCATGTTGAAATTAAATTGCCAATCTGGGTGTTAAGAGGTGGTGAGATCTTTAACAGACAATTAGGTCAAGGACTTTGCCCTCAAAAATAGAGACTGTTTTCCTTGGAGACGGGGTTGGTTCTTTCAAGTGGATTAGGTGTCATGGGGGTGGGTCAGAGCTTGTAGAACTGAACTATGCAGGTGGGGAGTAGGTTGTTATAATATACATATCTTTTCTTAGTAACAACAACCAGAGAACTGATTGAGCCTGGCACCCCCCACCTCCATCTCTCACACATAAGCTCCTACACATGTCCATGTTCCCTTTTGGCTTCTCAACCATGATGTGATGTAGCACAAGGTCCTCATCAGAAGCTCAGCAGTTGCACCTTCCTGATCTTCAATGGAAATGTAAACCAAAATGCACCTCTTTTCTTCATAAATTTCTCTACCTCAGTTATTTTGTGATAGCAACACAAAGCAGACTAAGTCCACTTTATCTTGCATGTAGAAAGAACTAATACAGTCTCTTACTATGATTATACATTTTTCACTTTCTCTTTGCAATTACATAAAATTTTTGAGGTATACTATTAGTTATTCACCAGGGCAGGTGGTATTATCCTATCCTTGTGAATCCTGGGAAAGTGTTCTCTTGAGCAAGTAATGGCTGTTAGGGGAGATTTTTTTGTTTTTATAGTTCTATTTTTAATCAACACATTAATCATGCATAGTAACGGGCTTCAGTGTGATCCTTTCATATATTCATAAAGTGAATATTGATCATATCTAGCCACCTTTCTTCTACCCTCACCTCCTTCCCCAACCCCAGCACGTTTCAAGTTCCTAAAAATCACTGTTCTTAAATAGTGACTTTTATTAAATCACTTTTTCTCCTTTGATGTGTACTGGGTCTGATGGTAAAACTACTCTATGTTATGGAGGGATGTAAGGTTTGGAAGATAAGGGACTGGGCTATAACCTAAACCTAATCAGTGAAGTGATTCCTGATGGGATTAACTGAGTGGTGACTGGAGGCAGGAGGGGTGTGGCTGGAGGAAGTGATTCATTTGGGGCGTGGCTTTGGGGTATATATTTGGTATCTGGAGAGTGGAGTCTCTCTCTCTTCCTGATCACCAGGTCAGTGCTTCCCTCTGCCACACTCTTCCGCCACGATGTTCAGCCTCACTTCAATTCCTGAGGAATGGAGCTGACCTTCTATGGACTAAGACTTCTGAAACCGTGAGCCTTCAAATAAACTTTTCTTCCCTAAAATTGTTCTGGTCAGATCTTTTAGTCATAGCAGTGAAAAAGCTGACTAAAACACTTCCCTACTTTGGTTTGGTGAGCATTTGCTAGATGTGAATCAATCTTTTTACTACCCAGAATCCTTTCCCTTCTGCATATTTGAGGCACTTCCCACCCTATGAACCTGGGTGGCAGGGAGAGCCTACTCCCAGGAGGGAGCAGTGTAGATATAAAAACAGGATCAGACTCCCAGCTGCTCTTGCTCTAGGGGATGGTGTCTTGTTTTGGACAAAGAGAAGGTATCTTTGGGACTTTGAGTGGGGAGCTGGTGAAGTTTCTCCTTGGACAGTGGAGGACCCATCACAACAGCCATGGAGCAAAGGCCCCGTGGGTCTTTGGTCCGGGAGCCTAGTGTGGTGGGATTTAGGGGTCCTTGGTGCATATCGCCATTGTTGGCTTCCCATCCTGTGGCCAGAGCGTTGCCTGCTCCACTCCAGCTTTCACCTCTGCTCTGTCACCAGGCCCTTCCCTTGCTCAGACCCCAGGGCCTGCTCCAGGCTGACAGACCCGATTCTCCTCTCTCTAGTTATGTGTTGGCTCAGCTGCAGTGTAAATGTCTGGTCAGGTCGGAATTGTCAACCCATCCCGTGGTAAAAACTCCAGCAACTGGTGGGTGGGACTTGTGGGCACATTCTCTTGCCTTTATAGATGCCTCCCATCTCCAGAGTTAGGCAGGCAACATCCCCCACTTCAATTCTATTTTGTACATTTGTGATATAGTCAGATGTGTGTTGCATTCTGCATTCTGTCTTAGTAGCCCCAACTTTCCACATGATTGAACAAATATGTGCCTACATTTACAATCAAGTTTATCTTTTGTCCCTTTAGGTTCTGTGGATTTTCACAAATACATGGTGTCCTTTACCCATACATTATGATATCACATAGAAGAATTTCAGCACGGTACAAAGTGCCCTGGGTTCAGCCAGGCAGCCCTCTTCCCTTCCTCCTGACCCTCTGGCAACTGCTGATATTTTAAATTGTTGCTATAGTTTTTCTTTTCCATCATCATATAATTGGAGTGATATTGTAAGTAACTTTTTCAGACTGTGTTCCTTCACTTCGGAATCTGCAGGTTAGTTTCGCTCAGGTCTTTGCTTGGCTTGATAGCTCATTCCTTTTTATTATTAAATAATATTCCATTGTATGGACATACCGCAGTTTGTTTACCTACTCAATCATCAAAGGGTACCTTGGTGGCCTTTAGTTTTGGTGATTATGAATAAAGCTACCATAAACATCAGCGTGCAGGTTTTTGTATGGACTAAGTGAATACTTAGATGATTATTATTGGATTATGTCATAAGACTCTTTTTATGGATTAAAATCTTCCCTACCCCCAAATTCTTATGGGGGTGTCCCTAACCTCCAGCATGACTGTTCTTAGAAATGGTGGCTTTAAGGAGTTCATCAAAGCTCAGTGTGGTCAGAGAGTGAGGTCCTAACGTGATAGTACTTTGTCCTTATAAGAGGAGGAAGGGGCCCCAGAGATCTCTCCCTCTCAGGCTCTTATTGCCCACGTGAGGACTTGGCCACCTGCAAGTCAGGAGGACAGGCCTTGCCAGAAACCAACCCTCGTGACATCTTGACTTCCAGAATTGTGAGAAAACAATTTTGTATCACTTAAGCTTTTTGGTCTTTGGTATTTTAATTACGGCAGCTAGTGGACTAATATGTCTATGTTGAGCTTTGTAATAGACGGTCAGACTGAGAGCGGCTGTACCATTTTGCATTCCCAACAGCAAAGAATGAGAGTTCCTGCTGTTCCACATCTTTACCAGCCTGTAGTACTGTTAGGGTTTTCTTTTCTTTGTTTCGTTCTTTTTTTTTTTTTGCTTTTAGTTATTCTGATAGGTATGTGGTAGCGTCTAATAGTTTTAATTTTTAATCCCTTTTGTTCGTCCTTTTTCATATACTTCATTTGCTGTCTGCGTGTCTTCTTTGGTGAGATCTCTTCGTGTTGTTTACTCAGTTTTAATTGGATGGTTTGTTTTTTTATTGCTGCATTTTAAGAGCTTTTCTTTTGGATATGAATTCTTTCCCAAGACATATGTTTTACAAATATTTTCTTCTTGTTCATAGTTTATCTGTTATTCTGTTAAAATGTCTTTTGTAGAACCAGATTTTAAAATTTAATATAGTCTGATAAGTCATTCTTTTCCTTCATGGATTGATTGTGCTTTTGGTTAATCTTAAAACTCATTTTCAAATGCAGTGTTATCTATAATTTCTCCTGTTTTCTTTGAGAAATTTCATAATGCTCCATTTAGGTCTATGATCTATTCTGTGTTAATTTTTGTGAAGGGCGTAAGGTCCATGTTTGATAGAACTTTCTGTATTAGCTTTCACTTATAAATCCCCCATTGGCTCACATCACTGGTTTAAAAAGACTATCATTTTTCTACTACCAAGAATTAATAAAAGTGGCAGTATCATATTAAAAAACTTTTGTTTAGCAAAGAAAATAAAAGCATGAAGACAAGCCTACAGAATGAGAGAAAATCTTTGCCAGCTATTCTTCCAAGAGAAGATTAATATGCAGAATATACAAAGAACTCAGAAAACTTACTATTTCCCAAACCAAATAACCCAGTCAGTAAATGGGCAGATGAACTAAACAGATATTTCTCAAAATAAAAAAATACAGATAGCTAACAAATATATGAAAAATTGTTCAACATCTTTAGCAATCAAGGAAATGCAAATCAAAACTACACCAAGATTTCATCTCACTCCAGTAAGAATGGCAACCATCAGGAGTACTAAATAATAATAAATGCTTGAGAAAATGTGGGGGGTAAAAGAACACTTGGACACAGTTGGGATTGTAAATCAGTACCATTACTTTGTAAATCAGTATTGGGGTTCCTCAAAAGACTAGGAATGGAGCCACCTATGACCCAGTTATACTACTCCTCAGTATTTATCCTGAAGAATTAAAGTCAGTATATTATAGTGATGCATGCATACCCGTGTTTGTAGCAGCACAATTCACAATAGCCAAGTGATGGAGCCAGCCTAGGTGTCCATCAGCAGGTGAATGGATAAAGAAAATGTGGCATATAAACACAGTAGAGTCTTATTCAACCATAAAGAAGACCAGAATTATGTCATTTGCAGGAAAATGGAATTTAAGAGTATTAGGTTAAGTGAAATAAGTCAAGCACAGAAAGTCAAGGGTCATATGTTCCTTCTCATATGTGAAAACTAGAGAGGAAAAAGGAAAGAAAAAGGAGGGGAAGGGATCTCATGAAATTGGGAGACCAGGAGAGTAGAGGAAGGGGACCAGGGACAGAGAGAAGGGAAGGGAGAGGGGAAGTCCTGGGGAGCAAAATTACCAAATTATGCTATGTGCATGTTTGAATATGTCACTATGGATCCTACAATGCACCAATGAAAGTTAATCAAGAAAGATTCATTTTTCCATTGAGTCACTTTGCTTCTTTATCAGAGATTAGTTGGCCATGTTTGTCTGGGTCCATTTCTTCTTCTGTTCTACTGATCTGGGTTCTGTTCTTCTGTTCACGCATCTTGATCGTGGTGGGTTAGAGTCTCCAAGTCAGGTGGTGTGAGTCCGCTGATGTCTTCTCCCTCTCCATTTCCCTCTTCTTCACCTCACCCTTTCTTCAGTGTTGCCTTGGCTATTCTCAGAATTTTGTCTTTCTGTATAAATGTTTAGAATCAGAAAGCGGCCTGCTGAGATTTTAATGGGATTTCATCGAATCGAGCTGGGAAGAATTGAAGTCTTAACAATATTGAGACTTTGCTGTCATCTTTGATTTTCTCCCTCAGAGTTCATAATGTTTTACACATACAGCTTGCACATTTTTTAAATTAGTTTTATACTTATGCAGTTTACTTCTTGTTGCTATTGTAAACGGCATTATAGTTTGAATTTCAAGTTCCAGGTGCTCATTGCTAGTATACAGGAAAGCGAATGACTTTTGTATATTAACTTTGCATCCTGCAACTTTGCTATGCTTAATTTTAATTCTAAGAACTTTTTGTTGATTCTTTCAGATTTTCTGCATAGATAATCATGTGATACGTGAATGAAGACAGTTTTATTTTTTCCTTCCAGATCTGTGTACTTTTCACTCCCTTTCTTTGGCCTAAGGTACTAACCAGGATTTCCAGGGAAGAGTTGGGTTGCACTGGCCAGACTGGACTTCTTTGCTTTTTCTTGTCTTAAGAAAAGAGCATCCAGTTTCTGGTTAGCTATGAGCTTAACTATGTGCATTTTTAAAATGCATTCTTTACCTGGTTCAGGAAATTCTCCTCTATTCTTATTTTGCTATTTTTAAAAAATAATCATGGGTAGGTGGGTTATTAAAAACAACTTTTCTGCATCAGTTGATCATACGGCTTTTTTGTTTAGTCTGCTTGGTGTGGTGCATTATAGCAATTGATTTTTAAATATCGAACCAGCCTTGCATACTTTGCAAATCCCAATTGGTTGTGGTGTATCATTTTTTATGTGTTGTTCAAAACGCAATTCAAATAAGATTCTCAAGGTGGAAAACTTGCTGTATTTTATAGTTCCTTCCTAATCTACAGTTCCTCCCCTTACCTCTTTCTCTTGTCTCAAATCAAGTTGGCTGCTTTACACAATTCCCCATAGTCGGGGTTTGTTGATTTTCTTCTCATATTTTAATTTTTGTTCTTCTGTATTCCCTATAAATTGGTAGATGGTTTTAAGGGTGTGTTTGTATTTGTTTGGGGGCAAGTCTAATTCATACGATATTGTGAATTTCCTTCAGGTGGCTCCTGGTGCCTGCAAATAACGTCTCCTTTCTAGTGTGACACACATTGATTCCCATTAACTGATTAAAGGTGGTACAATTGAGCTGGGGTTGTCACTCAGTGGTCGAGTGCTTGCCTAGCGTCTGCGAGGCCCTGGGTTTGAACCACAGCACCTCCCCCAAATAGTGGCATAATTGTCATGTTCTATCGCTAGCATTCCTTTTATTTTTTTGGGTACCAGGGATTGAACTCAGGGGAACTCAACCACTGAGCCACATCCCCAGCCTTATTTTGTATTTTATTTAGAGACAGGGTCTCACTGAGTTAGTTAGCACTTCACCGTTGTAAAGGCTGGCTTTGAACTTACGATCCTCCTGCCTCAGCCTCCCGAGCTGCTGGGATTATAGGCGTGCACCACTGTGCTGGTTCCTTTATCATTTTCTAGCTTCTATAAAGAGGAAATGTTCCCTCCTTACCTATTTGATACCAGTAGGAGAGTTTATATAGAAAAGGAAGGATAAATATTTGATCATTTATTTCCAGGTTTCAAAATAATGTTAATTCCTCTACTGCATCTTTTTTAAAGTACCATTGTGTACCCAGGGATTTAAATATCTTCTCATGTTTTAATCCATTGCCCTTATTTTCTTTACTATCACCCCTATTGTCCCTATTGAGGCTCCCGATTCCTTTTGCCATGACCCTAGGAGTTTCAGCTCCTTGGTTGCTTTCGGATGTGAGAAGGGGCTGCAGGCACCTCTTAGACTCTTGCTGCGCAGACCTGGAGTCCCGTCCCCTTCAGCGGGAGATGCAGAGATCACAATCTGAGTGCCTCACAGAGTTCCAGCAGGAAGTGGAAGCGGCTTGTGGGAGACCCAGTCCCAGCCATCCCGGAGGCCGGCGCACATGTGTCCCGGGTTGCGAAAACGTTCCCACAGAGTGGCTTTGTTTGTCTTTTGCTGGGGGGCCTGGGGTTTCTCCCATCCCAGACGAGTTTTTACATTCATTTCTTGGCTCACGAGGCCCTGACCACATGAATAGTGCACATTTGGAACTCGTACATGCATGTGGCCCAGCTTGAGGTTTTGATTTCTCATGGGAAGGCTTTTTCCTCCTGTTCAGAGCCCCAGGCAGAGGACAGGATTGCCTGACGCATCCCTGGACGGGCAGCTGGAATTCTCTGGTGCCCTTTTTTCACAAGGCAGGGTGGTTGTTCCTGCCTCACCCCTTTGGTCTCCTGGGCAGTTGCTGGATCTCGGTTCTCTGGGTCCACAATGGAGCCCGTCTTCTACCTTCATCCAGGTGGTGTGGTGCAAAAGAGCCTCGTTTTCGTCCCTGTTTGAGCCTCTGATTCATTTGTGGCACCTTCAGCCCCTTTTTTCCTCTCTTTTGAACCTTGTGGAGGTCGTTAAACTGCAGTTGTATTGGCATTTAAAACCGGTTCCCTTCCTCTCCTGATCACACAGTCAGCCCTCGGTGTGGATCCTCTCTGGTGGCCACGGTTTTTCCGTGGTGCTGGGAGCGTGGACTGTGCCTGCCCCCTCTGCTGCTCCCCTCTGTGGGACATTTCCATGAGTCAGGCATGAGGCCTCCTGCCTCTGAGGGTTGGGTGGGTGCCACCTGTCCGTCCTCACATGTCTGCCACCGAGCATCTTGTGTGTGTGCCACGCCACCTCCGGTCACTCCTCAGTCCATGGAGTGCCTGCCTCTCTGTCATCTTCTCATTCTGTTCCAGGTCACTTTTTAAGACTGCATTTTTGGGAGCCTCTGGTCAATTCCCTCATCCTGCCTTATCAACTATTTCCTGAGAAGGAAACCTGGACAGACAGAGTCTTCAGCAATGTCAGTGCCAGGTAACCCCTGGGGGGTTTGGGATAAGGACAGTGTGACCCACAGGTAAGCACCGGAGGATGAAGCAATGACACTCACTCTGGGCATGTCCCCAAGACAAGGAACACAAAAGTCTGTTCTTCCCTCTCTGTGCGTGTGGTTCCTTCTGTCCTGTCTCACTGTTAATGAGAGACTGATGATATCCCTTGACTTCAAATTCAGAGTTGCTGTATGCAAATCCAACATCTTCCTATCCTGGAAAAAGGTCAGAAGGCAGAGGTTATAGATTGGCTCTAAATTGTGTACCAGGTTCCTTACTTTCCCTTGGAGCAAGTCTTGCTTTGCTGGGACTCTGGACATCACATTTCCCTGTTCAGTTTAAGAACACAGGATTTCTCTCCAGCAGGAGTGAGGGAACAGTGAAGTCTCTGTGACCTGTGGAGGATGCTGATGTCACCCGTGGCCACACACGTATACAGTTTCCAAGGAGTTGGCTGGTAATGGGCTAGGTATATATAAATGGCACACAGGCAAGAAAAAGGGAGCTGTTCTCTGACCTAGTAACTGTTGCTTAGTGACAAAACCTAGAACTCGGGAAATGGCAACGGTGGCATGGAACACTCACTAGATCTGGAAACGAAAGATTTAGGTGAACGTTCCAGTCCTGTTACCATGTGTGACCCAGCAGATCCATTTTAACATCCCATAACTGAGTCTTCTCAGCAGGCCACAGCAGGAGAGTGGGATGCTCTGAGGATCAATGGCACTAAGGAAAGATGGGGACGTGAGCAGCTCACAGTACTTCAGGTCCAGAGACACCCTGAGCAATGTCCCCAAAGGCCCCAGAGAAGGCAGCACTCTGGCCATGGAGAGTCCATGTTCCTGGCATGTCCACTCCCTTGAGCCAGGAGCTCCCTGATTCAAGGGCTCATCCTGGTTCATCTCACTTTCCTCCTGCCTAGCACCCTGCGTGGCACCTGGTCAGTTCTTACTAAAATCTCTCTGGACAGAAAGAGGAGCCATTTATTCAGTCTACTTAACTGTTTCCCCAGAACCCAAATTCATTTTGTTTTTGCTTCAGATATCAAAGTTTTTAGTGAGGAATACCCTGCACAGTTTGCACAGGTTGAATATTCCTTATCCAAAATGTTTAGAACCAGAAGTATCTCGGATATTTTGGATTTTGGGAATATTTATATATACAGAATATGGGATGGGACCTAAATCCAAATACGAAATTCGTTTATGTTTTCTATACCTTATACAAATAGCCTGAAGGTAATTTTACAAAATATTTTAGTGTACCTGCATTTTGACTGAAACCCATTGTGTTAGTCAGCTTTCTATTACTGTGACAAAATACCTGAGACGATAAACTTAAAAAAAGAGGAAAGGTTTATTTTGGTTCACAGCTTCTACAGTTCCAATCTGAGATCAGTTTGCCCTGTTGTTTTGGGCCCATGGTGAGGCAGTACATCCTGGTGGGGAGAGCATGGTGGAGCAATCTGCTCACTTCATGATGACTTGGAAGCAAAGAGAGAGGAAGAAAAAGGGACTGGAGCTCCACAGTCCCCTTCAAGGGCATGCCCCCTCAATGACTTAACTTCCTTCCAATAGATTCTACCTTCTGAAGGTTCCACCACCTCCCCAAAGCACCATGGTCTGAGCCCATGGGTCTCTGGGGGACTCTTATCCAAATCATAGCATCTGTCACACGAGGGCAGGTGTGGAATTTTCCATTTGTGGTTCTCAAAAAATTTCAGATTTTGGAGTATTTTGAATTTTGGATTTTCAGATTAAGGATGCTCAATGTTGGTCATTTTCCTGGGGTTGGAAATGAGAGGTGAATAAGAAAGAGATAGAGAGGTCCTGCCTCTCCTGGAACTGGAACTCAAAATTTCTTACAGATATAGATTCTTCCGAGGAGCCCTACAGTAATATAGGGGCAGTGGTCCCTTCTAGAAAGGGATGGATACAAATTAATCTATTTTGAGTCAAGCTGATAGTTAGACCATCCTAGAAAAGGAAATGTGTATGGATGCCTACACAGTGACAAAATGGTGACTTCATATCAATTGTTGGTCTGAGCAAGTCTGTTCCTTCCCTGAGCCTCAGTTTCCCATCTGTAAGTTGGGGGTGGGAATCTGTCCTGGAGACAGTTGCTTGTTGAGCTAACTGAAGGGATAGGAGCACCCTGGCCCAGGTTCTGCCCCATGGCTTGGTGAGAGTTGCTATCCCCTCCCCGTCCCCCTTTATACCCTGATTTTCACCAGGTTCTCTGAAATAGCATTTCAATAGGATAGAAAATTTGCACCTTGTCCTTTGCAGCTTGGGTCCTCAGCCACTTAAAGAAATGTTCAGCTTCCATTCCTTGGGCTCAGGATTTTGCATTAGTGGAGACTTCCGTCTTCACTAATTTACTTGCAATTGACTAGAAAATTCCTAACTCCCAAATCAAAGACTTTTGAAAATGGTCAACAGAGCTGAGTTTCACAGCCAGAAGCAGTTAAATTACAAATGCAACCTCCTTTATTCCCATAGCCCTTTATTCTGGAAGGTTGTCAGTTGGTATGAAAATGGTGTGCAATTAAGTCAACAGCCAAAGAATGGAGATGCCAGGTAATTGCTTGAATCTCTTTCTCTTTCCTTCTTCTAAATGTGTTTCACTGGCTTTTTACCAGGACATTCTTTCCTCTCTAAGCACTGTGGCTGTCTCCCCTATTCCTGTAAGGCCAGGCTGTTCCCATTACTGTGCATTTGATTGATGTGCAGGGCCGCTCAGCATCACCCAGACGTCTACAGAGATCGATACCTGCGTGGGTTAACTGCCTGCAAATAGGAGGCATTGGTGCCTGATACTTTCCTTGGAAATGTGTCACTCCCAGGATGGGTGTGGAGCTGTGTCTGTTTACAGCTCTCTGTCCTTCACTGGAAATCACCAGGGCTACTCTGACATCTACAGGGAGGGCTACCAGGAAGATCTGTTTTAGCAGGGCTTCCTCAAAGATGGTGTCAGCGTAAAGCTCATGGTCTTACATATCGATGTGTCTCACAGGCGTTCAATTTTTTATAATGCTTAGGAGACATTCTAATGTACTAAACGTGTGTCTACCCCTCTGTAGGCATCCAGGGCCCAGCCTGCTGGTTGTCTACCTCAACATTCATTTTCTCCTTCTGTCTTAGTTGGTTTTCTGTTGTTGTAACAAAATGTGTGAGGCTGAGGAATGTATAGAGAATAAAGGTTTAATTGGGCTCACGGTTCTGGATGCTGGGAAGTTTAGCAGCATGGAGCTGGCATCTGGCGAGGGCCTCCTTGCTGCATCGTGACATGGTGAGGGTATCGCTTGACAAGATGGAGCAAGGTTGACAGCTCAGCTATTCTTCCCTCTACTTTTTTTGGCACTGGGTATTGAACCCAGGGGTACTTCACCACTGAGCTCCATCCCCAATCCTTTATATTTTTATTTATTTTTAAATTTTGTGACAGGGCCTTGCTAAGTTGCTGAGGCTGACCTTGAACTTTTGATCCTCGTGCTTCAGCCTCCCCAGTCACTGGGATTACAGGTGTGCCCCACCATGCCTGCTTCTCTTCCTCTCCTTATAAAGTCACTAACGCCATCACTGGGGCCCCACCCTCATGATCTCATCCAACTTTAACTTATTAACTCTCACAGGCTCCATCCTTGCATAGGCTCAATGGGTGACTTTGGGAATTCAGTTTCCAACATGTGAACTTTGGGGGGACACATCCCAACCATTGCAGCTTCTTCCTGACCTCTCCATTAGCTGGCAGCCAAAGGACATGCCGCCTACTCTCTTCGCAGCTGTTATGGTTGTGCAAACATTGTCCTCCACAAGATGTGAAGCAAATCACCGTGTGGACTCTGGGGAGGCCCCAGCCTCATCCAAGGGTCATGGGTAGGAAGACTAAGGCCAGGGTCAGGTACTAAGGCTTCATCAGGAGGCGTGAGCCCAGGACAGCAAGAGCAGGGCCCAGGGACAATGAGGGAGGAGGAACAGGAAGCAAGGAGGTACGCTGCTGACCTCAGTCTCACAGGGAAACATGGCAGGTGGGTGGTCATCCAGGTGGCCTCTGAACAGGAGCAGTCTGTCTGGGGAGGCCAGGAGAGCTTGCATCTACCAGCGTCCTGCCTCGAGACTCTGACTGGTGAAATGTGGCATATGAGATGCCAGTTCTGCCCCCTTTCCTTCCTGCTTGTGTCACTTAAACCCTGAGAAGGGCAAGTTTCCAGGTCCCCTGGTGCAGGGCTTCAGTTGAGCCCAGGAATGTAGAGGAGCATCAGATGCATGGATACCAGAATTGCTACCCTCCTCACAATGCTAGCAACAGAGGCTCTGCTGAATCCTGCCCTCTCTCCGGAGACAGCTTTGGCAGCCAGTGTGTTAAGAAAAGCGATGAGAAACCAGTGGCTGAGATTCTCCTTAGCATGTTCAAGCCTAGCAAATCTCTGGAGGATGAAAGCTGGGTTTGGTACGTCTTTTTAAAAGAAGTTTGCCCTGGAGTGCAGATGTGATGGCTAGAACTCTGGCTGCCATTTTGAAGCCCAAGGAATAGGGCAAAATGCTAAGAATGATGGGATTAAATCTAGAGTGAGCCTGTCATGTCAAAGTTGCCATATTCTTTAACAGAACCGCTGACCTCTGGATTGCTTTTATTAATGTTGATGTCTTTAAATGAAAGAGAAATAAAATTCCATTTTGTTTAAGCCCAGGTTACATTTCTTAGTCCAGAAAGCCAAAACTTATTTTAACTATAACATACAATAATTATTTATTACATTAATGGATAAATACCTTGGTCACTAGAATTTGTTGTGTATCTAGAACAGTAGATTGAATGCAATGTATTTAACATCGAGGCCTACCTTCCATGTAGGCCAGAGCTCATCCTACTGTTCAACGGACGGGAGAAGTTCCTGCCTCACACCTGCTCTTGCCTCTCTGTGTTACGACACTTTAATTCCTTCCTGCTTCCTATTTGTCTGCATGCTCTTCTCTCACATCTGTCACTCCCTCCCCAATCTGCACCCATTCAGCAAGCTCTCCCTCTTGTTTTTTAATCCCCTTCAAGTGTTCCCTCCTCCAGGAAGCCCTCCTGCATCCTGAGGGCAGACTATCCTGGCCTCACTGTGGCCCTGTGAGCCCGTGTGGTTGCCGCGCTTCACTGGACCTTGAGTCTGTTAGAGGTGGTCCCCGCTTCAGCTGCCTCCTGGCTAAGAGCACAGTCTTCACGGACATGCCTGTGGCCCCTGCTGCTTCCCGTCTCACCTGCTGAGGTTTCTCTATCATCCCTTCTGTCTCCTCAGAGGCCCCCCTCTCTCCTTCCCGCCTTCCCCTCATCTGGAAATGACTTACATTTTCTGTGGAGAACACACAGGTACCCAGTTGGGAAGTTGCTCAAACTCCCCTGCACATCCATGACATGAGCCACCAATCTGTACCTGCGGATGTCATTGTCCTCTCCTACGGCTGAGTTCTCGGCCACCTCTGGGAGAGGACAGGCTTTGTCATTAGACATGAGCCACAGCTGGCCCCATAGATGGCCAGAGTTCTACCAGTTTCCATATTCCTATTCTCCTTCCAGAACTTTCCCCTTCCCTCTCACATCATCCATTTCCCCTTCTCTGCTGAGCCATTCCTTCAGCACATGGACATGCTACCACAATTCTCCCCTCCTGGGTATGTTCTCAGGAACCTGAAGTCCACATGTTGAGGGGACACCTTCACTCCTGAGTCCACTGTGACCCTATCGGCCATGTTCAGGGTATGGCCGATACCCTGTGTCCATCAAGAGGTGAAAGGATAAGGAAAATATATTACAGGAACACAATGGAAAACTACTAAGCCATGAAAAGCACAAATTCCTGTCATTTGGGACAGCATGGTGGACCTGGAGGACATTGTTACATGAAGTCAGCCATAGCATGCTGTGCTTGTGCCAGGTACAGAGAGCAAGCAAGCATCACACGGTCTCACATGAGGAAGTGAAAAAAGCTGGTTTCATAAAAGTCAAGAATAGGGTGGTGCTTACTGGAGATGGGACAACGGGTGAGGGGGAAAGAGGAAAGGTTGTTAGTGGGTGACAATTTACAGTCAGTGGGAGAAAGAAGTCCTGATGTTCTACGGCACAGCAGGGTGAATGTAATGAACAACAGTGTGTTGTTGATCACAGAGTGGTCAAAAGAAAGTATTTTGAATTTTCCTACCATAGGCTTTATGGTATGATTAATTACCCTAAGTTGATCATTACCCAACATGTACATAAATCGAAATATCACATTATACCTTGTAAATATGTATAAGTATTACAGGTCAATCAAAACAAATTTAATTTAGGGTTAGGGATAAGGAGTGTGGTAAGAATGAAGGAAAGAAGGACTGTATAGAGGGAAAAGAGGGGTGGGAGGGGTGGGGGGGAAGGGAAAAAAATAATGAATCAAACATCATTGCCCTATGTAAATGTATGATTACACAAATGGTATGCCTTGACTCCATGTACAAATAGAGAAACAACATGTATCCCATTTGTATACAATAATAATAAAAAAAAAAACAAATTTAAAACATCTCCTGTTTTGAAATAACACCCCTCCTTTTTATCCCTTCTAGCCACTACCTCATTTCTCTGTTAGCAAAACTCCTTCGCTGGCTTCCTGTCTTGATTTCTCCTCCCATTCTTTGGCTCTATTCCAGTCAGGGTGATTTCTCCCCCTCCAAGGTCAACAATGGGCTTACCATAGCTAAAGGCAGTGGTCCATCTTCCACCCAGGCTCCTGCTACATAAAAAGGCACCTGACACTTAACCAGCAATGTATTGCTGTATGTCAGGGCTTCCTGGGTAGGCTGGGCTCAGCTGGATGGTTCTAGATTGGTTTTTTGTGTGGTTTCATTCAGATGGTGGGAGTCACCTGAATGTTTGGCCAGAATATTCAATATGGCGCCCACCTGTGGAAGTCATTGGTACTGTCTGTTGGCTGTAAGCTTGATGGGGACCCTGGACCAGAGAAGCCCGGTGGGGCCTCTCCATGTGGATGGGCTTCTCAGAAATGGCAGCTGGGTTTCAGAAGGGAGTATTCCAAGTGTGAGTGTTCTAAGAGATAGGAAGCAGAAGCTGACTGACCACCTAGGGCCTCTGCCCAGAGCTGGTTCATTCTACTCCATTCAGTTGGCCAAAGGAGTCTTGAGATGCATGCAGATGCAAGGACGAGGGTGGAGGGAGAAATGGAAGTCCAACTATTGGTGAGGGAGCGGCATGTTCACACCGTAGTAGAGCATCTGGCAGTGGGCCACTTCCTCCCCTGTGAAATGCCCCCTTCAGGGCCGCCACATCTCACCAGCTGCTCGTCCTCAGTGGTCTTTCCTGGGCTCCTCACCTTTTCCCTGCTCTGGAGCTCTCCAGGATGTGACCTTTCTGTCTGTTTGTCTATCTGTCTTGACTACAGCTACTCCCCAAATCAACTGATTCAGTCCTGTGGCTTTGAGCGGTACATGGCTGTCCAGGCCTGGGGCAGGTCAGGTGGGGACAGAGCTGTCATGAGCTCTGCTATTACTGATCTCTGGGTAACTGTTCTTGAGTTCAGAAGAATGAGACTCCTTCTCCAGAGGAGATCAGAGAGGGCGGCACCTTGGGGTGGTCTCTCTAAAGTTACAGAGCAAATGCAGTGACCTTGCAGCTGATATCACTACTGTTTATCAACATGGGCCCCCAATATTGAACCTGTCCAAGAGATAATGCTCCTTGGCCCCTTGAATTGACCATGGTCATGTGACTTTCTTCCACCAATGGAATGTGAGTGGAAGTGATGGTCACTTTGTGATGATAAAGTGTTGACAAACACTTACCTCTCCTTTCCCCCTCCTGCTTCCCTAATCAAGAAGTACGTATTCACGTGGAGATGCCATTAGAAGCCTAATCCCACGTGCAGAGAAATACCAGGGCCTAGGGCAGCTTGGGGTGCATGAGAAGCAAACCCTGGTTGTGCTAGTCACTGAAATTTGGGCTGATATAACACTTAACTGAGAGTTTCTTAAAAATGAGACAAATTCCTTTTTATCCTAATATAAGCAGATCGGAATCCTCTCATCTGCTCTCCTTCAATACCCCCAATTCCTTACTATCTAGTGAAAAAGAAGCTAGACAAGTGAAGAGTCTAAGTTCCTGAACATTCTCGATAGTCTTCTGAGGTGCTAAAGATTGACCATCACTTGATGTTTGTACAAGTATCCATCATGTATCCAGCAAGATTCTCACCTGGGAAGCTGATTGCAGAGATCTAAGACAAAGTCCAGTCCTGCCTCTGGCTGAGTCAAGAGTCACACCTCAGTCCAGTTACCTGTCCAGTTAGATATGAGCATTTGTTGAATGCTCATTGACAGATTGACGTCCTGAATATAAAAAGGACAGAGGGCTTCCCTCGGCAGTTCGTGGTGTAGTATGTTTGCTCATTCACTCAGTGAGTACAGATGCACGTGGATATGGCAGGAAGCAGACACCACTGAATGAAGTCCATGTCCCGAAGGATCTGTGTAAATGGGATGGAAAAAAAATTAGGGAGATATTTGAGTAGAGACTAGATGTTAAGTGAATGAGCCAGCCATGTGGGTTTCTGGGGCAAGAGTCTCCCAGGTAGAACCAACAGCCAAGATATGTTGGGAACTCACTGGGAATACTGGAGAAACAGTTTCTCAGGGGCTGTAGGATGTGGACAATCGGGTGGAAGAAGAAGGTAAGGCTGAGAGGGAGACATTGGGTAACTGTCTGACCTGTTGAGATTGGGCGATGGACACCCTGTCGTGGTTCCTTCGTACTAGACCATGAGCTTCAAAGCAAACTCAGGAGGCTGACGGCAGCCTGCGTTCAGATGGGAGAAGTATTCAAGAGTACTTGAAAATGTTGGTAATGCAAGCATCGATAGATTCCTGGGTAATGTGGAAGGAACAGCCTTATCGCCAGTAAGTGCCTGAGAGTCACCTAGCATTATTTCACATCTTCAAATGTTTAAATAGAGTTTAAGAGATTTAAAAGCATTTTTCTTCTTAGAGTATCCGGGATTTGCTAGTTCCTGCTTCTACCCAGGTGGAGCCGTTCTGTTGAAATGTGTTTTTCTCCTCTCACTTCCTGGAATGGGTTTGCTTAGGGGAAATTTGTTTAGAGACGGCAATGTTTAATTCCAGCACCCTCGTGGGAACCCTGATCCAAGGAGTAGTGTGACCTGCGGGCCTCCATACTCCAACATGTTTATTTAATATTTTTGTAACTATACCAGCATCGCATCCACACGCACACATACATTATGTACAAGAACAGGATCATGGTAAACCCACTACTTTACACCTGAGATTAATAATGATGTTCATTGTCACCATTATCTTGGAGATAATTTCCTATCAGCATATTTATATTTCCCTTAGTGTCTCTCCATCCCCACAACTCATAGAAAGGTAAACTTCTTAAGGGACAAAAAATATTTTTTCTGGGAAGCAGGACAAGCTGTCACTCATATGTCATGGTGAGGTATGGGTGTTTCCAATAGATTGTTCACAAGAAACACATGGGAAAAATTTTAGTTATTAAAGCGTATTAAACTGTTTAAGAAACATAAAATTGGAACACCAAGTGCCTGTGGATCTTACACTTTTTTTAATGAATGGAACCCATGTTCCTTTCAGTGATTGTGGCTTTACTATCCTGAACCAGGAAGGCTGACCTGCTCCAGGGACAGGGTGGTTCTGGGAACACTGCCTCTTCTGTTTGGTGGGGACAGGCATCTGCAAGATGTGTCCCAGCACACGATCAAAGGCACAGGCTTCATGATAAGATTTGTTTTTTCTTTAAAAATTTTTTTTTGAAAAGGATAGATTCACTGGAGGGCAATGCCTAATTTCTGATGCTTTGGCTGTTTGTGGTTCTCCATTTGAAATCAGACTTTTCTTTGAGGATGTGATATTTAAGAAGAAATCCTCCTCCATCTAGTTTTCTATGGAAGCTTCCCTGGATCATTACAGTGAAATTAGACCAGACAAAGAAACAAAGAGAGGAGCAGATGGGCCCTGCTTTTCAATTTGGGCTCAAGTAGGTCTCAGAAAAGTCAAGAAAAACCTCAAATGTCATCCCCAGAGTACCCGATGATTGCTGCCTGGGGAAAGTGCTCTTTCTCCTGGGGAGGTTATCACATTGGGGAGGTTATCACATTTTAAGGAGCCCTTAGTGGGCCTCAATTTATCTGATTTGGGTTAAGGAAAGCGTTCTAGTTAGGTTTTTCATTACTGTGACCAAAAGCCCTGAAAAGAACAACTTAGAGGAGGAAAAGGTTATTTGGGGCTCACTGTTTGAGAGGTTCAGTCCATATCTGAGCCTGAGTCCATATCTTTGCCAGAACCTCATGGCAAAGAACATGGCAGAGAAAAGAAGCTTAGGGCATGGCCTCAGGAAGCAGAGACAGAGAGAGCTTCACTCACTAGGGACAAGATGGGAACTTCAAAGGCAGGCACCAGTGACCTACCTCCTCAAACCACAGCCTACCTGCCTACTGTGACCAGTTAATCCAGTCAGTGGATCCATCCACTTGTTAATATTCCTATCAGTGGATTAATCCACTGATCAGGTTAAAGCTTCATAATCTCATCACTTCGCCTCTCGCAGTGTCTCACACACAAGCTTGGGGGGACACCTCAGAGCTAACCTGTAACAGAAAGGGGGTGGAGGCCCTAGTGTATATACTAAAGCCCTGACCTCTGCATAGGGCAGTCAGGACACATCAGTGAAAGTGGGCAGTCCCTGTGACACCTGGGGCAGGAGATTCCTGCACTGGACACCAGAAGGGAGGCTCCCCCAGGACCTGTTCAGCAATGCCAGGAAGCCCCAGCCTCACCACATGGGGCCGACCCCTGAGTCTGGAGAAGTGGATTGGGCAGACCCAGTACTGCAAACCCAAGTGATTGCTCATCTTTTGACAAGAGCCCAGTGAATGGAGGACAAGCTGTTGGGGCAAGGAAGGGGATTCCTTGGGAAGTCAGTGAGACCAGGAACAGTGGACCAGCCTCTGGAAAGACCATCTCGACACAAGCTTCCAGCTCCTCGTATCATTGGGGAATGACTGAGGAAACCTGTGACTGGTGATGGATTCGACGTCAGTCTCGAAGGAGGAGGAGAGGGCCAGGGCAGCCTCAGGCCAATCGATCCTATGATCAATGATCCAGGAGAACTGTGTACTCAGGGAGGCACAGGCCCTTTCCAGCAAGGGGCAACCATGAGCGCAGTCACTCAGCTCAGTGCAGATGCAATGCTGGGCTCCTGGAGAGAAGTGTTCCTGTTTTCCTTCTAAAAACACTCCCTCCACCTCCCCTGGGAGAGTAAGGAGCGCTGAGGGCATCTCCCCAGCGGATCCCCCAACATGAAGGCAATTTCAGGAAGAGGAAGACAGCAGCCTGCTTCCTGTGCAGCCCAGCTGGGGAAATAGGAATTGAACCAGCAGAAGAGCAAATAAACAGATACGGTGGTAATAAACAGATCAGAGTATGGAAAACAACCCAGGGGAATGTCTAGTGCGGTGGAGGATGGTATCCGGTTGCAGGACATGGGCTTGGCATGGTCCAGGGGGACCAAAGTGGGCGGCTGGGAGGAGGGGACATTCCAGGTGATGCAGCAGCCAGAAGGGCCAGGGGAAGGGTGTTGGGGGAGGGGAGGAGCAGTATGGACCAGGACGTGACGTATGGAAGCACCAAGAAGGCTGAGGACAGAAGCCGGGAGAGCAGGGGGAAGGCTGGAGGAGAGGAGGGTGGGGAGGAGGCTGAGAGGCAGAGTGTGGGGAAGCTCAGGCCTGGGGACAGTGCAGCTCAGGTGGGCATCCATGAGGAGGCCGGAGAGCAAAGACCAGATGGGAGACGAGGTTTAGAGGAAGCACCAGCAGGCTGTCCTGGCCAGTCTTGCAAATACATGCAAAAGGAAAAGGTAAATGTCCAGGGGGTATCTGGCCTTGGGGTGTCACACGTTTCCGTACCTGGGGACCATTTGACTCTGGGTAGTTGTGTTTGTGAATGAAGACCACACACGTCTCCACAACATTAACCGGTGCCTCGAGCGAGTCATTTTAGTCACAACAACAGGGGCTTCCTTTGAGGTTCAGAGAGTCTGAAACCTAGAAATTTTAAAATTCACTGGGATGGAGGCTAGTGGGGAGAGGGTGGGAAGAAGGTCAAATGGAAGAAAGCAAAGTAATATAGTATGATTTCATCTTTCCGGTGTCTCTTCTTGTCTCTTCTGATTCAATCAGTGGCTTATGTGTGAAGTCCGTTATAAAAATATTAATAGATCTGTACTTTTTTTTTTCCCCACTTTACTTTTCTGGAAAGATCTATTTTAAGGAAGCTTCCAAGTCCAGAAGAAGCTAGTCATTTCTTAATCCACCAGCAGGTGCAGTTTAAGCAGCTGCAGAGAGAAAGAGAAAGAGTTTCCACAGTGCCCCGCCAGCCAGGTCTGCTGTGATCCAGTGGAGAACACGCTGTGGACCATCACCAAGTCTTTTTCCAGTCCCTCCTTGCTGTTTATTCTCTCTGTGGAACATGAAATTACTCACTTCTAACTCCATCAAGAGTCCTTCAGGGGTTTCCAGGGAAATAGCATTCCCCAATAAATGTGGAGATTGATCCAAACCACCTTCATCTTGTTTGGTATTTATCCATTGTGACCAGCTGAATAATGGTCCCCCAAACCCAAGGTAGGTTCATGTCCTAATACCTAGCGCCTGTGACCATGTCACCTTCCATAACAAAACTTCCCTTGCAGATGCAGTTAACGGAAGGATTTTGAGATGGAAGGATTCTTTTGGATTATCCAAGTGAGCCTGATGTATCACCAGGATCCTTGTAAAGAAGGACGCAGATGAGTTAAAGCTGAGGTTAGGAGACATTCATGCTGCCCTCAGCCACTAAGCATGTGGTAGTCAGTTGCAGCAGCCATGGGAAATGAAGATGCAGGAGAGGAACGCTGAACAAAGTGTTCTCCTGGATTACCTTGATCTGAGTCATTCTAGATTCCTCTCCTTGGTGCATCTGGGTTGATATAGACACTCAGTTAAATTGTTACATAATGATATCCTTTTTTTCTTAAGAAAGTGAGAGGATTTAGCTGAGTTCTCTTGTTTAGAATGGGCCTGGAATTAGCATCTAAAATTATCATTTACCTGGTTGGCCGTAATGTCTGGAAATAATGACACTACTATTTTATCTTGTAATGGAACACGGATCCACTGCTGAATGTACAACTGCCTCTGTTTCCACTTCACAGAATTTCATTACTGGCTGAGGCACGGCTGCCCTATAGCTATGGAAACAGGTCTGAGGGCCGCTGATGAATGGTTATCACTTTGATGAGTCAATAAATTATATGTTAGTCCTAAGGCATTGATTAGACTTCAGTGGCTTCCATTGCTTTGGTTAACTGATTGGAAACCTGAAGTGAAATTCATTTATTCCTTGCACACATATTCACGGAATGCTTGAGCACAGTGCTGCAGGCCCTGGGGAGTCGAGAATGGGCAAATTAGCTCCGATTCCTGATGCAGGAAGCTCTAGTCCACAGGAGAGTGACAGCCGGCTCACAGAGTGCTTGGCAGTTGAGTGGAGAGGGGCGAGGGGCTGGGATGGGGGCCTGAAATCTCCCCAGTGATCTGCAGGTCGCACTGGGATCTGAGGCAATGCAGAGGCTGAGCTGCAGCCAAGGAAGCCTGCACCCCACCGGCAACGGGCCCCCCAGGCAGCCGGGTAGAGGAAGCAGGCGGGGCTTGCTGGAACTGTGGGTGGGCTCCTCTTGGGGCAAGAGGGCCCCTCTTAGGTCTGGCAGGCGTTCCTGGCCATCGTAGGAGCAAGGAGCGGGCCTTAGGCTGTGTGCCCAGGAGCCGAGCCTGAGCGGGGTTCCTATGAATGTGCCTTGATGAGGAAGAGCTCCTGAGGCCGGTGAAGAGGCCTGGAAGGGAGACAGGGCATGGTCTCAGCCCAGGTCACAGAACGCCGGGGGCCACGCACAGCACCCCACCTGTCTTCCCCTGCATCACGGCTCTCCGCTGCCATCATCTCCACCATGCTGCACATGGGAGTGTGAGTTTGAGTGGATATGCATACAAGTGCCTGTGAGTGTGAGTGTGAGTCAGTGTGTGAGCACATGAGCACCTGTGAACATGCACATGTGTATCTGTGATAGTCCGTGTGAACACATGAGTGCATGTGAACACACAGAAGAGTACATGTGAACATGTGTGTACAGATGCGTGGGAGTGTGTGAATATATGAACATGTGTGATGGTACATGTGAGCGTGTGGGTGTGTAGGTGTTTGTATGGGGTATGCCTGTGTGAGGGTGGTTGTGTGTGTGAATGTATCCGGGTGAATGTACATGTGTGTCAAGCACGTGTAGGCATGCAACACAGATGTGTGCAAGTGTGTGTAAATCCCTGTGTGCGATCTAAGTGCACTTGGTCATTGCTTCCATGACAGCTGGGACTCCTGTTTCTGGCCATGGCAGGTCCTCAGCTCCTGGACGGGCACAATTCCTTTATGCCCTCAGTACTCAACACTGGTGAGAATTATGAATGGACAGGAGGGGAGCCCCCCATCTTCCCACCCTCCTATCCCACTCCCATCCCTGGTTACCACTGTACTACTCTCTGCTTCCATGAATTTGCCTTTTTTAGATTCCACAGATGAGTGAGATGATGTGGTATGTCTTCATCTACCTGGTTTATTTCACTTCATATATCTTTCAGGTCCATCCCTATTGTTGCAAGGTCTTTTTCTATACCAAGTTCTTCACTTGAGGTACCATTGGGGCTCACCTGAGCCTTCCCCTTTTCCACAATGAAGGCTTTCTGCTCCTTGGTCTGCCTGTGAGTTTCTGCTAAACAAAAGCAATGATGGATGGCTGCTTGCAAACTCTGAATTAGTACAGTCTGCTACATTTGGGTAGACTTCATTCACTGCCACTATATTTTTACAATATTATATTCACTTGCAATCATTTTGGGTTTTTGTTTTGATAATCACTCTCCAAGAGTGACGTGAGCATATCAGGGGTGATCTGGGCATCCATTGCACCAACATGGATGTGATATCCATACGTGTAGGGTGTGCCAGGCTAGCTCAGGTGCAGTAAAGAGCCAACAGAGTCAATACCCAGATCCTGGGAGTTGGGTAAAAGCAGGCTTGTGACGAGCAACCTGCAAACTCGTGTATTGCAGGAGAAATCATACATTTTATAGCCTTTTAACCCAATCACAATGTGCCACAGGGATCAGACCACCAGGCCCCTATGCAAGTTCCCTTGGTAACACTAGGTAAATTTGGGGACAGTTGTTTACTTTCCTAAGTGACCAGAGCAGAATGCTCCTCTCCATAGGTGTTCCTGACGGGCGTGAACATGCGAAGGTTTTCCTTACACACTTGAGACATTCACAGCTGCTAGCCAAGACTTAGGATTTCTCCCAAAACATACTGAGTGTCCATGTTGATTTATGGCATTGCCCCTACAGAAAGGTCAAAAGGCTGAGTAGTAGACACTAGAGATTGCACACTGCACATGGTGATACAGGTATACCCACAGTGGACACCTGCCACCTGATGGGTGACACCATATCTACTTTCCCTTTCTGGCATCACTGGGAGCCATGAAGTAAAGGTGGGAGAGACCCAAGATGTAGGAGCCTGGGTCCCTGAGTCACTGTATGGAGGAGATCCACCTGCCAATCAGCAGCAATCTTATTTCACATGAGTGCAAAGTCAGCTCGAAAGAGAGGCTTGTTAACCATGAGGTTCTGGGGTTTTATCCATTGTAGCAGCTTCCAGTACCTAAACTTATACTCCAAAATCCAATAAAGATGGACAGTAGCCAATAGGGCTGAGTTTACATAAACCACAATGTTACTGGGAGGATGAGCAGTTATTCTTCTGTGAAACCAACATCAGGAGCTGAAGATAGATCCCCAGGGGAAGTCATCAGGGTAGAGAGATGTATGCACAGACTTGAGGTGTGAGGAGGCTGGGGTGTTTGAGAAACAGAAAGGAAGCTGGCAGAGAAGAACGCAGAGATGCTGAGGTCCAGGCGATGCACTGTCCATCACAGGGGACTGTGTAGGACAAAGGCAAAGTAGATTTAATCCAAATGCAAAGGAAGTCCAGTGGAAAGTGAATTGGTGGAATAACGTGGCTTGACCTATGTTTGTAAAGGTGCAGGTGGAATATGGTTGAGGAGAGCAGAGGATGGGAAGCAGGAGGTTCAAGGGGAGATGGGGCCTGTCCAGATCTCAGACATGGAGGGATTGGAAGGCAGCCTATGAAACTGGCCGGCGGATTTCACTTAGGGTGGAGAAGAACCAAGGTGGGACCGTCACAGCCAACTGAGGACCTGAAAGAGAAGAATTTCCACTGAGAGAATAAATCCGGGTTGGAGGGATGTGTCATTCTTGGCCAGGAAACAAAGCTTTCAAGTTATTAATATCCTTGGATCAGCATAGTTATGGGACAGGCATTCTCTGTATTTATTTTATTGGAATTAAAATCCAGAAACATTGTCTATAAAACTAGCCCTGAGGCAGCAGCCTCCTTCTCTGAACCCAATATTGGCAAATTAGTTTCTGCAAAACAACATCACCTGTCACATTAAATTAATGGGGCTTATTTGAATTGTATTTGGTTGGTGGTTTTATAGCACTTAATCTGAAAATTATTTCGGTTTTATAGTTGAATCAAAGCTGTAAAAATGTATAAAATTTATACCTCATTTTACCATGTACATATTTAAGTCACATTACAATCCAAATGATTAAGTTAAGAGGAGATATGTGATTTTTTTTTCTTTTGAAAGGGATGCAGGATTTGTTTAGTTTGGGCGAACACTGCCTTAGGGTCCTACTGAAGTGCCGTTGTGGGTACACAGAGTTGGCTCCATTAGTCTCTGGGTGTGTGGAGGAAACAGGGTTCTGCTGAAGGATACTGGTTCCCGCCCTGGTCCCCTGGGATGTGCTGTGACAGTTTGTAAGATGTCCTCGCCCTTAAGAGCAGTGGTTCCTGCTCTGGCCATACTTGGTCTTCACCTGTGAGTTTCCTGCCCAGGTGATTAGAGGATGTAGTCCGGGTGGGGACACAGATGAATTGAGCAAAACTCACCAGCTCCCAGACACAGATGAAGATCATGTCTCATTTTATATCAGGGGATCAAAGCCACAGGAGACCACCCACCTAATCAGAGGGAAAGCCCCAATCCTCTTGGAAGGATGAAGGCTCATCTTCTTGACCGCCTGGTCTCTCTGCTGTGTATATTTCTACTGAAGAAGAAAAACAAAACAAAACAAAACAAGAAAGAAATGACAACATAAAGAATTTTAAAATAGTCAGGAGATAGGTCATTCACCTTCCTGCCTTTAAAAACAATTTCTTGTATTAGATTCCAGAGCAGAGTGGTTCCCTCTGAATGAATCATATCACTGAGAGGTCAGTAAAGCCGGTGGGGTGGGGGACACCCTCCCTCTTCTAGGCCTGGAATCACTTCCTTCCACAGCCAGAAATGATAGGATGGGGTCAATCCTGTGCAAAGGGTGGTTGATGCCTCTGGAGGCATGTTCACTGCATCTCTGTGCCTCCTGTCCGGGGCCAGGGCTTCCCTGCACACAGCATCTCTTCCATGTCACCTGTTTGTGAAATCAGATGATAAGTCTCCCAATCATCTGTCTTGTTGTGCCTTCACTCTCATTTTTCCTAAAACCATCATGCCCTTGTACTGGGGTCCACTCAGAACATCATACCTCTTTCTGGATGTATCCTGGGCCAGTGCTTGTACACAGTAAGCACCTAGCAGATGTCAGTGCATCAGACACCAAACCTCTTCAGGTTCATTTTTTTCCTGGGTAAGGGGGAATCTCTGCCTTGGTTTTTATTCTGTGAGTCAGCTCAGCATCGTTTGTCTGGGTGAAGGTTGACTGATTTAGAGGAGGTGAGAACAACCAGCATTGCTGGAGAAGCCTAAAGTGGGTGCAGGGGACTGCTCTGCTCCTACCTGACTGTGGGTGTCATTTGGTGTAGACTCCCCTTAAAACAGAACCTGAGACAAGGGTGTGTTTGCAAGGAGTTTTTTTGGGAAGTGTTTTCAGGAGTGAATGGAGAGCTTTGCAGGGGGTGTATATTATCAAGGTGACCCCCCAGGGAGTCAGGAGCTTGATTCCATGGGAAGACGTCTCAGAGAGTTCCTGAGGTTGGCCAGGGAGGCTTATCTACTCCTCCGGGACCATTAGTTCCTTGTACTCTGGCTGTACCCATAGGGACCTAGAGGACTTCCTGCATCAGACGTGGGTCAGGGAAGTGAGAGATGTAGAGAGCTCAGGCAGAACCTTTCCTCACCCGGAGGCTCTGAGCTCTCTGGTTATGACCACTGCAGCTTTAGTTAAGGGTGGAGATATTGGCCCGAGGTTACTCAGGACACCTGCCAACCAGCCACTGAGATTTTAGGGAGGATTATTAACATCTCCTACCTTTCCTTTTAGAATCTACCCCACAGCTGGTTGGATAGACCATCCTCAGAGCTGGGGCTTTCAAGATGAGGACCAGCAGGACCAGCAGCTTCGGCCCCTGGCCCCATGCAGAACTACCCAGGGAAGAAAGCTGTGTTTAGACAAGTTCTCCAGGGATTTCCATGCACGCAACATCTTCAGAACCACTGACCCAGAATTTCCTCCATTTTCTCCTTCTGTTCAGTCTGTGAGCACATATTTATCGAATGTCAACCATGAGAGAAGCTCTGAGCTGGGCTGCAGAGAGAAAGAGTCCTTGTCCTTGCAGCTCCCTGGCCTCTGGGAGGGCAGGAAGTGCCTGCCTGTTGCTGTGCAGGGTCAGGGTGTGAATGAGGAGTGCCCGTGCTGGTGGAGCAGTGTGCAGGCCAGGGTACACTTCCTGCGACTGTGCACAGCAGGTGTCCGATAGGAGTGTGCTGCCGGTCCTTCGTTTACCTTCCTAACAGCTCTGCAGAGTGGCCCACAGACACCTTCCAGAACTTGCTTTTTTCATGTAGGGGCCGCATGGCAGTCTCAGGAGGAGGAGATACCTGAGTGGAGCTTTAGAGGCTGAAGAAAAGTGATCAGATCAATGAAGGACTGGAGGCAAGAGCTCTGGAGGTGGGCGACCACCAGTGCTTTGTAGAATCACTCACTACCTATGTTAGTTTTCGTCACTGTGACTGAAATACCTGACAAGAACTACTCAGAGGGGGAGAAGTTTGTTTGGGTTCACAGTTTCAGAGGTTCAGTTCATGGTTGGCCAATTCCCATGCAGAAACGTCATGGTGGAAGGGTATGCCGGAGGAAGGCTTCCCAGTCATGGCAGGCAGTAAGCAGAGAGAGAATGCCAAGGACAAGATATAATTCCCATCCCCAGTGACCTACCTCCTCCAGCTATGCCCACCTACCTACAGTTGCCACCGAGTAGTCCATTGAATTAAAATTAATCCATCAAATGGATTAATCTCTTGATGAGGTTATACCTCTTGTAATCCAGTCTTTTCACCTCTGAACATTGCTGCATTACCTAATACATGAGATTCTGGGTGGACATTCCTTGATCCAAACCATTCCACTACCCAATGACCAGAGGCATTCACAGGAACTTGGCATAAACATAGAATGACCTATCCTGTGTCCAGTCATTGCAAGTTGGCCATTCTTAGGGAAGTGAGTTTGCCCTGATGGATTACAAACATACATGGAACACTTAGGATTGATGTGACCCAAGATCAGCTCTTACAGCCTTAGGAACTCAAAAGCATCTGGTCGTTCAACAGCTTTGATAATGGGACAGAGAGCTGGAGAGAGGGCAGCTCCAGGGAGGGAGAGGATGAACTTGGCTTTGCACATTTGTTGGATGCACCAAAGGTCTATCTAAAGAAAAATAGCAAATTTTTTTCCAGCAAATTTCCACACCCGGGCATTTCATACCTAGATGAACGAGAGCGATTCTGCTGATACCAATTGGGGCATGTGTTATGCAAAAGATGTGTGCACAGGGCTCCAGGGGTTGGTAGAGCTGGTTAAATCTCAGGAGGAAGAAGTGAGGGAGGCCACAGTGGAGGACAAGGCAGTATAGATGGTCCCCACCTACGAGAGTTCAACTTAAATGTTCTGACTTTATGGTGTGTGAAAGTAATATGCATTCAGTAGAAACCTTACTTCCAATTTTGAATTTTGATCTTACCCTGGGCTGGTGATGTGGGGTATGATCTCTGGTGATGCTGAGCGGTAGCAGTGAGCCATATCTCCCAGCCAGCCTCGAGATCGTGATGGGGAACCACCAACATTCTCTGGTGTACTGCAGTGCTAAGCCAGCAAGTTCTGCAGATTAGGTGTAGTCACTGCATTTTCAACTTGTGTTATCTTCAAATGTGATGGGTTTATTGGGACTTCACACCATTCTGTGTTGAGGAAAATCTGTATTTGGCTTAGTCAGAGTGAAAGGCCTTGTTGGAGTAATGTCAGCTCTTACAGAGGGAGGATTAGGAAGTTTGAGACTCCCACTCCTCCACAGAGGCACTGAATACACAACAGTATACACACCAGAGCAGTTTTGCTGAGCTCTAGAAACCAGTTAAGAATCTGCATTAACCAAGGGAGTCCCCAACCATGGAAAAGCACTCTCAAAGCAGTAGGCAATTTCTAGGCATTTTCGCTCTCTTCTGCTCCATCCTCTCCCTCCTGCAACCTGGCCCAGTTTGAAGGAAGCTTACCTGTTCTTGGTTCCTCCCTTGGAATATAAGAGAAAGAATAGGACTTGCTTGGAAAGTCAGGGTTTGCCTGGGGACTACCTGTGGGTTTTGTCTAACCTAACTAGGAGCATTCATGGGAATGGTGTTGTGGTTTGGATTTGGGGATGGGGGTCCTCCCAAGTAGAGCTGGGTACTGTGGCATGCTGGAGCTGTGGGGGTCTGGGGGAAGAGACTATGGGCAAAAAGACCACAGAACACCTTGAGTCCGCAAAAGGAACAGAAATGAGGGGAGAAATTGAAGAACTCCTCATAGAAACAGTGTACAAATATGTATACATGCACTCAATATCATAGCACCAAAATATGCAAAGCAAACATCAAGAGATCTGAAGGCAAAATTAGCCATACAAGAACAGGAGGGGCTTCAATACCCCACTTTTAACAATGGGCAGATCATCCAGTCAGAAAACCAGTGAAGAAACCGTGGAGTTGAACTACACTGTAGGTTAAGTCTGCCTAGCAGACATGTCCGGAACGTTCCATCCCATAGCGTTTTGCTCAAGCACACAGGGCACATGCTGTGGGTCAGATCATATGTTAGATCACAAAACATGTCTTAGAACATTCAAGAAGACTGGAATCATATCAAGGATCTTTTCTAGCCACAATGGTATGAAGCTAGAAGTCAATAACAGGAAAAATGGTATATTTGCAAACATGCAGGAATAAACAATATGCTTATGGTCGCCAAAGGGTCAAAGAATAAATCAAAAGGGATTCAAGAAACATTTTGAAGCAAGTAAACATGGAAATAAAATACACCAAAACATTTGGAATGCAGCCAAAGCAGTATTAAGAGGGGCAGTGTTAACACCTACATTAAGAAAAAATCTCAAAGAGACCACCTAACATTACACCTCACACCTAGACAAAGAATAGACTAAGATCAAATTCAGTAGAAGAAAGTGACAAAGGTTAGAAAAGAAATGAATGAAATAGAGAATAGAAAAATAGAAAAGATCAGAGAAGCTAGAAGTTGGTTTTGTGAAAAGATAAACAAAATTGAAAAATAGACTAATTATGAAAGAGAGAAGTCTCAAAATCAGACATGAATGAGGCAGTATTGCAAATGATAACCACAGAAATGCCACATATCATAAGAAACCACTTTCAACAGTTATATGCCAGTAAGTTGAATGACCCAGGAGAAATGCACAAATTCCTAGAAGCATGTATCTTACCAAGACTGAATTATGAAGAAATGTGAAATCTGAACAGACTAATAAGAACGCTGAATTCTTATGTGATTGAATCATTGAACACATTGAATCTCAACAAAGAGAGGTCCAGGACCTGATGGCTTTACTAGTGAATTCTAACAAACATTTAAAGAAAAATATAACACTAATTCTTCTCAAACTCTTACAGAAAATTAAATAGGAGGAGGCACTTTCAAACTCATTACCCTGACCTAAGAGTAATAAGTCAGGGTAATAAGGAAACTGCAGATATATCCCTGATGAATATCGATGCAAAAATCCTCAACAAAATAACAAACAGAATTCAACAGTTCATCGATATTATTACCTATTGTGACCAAGTGGGATTTGTTCCTGGAATGCAAAGATGATTTCCATACATAAGTCTCTATGAAATACAATACAACCGTTCCTCAAACAATTAAAAATAACACTAACATATGCTCCAGCAATTCCACTTCTGAGTGTTCACCTCAAAGAATTAAAAGTAGAGTATCAAAGAAAAGATATACTCAAGTTCTTAGCAGGATTATTTGTATTAGCTCAAAACCGGAAGCGCCCCGCTGAACTCCAGCGTCCATGGATAAATGACTGAATAAACACAACGTGGTGTATACAGATGGTGGAATATTATTCAACTTTAGAAAGGAAGGAGATTCTGACACATGCTCCAGATGGATGAAACTTGAAGACACCATTCTAAATAAGCCAGTCACAAAGGAACCCATGGAATATGATTCCATTTATGGCAGGTACCTAGAGTGGTTGTCAAATTCCTAGAGACAGAAAGCAGAGTGGCAGTGGGTGAGGGTCAGGAAGAAGATGGGATGGAAGGCATTTCTGTTTTGCAAGATGAGAATAATTCTGGAGGTTGACAGCAGTGATGGCTGAACAACATTTGCTTAATGCCACTAAACTATATATGCTAATCAAGGAATAAGACAGTAAAGTTTTTTTGTCAAATATATTTTGCCATAACTAAAAAAAAAAAAAAAAATCAAGGGCCATGAAAACTTATGAAAGAGGCAACAAAGGGGCCTCCAGAACCCAAGGGGGAGGGTGGCCTGTCCACAGGACCATTGGAATGGTATTTCTGCGTGTGTACCAAATGTGAATTGGAGGGAGATCGGAATCAGTGTAGAGGTCAGTGGTTCTCAAACATCCAGGTGCATCAGATCCGCTGCGGAGTTTGTTAGACGCAGTACATCCCAGCAACTGTCATCCGGTGGGTCAAGGGAGGGTCAGAGTATGTGGGTTTCTAATAACTCATGCATGATGCTGAAGCTGCTGGTCCAAGGACCCTGATTGAGGAGGACTGGTTTATGGAAATGCAGGGGGTTATCAAGAAAGCAGCCATCCCATGGCCAGGAGGGGGATGCCCGTGAACCTAGTGGGGGATCTGGACACCTGGTAGGGACTATTTATGCTCATGTTTACAAGAATCCCCATGAGGCGAATATACTCCCTGCTCACAAAAAGAACATTATTGCATAAACAACCCCAAATGACCCATTTCCTGGACGCCCCCTCCTTGCCCCAGGTTCAGCAACCACCTGGCCACTCTGAGAGAAGTTCTTCTACTTTATGGCCTGCTTTTATGGGCCTGGCGATAGCGGTTCCATCCTTGGTGATTGCGTTCTCGTCTGTCACGTGACCTGGCAAGATCGTGGTCTGCACCCTTCCGGCCTTCTGCCTTTGATGCCTCTTATCCAGCAGCACAGGGTTAATAATTCTCCAGGGCAGAAGCCAGGAATTGCGGCCCAGGGAGGGCTGCATGCAGGCTGGACAATTCCCTAAGCGTGGAGGAAAGCTCCAGGAGACATCTGGCTCTGGCAGGGTTTCTGGGAGATGTTGTTTCCTTCTTTCCTGGAAAAACGTCCTGATTCCAACGAGCTCTGCAGCTGCTGGGAAGATAGCAGACTGTGCCCGGGGCTCATTCACCTGGATTAGGTATTGGGAAGTTGGAACCTGAGGGCTGGTCCAACCCCACTGGGACCTGGCCCCCCATGTCTCCTCTGAGCATCTACAAGGTGGAGTTTGGGGCCTTCTGATCCAGCAGCATCTGTGTGGCCCCTGTTCCCTTAGGCCTTCCACGTTGGGAAGGTGGAGAAAATAAATGAGATCATCCTGCCAGGAGCTGATGGTAGATATGGGAGCATCCTGAGAGCAGAGCCCACTGCCTCTTGGCTGGACAACCAGCACCTAAGAATTCACCCATGAGCTGCTGGGGCCAGACAGCTCCTCCTTTCTGGTTCATTCTTGCTCTCTCCAGGCTGCCCTGGCTACTTGAAGCTGCAGGCCCCAGAGCCACAGCTCCAGGGAACATCCTTCTTATTCTTTGAAGGCCCCTGCAATACATGTCCCCACGGGGCCCTCTGTTGAATGTGGGTTCCAGGGAGGCTGCTGAGTGCTTGGCTGAGGCAGCTGGTGAGCAGAATTGGCTCCAGGAAGCATTGTGGTCCCAGGAGTCACTTGCTGGAAGCTGCTTTCTTTATCAGAGCAGCACTCGCTCTCTAGGAAGTGGTAAGGCCTGGCTCACTGTAGATAATCATGAAATGTCTATGAGCACCACCATGGCGCCATGTCCTCCAAGTCCACGTGAAGCTAAGGGACGTCTCTGTGGCCTGCAAGGATATGGTGGTCTTGTTTCCTCTCAGGAGAGCCTGGAGGTGCCCCTTATGCTAGATAAGATGGGAGCCGAGCAAGGGTGAGGAGGAGGAGCACGGCTTAGCTTCACAGGGAAGCTTCACAGCTCCACTCCTGGTAGAGGCTGGAAACCAATATTCATTTCATTCGGACAACTTCTAACCTTGGTAACATTGGTTCAGGGAAGCTGGCCTGGGTAGACATTGACTTGGTAAAGAATGGATTTTTCCAGCCTGTATGGACTAAAAGGGATGAAATACAGATATGGCCCTAGAAACTGCTGACTCTGGGAATGGGAACTGGATGACATACCACGGGAGGAGGACTAGGGTGTCCTTGTCCCCAAACACACAAGTCTCCATACACATAAAGAGGAGTAGCTGCCTGAACAGCACATGGCCTCTGTATTGTGACAGATGGCACCTGACTGTTCTCAGTGTCTTCCATTGAGGTATCATGTAGTGGTCCCACCTCTGGACAGACCTGAGAGAGAGTGGGGGGCTGGCGTTAGGGACCATCTGCAGTGCCCAGGAGGAGCTTCCATGCTAACTGACTGAGGATGTTCCAATAGGGCAGAGAAGCAGCCCCACCCCGCTCTCTGCCCTGTGCCTCTCCACTGCCATGCAGGCTGAGTGAGCACAGAGGGAGGTGTAAGGTACAAGGAGGGTAGTTGCTGGAGACAGAACGTGCACATTCAGGCTTCTGTCTTCATTAAGTACCTAAATATGTCCTTGAAATAGAAAGAAAACACATTAAAATCTCAGCTTTATATTTATGAAAAGCAAAGAAATTAAATCACTGGGAACAATATTTAAACGCACATATGTGTAAATACAGTTAGCTGTCCATATCCTTAGGTTCCTCATCTGCAGACTCAACTGACTGGATTGAAACTATTAGGAAAGAACACTGTGTCTACAATTGAACATGTACAGACTTTTCCCTAAATACAGCATAACAACTATTTACATGGCACTTTTGTTGCATTAAGTATAAGTACTCTAGAAATGATTTAAAATACGAAAAATGTGTAGGTTCCATGCAAATACTAGGCCATTTTATATTATGAATTTGAGCATTTCTGAAGTTTGGAATCTGAGAGGGTTCCAGAAACAATCCATTGCTGATCTTGAAAGATGACTGTATTCAAATTTTTGTGGAAATATATTTCCAAAGAGCATATAGCTGGAGAATGCTCCATATCTGAATTCTGAATGCATGACCTCTACTTTCATTTAGGGAGAATATCATCTGAATTATAAACCAAGCCATGAAAAGTTTAGATATGTATGATGCTTTTAGGAGACTGAGTAAATCTGCCATTTTCATTTGGAATTTCACAGTTGGATCTTTTTTAAGGACCATTTTGTAAGTAAATCTTGAGTTTTGAAACCAACTGTGTATTTATTTTTCAAGGAGTGATCACTCACCTTTGAATGGAAGCAGAAGTCACAAGCTCATGTGTTTCCATGTCTCTGCCTGGAGAACCTGCTATTTGTGACACTATACCACCATCTTTCCTGGTGATTCAACAGTTAAAAGATTCCTTTCTAAATAGTATTCCCAAGTAAGTGATCAAGACCTGTTTGGGGAATGGCAGATAAGAGAAATTAAGATAAACACACTGACAGGAAATAGCCCGGGAGTTCAACAGGAAGAATCCAGTCTAGCTATTAAAAGGGGTGTGTGGCTTCCTTTGTTGGAACCCAAGGACAAAGCCAATGAGAGTCAGGTTGTGATGGCCTGGAATGCAGCCCCCTGCTTTGGGTGGCTACCTAGAGGAGGGTCAGTTTGTACTCCCAACTCCCTGCACAAAATCCCACAGCTGAACTTAGCAAATAGCTTGTCCATGTTTACTAGTCTCTATTCACTTGGTTTTCAGAAGGGAGTACACCCTGGTCAGCTGCAGGACTCTGCAGCACCAATACTCAATGCCCATTTCTTCTGGCTCACACAACTTCAGTTAGATGCCTCTTCTGCTGTTTGCAGGGGAGGGGGTCAGCCTACTTTAAAAGCAATGGAGTTGTGAGCATTCTTCTTTCCAGCTAGACTTAGCAGGGCTTCTCTGTGTGGGGCGCCTGAGTTTCAGGTGAAGAAATGCCTCGTGAGAAAGATGGTCCTGATGTTCATTTCCAATGGGCAAATGAAGGGCATCACTATGGTTAGGATTATGATATCCCTGGGGTTGGTTCCCATGGCAACAGGGGAGGTTCCATGCCTCTAGCCAGTGGAGAGGAGATGCCTGGAGACATGGATAATATTAATTATTGCCACCACACAATTGGAGACTTGAGCCGGGCCTCATTCACGCCCCTTTTCCTTGATTTCTCGCCATCAAAGAAGGGTGACATTGGTTGGGGATTTATCGATGGAGAAGGATACAGGCTCAGCCTCACCTAAACAGGAGGCATCCATGATTGGCAGAGATGCCAGGGACTGAAAGGCCAGCCTTAGACAGTGGAAAGGGATTGAGGGCTGAACTCACTGACTGGGCTTGTGTCTGGATCCACTGGACCCACTAGTTTATGGTCATTTGCTGGCTCTGCATCTGCGAAGTGCAGGGGTGAGGGAGGGAAGGAAGCTTGGTCTGAAGGACCTTGCGTCGATTTTGGGTCCTGGATCTACCCAGGGGTGGAGGATCAGCCTTGCTGGCCTTTTCATGGAGGAGTCCACTGAAGATTTGTCGTCCTTCAGGACCACACACACAAGGGAAAGGAAAAGAGCATCAGCCAGGCCATTCAAGAAAGACAAATGTTTCCAAAGGCTGAATCTGAAGGAATCAATTTCATGAAATATGGCCAGCTAGTTTTGCAAGTTAGTGGGGTTAGGGACTTTTTTCTTTCTGGCAAAGACAAAACACACTAGGGCAGAAGTTCTGAAGGAGTAGGGGTGGGGGGTAGGGAGAATTTTGCCCCCAGAGAACATTTGGCAAAGTCTGGAGACACTTTAGGAGGAAGGATGGAGGCCAAGCAGGCTGATAAATGTCCTACAAGCCATAGAATGGCTTCCACAACAAAGAACTATCTGACCTCAAGTGTCCATGGTGCTGAGGTTGAGAAACCCGTCCTAGAGCCCCCAGTCAGGGGGCTGGTCCCACTTAGTGACTGGGCGATTTTCCATGTGGCTAGGCCCCAAGCCAACGGTTTCAAAGAGGAGAGCTTTTGGGTCCCACCCAAATGGTGGGGTTTGCCACTGGCCACAGCTGCCTCCCCTCCTCCTGCAGCTCCCTAGGCCATCGAAGGTTTGACTCCAAGCACTACGTCCAGAGATCCATGTTCATTGGGTTGAGTCTGACCCAGGTGGGTGTGAGGTTCTACCTGGGAGTCTCCACTCCAGTGGGCACCTGGAAATAGTGACTCTTTTAGGAGAAGACAGAGTGGACCATTGGTGGCTCAAGAGCTCAGAACTTGATGACTTGGGACAATGTGCTAGATCTCAGGATTACTGTGGGCCAGGGACTCAGGCAGCACTTGGCTGGGCAATTCAGGTAGCTTGGAGCAGATCAACATGGTGGCATTCGGTGGAATAGTGGGCAACCTGGTAGTGCAGGCTAACTTTGTTTCTGTGTCTGATACATGGGTGTGGGTGGCCGCAGGCTGGACCTGACTAAGAATAGAACTCAGGACTTTGATGCGGTGTCTGAGGGTGACTGACTCCCTCGTGGAACTTCAGGGTCCTTTGGGAGGCCTCATGAGAAGAAAGAGGACAGCCACTACCTAATGCCTTGGCCCAGAAGTTGGCATTGTGTCCTGCCATTTGTGGTAAAGCCAAGGTAAAGACAGAGCCATGCAGACTTAGGGGGGGGGACACAGAGACCCCCTGTCTTTGATGGGAATGTGTGAAGAAGGACCAGCACCGTCTTCCACTGCTCTCCACCTCCCAGAGAACACACAGCCTGCACATTCTGGGGAAGTAAAGCCCAGGGATGAAGCCAAGTGTACTTCCTTCTTGTCCCAGGATAACCGAGGGACAAGGGGATCAGTGCAGAGTTCAGCAGATTAGAAATTTCCTGCTGATGTAGACGGGGTGCTCAGCTTGGCAGCAGGTGCCTTTCCACGGCCAGGGGATGCTCACCTTCTCCTCATCCCTTGCTAGGCCATCCACCCCTCACCCCCCACCAGTGGAGGACTTCCCTGGCTCTACACCGCAACCAGCAAAGCAGCCTGGCCCCCACATCCCCAGCAGCATTGCTCCAGGGCCAAGACTGGGTCTGTCCAGTGCTGACTGGACCCCACTGTTGTGCTCCAGCCCACGGAGGCTGCCCAAGAGCCCACACCCGGGGTGTCCATTTCCTGCTCCTGTGCGGTTTCCTTGGCAAACTTACAGGGACTGTGGTGGGCCAAAAGGGGAAGCTGTTTGTGGTGGAGACAGGCCCAGGAGGGTGGGGTTTGCTTTCACCTGAATTGTTTTGGTGTGAATGTAGGTGAGAGCGCGTGCCTCCTCTTTAGCACCGCCCGTGTGTTGGATGTGTGTGGCTGAGTTAGGCGCATGACACAGTGGGTGCCTGGTGCCCATCTCCCTCTGGGGCCTGGCAGCTGCTGGAGCTTCCACTCAGGGCCCTATGCCTGCTCTCACTTCTCACTTGCTGTCTTCCTCCCCGTGACCATGCCCTCGATCTTGGGGGTAAGCACATTTCTGATCACCGAAACCACTACCCATTTGCTGTTCCCTTGGAGGTCGCAGGCAAAGGAAGCGGCAGAGACATAAGGACTCCTGTAGGACCAGCCATATGGCCCAGAGTTAGCATAAATGGAGACTGAGCTGCGGTGCCTGCGGATGGCTGGAAGGAGGACATTCCTTTAGGAGAGTTGTCATTTCAAACTGTGATCATGGTAATGACTTCAAGTGCCATGTGTGTAGGAAATCCTTGATACATTTCTGCAATTAAAAAAAAAAAAACTGTCTCACACTTCCCTTGATAATCACATTTTAGAGTAACCATCTCTGCTGGTAGTTCAACTTCATTCCTGTGACATTTGGTCCAAGAATTGTGCACTGCATAGGTCAAAACTTGTGAAAAAAAAAAAAAAAAGTCCCTTTCCCTACTTTCCCTTGTCCTATGTCTTAGTTCATTTTATATCTATGACAAAATTCCTAAGGTGGGTACTTTATAAAGAAAAGATATTTATTTTGGCTCCCGACATGGAGCAGGGACAGTTCAAGATCACAGCACCAGCATCCACCTGGCTTCGGGTGAGGCCCCATGTTGTATCACAACAGTTCAAAAAGGCAAAAGGGGAAGTGGGTGTATTTCAAAAAGGAGGCTCGTGTGCAAGAGAGGCTGAAGGGAGGCTGACTGGCACCCACTCTTGAGACCTAACCCGCTTCTGAGAGACCTCAGTCATTCCCCTGAGACCTAAACCAGTCTCAAGAGAACGGACCCCATCTCCTGGGAAAGGCATTAATCCACCGTGACCGTGAAGCTCTCGGGGCCTGGTCATCCCTTAAAGGTCCCACCAGGTCCCACTTCTCGGTGGCCTGAGCCCTGGAGGGGATATTCAGACCACAGCACACGGGTAAGCAGGTAACGAAATTAGCAGATGCTAATGGTTGAAAGAACTCAGCGGATGTTGGTTGACACCAAATAAACAGGCACATTTCTGGTTTTGAAACAGAGCTATTATGATCCTTTAGACAACTCAAAACCACCCAGCCCGTTGCTGCTTTTTCTTCAGCTTCAATTCATTTCGGAAGGGTAGAGAGCATAATCACGGCACCCTGGACACCGGGTCCCTGCTGTGTATCTGGGGGATGCTCAGGAACGCTGGTGACAAGACTTTGCCACACAGGGATCCACCTGCTTCTCCTAGGAACAGACTGGTGAGTGCCCACCTGGGTCCCCGTGCGTGTCCCCTCTGGGGCTTCCTGCAGACTTTGCAGCCGAGTGTTTCCTGTGTGCGTAGGCAGGCTCCCCTGCCCCCGCGCACATCAAGGAAGAGAAAACGGCTCTTTCAATAATCTTAGAAGCCAAACCCTGTCCTGTTGATTTTACTCTTGGCCACAACCTGCTTTGTGTTTTCAGAACTGGAGCCTTCTTGGGTGTCAGTGACAAATGACTGTGGCTTGGCAGAAAACGGTGCCTGGGACACTCCTGCTTTATTTCTGTACTTGTGTCCTTGTGGCAGGTGCAGTATTTACTCAGCTATTTTCTCCCCAGTGGAAAGTACACCAGAGCCACTGATTTATTTACTTAAGGGCTACCAAAGAAATCGTGCAGGAACCTTCTCGCAGGGTCTGTGAACTTGTGTGCTTTGCATGCCTGTCTCTGTGGTTCCACGTTCTGCTGAAAAGGAAATCAATGCATTGGGCGCTTCAGAAAGACGGGGAAATCCCAAACCCACACCGTGGGAGTGGGGCTCTCGTTGGGCAGGAACTGTTTGGTTAGGGACCATGGTGCCCACTCACTTGAGCTTCCTACAGTCTCTGGTGCTGTGCCTTGTGCTCAGTGTGGCTGTCTACTGTCCAGTTCGATCCACCCTGGAAAGCTCTGCACAACCAGGGAACACAGGAACGGGAGGAATCCACCCAGCCCTTGGAGGGTGGCCGAGCGGCCAGGCTGCCTTTCAGTGACTCTTTCCCTTTGATTGACCTGGCACAGGTGCTGCAGGGAAGGACAGTAGACAGAGAGGGCCACTTCAGGGACATGGTTTGAGAGGTGGACCTGGTCTGGTGGGAGGTCTCTTTAAGGTTTCAGGCATTGCAGGGTTGGGGCCAGCCCTTTTGTTCCCAGGTGTAGGGGACTAGGACTAACTGTCCATTCTATGGATTGATGAAGGATGTGCTTGTGATATGCCAAGGGCTGGTTGTGCTCAGGAGATGGCGAGCCCCCGAGAGGGAGGGGGGAGTTTGGTGGCTGAGTCCTGACAGCACAATGATTTGAACCTTGGGGTGGGGGGCTGGGTGTCACTGTGTGTGCATTTTCCAGTGATTCTCAAGTGTCTCCAGGCTTGATGCTCATTGCGTCCACTCAGTGGTTCCAAGTCACGTGCAGCCCCTTTGATTGAAGACCTCCAGGCTGGCCCTATGGGTGGTCCCCTCTCTGGAGAAGGGCCAGCAGAGTTCAGTTCCTACTGATCGCTAAGGGTACCAAAGGCCAGGCAGGAGAGTTTGTGCATATGTTAATCAGGATTTTGTTCATATGGTCCTTCTTGTTAAAAATGCAACAATATGCAATATAATATATTATACAACATTGTTATTACACAACACAATACCATATAACACAATATAGCACAACACACCCAACAACCAGGATCTTGTACTCCTTGATTTCACCAGGGTTTGTGTATTAAGCCCAATGAAAGCCCTGTTCTGAGTTTTATTTGGAAAGTCTAAACTCACTGAGGGATTATGTTAATTGACCGAAGGAGTTGAGGGAGGATAGAGAGAGGGGAGCACCTGGTTGTAGTAGACTGGGAGGGACAGAAGGGACAGGGAAGGAGCCCATCAAGGGGGTAGTCAGAGGGATTACTACTCCAAGGTCCAAAGTGTCCTGGAAGTTGCAAGACTTCAAGAGTCACGGTCTCCTGGAGATTCAGGACTTTGCACCTCAGCTTCCCCATCCTGGACCCTTGGTTGTCCCCACACAGGCTTGGGAGGCAGAGGGGGGTGACTACATGGACTGCTCAGACTGACCCCCCTAATATCCCCAAGTGGTTGGGACCTCAGTAGCTGTTCACTCCCTGGGACAAAGCTGTTTGGTGGCATCTACTAAGGCCAAGCAAACGCCTCCCACAAACATCCATGATGTGGCAACCCAACTCCTACACAAGGGCACACAGCTACAAAGACTATGTGCATCATTGCCCACAGCACAAGCACATGTGATCTGTGGGCATAATGGAATATTATTCAGCCCTAAAAGGAACGAAGTTAATACCTACTACAATATGCATGAAACAGGAAATCATGATTTTGAGTAAAAGAAGCCAGACATGAAGGTCCCAAATTGTCTAATTCTACTTCTATAGAATGGATCTACTCAAGGAGACAGAAAGCAGTTTGGTTGTCACCTGGGGGTGGGGACAGGGTGTGACTAATGGGAGAAGCTACTCAATGGATAAGTGGTTTGTTTTGAAGCAATGGACATATTTTGGAGCTAGATAAAAGTTGCTGATTGCATCACACTGGGAATGCACTAAATGCTACTGAATTATTCACTTTCAAATGGTTGATTTGATGTTATGTGAATTCCACTTGGATACATTTAAAAACATTGTTAAAAAATCACCACAACAGCTTTATGCCTGAGAGTTAAAAACTGGAATTGACCCAAATGTCCATCAGTCATGGAATAGATCAACAAAAGGTAGATTATCCACATGCTAGAACTCCACGCGGCAATGAAAATGGACGAGCTTTGCATTCGTTGGTGTATACAACCATGGGTGGTCCTCAAAAACCTTACCTGAGCAAATGAAGTCAGATGCAGACAGCCACACTCCAACCTAAGTCCATCTGTGCATAAGACCCGTCCATGGAAGCAGAAGGCAGAACAGTGGTCCTCTCTGGGGAGAATTTTCTGGGCTGCAGAAATGTCCTGTGTGTTGATGAGGGACAGTGACGTGAGTGAAGTCTTGAATAATCATCAAGACGAATCAAATTGTACTCTAAAGACTGCTGCTCTGAGCTGTGTATAAATTATGCTTCCATGAAAACAATAATTCCAAAAGAGGCGAAAGATAAATTTGAAGGAAAAAAAAGCCACCATACGAGGAGTCACTGACCCAGGCTGGCTCACCCCCACTCCAGAGTTACTTCGCTGAGGTGTCCTCAGACCAGAGCTTCACGTGGTCCCCAGCTTCTCTGCATCTGCATCTGTCCTCCAGTGGGTCTGGAAACCCTTGGGGCAGCAGCTGGTCTCATTCCCTGTGGGGTGTCCGTCCTGGTGTGTCAGGCGCTTTGTTAGGGGATGGGAGTGTCCCATAGAACTGGGACTCTGCAGGTTTGCAGGAGCCAGAGATGCAGGACTGGGCCCTGGGCATCATGGTGACTGCAGGGTCCCGGCCAGTGATCGCAGACACACACCATGCTGCTTCCCAGATGCTGACAGGAGCTCTGAGCTGGTGCTTGGATGACCCTCGGTGCCCTCTGAGCAGGGGCAGCTGTCCTCCTGGCTCGCTGAGCCAGCAGCTGCTCCTCGGGCCCCTGGCCCAGGTGCTGAGGTCTTACACCTTCACCAGATGGATCTCACGGAACCCTCAGCCTCACCCCTTGGCTTGTGGGGTAGGCCTCTGGAAGTCTGGAGCTGGATGGCTCACACTTTACTAGACACTCTGTCACCCCTGGGTCCTGTGGACATGTGGGTTCTGTCTCAGAGAGTCTGGGTTGGCCTGGAGCTCTGGACCATGGGCTCCACTTTGAGGAGGGAGCCTGTCTGGAAGGCCCTCTTAGCACCCTATCCCTTCTAGAAACTGATGAACACAATTGCATTTATATACACAGTGTGCCAGCTCATGCACACAGGAAAACACCTACATCCCAGATGCAGAGGCTCAAGAACCTTCTGATAGTGAGTGCTGCAAGGCCCCCTGGTAATAAATATGCCTATCGGCACGCCCAGAGCGCTGAGCCCTTTTTCATCACAGCACACTCCCACACTCTGATCTTGGGGTTCTCAGGGCCTCTGGAGTCCTGCTGGTGTCAGTCAAGATATCTGCTTAGCTGGAGGCCCCGTGGGAACTGTCCTGATCAGGCCCCGGAATGTCCCGGGCTGCACCCCCAGTTCCCCTCACCATTTCCCCAGGGCTATTTTTAGGATCCTATTTTTGCTGTTTGAAGTTCACAGTGGCTGACTTCACTGTCTAATTAGAAAGGGCACCTCCCTAGAATGATGTGTGCTGCATTCCACGGTGCATACTGTACACAGCAGAGGTGATCTGATGTCCCCAGCTGAGACCAGGTGCCCCAGCATCTGTTCCTGCAGGGCCAGGGAGGATTGCGGAGCCACCCCTGCAGCTAGGCCTGCGGCAGACACCATTTCCCTCCCTCCTCCCTGGGTTCTGTGGCATACAGCTCACCGGCTGTCCCACAGCCAGGGGCAAGGCAAAGGTCGCTTGCACGGGGCCTGCTTTGGCAGGTCAGTTCCTTTCAGGAAAGCTCTGCACCCAGCCGAGGACTGTGCCCCAGGTCTGCTGCTGACTGGGCGAGGCTGGCTCTCTCAGCACTTCTCAGCTGGAGGACTGGGACCACCCAGATTGCTGGGGCTGCCTCTCCAGAGTTTTGGCTTCAGTGGGACTCACACATCCAGCTTGATGCTGTGGGTCTGGTGACGGGAACCCAAGGGTCGGAGTCTGTTGGGGAAACAGGAGGCCAACCACAGCCCCAGGCCTCCCTGGATCCTGGTGCATTGCAGGTAGTATGCGAGCAGAGGGTGGATGGTGGTCCCAGGGAGGACCAGCGTTTCCCCATGTGCCGACAGTGGGTAACTTCATTCTGGCAAACCTGTTTCCCCAGGTCAATTTCACCCACTTCACAGGGTGGGGTGATCATCTGGTAAGTTCCTGTACAGCATAATGTCTCGGGAGGGGGGAAGACATGCAAATAAGTCTGTTTCCTCCCACCCCACACGGCAGGCTCCGTGGTGCTATGGGTCTGAGGTCCTGCAGATGTGGTCCCTAGAGCCCTGTGCTGGCTTCTCAGTTCAGTGCTGAGCCCAGCAAGGGCACCAACTGCGAGCCCCGGGGTCCTCGCCTGCTCCCCTGTGCCCCTCAACCATGCCTGGATGGACATGCCTCAGTTCCTCATTGCAACTAGAATTCCCTCTTGAGTGTTTCTTACGAGGACCCTCGAGGTGACTAATTGAGCAATTGCTTGGGTCCAGGCAGACCCCCACCCCCATGAAAATCCACGAGGTCTGACCCCTACCATCTAGAGACATGGGCCCAAGCCTGAGGAGATTCTGCCCAAACTGGTAAACCGGGATTTCCCCCATCTGCCTGTGAGCTCCCCAGAGCTCTGAGAATGAACTGTGCAGATGGGGCTGAAAGCTGATCCACGTGCCCAGTTCCACGGAATCACCTGTTTGCTTTGGCACCAGGAAAAACTCAGGTCTGCTTTGTCTCCTCTGGAGTCCCCACGGCCAATTGCCACCCCTATTCCTCTGGAACATGGCAGTTCCTGTCTGGCACCAGGCCTCTTCTCCTGACCCTGTGGTAAATACCGGGGTCGCGTCTACCTTAGGCACGTCCATTGCATGCTGTCCCCCACACGCAGCAAGGGATTAATTAACAAAGGGCTTGAGGGAAAGATGATGCCCTCTCTCACAGGGACACACAGGGACACACAGCCCATCACTAAGCCTGCCCTCTGCTGACCAGGTTTCTCAGGAGCACCTGGATGGAAGTTCTACCTCATATCCTCCAGTTCTGGGAAGACTTAGAGAGTCAAAGGATGTGGAAGCAGGCTGCTCACAAAGTTAGCATTAGAACAAACGCTGAGTCCAAGGAACATCATGGATCTTTCTTCCCCCAAGGAGCTGCCCAGGGCTGGGCAGGTGTTGGGCATCCTGAGAGGAGGCCTTCATTCTACAGTTGAGAATTAAAGCAGAGAACAAACCAAACAACCAGGTTCGGGCACGTTCTGTTTGTTGTGTCGATCCCTGAGTCTGAGTTCGCATGGCCCAGGCTCCCTGGCTTCCGACTGCCAAGTTTCTGAAGCACTTGGACGTGACCTCCCTTGACCTGGGTTTGTTTGGATTGACTCTGTGGTTGAAGTCCAAGGAACATTGTGATCAACTGGAGCCTCCTTGAGTCACCTGTCACTGTGTCCAGGGGAACATAGGCAAGTCAGCCCTGAACCCTGGGGTCCAGGCAGCAGCTGGGAGACCTGACTGAACTCCTCACTAGCTACTAGCTGGGTTTTGTGCCCTTCCCTGGGCCTGAAGTCTTGCTTCTTAACTAGAAACTGGCTTCCTCTTCTACATTCTGCAAGCAGACACTGCCCTCCATACAGCTTCCACGTGGATGTGTTGCTGTGTCCCCAACCCCTTTTAATATTTCTTTCTGCTCCTGTTGTGGCAGGAGGCCTCAGCAGCCCTGTCCATCAGGGACACTGAGGTGCACGTTTAAACCTGCAGCCAGCGGTCCTCCTGGTTCTCCTGTCAATGCAGATGGCAGGTGAGAAAATTCAGCTCCATGTTCCCAGGCCCAGACGCCCTCAGAATCACTGAGTTTGGAGGGAGGCCTGTGCCCTTCAGCATGCATTTGGGGGTTCCTCCCAACTTCAAGGCAGCAAATACCCATGAGACGAGGCAGCCTCTCTCCCATTTGCCCAAGAACAGTGGGCATGTTGAAGTGTGCCCTGGGATATTCATGCTGCTGGGCATTTGTGCCACCAGGGCAGGGTTGGTAGGACACAAAGCCAGACAGCCAAGTGACAATGGAGCAGATCTGTTTGGACCTAGAGGGGCACAAAGGACTTTGGCCCAACTCACCAGGGAGCACGCAGGGCCCCTGAAGTACTTAGCACCGTAATAATAAGTGGTAAACAGCAATGAGAAAATGAGAGATAAAAATAAAACAATAAACATAAATGGGGAAAAAAAAAAACCCACAGGTATTCTCTCTCCTTGGAGGGATTTCTAATTCTTCTGTTTTAACTCCCACATCACATGCAAGCGTGCATGCGAGGCAGTGTGGGTGACTGCAGGGACATTGCTCCCTTGGCCAAGGTGGAGCACCAGGCCCTCAGAGGAGCAGACCTGCTCTGTATACGAGGGATCCCTGCCTGACTCACTGCAGCCGCAGCCAGTGCTTCCTCCATCTAGCTACGGTGTGCTTTTCTGCCTCCGTTTCCCCATCTTTAAAATGGAGATACACCTAACACCTGGCTCACAGCGAATGACTTGATCCTGATGAGGTCTGCGCATTCCAGCCCAGCCACCTGCAGCTCTGTCCACGACTACAGCATTGCTCATGGCGGAGGGCAGCCGGACACGTGTCCCCACCTTCTTTCCAGCATGGATCACCAGGGGGTTTGCTGCCCTCCATGTGTCTGTCTTCCAGTGCAGCATTTCACAGAGTTTTGAGCTTTATGAAGTTTTTATTTTCAAGTTAAAATCGAATGCCAAGCTCCACCTAGACTTGCACGTGTCTCTGTTCAGGAGCTCAATTCCACCTGCGTGGCTGACCTCCGTTGCACGGGCTCAAAGATGGCCGAGGACCACCAGAGGGCTGCGTGACACACTGGCGGAGGGTTAAGCGTGCCTCCCGTATGTGCCATCCTGTGGGGCTCCCCTACGTCATGGGCCTCAGGGTGCAGGCAGCACGGTCCCACGTGCTCCAAAGTCTTCCCACTGCTTAGTCAGGAACATGGAGGGCCCTGGCCCCTCTGGGTCTGAATCCCCGCCTCGTGCCAGAATGGAGAGCCAGGAAGGCCTTGGTCCACCTCATCCCCTGAGGGCCTCTCTCTCCATCTTTTGGGGGATCTTGTCCCTCCAAGGTAGGAGACTTCCTGCTTCCACCCCCCTTTCCTCATTCTAGCTTCTCAGACTTGTCAAGTTCTCCTTAACGGTTTTCTTTTTAACTTTATTGCTTTAGAATCTTTTTTTAAAGATGGTTGCGGAGGGCGTTCAGACCCACACGCATCAGAAGGGGCCTGAAGGGAAGAAGGAGGGCTGCTGTCTCTGGTCTGGCGACTTCTGCCCCAGTCAGACACGACGTGTCTCAGCGGACCACTCTTGGCATCAGTTCAGGTGCTGGGAGGTCAAGGAATCCACTCCTCTCTCACCAGGGTGGATGCGTCCAAAGGTGGCACAGGACTGGTTGATTCCAGAGCGAAGGGGGCGTGCCAGCAGGCTGAGATGGGTGCTTGGGCTGAGCTCACCCCCTTCCGGGGCTCCTCTTGTCCTGTGGGTGACACCGCCATGTCATCGCTCGCTCCCTTGGTCCTTCCTCCCCTCTGTCTGTGGCCAGGAACCTGGGGTGCAGTCCACAGCCTCTCAACACTTCGCTCGGAAATGGAAGGTGGGACTAACTCAGGGCTGCGACAGTCCCAGTTTCTGCTTCACAAAGACCCCAGACTGTGTGGGTCTTCTACATTTCTTCTCACCCAGGGGAACAGGGTGACCTCATCAACACGTAGACAAGCTACCCTCATGTGGCACATTTGGAATGCTTTTATGGGCTGAACTGCGCTGTCCTGAAATCTGTATGCTGAAGTCCTGACCCCCAGGACCTTAGAATGTGCATTAGAGACAGGGTCTTCAGAGAGGTGATTATGTGAAAACGAGGTGCTTAGGGTGGACTCTAATCCAATAGAACTGGTGTCCTATGAGGAGCCAAGGTTAAGAAACACACAGAGGGACGGCCACGAGAGGATTCCAGGAGAAGACAGCATCTACAGGCCAAGGAGAAAGACCTCAGAAGGACCCAATCCTGTCAACACCTGGGTCCTGAACTTCCAGCCTCCATAGCCATGAGAGAACAGTTGAAGCCACCAGCTGTGGCTCTTTGTTATGGTGGCTGGCTGACTGATACAGATGGCTCCTCATTGGTAAAACTGTCTTCTGGCTAAAGCTTTACCACAGCTTTCTAATTGAGCAGAACGTTCTTCCCCAAGGTATGAGCATGAGGCAACTACCTCGTGTGAAGAATTGGGGCTCCCTTCCCCAGCTCGTTCCCACTTGAGGTTGGCCTTACCATTACTCTTTGAATCCACAGACTCCCCAGAGCAAAGGCCCCTGTGTGGAGTCCTGGGCCCCCAACCTTGGGTCCCCACTTAACACTCAGTCTGGGTTGTTGATCTGTGCATTCCTTCCTTAACAATTCATCATTTTGGAAAGGGGCCAAAGAAAGTTTCAAATGTGTGCATGAAAAAGAGGTGATGAAAATGGGCCTCTCTGCACCCATTACTAATGGATGATGTCTGTGTTTTGCAGAAGGGAGCTGTCTCTGCACCTGACCTCCTTAAAGAAGCAGGTCCAGTCCCTCACGGGACCCAGTGTGTGTTGTGCCCCAGAGAATTGTGGGCAGAGGAGAGAACTAGCTTTGTTGGATCAGGCTTTGTGACTGGCAGAGGACCAGGGAGGTGAACCTTGTATTTAAAAGTTGCCAAACCCACAATCCAAAGGGGACCTTTTGCCTTCTATTTCTATGCCAAGTGCTGTTGAAGTGGACATTTGATTGAGGAGAAGGTCATCTCCACTGGGTGTCTGCACCAGAGAAGGAATTGGGGTTAGGAAGATGTTTAGAGCTGTCACCGCTGGGGAAAGACCAGTTCAGGTTCTAGAAGCAAGACTCCACTTTTCCTTTTGCTGTGCATAAACTCCATGATGATACAACATATTGGGTGAATGGTGAGATTCTGGGAGGAGAGGACAAGAGTCACAAGAGCAGAAGATGGAGGCAGCGGGTGGGTCACATTCCTGGCAGCGAGACAATTGTGTTGACAGATCAGTTTGGGCCTTTTGTTGAATGTTCTTTTAGGGCGAAGAGCAAAGGCTGAGAAGGGACGACTTGGGAGGGTAGTTGACATTGGAGCACAGCTTTGCAGGATGAGTCAGCGGGACAGAATAGTCCAGAGGATGGGTACACTCTGTGCAGAAGCCTGGGTCCATGGCGGGTGGCATGGCCCCTGGGGCAGTACCTGCCATGCTGTGCCATGGGATCTGGGAAAGGCTGGGACTTAACCCTATAGGAGCCAGCTGGAAGGGTATGGCAGTCCTTGGTGGTGATGGCCCCCAACTGGCACTGCATAAGCCTTCCCGCTAGGTGGTCAAGGGCTGCTATTAGTCTCTAATACAAGGAGCTCTGCAGGAAGGAACATGTGGCCACAGACAGGTGTACATGGGGCCATATTGAGGCCTTCAGACTTTGTGACCTAATGGCACCTTGTGGGGTGTCCACCCCTCCCCAACCTTCATCACCTTGCATTCTACAGCGGTTCCACCAAGGCAGTTCAGGGATGCTGGCCACCAGCAGCAGCTGGTCACATCTGGGCATTGTCTGGTGCCAATCTTTCCCTTTCCTTAAAGTGTCTCCCTTTCCCTGGTGGTGCTCAGACTGGAGCCAGATCACAATCCCCAGGAGGCTCCTTTGAAAGACAGATTGCTGGGCCCATCCCTGAAATTTCTGACTTCATAGTTTTGGGTGGAGCCTGGAGTTTGTTTTGCCAACAGAATCCCAGATGCTGGTGTGGGGGCCAAACTTTTGACAAGCACCGCTTTGAGCAGAACAAATCATGTGTAAACAGAAAAATGGGGTGTGCACATCAGTGGCCTCTGTTCATTTCCTAGGGCTGCTACAACCAAGGACCACGAACTGGGTGGCTTTAAAAGCAATGGGAAAATGATTCTCTTCCAGTTCTGGAGGCCAGACGTCTGAAGTCAGGCTGTCTGTGGGACTGTACATGCTCAATCCTTAACAGACCTGAGGGATCGGTGGTGGCAGGGGAAGCCACACACATGTGGACAGCTGGGCCTGGGAGCAGCCTGGGGCCTGCAGGTAAACCAGGCAAGTTCTCCCGCCACTCACCCTTGGGAGGATGAGACAATTCAGTTTTTCCCACTGCCCTGGGAGCCTCGGCAGCCCCCTCTGCCCTGAGCTCAGACCTGGTTCCAAGGACCCTGTGAGGGATCCTCATGTCAAACGCAGACAAGGACTGCATTGTTGCTGCTGCTGCTGCCCAGGAAGCCACCATGGACACATTTCAGGGCTTTTAAGGAGCTGAGGGAAGACCCTGCAGCAGAAAGCAGCCAGCTGTATTTCTCCAGGGGCTGAAGGGACAATGAGGGTCTGAACCAACAGGCCTGCCCTGAACAGCGGCTAGGCCCGGGGCAAGAGCGCAGAAGAAGACTGAGTGCCCCAGGTGATAGGCTGGTCTGCTCACCTGGTGAGTAAGCTCTGCTCTGTCTTCCATCGCGGCTGCTGATTCAGTCAGATGGGCCACACAGAAGGGGTGGAGTCAACAGCAGACCTCACCTGTGCACTCACTTGGTAACAAGCGCGAGAGGGCATGAGAAAGAGAGTGAGCAAGTGAGAGTGCGCTGGTCTGTTCATCTTATAGGGACATTTATCCCATCTTGGGAACCCCACCCTCAGCCCAAAACCTATCACACTGGGGATTAGGGCTTTAATACACCAATGGCGGTGGGTACAAACATTCAGGCCATGACAATATATCTTCATCATGGCAAGGGCAAGACTCAAATTCAAGTCGTTTTTGGGTTCCTTGGACCCCTCAGATGTCCTGCTGAAACATGGCGGCATGGGGTGAGGAGGGTCTGTCTTCAGGAGTGTGACTTTGAGTCTGACCTCTCCCTTCACTCCAGGTCCATCCCTCATCACAAGAGACCTTGTGGGCACATCCAAGTTCTGTCCACACCTCTTGACCCCTCCATGGGCCTACCACTGTGCAGCATCAAGGCATGAACAGACTGACCACTTATGCAGAGAGCGCTTACGCAGAGGACGATGGAGTCCTTTCCTGGAAGGATAGGGTGTGGGCACCAGGAGTGAGGTGAGCCTGTAGGGGACCCAGACAAGGGCTTCCCTTGCTGCACCCTCAGTGTTTAAGTGAAGTACACACACCTGCACAAGTTCAATGTAGGGTACAGAGGGCCTCGCCACGTCTGGGCCGCCTCACACCAACATTTTACAGCAGCTCTAGGGAACACATGAGAGGCCACTCACGTGCGCGGACCCTTCTGCTGTGTGCATGATTCTTCCTGCTCCAATAAGGGTTGTCAAAAGTGTGACCCCAGAGCAGCACCCTCCAGTCAAATTCGCCTGGGATTCTCTTGTCAAGACAAACTCCAGGCCTCACCCCAAGCTGGTAAGTCAGAGGCTTAAGGAAAATGTGGAGCATCTTCTGGCTCTGCCATCTGCTAAATTCCCAGGTTCTACTTGCTCCTGCTCATGGGGAGGACCCTGAGCCCTAACCACAACCCTAAGACTCCCTGGGAGCATGTGAGAGCTCAGACCAGGGCCAGGTATAGTATGCTTTGGAGGGGATGAACTTTGGCCCTGGGGATGCCTGTGGTCAGCAGGCTGTAGGAGAGAAGCAACAGTTCAGGGGCCCCCAGAAAGCCCCTCCAAGGGTGCAGCTTTCTGCAGGTGATCATCAGTTCTCCCTGGAAGGGAAGCACCAGCCCCTCCCCCTCCCCGGTTTACCCCTGCTGTTACAGTGAGACCATGTGGGTTTCCGTACTTGGATTCTTCGTACATGACAGGATGTGGTGTCAATCCACATACTTTTCTGGGACAGGATGCCCTGAAGAAGCCCTCTAGCCCACCCTGAACAACTAAACTCCCTTTGCAAGCTATTCCTGGCTCAGGGATTTGCAAGGGGTGCAGAAATCCCTCACTGCCCACTCACTGAAACACAGGGCCTTTCATGCCACATGAAATATTAAGACAGGCTCACAGGGAGCCTGGAGGGTGTTCTCTGGTTGCAAACTGGAAAAGAGAGGAAGTGGATCTAAATTCGTACAAGGGTTAATGGAGTGTGGAATAAAGACTGGATTCTGCAGGCAGGCAGCTCCCAGTGAAGACAAGTTCCAAGCACCAGAGTGGACAAAGTGTCCCGAGGCTGGAGTTGAGGCCAGCTGCCCTCTTGGCCTGATGTAGCACCTGATGTAGAGGCTGTTTGGCTAGCAGGCTGCTGCCTGGCTTCTCCTGGGCACTGGCCACCCCCTAGAACAAGGGTGAGTGCTTGGTGACAGCTTAAAGCTAATTCCTCGGGTTGCAGGCTGTGGTCAGTAGACCTCCCAGATCCACTCAAGTTTAGACTGGCTCCATTGATTTTCTGTGCCCAAATTCAAGTCTTCTAATACTACTGGTTAGGAGACGTGAGGATCTTGTCATTTTGGGAAGGAGAGAGTGGTAGCTGATGGCTGGCTGCTTTTCGAAAGTAGAAATGGACTTAGTGGGGAAATTGCAGAACAAGCTTCCATTTCTGGGAAGGTTTCCCGACAGGGTGGTGAGCCGCAGGTCAGTGTGCTGATGGGAGCTGTAGGATTCCGTCTGGAGACGTTTCTGTCTGCTCTGCGGGACTCAGGCATGATTCATGGTGGCGCGGGGCTCCAGGGTGTGACTACTTTCATTCTTTTAGGACTTCTGTGAGTTGCAGGCACAGATCGGAATGTCAACTTGAGATAAGAGGAACTGCTCTAAACCCAACCAGAATTGGAGATGCAGGGTGCAAAGGAGCCTTTTACCCAGTAAGAATATCTTAGATCTAAATTCCCCCACCCTGTCATGTGGGCTGGTGCCAACAAATGCCCTGCATTGTGATCTTGAAGTGGACATGAGGGCTGGCACTGGAGGTGGTCACAAATCTGCATGCAGTCAGATGCCTTTCAGTGACACAGCCGGGGGATCTGACAGATCATGACTCCTTGGCAAAGTTGGCAGTCACTGCAGATGCCATGCATGGGCAATTCTGGCTCCTGAGACTTCCTACATTTCAAAGGAGGGGAAAATACAAAGGGGTCTATTTACAAGATCACTGTGCATCAGACTGTAGGAAGAACAGTCAACCTTGCTAGCTCCCTTTCAGAGATTACACTTTCATAAAGATAATTTAGAAGCAAGAATGTGGCTTACAAACTATGTTTGCAATTGTATTAATAGGTTGTGAAATATCAGCATTTTATTAAAAAAAATGAAATAGGATGGAACAGAAATGCCAGAGTGTACCAAATCCTCCCCTGGTTGCCCATCCTGCTTAAAATAAGCCCAGATGGCATGCAGTCCCAGGGGCTCTGATGGTCAGGCCTGGATTGCTTCTCTGATGTCCACGGCCCCAATCCCTGCTCCCTGCTGTCTGCCCCAGGGTCTCCTCCCTGTCACTCAGTATGCAGAGTTTTCCCCACATCCTGACTGGCTGCCTCTTCCTCTCTCAGGTCCATTCTCAGATGCCAAACCCTCTCAGATGTCCCTTCTAACCCTGCCCGCTTTGCCTGGACCCCTGAGCCCTCTGTTTTTCACTGAGTCACTTTCCACTACCCCACAGGATGCTGTGGAAATGTGACCTTTGCTGTGATCTGTCTCCCTCGCAGGATTCTCACCTCCACAGGTGGAAGGGCCTCGTGCCTGTCCGCGGGACATGTTGGGGACACTGTAGAAACTCAATAAATATTCATTATCATTGAAGGAATGACTAAAAGGGGAAATTGGTGACCCTCTTTGTGTCACCAAGTTAGGGTGGGATCAAATAAAATGATCCAAATCCAGTGCCCAGAACATAGCGAATGCTTAGTCATTACTAGTCACCACACTATTTTCATTTCCCTGAATTTGCAGACCACTCGTTACTTTAGAAAAGTTTAAATGCCTTCCTGGAAGAGAAATGCATCCTATGTTCCACAATGAGCCAGAAATTCTGGGATGGAAGTACAGCAATTTTGAAAACTCAAACCGAACCTCTGAGTGCCCGGAGAAGACACAAGCGGATGGAGGTGGGAACAGAGTTTCCAGCACCGGCTGGCCAGGGAGCCGCCAGAGGGCTGGTGGGGCAGCTGCCCTCGAGCGCTTTCTGTGGTCACCAGGCTTCATGTTTCGGAGTTCACAGTTCTTTCTGAATACCTCACAGGAAAGGCATGTGTTGAATATTTTCAAATCCACAAATTCTTTGGGGTCCCCTTGGTTCATTTTTAGAGTGCCGTGAGCTTCCCTATTTGGAAAGGATTTTGGGAAAGGAGTCCCTGGGTGCCAGGAGCGGCTGTGTGTCAGCAGGGAAATATTTATCTCTCTTGTGTCAGCTTAATAATAGCAGCACTGCACACTCAGGGAGCTCGGTGCTAAACTTAACCGTGTGGTCAGAGCTCAGTCGGGGAAGATGAGGTCGTTTACCTGCAAAGGAGCCGAGGTATAAACTAAGGCATCTGAGGAATGTATTTAAGGTGCCCCAGCACACTCTGGGTAGAGCCAAACATTTGTTCTCATTTGTCATGGGACCAAAATCTGAGTTAAAATAAGCTGACTATGTGGCTCTCTGCAAAGGTGGAGTATGTCTGAGATAGAAAATATTTCTCAGGTCTGTCTTGTGCAAGTGCATGGTGAACTGATTTTAGGAGCAGAATACCAAGTTTGAAGCATCTCAGTCAGGGAATCGATGGAATGACCATCGCCTGTGCAGTACTACAGATGTTCATGTGTGTGTATGTGTGCACATGCCCAGTCACTAGCTGGGAGCATGGAATCTCTTTCCTTCCATTTCACCCAGTTAGAACAATTAGAGAATATAGTTCTTTCCTCTTCCCTTTATTCCTCAGGATTCCTTGTTTGCTACTCTCCTACTATTTGCCAGGTTTCGCATAGGTTTAGTTATTATTAATCTCCCCTTTGTGCCACACTCGTGCCAAGTGCTTATGCTGGTTATTGCCATTAATTCCACAAGGTGAACCTGAAGTTCATTTTACAAATGTGGAGAGTGACTTTCCCCCACACCTCCAGACCCAGGAAGGAAGAGAAACAGTTTTGCAGCTCAGGTCCCTGTGACTCTGAAAAGCCTGTTTGCAGCCTGACTTCTGCAGGGACCTTCTGGCCAAGTGGGATGGGAGACCCTGCAGGGTCCTGGTGGCTCATCCAGATCAGCATCTGCAGTTGCTTCCGGGAGGCTGAACGTCGAAACCAGCGGGAGCTGCCTCTTCCACCTCCTCTTGCCTCTTCCTCTTGTCTCTCAAGTTCAAGAGCTCCTGGAACCAGGACACTCGAGTTTATTTTGCAATTGTATCTTGGAGAATTATAGAAGGCCCAAAGCCATTCCTGGGAATTGATTTGCCTCAATTCCAGTGCCCATTCCAGTGACCCAAGCTGTCACTATTGCACCAAGGAGTCCTCAGTTGCCTGGAGGCTAGGATCACTGAGAAAAGTGGGCAAGTTCTTGGGGAACTCTGAGCCTCTCCAGGGTGAAAGAGGGTCAGGACTACCCAGACTTAATGAAGCGGTGAGGCAGAGAGAAAGAAGCCCAGTGTCTCCTGGCCCTGAGTTCCTCTGGGGAGGTAAAAAGTCCTAAGAACATCATGAAAGGGATTATGGAAATGCAGGAGGATTTTATTCCCAAGTGTCCACTCATGAATTCTGGGTGGAAGAAGGTGGGTGAGGCCCTGGTTGGTGAGCACTTGACCTGGCTGATGATCTGCCCTGTACCTTTCCCACTCGTCAGAACCTAAGTGGTTCCTTGGAGCAAATCAAGTACAGTGGACACTATTGCATTCCTGAGGTGAGGAAGGCGTTTGGACAGTGTGTTCACGACCGTGGGAGGACATAGGTCTTCCATAAAGAGTGGGCAAAGGTATTTCACAGAGCAGATCCTGTGTGCTGAATCCACCGAGGGTCTCTAGGTGTACGGAGGGGAGGGAAGGACATAGCCAGGGCCTTGTGCACTGAAATAGTTTGTGTTTTGTGCAGTCTTTCTGTGACTCTAAAGGAAGGTTGGCCAGATGCATGTGGCTCCTTTTGCCAATGCAGAAGACTTGTGTTGGGCCGGCCATTCAAGGGATTTCTGGATTATGACCTGTCCAAATCTTCAATTCCATGAGCACATAATCACCTGCTTATCTAAGGACTGCTTGAGCTCTTGATATGTGCTCGGCAGAGTTGCAGGTGCTGGGGTCAGAGCTGTGAGCAGACAGATACAACTCCCTGTCCAGCAGGAGCTGGCCTTTCAGTGCAGGGGTGGCTCACCCATTTCCCATGATGTTTCAGGCTTTGCACCTGTCTGTTGGTTCTGTGAAAGCTGCCACAGAAAACATGTCCACGAAGCAGCACAGCTGTGCTCCAGTGCAATTTCAATTGCAAAGCAGGTGGCCTCGCTGTTCCCCTCTGGGGTTTGGCCAAGGAAGAAGTCTATGGACTCCTGATGAAGTGCACAAGGTGGTAAACGATATTCTAGCTTCAAGTTTTGCTATGTGTATCGCTGTTTTTGTGCTTTTGCTGAAGATCTGCAGCCTGAGGCTAATCTCAGAGCCCTTTACAGGTGAGGCCAGGCAGCCGGTGAGATGCTGGCTGACACCCCAAGCTAGGGTCGAGCCGTTTGTCCTACCCTCACAGATTCCTATTTTGGTGTCCCAACTCCCAACATTTCAGAATGTGACTCTAGAGGGACCTTAAAGAAGTGAGTAAGATGAAATGAAGCCACATGGGTGGGCCTTAATCCAGTTTGCCTGGTATCCTATAAAGAGAGATCAGAACACACACACACACAGGGATGACCATGTCGAGGACACGGAGAAGATGGCCTTTCATAAACCAAGGCACCAGGAGGAACCAACCGTGCTGAAACCTCGACCTTAGACTTGCGGCCTCCATGACTGTCTGCTTAAGGCAGTGTGTGCATTTTGTTACAGCAGACTCAGCAGAATGCTAGACCTTCCCTGTCCTGAGCACAGGAGCCCCAGACAGGGTAGAATAAGGAAGCCCTGCCCCACCTCCCCTGGACCTGCTCCTATTCCCAGCACTGTGACCAGTTTTGAAATTCTTTTTTTTTTTTTTTTGATACCGGGGCTTGAACTCCATGGAATTTGAGCACTGAGCCACCTCCTCAGCCCTATTTTGTATTTTATTTAGAGACAGGGTCTCACTGAGTTGCTTAGGGCCTCACTGTTGCTGAGACTGGCTTTGAACTTGAGATCCTCCCGCCTCAGCCTCCCGAGTTGGTGGCCCAATTTTGAAGTTTTTCCTCCTCTCCTTCTTTCCCCTCGAGGCCCTCAGATGGGCAGCAGCCCTGCCTGATTGTCAGCTCCTGCAGAGGCGACACCAGTGGTGAGGAAGAAAATGATTTAGAGAAAGAGTCTGATGAAGCAGAAGGGAGACGGGCCGTCCCACCAGGTGGGAGACGGCCATTGATGACTCCTGGGTGAAGGAGATTGTTTCCATTTTTCCCTGGAATTACTTGCTCAAGGAGAGACCCAGGCAGGTGAGAGTTGTGGTCATCAGCTCCGGTGGCAGATGTCTTGCTGTGGACACACTTGAGCTGGGTTTTGGCATCAGAAACTCCGACTGCCCAAACTCCAGTCATTAGGAAGCAAGCAGCCAACCACAGTGGCCTTCTGGAGTTCACAGGAGCCATTTAAATATAAGCCATAAAACCCTGGTGTATTATGAAGTTTTTGATATGCAAGCAGAATTGAGACACCCTATGGCTCCGATTCAATGTGAGGGAGCCCCTTTAGGGCATCTGCTCCCATGGCCGCCGAGGCCCGAGCCCCAAGACCAGTTCCCAACACACTTGGGAGTCGAGGGCCCTGCCAGCCCAGTTGTGGCCCTTTCCCATGTCCTGGCCCTGCACTGACTCGGGCCAAGGCCCAAACCCAGTGCTGAGTCGGGTGCCCAGGAGGACAGACAGGATGATGTCAAATCTCTCTCCAGCTGACTGTGGAACCTGGCCATCCCTGGGAGAAGACATTCAGGGGTTTGCTCAAAGATTGATGCCAGTTCTAGGGGTTGTGCACTTTGATGCCCTCGGGTCTCTTGGTTCCTGGTTCAGCTGCTCTGTCTTGGGATCACTGGGCATCAGGAAGTCTGACAGCTCCATAATGGACATGGCTGGACTCCGAGCCCATGAGTGTGATGAGGTCCTGTTCAAGGGGTGGTCTGCACAGTGGGGGTGTCTTTGGTAGTTGTACGGAAGAGGGTGACTTCAAATCTCAAAGTCGTTTAAAAATTGCAATTCAGCCTTATCTGAAAGTCTCATTGAGAATCGAAATGTAAACTTCCCTCTTTTAAAATTTAGCATGTTAGGTAAAAATGAGGAGTTGGATTCAAGAATAGCTTCTTTCGATTTTGCTCATCACCGCAGTTATGAGCGTTTGAGGTGCTGATGGCTCACAAACCTCTGGGGTGGGGTGGTACAGGTCTGATGACCTCCTTGCAAGGACAGTGAGGATCCAGGGACAGGGTGGAGGTGGGCAAGGAACCTCAGGCCTGGGGGTAGTTGCAGACGGTTGCAGGAGGAGGAGCCCCTACCTGTCTAGGGACATGGAGCGGAGGCTGTGGTCTCTCTGAACAATTTGTGGGATAATTGGGGTGCAGGGGTGAGGGTGGAGACTTGAGGATCTGGCAAATCTCTGGAGAAGGCATTCACAGAACCAGCTGCCCACAAGTGTCTGATTATGATCCTTTGGCCCGTTGGGAGAAGTAAAACTCAGGGATCAGCGAGTTGCCAAGGATCTGGAGGAGGATGTGTCCAAGGCGACTCTGAGCCTGTGCTGGGTCCTCCCTGCGGTCCCCATTAATCGTGATGCTCAGCATGCCTTCCTGTATTTAGCTAAGAACTGTGTACGAGGAGGCTGAAGCCAGGGCACATTTTTTGCAGGCTTTTCCTTCAGGGTTTTGTAGAAATAACTTTTTACAGACGGGCCGGAGTGCGTTTTGGGTAAAAACAATGGTTCCATTTTCCCCAGGAAGTAACATCAGGGTACCAGGCAGCTTGGTTTTGGCAACGGCTCCCCTCTCTAGGCGGACGCTGGCCCCTCATGCCCTGGCCTCCACGAAGGGGCTGTGTCTCATCACCCGACACAGCTAGGAGAAAGAAAAAAAAGACCCAAGATCCAAAGCAAGCTCGCCTCCCTGCTCTGAAAGGGACCTGTGAGCTTGTCCCTGCACCAGGCTCCAAACTCGACCTCCCTCAGAAGGGCTCCTTTCCTAGTGGACTCCTCCCCTGAGCCCCAGACAAGGAGGAACAAAAGCAAAGACATGGCCACAGCATTAGCATCGCGACCTCTCTCTAAGGATGGAGATGCTCAACAGGAAATGGGGCGTGGAGACAAACTGGAAACGCTGGACTGAGCAGGGCAGGGAGAGTGAGCTGGGCAGGGCCTCCCTTGCTCAGCCCTGGAGAGGGGGCGGCACTCCGGGGGTCCTGAGGACAGGGTGGAATCCTAGCAGAGGCAGCTCCTGCTGCTTTTTCTCAAGCCAGCTTTCAATTGTTTATCCGTGTTTGCCAAAGGGCCCTGGTTCCTTCCCTGTTTTTCTATTTTATCAAAGAAATGCATGGTCATGATTTAAAAAAAAAAAAGCAAAGAAAAAAAAAAAAGCGACTTAAAATGAAACACTGGATCCCCACCCTGAGTTCCACCCAGGGACCACCTCTTAGAGACTCCTACCTAGACAGCCCAGGTTTAGCTTATTTTTTCTTTATTTATGGCTTAATACACTGTCATTGTCTTTACCAATCCATGCAAAGGCAATTTCTTGTTTTATTTTTTACACCATGCATTTTTATCATCCTAGTAGGTTTTTCTCTTTGAAGGCTATTGTATCCAATCCTAAAATGGCTTCTAGGGTCCTTTTACTAACCCTTGCTTGGAATTAGTTATTGTTCCTATTTTCCTGGCAAATATTATCTTTCATTTCTTCAACTTTTTATTGCTCTTTTGAGTGTTTCCTGGAGACAATGTGTGCAGGGGTCTCCCTAAGAGGATCTCCAGCTTCTTCCATTTGTGAGTTTTCTAAATTTATATCTACAGTAATAATTGTGACTTCATATTTTCTACTTAGCTGGGTTAAACTTCATTTTTCTTTTTTCTGTCTTTCCTTGCCAATATTAAGATATTTTTGCAAGTATCAAATGAATGTTTTATTTTCTTTTTCTTCAGAAGTGTCTAGAATCAAGTACCCAAGTTCTGAATTGTCAAGAGGTATTCTTTCCTTCTGTCCCATTCTTTAGGAAAGAGTCCATTCCAGCTCCTTATGCACATCACTTCTTTTTATCGCCTGGTTCTTCTGGATTCTTTTGTTCTTGTTGTTGTTTAGTCTCTTTCAAAGAGGTCCTGTCAGTGGTAGGAAGTCTAAGGTGATGCCTGGCACCAATTTTGGTTTTTGTCTTTTCTTTGAAATGCCAGTGTAGCCACATGTGTAATTCTAGTTTTGAAGTTCTTTTCTTCAGTTATTTGAGTACTGCTCTATCTAGTTTATTGTTCTAAGATTGATGACATTCAGCTTCTGATTTGGTTTTTTTTTGGAAGTGGCTAACCCTTTCTCACCAGTTTCAGAGTTTTTGTTTGTGATGTTATAAAATATACCTATGATTTTTCTGGTATGAATTTTTCCTTATCTATTTATGGTTAGCCCTCCCACCTTGTGGGATTTTATCATTTAATTTAGTAAATTTCCTTGCTTATTTCTTATAATAGTTCTTCTTTGTGTATTTTTCTCTCCTTATTACATTCTTGGCATATGAATATTGATATTGCTGCTATATCCATCATATCCAATAACTTTTTTTTTTTTTGGTACAGAGAATTGAACCCAGTGGCATGTCTCTGAGCCACATCTCCAGTCCTTTTTACTTTTCATTTTGAGATAGGGTCTCATCAAGTTGCTCAGGGCTTTGCTGAGTTGCTGAGGCTGGCTTTGAACTTACCATCCTCCTGCCTCAGCCTCCTGAGCTGCTGGGATTACAGGCATGCCTAGAGGGGATAACTTTCTTCTTTCAGAAGTCCTTCACTCAGTGTCTCAGCTCATGCATTTCTTCTCTGGATTTACCCATTAGCAATGATTCATCCATGAGTATGTGTGTGTGTGTGTGTGTGTGTGTGTGTGTGTGTGTCTCACACTTTTCAAGTTCAATAATTTTACTTGATACTTCTTTAAAATTCTTTTGTCTTATTTCATGTTATCAATATCCTCTCTTATCTCTTCAAGAATATTTATTGCATTTAAGTTCTTAATCTGTCTCAGTATTTCCTCTCCACCTGATGTAGATTGTGTACCGTGTCATCTTTTATAATGCTGTTCTCCTCAGTTGTCTCTTCTCCCTTACCTTGTGAACTCAAATTTCAGTGGCCAATTTCCCTGACTAGGGAAGTATTTGTCAAGGAGAGTGGGCTGAATCCCACCATCTGGCTTTACCCATCCTGGTGATATGTAAAAGGACCTCACATGCTCCTGCATGGGAAGTGTAAGGGATCCCACGAAAACCACGCCAGACAAGGGAAATCACATAAGGGAGTTTATTAAGCAAACAGAGTGTCTCCCTGAAGGGTAAGAGAGAAAATGAGAGGAAAAGAGAAAGGAAAGAGAAAGGGCGTGCGCTAGAGAGAGTGGAAAGTGAGGAGGAGAAAGAAAGTGAGTCAGGGAGAGAGAAAGGCAAGAGAGAAAAGATGGCAGTGAAGCTATCTTTAAGAATCCCTCCGGCTAACAGGGGACCAATAGTGGAGAAGGATACTTGTAAGTTGACTGATGAACCAATAGCTAGCTAGGATGTTCACAGACTGACAGTAGTTAGGAGGCGGGTAATGCCTGCAACGGAAAGGGCGGAGAGAGCAGCTTTGTACATTACAGGAAGGCCTGTGTTCAAGTGTGGATTTTAGTTTTAGGTGACCTGGCACATCTAGGAAACCTGCCTCTACCCCTGTCCTTGGGTTTGCTTTCTTTAAGTTGTCTCTGTACAATCATGCACCGCTAAGTGATGGGGACACATTCTGGCAGACATGTTATTGGTTGATTTGGTCACTGTGTAAATATCAGAGTGTGCTTACAGAAACCTAGATGGCATAGGCCAATCACTTGACGTGGCCTCTTGATGCCATCAAGAGATGATGCTCTAAACATAAGATGCATGAGGTTGTTGCCTGTGGAACATGGTATACTGTTTTACAGTAAATTAAAAAAAGATAGGAGTCTGCTTTAAAATAATGATAAAACATAGACTATAGTACAAACCCAAACCAGTAATGTAATCGCTGATTATGATTATCAAGCATTATGCACTGGACGTGATTATATGTGCTACCCTTTTACGTAACTGTTAGCATAGTAGGTTTGTTTACACCAGTAGCACTACAAACGTGATAATGCACTGGGCTGATGACGAGGGACAGCTCTGACCTCATTAGGTAGTGGGGACGTCTCATCTCCATTATAATCTCTTGGATTCCTGTTACATGTGCAGCTTGCCATTGACTGAAATATCACAGTGAGACATATCACTGAAGTTTTGTTGTGACCGCATACCTGTCGGGATATGCTAGATGGAGAGAGGAAGGGAAGTCCTGGAGGCCACCTGTTCGTCGGCAGCTACGGGTCGTTCCCCCATAGCGCTCTGCTATGGCTGCGACGCTGCCTTTGCTCTCCGACGCTCTGCACCTGGAGCTAGCTTTTTATAATTCACAGCCCGACTCACCCTGGCCTCCCTCTGGACAGTGAAGCAAATCCGTCACCCAGATTACTCTTTGACCCCAGTGTCTGGTTCTCTGCCATGGACGTTCTGTCCTCACACATCAGGCCACTGCCACCTTTGAGCCCTGAGGACTTTTTTATATCAGTATGTGTGACTGTCTCTTCAAGCCTTATGTACAGGGTCCAGCATCCTCCCGGGTCTCCAACTCCACCTTCAGAAATTGGAACTAAATGGTGACAAGATATTGAGCTTCGTTTGGACTGTTTGAATCACAACCGACCACACTGACTCAATCTGCCATAGCTGGGCTGTGGTCACTGCTCTAAAAATACCTCTCCAAGGGCTGCCCTCTGGGGATGGAAGCCAGTGTCCCTGAGTCACAGTCACAAAACTGCTGTCCGGTCAAGGTGGAGGAATGCCCAGAGCCGTCCGGCGGAGACGGGATGCCAGCACTGGTGCGGACAATTCCAGGGTTGGATCTCACAGGAAAGCAGCAGCATGTTCTGTCCTGACTTCATCTCCCTGTGCCTTCCTCTTCTCCACAATGTCTTTGAGGTTTTCTTCTCTGAAGGGTAAAGTGACCCTCCCCAGACCAGAACAGAAGCACACTGGCAGCGAATGTGGCCTTTCCTCTTTTTCCCGATCGACCTGGTGGCTGCTGTTTCATTGATCCATTCAATGAACATTTAATAAGCAAAGGCACCTTGTTAGACTCTGGGCAATAGCAGTGAAAAAAAAAATAGATGATGGGGCTTACTTTCTAGAAGGAGGAAACTGGAAGTAGAATCAAAGATTTTAATAGTGATAAGTGCAAAGAAAGAAAGAAATGTAGGCCATGTGATTGATGGTTATTCAAGGCAGGGAGTTGGTGACCTATCTGTACAGGGAACTAGAAAAACCTCTTTTAGATAGTTGTGTATGCTCTGGCCTTTGCAAGATGAAGGACAGGCCACGCAAAAAGTCAGACAGCATCATTCCTGGCAGAGAAGAGAGTATGCTTCAAGTCCCCAAGCTCTGATGCACTCAGTCTGTTTGTGCAACAGAAACAGGTCAGTGTGTTTGGAATGACATGAACAAGCAATGTGGAACAGCTCTGGGGTAAAGTTGACCAGGGCAAAGTGGAGAAGGCAGATCTCAAGCTCTTACAGTTGTCCAGGCAGAGGAGATGGTACAGGATTGAATGTGGGATGGGGGTGGGTGGTGTCAGTCAGCTTTCTGTTACAGTAACAAATGCCTGAGATCATCAATTTATAAAGAGAAAAGGTTTAGTTTGGCTCATGGTTTTTGTCCATGATTGGCCCCACTGCTTTGGCATTTGGCAAGGCAAAGGAAAAGACAGCTCACTTCATATCCAGGAGAAGAAAGAGGGAAAGGAAAGGACAGAGGCCTCATTATCTGCTTTGAGGGTTTCCCCCTGTTACTCAGAATCTCCCATGAGGCCCCATGTCTTCAAGGTTCTACCACCTCCGACAGCACCAAGCACAGGACCATGACTTTAACACAGAGTCCTTTGTGGGGCATCCAGGACCAAAGTAGCAGGGGGGAATGCTGACTGGAGGCAAAAAGAGGGAGGGGTGGACTGGAGAGATCTTTTAGGCTGTCAGCACTTAGGGAGCTCTGGGCTTAGATAATGGGCCATATGGAAAAGGTGTTTCAAATTGTGTTACTCAGTGAGTGGAAAGATGACCACTGACAGAAAAGCACGGAAGAAGAACACATTCTGGAGGAAAGATGATGAGTTTGACTTTGGATGAGTTAAAACCCTATTTCTTGGCTTTTTTGTGACCTGTATGTCACTGTTGTACAAGACCGCACATAGCGGGGAAGTCCTATTTCTACCAAGTAAAACATCTCTCTTTCTTTTGCAAAACAACATTTATTATTTTACTAATTGTGGAAGAAATTCATATTTATGATAAAATATTGGAAAACATATAACAACAAAAACCTTAAAAACCTAACTTACCCCAAATAATAAATACGCCAAGTCAGCTTGCTATTGCTATGACAAAGTATCTGAAATAATCAATTTAAAAGAAGGAAAGGTTCACTCTGAGTTACAGTTTCAGAAATCTCAGTCCGTGGTCACTGGGCCCTGTTGCCTTGGACCTAGGGGGACATAGAATCTCATGGTGAGAGTCCATGGAGGCCGGCTGACCTCATGGTGACCAAGGAGCAGAGTGGGAGAGGAAGGGACTAGGTTCCCAATATCTCCCTCAAGGGCTCTCTCCCAGTAACCAACTAAGTCCCACATCCTAAAGTTTCCACCATCTCCCCATAATGTCACAGGATGATGACCAAGCCTATACCACATTGGCTTTTGGGAGATATTTTAAAACCATAACATATAGCAATGCTTAGTGCCTTATAAACACATATACATCCTGTTCTTCATCCATGATATTTACAGCAACTCTTATCATGCCTTATGTAATATGTGGTGTAGACTTTCTTGTGTTATGATGTCTCCCTTCAGAAAATGCTACTTGGTGGTGTCCTCATCTTAAAGTTTGGGAGGCAGAAACTCAGAGGTGATTCCCATTTCTGGGGTTGCTCTGTGCCAATCCCAATCCCAACATGATTTAGGAAATCTGGTGACTGGTCCTACCTGGGGAGGATACTCAAGTATCAAAGTCACATGCAACATCTGAGGTATAATTCAAGCAAGTGGACGTCCCAAGCAATGGTCTGCAGGAGAGGGGCCTGTGGTTCATGGTCACTGCCCAGCAGTGAATTCACACAGATGTGGGCCTCGCTCCCTGCTCCTCCTTCCCTGTTCTATTTCCTCACTCAATGTTCACAGCCTTCAAACTAAGTAGGAAAAAGAAAGGAAAGCAGAGAGCAGAATCAGGCTGTCCTGGCGGCACCTGGGTCCAAGCCTCACGCTAGCAGGGCTGAGCTTCATGGTTTCCCTGCCTACCTGTGGGTGGAGAGCCCTTGTCCTGTTCCAGGTGATGGAAATGAGCTGAGAGGAGGCTCTGAGAGAGCAGTGGGAGGCGGGTGGGCCGGGAAGGCGAAGGCGAGAGCTCAGGGCTGACTCATCCCCCTCCGCAGCCCCTTCTCTCCAGCAGCACACGGTGGCCCTTTGCAGCAGGATGTCATCCAGCTTCACTGCACCCCGGGGAGGGGGGGAACTGGCATGTCTGCAGCTGCTGTCAACATGAGCTTGTCCTTCGCTCTGCGCCATTTGAACGCTGTAGGGGAGAAGACAGGTAGCGCTTTGGAACTGAATGTGATGCCTTACTGTGATTAGTAACAACTGCTCTTTGTTAGTTAGATGTTTTGATCAGGAAAACAGAACTCCACAGTAGTAGGGAATAGGGAGTGTGTGTGTGTGTGTGTGTGTGTGTGTGTGTGAGAGAGAGAGAGAGAGAGAGAGAGAAAGAGAGAGAGAGAGAGAGAGAGAGAGAGAATTGAACCTCTAGCAATGACGGGAGGAGCTGGCAGGATAACAGTCTTAGACCAGGAACCACAGGGAGGAAATCTGCACTTCTCCTTGCCTCTGTCACTAGCAGGAGGCCTGCCTGAAGTCAAGGTGGGTCTATTGTAAGAACTGCTGCACACAGTGCAGGAGAACAAGGCCATGCTGGAGTCTAAGAGGGGACATGCAGGGACCCCTAGGAACATACAGAACTCTGAGCCTGTGTGGGTCAGCTTCCCAAACACCTGAGGTCACCAACTTCAAGGAGGAAAGTTTATGTGGGTTCCTGGTTTCTGTCCATGGTTTTGGCCATGTTTGCCTTGGCCCTGTGACAGCACAGTACATCAAGATGGCAGCACATGGTGCTCACCTCTTGGTGGCCAGGAAGCAAGGAGAAACAGAGGGAGAAGACTTTGGGGGGGGTTCCAATTTCCCCTTCAAGGACAAGTCCTTGATAACTTAATTTCCTCTCAGTTGGCACCACCATCTCCTAATAGAGCCACAGTTTAGGGACCAAACCTTTAATATGCAGGCCTTTGGGGGACACTCAAGATCCAAACTACAGCAGAGGGCAAAGTAGATACACCCTTACTGCATCTGACCCCAGAGGCACAGAGGACCTACATAAGAAATTAGAGTCCTTTGTCACTTATCTACCCAGAACTCAGAAGCTCAACCGGGAAACGGGCAGGAATTTGTGAAGCCTGGAGCCCAGTCACTGTCCCAAACCACGAGTGAGTCCCCAGATCAGCATACGACCTTCAGAAGCCCAGGGCTGCAGCTTGGTTTCCATGGCACAAGCCTGATGTGCTGTTAGGAATGAGGACAAAATTAGAGCTTACAGATTTGTGATGCCTGGGAAGTAGAGGATGCACCATAATAATTAATAATATGATTAATATTAGTAAGTATTAATTCACATTATGCAAATAAGGAAGAACTGATTTAAAGGACACCCAGAATTCTGGGAATGATGGCTACAGAGCAATTGACTCTGAGACCATCCAGGAGGTGGGTCAAAGTTGAAGAGGAGGAGGGATCCCTTGGTGGCCAGACAGAAAAAATAAAGTCTGAAAAGTGAATCTGATTTCAGATTTCTTAAGGAAAGATCTTTTTGAAGGAGTGTGGGAAATGGAATCAAGAATTCTGCTCCTGGTCAACAGATACAAGATGCCATTTGTCATTCTCTAATATTTCAGTCACATTCTCTAATCTTTAAGTCACGGTGGTCTTTTCGACAACATTACTGGAAAGAAAATATAGTTAAGTGCTTAATCAAAATAACAAACTCAGAAGTGGTAGTGAGTTTGCATGGAGGGAGGGATGGATGGGGTGACTGGGTGGTCAATTTCTTCATGTAGAAAATCAGATCCAAATTCTAGGGACCCTGATCATGAAGATTTACCAGGCATTCCACAAATTAATTTTCCTAGTAACTCTATGCAGTCAGTTTATCCTTACTTCACAGGTCTGGGGAAACCAAGGCTCCAGAAGGTCGAGCCATTGATGGAAAGTCCCATGTTGGTTCTCAGTGAGGCTGGGACAAATATATCCATCCGCAGGGTCACTTGTCGTAACCCTGAGAGACAGGCATTGACTGCTTAGTGGTGTGGAAAGGTATGACTCAGTTTGCCAGGTCTGTGCTTTAGGGATGGAGTAGCACTTGGAAATGATTGGATGGACTCAGATTATTAGATGATAGATATGGCTTGCATTTTATGAATCAAATATAACTTATGCTATATTACTTAAAGATAGAATATGACCGACCACAAGAAATAGTAACAGCAACCTTTAACAGCTAGGAAATAGACGCACAGAGGCACATGCACGCATATTGTATAATGCTGAAATTACATCCCACCTGGACTTCCTTGTGGGTGCCAAGACATTGCTTAAGAAGAAATGCAAAGCTGGGCAAAGGCCTGGTAACCCCAGTGACCCAGGAGCTGAGGCAGGAGGATCACAAGTTCCAGACCAGCCTGGGTAACTTAGTGAGATCTGTCTCAAAGTAAAAAACAAACACACACATGAACAAACAAAAACAAAACCAACCAAACAAACAAACAAAAAACACAATAAAAAGGGCTGGGGATTTGGTTTAGTGGTTAAATTCTCCTGTGCCGCGACCAAACTCTCAGGTCCAGTGAGGGGTAGAGGAGGATTGGAAAAAAAATATTCACAGACACAGGTCTTGAAGATTAAGCTGGGATCAGGTGGAGCCTGCTCTCTGATGGAGCTGCAGATCTAAAGATACACAAGCAATCTTTCTTTATATGTGTCTCATTATCAGGTTAAAGACTATGCAATCTTTATTCTTTGTATTCAGGAAAGTTACAGAAACTGGGATATCTAAGTAGCTTTTCTGCATTAGCAATGTATAATTGCAAAGTGCAACGTTAGGAGCTTTGTGTAGCTCTCAAGAAAGTCCATTGTTAAAAGTTACTATAAGGCAGGCAGGAACTGGAGAAGGGGAGCTGGTGACACATTGTGGTTGTCTAGCATAAGAGTTCCTTCCTTCCCAGGAGCTGTGTGCTGGAGATAAAGGTCAGAGCTGATAGGACTCTTGCCCAGAGCCTCCTCATGCAGGGCATTGGCACAGCAGCTAGGCTTCCTGTGCCCTTACACAGAAACATTCCCAGGAACTGGGCATGCTGCAGCCATGAGGGCATCAGAGACCCCTGATCTCAGTAACTGCTCTCCCATCCTCTGTTACTGCTCTCCACACTCCTGGGTTCAATTCCTGGCACACACATACACATGCAAATGAGTTACTATTGATTTGGAAAATACTTAAGATAGAATTAAAACAGAAAGTCGAACACACCGGGTCCCAACTCGCAAGTACTTCCTCTTTCCAACTCTTTGCCCCTATTGTCTGTCTGTCTTTCTGTCTACCTACCTTTCATCTCTTTCATCTGTCCTGTTTATCATATCCATCCCATAATGGAATGATACTGGGACATGTGGTGACTCTGCTATGAATATCTTTTCCTCCAGTTCATGCACCTCTGTTCCATTTGTTTCGATGACTCCTGACATTTCCTAAATGCTTGTGGGTCCATATATCATTGGAAAATCAGAAAGCCTTAAGCAAAGAGCAGTGAACCATGACTTTGCAATCATTTCCCAGTGTGATGCTGGCTGGGTACTGGTGCTCTGCTCTGGTGGGGTCCAGATAAGGATGCAAAGGGGAGACTAGGTCTGAGCCATGTTGGAGGCCATGTTACCATGGCTCCCCACTGGCCCAGCAGGGAGACTCCAGGGAAATATCCTGTGGCTCTTCAAACATCATCTTTCCTAGACCCATTTAGGAGCTTGTGGAAGGCAGAGGCATGGAGGAGAAAACAAGAGGCTTTTGCAGCACCTCCGACCCCTGGAGAATGTAGGGAGGGTTGACTGGGCAGGGGCCTGGGGAGGAGTTTGACTGCAGCCACTGGAGGGTTATTCTGGCTTTGATAACGAACTTAGCTGTTTGAGCCACTTCTGTCTGCTGCTACCAGACCACACAGCCCTCAATGAGTCATTTGGTCATTGCTGCTGTGGGCTTGTGACAGAAGGTAGATTCCCCTCTGGGGCTGAGGCTCCCAGGTAGAACCTTGCAAACCTCATGCAACTCAATACTCTGCACTGAATCAGGGAGATGCATCCAGACACCTGGTGGACAGTCCTCCCTCCCTCCTGGAGGTCCAGACAGGGGCCAGCCCACAGGTGCTTCTTCTAACTGTTTGACCCTTTTCTGTCCACCTCATATTGCTTCTCATTGGGGTTACTCTTGCACTCTTATTAGTTTCTACTTTTATTTTTTATTTTGACCTTATTAACTTTAGAATAAGGGTTTTCTCCTTATTGGTTAACTGGCTCTCATTTTACATTTCGTTAGGAAGCAGGGGAGAGAGCCCTAGCCGTCTGGGAGACAAAGGACTCTGTGGCAGGACCATCCACCCCTTGCCCTCCTTCATGTCATGTGGCTGGATCCAAGGTGGCTGAACTCTGTAATTTGCTATGTAATCTTGTGTGTGGAGGTATTTATTCTCCTGTTGATGAGAATTATTTTTTCTTATTCCCTTTCCTATTTCTCCTAAACTTTCCTTCCTTATAATTATTCCAGAATGTTCTCCTTTGGCTCCATCTTGCCATGTCCCTTGATTCTGTAGATATTGGACCAGGCTGGTGGCTGTGTGGTTGTCCTTGCCTCTGAGACCACTGTTTACCTAAGAGGACGGTCAGCCTCCTTTGGTTCTGCTACCAAAATTGCTTTGGTGAATACTCTAAAAAGATTTATTCTGTCATCCCACTTTGTTTGACCAAAAGGGATCAGGTGGAAATAATGCAGTCATCCATGTGGAGGACTGATTCCAGGACGCTAGTGGATGCCCAAATCCTTGGAAGCTCTAGTCTCTTGTATGGAATGGTGTGATATTTCCATCATCTATACCTTTCCTCTCATGTATTTGATCATCTCCAGATCATTTGTAATACCTAATACAATGTACATGTTTTGGAAATAGCTGTCAGTGCTGTATTGCTTAGGGATTGCTATTGTTTAGATATGAGGTGTCCCCCAAAAGCTCATGTGTGAGACAATGAAAGAAGGTTCAGAGGAGAAATGATTGGGTTACAAGAGCCTTAACCCAATCAGCAAATTAATCACCTGATGGGATTAATTAAGTAGTAACGGAAGGCAGATGGGATGTGGCTGGAGGAGGTGGGGCATTGGGGGGGCGTGGCTTTGGGGCATATATTTGTATTTGGCAAGTGGAGACCTGTCTGTTTAGTGATCATCATGTGAGTCGGATCCCTCTGCCATACTCTTCCGCCATGTTGGAGCTTGATGGACTAAGACCTCTGAAATCAAGGGCCCTCAAATAAACTTTTCCTCCTCTACAGTTGCTCTGGTTGGGTCCTTTTAGTCACTGCAATGAAAAAACTGACTAAAACAGGGAGCCATGGCAGGAAAAAGACTCTGGATGTGTTTAGTGCAGACACAATTTTTTCTCATATTTTTGATCTATGGTTGATTGAATCTATGGTTTTCTGATATTTTTGGATCTATAGTTGTGAATGTGGAACCCACAGATAAGGAGGGGTGACTATAGTTTCATAAAATAATATAGTTTCATAAAATAAGCAGATCCTGACAACACTGTTACTATAAAAAAAAAAAAAAAAAAAAAAAAAAAGGGCCATGTGCGGAGGGAGATGGAGTAGCTTGGGGAAGCGCCAAGAGATTTGTCCTCACACCAGCAGGGCTCACAGCCAAAGCCAAAGCGCTCCTCAGGTCTGCGTTAACACCAAGAGTTCTTTGCTCACCGTGTCAAGTTGGGTCCCGCCATCTTTAACCCCTGCCTTCTGAGAACGTTCGAGGGGAAAGGAGAGGGTGATTCTGTGGGGAGGCTCTGAGGGTTCCCCATAGAAGTGGCAAATGTTGCTCGCATCCTATTCCAGGCTGCGAATGAGTGATGGAGGTCGGTCATTTCTGTGTCCAGGAGGAGGGACATAGGTCTGGTGACTTGTGCTGCATCTTGGCCCAAGTGGATTCCATTCTGGCTCGGCCCCTTTGGGCTCTGCTGCCTCCCTGGGCCTTATTTCTTGGGCTGCCTGCTCTGGGGGACAGGAGTCCTGCTGTCTGCCCTCCAGGATGCCAGATCCCTGTCTCTCTGAGCACTCTTGGTTGTATGGTAGGGCTGCTCTTGGGAATCCTGTTGCTTCCTTCTCACAGGCTAAGTTCCCTAACCCAGCTTGGACTTCAGAGCCAGCCAGAATGTGCCCCTGGAGGTAAGCATCACTTGTCTCTAGTGGTAAAGATGCTCACTAGCATTTGGAAAGAGTTGCTTGTTCTGTCAGCAGCCTGAGGAGGAGCAGGCCGCTTCACAGCCCTTAAGGTGACCAACATGGTGTCTGCAGATGATTGGCCCAGATAAGGCAAAGGGCCATGGATGAGGAGACCTGACTTCCTGTTACTCTTATCAAGTTAGAAGCCAGGAGGCAGGGCCAGGAAGCACCTGCTCAGGCGACAACCATGTCCTCTGCTCACCAGCATCCGGAAGCAGCCACAGGCACCACTTCCAATGTAGAAGACAAATCCTCTGCTTTGCCTGGTACACACACACACACACACACACACACGCACACACATGGATTGCTTTCTTTTTCCAACAGTAGCAATTTTTTTTTGTAGACATGTTTATAAATATGTATAGGCAAATGAAAGGAAAGAAGGGGAGGAAATAATATTATCTAACTCCCTTGTTTTTCTGTGCACATAGATCAGTGATTGCTGTGATCCAGGAGACATTTTCTTTTATATTTTAAATTATGCAAGTGATCAATGGCTGTATCCATGGTGTATACGACACAGATATTAAATGAGCCTTGATGGATATTAGTATCTTCGATTTTAAAAGGCTGTGGGTACCAAAGCTGGGAGATTGGTATGAACCTTCCATATATTTTCTCTTCTTATCCCAAGAAAGCACTTCTCCCTCTCCATACATGAAGACACAGTAGATTTGCCCTTAAGAAATAGAGATTTCTGCTTTTCATTTCTTCACAAAATAGGGACATTTTGTATATGTGGTTCTGAGACTATTTCTTTCTTTTAAAATATACCGTGAAAATCTTTCCAATTCAATACACCTAAGCCTTCCTTAGTCTTCTTCCGGATTAAATCATCTCTCCTAACATTGGACTTGTCCTTGTTCATTCAACCACCATCCCCTGCATGACCAGTAATTACTGCCAGGCTCTTGCTATCCATGTGAATGCCATGACCGTTCTATAGATTTTTAATAAATGACCACTTGTATTTCTGTAGCAGAACTTTATAGAAGTAGGATAGTCAAATCACAGGATTTCATTAAATTCTGCTTGGTTACTTTTCCAAAAAATTAAAATGATTAATTTTCTTCTAAATTGCGTGGGAGAGACTTCTTTCCCCACCCTTCCACCAACCAGAGCTTGTTATGATATTGAAATTTTTGGCTGTTCTGATAACTAAAAGCAATACCTCGTTATCATTTTAATTTGAATTCTGGGGAGGATCCTGATGAGGTGGATCATCCTTGCACAGGTCAATCCGTCTTTTGCAGAACTTCTATGATCTGTATGCTGTTCTCCTTTGCCCATTTTGCTTTATTGATTTACAGGAGTATATATATATCAGGTCTTTACACTCTCCATTAAGTATGTAAGAATATTTTCCAGTTTACCTTTAAAAAAAAACATTTCATTTATTATGGTTTTCCATGCAGGAATTTACATCAAAACATTTTTTTTACATTACATTATTAACATTTTAAATTTGTTTAACATTATTTAAAGTATTACAATTTTAAGTTTAAAAAAATTATCATTTTTTTTCCTACATAGTATCTTCGTTTCCAATCATGTTTAAGACTGTCCCCTTTGGATTGAAAGTTAGGTGCAACCACTCTGGAAAGCAGTATGGAGATTCTCAAAAAACAAGGAATGGAGCCACCATGTGACCCAGCTGTCCACTCCTTGGCATATACCCAAAGGAGTTAAAATCAGCATACTACAGCAATGCAGCTACATCAATGTTTATAGCAGGGCAAATCATAATAGCTAAGCTATGGAACCAATCTAGATGCCCATCAACAGATGAATGGATAAAGAAATTTTGGTGTACATACACCAAAGAATATTCCTCAGCCATGAAGAATGATTTTATGTCATTCACTCATAAATGGATGGATCTGGAGACCATCATGCTAAGTGAAATAAGCCAATGCCCCAAACCACTGATATGTGGATGCTAATCCACAACAAGGGGTGGGGGCTGGAAGTTCAGTGGATTAGACAAAGGGGAATGAAGGGAAGGGAGGGGGATGGGAATAGGAAAGACAGTGGAATGAACCTGACATAATTTTTCTTTGTACATATATGAATACACCACAGTGAATCTCCACATCGTGTACATCCATAAGCCTGGGATCCTAATTAGAATAAGATATATTTCATCCTTGTATAAATATATAAAAATGGATTCTACTGTTACATATAGCTAAAAAGAACAAACAAAAATTAAAAAAAAAATAAAAGAGTAAGAGAATGCTCCCTCTGAAGAAAAAAACCAGACTGTGATTCCTCTGTACTCCGACACGTGACTCACCACTCAGTTCCGACCCCAGTGACATGGGGTTTCTACCACACACCAGACGGACATCTGCTGGGGTTCATCTAATTCAATTTGGTTCTGACACTGTCTACCTGGAGATGGTCTCAGATACCACAGATTGGGGGTTCAGTCTCCAAGTCGGTACGCTCCCCACCCCTAGAGATGGCCATGGCAAGACCTGGTTCTTTAGCCTGGGCTTCAGACCAACCCTCTGTAAATCAGAGTCCCCTCAATTCCCTCTGCAGTTTCAACTAGTGCTCTGGAGTCGCTCACAGAGCTCAGAGAAGCATTCCACTATGTCATCATAAGGGACGTCACAAAGTGACGGGGGAGGGTGGCAAGCGGCACAGGGCTTCCATGGCCACCCTCCAGAGTCTCCAAGTGTTCAGCCATCCCCAAACTCCTCTGAACTCTGTCCTCTTAGGTTTCCCCGGAGGCTGCATTACATTACGTCATCAGTCATTGGTGATCGGCCTTTTTCCGGGAGGTTGGGAGAGGAGGGGAGCTGAAAGTCCCAACCCTCTAATCCCATCTTGGTCTTTGCTGTGATCAGCCCCTGTCCCAAAGATCCCCAGGGTCCCCAGCTGCCAGTCATCTTGTTAGTATGCAAAATATGCCAGTAATGGCAAGGGTGTGCCAGGAACCAGGGGCAGAGACAGAACATATATATGCCACTGTATCAATGTCACACCCCCAACAAGTACTTTTTTGAACACAGACTGTGACACCTACAGTGTGCTTTATGCTTTGGGATAGAGGCGACATGGGCATGCATGCATCTGCACTGGGCCAGCAGGGACCGCTGAGGGTGTGGACCTCGGTAATTGTTCTCTTTGCAGCCCACTCTTATCCCACAGGCCCTATCAGGGTGTGACCTCTTTACTTTGGAATTGTCTTTCCACAGGAGCAAGTCCCTAGGTGTGGCGGCTCTTTTCCGTGGTTGAATTCTTTCAGGCTTTGCATAAATAAAAGACTTCATGGAGCAGGATCTTGTCCTAGGCTGTTTGGAAAATTCAGAAACTTTTTTTTGGGAAAGTGTTTTGTTTTTACTCTAGATGAGAAAAAAAAAATACATATAAAATACATATATATATATCAGAAGGATTAATCCGGGCAGGTCTCACACAATCTCTGATTTAATTCTTTCCAATTCTTCACTCCTCTCCACCATTTGGGACTTAGAAAAAAATGTGCCAGTAGCTCAGATTTGAAAGATTAAGTTATCCTGTTACTTTGCTGCGATGTCACACATGGGCCTTTAGAGATGCTCCTAACAATAACCAGATGGCAGGACTGTCATTGTCACAGCAAGGCTCAGCTCCATTCTGGCTGCCTTGACTCTGTGACTCTCTCTAAGAGCCTATTGAAACCAAGGCGTCTAGCTTTACTTGCTTTTTTTTTTTTTAATTCTATTTGTTCTAATTAGTTGTACATGTCAGTAGAATGCGTCTATCCATTTTGATAGATCATGCATAAATGGAGTGTAATTCTCATTTTTTGGATTGTATATATTGTAGGATTCCACAGGTCATGCAGTCATAATGAGTTCATGATGTCTGTTTCACTCTACTATCTTTCCTACCCCCACACCTTTTAACATAAATCCTAGAGGTCTCTAGGTCCACTCCTGTGGATTTTGCTAGAGATAACCCTGAGAGCTTTGGGTCCCCTTGGTAATGGTCGCCTAAGTTGTTTTTCAGGAACTTAGAGGTCATTCAAACTGGTGGCAACCACTCTTCACTTTGGCCTGTGCAGGTATCCATCAGGTGACCTCTTGACGTCAGAGGTCCCCTAATACCGTCTTCAGAGCATGCTAGGCACCACCATTTTCTGAGTGTGTTACCATGAAGAGCTGTGAAGTTTGCTCACACGTGTACAAATCACATGACTTCCTTTTCCCCTCACCTCCCATCACCTTTCCCCATCCCTCGGCCCACCTGAGTCCTTGTCCCATGAAGAGCCCTAAACCGTGTCTTCCAGGAGGCTGATTTGAGACGTGGGGCTCCTGCCTGCTCATGCTTGCCCATCTCATGAATAAACTCTTTTTCTTTTGCAAAATCAGTTGCCATGATTGGCCTACTGTGTGGTGGGTCAAGGGCCTGGTTGGAGACACTGAAACTTGTTCCAACGACTTCAGCAACCTCATTGATACCAGTCGCTCTTGTTTTTCCTTATTGACTCTTGTTTTCCAAACTGTATGTCAAGTTAACCATGAAAGAAGACATTAGAGTCTATTTACAAGAAGTCCAGTTTCCCTGAAGTTCTCCCCATTCTCCCTTCTAAGAACCCCACCACAAATAGTTGGAAGCATATTCTTGTCATACTTTAAGTTTCTTAAAAATTCAATTATGAAGCATTTGATGCATTCCACAGAATATGTACTGTGTAGATGAATGTGTAAATATAATATGGGAATGTGGCACAGATGATGATTATAGATCTTATTAAAATGCCAGCAACGAGGCAGAGCAGTAAGAACACCAGAAACATATGGTGATGTAGGCCAAGGAGCCTCGTGTCTCCGTCTTGATCCCATTTTGCCTGACACTGCACCCTGATCCCCACCACCTCTGAAATGCTTCCCAATTGAGTCCTCCCTCCCCACCTTCCATTCTACCATTAAAATTTCAGTAAAATTTTATTTGCCTGGACTACTAACTGGTCGGCTAACGAGGCATTCACTTGTCTCTGCAATCCTACCTCTTTGTTGCTTACACCTTCCAATACCTTCCCATCACGCTGGGATTAAAATCAAATGCCAGACCCTGCCCGCTGCCCAAGCCTGCCTCCTGGCCTTCTTGGGTCACCTACCTGGGTGTGCCTACTGTCTCCCTGAGTATTGTCTTCCTCTCTGTTCTCTGGGTGCTGGAGGATGGTTTCTGGAGTACCAGAAGCATGGGATGTGCTCTTCCCACCCCCTTGTCCATGGCTGGCTTCTTCCCTTTCTTTGGTCTCATTGAGGCTGGGGCTAAAGGATGGTCGGCGTAGGTGACAAATGAGTGGGTCAGGAAGATGAGGGCTGATTCAAACAGAAACAAAATGCTCATCATACCTCCAGGGTACTTCCCCCTCCTCCACTGTGCTGCCAAGCTTGTCTGCCTCCAGGGAATTGTTCCCCCAGCCAGGAGTCGTCACTGAATGCTGCCCTTGGATGCTCCACCTTTTGGTCAGGTAGGCAAGATGGGAGGAGGGGGCATGAGGACAAAGGAAATCTGAGCTCTCTAAAAGGGGTTGGGCATCCCCACTCCTTCTGGCACCAGCTTTGAACCCTCTCCTCTGTGGAGGAGTTTCTCTCTCTCTCTCTCTCTCTCTCTCTCTCTCTCTGACGGGGACAGGGGTCCTAATTTATTTGCAACACGGGTATCATCTCTGGTCTCATCATGGCTGCTCTGGAGAGGACTTCCTGACAGCCCTGTGCAAGTCACCATGTCCCAGTTTCTCTCAGCTCACCTTCACAGGGGTCAGCTCGGTTCGCTGGGCCAGCCTGGTGGCTGCTGTTCCCCTGGTCCACAGCAGTCTTGGCTGGTGGAGGGCCAGCCAGCACTTGTGAATGGGGACAAAGCCTCTGTCACAGGACCATGGGCTAAGCAGGATCACTTCTGTGAAGACTCTGGCTCTGTTCCCAGCACACAATCAGGTCTTTCAGAAATGATGGGGAGGAGGAGGAGGAGGCAGGAGTTACTGATACCTCATCTCCAGACTCTGCTTTGAACTTGAGAACTACTTTTCTGCTCCTTTAAAGATGCGTTCACTGAACGGCCCCTGCCATGTTCCCCTTTCTCCACCCCATTCCTTTCCTGCTAAGGGGCACCACCAACCGCCCAGGCAGGCCAGCTGACCCCACCTGTGTCCTTTTCTGTTCCCATTAATTGCCAAGCCCTGTCCTTCTGCCCCCCACCATTGAGAGCTCACAGGTTCAACCTTCCCTGCATAACCAGAGGGGCCCCTTCAAGAGAGGCGTGGGATTCCAGCTACACAACCTGGTCCTAGTTCTACGTTTACCAGTACAGGACCAGGACTAATGGATGGGATGACCCTCAGTCTCAGGGCCTTTGGCCTTTCAGCATGGACAGGAAGAATAGTCCTGTACTTAAGGCTGAGACTCCCTGAGAGGGTTGAAAGGGGCGGTTGATGTGAAGATGTGTCTGGCACAAGGAAGAACTCCACAACACAAAGAGTGTGTCCTAGCTAAGGGTACAAGGGCTTCCTCACTCCCTGGCTGGATGTCTTTCCCGCCTGTCCTCATCCCACACCTCCTGCCAAGCCTGGGCCCCACACAGCAGTCAGAACGAACATAGTGTTTCCAAAGTGTGAATATGACGGAGCCTCAATTCCTGTTCCTGCCAGGGGGCCCCACCCAGCGACCCCAGCGCCATGGCTGCCTGCCCACCATGGCATGTCCTGACCTGGGCTCTCAAAGTCCATCCTTCTTAAGACCCTGGCTCACCTCCTGTTGCTGCAGCCAGAGGCAAAGCCCTGGAGGGTGAGGACCAGTGCTGCATCCTTGTGGATAAGGGAAGAACAATCCAGAGCCCTTCATTCCAGAAAGATTGTCTAAGGGCAGAGATGGATTCTGTTAGCAGCCAGACTCACCAACGGGCAACGAGAGAAAAAGTGACCAAGGTCTTTGTAAGATGGAACTCTTTTTTGTGATATCCATAACCAGTAACATGTGCATACATCAAAGTAGGACGATCTGTAACGCATACAATATCATCAACACGATCACAGGACAGTGCGCACTCTGCGGCATTATTTCTTTGTCAAGGCAAACAACATGCAGTTTGAAGGATACATAGGTGTGCCATTAAAAAAAAAAAATAGAAAAGAGAGGAAATGATGACAAAATCAAACATTTGGGAAACAAAATGGAAAGAGAAATGGCCAGGGAATTTGGTGAGATGGAGGATGGGTGGAGAGGAGATCAAGGCCAGATGGAGATCAAGGCCAGATGGGCTCGGTGGTAGGTAGAGAATTATTGCCTGCTCTACCCGTTTAGAAACTAGTGTGCATGGATGCTAATTTGGCCAAGAGTACAGAGTGAGAGAGTTGCAGAGCTGAGATTCACCCTGACGTTGGTCTGACCCAGGAATAAGCAGTCAATGAAGCCATGTGCAAGGGAGATGGAAGAGAAAAGAAGGAATTTGGAAGACAGGTGGGAAGGGAGTCAGTGACCAGGATGAAACTTAACCAGTGTCAAGAGAGGCAAGGAGGAGACCAGGGAGGGTGGAGTCTGGGAAGCCCTGGTGGGGGCTGAGTCGTGAACGGGGGTGTCAACAGCACCCCATGAAGGGCTCCTCGAGTCCTCTGCTGTGCACTGTGGATTGGTCATAGAGGTCCTAACCCCCAGGGTGAAAAAGGGATCAAGTGACTGTATCTTGACACTGAATTTTGGGGAGATAATTAAGATTTGAATCAGATCATGAGAGCAGAACACTCATGGTGGGGTTAGTTCTTTATAAGAAGAGACTGGAGAGCTTCTCTCCCCGCTCCACCCCGCGATTTGAGGTCACAGTGTGAAGGTGGCCTTTGCAAATGAGGAACAGGGGCCTTGCCAGAGCCTGATGGTGCTGGCACCTTGGTTTGGGACTTCTGGCCCCTAGAACTGTGAGAAAATGACCCAGTCTGTGACATTGGTTTTGGCAGCCCCAGGCAAAGAACTCAGGGTCAGTCACTGCAGGAGTGGTGAAGTGTCCTGGGGCGGAGGTGATGTAGGACCAGTGAACTTGAACTCCAGTTAACCCAGCATCCATTCTCAGACCGTTTTTTTTTTTTTTTTTTTTTTTGTTGTTGTTGTTTGTGAGCTGGTGCCAGCAAGTGGCAGGAAAAGCAAAAAGCCTCTGTGCACATGGGTGGCCACCGACCGGGCCCTCAGGGTGGTGTCCCAGAAACCAACCTTCCCAACAGAGTTCTGTCCTACTTTTGAGAATGACTGTTATATGGCTCAGGGACAGAACATTTTCAATCCTTTCAAAGCAAGGGACAAATGAAAGGGTGTCATGGCCTTCTCAGCTGGTCTCCGGCGACACACATGTGTGATATGGAGGCCACAATCTCTCAATGGCAGGCCAGTGTGCACAGCATCCTTGTCTTGTGGGAGGTGGGGTGATGGGCTATGTGTTCAAGTCCCTTCTCAGACAGCAGGAGCTCAGCATAGGCTTAGGAAATCACCATCAAAAGAAATGCACCATCCAAGGTTCCAATCACCTAAAGCCCAGGGTACTGCAGGAACGTGGGACAGGCAGGAAGGTGGCCGCTGGGGAGGATCCTCATTAAAAAGAAGGGGTTCATTCAGAGATTTGATTCTTATTGCCTCCTTCATATTGTTTTTTCCTTTAAAACCGATTTCAACTGAAGTAGGAAGTGCTGGGTACCTTTATTTCAGATCGGAGGCAAGAGCTTTTGAATATGTAAACACAATAGGCTTCCACTTCTTGGATGCCACTTTTTCAATGAAAAATAATTATGTTCCTTGAGAATTGGGCTTTCTGTTTCCAAGTGGGTCATATCAAGCACTACTTTATTTGCAAGAAACTTTGGTCTGCTTTGCAAATGCTTTGTCATTCTGAGCTCATCGCTGTTAATTGGTTGTGCTTCCGGTGCATCCAAAACTTTTTGCTAGTCTTTGTATAGAATGTTCCTAATATTGCAGTTTTGCCATTACAAAGCATGAGGCACTTCTCTGTGATAAAAGGATTGAATTACTGTCATGATATTGTGAGCCGAACATGGTGCCTGTAATCCCAGGGACACAGGAGGCTGAGGCAGGAGGATTGCAAGTTCAAGGCCAGCCTCAGCAACTTAGTGAGGCCCTAAGCAACTTAGCAAGACTCTGTCTCAAAATTAAAAAAAAAAGAAAAAATGGCTAGGGGTGTAGCTGAGTCACTTTCCAACTGGGGATGTGGTCAAGTGAGCTGGGTTCAGTCCCCAGTACCTGTCCCCCAAAAAGGCATTGCTCAGTATAAATGTATAAATGGCATTTTATCTTGTTAATCTTTTGAAAAGTGGCTTACACATTCAGTAGCTGTATTACCCTCTGACTACCTGAGAGGCTATCCTGAACCTTTCCCAAAGGCAGTTTGCAGTTAATGAGCAGGATGCCGTTTATCAGGGTCTGAGCAAAGCCACCAAGTCTGTATGTCTTCAGCCCTTTCCACTCCAAACAGGGAATGCTCGCTGGGATGATGCAGGTGGCCTGGTAGTTTATCTTCTCTGGCCCCTTGTTTCAGGTTACCTGTGAGTGGACCGAGTAATCTCAAGTCCAGCTGGAAGCAGAAGACATAACGACTGCCTCCTGGAGCTCCACCTGTCTCACCTGGGCCAGCCTGGCCTCTTCTTTACAGGCCCCTGTGGAGGCAGCAGCCACCTGGAATTTCTTATTATCTCTTCCTCAACTGAGTCCCAGTTAAGACCTGTGTGTGCTGTGTGTGTGTATAGGTGCACGCCCATGCATACACACACATTCACACTTGACAACTCAACACACATACCATGTATGCCACACATGCACCTATAATATGCACACCATACACACAACCCATATAGACACACACCACGTGCCACATAGACCACAAGCACACACACCACACACACTGCACACTCTCCACCTGCTTAACACACATAATACAAACACACAACACACACATCACACACCCCACACACATACCCCACACCCTTCCCCACACTTTGCCCACTGTTCTTTGGCTGCTTCCCTGACCTCACGGTCAGAGGGTTCCTGAAGCCTGACCATAAGGAGAAGTAAGAATAAGGGACACAATGTCTCCACCAGTCCTCTGTCCACAGGCGACATCTCTGAGTGTCCCTGATGTCAAAGCACTCTTCACATTCATGTGAATGGGAAGGGTGAAGGTAATGGTGAGGACACTAGGAAGTGCTCTGTCTTCACAGAGCTGGGGGGTCTTGGTGTGAGCCAGAAGTAAGAAATTGACATGTTGGGGCATGCTGTGACAGAAGTGACAGACAGGGCAAGAGCACCCAGGAGTCCTGAGAAGCAACCCTGGAACTGAGAGTCAATGAATAGACAGTCCCAGGAGAGGCAGAGTGAGAGAAGGCCCATGCTGGAGGGGGCTTGTCGTGTTCGGGGTGGAGCCCAGTAGTGGGAAGGTGCAGAGTGGGAGACCCTGAAGATCTTGTATGTGGCATGTGTCTTCATCCAATGTGGAGATGAACCATGAGGGATGTGGAAGGGCCCCCAGAAACTCTGCATGTGCAGGAAGATATGTGGCTCAGAGCCCCAACAGAGGCGAGAAGCCCTCTTTGGTTGGTAGTTGTCTGGAGAAGGAAGATGGCGCTGGGTTTGGTACCAGTTTGATTAACTAAAGTAGGGGTGAGATTTGGAACTTGGTGTCATTTTTCCATCTTTATGTTTTAAAAATACTTTCGAATTTACTGAAGAGTTGCAAGGGTAGAGTTTGCACAGACGTCACCCAGCTTTCCTTAATGTCAAGGCTTTCTATGACCACAGTTCATCTGTCAAACCGAATGTTTTATAGTTGGTAAAATACCATAAATTAAACTGCAGACTTTGAGTTTTCTCATTTTCCCACTAACCCCCTGTTTCCGTTCCAGGATCCTGCACTGTATTAGGTCATTGTGACCTCCTGAAATCCGAGGCAGTTTCTTGGTGTTTGCTTGTCTTTGATGACCTTAGCACTTTTGAAGAGTTCTGGCAAGTTTTTCAGTGGGATTTCTCTCTGAGTATCCTGCTGTTTTCTTGGACTTCTCTGGTTTTGGATGTGGGAGAAGAGCAGCACAGATGTGGAACACCCCCTCCTGTCACTTCACCTCACCAACATTACAGGGACGTTGACTTCCGTCTATTGGTGCAGTGGTGTCTGCCAGGTTTCTCTATTGTCAGTGCTATTTTTCCTTCACCATGAATCAGGCAGAGGTGAGATACCAATTCCTGTCCACACTCAAGGAGGGGAGAAGTGAAAGTCTGCCTCCTAGTTAGGAGTCTCTAAAAATATTAGAGGTATGTTGAAACCGCTCCAGTCACTAAGGGATGTTGCTCACACCATGTCTTCCATCATGAGAGCCCTGAGCCTGAGGTTGCCCTTTACTTTTGTAGGAAGGTGACATTTCGATCCCTATTGACAGTCTCAGGGAGGACGTCTGTCCTGTCTAGACATAGAACTAGAGTGATTTCTACAAAAAAATGCATGAAATGCTTTGCTTTGCCAAGACCAGAGGATACTAGTTAGGCAGAGCAGGCTGACTGTGCTCAGATGCCTCCCATCTCTCTCCGAGTCTGCTCTGGTTTGAACTCATGATCCCCAAAGATCCATTTGCTGAAGTCTTTATCTTCAGTCCTTTGTGCTACTGGCAGTTGGCAGAACCTTTAGGAGGAGGAGCCTAATGGAAGGAAGGTAGTTAACTGGGGATGTGCCCTTTAAGGGGATGTTAGGACCTGGACTCCCTCCTCTTTGTGCTTCCTGGACACCATGAGGTGAAAGGGCCTCCTCTGCCATGTTCTCCTGCCACCAGGTTCTGCCCCACCACAGGCTCAAAGTAACGGAGCCAAAAGACCATGGAGAGAAACCTCTGAAATTAAGAGATAAATAAACCATCCCTCCTTGTAGGTTGATTATTATTGATGACTAACATATGGCCCCACTAAAAAACAGGAAAGTAATAAAAACCCTATTAACCTGTAGAGAGAAAGAGAGCAGGCATAATAAGTGATGAAGCATGGAAGCCCATTTTTTAGGTGATGCAGTCTAGTGGTTGCTGTCAAGGAGTGCCTTCTCTCTCACTGTCCTTTTGGGTGGCACCCAAAATAAACTTGCCCCTCCTCCATCCCCAGGCTGACAGCCGGAACATCTGGAGGATTCTTCTTTGCAGAAAATTTAAAATCCACAGAGAAAAAATCTCTAGGTTTTGGAATTTGCCAGTTCCTCACCTAGGTCTGCAAATCACTCGAGCAGTCTACAAGACCTCCCCACAACCATCTGCCAAATTCCCATCAGTATTTAATGCCTCACTCTGAAATATGAATGGACAGCTGAGGATCACCAGGCACTGGAGAGCAAATCTCCCCTTGAGAGACAGAACCTTAAAGGAACAAATCTGAGAGCAAGTGCTCAGATAAAATAGAAATAAGGAAGGAGCTAAAAAAAAGCCAGAGAGCAATAGTTTATATTTTTAGGGATCAAAGATGATATCACCTCCATCCAAAAGGAACAATATACTAGTAAAGGAAGTTACTAAGTATTGATCAAGAGGCAAAAGAAAATACTTTTTCAGATGTGAAAGCAGGACTCATCTATCAATCTTTCTAATATCTATCTAGCCATCTATTATCTGTGATTAATGTCTATCCATCTATCTATCCACTCATTTCTATTATCTATTGGGTATCTGTTGCTATCTTTCTGTTTGATTTGTTCATCTAACCCCCATCTTTCCCCTGAACTCTTCCTTTGAAAACTACTTGATAATGCTCTTTAAGGAAATAAGGAAGAAAACCATATAACATTGAATTCTGCAGAAGACCTGCGTTAGTCACCGTTTCTACTACTGTGATGAAAAGACCTGACAAACACAATTAGAGGAGGAAAAGCTTATTTGGGAGCTCATGATTCCAGAGGTCTCAGTCCCTAGACAGCTGGTTCCATTCCCTGGACTCAACGTGAGGCAGAACATCATGGCAGAGGGAAGTAGCTCACATAATGATCAGAAAGCAGAGAGAGAGAGAGAGAGAGAGAGAGAGAGAGAGAGAGAGAGAGAGAGAGAGAGAGGCGGGGGACGGGGGGAGATCTTCACTTGCCAGATACAAAATATATAGCCCCAAAAATATATATATGTATATGCCCCAAAGACCACCTTGCATTGTCTCACACATGAACTTTCTGGGGACACCTCGCATCTAAACCATAACAGGACCTGTTTCAATCAGCTATTTCACTTCTGTGACTGGAAGACCCAACCAGTACAACTGTAGAGGAGAAAAAGTTATTTTGAGGGCTCACAGTTTCAGAGGTCTTGGTCCACAGAGGGCAGGTACCATTCCGCTGGGCTCCAGGTGAGGCAGGACATCATGGCGGAAGAATGCGGCAGAGGCAAGCAGCTCACATCATCAGGAAAGAGGGAGAGAGGTCTCCATTCATCACACAGAAATATATACTCCAAAGCCACCTTTGGAAATATATACCCAAATTCCCACCTCCTCCAGCCACACCCCATTGCTTCAGTCAATCCCACCAGGGATTAATTCACTGATTGGGTTAAGAATCCCACAACCCAATCCTTTCTCCTCTTCACATCTAAACCATAACAGGACTCAACACAAGAGCGAAAAGAGGAAGTCTCCAAAGTCTCTAAAGAAAATAAAAAAACTATTTGGATCCTTGGGAAAGTTTTGAGGTTTTTAACAGAAGTGTTGCAGACTTAGAAATATCATCAAGCACTAAGTGAGAAAGTGAGCAAATGACAGCACAGGTGCTTTTTAACTCCTGGTGAAACAGGTAAACAAAAGTTGCAGCAGACCTCTGGGCTGGGTGGAGAACAATATGCACCTCATGGGAATAAATGACTTCTCACCCTCAGTAGCAGATAGTACTTTAAAATATTGAATAATCAAGAAACATCAGTAGGTTCGATTACGTAGTCATACAGAAATAACTCCCAGAAAACAATCTTTAAAATACAAAATTCTTTATTCGATGATGTAACAGGCCCCGCACTTTAACAGAAGCTACTTAAAACCCTTTGATTTCACTGCGTGGATATACCATACACTTTGCTAAAAACAGAAATGTGATTTTACAGCAGAAGGGTGGGTAGAATGTGTACACACAGTTCCAGGAGGTGTTAAGAAATAAAAAGCACAAGTCTTTCTGGCTGGATTTTGTGTTGAGTTTTGATCAGAGTTTTTCAGCTGCTGGCAGAACCAGGAAGAAAACCTTGTCCCTTGGGCAGTATTGCTCCGTCCATTGCCATTCCCTGGAAACACTTCTGTGACAAGCTGCTGATGGCATTAACACCGGGCCCTGCTGCTTTGGTGAGGTGGGAGACCGCGGGGCTGCTCGCTGCAGGAGAGGGCAGCACTGAAGTCCCCGGAACACCTGTCCCCGGGCGAGGAAGGAAACAGCGCTTCTCTGTTGGTTCTGTTGAAGTGGCCTCTCCTCCTGAGTGTCATGAGGTGCTTGTTGGACAGCAGCTGTTCATTTCCACATCTATTGAGAGTCTCAGCTTCCCCCCTCCTTCTCTCTCACCTCTTCTCTACTCTTACGGCTGCCGGCCTTCCTGGAGGGCTCTCTCCAAATCCTCTTGATGGTGTCCTCTGTCGTGACATCTCTGACTGTCCTCCCACCGAGGACAGAGACAATGGATGCAGGGCCAGAGGGACCTTTATGGGGACATGGGGTCTCCACTCACAGGCCCTCCAACTGCCTTTCCCAAACTTGCCTTAGAAAGTAGGATTGACACGCACCAGTGACACACAGTGGGTGTCCCCTGGACGAGAAAGTGAAGGGAACCAAATATCACTGCATGGCCAGATAGGAGGCTCAGGCCCAGTGTGGCTCCTTGTGCCCGACAGCACACTAAGGAGCCCACCGTTCCTGAATACCCCTTTAGATGCCTCTTTAGAAATTTGAGCCAAAAGGGATGGGTGCTGAATTTCCAAGATTCTCTGCCCCTGAGAACGCCTGGGTGATGCGGGAGCCTCTGGGGCTGTCAAGGTGGAAAGACCACCACCCTAGAGGGTCACTAGCAAAGATTCAGAGGCTCTGAAAGGTGGATCCTCAAAATGCAAACCCAGCGGAAGAATGAAAGATGGCAGTGCTACGGCCCTGATCGGTCAGAACATCTCCCACCTTCCTCTGCTCACAGAAGACAGTGACCACAGGTGTGTGTGTGTGTGTGTGTGTATAGGGGACCTGAGGTCCAGTATTGATTAAACGCAGTTTTGGGGGAATGAGGAACAGGATTTGTTCAAAGCCCTGGTTTTCGGGTCTTAAGGGTAATTTGCTATCCTGATAAGGTCAATGGACACGCACCTGCTTTAATCCCAAGCAAATGCTCCAGATTGTTGCTGTTTCAGTCAACTTTTTTTTTAACCACTGTGACCAAAAGACCTGACAAGAACAATTTTAGAGGAGGAAAGTTTCTATGGGGCTCATGGTTTCAGAGGTTTCGGTCCATAGGTGGCCGACTCCATACTCTCAGCCTGGGGTGAGGCAGAACATCATGGCAGAAGAGTGTGGTGGAGGAACGAGGCTCAGGATATGGCCACTAGGAAGCAGCGAGAGTTCAGAAGAGAAAACATACCCCAAAGACATGCTCCAGAGATCCACCTCCTGTAGCCACACCCCACCCGTCTCCAGTTGCCCCCCAGTTAATCCCTATCAGGGGATTAACCCACTGATTAGGTTAAGGCTCTTATAACCCAATCACTTCACCTCTAACTTTCTTGCATTCTCTCACACATGAGTTTTTGGGGGACACCTCATATCTAAACCGTAACAGTTGCCTATGAAAGTAATCGAGGTATTGTATTCAGAGCTCAAGTGCCAACAAGGACACAGGAAGCAGGGGTGGGGAGAGAGAAGGACGCTTGGTACCTGAGTCCCTGCTCAGCCTTCCCTCTGCTTTCAGAGCTGGGCGGCAATCGCCACAGCATTCCCTCTGAGATACCTGATGAAGTGAATCAGGCGTTTGCAAGATTTACTTGATTTGTGATGCTGTTCATTTATTTGCTGAAATAGTAACTACTTTTATGTCATCCCTAGGGCTAAAAAAAAAGTTGCAAGGAAGTATTTATTCAGGTACGGGGCCTCTGGCCTCAGGTGGCACTTCCTGGAACAGAGAAAATGAGAGAATGAAGGAAAGGATAGGACCAAATACACCCAAACCTCTGACTGTTCCTCCTTCCTTTTCTGGAAGCTTCTGTGGCCCCACCGCCCATTGCTACAGCAGACAGGGGCAACTGGTTTCCACAGAAGCTGTTTCTGTACTCAGTTCCTGTTCCTGGTGGTCACTTGTGTTTGCAATGCCCGCACAGGGAATGGCAGGGACAGCACTGAGGGGCGGGTCCTCTTTGGAAGTCATGACCAGTTCTTTCTTCACCTATCTCTGCACCCAGGGTACTTCGTTTGCCTCTGGGAGACCAGCAGTCCTCCAGAGGTGACGTTTTACCTAAGCTGTCGATGAAGGTCCTGCGCTTACTCTAATGACTTTGGGAGCAATTAGAGCATCTTCCTTAGGGAGCGAACTCACTGGGGGAGGCCTGACTGGACAGGCTCTAGAGGGCCAGGCGTTGACTACCATGATGGGCAGTTGACCGTTCATTCATTTAATTTGCGTTTCTCACATGCCTTAGGTACTTTTCTTGGAGGAAAAAGCAACCAACCACAGAAACGGGGTTCTGCCTTCATGGAGGGTGCAGTCCATGGGGCAGAGAGCTGGTGGGGCAAACAGTTCTAAGGCCACAGCACATGTGTAGGGTGCAGAGGCTCATGGAGTGGAAAGCGCACCTGAAGGAGGCCCCAGGTGATGGGGATGGAGGGAGGGAAGACTGTGCGGGACAGAGGAAGTGGCCACGCCAAGTCAAGGTGAGGGCTGGAGACCAGGGTGAGGGTGTGAGGCAGATGAAGAGGAGAGTGCATGGAAAGCCCAGACCTGCTCCTGAGGTTCCCGGAAGCTGTGGGGTGTTGCTGGGTGCAACCCTCTCTAGGGGTTCCAGTGTCCACAGGGCCCAAGGTCTCCCCGAGGCTCAAGATGTTGGGTGAAGCCCACACCAGTTCTGAGCCTGTCCTGTTTGTCCTTTTGGTGAGCAGGAACATCCTGCTCCCAGGAGAGAAGGACCGTCTCTGACCACAGCCATAGTGAAAGCAGATTTTGCCTGCAGGGGACGAACACCCAGACAGCCAGTCCCCACAGGATGGCTTTCAGCTTGAGTGCTCCTGGAATGAAGTCTTGGGTTGCTTTAAGAAGGAACAGGACCTCACACCTGCTCGGCAAGCGTTGTGCCATTGAGCTACATTCCCAGCCCCTTTTAAAAAATTTCTTTTGAGACAGTCTCACTAGGCTGCCCAGGCTGACATTGAACTTGTGATCCTCCTGCCTCAGTTTTCTTAGAAGCTGGGATTGCAGGCATGCACCACCATGCCTGGAACATAAAAAAGGAGATTTCTAGAAGCCAGAATAGAAAAAGTAGGCACTGTGATTTTGTTGGTGGAGGGTACAAAAGAGGCTGAGCCAACCCTGCTGTTATCCAGGAGAGCCGTCACTCTCGGGTACAGTGACTGAAAGGGACATGAAGAAGATCTGGGGCTGAGAATGCTTTGCTTTTCCACATCTATGTTTCACGTGTGAAAAATCAGTCATTCTTTTCCATTTACATTCACCTCTCAATATCTGTGGAGAATTTATTCCAGGACCGCTTGATCCACAGATGCGTAAATTTCCTCTAAAAAATGGTGTCGTATTTGCATATAACCTATGCAAATCCATCTAGATGCTTTAAGTCATCTCTGTGTTGCCACTAATGCCTAAGACCATGTGTTATATAAAAGGTTATTTTGTATTATTTAGAGACTAATGACAAGGGAATGTCTACGCATGTTTAGAATAGATGCAATTATTTTTCAAATAATTTCGCGCACACACACACACACACACACACACACAATACTGAAGGAAGATTTTTCACAAGATGACATTGGGAATTTTCCTAGTAATGCATCACCTTGCAGTCTGTGGGTGTGTAGATCTGAAAACCATCCTGAAGTGAGGAAGATGGTATGATTTTTGCAGATCCATGCACATACAGGCTGAGGGTCTGCTGTATCAGGGACCCGACTGAAGGAGGCTCAGAGGAGGCAGCCCGCTCTGGAACTGGAGGGAGGAGCCCCCCACCTGCTTCCACTCCAGCCCCCCAGGATACTCACTGGGGAAGTCCTTGTTGACTCAGGATTCAGAGGTCACAGGTTCGAGTCTCATAAAAGAAGATCAATGGAGTTGTTGCTGATTGAAGTTACGGTCTTCCTAAAACAACAGGTACTTGGGCCGAATCTTCCTCTTTTTCTAACAATAAAATCCATAAACCCTTGGAGAGTGCAGTGAGGAAAGGGTTTCTAGCTAAAAAGGTTATGACTTCACTTCGCTATAGCATAGGTGTCTTGTCTTTAGAGAGAGAAAAAAAACAAAACAAACCAACAGACAGACAGACAGTTTACCCACAGCAGCTTGAGATAGCCTGAGAAGCAGGACTCAGACTGTTGGCAGCCCTGGCTATGTGAGTGGCCTTCACTGGCCAAATGGCTCAGGTCCTGAGCAAGTTTGCTTTTGCCAAAAGAAACTCCATTTTAATGGGAATGAGCACACCAAAGAGTCCTTGCTTGTCATACGGAGCCAGGAATTCCTTACTGAAAGCCAGAGCTTTACTGCCAGGTGGCAGCTCAGGGTGTGGGTGTAAGAGCAGAAGAACCTCAGCCTCCTCAGAGTGGGGCTGGACTCCAGCCCAGGGGCACAATCTGCTATTGCCACCTTCACAGAGGGTCTCAGATGCCCACCTGGGTCCCCAGAGCAAAGGGGCAGGACGAATACAGCATTCCTAAACTCAACTGGGTGACAGGAACATTCTAGATCACAGTCGCTCTGGGGATGGTGTCCTTGAGAAGAGAGGACACAGTGGAGTTGTTATTGCTAGGTTGTCCATTTGGGGTTCAGGTCCTTGGTGTCCTGAACAAAGGTTTGAGCAAGACACACCAAATAACAGATGAAGTACAGATTTATTGAAGGTGAAGATAGCACTCTATTGGATAGAGCAGAGGGGGTCAAGCAGGAGAGGGAGGGAGACTCAAGGCCCTGATGTCTGGAAATTAGTGTCTTATATCCTGAACTGTGGGCTGGTCTCTTCCTTTTACAGACCTAATGGAAGACCTTACCCCATTTGTCCCCATTGGTTACCTTATGAAAGCTAATTAGAGTGTCTATCAATTTCCCCCCATTGGTTACTTTAGAAAACCTAATTAGAATACTTCCCACTTTACCCTCATTGGTCATTTTAAAATACTTATCCTGTGTTAGGAGTTGTCATGGTGATAAGTCCTCAGTTGTGGGATTGTCATGGTAATGGGACTTATAAACAGGGACAGGATTCCTCTGCCGATCTTGTCCTCCAGTGACTTCTTTTAAATACCCTGTCTCCACCATCTTGGTGTCCCTGAACTCCTACCTCATGGAGTCCCTGCTGACCCCCAGTAGACACAGAATGGACAGCGAATTCACCTTATTACACAGCCTGTCACCTGACTGCCATGTGCACCCTGGGACCCTGAAGGACCTCTTGTGGGGGTCCTTCCCAGAGGCCATGCTGACCCACTTCACAGTCTGTTTTAACTTGGGTCCAGCCTCTGCTTCCTCAAAGCCTTCCCCTATGCCCTCTCCTGCCCAGAGGAAATCCAAGTCCTTGCCCTTGGCCCTGCTGACCTCAACTTCCCACTACCCTCATTAGGAGCACCATCTGCCCCTCCTCCTAGAGGACTTTCTGGGAGACAGAAATGTTCTACATCTCGATCTGGTGGTAGTCGTATGGTCTTACATAATTGTCAAAATTCATGAAATGACATTCTTCAGCGTGGTGTGGGTAAATGATACCTCTACAAAAAATAAATTCTGCCCAGCAATGCCCTGTTTAGAATTCACTGAATCTATAGATCATCCTGGTAAGAATTAGCATCTTAATAATGTTGAGTTTTACCATCCATGACCACAGAACACGCCCCCTTACTTAGATCATCTTTAACTTATCAGTGTTACATAATTATCTGCACACACATCCTGTGCTTATCTTATTAGTATTGTACGTGTGCCTTCCTTCTTCCTCCATCCCTCCCCTTTCTCTCTCTCTTTCTTACTATTTTTTGTATTATAATGGTGAAATTTATTTTTATTTTTTAAAAATTTTTAAATTTTTTATTTAAAAAAAATTTTTTTTGTGGTGGTGCTGGGCATTGAACCCAGGATCTTGCATACACTAAACATGTGCTCTACCACTGAGCTACCTCCCCAGTCCTTTTATTATTATAATGGGATTGCCTTTAAATTTCAGAACCCAGTGGTTTGTGACTGGTATCTAGGGAAACAATGGACTTCTGTATTTTGACCTTGTGTACTGTCATCTCGCCTATTAGTTTCAGGAAATTTGGTCTTGTATATTTTTTGGGGTTTTCTACATCATCATCCATGTTCGATGTGACTAAAAGTAGTTTTATTTCTTTTTCCAATCTGTATATCTTTTGTTTCTTTTTCTGGTCTTGCATTTTTAAGACATCTGCTGCCATGTTGAATCAGGGTGACGAGGAGGCTGTCTTTGTTTTCCAACAAAGCATACTGCATTCTATCTCTCCATTAAGCATGATGTTCACTGCTGTCTTTTTGTTTTGTGTATATCCTTTTTTGAAGTTATGGAAATTCCCTTCTATTCCTCGGATGTTTTATTTGGAGAGTTTTCCACGGATATATTTTGAACTTTATTAAAATGCTTTTTCTGCATTTACGTAGAGCCATGTGGTCAATATCATATGGTTCTTCAGATTCCATTTGTGAATATGATGAATTATATTGATTGATTTGTGAACATTGAACCAGGTTTGCATTTTTGGAATAAGAAACTCACATGGTAGTGATATACCATCCTTTTTTTGTGATTTTTTAACTGTGTTAAGGATATTTTCATCTATCTTCATGGCTATCACTGGTCTATAGTCTTCTTTTCTTGTGATATATTTGTGTGTGTGTGTGTGTGTGTGTGTGTGTGTGTGTAGTCTTAGTATAAGGGTAATGTTGACCTAAAATGAGTTTAAAAGTGGCCCTCTGCTCCTGTTTTCTGAGAGAGACTATGGGAAATGAGCGTGATTTCTTCTTTAGATGTTTCATGAATTCACCAGTGAAAGTATATGGACTTTTTGTTTTCCTTTGTGTAATGTTTTAAATTACTGACTCAATTATTTTTTAATATATTTTTAGTTATAAATAGACACAATACTTTTACCTCATTTATTTATATGTGGTGCTGAGAATTGAACCCAGTGCCTCACGTGTGCTAGGCAAGCGCCCTACCACTGAGCCGCAACCCCAGCCCCCTTGACTCAATTCTTTTAACACGTAAAGGATTATTCAAGTTATCTATTTCTCCTTAAGTAAGTTGGTTTCTTCCAAGCAGTCTGTCCATTCCATCTAAGTTATCAAAATTGTGGGCAAAGTCTCTTGGGCTCTGATTGTATCCATTGGGATGTGGCTATACCTCTGCTGGGTGACCTTTGGGAACTGTGTCTCACTCTTAATAAGAGGACCCAGAAATAGCCGACCTTTTCTTTTCTGGTGGTTGACTTGAGATAGAAAACCTTCCACGGTGACCATCCTGCCTCCTTGACATCCTTGATCCTAGTGGAGATGCTTGGAATGGTGCTGTTTAATAGTCTACCTTTTGGGGCCACACTTCTTGCTATGTGGGGTAACGGCTACTTTCATTGCTGACCTTATTTTAAGTTGAGGATTTTGGTTACTGGTAGATATGCCTTCATTTTCTTGACTTCATATAGTCCTGATTTACATGATATGCACATGTTGACATCATTGGGCTAACCCTCAGAGTTCCAGATTCATGTAACTCAGGGCTCACTTAGTCATCTCATAGTTATCACGAAGACTCCTTCAATGCTTAAAAGCCAAGTCACTCTCTGTCCCCTTAAGCCTTTTATTCTTTCCCATTTTCTCCAGCAGTGAGTGTGCACCCAGCTATGCATAGATGAACCTGGAAGCCCTCCTGTGGCTCATTTTCCTTCATCTTTTTTAGTCAATCCTTCATTCTTAAGTAAGTCACATAGTAAATGTCTTTAATTCAGTTTCTCTCCTCATCCACTCAAGTCTAACATGATCATGTCTCCTGGCGGTTTTTTCTGCACTCTGATCTAGCATTTGTTCTTAATGCTACTCTTTGCCCTAGATGGCAGTTTTCCTGGGACCTTGCCCATTCCCACTCACTATTCTGTCCCTGGGACCTAGCACGGTGCTCTCACCTGGAAAGTAACAGTCAATTCACACAGTTCCCAGTCCAAGTGGTTTGAGTTACATTGGACTTCATGATGAGTTGAAAATGTTCCACATTTAGTAGAAACTATAAGTTAAATTTTGAGTTTGATCTTCTCCAGGGCTAGTGACATGCTGTGCGGTCCTCTCTGGATGCTGGGCAGTGGCCATGAGCCATAGCTTTGTCAGCCCCGTACTGACAGGTGAAAGACGTGTACAGTGCTGCTAGGACATTTTCAATTTACAAGGGTATGACCTCATCAAAAATTGAGGAGCATTTGTCCTTGGTGAAAAAATATGTTTGTTTTAGACCCATAGAAAAATTCTGTGTTATTTGAAGTGTTCCAGGATGGGCTAATAAGTCCACATGCTTCATGGCCCAAAGTTGAGCCATATCTTGCTCCTTCAGGCAGAGACCATCTCCCTGGGAAAGCATGTGCGTTCTGGGAGAGAAGCCTCCCAGGAGGCTAGCAACAGAGTTTGCCCTAATTTGTCCAAACTTTTTCTTCCACAGCTAAAAAGACTGATTTATTTATGTATCATTATCTAGTTCAGTCATTTATTTGTTAGATTTCTCCTTCTTTGGGAAAAAATAACACATATACTTTTGTCATCACAGATAAATGGGGGCCTAGACAAGAGATTAAGTAAGCTCCATACAGTGGAGATTTATCAACATGGGCAACTGGCAACAAGTCTCTCTGCACAGACATGGCCTTAAGGTGATAAATAATAGCTTTGTCATCCTTGCCACATCAAATCACCCACTGTACTATAGGTAACTGAAGTCATGTTGTGTAATATTTATTGATGGAAGCAGTGGGCACATTTCAGAGTAGACCTGTGCAGCATGCCTGGACTCCCCTGGAGTGGACGTGGAAGCACAGGGACGTGCCCAATGCTGGGGCAGGGGTGCAGTTGGAAGGAGGCGGACTGTAGGGAGCAGGCAAGATGCATAGTCGGTCTGATCTAAACCAGGAGGAGCAGCCACGAACTCATGGTCTTTACCATCAGGTTCTTACCCAAAGATAATCTCATTCCTTGAACTCTCTGGCGACCACATGACTTTTGAATCCTTAACACAGGCCCTGGACAGCCATTATCTATTGACTGGAGGTGTCGTGCAAGACAAAGTCTGTACTTCATCTGTGTGCAATTGGTGCATTCATGCGCTGAGTCTTCTGTGGGTGTGATATTGATTTTGCCTTCATTGTCTTTGACTGGTTGGCTAGTGAAGTCAGCTGTTCCTGATGGATTTCTCAGCAGGCAGGTGCTCTGGGGGATGGGGTGTTCTTCCTGAGGGAGGAGGACATGGTCACAATCAGTGAGATATAAATCAGATACAGAATGCATTAGTCACTCTATCAGCAAGACACCCCTCTTCTCTTCCCACTACTAGCCAGGATACCCCATGACATGTTGAGATTATACTGCATGCAGGGACCACTGAAGATGGATGTGTAGTGAAGGGTCACCTCTGAACATTGGTATATTTTTCTCACTCAGCTCCCCAATGTCTTCCTTTTCCTCCTCCCTGTCAATGTCACTGGGACTACAAGAATGAAACACTCACTTGTTATTAAAAACTGTCACAGAGGGAGAAAAAACAAAACAAAATTATACCCTAGGACCCCTAGGACACGAGTACTTCAGCTTCCTCTGTCTTGCCAATGTGCTGAAAGAAACTTCCTTTGTTGTCACGTACTTCTTCTGACTAATCTCTGCCTAATGTTTTCCCTGTCTTTTAGAACATTCTCTGGTTTCTGCATCTGATTGAATGTAGAGGTCAGGAGAAACAGTACAAGCTTGTTTGTTTGCATCAGAAAATCTGAAGCTCAAAGAAGGAAACTGACTTGGCTAAGGTTCAATAGCAACTTGGAGCCTCACTGAACTTGAGTGCCTCCTCTAGATCCTCTCTGCCCATGGCCTTCATTCTCCTGCTCTGCTCTCAGTACGGGGGATGGGTTCTTTTCTTTCCAGGTTGGCATCAGCCTGGGATTCCACAACCACAGCGATAACCCAGCTATCCCTAGCTGTCAACCTTGGACTATAGAGTTAGCAGAGAGCTTGATGCCTGCCCATTGCCCTTACTGCAAAAATGGTGCCCAGAGAAGGGCTGACCTGCGTTTTGAGAGTATCCTGCAGATGCTGTGGGAGCTGGTAACAAAACCTCCACTCTGGCTTTGGAGCTGAATGATGAGGGCCGTGGATCTCAGCCACTGTCACTTTAGCTTGGCCACAGTGTGAGCCCTGCATCTCTGTGGTGCATCCTAGTCAGCCCCTCATTCTTCCAGCAAGAGTTTACAAAAAACTTATGAATTATAAGAACGATGCATAATGCTGCTCATCAGGGAATGTCATGATGAAAAAAATATAACCAGTCCTGGTCTCTGCTTTAATAGAATGCACATATCCATTTGTCTACTCACTGTATCTGTGACTCAATGGCTTCCAGGCATCTCACCTTGTGACAAACTCAATCTGTTCACATCTGGGTTTCTGTGCAAAGCCTCTACAGCCTGAGGGATGTGCACATGTGAAGGACCAAATAAATCTGATATAGGGACTGAGGGGACGAGCAGGCATGGGATTCAAGAGAAGGATGGCAGAAGGGTATGAGGAACCAGAGAGCCACTGCCATGAGCAGAGAAGGTCTGTGCAGATGAACTCACAAAGAGCCGAGAGGTGGGTTGTAGGGTGCACAGAGTTTGTGTTGAGTGGAGAGAGACCTTGGGACTGGCCTCTCCATCTGCAGGGGTTAGGCAAAGTTGTGAAGGAATTGCTGCAGCCACCCAGTGGAGAAATGGTAAGGAAGAATGGTTTGGATGTCCAAAGAGAATGGGACAAACGTCAAAGGTTTGGAGACAGGCTGAAGTCTAACCACCTGGAAAAGCAACCAACTGTCTCCAGGAAGACTCCAACCTCATCTCTGAATCTGAGGTAAGGGGACCCTGGAGGTGGGGAGGGTAAGTGAATTCTCAGGGACAGTGGAGGTAAGAAAAGAAGAGGAGAGGAAGTTCAAGTGGAGAGGAGAGGATGCCTGAGGTATGAGGCGGTTCCCTGGGACTTTGGAGGAGGGAAGGGAAGTTGGATCTCATGCCAGGGAGCTTCTTTCCTCTCTCATGCTTTGTAGAGCTGCAATGAGCCCGTTTGTGAAACAGATGGACACGTTTCTAGTGAAGTGGTACCAACAAAAATCAAGGGTTTGCTCTCTGACCAGAGTGTTCTCAAAACAGGGTTCAGTCCAGTCTCAGCACATGCTGGTACAAAATGTATTATCTTTATTATTATTATTATTATTATTATTATTATTATTATTATTATTATTTTGCTTAACCACATGGGTCATGAACCACAAATGCTTATGCTGGCTTAAATACATTTACGGTGGGTTTCTGTTTTTGTCCTTATTGCCAGAATATAAAAAGACTGGTATATAAAGAGGGTATCGTGAGAGGAGGACGTGTCCCTGGTGCATTTCCTGTAAAGCCTGCTGCGAATGATTCACGATTGTATTCTGTGCCATGAGTTGACTGGAGTCAGCCTTTGCTACTATAGGATATTCTCCACAGATGAGTGAAGTCCTGTCGTTAGACATGCTTTTGGCTGGTAATGGATCTGCAGAGCTCCGTCTTCAATCTTGGAACTCTACTTTATGGTCTGAAATATAAAATTTATCATTCTAAGGGGAAGACAAATGGGTGGAAACCTTGAGAAATCAAGGAGGGTGTGATTGTTCCACAGGGCATTCTCTGGACAGTGTGTTCTCTTCCATGAAACTTGGTTCCAGAAGAGGTGCTGGATCAAGTGTGCTCTCCCCCCGGGGGGCTTCTTAGCCTTTCTGTTCCCTACAAGAGTTGATGCATCTCACCCCTGATGTTTTAACTATAAATGCCTCTTGTTTTTTGCTTCAATGACTGTCTGTTTTGTAGGGAAGCTTTGATTGCCTGAGTTTAGAAGAAACAAGCAGCATTTCAAGGGGAGGAAAGGACAAAGGAGCAGGGAGACTGATGCCAACACAGGCTGGCCACTGATGTGTAATTCCATGAGGTATCTTGGCAATATTATTCTCCCAACTCCAGGTTCAAGGTCATACTACTACACCATCCCTGGAACTGGAGAATATCATGCTCTGTGAAATAAGCCAATCCCCCAAAACCAAAGACCAAATGTTTTCCCTGATAAGTGGATGATGATATAATGGGGGTGTCGGGGGATGGGGAGTGGGAGAAGAATGGGGGAACTTTAGATTATGTAGAAGGAAATGAGAGGGGGGGTATGAAAAATGGTGGAATGAGACAGACATCATCAACCTATGTACATGTATGATTACACAAATGGTATGAATCTACATTGTGTACAACCACAGAAATGAAAAGAATTACCCCATTTGTGTACAATGAGTCAAAATGCAGTCTGTAAAAAATTAAAAAATAAATAGTTAAAAAAAAAGATTTTAGGACTCATAAACTGGAACCCTGACATTGCCGGCTTGTCTGTGCTGGAGGTGCTCCCTGCTCAGCCCTCTCAGGGTCTCTGTACTGGAAATACCCAGGCCCAGCTGCCCTGTGGGCCTTTATTTCCCATAGTACAGCAAGGCCGTCAATCTTCTTTAGGGAGTCCATTACACTGATCAGAATTCAGGTGGAGGGTGATTCATCACCTTCTCTTTATCTCATTGACATAAATGTGGACCACCTGGGGAGAAGCCATGTTGGGGTGGGGGGTGGACCAGCAGCTGTCCAGTACAGTAAACAATTAGATGTGAGAGACAAGAGACCTGCGGGGTCTAGGCGAAATGTGGATTCACAGAGAGACTGGTCAGGCAATGATCCCGTAGTCAAAGTCTGCTTCTAACCCAAAGGAGCAGTTATAATACATATGACTTTTTGGATGGAGTCTTTCTTTGATTTTGCTTCCTGTCTTGTCCTTTGTGAAGAAGGACAAGGACACTGGAGCCTGAAGATGTGACCTCTCAGGTGTGCTCTGCTGTGTGAGTCTGTGCGTTCCGAGAGGTACTCTGCTGAGCACCACTTGTTTCTGTGAACTCCGTAGCTGGGAGATGGAGGAGGGTTCAGAACTCGAGTGCCAAAGCCAAGAGGAGTGGAGAGCCCACTTCAGGGAGACTCATCACGGTGGATATTGTGGAGCCAGGAGAACTGAGTGCTGAGAAAGCTGGGGACTGTTCAGGCTGTACCTTGTTGGCCTAAGATCACACAAACCAGCAGAACTGGGACCAGAGCCCAGGTCTTCAGCAAACAGGTTGTTGAATTTCCATCTGAGCTTATGTTTCTATGGGGCTGTATCACTTCTCAAGTGCATTCACCCAGTCACTTCACCTGAACATCAAAAGAACAAGAGCTAGCCAAGTGTATGTGCAGATAGGTATTTCTATCTAGGTATGTAGAGATTTTCCTTCAAGTTTGTTTCTTCCTTTTACTTGTCTTTAGAATGACAGTGTTAGTCATCTTTTTCACTGCTGTTACCAAAAGACTTTAAAGGATTTTAGAGGATGAAAAATTTATTTGGGGCTCATGATTTCGGAGGTCTCAGTCCATAGATAGTCAACTCCATTGCTCTGGCCCAAGGTGAGGTAGAACATCATGGTGGAAGAGTGTGGTAGAGGAGAGGAGCTCAGGACATGGCCACTAGGAAGCAGAGAGAAACAGCTCCCCCGTTGCAGACAAAATAAACCCCAAGGGCATGTCCCCATCGACCCAGCTCCTTCAGGCACAGCACACATGCCTACAGTTACCACCCAGTTAATACTGGGGATTAGTGCACTGATTAGGCTAAATCCTCATAACCCAATCATTTCACCTCTAATCTTTCTTGTATTTTGCCACACATGAGATTTTGGGGTATACCTTATATCTAAACCATAAGAATGATTGAGGGTGCTACAAAATGTCTTTCTTCCATACTGAGGATAAAACAGAACATAGGACAGATTCCTAGGATGTCTTGGGTGATGGAACTGTTCATTTTACTTAATTCTCACTTCCTGGCTCAGTCACACAGTTCAATGCCATAGTACCAGCAATCCTCCTGGACTCGGCAGCACCTGAAGCAATGTGGGCCCTGGGAATCAAGAGTTTAAGGAACAGCATTCTTTCTATGCCTGGGTGGGAGGAACCACACACAGTGTACTACTCTCTGACTCAGCTGCTCATTCTAACTAACAGAGAGTCACCTCCAGCAGAAATCAGCAATGTCAAAGTGCCAGAGAGCAATCCTCAACTGACCTATTTTCACTGGGGTTGGAACATTTATTCCTGAATCTTTTGGTTGTGGCTTGTTGGATAAAGTACAACGCACATATGGAACTGATTTTTTTTTTTTTTTTATCAGCCTAAAACTGAAGTGACCTTGAGTTTCCTATTTGAAGGAAGTCAAGTACTCGGATGAAAAGAAGAAATGAAAATTGAGCATAATTTGTCACACAATAGGCAAAGACATTGAAGGACACTTTCAGGCTTTTACAAAAGCAGCTGGACTGGATTCAGAGGGTGGAGGAGTGTGGCAGAGGTGGGCGGGCGTGGGGAGGGAGGCAAGAGCCCGCCTGCTCCTCAGAGAAAGCAGCAGCAAGCTCTGAGCACTTAGCAGTCTCTCTATTCCCATTACATCTGTTGCCAAAGTGGTTTCTGGCTTAGTGTAAATAACCCAGGACGTGTGGGAAAGGGGCGGGTGGACGGCTCTGTCCATTCTGAGATGACCCACTGCTGTAGTTTGGATCTAGAACATCCCCCAAGGGCCCATGGTATAAGGTTTGATCCCCAAGTTGGTGCCATTGAGAGGCAGTGGAAGAGGAGGTCTTGAGGTCATTGGTGGAGTGCTTTTGAAGAGCAGTGTGGGACTCTGGTCTCTTTCTCTCTGCATTTTGCGTCCTAAACATGAGGTAAGTGGTTTTGCTCCTTCATCCACTCCAGCTTGGTGTGCCACTGTAGGCCCAAAGTGATGGCAATAACTGAAGCGTCTTAAACTGGGAGCCAACATCAGCCTTTTCTCTTTATAAGTGAAGGATCTCAGATATTTGTTATAGGGATGTAAAATGAACCAACATGCCCACGATCTGGGGAAAAGGCACAGATAAGAACTCACGGAATGATCCTGATCTTGAATACTGGTTGAGAATATCTAAAGAGTTTTCAACCCATGAAAGATCTTCCAGAAAGGTGGCAGTTCTACCGGACCCTGCAGACTGAGGGATGAGGTCTACTCCTAGGGATGAAAGTGGTCAGTAAGGTTAGTAAGGCCAGTGTTGCTGTCCTACACTTTCTCACTGGTTCTTCACAGCCCCTGAGATGGATCCACGCCTTCCCAGCTGCAGTGTCTGTGGGCTCCTCTCTATTTGCTCTTTCTACAAAGGGACAGTCGTGCAGAAGTTTTCTTCCTTTGCAGTGCCCGAGTGAGCTTGGAGAATAGGCAGCATCCAGCAGCTAGGCCTTCCTCTTCATCAGTACCCTGTGGTGCACAGATCAAGAACTGTGCTCTCATGAATTTTAAAGTTGTGGTCATATGTCCCTGTTGTGCCAAATCCTATTCTACGGTTAGCATATTCCTGGTGCAAGTATCTGTCCACTGCATGCTTTTTGTGCTACTTAGAGCAGATTTAACATCAAAGCCTGTTGATATACATAAAGATACAGAATTATTTCCTTGAAAGCAAGAAGGGCCTTAATGTTTGCATAAGAAAAGGGCAAGAAATTGTCCAGAGGACTGTCACAGAGTCACATCAGCATCATCTCCTCTGCAGATGGATTTATCTTCTATGTCCAAGCAGGTGGAGCCGCTGGGCTCTTGGCTAAGAGTAGCTTCTACCTGGTGTCCTGAAAAGAGCCAGGTGCTGTTCCAGGTGCTTACATTTTTTTCTTAACACTCTCTATTTACCGTCTACATTGGTGCTTTCAGATTTTGATATTATGTTTTCCACATTGTTCAAAAGGTTTTGATTTGGGGGTATGTTTGGAACTAGAATAAATACGCCAGCCTCTCCTATCATATTATAAACTTCTTTACCTTGATTTTTACATGTTTAGGTAGATTTAATGTATTTTGAGGGTTTTATAGAATATTTTCATTCAAAAAAATCAAAAGATGAAAGTAACAAAATAAGCAAACCATTGTCTTACAGACTAGAAAATGCCTCTTAGTTAAAAAAATGCTTCTGACTCTGTAAAAAAGAATTTGTCGACTTCTTCTTTTTTACCAATTTCTGCAATGTTTACATGTACCAAAAATCATCAGTTAATTCAACATTACACAAAAATTCACCTGTGACAATGGGTACCATTGATGCTTTTTGTGAAGGATAAATAATTCTTTGACATTACGAAGGTCTTCTTCTTGGCGTCTTCTGCCGTTTTTTTGGAGGGTGAGTTTCTTGGGTCCTTGGGTACCCCCATACAATGAAAACTATACCATGGATTCTAAACTCTAGCTTCAATTCACATACTCCTAGAATTTGGAATTTCCTGAGGACAAAAATTAGCTTCAAGTGCTTGGCTTAATTTGCTGGATTCCAGAACTTTCCTCACCATGTTCTTAGCTCTTTGATACATTTGAGCCTTTATAGAGAGATAATGGTAGAGAAGGACATTTATGCATATAAATATAGACATACCAATCTCTGTATAGATATGTTTAGATGAATATAGTTTGGCTTTTTTTTTTTTTAACATTTTTTAAAGGTTCTTTTTAGCAGAATTATTGGTCCAAATTATGGGGCTTTCCATTATGCCACAAATGGAAATCCTGTCCTTTCTTTAGTTGTGTTTGTTTAGTTTCTTATAGCTCTTGATTTACTAACTCTGTAACTGGTGGTAGGTTAAGCCTCAATTTGATTCCTTATTTCCATATTCTCCCTTCCTTTAAAAAGAAATCTCATCTTTGCAACTTCTTTTTCACAACAAAATTCACATTCCTTATAGTCCAGAACACCCAAAGGACCTTGTTCTTGGTTCGTTTTCTTGCAGATTAGGTTGTTCGGGGCTTTGCACATTTTTTGTTTTCTTCTGCTCTTCCTCTATTTTTTCCTGCCTTTTTCTACAGGAACTTTGAATAATTGATGTTGAGCTGCTTCTCTCCAACTTGGGGCTCATAACAATACTTTTCGTGTTTGTCGATTCACAAAATAGACAATGGGATTGAACTGCTTAAATCCAAGCTGTCACATCTTTAGGAAGATTCATTCTGTTGGCTCCCTGTTCCCTCTCTATTTCTTTTTCTCTTTCTGAAGCCATTTGTTGTTCATAGCATTGGGTGAGGAGGTCAAGTTAGATTTGAGTTTGATTTCATTTTATTATTTCATAACAGCACATTACAGATGGGATCAATTTTAGAATGCAGAAAAGGGGGTACTTAGACACAAATTTTAATTACAGAGTGGCCTTCTGACACAGAGACTGTGGGACCATTATTGCCAATATGATTCCACATTGCTAACATTCTCACCCATGGTGGGGAACAAGTCCCAGTGAAACGAGTGAGATTTCTCTTTTGTGTCTCTCTCCTCTTGGCCTAGGCACATCCTGTCCTGCTTTAAAAGAAGACACTGCCAAGACGTCCCTGTAACTTGAGGCCTTGAGAATGTCTCAGACTCCATGTCTGTGCTCCTCCTCATTGCCAGATTCCTTCAGCCCTTTGTTGTCAGAACTAATCAAGTAAGGACTCAGCTGTCCTCTGCTTTGCTCATCCCCCTAGTTTGCTGCAGCCATCTCCTTGCTGGGCCAGGTACAATCCCATTTTCTGCATCCATGTGACAGGTGGCCTCTGGAATGACCAAAGAATCCTTGCTCCTGTGTGATCTCCTCCCCTTGGATAAGGGCAGGACCAGTGGCTTGAGTCTGACAAACAACACACAGCAAAAGGGATGGGGTGGGGCTGGGAATGGAGCTCAGTCACAGGGCATGAGCTTAGCATGTGCAAGGGCCGAGGTTCCATCCAGCATTAATAAAAGGGGAGGATGGGTATTCGAAACTGGCGTTAGGTTATAAAAAGGCTGTGACTCTCCTCCCACCTCTCTCTGCATTCACAGCTGACATGCTTTCCTGAACTACTGCCATGTAGTAAGTAGTACACTGCCTTTGTGTCATAGAGTTCATATCTTTTGCCACCAGCCAGAAGGAACCTAAGGATCTCCTAGCAACCATAAGAGTAAGCTCTGAAGCAGATTATGCCCAAGGCAAGTCTTGAAATGACTGTAGCTCTGGTCAACATCTTGATTGCAGCCTGTGAATGACCTTGAGTCAGAAACAACCAGCTAAGTCATACCCAGGCTCCTGATCCACAGAAATTATGAGATAATAAATATTTGTTGTTTTAAACTATTAAGTTCTGGAAGTCTGTTCCACACAGCTGCAGACAACTAGTACAACCCTCTATGGAACATTTTCTCTAACTTTTCTAGGCTACACCTTAAGATTCCTGGGGTAGGGGATTATTTGATGATACCCTCACTTTCTGATAGTGGTTCAGGAGAAAGCAATGAGAAAGTTTGCTCTAGAACCCTTTGGAATCATGACTCTCAGTTAGCATTCATTTTCACAGAGGGTCAAGGTAGAGGTTGGCTTCATTGATGGTTATTCAGTATTATTGTGGAGTAATAACAAGCCAAAAGTATTATAGGCTATATTTTCCAAGGAAGGCAGAAACAATATTTCCTATCATAAAACCTCTTCTGCAAGGTGACCTTGAGAGTCCTTACTAAAAAGTGGAATCTAATCCCCACTCCCTTGAATCTGGGCTGGCCTTATAACTCACTTGTGAACCACAGAATGTAGTGGAAGCGTTGCTGTGGTATTCCTGTGACCAGGTCAGAGAAATCATGCCCCTGCCTCGTTCTCAAGGGACCTACCTCCCAATCCACACTAGCCTTCATGCAGGATGTTTGATTTCCCTAAGATCATCATGCTGGAGGGACAATGAATTTCTGCACTAGTTGACAGCCCAGCTCAGCTGCATCCAACAACAGTGTCACCTGGAAGACTTGAGAGCCACTGTACACAGCCAATCCACCAAGCCTTCAGATAAGATCTGATTGTGGCCCATGAGCTCTAAGCTAGAGCTTCCCCACCAGCTTCTCCCAAAGGCCTCACTCAAAAACCATAAGCAACCTTAAAATGGTGGTTTTGAGCGATACAATTTGGGGTCCATTTTTTCACAGCTATAAGCAGAACATCACTCAGACTGGAGAAACAAATGAAAAGCACGTTCTCTGCTCTCAGTTTTGTGACTACAACCATGGAAGAATTAAAAATGGAGGAGACAATGATCATGAATCTCATTTGTATCACATACAAAGGTCTACGACACCAAGGAAAATGAACCCAGAAGAGAAAGATCATAGCATTTTAGCGGAGATTTGAAGACAGAGAAAAAGTGGCTCTTTTCCTGAGCTGCTGGTGGCAAACTCATGTGCAAGACCCAGCCCTTAGAATTATGAGCAACTCGGCAACAGGACAGAGTCAAAGGAAGGGGGAGTGGCTGGTGAAAGAGGGGAGGTCTATAGAAGATGAAGAGTCTAGTACAGGGGAAACCTACCATACCAGACCAAAGCTTGCTGGATTCGTCCTGTCCCAGTAGGAGAACCATTGGACGTGTGGGAACATGTTTATCTGGGAGATTTAAATGGTCTATTTGTTGGTGGAAACACACACACACACCCCAACTTCTCACCAATCTCCTGAGTGGAAAAAGAACAACTCTGCAGCCCAAGCACTTTCTATTTAAGGCCTCGTACCACTCATAACTCACCCTGCAATCTGGAGATGACTTGGCCATGCCCTCTCTGTAAACACCTGTCACTTGCCTGGTTTACAGAGGTGCTGGGAGGCTAATGAGGTCATGCATGTGGAATGCACACGCGCTTCTTGAGAGAAAGAAACCAGATCCATCGAAGATATTACTGTCACCACCCCCGCATCTGGAAGCCAGCTTTCTAGAAAATCCGGAGGTTCTGAGCAGAACAGAAGCCAGAAACTCAGAAATAAGAGAAGAATAAAGAAAGGTTATTGGACCTTAGAGAAAGCAGGATGTAGATATGGAAGCCACTGAAGGGTTAAAGATAAGATGAGACAGGATATGCCTGGTTGCGAAGGAAACTGCTACACACAGGCTTGGAGGCGGCGATAACAAATGCCAAGCCAAGTCACGGCTCCCAGAGCAGAGTGAGGTGCTGTACGAGAAGGAGCAGGCAGGAAGGAAAGGGGATGTGCAGACTGGAGGGGAGAGGCCTAGACCACCTGAGCTGAGCATGGGGGGAGGGCAAAGGGGAGCCTTCTGAATTGCAGGGTGGCAGCCAAGCCTTCCTGCAGCTCAGCGGCTGGACTGAAGTGTGCATGTGATGCCAATCAGGAGTTGGGCTGGGCCTCGGTGACAATGTGGAGGTGGCCAATGCTACTCAGTGATAACCAAAAACATCAGATGGAAAGGTGGGGTGGAGTCCTCCGCCTTCCTTCTCTCCACTCATGCTTCCAAAGGTCAAGGGTTTCCCCTGCTCTGTAGAGGGTGGTTTGGAAACCACGAGAACACAGCCCACTTGAATGGTCAGGGTAGGTCTGGCTGTCGATGGAGAGTTTTCTTTCTGCCCTGTATGGCACATCTCCCTGATCTCCCTCCTGCAATGCTGCACACAGGGAGCTGAGGACCACTAACTGGCTCCTGTTCTCTCTGGAGTGGGTGAAACATGGGTCGTGGTGGTCCTGTGGGAACAGAGTGAGGATGTAGGAATGGCTACCATGATACCTGGATGCGCATTGTTGAAAGGATGCATTTAATAGAAGGATAATCCAACACCTGCCCAAAAATTCTACTCCAGAGCAGAGATGAGAGACCACTATGGTTCATTTTCCTTCTTCCTCTTCCTCATGAAATAGGGTGCAGTTTCCTTCTTGGGAATCTTCCCCTTTTGTCCAGTGACGTCACTTGGCCTTGCTGCTGCCATAGAAACCAGAGCTCATTTTCTACCTTTGCATGAAAAGGTAGACCAGATGATGTCATTCACAAATAGGATAATATCGTACTTGTTCCCTAAAAAAGAGTTAGGAGTAGAGAGAGGAGACAGGACAGGACTCCCAAAGATACAAAACAACTGTGTTATTGCTTTCTGCAAAGGACACAGGATCCTAAGAGAACTGAGTTTCCCTGTCTCAATTAGAAAGTCTATTTCTGCAATCTTCAGGTGGGTAAAAAGCATCCAGACAGGGTGGTACACAGTACCCCAGAAACCGAGCAAAAGGAAGTTGTTCTAAATTGCTGCCAAATGTTTAGAGTTTGGTACTAGAAGAAAAGAAAAAAAAACACAAAGATTAACTGGGACACAGGTATTTGAAAGCATGCTGAAGGTTTTCTAGAGGAGGTTGTCTGAGTTGCCTTTCTGGAGGCACATAGAAGGGTGGAGGTAGTCGACGGGAGCACCTGTTAGACAGGAGAGTTGACTCAGCCAACGGCTGCCCTAGTTCAGATCTTGTGGCTGAACTTTCTCTGGGCTCATTATTTCTAGGAGAAGGCAGCTTACCCATGCCCAACCATGCCAACCTGTGCTAAGACATTGGTTTCTGATGAGTCCTACTCTTCGTGTGTTGTTCCTTAGTTTCTTGGCAATCTGCTGCTGCAAGTCATGACATGATGCTTGGAGATCCACCAACCTGGTTCCAGAAGTCTCACCGCTGCAGAACCAACCCCGTGTTTCTTTCATGATTCTGTGGGCACAGAGTTTGATCCAGCACTGTTTCAGACATTTGAGTAGGAGACATGGAGGGGGGGAGATAATTAGCTTGTGAGGGTGATCAAGTGTGAACTTTTCTGACCTGAGTTATTTGGGTACTGTTCCTAGACACCTGCAGTCATATTATCCAAGCATAGGAGCAAAGAAGAGTTAGGTGTGTCAGAACAGACCCATGAGTGTTCTTGCAACCTGTTCTCTGTGCAGTCACAAAAAAATTTTTTTCTTACAATTCAAAATACTTTCAAAGAGAGTTTAATTCAAAGCAGAGCTCTTTGTGTAACAAAAACAGGAAGGATGCTCTTGACAGTTCTTCAACCCAAGACGATGAGTCCTATCAAAAGCTCTCTGTCGCAAGCTAGAACTAGAATTTTAACAAGATATGTCAGGTACCCTGATTTGAGAGGCAGTGAAAATGTCAAAGATTTCATCCTAAGGAATTGCCACTCATTGTGTCTGTTATGCTTGTCTAAATTCCCCCCCAAAGACCTGGCAAAGATTAAAAGAATGTGTGTTGATGTGTGGAAGGTCTTGTGGTCCTGGGCAAGGACTCTGGGAACATTCAGCAGATGAGATTCTACCTGTAGATGTCAGATGTGTGTTTCCATATGCAAAGCTGTCATGGTGACATCCTCTATTGAGCATCAAGATTCCGTGCTTATCCTCAGAGAGTTTGGGTTTAGATAGAAATATTTCCTGTTGGAATGCATACGAAGCACTTAATAATCGAGAACCAAATCAAAAGCGGGCAGAGAGAACCTTTCAAGGACCAGTGCTTACTATTTAATATGATGTTATTAAATGTTAGGAAGACACTGGTAAGATGTCACAAGATGTTCAGTGGACTCTCCAACACTGATCGTGCCAGACACATTGAAACAAATCCGTAAATGGAGGCAAAACTGGCATGGGGTGGTAGACATTGTTCCTTTGGGACAAAATTGATTCACTTGTCAAGAGTGAATGTCAATTATTTGCATTGCCAGCAGTTTTCTACAAGTCAACCAAAATCTTACAGCATCATATAATAGTTGGGAGACACAGGTTCTTATCTCAATAGGTCCAGACCACCCCACAGAGGCTCCCTCTAGGGGATACCCAAAATATTTTCATTTATTCCCATGCAGGAGAAAAGTGCTATGGATCTGGGTAAGGATTCAGAGGACACGAATAACTCCAATTCAGACTGTACGTGAGAAGCCCAGTAAGGACTAATACTGATACCTACATCCATGCCTCAATGATCAGATGGATATAGACTCACATTTTGTTCAAAAGCTTCTCTCCTTCAGTAGAGGATTTGGAATTTTAAAAAGTAAAAACTGAGTCTCAAAGAAAGCATTCTTGCAGAAAATTCACCTTTAATGAAATTGTCATCCTTTGAAGTCATAAGTGAATGGAAGCAGAGATTCATTAACCTCTAAGACCCACATGGTGTCTACAATTGGAGACCAACCTTCTGAGGGTCTTTAGTCAAATACCAGCTCTTCAGGTAGGGAGATATCTGAGGCCTGTGGGGTCCTTGTACTGTTTACAGAGAAGTAATTGTAGTCGTACGTGTTTTAGACTGGTCATTGGTTTTCACTTAGAGTTGGAAGTATTTGCAATTAGGACTCTCTGACTTTAGTATACCATGAATCATTGTGGTATCTTGTTAAAACAAGGTCTTATTCCTAGGTCTGGGGTGCACCCTGAAAGTCTGTATTTCTAAAACACTGCAGGGTGATGCCCACTGCTACTCCATGGGCCACACTTAGCTCAGGAGAGCTGATTTTACACTCCCCCAGCATCAATGAATGTCTTTGTCCATTTTCTATTTTTGGCAGGGTCAGTGGTACTAGGGTTTGAACTCAGGGGCACTCGACCACTGAGTCACATCCCCCAGCCCTATTTTGTATTTTCTTTAGAGATAGGGTCTCACTGAGTTGCTTAGCCCCTCGTTTTTTGTTGAGTCTGACTTGTGATCCTCTTACCTCAGTCTCCCAAGATGTTCATTTTCTACTAATAATACAATTTAAGATTGGGTAAGGTATTAAGAAAAGAGGTTTATGTTGGCTCAGGGTTCTGGTCCAAAGTAAAGGGCTTGCAACTGGTGACGGACTCTCTAAGGGGAGAATCCCCAGGGGGGGAGGGCTTCACCTGAGAGACAGAAAACGTGTGCAGGCATGCATGTGTGTGTCTGGTTGCTCCGCTCTTCTTATATTATGCCCTTATCTAATCCTAATCACCTCCCAAGTGTCCCACCTCCAAACTTAACAATAGTTGATTAGGTGTCCACCCTCTGAGTACTTCACAATGGGGATTAAACTCCAGCATGAGTTTGGGAGTAGACAAACCATATTTAACCAAAGCAATGAGGCAGAATAACTTGGTAGGAGGTGGGACTTATTGGCATCCTGTCGTCCTCTTCCCCTTCCGCGACTTCAGCAGTATCCAGTGGAAGCCGAGCTTACCCTCTCGGAGCCATTGCAAGTGTGGATTGCTCACCATTTTCTCAGGAAAGGTGTTAGCATGGTGAGGGAGGAGTTTCCTTCCCACCCACTGATGAGGAGAAAGACCAGGGGGAGGCTGACAGACACCTCTGGTTCTTACTCTCCACCTCAGCAGGGGGCTTCCTGCTTATAAACTAAGACTAAGTAAGATCCAGGATCTGATCAGATCCTAAAGGTGCAGGAGACAACTGAAAAATCACCCATCATACCAAGAACAAGGAAAATGACAATGTGTATGAGAAATGACAATTCCAAGATGAATCAGAGGTTGGAATTATTTGAGCAGCTATCATAAAAATGTTTCAACCAGCAATAATAAATTCTCTTGAAACAAATTAAAGCATTGAACTGTCAGCAAAAAAAAGGGGATGGTATGAAAAAGAAATGTGCAAATTGTAGATCTGAAAAATAGTCATCAAAAAATAAATATAAAACAGAACAAAACAAAACGTGAAAACCAAAAACAACAATATCAACAACAAGAGAGCAAAATAAAACAAAAAGAGAAGTTTGCTGGAAGAACTTAATAGAAGAGAGGAGATGGGAAATTTAGAATAATACACTTGAGAAGGACAGATTAGTAGAATTTACCCAAACTGAATAATAGAGAGGGAAAAAAAAAGGCAAAGATTATCTCAGATACTTGTGGGACAAGAACAAAAGAACTACCATCAGAATTCCAAAGGGAGAAAAAGACAGAGTGAGACTGCAAAGGCATCTGAATAAGTAATAGCTGAAAACTGTCTGAATTTAGCACATAGGATAAATCCAAAGAAGTTTATGCCAAGACATTTTGTAATTAAACACTAACTGATTAATGCAATAATCAGATGTGGTGGAGGGACCCCCGTTATGAAGCATTCTGGAAGTCTGTGACTAAACCCACTGTGCACACATGTAGCCTTCCCAGGGATACTTAGTGAGTCCTTCCTGTGTTTCAGATCAGCCCTGGGGCTGCCAGATGGATGGAAGTGGTAACTGCCTCAAAAAGGCCATAGGTGAATTAAGAAGATGGGAATATATAAATATATTTACATAAATATATTTATATAAATATATAAATTACTGTGGTAATTACACAATAATTGTTCTGGAATAGCTGCTCTGATAAGGTCTGCCGTGACATTGAGAAACTCCTTCTACCTTGAACATCTGTAAAATGGGTATACAGGCTCACAAGCTCCCTAGGGTGGTACACAACTAATATGTAGAAGATGGCCACGTCAAAGAACTTTCTTTAAACCACCTTTAATGATTCTTCATTTCTACAACTTGACATGTACACAAGGAGACCAGATCCCTCGTGTGTGTTCTGGGTCTCTCAGAGTGATCTTGTGACTTTACTTAGTGAAGTTTGTTTTTCCTATAAGGGTGCTTGAAGAATTTCTTGGAAATCTCAGAATGTCAGGGAGTATGCAAATCACTTCCACGACGGGGTACTTTTCTGTGTATCCACTGGCAACTCACAAATTCTTTCCTAATAAAATTAAAGCCAACAGACCCTTTGGCTTTAGTGTCTTTGTATTCCTACAGAAGTTTCACCCATGAGAAGAGTAAGCGGGTGGGACCAGGAAGGTAAGAACATGAAGCCAGTGAGCAATCCACCAAGACCCACAGAGAGCTCTGCATATCCCATGTCAGAGCTGTATCCAACAAGGAGACAGGGAAGCCTGGTGGGGTGGGACATCAACATAGGGAGGGACCAAATCCCCGTAGCACTTCCAGTAGTCTGGCAGCCTGTGGGCATCTCTGTAGTCAAGAGGTGGTAAAACCAGTATGGCGGCCACTCTAGAAGCCCGGTGAGTGAACCCAGCACAGGGATGCTGCCCCTGTCAGCCTGTTGCAGAACTGTACCTACCTTGTTCAGCTTCCTAACTGAAACAGATTTCCCAGTCTCTTATTGAATTATTTTATACCTTTCCTTCTCTGCACCCTTAGCTGATGCTCCTCCTTTCCCTCATCTCTTCATCCTCAGATTCTCAAAGCTGAATTATTCTGCATCTTCCCCCCTTCCCTTCTGTCCACAGCAACTTGCTCTCTCTCTTACAACAATGTAGTTCCTCAGTGTGCGTCCCTCCTTTGCCACCTTCTCAAGACTTTCAACTCTTCTGTCTCTACTGGATCGCTCTCAATGCCCCCAAAGTGGCTTGCTATGTTTCATCCCTAAAAGTTAACAATGTTCCTGTACCTCCAAGTTCTTCAGCTTCTCTCTCCCAATCCAACTTTCCTCCCAGACACTAGACTCATACTAATTCACTCTAGACCTGGGTTACCAGATGGGATTTTGGGATCATAAATCCAGTTGTGCTTAAAACCTTCCCATAGTTTCCCTTTGTGCTTCAGGTAAACAGTCTGAATGCCTAAGAATGACCCCCAGTCTCGACATGACCCATTCTATGACACTTACCTCCATCCCTAACCCTGCTATATCTACCACATTTCAGACCCGGACCTCTTGTGACAGCTTGAAGATTCCAAATTCATTTCTGTTATAGGAACCTTACATATTTTTGCTCTATAGAAAATGTTCTCTCTCATGTTGTTTATACATACATTTTGACTATGACATACTTTTAAAGTGGAAGGTCACTCAAACCATTTATATTATGTCCCTGCATTGTGTTTATCTCAAACCACATCAACGGACAGACATTTGGTCTTTTACCAGATACTGAGTGGTTGATGGGATTGAGTCAGAACCATGCATCTTCCCTTGGGTTGGAATCTAATTTCTCTTTTTTTTTTTCCTTGTTAACCACTGAAGTGCTCTACAGATCTTTAATGCTATGACTTTTGTTATGATCAGGTATAAATAGGTTTTGTCTAAGAAAAGTAAAATTATCCAGCATTGTCTGTCTTTAATGGACTATTCCCTAAGAGGTCTACATGGGATAACGGTGAATAAAACATGAAATGCTTAGAGATTTTAGGGGTATTAGTCATATTTAAATCAACTAAAAAAATTACCCTCCCACTGCTAAAATAGACAACCCAGAATTTCAGGGGCTTAATGAGATAAAAATGTGATTCTCCTTCATTACATAGTCCCATGTGAGCTGAAAGGCATTTTGTGCTCCACATGGTCATTCAGGGATCCAGGCTCCTTCTGTCTGTGACTCTTTCCATTTACTCTGTCAGATGAGAAAAGAGAGTGGGAATTATGTGTAGGGAATTTTTATGGGCAGGTTTAGATACACCACTTCTGCTGACACAGTTTTGGCCAGAACTCATTCACATGGCTTTATGTGGCTTCAAGAGAGGCTGGTAAATATGTACGGGTATGTGACAGGAAGAAAGAAAGAAAAACACAGGTAATTGGTGGGTATTAGCCATGTCTGATACATTATCCCAAGTTCCCAAATCTGTAAAGCAATCATAGTTTGAATATTTCAGAAAGCATCAATAAGCAGGATAAGGACACAAAAGCAAATATAAACATAAACAAATGAGCAAAATTTTTTGGAGAAAGAAAACATGGCTTCAAAAGTGATTTCCAAGGTAATTGATATCAGATAGAATCTGCCATGACCATGATCTGCAGTCCAAAGTCAATGACTGACCCAGAGCAGGAAGGGAAGCTGCTCAGCATTGCCAGTTGGGAGTGATGCCCACAGAAAATGTGATTGTGACGACTGGCCTTCCTCACTCATGTCCATCAGTGTGATGATAAGGTCACCCATGCAGGCTCTTGTGCAAGGAAGAGGGACAAGTCAAAAAGGTCTTCTTGGGGGCTCACAGATGGGACATCTGTTCTCTCTGGAAGTCCTTGATGTCAGGCCAGGGGCCCAGGCAGGCCTCTCCTCCTTACTTCTCTCAACAATGGAAGAAAGAATGCTCCCAGGCTCTCTGCTCTCAGTGCCCTAGCTCTGTCTTTCTTAAGGTAGAAGCCAACGGGCCAAAATGGCCCCCAAAAGAAAGGCCAGATGATGCCCAGATCAGCCTGGGCTGTGGTCAGGGAAAGGCCAACTCAGAGAGGGCAGCCGCTTAGGGGTAGAAGTCTGCGAAAGAACACGTGAAGCTGTCTGGCTTTGTGCCAGCTGAGTGGTGCAGAGCACAAGGGTTAAAACTGTGCATCCAGACCCTGAATTGGGCCACCCCACAGCTGTGTCACGCTGGGAAAAGGGCCTACTCTCACTCCACCTCAGTTTCCTCTCCTAGAAAATGAAAATGATAACCCATAGAATGTTTCTTGAAAATGCCTGAGGCAGACCTCACCCATGGTGGACACCCCAGAGTTGCTCTTTGTTACCAGGCATGTGACCCAGGAACCTGTGACTGCGCACCCCAGCTCTCTGTGTGGGACCTTTGTGCACACCTGCAGTAGGAGGAAGTGTTCACACTTGGCCTCTAGACCTCTTGGGCTCTTTAGTACCACGGTTTCTAGTCACATGTGGATGCCGTATTTAAATCTAACTGTTAAAATAAACTGAACTTAAAACTCAAGGTCCTGGGTGCTAAATAGCCACCTGTGGCTAATAGTTATTATGTGAGGCATCGTAGATGGAGAACATTTCCACCCTGCAGAGAACTCTGTTGGAGATCGCTCATACAGACAGACATCCATGGCAGGAGGAGTCGCCTCACCTGCCTGCAGTCCTGATGTAGGTGAGCGTGTCTGTGGAATGCATCAGGCCATCACAGTGGAGCTGGGTGCTCAGCTGTCTCTTTCATCTGGACACAGAAGTGCAGAGGCTCTGAAAACCCACACATTTCGGAGGCATGTGTGTTTCTGACAGTGAATGTGCCCTTGCCCATGTTTGAGCCAGATTCTGGAAGTGCCATGGGGGTCCAGGTGATGTCCGGTAACGTTGGGCTGAGAACAAGGCCTTCTCAGGGGGCTCCTGTGGGCAGGGCACTCAGCTTCAAACCTTTCCTCAGCCTCAGGATTAGCTTGTATGGTGGTTAGACCACTGCGGGGTTAAAATATTATTAACTAGAAAAAATTAACTCTCCCACTGACCCACACTCAACCCATGACACATCCAACCAGAGACACAATTACATTTTCACAAAGGCATTTTATATCTCATTTGTTATGTTTTTCATGCAGTGATCCAAATCGATGCCTGAAAACGTGGTTTCATGCTGTAGCATTTTCTTCAAGAGAAATACAGGAGATATAGGCCTGTGAGAAGAAATAAAAAGAATAACAGTAGTAATATAGCAAAATCAGGTAATGAAGATGATGTCCATGAGCTACTTTGGACACGTTTCTGATATGAATTCCACACTGATTAACAGCTCCAAGGGTAGGTATGGTTATCACCTCTACTGTGCAGAGGAGGGAAGTGAAACACACAGAAGTTAAGTAACTTTTTCAAGGTTATATACCTACTAAGAAGAAAACTGGAATCTGAACTAGGTATTTGGATTCTAGAACTTGGGTGATTGTCCAATTTGCTCTCATGATGGAATTTTAATCTCATTCATTTTAGAATCTCCTGAAAATATTGACTTCTTGGAACTGAATGTCCATGAATGTGCCTGTCTTTGGAATGTGAGTGGTAATTATATTAGTATGTTTTAGATGCCCTCATGTTTCTATTAGAAGTCACAAACAGCAATCTGCTGACTTCTTACTTATTTCTTCAGTTTTTAAGTCCTATATCATTTGGAGGGAATTCATCAATAATTTAAAAGAGACATATATAAATCTTTTTAACTTTCAGGTTTCATGTATGTTTTGTGGTGCTGATGTTGAAACGTGGGGTCTCGAGCATGCTAGGTAAGCACTCTCCCCGAGTTACATCTTCAGCCCCACTTTTACTTGGAAAGTAGAATGCTTCCAGAAACAGAATGGCCGCCATCTTGAATGGTAACTGCTGGTTGGAACTATATACAATGTGTTGAATTCTGATATGACTATATGCTTATGAAACTGAAGCCAAATGCTTGTCCTGGATTTGTGGAACTGCAGACCTGGTGAGTTGCAGTGTGGGTGGCAAGCAATGGCTACAGCCACTGGGAGCCTGCTGTGCCGGCCGGGCCTGAGGCATGTTGAGCCAGCACTGAGGCAATCCAGAGCATGCAGACCTGTCATCCCATGGTGGCTTGGCCTAGGTCATTGTGGATACCTGCTCCGCACAGTGCCACACAATGCACCACTACACAATGACCTCAACTGGCTTCCCAGAGAGCAGCAGGAAAATGGAAGTGGTGCAGACCTGAATGGGATTTCAGGACTAACCCTTAGCACTGGTACTTTTTCAAACCCTGATTAGCATAAATTTGGATCAATAGTGTTGACCCAAGTGCTATATAAACCCTTAGACTAGTACACTGAAGTGGCAACCCCTATCGGGGTCCGCTGCAAGAGTTCTGTTCCTATTCTTTACACTTGAACCAATCCTATTCCTTTTACTCTTGCCTCTGTTGTCCTGTGAATTTCATTCTTTAGATTTCCAAGACAAGAACCTGGAAAGAAGTTGGTGGTGAGCTGCAGGGGTCTGTTGCAACACTGGAGGACACAGCCCCCATTTACTGCAGAATACTGAGAGCTGCAGTCCCCCACTCAATGGTGTTGGAGAAGGACAGGGCTGGGTGGGCAGTGACCCTTGGAGCTGTCACTGGTAGGCATCCCCTGCTGCTAACCCTAGAACTGGCTTCCTTGACTGCCGAGGCCAGTGACTTGCCCTGTCCCCAGCCTCCAGTGGAAGTATAGAATCGAGTTTTGTTTCAAACTCGGGTTTCAGAATCATCACCCCAACAAGGAAACGAACACAGAAATCACCAGAAGTTCCCCGGGCCTCTTCTATCACTCACTCCCACCACCAGGGAAGCTTGGGTCTGCTTTCTGCCACTGCGGACATGTTTGCCTTCCCTACCATTTTATATCATCAAACCACATGGCACTTCACTCCTTTCTCTCTGCCTTCTTTTACTCAGCATGGTGTTTCTGAGACTGCATTTTGTTCTCAGCATCAGGAGCTCATCCCTTTTCCTTGCTGGGAAGCGTCCATACCATGGTTTGTACGTTTGTCCTTTGGTGGCTAATGGACCTTCTAGTTTTGGGCAAATACAGTCACTGTGAGCACTCAGGCAGGGCTCTCTAGACTCACGTTTTTGGATTTTTTGTGTGAATACTTAGGAGAGGAATGGCCTGGTTATCTGATAGGTACAGGCTTAACTTTTAAAGAAAGTGCTAAGTTGTTTTTCAAAGCTGATGGATCTCCAGTCTGGTGCAGGCCCTTCTGATGTCTGATTTTGTCCCCTATTGATCTGGCGGTTGATGTGGGAGACTGTGAGCACAGACCTGGGGGAATGAATGATGGACTCTCTTTCATGAATGAATGAATGGGCACTCCTGAGTCTGCTTATAACACTGTCACGGTTTGGAGTTTGAGTGTTTCCCCAAGGCCCATGTGTTAAAGACAGGCTCCCCAGCTTGGTGCAATTTGTTGACTGTGGAACCTTTAGGAGGTAGGACCAGTAAAGTCTTTAGGTTGAGCTCTCGGGGAACTGTGGGACCCAGGCTCCTTCCTCTTTTCCTCTTTTACTTCCTGGTCATGAGGTGGGCAGTTCTGCTTTGCTACATATATGCTCCTGTCATGATGTGCTGCCACAGACCTGAAGCAATGGGGCCAAGTGTTCATGACTGAAACCTCCCAAACTGTGAGCCAAAATAACGCTATTCTCTTTATAAGTTGATTCATCCCGGGTATTTGTCATTGCAGCAGAAAGCTAGCACAGATGCCATAATATCACACTTCATGGAGAATGCTATAGTGCCCAAAGAATTTCACATAGATGATCGGATCTAGGTAGGGTTTAGTTCCTCATGCAGTGAGCTCCATACTTACAGGGAGGAGAAAGCTGGATAGGTGGTAAGTTTGCACCTTCCTATGAACCCATAAGAGATCTGAGGCCACAGGGTAAATGGCCATCATAAAAAGACACAGGGGCTGGCAGGGAATGAGGGCCCACGTATTTGTACACCTTGGGGAGATGCCACTGCATGCACCACAGCAATATTAAGCTAGATATTTGGATGAAATGCTAGAGGTCAAGTATATGCTAGCATTAAAATGTGAGGCTTCTGGGGTTGCAGACATAGAGGAGTTCCTACATTCTTGCAGAGCTGTGTCCCAGGGGATGGGAAGTGAGGACGTCTCCTGTGAGACCACTGTAGTTCCATGAATTCATCAGGTCTTCCTATCCAGCTGTACCTGAAGGTGGATCCCAAAGAGGATAAGGTGGCACTTCTTAGAAATTTTGCATGGGGCTATATCAGTCAGCCTGGATTTATCCTGAATATACCGACAGGTGGGTGCATTTCCCAGGTACAGAAGTTGGAAGTGGGAGGTAAACAATATGTTAGCCCATTCATCTAACACACACGAAAGGAACATGCTTATTATTTCCAGCCCTCTGCTAGTGTTGGGGCACAATGATGACAAAGATAGGCATGTCTTTAGGGAGCACCCACCCTCCAGAGGTGACAGATGCATTTATCATCAACAGTAATGGAAAACCGTACAACAGGCCCATCTTGGGGAGCCAGGCAGGCCTGGAGGAGGTGCTACCTGGTTGAACTCTTGCCTTTAGCTGGAGTAAGGTGAAAGGGGCTCAGGTGGGCAAGAAGGAGGGTATTCCAGGCAGGGGAGTATCTTGGTTAAAGGCACAGGGTCAGAATGGGTTGCATGAATTACCCAAGGTCAAGTACCTGGAGCATCAAGTGTGTGTATGTAGAGAGTTCTAAGTTTGTTCCAATTCCCACCAGAACCCCGGCTCTCAGGAAGCATGTCCATGCACTGGACTGGATCCCTGGGGTGGGCCTGGGGAAGACCAACTCTGCAGAGACACATGATTAGTCCCCAGGATCAGGCAGACCTTTTTGCTCCCAGTACCTGGAAGTCTGCAGCTGTTTTTGCATCTGGATTGCAGGTTTATCAAAGGCAAGTGTCCCTTGTAAATTTATTATGAGAATGCAGAGACAAGGTAACCACCCAGCACCCATCACCCACCACCCCTTGTCACTTGGATCCATGTTTTGCACATTGACTTTCAGATGTTTTCCTTTTGAGAAATGAGACGTGGCAGGCACACTGAGCTCTCCGTGGCTAGCCAGATACTTGACCTCCTTTCTCCTCCGTGGGGACAGGGCGCCTCTTCAGGGTTTTGACACTTTGCCCTGTGCATGATGGACGGTAAGAGTTGGGTGGAAACATCCTAGAAGCATCGAACGGTCCGTTCATTCTCTGCCGTCTTTCTCCTCCGCACACAGTGTCTCAGAGGTGGAGCCAGGGTAGGACATGGATATTTATTTTGGCTGATGCAAAGATTCTATCATGTAGATATGAAACTTTATCCACATGTGCCTCCATTGATGGATAGTTTAAATGTTCCCCAAATTCTCATTATTGCCAATAACACATGAGTGGATCTCTTTAAAAGGGGGACAAGGAGACGTGTCCCTTAGATGCACTGGATCTCACATGTGGCTGGAGAGTTTGGACAATGCCCACACTGGGCCTCTGCCCCAGAGATGGGAGCTTTCTCTCTAGGTGTGTGGACAAGTCTTTTTTTTTTTTTTTTTTTTTTTGCGGTGCTGGGGATTGAACCCAGGGCCTTGGGCTTGTGAGGCAAGCACTCTACCAACTGAGCTATCTCCCCAGCCCCCCGCGAGTCTTTTAAGCATCTTTTTATGTACTTTATTGACTATGGAGTTTCTTTTTTTTTTTCTGTTTTATAAATTAATTCCTCATTCATGCCTTTTCTCCATTTTCCTATTAAATATTTCCTTCCTTCCTCCCTCCCCCACTCCCTCCACTGAGCCCTTTAAAAAAATATTTTATTTAGAGATAGGGTCTTGCTCAGGGCCTCACTAGGTTGCTGAGGCTGGCTTCGAACCCTTGATCCTCCTGCCTCAGCCTCCCAAGCTGCTGGGGTGACAGGCATGCACCACTAGCCTGGCCTAAATGCTTATTTTCTAAATAGGAGCTTCTGGGAGTTATTTATCGATTGTATATATGACTTCTTTGTTTATTATAAATGTTGCAAATCTCACTGGCTGCAACTTAGCTTTGAAACAATGTATCATTTTCTTTTCATTGTGTTTTAAAAATTTTTAAAATTTGTTCTAGTTAGTTACACATGACAGTAGAATGCATTTATGCATTTTGATAAATCACACACTAAATGAAACATAACAACTCATTTTTCTGACTGTACATACTGAAGTGTGTTTTAAACTCTGAATAGAAAATTAAAATGATTCTGTGTTCCCACCTATCCTCCTCAGGTCTGTTTATTTATATTAAACAGAGGATAAGGTGCTGAAGCAGCCCTGACCTTTGTTCCCATTTTATTTTGCGCTTCTTACGCCTTCTAACGTGGGGTTCCTAACCCTAACCGCTCAAGAGCCCCACCAGGCACTCACAAGCGTGCGAGGAAGGTGTACCCTGCCACAGGAAGCAAGCGGCTGCCTGTGCCTCAGTCTTTTTTTTTTTTAATTTGACTTATTTATTTTTATTTTATTATTTTTTACTAGAGCATTGTAGTTATACATAGAGGCGGGTTCATTCTGACAAAGTCACACCTGCCTGGAATTTGATTTACTTCCTTCTAGTCCCCACTCTCTTGCTTCCTCCCACGCATCAAGTTTTGGTTTATTTATTTATTTGTTTCTGATTGGTGTTTCCTACGTATACATAAAGGTGAAATTCCCTGTGGCATATTTATATATGCACATAAAGTGATTTGGTTGAATTTACTCGGTATTCCCTCCCCTTTCCCATCCCTCCCCCACCACCTGCCTCTTGATCTCCTGCTCCACTGATCTTCCCCATATCTTCATAACCAGTTCCTTTTCCCCCACAGCCTGACTTCTTACCCTTATTTTGCTTTAGCTTTCACACATGAGAGAAAGCGTTCAACCCCTGATTTTCGGAGTCTGGCTTATTTCACTTAGCATGACATTCTCCATTTCCATTCATTTCCCAACAAAGGTCACAATTGCATTCTTTTTATGGTGGAGAAAAACTCCATTGTGTACATACTCACCCTTCTCTTCATCCATTCGTCCGTTGACCGGTGTCTGGGCTCATTCCATTGCTTGGCCACTGTGAAGTGTGCTGCTGCACACACTGAAGTGACCACGGGACTCTAGTATGCTGACTTTAGTTCTTTCTGATAAATACCCAGGAGTGGGAAACTAAGTCATATGGTGGTCCCTTTCCTGGTTGTTTGAGGACTCTCCACACAGCCTTCCAGAGTGGATGTACTAATTTGCCGTTCGCCAACCCCGTATGACACTCCTACATCTTGATGCACCCACTGGATCTTTGGGCACTGCCCTTTCCTGTGGCCCCAGCAGTGACATTTTCTGACTTTGGGCTCCCCTGGACCTTCGAGCATCTTTAAGGAGAGCAAAAGTGCACATGCTCACGTGTAGATGGCACTTTAGACTGGACACGATGACTTCATTGGGGTCAGTGCTGCTGCCCACTGTGCCCACAGTATCTGGAATTCTTCAAGCAGAAAAGACCCTTCGCTTCCTCTCCTGTCCGCATCCTTCCCTTCATCTCTGTGGGCCAGAGTCCAGAGCTCCAGTCCACCAAGACCTGCCTGTCCCTGCCTGAGAGTGGCTCCCACGTGCCCTCCCCTCGGGAGTGAGAGAATGAGCTCACCTGTGCCTCTCTGGAGCTGAACAACGGCCGGCATCACAGGGTATCGCAGCACCCAAGAGGGAACGGCCTGGCTCACGCGTAACAGGCTTCAGGACACGGCCAGGCACAGCTCACTTAGGAGTCCTGGTGGGTGGTGTCTGTCTGTCCTTAGGGCTCAGAGACCATTGAGTCCAATTTCTCCGTTAACAAAAGGACTGTAATCCTATGAGTGGGGCCCTGGGCAGCACAGTGTCCCCAAAGCCTCCTGTCCTTAACTGAGCTTCTCTGCTTCGGAGAAGTAAATATTAGTGGTAGATAAAGCCCTTGGCTTTCACCGCACAGCCCTGCAGCCTCACGCCGCGCTCCTGCCACACGGATGCTTTCCCTGTGGATCTGATGTCACCCCAAGGTCAATGATGACCCAGAGTGTGTTTCCAGTGGAGAGTGTGGTGAGGTCCCCAGCACCACTGCAGGACAGGGGATCCTTCCCAGGCACCCTCCCCTCTCTGCACATCCTTTCTGTCTGGGAGCCCCTTCCCTGCGTTGCTAGTGACCCTATGGTTCCCTCTAGACCCTAACAGCCACGCGGACTTGACAGGTGGTCATACATATTCACAAAGGACACACGCTCACGAGCAAGCACGCATACACTCCACACCTACATACCTACCACCCATACCACACATGCATCTCAGGCATGACAAACACTCCTGTACACACATGCCATACACACACACCATGTGTCAAGCACACAGCACACACAGACCATATACATGCCATGGGCACAAATGCCAGTGTATACCACACACACATTTGAAGCAATCATAAACACATATGTGCACATACACTGCATGCCATAACATATTCCACACACACAGCATGCAACCACACAAGGAAACAAACACCACATGCACAACACGAAACACATATACACATGTGTACAAACACCACATATAACAACGTGTAAAGATATATATATATAGATAGATAGATATTTATTCATACACCAGTACTCACCCAGTTTTCCCCCACCACACACACTACCCCCGCACACACACATGAGTAAACACACACACACACACACACAGCTTTCTTTTTGCCACAGATGAAGAATAATTAGGAAGCTATAAATGTGTGTGAATGCACATGTGTATGTTTTTAATATCTGCAAGCATTCATATTAAAAAGGCCTAGCCATTTCAGAAATTTCTCCTTATGAACAAGAGTTCATTGGCTCCAAGGAACATTTATTTAACAAAAATTTAGAAAGTGCTCATGTTAAGCTCATCGTCTGTTTGCAAAGTTTAATTTGATACCAGCATCAGAGGCACACACGGTAAGCATCAGGATGTACAGAAGGCTGGAGCAAAGTGTGTAAAAGTCTCTCACCAACTCACCCTACCCCTGCCTGGGCCTCCAGTCGAAGGAGCTCGACCTAGCAGTAAACTTCCAGATAAATGTTACATGCGTCTGTGTGGACAGGCTGGGAATCATGGTGAGCCATCTCCCGCCAGGGTTCACATGGTTAGCCTTGGGCTTTTTCTTACTTAGTCAAATATCCTGAGCCCCATCTACGTCCACACACGCTACTGATCAACCAGGTGTTTGGTAAATACGAGTAGCAGGATAGTTACTGTATTTTAAAAACATGCAATATTTTCTTGAATTGATAGAGCCTAATACTTAATACTTTTTTTTTTTTTTTCTTTTTGGTACTGGGGATTGAATTCAGGGGTACTTAACCACTGAGCCACATCCACAGCCCTTTTTTTATATTTTGTTAGAAGCAGAGTCTCATTGAGTTGCTTAAGTCCTTGCTAAGTTGCTGAGGCCAACTTTGAACTTGTGATCCTCCTGTCTCAGCCTCCCGAGTTGCTGGGATTCCAGGTGTGTGCCGCTGCATCCAGTTTGTAACAATTCTTGATATATGGGTATTTCAGTTCTTTCTCAACTTTTATTTGTTGATTTTTTTTCCCCTGTTAAAACAATACCAAAAAGAACATTCTTCCACGTCTACCAAGATATAAGTTTTGAGCACAGGTGTAGGATAAATTCCTAACAGAGACTTTGCTTGGATCAAAGGATATTTTCCATAGAAATTTTAGTGGGTGTTGCCAAGTCATGGTTCAGAGAGTTACACCAGTTAATTTGCCTGGCACAGGTCGAGAGTCTCCCTAGTTCCCCATAACATCACGCACATATTGGGTGCTATTCAACTTTTCCTTTTAATCAAGGCCTATCTAATAGGTAAAATGTGGCATTCTGTTGTTAAGATACGCTTGTTCTGAATGATGAATGAGGCTTAGAATCTCATTTGGTTATTATTAACAAATTTTACGTCTGATTTGCAAACATGCTTTGCTCAATTTGCTCTATGCTTGTTCCTCTTTGTCTTAGGGGTTTGTGTAATCCTTTTAGGGGGAAAATAAACCCTTGCCAAACTTTGAATATTTCCTTCTAGACCATCATTTGTGAAGCTTTGTTTCTCCACAGAATTTTCAAGTGACCTAGTGGTTTTATCTTCTCATGTTGGTTTTTGCTTAGAGGTTGCTGCTTTTAACAACAAAGAGCTCACTTTTAGGCTTTTTGTCTTGTCCAATAGAAATTGCTCCTCTGAAGTCAGAGAAATCACCTTGAAGTTGCCACACTGACGTCTCACTCTTTAAGGATTACTAATTGCTGATCTAAAGTAAGACTCACCAAAAGGCAGCCAGACAGACAGTCAATGACTTAAACTACTACGTGAGAGAAATAATCTACCTGATTCCTAGATATATTCTAGAAGGCAAGAACTGTGGCCTCTATTTTGTCTGATTGCACATGGGTTCATAAAGACACATAAAATTATCATTGTTAGAAATGAAGGACTATCCAACGAATGGGAAGATATCCGTGAGTAGGAAGTCTTAAAATTGTCAAGATGTCAAGCTGCCAGGCAAAGTGGTGCACATCTGTAATCCCAGCATCTCGGGAGGCTGAGGCAGGAGGATCACAAGTTCTAAGCCAGCCTCAGCAACTTAGGGAGACCCTAAGCAACCCAATGAGACCCTGTCTCTCAATAAAATACAAAAAATGGGTTGGGGATGTTGCTCAGTGTTTAAGTGCACCTGGGTTCAATCCTTGGAAAGGAAAAAAAATGTCAATGCTACTCAGAGACAAAACCCAGACCCTGCCAACATTCCTAGGGTACTTATTTTGCAGAATGGAAAAAGTGATCCTCAAATTTGTATGGAATTATAAGGGGTGTCCACATAGCTAAAATAATCTTAAAACGATCTTAAATGGAAAGAGCCAAGTTGGTCTCACACTTAGCAATAGAACCATGATAATCAAACTAGCATGGTTCTGAGTTAAGGATAAAGGGAGAGACCCATAGAATAAGATCGAGAGTTCAGAAGTAAACCCACTTTTGATTTTATTTTTTGAATTGGTTTTTCAACAAAGGTGCCATGTCCATTGATGGGGAAAGAAAATCCTCTCAAAAATGGTCCTGCTATAATGGACAGCCTCCTGCAGCATGATTAAGGTGGCCCCTACCTCGTGCCATGTGCAATAATTAACTCAAGATAGATAAGCACAATGCAATTTAACTCGGGCGTAAGAATGGGATTATGTCATCTGCTGGTAAATGAACAGAACTGGAGAACATCATGCCAAGTGACGTCAGCCGGACTCAGAAAGTCAAGGATCAAATGTTTTCTCTGATTTGTGGAAGCTAGGGGAATTAAATAAAAGGTGGGCGGGAGCTCTCGAAAATAGAAGGAAGACTGATAGAGGAAGGGGATGGAGAGGGAGAGAGCTGGCGGATGCAGTCGACCAACCTGTGCTGCGTTCACATACGAATACGCCTCAATGGGTCCTGCTTATACCTGCCCCGACGATGCACTAATTAAAATAACAACAATAACAGTGATGGCAGAGATCAGTGGAGCAGAGAACAGATGGGGGAGGGAGGAGGGGAGGTGGGGAAGGAACCGGGCAAGGACACAGAGCACATGACGTCAGGTCCGTATACAGATATGCAACAGTGAATCCCACTACCACTGTGATTATAATGCCCCAGTTAAAAAGGTAAAAATAGGAAGAAAGGATAGACAAACTCAATATAAAATCTAAAACCTTAAAACTCTCAGGAGGAACCGTAGGGGTGGATCTTTATGATCTTGGATGTAGCCATGAATTCTTAGATATGACCCCAAAAGCAAGAGGAACAAAAGAAAAAAATAGAAAAGTTGGACTTTATCAAAATTGAAAACTTTCGTACACCAGGTGTGATGGCGCATACCTGTCATCCCAGCGACTTGGAAGACTGCAGCAGGAGGATCATAAGTTCAAAGCCAGCCTCAGAACTTAGTGAGGCCCTAGGCAACTTAAGAAGCTCCTGTCTCTAAATAGAAAATAAAAAAGGGCTGGGGATGTGGCTCAGTGGTTAAGTGCCCCTGGGTTCAATCCCTGGTAATAACGCAAACAAACGAACAAACAAAAACTTTCATGTATCAAAGTACACGTTACGAAGACAGTGGAAAGGTAACCTAGAGCGTGGGAGAAAATGTTTTGCAGTCATAAGTCTGTCACTATATGGAATATATAAGGAAATCCTAGACTCAATAAAAAATAAGACAATTAGGTCAATTAGGATCACAAGTTCAAAGCCAGACTCAGCAACAGGGGAGCGCTAAGCAACTCCATGAGACCTTGTGGCTAAATAAAATTCAGAATAGAGCTGGGGACGGGGCTCAGTGGCTGAGTGCCCCTGAGTTCAATCCCCAGGACACCCCACCAAAAAAAAAAAAAACAGTAGGCAAATGATTCGAACAGACACTTTTCCAAAGAAGATACACAAGTGGCCAACATGAAAGATGCTCAGCATTGGACATTGGGAACTGCAAATCAAAATCACCATGAGAACCCGCTTCAACCTACTGTCAGGGCTACAATTGAAAAAAAGAAAAAGAAGTGGCGGGGAAGACGTTGAGAAATGAACTCTCAAACATTGCTGGTAAAATGGTGTAGCTGCTATGGAAAGCGGCTGGGCTGTTCCTTCAAAAGTAGACCAGAATGATCCTGCAATGCTTCTGCTGGTGTAAACAGGTAGGAGTGAAAGCAGGGATTTGAAGAGCTACTTACATGCCAGTGTTTGCTTATATGCTATGTTTACAACAGCCAAAAGGTGGACACAACCCAAGCATCCACAGGAACAGGTAAACCAAAGGCAGTATGTACATACAATGGAATATTACTCAGTCAGGAAAAGAATGAAGTTCTGGTGTATTAAAAAATATGGATGAACCTTGAAAACAAAATGTGAAATGAGTTAAACCAGACACAAAAGAGATAATATTATATGATCCAATTAATGTGAAATATCAACAGAAGGCAAGTTTATAGAGTCATAAAGTAGTTTAGAGGCTACCAGGGGCTGGGAGGAGGAGGGAATGAGGTTTATTATTCATTGGGTGCAGAGATCGTTTTGGATGATGAAAAGGTTTTGTACATACAGGGTTACGGTGGCATAGCACTGTGAATGTGATTAATGCCACTGAATCAGACACTCAAAAATGGTTGAAATGACAAATTTTGTGTTCTGTTTTACCATGATTTACAGTTATTTATGTAATACACCAAAACAGAGGGATTTTACACTTAACATAGGGGAACTCTATGGTATGTGAATTATAGCTCAGCAATGCTGTTAGAATATGATTGCTGATATGACCTGACCACTACCTTGCAATAATATTCATTTCATAACTTTCTTGCAGAGATTCTTAGCAAAAACGATCATCCTGAGGGAGAGAAATAGCCCTCATGTTCAGAGTTCAGAAAAAACCCCTGGTGAACTCCCTGGCATTTCCACACGGCCCTTGGCCACCCACTGTGGTACGCAGAGCTCAGTGCGTGTGTGGGTTTGGTTCTGTCTCTGCCCAGCACCCCAGGTCCACTCGGGACTTCAGTCTCTTTGTGAGTGCCTGGGAATGAGACATCTCAAACTCCATGGTTCTGTGTCTCAGCAGTAGGTGGAGAACCCAGGAGTCCCCCGGTTATCCATGTCTCCCACCAGCTCCTCAGCTTGGCTCTCTTCTTCCCCAGGTGACAGGAACTCAAAGGTCTACTCCCTGGGTGGCGAGTGGGCCTGGGTGGCCTGTCCCCTCTGGGATTTCCTGTCTGCCGTGTCCCTAGGAGTGGATTTGCTTAGTATGTGGCAAAGCTCTGTTCGACCACTTGAGGAATTGCCAAGGGTCTTCCAAAGCACCTGCGCCATTTAACATGGCCCCCACCCCAACTGCCCCAGCAGAGCAGGAAGTTTCCAGTGCTTAAAACAAAAACCCATTTGGAAAATAGCTGGGGGGATCCTCCAAATGCTAAACAGAAAACCAGCATATAACCAGCAACTCCACCTCTAGGTATGTGTGCAACAGACAAAGGCAGCTCTTCAGACAGAAATCTGCAAATGAGTTGCAACAGACGCCATTCGGAACAGCCCAAAGGAGAAAGAGATGAGACCCAAAGGCCAGGAGAGCATGAGGTCATTTATGTGCTTATTCATAATTGGAGAGTTCAGGGAGACAGGGAGTGGAGTGGGGGTTTCCAGGAGCTGGGGAGGGCACGTATGTGTGGGGGCGAGGTGGCTGGGGTTCAAGGTTTCCTCTGGGCGTGGCAAAATGGTCTAAAATTAGAGCATGGTGATAATCTCACAGCTTTGTAAATACACTAAAAACCATTGAACTGTACGCCTGAAATGGGTCAACTTTATGGTATGTCAATAATAAATCAATAAAGCTGTTTAGAGAAGGGAGGGAGGGAGGCAGACGGAGAGACAGAGAGAGAGAGAGAGAGAGAGAGAGAGAGAGAGAGAGAGAGAGAGAGATCCCAATGTGTAAACGGAGAAAAGCATCATGCTAGGAGAACAGAGTCACAAAGCTTGGTCCCTCACACACACACACACACACACACACACACACACACACACACGGTCACCCACCACCACACATAGATGCAGATCCACATCCTCTCACGCTGTGTGAAATGATGTTCTGATCTTTACTTTACTTTTTGTCCTTTAAAAGCATCAATCAGCCAGGCACGGTGGCACACATCTGTAATCCCAGTGGCTCTGGAGGCTGAAGCAGGAGGATCGGGAGTTCAAAGCCAGACTCAGCAAAAGCAAGGCCTTAAGCCACTCAGTGAGACTCTGTCTCTAAATGAAATACAACATAGGGCTGGGGAGTTGGCTCAGAGGTTGAGGGCCCCTGAGTTCAATCCCCGGTACCAAAAGGAAAAGAAAGTATCAATCAAATGGAACCTCTGTCCCCACTGGATGGAGGCACTGCCAATCCTACTGAAGAGGCGGGGCCAGAGGAAGGCGACTGCTCAGGCTTCAGTCTCCTGTAACCACAGGGCACCAGGCACTCACCCTGGCCTTCCTCCTCCCACATGCAACCCGGGAAGATGTGGGTGAACTGTGATGTCTCCAGAGTTGCACGTGAGAGCCCTGGGACCCTGGTGGGAAGGGACCTGAGAGCTGGACAGGAGGACTCCAGCTGACTCCGAAGCTCCAGGCACGGGACAGCCACAGGGCTCGGTTGTGCAGCCTCAGAGAAGAACAGGGCCGCCTTGCCTGGGGAGGGGACTGACAGACCCTCTGCTCACAAAGGAGGAGGGCTGTGGGTGCTGTTGCCTCAGTGAGGGCCGCTGATGACCCTGCCAGTGGCCAGCGGCACCACCACCCTGCTAGGCTCTGTTCAAGGAGAAGATGGGGATTAGGCGAGGGGGGTGGAACGGCCAAGAGAGAATACACCATCCCTCAGGTATTCAGGAAACGGGGGTAGACAGGTCTGTCTCTGCAGATACCCAGATGTGACATTGTGGAGTCCACATTCGGAGACATCTGTCACAGGTTCAGCGTCCCGAATCTGAAAATCCAGAATCTGAAAAGCTGCAAAGTGTGAAATGTTTTGAGCACCAATATGATGCCCCAAATGGAAAATTCCACACCTGCCCTCCTGTGACGAGTCGCAGTCAAAACCCATGTGTGCTGACTCCGTGGTCTAAAATCACCTCCAGGCTGCGCATGTGGCGTCAATGAAACAGAATGAATTTTGTGTCCAGTCTTGGGTCCCTTCCCCAAGATATCTCATTTTATATATATATATATAATATTGTTGAAAACAATCCCAAATCTGAAACATTTCTGATCCCAAGCACTTGATATAAGGGAAGCTTAATTTGCCGCCTCCTCTCTCCCTCCCTCTCTTCCTCTTCCCTTCCTTCTTTTCTTCCTTCCTTGCAAATCATGTAATCACCTACTTTCAGCAGGATGGGATGACCCTATGGCCCACTTTGCCGTGGAAAATCCCAGTTTATGCTTATTGATTGTGGTTAATTATGAAGAACTCCTTCCTTCACTATCAAAAGCATTACCTCCCAAAACACCAGACTGACATCCATCTGCCTGTGAAGAAATCCTTCTCCCCAAGGTTGAAGTTTTAGTCAGTTTGTTCGCTGCTGTGAGGAAAGAATCTGACCCAGAACAATTTTAAAGGAGGACAAGTTTATTTGAAAGTTCATGGATCAGAGGTCTTAGTCCATAGAAGGCCGGCTCCATTCCTCAGGGCTCAAGGTGAGGCTGAACATCATGGCGAAAGATTGGCAGAGGGAAGCAGCCCGCATGGTGATCAGGAAGCAGAGAGAGACGCCACTTGCCAGATACAATATATACCCCAAAGCCACACCCCAATTCCCACCTCCTCCAGCCACATTCTACCACTTTAATTATCACTTGGGTAATCCCTATCAGGGGAAGAATTCACTGATTGGGTTAAGACTCATAACCTAATCATTTCTCCTCTGAACCTTCTTGCATCGTCTCACATGTGAGCTTTTGGAGACACTTCATATCCAAGCCATAACAGCTAGGGCTCTCCCTGCTTGAGGTAGGTGGCCACCTGAGTAAACTATGCTGAGCAGTTTAGAAGGAAAATTCCCTCATCCCAAAACTCCTTCGAGGTTCTTGTGTGGGATGTGCACTTACCAGCTGCTCATCAAAGAAAGGTGCTTATGAACTCTTAAGACTTCAAAAATACCCACTGCCACCTGTTCTAGGGACTCTGCACTGGATGGATGAGATTTGCTCCTGCAGTGGAGTGTCCTCTGTGCATCCAGACACCCGTGCATCTCCCATGGCACTGGACTCCAATCTACAAATGGGACGAGAAGAAACCCAGAGCCAAATTTCTTTCTGGGAACATTCATCTCCCTGGGGAGTGATAGCCCACAAGCCTGGTGTCTCATTTCTCTCTACAGGGGTGACAGGTGCCTTTTGACGACTTTAAGTCAGGTGTGGCAAGACTGTAACTATGCATTTATGAAAATGTTTGGTGTGGGCAATTTGAAGAGCAGAGCAATTTGAAGGGGAATAGAAATGGAAGCAAGAAGGTCATTAAGGTGGATAATGCAATAATACAGGCATGACATACACAAGACTGGATCTGGGTTGTCAGCAAGTGGAACTGGGAAGAAGTAGATAAATTTAAGGTACATATTGGGGTTAAGACCACTGGGGGTGGAATGGGTTGAATGGAGAGGATGCCTCTCTTTTTGGAATCTTTGGATCTTGCTCCCTGTGCCAGTTATTCCCAGAAGAGGGACATCGGGCAGGTCCAGTGGACACGTGCATTTGACAAAGGTTTTTATGGACTTTGAGTCTTCCTGTAATTACTTATTCCAACAGTGGCAGAATGCAGGGGGACTCTAATGCCTTTGGTGTCACCTGAATCACCCTACTGTTTAAGCAGTGGTCAGCAGACAGAAAGCTCAGTGTCCACTCTGCTTGGCCATCAAGTGCTGTTTGTGAGGACAACTGAGAGGCATGGGGAGTTGGCATTTGGTGCACCTCATCATGTTCCCAAGTTACATTCATTGTCCCTTATTCAGTATCTATACGAATAGTTTTTCCAAATTTTTAGTAAGACACAAAGAGGGAAAAACCAGGTGGAAACCAGAGAAGCAGAAGGAACATTCTAGTCCTTATTATGTCTCCATCATCCTTCTATCCTTTAGGGTCATAGTTCCTTATCTTGAAAATGTGAGTTTTATTAAATTTCCAGACATTTCCTTCTAGCATTACCAATGTATGATTACTTATGGTGATTATTTAAATACAATTAACTAATTCTTTAAATTTAGGTAGACGACTCATTACTTGTCTATTTTTAGGAACAATGAGATAACTTCAGTTTGTCAAAACATGAACAGCAGCCATCAGTCAACAAAAAAACTCAAGCTGAAAATGACACAGATGTGCACGTGTGGAATCTAATACATGGGTACTGCACAGTAGGTATGAGGCATTTCTTTTCTGTTTCCTGATTTTGAAATTGAAATAGAGGGGTTCTGCTCCTGGATATGACGGAGTAGTTTGCTAATGGCCACAGGAGAAGCCATCTGCAGGAGGACTTTATTGACAGGGTCTTCAAGGGACTTGTAGGGAACCACATTGTATGAACCCAAATCCTGGAAAGAAGAGCAGGGAGTACAGAGAATTTTCCACAGACTGCTTTTTACTTGGAGCATTTGTCAATTTTGGCATGGTGCCAGAGGCTGAGAGCTTAGCAGAGCTTTGGGAAATCTCACAAACCCAAGAAGGGAGTGTTGGCCAGTGGGACGGCTGGGGTGGCCAATGACAGTGGAAAGCAGGGTGGGAGGAGGGGCACAGAGCAGAAAGCCATTTACTGAACTGCTAAACGGCATGGGAAGAGGACTGAGAGAACCAGCAGGAAACTGCTGAGTCCCTAAACATGTGATAGGACATCCCAGGAGACAAGGGAGTCATAAAATGAATCTATCTCTGACCTGCAGAACTGGAGACCTATGTGGTATCTCTTCCATACTTCACACATGGGAATTGGTGACACAAACAATACATAGACACCTTGATTTAAATCCTCAATGGAGAGATTTTCTTCTAAGAAAACATCACTGTTCTTTTGGCCCCAGGCAACCAGTATCATGGTCTATTTTTTTCCTTTGGGACCATCCCCCCACCTCCAGCAACTGAAAGAAAAACGCTTCACAGACCAACTACTGTAATTCTGTTTTCCTGACAGGAAAACTCTGGACTAGGTCAGTTGGGTCCTAAACCCAGCACCCCATGTGAGTGTAGGCATGTGGCTTGACCTGATTCTGCTATATCTGGGGGAAAAAAAATCAAAGCAATAATTGTACTTACACACTGGAATTATGTTGAGCATTAACAGCTTTTCTATGCCTTTCAAGCAATACACACTCAGCTGATGCTTACTGTGATTTTTATTGGGTTACCTGAATTAAAATTTTCAAGTAGAACAGGCACAAATGAGTTTGTCAGAAACACAGGAGACTGTTGGGGAGTTGTTGGGTGTTGTGGAAACAAGCCCAGACTGCCCTATACTAGAACAGTCCTTCAAGTCCTTTATGGGTGTAAGCTGGATATGTTCACAGAAGAGTTCTCAATGCTCTGAACTTCAGCAATTGCATAGTTTTCTTAGGGCAAAGAATGTCAGCATGGAGATGCATGGTGGGCAGGAGGCTCTGATGCACGAAAGGCCTCAGAAAAAGTCCTGGAAAATATCACTGTAGGACCATCAAGGCTTTGGACAGGACTTGAGGATCTGGGATCCTCAGCTGGTTGGAGCCCCTTGCCCACCATGCTAACATCCTTCACACTAAGAAAACCATCTAACTGCCAAAGTTTATGGTCCCTGTCAGAGGAACCATGTCAGCACCTGGATCTCTGAATCTGAGACAACAGCTCACCTGGTTGGCACAGAAGCGAGTAAACATCTTGGTTAGTGCCCTTGCCCACCAGGTTGGTTGTGGAAGCTTGGAGTCGACAGCTCATTACCTTTCAGTTCTGACTGGAGGAGAACTGAAGGAAGGTAAATCAGAGGATAACCTTGCTACTATTTTCTTTCTTTGCATTGTACAAATAACGTGCTTATTAAAAAGTAAACTAGATAAAGAAAAACTGCAAGAAGAAAGTTAAAATGACTGCTACCACCCAGTGGGCATATTGTTTGAAAGGGTGATTCATTTTGGTTTTAAACAGTATTTGGAACTAGAATTGTTTTTTGATTCTTAAAAAAATTATGGCAGATGAATGAATGAAAATCCAGCTCCCATCCTCAACTTGGAATAATTTAATTTATGTGTGTTTTTTTGCAACATGCTTCAACGAAGTCAATCGAAAATTGACCAAGTGCTTTGGGGAGCAGCTCAGCAGCAGGCTGTCCATCACCCACTCAGTGGCGGCTTACTTGTGTGATTTCAGGGAACACTAACCATCCTAAAGTGCCTAGGCAGGGGAATCTCAGCCCTCCTCCAGTCAGAACTGAAAGGTAATGAGCTGTCGACTCCAAGCTTCCTGCACTGATCAATGTGGGGACTGCAATTAATCATGAGACAGTGATCAGCGTCTCTTCCACATTTCCATTTTCTCATGGGACTGTGTGTTTCCTCTTCTGACTGAGAGGGAAGATTTGGAACAGTGAGCTCTTTCTAGGAAAGAAAGGAAAGAGAGAAAGAGAGAGGAGGAAGAAGGGAAGGGAAGAGAAGATGGAAAGAATGAAGCGCAGGGCAGGAGAGGAAGAGAGGGGAAGGGGGAGGTGGATACCGCTCCTTTCTTCTCTTACTGAGTTACATATTAACATGGAACCATCTGCCTTTATCCCACAAGCTACCTCTTGAATTCCCTGGGTTTCCACGAACCGTAGACTATTTGGATATAATACACATCCAGGAGGGAGTTGGCTGGCGCTGTCTGCTTTCTTTTCCCAAATACCATATCCGTTATCCTTATGAAGTGTAAATTCTGCGTAAGTTGCAATGCTAGAAGCTTCCAGACCTAAGATTTCAGTGGGAGTCAAATTGCTAAAGTTCATCTAAGCGATTTGCCTTCCTTCCTGGTGTTTCAGGGCTCCGTGCTTTCACAGCTGTCTAAAATCAACCAGGACGTTTCTCAATTCCATTTCCTGCTCCGGCATCTACCGCTTAGGGCTGAGTCCCTCTCTCTGCAGCAGGGCTCGTCTCTTCTTATTGGAGATGGGTCCCAGCACCAGGGCTTTGGATCCCCTCTTCCTGCCCTGCAGGGACTGTGCCATCTCTGCCTCGGCAGCAGACGGACAAGAGGGGACCCTCCTGTGAACCCAGTTCCCTTCATAAGTATTGTGATTTGGATGTGAGGTGTCCCCCAAAAGCTCAGTGCAAGAAGGTTCAGAGGGGAAATAATTGAGTTATGAGAGTCTTAATGCAATTAGTGAATTAATCCTCGAAAGGGATTAACTGAGTGGTGACTGAAGTGAGGCTGGAGGAGGTGGGAATTGGGCATAGCTTTGGGTATGTATTTGTATCTGGAGGGGGGAAGTCTCTGCTTCCTGCTCACCATGTGAGCTGCTTCCCTCTGCCACACTCTTCCGCCATGATGTTCAGCCTCACCTTGAGCCCCAAGGAATGGAGCCGGCCTTCTATGGACTAAGACCTCTGAAACTGTGACCTCCAAATAAACTTTTCATCCTCTACAGTTGTTCTGGGTGCATCTTTCAGTCGAAGAAGTGAAAAAGCTGGCCGAAACAGTAAGTATGGAGCCTTCTCCCCTTCCCCACCATAAACCTCCAACACAGCTTGTTTCTCTTTCACTTTTATTCTATATTTCTAGCTTTCTGCTATATGGCTTCTGTCTCTACCATTTCACTAAAAGCTAGATGTTTAGACTCAGAAGGTCTCCCAGGATGGTCTTTCACAGTTGGCCCTCTGCATCTGAGTCTGTAGAACCCAACAACCATGGATCAAAAAATTTTCAAAGCAAAGCAAAAACAACCCCCCCAAAACCCCAAACAAACAAACCAATACATAAACTAACACAACAACAATAACAATAAACCAACCCAAACTGTGTCTGTGCTAAACAGGTATGGGCTTATTTCTTGTCATTACTCCCTAAATAGTACAGTATAGAAACTATCTCCATAAGCTTTTGTATCATATAAGGTATTTTAAGAAATCTAGAGATGATTTAAAGTTCGTGGAGAAGATGTGCTTAAGTTACATGAAAGTACTACACCCTTTCATATAAAGAACTTGAGTATCTGAGGATTTTGGTATGTGCGGAGCATCCTGAAACCAACTCCCCAAGAATACTGAAGGATAACTGTGCTTGCTTTTGCAAAATCTACAAATGCATACTCTTTAGGCATTTGTTCATTTGATGTCTGTCCTAGGTTAACTGCCCGTGAGATGACTCTAAATTTAAATTAAACTGCAAACCATGTTTTTATTTTGAGTCCTATGCCAGTGCTAGTATCCAATTACCCTCTCTCTCTCTCTCTCTCTCTCTGGTACTGGGGATTGAACCTAGTGGTGCTTTGCCACTGAGCCACATCCCTGGTTTTTTTTTTTTTTTTTTTGAGACAGAGTCTTGCTAAGTTGCTGAGGCTGGCCCTGAACTTGCGATCCTCCTGTCCCAGCCAATCTCTTAGTGGACCAGCACTTCCGTTAAAATGAGTCTGCAACTTAGCTAATGCTCTGCAGTTTAAAGTCGACCACCCTCCTGCAATCCTGGTGGGTGAGGAGCCACCATCCTACCCACTGTTCAACAGCAGTGCTGAGGGTTGTTCTGGATGCTGTTACCAGGCTTCTGGGTTCCATTGGTCAACTCTACTCTTTCTTGCTTTTAAGTATCTCATTTCCTTAGTAAAAGTTCCCATTATTTCTTCCCATCCACATAGTAAAAATCATTTACAATAATTGCGACATATAACACTCAAGAGAAGAGCACAAAATTCACATAAGTAGTGTATCACCAAGAGGCAAATGAGCAGCCCTTGGGGAAAAGGAAAGAATATTCCCGTCATTCCGGAAGGTCCTGGTTGGCTCTGCTGGGTGACGCTCTTTCCTTGTCCTAGGAGCAATGGCTGGTCTGCTTTGGAAGGCTCCCTTCCTTGGGCTTCTCCTGGTTTCTCTCTGACACGTGTCCCTGGACAGTGCCGTCGTGAGTCTCCCGTTTGTGTGCAAGCATGTCTTCTTGTGTTTCTTGATTTTTGATTCTTGATTTTTTATTTTCCATGCTGGGTCTGAGGTCTAGGCAAGTTGTGGATCAGCCATTGCTGTGCAGCCTCAATGACATAAACAGCACGTGTTTTCTCATTTTTCAGTTGGCGTTGCCTGGTTTGAAGCTGACGGCAGTAACGCCACTGCAGGACACTCCCTGGTGTGTGCCTGAGTGTCTTAGAGTGCAGTCCCTGGGGTGGGAAGGGTCCCAAGGACCTACCCCAGCATTATGTACAATGCAACACAACATTTGTTCAAAAATTATTCTTACGATAGCTAATAAATTATTCTTTCCTCCCTTTTACCTCACACATGCAGGGCCTTTCTAAGCTGCAGGTCTGACGCCGCCATCTTTCTTCTCTCTCTTGGACAATATCTGTGTTTCATAGAACTGGCATTAAGGGTCTAGTGTGGTGAGACCTCAGCCTTCCCATTTGTCATGTGTCTGTCTTGACCCTATTTATCAGAGATGCAGACTTCCTTGCAGTCATAAACACAGCAAATCTTCTTTAAGATCTGGATCTTTACACACATGTACTTTTTATGTACATCAAACCCTCCTGGGGGGCATGTGCTCTTCTCCAGCGAGTCCCATGTAAGTCCCCATTATCCTGAAATCACTCTGCGTGTGCATTTATTACGGCAGCCATCAAGCTGTATTGGAAGTATCTGTTTACATTTTACTTATTCATATCCTGCCCTCTTATGCAAAAGAGTTATATAGATATAATCAATAAAGATAGAAACGCAGAAAGAGAATAAAAAAAAGACCAGAGTAAAATGAAGCCCCGTCAGACTGCATGATAAAGAAGGGAACATTGGAGGTTAACTACATGGCCATGGGGTTCCACGTGGTCATTATAAGTGGCTCCAGATAGACAACAAATCAGGGAACACACAGGGTGGAGTGTCCTCAGCAGACAGAGAGAATGAGGGCTGCAGATTCCACCTCTCCTTCCCAGCGCTGGGACCTCCTCAGGACAGTGGGACCCCGTGGAAGTTGAAGTGGATGCCCCAAGTAATAGGCTTCTGAGGAACCGTGGGCTCATTCAGGGAAGGAGGAGCGCCTGGGAGCTGCGGGTGTTAGCCAAACTCACTTCAGGGCCATCGGCCAACGGCAGCTATTAAGGCTGCGCAGGTAGAGGTGGGGGCGGGTTGTGAGGAAAGGGCTTTTAAACAGAAAAGGAGAAAATAAAAAAAACAAAGTTAGCCAAAACAACTCTTTTTGACCATAAATGTTCACATTGTCCAGTTTTATGGACTTTTTTTCATACCTTGGTTTGGAAATGTCCCCTGAAAGGCTCATGTGTGAAAGATTTGGTCCCCAGACCAAGTCTACTGGAAGGTGGTGGAAGCTTTAGGAGGTGGGGCTTTGGGGGGGGAGAAAGCTGTTCACTGGGGCATAAAGGGCTATTGGAACCCTGGCTCTGAACTAACTTACTTACTTTCTTTCTTTCTTTCTTTCTTCTTTCTTTCCTTCCTTCCTTCCTTCCTTCCTTCCTTCCTTCCTTCCTTCCTTCCTTCCTTTCTTCCTTCCTTCCTTTCTTTCTTTTTTCTTTCTTTCTTCTTTCTCTCTTTCTCTTTCTCTTTCTTTCTTTCTCTCTCTCTTTCTCTTTCTTTCTCTCTCTTTTTCTTTCTTTCTTTTTTTCTTTCTTTCTTTCTTTCTCTCTCTTTCTCTTTCTCTTTCTTTCTCTCTTTCTTTCCTTCCTTCCTTCCTTCCTCCTCCTTCCTTCCTCCTCCTTCCTTCCTTCCTTCCTTCCTTCCTTCCTTCCTTTCTTTCTTTCTTTTTTCTTTCTTCTTTCTCTCTCTCTTTCTCTCTCTCTCTCTCTTTCTCTTTCTTTCTCTCTCTCTCTCTTTCTTTCTTTCTTTTTTCTTTCTTTCTTTCTTTCTTTCTTTCTTTCTTTCTTTCTTTCTCTCTCTTTCTCTTTCTCTTTCTTCTCTCTCTTTCTTTCTTTCTTTCTTTCTTTCTTCCCTCCCTTCCTCCCTCCCTCCCTCCCTCCCTTCTTCCTTCCTTCCTTTCTTTCTTTCTTTCTTTCTTTCTTTCTTTCTTTCTTTCTTTCTTTCTTTCTTTCTTTCTTTCTTTCTTTCTGTCCCTGGCCACCACAGGTGAGCAGCCTCCTCCACCACACACTCTGCCTTGTGTGTTGTGCTGACATGAAACCTCGGGCTGAAACCATGAGCTATAATATTTCTCTCCTTTTTAAGTCGAGTTCTCAAGTATTTTGTCACAGCAGCAGAAAAATGACAAACACACTCAGCTTTCAGAGCACTTGGGACTAAGGATATAGTGTAAATGGCTGATAAACATTGTCCTCAATAACCGAGGGAGAGATGACATGTAGTGATTTATCTTGAGACCCACCTTATAAATTAGGTTTGTTCATAGCTATGGCCCAAGAGGTTGCCACGCACAAGCCAGTCATCAGGGACAAGGATCTCACAGTCCCTCCTAGAAGCTGCACTTTATTCTTTGACCTGCTCACAGAGTCCCAAGTACATTATATGGACCAAGATGTCTTTATCCATTCATTAGTATCCCCTTGATTTGAGAAATCCAGGAATTTGGGGGTAGGTACTGGGAATTGAACTCAGGGGCACTCCACCACTGAGCCACATCCCCAGTCCTATTTTGTATTTTATTTAGAGACGGGGTCTCACGGAGTTGCTTAGGGCCTCACTGTTGCTGGGACTGGCTTTGAACTCGCAATCCTCCTGTCTCAGTCTCCTGAGCTGCTGGGATTACAGGTGTGTACCACCCTGCCTGGCAGGAATATTTACTTCAAGCCAACAAGACAAGTGTTTATACTGATTTTCCTTGGGAACACACACCAAGATGGAAAAGGTCAACACAATCATACCTCAGTGTTCTTGGGAGATGGGTCCCGAGACCTATCTGTAGGTATCAAAATTTGTGGATGCTCAAGTCTCTTATGTAAAGTGGTGTCGTGTTTGCAGGTAACTTAAACGCATCCTCTGTGCACTTCAAATCATCTCTACATGACATATAATATAGAATAAAATGTCAATGCTATGTAAATAGTTGTTGTACTGTATTGTTTAGGGGTAATGATGAAAAACACCCGTATATACTTCATGATCATGCAATTTGGAGGGGGTATTTTTGATCCAAAGTTGGTTAAATCTGACATTGGTTTAATCTGTGGATGTGGAATCCACTGATATAGAAGGCCAACAATATACCTTTTTGTTGGGCAGTTCAACTTGCTAAACTCTTAATCAACACTTCCATTTTTCAATTTCCAGAGCAATCTTATGCCTGAGAACAGTGCAAATGTTTTTCAGAACACTTACCAAATATTGGTGAATCAGACAATTACCTGGTATACTTATTTAAATTTGGTTTTTGGTTATACAGTGATAACCAATTGAGTATTCTTGTGTAACCACAAGAATATTGAAATTCTAGGATAATAAAACTGCAAGGAAAGGAAGGTGCATTTTCCCTGCCAGCCGACTCATAGGTAGAAAGAAGTTGGCCTGTAGCATCCATCAGAAGTGGAAGCATCTCTTAGAAATCAAAGGAGAGCCCCAGGTCAGGAGGTGGCACTAACAAGGCAGAGATTACTTTTGGATTTACTCATCCAAAGCCTTTACCTCACCCTGGTTCTCCTGGTGGGAGCTGCCCCTTTCCTCCTGTGGCTTGCTTTTGTCCAGGTCTATCCTCAGTATGGTGAGTTGCACCAGGAGACTCGGCATTGAGCTCAGCATGCCCCTGTCACCGAGCATGCCTCATCCCTGTTTGCATCCATCCATCCATCCATCCATCCATCCATCCCCAGAATAAGTCCAAAGATTCTGCTTCAGACTTCATCACTGTGTCTGTCAGTTCTCTGTGGCTATCACAAAATACCTGAGATAATCAACTTCAAAAGAGTAAAGGTAGGCTCACAGTTAGGAAGTGTCATCCTCCATGGGTGGTTGGCACCTTGCTTTTGAGACTCTGGCAAGACTTACATCAGAATGGATGCACGGTGGAGGAAGCTGTTCACCTCATGGTGGCTGGGAGGCAGAGAGAAAGAGGAAGAGACTGGGTGCCACAATCCCCTTTAAGACCAGATGCCTCAGACCTACAGTCTCCCACTGCACCCTACCACCTCCCCAAAGACCACAGACTAGGTGCCAGGCCTTCCATATACATGGCTTTGGGGGACATTTAATAATACACTATAGCATTCCCTCTACTTGCCCCAAAGCCCCATGAGCACGCTCATCTGACCTTATGATGTGTGTCTCCTTCCCCACCTGGACACTCAGCCCTGCAGCTCTTCTTCCATTTTGCCCTCAGCTTTTGACACCTGGTGTCCTCCAGGGACACCACTCTCACTGCAGAACTCTCAACAGGACGCTGCACTTGTTTCCTCCCAGGTCCGGAACATGGAGTAGCCCCGAGAGGAGCTCTGCCTCTGAACGGCTGCAGAACATTTCGACTCCTCTGAGATGCCCATTCCGGGATCCTTCCTCCTTCCCCAGGGCTCTGTTCCACTCAGCTTTTTCACTGTTGTGACTAAAAGATCTGACCGGAAAAATTCTAAAGGAGGACAAGTTTGTTTGGGGGCTCACAGTTTCAGAGGTCCTGGTCCATAGAAGGCCGGCTCCATTCCTCAGGGCTCAAGGTGAGGCAGGACATCATGGTGGAAGATTGTGGCGGAGGGAAGCAGCTCATATGATAGTCAGGAAGCAGAAAGAAACTCCGCTCAACAGATACAAAATATATACCCCATAGCCACACCCCAATTCCCACCTCCTCCAGTCACACCTACCACTTCAATGAACCCCATCAGGGATTAATTCACTGATTGGGTTTGAACTGTTACGACCCAATCATTTCTCCCCTGAACCTTCCTGCATTGTGAGCTTTTTGGGGACACTTTGCATCCAAACCATAAGAGGCTCTATTTGCAATCAACTCCCTGACATCCTCTGCCCCATTACATTTACCTACCAAGACCCCACCCGCCTAAACGTAAGTTCCTCTATTTTCTTGTGTCTGTATCTAGGCAGAACTTGGCTCTAACACCGTCACTCAACTGGACCGCTTTCACTAAAATGATGACCACATCCTTCAAATGGCACCGATTTGATGGCTGGATCCCACTTGGGATATGCCAAGCAATGGACTGGAAGGCAGATCAATAAAATGACCCCATCTGAACAACAGAGAGAAAATAGATTAGGGGAAAAAAGAAAAAAAAAAAAAACAAAAACAAAAACAGACTCTTAGGATCCCAAGGATTTATAGTGAAAGATTCAATAGTCGTACGGTTGAAGTTCCAGGAAAAGAGGTCAGGGGCCCAAAGAGCATTCAAAGAAAGAATGACAGGAAGGTCCCCAAATTTGACAAAAGCCACAAACCTATCCATTCCAGAACTTGAGCAAATCCCAAGTAGGTCAGACCCAAAGAGACCCACACCCAAACACCTTGTGATTAAACCTTGGAGCCCTAAAGACAGAGGGAAAATAAAATCTTAAAAGTAGACAAGGAGAAACGTCACATTGCCGGGTCAGGTGGCACTGGCTGCCTGGCCAGAAAATGTGGAGCCAGAAGGATGTGCCACAGCGTTTTTTAAGTATTGGGAAAAGAACAACAGAAAAAAAAAAAAAAAAGAAAGAAAAGAAAATCAAAAACCTGTCAATGGTGAAGCCTAAATCCAGGGAGACTGTGTGTTAGGAAAATGAAAACCTTGTCCGACAGAGAGAATGAGAAGCACTTGCCTCAAGAAGTCCTGTCCCCACAGATGGCGAACTGTGACCCTTCCCCCAGAAAGGCAGAGCTCACGCCGGGGGTCGGTGCATGGATGGAGGCCGGGCTGTGGACCAGGGTGCTCGGGCTGGACTCCGCTTTTGCTCATCAGTTCTAAAAATCATGTTTGACGAGTGGAACAAAGAATCAGTCTCCGATCCTCTAAACGATGCTCTTGAGAAACAAGGAAGGTCAGCTCTGTGCCTCAGGTGACATTGTACGACCAAGGGACTAATTCAGCCCCTTTAAGCAGAGATGTTCCCCCGTGCTCCTCCCCCTTCGCTGCTTGCCATGTCTGTCATCCTCAGCCACACAGCATCCCTCCTCTACCCAGAGTGCTCCCTCCCCGACACCCGAGCCGTAACTGATCTTTCCAAGGTCGTCTGCCACCCTGGTAAGCACAGGCCAAGTGAGACTTTCTCCAACAGCCGTGAGTAATCAAAGGCATTTTTCTGTCAGCTCTCTCTGAGGTTGGAATTGCTCAGAATATTTACTTTCTGAGTCACCCTCCCGCGCCGCCTTTTGTCCCTGGACAGAAGAGCCGTTCGTCCTAAAACTCATCCTCCCGGTCCCTCACGCTGTGGCTGGGGCCTGTCATTTCTGCTGCCTTGAAATCAAAACCCGCTCCTGTCTGCTGAAGCCTCGGCTCAGATGCGTCACTCGAAGCTGACAGTTACAGTCGTGGCAATGACAACCTTGCCCCTTCAATTCCAAAGAGCACAAGGTCCTCCCGCATGCGCGGTGAGTGCTGAGGAGAGTGACAGCATTATGCATTTTGCACTCTGCAATGTTCTTGATGGCACACAAAATTACAGCAGCCCTAGACTCGAAGGAATCTTCTTCCGTTCACGTCAGTCACGCTTGGGAGCTGTCTTTGAGTTCAGTTCTCCCTGCATCTGGGGTTCAGTGGGGACGGATGCACCTCCAGGTGCAGAACACTCTCCAGAGCGTGGGGGTAGCGAAAACTCTAGAACCCTATTCTCTCCAAACACCAGTCGTTTTTTAAATTGATTAAAAAAAAAAAGTAAGACAAAGAGTCACACGGGTAAATGTGTGTGCTGTGGATGTGAACATGTGAGAGAGAGCAAGAGGGGAGGGTTTAAGGAAGCAAGGGAGAGTGGGAAGACGTGCTCTTTGGAATCCACCGGCCTGAGCGAATCATGCGGCTCTGGAAGTCTCTTGTGTGCCACGGGAGGACGAGGCCCATGCTGGAGGATCAGGTCAATCTCGCAGGGCTGTGGTGCTGTCCTTGGTGACGGCCATCAAATCTTGCTCTCCTCTGCTCTTCAGGTTGAAGTCTCTGAGACCAGCTCTTTCTGGCTTTCTTGGATTTGACTGCCACAAGACAGGCGGTGGCTGTGGGTTAGATGGTGTCACCTCAGAGCTCGAGGTTTGACTTGCCATGTGAGGCCACACAGAGGCCTTTGATCTTCCCAGCTGACAGCATCAAGCTGGTGGCTGCCCTATTGCTCTGGCCTTGGAGAGGCAACAATGAGGTCCAGGTTCATGTCCCCTGGGCTGGAAATCAGCCCTGGTGCTTCCACGCACTAATTCTCACGTGGGGCCATGAGTAACAAGCAGGCAGGAGCCATGCAGCCACCCCCACACTCACGTCCCTCAGCCCGCAGGGGTACAGCCCCTCTGAGGGACAAGCCAACACCATTGCCAATACCAACCACGCCCCTCCGTCAGTCACACTGGCCACATCAGCCCTCCCTGAACACGGCTGTGATCATGATGCTCCTTGCTCCAGAATGTTCTCTGGTCTCTGAAGAAGCTTTTGTCCAGAACTCAGAGTTCTAGAGGTCAGAAGTGCAAGGTCAGGGTGTCAGCAGCGTTGGTCCCTTCTGAGACTATTGGGTCCTTCTGACTGCTCAGGACTGTCCCAGCTTCTAGTGGCTTGCAGTAATGCATGTCCTTTCTTGGACTGCCTGAGTACCCCCTGGTCTCTGCCTTCATCCTCACATGAGTTCTCCCTACATGTGTGTCTGTATTCAAATTTACCCCTTTTCTATAAAGACATCGGTCATATTGAACTAGCTCCCTCTTCTGTCCCAAGGCAAGGATTGGGACAGATTGACTGAATTGGTAAAGTCCCTATTTCCAAAGACACATGCTGTGGCACTTCAGGTTAGTGCTTCAGCGTAAGTTTCTTGGGTTGTCACAGTTCAACCACAGTGGGCCCCTGGGTGAGCAATCTGTGATCTCTCACTTTTTGCCAACTTCCTTTCTGTCTGCTGTCCCCAATTCTAGTTCTCTTTCTTACCACATCTACTCGTGTCTGATCACTCTTGTCCTGTCTCGCCTGGGAGTCTCGGTCTGCCTTTGCAAGTCTATCCATGCTTTAGAATCTAGCTGAACCACCACAAAGAAGGTTTCCTCGGGTGTCTCCAACCCTGGGGGACACGTGTGAGGGTGCTGAACTTGCCACAGACTGGGAAGCACTTCACATTTCTCTATCTTGCAGGGTTACAACCATCCCTAGATGTGGGCAGGAGAGATCTTAGTCCTGGGCCCCCATGGGATGAATGTCCACGGAGCCACAGAGAGACTACAGTCACCTTCTTCTAGATTCTTCTCCCTGACCAGATGACTCTGGGTCTACTTTTGAGGTCTACTATTTTTGAGGTCTACTCTTGAGCATGGACTTCACCAGTTCTCATCCCAGGACTGAGGGAGTGACCCAGGACTGCTGGAGGGGTGGACGAAATTTGCGTGGGCAGGGCACAAGAGTGTGCACAGGTTATGTGGGAGGCTTCTTCTGGCACAGGACAGAGCCAGTAGTGAGGAAGACAGTGGTACGGATCTGCCAAGACTGGAGGCTGGATCATCTCAGGTTGATGATTCCAAAAGGAAAGAGAATTCTAGATTTGACTCTGGCTTTCTAAGCCATCATGGAGGTCTATTTGTCAAAGGGGGAAAATAGAGCATACATTAGTCCCCACTTGTACCTGGGTGCTATGTCCAAGACCTCTGTTGGATGCCTCAAACTGCAAATAGTACCAAATCCTATAATTTAATTGAAGGTACCTTCCTTTTGTAAAATGTTTTTTGTGGTCATGGAATTGAGCCAGGACCACATACATATTAGGCAGTGCTCGACCACAACCTTCCCAACAGCCCCACCTCTTCTATCTCTACCTAGCATTTGTCACACACTATGGACGTGATTTTATGGAGGTCCGATGGCAAAACTAGTAGATGCTTCTTGTTCCTCCATCACAATTTCATGGATGGAAGATTTGTCCTTACGGTAGACCTGAGCAACCTCAGCACATGACATTTGCTTTTTCTTATTATTGAAAACTGTACAGCTTCTCTTGGCATACCCAAATTTCCAGCATTATTACTTTTGTACTCTGGGACCATTATTGAATAAAGTGAAGAGTTATTTGAACACAAGCACTGTGATACTGCCACAGTGGATCTGATAATGGACAGCTGCTATGTCACTCACAGGAGGGTAGCATATACTGTGTGGATACATTGGACAAAAGGATGGTTCACATCCTGGGCCACTCAGGATGACCCATAATTTAGAACCTATGAATTTTTTTTATTTTTGGGAATTTTATTTAGTATTTCTGGACTATAGCTGAAAGTGGGTAAATGAAACTATGAAAAGCAACAGGTAAATGAAACTATGAAAAGCAACACCTCAGATGGAGAGGGGATGCTATATTCTATTTAGCGATGGAAAAGCTTAATTTGTAACTAAACCACTTAGACTTCTTACACATGGGCAACCACTGGACTCGTACATGTAATAACCTTCCACCCAGGTCCACTTGTGGACTCCACTCTGGGCTGCCTTTGAGTCAAATGTGACCTGAAATCAGTTCCTGTTTTGTTTTGATATCATTATTCTTTTGTTCTCCCACTTTGTGCTGAAAATAATAGCATGTTTCTACAGGAACATGTATTTACTCCAACAAATCAGTGGGACCAGGATGATGGATCCCAACACATACCTTCACAATAAGGTGGCAACAAATGACCTCTTCATGAGGCCAGAGGAAGTGTGGTGAGATGCGATGGTGACGGTGAACCTTTTGCCTCTCAGATCACACCTGCTTGTACTTGGTGTGAATTAATTTCCATGCCTTCCCAAAATGTTCATGCAACTTTATTCCTTTTCTTACCTGAAATGTAGGCATGATGACTGCATCCCAGCAGTCATCTTGGACCATGAAGTAGCCTTGCAGTAGGAAGCTACTCTCACTAAGGAGACACTTACCTGCTGTTTTCTGTGGCAGGGAGAGGTGATGTTCAGTTTCCTGCTCACCTGCTGGTGATGCTGTGGATGATTTGTGTGGCCCCACTGATAAAGAAGAGGACCTTCAGCTTTTGCTTTAGTAGGAAGGACAATGTGTTCAAGGACAGAAATAGCACCACTCTGAATCTATTTGGAAATCTTCAGAGGTAGATCAGATGCCTGAAAATTAACACAGACAGCATTCATTGGCAAAGTTTAGACACAAAGTCCCCTGGATCTTTCCCCTGTTTCGCACATGGAAAGAGAGGATGGCTTTTTCTTTCTCTTCCCCAAGTGCTTCCCTCTCACCTGGGGCTCCAGGTCTTCCTGGTGGTCCGCACTGTCCCCTGGTGCCCACTGAGGCCTCTGCCTGGCTTCCCTCCCCAAACCCTGCCTGCCCTCAAGGACATGGCAGGAGCCCTATTTCTCTGGAGTGCCTGTTCATAGCTACATTAAAATTAGGGGAGAATACCCTCCTGAGCCTTCCCTTCCTCCTTTCTTCCCTCCATGAAATCTTGTTCAAATGCCTCAGCAGAACCGCCTCCCTTGGTCTTTTTCATTCTATTTGTGCTTCAAAATATTACTCTCATCGCTGAAGCAGAGGCTGTGGGCTGTGTATCTGGGACCTGGTGGTCTTGACCTCGCTCTCCTCGGCTGACTCTGAACTGGTTAAATGGCTACGTCACACAGCTTTGGAGAACACAGAGTCCTGAGGATGTTTTAGACAAATGACTGAAATCCTTGATAAATAACATTAGCCAATACCACGTAAATGTTATCATTCTTTTCAATAGTACCAACTGAAGTGGGTTTGAAGTAAAAATAAAGTAAGGTAGTAATAATCTGTCAATCACCATGTCAGGAGTTTTCAATCTGAGGCAAATAGACTTTGGAACATCTGAAATTAGATGCAAAACAAATCAAAGGCAGGCATATATATTCATCGTTAATTTTACTTTACAAGGCAGACATTACAATTTGCCCATCTAATATCAATGTATTTTTCTTCTTTATAGAACCTTTGTTTTATTGCAAATAACAAGTCCTGCTACAAAATCCAAATTACGTAGCCTCCATTGCAGATAGAGGTGACTATGGCCAACTTCTAGCAACTGAAAGAGACAGACAATTGGCACACTCCTCTTTGCTCTTTGACCTTTATCCTTCTTTCTGAAATGCAAGCATGATGGCTGGGCTCCAGCAGTCATCTTGGACCACGAGGTAGCCTTGCAGTTGGAAGTTACTCAGTAATGATGGTGAAACAGATATTTAGAAGGAGCCTGGGACTGCCTTCTTTGGACTTGTTTATGTGAGATATAAATACTCCCTCTCTCTTTAGGCTGCTATCATGTCACTTCTGTTTTATGCAGGTGAATCTGATCCTAGCTGATTCACTCCACACTACTCAAGAGTAAGAAATGCCACATTACTTTAACAACTGAAGAAAAAATGAACTTCAAGACTCACTAGGCCAACATAACAAATTCCATCTCAACCATGTTTAGGGAATTCCTCTGCATGTGTCTCTGGGCCTTGTACTGTGCCCAGAAAACATGGTAACTGTATCCGTCAGCTTTCTGTTACCATAATAAAATGCCCGAGAAAATCAGCTTATAAAGAGAAGAGGTTGATTTGGGCTCACAGTTTGGGAGGGTCCAGTCCATGGTGGTTGTCGCCATTGCTTTGCTCCTGTGGTGAGGCAGCACATCATGGCGGAAATGTGTGGTAGAGCAAAACCGCTTGCATCATATGCTGGGAAACAAAAAGGGCAAGAAGAATAAAGACTGGATGGAGGGAGCGGTCAACACAATGGCCCTTGGGACACAACACCATGGGCCTGAGGGCCTCCCACAGGGCCCCACTGGGTAGGTCCACAGTGTCTTCTGGTGGCCTTTAACACAGGCCTTTGGGGTTATGAAGACCTCCTCTTCCCCAGTGAGGCCTCTGATATTTGGCTCCTGGGTGGCTGCTAATATGTCCCTCCAGAGGGACAGGGGGATCCAGACCTCCCAGGCTCGGCGTGGGCACTGAGGCCTTTGGGCAGTTATGCAGCCTGGCAGGCTGCCCTGCCCTCTGGGTGCACTAGAGCCAGGTCCCTCCCTGTGGGGTCCTCAGGGCCCAGCACTGACCTCTGCCTCCCTCAGACCCCTCGCCTCAGGCCCCTCCCTGGAGCACTCCAGCCCCGCCCCCTGGGGTCTCTATCTTCTCCCCCTGTCCCTCCAGGAGGGTTGTTTGGACCACGAAGGCCTCTTTTTAGCAGGCAGGTGGACATGGGCTCTCCCCCTCAGGGGGTGTCCTCCTTCACCCTCTGCTCCTTTATGTCTGAGTCTTCTCCTGCAGCAGGGCTGCGAGCTTTCCACAGATTCCCAAAGACTTTGGTGAACTGAGAAGCTCAAGAAACCCACGTAAGCGCTGAATCCTCTCTCAGAATTTCCAAGGTTTTCCACCTTGGTGTCTGATTAGGCCTGTCCTCGTCTCAATCGAAAGTAGATGCAAGGGATAAACACTTAGAAAATCAAAAGACAAAGACCAAAAGACAAAGCAGAAAACCAAGAGGGTTGTTGAAGTATTTTGATCCTAAAATGGGAAAAAAGGAAAACAGCGTAGACCGGATCATGCCTGGCATGTCTGGCAGCAATAGCCTGGCTCCCCAGGTAAGGGCCAGATGGAAGTCATGAGGATTGTGTGCCATTTATATCAGAAAGTGAAAATTAGAATAGCTTTTCCCTTATCACTGTTTCATTAAAAGGAGGCATCGCATAAACAGATGTCTTCTCTCCTAGAACCTGAAGTCAGGGACCAAATGGAGATTGGGAGTGATCCATGCTTACGGGTTCTTACATATTCTAGCACCTCCTGCTAACTTGCAATTGAGAAAGATGTTATCAAGAATAAAGGCAACAGTAAATGTTGGCGAGGATGTGGAGAAAAGTACTCACACATTGCTGGTGGGACTGCAAATTGATGCAACCACTGTGGAAAGCAGTATGGAGATTCCTTAGAAATTTGGACTGGAACCACCATATGACCCAGCTGTCCCACTCCTTGGTTCATATCCAAAGGACTTAAAATCAGCATACTACAGTGATGCAGCCACATCAATGTTTATAGCAACTCAACTCACAATAGCTAAACAATGGAACCAACCTAGGTGCCCTTCAACAGATGAATGGATAAAGAAACTGTGGGGGATATACTCAGTGGAGTATTACTCAGCCTTAAAGAAGAATGAAATTATGGTATTTGCTAGTAAATGGATGGAGCTGGAGAATATCATGCTAAGTGAAATAAGCCAACCCCCCCAAAAAACAAAGGCTGAATGTTTTCTCTGATATGTAGATGCTAATTTACAATGGGGGTGCTCCTAGGGAAGAATAGAGGTACTTTGGATTAGGCAGAGGGGAGTGAAGGGAGGGGAGGGGTGTACGGGAGTAGGAAGGATAGTAGAATGAATCAGACATTATTACCCTATGTGCCTATATGACCACACAACTGGTGGGATTGCACATCACATACAACCAGAAGAGTGAGAAGTTAGACTCCATTTATGTAGGATGTGTCACAGTGCATTCTACTGTCATGTGTAACTAATTAGAACAAATAAAATCAAATTTTTTTTTTTTTTTTTTGAAATAAGATGTTCTACTCCTTGGATATTTTTAAAACCACTAGCCACGAGATGCAGCAGTCTCAATTTCTATTCCTCTTAATGCAAGCAACAATTTGCTGTGCAGAAAGCCCACCTGTGTTTCCCTCTGCAGCCCGGGAGGCCTTGTTAGCAGGGGTGATGGAAGGCACTCCCCGGCTTGGAGGAGGCAGAGCCGTCCAGCAGCAGGCTTTGGCGTTGCTGCTGTTGAAATGTTGATGACTGAGCCGGGGGTTCCTGGGTGTGTGTGAACTCAGGAGGTCACGTTGGAACAGCCTTCCCCTCTGGAACTTTCCGTCTGGCTCTGGGGCCTGCCCAGGGAGCGGGTTATGGGGTTCAGGTCTGTTTGGGTTCTCAGTGCATAATGACAGTTTTCCAGCAGCCTCTGTTGTTGAATGTGGAGTCTGGCCGTGGGCGTTGGTGTCTCATGAATGTGCTCACCTGGCTCCTTCTCCCGCCTGAGACCGGGAGCCCTGGTTCCAGGAGAATCTATCAAAGTGCTGCGGAGGTGCTTGTGAGGTGGGCCTCTTGTTTTTTTTCCCAGGCAACTGTATTTTCTTCAAAAAATAAAAAATAAAAAAACAAAACAGAAAGAAAAAAAAGAAATTAGCCAAAGGAATGAAGTCGCTAACACATTGCTGAGGGGTGACAGGCGAGTCGGGTGTCATGAAACACCTGCTTCTAGATGAGACAGAGACACGTTTACAGCAAACACACTTGGTCTCTGCAGAGGGGGTCTGCCTGGGTCCCTGCCTGCCTGGGTCAAAGGAGAGTCCGGACGGGGCTGGACGGGGCAGTGAAATGCCCAGCGTGGTCCTGGGTGTCCCCTCCTGACCAGCTTCACGTTGCCGTCCTCAGTCTTCTGACTGGCGGAGTGTCTGAACGTGGGGACAGGGGCGTGCCCAGCTGAAGACCACCTTGATGTGCAGGAATATGAAATTGATTCAGAGCAGCTGCTCTGCACTCGGGCCCACTGAGGCCTGGAAACCCGGTGGGGGATTCTGAGCGCAGCTCTTCCCCGTCCCCTTGGCAGGAGCTGACGTGGGGCTTTCCTGGGATCCTGGCGGGAGGGGCACAGATTTCTCTTGGTGGAAATGGCTGGGGCGGGAGCCTGGGAGTGAGAGGCGAGTGTACCCTGGGGATCCTGAGTTCTCAGATGGCGGTGGTCAGGACGTCAGGTCACAGAATGGCTGCAGAAAGGATAAGGGGAGCGTTGGGAGGCAGAGGCCGAGCCGCAGAAGGCCTTTCTGGCTGGAGCTGCCAGTGCCCTGCCCATGATCCCCGAGTCTTGGCCTGGAAGATTCCCAGGAGGTTGGTGCTGGCCTGGTCCAGGCATAGAACAGGGACGGGCTGGTGCCTCATCCCACCCTGGGAATGGGTGACATGGCTGGTGGACCAGTGCCCAGCTCTGGAGTCCAGGATGGAATGACCAAGTCACATGTTCTCAGACTTCATCCAGGGGCTACATCCAGGTCCCTCGCAGGTGACATGCCCCTCTGTGCACCAGCGGTCAGGGTTGTGCCCCAAGGCATCCCGACCGACTCGCTCAGGAACCCTGAGCTACGGCACTGAAAATTCCCGTCCAGATGGCAGCGCAAGGACGTGGAGGGACGGGAGCGACACCTGACGCTCTGCGTCAAGGTCAGCGCACACTGCAGGGTGGTGGCCTGCCAGTGCGAAACAAGGAAACTGCCCAGAAGCTGGCAGGGAGGTGTGCCGGGTGTCCCTCTGTTAACAGAATGTGATTTAGTTTCTCACAGCAGCTGAGGGTCGTGCCGGCCCTGAAGTCCTGAGCTCCACACGAGCTCCGCTCCGCTCTTCCTTGCTGGCTGCCTGCGCTCCCCCACTAACCACTAACAAGGACACCCCACGTAGGGTGGCTTCAGGGGACGGAGGCCCAAGAGTCTCCCCTGGAAGAAAGCAGGTCCTGCCGGGCTGCCTGGTCCTCATGCAAAGCCGCGGGGCTTGGATTTGGGCTGCGGTGCCCGGCTCCTGCGAGCCTCCCCAGGGGACTTTCAGCAGCCGCCCGTGAGGCCTTTCTTGCCTCTCGAAACCAAGCAGGTGGAGGAGAGCCGTTCCCCCTCTAGTCTTTTATTTTCCATTCCTGGAAAAAAGGGGGTCCTCTAGAGCTACAACCAACCAAGGCTTGGAGGCCACCACGCCGCCCTGCCCGCCTGGCCTTCGGGTCCTGGAGCCTCTACCCGACTCTGCCCAGGGCTGGGGCGAAGCAAGGGCTGGGAGGCTGTGTGTGTGAGGGAATGTGCGAAGGCCTGTGCGCGTGTGAGCACAAGTGTGTGAGCGTGTTTGGATGCGTGCAGGAATGCAGGAAGGCACATACACGTTTGTATGAGCAGGCGTGCCTGTGAGCCTGTGCATGGAGGGAGGCGTGTGCACATGTGTGTGTAAGCAAGTGTGAGCACACAGGTGTACAAGTGTGGGACTGTATCAGTGTGTGAGTATGTGGCTGGCGTGAATGTGCACACGAGCGTATCCAAGGGTGCGATTGAGTGAGTGTGAGCATGAGTGTGGGAGGGAGTGTGCACGCCTGAATGGGTGTTCGTGTAGGTGCGTGAGTGTGTGCAGGTGTGTGTGGGGTTTCGGCATCTCTTTCCAGCACTTGCACCTGCTGTTCCTTAGGTGTTTCCCTTGCATGGCTCCTGCGGTCCCTGGAGAGCAGCTGGTCGAGATGGACAGAGCCCCTGGGAGACCCCTGCCCTGCATCTGCGAGGCAGCAGAAGGTCTGGGCAGCTGTGGCAGAGGCAGGATGGGAGCATCCCCTACCTGAGCCTCCTCTGCCTCTGCCCCACTTCACTGTGACCCAGAGCTCCTCCTATGATTCTCAGGCCCTTCCTGGGACAGAAGCTTCCAACCATCCTTTTTATAAAGCCCTTTCCTTCTTACATCACTAGAGTGAGGTGGGTTGTTTTCAAATATTGACTCTAGTAAGTAACTATTGTGAAGGTGTCCCTGAAGGTGGCCAGTCCTGGCCACTGTGGGGGACGGGCACAGGCTCAGCTTGTTGGTCATTACTGAACCATCCAGTCTCTGCAAAGTAGTAAAAGAGGCCATTAGCATCCCCCTAACTCCAGGCCCCTCAGGCGCACCAATGTCTGACTGCAAGAGTCCAGGTGGTGATAGAGCCGGGGTTATAGAGGGCGGCCCGTCTCCACGGGCTCGGAGGCTGGATCCCCAGGGAGGAGGCCAGGGATCTGTTCCAACAACCATGACAGAGGCTCCATTGCACATGGCTTTGCATGTGGTAAAATGTGCACTTCTGCATCTGACTTCTAAGAGATAAGTTTGGAATATATTAAGTGGGCTGTCCTGCCAGGAAGCATCGCTTGCTGCCCCCACCACCCCCAGAGGCCTGGGCAGCAGTCTGGGGCTTCCTTGCCTTCCCTGCAGAATGCAGATCTGAGTTCTTACCTCACCTGGCCAGCCAGGTGGGCGCCTGGAAGCGTCCTATCCTTGAACATGCAGTGAGTGTTCTAGCGTCCATGAGGCTGAGCCCTTGAACATGCAGTGAGTGGTCCAGCGTCCATGAGGCTGAGTCCCTGAGCATGCAGTGGTGGCCTAGTGTCCATGACGCTGAGCATTGCACCCACGGTGAGCCACCCTGTTAGACCTGGCACACAGGACCCTCTGGAGACTGAAAGTGCTTATTGCACTGTTTATTTAGTTTCCAGAGCAAAAGTAAGAGAACCCACAGGGTGACCAGGGCCTGTGGGAGCTGCTGCCTTTCCTGCAGCATTCTCACCTTGAGGACGCCACATCCAGGAATGGTGTCACCCTATTTCTGTTTGCAAAGGTCCCTGTGCATTTCTTCAAGCCAGTGCATCTGGCCAAGGAAGGAGATATTTTGTGCATTTCATCTCCACCTGACGGAGGATAAGGTAGAGGCAGAGGCCTCTATCTATGGAACCTGTTTCCCTCTGCAATGGTTTGGCTCCTGAGGGTCCCCACATGGCCCATGTGTTAAGGTTTAGTCCCCAGCATGGCGCTGTAGGGAGATGGTGGAACATGTAAGAGGCGGGGCTGGGGTCTTCAGGCCTATGGGGGTGTCCTAGAAGGGGACGGTGGAACTGCTGTCCTTGTGTTCCTCTCTCGTTTGCAGCGGCCCCGAGGAGAGAGGCCACTCTGCCGAGATGCACTGCCTCTCCACGAGCCCAGCTTCCAAACTGTAGCCAAAATAAGGCTTTCCTCTCTCTACGCTGCCCACCTCAGGCATGCGTGGCTGTGACCGCCGAACTCGCCCCCTCTGGAGAGGGGCGTCTCGTGGTCCTTTGGTAAGATGCCTCCCCAGGCCCTGTGCCTCTTCTGCATTTTGCATTCTCATTTTTAAATGTCTCGTTTCCACCTCTGGTCCCTGCCTGGAAGTAGCCTTTTCAGCCCCTTTTGGGGTCCTGGAGGAGTACGGGCAGGGCCATGGTGGCTTGGCCTTGAGGCCATCCGAGGCCTTCCTGGCCCTCTCGCCTTTCCTTAGGTGTGTCCTGCCTCCCTTTATCACAACCAGAAGGGGTGTGGATTGCCTCTAGTTCAAAAGAATCCAGAAGTCAAGCAGCTGGCCCCTGGTCGCAGAGCTGGGCTCGACCCCTAGCCTGGTCTTCTTGGTTCGGAATCCTGCTTGTTTTTGCGACTCTTTTGCAAGGTGATTATAAGGGGCTGGACATGGGGTTTGGGGTGACACAAGCAAACAGTAAATTCCAGAAGCATTTTGGATGCGACTTTGGGCTCCTTGAAGGAGCACTGATTGGTTTTGACTGGGGATGGGTGGGGGCGGGTAGACCATCTGTCCGCGGCTGTCTGTCGCAGCTGCTGGAGTCGACTCTCATGGGGAGATCCCGGCATATCTGGCCTCCTTTGCAGATGGACTTCAGGGTTTGGCCTTTGTTTCTGCCCTGGGCCTGCCTCCCTGCTCCTGGTCGGGGTGAACTTGCTGGGAGAGGCCCAGGCTGCAGGGTCGGGAAGGAGAGGCCGGCAAGTCACACAGGAGGTACAGGGACACAGAGCCCCTGCTCCCGTGATGAGGGCTCCAGAAGAGGAACCTGCAGGTGGGAGGCACGGGAAGGGCCAACCCAGGTCTGCCTGGAAGGGACAGCCCCTCGCGGACCTCAGACCTGCCCTGCCTTTGTGTGAAACATGCCAAGGGGGATCCCGGGACATGCCAGGCAGTGGCGTTGGTGGGGTGGGCAGCACTGCCTTCCACAGGCAGCAGAGGAAGGTACAATGGGCACCCTTGAATTCAGACTTAGAGAACAACAAGGCACAATGGCATTCTCAGAGGGGACAAGGGACAGTCCCTGCCTTTGCTCCTGTCTGGACTTGTTCCAAATAATTCTCCAGTCTCCAACAGGGTGCCCCAACTCAAATCCATTAACTCTGCAGATTAAGGGTTCAGACCCCAAGTACTTCCTCAAGAGTGTCCAGGCCTCCCCACCCCTGTACTTCTGGACAGGTGGCTATAAATCCAGGAGTTCCCACAAGACCCTCCCAGTTTGATCACTTGCTAGAACGACCCACAGAGCTCAGGACACCATGACACTTAGCACCACAGTTTTATTATGAAGACAGGACTCAAGAACAGCCCTGTGGAAGAGATGCACAGGGCAAGGTCCCGGGGAAAGAAGTGTGGGGCTCCTGCCTTCCTGGGGTGCACCTCACACGAGGATGTGTTTCCACCTCAGAAGCTTCCTAAGGTTTCCATGGAGGTTCCATTATAACAGCGGATGGAAGGTGTCAATGGTCACTGTGACCAGCTCAGTCACCAGCTCCTCTCTGGACAGCAGGCTGAGTGATCAGCCCCACCCTGAAGCTATCTAGGGATCTGGCCACCAGTCACCTCATTAGCACACAAAAGACAGTAAATTCCTAGGGTTTCAGGAGCTCTCTATTAGAAACTAGGACAAACCACAGCTCTGGGTCCAAAAGCCACCAGGAGGTGAATGAATAAGCAGACGGTGGCTTCCTGGTCTCCTCCCAGAACCAGGCAGCGATCCCTTGTCACCAAGAGGCTGGAGCTTGGACCATCCTCAGAAGCAGTGTGGCCAAGGCAGAGCAGAGCTTGGCTGGGCCTGCTGGCATGGGGACTGCCCTCCTTTCCAACCAACAGATGCTGCCAGGGATAGGGAGTGCGGAGATGGCTCCCAGCAGCCGCTGTCTGCCTGAGGGACCTCGGGGTGCAGGGCTGCCCTGCTCAGAGGGGCTTCACGTTCTCCTGGCTCCCCGGTCACACCTCAGCTTCCACCAGCCCTGCTCCCGACTCTGGACGCTGGGTGAGATACTCTGGCTCCTCTCAGACTCTGGAGCCAGTCAGAGCTCCCGAGATGAAGGTGGTCACGATGGACACTGGCTTCCCGTCCTCAATCTTTGGAGGCTAGAGAGGGAGCCGGTGGTGAGGGGTGTGGGTATGTGTGAGTGCGGTGTCCAGGTTCTCTGTGTGTGAGATATGTGTATGAGTGTGTGTGTGAGGTTTGCAGTGTGGAGTGTGTGTGTGTGTGTGTGTGTGTGTGTGTGTGTGTGAGGTGTCTATGCATGTGATGGAGTACGTTTATGTGCTATGGTTTATGCCTGTGTGTGGTGTGTGTGGTAAGTGTGTGGTGCACATGGGATGTTTGTGATGTGAGTATGTATGATATGTGTGTGTGGTCTGGGGTGTGTGTACGTGTGTACTGTGTGGGGTAATGTGTGGTGTTGGTGTCCATGGGGCACCTGGCTGGTGCCTATTTCTGTGACATGAACATTCCATCAGAACTGAATGGTGCTGTAAATGCTGCATCACACAGTGTTAGAAAGTGGGGGTGCAGCAATACCAACCTTAAATTATACTACAGAGCTATAGTAACAAAAACAGCATGGTATCAGCACTGAAACAGACATGAAGACCAATGGCACAGACAGAAGACACAGAGACAAACCCACATGAATACAGTTATCTCATGCTAGACAAAGGCGCCAAAAATATACATTGGAGGAAAGTTAGCCTCTTCAACAAATGGTGCTGGGAAAACTGGAAGTCCATATGTAGCATAAGGAAATTAAACCCCTATCTCTCACCCTGCACAAAACTCAACACAAAGTGTATTAAGGACCTAGGAATTAGACCAAAGACCCTATGCTTGCTAGAAGAAAAAGTAAGCCCAAATCTCCATCATGTTGACATAGGAGCCGACTTCCCCAAGCACAAGAAGTAAAATCGAGAATTTGTAAATGGGATGGTAGCAAACTAAGAAGCTCCTTCACAGCAAAGGAAACAATCAAGAATGTGAAGAGATAGCCTACGAATGGGAGAAAATCTTTACCTCCAGCACCTCAGAGCATTAATCTCCAGGATATAAAAAGAACCAAGAATACTTAACACCAAGAAAACAAATAACCCAATCAATAAATGGGCTAAGGAATGCAATGGACACTTCACAGGAGAAAAACTAAGATTGGTCAACAAATACATGAAAAAGTGTTCATCATCTCTAGCAACTGAAGAAATGCAAATTAAAACTACACTTATCTCACTACATTTATCTCACTCCAGCTAAAATGGCAACAATTAAAAATACAAGTAACAATAAATGTTGGCCAGGATGTGGGGAAAAAGCTACATTCATACATGGCTGGCGGGACTGCAGATTGGTGCAACCACTCTGGAAAGCAGTATGGAGATTCCTCAGAAAACTTGGAATGGAACCATTTGACCCAGTTATCCTACTCTTTGGTTTAGACCCAAAGGACTTAAATCAGCCTACTACAGTGTGCTTTAATTCTTTTTTTTTTTTTTAATTTAAAACAATTTTTGCAGACTGCATTTGATTCATTGTATACAAATGGGGTACATCTTTTCGTTTCTATGGTTGGCTGTGTCTAACAACTGGTCCCCACATTCATGAACTTTTGGCAACTGGCTCTGACAAGGGGGTGCAAGTTGATCTGTGCTGGCCATAGGGACTCCACTGTGGTGGGACCAGTGACCTCACTTGTTGGAGATGATGGAAACTGGTCAGAGCTGGGGAGGGTTTTGCTGTAGTCCCTAGGAGGAATCTGCCGGGGATCCTTGGGCTCATGTGGGGATCTGGTGTGGCTTTGAACTTCTTCAAGGAATCGCTCTTGGGCTCAGGCTCAAGGTCCAACGTGCAATTGCAAGTTTCTAAATCACAGCACTAATTTGTAGGTGTCCTGATTATCCCAGGAATGGCCTGCCAGGTCAGTGCACTGGCATGAGTGACAGGAGCTTTCATGTGGCTCTGAGTCCTTTGCAGCATATGCTCACAGGTGTGCACGTCTGCAGAGCGATAGGAGTGCACACACACCTATGTGTGGATCTGCAGTGGGAGCTTACTGACTTACACATGTAATAAAAAAGAAGACATAGACAAAGCTAAGCACCCCTGTGCAGGAAAGCACACTTGGGGAATAATGTGTTCAAAAAACAAGTAGTGAAATAATGACCATAGAACCCAGCTCCGTGGTCTCCTTGGGGAGCGACTTGGGAGAGGGTTCATGGGGGCTGCAAGAGGTTCACTCCTGGGTGCTGGGGGTGACAGATATGTCTTCCTTACAAGGCTTCATTAGGCTTCATGTTTGCTTTATGCAGCTTCCTGTACCTGTGGTATATTTAACAGTAAGTCTAAACACCCCTTTGTACATCCCTAAGTCCACGGATGTACATACACGCACCTGTGTGCCTATGTCTCTACACACACGCAGACATTGTAAACATACGTTATAGCTCTCTCGGATCTGCGTTGGCGAAGATTTTGCTGCTGGCATCTGCCAAGAAAACCGGTTTGTCCAGGGTTCCCAGCCTCGAAGGCTCCTTCTTTGATGCAAGGCAGGTGCTGCTGAGGTTTGAACTGCTCCCAGCAATGTAAGGGTTTTTATTTTAATTCTTACTGTGCTGGGGAAGGAACCCAGGTCCTCTCAAACGCTATACAAGTGCTTTACCACTGAGTTACACCCCAGCCCCAGCTTTGAGTCGTAAAGGGAGCGGAATGATCTGGCGAAGGGCCAGGCACCAGCCCTGCCACCCCTCAGAAAGATCAGCTCAGCGTTAGTTACCGGGTGCTTCCCTCTCTGCAAACACACCAGGCCAAAGCTCTAGGAGGGTTCTGATCAGAAAGTCCCAGGGGATTTGTGGTCTCCCTGGCCTAAAAGGAGGCCTGATTTCCTGGGAGGTGCATAGGAGCTGGCTTGGGGGCAACCTCTGTGGACTTGGAGATTTCTAGTGAGAAATGACTGGGCAGAAGGCCCACAGCTGGTCCCTCAGCACCTCTCCAGGTTGCCTGGGCTCCTCACCCTTCCCAGGAGAAAGACAGGGCTGAGATTGCCCTTTCCCACCCAGGGAAGCCACCCGGGGGCAGGCCAGGGCGTCCGTGTGCATAGACACACACATGTGCACGCTGGAGCATGCACACTCTGCAGCCTATTTCTAGTTCAGGGCTTGGGGTCATGGAAACCACACAGCTCCTTCCTGTAGGTGGGAACAGTTCTCAGAAGCACACTTTCACTTTCTAGGCCTGTCTGGGACAGCTGTGTTTGGGAACCAAGGAGAAATCCCATCCATCCTTCTTCCCAAAGAGTGAAGGTCACTGGGAAAGGGCTGGGAGTCGCGGTGGACAGCTAAGTGAGGGTCAGCGAAGGGTGTCAGATCTCTTAGGGTCCCGGGGTCCACCTGGAGTATGGTCCAGAGGATAATGCCAGAAATTCAGCCGCCAGCAGAGACCTGGCTGCAGCCCTCTCAACGCTCCAGACAGAAGCATTTAGATTAGGAATCCATTTAAACCACCTATAAACTTGAACAAGACAAATTTCCTTTAAAAGGAGCTGTCGTCTGTATTGCTAACTTCTCAGGGTTCTGGTGGAGGCGAACAGAGAGCTGTTTTGACTTTTTCAAGAGGTGAAATGAATTGCATCCTTGTTGTTTTAATAAGTCACAATATTTACAAGGTCCTTTCTTGGAATCTTTGAGGCGGAGCAGGGTGCCTGGTTTATTTTGTCTGCAATTCTGAAGGTGACTAATTTTCTGCTACTTCACCCTCAGTGCAGTGAGATTGTATTTTTTTTTTAATGTTTTTAAATTTTGAATTGGAGATGGAGCCTAGGGGTGCTCCATCTCTGAGCCACATCTCTAGTCCCATTTATTTTTAATTTTGAGACAGGGTCTCACTGCATCACTGAGGCTGGCCTTGAACTTACGATCCTCCTGCCTCTGTCTTCCAAGTTGCTGGGATTACAGGCCTGCATCACCATGCCAGCTTGATTTGGTTCTTAAAAAGGAGAGAAAGGAGTCACCTCCTGTAGAATACCTCCTCTCTGGCCTCACCATCCTACATTATCTTCTTTATTCAACTTACTTAGAACTTTTGTGAAAAGAAGAGAGACAAAAAGTAATTTCTCATTTGTTTTTGTGGTTACAGGATGAATCAGAACATTAAGGTGGGATATAATTTATAGGTCATCTCAAAGCACATTAGCTGGGATCCCTCATGACTTTTGGAACTTTAAATATTTTGCAAGGAAGAAAGGTACAGATAGAAAATTCCTATGCATGGATTCACATAATTGTCATAGCACGTAGGCTGTGTTCTCCCCAACTTTTTATCCCTACAGATGCTAGGTTGAAATCCACTTTCCCCCATTGCATGGTTAGTCAATATTTGAAGGCCTATTTCTGTAAATATCAGGAACCATCAGAACTCCCTGCAACAGGAAACCTGACCCCCAACATGCATCATTATAAACAGTCACTTGCCAAAATAACAAAGCAACTTCCTGGAACACGCTTGCTCAAAACCAGGGAGAGACCTCGACTTGACCTCTGCCTTGTGCGCAGGAAGGCTGACCTTCCCAGATCAAACATTGTCCAAAACACCCCTTCGTCTCGTAATGCTCCTGCTTGCTGCAGCTCCCTGCCATCATCAGGCCCTGGGCCATGCGTCAGTTATGTCAGAAGACGGTTGGGACAATCCCCTGGCTCTTTCACCCTTGCTGTGCTGGTATACACACTGGGTGTTCCGCCAGGTTGGCCTATTGAGTTTCATTCTGCACCAGGACTTTGCCAAAGTAAACTAAGACGGACTTAAAAACAAAGCAAAATGTTTTATTTTTCTGTATGGAGTTAGGGATACACAGGGGTGAAGGAACAACTTTGTTAAAAAGACAGGAGCCTTTTAGTATTGATATTGACGGAATCATAGTAATGGTAAAAAAGACAGGACGACAGAAGACATCCAGGCTAACCTGTCACTTGCTCTGTGTGACATATCTCTGACAAAGCAGAAGCCACAGCATGGGCCCGTGGTGGAGGCAGCAGAGCTGAGCTCTGGCCACCCCAGTGCTAGGATGTCATTTGGTGTTTAGCATTAGCTGTGAGCCAGGCCGTCTGCCTCGGGATCATTTCCAGCAGGGACCTAGCATTTGGTTCTTTCTGATAAAAAGCCACTCCCCACGATTGTCTGCAATTCATCGGAGTAGCAGACCAGACACTGATAAAAAAACACCCTGGGTCTTTGTGGGGATTCAGTCTCTGTTTGCAAAACTGCTCTACTTTGAGCAGAAGTGTCTCATTCTTTTAGGGAAGAAATTCCTTAATAAAACTTTTCCATCAGGCAAGTCATCTAACAGAGAGATTCACAGTGGTGGGGAGGATAAAAATAGTGACTGGGAACCCACGGCAAGCTCAACATCTGTATTGCCATTGCTTTGGGTCCCTCGCTCCTTCCTAATATGCCTTTGACTCCAAGTCTTTGTCTGCTCCTCTCTGGGTCTTTGCAGGCTCTTCTCTGGGAGGAAGAGAATGCAAAGTTCCTCAGTGGCTCTCACTCTGGGGCACGTTCCTCACATCTCCGCCACCGAGGCCAGGGGAAAGCATGAGGGCGGAGGATGAGTTTGCAGCCTCTGATGGATGTTGTGAATCGGTGTTTGTTCTACACTTATAATGAACATTGTAACCATAGAAACCTGGTAGAGAGACGTCCAAGAGTCTGGCCGACCCTGTCAAATGAATGTTTTGTTATTATGATTTGCAGCAATCCTATTAAATCATGCAGGGTTTTAAAAAAAAAATTTTTTTTTCTCCTTGCTGGGACAGCAGGAACTGTAATAAAATACATTTATCACCCTCTCCTCACGCGTCCAACTTACAAGGTCCTCTGTGTTTGTTGACGCAAGCGCACTGCAAACAGCACCCCGCAGCTGCAGGCCTGGTACAATTGTTCCCTTGCAACAGGTGTCTGTTTTAAGATCCAAGCCCCCAGAACCTGGATTTACGAGGGTGGGGCCAGCTGCTTTCTTTGGGGCTGTCTGTTTTTCATCTGTGGATAGGTACCCCTCTAAAGAGATCGGAGTCATGGAAACCCTATCCTTATCCAAAGAGCAACGTCATGATGTTCCTTTTGCTGGAGGCTGTAAGGGCCAGAGAGAACAAGAAGGAAAGGATTTGGACCACTTGCCTCTGCTTTAAGTCTGAAATGCCAAACCACCCAGGCCATCCCCGGAACTGTTGGCATTTCAGGAATTTGCCAGCTGAGAGTCCAAGTGTTGAATGGGTTTGACCAAGAAATGTGTCCTTACCTCAATTGACTGAGTTTGGGTTACAAAACACAGAATGGCAAACAGATCAGGTCTTTTTGTGCTTGGCTTTGCAGAAGGGAGAACATCAGCTCAAGAATGTCAACAGGGAACATCGTCAGACAAATGTTCTCCCCAGGAAAAATATTGTGGGCAGTTTCTATTCTGGGAGAAACGTTTGGTGAGCAAAAACTTCATTTGGTGCCACACATTACTATATTGAAGTTGGAGTGAGAAGGTTTTAATAGCAAAACAGCAGTGTTGTGTAATATTTTTACTGACCGGAACCAGGATTCTCTAACAAGGTTTGGTCCTATGGCCACCTCCTCTCACAGGGTACTCTGGGAGCTTCTTAACAAGGGGTCATCCATGGCACTAGGATGGTGCCAAAATACATATTTTTCTTTTGCAAATGTTAAAATGACTCAAACTTAGGGAAATTCAGGAAAGCATAGGAAAGTAGTTAAATAAACAATATATGTCATAGATACATAAACTTCCAATCTAAAAATAACACTTCTGAAGATTGGGGGGTGTTAATTTCTCTGTGGGGAGACACTTAGGGATGAAGAAGTAGCTTTGGGAAATTAGGGCCCCATCTGAATTGGGGTGACAACCAGGGACAGAAGGAGTAGGGGCAATTTAGATGGGCATTTCACAAACAGCCTAAGTGATACCACAGCTTTGCTTTATTAAAGGATCCTGGGAAAAGCTCACAAGGAGCAATGGCCTGGAAGGTGTCCCTGATCCCCGGGGAGTGGGAATCTCTGTCTCCCCCAGAGGTCATCCTTCCCTACGGAGAATGAAAGCTTTGGGAATTCCACCAGAACCACACTGTCTCCCTCAGCCTTGGGTGTGCTTTAGGAGATACAGACGGGGAAGGCAGGAGACGCTGTGAGCCCCTCGGGGCACAAGTGGAGGGCCCTGTGGTTCAGGACACCAGTTGCAGGGACTGTGGGACCCAGCTGGCCGTGAGGAAGCTGCCCCAAGCTCCCTGTCTCCCTTCACCTGTCAGGGGCTCCCTTACCCAGGAGGAGGACAGTGCCACCTGGGCTACGGACGAGGGGGTGTGAATTTCTGCCGCACACAGGTGGGTATAAGAAGCATCCTGTGGCCTTATTTATTTTCTTTCCCCTTTCTTTCTTTTCCTTTCCTTTCCTTTTTTTTTTTTTTTTTTTTATACTGGAGATCAAATTCAGGGCCTTGCATTCACTATGCACCGAGCTACACCGAGCTACTCCTTATTTCTATTACAGAAAAATTAAATTAAAGGTCTGAATTTAGTCTCCATCAAACTCCCTCTCTGCACATACTTTATAGGATTCTGAGGTTGAACAAAGTGTTTGGAGCCATAAGCCCACACTGGGCGTCCTTGAGAGATCCCCAACACTGTGCCCTCAGAGGGACTAAAGCTTCTCCAGCAGTGCTACTATTTAGTCACAGGAAAGATTTTCCTGACTGGGATTCTGGCCCAGGGACTCCTTTTCCATAGATGTTGGAGATACAGTGTTGAATAAAATGCAGACAGGCCTAGGCATTCCCAGGACTTTCTGTTGAGGGGAGACAGGCTAAGCAAACACACAAACCGTGACACAACCAATGCCGACCAGGGACCAGCAGCTTCCTGGAGACCCCATGGTGGAGCGAAGGATGTATTTTGGAAGAACCTTCATCTTGCCTGCCTTTCCCAGCTGGAGGGAGTCTCTCCTTGGTCCCAGTAGCTCCCCTCATGTTTTCTTCCAGGTCTTCTGGCAAGGACAGGATGTGCCAGAACCTTCTATAACCTTCTATTATCTTCCCTGTAACCCAGACTGCATGTTAGGTAAGGGAGCTCAGAGAACTGCTTGAAATAGAGGAGGGACAGGACTGCCACTTAATTTGCAGGAATGGTTTTGATGGACAGTATTAAGAATTCCAAGACAACATCAAGAAAGCATTGAGTCAGATGTGGGACCCTGTGGTACAGCACAGGTTACCTATCCAGGAAACTGGTGTGTCAGTCAATTTTTTGATTGTTGTGACCAAAATACCTGACGTAAACAACTTAAGGGGGGAATTTTAGTTTGGCTCGTGGTTTCAGAGGTGTCAGTCCACAGTTGGTTGGCTGGCCTCATTGCCTCATTAGGGTGAGGCAGAACATCATGGCAGAAGTGTGCAGTGGAAGAAAGCTGCTCAGTCCATGAGAGCTAGGAAACAGAGAAAAAGAGAAGAGACACAGACAAGAAATACACTTCCAGGGTATATCCCCAGTGATCCACTGCCTCCAACCATGCCCCACCACCTACAGTTTTTACCTCCTCCTCATAATCCATTTAGCTATCAATGGATTAATCCAATAGAGTTAGAGTTCCCATGAGCCAATCACCTTTCAGAAATTTCACCTCTGGACACAGGTGCATTGGGGACCAAACCTTCAACACAATAGCTTTTGGGTGACATTCCAGATCCAAACCATAACATAGTATCTGGGAGGGAAATATACAGTAAGGAAGAGTCAATCAACACCACAGATTAATAACCCAATAAATTATCCTGACATCTACTTCCATATGAATATACAATTTTACCATAATTGTCATCTAAATTTCATTCCCCATAAAAAAATGAATGAATGAGTGTGACATTGTCTGTGGAACATGAAACTAGACTGCTCACAGCTCTGTCAGACTGGGTAGCACCAGTCTCCTTATCCATACAATGGAGACCTTGACTTCTCCACCTCTGGACTTAGTGGATGAGACAGAACCACATCTGGAATGAGTGGGGCTGTGGGTACGGTGGTGATGCCTCTATGTCTGGTCTCATCTTGCCCTAAAGATATGCCATAGAACATCCAGCAGAAGGACCTGCGTGATGGAGTCCCTGGCCACTGAGGTAAGACAGATGATGGAGACATACAGCTAAGCACCAGGTGCTTCCTGGGGGCAATGTTCTGAAAAAAGCTAACGAAAAGTGAGGGGCCACATACTCACACAATGTTAGTAGGTATTCAGACATTTTTCTTCATATAAGTTTTAGGAATTTTTGTTAAGAATAATACTTGGGTACTTATATGTTGATGTAGTTATTATTGGGCTTTTTTTCTCAACATATTTTTTATTAGTTATGCCTAAAACCTATGTTTAGTTTAATTCCGTTGAATTTGTCTATTTTATAGAATTCTTTTGATTCCAGTAGACTTTTATATAAATCTCTTGGGTTTTCTAAGTAGACATTCAGATTGATTAAAAACAATATGTCATCATATTCTCCTTTACAACAGTTACCTGTAGGGGTATTCCTAGGGCATCCAGAATGTCACAATGCAGTGTCATTATCTTGCAACCAACTTTTATCTGGAATTCAAATATGTTCAGGTCACGAGCTTCTCAGCTAGTCCTCTCTCCCTTGTTGAGCTTACTCATCCCATGTGATAAAGACTGCCCGGTGCAGAGTTCCAGCCCAGCTTGGTTGTGGAGTCTAACAGGCATCAAAAACTCAACATGGCCAATGCTAAACTCTGGATCTCCTGGTTGCCCCACAGCCCTGCAGTCTTCTGGCTGGCTCCTTCTGTGTTAATGGCAACTACATCCATCCATCTGATGGCTTTTCTTCCTACCAACCTCTCTCTACCAACTTGAATCTGCAGATCACTACATCTCTACCCTCAACATACTTCAAGAACCTCAGTGTTCCTCACCTTCCCTCTGATGCCACCATTTCTCACCTGGATGTCTGTTTGTCTCTCCTTTGCTCTAAATTCCACATGTCCCATTTTGAAGATAGGATCATTGTTTGACAAAACTACATATCCACTCCTTACCTATAGCCACATAATGAGCTTCTTGCTCTTTCCTTCCTCTACTCTGGATCCACACACTGGTCTTGCCCATTCCCTGAACTTGTGATGATCTTTCTCCAAATATCTCAGGGTCTTTCACCACCTTATAACTGTGTTTAAGTACTGCCTGCCAACTGAGACCTTCTTTCCCCACCTGATTTAAAACTGCACCCTAACCCTAACCCAGCTCTCTGACTTCTTTCCTTTTGTCATTTTCCATGAGGCTATTCCCACTTTCTCACATATGCAACAGATTGAAGATGGCCTCACTTTCTCATATGATATAGATTAAAGATGGTGCCATGTTTGCCACTTGTTGCATCCAGAGGCAGCCTGTTTCTCTACCTGCTTGAGTCAGAATTAGCTTTCTGACTTCGTTAATCAGTAAACTAAGGATAAAGTGACACTGTGCCCATTGCAAGTTTTGTTCTTTGAAAGGACTGTTGACTTTGCTTCCTCTTTCTTGGAAAGCCTACTGCAGGGATGCTCTCTGCTGGAACCCATTCCATGGGAAGAAGCTTGAGCTTGGGAGAAGTTCATATGTGTGCACTTCATACCATATCCAAGTTGAGCTCCAACTGGACAACCAGCAACCACTGACAGACAGGCATACTATTGAGTTACCAGAATATTCCAAACCCAATGAGACCCAGACCCCACACTGCCAGTTGATGTCATACAGAGCAGAGGTATTGCACAGCTGGACATAGTTAACCCAGAAAATCCCAAGTGATAATAGCATTGTTCTTATAAACCATGGAGCTTAGAGTTGTTTGTTACACAGCAATAGATAACTGATACAAACACTATGTAATTTACCTATTTATTATGTTTATTATATATAATCTGTTCTCCACGCTACCCCTTCAAACATACACCATAGCTACAATGTGATCCTCATAGGCAAGAGATCTTTGTTTTGTTCACTGATGTACATGTGGCACAATACACATTAATGGAATTAATAGACAAACTGTTAGTTTGAGATTTTGCTATCGTTATCTTCAGGAAGAATTCTACTTAAAGTTATAGTTTACTCTTTTTTAAACAAAAAGAAGAATTGAATGTCATTATTTTTCAGTTTATCAAGTTGTCAACATGCTATTTTACTTATTGACATGAGGTATTACATTAATATATTATCTAATATAATATTTATAATATATAGCCATCTTAGCCTCAGGAGCTATTTCTATAATAAGCTTTACAATTTGATCCAGTGAACAATTTGATACAGTGAACCTAAGTACCTTGCCCAAAGTAACTTGCAAGCAAGAAGCAGAGATGAAATTTGGGTATTTCTTTGAAGGAACTGTTCTGAGAATGAGCGGTTCCTAGAAGATGATTTTTAAGAAATGCCCAAATCTGCCAACAGCCTTTAAATTGCAGAATGAAGCCCAGTCATTCAAAGAATTGAGCAAATAGATAACAGCACAAAACAACACGGGCAAAAGACTGGTTTTCACGATGTTTTGTACTGTACTGGTTTCAGAGTAAGAGGCAGAGGAGCTTCCCCTGGGACCCTAGTGCCGTTCTATGTCAGGAAACTGTCCCTCCCGCAGTGAGGTGGGAAGGTAATTACACCCGCTGCTTTGGAGCCAGACTGTGGCAACCTAACCTTGAAGTTGACTGTTGTGTGTGTAACCTTGAGGAAATCAACCTGCAAGGCCTTGCTTCCTCATCTCTAAAGGGCAGCGATGGTAGTACCTACCCCAGGACTAAAGTGACGTGGTCCTGGAATCAGCTCACTCCAGAGCTGACCCTCAGGATTGATTATTGCTCAAAATATCACCCGATCATGGCCCCATTCTCCCAGGGCTTGCTGCAAGTTTTGCAGTGGTCCTATGTTTGGGGCCCTAGAATTCTTTGTTAAACTGATGAGTATATAAATTCTCCAGCTAGAAAAGATGTGCATGTAAATAAGGCATCTAAATTAATTTAAAAGATTCAAATTCTAATTAAGAACCTGTGACTGAATAAATTCACGATTCCCTTTTCTACACATCCGGATTTTAGGATAACTCTGCCACCAGGGTCCCATTTCCCTGGGACTCTGAATCTGGAACAAGTACCTCATGTGCTTCGATGCAGTTAAGTCTAACTGCTTCACAAGCTAACTCCATCCCTACCATCATCCGACACCCCTGCCTGACTCTCCTACTGCGTGGCTTTTATCTGCTCATTTTCCTTTTGTTCTCACTGGAAATGTTGTTCGCCATGTTTAGAGCAGACTTAAGTCCCTCTCGGGGGATTGAGAGTGACCATGTGGAGTATTAGGCAAAATAGTCCACATTCCACTGCCTCTGTGGGTAGGCAGGTGGGGGCCGCAGTTGTTCCCTCTACCACGACGCTGCACAGTTCGAAGCTGTGCTTGGTAAATCTTGAAGTTATTCCTCCTGCCTTCCTGCTGTTGCTGACACCACTTGAGCTAACCAGAAGCAGCCGCTGGGGATTCTGGCTGCTGCCTGTCTTTATCTCGTGTTTGATGGGGGATTTGTGCTGTGATCCCTTCAGAGACCAGGGCCTACTGGCTGTCTTCCCACACTGGTTTTTTAGGTTTTGGGTCCGTCCTACCATTTGTCCCTGGATAAATAAAGGACACACAGATCAGATGAGATGTTTCTGTGTTTGACATTCACCAGTCAAGGCCAGTTGAAAAGACAGAGGGACTGTGGGTTTTCTGGTCATAGAGAAGACTTAGGAGCCAATCATTCCTTATGTATTAGTCAGGTTCAGAGAGACAGAGAGAAAGAGTATAAAGAATTGACCCACATGATTATTTATGAAGGCCGAGATGTTCTATGACCTGCCTTCTGCAAGCTGGAGTCCTGAACAGCTGATGGTGTAATTCAGTCCAATTACAAGGGTCTGAGAACCAGGGCAGCCAATGACATAAGTCCCAGTCCAGGGCAGAAGACTGACGTCCCAGTTCAAGCAGGCAGGGAGCAAAAAGGGTGAATTTCTCTTTCCTCTGCCGTTTTGTTCTATCCAGGCCCCCAAAGGATTGGATGATGTCCTTCCACAGAGGGGAGGGCATTTTGCTTTACTCAATTCACCCACTCAGTGCTAATCTCCACCAGAAAAACTTTCACAAATGCTCCCAGGAATAATGCTTAGCTAAATATCTGGGCACCCTGTGATCCAGTCAAATTGACACATATAATTATCATACCTCATTTAAACTCTCGTCCCCAGATTCTAAGGCATCTCTTTAATACTGTATGGTTTGAAATCATTCAATGACTCATCTTGGTCATAGAGTTAAGTTTTAACTGAATATAAAGAGTTCACTTAGATAGTCAAAGCCACGGAGGTTCCTGTTCATCATCACTGTCTTGTGTACACTCCATTGAGTTTGCCATCCTTACAGGTTCTCTTGGCTATTTCTCACTTCACTCCAAGCTGCTTCTGATCTGGGAGTGTGGGGTGGGCTTTTAAGACATTTGACTTCCCTTGAAATAGACTTAGGGAACCTGTTAACTGGTTTCTTCAGGAGTGTGGTTGTTCCTTTCAGAATACAGTGACTTTCTGAAAACCCTTGGGGTTCCCTTTACTTCAGAGGAGTTTCTGTAAAGTGGTCCCATGATTTCGAGATTCACCAATAATTCTGTCAATGGCAGCCCCCCCTCCAGAGTCTTCCCCTCTATGTTCCAACTGCTCCATGTATCACACAAGTTGATTATCCACATGCATAAGGAATTGTGTGAACAACTCTCATATTCTTTATGCACATTTTCCTATTTACCTGATGTAGACTGCAAATACTTCCTTTCCTAAGCAGGTTCACCATTCAGGAACTCACCTTGCCTCAGCATGAGATGCTGCTTTTATGTTGCCTCTTCCAGTAGCAGATGGAGGGATGATGCATTTGGAAAGTATCCTGTGGAGTGACAGCCCTCTTCTTCACTTGGGGCCTGGTGTATGATCCAGGTAGGGTTGGGAAGAATAAAATCACAGACAACAAGATGTGGGGCCATGGAGCACAGTCAGGCCAGCTAGTGTAGAGGGATGTGACTCTGAACTTGGTCTGCAGGTGACTCCCAGAAAATACATGTGAATACATCCATCCCAGCGGATGAACTGGAGGGAATCTTGGGTTTTCAGCTGGGAGGTGAGAGACACTGAGACAGAGATCCCCCAGAGAATTCAACAGTGACCAAGTGGGCACCCCAATCCACCTCCCTAGAACTCACCGCTCCCCTTTCTGTAAGCAGAGTGGGTGCTCCCTGTCCTTTGACAAAACACACTATAGAATAGTACTGCTTAAAGTTTTTGCAACATTTTGTTATGCACAGTCTCAAACGTGCTACAGAGTTGAAATAATTTTATAGTGAACTGCCAGTTCCTCACACCTGAAATCTCCACTGTGGATGCTCTCAGACTTTGGATAGTTTGACTTAGCATCTTTCAATATGATAGTAGAATAAAAGTGATACCTATCCATGCTGTGAATTTTGAATTTGGATATTCTCTGAATAGAAATACATGGTATGAAGTCTCTCCCTGTGCAGGGCAGTGACAGTAGGCTGATGTCCCAGTCAGCCACAAGGTCATGAGGGAGAACAACAGATACTGTATAGGCACTGTACTGCTAAGCCAGAATATTCAGCAGGTTAGGTGTATTGAAGGCATTTTCTACTTATACTATTGTGGAGGTACCAAGGGTTTATTGGAAAGTAACTGCATGGAAATTGAAGACCATCTGCAGAATATTGGCTTTACTGCATGTCTGTCTGTCTGTCCAGGCATGCATGCTTCTTCAATCCCTCCAACCTATCATGGCATTTCAGAGTAAGCTGCAGGTATCATACTGCTGTTTTCCATCATGGCAAGTAATTTATATTTAAGTGTTAGACAAAACTTAAAAAGGCATGAGATTTTATAATTATCAAAGGGGGGGGCACAGGTTAAAACAAACTGAAGAATGTTAGTTAGAAGTCATGTTTTCTGCTGAGCAGACTGAGAGGGAAGTCTTTTAGAGGACAGGATGACTACAGAGCTGTGCCTGAAGGCCATGACTAGTCATTCCAGGTCTCATGGATCCCAGCAGGTGAGGAGGGCCTGAGCCATATTCCATGGTGGAAGGTAGTTTTGCTAGGGTGAATTTGGGGGACAATCCAAGAGGGGACACAAAGGACAAAGATACAGAATTAAAATCAGGACAGGGGTCCTGAGGTTTCAGTTTGCAGGACATGAGCTAAGAATACAGGTCTGGTGTGAGAAAGAATGAAGGAAATAGGGTCTATGACCATGGCCCAAGATCCCAAGTTAAAGGAAGGACTGGAAAAGATCTGGATCCTCTGGACTAGCCATATAGGACATCTGGACTCGTGGGCAAGTGCCTGACCAGACATCAGTGTTCAGGTGTGGCTAGGGGTTCCTTGCCCCTTAGTGGTGAACATGGATTTGTATGGCATCATATCCTCTCAGCAGAGTGCAAAGACCACTCTGCATTGGGGTCTCTAGACTGAAAGATCTGCTCATTCCATTAATTAGGAACCAACATTATACCAAGGAAGTTTTCAGTAATTATAAGTTTGAGAGTTTCTAGGGTAAACAGAGCAAGTTTCTTTACTATGGAATTTCTTAGAAGCTTAATTCAAGGGAGTGAGATTGTGTTTCCAGAGAGTCTACCAGTTAGAGTTTTGTTGGGAACTCCTTTTGTAGCACACAGTTCTGAGTTAGTTGGGCTATCACCTGATAATGGGACTCTCAGTTCTGCTCATTGCATTCCATTAACTTATATTTAAGCTATATTCAGGAGACAAGAAGAGAAAATACTTATATGGTAGTCCCTGCTTATCTGAAGTTTGACTTTCATGGTGTTGCTTTCCATAATTTAGTTACCTGCATCAACTATGATCTGAAAATTATTCCTCAAATTTTCCAGATATAATTCATATGTCTTTAATTGAACACCATTTTGAATAGTGTGATCAAACCTTGCACAGTACTGCTTTACCTTCCTGGGACATGAATCATCCCTTTGCCAAGTGTATCCAGGCTGTATATGCTACCCACCCATTAGTCACTTAGTAGTGGAATCTATGATCAGATCCAATGTTTCAGTATTGCAGTGCTTATATTTAAGTAACCTCTGATTTACTTAATAATGGTCCCAAAGATTAAGGATTTATTAGAGTATGTTATTATAATTATTCCATTTTTATTAGCTTTTGTTACTAATGTCTTACAGTATCTACTTTATAAATTTATCTGTATCATAAGCACAAATATATCCAATCCTTTAGATCCTGAAACAAGGCCTCTCCTGTTGCTGGAGACTCCCTATGAGAGCCCTTGTCACAATGTATACAGTTTACAGTTAAGGCAGCATGCACCTATCTTTCTAGGATGAAGCCTGTTCTGTTTTCTGTGTCCAGGTCATTGCAGAGAATGTGCCTCATGACAGATCTTTGACAAAGGTTGGTGGAATGTAAGATGGTACCCATTACTTAATTACGTGCAAGGATTTTGCTTGCTTTCTTAGTTTGTTTCAGTTTTGAATATTGAACATTCTGTTCAATATTAGGCATTGGCATTGGTGCCTTTGCCTGAATAGAATAGGAAGTGTGAGAGGAGATGAGTTCAAACTGGTTGGTGCAGGAGACAACTGATCTGTAAGGAGATTGGAATATTGTTGAAAAGTGGCCCTGGGATTATTTGTGTTATCAATCCCATGTTATCATGGGACATTCCAAGTGGACCTCTGTAATTTCTTGTACAGTTTTGAGTGCATAAATATCTGTTGCTTACATGAATGATGTTCCCAGAATTGCATCAAAGCATGGCTACTATTAAAGTAGTGTAGCTGGGCACGGTGGCCCACACTTGTAATTCCAGCCACTCAGGAGGCTGAGGCAGGAGGATCATGAGTTTGAGGCCAGCCTGAACAACTAAGGGAGACCCTGTCTTAAAAAACAAAATGGGTTGGGATTGTAGGATGGGAATACCCCTGGGTTCCATCCCCAGCGTCACCCACACAAAAAATAAATAGTGTGATATTTTCTATTGTTACCTTGGCCATGCAAAGTCAATACAGTTTCTTTAAAACAAACAAACAAACAAATGAACAAACAAAAAACAGATCTAATCTTCCTGGGGGGTGGGAAGAGGAGGTGAGGAACAGTCATCTTACTTTGGGTTTTAGGTATCCCAGAAGAAGACTCAGTAGTTTCTTTGAGAGGTGATCCCAGGAAGCTGGGATGTGAAGACAGGCATTAAGTTGCGTGTTGTTGAGCAATTTGAGCACCCAGGTAACTTGAGCCTAATCCCACTGGGCAGCTTTGGGAGCCAGCATAGAACAAGCCTTGGAATTATCCCACTACAGGGGGAACCGGGGTGTTGACACCCATCTGTGGCTGGAGGCTGATCCTGCCTGCGGGGAGTTGATTTCCTGGCACTTGGCAACCTGCTCCGCCCGCGGATGCAGTCGTCTCCAGCTCTGTGTGGCGCAGGATCTGAGGGAGCTGAGCAGGGTGCTGCGGAGTCTTCACCCAGACATGACACTGGGTATTGATTTCATTCATTCATTCACTCATTCACTCATTCATTCATTCATTCATTCATTCATTCATTCATTCATTCAGATGTTGCTGTGATGTTCAGATTGGCCTCAAGCTCCTGGGCCCAAGCTGTCTTTTTGCCTCAGCCTCCCAAGTACACATCGTACATTTAAAATGTCACTGTAACTCCAGATTTTTAGCATATCATTTGGGTGACATGATCTCTTGAGAAAGTGCTCTGCCTCCAGGTTTCCTTTCTTCTCTGTTCCCCTCTCCAAAGGAACGGTGAGAGGCAGGAGGGGCCTTCAAAGGAGAAGGGGAACGGCCCCACCTGGCCTCTCATTCTTGTGTGGCTTGTCCCCAGATATGCAGCTGCTGGAGTGTTACTGGGCGCCTCCAGCTTCCTGGGGTATGTGTCTATACCCCACGAGGTCCTTAATCTTCTTGTGCTAGTTCTAAGGCTCTGGTGTTCTTGAATGTTGCTGACTGACTTACCTCTGGTGACTATGTCCCACCATCTCCCTCATCCCTCCTGTCACCTCTCCAGAGCCCTTGGGGACTTCTGAATTCCTTTAAGACTCACATAAGCCATGAGAAGGCAGGGCACCATTCTGGCTAATTCCTCTACCTGTCTTCATCTACCAGTATGGGGCGCGTCCTTTCTGCCCTGGCACATGACTGAATAAGCAGCACCCCGGGACCTCAAATGGAGAACGAGGAGATGTTTTCTGTGTTCTGAGGCTTCTTGTTCAATGCCTCCTGTACCTCCTCACATCCCTGTCTATGCACCTCATGGAAGAACAGCTGGGCATGTGTCTCTTTGCCACATCCCTCCCCCGCCACCCTCTCTCTCAGCATGTCCTAGACATCTGAAAAGACAGACCTTACTTTATATCATATCCTTCTCTTCCCAGTCCAGGCTAATGCTAAACTTAAATGTTACACTGTCCAGGCCTGGCTCTTAATGGAAACTTAAAAATGAAAAATTGAAAATCCTTGCTTTACAAAGGGAATGTTTTGTTATAGATCTGAAAATTCTATTCTGGATGCTGGAGCATAATATTGAATCTTTCTTCCTTTTCACATGGTAGCAAACCTAAGTATCCCTGAAGCAAATGAATGCCTCTGGCATAGTAAGGGGGAGGTCAACGTGAACAAACACAAAAGAGGGGAAAAAAACATTAATACTGTCCCTATTTTGCTATGGCCTATATATAATTTCTTTTAAAAAGCAATTCTATGTTCAGAAAAAATCCAATCAATCTTATCTATCCTCTCTTCCATTCCCTCCATTCATTCCTTGAATGTTCCATAAATTCAATTTTCAAGTAGCACGTATCAGTCACAATGCTATCCTATTTAAGGAAGAGGAAACCAGCATAGACTGATTTAAACAGGGCCTTCTAGCTTTAGCAATGTTGATTAAGCAGCTCAGGACACAGGGTCTCTCCATCCCCTCCATCCACACTGGGCCTCCTTCTGGGGTCAACATGACTCTTGCCTTTCCAGGTACTATATCCAGATGCAGAAATTTCCCAAGGAAGGAGCAGTAAGGCCTCTGCAGCAGATGTGGGTGCATCCCGGTTGCCACCTTTCAAGATGGCAGCCTTCATCTTCCAGAGGCCAGGAGTGTTGGCTGAAGGTGGCTTACTGCAGAGTCTCTCCAGGAACTGCTCTCACCTAAAGAAGACCATCTTGCTCAAGGGCATGCTTCCCCATATCCTGCCTCCTTTGGAGATAAACTTGCCCACCCTCCTTACCTTAGTCTGACACAGGTCTGCAGGACCCTCTGAGTCCCCTGTGGGATGGTTGTGGTTTCTGCAGAGACTGCATGGAGTTCATCTTCCTACTCTGTGCCTCCTGTGTTTTCATTCCCTTACAGAGCGGACTCTCTGGCCCACTCCTTAATTGTTCTCCAGCATACAAAGCCCTGCTCCTGATTCTTTGCCCAAAGAACACTCTAGAACAGTTTTCCTATGAGGGGTGGTTCTAACATGTAGGTTCTAAATGGTATATTGGATATGGAACAGTGGTTGGCATATGATGACAAGGACCATAAGGGGATGGGGCACAGGTAGCTTGTGGAATTTCTCACGGTGACAAAGTAAATAGAGAAAGCAGGTAAGCTCATGCCCCTGTCTGGATCTCTTCCCTCCTCTCTTCCTGGACACTGGACTAAAACCAGGGTCACATCATAATAGAATGTGTCTGGGGAAGCCCTGGTTGGCAAAGGGAGGGGACAAACTCTGAGCTGAAGGACCTGGGCAGTCTAGGGAATATGTACTGCCAGAAAATGGAAGTGCATGTGTGTGGATCCTGAAGAAGCCAATCTGAACATTTTGCAGAGCCTCACTCTGGTCTACACATTACTAGCAGTATGTTCACCAGGCATAATAAGCAAAGAGCACAGAGTATGTTGGAGATCTTGCAAGCCATGCATGATCCAAAGGATGACATAAACCCAAGGAAGACTCAGATTTCTGTAAGATCTGTGGTCAAGACACCTCCTTAAAGCAGGTGCCTTATTGATTTGTGATCTTCTCAAAACTAAGAAAAAAAAAAAAAAAAAAAAAAAAAAAAAACAAGGAAAAAGCACAGTGTTTGGAAGTCCTCTGTGGCTTCTGGTAGCAGCAAATGCTGTATCTGGGAATGATATCTTGACCCATGCATGACTTTCTGACTCTTCGTGAGTGGCACAAAGAGTAAAGTTGAATAAGAAGAACTTATTGCTGTTGAAATATCACCCCTCCAGCCAGGATCCAGCACCCTGAGAAAGCACTCCAGCACAAGTCACTCTCCCTCACAGGATGTCTCTTAGAAACTAAGAAAAAGTGATTATTGAGGCTAAGCCAAGTGATGATGCTAGAGCTGCCATTGCAGGTGGTGGAAGGGATGGAAGGACTCTGAGAAATGGCCATGATAAGGAAGACTGGAGAAACCATCATCTGACCATATTTCACAGAAGATTCTGGAAGGGACACCTTTTTCAGAAGCAGTCAGAATGGCCTGGGTGAAAGGGCATCATTGGGGAGATCAGGGGTGACTGTCCTTCCTTGTCTGAGGCTCAGGAGAGATGCTAGCATGGAATTGAGCTCCCTATAGCCATGGAAATGACAAGATAAAGAAACAATGGAGACCAGGCCAGACAGTGCAGCTAAAAGCAAGGTGGGTGCAACTGTCATAACAAACCGCAAGGGCGGAAGGCAGCCGATGGGGACCCTGACCTTCAGAGATGTTTCATGAGACACAGTGTTCCTGGGAACAAGAGAGAGGGGCAGCCAAAGAGCAGATTACTTCATACGTAAAGTCGAAAGAAATCAAGGATCATGAGGACATGACTGAGGACAGCTGCCCAATAAAAAGTTACAATCCCTTGCACAGAATTTGGATCTAAACCACTTCTTAGTCCCAAATCCAAGTACCAGGACCCACAAAACCTCAAGTATTTAGAATAATCATTCCCCTAGTTCAGGGATTGCCAAACTACATCCTGCCCATCAAATCCAGCCCGTGCATGATGTTGTGAATCCTGAGCACCTAGTAACATCTAGGCCTGCCTGTGCTCTCACCACAGGGCTGGACTGGACAACCCACAGAACCAACAGTGTTTACTACTGAGAACTCTACAGAATACCTCACTAGCCCTTGTCCTCCTTTCTCCAAGGGATCTGTGGCAATTTACTCAGTTGATACTACTCAGGGGAAAAGGAAATATCCTTGGACATGTCAAACACTGCTGGACACAGGGTCAGATTTGATGCCAATAACCAAAATCAGAATCATCTTCCTGCCCCTTCTGTGAGGGAATCCTGGCCAGCATCTGTGTCATGGGGGCCCCACTGGGGCTGCAGATCCATTTGGTAAACATTTGACTCCTGAAGATATAATTGAGATATGTAGTTGGCAGAATCCTCACATCAGATCTCCTCTATGGTGAGAGGGTTATCAACTTGGGGAACACCAAATAGAAACCTCGGCCACTAGTCCTGCTACTTTAATCAAGATAGCAAATATCATAATCCTGGGGAGAAGGGCAGATTAAAGTCACCATTAGAGACCTAAAGGATGTGTAGTAATGATTACCATTGTATTTCTATTTAAATCACTAACTGTTCCCTACAACAATGAAATGGATCCTGGCAGATGACAGAGGAATACCCCACATATCACCAAATAGTAGCATCAATTAAAATGGCTATGCTAGATGTAGTTACTTTCTTCAAGCACAAGATATGAAGCTAGTGTTCTGGTGAATGCTTCTGTTTTTTCTTTCCATTCCTGTGAAGAAAGGTCAGAAGCTATTCTCATTAACATGGGAGGGACAACAGGACACATGAATGACATTCCCCCAGGGCTGTGTCCCCTTTGCCCCTCTGCCATCATATAGTCCACAGGGACCTGCTCAGCTAAACATTTTGCAGAGCCTCATGGTGATCTACACATTGGTAGAAATATGTACCTGAGCATAATAAGCAGAGTATGTTGGAGATCTTTTAAGTCATATATGATCCAAAGAATGATGTAAACCCAAGGAAGACCCAGACTTCCATAAGAGCTGGGGTCAAGAAAACTCCTTAAAGTAGCTACATTACTGATTTGTGATCTTCTCAGAACTAAGGAGGAAGCACAGGGTTTGGAAGTCCTCTGTGGCTTCTGATGGCAGCATAAGCCATATCTGGGAATGATTTTCTGACCCATATATGGAGGGACACAAACAGTTGCCAGGTCTGGGTGAAGCCCAAAGAAGAAGAGGGCTCTGTGGCAGGTGTAGGATGAGGTGCACATGGCCTGGAGCTTGGTACCAGCTCTGTCAGTGGTAGGAAAAGGTGTCTTCTGTAGCATATGGCAGGCTACAGCGAAGAGGCACAACATGGACCCCCTAGGACTCTGGAGTAAGGTCACTCCATCTTCAGTGGAGAACTATAAACCCCTCACAAGTCCCCTTCCAAAATGCTTAGTGACCCTCATGGAGGTGGGATGCCTGACCATGTAGCCAGCACAGCCCATCATGAGCTTGGTGCTGTTAGATCCACCAAGGCAAAAATTTGGTGAACTAAGCAGCAATCCACTGTGAAATGAAAGTAGTGTTTCTGGCACTGAGACATGTTGCACCAGAGAGCAAATGTCAACAGCGTTAACATGTAGTTCAGACCCCTATGTCTCCCCAAACTGGTGCCCCCATGGCCCTCCATCAGCTCACAACTGTGGCCAAATGGAAGTCCCTATGATCAGCTGATGGAGGAGGGAAAAGTTTGATTTATGAATAGGTTTGCTTGGTACATGGGTTCTAACCAAAAGAGACTACTACTACACTCTTGCCTCACTAATTGGCCTTTTGGACAGTTGTGAGTGAAAATCCTTCCATGGGTCTGAATTTTCATTAGCTGACTTAGAATTCTACTTTGTGTGGAGAAAGAAGTATCTTGATATAAAGATATTCATGAATCCATGGATGAGTTTTTGTGACTTGGCTGCTTGATCAGGGGCCTCATGGGGATAGATTAGAAGACTGCTCATGAGACTCTCCGGGGAGAAGACAAATGGATGAATCTGTGGAATAGGCATGAAGTGTGAAAATCTCTGTCTCGTGTGCTAATACCCACTGGAGAGTGTGCACCGTGTAAGAGAAACTCAACAGTGAGGACGTCAGGATGAGCCTGTTAGCACAGTGAGCTTCTGACGTTGGCCACCCTGGAATAGTGCCCTGCACATATGAAGGCAGTAGCCATGGTGGCAGGGATGGAACTGACACATGAGACTCATGGAACTGGCCTCCCCTAACCAAAGATGACGCTGCCAAACACCAAGCTGATGCTGGAACATAGTACCACCCCTCAAGTAGATTGACCAACCACTTGGTGTCAGGTTGAGTGCATTAGACCCCTTTCCTACACAGAAAGAGGCTTTACTTGACAGAAGTGGATTTATATTCTAGTTAAGGGCTTGACTTTCCCACCTATAATGCCTTAGCCTGCATGAAGGTACGATGACTTACAGGAAATATTGCACAACATTCTCTCAAAGAAAACCACTCTACAGTGGATGGTGGGGAGCCGAGCCCACAAGATCAGGATCCCCTAGTCTTCACTTAGCATATCACTCAGGAGATGTGGCTAAGGCTGAACAGCTTAAGAGAAGGTTTAGAGAAATGCCAGTTTGGAGATGGCACTCAGCAGGTGTGTCAGCTTTTTGACTGCTGTGGCTAAAAGACCTGACCAGAACAACTGTACAAGAGGAAAAGGTTTATTCGAGGACTCACAGTATCAGAGGTCTTAGTTCACAGAAGGCTGGCTCCATTCCTTGAGGCTTGAGGTAAGGCAGAGCATCATGGGGGAATAATGGTGGCAGAGGGAAGCAGCTCACATGATGATCAGAAAGCAGAGACAAAGCCTCCACGCTCCAGATACAAAATAAATATCCCACAACCACACCCCAATTCCCACTTCCTTCAGCCACACCCAATCCACCTTCAGTTACCATTCAATTAATCCCATCAGTTGATTAATTCACTGATTGGGTTAAGACTTTCACAACCCAATCATTTCTCCTCCAAACCTTCTTGCCTTGTCTCACACGTGAACTTTTGAGGGATACCTCACATCCAAACCACTATAGCAGGGACAGACTTCCTCTTCTAAAATGTGCTACATGCCCTAAATCAATAATCATGTCATGATGCTGGATCCCCATGAGGTAGGACACAAGGCTTGGAATGAAGAGGTAAAAATAGATGTGAATCTGCTTACGGCCCCTCCCTTGGCCCACTTATAGGATTATTTGCATTTCCTTTCCTAGCAGCTTTGGGTTCTGTGGATCTAGAGATCTTAGTCCTAGAGGGAAAAATGCCTCCCCGAGGGATCATACAGAGCAAGAGTCCCATTCATCTTAAGCTTTGCTAACTGCCTGACCAATTTGAATTTTTCATGCCAATGGACCAGGAGGCAAGTACCTGGTCAATAACCTGGAAGGGATGATTGACCCTGATTGCCAAAGAAAGTAGAATAACATGACAGGGGCAGAAAGGACAATGTTGGCATCCACATGGAACTTCTTACCTGATTTTGATGGAAAACAGATAATTCAGTTGGTGAGCAGAAGTGCAGAACTCAGGAACAAGGGCGTGGAATGCCACATGAGGCGGGTCACCCAGACCAGCAGAGACATAAGCCAAGAGAGTGAAGGATCCAGGATAGACTGTGGAGAAGGGGCAGAAAAGTACCAGTGGGGCCTGGAGACAAGTCCAGGGGCTGTGGCTATGGTTCCTTCCACTCATTTTCCCTTGGTTTCTTCCCTGGGAGAGGATGGTCCTACATGGACTGAACTCAATCCCCAAGGCAGTGAGGCTGAGCAGAACAGGGACACACTGCAGAGGACTGTGGCACCCAGAGCATAGCAGCCCTGAGTTACGTCTTCCCCGAGCTGCTGCTGGTCCTAGCTGCTGATGGCCCAGAGCTGAGTCTCTCCCAGGGAAGGTGTCACGTAACCCAGGTGATGTCCACTCCCTAGAGACCTCACACTAGTGCTCCCTCCTTCCCACCAAGGCCATCCTTGCACCATGGCAACAGCCATGCCCAAAGACACAGGGGGAAGATGCTCGGTCCCTGCTTTCCATTCGTGATGGCCTTGAAAGGGTCACCGCAGATCCACTGCTCCCTTTGGTTGGCTGAGGTCTTTGGAGAGACCACATTCCAGTTGAATTTCTCCTTCTACCCAATCCTCCTTCCCTAACTAGTTATGGTTATTGTTCCCAATAAATCAGCTGCTTGTGAACCTCCATTTCTGACCTCTTTTCCAGAGAACCCAGCTGAAGCCAAAAGTCCCTCAAGAAACTTCTCCAGTGGGACGCCTCCCCTCTCATGGGATAGCATGTGATCATATACCCATTCTCCAACAGGTGACCCACAAGAAGAGTAAGTTTTTATTCTTGGACCGAATCAATCATCTGAGGGTAGAACAGAAGTTAGGAGGTGAACAAAATGGCCAGGTGTTCATGGGAACATTGGGAAGTCAGTGACTAGCACCTCAACCTCTCCAGAAACCTCTAGGCCTGCACCGTAACAGAGCCCAGAGGCATCATGTCTGCCCTTCTTGATCCTTTGTGTCACTGAGCAGTAGAATGTGCTGCATGCTACCTGGGGACCTGGCTCCCAGTACAGCAGAGCAGCTGTTCCTGTGGTCCAGAGGCTTGCGTCTGTCAGGGCTATGTGTATGCAAACCAAAACAGACATGTGCACTCTCCATCAAAATAAACCTCAAACATTTAATGCTTTCCTTTAAAAATGAAGAAGAAAAAAGAATTCAGGACTCTGTGCTTCCTGCTCAATGAGACCTTTAACATCATGTTAGGATCTTAAGTGCGCAAAGCCGGATGGATGGTTTTTGGTAAGTGACACAGCAAGTCCCACTATATGTACCCTGGGACTCTGGTTTAGAGGACGTAACAGGGGTTTTAGAAGGTAACACCGTATCGTCAAATGTGTGCAGTCGTGCTGGCTAACAGGATAAATAGGTTTCTTTGCCACGGGTCCGCTGAGAGCGTCTGACTTCTCGTCTCACCAATGGCTGTGGGAGACGCTGCCTGCGTGACCTCAGGAAACCCCTGGGAATGAAGGCTGAGCTTTCTTCTTATTTGCAAGTGGATGTTGCAGGCTGTTCAGATGATACAGCGGAACCCAACACGCCGACGTGCATGTCCTCATGTGCTTAGAAGATTCCAGTGTTACATAAACATGCACCAAGTGCTTCCTGTCACAGAACAAGGTTTCTGCATGAGGGGTTTGTTTCTTTTTCCGAGTCAGGAATTGAACTTAAAAGGTTTTCCATGAAATTGTGTGTCCACTTGTGCTTTCTGTGAGGGAAAGAGGAAGGTCAGTGAGTCATAAGAAGTGTCAGGACTTCTGTCAGGTGGGGCAGATTCACCCTTGAAAACTGAGCCCTATCAGGTCAGTAGTATATTTTTCTCTTACCAGAGTCTCTATTTTAGGTTTGTCCTGTTTTCATTTCTTGGCAGCCTGTTTCATTAGGAATATTCGTAGTAATCTGCTGAGTACCTAAGAAAATCGACCATGGATTACTTTGAGCATTCTCAAAGATCTGGCGATAATGCATTTATTCAAAATGATAAGCGATGCATTATTAACCACGGACATTATTATAATCACATGCAATAAAAACTGAGTTATCTTACATGTATGTGTTTGGACGTTTAGAGTCTCCTGATGTCCTTCTGGTATTTTCTCTTCCTTTTTGTGTCAGAAGTTTCCAAGCTTTAACGACTCAGGTGAGCAAGGAGACAGAGGGACCTCCAAAGTGTGCAATTTCATGAGGATTGTCCAGGAGCACAGAAAAATAGGCACCATGGTGGGTGTGCACAATCCAAATAAAGTTCGAAGTAAACAGGAATCAAAGATGCCTTGGAAGAAGAAGGAATCCTGTTTCCCACTGAGGTTGTTCGCTGACCTCTAAAAGTAGCACCTAAAAGCACATGAGCCACGTGTTTGTAACTAACATCTTGTGACCTATGAAGGTGCTTGTGTTGCTGAATACTTGAAGGTGCTTCTCAGCTCTCAGCCCAAGATACTATTTTAAGAAAAAGCTAACTGATCTTATTGCTTTCCTCTGAAGGGCCTATGGTGGGATTTCCAGGTAACACACGTGTGATGCTAGGTCTCCATCTTGCTAGTGTTGATCTAAATCCTCACCTAAGGATTCCTTTGGGATAAACATTGAAAATGTTGCTTTCTTCCTCATGCTTAGGGAGAGTGCAGTGACTGCTATTTAGGGACGAGATACACATTCAAGGTTGCACTGTGCTAAGACCTCGTAGAGCCAGGACTTACCAGTGATTCAAACAATTAGGCCACAGAATGTCTCTCTCCGGGCATTCACTGTCAGAGAAATGCAGCCTTAATGGAAATAGCTAGCAGGCAAGAGATCAATGTTTTCAAGCAGACAAGGACTTAGAGATATATTTAGGCTTCAGCTATGTCTTGCTCAGGAAATTTCTCAGTTACAGTGGACCAGAGGGGGAATATGGCACCAGGAGGGCCAGGTATGGAGAGTGAGCAAGAATTCAGTGCTGGGATGTGTGGCCAGAACCATGACCCCTGAGCTCACCCTCTTTTCCCTCCCCATTGGGGGAATTTGCAGGGACAGAAAACACTGATAGTAGTCACGTCCACGAACCATAGTCTGTAACCTGGATTTCCTAAGGTGGCTGTCATTTCATTGCAATGCTTTTCCTCACTGATTTCCCCCTGTTTTTACAAGTTTCAAAGAGGATTCTGCAATCAAAATCCATTTGGTAGTCTGCACAGAATCCCATCCTATTCTAGTATTTTATACTAGACAAAATTTCTTGAATGATGCCTATCTAGTTGACCTTGAGTCCTAGAGACAAATTAGGTATTAAGTGTCACCATATGGACAAAGGTAACCAGCACTGGATAACTTCAGGGTAGTGCTGCTGGGTTGTGCCTATGTATCCTAGATTGAATATTATATCCACCTTCAACCATCTTCTAAATTTGTGTGTTTAAGCCCAATCCCAAAGCAATTATATTTGAAAATAGGGCCTCTATGGAAGTAATTTCAGCTGAATGAGGTCCTAAGGGTGGGTCCCTGATTTAATAGTATGGGTGGGGGTCCTTATAAAAGACAACAGAGATATCTCTCTCTCTCCCTTCCTCCCTAACTCTCGCTCCCTGTCTAACTCTGTCTCTCCCCAGCCCCCCCAACACACACTGAAGATGTTACATGAGCACCCCATGAGATGGAAGCTGCCTGCAAGTGAAAGAGGAGCCCAAATACTGAAACCTAATTTGCCAGCAGCTTGATCTTGGACTGATTGGCCTTCAAAACTGAGATTAATTTTCTGTCGTTGAAGCCATTCAGTCTATGGTATTTTGTTTCAACAGCTCAAGCAGACTGCTGCACTGATGAAAATTATATTAACTCTAGTAAGAGATTTGCCATTTAATGATGACTTTCTATGTGCCTGGTGTTGCTAGTAACTTCTAATTTTCATTGGTTTCTCCTTTGATGGTGGGTGCTTTTCCTTCTGTGTTCTTGCTGTGTCGGTCCGTAATGAGCAGGGAATCCTGTGCATGACTATGGGACATGTGCCGTGCCTAGAGGGGATGATGTGACATCACTCTGTTGAAGCCAAGACAGAAATCTGGGTGGCAGTCTCAGTTTAATATATTTTTAATTCCCTTTGGATTCCTATAAATTTGGCAGGTTTCTTTCTCTTTCATTCTAGCATTTTGAGGCATGTGACAATCCTTTGGGTAAAAGTTGATCATGTAACTCTCCTGGGATCATGTGTCTGACCATGTTGTCTTTGGAACAAGGTGTCCCAGTAGGATGTTGTGTAATAAGTCTCCTTATCCACAGGAGTTGTGGGACAGGACAAAGGAGGTCTCATCTGCAGAACTTACATGCTGTGATTCTCTTCTCCTAAACTATTTCACTCAACTGAGTCTATAGGATCCTAGAAGATTCTGCCTTGAGTAGGTGATGCCTCACCCATTAACCACCTTTGCCCACCTGAATGGGGAGTTGAGGGATAGTGGGAGCAGGATTCTGCCACATAGGCCTTGGGACAGGTACCCAGACAGAAATAGGACTTCCAGGATGGTATCAGAGATGAGGAAAAGAGAGACAGGGGCCAGTCCAAACAGCTTCTTTCAGCAGGATTTGGCCTTTTCCATATGACAGCCTCATGCACAGAACCTGCTGGGATTCCTCACTTCCTCTCTCTTTATTTCCTCCAATTACAGCTCATATCAGCGATTGAACACACTGCATAGACTGTGTATGCTGCTATTGACCTGAGGACAGAGGAGGGAGCTAGAGCTTCCATATTGGCCCTGGGAATTTCTTACCCGTAAGAGGTGCCAAGCTAGCTTTACCTGTTGCTAAGATAAAAGGTCAGATCAGAAAAGCAGCACACACTGGCATTCTAAGTTCAAGGCCTCTTTTTCAGTCCAGACAACAAAGCAGGGTACACATGGTCCTCACTGCGTGAAGTGTACCCCCGACCCCAGGACCACAGATGGGCTTATTTTGCACGTCCTTGTGGCTGGCCTTTTAGGATCACACTTTCCAGGCAACATGCTGTAGAAGTCACATCTTTACACAAAATGCAAACCTGTGGCCATTAGGATTTAGGTGATTCTCCTGGGGGAGACAACACCTTCAGGAATTCCCAGGTATGAACTGAGCTTCAAAGCAGATTCAATTCGCAGGAGGGAGCCCTTAATCTTCAAGCACAAGCTGCTAATTTCCCCTTTCTTTTCTGAACACAGTCTGAGTGAAGGCATGATTGTTTGGAAGAAACCAGGGCAGAAAGGTCAACATTACCTCATTTTAGACGCCAAGTTTGAGAGCCAAGATCCCAACCTGACATGATTCTAACACCCCACTCCTATTGGGCTTCCACTCCTGGATCTGTGACTCATCTGGCTACTCACTTTGACCCCCAAGCAATTGCATGGGGACCTTTTCTTCTCTTATTTGCACTTCTAACAGCCCTGAATAGGATCTAGAATGTAAGAAAAAGAAAGGACACCAAAATTCATTCATGACAAATTTCAATTGTCAGTGGTAACTTTAGGATCTAAAGACATGTCTTTCCTCCCTCTGTGCCAACCATCGTTTTTCCTTGTAAGTCTATACCCTGACTTCCTGCCTTGCCTGCCCCTACTCCTTCCTTCTTGGAGCATGACTTCCTGCCACTGCTCAACACCCTCTGTTTGTTGCCTTCACCTCCATCCCCCAGGAAAGAGTCCTTTCCTTAAGGGCTCTTTATTTTAACTCTCTGGGGTGAATTCCATGTCCTGCCAGGACCCTGACCTGCAGTCTCTATGAACAGTTAGGTGGATGTGGCTACCACATATTTTGCTAATTAAAATATTTAAGATTATGTCCTTATAGATGCACTCAGTGTTTATCACATTCCTAGCAATGCTGGGAAACAGGACAGGGATGGAGGAACGACCTGACAGCCTACCTCTGCACTGCTCTGCCCAGAGCTGTGCTGCTACTGGCTGCAATCATTGACCCTTTCCTGGCTTCTCTGGAACTGCCTCTCTCTCTATCCACCAGTTTCAGCATCTGTGCTCCCTACACAGGATCCTCCAGTGCTGTAAGGTTTATGGGTCAGCTGGAAGGCTCCCTTTGCTGAAAGGCACATATCTGCTTTGTGACATTCTAAACCATCTCACTTTCCACAGTTTGGATGTGACTTAAAATGAACATTCACTTGAAAGGTACATCCGGGTTTCAAATGAGACTTGGAAGATGATTAATGTGAGATGCCTTGACCCTGGAAAAAAGGGAGAAAACAAAACATTTCTGACTTCCAGAGATTAAAATATAAGGAAACAACTTAGGAGAAGAGAGACTCCAGCAATTGAGTTTCGCTGAAGACCAGGTCAGATGTGCAGGGTGGAGGGTGTGACCGCACGTGACCCCTGGTTGGGTACAGACAAAGATTAGATTCTCTGGGTTCCTTTTAGTCCTCCATGTGACTTGGTCCAAACATGGGTTTCCATCTCAGCCCTGGTAGAGTCCTTTCAGTAAGAACCCTGCTAAGTCAGTTTAATCAGAACCCTCTACCCTCAAATATCAGATTCCCCTTCGTATCTGAGCTCGTTCTTTATCTTCCCCCTGCCCTGGGTGATTGCCCCGACAAGTCTACAGCAAGGAGCCTGTTAGGTGCTGTTAGCTGAACTTCCTCCTTATCCCCACACCTCCTCTTAGTCGTTTTCTATTCACTGACCCCACCTCACTCTGCTCTCTGCTACACATTCCAACTTTTTCTCATTGTAGTCAGAGTTGAGCCCCAAATCTCTCTTCCACTGCAAGACCCCATTACAATAATGCCCTGGTATAAACTCTGCCTTACTATTCTTTAACAAGTACCAGAATATCTTTTTTCTTCAACAGTTGTCCATTAGTCCAGAACTGCATGGAGCTATAGGGAAACCAAAATTCTATGTAGCTTTTATGGTTTGGATCTGAGGTGTCCCCCAAAAGCTCATGTGTGAGATAATGCAAGAAGGCTTAGAGGAGAAATGATTGGGTTATGAGAGCCTTAACCCAATCAGTGAATGAATACCCATTGGGATTAACTAAGTGATAACTGAAGGTAGGTAGGGTGTGGCTGGAGGAGGTGGTCATTGGGATGTGCCTTTGGGGTATACATTTTTTGACTCTCGCTCTCTCTCTTTCTCTCTCTCTGCTTTCTGATTATCATGTGAGCAGATTCCCTCCACCACACTCTTCTACCATGATGTTTAGTCTTACCTCCAGCCCTGGGAAATGGAGCCCACTGATTTTAGACTGAGACTTCTGAAAATATGAGCCCCCAAATAAACTTTTCCTCCTCTAAAATTGTTCTTGTCAGATCTTTTAGTCATAGCAGTGAAAAAGCTGACTAAAGCAGTATTCTTATTGCCACTACATGCCATGCAAGGTCTGGCCAGCCATGACCTTTGGCAGTATTGAGTATCTCTAAATTTATGTACTGCATCAAGGGACTGAGTTTCAAATCTGATTAATGAGTTAGTTAATGTGTACATATCATGATGCTATTTTTGAATACTATTTCTGTTAGCAATGGGCAATTAATTGACCAAGTTATATTTGTAGGTTTAAATAGTCATTATAATTACAGTGACTAATAGAGAAGACAATGTGATAGCAGAATTCATTAAAAATGCTCTGGAGTGAAAATATTGTTAATTATCTTAACCAGGTGATGAAAGTTAACATTCTCAGGGATGTCATGTGGATATTGTGCACCCTCCCTGTGATGAAATGGAGAAAAGTACCTCCTCTTCCAAAAACTCAGTTCAGTTATGAGAGAAATATCAGACAAACCCATGCTGAGGGATATTCTACAAAATATATGCCTTCTCAAACCTGTTTAGTTCATGAAAAGCAAAACTAAGGACCCCACCACAGACTGAAGAGACTTGGGAGACATGACAGCTGTATGACATGGTAGCCCAACTCAGATCCTCGAACAGATAAAGTACATTAATGAAAAAACATTACTTTCCTATATTCAAATGTGAATGCATGACCAGTGTAACTCCACATCATGTTCAACCACAAGAATGGGAAGTTATACTCCACGTATGTATAATATGTCAAAATACATTCTACTGTCATCTGTAACTAAAAGGAACAATAAAAAAAATTTAAAAATAGCATTTTCTGATTCAAATGTCTGGTACAGCATGATGGAACCTAAAAATCTTCACTCCCTTGTAACAAGTGAAGAGCAGAGCAAGCTGGGAAATAAGCTCTTCTTTAGATACATGAGTAAAATGAAGTCACAAGATAAACTCCAGAATTGGAGAGACAACCTATGGGAGCAGAAACCTCCAAGCATCAGCCTCTGCAGGAAGCACTGTCGGTGAAGGAAAGTCTGAACTGCAATGGGTGAATTGCAGGAGGCTCTGTGTGAACAAGTCTGAGAGCTGAAACCTCCAGGGGAACCCAGTTATGAGGTATGTGTGGAGGCACTTCTGGTAGTTCTACCTGTAGGAATTCAACCAAGTTCTTGGAGAAAATAACAGAGGAAAATCCCCTTGTGATTGCAGCAAGGAAAGAAGAAAAGGAACAATTTTGAAAAATGCTGGAGCACTCTGCTCTGCTGAACAAGGCCTACCTTCAGAAGAAACCAGCCAGAGCTTGAACTATTGAGGATCAGCAGAGCTGTTGAGGGAAATACTCAACTCCAATCTCTTTCAACCATTTTATCCCACCTAAGAGAGAATGACGGGGAAGCACCTTGCAGTTCCCAGGCCAGGGGCACAGGCTTACCAAAAGATGCAGATGGTTTGTAGGACTAGAGGAGGCTTCCATTCCTCTCATAATTTAACACCAAATCTCCTATTTACTATGTTTCCTTTTACCCAGTACATTTTGTCTACTTTTTAACAGCAACAAAAAATTACAAGGCTGACTAAAAGGCAAAACACAGTTTGGGAAGACTGAATAAGTATCAGATTCAAAGTCAGGTATGGCTGAATGTGAGAATAATCAGACAAGAAATCGAAAAAGAAACTATGATTAATATGCTGTAGACTCTAATGGAAAAAATAAGGCAATAGGCAAAAACAGAAGGACAATACAAGCAGGGAGATAAAAATTGTAGGGAAAAACAAAAAAGCTAGAGATCAAAAACACCAACGAAAATGAAGAACATGTTTTTATGACATTATGCTGTTTTGAAGTCAATTAGTGTTATTCCTCTAGGTTTGTTCTTTCAGTTCAAGATGTTTCAGCTCTTCAGCATCTTTGTGCTTTCATATGAATTTTAGGATTCTTTTTTTTTTTTCTGATTCTGTGAAGAATGTCATTGGTGTGTGGGTGGGGGTTATATTGAATTTATAAATTACTTTGGGCAGTATGGACATTTTAGCAATGTTAATTATTATAATCCATAAATACTGGAGGACTTTCCTTTTTTTTGTGTGTATCCAGTTTAATTTTTTCATCAGGTTTTTTTTTTCTTTGTTTAAGTTTCATTATAGAGGTCTTTTTCTTCCTTGGTTAAATTTTTTTCTTCTTGTGTATGTGTCTATATGTGTATTTGTAACTATAGAAAATTAGATTGCTTTCATGATTTCTTTCCTAATGACATTTTGGTTGGTGTATAAAATGGTACTGAGTTTTATGTGTGGATTTCTTTGTCCTAAAACTTTATTGAGTTCATTTATCAGTTCTGGTAGTATTTTGATGGAATAAGTTTAAGTTTTCTTATATACTGAATCTTCTGTAAACAGTAATTTGATTTCTCTCTCCTTATTTGGCTGCCATTTATTTCTTTCTCTGACCCAATTTTTCTGGATAAAGCTTCCAGTAGCATTTTGAATAAAAATGGTGACAGTGGACATTCTTGTCATTTTCCAGATCTCAGAGGAAACACTTTTGGTTTTTCCTCATTCAGTAGGATTTGGGCTGTGGATTTGTTATATATGCCCTTTATTATATTGAGGTATGTATATCATTTCTATATTTAATTTGTTCAGAGTTCTTAACATCAGATGATATTTAATTTTATTAAGTGAGTTCTCTACATATTTTGAGATAATTATGTGATTTTTGTCCTTAATTTTGTTGATGAGATGCATTACATTTATGCACAGACTAATGGAACATATGTGAGTGCCCAGAAATAACCCATGCATTTGTAGCCAGCTGATTCTGAGCAAAAACATACACTGGAGAAAAGACAACCTCTTCTCTAAATGATGCTGAGAACCTGGACATTCACATGCAGAAGATTGAAACTTGACTCCTATCACCCTGCACAAAAACCAGTTCAATATGGATCAAAGACTTAAATGCAAAACCTGAAACTCTGAAACTATCAGAGGAAAGCAGAAAATACTTCAAGACCTTGATACAAGTAATGACTTTCTGGATAAGACTCCCAAAATACAGGAAACACAAGCAAAAATAGACAAATGTAATAATAAGAAACTAAAAAGCAATGGAAACAATCAATAGAGTGAATAGTCAACCTAAAGAATAGGAAAAATACTTGCAAACTATTAATACCTAGAATATATAAGGGGCTTAACATCTCAATAACAAAACCCCAGATAATTCAAAATGGGGAAAAGGTATGAATACACACATTCCAAAAGAACCAGCAAAGTTTTGAAAAAATACCCAACCTTTCATTAGAGAAATGCAAATCAAAACTATGAAGAGATATGATCTCACTTCAGTTAGTATGCCTATTATCAAAAAGACAAATAACAAATGCTAGTGAGGATATGAGAAAAGAGGAACTCTTAGACATTGTTGATGAAATGTAAGTAGTACAGCCATGGTGGAGAACACTTTGGAGTCTCCTTGAAAACTCGAATTAGATCTCTGGGTGTATATCCAAAGGAAAGGAAATCAGCATATCACAGAGACACCAGCACACCCATGTTTATTGCTGCACGGTACACAGTAGCCAAGATATAGAATTAACCTAGAGGTCCACAAACAGATGAATGGATAAAGAAATTCCTTTATCTATATTTATAGACATGAATATTATTTGGTCATAAAATGATTCTATATTTTTTGCAGCAAAATGTATGGAACTGGGAGACATTATGTTAAGTGAAAAACAGGTTCAGAAAAAACAAATACTGCATGGTCTCACTCATATTTGAAAACTTAAAAAAGACAATCTGAATGTAGAAAAACAAAGCCTAGAGGCTGAGAAGGGAGGGGTGGATGGAGAGAAGGAGGTTGGATAATGAGTGCCAAAGCACATTTAGATAAAATAACTTCTATTGTTCTAGAGCAGAGTAGAATGACGATAGTTCATAATAACCTATTATATATTTAGGAATCTCTGAAAGAGATGATCACAAAGTTTCCTAACACAAGGTAATGATAAGGAGACCGAAACATGGATTGCCCTGATTTGATTAGTACTTATTGTATATGTTGGAATATCATACTGTACCACATATATATGTAAATCATTGCATGTCAATCAAAGTTTTAAAAAATGTTTAAGAAGCAAAACAGACATTATTACCTCATGTACATATACGACTGCATGACTGATGTGATCTTACAATGTGTATAATCAGAAAAATGAGATTACATTCCATTTATGCAAAATGTATAAATGCATTCTACTGTCATGTACAACTAATTAGAACAAATAAAATAAACAAATTAAAAATAAAAAAAATGTTTAAGGAGATGAAAACATTAACTATCCTGACTTGATAATTATGCATTTTATGCATGAATTGAGCATACCCCATAAACACTGTACCCCATAAACACATACAATATAATTTTTAAAAACTTAAAAGAAAAAACAAACATTTTCTTGGTAGTACTGGAGGTTGAACTCGTGGGCTTGTACATGCTAGGAAGGTGCTCCATCGCTGAGCTACATCCCCAGTCCCTTTAACTTTTAATTTTGAGACAGGGATTCACTAAGTTGTCCATGCTGAACTTGTGACCCTTCTACTTTAGCCTCCTAAGTAGCTGGAATTACAGGCATTCATCGCCATACCTGGCATTAAAGAATATCTTTGATAGGTTCATAAGCACATTCACATAGCTAAGGAGAGGTTCTTTAAACCTAAGGCTTGGATTATACTGACTTCCCAAACTGAAAGACATAAAGGAAAAGACAAAACACACACTGGCAGAAAATTTTTTTAAAAAATCTATAACAAAATATCCAAGAACAATGGAACAACAATAGAAATTGCAACATATATACATATGTATATACATATATATTATACATATGTAATGGAAATATCAGAAGGAGAAGAAAGGTAGTGATAGGAGCAATATTTGAAACAATCATGACTGAGAATTTCCCCAAATTAACAACAGACACCAAAAATATAGTGTCTCAGAGAACACTAAGCAGAATAAATGCAAAATAATCTACATGTAGGCATATCATATTCAAATTTCAGAAAATGAGAAGACAGAAAATTTTTTTGAAAGAATCTGGGGTGGGGGAGGCAGGACACTCCTTACCTATAGTAAGAGCTCGTAGAAGAACTGTTACCAGACTTCTCAGAAGTCATGCATGAAAAACCAGGGTGGAATGGGACATTCAGAGTGCGAGAGAGGAAAATAAAAGAGAAACAAAACTAACCACCCAGAATTTTGTACACTGAGAATGATCCTCTAAAGAAGAAATCAAGATTTTCTTAAACAAACAAAGATCGAAGTAATCTTTTGGCCTGTGGAACTGCCCTGATAGATAGGAGAAAAGAAAAATAATACAGATCAGAAACTAGGATCTACATAAAGAAAGGAAGTTCCTTGAAGAAAAACAAAGTGTGAAAATTAAAAAATCTCATTTTTCTTTTTTAATTGATCTAAAAGATACCAGATGATTCAAAATATTAACAGTAAAAAATTGTTTGCTTATGTATATGTGTAGTGTGTGTGTGTCCGTGTCCACACACATAAAAGTAAGATGAAAGTAATAATATAAGGGATGGGAGGGAGGAATTAGTGATATTTAGTGATATTTTATTTTTCAAAGGTTCTTACATAACCTTTCAAGTAGTGCAGTATTATTTGAAATTAGTCTTGGATTAGGTGTAAACGTTTCTGATTGCAAAAAGGGCAACCACTTAAGTAAATAAAGAGAAACATGATTGATATGCTGAAAAGAAGAGGCATCATACAGAGTGTTCAATTAAACCACCAAAGACAGAAAAAGTATGGAAGATAAAAATAAGAGCAAAGAACAAGGAGAACAAATAGAAAAGAGTAATGAATATACTGGGAATTAATCCAACAAAATATTTCACAACAAAAGGAGTGGGATTTATCTCAGGTGTTCAAGTTCTTTTCAATGCTCAGAAGTCAATTAATGTGATCCATTATATCACATGATCATATCATTAGATTCAGAATAAACATCTGACAAAATATAGCACTATTGATAGAAAGACACTCAGTAAACAGGAAATTGGTGGTGAGGGTATTTCCTTAACTTGCTAAAGAACATTTAACAAAAATCCTATAACTACCATCCTTAAGATTGATAACCTCAAAGCTTCCTGCTAAGATCAAGAATAAGGCAAAATGTCCCCTCTCACCAGTGCTAAATATCATACTATATGTCCTAGCTAATGCAGTAAGTCAAAAAGAGAAATAAAAAGTGTACAGACTAGGCATAAAAAATAAATCTTTGCTCACAGAAGACATGATCATCTATGCAGAAAATCTGAGACAGCTGACAAACTCTTAGAACTAATGACTAAACACAGCAAGATATCAGGATACAAGGTTGATTTCAAAAGTCAATTGCTTTCTTATACATTAGCCATGAGTAAGTGGAGTCTGGAATTAAAAACACCTTCCTCTGATGAGTGGTACTGACGGAATCCCATTTTCATGAACAAGAAGACGTAATAGTGTCAAGATATCAGCTTTTTCTCACTTGATCTAGATTAAAGGTAATCTCAATGAAAATTCCAGCAGGTTATTCTGTGGATACCAGCAAACAAATTCTAAAGTGTATTGGAGAGGCAAAAGACTCTGAAGCACTAACCCAGTATCTAGGGAGAAAACAAGTTTGTCGGACTGACACTATCTGACTTCAAGACTTACCCAGAAAGTTACAGTGTCTTGGCTCAGGTTACTGTAACAAAATACTATAGACTGGGTGACTTAAACAGCAAAATATGCATTCTCCTGAAGGCAGGAATTTCAAGATCAGGGTGCCTGCATCGTTGAGTTTGGGTGAGGGCTGTCTTCCTGGTTCGCAGACAAACATCTCCTAGTTGCATAGAGAGCTGAGAAGGAGAAAGCAAGCTCCTTCATGTTACTTCTCATAAGGGAACTGATTTCACCATGAGGGTTCCACCCTGTGAGCTATTTACCTCCCCAAGGCACCCTCTCTAAAATTATCACATGATAGATCAGGTTTCAATATAGGAGTTTTGGAGGGACACCAAACACAAATATTCATTCCACAGCACATGGGAATCAACAGTGTAGCATCAGTGAAAGAGTAGATTAGCAGGTTTGGAGCAGAATAAAGAGACAAGAAATAAAGCCACATAAATGACACTAATTGAATTTTGACAAAATCCAAATGCAATAAAATGGAGAAAAGATGTTTTTGTTTTTGTTTTCTGTTTTTGTTTTTGTTTCTTCAACAAAGGGTGCTGAAATAACTGGACATTCACATATTCACATGCAAAAAAAAAAAAAAAAACAAAAAACAAAAAAAACTCCCTAAACACAAATCTTATACTTTTCATAAAGATTAGCCAAAATGAACCACAGACCAAAATGTAAAACTCAAGACAAAACTCCTAGAAGATCACATAGGAAAAACTGGGTGACCTTAGTTTTGGCAATGATATTAGATACAATACCAAAGGCACATCCATGTCAGAAATAATTGATTACTTCATTAAAATAAAACACTTCCCTTCTGTCACAGACAAGGTCAAGAAAATGAGAAGACAAGCCACAGACCAGGAGAAAAGATTTGTAAAAGTCAAATCTCATGAAAGAACTTTGCCAAAAACATAAAAAGAATTATCAAATCTCAACAAGAAAATGAACTAGATTAAGAAGTAGGTGAAAAACATTAACAGAAACCTCACCAAAGAAAATATACAGGTGGCATTAAGCCTGAGAAAAAAATGCTCTGTAGTATTTGTCATTACGGAATGGCAAATCAAAACAAAATAATACAAATGCATTAGAACAGACAAAATCCAGATCACTGACAATACCACAAACTGGTGAGGACATGGAACCAGAGCAACTTTCATTCATTGCCAGTGGGTATGAAGAATGGTACAGCCACTTAGAAAGAGAGTTTAGCAGTTGCTCACAAAACTGAACATATTCTTTTCATACAGTCCAGCAATCATGCTCCTTGGTATTTATTCAAAGGAGTTAAAAACTGTGTCCGAACAAAAACATACACATGGATGATTGTAGTTATTGTATTCATAACTGCCAAAACTTGGAAGCAACCAAGATGTCCTTCAGAAGGCGAATAGATAAATAAAATGTAATCTATTCCCTCAATGGAATATTATTGTGAACTAAAATGAAAGAAGCTATCAAGCCATGGAAAGACTTGGAAAAAACTTCAATGCATATTGCTAAGTGAAAGAAGCCAATCTGAAAAGGCTACATACTGTATGACTGCCACAACATGACATTCTGCAAAGAAAAATTATAAAGACTGTAACATGATCCATGGAAGCCAGGGGCCGGGGAAGACGGAGAGTTGGTGGAACACACAGGATTTTAGGGCAGTGAAGCTATTCTGTATGATACTATACTGGTGGACACATGTCATTACGCATGGGTCAAACCCAAAGAATTTACAAAACCGAAAGTGACGTCTAATGTAAACTACGCACTTATGTGTCCATGCAGGTTTATTAGTTGAACAAATGTTCGATTCTAGTGAAGAATGTTGATAACAAGGGAGGCTATGCAGGGGACAGAGGTTACATGAGAACTTTCTGTACCTTTCACTCAATTTTTCTGTGAATCTAAAACTTTTCTAAAACTAGAGTTCATGAATTACTGAACGTATAATTTTGCTGGGTTAGTCAGTTTTTAGTTACGGTAACAAACACCTAAGATAATCAGCTTACAAAGAGAAAAGGTTTATTTTGGCTGTTTTCAAGGTTTCCTTCCATGGCCCTGTTGCCTTGAGGCCAGAGATGAGGCAGCACATCATGGTGGGCAGAGTGTGCTGGAGCAAAGCCTCTAACCTCAGGGCCAAGGTCAAAGGGGAAAAAGAGAGAGAGCGGGGCCTAGTTTCCACTATCCCCTTAAAAGCGTGCTTCCCCCAATAACCTGAAGACCTTCCATGTGGCCCCACCTCTTACAAGATTCACCAACTTCCAGTAGTGGCACAGCCTGGGGACCAACCCTTTCTTACATGGGCCTTTGTGGGACGTTTAAGATACAGACTGTAGCAATTGTGAGTGAGGGAAAACCTACAGAAATGGAAGAATCACTTAGGGAAAGGTTTCTCCAGTACGCCTTTTGCAAATATTAATGAGATCGTCCAACCCACACATAAAAAATTTTGTGTGTTTCTTTTCTATTGCTGGATATGGACTTACCACAGGCTTAGTGGTTTAAAACAATAGGTATCTCTTATCTCAGTTTGCAAGGATCAGGAATCCAGGCTGGGTCCTCATTGGGGGTCTCCAAAGGCCACAGAGAGGACGCCAGCTGTCCTGCCTTCCTTTCTGAAGCTCAGGAACTCTTCTACGTTCACGTGATTGTTGTTGTAAGCTCCTGGCCCACAAATGACGGGGACAGGAGATGAGAGGCAAACCTCGAATCAGCAAGCTTCCCTTTATTCTGCAGTGAGGTCCACTGATCAGGCATGGGAGGGCCCATTTTCTGGGTATGGAGCTGGCCCCGTTATAGAAGGAGTCTGGGTTTTATAGTTTCCCTGGAGACTGCGGATGTGCACTTTTGACAGTCAGGGGCTAGTCGTACAGGTTAAAACTTTAACCTAGGAGGGTGTAAAAAGGTTGAAACTCATTGTTGTCTGGGGAGATAGGAGTCCAGATACCTGGGATGAGTACTCAATTCTTGCCCATAGCTTTTCTTTCTCTGGGATCCATTGTTTCCCAGAGTTTGAATATTTGCTGTGCCTCCATTTAGGGCTAATTTGTAATGGGGAAGGTCAAGGTTCAGGGCCCAGCATTCAGTATCTGCCCCCTTCCTTCAGGGCCCATTGTTATTAGGAAAGGGTGCCCTGGGAGAGGTTTAACATTTGGCCAATTTCCCCTCCCTCCTCCTGAGCCACACTGTCCCTCCGTTTTTCTTGGGGAGCTGTCTTGTAGGAATATTTTTTTCCATAACCCTTCTGTTGGTAGAATTCAGCTGCTGGGTTTGTGGATCTGGGATCCTCACTCTCTTGTTGGCTGCCAGCCAGGGGCTACTCCCCACTCCAAGAGGTGCCCAGAGCTCCTTGACACCTGGACCACCACAGGTCCTCTCACTCTTAGAGTCTCTCTTCCTTCAGAAAGGAAGGGCCCAGTCCTTAGGTCAGGCTCAGCTGGCTAATCTCTCTTTTCAATAACTCAAAGTCAACTGATGGGCAACCTCATTGTGAAAGTGATGTCACCCTATTCCCAGGTAAAGGGGAGGGGAAACAGTTCTGCCTACCACATTGTGTCTTTCTTGTAACCCTACAAGGCCAGAAATTACTAAGCAATGGAGGAGACCGTGCAGTCTAGTACTTAAAGCTTGGTCCTGGCATCAGCTGGCTTCAGCAGCTGGTTCTGGGCTGCCAAGGCAAGTACAGGTATAGGATGAGGAACGTGGCAGTTCCCATTCCATGGGGTATACGGGACATCTGCTGAGCTCATCCATGGTAAGCATTTGGTTCAGTGCTTGGCACAGGGTGACTCAGAGCAAGTGAGTGTCTCATAGTCACTGCATGTCTATAGTCACTGTAGGGTCCCAGAGGTTGTCTTGTGCTTGGGAACACCACCATGCTGTCGTCCAGACTAAGTGCCTAAAAGGAACCAAGGATCTCACAGTGTTCGCAATGGGAATTCTGCAGGCCAGATGTGACCCTGCATGAAGGCTTGCAGTGGCAAGCTGTAGGGAGCATTCAGGACCCCAGAGGCTCCTGAGGATGGACACATCTTCAGCCACACCTTTGTGTCCTGAGCTGGGAGATGTGGCAGAGCATACACACCACGTAAGACTGCTGGTGTCCTCACTGATTGCTTTCTGCTTTAAGGAAGGACAAATAGGGTCCCATCCCTTGAATACTGAAAATGGGCTTTACATTCCTGAGCTATTATTCTGCTTCTACTGCTAGCTCCACGTGACCTGATTTGAGGCCCTTAAACTGCTTTTCTTCTGGGAAACAAATTGCATAAACCCAACTCCCTGGAAGGCCCCATGTGAGTTACTTAACAGCTTTGCTCTAAGTCAATCAAAACAGAACCTGCCTCTAAGGGGTGTCATTAGTGAACGCTGGCACAGCACCTTCTGATGGTAATTATTGTTATTGGGAGGAGCTCATCAAGAGTGTTGGGAATCGTTTTGCAAGAGACCGTGTTTATTAAAATACAGATTGTCCCATGCCACCCTCTCCCCACCAGGCTTTGAAAGTCAAAGGGAATTCAGGCATCCGTGATTACTTTAAGACAACTTTTGCCACCAGCCTTGTCCTCTGGCTTGCTGTCGAAGTCCTGGATGAGTAGGTGCCTTTTGGTAGTGGAAATCATTTCAATTTGAACTAATATTTTTCTAAAAGATGGAGTCCAAGGATGAGCAGAATGGAGACTCTGTATCCCAGACATTCACTAGAGACTCTAGACCTGGGTTGGCCCACATGGCCATACCCCCAGGACATGTGGCTACCGAGCACTTGAAATGTGGCTGTTCTGAATTGAGACATGTTGTTCATGAGAAATAGACATCGGGGAGGTGGGTGTGAAAAATGGTGGAATGAGACAGACATCATTACCCTACGTACACGTATGATTACATGAATAGTTTGAATCTACATTGTGCACAACCCTAGAAACAAAATGATGTACCCCATCTGTGTACAATGAATCAAAACCCAGTTTGTAAAAAATTAAAAGCTAAATAAAAAAAAAAGAAATAGACATCAAACAATGAAGACTTGGTGTGTGTGTGTGTGTGTGTGTGTGTGTGTGTGTGTACATGTACATATATGTATATATATTAAGAATGAATGCATTTTTGGTATCAACTACATGTTGAAATGATAATATTTTGTCTGTATTGGGTAAAATCATTTTTATTGTAAAAATTAATTCTTAATTCTTCTCTTTACTACTTTTTTAAGGTGGCTTCTAGAAATTGTACAATTACAGGTGCATAAGGTGTCCTGCTTTGGCCACCAGGGCTGCTCTGGATGGAGCCGGGTCATGGCTCAGACTTCTGCATTCTAGCTCACCCTCGTCACCTCCTCGTGGGCACCTGGCCTCTGATGTTGACCCTCGGTCTCTGAGCCCTGGAACCGAGGACTCCTGTGTGCACGCTCTTGGTGTTCTGTGCCCACGTCCTTGGCTCCCTCTCGCAGGGTCTCATCCCCCCTTGCCTGATGCACCTCCCCACCACCCAGCCGCCTTTGTGGCCCAACTTTCCCACTGCCCCAGGCCTGTGCCTTCCTTGGGCCACCACCGGAGCTATTCCATGGCATGGGATCTTCCGGCCCTACCATTCCAGAGACCTCCTGTCCCGTCCCAGGACTATGCTCCATCTCCCTGCCCTCATGTGTCCTTTGTGAGTCCCTTGCCCATGGATTGACCCAGGAGGTCCCTTCCTGCCTCCTTGCTGGGGCTTGTCTGTTTGTTACACCCCTGCCCAGTGTTGAAGTCATCTGTTTATATGTCCCTCTCCTCATTAGACTGGGTGCTCCTGGAGGGTAGGAAATCACATCTTTCTATCTTTGTATCCATAGCACTTAGTAAATATTTGTGAAATGCGCCCAGACTGAAGGAGTCGAGGGTAAATAGGACTTGGTGACCGATATTGCACAATGCCACAGCCCTGGCCGTGGTGGTGCCGCTGCGGGCTTTGTTTTTGTGTTTATTATTATTATCATCACTATTTTCACAATGGAAACCACCTCAGGGAGGCTCTCCTCTGGAGTGACAAGGAGTCCGAGGTGCACTTTCTTCTCCTTCTAGGTGACCAGCCTCAACCAGCCTCCTCCTCCGGGTCCCCCACGCCCTAGCCAGGGGGCATTCCTGTTTTGTTATGGTGGGACTGGCTGAGGTTCCACAACAGGACAATCAGCCTCCTGCTGGGATGATCCTGCAAACAGGAGGCTGGAGGATGATTGGCTGGCTACCTGTTTTCACAGGAGATAACAATCTGCTCTGTGCCATGCAGGGCGGTGTTTGTGTCCTCTAGACTGCTGGTCTGTTTGGGGTTGTGGAGGCCACGTTGCTTCATACTGCCCGTGCCCTGACACACAGAGGACTTGTCAGCTCCTGGAGCCAGCTGGAGTCTGATCTGCCCTCCTTGTGTGGGACCCTGTGACAGGGCTGCATGTGCGGGCCCTGACCACCCTTCCACTACCGCGTACAGACGCAGGCAAGATATCAGGGTCCTAGGACACCCGCCCCCCATGACAGCCCAATGTGCAGAAAAGCTACCCCTTCGTCACAGGGCTGGATAAGGGGAGATCACCTCCCTGAGAAAGGCAACCCTGGGCATTCCCTCCATGTTCTTGCAAGCAACCAGTCAATACTACTTGCTTAAAAATCATCCTTGATTTATAATTGCATTGACTCTTCACTTTACAAGAATCTGCCTGAGCAACTTTAAAACCCAGCTTCTTTTTTGGTCAGAAGAGCAAAGAAATTTTTTCCAGGCTAGGAAAAAACCAAAAAAAAACAAAAACCAACTCATACAAAGAAATCTACTCACTCTTCACCCCACAAAATTGCCAGGGGATCCCCCCAGAACACCGCAGAGGCGGAAGTAAAGACTTGTGCAGTAACATTTCAGGGACATGGCTGCCGTAAGTCAACAGGCCTGTGGGCCTCACTTCACCTCTTGGCGGGAGGGACCCAGCTCCTCTCCAGTGACACGGGCCTGCGTGGCTCCATCAAGTCATGGCTGGGTTGCCCAATTCCAAGTTGCATTTCTTCATTGCAGAGATCCTCCCCCAGGAACAACCAGAGGTTGCTTTGGCTCAGAATTGAAGCATTAAATCATGCGTCATCTTCCTCTGTGGGACACTGGTGTTGTCGTGCTGCTGGTGAAGCTGGTGACAGTTCCAAGTTGTCAATCCAACCAGTCGTGCGTGGGCCGTAAGCACGGCTGCCAATGTCTCCCCTCGGCTTCCTTGGCAGGTGGCAGGAGAAACCTCGCTGGCCCAGCATCCAGGGACCTGGGTCTCCCCCACCAGTTTCTCAGACTAGGTCCCCGCTCAACAGTGATCCGGTTCTCTGTCCTTCTCCAGGACGCCTTGGCATTGGACCAGAGGCTGCCCCGTCTGCTCTGTTCCTGCCTGCACACTTGCCACTTCCTCTCAGAGTTTCTGTGGCTCGGCTCTTCCAGGTTTTACTTTCTTTCCAATCTCTCTCTCTCTCTCTCCCTCTCTCTTCTTCTTCTTCTTCTTCCTGTTTTTAAAATTAAAACACTGATTTTGTTTTGATTGAACATTGATTGCATAGACTCAGAGCCAGCAGGGATTGCAGAAAGGGTACTGAGCTCAGAGCTACTGAATGCATTTTTGATGCATCCTGGCTGCCAGGTCACTAGGTGACTGCTGTGGTTGTGGTTTGCGTGAGTCCCCCACATGCCAATGAACTGGAGGCTTGCTCTCCAGTGTAATGGTACCGAGGTGGTGGGAGCCCCAACGAATAATATGGCAATTACTAACCCTGGTGGGTTGTCATTGGTGCCCTCAGAAGGGGTAAATGTAGTTATCTGAAGATGCTGGTTAGCTCTCATGGATAGGTTGTTATAAAAAGTGGAAGCCTACTTCCTGAATCCCTCCCACTTCTTTTCTCCTCATGTCATCTCTCCTTCTTGCATGTGTTCCCACCATGACAGCATCCACCATGTTCTGATAGAGCCAGAGAGCCCTCACCTGTGCCATGCTCTTGAACTTCCAAAACTGTGAATTAAACAAACCTTTTTAAGATAAAGTCCCAAGCCTCAGATATTTTGGTATAGTAACAGAAAAAAGACTACAGTCACTTTACCCCCATACCACAGTTGAATCACACTGGAAATGAGCACATGTCCCTAAGTACTCTGTAAGGTCCAGCTTCTCCAACTGTCTACACAGCCTAGGGACAAATAAAGCCACTACGCTGTATCAGTTTTGGTATCCTCTGTGCATATATGTAGAATGTTCGAAAGTGAGGTGGAGGAGAGAGATCTCTCCTTCACAGCTAGAGAGGAAAGCAGCAGCTACCAAGACACATCCTGAGACAGATCCTCACGATCTGACATATTAAACCCTTGGAAAAACACGGTAACATCTACAATGTTTTGATAGTTTGGGAACTTCATTCTAAACAGGAAGATACTTTTCAGTCCTGTGTCTTTATGACATCAAAGCATGCCCCTGAAGAGGGTACAGCTCAGTCACACGACCTGCTCTCTTATCTTGGAAAATCAACACATCAAGCCTAAATTTTTTTTCCTCCTGTAAATTAACTAAACTGATTGTCGTCACCATGTCAAATACTCCAAGAGAGAGGCATTAACTAACTAATGCAGCTAACTGCAGCTTCATTCTGTTTTTCAATTCAGATCTAGTGAGGTAGATACTCTAGCACAACTGTTTTTATCACTGTGACTGGCAGTTTGGAGTGAGAGTTACATATATCATATTAAAATGCAATTATTAATATTAACCCTGTGATACAAATTAATATTATTGATATTGCAACTAATAATACGATGATACATAGTATTTTCACATTCCTCATCTCACCCTGAAAACTTGATGGGAACATCATTTTTGTTTACTGTGGGGATCCTAATAGAGGAGTAAAGTGATGTTTTTTTCCAGAGTCACATAGTCTGCTGGTTCGTGAAGCAGGGGTTTAGACTTAAGCCTCTGCTCACTCTGATATGTCATATGCCCGTTAAAATATATCTGATGAGTAGAGAAAGAAAAATGCGATGCACACTCACACACATATACACATATTTACACACACACACACACACACACACACACACAGAATAATATTACCCAGCCATAAAGAAGAATAAAATTATGGTATTTGCTGGTAAACAGATGGGACTGGGGAACATGATGCTAAGGGAAATCAGCCAGACTCAAAAAGTCAAAGGTCAAATGTTTTCTCTGATATGTGGAAGCTAGGCCAAAATGGTGGGTGGGGAGGAGATTGCAGTGTGAGATGAAGGGGACTGATGGGGAGGGAGGAGGGACGGGATAAGGTAAGTACAGACCTAACTTTCCTATGTACATATCTGAATATAACACAGTGAATTCACCATCGTATCCATCCACAAGACACTAACTAAAAAAAAAAAAAATCTATAAGTAGCAAGAAGATCAGTAGAGTAGAGGGAGGGAAGGGAAGAGGGGAAGGACTGGGGACCAAATTAGAGCAACTTATATCCCATGCTTCTCGAAACATGTCAGAATGAATCCCGATGTTATGTATAACTAGAAAGAACCAATGGAGAAGAAAATGAAAATATATGTACATACCTGAAATGATTTTAAGTGGATAATCAAAGAGCAGGTTGCAATGAATAGCATCATGATCTACAGGAAACTAAAAATCGTACAATATAGCTCGTGAAACGTTTGTATTCTAAACTCTTCTTAGGTAAAGAGAGTGCTGCTCTGTAATCAGTCCTGGACCGCGGGCTCTTGGATTCCTGAAGACCCGCTGTGGTCATTCATTCATTTTAACCTTTTGCATTTTGAAAAGATTCCTTCTACAGAGAAGGAGGCTTCACTTCCTTGACCTGCGTTCCATTCATGATGAAGATCAAGGTTTCGGGGACTCGTCCTTGAGAGCCGCCCATCACCAGGAAGAGCCTTCACAGCGGCCTTGTCTTTTCACAAAGTCTCCTCACCAGTGGCTTTAAAATCAGACTGAACTGACCCCCACTGCCCGACTCCAATGGAGATCAGCCTCAACTAATTTTGCTTTGGCATCACAACCCGGCAGGAGTGAGGAAGGACTCTGTGAAGCTCGCGACTGGTAGAAAAGCAGAGCGACACTGGGTCCCACCCCTCCTGCTGCAGGACTTCCGCAAGGAGGAGCTTTCTCACGCCTGGTTATGGACTCCTCTGCCACTGCCCTCAGGCCAGCTTTGGGCCTTGAGGAAGGATGAAGGTCAGCACGGAAGCTCTCACCAGACTAGACCCTGCTGTCAATCACTGTGGTACCAGGATGGGCAGACCATAGAGCTCCCAGCAGGCTCCATGTCCTGGCAGCAATCAGGGACTGCCTGTCACATGCAAAGTCCCCAGCATCTGATGTACAGGAGGCTCATCTGTGTGTCCTGCAGGAGGAGGGGACTGGGAGCTTCCTGCTAAAGGTCTGGATTCCAGGTATTTTGCAAAACGAGTCAGCATCATCAGTAACAAAGGCAACGCTTGCACAAGAACAATAACCTAAACTTAATATAGATTTTTTCAAATTTTTAAATTTTATTTTTTCTAATTAGTTGTACATGATAGTAGAATGCATTTATATATTTGATAGATCATGCATAGAGTGTAATCTCTCATTTCTCTGATACATATTGCAGGATCACACATGTACTTGAGGTAATAATGTCTTTTTCACTCTATCCTTCCTTCCCCCATACCCCTTCCCACCCTTCATTCCTCTCTACCTAATATAACTCTATTCTTCCCTATCCCCACCCCTTATTGTGAATTAGCTTCTGAATATCAGAGAAAACATTCAGCCTTTGATTTTTTGGGTTTGGCTTATTTCACTTAGCACGATATTCTCTAACTCCATCCATTTACCAGCAAATACCAGAATTTCATTCTTCTTTAAGACTGAGTAATATTCCATTGTGTGTTATACATTTTCTTTATCCATTCATCTGTTGAAGGTCACCTAGGTTGGTTCCATAACTTAGCTATTGTAAATTGAGCTGCTATAAATATTGATGTGGCTGTGTCACAGTATTATGTTGATTTTAAATCCTTTGGGTTTAACCGTGGGGTGGGATAACTGGGTCAGATTTTTAAGAATAAGAGATGTACTAGAGTCAGTTCTCATTTTAGATGATTGGGTCTGTAGCTTATGACTCAGATGGCAAAGTTCAACTTGGTGCCAGTAAAGAAATTGGACCAGAAATGATCCCTACTAGAGAAACACACACACACACACAGAGACACAGGAACACACACACAAGCATACTCTCATACACATAAGCACATAGGTATACACACATATGAATGTGTATCTGTGCAATGCAGACATGTGTACAGATATGTGGACCCAAATATACGTGCATATACAGACACACATATGGCACACACATACAGACACAAGTGAGTGCACACAAACACACACACACGTACCAAAATATACATATTCACACAAAAAGGCACACACACATGTGACTAGACTCTCACTCACAGACACATGCACAAACATACATATAACACACACGTTTACACGCAATGAGTTTCTCTTAGTTAAATCTCAATAAAACGAAAGGGTTGGTTTTGCTTTGTTTTTTAAACTCTTTCAGTAGACATTCATCTACAATGCTCATGGAGGACTGAGGTTTTGTATTTCTAAACTGGGTAGGAGTTTCAGACAGGCTTAAGTTGTTCTGCGAGTACCAGGCTATAGGCCGGTCAAGTGCTGCGAAATTTTATCATGCCTTTCTTCTAAAGGACTCCGAACACTTTGTTGATTACATCTTTTGCTACTTTCCTGGGAGGGAGCAGACATTGTTATTCTGACCTTCCCAGAGGGAAGCAGAGACATTGGGTAAGCCAATCAGTACTCAGTTGCAAAGCAAGCGCCAGGAAACCTGTCCTTTACTAACTCAGGCCAAACTGGACATTCTTTGTTTTGTTCAAAACTATGGATAGAGATTCCATCTGGGGGCTGTAACACCTCTTGGCTGGAAGCAGATATATTTCTGAATATGAAGTAGTATAGAAACTCATTTTTTAATTTGATTATATAATAAGTGCCTTGGGAGAAATTCCTATAGGAAATTGGCTGAGGTATTTCATGGAGAAAACTAATAATTGAAAATCAATATATTGTCAATAAATGTTTGAATTTTCACATAGGATCAACCCCTCAGACATCTTTCAGAAATATGAGAGAATGAGATATAAATTTACATTATCCCCAATCTTCCAATGACCTTTCTGCTCTTTGGAACTCCCTGGGAGGGAGTTCTACCAGGAAGCTAGAGAAAGACTGGTATCCCAGGACCATCTGTTCCCTGCTGGCTCTCTACCCCATCACCCCATTCACCTCTGTGGGGTGGTGGGAACCCCCTCACCATGGCTGTGGTTGTGGATGCAGAGGGCTGGTTCTGCCTGATGTGTGAAGATGGCTCTCAGCTGATGACCATGGAATCTGAACTTGGCTCTATTTTTAAGTAACATCAGAGCACATGCTATGATTTGGATATGAGATGTTCCCCAAAAGCTCATGTGTGAGACAATGCAAGAAGGTTCAGAGGTGAAATGATTGGGTTGTGAGAGCCTTAACCCTATCAGTGCATTAATCCCTGATAGGGATTAACTGGTGGTAACTGTAGGCAGGTGGGGTGTGACTGGAGGAGGTGGGTCACTGGAGGTGGGCCTTTGGGGTATATATTTTGTCCCTGGTAAGGAATTCATTCTCTCTGTCTCTCTGTCTCTCTGTCTCTCTGTATCTCTCTCTCTCTGTCTCTCTCTCTCTCTCTCTCTCTCTCTCTCTCTGTGTCTCTCTCTCTCTCTGTCTCTCTCTCTCTCTCTCTCTCTCTCTGCTTCCTGGCGCCATGTTCCCAGTTTCTTTCCTTGACCACACGCTTCCGCCATGATGTTCTGTCTCACCTTAAGCCCCCAGGAATGGAGTTGGCCGTCTATGGACTGAGACCTCTGAAATCATGAGCCCCTAAAGAAACTTTTACTTCTGTACATTGCTCTTGTCAGGTCTTTGCTCACAGCAGTGAACAAACTGACTAAAGTTGCACCAAATCCTTAGATCCTTTCAAAAAAGTAAGCTGGGGGTACTGCTGATTCTCAGGGATACAAAAAATTCAAAGTCACTTTGCTTGACCCAAAGCAGTGTGTGCACAGAGCTATCTGCCCTTTTGTGTGAGCTTTGCAAGAGGGACTTCTGTATTCATTGACTTGATGTGGTGATTCAGAAATTCTTTCCTCCCTCAGAAGATGACTGTTTCTGAGGTTTGAAATAGACTGGCATCTCATTTCACTTGTTCCTTGCCTGCCGCCAGGACCGAGTGGCAGAAATCACTCACATATTCCTCAGGCTACTTGGTTTATGATTCTCCCTTCCCTGGGGAAATCTGGCCCCCAGTCCTTCTTGCCTTCTCCCAAGACCGCCATACATAAGAGGAGACTCCTGGGTTTTGCAGTTGTCTCATTCTTCCAAACCCTGCTGCTGGTCTCACCTTGAACTCACACCAGCATCAGGTAGATTGGTTTTCCCAGCCAATTAGCTATTGTGTTGAGGACACTCTTACTTATAATAGTAATCCTGGAGATGACTCTAGGACACTAAAAGAAAACATCACAGATGAACAACCCTAAATGGCAGAGGCACTATGCTTTACTTTCAAAAAATTTGCTATCCTCAAAAGAATTTTGCAGATTATTTGTTTCACAGCAAATTGGTAGTGAAAACAGGTCTCAAGTTCAGTGGCTAGGTGTGACCAAGGAGTTCACAAAGAACTGGGAGCATGCTGGGGGTTCAGGGCATTGTCGCAGCTCAAAGTCCCACCTCTGGGACTACAAAACAGTCCTGGAACAAACATAATACCACTCAGTTAAAGAGAGGGCAGAGCAACTCTTCCCTAACTGTTCACAAATTCTGTCTCTCTGTTATTTTTTGTTTTCATTATTTTGTTCATGCTTGATATCTGAATGTGCTTTCCACCATGGAACACTCCCATGTATTTAAACTGGCCATGTGAGGTCAATCATAGGAGTATGCAAGTGTGACAATATCTCTCAAGATCCATTTTGTGAAGTTAGTGATACTGAAGAAATGGTTTCATGGTGAGAATTGATCTCCAGGCCACTTTATGCCAGCCTCTGTAGAAAAAGAGTGGAGTTTGCATTTGTGTCAGTAAGCAGTATAAAAACCAGTCAGATTGAAGAGGTTGATTGATGGATGGATGGATGGATGAATGGATGGATGGCAGATGATTAATGATAAATGAATTGATAGGCAGGCCAGTACATAGATTGGTAGATAGGTGAATGGGAGATAGATGTTTGATGATAAATGGATAGGAAGGTAGGTAGATAGATGATTGATGGAGATAATGCATAGATAATTGTTGATAGATAAAACACAGATGATGGATAAGTGATTGACAGATATATGGGTGGAAGGAAGGGTAGATGGATGGAATGATAGATAGATTAGTAGATAAATAGATATACATACAAACACACACACACACACACACACACACACAAACACACATACTCTTTTTAAAAAAAATTAAAAACCCCCTCAAATGAAGTTAAAGATGATTGGCTGCACATGAGAGTTTGGGAACTGCTCTCCAAAGGTTAGGAAGGCTGTTGAACACCAGTTCTTCTCTGTGGAAGTGTCTTATGGCAGAGACTGGCTGGCAAGTATGTAAGAGTCCAGCATTGACCCGGTCACCAGATCCAGCAGACCGTTGATGCGTTCGAGGGATGGCACCGTAATTGACCTACGTGATATTGACCATCTCCCACATATACGCCCACCTGGAATCACTCTCCTTGGCCTACCTGGTGTTTAAAAGTTACCTGGAACACTCAGTGTGGGGAATCTGATGAACCACCAAGCACAGAGTGCTGGGCTTTAGAAATGTCACCAGAAGTGGGACTTGGCCCTGGAACAATGCCCCCAAACTTCCATCCACAGTAAAGTCTCTCCAAGCAAAGAACTTGGAAAAAGGGGTTCCCAGGGATGCCCTATGTATCTGTCTCCTTTACTTTCACCTGCCTAATCCAGGAAGAGTAGAGACTTCATCTTTTAGGATCCTGTAATAAGAATTTCCAGACTTGCTAGATCTATTTCTGAATTAGAGAATTATTGCAAAGGAACTATGGTATAATTTACAAGTTAAAGGATGATTTTATGGAATGTGGAAGCACTTTCCCATGATCCCTGTTTTTTTTTTTTTTTTGCCTGAATTATAACAACAGATTCCTTGGTGTCTTTCTGACCCTCCCTGTACCACCAAGTTACCCCCACATTCATGCAAGAGAAGACAGGCCTGGAACATCTGTTCAAGAGCAAATTCTTCTTCATTGTTTCTTTTGCTGTGAAGAATTTTTTTTTTAATTTGATGCCATCCCACTTACTGGTTTTCAGTTTTATTTCTTAAGACTCAGGAGTCTTATTAAGGAAGTCAGTACCTGTGCCTGTATGTTGGGGAGGTGGACCCCACTGTCTTCTAGAAGTTGCAAAATTTTTTATCTAATTCCTAGATATTTGATCTACTTTGAGAAGACTTTTGTGCAGGTGGAGAGATAGGGATCTAGTTACATTTTTCTTTGTATGGATATTTAAGTTTTTCTAGTGCAATTTATTAAAAAGACTGACTTGTCTCCAATAGGTTTTGGCACCTTTGTCAAGGGCCAGATGACTATATTTATTTGAATTTTTTCATGCCTTCTATCCTATTCCATTCATCTTTGTGTCTTCTTTTCCAAAGCCATGTTTTTGTTATTATGGCTCTGATGTGTAGTTCAAGATCAGGTATTGTGATGCTGTTGGCAATGCTCATATTGCTTAGAATAGTTTTGACTATTCTGGGTCTTTTATTCTTCCACATGAATTTTGGACTGTTTTTCCTAGTTCTGAGAAGGATGTCATTGGTATTTTGATGGACATGGCATTGAATTGGTAGATCACTTTTGGTAGTATGGCCATTTTAACAATATTATTTCTGCCTAAGAACATGGAGGTCATTCCATCTTCTTAGGTCTTCTTCAATTTCTTTCTTCAGCATTCTGTAACTTTCATTAGAGAGGCCTTGCACCCCCTTGGTCAGATTTATTCCTAGGTATGTTTTTGAACCTTTAGTTATGGATTTGTTTTCCCAATTTCTTTTTCATCAAGTTTATTATTAATGTATACAAAAGATGTTGGTTCTTATATGTAGATTTTGTATCCTGCTACTTTGCTGAATTTGCTTATCAGCTCTAGAAGTTTTCTGGTGGAGGTTTTTAAGTCTTTAAACTATAGGTTTATGTTGTCTGCAGAGGTAATATGACTTCTTCTATTCCCGTCTATATCCCTTGAATTTTCTTCTCTTGCCTAATTGCTCTGGCTAAAATTTCAAGTACTATGTTTAAAAGCAATAGTGAAAATGGTATCCTTATCTAGTTCCTGATTATAGTGGAAATGGCTTTCAATTTTCCCCTATTCTATATGATGTTGGTTTTGGGTTTGTCATATATAGCCTTTGTGATGTTGAGGTGTGAAAAGAGAGTCTACAGAATGGGAGAAAACCTCTGGCACTTTTCTAGAATATGTAAAGAACAGGAGATTAATATCTAGAGTGTATAAAGAACTCAAAAATCTTAAAAATAAAAAACAAACACACCAATCAGTAAGTGGGTAAATGATCTAAGTAAACATTTCTCAAAAGAAATGGCCAAGAAATATCTGAAAAAATGTTCAATATCCTTAGCAATCAGGGAAATATAAATAAAAGCTACACTGAGATTTCATCTCACTCTCATTAGAATGGCAACCATCGAGGATACACATACTAATAAATGTTGGCCAGGATGTGGGGAAAAGGGATACTTATACATTATTGGTGGGACTTCAAATTCGTATGACCATGATGGGAATCAGTATGGAGATTTCTCAAAAGACTAGGATTGGAACCACGATATGACCCAGTTATCCCATTTTGGGGATTTATTCAATAGAACTAAAATCAGCACACTATAGTGACATGGTCACTTCAGTGTTTGTAGCAGCACAATTCACAGTAGCCAAATTGTGGACCCAACCTAGGTGTCCATCAATAAATGAATGAAAATGCAGTGTATGTACACAACGGAATTTTGCTCTTCCATAAAGAAGAATTAAATTATGTCATTTGCTAGTAAATGGATGAAACCAGAGAACATCATGCTAAGTGAAATAAGCCAGACTCAGAAAGTCAAGGGTCAAATGTTTTCTCTCAGGTGTGAAAGCTAGAGAGATAAAAGGAATAAAATCAGATTTCATGGAAAGAACAGGGAGAACAACAGAGAAAGAGGATTGAGGGGGAGGTGAGGAGGGCAAGGTGAGGGCTGGGGAATAAAATAGACCAAAGTATTCTATGTGCATCACAAACCCACGTGTGTGTATGAGGCACCATTTTTTAAGAAAGGAAGACCAGTAGTGTAGAGGAATATAATAGGGATAGAGAGGAGGGAAGGCAGGGGGGAGGTATTGAGGAATAAAATTGATCTTGTATGAATATGTCACAACAGACCCTGCTATTATGTACAATTATCCTAGACCAAGAAAAGCACAAAATAATAAACACTTCAAATATCATTGAAAAGAATGAGCTATTCCTTAAAGCACAGCAAAGCAGCCTTTATTCAGGGTCACTGTGGCAGGTGTGGGGGCCAGAGCAAAGGGGCATAGAGATTGGGATCAACTCCAAATACAAAGAAAAGTGGGAATTCATAGCTAAGGTGGTCGGAGGATCAATGGATGGAAGATGACTAAGAGGAGACATCAGAATAAGGATGACTCTGGCTAAACCCACCTAACAGGATTCTTGCTCAGGGCAGGCGGGGATGATCAGACATCACCTGGGGCCCCAGGGGATGATGGACTGATCAGATCCCCATGGTGATCAGATCTCAAGGGTGGGGCTTCTGGCTAAACTGACTTAGCAGGGTTCTTGCTAAATCGGACAAGGCAGAGATAAGCATGCATTTCCAAAGCCAGGTCCAGCAAGAAAAGAGTTCAGAGGGCCTGAGTAGAATTTCATCTAGGACAATGTCACATCCCTGCTGTGTGACCCACACCGTCCTCTAACTGGACTCTCAGAATTTCATTCCATGAAGGACAGCATAGCCTCAGAGCAGAAGCTGAAGGCAGCTCTTTTGATTTCAAGCTGCAGCTGAGAACAAAGGACCCACGCATCCTAGAGAGGGTAGCCTGGAAATAGGAAAGATTTACCCAGGGTCAGGTGTCTCGAAAGTGTCTTGCCAATCTGGCTTCACCCTCCCTGTGTCTGTGAACAGGGTGCATGCAGCAGGGTCTCTTTGAAGATGCTGTGGGGAATTTTTCCTCACTCCTCTCCCTAGCTGATGCCAAATGAGGGAAATTTGAGGAAGTCCCCTGGAAATGCATGGTAATGTGCCTTGCAGTTGGCACAATCCGTGGTTTATGCCCTGGTTTGGGGAAATGTCAGAATTGGAAGTTGCCTAGAGGTTTCTATGAGAGCAGCGTGGAAAGACCAGCAGCTCTGTTCTTTAAGCAGAAGGACACCTCAGGCAAGAGCCCAGGGTGTTGCAGAGTGTAGGGGTCACGCCTGCAGCTGGACTGGGGCTGGGTTGCCGTGTGGTGCTGGATGGTGCTAGGATCATGGAATCTTGGGGATCTACGTAGGGTTATAGGGATCATCTTCTGAGAACCCACAGGAGTTCCCAATAAGAAAAAGTCCCAGAAACTCACAGAGATGGAAAATAGAAAGGTAGTCGCCAGGGACTGTCTGGGGAGGGATTGGGGGACCATTGTTTAATGGGGACAGAGTTTCTGTTTTGCAAGATGGAACATTTCTGGAGATGAATGGTGGTGGCAGCTGACAAAAATGTGAACTGTACACATAAAAATGGTTCAGACGGTCAGTTTATGTTGTGCCTGTTTCCCCACAATAAGAGGAGAGAGGGTCCAAATGAGTAGGGGAATTTGCCACCCAGCTGGTACCAATATCCTGCTAAAATATCACCTGTCAGACAAGGCATCAACCTCTCCACTGTCCCCTTGTCCTGCCCAGCCTTGGAAGAGCTGAGCAATACCAGGAATGCTATAGAGGAGAAAGATCAGACCCCTTCCTCAGGTTCTGAGGGTCTGAGCCACAGTGGTGGGGGGACTCCCTGACTCAGGTAAGAGAGAGGGGGCTCAGGCTTAGATTGGCCTTGATGTTCAATATCCGATCATCAAGCTGGGAGGGCACTGATGCCCAAAGATGGCCCCAGGGGCCAGTCCTGTGAGCACCTGAGACGCCTTCTAGAACTCGAGTAGCACATTCAAGGAAAAATTACACTTGACTACAGGATGTCTTTTCTCTGATTTGGGGTTTTTTTTGAGGGGTGTCTTTTTCGTTTGCATTGTTTTGCTTTGTTTGAGACATGGTCTCACTATATTGCCTAGACTGGTCTTAAGATCTTGGGCTCCAGCTTTCCTCCTGCTCAGCTGCCACCGCACCTGGCTTCTTCTTTTTTGTTTTAAACTTTACAACAAAAGGCAGCCCAGGCAAAGGCAAAGGCAAAGGCAAAGAATAACTGGAAAGAACACGACAGTAGCAATAACAAAGACTGGCAGCACACCAAAGAGCAATATAACAAAACACAGCAACATATCAAGAACTTTAATAAACAGAAGTGGAATAACTTACATGAAAAGGTGAGAAAACGTATTCATCGGTAATTCACAGAGGAGTAAAAGCAAGTGATGGATGAACATATTAAAATAATTCCAACCCTCCTACGGAAGAATAGAAAAGGAAATGAAATTCAGGATATTATATCAGTTTCATGGATCATATTGGAAAAATGTCATATGTATAATATCCAGTGTTGGTAAGGGTATGAAGGACAGAGTGTTCCCTGCTCTTCTACTCTGTTTCTATACATCCACACACTTACCTCCCCCATATGGAGCTGTCCCAAGTGTGCTCATCTATTCTGGAACTAAAACCTTTCCTGCAAAATACTATAGTTTGGATCTGGAATGTTCCCCAAAGGTCTGTATGTTAAAAGACTTGATCTCCAGCCCATGGTGCTATTGGGAAGTGGTGGAGCCTTTAAGAGGTGGGTCCTAGTGAGAGGTCTTTGGGTCACTGGGGCTGTGCCCTTAAAGGAGATTGAGGGACCCAGGTCTCTTCTCTCTTTTTTGCTTCCTGGTCTTTAGGTGAGCATTTTAGCTCCCCCACACACTCCCATCACAATGTTCTGCATCGTCACAGGCCCAAAGCAACAGGGCAAATCAATCATGAACCTCTGAAACTATGAGCCTAAATAAACCTTTCCTCTTTATAAGCTGATTATCTCACGTATTTGTTACAGTAACAGAAAGCTAGCTAACACACATGGCTTAGGTAGAGTGATAGGTATTCCAGCACAAATCTATGATCCGCTGGAAAGGAAATGTCTGAATGAGTTAGCCACACACCTAATATAGAATGCTATTCACGTATTAAATATGTTGAGTTAGATTAACATCCATTGAACTAAAGGGAAGTTCATGCTGCAAGGAAGAGAAAGAAATTCACAGACAGGTGTCTATTGTGATCTCTGTTTTGTAGAACTCAACGAGGACACCCACTTATCATCTATGGGTGGGTGGGAGCATTTCAATCTGAGAGACCAATGATGCTGAAGTGTGTAAGTTACCCACCAGACCCTCGGCACTGTCTCCGAGATGGCATTTTGGGTCAGGGGGAAAAGAAACTGAGAAGCATAAGCATGATCTTAAGTGGTCAATTGTAACATCTATTTAGTTTCTTTCTTCACACACATAAAAATGAAGATTCATAGTAAATACAGTAGAACACATACAAGGGGAAAACATTGGTCTGATTGAAAGATAGGACTGTGGGCCAGGCGCCAAGGCATGTGCCTGTAATTTCAGCAGCTCCGGAGGCTGAGGCAGGAGGACCACCAGTTCAAAGTCAGCCTCAGCAAAAGTGAGGCACTAAGTAACTCAGTGATAGTCTGTCTCTAAATAAAATACAAAATAGGGCTGGGGAGGTGGCTCAGTGGTTGGTTGAGAGCTGAGTTCAATTCTTGGTACCAAAAAAAAAAAAAAGAGAGAGAGAGGATTGTGGGTATCTGAGGCTTCAATTACTTTAAAAATAAACTTTATGGGGGATACGAATGGAAATCATTTTAGATGTAGCAAACAAGGTCTGAAGATAGCACAGAGTTTCTCATAGACCCTCACCACTGAATCTTAGGTTGTCATGGTTCACCTGTCACAACAGAGGAGCTGACCCTGCCACACTGCTGTTAACTGAACTGTGGGTGGCATTTGGTTTTCACCAGGTTTTCTGTTAGGTCTTCATGCTGTTTCAGAATCCAACCATGGAGAGGCCCCCACAGGTAGAGTTATGAGGTCATAAATTGTTGTGATAATGGCTTATTAGGCTGTCATGTTACACTGGCCTTTTAACCCTTAACAGGGTTACAGTGTTATTCTCCATTGTCTTAAGGGCTCCCATTGATATTGCAATAAGATAATTTTTTAAATTTTTATTTTATTTTTACAGACTGCATTTTGATTCGTTGTACACAAATGGGGTACATCTTTTCATTATTATGGTTGTGCACGATGTAGATTCACACCATTCGTGTAATCATACATGTACATGGGGTAATGATGTCTGTCTCATTCCATCATTTTTATACCCCCCTCCTCCCTCTCATTTCCCTCTACATAATCTAAAGTTCCTCCATTCTTCTCTAGCCCCCCACGCCCCCACCCCCATTATGTATCATCATCCAGAGAAAACATTCTATCTTTCCCTGATATCTATCAGGGAAAACATTCAGCCTTTGGTTTTCTGGGATTGTCTTATTTCACTTAGCATGATATTCTCCAATTCCATTCATTTATCTGCAAATGCCATAATATTATTAATCTTTATGATTGAATAATTCTCAGCAAAGGATACAATCAATAATATGAAAAGAGAGCCTACAGAGTGGAAGATAACGTTTTTAATGACTCAAATATTGTTTAGATGGGCTATTTTTGAAAGACACCGTTCTTTTTCGTTATATAGGACAGTAGGTAATTTTGGCATATTATACGTACATGGAGGATCACTTCCCATTCTTGTGGTTGTACATAATGTGCAGTTAATGCTGGTCATATAGTCATAGGTGAACATAGGAAAGTAAGGTCCAGTTCATTCTACTGTCTTTCCTGTTCCCATCTGAGCTCCCTTCTCTTCATTCCCTTTTGTCTAATCAAATGAACTGCTATTCCCCCAGCACCACCTTATTGGGTGTTAAGATCCATATATCACAGAGAACATTCAGCCTTTGATTTATTTGGGACTGACTTATTTCACTTATCATGATAGTCTTCAGTTCCATCCATTTTCTGGCAAATGCCATAATTTAATTTTTCTTTATGGCTGAGTGATATTCCATTGTGCATATACACCACATTTTCTTTATCATTTTGTCTGTTGAATGTCACCTAGATTGGTTTCATAGCTTAGTCATTGTGAATTGAGCTGCTATAAACATTGATGTGACTGTGTCACTATACTAGGTTGATTTAAAATCCCTTGGATACATACTGAGGAGTGAGATAGCAGTGTCGTATGATGGTTCCATTGGTAGCTTCTTGAGGAATCTCCATACTGCTTTCCAGAGTGGTTGCACCAATTTGCAGTCCCACCAGCAATGTATGAGTGCACCTTTTCCCCCATATCCCTGCCAACGTTTATTGTTACTCGATTTTTTGATAATTGCCATTCTGATTGGAGTGAGATGAAATCTCAGTGTAGTTTTAATTTGCATTTCTCTAATTACTAGAGATGTAAAATATTTTTTAATATATTTGCTCATCAATTTTATATAGTTTTATATATTTGTTCATCATGTTTCTATGGTCATATTACCAAAAGTGCTAAACAGATTTAACATAATTTTTAGTAAAACTTCAATGATGTTCTTCATAGAAATAGAAAAAGCATTCACAAAATTCATTTGGAAAAATAAGAGACCCAGAATAGCCAAAGGAATTATTAGCAAGAAAAGTGAAGCAGGAGGCATCACAATACCAGACTTTAAATTATACTACAGAGCTATAGTAACAAAAACAGCATGGTAGTGGCACCAAAACAGACACAAAGACCAATGATAGAGAATGGAAGACAGACCGACCTACATAAATAAATTTATCTCACGTTAGACAAAGGCACCAAAAACATACATTGGGGAAAAGATAGCCTATTCAACTAATGGTGCTGGGAAAACTGAAAATCCATATGTAGCAAAATAAAATTAAAGCCCTATCTCTCACCTTGCACAAAACTCAACTCAAAGTGGATCAAGAACTTAAGCATTAGACCAGAGAGACCCTGTACTGACTAGAAGAAAAAGGAGGCCCAAATCTTCATCATATTGGCTTAGGAACTGACTTCCTCAACAAGACTCCTAAAGCATTAGAAGTAAAATCACAAATCAATAGATGGGGACTGGGGTTGTGACTCAGTGGTAGGGTGCTTTTCTGGCATGTGTGAGGCACTGGGTTCGATTCTCAGCACCATATAAATAAATAAATAAATAAATAAATAAATAAGGGTATTGTGTCCATCTACTACTAAAATAATTTTTAAAAAAAAAGAATCAATGGGATGGTATCAAACTAAAAAGCTTCTTCACAGCAAAGGAAACAATCAAAAGTGTGAAGAGAGAGCCTACGAATGGGAAAAAATCTTTGCCACCTGCACCTCAAATAGAGGATCACAGGATATATAAAGATCTCAAAAAACTTAACACCAAAAACTCCCAAATAACCCAATCAACACATGGGCTAAGGAGCTGAAGAAGAAATGCGCTTGTTGCAGTGTCTTCTTGACGTGCCCATCTTCCTCTCCGTGGGCCCGGGTCCCTCCCTCTCTCCACCGGCACCCTGGGCTCCCTCCACTTGCTGGCTGCATCCGGCTGGCTGCCATGTCCTCGACTCCCACTTCACCCATGTTGATTCCAGATCCAGCCTTGGACCCTTTCCTCTCAAGCTCTGGGCCACACGCCTTTGGAGGTCTGCAGGTTACAGGTCACTGCCCTCAGCTGGCCAGGGTCTTGGCTGTGGAACTCAGGCGGCTGTCGCGCACCCCGTGGCCCCACAGAGGGGCTATTTTTCTCCTGGCCTGGTGGTCCTGGCACAGCATCCTGTGTGTCTGTCTCTCTGCCCTCTGACATCCAGCTCTGCGTCAAGGATTTATGTGTGACAGAGAGAGAAAAAAGAGAAAAAGGAGAGAAGAGTAGGGAAAACGGATTGAGTCTGTCTGTCTTGCTGCCACACACCCTCAGTCACACTGAGAGCTGGAGGGAGCTCATGTCAATGAAATGGTGGGTGATGATGAAAGGAATCTTTCAAGTTGTCTGTGAAAATAATCAATATTCATAACAGCATTATTTTGCAATATCCACAGGTAAGCACAAGTCAAGTGTCCTTTGGTGGTTAAATGGGTAAACAAATGTGGTACGTGTGTACAAGGGAATATTATTCAGCCTTGAAAAGGAAGGGCATTCTAGCAAATGCTCCAACACAGATGACCCTTGTGGATGTTATGCTAAGTGAAAAGGCCAGACACCAAAGGACAAATATGGTGTGGGTCTGTTGCTGGAAATCGAAGGTTCTACTGCTAATTGCTCCACTAAAACTCAGGAGGCAGAGGTTGAAGGAAGTCAGGTTTGCTCAAAATTAGTACTGAGGAAAATAGAGGAGGCATTTTCTTTCTCAAATCTCCATCCTCAGGGAGCTCAGAGCAGGAGAAGCTTTTTTTGTTTGGTTTTGGTGCCAGGGATTGAACTCAGAGATTCTCAACCACTGAGCCACATCCCCAGCCCTTTTTATCTTACTTTATTTAGAGACAGGGTTTCGCTGAGTTGCTTAGGCCCTTGCTAAGTTGCTAAGACTGGCTTTGCACTTGGAATTCTCCTGCCTCAGTGTCCTGAGCTGCTGGGGTTACCAGTGTGTGCCACCACGCCCTGAAGAGGTGAGAGGATACGGTAGGACATAAGGCAGGTGATACCAGATGAGGACTTGCCTAGGCTATGACAGAAGATGTCAGTCTGTTTTTGTGCACTGCTGGGCCAGGGGTGGCTTCTCAGTTTCCATTGCCAGCATCAGGAAAGTCCAGATGCATAAAAGCCCTCATCAGGAAGTTGGGAAGCAACTGACAATGTCAAAGGGGCTGTTCCAGCTCCACTCCGTGGGTTACTTAGAACAATCAAACTCTGGAGTAGTGGGTGCCAGCACTGGGGATGAGGGAAAGAGGGCGCTATTATTTTATGTGTGCAGAGTTTTAGTTTTGCAAGATGAGGGAGCTGTGGATGGCAGGTCGTTATGGTTATACTACAGTGCGAAAGTACTCAGTGCCACCGACCTGCATGCTGAAAAATAGTTAAGAACGGATATTCATGTATGTGTTGATCGATTGCATTTCTTCTTCTGTGAAGTGTTGTTCAGTTCCTTAGCCCATTTATTGATTGGGATATTTGTTTTTTTTTTTTGAGTTTTTTTGGAGTTAAGTTTTTGAACTCTTCAGATAGCCTAGAGATTAATGCTCTATCTGAGGTGCATGTGGTAAAGATTTTCTCCCCGTCTGTAGGCTCTCTCTTCACATTATTGTTTCTCTTGGTTCTTGACCTAACTTCTTGTGCTTTAGGGGTCTCATTAAGAAAGTCAGATCCTAGGCCAACATGGTGAAGGTTTGGACCTACTTTTTCTTCTATTAAGTGCAGGGTCTCTGTTCTGGTGACTAAGTCTCTGATTCACTTTGAGTTGAGTTTCACACAGGGTGAGAGATGAAAGTTTAATTTATTTTGTAACATGTGACTTTCCATTTTTTCAGTACCATTTGTTGAATAGGCTATCTTATAAGGGGATGCTAATTCTCAATGGGGGGGGGGTGGCACTAGGGAAGAATAATTACTCTAGATTAAGTAGAGGAGAGTGAAGGGAGGGGAAGGGGTATGGGGGTAGGAAGGACAGTAGAGCGAAACAGACTTCACTACCTCATGTACATATGACTGCATGACCGACGTGATCCTACGGTATGTACAGTCAGAAAACTGAGAAATTATACTGCATTTATGCATTTTGAAAAATCATGCATAAATGTATTCCATTGTCATGTATAACAAATTAGAATAAATTTTTAAAATGCAATCATAAAAAAAATTTCGATGCCATGTGTATTTTATATAATTGAGAAAAATAAAATGTCTGTGGAAACGATATTTCAAAACTGGTTTACAGGGTGACTCAGTACCCTGCCCCTATCCTCCTTTGTGACTGAAAACTGAGAATTAATCATTTAACAGCCCTCAGGGGTGGATCCCCAGGTGGCTGGGGACACAAAAGAGAGCAATGATGAGTTTCCATTGGTTCTGGGACAACGCGGAGGAAGTGGCCTTAATGACAGCAGACAATGGGATAGAAACTCATGGAAAAGGTAAACTGGGGCGCCAGAGTCTGGGGAACACAACCACAGGAGAACCAGGCTTCCCTTGTGTGTGGTCCCCAGAGACCAGGACCTCCCTCTGCCTCTGCAGGATGACAGGCCATTCAGCACCGGAACCGTCATCCTGCCGCCCTGGCGTGACTTACCCAGAGCCTGCAGCCTCCCGGGGACCCCTGCACATCAATTCATCAGCCCTGCAACACAAATGAAATTCGGGTTGATTGACAGCTGGTGATATTGTAAGAGGTGCCACTAAATATGTTTCCCTCGCCACCGCCAACAGCCTCGCTCTATTAAAAGTAGAAAGGTTAAAAATCGATTAAGGAAGCAGTGGGGTATCTTGTGGGCCACGGATGAACCCCGGACTACAGTGCGTTCATAACGTAGTCTGACGTGGGTGTTGAGGGTTAAGAGCTTCCTGTCAGAGCCTCATGATCATTTGATCTGTTAAGGGGAGTATTTCAATGGGAATAGGGAAGTTACCAAGAAGGCTTCCTGAATAGTCTAAGATCATAAATACACAATGATCTATTGCTGTCTAACGAACTTCAGGTGCTTAAAGCATCAAAGTCTTATTATCTCACAGTCACTGGGGTTGAGAATCCAGGTTCTGCTCAGCTGGGTGGCCCTGGCTGGGCCTCGGAGCTGGCCTCTGGGTGCTGGCAGATTTGTCTTCTTTCCAGGTTACTCATGTGGCTACAGGCAGGGCGAGGGGTGAGGACTGGGGTTGGTGGGTGCCGAGAGTCCCTTGCCAAGGACCTCTCCACAGGAAGCTTATCGGATAGCAACTGGCTCCCTGGGGTGTGAGCTAGAGAAGGTGAGCACAGCAGAATCTAGTCTTCGCGAGCTCCCCATAAAACGGCCATTCCATCCTTGTTGAACTGTTCTCTGTTAGAAGCACGTCACTAGGTCCTGCTTCACGTGTGTGGACAGCAGGAGGTGCTCTGGGCCTTGTTAGAAGCTGCCTGTCACAGTCAGGATGAAGAAGGGGGAGTCAGAGCCAGTGGAACATGTCCTGGACTTGCCTCCCTCTTTCTGATAAGGATCCTCCCTGTGAATGTGGGGTCTCCTGTTCGGTGGGTGGAGTGAGGCAATAGGCAGGGGCAGATCAAGGCGACTGGAGCAAAGTCCTTTCTTCTGGGAGCAGAGACCAGATGCAGGTCTCCTCTGCCCTCAAGAGCAGCTACCCTGGTTTATAAGGGTGGCCTGGGAGCATGTCAGGGGAGAAGCATGAGGAGACTAGTGGAGGAGAGACGATGTTATAGGTCAAGAGTCTTCCAGAGTCTCATGGTTGAAAGCCTGTTCCTCTGTGGTGCTCTCTGGAGGTGGTGGTGGAACCTTTAAGAGGCAGGATCTTGTGGGAGAAGGTTAGGTCATTGGGGGATGTGCTCTCAAAGGGGATTGTGGGAACCTAGCTCCTTCTTCTTTCTCCTCTTCATTTCCTACCCTTGAGGTGATTGGATTTGCTCTGCCACTTCACGACCTGCCATGATGTGTTGCCTCACCACTGGCCCCAAAGCACTGGGGCCAACTGAACATGGACTGAAGCCTCCAAAACATGGAGCCCAAATAACCCCCTTTCTCTTTATAAATGGATTGTCTCGAGCATTTGTTACAGTGGCAGAAAGCTGACTGACAGTGGTGCACAGTCCCCCTCCTCAGGGCGGGGAAGGAGTCAAGCCCACACTCCCATGTTCCATGGCCAGGTTGGCAGAGCCAGAGGACCCTGGCTGCTGCGCATGATACTCCAGGAAGAGGCAGCTGTTGCTCAGTGCTCCCCGTGTGCCAGGCAGGGTGGCAATGGCTTTGCACACACCACCTTGCTGAACCCTCTTAAGACTTCGATGCAGGGACACTGTTGACTCCTGGTGTAAATGGAGAAAAATTGGGGTTGCAGGATTGAGCTATGTACCAGATCACCCAGGGTCGGTGGGTTGTCAAATGCAGATTTCCACACTCATTTGTTTCTCTGTGAAATTTAAGAGTTCTCATAAAAGGCAATAATATCAGCGATTTCTGAGATAAATGCCACTTAAATTTCTTCAGGTTTATCCTATTTGGGGTTTGATGGGCTTCTTGAATCTGTAGGCTTATGGAATTTGGGGGTCAGATTTGGGTAGTTTTCAGCCATTGTTCCTTTGCATAACCCCCTTCTCCTCCCAATACTGCAATGGTTCAAATGTTAGATCTTTCATTATAGTACCGCAGGTCCCTGAAACTTGGGTCATTTTTTCCTTTTCTTTCTCTCTGCTGCTCAGATTGGCTCTTTTTTTTTTTTTTTTTTTTTTTTTTTGCTCTTTGTTCCATCCAGGTCTCTGAATTTTTTTCCCTTTTGTTCTGCAGTTAAATGGTACTTATTTATTGTACTTAATCCCCAAAATCTGAACCCTGAAATGCTCTGAAATCTCCATTTTGATCATTTTGCTCTCCAACATGATCCCACGAGTGGGAAACTCCACACCTGACCTCATGTCACAGGAAGTCCTCAAAATGCAGCTGTGCTAAAAACCTTGTATTAAGTTACCTGTAATCTAGGTTTATAAAATGCATAGGAAACCTAAATGACCTTCATACTCACTCTTGGGTCCCATTCACAAATTATCTCATCATAAATCTGAAAAATCTAAGATCTGGAACATTTCTGGTTCCAAGTACTTCAGATAAGAGGTACTCCACATGTTTTCTGTTTTTCCAGTTGTAAAATCTCCCTTTGCTTCCTCTTTACATCTTCTATGTCTTTGCTGAGACTTTCAAGTTCCTCATGTGTTAAGCATGTTTATCATTGCTCATTGAGACATTGTGGTCATTTGTGACTTGTTTTATGAGTTTGTATTTTTATTCCTGTTTTAAAGGTTTTTTTCTTTTCAGCACTTCTAAAGGCATCTCTGTCAACTTGCCTTGAGATCATCGATTGCCTTTTTTCATTTGGTTTGAAGTCTTTCTGAGTATTTTCTGAAGTCTTTCTGAAGTATCTTTCTGAGGAATAATTTTTCAATTGAAACTTTGGCATTTGGGGTTCACAGTAGGAGAATTTGAATCTTATTTAAACTTTCTGTTTTAATGGGCCCTAAATACCACTCTGGAAGCAGTAAAGGAAAGGAAAGTGGAGAATTTGGGGTACCTCTTTCCTGCCTACTGTGGATAGAAATCCAGACTTCTGCTTGGTTTTGCTGCCATGGGTTGGGTTGGACCACCATTGTCCAGTAGTGATTGACTAAGAGTAGAGTATTTATTGTCTAAAAGTTTCTGACTTGCTATGCTGTGTCTCTCTTTGTCCTTTGGCTAGAGAGAGCTGGCTGTTTGGTGACACTTTTGCCTGCACTTAAGCTCCAAGTTAGAGTAATGTTAAGCAAAAATAAAATCCAGGAAGGTCCGCCATATTGAGCTTTGGATACCAAGGTCCAGGGCTGGCCTGTCTCTTCTCCCTTTCTGAATCAGTTTGTTTTGTATTAACCTAATGAGTAGGATTTGTAGTCGTGTTCAGTGGGAGGAATAGAGAAATGTTTATCTACTCCATCTTCCCAGAAGTAAAAGTCAAATAAGCTCATTTTGCAATCAAACAAAAACCAGACAATGCTGGAACGCAGTTGCTTAAAGGAGGAGGGAGCAGCAAGAAGCAGAAGGACTGAAGGATGACCTCCCTTCTCCAACCCAGCAATCCATTACCATGAGGATACTTGTTTCAGTGGCTGGACATCATGTCAGGAGCAATGAAAAGACTAAGGAAACCCGAGGACTGGGAGTAACATATGATCAGTGGATCCAACAACAAAAAAATCAACTGTGTTGGAGGAGAGATTATAATCCTTAAGGAAGCTTGATCTGTTTAAGGTGGTGTTCCCAGATGACAGTGAGTTTTTTCCAGCTTCTATTTCTTCTGCTACCCCAAGGAGAGTTTTATTATTTCCTTTATCTGGACAATGTGTTCTAGGAATTTTAGATTTATTTGCTTCATTTAATCAATAATAAGCTGTTTATGTAAGACAGAATAAAACAACTATTTTATGAATCAAATAAAAGCTGGATATTCTGTGCTTAAATAATCATCAACATGTGCTTTAATGAATGCAATGTGGTGTCATGAAAAGATTGGCCCTTGCGGGAAGTGGGGATGTCAGCTCCCATCTTGAAGGACCTCCATGAGACGCACCATTCCACAGGAATCTCTTTTCTCACAGTCCTGGAGGCTGGAAGTCTGAGACAAGGTGTCAAGTCTGCTGATGTCTCCTGAGGCCTCTCTCCTTGGCCTGCAGGTGCCATCTCCTCCCTGGGTCCTCTGTGCATGCCTGTGTCTTAATCTCTTCTTGTAAGGACAACAGTCAGTTTGGATTAGGGCCCCGTCTAAGGACTTCATTTTACCTTAATCACCTCTGTAAAAACTCTGTCTCCAAACACTGTCATGTTCCCAGTCACGGAAAGTTAGAATGTCAACCTATGAATCTGGGGAGACACGATTCATGTTCACCAGAGAGCTGACCCATTTATGGCCACCCTGGTGTCTGGGGTCCCCTCCTTACTCACCCTGGGCATCAGCAGCCTGGCCTGTTCCACTGTCTTTAATTCCACTATCTTTCTTACAGTTTAGACCTTCAGTTTTTGCAAGGCCCAATCTTTGCCAGAGGAGAAAGGACTTATGTTGTGATTTTAGTGTTATTTGTTGTTGGTGTTGTTGTTTTAGATTCATGCACGGTCGCCACCTTGGGCAGGATCTTTCTATAGCTGCAAATGCAGCACGTGGCTTCTCTCCCTAAGCCGGGATGTGGCCCCATGTCAGCAGGCCGTGCCCAGCCTGCCCACCTGCTCCTGTGCCTCCTGGAGCCAGATGCTGCATGCACTTTCCACCACTACAGCCCTACAGAGAAGGGCCTGCTCTGCTCATGAGCCACCTTCCACCTCTCACTATGTGCTTTTGATTCAAAAAGCACAATATCTTCCTACCTCACATAACATTTTATTTTTCCTTATCAGGCTGAACTGCATGTACTTCTAGCTGTCAAGTTCACATGGGGCCTGGTCTTGGCCACCACCGAACAGGCAGCCATCCTGCATGCCTCTGATTCTTGGATGTTTCTGAGATGGCCTTTCTTCTGATAAATTTAGACATTTTCCTCTTTTGCTACACTATGAGTGTCACGAAGTGACATCCATGTCTTCATTTGATTTTTCATCCCCAGGTGCTTCGGGGTAAAGTTCTGGCACAGGATATGTCTCAATACGGAAAGCAGTAAGGAGACGATCCTGCTAAGTGAAATAAACCAAACCCAAAAAACCGAAGGTCGAACGTTTTCTCTGATATGCAGATGCTAATTCACAGTAAGGGGGGTGAATAGGGAAGAATAGAGGTATTTTACATTAGGTAGAGGGGAGTGAAGGGAGGAGAAGGGGTCTGGGGGTTGGAAGGATAGTCGAATGAAACAGACATTATTATCTCATGTACACGTGTGACTGCATGACCGATGTGATCCTGCAATATGTCAATCAGAAAAATGAGAGATTACACTCCATTGATGTATGATCTATTGAAATGTATAAATGCATTCTACTGTATGTACAACTAATTAGAACAAATCAAATTTTAAAAAATAAGTAAATAACTTTAAAAAAAAAAAAAAAGATGTCCATCTTTAGCATGGCCTGGACTTTCTGCCTCCAGGAAATGGTCTTGGGAAAAACCATGTTGAATTGTCCCGGAGGCCTTCTTCCTCCACACCCGGGGGAGTGGTGTCCACTAGGGAAGTCGCTCGCCTTTGGAGACAGGTCTGCATAGTGACTGGGCAGGCCAGGGTCAGTGCATGACCACATGCACCTTTGGTGTGGTCAGGGGAAGGCAGGAGCGTCAGCAGTCGGGTCTGGCCGCCCTGGTGTGGCCAGCCCTCTGCAGAGCTTGGGCATGCCACACTGTCCTTCACGCTTGTTCAGCGCTTGCAATTTTGAAGTTGAAGGTTATATTTCCACACACCCGGCACCCCCTTTTCTTCAGTGCCCTATTTTCTTCCATCCTTATGATAGTTCTTGTTTTCCCTTCTTTCCTACCAAACCTACCCTCCCTCTGTCTTACTCCACCCTCCAGATTTCTCCCAGAGCATGCAAATACCTTTCTAGCGACATAGGAGTGTCTGAATTCCAATCCTTCAAGGTCCTACCCTCAAGAAGACTCAGGACCCCAGAGCTCATACAGAGAGTCACTGATGGGGCAGACTCCAGCACAGGAGTGTGCTAAGTGTTCTATATGGTTCCCTAATCCTCAAAATGTCCCTGGGTGTTTTGCAATGGGCACTGTGACTGACCTTATCTTACAGGTGGAGAACCTGAGTCACCCTCAGGTTGAAACTCATGTTGCCACAAGTTTCTGGAACAATGTTGCCTCATTTCAAAAGGACCCATATGAGCCATGGTCCCTGTCTCAGTCTGTTTTCTGTTGCTATAACTAAATGACACAGGCAGTAATTTATAAAGAAAAAAGGTCTATTTACCTGGCTCATGAATCTGAAGGCTGGAAAATTCAAGACTGGGCAGCCACATCTGGTGAGGAGGTCCTTGTTTCTTGTGGGGACTCTGCAGAATTGCAGAGTGGCATAGGGCATCATATGGCCAGGCATGCTAGCTCAGGTCTCCCATCCTCTTCTTATAAAGTCGGTCCCACTGGATCAGGAACACCCTACGGCCTCACTTAGCCTAAATTATCCCCCCACCAAGTTCCCACCCCACACACCATAGGCAGATAAAATTTCCACCCTCTTCTACCTCATACTGACGATTCAACTTCAGTGTGAGTTTGGAGAGACATTCAAACACAGCAGCCCCATTTGCCCACATTAAAAATCCTGCTTTGCCAGGGATGCCCCTGGAGTAACCAAGGGATTCACTTCGCTCTTCTCCCCCTCTCTATCCTGAGAAATGAAAACTCAGTAGGAATTCTGTGGCCTTGGACATGTCTTCCAGGGGCAGGGGTGACCCACCAGACATGGAGCATAGATCACGAGGGAGGAACACACATCAGAACTCATGGGAGACAGAGCTGGGGGAGGCAGGACAGACCCTGTCACAGTGGCCAGTCTGGGGTTGGCAGCTGTGAGTCGTAGGCCTGGGAGGTCACTGCTGGCAGACGTTGGTGGATAGCTGTGAAGGGAGATAGTGGACCTCTGGGGACTGTATGAAGAGACACAACAGGCCCAGGCAGGCTTCAGACCTAGAGGACGGCCATAGGTCGGCTGGACTCTCATCCACTTACCCAAGGAGATCAATCAGTGCTAGTAATTCACTCCGAGGCTCAGACTCGTCCCAACCACTGGGTCCCCCACCGTGTCTCAGTCACACTGACCTCTTGCTCTGAAATACATCAGGGCTCTCTACCTCCATAGATCCCTGAGCACCTTAGAGCTGGGATTCCCCAAAACTGCCTTCCCAGGCCTTTTCCTGAGCACCTCCAATTTCACTTTGATGTTCAGCTCCCCTGACAGATCTTCAGAACTGCCCCCATGATTCCTCCCCACTCCGTTCTTAGTTACCTGCCCTCTCCCCACGCAGGGATTCTGTGTCTGTCTATGAGGCACCTTCCCGACATGCACCGATCCTCTGTCCAGTCCCTTACTGTGTGATGCTGGTCATGTGAAGAAAAGACAGAGGACCAGCAGGGACCAGGAACCTGGCTGGCCTGCAGCCTGAGCCACCGTGGAGGAGGGACAGACAGCACTGAGAAGTCAAGGAGGAAAGTGGTAGGAAAGTGGGGTTTTAGTCACAGGACGGATGGTTGAAGCGAGACGGCTGAGGCCCCATCCTCACCTTCAGTGCTTACAAATTTATGAGCTTTACTAAATATTTATTTCCTTCCCCACAGATGCAGTCACCCCACCTATGAGATGCTCCCTGTCACTCACACTGAGGCTCCTGGGATGGGGCGGCACGCATTCTCTGTTCCACTTTTGTTCTCATGATTAACATTAACTCCTGGGATCTAGAGAGTCCATTGTGATTGGCTCCCACCCTTCCTGCTGGGTTCCATGGACTCCAGGACGCAAAGAGAAAAATGGACGCCCACAGCTGTCCTCGTCCTATCCCGGGCCCTCAGAGGCAGAGTGGTCATATTTAGCAAACACATATACAGAATTCCCAGTTTAATTTGAATTTCAGATAGAGGGGCAACGTGCCTTGGTAGAGGAAGTTCCATGTGAAACCCAAATTTCCACCGGGTGGCCTGTGCTTGATCAGGGGACCCTCCCAGAGGTACTGGCCTGCTTTCTCCAGTCTTACAAGGGCCAGTCACACCACAAAAGGTGAGCATTAACTCAATGTGCTGAATGTGTCCCAGGTGGTCAGTCAGTGGGACCCTTGTCCTGACTCCCTTTCTCGGCCCTTTTCTTTGCAGAGACAGTATCTCCTGTGAACCCCTTGAGCACGAGAGTTTCACTCTTCATCTCAGTCCCCTCCTCCTTCCAGACTAGAGCCTTGGGCCTCCACGTCTCATGCAAAGGGATTTATTGGTGTTTTGTTTTACAGCAGGTCAGGAGATCTGCAGATGAATGTCGCCCTGCTCGGCTGTGGCCATCTTGCCTCCCTTCGGTCCTCACCTCTCCTCTACCCCTGTGAGAGTCAGGGTTATTAGCTAAACACACATGCACAGACACTCACATGCATGGCACCCAGATACACACACGTGCACGTACACTTACACACGCTAGCCACCCTGTTTAACTGTGAGCTCAGAAATTACTGGAAGCCCGGAAGGCAAGTCACAGAGTTAGAGCTGCAGCCAGCCCTGGGCCGGACACTCAGCAACAGGAGTGACTGCCAGTATGGATGCGGATGTCACTGTGACTCAGTCTGGTGCCTAGGATGCAGTCTTCCTGGGTGACATTGACCACGTGCCAGGCCGGGTAGGGTAGCAAGGGTTTCCTCAAATGGGGGGATTCTAATACCATGGGTGAGGGGAATCAGGGGGGAGAAATGCTAACTTAAAGTACCAGGATCCTCCTAGGGGATTTGATTCCCTAGATGCAGACAGAGCCTGACATTCTATTTTGATTATTCTGATTATTTCCCTTATTAAGTGACAGTGGTTTTTGTTTTTGTTGATTTTTGTTCTTTTTTTTTTTTAATCTGAGATTTGGGAACCACTGCTCCCTGCTGTTCCTGACAGCAGCAGGAACCAGCCCTTATTCTGGACTCTATTCTACAAGTCCTGGGGAGGGAGGTGGGGTGAGCGGGGCTCAGGCTGATGCTGCTCAAGGGGAAGGGATCCAGTCTCAGTAGCCACCCTAGGATTCCAGTGGCTGCTGTCAGGGAATCGAGTTTTGGGCACCTGGCAGTCAAGTGACACAGGACTGACCAGGGTCAACAGAGAGCTCATCTTGACCTTTGCCTCCTCCTGCATCTCCCTCTAAAACATGAAGACAGCAAGTGGAATGAAAGACAGAAAACAGCTACAACGTCTCTCTCATCAGCCACCCCCTCTTGTTTCTGTGGAGGAGGTGCTGGCCTGAATCCCTGACAGGGCTAGCAAGTGGCTCTGCGCAAGGGGACACAGTTGTTCCCATGATCTGGGCCAGGCCCAGGGAATGTAGCCTATTGTAGATTCAACTGCATCTCCTGACCCCAAGAGACGCCTCCTAACCCCAAGCCTGTGAAGGTGACCTTGTTTGGAAGTAGAGTCTTTGCAGATGTAATCAAGTTAAAACGAGGTCAGGCTGGATTACTGGGGGTCCTAGATCTGCTGGTTGGTGTCTTTGTAAAGAGAGATGTGAAGGCTCAAGACACACAGAGGAGAAGGCCATGTGAAGATGAGGTACAGATGAAATGACATTGCCACGAGGAACACCAATGGCCACCGAAGCTGGAACAGGCCAGGGAAGATTCTCCCCTGGAGTCCTCACCACGAGGAACACCAATGGCCACCGAAGCTGGAACAGGCCAGGGAAGATTCTCCCCTGGAGTCCTCAGAGGGGGTGTAGCCCTGCTGACATCTGGTTCCAGGCCTCTGGTGTCCAGAATGTGAGAAAATGTACTTCTGCTGTTTTAAGCCACCCAGTGTGTGATTCCTTGTTTCGGTCGTCACAGGCAACAAACAAATTGCCTTCAGGAACCAAGTCATAATAATCAACCCCTAAATGAGGTCCTTTATCCAGGTGACCCAGAAAGCGCAGGGCTAAAATTGGCATATCTGATAGTGGGCTCTGGGAACTAAGCTCCTTTTTAGACACAGTAAACGAGGCAGCATCTGATGCTCAGGCCAGGCGGGAGACGGCGGGTGTCATTTGGGTCCTATGTCAGAAGAGATCCCTGGGTTCAGGAAAACATGGAGTCTCGGTGGCGCTAGAGGACTCCTAGGTCACTGTATGGAGGGAAGTGTCATTGGGCTGTGCTGCCTGCCAGGGATGCACTGGGGTGGGAAGGACAGGGGCTCTGGGCAGCTTTGGGAATGAGAGCATTGCAAAATCAGGGGCTAGGCAGAGTTTGAGGCCAACCATCTTGACGAGCTGTTGGCAGCCTGATATTTAAAAATCAGTACCCAGAGAGAGACTTCCATTTTCTATTCTGAAGTACATGCACTGATTAATCTCCAAAAGGGCCCTGAATTCATCCTGACTTATAAAACGATATGTTTTCTTTGGCTCACTTTGGTTTAGTGCTTGGTATTTTGAGTTGGCAGACACTGCTGTCTCTGGCTTCCTGGTGGAGAACATGGATCACGAGATTCCTTTGGATGCTTTCTCCTGTCTGTTTTGCTGAGGCTGATGCCTGAGCAAGGCTCATGCATGAGGCACAGTGTAAAGGACCTTCCTTTCTGCCCAGGCAAAAGGCCCTTCACGCTGTCCGTCAGACAGGAGCAAGGCGACTACCTGTCTTGACCAGTGAGCTGCACAGCTTAGCTGCCAGAGAGCCAGGGGAGGAGATTTTCTGTTCATGAAGGGTGGCAGCTCCCCAGTCTTCTCTGGGCACAGATCCACACCGAAAAAACTCACAGTAGTGCCTGCTGTGGGTGGAGCTGGACTGTTTACCAGCTCCACCAACTTGAACCTCGTGTGAGTTAGTTCACATCTAATCTGGGAGGGTTAAAGCCAGCAGAAGTAAATAAATGGATGCTCCATTCCTGCCCCTAAACAGCACGGCTACCTCCACCTGTGCAAAGCTCACTGCGTCTCAGCTCCACTTACCCAACTCCTCTCCAAAATATCATAGCCCGAATTCACGAAAACTCTTGATTCAGGACCTTCAGTAAAGTTTAAAAAAAAAAAAGAAAGAAAGAAAGAAACATAATCCCCATCTTCATAGAGATTATCTGTTCTCTTCTATATTCCATCCTGGTAAAAATGGTAAGTTCTATTTATAAATGTGGGACTGAAGCAAGTTGCTGGCTAATTCAGGAGGAGCTTTGAAGAGCATTTAAACAGTAGGTAAAGATTTTGAGGTCAAAAGAAAAACAAAACAAAACAAAACAAAAACACAACGGTCCCTGAAAACATCATCTTTCTGTTTGCCTTTACAGTAAATGTGTGTTTGTGATCACAAGTAAGTTGTACTTCAATTTTTGGTCTAAATTTCTTCACAACTAAATTGCAAAAAAGAATAAAAATAGAACACAGCTATTGGAAGACAAATGAGGTGAATCTAGAGAACTGATGCTTTCAATTATTTAGCTACTTTGTTTCCTTTTTTAAAAAAATTTGTTCTTTTTAGTTGTATATGACAGTCGAATGTATTTTGGCAGATTGTACCTACATAGAGTATAACTTATTCTATTTAGGATTCCACTCTTGTGGTTGTACATGATCAGTGTTACCCTGGTCATGTATTCAAATACAAGGCTGGGAAGGTTAAATTCCATTAATTTTATTGTCTTTTTATTTTATTCCCCTCCCCATTCCCTTCCTTTTGTTCCCCTTTGTCTAATCTAGTGAATTTCTATTATCCCCCTCCCTAACCTCCCTTGCTTTGGGTTAGCATTCACAAATCAGGGAGAACATTTGGTCTTTGGTTCTTTGGGATCGGCTTATTTTGCTTAACATGATATTCTCCAATTCCATCCATTTATGGACAAATGCCATAATTTCATTCTTCTTTATGGCAGAGTAATATTCCATTGTGTATATATATCACATTTTCTTTATCCATCCATTCATTGAAGGACACCTAGGTTGTTTCCATAGCTTGGCTATTGTGAGTTGAGTTGCTATAAACATCATTACTGAAGTATGCTTTTTAAGTCCTTTAGGTATAAACCAAGGAGAGGGATAACTGGGTCAAATGGTGGTTACATTCCTAGTTTTCCCAGAAATATCCATACTGCTTTCCAGAGTAGTTGTACCAATTTGCAGTTCCACCAACAACGTGTGAGAGTACCTTTCTCCCCACATCCTGGCCAATATTTATTGTTACTATTTTCTTGACAATTGCCCTACTGATTGGAGTGAGATGGAACTCAGTGTAGTTTTAATTTGCATTTCTCTAATTGCTAGAGATGTTGAACACTTTTTCATATATTTTTTGACCATTTGTATTTCTTCTTCTGTGAAGTGTCTGTTCAGTTCCTTTGCCCATTTATTGATTGGGTTATTTATTTTTCTGGTGTTAAGATTTTTGAGTTCTTCGAATTTTAAGCAACTTTTTCTTACCTAAAAGAATATGTTTGTTCTCAAATCTCAAAAGTATTCCTCCTTTCTTACTATGGTGAAAGACTTGCATCATCTTTTATGGTACATATTATTCAGAATTCCGTGGGCAAACAGGAGCTTGGGGACGTGAACAAAGAGCCAGCCAGGAGCTCAGTTTGCGTGCCAGCTCACCAACCTCTGTGCCCTGCCTAGACTCCTGCCAGGCTCAATGTCAGAGCTGTCCCAGTCACAGGGGTGGAAAATCACTGAGCCCCTTTAAACGGTAAAAACCTCTCCGGGATCCAATGTTGCCAAGTTCAATGACCCTCCTAGACAACATTCTTAGATGTCCTTATTGTTTTTGATTTTCACTGTCTAGGTCCTCATCCATTCATGAGTTCAGTTATTTCCTATTTAATATTTGTTCCCATTCTGTTTGCCGGCCGGTGTATCATATGCACTCTGACCCCACCGATTTCTTTAAAGCAGTGCGACGCGGTCCTTCAGCCTGCTGTTCTGGTATGATTGGAGCTGTCCAGGACCACTTCTTAGGAGGCCCCCGCCCTCTGCTTTCCTCACAGGGACCTCACAGGAGTCTGTCACTGCATTCAGTTGGAAGCATCAGTTTTAAGGCAGAAGGCTCACTGTGGCTGGCAGGTGGTGCCTGGAGCCAGACAGTCCACGTCCCTTTCAGGGATTAGCAATAGCGTGAAGGCCTTCAGCCTCACTTTCCCGCACCAGACTTCTTTCCTGCCTCCCATGAGGGCATCCTTTCTTCACCAGCTCCTGGAAGTTTCTGGAACCTGTTTCTTCTCCATCCACCACTCTGCCTCATCTTTCCCAAAGACACGACTTGCATGCTTTTATGTGACTTGGAATATTCTTCCCATAAAGCAAATGCTCTGCCTTCAAGGCCAAAGCATTGTCTTCTCTAAAACTTCCTGCATTAACCATATTCTCTTTTTTTACTGGTTTATTTATTTATTTTTTTTGAAGGGAGGTACTGGGGATTTAACTCAGGGGCCCTGAACTACTGAGTCACATCCCCATTCCTATTTTATATTTAATTTAGAGACAGGATCTCACTGAGTTGCTTAGCGCCTCGCTGTTGCTGAGGCTGGCTTTGAACTCACGGCCTCCTGCCTCAGCCTCTGGAGCTGCTGGGATTATAGGCGTTCGCCACTGTCCACCCAGCTTTTTTTTTTCTTTTCAGTATTCTTGATGCTGGGACTTCTGGGGTCCTGCTGACCAAGGAGGAACAGAGCCTTCCAGGATGAGCTTATTCCCAGAGGCAGCAAACAATTTTCCCAGGAGTGGCACTAATTAACCAAACGGGAGCCCACCTCCCAAAACTGGCTCGAACACTCCAGTCAATATTCCTCTCTCCTGGGCCAGACATGTCTACACCCAGAGTCCACAGAAGCCACTCAAACTGGCCAATCCCAAGTCTGTTTAGCCTGCTCACTTCCGCCTTGCCCATACATTTCCATGAAAACCATTGCAGAGCCTCTCCCCGACATATTTCCTTGCTCTTTCTATCTCTTGGGGCCCCTGGTGCTTCCCCATGTGGCCCTGCAAGTGTGGCATGGTCCCCTCTCTTGGAATATGTCAGAAATAAGCTAATTATTCACTGGCAGTTGTATCTGGATATCTTGGCCTCGCCAAACCTAAATCATAATAGAACCTGCATTTTAAAACACCGTTCGAGCTAGTGGTAGCCATGTGGAAACTACGGGATTTCCCTTTACCAGGCATTGTGTGACCCTGCACCCTACAGAGTTGAGGTAGCCCATCTGAACCTTGGCTGAGAACACTGGCAAAGAACTGTGAGGAAGACCAGACAGTCGGCCGGCAGTGACCACCAAGGGCTAAATAAGAGGACAGATGGAGGGGACAATTGTCCAGTGACCAGAAGTAAGTACAGGGCAGTCCAAGATCAGCTTGTTGTTAGATAGAAGCCAACAATAAGAAGATGGGAAAAACTATTAAATTATACTAAAGACTGAATGAGCGAGCTTTCCTAGAAAAGCCACATAAAATTCTGATGAGAGAAGAGAAAAAGAGCCAGGAACGCGATTCGATCGGATAATCTCAAACTGAGGCAGCAGAAGCAAGAGCTTGATCCTTGGAATTGGATTTCCAAGATCCAGGCTCCCAGAGGGATGACTTGCTGACTAGAAGGGAGTGAGATGATAAGTCTATTGCTCAGATACCACGCGGGCCAGATGGAGGCTCAGACTGATGTCATCTTCAGTTCAAGATCTTTGCAAAGCCAACACTCCCCCGTCCCCTCAACCAGAGCTTTATATCTGATGTGGCCCAGGCTCCCGTCTCCTGCCTCCAATAAATTTTCTTTACCCACCATGTCTTGTTGCTGTTTACCCTTCTGGGGGTCCTTTCCAGTGGCTGCTAGATGCAGATTTGATCCCACTGGGGCAAAATTCCTGGGGCTTAAGGCTCGGCTGAACTGAAGCAGAAGGGCTTCAACAGTGCTTCTCAAACCTCGATGTGGACAGGAAACACCTCCCGACTGGGATAAATGCAGATTGAATGACGGTGCAGATCAGAAGACCCGAGGGAGAGTGAGATTGCAAATTCTGCAGTCGGGTGATTCAAGCAGCACGCTCCAAAGGCCCCAACAGCACACTGAGTTCTCTTTCCCAGAAGAGGGATGTTGTGAGATTGTGCTTCACCAAGTCCTTGGGGGACACCAGGCCATGTCCATATTCACAGTCCATTATGGAATCTGAATTTCCAAAGTCACCTCGAAGTTCAAGATGGTTATTTTGGATCCTACCTTTGTGTCTATACCCAGGCAGTGGACAGGAAGTAGGGTAAAGAGGCATATGGATGCATAAAGAGGCATAAAGGGTGCCTTTTATAGTTCAGAGGTTGAATGTCCTCAGGAGGCTACTGGAAGGAGGCGGAGCCTTGAGGAGGTGGGGTCTAGTGGGAGGTCCCGAGGTCATTGAAGGTATGCCGTCCAGGGAGATTGGACAGCCACTTCCTCTTCCTTTTTGGCTTCCCTGCTATGAGGTGAGCAGTTTGCTCCACCACATGCCCCTGGCTATTACTATGCAGTACCCCCGCTAGAGACCTAAAAGCATGAATCCACCCAATCATGGATTGTAATCTGTAAAACTGGGGGTCAAAATAAAACTTTTCTCTTTATAAGTTAATTGTCTTGGGTATTTTGTTATAGTGATGAAAAGCTGACTAGTTCCCTACCACTCAGTTGCCTCTAAAAGAGGACTGCAGGCAATGGTTCCATGAGACTTAGGGTGTCTGAACTGTTCAGAACTATCAAGGGAGGCAGAAAATGTTGACCTTGTGCTGGCTCCATGTGCCCAGGAAACACCTGGGGCTTCTGTAACCATGAAGACCCAATAAATAGATACTGGGGAAAACCACACCTTTGTGTGTGTCTGTGAGTGTTAAGGCAGATAACAGGTATTTATGCAGAAGGTGTGTATTGTTAGTAGCATATAAATAAGTGTCACAACAATGCCACCATTAACAGTGCATAATAGTTACCTACTGTGGTCCTTATGTATCTACAGGGCACTTATCCCAAGACCTCCAGGGGATGCCTGAAACCACAGATCTTTCTGAGCCCCATATAGACAGTGTTTCAATCTTACCACAGATCTTAGCAACCTCTTCTTATGGAGAACTTTCACCTTTCCACATAAAGGAAGTTCTTCATGGCTTCTTTTCAGCATATTCAAATGACAAGTATTACTACTCTGTTGCTTTGGAGTCATTAGTAGGTTAAACAAGGGTTACTTGAACACAGCAATGTGATACTGCAGCAAACGATCTGGTAACCAAGGTGGTTCCTAAGTGACAAATGGGTAGGTAGTATATACAATGTGGATACACTGGACAAAGGGATGATTCATGCCCCAGGCTGGGATGGAATAGGATGGTGTGATGTTTTATGCTATTGTAACTATTACACAGTTAAGAACTTACATTCATTTCTGGAACTTTCCATATGACATTTTTGGACCATGGTTAACTGCTGGTAATTGAAACAGCAAAAACTGAAATTGTGGATAAGGAGGTCTACTGTAATAGGTACTGTAGGTCAGGTAGTGTTCTCAGTGCCCCAAGTATTTTGATTCATTTGATCTTCAAAATAATCATGTGAGTGAGAAAAGAGAGACAGAGGATTAGGTAACGGACTGGGGTCACCCAGCTAGTAACTGACTGAGCTAAAACTTCAAGCAGCTGTTTCCAGCACTGTGCCCTTGACCCACTGGTTTTCTGGTGAATGTTTAATGGCCTGCTTTCCAAATAAAAACACCCTAGGTTGTAGCATTTGCCAGATCCTATGATGTAAATACCTCAGGCTACTAACATGACATCACTGTCGTAGTCGGGAAGAGATCAGTGTCTATTATGTTAATACGTGATGTTTCCTTCTAGTATCATATTGTATTTCCACACAGAGTATAGATTCAGTAGCCTCACGAGGATAGATGTCCAATGTGGCAACATAATTCTGATGTGATAAGTTTTGAGTAGTTTTCACATATTTTTTAAATATGGTTTATTTAATTGTAAGTTTCCCTGTTCAATTTTGAATCATGGTTAGTTTTAACAACCAGCTAGTAAAACTCCTGGCAACTTCACCGTTGACTTTTGTGACCCAGTGCGAGCTGACTCTAATTTCTACTTCCTCAACCGGCGTGCTTCACAAACAACTGAAAACTAAATACTATACATCTGTGCTCCTTTAAAAAGAAAAAAATGACCCTTTTCATTTTTACCCAACTAGGACTTTTGCATCTAGACCCACATGCCATCTCTTCTCCTCATTTCTGATTTCTCTGCTCCCAACATCTCAGGACTAATAAATCATACTAAACATACATTTTAAAAATCTTATGTTCTCAAGGAGAATAATTCAACTCTCTCTACTTTCTTATTTCTTGCCAACTCATTCCCTTTCTGACTCATATGAGCTGTGCAGGTGATTTATTGAGGAAATGCAGCCCTCTTTCTAAAAGGATTTAGGTACGTACTTTTGAGACTTTTCTTCATAGGATTTTAGAAGGTCATCTTGTGCAGGCTAGCGTAGGGATGATTTCCATCATGGGAATTTACAGTACAACCGACTGTCTGTTGCAGGTGAAATCCTGGGCAGAGGAGGAGGAGAGAGACTGCTGGACCTGGCAGGAATCTTGAACTGAGACTGTGGCTTTGGTAAGAGGATTCTTCCAACAGGGAGAGGGAGTGCTGTTCAGTGAGCTCTGCTCCTTAGAACCCTAGAGCATCTTCATGGACCTACCTGGCATTTAAAGAAGATTGTGTTTAAAGAAAGTGTTCTGCTTCTTAAAAAAAAAAAACAAAACAAAACTTATTTGAAGACTGTGGGTGTAGTTCAGTGACAGAGTGTTTGCATAGCATCTATGAGGCCCTGGGTTCCAAGTCCAGGTCTTTAAAAAAATTCTTTGAAATTTATAGATGTAGCAGATGAAATGCAGTGTTTCATAACCAGGTCTTTCAGTGTATCACAAAGATTGCATCTTTCTCCACCTGAAATACCCGGTCCTTTTGCTCAGCAAAGCCTCATTCTCCATCCTTCAGATTTTGAGTTGGGGATGACGGTTTTTGGGGACAGCCTCTTTGTTGTATGCAGGGTTCCAGTGTCTCTTCTCTGCATTGTCATGGCACCTGGTGTTCTTCAGTGTCCTGCTACCTCACAAGTACCCCTCACGTATCATTCTTCCTGGGACTATAAACTTTGTGACAATATGGACTGAAAATTTGGATTTTGGTATCTTCTAAAGCGCCTGGTGCTCCCTGGATGGTCAATCACTATTTAAAGAGTCTGATGATTAAAAGCCATGCTGTACCCATTTCACTAGCCCGTTGCTGACACTGAGAAGGGAAATCTGTCACGAAGCCTAGAGTGGCGTGAAAGTCAAAGGTAACTGGACTTAATTAGATGATGGAATTGCATTTCTTCTGGCTCTGCTTTGGAAGGCAGGGCTGGGCTGAGCCATGAAACATCTAAGAAGGAAGAGCCCAGTCCAGTCTCAGCAAAATCCTTCCTTGAAAGACGTGGCAAAATGGACAGCAGTCGTTCCCAGCAGCACTCAAATCTACAGACTCTATTTTCTTATAAATATACAAAGTATCATGTGAAATATGCAGAAACAGAGTTTATGAATTACAGAGAGAAAGCTCTGGATTTGGGGATCAAGTGTTGAATTTAGAAGACTATCCTCATTTGATATGAGAGATGATGTCAATGCAGATAGTTTATACAGGCCACGATCCTGAGAATAAACTATGCAACACAGAACACATTCACGACTGTTCTGAGAACAGAGTTGGGGTCATGGTGGTCCCTTCCCAAAGTGGAGACAGAAATACGTGCTGAGGAGGGGTAAGGCCTCCTAAAATAATAGATTCCCTGAGATATGGTTCTGTTTTGGCATCTGAGGTTCGAGGATGCCTGCCAATATCCCTCACTATTATTGATGTCCTTTAAAAATTGTGCCAGGTGAAATATCTCACCTGTCCTAGAGCCTGCAAGAAGTCCTCAAATCCTGGGAAAAGGCCCAAAGGGAGAGTAAAGGTAGAAGAAATCCAGGTGAACTGTCTAAATCAATCAACCTTATGCTATATTTAAACACACACACACACACACACACACACACACACACACACACACACAAATGTCCAAGGGGATAAGAAAGAATGAGAGAAAGAAAAAGTGGTTGGGGACAGGATGAACAGCATTGACCCCAGAAGAAACAAAGATAATCCAGAGTGTCTGGCACAGTGGTGACCTGTTGTCTCAGCACTGGGAGGCTGAGGTGGGAAGATGGCTTGAACCCAGAAGTTCAAGGCCAGCCAGGGACACAGAGCAACCAACCAACCAACCAGACAGACAGGCAAAGAGAGAGGCCAGGGAGAAGAAGAAGTATTTATAAACCTCTGTTCAAGAACCTGAGAAGAAATGACATCCATAAATTAAGACCAGTTGACTTCTGTTCAGAAGGGGCAACTTAGAAAATAGAACCATTTCTTGGAATTAAAAAGGTTTCCACCTGAGAAATGATGCAATGGAACTAATTTACATTTTTTGAGGAAAATATCCAATACAGAGATGAGAAATAGGAGGGAAAAAACAAGAGACATAGAAAAACAATGAGGAAATGCTATCTTCTTTATTAGATATCAGTGAAAGAAAAAGAAAAAATAAAAGATAGCTAATTTTTTAATGGTAGAAGAAAAGGAATATATATGTGTGTAGTCTGTATTTATATATATATATATATACATATTTTAAAAGTATTATAGAATATATAAAGTATATGTTATTATACTTTATACCTAAACCTAATCTATGTAAAGTATAAATATATATGTATATATGTATGTTTGTATCTACAGATATATTACATGTTACATAAATCTATACCTATAATCTATATTACATCTATGTAACATACTACATATATATGTATATATACATATTCATACACATTTCATATCTAAATGCATCCTAAAGCAATTTCAGAAAACCAGAAATCAATCAAAGTTATTAAAAGTTTCTTTAAAGAAAAACACACATTACCTAGATTGGAAGCAGAACGAGATTGGTAAGAGTTTTCATCAGTAGAACTAGAATGTCCTTAGGACAATAATTTAGAAACTAAAATTTTATTCCCATTCATGCTATTAACCAAATATAAATGAAGAATAAAAAAGATACTTGGGAGCCATCAGAGAAGGGTTGGGTAGGATGAAGGGCATGTAAGAAAGAGTAATGGTGACCTAAGGCCACCTGGAAAGAAGATAGGAAAAGGATAAGCGGGTTTGATGTCTTCTCCTGTGACACAGATTAGGTAATTTTCCCAACAGGATAGCACTTAGGGAAATATGCTAAGCACACAAAAGAAAATGAATGCAACGTGCACATACATACAGGAAATGTATAAAAATGTACGTGGGAAAAGGGAATGGGTTGGATAGGAGAGCTGTTCCTGCAATAAAAGGATGGGGAGAACATCTGGTGATGTACGCTTGACTTAGATGCAGAATTTCTTATGAATTCGTGGAGGTAGAACCAGCTACAAGCAACCTCTGTGTATTTGAAGGGTACGACTTGAGAAGCTTGGACATCCGTGGGCATCTTTGAAACCACCACTGCAATCCAGATGAAGAAAATGTCCATCACCCCGAATCCCCCTCATTTGCCATTATGCCTGTCCCTCCAGCCCACCCTCCTCCCCAACCCAGACAGCACTGTGCTTTTTTTAATGTCCTTCTTTTTTGTTGGTGCTTTATAATTATCTATAATGATGGGATTCATTATGCCATATTTGAACATGCACATAGCAAAATTTGTTCCACTTCTTTCCCAACCTTCCCTTCCCCTCCCCTCCTGCATGCCTGTTCTTGAGCCCTGGTCGCCTTTTTTCTAACAGGGAGACCAAAGTGGCTCTTGCTTTTCCTGCTTTCCACCTGATGCCCTCACTCCCCAAGAATCGCCCTGGCTCCTGTCTAGCGAGACTGATTCCTGGGGCTGGTCTTCCTTGAACAGAGTAGCCAGTCTGCAGGACTTTGAACATTTTGACAGTTTCCACTTTCAAAGCAGTCATTATGATTAAACATAATCTTGAACATAACCAAAGTTAGAAGCTCAGAGACATTTGTGGTTAACGTCAGCAGCTTGGAATCTTTTATCATCAAGAATAAATTTGGGAGAAGGAACATAAATAAGTAAAATTCTGGACTCTTTAGGTCAAAAGTTGTCATTAACTCACCATGAGTTTTCTCCCCCATGTTCATCTTGGCTTTCCCTCCAGCTCCAAAGCAGTAGATGGCAGAACTTTCAGGGTAAGTCAGACAACCACAAGTGAGGACATTTTAAGGAAAGAAATGTTAAGTTCCTGTTACCACTGATTCACACAAAAAGCATTCCCCATATTTAATGGCACCAGTAACATTTTTCTATGCTTCCAGATTCTGTAGTCAGGCATTCAGACATGTGTGACAGAGATGGCTTTAGGCACGTGTCCAGGGCTTTGCCTGGGAGACCTGAAACATCGGGGCTGGCTGGAATGTCTGGGAACTGGAACCATCTGGAAGCTTTCTCACTCACATGTCTGGCTCCCTGAATGGAATGCACCCTGAGCAGAGCTGAGGTGGTGCCCACACATGGCCTCTCCATGTGGTGCAAGCTTCTTACCATTTGGAGGCTGGGCTCCAAAAATGGGCACTTGGAGAGGAAGTGCCTGCAGCGTTCTGAGAGAACCAGGCTGTGCACACACACTTCTCCCTACTAACTTCTTGAGACCAGCCCAGCTTCAGAGGCAGGCAAGTGTACTCCCATTTTCATGGGGAAGTAGGATGTTCATGCTGAAGGAGAGCGTCTAGAATGGAGTCTTATTTATCTCCTAGGGCTGTCTTAGGAAAGTATCAGAGTCTTGATGAATAGACATCAGAAATTCATTTCTTATAGTTCTAGAAGCTCCAAGTCCAAGATCAAGGTTCTGGCCAATTTGGTTGTGCTTAGGGCTTTCATCCTGGTTTGCAGATAGCTGCCTTCTTACCACATCCTGAGAGAGTGAGCGAGAGAGAGAGAGAGAGAGAGAGAGAGAGAGAGAGAGAGAGAGATTCCTCTTTTATAAGGATACTTATACTATCAGATCAGAGTCCATCCACTTAACCTTAATCACTTCCTTAAAATCCTCATCTTCAAATACAACCACACTGGAAGTTAAGGCTCCAATATATGAATTTGGGGAGCACAAATACTCCATTCATAGCAGAATGTTGTTTTGGTCTGTCTTTGAAAAATACATCTTGCCCCAGCAAGTAAGTGAGAAGAAGATGGAAGAAATCCCCAAATCTCATAGATTGCATAGCACTGAATTGTCTTTGAGTGAAAGAAAAAAAAAAAAAAAAAAAAAAAAGAAAAGAAAAGAAAAGAAAAATACAGTCAAGAAAGGAGAGTTCCTAGGAGAAAAATAACAACATGCCTTGGTAGGGGAAAAAAAAATGTAAAGGAAATCTCTGAATGAGAAGTCAAGAATCATTGGGTTCTCCTGCTCTATTACTAGTAACTGTGAGACATTCTGCAATTATGTGACTGAATGTTCTCCTGTGAAACAAATAATATGTGCCCAACCAATCAAGATCCCTTCCATCTCCAAAGTCTCCAAGGTTTTATGTCTCCATGGATTAGCTACCTCCAATATCTTGACTTCTCTCGTGGCTCATGCTATTTTTCCTCTGATTCTCTGCTTCCCTGCTTCATTCTGTTGTAAAGATTAACCTTTATTCTTAAAAAAAAAAATACTGAATATCAAGATCTCAGGGAAAATACTGGCTTCATAGAATTTAATGAAATTTGAGTCTATCCCTGTAGCAGTCTTTACTTTGGAAGCTGATATCTTTCTCTGGACTCCTGGTGATGGAGGTTGGATTGCAGGGAAAAACATGCTTTATTTATTTGTTGGTTCAAGTAAAAAAAAAAAAAATCTCCAACTCAGTGAGTTTCAATCATTTCTCACCAATATCTGGAAAAAGAAAATGTTTACTTCCTCATCAAGGATACCGAGCATGTCTTTCCACATCACAAACCTCAGTCTACCTTGTCAAGAGTACCGGGAAGGTTCCATAGATCAGAGGGATCTCGGAATGATGGGAATCCTGGCTGTCCCCAGGGCTCTCCCCTGATTGAGCTGATGGCTGGTGCCGGGGTGTCTGAGGAGCAGCCCACTGAGGAGCAGTGATGCCTTCTTCCTTTAGGAGTCACACTTGTACCTCTGGATCAAGGCTGGGACCCTTCGGAAGCAGCTCCATTCTGCATCGTGAGCTCTTGGTCTCGTGCTGGGCTTGTGTTCCTTCAGCTTTCTGACCCTCCCACAAGAGTCTACAGAAGGCAAGGCAAACCCGACACTCTGACACTCAGTACACTGTGCTGCCGAGCTAGAATACTCTGGAGGTCAGGGGCATCAAGCAAAGTTTCGACTTATGACATTTTCAGGATGTGATGGGTTTATCAAGACATACCGTATTGTATCAAGGAGGATCTGTGCAACATTAAAGTTGATTTCATCTATTTCCTGCTACGTGTGTATGCGTGTGTGTGTGTGTGTGTGTGTGTGTGTGTGTGTGTGTGTGTGTTTTTTTTTGGTGGTGCTGGGGATCAAACCATGAGCCTCATGCACGCCAGGCAAGCACTCTGCCACTAAGCTGCGTCCCCAGCCCTTCCTGATATATTTTTAAAATGTGGTTTCTAGGAAATTTAAAACTCCCTCTGTGTGGTTTGTTTATACTTCTGTTGGGTGGTGCGGCTCCAGTCCAGACACAGCCCGAGTGCTGTTTGAAGAGATTTTACCCCACAAAGACCACGAGGAGTCAGGGGACTCGCTCAACCGACCTGCCTAGGAGTCCCGCCGGTGATTTCTAACTGCTGGCTGAGCTGGAAGCAGGATGATGTAGCAAGTTGAACTGCTCCACGTGCTTCCCTGGGTCAGTCGGGATGACCAAACAGGAGGAGGCTTGCAGACACCCCAGGCTTGGGTGGAATTCAGAAGCGTCTACCCTAGGTAGGCATGAGAAAGAACCGGGAAAAGCCCTCTTACAGGGCTCCAGTGTCCTGGAACTCGGGTTCCCTAATTGGACTAAGGTGATCCAGGAGTGCTAAACTTACTTTTTAAAAAAAATTTTAATTTGTTCTAATTAGTTACACATGACAGAATGCACTTTGAGACAACATACACAAATGGAATATAACTTCTCACTCTTCCGGTTGTACATGATGGAGAATCCCACCAGTTGTGCAGTCATATATGCACATAGGGTAATAATGTTCAATTCATTCTACTATCCTTCCTATCCCTATACTCACTCCCCTCCTTTCACTCCCTTCTGCCCAATCCGAAGTACCTCTATTCTTCTCTAGCCCTGCCCCCCTTATTGTGAATTAACATCTCCATATCAGAGAAAGCATTCAAGCATTCAGCCTTTGGATTTTTGGGATTGGCTTATTTCACTTAGCATGATATTCTCCAGTTCCATCCATTTACTGGCAGATGCCTTAATTTCATTCTTCTTTAAGGCTGAGTAACATTCCATTGTGTATATGTAACACATTTTCTTTTTTTAATTCTTTTTTTTATTTTTACAGACTGCATTTTGATTCATTGTACACAAATGGGGTACATCTTTTCATTTCTATGGTTGTGCATGATGTAGATTCATACCATTCGCGAAATCATACATGTACATAGGGTAATGATGTCTGTCTCATTCCACCATTTTTCATACCCCCCTCCTCCCTCTTATTTCCCTCTACATAATCTAAACTTCCTCCATTCTTCTCTCCCTCCACCCCCATTATGTATCATCATCCACTTATCAGGGAAAACATTGTGCCTTTGTTTTTTTGGGATTGTCTTATTTCACTTAGCATGATATTCTCCAATTTTATCCATTTATCTGCAAATGCCATAATATTATTCTTCTTTATGGCTAAATAATATTCCATTGTGTATGGATACCACAGTTTCTTTATCCATTCATCTGTTGAAGGGCATCTATGTTGGTTGCATAGTTTAGCTATTGTGAGTTGAGCTAACCCTCTTTTTTTAACATCCCTACAGAGGCAAAAATTATTGCAGGAAGATTCTATCACTCAGAGATAGAATTAACACTGCTATTTTTTTTAATCACAATGTCTACCACTCAATCAGAAATAATCTGGAATTTAGGAAGAGAAAACCTTACTTGACCAAGGCAAAGGGTGTGGTTAAACAATAGAAAGAGATCCCAAGAATAGTCTCATAATGAAGTTATCAAGAATGGACATTCAAATCAATACAATCATTATCATTGAGGTCTTAAAAGGCAAGATTGAGTGCTTTGACAGAATACAAAAATATTAAAAAGAGAGTAGATATCCTGGAGTAGAAAAATATAGTGACTAAAATTGAGAACTCAGTTCAGCTGGGTTTGACAACAATTAAGCCAAAGTAGAGCGAGAGCAAGTGATAGGAAAGAAGATTTTCTTGTTTGCCATTTTGCAAGAAATGAAGTCACTACTGGTCATTTTCTTAACTGAAAGCTTTATTCCCAAATATGCTCAAAATTCCAGGATATGCTTTATTTCCTCTGTTCTGCAAGAAAAAATTATATTTTCCCTCATAATAGGTCCTACATGTTTATTTTTGTGTTTTTCTAAATTTTATTCCAGTTTTTGCTATTGGCTATTACTAATGAAATATCCTTTCTCCCTTTCACATAATTCCACATTTTAGTCTCTCAGAAAGCTATTGACCTTTCTATGTTCATTTTTTATCTAGATATGTTAGTAAATTGTTCTAAGAATTATTGAATTGATTCTCTTAAATGGTTAAAATATAATATTTGTTGCAAATCAGAATGCTTTCTGTCATTCTGTCTGACATAAGTAACTACTTCTTATTTTATAAATATACTCTCCATTCCTGGGTTATGTGTTTGTGATGATACTGTCTCAAATGCAGTTTTTTAAAAAAAAATCTGCCATCTCTAATGCAATTTTTTTAAAAAAACTTACCATTGAACTAGATATCTACCACAGATTTATAGTATATGCTTTCTATTCAGTTTAGAGGTTTTATTTTTTCCTGAATTTATTTGTTTATGCAATAATATTAAATGTTAAATTTTACCCTTCCTTCTTTCTTTGGGAGGAATTCATTAAGATATACCAATCTCCTAATGCAGGGGACTTTGTTAATAAAATCCCTAATGATGAACCACTTTTTAATCCCCAAGATAAGACATTTTGGTTATGAAATATGATAGTTTTACTGTTTCTGTTTTTGGCTATTGCTGCCTCTATTTTAAGAAGTAGAGTTTGCCTATAGGTTCTGTTTCTGTGTGTTATCCTCATCCATTTTTGATATCAAAGTTATAAAAGGCTCATAGAATAATGAATTTAAAATTTTTCTTCACTTTGAAGAAAATCTAGAAGAATCAGAAACCAACATTAAAATCATTCTGAGTTCTTTTTGCAAAACTTAGACATTTCACATGACTCTCTTTTCTTCCTTTTAGTTTTTTCTATTTTAATAATCTTCTGGATCATATAGCTCTTCAGGTAATATTATAAAGTTAATTATCTTTAGGAAATAATCCAGTTCATTTGAGTTTTCAAATTAGCAAAAAGTTGCTTCCAAAAATACTGTAGGCTCTGTCTATCATCTGTTAGCTTTAATAAGGTCTAACTTACCATTGACTGAAAGACACATCATTGTTCTATATGAATAATAAAAGTTGACAGCTGTCAGTTTATAGCAAATGGGATTTTGATCTCAGAATATTTTTATATGGTTGAAATAAATCTTTTGTTTAGACTTCTGTAGCTCTGTAGAGTTTTTGGTGCAATAGTGTGCTCATGGCACACATAAAAAGGAAAAATATACTGCTAAGACATTCCTAAAGTCCTTTCCCATCAGGGGCTCTGCCTCACTTCTGGAAACATCTCTGTTATCTCCTTAGCTCTTTCCTTGGCCTCATTCCTCCCTTGTCTGGAATTTCTCTCAACCACTGGGTTTTTCTCAGAAGGACATCTGGTCCTGGAGTCCAGAGTCCCACAGATGCCTTATCCCAAAGCAGAAGTGCTGAGCAAGAGGAGAAAAACTCAAACTCCTTCGCTGTGTTGTCCAGCTGATGCAGGGCCCAGCTGCCAATGTCACCAGCTCCATACAGGCCCACTGAGGACAGACCCTTTAATTCCAGAAGTTCTCCCGTGTCTCTGCAGGGTTTGTGTTTTCTGGTATAGGCAGGCAGCCAGGAGTCAGGCTAGTATGGAGGCTTGTCCCAAAGGCTCTGTTATGATGACCTGTGGTTTTATAGAAGTGACTCTGAATTATAAAACGATGGAGCTAAAATGACCAGCGACTTTAAAGGCAATAAAACCTCATGATGAGACTTAATGGCATAGCAGACCTAATTTCTAGGACTACTTTGAAGGAATGTTATTTTGTTCTTACCAGATGGCGAGCAGATGGCATGATCCTTTCTTGGTATGCAGGGACTCAGATTTATTGCTGAAGGAAAGCAACATCTGGAGCATTGATGTAAAGCGTCTTATCTTACATGATGGGGTTCTTTGAGTTTGGGGGTTTCTGTTGTTTTACATGTAACTGCTGATAGAGCTTATGGGGAAAATGGGGTCCTAACTGCAGGACAGAGGCAGGACTCTGGGACACTCAAGGGGTACCGTACATACTGGAGTTATTGCTCTCTGAGAACACTCCCTGTACTTTCCGCAGGTGAGGAACAGGAATGGGTGCTGCCTAGCACCAACCTGAGGCACAGGAGGGATAAAGTCTCAAGTGTCTTATGCCTCACTGCCAGTCAAAATAACAGGTACCAATTTCAGATGACAGTTTTGAGTTCTAAATTGGGTTGGTGCAAAATTTTATCTGGTTCAGTATTTCCATGCTGTTCTCCTGTTCTGTTTTATCTTGGCCTGTGTGTTCTTCTGCACTGGAAACATTTACATGGCTGCGTGTCGTGAAGTTGGAAATTCGTGATCACTACTCAGACAGCCCAGAGAGCCTTCCTGCTTTCTAGTTCTGAAGCATCTACGGTGCCTTAACAATTGGGGGGTCTCACATCTGGAGTTCATGGCATATCCCAGTGCATTAGCTTCCTTGGAATACTGTAACAAGTTACCAGCCGCTTGGTGGCTTAAACAATAGGAATTAATAATCTCGTTATTCTGAAGGCCAGAATCCCTAAATCAAGGTGTTAGCAGGTCAGTGTTCTCTCCAGAGGGGAGATTCTGTTGTGTCTGGTGGTGTCAGCTTTCTTAGTTCATGGCCACATCACTTCAATATCTGCCTTGATCTTACATCGTCTATTCATTTGTGTGTCTTCTCTTCTGTCACGTGGAAGAATACCTGACATGGGTAGTAGAGTCCTCTGATAATTGGAATGATCTCATCTCAAGATCCTCAATGTAATTACATCTACCAGCAGAATCTCAGAAGATCAACAGCCTTCCTTCATTTTTCTCCTCTCTTGATTCCCTCCCACGTCAGTCAGTAGTGCCCTGCTGATACGTTATCAGAAGCCCAGTGGATCACCTATATATGTCACAGGGATTCACCTCACTAGACAAACCATACCTTCAACACTCCACTTGGAAACCTCTTGAGCAAAATAGGCAAATCCATTGCTTAGAAGTTCATCTTTGCTCACAACTCACAACGCAGTCAGGGCCTCAGCTCTGTTTAACAAGGACTGATGTTCCTGCATTTTCCAACAACATGTTTTGCATTTTATTCTAAGTTCTCAATAAAATACATTTAAGGCTGGGTGTGGTGGTGCACACTTGTAATCCCAGCAGCTAGGAAGGCTGAGGCAGGAGGTTTGAGAGTTCAAAGCCAGCTTCAGCAACTTAGGAGACCCAAAGCAACTCAGTGAGACACTGTCTCTAAATAAAATACAAAAAAGGACTGGGGATGTGGCTCAGTGGTTAAGTACCCCTGGGTTCAATCCCTAGTTCAAAAAAACCAAAAATACATTTAAGGCCCACATTTCCACCAACATTGTTTATGTCCACACATGCATTTTCTAAGATTCAAGATTTCTTTACTAGTCTCTTTAGTTTCTCCCGGGTTCTCTCACTTGCAGTGCCTTAACATTCATAATACTGTCAATAGTCCTTTCAGGGCAATGTAAGATTTTTTTCTATAAAACACTCAAAATCAATGCAACTTCTGATCATTGCTCAATTTTGACATAATTCCCACATTTCTGGAGAGCTGTAATAGAAGCATCCCACTTTCCAGTTTAAAAAAAAAATCTGTATTAGCTTCCTGTGGCTGCTATAACAAATTAACACAAACTGGATGGAGTAAAACAACATAAATTTGTTCTTTAACTATTTTGGATGCCAGATTATCAAGTCAAGTTTCCAGCAGGTCCATGTTCTATCAAGAGGCTGTGGGGAGATCATTTCCTTGCCTCTGCTGTCTTCTGGTATTTTCCAGCTGCCTTGGCTTTACGGCTGCACCGCTCCAGTCCCTACCCCTGCCTTCACATTGCCTTCACTTCCCTGGGTCCATCTTCTCCATATCTGTTTCTTATGAGGATGCTTGTCCTACATACAGAAGATGCAGGATGATCTCCTCATCTCATGATCCTTAATTTAATTACATCTTCGAAGACCCTTTTATAAATATGCAAATACAGAGTCCAGGGATTTATACAGACCCAGTTTTTTGGAGAAGATCATTATTGATCCTGCAACACCAAAGCTCAGAATTTATCATTGACCAAAATTATCAGGTGTCATTTGGAAAATGAACTGAATCACTGTGGAACTTTCATGAAGAGCACCTGGGCTGTGAATTGTGTTCTTTCCTTGGAAGACCTGGGAATGTTTCCCATGAAATGCTCATCTGCATCCGTTAAGGAAGGATGGAATGTTCAAGTGGCGTGAAAGTATGATTCCCCTTTATTGATGTTTTTTCAATAGGAGCTTCACTCACACCAATAGGGGTGATGCTATCTGCGAGTGTTGGAGAATGCTTACATTTTGTAAGCAGGATCAAAAAGAATTCCTAGATTACTTAAACGGTCCTTTGCTTTGACTTGGATTTTAGAAGGAAAAGGACCTTTAAAATGTACAAAAGTCACCGTGAGTGTGAGAAAACAGAATGAAACAAATCAAAATAAATAAACACAAACCAGATAATTCCTAAACATTTGAACCGGACCATACAAGAATTGAAAATTTTTCTGTTAGAAGTTAGTCATAATCTTAGTACTCGATGCTTAAGATGGTAGTACTGAAAAAGAAAACCAAATACTACATTTTACTTTTGAATGTAGATTCCGGTATTGTGAATTAAAATAGGAATATACAATATTATGAATGTGCTGTTTCCCATAAAAAGTCAGGTTTAACTCCAGTAATATTTGGTTAACAATATGGTAGTGTTATTAAATAATGAATAGAATAAAATATTTATTACAATGTTTAAGATATAAAGAGTAATTTTACAACCCTCAACTTGCACTCATTGATCAAAGAAAAAAAAACTACCACTAAGTTTCTGGGGTCCGATCTGCCTTGCTGAATTCCACTCTTTCCTAGGTTCATGTGGCCTTTTTCCTGTTCTTTTCCCTCAGAACTAAACATTATCCTAATTTTTTGTGGTTTTTGTTTTCTCAGTTTTCCTTAGAGTTCTATTCAATATGTGCATATCTTTAAAAGGCATGCTGTTCGGTTTTTAAATGTTTTGAGTTTTACATGAATACATGGGTATTTATGACTCACCATGATCAAAATGTTTTAGCTAAATAACTTGTCTGTGTATTGATTATGATTCAGATTCATTCATTTTGACTCCTGTGTAGAATTCCACCAAGTGAATGGACCCCAATTCAGTTATCCAATCTGCTCTTGGTGAGCTGTAGTTGTACGTGGTCTCTTGATGTGAGAAGCCCTGTTTGCAGACTCCGTATATTCTGACACACACATTTCTCAAGAGTAGATCTAGGAATGGGATTTGTTTTCTGAGACTCAGTGGTTGTACCAATTTAGCTTCTCAATAGCAGTACCCAGAGCTCCCCATCCTCACAACACCTAAAACCTCATCAGACTGAAATTGTTTCCAACAGATCATGTGTGTGAAATGGGAACTCTTGAGGGGTTGACTTGCATGGCCTACATTTTTTCAAACTAACATATAAAAATTGCACATATTTATGGGGTAATGTGCTATTCTAATACACATATACATGACACACCAGAATTTATTTCTCCTAACTGTGGCTTAGACCCCATTGAGAAGCTTTCCCAACGGTCCCCCTCCCCCATCGCTCTCTCAACTTCCATGACAGCAACATCTTTAGTGTTCACGCGAGTGAGATCATGTGCTATTGGTCTTTCTGTACCTGGCTACTTTCACTTAACACAGAGTCCTCTATTTCCATCTGTGCTGGAGTTGACAGAATTTCATCCTTTCCAGAGTGAGTGGTGTCTCATTGTGTATATATTCTGCATTTTTCTTTATGGTCATTGAGCATGTCACAGGTTTTCCATGAAGTAAACAATTTCAACTCTTCTAATTATGAGAGTCTAAAAGTGGCATCTCCTATCCATATTTACAGTGGTTTTTAATAAGTAATTTAATAAATAATTTATAGTTAAAGTGATTGTATATATTTTAGTAGTATCAACATTAATACTGAAGTACATAATAATTTTAATTAATTTATAGTTAGTTGTGTAACTTCATAATTTTTGACCTTGAATTACACAAAGGTATTGTCCATTTATAAAATTTTTAAGAAAATAAAACTAGGTGATAATCCCTGTTTAGTCATCTTAGGGAGATAAATTCTTAGATGTTTTTTGTCATTTAACAGGTGTGATTTTTGTTTGCATTATTTTCTTATGAGACTGAAGTATCTTTTGAATAATTTCAGTTCTTAATTTAATGAACTAGAAATTTAAAATCTTTGTGTCTTTTATTGGTTCACGATATTTGAGTCTTATTTAAAAGATGTTCTCATCATCAATATAATAAAAATAACTTCTATCATCATCTAATAGTTCATAAGTTTGATTTCTATAATTGATTACAGTAGTTTTATAATCTTGCCTTGCTTCTTAATAACTAATGAGGTTTTTTTCCCAATGTGCTCAACTCTTTGAATGTTCTTTCTGAAAAACTAGTAAAGTTCATTTTCTCTGTACATATTTCTTCAACTACTGTCTTCAAACACAATACAATTCATTAACCATCCATAAACAGCTTTGTTTGCTTGGTTAACGAAAAAGCCATCTGGAAGCTTACTTAGAGTACATATGAGTGTGTGTGTGTGTGTGTGTGTGTGTGTGTGTGTAGACATAGTCCCAGCATAATGCGAGGTGCACCTGTGTAAGTGCATGTACGTACTTACATAATTTGGGGGAAACTATTTTACTGTGATGAAGTTTTACATTTTAAAGTTCCTAATTTTTCTGCCTGTGATTGGAAATCTGATGATGAATGCTCAGCCTGGTAATATCAATGTGTATTATATTCTGTGGCACCGTGATAGTGTCATTGCATAATAAAGCCATGCTTTGCCATCCAATCAGATAGCAAAATAAAATCTACACTGCTCTGTGACTTGAAAGTGTGAGTTCCATCTCTTGATTTGCATCATGAAGATGCACCAAAATTAAATGAATGCAATGTGCCACGGTCTGGTGGTACAAACCTCCCTGGGAAAAGTCACTTGCATGATGAAGACATCACTGGGACCGTGGTGCACTGGGGTGCGAAGCCAGGGGAATGCTGTCTGGTCTTGGCCACAGTTGCTCAACTCTGCAGTTACCACGGGAAAGCAGCCGTAGGCAGGATGCCTGTGAGTAAGCGCGACTCCATGTGCCAATAAAACTTTACTTTTAGACACCACAATTTCCATCCCACACAATTTTTTATATCGTGAAATGTTAATCTCATTTTATTAAAAAAAAAAAACTTTAAAATGCGAACTTAATTCCCTAGATTTAGCTATTGTCTAATGTCAAAGGTTTTGCCTGGAATAAATATTAGTGTCCCTAATGACAGTAGATTTGTGGCTTTTAGTTTTTCACTCTGAAATCTGAAAGATCCTTCCAAAGCATGTCTATGCATTTGCAATTATTGTCATTGAAATGGATGAATGGCAATGATTTTGTGGTATAATTATTCTGAATAAAAAATTGATAAAAGAGCATGTTTGGAAGGATATTGGGGAAAATACCCTGGAGATTCTATTTTAAGAATTGCTAAAATATTTATGAAGGAATGTAATCCCCATGACGTGGGGGTTAAATCTGAAATTTGAATGTTGGAGACATGGGACGATACTTAAGGGCGGTCACTGCTATTTTGAAAGAGATGCATTTGAAGGGTGATCTCCACATGCAGGAATGGTCCTGTTTGACTTGGCTCCCTTTTAGGGCCAAAGTGTACCGGCCCCTCCTCTTGTCTAGATGCAAGACTGTGAGTCAACTGGAATGCAGTGGGAGACTAGCCATTTGCAGCTGTGCAGCGCTGTGACCAGCACACCTGGAGTCTCTGTCCTGTGCATGGACTGTGCTTCTGAAGGATCTTCCCTTCCTCTGTGGCCTGGGTCCTGGGCCTTCTTCATGAGGTGGACAGTGTCCCCTGCCTTGCATGTCACTGGCTGAGACAAAAACCTTAACAGCAAAGCTGGCTGATCTGACCCTGGTATCTTTGCTCTCAGTGTCTCTGTTTTTATATGTGCTGTGTTTATTAACTCCAAGCATGTTTTGTCCATATTTTTCCCCTCTTAATCTCTTCAATCCATCTGTGTCTTCTGAGTACTTAATTACATGAATGGTTTTGATTTGTTTCTCCTAAAATGTGTCAAAGTGTGGTCTGGCTGTCTGTGCAATGTTCGCTGTCTGAGAATGCCCCCGGACCCTTGCTGACAATAAGAAATCACATTTTGATGCCTGTAAGCCAGGTCACTCATAAAGTGTTTTTTAAGTTTGCACCAATTTCAGTCAAGACTCCTTCCTGCCTTCGTGATCTGCGTTCAGCAGTCAATGGCCGAGCCCACTAAGCAATGCAAGCTGGGTTCTTGTGCCCAGTATCTCTTTACCCCACACAAGTCATTCCAGTCTCTGGAGTCCTGGGGTGGCAGCATGGCCAGCAGGACTGTGCCTTCTCACAGGGGCTGCAGGACTCATCCCACTGGAGTTCTTGGTCTGGATGGGACAGCAGTCACCAGAGAGCAAAGTCTTGCACTGCTGTCCTGTGCAGAGAGTGGCCATTCAATTTCAACTCCTCAGTTAACGCAGATTTTCTTATCGATGTGTGCCATGTGAAAGATTGCTGTTTGTCTTGGAAACAGAAGGAGACCAAAGCTGATGACTGAGATTGAAGCCCACATTCTTTGAAGCCAGAGAGTTCTGCACTGCTTGTGTTGGAGTTAGTCCTGGGAGATGGTCAAACAAGAGTTAGCTGACTTTGATCCACATTCACATATACTTCCTCTCACACCTCCCGTGTTACCAAAGAGGTGGCTGCTGACGTCATCTGGAAACATTTTATCAGTGTTCAGTCAACTTTCATCTTGAGCTTATTGAGAAATTTAAATGGAGAGAGCAAATGTGAATTAATCTCACCTCCATTATGTGTGTGGGGGGTGGTATGGGTATGCACATGTGCACACTAATTCAGATGGGGTGGTGATAGATGAAGTCCATACTATGCAATAATTTTCTATTTCTAACATCACAAATTTTACTACTAATTTTCTGAGATAGAAGCATAAAAGCTCTAGAATTTTTCATTGTTCAACACCCTTGGGAAAGGTTGGAAACAGGGCCTTGAGAAGTCAGGTGTTTATCCAGAGACACAGGTTGCAGAAAAGTTTTGTCTAGAGCTGAGTTCCCTGTGTTCCTGGGTTCCTTCCATTCCAGGTGTTGATGTCACTGTGTCTACACTCTATGTGGACACACATGCACACACAATCACAGATGTCCTTCATAATCTCTGTGGAGGGAAGAGGAAAGAGAATCCTGATATATTATAGAATTACTGACGGATCTCTTTCCAAGTCCTAAGAGTCATCCTTCCCCCGTCCCTAACCCTGACTTCCTCCACCCCATCCCCCACTGTCTTCGACAAAGTCATTTCTACATGAAATTTATGTAGCTGAAACTGACACTCAAATTTTGGAAAGAAAGCAGTCAGCCACATTAGGGTAAGATGGTGGGAGTCCTCTGGCAGTTTAGATCTTGCTGGTGAGGGTGTCTCTTGGCCAGCGGCCAGCAGGCATCTTCTTCTCACCGTGTGAAAGTTTGCTTCGGCTCAGACGTGGAGGCTCTATCAGAGGGAAAGGAAAGTGAAAACACTGAGCCCAAGTTGAAGCCCCAACAGAAGTTTCAAGAGCCTAGAACCAGCCGTTCTAATCTGTCACTGATTCAAGCTGACACGTCTCCAGTCAGTACTGATTCTTTTCCAAACAGGGAAAACAATCTACACTTTGTTTGACCTGTTGGAACAAAGTGGAGGAGGCGGTGGTTTAGCTGTGATTAAGCTTTGAGGCTGAAAAATCCAGCTATCTGGAAAGACCCTCAAAGGACCATGTGTGGAAGGCTTGGTTCTTAGCTTGCAGGGCTATTGAGAGGTGGGGGAGCCTTTGGAGGTGGAACCCAGGGGGAGGATACTAGGTCATTGGGGATGTGGGTGGGGGAACCTGGTCTCCTCCTCTTTCTCTTGATTCCATTGCTGGCGGTGACATGAGCAGCTTCTCTCTGCTACCATGCCTCCTCACATGATGGGCTACCTTGCCACAGGCCCAAGAGCAGGAGAGTTATCTGATCACTCAAGGAAACCTCCAAAACCTGGACCCCCAAATACCTTTTCTCTTTATAAGTTGATGATCTCACGTTCTGTGATAGCAATGAAGAGCTGATTAATACAAAACCTGTGTCCGTTTTCTCTCACCTGCTACCAAAGAGATGGTGGTCACCTTTTGTCACTAAGAGCTGTCAGAGAAGTGATCGGATGGGCCTGGGTCTCACTGAGGAGCACCCAACACCAAGTTTGTTGACTCCCTAGCCTTATTTGTTGGAACTAATGACACGTTAACTAACTCAGGCTGACTCCTTACTCCCTGGCGGGTGAGCAAGATCAAGGCCTCAAAGGTGGTTTCAAAGGTTAATGACGATAAACCGGACCACCGTCAGGGATTGGTTAACAACAGTTCCGCAAACGTGATCAGCTCGTGCTGCCATATAGTCCTATGGGACTCGCACGTGCGTGAACCCCCAGTGCCTTGCTGACCTTTAAGCTGATTGGTTCCTGCCTAGCCCCCAACCTACATAAAAGCTGTGTGACTTCCTCAATAAACGAGGTCCTGCTGTGACTGGTCTCCCTGATGCGTCTGATTGTCCTCCGCCCGGAGGGCTAGGAGCGGGTGGTCAGTTGGCCCTACCTATCCCAGTCTGACCTTGTTGGGGAGTGTCACCTTCCCTTGTCACTGGTCGAGAAGAGCAAGGGGGCTCAAGACCCCGACACTTATTGAGCAGTTACTTGTTATTATTTGCTATTATTTGAAGGTCTACAAGGCCTGTTGCACCTTCTTTTTCATGATTTTGTATCTTTTATTTTTGATTGTTTTAATTGTGCATATTAATTCCATTCAGGGTGATGTCTCCACGCAGGCGTTCACTAATCACATCCACTTTCCCTTCATCCTCCCTCCCTCCTGCTCACACCTTTCTTGGTCCCTATTAATCACTGTTTTATTTTCAAGTTAACACTTTTTAGCTTTCACATATGAGAGAAAACATGCTGTCCTTATCTTTCTGTGTCTGGTTTACTTCACTTAGTATAATGTCCTCCAGTTCCATCCATTTTGCAGCAAATGGTGGAAATTCGTTCTTCTTTACGGCTGAATATTCCATTGCGTATATACCGCATTTTTTTCATGCGTCCGTTGTGGCTGTTGGGGACAGTGCCAAACACCATCCAGCTATCCCTTTCTGGGTGTATATCCAAAGGAGATGAAATCAGTAATCAAAGAGATATCTGTACCTCGTGTTTTCTTATTTTTTTTTTAAATTTGGCTCTTTGTTTTTAAATTACTTTAAATTTATAAAAGAAGTTCAAATATAGAGCTGCAAGTTCCTGGCCCTTCCCTCAGCTTCCTCATGGAGGAAGGCCTTCCTCACCTCAGAAGGCCATGGTGAGTTTACCAGCAATCCGATACTACTAACTAAACTGCAGACTACTCAGAGTTCATCAGATGAGTTTGCTTTTTTCTTCTGTGTTCCATTTTGGACATCACACTGCATTTCACTCCTTCCTCCTTAGTCTCCAATCTGTAGCCTCTGAATAATACCTGTCAAGTTTTTTGCAGAATCCCCCAAAGGGGCCTCGTAGGGCGTTTCCTCCTGGTGACAGTTGTGAACTGGGGGAAAGACTACCAGAGAGGGGGTTGTCAGTCTCCTCTTACATGGAGGGAGGCATGGTATCAACGTGACTCCTCATCTGTGATGGTGGCCTGGCCATGATGTCAGCCAGCTTTCTGTCCTGCAAACTCAGTAACCTCCCTTTCCATAGATTGTGGCTTAGTGGGGACAGGGGTGAGGGGAGCTGAGCTGAGCTTCCCAGAGGGAGGAGTGTTGAAGAATCTGTGGACGTGTATTAAAACCACCACATGGTAGGGGAATGGGGTGGGGGATTCTTTCCGGCTACGCCGACATCCTGGTTCTCATCAAAGTTCTGACCACTAACTAGCACTAGCAGTGGACTTGCCTGGATAAATGGTCCCTGGGGTTTCCTCACGGTGATTCCTATTTTCCCCTGTCTTCTGAGTTTATTAATTGCTACTGCTCTGTGAGCAAGATGTGTTCCTCCCTCCCATTCCATCATATGTACCAGCCTGGACTCACGGCCATTCATTCTGTTCCTTGGGGTATAATCAGAGCCTACGATTGTTTTTGTTGCTAAAATTATTCTAGCTTTCACCACTGGCACTCTGGAAGGGTTGTTCCTATTGAAAGGTTCCTGTTTCCAACCTCTTTCCCCATTTTTAACAACCTGCTCACATTCTGGAAGAACAAAATGCTCCAAGCTCATCTTGAATTGTCCTCTCCCTAGTGCGGGATGAGACTTTTCTCCACAGAGCCCTTGTTCTGCTTATGGGAAACTGATACAGCTGTTGAGTATGCTTACTGCAACCGGAGTGTCATTTTTAAGCCTTCTCAGCAAAAGAAGTACAAAAATATGCATGTATATCGACCCTTGAGTGTGTGTGTCCATGTGTGTGTGTTTCTGTGTATTCAGTCACAAGCATATTAAAATAAACAGGGGCTCACGTTGCTCTCGTTGACTGTAATGAGGAAGGATAGGGTTCATTCTGGCATCTCCACCCCTTCCTTCTTTGTGACTTTCTCTGTGGGTAAGGAAACTGGATCTCATTTACCTACAACATCTTCACAGATTTGTTTAATCCTAGCTTGCAGATAAAGTGGCTGCAGAATTGCTAAATCCTAATCTGTGAGGAAAAAAAAATTACTAGCATATATGCCTTAGGTATATTTTTTCATCTGTAGCCTTATAGTATCCTGTCAGAAGATCATTTAAAAATAACCATGCCCATCATAAATACCCCTTCTCCCACCCCATTCTCTACTCCTGATCCCTCTTAACCTACCCAGGTTTTCCCATTGAAGGGACCACATTCCAAGGCACGGTACAAATTCTGCATCATTATTGTTTTGTCTCACTGTCTAAGATGGAGGGGACATTGTTGCTTTTGTTCACTGTCACCTCAGAGTGGCTGGCACCTGGTAGTTCTCAAACATACCCATTAAATGAGGAGAGCACAGGAAATTGGAGATCTGCTCCTGGAAATATTGCCTAAATTGTTTGGGTAAGGCCTAAACATTGGGATTTTTTTTTTTATTGTGGTTTCTTGTGTCTGACTTAAGTCCCTTAACATACTGTCTGTAAGGTTCACACCTGTTGTAGCATGGGTCGGACCTCCTTCCTTTTCATCCACCCTCAAGGTGAACGATGTTCCGTTGTGTGGATGGATCACACTTTGCTTATCCATTCATCTATTGATGGATTCTTGGGTTGCTTCCATTTTTGGGGTGTTGTGAATAATGATTCTGTAAACCACACGTTTACAAATATCTCTTCAAGTCCCTGCTTTTAATTCCTTTGGTTATGTATACCCAGAAGTGAGGCAGCCTAAAATTGGGATTTTGATGTGGCTTTCCAGGTGACTCTGATGTGCATACAGTCAAGGTTGCAAACCCACATCTAAAGTCTTTGTCACACTCCTAATGAGAGAGGCTGCCCCAGGGTCCAGTGGGTAAAATACTTCACTGATATTCTTTGAATGGATGAATTCATAATGAAGTTCTTGGGTGCCACACAAAAATTCAGACACATATTTCTAGAAGGAAAAAAAAAAGTTGGGTGTTAAAGCGGAAGGAATTTTGACAAGTGGTTTTTAGAAAGTAGTTATAATATCTGAAAGCCGTTTCCTTCATTTTTATCTCCCACTCCAATGCATAAGTCAGCTCTCTGCCAACCCAGCCAACACAGACTTTAATGGGACCAGGAAAGGGGAGATGCAAGCCATTTTCACAATCCTTAAAACATGGAAACAGCCAAAGTGTCCATCCACTGATGACTGGATAGAGAAAATATGGCACATGTACACAAGGGAATACTCTCCAGCCATAAAAAGAATGAAATCCTGTCAAGTGTGACATGGTACAGGAGGTCATTATGTTAAGCGAAATAAGCCAGGTACAGCAAGACAAAGTACCACACAATCTCAGTCATATGTGGCCTCTAAAAAGTTGATCTCATAGAACATGAGAGTATAAGGGTGGTGACCAGAGACTGAGGAGAGAAGTGGGGAGGGGGGTCCTAAGTTACAATGAGATAGTAGGGTGACCATAGATAATGACAGTACTGCAATATCTCACAACATCTCAAAAAGTTAGAAGAAAGGACTTTGAAAGTTTTTACTATAAAGAAGTGACAAGTGATGAGGAGGTAGATACATATACCTGATTTAAACATTACACAATAGGTACATGAATCAAAATATCACATTGCCCCACTAATAGGTGCAGTTTTAATGTCTTCATATATCACTTAAAATAAATTTAATTAAAAATAAATACATATGAATCCATCTTATTCAGATCATTAAAATAAAATGTTTTATGTGAGCTGTCGACCACAGTTCGGTTTTTCTCCAAGCAAAAAACAAAAACAAAAACAAAAAAACCCAGAATACCTTTGCAGTGAAAATTCACTGGATAGGACTTCCTGTTTTCAGATGAACAATAATTTATTTCTGTTGAACTCCAACTGGGCAGAGGGGGAGGAGAGGAAAATGAGATGGTGCTTCCCGGCCTGCCTACACCTCTTGCCTTCCCTGGGGTTTTGGTAGGAAGAGCAAAGGAGAGACCCAGAGCTTCTGAAAGTGCCCCTGCGCCACTTTGGAAGGAAGTGCAACTTGGCAGGATTCTCGCCACCATCTCCAAGGTCAGAGGTTTTGCAGTAGTCCTGACACATGGCTGTCCTGGACTTCAGCAAGGAGCTAGCGGCACCGGCCCCTCTGCAGGGCCCAGGGTCAGGCAGCCTCTGGGAGGCAGTGCTGCGTCCCAGCATCTCAAACCATAAGTGGTTGGGCTCTCAGGACAGAGGCTTGGGGAACTGCACCAGGGTCAGTGGGGTTAGCAGGGAAGGAGCCTCTGCCTCACCAAGCTTGGATCGTCCTGTTGCCCTAGAAGTGAGAGGGGAGGTGGGGCAGGGTATGCTCAGAGCCCACGGCTGCCCGCCCACGGAGAGGAGGCCTGCGGCATGGTAAATCTTCCTGGTTCCTGCTCCCTGGAGTTATAAGGTCATTGTTCAGTGGAATGGTAGCCATTGTGCTCTACAGCTGGGCCTCAGTCCGCCCCCCACGTCCCCACAGTGGCCCAGCTGCGTAGGGTTAGGGGTCGAGGACAACACCCAGGGGCAGTTATTATTTCGGAGAGTGGTGGCTACACAGGTTTTCAGTTAATTGGATAAGCTCTTGTTCCTGCAGCCTGGCGCCCATTTATCTTGGGCTATCGGGCAGCCTTTCATTTTGTTTTTTGCTCTGCTCAGGCCACTAATACTCGCTGGCTCTTCAATTAGGTAGGTGCAGCCCTGGCTGAGAACTCCCCACCCTCTCCCGTTCATACTCCTACCTCTGTCTTGCACACACACACACACACACACACACACACACACGCACACACACCACACCAGCTCCTGATGCCCGCTGAGTTTGGACATCTTTTCCAACTACCTGCATGATAAAAAACAAATGCAAAGAGGGTAAGGAAGGCGCCTGTTCGCTCTTCTTTATCCACAAGTTGACTTCTAGCCCCCAATTTTCCCCTGGAGGACTCTGCATCCCACTGGCCCCTGGGGACTGACCAAATACATGCAATGTCCTGCTCTCAGGGAAACTGCTGGCTTGTGATTTCCCTTCCAGAAAACAGAGAAGTAGCTGCAGTAATGGATTTGCCAAATGATGAAAGTCCTCATTCCACTTAATAGTGTTCACCATTAATATTCATTCCAGGAAGAGCAAGTTGGCCACACTGTTTTTCTGAGGGACAGATGAAGAGGTGAAGGAGGAAGGAAGGATGAGATGAATTTTTCCAGTTGTTCTTCCTGTGTCTCCAAGTAGGAAGTGTATTTGTTTATGAGACATATAACCGAAACAAAAATTTCATGAAAAGTTTGTCTTACTGTATATGATAAAGAAAAATGAACAAATATAAAGTCTAACTCTCAGAACTTTTGAATTGAAACTCCCAGCAAATCATTCAGATTCAGAATTAACAACCAAAAAATTTGCTTAGGATCCTGACTTGCCAAATTGATTTTCCTTTCCACTAATGGGTAGCAACCCACATTCTCAAAACTGCTGACATGATCGTGTGCCAGATGTGAGATGCTGGCACATTTCATTTAACATGCACAAAATGCATATGAGGACAATATTAATAGCTCCATTTTACAGGTGAGCAAACTAAAACCTCAGTCAGTTTATGTAACTCAGAGAAAGCCTTTGCCTAATGAAAGCCAGTTTGGCAGAAAGTACCATACTCTTCCGTGGAAGGACTGGACATTTCCTCTGCTTGGAGTGTGGCGGCACCTCCCCGCAGCTGGGCCCATCCAGAGTGTCTGTGAGCAACAACTGCTCTTTCAAAGCCTGTGCTTGAGAGCAACGTGAGGTTGCCTAAGCAGCGGCCTGCCCAGGCCTCTGCCTTTGTCACCAGTCTTGCCAATGGAAGCCTACTGGCCCAACTGCGGGTGCATTTTCTGCAAGAACTGTAAGAACTGGGTTTGGTGTTCTGTTTTGCTTTTCTCTGCTTTGTGTTTTAATTGGTAAGTTTATAAAACTGCAGGTTTAATCTTGACTGTTTCAAATGAAATATATTCCAGGCTGAGCTGAAAGCAAACCTTTATAGCTCTGTAGGATTGACTCCTTTTTTTATTTTGCATGTTTGCTTATGTTTACTTTCTTTTTTTTTATTTGTTCTTTTTAGATATAAATGACAGTAGAGTAAGGAGTCTTGTAGGAGAGGTCCCCAAACTTTATCTTGCTTCAGAGGAGTGTGTAAAATAAAACAAAACCATACAGAGGTATTCTCTTCCTGGGATTTAATACAACTTCTAAGTCTGCAACCAAATTTGAGGAGAGAAGCTGATATGATATCAGCGGTCCCACCTTTGTTTCCATAGTCCTTCCAAAAATGTCTATTTGAATCACATTTTGTGTCTAATTATGCTCTGGGTCTAAGAAGAAAGGGTAGAAAGGAGGAGGCAATTCACTCTGGTCCTGGTTAGCTTTCCATTGCTGTGATTAAATACCTGAGAAAATTAACTTATAAGGAGGAAAGGTTTACTTTGACCCATGATTTCAGAGCATGGGTGCTTGGACCTGTAGTGGCACAGCACACCATGGTGGGAGCACATGGCAAAGGAGGCCTGTTCACCTCATGGCAGCTGGAGAGCAAAAGAAAAGCAAGAGGAAGAGGCTCTCTTCTTGAAAAGGGTCCCAGTATCTCCTTCAAGAATCATCCCACTAGGCCCCACCTCCTAAAGCTTCCATCATTTCCCAAGAGTGCCACAGGCCAGTGACCAAGATTTTAACACATGACACTTTGGGGAACATTCCAGATTCAAACTATAGCAAATCCTTAAGTGGATAATGAGCTCATCTGGTGCATCTCAAACCTTGGCACATCTAAGAAGCCTCTGAAAAGCTTGTTGCAACACAGACTGTGAGGCCCACCCAGAGCTTTCCACCCAGCAGGTGTGGGGTGGGCTGCAATTCAAGATCCTAACAAGTCTCCAGGTGCTGCTGCTGGCTAGGACCTCACTTGCAAAGCCATGAATCTAGAGGAAGAGTTTTTCCCACATGAAACATCTGGGGACCAATCCGAAGGCTGACAAGGGGCCCTACGGGCTCCTGGGAGACTGAGATCACTGAGGGTCAAGGTCAGCCTGAACAGATCTGCACTTTCAGTTGCTATCCAACCTCTTTTTTTTACCGAAGGCTTGCTCCCTCCAGAAGCTGGAAGTGTGTGATTGGCAGGTCCAAGTGCACCCCTCCCCTTGCTGAGGCCAGCCCATCTGTTAGAGCATATGCTCTGAAACCCACAGGCTCTACCCGGAGCTCATTATCTACAAATTACTAAGCTAGCAGCCCTGAACGGCTCCTCTCTGCCCGTGACCAGTAAGTGCAGCCGGCTGCACAAGCTTGACAGGTGCTACCCAGCACCTGCCCCACCCCAGCTCCGCCTCCTCCCTGGTTCCCTCCTGCTGCTGGGCATGGAAGCATCACAGAGAGATGCTAGGGTCTTTAGCAATTAGGGTCTTGAGAATGTTGCACGAGTACTGTCTGTTTCGGTGGCAATTAGTAACTTACAATGACTACACCCTCAACAGCGTGAAATTTCTCCTTTAGACACTGTTTGACAGCGAATAGGAATGTGTTCAAATCAAGCCAAATCTGCAAATGTCCTCTGAACATTTGAATAGGTACAGGTCCCCCCTTGGGTCTATGACTTGGGAAACCCAAGGGCCATGCCTTCAGGAGGCCCAGTGTCTGCTGCGTCACTGAACCAATGGCATCCAGGAGTGGCACTGGGGAAGACAGCAGGGTCTCTGCTCTGCACTGGGGACATTCCCGCCCACCATTCCTCACCTCTGTTTGAGTTAGTTTGCAGGACCTAAGTCACATGAATACTAGTGTTATTTATTAATGCATTATTAGAGTTAATCACATTATTAGTTACAAACGAATGAATAAGAGGGAAGGAAGCAGAATCTTTTTCTGTTCAAATTCCAATTATGATTTTTCTGAAAGGTGCTCACTCCGTTAATAAACTATCCCGTGTGTATTCCAGCTCACACTTACCTGTATGTTTCCCAGGACATATCCAGGAGACTGAAAACTGCTGTGTCTCATTTAATACCAACTGTTACTCAGAAATCTTGCAGATCTGGTGCCTTTCAGACAATGACTTTGAGCAGAGGAGGTAGAATAGGCTCTGCTCGATAGTTAACGTGTCACCAAAGAAACCCCTTGGAAGAGATGTACGTGACTCCAGCAACACCTAATCTGGTAGCTTTTTAAAAAGTTCAGATCCAGGACTGCTCATCTTGTTGTGTGGCAGACCTGGCTGCTCCTGCCTTCTACCAGGGGTGGAGAAGTTGAGTACAGTTTCTGTAGACAGGTGTCTATCTTGAAAAGAAATCCCCATGGCTGGTTTTAGTAAGTCTCGGCATATTGGCAGTCACTGGGAGGGTGGGAAGACAAGAACTGACTTCCTGA